>NC_138515.1:1549386-4044403 GCF_964252035.2 Podarcis erhardii
TAGGTAGGATGATGGGAGTTGTAGTCCAAAACACTGGAGGGCCGAGTTGGCCTATGCCTACTCTTGGGATACATTCTGGTCACTGTTTCAGCCTCCCAGTGCCACTTACCCAGTCACCCACACTGGGCAGCCAAGATGATGTGTTTCCATGACATATTCAAGCCAGGATGTCTGCCTCAGTATCACAGCTGTCTCATCCAAAGACCCTCCTTCCTTCATCATTATCATCATTACTTATCAGAACATTCCTAAACACCATTAGCAGTTTTAATCATCACTGAACAAGCTAATTTAACCAAAACACTTACTACCACCCCCTCGCAAGCAGCAGCAGCATGCAAGGAAACAAAGAAAAACACATCACAGTACTAATTACAGATAGGTAGCCGTGTTGGTCTGCCATGGTCAAAACAAAATAAAAAAATTTTTCTTTCCAGTAGCACCTTAAAGACCAATTGAGTTAGTTCTAGGTATGAGCTTTCGTGTGCATGCACACTTCTTCAGATACACTGAAACAGAAGTCACCGGACCTTTCTATATAGTGAGAAGGTGGGGAGGGGTATTACTCAGAAGGGTGGTGGGAATGGGTGATTGGCAGATAGCTGCGATGAGCCTGTTGACGACTCTTAACGACTGCAATAGGTCTAACAGGAAAAAGCAAGGGGTGAGAAGGTGAAAAATGGCTTTGTCATGTATAATGAGATAAGAATCCAATGTCTTTGTTCAAACCAGGTCTCTCCATAGTTTTAAGTTTGGTGATAAGTTGCAATTCAGCAGCAATTCAACATCACAGTACTGTATTTCAGGATGATGACTGAACTTAGTCCCAAGAGTGGAAGCTCCGCCCCCTTGCTGCAGTAGCCTGCCTGGGGTAGCCACAGAGCTCTTAATTCTAGTAGCTTACACAGCTACACAGAAGTCCTGGTCTTGCAATTTCCACATAAAGTTATCAATCCAAGCCAATCTTAAAGATCATTAAACAGTTCTCAGTACAAGAAGGGGATAAAAATCACAGGTCCAGTCTTTCTAGAGGCTTCCTATTTCATTTCTGCCTCCCTGCTGCTTGTGGCTCAGAGGCCCCAAACTCCTCCAGTCCCACTTCAAGACACAGGTCTCAGCAATACAGCGTTTTAAGTGTGTTTTAAGTGCAATATACAATGTAACACTAGACGGCAATGGAAAATTCAATGTATTTTCAAAAACACTTTTTTAAAAAGCGTTTTTTTTAATATGTGTGTAGATTCCAGCACAATTTTAGGATCTCTGCTGCTTCCTCTCTGGCAAAGGGGGAATCCCCTTTTCCATTTCTCCTCCCTGGGGCCCAGTTTACTTCATCCCCTGCCCCAAACTCCAAATCAAAATGCCGCCACCAGGCTTTACCTGGGGCACTTTCTGCAGAATCTCCAGCCCCATCCTATCCACATGGGTGGCCAGAACCCCACCCCCTTTCCTTACTCATGGGGCTAAACAAAGACGTGTAACTTCCCCAGTCACTTTTTTCCCTTAAACCCACTGGCCTCTGGGTGATCCTGGCTGCTGCCCCCAGCATTAAGACAGGTCCTCCCAACCCTTGCAGACCATCTTGGGGCATCCAAGAGGTAAAACCACTGGCAATTATTATCTCACACACTTCTGCAGCACACAAGCCTATTGCTGCTCCTGGGCACCCTCTTCCGCTCGGGGAAATTCCGGAGAAACAACTCAGGAGGAGCCAACTGCTCCCCTGGCAGTGAGCGGACGCAAGCCTGGAGTTGCTCCTTGGTGTTTTCCTCCACTGAAGAAAGCGCCATTTCCCCTTGTGCACAGACAATCAACATCTTCCTTTCCCATAGGTGCTGGCTTCTCCCCCAACTCCTCAGGAACAGTTCCCCCTCTTTCTAGCCCCTCCGAGGGCAGGGGTTCTCCGGCACCTCCATTTCCTCCTCTTCCACAGAAGGCTTCCAGGGGTCAAGCAGCTCAGGTAGCCAGCCTTTCTCCTCTGAGGCATTTTCTTCCTCCACTGCTGGAGCTCCGGGAGTAGGAGAGAGATCAATTAGCAGCTCCTCCTCCGCTCCAGCCACCTTGGCACCTTTTTCTTCTGCCACTGGCGCCTGGCATGGAGTCACACTTTGCTCTCCAAGGAGATTTCTTTCCCACTCTATTCTCATTTCACTGAACCACTGCATCTGCTGCCCATGATGCTGCTTTCGGTGCTCCTCCATCAGCTTGAGGAATACTGCTATTCCTCCCTTCATTTTGACTTCAGGAGCATGGTCTCCTAGGCCTTCTCTCCAGGAAACATGGTTTCCACTTCTTACACCAGTGTAACAAAAGCTGGGTGTCACCCCCACTCTCTGCTGAGTGGTATTTCTGAGGGGGTTCCAGCGCTCCCCTAGGGTCTCTGCTCCTTTGGAGAATGGAAAATGCAGTGGAGACTGCTGCAGCTTTAAGAAGTACAATTTATTCCCATATGTACACCTTCAATCTGCATGGAGGGAGTCCAGATCTTACAGCATGGTCATCTTAAGAGAGGGTTGTTCCCGACAGCAGAGCAGCCCTGGAGGCCAAGGCATCTCCCCTCAAGACATTCTCTTCCTGTCACCTCACACCCACTTGCGCTGGCAACCTTCAAAATCCCCAGCCTTCAAAATCAGGGCAAGGGGAGAGGACAGTTCTCTTGATTTGCCAATGGCCCTCTGTAGCCCTGTATTGTTTCTTAATGGCCCTCGCTTGGCCTGGTCCTTTGCTTCAAAGGCTAGCTCAGGAATTCCTCTGCAACTTGTATTTCTCCCTTCACAGCCCAAACAATAAAAACCCCATTTATTAAATTCTAGGGTTTAGGGGTCCCCCCCCAAAAAAAACTTATAGCAATATACATGCAAAGCATGCACTCTACTCACTGAGGCACCTTAAAAGCCACTCTAGCAAACTTCTCAAGATGCCTATAAAGGGGTCTCCTGAGCCAGAATGGCAGAAGCTCTCTGAGGTCTTTTTCTCAGATCTTTTGAACTGGAGTTGCCAGATGCTCCTGCATGCAAACCATTTGCTCTACCACTGAGCTTATGCCCCTAAGGTATGCAGGTGTTTTCAGACGCATATCAATGGGCTTCATTGTCTCCTGAGACAGATGGATGTCAGCAATACAATCAGGGAAGTCAGATAGTGTGTGATATGTATTGGTCTAATGTTTTTTTTATTTTTATTTTTATTTTTTTTTGACCGGTCCCCTTTTTTCTTTTTGTGATGGTGCCCTTTTACCTTTTATTTAATGTTCTGTGTTTTACTTTTTTGTGAGTATGTGAAGAATGAAACTCAATAAAAAGAATTTTTTTTTAAAAAAAAAAGCAATACAATCAGGGCAATGATCAAGCCTGTGATCATATTGTCCCTTTATTTATACCTCTGTTGTTGTTGCTGTTGTTGTTGTTATTCTTAACCTGTCCTTCACTTTAAGGTCCCAGGGTGGGTAGGCCCATCCCCGGCCCGGCCTTCCATTGTCCTCACTGGCCGAGGGCGGGTCAAAGGCCAGCTCAGGCAGGTGGGTGGCACCCGCCCAGGTGAGCCTCGCTTGGTGCCGCAAACCCCGCCCACCTGTGGGGAAGGGAGGGCGGATATTCTTAACCTGTCCTTCACTTTAAGGTCCCAGGGTGGGGTACTACATTAAAACAGTTAAAAACAACTTACAATCATAAAAAATAAAGTGGCCCTTAAAATACACCGGTGTCAGAAGTCAGGGTAAAAGAGGTGCGTCTTAAGCATTCACTGGAATCTGTATAATGAAGGTACCAGACACCGCTCTGTGGGAAGGGGAGAGGCACAGCCAGGGTCTCTCCTGGTCCAGCCCCCTCAGCCTTTGAGAGAAAAGGAACCACCAAGAGGGTCCCCTCTGCCAATCTTAGCACCCAATAGGGTCTATAGGAAAGAAAGCAGATATAGTGGGTAGATAATGGCTTGAATTTTTAAAAATGAAGTATTGCCTTTTAGGAAATGGTCCTGAAATATTGCTGAAAGGGTCAGGTATCCTGTGATCATTGTGGGGGGAGGGAGAATTGCACTTACCCTTAATCTGAGACTGTGTGCACACTAACCTATTTGTAGCACCAACATGTACCTCAGTCTGGAATTGTTCATGCACATCCTCAACATACTGTTTTCAATCCAGACTGTTTCTAAACCCTGACATCCACAAGGGTGAGTACAGTTACTTAACATGCATTTGAAAACCTTTCCCTTGGTGAAGCTATCCATGCCTCTTCCTCCCTGCATATGCCCCAGGTTAAGGAAAAAGGAAGTGGTGACTGCAGTCTACCCTCAAAGTCACTGGGCAACTGTAGGTACAACCTGGCTGGCATCACCTACGTCAGTTCTTATCTTTTTTCAAATGTATGTACTGTGCAATTACACAGAATCAATCTGCAATGAGCTTTTTTTCTTTTAATGAAACCATTTTCTCAATAAGTGCATTTCTGATTGGAAGGTATTCCACTATGAGAAGGAAAACCTCTGCTGCCTTGCAGAATATATTTGGAAGAAGAAAAGCCTAAGGAGTAAACCCTACACAAATCCAGAGTACAGTCTTAAGACAGCGGGATGGCGCCTTGTACGCCTCCTCCCAGCAACTCCTGCAGCCAAGCTGGTGTCAAACATTTCTCTGCTTTCCTTTGGACCACCCCAAGAGGGGTGTTTCGCCATCTGGGCAGCCCAGGACCTCCGTAACACTGCCCAGGCTTATGCCCTAGGAAGATCACTTCTGTGCTACTAATACAGTGGTTTGACATCACCCCCAGACGCACACTCTATTGTCTGTCAAGCCAGATGGATGCCAACAACAGATGGGGGGGGGAGGAATGCGCAATAGATTAGTTTGTGTGTGCCGTGTGTCAAAAAACCCCAAGGATTCAGTTTCCATTGATTCTTGAATATGTTGTGTGTACACAGACTAATTGTTGAGAAGGGGGCACCACCTAAGATTAGAAGAATAGCTGCTGTTGTCACTACTGGTGGACAGAGGTTTTCCCCAATGATTGAGGCACAGAACATAAGCAATTCCATTTCAGTAAGTGGTGAAGCAGCTACATGAAGGGATCCTACCTTGCAAATGGCTTATGTTCATCTGCTGAGCCAAGATGGCTCTCAGCTTCTTGATTTCCTCTTGGTATTCCCTCAGCAGAGCATCCTTGGGATCCTCATTGATGCGGGGTTTGTTCCGTATGTTCTTGGCTCGGTGGGCATAGCGCAAGGTGCTGAGAGTCTCGTCGTAATTGTTGTCCGCAGGAGACAAGCAGGCTACCATGAGTGTCTTGGTATTGCCTCCAAGCGAGTCCTGCAGCACCCGAGTCAGCTTGGAGTCTCGGTAGGGCACATGTCTGCACCTCCCGTCTGCCAGGGCTGAGATGACGTTGCCCAGTGCCGAGAGGGAGAGGTTGATTTTGGTGGCCTCTTTGAGGCGTTCGCCAACAGCTCCAGTTTTGGACTGCCTCTCGCTCCCAGCCAAGTCCACTAGGTTGAGCTTTGCAGCCCTCAGGTGATCTTGCCCCCTCTCATCTGCAAGGAAAAGAGTCTGGGCTGAGTTGAGTTCTTGAAAGAAGGGAACAATCCTGAATTGTCTAGAGTATACCAGACCTGAAGGGCCTTGTGCTGCACCATTAGCTGCTTGCTGTGATAAAATGTCTTGGGACAGCCCTACTTGACATCATCAGACAGCAATGAGTTCTACAGATTATCACAGAATTGTGGAGCTGAACCCCAAGGGTCATCTAGTCTAGGGTTGCCATATGTCCGGATTTCTCCAGATATGTCCTCGTTTTACGGTTTAAAATTTCTGTCCAGGTGGATTTTAAAAATTATGCAAAATGTCCGGGGGGTGGGGTTTGTTGCGGCCCTCGTCCACGCGCTCCATAAGGCTGCTGGCAGCGGCTGCTGCGGGACTAAGAAGGGACACACGGTGCCTGGTGGCGGCGCTGCTGCTGCTTTGGAAACCTGGGCTTTATCACAGGCAGGGGCTGAAATTGCTGGGGAGCCACTTACAAGCAGCAGCAGCAGTGAGTGAGCAGGCAAGCAAGCAAGCACGGTGGGACAGGGCTTTTGAGATCAAGCGTTCGACGTCCAAGGCCTTGCTTGCTGGGAAACATGCCTGTGCTGGGCACGGGTGGAACTACCTTTATTGAAGGGAAAGAAATCAGAGAGGAGGAAGGGAAGAGTGTCACCCCCACATGCCCCCCCCTTTCCCATGTGTGTGCTCAGGGACTGAATCTGATACTAACCCCACCACAGCTTGGTCGAAAGTCGACAGGCAAGCCCTGCTTATCTGGGGGGAGGTGGTGTCTGACTTCCAAAGCTATGCCTTTCAAAGTTGCCAGAGAGGATTTAAAATGCAGGTTGGCCATTGTGAAAACTGTTGAACGCTTATTGTCTTATACTGGGGGTGGGGAGAGACCGGAAGGTGGCTGGGCAACAGCTGGGGGCCCTTTGGAGAGACCGGAGGAGAGCATGTTCTATGCAAATAGGCAGAAAGGGAAGGCCCCAAATGCTGGCCACTGACAGGCAATGCACGCCGTGGCCACACTGTGAGGGGAGAGAGAGGCTTCCTTATGCCGCATCCTCTTATTTGCTTTTCAAAATATGGCAACCCTAATCTAGTCCAACTTCCTGCAATGCAGGAATCTCAGCTAAAGTATCCACGGCAAATGGCCATCCAACCTCTGCTTAAAAACCTCCAATAAAGGAAAGTCCAACACTTTCCAAGGGAGTCAGTTCCACTGTCAAACAGCTTTCAAGCAGAACTGCAAGTCGCTTTGCTTCACCCAGGGAGAAACAGACACTGCTGCCACCCGGCACCTTAACTCTAGATGCACCAGTAGAGCACAGGCAACCTCTGCTGTGCCTGAGGCAGACCAAAATTGTTGAGCTTTTTGGGGGAAATCAAAGTTGTTGAGCTTCTGTGCTCCAGCCCCTGTCTTGTCTCATTCACATCCTCAACACAGGAATTTCCAGCTTTTACCTACGACATAGATCTCCATGTTGATGGTGAAGATGGAATGGGAACGGGAGGAGTCCTTGTTCATTAGGGTGTAGCCCACGGCACGGTTTCTCCAGCCCATCTCCATGATGCGCTCACACTGGGAGATGCTGTGCACTGTGTGCAGCGACAGGCCTTTCACGTAGACCCCTTTCTCTGGATGCTCCTTCAGCTGCAAGGAGGGCCGTTACAGCAAGTTACAGTAAAAGCTGCAGAGAGACACTTGAACTAGGAAATGACCAGAAGCTTGAGGGCCACTGCTATAGAAGGAGAAAGCTCTTATGCACAGACAGTGGCACTCTACCCCAAAGAACAAACCCCACAGAGGTGATGGGTTCCTAAATCTTTCCCCATCACCTACAAGCAAGATGGGCCACATCTTCCTCTGCCCATTTATACACTGGTGTGTTTTCCCAGATGGATTGCATCCGCTTATACACCTCTGGCAAACTGCATTTTTGGAACAAGAATTGCAAATGTAGGTCTTGTATTTACCAGTAATACAACAGAACTGGGGGAGGACTATCCTACAGCATATGGGAAGGATACAGCAGAAGGTCCAGTCCCGAGTGTCTGCTGAAAGAATCTGGGTAATTGAAAGGCTGGGGAAGATCTGAGGCCTTGAAGAGTGCCTGCTATTTAGAGTAGAAAATACTAAGATAGTCTGGCTCATTGTAAGGCAGGGTCATCTATTTATGTGTGGCACTCATGGACATGACAGAATGTACACGGCCATTAGCGGATGCAACACTCCCACCCCCAAACTGATCTATCTCTAGCATCTCCTGTCGTGAAGGAGTGATTCTGTAAGCAAGGCAGATGTTAACAATTAGTCCCCAAAGTGGGAGCAGGTGACAGGGCTGCCAGCATTCCTCAGCCCCTATAAATCTTTGTGTTAACCTGCTGAGGGAGGGGGAGAGAACATGCCATAGATTAGACTGCCATGGGGTGTCTGCAGCTGGTGCCAGAGAAGACGCCAATAAAGCCTGATAACCCGTGCCTACGTGTAAGTTTTTAGAAGCTTGCAGGGAGGACTTCGGAAAGTGACCTTCTCCTTGACAGGGTGGCATAGTGGCACATTTGAACAGGGGCATTGGAGCTTCAGCACCTTGAATGTGAATGGCAAGTGGCTGTTTAGACGGCAGAAAGTGTTCATCAATTCCAGGGGAAATGGCAGAAGAGCGCGCTTGTCTGTTTGGTGAGAAGCAGGCAGGGGGCCAGCTAGTTAACAGCTGAATGACCCTAGAGACGTGGAGATGTAAAGGAGGAATATGGTCGGGTGTCAAGACCTAGAGTGGTTTGGAGCGAGGGAGACTCCTCTCCAGAAAGATCCTTCAGGGGGAGAAATAATTGAGTTTATTGGGACAAGCATATGTCCCCCCCATATACTGAAGGGCAGGATTTAGTTATATTTTGCACTCTCTGAAGCTACATGTAAGGACTTTGTTGTTCCTGTAAGCCACTGGATAAGAATTCTGCTGCGGTGTTGGTGGAAAACATGAAACTGAATCGCCAGTAAAGTTCTTACGAAGGGGAGGAGTGGGAAAAACAGAAGCTTTGATGATAATAACAACAACAACAGGAAACCCCCTAGGCGGGAAGGTTTCAATCTCGTCTCGGAGTGGCCTGTTTTTTTTTTTTTGTAAACAGCCAGGACATCTTAAGAAAGACTGTAGCTTTTTGCAAGACAGAGAATGGCGGAGAGGTTGCGTCTCAAGAGCAGCACAGCTGAGGAAGGAAGGCCAAGGGAACAATCTATAGCAGCACCTTCCACTCCCCAGAATCAAGCTTCAGTAGGAAATGGTTCATCAGAAGAGGCGCCAAATGGGATTCAACAGACTGTGAGAATGGCATTAATTGACCCGTGTCAATCTAGATGGGCTCAGGTGCAATTCAGTGAGGAAATTAAAATTAATAACGTATTAACAGTAGAGTTAAGGGATACGGGACTGGTATTTCCTCAGTATACAAGGGGTTATTATAGCCTGGCCAAATTTTAGAAGGCAGAGTTGATTGTAACTCCCTATGGGGGCCAAGCAGTAAAAACCAGTCTAGCCCAGGTGAATACAAAGATTTTACAAGGTCCTTACCAGTTTTAGTACATGAAAAGGATGTTTACACCTTTGCCTTATAGGCAATGATCTTGCTTTTAAGACAGCATTTAGCTCAGCTGTTGCCTGACCCTAAACGGTTAACCTTTGGTGAATCGTCTAGCCCAGGGGCCAGCAAACTTTCTAAGCAGGGGGCCGGTCCACTGTCCCTCAGACCTTGTGGGGGGCCGGACTATATATATTTTTTGGGGAGGGAATGAACAAATTCCTATGCCCCACAAATAACCCAGAGATGCATTTTTTAAAAAAGGACACATTCTACTCATGTAAAAACATGCTGATTCCTGGACCGTCCATCGGCTGGATTTAGAAGGCGATTGGGCCGGATCCGGCCCCCGGGCCTTAGTTTGCCTACCCATGGTCTAGCCAATGTGTTGAGGAGCCTGTCACTGGAAATGTAAATCAGTTTGATTAAGCTTGTGAGTCAGCAGAAATTTCCTTGGCAAAGTCTGGTGAGAATATTGTGACTTCTGCTTCAACACTTCATGATATTGAATTTAAGAAAGAACTGCTTAAGGATCCAACTTTAGAATTATATAGAAGTGTGGGGTGCCTAGGGCTGGCGCTGAACCAAGAGTAGTTTCATCTGGGAGGAAGGGTTACTTTATAGCCGGTTCCTTCCAAAGAAATCGGCCCCAGAGTGTGAACTGAGAAGACAGTTGGTAGGACTCAAACATACAGAAAGACTGTTTTACATCTGGCTCACAAATCTGCCTTTTCAGGACACTTGGAGTTTAAGCGTACATTAGGAAAGGTTACTAGGGAATTTTATTGGCCTGATGTGTTTGGAGATGTTAAGTTATATGTCAGGTCTTGTGATGTATGCCAACGAGTGGGATATGACGGAGGTCATAAGCATTTCCCATTACAGCCCAGTGGTATTACTGGGGAACCATTCACTAAAACTGGAATAGTTATTATTGGCCCAATGCCACAAGCCACTCCTCCATTTGAAATTAAGATTTAGTATGTAATCTAGCATGGGTTGTTTTCTCAGACTGCCAGATCTTGGAGTCTGATCGTAACACTTAGGGTTTTAGCTGCCTCCTTTGTTTGGATCCCCAGGAGAAAGTCTAAAACTTCAGCATGAAGCAACAAAATCAAATTTCCTGATTGGCTTGTGAGCTGTGTTCTTTGCTCTAAATCAGGGGTCAGCAAACTTTTTCAGCAGGGGGCTGGTCCACTGTCCCTCATACCTT
The DNA here is from genome assembly GCF_964252035.2 of Podarcis erhardii. NCBI lineage: Eukaryota > Metazoa > Chordata > Lepidosauria > Squamata > Lacertidae > Podarcis > Podarcis erhardii. The sequence continues at coordinate 1,559,694 of NC_138515.1, forward strand.
GTGGGGGGCCGGGCTATATTTTGAAGAAGAAAAAATGAACGAAATCCTATGCCCCACCAATAACCCAGAGATGCATTTTAAATAAAAGGGCACATTCTACTCATGTAAAACATGCTTATTCCCTGGCCAGATTTAGAAGGCGATTGGGCCAGATCCAGCCCCCGGGCCTTAGTTTGCCTACCCATGCTCTAAATCTCCACGTCCGTCAGGCTCTACCCAAGTCGCCAGTCTGCTGCATGGCCCACCAGAGGCACCACCTCCTGCTCCAACCAGGCTCCACCCCCATGACCACTATAAGGCAACCTCTTGGCACCCATGGCTCAGGGGATGAGTGCACATTTAGCATCCAAAAGTTCCCAAGTACAAACTCCAGATAGGGCTGGAAAATACTTCAGACTGAAACCCTGGAGAATCTTTCCCAGTTTCAGTAGACAGTGTTGAGTTGATGGACTAATGATCTGATTTGATATAAGACCCTAAAAGTTCCTACTTATTCTACTGCTTATTCAGATGCTGAACAAAAGGGAAGCGGGAGCAATGGAAAAAATACGAGCAAAGAGACCCATCACTGGAGGGTCCTGGAATAAGAAGGGTTCTGGTGATGATGGTGACAAGGAAAGAGGGATGGATTTTACATACCAAGTTAACCTACCAAATTTTTCAATTCAGGTTTCTAATTTTCTCTGAATAAATGTTCTTTACGTTCCTGACAATTCATTGTGTGGGGTTTATTTTTCTCACAGTGAACTGTCAGAATTCTGGTTTCTGGATTTTTGTTTTGTTTTTTGACTTACTTCAAACTAAGTTGCAAGTCTGGTGTCCTCACCTCCAGTTTTTGTTTGGTGTTTGGACCAAGGAGGTCTCTGATGTCTTCGTTATAGATCTCCAGGTAAGAAGCCCTTACCAAGAACTTGGAGTTTTCGGCACACTGTAAAAAACCCAAAACAAAAACAAGAATAGGCTTAAGTTTCCAAGCTGATTTATACTCTGTCAGGATTGTCTGCTGGGAGGACGGGGTTCTTGATGGCATGAAGACTGTGTCCTCCCTCCAGTATTAGAGGCAATGCCTCTGAATATCATTTGCTGGGAACTCCAACTAGGAAAGCGCTATGGCACTCATGTCCTGTTTGCAGGCTTCCCATAGGCACCTGGTTATCCGCTGGGAGAATCAGACACTGGACTATGATGGGCCTTTGGTCAGATCCAGAAGGGCCCTTCTTACATGCTCATGACTGTATTTTGAACATCTGAAACATGCTTGGAGCAGGTTCTTACTGTCTGGTCTGTACCACTTCAGATGGAAAGTGGGAGAGAATGCCCCATCATAACGGAAATTCTTGCTCTATCTACTCTAGCTACACAAAGGGAACCCAATGTTTCTACTCCGCTAGTGAAACCATTTGAATATGACCAAGATGCGGAGACTTCTGCTCATGGTTGTTAGGAGAGAAACCAATTTCAAGCCCACATCTGCACTCAAGACAAGCCACATTCTAGCTTGTTTCCTCCCTGGCCAGGGGCATACCGAGGAGTTGGTTAAGGGTGCAGGCCCAGAGGGGGTGCAAAAACTGCATGGCTGATGACATGTTGTGCAGCAGGCACCTCCTCTGCAAGCCCAAACCACACCAACCTTTCAGCTTTTCACAGTGCAGAGAGCCTGTGATTGTCTGGATGCCAAGGAGGTGAGGGTCTGGGAAGAGAAGAGGCCAGTCTTCAAGGGGGAAGAGGTGTGTGGGATGCTGCAGGAAAAGGAGTGGCAAGGCTGGCTGCTACTTTTTAAGGGAAAGCAACACTTTAAACAGCTGCCCAGCAGAAACTGAAGGCAGGGGCAAAACTAGGCTTTATTTCACCTGGACCAAAGACCCAGTTTGGTGCCCCCCCATGTGCATTTGCATACACACATACAGGCTGGGAGCCTCAATGGTGCTCCTCTGGAGACTTCACCAGGGCAAAAAACCTGGCTAGCCCCCCCCCCCCCAGCTACGGCTCCGATTGAAGGGGGTGGGTGTTTTATTTGGGTGGAGGTATAAATGATGGGGATGAGCACCTGTGGATTCCTGACCATCAGAGTGGGAAGGCTGTTTCAGGCAGCTGATATTGGGTGTCATGGAAGGGGCAGCAAATTGTTAAAGATTTTGATTTATTATCACGGTATTTTTATGGACTAGGAGCAGGAAAGGTACTTTTTGGCTTTTCTGCCTCAGGTGCTAGAAGAAAGTGGCCAGCCTTGGCTACTATGCGCCTTGATGTGGGGTGTGGCGTCACTGGCCACTCCTCAGGCATTAAAATGACTTAAGCCAGCTCTGGATAATTGGTTGAGAATACATTGTTTGCATATCTGGACAGCAGACCGCAAGGTTCAGGTTCAGCATTTCCCACATTTTGGTTTGCAGCATTATAGGAGAAGTCAGAAAGATAATAGTTTGTGAGGTGGATATGTCATAAAGAAGCCATAGATCCAATTCCTGCCAATTCTCAAAAGTTCAGAAGAGAAACATGATTTCATAAAATAGATATTCATCAAGTTGGTGCTTGTTCAGACTAATTATCTGGGAGCAAAGTTGTGTGGCCCTCACCTGTTCTGAATCCCTTCCTATCCTTCACCATTGCAAAGAAACTGTGGACACTTAAACGCTGCAGCTTCTTCAATTCTTAGAATCTAAGTGCCTTACCTTGGTTCAGAAGGGATTGCTGCTTCACAATTAGTATTGCTTCTAATTTCCTTATGAATACTGCACAATTATATTCCATTTATTTAGTCACTACTTGTAGACCAGATTAAAACAGCAAACCTAAAATTATATACTAGGTCCAACTGAATTCACATTGGATAAACATGTTTAAAGATTACAATTCTGGAAGAAACTTATAATGAACTCATTGGGATCTACTTAGGTGTTTAGGTTCTGAGTGACAGCACAGTGTGGTTGCTGTTGTTTTCAATAATTGCACACCATTAAAAAAACAACAGAAAACTTTTATGTGCTTAATTCTTGTTTATCTGACTGCTGGTTAAGACCCAGGAGGACAGCTGGTATTTCCTAAATCCACCATCCTAAACGCCCAATGTTCTTTGGAAATTAGATTATATATTTCTGCCAAATCTCATGCGCCTTTCTGTCTTTCTGCACCTGTGGCTCACATCTATGTGCCTTAAGCCAGCTTTTGCCAACCTGGCGCCCTCCAGATGTTTTGGACTACAACTCCTGGCCTTGCCTCACCCTCACTCCAGAAGCTTCAAGTATTTGGGTTGCATTTACGAATAAGTCCCTGGACAAATTCCATCCCCGGAATGTCCCTGGATTTCATCTAATGTCCCCGGGAAATGCAGCAGCGGCAGTCTCAGAAGCCTGGAGCAGTTGGCTCTGGCTGGCTTCAGGAGCTGCTTGGAAGTCCCCATGTGATGGTGGTGCAGGGGCTCTAAGATGCAGCTTCCAGGCTGCCTCCATCTTCCCTGACCCCAGCAACTAAGCTGTGAAGGGAGGCTTCATTCTGCCTATTGGAGCAGCCTCCCACCTCCTACTTGCGTGCAAGCAGGAAGGGGCAGGGATCTCTCAGGCAAGGGGAAGCCTCCCTTCCCAGCTGAGGGATCCATGCCCCCTCCTGCTTGCACGCAAATAGGAATGGGATTGGGGCTGCTCCAATGGGAAGGGAGGCATCGTGCTGCCCAAGCCTCACTGCTGCTCTTGGCCCTCCTTCTCTGCCTTCCATGCCTGACCCACCGCACACTGCTTCATCACCACCATCACCACCGAAGAACCAACAACTCAGGGGCTGCCTAGGCTCATGGAGAAAGGAGATAGAAGCCTCAGAGGAAGGGGAAACGTGGCGGTTGAGGTCAAGGCCATCGCTGCAGCATCAACGTCCCAAACGTGTAGTATTTATTTATTTATTTAAAGTGTCCCCGGATTCATTGAAAAAAATCTGGTAACCTTATGCTAAGGGTTGCTGGCTGACTGACTTTCATTTCATATCAGTCTGTTTTACTTCAACACCTTTGCTCAGAAAACTCAACCAAAACATGACTTCGCTCTCACACTCCATGTTCTTGCTCCCCTCATGCAAAACGAGTCTCTCACCCACTTCCTGGTTCACAGCTTGCTTCCAAGCCAGAATCAAAATTCCATTCAAACTGATATTTGTTCTCTTTTGGAGGTAATCAGTGCTGTGGGGCTCTGTGTTGCCTTATCTGTTGTGATGTCCCTGCTACCAATTTTAGATGTCTTTGGGGAGATTATGACTCGGCTAGCATTGGGGGAAGTCAGGGTGGGGCTTCTGGATTTTCTTAAGCCAGTCTTGGATTTAATAACTCACCTAGTAGCAGGAACACTGCAGGGAGCATTTCGATAAAAGTTTGTCATGTGCCCTCCTTTATTTGTCCCCTATACAAGTGTACCTTGCTTATCAGTTTTTCCAAGACAGCTAAGGTTCAAATTTTATCAAATCAAGTGTCCAAAGAGAGGCCCTCTAGATATCAGAATTGCTAATTGTGTAAACAAGCCCTTAGCCAGCTAGTCCATTGGACAATTTTAATCATATGTACCTGCACACTCTCAAATAAGTGTTCAAATGCTCTGGGAATTATGCCCTTCTGGGAAGATGGATCCAGAATCCCTTGCATGGTAAAAGACTTCCCACTTCCTGTCTGCCCATAGGCAAAGATGGTACCATTATAGCCTTCTGTAACACCCTGGAATTTAAACAGAAAATGCAGATTAATAATAACCATCAGCTTGGATTTGTGTTCTCAGTTCAGTGTCTACCCTTCCTCAAGAGATTTTGTTTGCAGGCAAACTAACCACAGGCATCAGCTTCTATTAAGATCCACTCAAATATTTAATTAGAATAAGCAAGCATCTCTGGGAGTGTTTCAAAAAGAATTGGATATGAGATAGCATGGATGTAGGGGCTCCATAGCCCAGGGCTTACAGAAGTTAGAGTTACTGCTACTTGCAAATTCTGCAATGAATTCTGTGATGAATTCTGTGTAGGCAGAATAGTCTTTCATACATATTGTCCTATAGATCAGCAGGGAACTTCAATTCCCATCATCCCTCATCACTTACTATGCTAATAATAGTTACAGATAGGTAGCCGTGTTGGTCTGCCATAGTCAAAACAAAAAAAATTCCTTCCAGTAGCACCTTAAAGACCAACTAAAAGATACCTTAAAGATACCTATCTGAAGAAGTGTGCATGCACACGAAAGCTCATACCAAGAACTGACTTAGTTGGTCTTTAAGGTGCTACTGGAAGGAATTTTTTTTGTTTTGACTATGCTAATAATAGAGTGCAACAACATGTGGAAGACCAGAGACTCCCCACCCCAATAGATAACCATCAGTCTTCAACCATGCCACAGCTGAATTGCAATCTGATCTAACACAGGGCCCATCATCATCTACAGGAGAAAGAGGGCGGGGGGAGAGGAAATTGAAAAGTGTGTGTGATATATTATTATAACTACATACTGCACTCTTTCCTGAGGTACGTCCCTTTGAATTGGATTTACTTCTTGGTAGTCATAGAATCATAGCATTGTAGAGCTGGAAGGGACCCAAGGGGTCATCTAGTCCAACCCCCTGTAGTGCAGGAATCTCATCTCAAGCATTCCTGACAGATGGCTACCCAAACTCTGCTTAAAAGCCTTCAATGAAGGAGACTGCATCACCTTCTGAGGTCATGCATCGGCTTGCTCTGTAATTTTGTTTTGAGCAGGTTAACATGAAATGAGGGCCCTAAGTCTGAAAAACTTAAAGGCCATTGATACAGATTTTTTCTGCTCCAGTACCTTAATTTCCCTCCTGCTTTAAGTTACCCACTTCCCTAGGGTAAGCAAAGTATGAATGCACACACTTAAGTACAGTATGTGACATTTATATCACTGAGCTGTAGATTTCCCAATAGGTAAAGGTAAAGGACCCAGACAGCTTTCTGGATCTGCTTCTGGTGCAATGGAACACCACGACGCAAGCCAGAGCGCTTGAAAATGTAATATCTGCAGCTGGTTGCACTCACCTCTATGAGGGGGTAGGCAATTTCATTATAGATTTGCTCTGTGTTGTGGCTCATGTTATACGCCCCATCAAAGGTGAACTGTTTGGGTGGGTCTTCTGATGCCATAGGGTTCTGGATAAAGCACTGGCCACAGGAGCTGTCCATGTTGACCACCACCTTGCAGCCCAGCTGCTTTTCACGCTCATTCAAAGGGCGGCAACGCACAATCACTTTCACCGCTTCTGAGGCCATCTTCAAGGCCCATGAACTTGGGCTTGGAGACTTGGTGTGGGGCTAAGGCACGTTACTTCCAGCACAGGAAGTAGGGCTTGTGCTCACTTCAATGGGAGTGTCAAGAACAAGGCAGTAGAAAAAGGCAGCTTGAAGGCCAGCTGCTGTGCTGTCAGACAACTGGCCAAGGGTGAAGACTGTTTTGCCTGGCAAAGCAAGTAGTACAAAACAGGTAATTCCTTTTGGGTAAGATCAGTGCAGGGGGTGTGACCGTAACAGGGCAACATGTGCTACACCAGGTGATGAATTTTCTAGGAAAATATGGGACACCTGAAGTGCCACAAGAGAAGTGCCAAGAATGTGAGCGGCCGAAACTATGCTAGGGCAGTGGGGTGGGAAGCCTGGCAGAAGAACAGGTGTTCTTCCTTGGTCTTGCTTTGGCAGGAGCAGCGATGAGCAGTAGAGGCGTCTCCTCAGAACCTGGAATGTGAGTGTGACCTCACAAAGACCCTGCTAGGCAATGAAGGCTCCGGTGCCAGCGGCCTGCAGCTCCGCGCAACTGTGCATGGGCGGGCATGGAAGCCCTTTTCTTGCTTCCCCCAAGGACTGGGTGTTGCTGAAGGGAACAATGGATGGGGAGAGACGCATCAGTTTCACCTCTAAATCTGCCAGAGATGATCCATAAAGGGGGCTGTCAAGCCTTTGTAGCTCCAGGCCCTGGCAGCCTGAGCAGCTGGGAACTGGCACAGCACCAGGGGGCACAGAGGGCGGGGAATGGGGGCAGCTGGCCCGGGAGGGGGGGGCTTTCTCCAGCACCGCTCAGGCCTGGCCCACAAGCGGAGCGGGGGGGGGACAGCTGAGGGGCCCGGGAGCGCGCGGCGGGAGCGCGGGGAGCCTCACCGCAGCCTTACGGGGGCTCCGGAAGGAGCCCGGCCCGGCGCGGCGCGGCCGAGGCGAGCGTGGACGCGGGATCCCGCTCCGCCGGCACAGCCCCCTGCCTACCCGCCTGGGGGGTCGAGGGCGCGGGAGGGAGCAGCGGGGCTGGGCGGGGCCGGCATGGAGGGAGGCTCGGGCCGGGCGCCTCTCGCCGTCCCCTCCGAGCGGGCCTGGCCTGCGGGGCGCCGCTTCGCCGTCCAGCCCGCCGGCTCCGGGCAGTGGCAGCGGCGTCGGCGTTGCTCGGGCGACCGGCCGCCTCTCTGGGCGCGCGGCAGCCTCCGAGGCGGGGCGAGGAGCGGCGCAGTCCCGCCGCGGCCCCGGCGGCCGGCGGGTGGCTTGGCCCTTGCCCCACGGACGCAGAGCTGGGCTAAGCAGAAGGGAGCCGAGGCCCCTTCCCGGGGCATTGGGCGGCTGCTCCGGCGCCCAGAGCCCCAGCGGGGTTTCGTGTGGAAACTTTAAAAGCAGCTCCGGAAAACGGGCTTCCCGCCACGCCATCTTTCCGCGGTGAACTCGGGGGCTGCCACGGGACGGTAACAAAGGGCGCTCCATGGGACTCACGACCGGAGCCCCGGAGCATTGAAACTTTCGCATTGGACTGGATCCAAAGGTGGGGGAAATGATGCACCAGGCGCGGCAATTCGCCGCCGTCTTTTCACTCCCAAACCACATCTCCACCGGCTTTCTTTCAAGCATTTCTGCCCTCCCTACATAGTAAAGGATACAAAACGCTCAGAAATGTGGTGCTTGGTTTTATACCCGCGTGTGCGTTTTAACCCTAAAAATACACGCGGCCCCCCCCTCCCCTTTGGGATCAAAGCCGGCTAAGATACAGGAAACAGACTCGGGGTCGGGCGCGGCAGGTCAGCCTTTCTCTCGCTCCCCTTGGCCCGGGGGGGGGGCAGCTGCGCCCGGCGACTGAGGCCTCGCTTTCCTCGCGCTGCTCCAACTCACTCCGCAGAAAAGCCGCTGGTTCCCAGCAGCGCCCCCGCCCCCGCCCCCGCCCCCGCCCCCGCCGCCGAAGTGCCCGGCCTGCGCGGGGCCCCAACTGCGAGTCCGAGGCGCGGCCAGACAGGCGGGCGGGCCGCTTTCTCGGACCGAGATTCGCGCGTCTAGGGGACAACCCGGACCGCGGATTGCGCGGCACTTCCGGGCGGGGCCCGGCGCTGGGGCGGCGCAGCACACGCGGCCGGAAGTGGAGCGGGCCGCGTGCTCGCTCTTTCTCCGGGGGAGCCCGAAGCAGCCGCCGCCGCCGCCGCCGCGATGGGTCGTCCGCGCAAGGTGAGGCCTGGGCCGGGGAGGGGGCGGGAGGCGGGCGGGCGGGCGGGCGGGCGGCGGGGAGGGAGGGAGCCTGCCTGGCTGGCTGGCTGGCCGCCGGCCCTGCACGAGGTCTCGCCTTCCTCCCTTGCAGACCAAGAACCAGAAGAAGGAGCGCGCGGCCGCCCAGCTGCGCGGCCAGGAGGAGTTCGGCTCGGTCCCGCACTCCTTCGTCTTCCACCGCGGCCGCGTGGGCAAGAACCTGCAGCAGCTCATCCTGGATGTCCGCCGCGTGATGCAGCCCTACACGGCCTCCAGCCTCAAGGTGAGCCGGGAAAGAGAGGCAGGAGAGGAATGCCATATCTTACAAATGGAATTTGGCTTAGATGGGTTACGATAGGAAATGCAGAAATTGGGGCTTCTGACTGATTCTAAGGGGAATATAGGCTACTATATGGGGATGGGGAATTAAATACACACATAAATGCCCAGAAAACAGTTTGGTTCTCTCTCTACATACATTTAAAAATGTGTGGTCTTGGACCATTTTTGTTCAGAACAATAAAACATTGCTCCAGTCAGCATAATCTTCTCCCTCTGACAGGGGCTGTCTAAATTCTGGGTCATTTAGGGGGTGGGCTGTGTGATTGTTTTAAAAAAATCTTGCAAACATTTTGCCAGTTATACAGATCTGTGTTTATGAAACCTGGATCACATAGTACCTAGCCATTTTGCATATTTAATGCAAAATGCTAGTCCTTGCGATTGTTTAGTTTTGTTGCAAAAGTGTTCAAGGATGTAGTTGGGAATGGCTGGGGGGGGGCAGGTAGGGTAAGAATATCAGAGGCTTTCCTGAGCACATGTTTGCTCAAAATGGATTTCTAAAACTCTAGTAACTTCAAAGCATTTTACTTCAACTAATTTAATTAAGTAATTTAAAGACAATTCTATGTCCTAGTTTTTGTCTGGCAGCACAGACAGCAGAGCCACACTGATTACAGGTCTTGACTTTTTCAGGTGCGCAAGAAGAACACTCTGAAAGACTTTGTGGCAGTGGCTGGACCTCTCGGTGTGACTCACTTCCTGGTGTTCACGAAAACCCCCACCAATATCAACCTTGTAAGTTAAGCAGTGAGAAGTTGCTGAGTGGTGGCAACAAGTGGTTCCAATATTGTTCTGCCCTGCTAGTCTCGTGTTTTGGTTCTGTTAGAACAGGCATCGGCAAACTTGGTCCTCGAGATGTTTTGAGACTACAGTTCCCATCATATACCCTTGACCGAAGAACGGTACACTCCTTCTATCTGGGATGGTCGTCCTCTTCCACCGAGCGCGCAGCTTCGGGAGGGACGCACATAGAGCGGTGAGGGAGGAAGGGGACACCCGCCTAGCCAGCCAGATCAGCCGAATCAACCATGGCGATCAATGGGGTGACAGATGTCGCAGCCAGATCGCCCTCACATCCCATCATCCCTGACCACTGGTCCTGATAGCTAGGGGTGATGGGAATTGTAGTCCCAAAACATCTGGAGGGCCGAGTTTGCCTGTGCCTGTGTTAGAATGTGCAACTTGAATTCTTTCTCTCTATATTGATGCTTTTCAAACTCTTGTCTTCAAATTGATTTGTCTGTTGAGGACAATTTTGTGTTGTCATTGTGAAGCTTCTACTCATGGCAGGAGATTCTGGAGCATGTACTAGATTTTACAGTCAATTCCTATGGAGCAGTGACCAAGCTTCTTGGGCCTCGTTGCTGAGTGTGAACTGAGTACAGCCTCCTAGGACACACAGGTCCCCCTGCTTGCCCCGGACACTGATCACTCCCTGCAATATGTAGTCACAGAGCAGTCTTCCCCAACCTGATGCCATCCAGAAGGGCACCAGGTTGGGAAAGGCTACCATGAAGCAGTATGGCAAGGCAGAATTGTCGGAAAGGCTTGTCTGGTACTGACCCTCTCACTGAGAGAGTCCTGATAAGCTTCTGAAGAACTTTATCATTCTCCAGAACCCTGCTTTGCAGGATGGACTGTTGTGAAAGCTCAGGTCCTCTTCCTCTTATACCTCTTATACTGTTGGTTTTGTTGGCCCAGTTGAAGTATCATTGTATCTCTGCCTGATGACCTGATGCAAATGATGACAATGTGTTTTGCTGAGTGAAACCTGTGATTCTCACTTCAAAGTAAACGCACTGATGCATCTGGATTTTGCAGAACACTAAAAGCAGAGTTTGAATTATGACAACCAATCTGCCTGTGGTAGAGGCTGCTCTGATTGATTTCTCTCTTCCTCAGAAATTCTTCCGTCTTCCTGGTGGACCAACCTTGACCTTCAGAGTTGCTCAGGTACAAGTTGCTGGAAATTGTAGGGTAGGCTAGTTAGAATACAGCTGCCTCTGAAAAACCCTTTTATAGCTTGCTAAGGTTAGAAGGGTTTTTTGCTACCTGTTCTTTCTAGTGGGTTATTTATTTATATATCGCCCTTCATCTGTAGATCTTAGGGTTGTTCACAGCATAAAAATACAAGATTAAAACAAAATACATAATAAAAACAAGAACAAAAACCAAGCAAACCAATAACCACCCTCCCACTCCTCTTACAGACTGCTAATGTGGTGTGCTGTGAATCCTTGACCTAGGTGAATTATTTATCTGTACTTCAAGACAATCTAAATTTTGCAGCCTGTATCACTTATGTAAATTGCCTAATTTATCCTGGCTTTATCACTACTGAACATCATATTCAGCCACCCCTCTAGCTTCAGGGATTTCAGGAGTACAATTTCCTAGCATATATTTGCTGCTATGAGGTCTAGAAACCTTTTTTTTTTTTAAACGAAAGCTTGAGATGCTCATGAAGCTGAACCAGAACCAAGTCTACAGGCCTTCTGGATATCAGGGTTTACATCAAGGATGGGCACTCCAGATACTGCTGGAGTATAACTCCCATTATCCCTGACCTTTGGCTGTGCTGGCTAGGCCAGATGTGAGTTGTAGTCCAATAGTGGCCACAGGTTCCCCACCACTAGTTTACAGGTGGTGAGGAACTACCTCTTGGTGGTGGGGCACTACTGTGGTGTACTACCTCTTGGTAGTAGTGCAAGATTCTCTATTATTATTATTATTATTGATTATTATTTAATTAGATTTGTATACTGCCCTTCATCCGAAGATCCCAGGGAGGTTCACGAAAAAAAAAATACAAAATGAGAATACAAAGTACAAGAATACACCTCTGCTGCTGCCTCACTCATCTGTTTCACTTCAGTATTCGCTCATCAAAGATGTGGTGTCAACCCTGAAGCGGCACCGGATGCACGAGCAACAGTTCACCCACCACCCACTCCTGGTCCTCAACAATTTTGGCCTTCAGGGCATGCACATCAAGGTCATGGCGACTATGTTCCAGAACATGTTCCCTTCCATCAATGTCCACAAGGTAGGTGTGTGCTGGCCTGGAGACTGTGGGAAGTCAGCTTGATGGTCCTGCTCTGCTACTCAGATGCCTCTGGCCCTGGTCTCCCATGGTGTGTCATACAGGTCAGCTCTGCCCTGCTTCTCAAAAAGAGCGTATGTTATTCGTAACACTTGTGTCTTCTTCATCTGCAAATCTCAGGGCAAATTTACTTCTGTGAGGTTGGTTAAGTGGGAAACGTGTGGCCTCAGTTAAGCTGTGTCTTGGCTTTACCATGTTAGATTGGAAGTGAAAGCTCACATAGTCGGAAGCTTCTTAATAGACAAAAAATATCCCTCACCTAGAAAACATTGGGGAGAAGGCAAGAGTGGAACCTACTCCCTGATGTGAGTTAGAGAGGTTAGTTTTATAGAGCATTCAGTCTGAAATGGCACCTCTGTGACAACAAAGCTAGTGACAGGATGACCTCATCCAGGATATATAGAGTGTGTTTGTGATTTAGACCTGTTTTCCATTCTGGAAAGGGATTGTGGAAATTAATGTACCGTATTTTTCGGCCCATAGGGCGCACCTAGTTTTTTTTGGGGGGGGGGATGAAAAAAAAATATTTTCCCCCCAGGGCAGGGCTGGGGCGGGGGAAGCCCGAGCTTCCCCAGCCCCCAGAACAGGCTGCTATCTGCAAACCTAGGGAGCCCGGTGGGAAGTCGCACCGGTCTCCCCAGGCTTGTGGATATCTGCCTGAAGCCCGGGGCGTGCTGAACTCAGCACGCCCCTGGCTTCGGGATGCAGCCTGCTATCCGCAAGCCTAGGGAGCCCGGCGGTAACTCCCGCGGGCTCCCAAGGCTTGCGGATAGCTTCCTGAAGCCTGGAGAGCGAGAGGGGTCGGTGCGCACTGACGCCTCTCGCTCTCCAGGCTTCAGCGAAAGCCTACATTCGCCCCATAGGACGCACACACATTTCCCCTTCATTTTTGGAGGGGGAAAAGTACGTCCTATAGGGTGAAAAATACAGTATATCTTTGTGTTGGAACTGCAGTGCATCTTGACGCCATTCTTGTGCAGTGGGAATCATTGTAGAGTTGGAAGGGACCAACCCCCCTGCCATGCAGGAATCTCAACATGTCCCTCATCCAATTTGAAACCGTACCAGACCCTACATAGCTTGGCAAATGTGCTAACAGTCTTTTTACTGCTCCATATGTGGTTGGGCTCCAGCTCCCACCAGTGCCAGCAGCAGGGCCAATGGGCTGGAATACTGTGAGCTGTAGTCCAGCTACATCTGGATGGTTGCAGGTGCCCCACCTCTGCCTAACTGGAACCTTCCTATGAATTGGAATTCCTTACCCATTAAAAGGAAGCATGGAACAGGGAGGTATCTGCTCACAAATGATCCTCATAGCGCAATAAAAAGGTAAAGGGACCCCTGTCCAGTCGCAGAAGACTCTGGGGTTGCGGCGCTCATCTCGCTTTACTGGCCGAGGGAGCTGGCGTACAGCTTCCGGGTCATGTGTTTGATACCAGGGGCACTTGAATTAAAACTGGAGGGATGTGTCACTTGCACTTAAAGAGATGCATATACATTTTCTTGGTCACTTCTCAGGACAGTGGGCTAACCCCCCTTCCCGCATCATCCTGCCTTCAGTTCTATTTCTTCCCACCCCAGTCAGGAGTGGGCTCATGTTTCCTCAGCAGTGCTGGTGCTTCTGGGATTCCCTGTGTCTGTTAGCTGCGGGGTAGAGGGTGGTGAGGGAATCTCTAGAATATTGTAACTGCATTTCCATTGGGGGATTGGGTTCAGTGCTGGATAGAAGACCTTCCTGCTCCAGTAGGCATAGAGCAATTCAGAGTGACGACATCAGTATTGTGGCCGTTATTTTTTTTAAGGGACACCTCACCCCTTCTTGCCACCTTAGTTCTAATGGTGGAACAGATGCAAATGATGATAGCATACCTTTGACATGCTCTGTGATGGCGCTGGTGCATCTGTGCTTGGCTCCTTTGTGGAGGTCCTTCTGCACTTGGTGCTTCTAGCATTAAGCTGTGGCAAGTACAGCCTGTCTTCTTTAGAAACTCTAGGCCACGGTTTGTGGGCAAATGAGGCAGAACTAGTCCTGAGCTGCTTGGGATTTTGTGCTTTGTTTCTGGATTTGATTCTTTTGTGGACAAGTAGGGTTCCCAAGGTCCTTCACTGGATAGCACTCACTTTATATGTAAATACCTAACACTCGTCACTAGTGGGGAAAGATTCCAGGGATATAAGAACAGGATGAAGCACAACCATGAGTTAAACTTACTCTGAATCAGCACTGTGTTTTTGGATATATTGCATTGGTAAGTCAGGGGGCCCTTTACCTTTTTAAGCTCAGTTACCGAAGTTGGATACCTAGAGCTGGCTACAGCTAAGTTGTGTACTAGTAGAAGCTAGCACATTGAGTCCTGCTAGCAGAATGGGACTTCCTGTCTCTCTGCCCAGAAAGGTCAAGAGAAGCCCCAGGAGGAGGAGGAGGAGGAAGAGGAAGATCATTCCGTCTGCCAAGCAGAAATGCTTGTGCAGACAGAACGATTGCCTTAGCACAATGTTGAATTCCACCTCAAGAGTACTAGGGAAATTGGGTACTAGGCCTCCTGGGTTCTATAAAGGCTGTCACAGCTAGGGAATCTTCATTGCCACCTAAAGTACTTGTCAGATGAGGAACTTCATCATCATCATCATCATTTATTATTTACACCCCGCCCATCTGGCTGGGTTTCCCCAGCTACTCTGGGTTGCTTCCAAAAAAATATTAAAATACAGTGGTTTGTTAAACATTAAAAGCTTCAGCCTTCAGATGTCTTCTAAAAGTCTGGTAGTTGTTCTTCTCTTTGACATCTGGTGGGAGGGTGTTCCACAGGGCGGGTGCCACTACTGAGAAGGCCCTCTTATGCCATATTGTGAGCCTTGGTTCTCATGCTGTTGTGTTCTCTTTTCTCCTACCCTCCCCAGGTAAACCTTAATGCCATCAAGCGTTGTGTACTGATCAACTATAACCCAGACACCCAGATCCTTGAATTCCGTCATTAGTAAGTATCTTCTGTCTCATGCTGTGCTCCTCCCCAGTGCTGAAGGATCAGATCTGAGCTCACAGTAATCTCCATCTGCAAGAGGGACATATTGCATGCATGGCCACTTTCATAAAATATATTTTAGTTAGTCTGTGTTAGCAGTTCATTGTTTGTGTGCCAGTCCGCATTATGCATGTCAAACATTCATATTATTGTGCTCATCAAACAAAACACTGTTTTGCACTGTAAGGATGTACACTCAGGGAAGAAATACTTCTTTGTGGCTTTGGTTTGATGATAAAAGATAAAGCTCAGGGCAGCATACCAGGGGTACATCCTATTTTATCCTTGCAATGTAAAATAGTATAGACCAGGGGTCACCAACCTTTTTGGACCGGGGCACATTTCAGATTTTGAAAGAGTGCAGTTGGCACTAGTCACAAAATGGTACAATATGGCTGCTGGGGGGGGGGGGCATGGCACGGCACAAAATTAAGAGAGTAGCCACAGTGAAACGTTTCCTGTAATTGTATTTCTATATAAGAAAGGAAGACAGGAGTGCCTGGCGTGCTCTGGTCCATGGGGTCACGAAGAGTCGGCCACGACTAAACGACTAAACAACAACAAATATAAGAAAGGGTTTAGCCTATTGAATTTCAGCCTGACACACAGCAATTAAAGGCACAAGAATCCTGTTTGCCTCCAATGCCAACCATAAACCCAAGCCTAGGATTCCATCCTGGACCTACTTACAAATATTACTTCTGAGGAAAAATGTACACCATTGTTCTGTAAGTTAACTAGTTAGTGAATTCTTAATGCATGCCTAGTTTTAGCTTCTGCACAGCAGGAGGCATACCCAAGCCTCTTAGCAATGTTTTCACCTTTGCCTTTGGAGGGGAGGGGGATTTATTATCATCCATCCACACTTGTTCTGTAGTAGTTAGTTAGTTAGTTAGTTTTATTTATTACGGCCATTGGCCCATATCAAAAACAATACATCAAAATTTATCCATAAACAATACAATTTAAACAGTTCCAAGTTAAAACACCCATATAAAACCAATTTTACTTCAATTAAGTAAACACTATACACAATAAGCTCCCTCTATGTAAACCGCAATTCAAATCCCTCAGATTTTGAGGGAAATGCGCCTTAGTTTTGGCACTTATTGATGGTTCTTAAGTTTAGCTAAGCTGTCAGAGTCATACAGTGATCCATTTCTCCTCTTTTGAAATAAGACATTAATCAGGTATCTAGTGACTGCAAGGGATCTACTTGTGTCTTCGTCGTTTAATAAGTATATTATTTGGGCTTCCTGAGGTCTGTCAGCAATTCTCGATAAATATGGGGCCAGAAACTTGGACCGTGAAGCCGAATGTAATGGACAACAGAAGATTATATGATATAACGATTCTATAGGTCCACTTTTACAGTCACAGAGGAGTGAGATCTGTCCATTGGAGAGTCTGTTACCCAACACATTTGATGGGAAAACATTGAATCTAGCCTTTATAAAGGCATACCTGTGCATCACCACAGATAAGGTAGTTAAATAAGATGGAAGTTTCATTGGTGGTGTTAAGCCAAGGTTTATCGGCGAACAGGTGCCACCACCTGTCGCAATATTAAATTGTAAATCCAACTCCTCTAATTCGTGAGTTATAATTCTCTTGGCAGAAATTAAATCCAATTTTAGTAGTTCAGATGGAGATAGTCCTAAGGACACAAGTTTCCCATGTATTATTTTTGCCCAAGGGCTAGGGAAGTCATCTCTCCAGAGACACTGTATCAAGTGGAGATTTGGAAGTTTATGCCATAATGCCAACCAGTAACAGAGGATGCATTTCCATAATGTGGTTTCTAGAGATGTAACATTTAGTTCGAGTCGTATAGCAGTATTGCCTACACACCTGGGTAATTTTAGCAACCTTCTTAGCAGCTGGTTTTGGATTACCTCCAATTGGGTTAGATTAACAAAGGACCCCCATATTGGGATTGCATATGCTATTGTTGCAATCACCTTTGCCTTGAAGACTTTTAACACTGATGGAATATGGAAAGCCCCATCTGAAAAGAAAAAACGCAGTAGCGCAAAGGAAAGGGCTTTAGCTCTGTTTAATACATATGCAAGATGGACCTTCCAGCCCATGTTGTGTTGGAGAAGGACTCCCAAGTACTGAAATTTAAAGACTTGGTCAATGGCTTTTCCGTCTATTCTCCAGTTATAGGTTTTTCGACTCTTGGTGAAAATCAGGACTTTGGACTTGGCATGATTAATTGTAAGAAAATTTGATTTGCAGTAAACTTCGAAAATTTTCAGTGCCCTCCTAAGGCCTACTCTTGAGAAAGATAGGATCACTGCGTCGTCTGCGTAGAGTAGAAGGGGGCAACGATATTGGGCAAGACGGGGGGCGTGGATCGTTTCTTGAGAATCTATCAGAGGCGCCCTCATATCACTTATAAATAGATTAAAAAGGGTCGGAGCAAGGATACATCCTTGACGGACACCTCTATTGATGGTTACTGAATTTGAGAGGTCGCCGGCCGGAGTGATTCTCACCCTAGCGGCCGATCCGTCATGCAATTTAGTTATTAGCCACAAAAGTCTTTTGTCTATTCCCCATCGTGCTAATTTCCCCCAAAGTAATCCCCTGGGGATGCTGTCAAAAGCGGCCTTTAAATCAATAAAGGCTGCACAAAGTTGGCCTCTATTTGGGGCGGAATATTTCCGGGCAAGGTGGTATAAAACTAAGACATGATCAACCGCTGACTGATTCGGTCTAAAACCAGCCTGTTCAGGCCCAATCAGGTTGTTCTCTTCGGCCCACTTGGTAAGCTTAGTTAACAAGAACCGTGCATATATTTTCCCAATTATTGACAATAAACTGATATTCCTGTAATCTGTCGAGCCCTTTTTATGAATTGGAATAATAATCGCATCCTTCCATATTCTTGGAATCTTCCCACTGTTGTTTACGGCATCAAAAGTAACGGCCAGGATTTTCGCCCACCAGTCTGCATGAAGTTTTATAGCTTCCGCCGGAACTAGGTCAGGACCGGGGGCTTTTCCAACTTTGAGATTAGAAATGAGTCCGTGGATTTCTTCCAGGTCAGTGGGTGGCCAAAGAGGGAGCTGCTCATAGAATCCATCGATTGTATTAATATTAAGGTCGGGTAAGGCAAAATAGTTCCTTAGAAAGGATGTTCTGTAGTAGTACTTGCAGAAAATAGCTTCTAGGTGTGCCTGATCTCAGATAAGCCACCACAGGAAAGATGCATTCTGGGAGTTAGGAGGAAAAGAAGGCACACTAGGCACACATGGTGAGAGTGTGGTCTGCTGGTGTGTCTTTGGTCTTAATCTGAAACAAAACATTCTGATGAATCTTAAGCCGCTTGGGAACAGGAGTTTAAGGGATTGCTGTCTGGTGGTGTCACACTACTTTCTTCCTTTTCAAGGTGTTTTTTTTAAAAAAATATTTTATTAAGGTGATTTCAATTAAAGGTAATACAGTGATACAGAAAAAAAGAAGGAAAAGTGAGAGGGAGAAAACTAATAACAAAGATACATATCAAAGTGAAAAGGGTTTTGAACCCTGGAAAATTTATCTAACCAACATTTTTTCTAGTATAGTTCCTTAGAAAGGATGTTCTGTAGTAGTACTTGCAGAAAATAGCTTCTAGGTGTGCCTGATCTCAGATAAGCCACCACAGGAAAGATGCATTCTGGGAGTTAGGAGGAAAAGAAGGCACACTAGGCACACATGGTGAGAGTGTGGTCTGCTGGTGTGTCTCTGGTCTTAATCTGAAACAAAACATTCTGATGAATCTTAAGCCGCTTGGGAACAGGAGTTTAAGTGCCCATTCTTTTTCCACCCCACTTCTTCCATTGTGTGTTTCACCTTGCTTGGACTGTAAGGCTAGTGTCTTTTCTTGCCTTGTATTATGCCACCTGCCTTGTTGGGGCCCAGAGCAAGTGGAAGACAGCAGGTCATGGGGATACTTCCCTGGATAAAGTGAGGATCAAGGAGTTTGCCCCTGAATCTAACAGCTAAATTTTCTAGACGGTATTCCACACCCCTAGCTGGAAGCCAAGCTTGTTTCGAGAGTTGTAAGAGGATTATGTCAGCTAATATGGAGCAAGGCAGGGATAGCCCCTGCCCAGATGCTAATGTCAGCACATCACATTTCATATACTGACCCTTGCCAGAGGCCTCAGGCAGAATAGAGAAGAGTCTCTCCTAGGCTGCATCCAAATAACCTTTAATTGGAGACACCAGTGACTAAATTTAGGACCTGGTACATGGCAGTGCATGTCTGCTCTGCCTCCTCCACCCTTACCCACCAAACACAATAGCAGTGGCTTGCTCCCCTTGCTTGATGGAATACCTCCATGCACCTCTCCTGCCCTTTGTGTTTTGCAGCAGTCTGAAAGTGGTGCCTGTAGGAATAAGCAAAGGGCTGAAGAAGATCATGCAGGAGAAGTTTCCTAACATGAGCCGTCTGGAGGACATCAGTGAACTATTGGTTAGGTGAGAAAAAGACCCTCCACCTCCCCATAAAGCTAAGCCCCCACTCCCACCCCATTCAAAGTGTAGGTTCATTTTGGGTCCTGGGGCAGGTTGAGCTGTTCTTAGCAGAGCTAGAGACTCAGTAGAGACTAATGGTTTGTGAATAAGGCAGGATGTAAGGAGGTTTGTGCATTTTGGGCCCTGTTTCATGATGCCCTTGCTCTTATTTTCTGTTCCTTTTTACTTCTTCATGGATGTTTAAACTCCTGTGGAATGCCAAACCAGCTTGATTCTCATGCTCCCACTGATACATCCTCTTCTTTATTGGTGCCCATTCTTTTTCCACCCCACTTCTTCCATTGTGTGTTTCACCTTGCTTGGACTGTAAGGCTAGTGTCTTTTCTTGCCTTGTTTTATGTGCAGAACTCCTCTGTTAGCAGCATGCCAGGAATAATAATGTTTTCCTTCCCTCCCTGCAATGCAGAGACATCAATCTTTCTGAGAGTGAAGCTGAGCAAGATGGCAGTCACAACACCACAGAGCTGCCTCAGGCCTACGCTGGCCGGGGGAACATGAAGGCCCAACAGAGCGCTGTCCGCCTCACCGAGGTCAGGCCATGGAACTCTTGAGCTCACAGAATGGGAGTGGGTGGGGGGGAGCAGCATAGAGCCGACCTCTGCTCTACCAGCTGCTGTCTACTTCAGCAGTGAAAGTCCTGATCATCCAAATTGGGATAGCCATGAGGGCTGCCAGGCTCCTGCAGGTGGTGGAGTGGTGGTGGTGATGATGGTATCTCTGAACTAATGAAGTCTCTGCCTCTTTTCCCAACAGATTGGCCCTCGAATGACCCTGCAACTGATCAAGGTGGAGGAAGGGTTAAGCCAGGGCAATGTGCTCTATCACAGCTTCAGTGAGTGTCTTCCCAGTTCATGGAGCCCTCCTCTCCTGAGCTTCTATGTGGAAAACAATACCCCCCCACCCCCACCCCCACAAACACATTTAAAAGGCTCTAGAATATTAATCAGCCAAAGGCCTGGTTGAAGAGGAATGTTTTTGCCTGGCGCCTAAAGGTGTACAATGAAGGTGCCAGACAAGCCTCCCTGGGGAGAGCATTCCAGACAGGGAGCCACTGCAGAGAAGGCTCATTCTTGTGTCGCCACCCTCCAGACCTCTTGAGGAGGAGCCACACAAAGAAGGGCCTCAGAGAATGATCTCGGGTTCTGGGTTGATTCATATGGTGAAAGGCAGTCCTTGAGGTATTGCAGTCATCATCATCATCATCATCATCATCATCATCGTTTTATTCGTATGTCGACTTTCCACAGTTAAAAACAATGCTCAAGGCGGCTCACAACATGACAAGATTTACATAATTACAAAAGTCATAATAAATAAACCACATCAAAATTACACAACCAAATGGAAAACAATTTCCACATAAATCAAAATCTAAAACTAAGAATACAGCATTAACATAACAGTTTAAAATGACATAGGTAAAAAAATAACAGCAATTTCAAAAACAAAAATGGAGCCCTCTCTGCCCAGCGACAGCAGTCCTTTATGGAGCCCGTCAGGCCCCGCCCTGGGCCAGGTGGTGAGTGGCAGGACGGGGGCCCTCAGGTACTGAACAGGGGAGTCCTGAGCCATTTAAAGCTTTATAGGTCAAAAACAGCATTTTGAATTTAAAGGTGGGGGGAAGTTAAAGTGAATAGCTAGGGGTGTACCCCAGTATTAAAGATATTGGACAATAAGTCTGTATAACTTGCAGCCATGTTCAACAGTGCATGAATAAATCTGCCATTGCTGCCTCCCCAGAACAGCAAAAACAGGCTGTTGGGCATCCAAGCATGTTGCATTCAGGTTGGTGAGCCTGTTGTCAGCCATCGTCTTCAGTTGTTGAGTTGTGTTAGTGGTGCCACCGTCACTTTCTTAGATAAAAAGCACTTGTATGTGATACCTGCTCCCACTGGGTTCCCAGCTGCCCTCTAAGGGAGTAGATATTGAGTGGAACGCAATCACTCCATTGGTGAAGCATTTAAGCTTGCCGGATGGAATGATCTCTCTCGGAGCCCGCCCACCCCAGTTCTGGGGTTTCTACCCTTCCGCACCTGCCAGTTGGGGAGAGAAGCCCCAGTTCCACTAGTGGGACTCATTAGGTTGGCTCCCGCTAAGCATAACTGCTTAATTGAATCTATCCCCATGTGTTTGTTTTATACAGTGGTGCCCCGCAAGACGAATGCCTCGCTAAACGAAAAACCCGCAAGACGAAAGGGTTTTCCGATTTTTTAGCGGCTTCGCAAGACGAATTTCCCTATGGGCTTGCTTCGCAAAACGAAAGCCCATAGGGAAATCTCCGGGGACAGCGGGGAACCCTCCTCCCACCGCAAGCCCCGGGAAGAGAGGAGAAGCTGCGCGCCTTCCCCTCTGTTCCCGGACCTGTCCTGAAGGCTTGCGGTGGGAGGTCCGGGAACAGAGGAGAAGGCGCGCAGCTTCTCCTCTCTTCCCGGGGCTTGCGGTGGGAGGAGGGTTTTTCCTCCCCACCGCCAACATTCAGAAGGCTGTTCTGAAGGCTGGCGGTGGGAAGAAAAGCCCTTCTCCCGCCTCCAGAAGAGTTCCCCAAGCTGTGAATGTTTACCGCGCGCGAGGGGCGCTCTGCTTAAGAGCGCCCCTCGTGCGGGGCAGCAGGCTGCTATCCGCAGCTTGGAGAGCCCTGTGGGGAAGTCCGGCAGGGCTCCCCAAGCTGCAGATGTCTGCCCCGGGCGAGGGGCGCTCTGCTTCAGAGCGTCCCTCGCACCCGGCAGCAGGCTGCTATTCGCAGCCTAGGCAGCCCTGCAGGAACTCTTCTGAAGGCTGGCGGCGGGAGAAGGGCTTTTTTTCCCACCGCCAGCCTTCAGAAGGCTGTTCTGAAGCCTGGCGGTGGGGAGAAAAGTCCTCCCCCCCCCCACCAGCCTTCAGAAGAGGTCCGGGGAAAGACTGTCCCCGGACCTGGTCTGAAGGCGGTCTCCCTAGGAACGCATTAATTGATTTTCAATGCATTCCTATGGGAAACCGTGCTTCGCAAGACGAAAAACTCGCAAGATGAAAAAACTTGCGGAACGAATTAATTTCGTCTTGCGAGGCACCACTGTACTTGCTAATGTGTAGTGTCAGCGTTCACAGCTGTTGGTTTTAATTTCTCACTCCTGCCCTCAGTTTATAAAACGGAGGAAGAGCTCCAGGTGGCCCTGGCCCGGAAAGAGGCGAGGCTGCAGCTGAAGGCTGAGCGGCGCCGCAAGCAGGAGGCAGATGTGGAACGCAAGCAGGAGCAGAAGCAGGCTCACAGGTGAGGGAGAGAAGAGCCAGAACCTTGCGTACCACAAAGCCGCTGTCCCTACATGCACACATTCCAAAGTAGCATGCTGCTTTCCTTTGGGAGGGCCGATATATGCACTTGTGATTGTATTGTTGGTTTGCGGGCTGCAGGAAGAAGAGTCTGGAGGGGATAAAGAGGAAGAAGAAGCAGGCAGAGGGAAGTGACAGTGATGCGGAGGACCCTGGGGTGCAAGAGGACCAGAAGGTGGATGAGCCATCAGACGATGACATGGAGTATTATCGGCAGGAAGTAGGAGAAGAGCCTGATGAAGGTTGGTATCTAATTACATAAAAAAATTCCTTCCAGTAGCACCTTGAGACCAACTAAGTTTGATGCATGTATCTGAAGAAGTGTGCATGCACACGAAAGCTCATACCAATAACAAACTTAGTTGGTCTCAAGGTGCTACTGGAAGGATTTTTTTTATTTTGTTTCGACTACGGCAGACCAACACGGCTACCTACCTGTAACTGGTATCTTAATTAGTAGTGCTTAAAAGACTTGGCAGCTAGGGACCCTCCTGGATGCAGCTGATGAAAACGGTTGTGCTTCTGAGCATGAGCTGGGACACTTGCAAGGTAAATGCTCAGGTGCATCTATCCAAGGGGAGAGAGAGGGAGGGACACTGCATGTGTGAATGCTACCTCCTAGCTTCGTATGGACCACCAGTTATACCTGTGTTACATGTAATAGTCTGCTCAGAAGCAGCCACCGTCCCACCCTTTTACATGGGACCCTGTCCTAACTTTCTGACCCTGAGTGATGTTCTTCCAGAGTGACCAGATGCAGAGGAAGGGAACATTTTATCAGCAATTTCCTAGTGCAGCAGGACAAGTTGACACCTTCCAAAATTTCCCCTTTGTAATCTACAATGCTACAAGTTTTGTTTTTCTCTTCCAGCAGCTCTCTGTTTTTCTGAGGGTCCTGACATACCACTTGAAGACCAGTGGCCTAAAGAGCCTTTTGGACTTCAAGGCAGTGTAGAGGCTGCAGCTATCTTTATCTTCTCTCCTTGTGACCCTCCTTTAGATCTGTTTCCCCAAAGCGCTAAGAGGAAACGAAGGCCCAGTCAGTCCACCAGAGCTGGGAAAAGGCATAAATGCACCCATCCTGCTGGTGACCAGAGCCCAGCAGCATCTGCAGGGACCAGCACCAAGGCAAGGAAGCAGAGGACCCCACGGCCCGTCCAGTGGAAGCAGCAGAAGTTGAGAGGCTTCTCTCCTCGACAGCCCAAGGGGGCCCAGAGTCAGCAGCCGAGGGAGGCTGGTCAGCCCGCGGTGCAGCACAGAGTGTCACCAAAGGCCAGGAGGAAGCGGCCCCAGGGCCCAGGGCAGCCTGGCTCAAGGCCCTGGGGGCAGGGCAAGTCTGGACTGCGGCAGAAGCCGGTGCTCAAAGGGAAAGGAAGCTTCCGAAAGCCCGAACGTTCAGGGAAGAGGCCAGCCTAGAGCCCTGGGCCTCCCTCTCTTGGTTTTGTATAGCTGTTTGCAGGATACATATTTCTGGGGAGCCACAATTTATGGGGAGCCACTGATTCACCGTGAGCTGACTGTCTCTGTGGGGCTTGCTCTTTCCCCATTGCTTTGCAAGGCACAAATATCTTTGAATCGCTACAGAATTGGCCAGCGGTGTCTGTCAGCTGGATATGGTGGCTGATAAGGCTTGTTTGCTGGCAAGGGGAAATGGAGCAGGGGGAAATCAGTTGTTGCTGGAATAGTGGGAGATTGAAGACAGCTGAAAAGTGTGGTGGCTGGTATCCACTGGAACTGGTGAGGCAGAAGGGAGAGAGGCCAACAGTAAGTGGAGCCCGAGCCAAAAGTGGGCCGATCCCATTCATTTTGTTTTCTGCCTCTTCCTAGAAGGGCAACACTGATAATGGGGGGGGGACAGATTGGCATGCCGTTTTGCCCCCTGAACTGATTGTAAGTGAGAAGGCAGGTGCGGGGACAGGCAGGCTGAGGTTGGTGAGGCAAGTACCTAGTTTGTCCTCTTGGGCCAGCCTGATTCCTTCACGCAATATGTAGTGATGGCTGCCGTTGCAAATGTCTTTTCAGGGAGGATAATTCTTAGCCAGCAAGCCTAGTAGTCACTGATACACATTACCTCCATTATCAAGTGTCAATATGCCTTTGAATAACTCTTGTTGGAGAGCAACAGTGGAGAGGGTGGCTGCATTTGTGTTTTGTCTCTGGGTTTCTCACAGGCACCTGACAACTGAGAACAGGATAGGTCTTTGGACTGATCCAACAGGCTCTTCTTAAGTTCTTAACTGTGCAGCTTATTGAGGGTATAGTTCATAACTAATTCTGTTCTACTCCTCTTTCCTCTTTTTAAAAGTAATTTAAATTACTTTTGGACACTCCTTAAAATGGGCCATGGAGCACCAGTGACCCCGAGGTTGTTGGATTCCAGCTCCCATCATCCCTGACCACTGGCCACGCTGGCTGGCTGGGGCAACTGGGAGGTGGAGTCCACAATTTCTGGGGAGCCACGCGCTCTCCATCCCCCTTTGAGGAGACCCATTTGTCTGAGAAGTGGTTGATACTTGATCACACTGTTACAGTGATGAGATTCCATGAGCAATTTTCAATAGAGACCCATTACAGGAAATTGCTGCTTAGCCATGACCACTCTACAGATTCTTCATAGTTGTGTCCATGTTTGGAATTCCGAAAGCCTTGCCTTCTGAAATAATAGTAAGAGCAAGTATTCTAGTCCTCATGGGCAAGACAGGTTTTAGAATAGTGATCTCTGTGGATCATTTCAGGCATCAAGCTGAACCATGGTTAACACAGCTTGGCATGATAATCTCTCATTGTTAAAGCAGTTGATTTAAGAGGTCCTTATTTAGGTTTCTCTGTCTTTTTGCCTGAGAGAACAAAACACCACTACAGCTGTTTCTCCCCCATCAGGAAAAAAACTTATGTGAGAGACAGATAAATGGAAATGATAAATGGAGCTCTCAAAGTGGCAATCACTAGCATCCTTAATAGTCTGCACCACATTTTGACTGTCAGAGGAATGCTCCATAGGAACTCAAATGTCCATCAAAAACTCTGGAGAACATTTCCTTTTATCTTAAGGTGGGTGTGGGACCTTTTCTCTGACAGGACTCTTTAGGCCTGAAATTTGCTTATAAAATACTAAGCAGCCATCTGTACATTGATCAAGAGAAATATATCTTATAGGAATTACATACCCTTCAATCTATCCCTCCATTCCTGTTTTGGTGACTGCTGAATTTAGGCTCATGTTTGAGAGGATCCACAAAGTGTCCAGTTTTCTGTCCTGTTTGAAAAGCTCTTCACCAAATGTTTTCTTCAAGTCCATGTGTCTCACCTTTCGCCTTCGAGTCATAAGTTCGTTGGCATCTGTCTGTCTCAAGACGATGGAGTGTGCCTCCTGGGGCTAAGTCAAACCATTGGAGAATTACAGCGCCTGCTGTGGCTGCAGAGACTGTTAACTGCTGCCTCCAGCTTTGGTTTTGCTGTGGTAGCAGCACTGAAGTGACCTTTCCAGGGCACAAGCCTGGGCAGTGTGGATGGAGGTCCTGGGTTGCCCAGACAACAAGACCACACTCTTGGCCCCACCGATGTGGTCCAAAGGAAAGGAAAACAGTACATTTGACACTAGGTTGGTTGCCGGAGTTGCCGGAAGGAGACGTACAAGACACCATCCAACTGTCTTAGATACTCCACTCTAGATTTGTGTTACGTTTACTCCTTCACCTTTTCTTATTCCAAAGATGTCCTGCCAAAAAAGTGGGTATGGGTTTCTCCTCCTCCTCCTCCTCCTGAAGCCTTTCTCATGAATAGGTAAAGATGTGAGGCAGTGGAGCTTTGGATCAGAATTTTACTTCTCCCATGTGGGCTATCTTCTCAGGTTGTTGAGCCCCATCCACCTCTCACTTCCATCTCCAGCACATGCAAAAGCCACCTTCACCATTGGACCCACTACTCAATACGCTGAAGGCTGTCTTCTCAGGCAGGGGAAGTCCCTATCTCCCCAAGCCGGCCAGTTGAAGCCATTTCTTGGGTGTTGCCACTTGCATACTGACAGCTTCAAGGAGTCACAGGTGAGAGCTGGAAACCAAAGGTGGACAAAATACCCCAGAAGGAGCACGACCTCTCCCCCACTAAAGGGACTACCCCTCCCCAACACCCCATAATTGGCATGACCCAGCTAACTTTAAAGATGCCCAAATCAATGGAAATTGAAAACATTTTAACTCTTGACTGGATTGTGCCCAACCAGTTCTGCAGTTTGTATCAACTTACTCTGCTAAGGAGCCATGCAGGGCGCTGAAACTTACCAGGTATTTTTATTTGACTTGTTAATCACTTGTTCCCAAAAGGTCTTTAAGCAATTTAGAAGACATCTATTCTAATGATTTCAAGCATACTTTGCACCTTGTGCTGTGCTCTTTGTGCTGTTGCTTTCTTTGGGTCCAGGGGCCAAGTCAAACGACCGGAGAGTTAAGACCTGCATGAGTTCCCTAAGATTACATTCCTTAAGCAGTTGGACTTTTGACCAAGTAGTACTTGATCCTTAAGTTTATAGGACCTTCTGACTATTTCTTCCCTCCTCCCAGTGAAGCAGACTTCTGTTTTTTTTTTCTTTTAAAAAATCCTTTCACCATAGAACAACATTTAATCAGAGACATACAGTAATAAAACATCTCACTCTCACCCAGAAGCTGATATTTGCATGCAAAATAATAACAGAAGTTCTTATCTCAGACTTATATTTGTATAGAAGGCGATAAATGGTTGAAGTTAACCAATACAGTCTTATGAGAGGAGTCCTCTAGTTTGGATTTTAGCCATGTACTGTATGTAATAAAGCTGTGCCATTGAAATACAAATGAGTCTTTGCTTCAGGCCTTGTGCCAATTTTCTTTTTAAAAAATTCACAAGTGCTATTTGCCATACTTCATTGTACCAATTTGTTAGAGAAGAACCTTCTAAGTTATTGTATTACAGTGGTGCCTCGCAAGACGAAATTAATTCGTTCCGTGAGTCTCTTCGTCTTGCAGTTTTTTCGTCTTGCGAAGCACGGCTATTAGCGGATTAGCGCTATTAGCGGCTTAGAAAAAGGGAAAAACTCGCAAGAACTCGCCTGACGTTTCGTCTTGCGAAGCAAGCCCATAGGGAAATTCGTCTTGCGAAGCACCTCAAAAGACGGAAAACTCTTTCGTCTAGCGAGTTTTTCGTCTTGTGAGGCATTCGTCTTGCGGGGCACCACTATTGTGAGCCTGGCTGTTAGTAGAACTTTTTAACTTTTTAAAAGTTTAGACATAAGTTTTATTTGGACAAATCCTTCCTCCCAGAACAGCCACCTCCCTAAAGGTCCACCACACCTGTTTGTAAGAACCAGATTCTACAGCCTCTGGCGGTTTGTTGAGGGGCTTATATGGGGTAACTGCATAGGCAGGAGTGCCATTTTTGCACTATTTTAAGTGCTACCTCTCACAGACACAGATTTCCTCTACACTGAGATCCACACCTCTGTTTCCTGCATTTGCCTTAAACCATCTGTACCCAGTGCTTTTTAAAAAGAAAAAAAGATGCCAGTACTCACCATGAAGTTGTTACAGTAAGTGCCAAACTTTTAACATTTTAAATAAAAAATGGTGCCAGTACTACATACTCTTGAGTACCCCCAGAAAAGCAGCACTGGCATCCCGTGTCTATTTGCATTAACAGCTTAGACACTAGACCCTGTTCTACTTCTTTAGCAGAATCCCACAGTACAGTGGTACCTCACAAGACGAATGCCTTGTAAGACGAAAAACTCACAAGACGAAAGAGTTTTTCATTTTTTGAGTTGCTTTGCAAGACGAATTTCCCTATGGGCTTGCTTTGCAAGACGAAAACGTCTTGCAAGTTTGTTTCCTTTGTCTTGCAAGTTTGTTTCCTTTTTCTTAAAACTCTGCATTCAGGGGGTGCAGTTGCGACTTGACTTCGAGGAGGAACTCATAGCACGCGGTGTGGTAGCCTTTTTTGAGGTTTTTGAAGACTTTGGTGATTTTTGAAGCTTTTCCAAAATCCGTGCTTCGCAAGACGAAAAAATCGCAAGACGAAAAAATCGCAGAACGAATTAATTTCGTCTTGCGGGGTACCACTGTACAGTCATACCTCATGCTGCGTCCGCTTCAGGTTATGTCTTTTCAAGCTGTGTCCCACAGCAACCCGGAAGTACCGGAATGGTTACTTCCGGGTTTCACAACATGCGCAGAAGCGCTAAATCGCACTGCGCACAGACACAGCACTTCTGGATGTGAACACTTCGAGTTGCATAAGCTGTATGAAGTCACCTTGAGTATGCACTCTTGCTTAAGAATATACTGTCTGTCTGACCTACCATTCTTTGTAATAAACCCGTTCAGCAGATGACGAGATTGGCCCGTGATATACCAGTTGACAAGGCTCTATCTCCTGTTCTAAGGGGTGGGACAAATAACTTCAAACTTTTATCCTTATTTAATAAGGTTGTGAAGTGTTTAGCCACAAACCACACAACACGGGGAGTAACAAACTAAGCTGCAGTAATTGTGAGAAAACCTTTCAAGAGGTTATGGATGGATGATAAAAATAGTCATGAGTTATAACCAGGACTGCAGAGGGCCTGTTTCAAAACTCGGGCAAAGTAGTGATTTATGGAATATCAGAAAGATAACATCAGAAGCAACATGCTGAGCTTGGGTTACCACTAGTCAAGAAGTTAACAGTAGGGCCTTAGCCAACAGTTGTCCTGGAGGCCTCCCATACCTAATCTGGAGTCTCTCCACCACCCCAGAGGGAGAAGAGCTGGGGGGGTGGAGGGATAAGAGGGAAAGCAGTTGGCCTCTGGCACTGCTAAGGCATGGTACCTATTTCCTGTTTGCCTGAAGCCTTTTGCTAAGCTAAGCAGCAAAAGTTGCACAAGGCTATGCTGAGTGGGCAGCCTCCCACATCCCAAAGAAAGACAAGCCACAGGCCACAGAAGAGAAGTGGGACCAGGATCCTTACACCAATACGGTCACTTTCTTGAGCAGAAATGCATTGAATCATAGAATCATAGAGTTGGAAGAGACCACAAGGGCCATCGAGTCCAACCCCCTGCCAAGCAGGAAACACCATCAGAGCACTCCTGACATATGGTTGTCAAGCCTCTGCTTAAAGACCTCCAAAGAAGGAGACTCCACCACACTCCTTGGCAGCAAATTCCACTGTCGAACAGCTCTTACTGTCAGGAAGTTCTTCCTAATGTTTAGGTGGAATCTTCTTTCTTGTAGTTTGGAACCATTGCTCCGTGTCCGCTTCAGCAGAAAACAACCTTTCTCCCTCCTCTATGTGACACCCTTTTATATATTTAAACATGGCTGTCATATCACCCCTTAACCTCCTCTTCTCCAGGCTAAACATGCCCAGTTCCCTTAGCCGTTCCTCATAAGGCATCGTTTCCAGGCCTTTGACCATTTTGGTTGCCCTCCTCTGGACACGTTCCAGTTTGTCAGTGTCCTTCTTGAACTGTGGTGCCCAGAACTGGACACAGTACTCCAGGTGAGGTCTGACCAGAGCAGAATACAGTGGCACTATTACTTCCCTTGATCTAGATGCTATACTCCTATTGATGCAGCCCAGAATTGCATTGGCTTTTTTAACTGCCGCGTCACACTGTTGGCTCATGTCAAGGTTGTGCTCAACCAAGACTCCTAGATCCTTTTCACATGTACTGCTCTCAAGCCAGGTGTCACCCATCTTGTATTTGTGCCTCTCATTTTTTTTGCCCAAGTGCAATACTTTACATTTCTCCCTGTTAAAATTCATCTTGTTTGTTTTGGCCCAGTTCTCTAATCTGTCAAGGTCGTTTTGAAGTGTGATCCTGTCCTCTGGGGTGTTAGCCACCCCTCCCAGTTTGGTGTCATCTGCAAATTTGATCAGGATGCCCTTGAGTCCATCATCCAAGTCGTTGATAAAGATGTTGAATAAGACCGGGCCCAAGACAGAACCCTGTGGCACCCCACTAGTCACTCTTCTCCAGGATGAAGAGGAACCATTGATGAGCACCCTTTGGGTTCGGTCAGTCAGCCAGTTACAAATCCACTGAGTGGTAGCATAGTCAAGACCGCATTTTACCAGCTTCTTTACAAGAATATCATGGGGCACCTTGTCAACTGCCTTGCTGAAATCAAGGTAGGCTACATCCACTGCGTTCCCTTCATCTACCAAGCTTATAATTCTGTCAAAACAAAATCAGGTTAGTCTGACATGACTTATTTTTCAGAAATGCATGCTGACTATTGGTGATCACAGCATTCCTTTCTAGGTGCTCACAGACTGTTTGCTTAATGATCTGCTCCAGAATCTTCCCTGGTATTGATGTCAGACTGACTGGGCGGTAATTATTTGGGTCCTCTCTTTTCCCCTTTTTGAAAATAGGGACAACATTTGCCCTCCTCCAGTCTGCCGGGACTTCGCCTGTTCTCCAGGAATTCTCAAAGATGAGTGCCAGTGGTTCTGAGATCACATCTGCCAGTTCTTTTAATACTCTTGGATGCAGTTCATCTGGCCCTGGAGACTTGAATACATCTAAACTAGCCAAGTATTCTTGTACTATCTCCTTAGTTATTCTGGGCTGTGTTTCCTCTGCTGAATCATTTGCTCCAAATTCTTCAGGTCGGGCATTGTTTTCTTTATCGGAGAAGACTGAGGCAAAGAAGGCATTGAGGAGGCGTGTAGTGGTGATAGGGGATTCCCTACTGAGGGGAACAGAAGCAGTGATCTGTGGGCCTGACAAGATGTCTCGGGAAGTGTGCTGTCTCCCCGGGGCTAAGATCCAAGATGTAACTGAACGACTGCAAGGAATCATAAAACCCACTGACAAATACCCCTTCCTCTTGGTTCATGTGGGAACCAATGACACTGCAAGCAATAGCCTCCAGAAGATCAAAAGAGACTATGAGGCTCTGGGCAGGAAATTGAAGCAATTAAATGCACAAATTGTCATCTCATCTGTCCTCCCAGTTGAACGACGTGGCCCAGGGAGAGAGAGAAAAATAGTGGAAGTGAACAGCTGGCTTCGCAAATGGTGTAAACAGGAACGGTTTGGATTCTTAGATCACGGACTGCAGTTTCTTGAAGATGGACTTCTGGCAAGAGATGGGCTGCACCTCACAACGGTTGGGAGGAATGTTTGAAGTGTGATCCTGTCCTCTGGGGTGTTAGCCCCTGTTTGCTGGTCTGCTAATTTTTTTAGAAAAAGGAAGGTAAGGGCCACTGTGTAGATGTGACTGCATAGCAAACTGCACCACCTTAAATTACTTTTGCATGGTTGCAAAAAGGTGCAGCTGGCATCCTGGCAGAAAAGATTAAAAACATGCAAAAAATGTAAAGTGGATCTTACATTGCATACTAGAATTAAAGGGATATTGTAAGATTGAGAGCCTTTTCTAAAGAGAACTGTAAGAGTCTGTTACTCACTCCTCTTAATTTGGTCATTACTGGAGGAGGCTGCAGAGAGTCCAGAATGTGGCAGTAAGTCAGTAAATGGCATCAGCTGAGCAAGCCACACAAAGACACCTTTGCATCAGACACTCTTGCATCAGAAAGCCTGTGTATTTAACAAATCACTCAGTAAAAAGAAACTCAGCTGTTAAAATGAAATTGGGTGACTCCAGCAACAATAGAGCTATTTTGATGAGGTACTGAGACAAATCACAAGAGAGTGACTGAAAGGAACCTTTATTAGTGACTATT
Organism: Podarcis erhardii; assembly: GCF_964252035.2. Classification (NCBI taxonomy): domain Eukaryota; kingdom Metazoa; phylum Chordata; class Lepidosauria; order Squamata; family Lacertidae; genus Podarcis; species Podarcis erhardii. The sequence goes on from NC_138515.1 coordinate 1,592,163, forward strand.
ATTTCCAGTGAGGAGCAAAACTGGGCAATTTCCAAAGACAAATGCCGGACAGGAAGCCTCAGTTGGTGGAAGGTCTGGGGGTGGGAAGGGAAAAAAAGAGACATTAATATTTTAACAAGTGGACGACTGAAGATTTTGCATCCAATGCATCACCTGGAGAATCTGTCGCTCATATTTAAGAACAAAGCTGTTGCTAGGCCTCATGTTGTGAGAAAAGCTTGAAAATGTAAGGGCAACCTCAGCTATGGACTCGGAAACAGGATTTAATGGTGACTCCTGTCTTTCCCCCTAAGTGCCCGTTGCTCTTCATTCCAACATGCTAATTGTGGCTGGCTCCAAAAGATGGCAAGGTGGGAAATTTGCTAGGCTGCCTCTTCCTCCTCGTCCTCCTCCTTTTTTGGAGGGGGTGGGGGAGAATGCACTGAGGTGCTTTGTTCCCCCAATCACTGGTCCCAAGTGCTCCTGACTTTGCTTCCAACAAAATTGTCTGATTCAAAATTCCACTAAGGCTGAATTTTATGGCCAAAACTGAGGGTTCTTTTTAAAAAACTAAAATAGTGAATCCGCATAGCACTGCACCACTTCAGACAGCAGGCAGAAGTTCTCACAAATGAATGTTCCACCATACTAGAAGATAGATTTTGTGTAAATAGGAATCTTATCATGAGGGAGAATTCCATTTAAAATGGTACAGCTGAAAGACTAATATATAGAAACAGGTCTACTGTCTCAGTGAGAAGCAGGCTGAAGATTTATGTAAGAAACAAAAATTTGCAGTAACAGCAGAATTTGAGGCTGTTTGACAGGCACACTGCTGAAAGGAATTAAATAGCCTACCCTATACCCTATATAAGGGACACAGGTGTAGCTGTGGGTTAAACCACAGAGCCTAGGACTTGCCGATCAGGTCGGCGGTCCAAATCCCCGCAATGGGGTGAGCTCCCGTTGCTCGGTCCCAGCTCCTGCCAACCTAGCAGTTCGAAAGCACGTCAAAGTGCAAGTAGATAAATAGGTACCGCTCCGGCGGGAAGGTAAACGGCATTTCCGTGTGCTGCTCTGGTTCGCCAGAAGCGGCTTAGTCATGCTGGCCACATGACCCAGAAGCTGTACGTCAGCTCCCATGGCCAATAAAACAAGATGAGCGCCGCAACCCCAGAGTCGGTCACGACTGGACCTAATGGTCAGGGGTCCCTTTACCTTTATATAGAGTCCTACTTACTTGGCCCATTCCACATTTAGGATCAGGTGATCATAGCCAAAGCCAGATACCCCTGCAATGGCCCTAGCAGCATCTTCTCGGCGATGGAAGCTGATGAAGGCAAAGCCCTGAAGGTAAGCAACAGGAAAGATGAAAATAAGAGATAAGGAAGGTAATTTTTGCTTGTATCTATATTATTATTTATAATTAATTTATTATTAATCATTTGTATACCGCCCTTTACCTGCAGGTCTCAGGGCAGTTACAACATAAAAGCACAATATAAAAGCACAATGTCTTCCAGCACTCACCTGTTGCCACCTCTTTCCCCACTTTGAACCTACCAAGTTCAGCCCAATTATCAATCCCTCTTTCTCACCTTGGATTGGCCAGTGGTTTTGTCCTTGGCTAAGTAGATGCGGGATATGGACCCAAAAGGACGGAACAGTTCCTGCAGGTCAGTCTCTCGGGTGTCCTCGGACAGATTGGTGACTCGGATGGTGGCATTATCATCGGCTAAGATACAAGGAGAACTGTTGGATCAGGGTAGCAGAAACTGAAGGACTCTTAAATACCTGCCAGAATATACACAGGACTAGACTGCTAGATGCCAACAGCTACTGCTGTCAGGACACGTCAGATTCAGTCCCTACCTCCCCTCAAAGGCAATCTACCTCTACGGTTAGGCTGCATGGACTCCCCTCTGCGCGTGGCTCCATCTCTCAGGCTGGGTGGAACATACTTCCCAGTCTTGCTTTGCTGGGCTTGAACAGGTTCTGGTTCTGCAGAAACAAAATGCAGTGTTAGTCAAACTCGGAGCACAACTCTCCTTCTCATCCCTGGCATAAGCCAACCCATCTGTCTCTGCAGGAAGGGCTCACCCCATATCCTCTGCCTTTTTGCACCCCTCACCTCCTGGCAGTTTGTCCTTCTCGCCTGTGGAGAGCCCCAGCTGCTCTGCCAGCTCCTTCTGCATAGGTCCCAGGGTGTCCTTATATGGGCAGCGAGTGGTCCAATGATCACCCTTGCAGATACGGCACGACACAATCTTCTGCCCTTTCAGCTTGTTCATGGGGTCCTCCTCCTCTTGGCAATTCAGGTCCTGGCAAAGGACACATCTGAGTGTGTGAGCAACTGAAAGTCTGCTTGTCTTCCCACCCACATTCAGAGCCCACAAAACGATTAAGTTCCAACCAAGTGCCTCTGATCAGCAGTGTCTTGGCTGTGCCAGTAGTCTTAGGAATGTCAGAATGTTAACAGGCAACGGCAACAGCTCAGTGGCAGACACCTGCTTTGGAAGCAGGAGGTCCCATGTTTCCCTTTCTCAAGGTAGGGATTGGAAGGACCTGCTCCCTGAAACCCTGGAGAGCAGCTGCCACTCAAGGTGGACAATCCTGTGCTAAATGGCCAGGGGGCTGACTCAGAACAAAGCAGTTTCCCGTGCCCTTCCCCCCCCCCCGAAACACAAGCACCACAACCCATCTTGAAACCTCTGCTCTTTATTTTGACCCCCTGCTTTCCTGCATGCTGCCACTCACCTCCTTACTGGTGATGAAAGTCATGAACACATCATCGCTCACAGTGGTAGTGGCTACATTTGGGCCAGGGGCATCAAACTCAGAGTTTCCAAATTTTTTCCAGTTCTAGAGAGCAGAACAAAAGAGCTGGATGAAGTCTTTGATCTCATTTGCAATCCCCAAGAAGTGGGGGAGAAAGATGATGCAAGACAGACATAGTAGGAATAGGCTGGAGAGACCAGCAGGGTGATTTCTAAAAGAATCCCCAGCTGGCAGATTCCAAATTCTGAGCAAATTGCACACCAGCTGCTGCAAAGCAAAACATTCTGTCAACAAGATGTAAAGAGTATCAAAACACCATTTAAGATCCAGCATCTCAAAATATGAGATACTACAATGAAAAAAAAACCTTGGGTGTCCCCCCCACCCTTAGCCAGCCTCTCCCAACATGGTGCCCTCCAGATGTTGTTGGAATGTAACTCCCATCATCTAGCCAAATGTGAAGAATACATGCAAAAACAACGTCTTCACTCAGAAAAAAAGCAAGACTAAAATGTAGCAGATCAGGAGGCTGAGTTCACAGAAAAGTCTGATGAGCACCAAAACTTGCATAACTGTGTGTGCAACTAATGGTGGGACCTCCCTTCAACAGGCCCTGGCTGAGGGTGGGCCTCAGGTCCAATTTTAAGCCTATCAAGAACAAATCCCAGACTTCACGTCTTTATGGACCTATTTGTTTTTCATTGGAATACTGGTTTGAGCTAAAAATATATATTGTTTTGGCTTTTAGACATCTCTTGCTCCAGTACCATTACTTCAGATCTGATGATGGCATAAAACAGGGGTCAGCAACCTTTTTCAGCCATGGGCCAGACTATATGGGGGGGGGGGAGAGATGAACGAATTCCTATGCCCCACAAATAACCCAGAGATGCATTTTAAATAAAAGGTCACATTCTACTCATATAAAAACACATCGATTCCTGGACCGTCCGCAGGCTGGATTGAGAAGGTAATTGGGCCGCATCCGGCCCATGGGCCTTAGGTTGCCTACCCCGGCATAAAATTTCTGTATACATATGCCTAGTATGCCTAGTGGTCAAGAAGGAAGGTGCAAAGGGATAAGCTTCACTCTCTTAGGTGACTCACCTTTCGCCTAGCCACAGCCTTTGAGGCCTTCCGGGTCTCAATTCGAAAGGTGCGGATAATCTGGCAAAGGATAGCAACATGTCATATTACGCTCAGGGCAAGAATCAACAAAGAGGAAATGGGAAAAGTCTGAGGATCACACCTGCAGGTAGAATTTGCTTGCTTCTTCCTGACCACACAGTTACTGTGCTTAAGTCACAACCAACCTCGACCCAAAAACCTATTCACTCAAGCCTGCAGAACTCGAGCAACATGGTATATTGGAAGAAAACATCTAGCAGGGTCATCACTTTCAGACTAAAAACAGAAATGAACCACATGACATGGAGAGTTCTGCCCCCGTACAACCTAGGAAGTGGCGTGCTGGGAGATGAACTTTCACTGTCAACGAAAGGCAACTGGAAGTGAGGGTGGGGCCAAATCCCTAAGAACACAAGACACCAAGAGGATAATATGGAGGTGACCCTGAGAATGAGAGCTGGGGCAGGGGCGGGGGGAGGAGAGAGATATGGCTTGATCCCAAGCCCTCACTCACCTTCACCTTGCGGCCATCCTCCTCTTCCCTGTACTCAGTCACTGTTTTGATGTTTCCATTCACAAGCTCCTTGGGTGATGGGAGAGGTTCTGTAAAAAGTAGTGGGGGTGGGAACTATAGTAATCTTTCTGTGTCTCCAAGTCACCCAATACTGCAGTCCCTTTTTGAAATGCAAAGTGAACTTTTACCTCCTTTCACAAGCTCAGGCTCAATGCTTACAGTTACATTTACAGCTCCACCTCCACCTCCACCTCCACCCAGCACTCCACTCAGGGGGATGTCCTTGAGCAGGTCACTGGTGATGCATTTATCTGTGTTGGGAAAGCACAATAACTCAATTAAAGTTTTTACATGAAGGATATTATCATTCTCTCTAATAGTAAATTAGTATGGTCAAATTTGTATAGCCATTGGGAATGAAAACAGGGCTGCCCAAAATAAAATACATACATGGGATTCCAGAGGTAAGGATACTTATAAATACCTAAGTACTCCTGAACAAGGCCCCATGAACTTCAAGTACCTTTGGAATGTTGACAGCACAGAGATAAGAAAATTTAGAGGAAGAACTCATTGTTTGGAGTGGAGGGTTCTGGGTTCACAATGAATATTATTATTATTATGAGAAAGTTAAGACCTCTTGGAAGGAATTCAACATTAGCAGTTTGCTCCATCTGAGCAAGCATATCTGCTTACCTGATGGAATGATCTGCCCTCAGTGTGGCTCAGAAACTATTACTCAGAATTACCGTATTTTTCGCCCTATAAGGCGCACTGGCCCATAGGACGCACCTCGTTTTGGGGGGGGGGGAGAGAATGAATTTAAAAAAATTATTCCCCCCCCCCAGAACAGGCTGCCGCCCCAAGCCTCGTGCGCCCAGCAGGACCTCCCGCCGGGCGCGCAAGGCTTGCGGACAGCAGCCCGAAGCACGGGGCATCCTCCGGAGGGCAACCCATGCTTCGGGCTGCAGGCTGCCGCCCGCAAGCCTGTGGGAACTCCCGCCGGGCGCGCAAGGCTTGCGGATAGCTTCCTGAAGCGTGGAGAGCGAGAGGGGTTGGTGTGCACCGACGCCTCTCGCTCTCCAGGCTTCAGCGAAAGCCTGCATTCGCCCCATAGGACGCACACACATTTCCCCTTCATTTTTGGAGGGGAAAAAGTGCGTCCTATAGGGCGAAAAATACGGTAACATGTTTAACTTATACTCCCTCCTTGTCCCTTCAAACTGGATTGTTGGGGCCAGGCTTCCATTTCTTTGGAAGAGCACTGTGACTTCTCGGGGTGCGGAAGGAAGTGTGGTGAGGCAAGAGGAGCTGCCTGACTTGTATAGCACCATAAACTTGTCTGAAGGCATCCAGGTGGGATAGACAAGGAAAAAGCAGAGGCTAGCTGCAATCTAATTTTCTTGGTGTGTTCAAGATGTGGGTACAGATTTCAAGGTACAAGGAAAATAAAACCCATTCTAGATGGGGAGGAAGTCTGCTCTGACTTCTCCTGGGCGAAAGGGGCTGCTCTTCCTTTAACATGCACCTTGTTCAATGACACATGAAATTTCTCACCATCATCCCCTTCCTCTTCCACTTGGTCTGCCCAACTGGGCTTGGAACTGAAACAGAGTTAGAGATAACAAGTTAAGTATCTGTTCAGTTAATGTAAATGTATTTCTTTGGAAGAGCACTGTGATCCTCTAACTTGCTTGATCCTCTAACCTTGGCAATTGCTCTTCCCACATCCAGTACTTTCTTACTACCTCATACTCTCATTGCGAGACACTTTAATTCTACCAAAATGCACACTGGCTTCTTCATATAAAAGATAGGAATGTCTTCCAACCACATTCCAAATGGCATCCATAATACTAACTCCACCCTGAAACTCTATTCCAGGTACTCTGCCATTAACCCATTTGGTCAACAGCTGTTCTTTTATTTCCTCTTCTGCCCAACCTCCAAGGAAAAGCATCTGACTACTAGTCAGCCACAACCTACTAAACATTCTCTCACGCTTTCTGACCAAGGCCCAGAAGTTCTGCCCCCAAGAGATAAACACGTCCCCCCAAAGGGCACAGGAGTCCCCCCAGAACAAGGTCTCCCAAGCGAGGGCTTCATCTTCTCTCTTCTACGCTCCTGCACGCTCTTCGCCTTCCAACCCCCCCCCCTCAAAACAGCCTCACCGGCTTCACTGTGCCCCAAAGCCAGCAAAGAAGCGCCTTCTCCTGGCCAAAGCATTTACCTCTCATTCTAAGAGCTCCCTCGCCCTTACAAGACCTTCTCTTGCCCACGCCGTGGCGGCTCAGCCGTCCAGAGCTCCTCTGCACCTGCCCAAAGCTCCCCACGCCCAGAGAACAGACCGATGGGCCAGCTCTGCGACCCGAAAGGGCGGACTAGATGACCCGGAGGGTTCCCTCCGCCTCGGCCATTCTAGGATTCTCTGAGCCCGCGTCTCCACGAGGCCCGAGCGCCAGGCCGAGCGAGCAGGCCGCGCAGCCCTGGCGGGGCTCCGGGGAGGCAGCCGCCCTCCCCCCCGCCCCCCCCGCCCGGCCCCCGCCCGGCCCCCGCTCTCACTCGTAGTCCCCCGTCGGCATGGCCGCCCAGCAGCGCGCGAGCAGCCGGGGAAGCGCGGCCTCGGGCGCACGAAGCGGGTCGGGCGTCTCTCAGGCGCGTCGCGGAGCCCAGCAGAGGCCGCAGCGCGCGCAGCACCCTGGGAAGCGTAGTCTCTCCGGCGCGGGGGCTGACGGGCGGGGAGGCCCCTCGCGCCTGCGCCTCAGGGCGCCTCATCCATCCGGGCGGCCATCTTGGAGCTGCCCAGCCCGGGACGCGGGAGGTGCCCTTCCCTTCCTCTAAGCGCCCCGCGTCCCTTTCGGCCTGAAAGCAGCAGCAGCAGCAGCTTCGCCCAAGAAGGTGGAGGACCAGCAGGGCACCTTAAAGGACCCAGCCGTCTGAGTAGAGCGCAAAATGAGTCAGCAAAGGCAAAGGCTACTCTGCCTCTAGACTCAGGCCTTGCTCAGACCCCGCCAGGAATCCCGGGTCCAATTCTGGGCATCGCCGTTTAAGGAGGATGGTGGCAGGCAGAGGAGGGAGACCAAGACGATGGTTGGAGGAGTTAGAGGAGGCTGAGGGGAGACAGGAGAGCCATCTCGAAAGAGCTAAAAGTATCTCACATGATGAAACAAGGACCTGAACCATTGGCTCTAAGTTACAAGGAGATTCTGGCTAAACATTAGAAAGAACTTTCTGACAGCAAAAGCTGTTCAACAGGGGAGCGATCTCCCTGGGAAGGTTGTGGACTCGCCGTCCTTGGAGGTTTCTAAGCGGAGCTTGGGTGGTCTCCTGTCTTGGATGCAGGGGGGGCACTAGATGACCCTTCCAACTCCACAATTGTAAGATTTTATGAAAGGTCCTTACAGCATAATGCAATTTAGTTCCATATGATTAAGCAATTATAAATGAATGAGCCCCCCCCCCGAATAATGTACTCAGATAAACTGGCCAGTGCAGCTCTTTTGGGGTAAAATACTTTGGTTATAATTACAGGCTACATCCAACTAAATCCTACTTAGTGCAGACCCTTTGAAATCACTGCTTGGATTTTTATTTCATTTCAGTGAGTCTACTCAGAGGACTAGAATCAGAGGTAAACCATATTTGTGTGTGTTGTGTAAATTTACATAGCAAAAGGCAAGGGAAAACGAGTGCTGAGAGCAAATGCAGAAAGGATGGGACAAGTGCATATTCTTGCACAGCCGTGGGTTGGCCTAGATGATCCTCATCGGGGTCCCTTCCCACTCTACAATACTGTAATTCTATGAGAAAGGAGCCAAAAGGGGAAAGTTGCTCCCCAAAGGTTTCTTTCCAGGGTGAGAAAGGACTTAAAGAGAGGCAGGAAAGACTTAAGCAGGGAGATGTGGAAAGGTGGGAGGGGGTGAAGAGAGAGAGGGAGGAAAGTGTCACTGTTCATCTGTTCACAGCATCAACAGAGCCTTGGGATACTTCAAAAACACAGCACATTACTCAGGAAAATAGTGGGTGTAAGTGCTTCAGCGTGCACTGGCCGCCTTCTGCTTCCGCCTCCCAGAGGAGTACAGGGAGGCGCTGCCTGAGCCTGAGTGGGTTCAGGAGGGGCAGCACAGGAACAGCTCTCAGAGGGGGGGGGGGAGGAGGAGCAGGTGAAGAGGATGCCCCCCTCTCACTCAGACCGCCCCCCTTTCTCCACTATTGCCTCACCATGCTAGCCATCTACTTGCAGGAAGATTTTTTTAAAAAAATAATTACACTAAAAACATACTCTGTGGCCTGTATATATAAAAGGTTGGGGGTCGGAAGTAGGCCTCTTGCTGATCACGTTCTCTTCCGCAAGAGAATCCCTGGCACATGATCCCAGCTGAACTAAATAAAGCCCTGCCAATTTTCATGTTCCAGCACAGAGTCCAGGCAGGCAGACATTTCTGCCCTTAAAGCAGACATTCAGGCCTGCTTACCTACTAGCCATAATTTTCTTGGTGTGTAGAAATGAGCCAGCATTCTTGTGCTTAGATTTCAGAGGCAACACTAGTACACCAGACACAATGGGCAAATTCATCTGAAGAAAGTCAGAAATACCCTCTTTGAATAATTTATAGCAGAGATTTTATTTGAAGAAATATTACAACATATAAAAACTACATAAAGTATTAATTTCCACTTGTACAAAGTGGTTGATTAATTTTCAATACAATGCATAATAAAAACACCCGCAACCCTTCCCCCCAACACACACACACACACACACACACACACACATGAAGTGGCAGGCACTGCACAGTTGGATCACTTGAGAATGGTTATTTGGAACATCAAAACAGCTTCAGAACGTCAGCCAAGTAGACAAACACTGCTCACAAATACAGGCTTGAAAAGAGAAAGAGAACACAAAATAATTCCCCAAACAAACAAAAACTTCCAACAATTTTCAGCATGTCCAGAAGAAAGCAAATAAACCAGAAAATGAAACGAAGAAAATTAAAAACAATCAGTGCATGTTTGGGTGTTCAGGTGCTGGAACAGAAGAGCAGCAGGGGACGGGCTACTGACAAATTAATCTGAAATGTCCATCTTTTCCTGCTTGATGTTACCTGCAGAAGAACAAAATATACCAGAGAGATAAATTAGATATGTTATTCCAGGGATGGGAAACTTGTGGCTTCCCATCAGGCAGCATTTATTGCTAGTGGTCAGGGATGATGGGTGTTGTAGTCCAACAACATCTAGAGAGCTAAATGTCCTCCAGTCTCTAGGTGTGCATGTGAGGGTGTCCAAGAAGCACATGGGCCCTGTGCAAATACAGTGGTACCTCAGGTTACATTCGCTTCAGGTAACACACTCCGCTAACCCAGAAATAGTGCTTCAGGTTAAATACTTTGCTTCAGGATAAGAACAGAAATCAGGCTCCGGCGGCACGGCAGCAGCAGGAGGCCCCATTAGCTAAAGTGGTGCTTCAGGTTAAGAGGTTAAAAGCAACGAAAAAGGCTTTTATGGGTATGTTCGTAGCAAAAGGAAGAACAAAGAAACAGTGGGGTCACTCAGAGGAGAAGATGGTGAAATGCAAACAGGGGACACAGAAAGGGCTGAACTCCTGGACTTCCGGAGGCGGCGCGAACGGTAATGGCGGTCCTCTTCATCTTGTGAAGAGGAAGCTCTGCAGAAACGGGTCGTCCGCTACGGCGAAGCGGAGACCCTGGCTGGAAAACCACAGGTGGTAGAAGCCTGTGGCCGTGGGGCTCAGTGGGCACCATTAGCGCACCCCGAAACAGCAAAGGGACCTCGCAAGGGGCTCCAGAGCATGACGGGGGTTGGCGCGGTGCTGTGAGCCGATCGCTCTTTCTGTGGGGGTGAAGCCGCTAAGCTGTTGCCGGCGAGCGCTGACCTTTTTCCTGGGACTATTTGGCTGGAAAAAAACAACTACCCGTGAGTAGGTGAAGCACAAGGAACTGTGTTTAATTGAATTTAAATTTAAAATTTGGCACTGAAGCGGGAGACGCAACCAGGAAGTCCGTCTCCCGGCTTTGTTTAAGACTTTAAAGCAACGACGTTTTAACCTAGTGCCTTTGAGATTGCGACTTTAAAAGGTCTATATTCCAACATCGAAAGAAGATTTCCCCCTTAAGAAAATTGAGGGGGAAAGGGACAAATCTGGCTTTTACCTCTTCCCTTTTTTTGGTGGATTTATAAAAGAATTGTTGAAGCCCCGGTAATCGGGCTGCCAAGTTGTCAGAACTGACAGGCTGTTTTGAACTGCTATATTGCAACTCGCACTCCATGGGGACATTGTATCTTTATGAGGGACACTCTGCAAAAGTTAAATTCCTGAAGGCCAGCTGGAGATTTGCTACTGTATAAATTTTTAAGGGGACACTTTGAAAATTAAGAGACTTTTTAAACTGGCTGTAAGGATAAATATAGTGTCCCTCTAGTGGAGTTTTGAAACTGTGCAACCATTGGGGGATTTTTCCATCTCTGGACTTGGGGATTTTCCATGAGAAGAACTGACCGTGGGACTGACCTTGACTTATAGACAGAAGTGGGATGAGTAGAATAACAAGATCAAATAAAACCAAAACACAGCAGCCTAGCATAATTTCTCAGCTACGCAGATCATCTGTTCCGAGCCTTCCAGTTGCACAAGAGGAGGATTTAGATCAAAGCAGGCCTGAAGGAATGGCCTCAGGAGGGGACTTTACCTCTGTACTTAACAAAATTTATGAAAAATTGGATGGCTTAAGTAAGCAAGTGACTGAACAATCAACTAAAATTGACCAAAATACAGCCAGTATAAATAATTTAACCCAACAAGTTAGCTCAAACGCACAAACCATCGGAAAACTTGTGGAAGAAACCGTGTTGAACCGGAAGATAGCTGAGGAGGCCAAAGAGAAAGTAGAGGCTGTGCAACAGGAAATAAAGCCTATGCACAAACAAATTGGGGAACATCAGGACTTTCTGTCTATGCTAGAATTGAAGAGTAAGGGGAACAACTTGAGAATTAGGTCAGTCCCAGAACTTGAGAAAGAGAATTTAAGTGAGTATCTCACAGAGACATTTAAAGAATTTTGGGCTTTAGAAGAGGACAAAGACTTTAAGATAGTAAGTGCGTTCAGGCTTGGCAAAGGAGGGAGGAAAATTAGGTCGAGAGACTGTTTGATTTCCCTCAGATCGAAGGAGGAGAGAGACAAGATATTGAGTGCGCACTTCCGGAAAACTTTGGAGATCCAGGATTCAAGAGTGGAAATTTATAAGGATATCCCCAAACATCTGCTTGAACTTAGAGCTAACTACGGAGACCTAGTGGCACTGCTGAGAAATAACAAAATTGTTTTCAGATGGGAATTCCCCCAAGGCGTATCTTTTTCATATAAAGGGAAAAAAGTGAAAATAAGATCAGTAGAAGACAAGGAAAAATTTCTGAGTGAACACGGAGGAGACCTTCAAAAAGAGGTGGAGGAAGAACTGAGAGCCTTAAGATCCGGAGCATTGGCCTTACTATCACCACCTATGGGACTTGACTTACCAGGGAAAGTGACACCACTGTCAAAGGAAGAAGAACTTTTGGGAGCAGTAGGAGGGAAATAGAAGAACAGCACTATGTCTCTGCAACTATTAAGTTGGAATATTTGCGGCCTAAACTCCCCGGAGAAAAGGAGGAAAGTTTTTCATTTATTAAAAAAGGAACAATTGGACATAATTTGTTTACAGGAGACACATGTGATTAGGCTTCACAGGAAAGTTTTGATTAATAAAAGACTGGGCCAGGAGTTTATTTCATTGGATAAGGTTAAAAAGAGAGGAGTGGTCATTTATGCAAAGGAAAGCCTATCACCAAAATTTATTTTCAAAGATGAACAAGGAAGAATCTTGGCAATTGAAATTCAAACACAAGGAGAAAATTTTTTGATCTTAGGAATTTATGCACCAAATGAGGGGAAATCGGAGTTTTGCAAGAAGTTGCATGAGACAATGCTGGACTATATGGATTACAATAACATCATTATGATGGGAGATATGAATGGAGTGGTGTCCACGAATATGGATAAAGCACAGAAACAGACTGTAACAAAAGAGGGCAGACTGCCAAAAACTTTTTTTGAACTGACTGATAATATGGATTTAATTGACATATGGAGAACCAAAAACCCCTTGGAAAGAGAAGAAACATTCTTTTCTGAAGCCAAATTGACATGGACTAGAATTGACCAGATATGGATAACTAGAGCACTGGCACCTAAGATAAAAAAGGTGGAAATCTGCCCAAAAACTTGCTCCGACCATAACGCTGTAAAGATGGAAATGAAACTAACACCAACCGGTTCCTTTAGATGGAAAATGAATGACACCCCATTACGAGACCAAGAGATTATTAAGAAGGCCCAAAAGACACTGAGAGACTACTTTGAAGTAAACTTGAGAACTACGGTGGAAAAAAGAGTAATCTGGGATGCTAGTAAAGCGGTCATGAGAGGGTTTCTAATTCAACAGAATGCAATAAAAAAGAGGACCCAAAATGAAAAAAAGGATAAAATTTTGGGAAAAATAAAAGATGGGGAGAAGAAATTAAGGTCGAAACCCAACTCTAAGGAGATTCTGAGAGAAATTAAATTACATCAAGTACAATACATGAAATTGATAAATCAAGAAGTAGAATGGAAAATAAAACAGATGAGACAAAAGACATTTGATTCTGCAAATAAATGTGGGAAGCTGCTTGCTTGGCAGTTGAAAAAGAGACAGAAATTAAATACTATTACAAACCTCGAGATAGAGGGAAAAAATATTCAGAATCCCGTGGAGATTAGAAGGTGCTTCCAGAGATACTTCAAACAACTTTACACACAAGGGCCACAGAAAGAGACTGACATAGACCAGTTCTTAAGATCTAATGGATTACAAAAAATATCTCAAGAAAAAAAGACAATTTTGAACTGTACAATTACGGAACAGGAGATTGAGGGTGCCATTCAGAACATGCAGCTGGGCAAGTCTCCAGGGCCGGACGGGCTTACCTCCAAATATTATAAAACTTTGAAAGACTACTTAATTCAACCATTAAAGGAGGTTTGCAATGAAATCATGGAGGGGAAGAAGGCACTGGAGTCGTGGAAAGATGCATTCATTACACTTATACCGAAATCTGAGTCTGAAAAAGACACAACTAAAGAACTACCGTCCCATATCCCTTTTGAATGTGGATTACAAAATTTTTGCTGATATTTTAGCTAACAGATTAAAAAAAGTACTAGTTGAAGAGATCCATAAGGACCAGGCAGGCTTTCTCCCAGGTAGACACTTGTCTGACAACACAAGGAATATAATTGACATTTTGGAGATATTACAAGTGAACATTAACACAAAAGCAGCTTTAATCTTTATTGATGCGGAGAAGGCCTTTGATAATATTTCCTGGAATTTTATGAAGAAAAATCTAAAGGGAATGGGGGTGGGACAAGGGTTTGAAAATGGTATAAGTGCAATTTATTCAGAACAAAAAGCTAAATTAATTGTTAATAATGTGGTGACTGAAGAATTTAAGATAGAAAAAGGAACACGACAGGGTTGTCCTGTCTCTCCACTGTTATTTATTTCGGTCCTGGAGGTGTTGCTGAATATGATTAGAAGGGACCGTTTGATTAAGGGAATTCAGGTCGGAGCCAAAGAATATAAACTGAAGGCTTTTGCAGATGACCTAGTTTTGACATTACAGGAGCCAGAATCTAGTACAAAAAGGGTATTAGAATTGATTCAAGTATTTGGTCAAGTGGCTGGATTTAAATTGAACAAGTTAAAAATGAAGGTCTTAGAGAAAAATCTAACACAGACAGAAAAAGAAAGGTTTCAGAATGAGACTGGTTTGACTCTAGTTAAGAAAGTGAAATACCTGGGGATAAACATGACAGCTAAAAACTTGAACCTATTTAAAGATAACTATGAGAAATGTTGGTTAGAGGTTAAAAAAGATCTAGAAATATGGTCCAAATTGAAGCTTTCCTTGTTGGGACGAATTGCAGTTATAAAGATGAATGTATTGCCAAAAATGCTATTTCTGTTTCAAACCATGCAGATTGTGGACAAGATGGATTGTTTCAAGAGGTGGCAGAGACATTTCTAAGTTCGTCTGGCAGAGCAAAAAGCCCAAAATAAAATTCATAATATTAACTGACGTGAAGGAAAGGGGGGTTTGCCCTGCCAGACTTTAAACTCTATTATGAATCAGCAGCTTTCTGCTGGTTGAAAGACTGGCTGCTTCTTGAGAACACTGACATTTTGGATTTGGAAGGTTTTAATAATGCCTTTGGATGGCATGCATATTTGTGGTACGACAAGGTTAAAGTACACAAAGTTTTCAAGCACCATATTGTCAGGAAGGCATTATTTAATGTCTGGATAAGGTACAAGGATCTATTGGAAAGCAAGACCCCAAGGTGGTTGTCACCCATGGAGGCAAAGGCTCTGAAAAGACTCAATATGGAGGCCAAGTGGCCGAAATATTAGGAGATATTAGAACAAGAAGGAGATAAATTGAAATTGCAGAGTTTTGAGAAACTAAAAGATAGAGTGCGAGATTGGCTACATTATCAAATAAGAGAGGCCTACAATATGGATAAAAAACTGGGCTTCCAGGTGGAAAAATCGAAATTGGAAACAGAATTGTTGGAACCTAAAACTAAAATTCTTTCAAGAATGTATAACTTGCTGTTGAAATGGAATACTCAGGATGAAACAGTTAAATCAGCTATGATTAAATGGGCACAGGACATTGGTCATAATATTATGTTTGCTGACTGGGAAAAGTTGTGGACCACCAGTATGAAGTTTACGGCATGTAATGCCTTAAGAGAGAACATTATGAAAATGATTTACAGGTGGTACATAACCCCAGTCAAGCTTGCTAAAATTTATCACTTGCTGGATAATAAATGTTGGAAATGTAAAGAAACTGAGGGTACATTCTTTCACCTTTGGTGGACGTGCCCGAGGATTAAGGCTTTCTGGGAGACGATATATAATGAATTGAAAAAGGTATTTAAATATACCTTCCCCAAGAAACCAGAGGCCTTTCTCTTGGGCATAGTCGGCCAATTGGTGTTAAAGAAAGATAGAACGTTTTTTATATATGCGACAACAGCAGCAAGAATACTCATCGCAAAGTATTGGAAGACACAAGATTTGCCCACCTTGGAAGAATGGCAGATGCAAGTAATACACTACATGGAGCTGGCAGAAATGACTGGCAGAATTCGAGACCTGGGAGAAGAGGTAGTGGAAGAGGATTGGAAAAAGTTTAAGACCTATCTGCAGAAACACTGCAAAGTTTATGAATGTTAAAAGGATGTTGGATATAAAAACAATACGGCACAAGGGATATAGTGTTAAGAAGTATGCTAAAATGTAATAGAAAAACCAAAACGACCTTGACAGATTAGAGAACTGGGCCAAAACAAACAAGATGAATTTTAACAGGGAGAAATGTAAAGTATTGCACTTGGGTAAAAAAAATGAGAGGCACAAATACAAGATGGGTGACACCTGGCTTGAGAGCAGTACATGTGAAAAGGATCTAGGAGTCTTGGTTGACCACAAACTTGACATGAGTCAACAGTGTGACGCGGCAGCTAAAAAAGCCAATGCAATTCTGGGCTGCATCAATAGGAGTATAGCATCTAGATCAAGGGAAGTAATAGTGCCACTGTCTTCTGCTCTGGTCAGACCTCACCTGGAGTACTGTGTCCAGTTCTGGGCACCACAGTTCAAGAAGGACACTGACAAACTGGAACGTGTCCAGAGGAGGGCAACCAAAATGGTCAAAGGCCTGGAAACGATGCCTTATGAGGAACGGCTAAGGGAGCTGGGCATGTTTAGCCTGGAGAAGAGGAGGTTAAGGGGTGATATGATAGCCATGTTCAAATATATAAAAGGATGTCACATAGGGGAGGGAGAAAGGTTGTTTTCTGCTGCTCCAGAGAAGCGGACACGGAGTAATGGTTCCAAACTACAAGAAAAAAGATTCCACCTAAACATTAGGAAGAACTTCCTGACAGTAAGAGCTGTTCGACAGTGGAATTTGCTGCCAAGGAGTGTGGTGGAGTCTCCTTCTTTGGAGGTCTTTAAGCAGAGGCTTGACAACCATATGTCAGGAGTGCTCTGATGGTGTTTCCTGCTTGGCAGGGGGTTGGACTCGATGGCCCTTGTGGTCTCTTCCAACTCTATGATTCTATGATTCTAACAGTTTCAGGTTAAGAACGGACCTCCGGAACGAATTAAATACTTAACCCGAGGTACAACTGTAAAAGCAACCCCATTAGTTCTTTCTGGAGTGGGGGGAAATGCCTCCCTCCCTTAGCTGCCTCAATAGTTACTCCCAGGACAGGCAAGAGATAGAATGGTAGCAACTGACCTAAGTCAGGGAAGATAATGCAGAAGTACTGTGCTGCGAAAGAGGCTGCAATTGTAGCCCAAACAGGTGTGGAGGCATGTCCCTGCTTCATGCCACAGATGGGACATGGAGTCTGCCAGAGCTGTGGGAACAGGTTGCTCAGAAGTCCTCTTTAAAATACATCACCGAAATTCCATAGCTTACCTGTAGCATCCTCTTTCATTTTGGCCAACACACACAATTTGATCTCTAGTCCGATGGCTTTGGCCAGAGGTGGAGGCACTGCGTTACCCACCTGCAAAAACACCACCAGGGCAGGGGCAGAATAAACAGTCATCACATGTCTGCAAACCACCTCACTTACTGCTAAGTATTGGTAGGGCCACCAAAGCAGGTGGTGGTGGGGTGTGTGCAAATGGAACCCAAAGGTACCAAAACTTTCTCCCTTCCTCTTTTTGCTCACTGTGAGCAAGCCATCTCTTGATTTGGCAATCAAAAGTTTCAGAGTATAAAACGCATTAGAATATTAAGCCATCATCTAATGCTATCTTTTACAATAAGTATTTCAGCAAGGGTATTTAATCTCTTTCCTTGTGTATGCGTATTTATATACACGCATGCAAACACACTCACTCTTCCCTGATGGAGAAATCTCTTTGTTGCATCCTGCTGGGCAGCTGCTTCTAGCATCTTGAGTTCTTCTCAGTTTACACAGATTCAGAAATTTGAAGCATCAGGAAGCTTTAAAGGTTTCATCAGAAGGTTTTTAAACTTGTTCCAGCTTACATGGCTTTGATAACCTCTAATCTTCTAAAGAAATGCGCAAGGCAAGACAGCTATATGCTTGTCATCCCCTTTATTTTAATTTTGAAATAATGATAGGTCTGTGCTCTAGCACTAACTTTCAGACAGCTAAATAACAAACAAAAAGTAACAAAGCAACAGGGATGCTTTGGCATCTTTCTGGGCATCTCCACTTCTTTTAAAAGCAGGGATGAGGAACTTGTGGCTCTCCAGGTGTTGTTTGACTCCAACTTGCAGTAGCACCCAGACAGCATGGCCAATGGTCAGGGATGATGGGAACATTTAGAGGGCCACAGGTGTCCTACCCATGCTCTAAAAGCGTAAGAAGCTGTCCCATAAAAGTTGACATCTAAAGGTCTCCCTCCCCACTCAAAACATCTGTGGCAACCTACCTGTCTGTGCTTGTCAAGCACATTTCCAAACAGACGGTAGGTATCTGGAAACCCCTGGGACCGTGCGCACTCACGCACACTCACGACCCGGTGCTGCTCAGGATGAAGCACACGCCCCTGCAAAAAAGGGTGGAAGACCATGAGCCATTTCCAGCTGATATTTGGGCTGTGTCCTTTATCGGGGCATAAGGGGTAGAATTCAGCGCTGCACTATCAGCTCACCAGATTGAACAACCCCCCACCCTCTGCAGTTCTGGGGTTCTTCCACCCCACACCTGAGCCAATATACCAAGGACTGCCTCTCCCCATATAAACTGACCCAGACTCTGCATTCCTCCACATGAGCTCCAGAGGGTGGCAACACGAGAATGGACCTTTTTTTGCAGTGGCCCCCTGTTTGTGGACTGTTCTCCCCAGGGAGGTTCATCTGGTGCCTTCATTATATAACTTTAGACACCAGGCAGAAACATTCCTCAGGCCTTGGGCTGACCAACATCCAATGCTCTTTTAAATGTGTTTGTGGGAGGGGGGTTATTGTTTTTTTGTTTCTGTTTTGGCTGTTTATTTGTGCATGTTTCCCAAACTGGCCCTGTTTCATTTATTTATTATATTTACTTTACTGCCCTTCATCAAAAGATCTCAAAGCAGTTCACATGATAAAAACATGAGGTAAAATAAATGAAACAGAGTCAATTTGGAAAACATGCAGGGGAAGGAGTGGGGGGAACTGTCCCTCTGACAGGGCCCCTGGGGCCCCTCCTGGTCCTCCACATGGCTTATTTAACAGCTTTCTTTACATAAAAATATAAAAAGAGAAGAAATCCAAAGCAGCCCATACTGCATAAAATCTTCAGGGAAACCTTTAGAATTCAGAGTAACTGAAGAAAGGCCTAACTGAAGAAAAGAAGCCTTCTAAATGGAAAAGGTTTTCCATGCTTCCTCAGTGTCCCTGACGTTGGGCAGTTGGACTTCCTGAGCAGTGAGTTCTGCAAGGCCAGAGGTGCCACCACAGAGAAAACACACCAGGCAATACAGCTAAACTCACAAAAATATGCCACTGAATGCATTATCAAGCAGTTCTCTCTTACCTGTTTGCCCATGGGCTCAGGGTTGGTGACTGTTGTACTGAAGAACCCATCCCACTCTAATCTTCCATACAAGCCAGCCCAGTGGTTGTGCCGGTTCCCCGTGTGGGGCAGACACCAGGGGATCAGGGTGTTGAACTGCCGGTCCGCAGGGTCACATGGCTTGCCTAGGAAGGATGACAGAGTTCAGACAAACCTTCCACTGAATGTGTGGACAAAGGGGGACAACAACCCTTTAACACAAGAATCTGAATTACACCACAAGCCTCAGAATAAAACTGCAAGGGGCCATGGACTGTAACATCCTAGAAAAGCCACCGTCTGTTTTCTAATTCGAAATACCGTTTCATTACCATTCCTTTAAAAGGGTATTTAAAATTGCCACAAAATCCTGAGGTCTACTGTCAAAGGAATTCACTGCAATTGCCAATCAACTGATAAGCACTTACAGTGACCTCACTTGAAAGCACTGCTGGGATTGCACCTTCAAAGGGATTTGTGTACCCACTGCCCAGCCATCTGTTGGCCCCAGCAAGCCTCTTTTAAGCTTCGAAGGAAGTGGTTTGAATGCAAACCTTTTGCAGGAGAAAGCCAGCCCATTTGCAGAAGTGGTTAGGATCCTAACCACTTTCTCTAAACGGAGAAAGCGACCCCTCTTGGCTGCACTAGGGAGACCCCAATGAAAAACTCAGTTCCAATGGGGGTCCCGGTCAGGGTCAATAAGCTAATCGACATGGACAGAGAACAGACCCCACCTGCCAACTGCACCTGCTCCACACAGATCCATTTGTAGAGCAGGCGGGGGCTGCTTGTATGGAATGACTCTGTGGACTAATTTGGGTGCAGCATTGGTTCCAATTAGGTCCATGGTTCAGAGGTTTCCCACAGCTGCCCTGGTAAAATGCCATTTGCCTTGTGGGCCTGGGGCTTACCCATGGACTACAAAGAATATTCCCTGGTAGCTTAGAAATGCAGGCCCACAAACCTAGGTCAGGAAAGATCTGTAGCTTTGGGGAGGGGAGAGTAAGGGGTTGTTACACCCCCACCCCCACCCCACCTCGCAACTATTCCACTGTTCCTGCCACTAAATTCCAGTTAGGCACAATGTGAAGATCCAATTTAGACATAAAATCTATCTATCGGTGGCCTGTACCAAAATAGAGTGGCAGTTTGCTTATTAACTTGTAACAACTCACACTTCCTTCACAATCTCATAAATACACCTATATTCCAGTTTTAATTACAGTATGGTCGTGTATACTCGATGTGCCCCCACACAAGTACCCTTACCTTTCAGAGCCTGTTCGGTGACCACGTTCCTTACCACGCAAGCAAGGTGGAGAGCTCTGAAGCTCAGCACACATTCTGGCATGGTCTTACAAGAACTTGCGGGGCCGTCTGAGTTCCCAGTAGAGAATCCTAGAGCCCATGTGCTAAGCGGGACTTGCCTGATAAGCAAGGCTGAGAGCTTCAAAGCTCTTTCTCCATCAGGAAAAGCCAGTACATAAAGAGCTTTGAAGCTCTCTGCCTTGTGCAATTTCAATTGGCTGGCTTTCAACCAAATTGTGTGTAAGATGCAATTGTACTATACAGCTATTCTAAGGTTTTAATCATTTATAAGTTAACCATTTTCAATTAGTTCTCAGCCCTGGTTATTAACATTTCAGGTAACAGACCCAACAAAGACCCTGAAGCACTGAATCCATTAGGGATGAGAAGACCATCTAAAGGACTGAAGACTAAAAGAACCATCCTCTGGTGACTTGTGGCAACAGTTCTCCTTTGGCATCCCATACCTTCAGCGCAAGAGCAGACCCCCCGGAGGGCTCCTGTGGTGCTGCGCCCATTCTTCTTCTCATGGTGTGTGTAGCGCAGCTTGCGGGTGGTGGTGCCATCGGAGAGACGCACTTCAATGTTGGGCAGATCACGCCAGTCTGAGCCTGGGGCCAGAGGAATGTGTCTCATCCGAGCAGCCACCAGGGCACTCATATCCTAGGAAGAAAAAGTCAAGAGTTCATCCCCTGCGCTTCAGCAGCAGCATCTGCTTCCCAGTCAGAATCCATTAGGGCCACCGCTTACACCTCCGTATAAAAGGGACTACTCTTTCCCTGGTAGGAGACTCCTCAGTGGCACAAAGGGCACAATGGTGAGGAGGGGGCCGCACAGCACGGCTGCTTGGGTCCTTTTCTTCAGCAGCACAAGGGGAAGGGGGTCTGCTTTGCATGCAGAAGCTCCCAGGTCCAATCCCCAACAGCATCTCCAGGCAGCGCTGGAAGAGAAGGCTGCCAATCGGTGGAAACAATGCTAGATGGATCAAAGGTCCAACTCTGTATGAGGCAGTTTCCCATGTTCAAATTGTGTGGAAGCCTAAGGACTTTGCTTCAGAAATCAGAATGCAGCTATCAAGAGAGCCTTCTTCCTAGGAAGCTCTGGACCTCAATACAGTGCATTCCACCCCATCACCAGATAACCATAGTAAGAAAAAGTGCTTCACCTTGCATATATGATCCCTGAGGATGGGCTGATACTGAGAGCCTCGAATTTGCCTCTGGAACCAAGATTGTGGCTCCCCATTGTAGGAGATTTCAAGTGCTGATGCCCCGTTCCTGATTTCAGGAAGGTCAGACATGGTGTCCCGGACTGTGATGGTTCGGAATGGGCCTGAATAGGTCCTAGAGAACAGCAGAAGAGAGGACTTCCGGGTTAGCGCCATCGTCTAATGGCGGATTCCCTCTGAGCTCCGGAGGGAATCGGCTCCGCAGGATCGGGTCTTGTCCGCGGCGGCGACGCAGGGACCCTCAAAAATCACAGGCGCGGATGCCTGTGAGCGTGGTGACTCGGCGGGCACCATTTGCGCCCCCCCAAGCTGCGAAGGAGCCTTTTTAAAGGCTCCGGAACGGGGACGGGGTGCGGCGCGGTGCTGTGAGTAGACTGCTCCTTCTGCGGAGTGAAGCCGCAAGCCATTGTCGGAGAGCGCTGACTTTTTACTTGGAACAATTGGACTTTAAAGTAACAACCCGTGAGTAGTACGGAAATTGGAATTTAAATTTTTTTTTGTTGAATCAGGAACGAGTGGGGAAGGGTTAAAAAGGAAGTCCGCCCCCCCCTTTGTAAACAACCTAAAGCAAAGGACTGGCTATCTAAGGTCGAGAGAATCTTTTCTTTCTTTTTTTCTAAAAGACTTTAACTTTCACGGTTTGACATTATAAGAAAACTTTACTGGGGGATAAAAGATTAACTTTGGGAGCTGAAAGTTTCATCCCCCCGGACCCGGGAGCGTCCCGCGAGAGAGCCTGTTGAGGAAGTATTGAAGAGTTTGACAGCTGTCAAGTTAGCTGTCAGAAGGAAAAAGAGAACTTTGTTTCTGTTGCTTCTGCTGGTTATATCTGTTACAATTTGTTGAAAATAAGGAAGGGTTGATACAAACTAACTTGATTTTTGGACTTGAGCTGAAAGGTACATTAAGGAACCAAAATCCCCCTAGAGGGGGCTTAGGGACATTACAAGAATGGCTGGAGGAGGGAAAATCCAGGCTGAATTGGAAAGAACATTTGTTCTCTTGGGAAAGTTACAAGGCCAAATCGATGTTTTGGCTATAAACGTCACAACTCTGGACTTAGCAGTAAATAACATTGTTGACTCTGATAAGGATTTGAAGCAGGAAGCCTATTCAATTGGACAAATAGAGAAACTTGAGAGCCATGAGAATATGGAAAAGGAGACATATGTTGCCCCTGAAGAAAAGGAAGGAGGAGCTGTAATTTTGCAGATGTCAAAGGAGAGTTGCAATTTGTGGCCTGACATGATGGCAACAAAGGGGGGAAAAAACTTGATGTGGAAAGTCTGGCCTGAATTGGAGAGCGGAAAACTGAGAGATCTCCTTATGTGGAGATCTGAAGACTGAAGGATTATAAATTTGACCAAGGTGGAAGTTGGAGCTTTGGGGACATTTGGACTCGAAAGGAGCATGAAACAAGATTTGGAGTACCCCATAGGCTTTACTTTTAAGTATGGAGGTCTGGCTGGAAGAAATATGGATCCTGTTGGGCCGGAGCCTCTCCGAGATTTGGGGTTTAACATTAAGGACTATCTAAAAGACCAGCAGAGAGGAACTGAAAGAGATTTAAGAGCCTTGGATGTGAGATCCCCAGGCTAAGCAGTATATTGAGACTGACGGACACTTGTTGGGGACTGAAACCGGGAAAGGGGTGTGTGGAGTCTGGGAATCCAAAGGGTATATAATTATAATCTGTTCTGTTTTCATTTTGTTCTGCTATCTGTATGGAAATTGGGAAAGTTGTGGAAGGGAAATTTTGGTCGACTTTAGGAAAAATGTTTAAGAATGAGTAATGATGTATAAGTATTGATGTTTAAGTTTGGATAAGTTAAAATTGGTTTTCAAAATGGTTTAAATTAAATGAAAATAAGGTTTGCAAAAATAAAATGAGGAAATAGAAGAAGAGGAAAGGTAAAATAACAATATGCTAAAATAAATCATTAAGTTAAAGTTGAGAAATAAGTAATAAGGATTTGCTGAGTTAATAATTTAAATTGGAATACAAGAAGGGGAGGTGTGAGGAGGTCTGAGAAACAAGTTAAATGAAAATAAGTAACTGAAATCTTATGTGTTTTTTAATTGTTTTTTAAGTTTTGGGTTTTTGTATTTTTGTTATTTTTTGTTTATTTTTGTTTTTGTGTGGTTTTCTGAAAATGCCAATAAATATTCATTAAAAAAAAGAGAGAGAACAGCAGAAGAAGGTGCTTTACAGATCAACTCCTGCCTGGGCCTTCCCCTACTCGGGGGGGGGGGGCATGGCCCCACTCATACCAGGAAGCATGGTTCATTAGCAGGCTTTGGCTAAAACTTGCTTCCACTGACAAATAAAAAGCCTTACTTGAGAAGAGTAGTTATTCCCAACGTTAAAAAATAAGTTTCAGAAAACAGCTTCAAGATTATGGCTGCTGGCCAGAATAAGGGAAGGGGCCGAAAACTTTTTGCTGCAGGGCTCTTGGGAGCTTTTCCTGCCCTCTTTACGTATGTTGGACCCTGGTGGAAGGCAGTCTGCACTCAGTGAACAGGGCTCAAAGCACAAGTGGAGGGGGCTCAGATAAATCTGTCCCTTGTCATGTGAGAATCAGCTCAAACATGCATCCAAAATGTGAATGAGAAACCTGACATATGTAAAAAAGAGGCTTATCTGCAAACAGTGGTGATCTTGCAATGAAACTGTGCAGTTTGGATAAGGTACTAAAAATAATCAGTGTTCAGTGTGATTCTAGACATGCTGATGCTGAAGAAAGTTTAGGAGCATAGCCTTAAGTCCAACAATGGATGGCAGAGAAGAGCCTTTGTCAGGGGATCCTTGAAAGCTGAATTCTAGCCGGGTTCTGTTTTTTTGTCTTTAAAGGCACCCCAAACATACATGCACACACCATGAAACTGCCAACAGTTAAGTTTGAAAGACGGCCGTTACCTTGTGATATTGCTAACAAACTTCTTATCGTCCACCACCACACTGAGCTGGCAGGCTCGGGGAGCAAAGACATGCAGAGGTTCAGGGAACATGGGAAGCTTCTCTCCTGGGGCTGCAGCCAGCACAATCGCTCTCCTGCGTGTTTGGGCCACACCATACTGACCAGCCTGGAAGGGAGGAAGATTAAAACACACACGTTAATGCTGAGGAAGAACAAAAGCTGCAAACTTGCCTAAAAACTTGTCGTTTTGAATTTATTGCCTTGCCTTGCATTATTCAATCAAGTTTGCCACAATCTACAGCTAGCACCAGTTCACCACCTGAAAACAATTCCAATCTAAAAAAGCATCTACCTAGCTTGGAGTTCCGTATCTGGTGGTAACCCTCCAGATTCTAGAGGGCCACACAGGTTTCCCACCTGTGCTCTAAACTCTCTCTCTCAAAACTATTGATGCAACCCAAGAATTGGCATACTGGAGGGAGGGAGGGAGGGAGCTCAGCAAAACCACCTAACAGCTCTCACTTTTCATGGCATTCTGGTTCGACTCCAGATCTAAGAGGAATCTTTCTCCTTCTGAGAACCTGCAGAGGACACACTCACTGTGATACGTCCCCTGCTCTGACAGAGAGGCTGCCCAACTAACATACCTGCAGAACCCCAAAAGTGCACTGGTATCCCATCCGGACAAGGCAGCGCAGGGTGAGCTTTAACACCATTGAGCGCTTGAAGGAGACAAAGTTCCTCACATTCTCAAGCAGGAAGAACCTCGGCCTGTAGTAGTCACAGTAGCTGGAGAACAAGAAGGGTCATAGGGGTTCAGTTGTGGGCTCTTTTCCCCTCTCCAACAGCAGACAGGTTTCCTCAGCAACACTAGGATATGGGGGCAAGTCCCAGCCCAACCACCTCACCCACTCTCCCAGTACAGCCTCAGGTCTTACAAGGGTTCCGGCCACTGAGGGACAGAACATTCACCCATTCCATGCATACTTATTCATAAAGTGAACACACTGCAGTAAGGAGTAACAATAAAAGCATTTTATGGTGCTCTGGGGCATTCAAAGCGCTTCAAGCATACCTTACACACATACCTTACCTAAGGCGGTTTGATAAGACTCCTGTATTGGAGGGCCATTGGATGAGAGAGTGGCTTGCCTTAGCAAATCCATAGCAGAAATGAAATTCAAACTGGGACCTTCCCAGTTCAAAGCAGAGTCTCACCACTATGTCACATTGGCTTAACGGGTGTGTACTCTGCTTCTCCCTTGATCAGAGCACAGATGAGGGATCCTAAAATGAAATTATTGCACAGCTTCTCTCGGCCTCCCACAAATCTACCTGTGATCTCAAATTCCCAAGCCACCTTTCATTTGTTCTTGAGGAAAGCTTCCCCTTACACAAGGTGTACAGTGGGTGCATTTCAAAGTTCAGGCTGTAATTGTGCAAATTTGAACAAACTGCATAATTTCTCTTCATTTTAATGGAAACAATAATTCAGGTTTTTCTAGTTATGTGAAGGGGGAAGGAGATATGTAGGGCACTGAAGCCATCCAGTCACTGGAAATGCTGGTAACAGGAGCAAGGAACCTGTGGCCCTCCCCTCCAGGTGTTGCTGGACTACACCTCCCATCATCCCTGATCACAGGCCATGCTGACTGGGGTTGTTGGGAGTGGGAGTCCAACACCATTGGGGGGGGGGACACAGGGTCTCCACCCACACTACCTGCTTTGGTTTCATTTACACTTGCAAGGCCTAGAAATGTGCCTCCTCACCTTCACCTCCAGCTTAAAAAAAAAGAATACACAGAGATTTTCCAGGAAAGCTGAACTCTGTAGTCACTGTCACGGTCCATGTTCTATCCTCCTGTGGAACTACAACACATACACAACCCTGATTCAGCTTTTTAGAATGGTCTACACTGACTGGCGGGATGCGAGTAGCACTCAGAAGGTTGGCGGTTCGAATCCCCGTGACGGGGTGAGCTCCCGTTGTTCAGTCCCTGCTACTGCCAACGTAGCAGTTCGAAAGCACGTCAAAGTGCAAGTAGATAAATAGGTACCACTCTGGCAGGAAGGTAAACGGTGTTTCCATGAGCTGCTCTGGTTCACCAGAAGCGGCTTAGTCATGCTGGCCACATGACCAGCTGTACGCTGGCTCCCTTGGCCAATAAAGCAAGATGAGCGCCACAACCCCAGAGTCGGCCACGACTGGACCTAATGGTCAGGGGTCCCTTTACCTTTACCCTGACTGGCAATGGCTCCCTAGGGTTTCAGATTGGGTGGGGGGACATTCCCAGTCTACCTGGAGGCATTGGGGACTGAACCTACAATCTTCTGCATTTGAAGCACGTGACCTACTGCTGAGTAATGGTTTCCCCCTAGAACTTATATTGCTGATTAAGCCACTGTCAACCTGAGGAAGGAGACCACCAGAGAGTTCTTGAACTTTGAATAGGTGCGCGAATTGAAGCGGTTCATCCCACTGAAGCCTTGGCAAGGTGGTCCACCGCACAGCATCTCCACGTCTCCCTTTTGTGGCAGCTTCTGACCCAAGGAGTTGGTCTTCTCTCCAGACATGACCAGCTTGAGCAGGACATTGCAGTCCTCCGTGAACACTGTGGTGCCAGGATTGTTCAGGCGGAAGGCCTGTGCTGCTGGTTCCCACATCTCGATGGCCCACAGAGTCTCCGAGACTTCTGCCATTGGGAAAAGAAACCAAAAGAGGAAAAAGAGCTTTACACTGCACGCCTCACTTCCAAAGCCGGGTGGCAGGGTACAAAATCCGCCCCCCTCCCGGCAAACAAAACTGAATCTACCACTGGCTCCATCATCTTGGCTGCTAATGCTGCACTTCCTAGCCTTCCAATGGCTTTTTTAAATGGCCTTGCCTGCTTGGTGGAACCCTTCTGACAAGCCTCCACAGCCAGAGAAGACATCCAGGCTGCGCAACTTTGATGGCTTAATCTCAGCAGTTTCAATTTCACTCTGCTCCGTTGCTCCTGAAGATTTCCCTTTGCTTTTACCTGTGTCAAAAACAGAACAAAACTGGGGTGAGAGGGTGTTCAAAATTGGGTCATAGCAAGACAGCTACACAGCTGGCACTCTGATCCCACAGGGTGCAGGACAGGACTTGGACTTTTAAGGCCCCCTTAAGAGCAGTTTCAGAAAGTGATACACTGCAATGCAAGGGAGATTTTCAAGAAGTATAAGAGGCTTTTGAAGGCCAGCTGCTGGCTTTCCATAGGGAGCTAGGACACTGTACCTTCACCTCCCTCCCCACCATGCAAAAAGCAAGGGGGGAGCCTCTCATGGTTTTCCTTTATTTTATTCATGCATGCAAATATACTGAGAGGAGGAATGAAGAGGCAGAGTTTGGGCAGCAGAACAAAAGGGAATGGGCGCCCTACTTTAAGCTACCAGGGGAGGGATGCTATCTTTTAAAAATGACCCCTGCTGCAGTGAATGCTGCAGCGAAGAAAGGTTCAAGCCCACTCTCTGATCTATTAATTTGCTACTTGCAGGAAGCTTTTCATGCAGGGGAGCATCAAAGAGAAGATCCCTCCCTGCATTCTGAAGTGCAACAGCCCATTCTACAACCCAGAAACTCTGCCTCCTCATTCCTCCCCTCATTACATTCGCATGCGTATCCAGCTTCCCTGGATAACTTACACCCATTTGAGCAGCCCATCTAGTTCAGCATCCTCTTCTCAGTGGCCAACCAGATGCCTCTGGGTAGCCCACAATGAAAGCCTCTATTGCCCATTCGCTGGGTGGACTTGGGGCTTTCCCACATGATCAGATATGGGCCCCCAACTACATTTCCCTTTTAGGTATCTGAAGAAGTGTGCATGCACACGAAAGCTCATACCTAGAACTAACTCAGTTGGTCTTTAAGGTGCTACTGGAAGGAATTTTTTTATTCCCTTTTAGGGTGTTATTATCCCTCGGAGACAGTAGTGCTACTTCTTAGACAAGCTGCTGGAATATTTGGCAACTGGTGGGAGGGAGAGTGGGAGCCTACTATGAGTGGCTCCCCCACCCTTCAGAAAACCCCGCTATAGATTAGGCTTTCGTGCAGTTATGCAAAATGAGAGTAAGGAATGGGGTGTCCTGTGTGTTCATTTAACAATACATTAAAAGAACACAGGAAACTGCCTTCAGCCACTGGGACTGGAAATAACTCTCCAGGGTTACTACCACTGGATCTAACCCTGGTGTCTGCAAAACTAGGACTGAAATATATAGCGCTAGTCGTCCCAGATGCTTGAGGACAGAGCAGCTCCCCTCAGCAGTCAAGGGGGGGGGGTGGTTCCATGCCCTGCAAAGCTCTTTGTGCCTCCACATGGATTAGCACAATCATGCAAGCCATCAGTTATGAGAAATGGGTGAAATTCAATGCTAGTCCTACTCCAAGTACACCTAACAAAATTAACAAACATAACTAAGTTAGGTTCATTAATTTAAATGAGTCTACTCAGAGTAGGACTTGGTTGAACTCCACCCAACGTTGTAGTGTCTAATATGAGTTGCTAAAATCATTTTTCTGTCTGCAGAATTACTGGATTAATTCAGAATTTTGATTCTCTCCCCTTACCCCCAGCCTGCCTCCCTGCAGGGCAGCATTTACACAGCCTTCCTTTCTACTTCCAAAGGTCTGAGGGAAGAATTCAGCACTCTTCAGCCTTCCACATGGAACAATCCCCTGCTCTCCTCCCCTGCGTGCTGTTTTTGAGGTTATCCTGACCCCCCATGAGGGGAAGGGGGAAGTCTTTGCACAGCCTGCCACTGGCAGGACTAATTAGTCGAATCCTGCCCTGAGAGTGGGCTGGGCTCAAACACCAGTCTGACGGAGGCAGTTATGTACTGATTAAGCACCCACCTTTCCCTTTCCCTTTCCCTTTCCCTTTCCCTTTATTTCCAGAGCTACGGGCATGATATGGTGGGTCTTCAAAGCTCTTCGTTTTTGCATTATATGCCTAGAAAACAAAAACATAAATAAAAATAAACTTAACACTAAACATTTTGGCCTTCAAGCTAGCCCAGACCAAGCACAAAACTTTTCTGAAAGTTCCTTGGGCTCCCAAGTACATAGCTGGGACACATGGACAGAGTGGAAAATTAGTACTTTAGACCAAAGGCTCCAGCCCACCATAAAACAGCTGCCTCAGGTAGTGGATTCTGGATGCCAGGCAGCAGCCCCGCCTGACCCAAGGGGCGCATCCTACTAAGTGCTTCTCCTGCCCAGGTCCCTCCTTATCATAAATGGGGCTTACACGGGGGAAACGTGCCAGTGAATTGGTCTTCATGTTCATTAGTGCATGTTTGGGGTGGGGATGGATTTTGCATCTCTGACCCCAAAATGCCGTGAGCCACTAAGGGCTTTAGCAGCCTTTGGCTACCAGCTGGCATGTAGAGAATGCATCAATGCCTGCACAAGTCAAACTGTGCCATGGGAAAGGTCACCTCTAGGAAGTAGAAGCGATCAGAGCCACTGGCAGAATAGTCCTGGATGTTTTCTGTCAAATCTTCCCCATACACCACCGTGCAGCGGCCCTGCACATCTTTGAACTCGACGGTGGCCTCTTCATCGCTCCAATATAGTAAATTGATGTCTGCATGGTAGCTGGCTTTCACGGACTTATGAGTGTTCTCTGGCCTGGAAAAACAGCAGCATAGAGAAGTATTTTCTGCTGGGAAGAGAGCAGGCCCAAACAACAAAACATGCAACATGAAATAAATGATGCTTCCTCAGCCATGTCGCTTTCAGAGGTTTTTTCCCCATTTCAGAGGTTTTTGCCCTGGTATTTGAAGGCAGTCTTACCTGCCTTCAGTTCTGCCATCCACATTTTGTCTGGGTGTTGATTTGGTCACTTCACTCCTCTGTCCCAAGTGCATGGAACCCGTGGCACTTCAGATGCTCTTAGGACTACAAACAACTTCCATAATCCTACCTGGCCACTGGCCATGCCGATGGGGCTGAGACTGAAGGGAGTTGGGCATTCCCTGCACTGCTTTTTCTTCCATTATTTGTTGTCCGCCCCATAAAATAAATAGAAACACTGAACACACTGGATATTGGGTTACAAACACTTGTACTATTAAATTCTGTTTGATGACCAAGCTCTCAAATATTGAATTTTGGTGTTTTTCATTTTAATGTACTCAGTAAGGAGCCAAGCTAGAAATGATGGAGCAGCCACATCTGACCAATCATGTCTCTATCTTCTGCATGAATAAAGCAGGATAGGCAGAAGAGTATTTTTCTTGATCAATGGTTTCAAGAAGCTAAACAGGCCCACAAGCCCAGCTCCAATACTAGGAATGAATCAGGCTGAGAGAAAGGTTGTTGCACTTCTAATTGTGCTTTGAAAACATGTTTTTTCTGGAAGGCCTGCAATGACTCATTTTTGCATATGCAGATTTGATCTTAGGCAGTTTTGGATTTTACTGTATTGACTTTATAGTAATATCTGTAAGCGGCCATATGAGATATTTACTTTTGAGAATGGGGTAGCAGACACTCCACCCACATGCTGCTCTTTACATGAACAAAATGTACCTGTTCACATCATAGCCTAGTGTGGGCCTAACCTTTGCCATTTCAGATGTTTCTCAATGTTGGTTCAGCTACTTTATCTTAGAAGGCACTTTAGAACTATGTATTTTACTTGCTACTGCTGTTTTTTAAAAAATAATTTTTATTAAAGATTTTCATGAACTACAAAACGGCTGCACTTAAGAGTTCAAAAATAAAGGTTTTACTTAAATTGGCTAACACTGGTCTCTTCCACCCTTCCACCTTCAGTTCAAACACTTTGCAGAAATACATTTCGGTGTTTTCTTCTCTGGTGTGCCAGCCAGTCATTTTTCTAAGTTGAGGATTTCTCCCTCAGTCCCATGCTGCCCGTGTACATCTTCCTTAGTCACCATTTTGTTACCAGGATGCAGGGACTTCCCACAAGACACCTGCCTCCTGACATCTATCAACACCATCACCATAACCAATCGCCATGGAAAAAAATCCTCAAGCCTTCTTCCAACCATTTGTTCTCTCAAAACTTCCTTTATGAGGTCTGCTCCCTACGTCTCATGTCCAAAGGGGTTAGTGTGTTAGAAGACCTGGGTTCAAATCTTCACTCTACCATGAAGCTCACTGGGTGACCTTGGGTCAGTCACTCACTCTCAACCTCATCTACCTCACAGGGTTTTGTGACGATAAAAGTGGGACGATAACCATGTATGCCACCTTGAGCTCCTTGGAGGAAAGGTGGGCTGTAGAAGGAAGGAAGGAAGGAAGGAAGGAAGGAAGGAAGGAAGGAAGGAAGGACCCCTCTTTATAACTGTAAGCTGCCCTCTGTTTGCTAGTCCTCAATAAAGACTACTCTACACTCCCCTATGTAGGGCACATACATCCTAACCCCACTGACCTGCTATACAGTGGAGGAGGAGGAGGGAGCCTAAGTAGAAGAGACACAAAGTGTGTCCACGTTATTGACGCAAACAGAGGATTCCCCCCCCCCGCCCCCGCTAACAGCAGCTTCAATGAGCAGGAATTTTCATCAAGACCACAATAAGGGGGAAAGAGCTAAGCTGCTCCTCCCTGCCTGCTGCAATCCTCATTCAGCAACTGATCTTAGCATTTTTAAAAATAGCACGTTAAAATACAAAGATGCTTTTGGTTGTGGCCGTTTGGTCCTGAATCCAAACATTGCTCCTTCTCCTGAACAGCAAGTTACCAGGATCATATATCTTTGTTTTGCTTTGCAGGGGGAAAGGTTACCTCATGGGCAATCCTGAATGCAAGGTCTTTGCGCCCAGGAAGACACGAAGTTTCCCATTTAGGGATATGC
Source organism: Podarcis erhardii (assembly GCF_964252035.2). Lineage (NCBI taxonomy): Eukaryota > Metazoa > Chordata > Lepidosauria > Squamata > Lacertidae > Podarcis > Podarcis erhardii. The sequence continues at coordinate 1,624,562 of NC_138515.1, forward strand.
ATACGGAAGATGCCTTCTGTATCCCCAATTCACAAACGAAGTTTATTTTTCCATCTTGCTGGTAAAGCAATCCTGGTTGCTGTTTACCTGTAAAGTTTGTATACACGCAGCTTGATTTCTGCTTCGTTGGGCCTGCCGTTGCTGCGAATATTGCAGTAGATTGCCTTGATTCGGCCGATGCGATATGGCTCAGGTGCATCCTGGTTGCTGCCTTTGATATATTCAGAATACTTGCGGTAATGCTCAGGATGCAGTTCCTCGTCTACTGCCTCCTTTTTCTGCCGCTTGATAGGGCTGGCAAGCCTCAGGCTGGGGAGAGGGGAGAAAATGGGAATAAAATAAAAACCAGGGCAATCAATGAGCGACACAAAGTCAAAGTTTCTGCAAATAGGAGGAGAGTGACTTCAAACTGGTATAAGTGTGGGCAGACAAATGGGCACAAAACTTTGTGGCCTGAACAATAATTATCGTTGATTGGTTTGCAAGGCTGTGCTGAGGACTCTTGACTGATCAATAATATTTAGAAGGCTGCCCTGAAGATCTGCAATGTAATTGCATTTCTTTCTTAATTATTTAACTCTCACAACTCTCGTGTTAACTCGTGTTAACTCTCACAACTCTTGTGTTAACTCTCGTGTATCCCACGAGTTTCCTTCCCTTTTAGTGACCCTTTTCTTCTACCGTTGATGTTTAAATGACATTTTAAGATGTGATATTCTGAAAAATAAACATTTTTAAATGCGTTGGGCTGGTATGAATCAATTTGGATTTTTGATTCCTGCATTATCAACAAAGGAGCCAGCCCTATACTAAGCAATCCCTTCTCTTGCTCCACCCAGAAGCCAGTTCAAAGACCAACCTGAACAGGAAGGCATCTGGAAGGAGGAAGACTCCATCTCCCACCCGATACTGCACTCCATTTTTCACTGCCATGCTGTAGAACATTTTCCCTTCCAACTCCTCCTGGGGCTCAAAGACTTTGGGGATTTCCTTCTGCCTCACCTCGTCCAAACTTGCGCAGCTCATGCAGAACCTGGGAGGAAAGCAGATGGATACTTGGATTAGATTGAGTGGCGTGGGGTAGACACCAACAAACCCTCACCTTCTAGCGCTAGACAACGGAAACAGTTTGGAGCATCCAAACCAATGCCATAAAGTTCTATCGCACCTAAGGCTACACATCCATGCCTTCTACCCCACTTTCAATATTTTCCAGCTACACCTCCCCTGCCAAAGCCTTCTAGTCTGGTGCACTAACTTGTATTTGTTGTCTTCAGGAGGCAGAGTCTTTGGCGGAGTCTCAAACCTGGCATACTCTTGATCATACCACATTTGGTAGAAATATGTTCTGCCATCATCTTCCACCATTTTGATCTCTGTATCAAGCCCTCCCTATGGGAAGAAGATTTTGGAAGTTGAGGGGTGGGGAGGAGAGAGATGAAAGCAAGCAGATTATCTAAGCAGAACAAGAATGGCCACTATGATTTCAGCATGTGCACATGCACCCAAACACACGCAGAAGCCACAAAAGCCCAAGTTCAGTTTGTCTGAGGAATTCCTGGCTGCAGGATGTTCTGAATGGCAACACATGGACCGGATACAAAAAGAAAATGTGCTGCAATAGTTATGGTGGGGGAGAGATGAGAGTCATGCCCAAGGTGTCCCTATGAAGCTGGAAGTAAAAATAAAATAAGAAATGCCACAACAGATGCTGGCAGAAGCGGAAAGAAAAATGTTTGGGGGTGGGACAACCTATGCTTCAAGACCACATTGCAAGGAGACTGCACATAAAGTCACAGCTCCTACTGGAATTATCAGGTGACTTGATCCTTCCAGTGTCTTAGAAAAAGCTGGAGCTTTGCCTGGCCCAGAGCCCTGACATGGGGTCCCCAGGCAGCCCTCCTGCAGCCAGCAGCCTAATCTGACTAGGGTGGGAACCTCTTTACAACCTTACCCTATATATGCCCACTCTACTGCTTTATCTGTAGAACTGGCACTTTTACAAATGCCACAGGATGTTCATTTGGCACTTGCAGGAAACTGATGTTTCCGCAGGGAAGAATCTATGCCCTTGAACTCCTTTGACATTAGGCAGCCACTTGGGCTGCATTCTTTTTGGCACCGGCTAAAGCCTTTTGTGTTTAGTTAGACAAGCCTGTGAAGATATGCAAATGTGACATTTTAGCATGTGGTTTTCTTTTAAAATGCTTATTTTGTACTTGCTGATATTACTTATATATTGTAATTTTCTTTTGGCTAGTTTGTATTTAAGTCTGATTCTTACTGATACAGTGGTACCTCAGGTTAAGTACTTAATTCGTTCCGGAGGTCCATTCTTAACCTGAAACTATTCTTAACCTGAAGACCACTTTAGCTAATGGGGCCTCCTGCTGCTGCCGCGCCGCCGGAACACGATTTCTGTTCTCATCCTGAAGGAAAGTTCTTAACCTGAGGTAATATTTCTGGGTTAGCGGAGTCTGTAACCTGAAGCGTATATAACCTGAAGCGTATGTAACCTTAGGTACATACCACTGTAATTTGAATGTATGTTTTATTTTATATACACTGCTTAGGGACTGTTTTAGAATTAAGAATTATACCAATTCCACTAAATATAATGTGTGTGTGTGTGTGTGTGTGTATACACATACACCCCCCACCCCTTACAGTTACCTAACTTCTTCCTATGTTACTCCTCATGAGCAGGCAAAGGCAGCTCTGGCATGGTGCTGTGACCAACCTAAGTAGCTGCCATGGGCCGCTGCAGTGCTGCCTCCCAAAAGCTGGAGCCAGGCGTAAGATAAGAACAAGACATAGTGGAGAACTGTGAGCATATTAGCCTGGCCCCTCATCTCCAGAAGGAGACAGTGGTGCCACCCTTCCATCTAAGCTGCCAGAGCAGTGGAATTCCTCAACATACCTCCAGGGACCAGTTCTCTGAGGGAGCCTTGTAAAGGACATTGACTTTGCCGTGAATGTAAGTCAGCTGCATGTCTTCGCACTCGTCCACCAAGAAAAGTTCCAGCGGATCAGAGGTTGCTCCCAGAACGGTGTCAGTGCCACGGCAAAACCAGTGGGCATGGAACATCGGCCCAGTGCTGGCGTCTTCCCACATGGCAGTGACTCTGGGAGAAGGAACAAAGATGAGCTTCAAACTGGAAACCAAGGCAAAGACATCACCCCCCCCCTCGGAAAAAGATGTTTTGTCTGAAGCGCTCCCAGAAAAGGTGGCCTAGCTGAGAATGCATCAAAAAACATGTGGGGCAGGCAAGAGGACTTTACCTATACAGTGGTGCCTCGCAAGACGAAAAGAATCCGTTCCGCGAGTCTCTTCGTCTAGCGGTTTTTTCGTCTTGCAAAGCAAGCCCATTAGCGGCTTAGCGGCTTAGCGCTATTAGCAGCTTAGCGGCTTAGCGGATAAGCGGCTTAGAAAAAGGGGTGGGAAAGGGGAAAAAAGTCGGAAAAACTCGCAAGACATTTTCGTCTTGCGAAGCAAGCCCATAGGGAAATTCGTCTTGCGAAGCACCTCCAAAACGGAAAACCCTTTCGTCTAGCGGGTTTTTCGTCTTGCGAGGCATTCATCTTGCGGGGCACCACTGTAGCTCTGTGCAAGTCAAAGGGTTAGAAAGGCTCCAAAGAACATCAGCAATTCTTATGAACTCTGTAAGTAGGCCAGTAGACCCCTTTATACTGAAGACTGGGGGTGGGGGGAGAACTAAGGCTGGGAGAGAGCAGACTGCATAGGGCCACTTGAAAAGTTTACAGCTGAGGCCATCTTTCAACCTAGAGCTTCCTAGTTCACAGCTCAGCCCCCTAACCAGGACATTGCAACAGCTTACAAAAGAAGCCTATACTGAACAGGGGAGACCACCTTCTAGGAAGCAGCAGTGGGCTCAGAATAATTCATACCAGTAAATGCAATCCCCCTTCCACGGCTTCTCTCTTTCTAACATGCTTGGTAATAAAATACATACATATTGTATACACCCTAATAAGCAACTTGCCACTATCCCTAAATACAGTTTCTGGGTAGCCTTTGTCCAAGTTACACGACAGGACGGAAGGTTGAGTCCAAGCCCAGCCCCTACACCACCAACATGACAGCACACCTTGCCAAGTAAAGAGGTTTTGTGGGGTCATCCGGGCTGACAGAGACACAGTCACCAATTTGCAGGGCCTCTGAATCAATGCACACCTTCTGGTAGAAATCCTTTTTGCCGTCAATCTGCAGACAGAAAGAGGGTGGTGTCAATGAGACGGCAAGACGAGAAAAGCACCAGTGCTGGGGTCTTGAAGACTACATAAGCACACTGACACCCACCTTGCTTGCTGTCATCACATCTCAGAGCTCCCTCTGCCTTGGCAGAAGGGATTAGAGCAGTGGTTCCCAATCAGCTAATTACTGAGGACCCCCTATTTTTCAAGCCATGGACCCCCTACTTCTGAATATTTTGATAACTCTATGGAAATTAACTCTGCAAAGCAATTTTTTGAACAAAATGTGGGGTACTCCCTAAAAAGCAAAGGATTTTCAGTATACTAAAACCAGACTAGGGCTGAGCAATATCTGGCTTTCAACATCATGATATATCAGCAGCTAAAGATCATGATATTCTGATATATCAAGATGTCTGAAATTGGAGATGAGGCGTGGGGATCAGATGGGTGAGGGAAGGAGAGGAAGTGGAGTCCCCTCCACCACATGGTTTGAGTGGGAGGGGCTGGGGGTGCTGCTGCTTTCCTGCTGAGAAAAGCTGCTCTGCCTGAGTGCCAGGGGAAGGTAGTGCCACGGTGCCTTGGAGTGAGGGTGACCAGCTGCCCTGTTCTCCGTCAGCACCCTGCAATCAGCTGCCCTGTTCTCCGTCAGCGTGAGGAGAAGGCAGCTCAGATCAGCAGCGTTGTCAGCTGAGATCATTGTGCAATATTGGTGGTGCCTTGAAACTGGCTGCCCTGCTCTCCCTTGTGCAAGGAGCAATATATTACTGTGTATTGCTGGGTCAAAATCATTATCACGGTGTGATTTCAAAACTGCTTTTGGCCCATATATTGAAAAATCGCACAGCGCTAAAACTGAACATAAAATTTGTGATATTGCCATGCAAAAATGACAAAAATTTAGTTGGGGCAGGCAAGGGATGGGGCCACGGACCTGCTGGGTGCATTCCATAGACCCCCAGGGGTCCCTGGACCCCTAATTGGTAACCACTGGATTAGAGGATGTTGCCTGGCCACAACTGCACCAGGAACCAAAGCATCTGGCTGGCAGTGTGTAGAACTGCTGCCTTCTTTAGGTCTCTGCATAGCTTGGATTTAATTTCTTTTCATTTTCTGCTAAGCATGCCTCAAACTCTCATGGTTGCAAAAAAGAAATTGTTTCAGCTTCCTTTAATTAGTTTGTGCTTTAATGTTTTTGGTTTCTGAACTGTCTAGAGAATGATTGTTATGGGTTGGTTGGTTGGTTGGTTGGTTGGTTGGAGACCGTGATGAGATACGTTAGGCATTTTCCAATATTTAAAGGATATCTAAAGCATGTGACATTCATCACATCAAAGATGGAGCAAGCTTGTTTTCTCCTGCTCTGTAAGGTAGGACTTGAACCAATGGCTTCAAATTACAAGAAACTCTGGCTAAATATCAGGAAGGAAGAACTTTCTGACAGTAAGAGCTGTTTGACTGTGGAACGGACTCTCCTTCCTTGGAGGTTTTTAAGCAGAGGTTGACTGGCATCTGCATTGCAGGGGTTGGAGTAGATGATCCAACTCTCTAATTTTATGATTCTATTAAAAAAATGTAGTAAGTATTTTTTAAAAAAAGACAAAAGATGTGTCTAAACCACAAATGATAGGGCACCCAGGAATATCAGGCCCATAATGTGGACACCTACTGACTGGGCATCTAGCAATGCACCACAACATTCTTTTACACCAGGGTTAGCCAATGTGGGGCACAAGGAGAAGGGGACGACAGAGGATGAGATGGCGGGACAGTGTTATAGAAGCGAGCAACATGAATTTGACGAAACTCCGTGAGTGCCTGGCGTGCTCTGGTCCAGGGGGTCACAAAGAGTCTGACACGACTAAATGACTAAACGACAACAGCAGCCAACATGGTACCCTCCAGCTGTTGCAGGTGTCCATCACCCTTTAGCCCCAGCTAGCATGGCTTATTGTCAGGGATAATGGAAGATTTAGTCCTGCAACATCTGGAGTGCAACCTGCTGGGTATCCCCAAATGACACAGTGAAGTGCAATGCACAACAAGAATGCAAAGGTTGAACTCAAGGGATCTCTGCATCCCCGCCCCCCAAACTTGGATGTGAGACACCAAGCTAATCCCTTTTCCAACTGCTTGAACTGCCTTTTCCTGTGCAGGCATTATACCTTGACAGGCTCTCCCACCCAGGAAATTCGGCTCTTGCTTTGCTTCTTCTTCCTTCCTTGCAGCATTTTTTTGGGCGAGGGCACTTCAGGGATGTTATCATCCACTTCCTCATCTTCATCAGCTTCTTTTACGGCCAGATTGGGACATCTAAAACCAATTTTTTAAAAAATACAATGTGCAGCTGAGAAATGGAGGCCTAATTTGGCACAGACATGCACACACTCCCCTCCCCGCAAACCCCTCAATTCGGCAATGTGTTCATTTTGCAAGCAGATTTCTCAATAGCCATGTCAGGATTCAACAGTTCCTCACATATCTTGACCAGAGATGTGCTAAGTTCTGTGGTGGGTGGTTTATTTCAATAAGAGTAGTAACACAATAATGTCCATTATATAAACCTGAGTGCATGTATAAGTTTTCAACTGTTGGGTCGGCAAAAATGGACACAGGTGGATGAATCTCTTGCCCAAGCTTGCAGTCCTTCAAGGCGGAGGTCATAATTACCTTCTCATTATGCAGGCCTGTTTTGACTTCCCAGTGCCACCAAACTTAATCATATCCTGGCAAGCTTTGCATTTGCCACACTCTGGCTGCTGGCAAACCTGGAAAGAGAAAAAAAAGGAAGGAAGGAAGAAGAAGGAGCCGAGACAACATATGCATATGGCCCAACACCTGCCAGGAGACAAGTATCCAAACAAGGGTAGTTCACAAGGAAACTGTGGATGGGTAAGCAGAATGGGCAGGTGTATCCCAAGCCAAGATAGGCTCCACTGTGAAGAAGACTCAGCAAACTCTTAGGAAACAGTAAGATGCTGACCCAGCTTCCATTGGTGGCAGTTCCTAACAGGCCTCTAAACAAAGCAGTCTCTAAAACAAATCACAGCCTTTAAATAACATAAAGGACGGTAGCCCAGGAAAGTGAGGGAACTACCCATGATAAATGTTTTGGACTACAACTCCCATGAGCCCCAGCCAATTCCATGGAAGCTACAGTGCAAAATATCTGGTGTGTGCTAGGTTGGCAAAGGCTACGAGAGAGAGACAGACAGACAGACAGGCAGAGACAAAGAAGCCAGGGTGGCTATCTAAAGAACTTTTAACTGAGTTAAGATTAAAAAAGGATGTGTACAAAAAATGGAAAAGGGGGGAAACCACCAAAGAGGAATTCAAACAAATAGCCAGCACGTGTAGACACAAAGTCAGAAAAGCTAAAGCACAGAATGAACTCAGGCTTGCTAGAGAGGTTAAAAGCAACAAAAAAGGCTTTTATGGGTATGTTCATAGCAAAAGGAAGAACAAAGAAACAGTGGGGTCACTCAGAGGAGAAGATGGTGAAATGCAAACAGGGGACACAGAAAGGGCTGAACTCCTCAATGCCTTCTTTGCCTCAGTCTTCTCCAATAAAGAAAACAATGCCCGACCTGAAGAATTTGGAGCAAATGATTCAGCAGAGGAAGCACAGCCCAGAATAACTAAGGAGATAGTACAAGAATACTTGGCTAGTTTAGATGTATTCAAGTCTCCAGGGCCAGATGAACTGCATCCAAGAGTATTAAAAGAACTGGCAGATGTGATCTCAGAACCACTGGCAGTCATCTTTGAGAATTCCTGGAGAACAGGCGAAGTCCCGGCAGACTGGAGGAGGGCAAATGTTGTCCCTATTTTCAAAAAGGGGAAAAGAGAGGACCCAAATAATTACCGCCCAGTCAGTCTGACATCAATACCAGGGAAGATTCTGGAGCAGATCATTAAGCAAACCGTCTGTGAGCACCTAGAAAGGAATGCTGTGATCACCAATAGTCAGCATGCATTTCTGAAAAATAAGTCATGTCAGACTAACCTGATCTCGTTTTTTGACAGAATTACAAGCCTGGTAGATGAAGGGAACGCAGTGGATGTAGCCTACCTTGATTTCAGCAAGGCATTTGACAAGGTGCCCCATGATATTCTTGTAAAGAAGCTGGTAAAATGCGGTCTTGACTATGCTACCACTCAGTGGATTTGTAACTGGCTGACTGACCGAATCCAAAGGGTGCTCATCAATGGTTCCTCTTCATCCTGGAGAAGAGTGACTAGTGGGGTGCCACAGGGTTCTGTCTTGGGCCCGGTCTTATTCAACATCTTTATCAATGACTTGGATGATGGACTCAAGGGCATCCTGATCAAATTTGCAGATGACACCAAACTGGGAGGGGTGGCTAACACCCCAGAGGACAGGATCACCCTTCAAAACAACCTTGACAGATTAGAGAACTGGGCCAAAACAAACAAGATGAATTTTAACAGGGAGAAATGTAAAGTATTGCACTTGGGCAAAAAAAATGAGAGGCACAAATACATGATGGGCGACACCTGGCTTGAGAGCAGTACATGTGAAAAGGATCTAGGAGTCTTGGTTGACCACAAACTTGACATGAGCCAACAGTGTGACGCGGCAGCTAAAAAAGCCAATGCAATTCTGGGCTGCATCAATAGGAGTATAGCATCTAGATCAAGGGAAGTAATAGTGCCACTGTCTTCTGCTCTGGTCAGACCTCACCTGGAGTCCTGTGTCCAGTTCTGGGCACCACAGTTCAAGAAGGACACTGACAAACTGGAACGTGTCCAGAGGAGGGCAACCAAAATGGTCAAAGGCCTAGAAACGATGCCTTATGAGGAACGGCTAAGGGAGCTGGGCATGTTTAGCCTGGAGAAGAGGAGGTTAAGGGGTGATATGATAGCCATGTTCAAATATATAAAAGGATGTCACATAGAGGAGGGAGAAAGGTTGTTTTCTGCTGCTCCAGAGAAGCGGACACGGAGCAATGGTTCCAAACTACAAGAAAAAAGATTCCACCTAAACATTAGGAAGAACTTCCTGACAGTAAGAGCTGTTCGACAGTGGAATTTGCTGCCAAGGAGTGTGGTGGAGTCTCCTTCTTTGGAGGTCTTTAAGCAGAGGCTTGACAACCGTATGTCAGGAGTGCTCTGATGGTGTTTCCTGCTTGGCAGGGGGTTGGACTCGATGGCCCTTGTGGTCTCTTCCAACTCTATGATTCTATGATTCTATGATTCTATGACAGAGAGACAGAATGAATTTGGGGAAAATGTTAAGAAGTTTCTTCCCTTAAACTTTATATACAGTTTTCCCATGGCAGCCTGCCTTGTAACCCTTGTTACTATCATTTCACACCAGGAGGATAAAAACATTCATGTTTTCTTAAGACTTTTAAGAATTACTGGGTTTTTTTAAATTTGGGCATTTTTTTTACAGTACATTTGAGTGGATTGCTACTGCTTAAGTTCGCTGTGTAAGGATATATACTTTATTTTATTTCTCTCAACCCTCTGCCAATGTAGCTTTTGCTGTTTTTCACTAGTTTGTTAACCATCTCAGGAATGTGTAGGAAATTGTGCAAATGAGTTCTGAAAATACGGGTCATATTAAATAGGGTTGCCACCCATCCCTTAAAAAATGGGATTGTCTTGTTTTGGGGGCACAGAGTCCCCTGTCCCGTCTGGCACCCTATTTGTCCCATTTTTGAAGTCATAAAAACAAAATTGGCATTTGTGAGCTCACCCAAACTTGCTTGTCTCATGCAACCAGATTTGCTAGGTGCTCAGGAAACTGAGCCCTCCCTCCCCTCCAAAACCAGCTAATTGGCGCTCCAGGGTGGCCAACAGTGGAGCAGCAGCCTTTTCAAAGGGGAGAGAAAGAGTGTGGTTGTTGGAGGCAAGGAAGCAGCCTATGGCTGAACCTAAGTGTTTTGTTTAGTTTTGCTTGCAAGATGAAGCACCTGGCCAGGCATTTGGGGAAGGGGGCTTTCTTTGTTTTGATCCACTACCTTTTTAATATAACAATTCTGTCCCAGAAGCAGCAGCTCTGGAGCATCTGCATACGAGTGATCACTGATCAGGTGTCCTCTATTAATCCTGCCAATTAATTATTTTTGAAGGATGCTTCCCGCACCCTTCTCACACATAGAACTAAATGCATATTTTAATGATGGCACATGCCACCTAGAATTATTAGAACTGGTTGCAGGTTTTTTAAAAGCCATTTTTTCAGTACTTCTTAGATCCCTGTATTGCAGACCAACCTTGTTACTCCTGATATTAAAATGCAGGGGGACTGGCAAAATCAGTAGAACTTGTAGTGACTTTCTTCTAGGGCTGGGCAAATACTGAAACTCCAAATGGTGACCTGCTCAGGGGAGCCATTCCTGTCTGTTTAAATAGGCAGGAATGGGTTGGCCCAAGACATTTTGCTACCTGAAAAAGAACAGTGGTCTAGCAATCAATCCTTCTTTCCAGAGGACTCTGGGGATTATATCTCTGGGAGAGCAATAGAGGGTCTCAAAACAAACAAGGATTCTTTGGGGGACGGAAAGAAGAAACAGTTCTGACAAGGGAAGATTGGCAATTAAAATTAATGGAATATGCAGAAATGGTGAAACTCACCAGAAGAATAAAAAATCAAGACAAGAGACTTTTAAAAACAGACTGGGGAAATATTATTGAGTATTTGTAAACAAATTAAAACATTTGCAGGACTGATATAAGCATGTGCAGTAAGAGACAATTAAGGGGGAAATAAGGAAAAAATTGTAAATATATTTGAATCAGATATACAGTAATAAAAAGATATGAAATAAAGAACCACAGAAAGGAGGGGAGGGAAGTCAAGGGAAAGAAAGATTTTGTTTTTCTTGTTTAAATATTTGTGAAAGCTGAAAATGGAAAATAAAATGATTTTTAAACAGGATTCTTTGTGGAACTCCACAACTGTTAGTGGCTTTAAATGATGCTTTAGTTAAGATTCCTGCATTGCAGGGGGTTGGACTAGATGACCCTTGGGATCCCTTCCAACCCTACAATTCTATGTCTCTATGAATTCTTTTCAAAATGCTTCAGGTATGTGACAAGAAACCTCTAGTGGTAGGATGAACTTGTCTGACTAGGATGTGTGTGTGTGTGTGTGTGTGTGTGTGTGTGTGTGAGAGAGAGAGAGAGAGAACTGGCACATGGGACGTTGGAGGCAAAGCTCTGTTAGGAAGAGAAACAAAACTGTTGCTATCTCCAGCTCTTTCTTTCTTTCTTTGGCTGGGTTTCCACATTTACCATTCTTCTGACAGGCAGAAATTCAGTGGTTGGGGAGGATGTGAGTCATTGAAATTAATGTGCATTGCTAACTTAGATCCATAAATTTCATTGGGTCCACTCTATGAGTATGACCAGCACTGGAAACAATCCACTGTAATGGATTGCTTTGAAACAATTTCATTCTGCACCAGGTGAAGTACTTTTTAGCCCACCAACTCCCCTCCCACAACCTGTCCCTTATTTTGCCCAACCAAAGGTGGCAACCCCATATTTAAAGAGCTCCACATTGCCCTGCAGAGAAGGATGACTAACTTCCTGTGTCACGTGACCACAGGTGCTTTGGGGTCTGCTTCAGGTTGCTTCACGCTTCCTCTGGTGGAGCAGAAAGGTAATAGCAGGTAATCAGAGAGCTCTGCTCCCACTCAGTGTTTGAAGCTCCCATTGTTCTAGGCACATTTTGCAACAGGGAATTTCATGAGTGCAAGCAGTTTCTGAGCTCTGGGCGCAGTACTGCACCTAAGATTTCAGATTAAAACTGCAGAGTGGAAGGAAAGGAGGAGCTTTTTCTGCCTCTCCACTTCCTGCTATTCTCTGAAGCCTGGAAACGAGACCCTCTTAAGAATATTAGGGGGGTGGGCAGGGGAAGGACCAGACCATGTGAAAAATGAACATAATACTTTAGCTACAGTTCATATTCTTGTTATAAAAAGTGCGCCTAGACATTCCGCTGTTGGGCCATAACCTCAGTTTAAGGTGCCCTTTAGCTCCAAGCTTTCACATCTGTTTCTAACGCCGCTCTCACCCTCAGCTCTGGAAGGTACAACAGTAGTCTTCTATATGAAAGACCAGATAAAGCTTGAGGAAAATCCAGGAATACATGCTCAGGGACTCTCTTCTTTAGCTACCAAATTAAAGCCAGGGGCCGATGACCAATGCAGGAGCTCATCTCTTTCTGTCTATCTGCCCTGCTTCAAGTAAAAGTGACCCAAGAAGCAGAGGGGGGAGTTGACCTTAATCTGCATGCTGTGTGCTGAACCAGACAGCTCTGTATTTGAAGACTTTGGGAACTGTTTGGCCAGGAGCAGCAGTGTTGGGAAGGGGAGTTCCATAAGGCAGGAAATGAATGTGTCCAGGAGACCAAAAAGAAAAGATGAGGAAGCGCTGCTCCTTCCATGTTGGAACTCCTCATGCCAACCTGATGCCACCCTTTCTCTCTAGGCAAAACAGGGTGTCTGGGTCACCAATGCAGCCTCTCTTTTGTTGTTACCTCACAAACCCCACAGCGCCTGCGCTTCAAGCTGTTCTCTTTGTCTTCCTCCTTTTCGTTTTTCTCTATTTGCTCAGAGAAGAAGGTGTCAAAGATCAAATGGACCAGCTTCGTGGTGGTTGCCTTGGTAGGGCCTTTGTCCTTGTCGATCTTGGTAGGGTGCCGAATGGCTTGCCTTCTTGCTGCTCGTCTAGGAGGAGAAGACAGATGTGAAAAGCTAAGCACCTGCAGGAGACAGGGAAAACACTGGAACAAGATGGAATCCCCCCCTTTCTCCAGCTCTCAAAGCCAATTTGGTGCCCTCCAGAAGCTGTTGGGACTAAGCACCCCTCATCCATGACTGGGCTACCTGGGACTGATGGGAGCTGTAGCACCACCAACATCTGGAAGGTACCACATCATCTATCTCTGAGCTACAGTATTCTATCCTCATATAGGCAAGAGGAAAATTCACCCACGCGCTCCTCCAAATAGCACACAGCTGATCTGCAGAAGGAGTTCTAGCAGAGTGATAGAGGACACGCTTCTCAAGGAAAAGGTCCCAGGCTCAACCCTCATAATCTCCAGGTGGGGCTGGGAAAAACTCCTTCCTGAAATCCTGGGGAGCCGCTGCCAGCTGGCGTAAGTACTGGTTTAGATGGGCTGACTGAGCAGGAGGTGCATCTGTGCTGTGCTATGCCAAACATCAGGTCCCATGATTGAATCCTTCTCCCTAAAAAAACATTCCCTGCACACAGAAAGAGGCAGGACCAAAGAGAAAGTCTAGAGCCCACCTCCCAAACATTGAGTGTGGCGAACACCGAGCACCAAAGAAGGTTCTCTGACGCAAGCCTTCTCCTTTGGCGTTAAGTTGCACAGCCCGAAGGAGGAGATGAAGCACCTCCGAAGGGCCACTCCCAGGGTGCAGCTGCTGGCATACCTTTTGCCTAGCGTGACTCCTGCCAGTTTTATCAGGTCTCTCATGCAGGGGGTGATGAGAACAGGAGGCTCGTCACTGTCTCCTGCCTCATCATAGCTTTCCACTTGCTCTACCACAAACTGGGCATGCCGGAGGAGGGAATCTTCTGTGAAACGGTTGAAGTTTAATCCAGCAGGAGGGACAGTGGTCTGGAGACAGAATTAGAAGGAATTTAACAATTCTACTGGTTTTAAACTGGCAAGTCAGGAGAAGAATGTTAAGCAAGAGCAAAAAAACATTGCAATAGCAGGTTCATCTGCTCTCTCAACTGCCTGGTGTTCAAAAATGGCTGCTCAGCCATCTCAAGATGGTGACACACAATGGCAGTCTAACCTACTTCATAGGGTTGTTTTGAGGACAAAAAGAATTGAGATGGATAGACAATGTATGCTGATCTGAGTTCCTTGACGTCGGTCTTCTTACAGACACAAGACACAGCTGCCCTGGTCTGCTGGACTAACCTCTATCTTGTTCAGCAGGTCCTCATAGCTGACATCAGGGTTATTTTGCAAGAATTCAACAACAATTTTGCTCATGTAGATCTTCTCCTGCATCAGTGCAAAGATGGGGGCATATTCCTCACTTGGTTCCATCAAGATATAATCTGCAAAGGCTAGAATGCAATGCAAATGTGTTTCCCAATGAACAAGACTTGGGTACAAATACATACTTAGCCATGAACTGAGTGGATGATTAAGCAACATGTGTGAGCACCTAAGAATGACTAAAACTGCATTAGTGAGCAAGACCAGAGGTCTAACCCTGCTCCCTGTTCCCAACAGCAGCCAGCCAGAAGGCACAAAGATTGCTTGTCTATCAAAGGGCTATCAAAGATAGCCTGCTTGGCAGGGGGTTGGACTCGATGGCCCTTGTGGTCTCTTCCAACTCTATGATTCTATGAAAGATACACTGCCAATGAACATGGAGGCTTCATTCAGTTGTCATGGCCAACAGAGAGATATTTACAGGAGGGTAAACCCTGGCAGTTGCCCAAGACAGAAAATTTGAGAAGGCATTTGTAAGGTTGGTATGAATCTCATGTAATATAATTTGAATGCAAGTGTTGTTTGTATAAAAGAGAACAGAATGAGGTTTGTAACAACTTTAATACATGTATATTTAATGTACCTCACTGGGTCAGCAACAAGGCTAGGGCCTTTTGAGTTTATGAACAAAGAAAACTGTAACTGATGGGAGCTATTACGTATATTTTTTGCAGGTGCATAACTGAAGAAGCAAATTATGTGAAACGGATACCAAAAATCTGTATTATTGGAGAAGCGAATTTTGTATAACAGTAATCTCCTGTGAAACTGACAAGAAAAAGTTTTAATAATGGAGAAGAAGCAAGTTTTGAAATATGAAAAGCTCTTTTAAAAAAAACACCTTCCTTTTTTTGCAGTCACAAAATGGTGGCAGATGGAGGCAGCATTTAGCACAACCAGCTGGCAATTCCTGACACCCCTTTCTGCTGCTATCGGGTTCATATTTGGAAATGATTAAATTATTTGCAACAATGGTTTCCTTGTGGCAAGGAGTTCCATAGTTCAGCTTTCCTCACCCTAAGAACAGGCATTTGTTCCGGAGGTATTGTGACTCATTTAAGACAGAATTTGTTGAACCAGAGGCTCTAAATGGAGGTTTTATCTTTTGTATCAGGCATAGGCAACCTTTGACCCTCCAGATTTTTGGGACTACAATTCCTATCATCCTTGACCACTGGTCCTGTTAGCTAGGGATCATGGGAATTGTAGGCCAAGACATCTGGAGGGCCCGGTTGCCTATGCCTGTTTTTTTTTTTTTTTTTTTTAATAATTTTTATTAATTTTACAACATAAACAAAAAACAAACAAACATAACACGACTTCCCCAAACCTCCCCTTCACTGCATCCTTATTTTAAAATTTTTTTAGCAATCCTTCATCCCTTTTTATATTTAATTCTCTTTAAAGCTTTTTTTTTATAAATTTCAATTTTTACAGCTGTAATTCTTTATATCCAATCCCTTGACATCTTAACATTCCGAAATTTTGCAACAATTTTTAAGATAGATTTTGAATTTTTTCCAGTCTTCTTCCACTGTCTCTCTCTTCTGGTCACGGATTCTGCCGGTCATCTCTGCCAGTCCCATGAATTCAGTCACCTTGGTCTGCCATTCTTCCAGAGTAGGTACTTCTTTAGTCTTCCAATACTTCGCCAAAAGAATTCTTGCTGCTGTTGTTGCGTACATAAAGAATGTTCTATCTTTCTTTGGAACCATTTGGCCTACCATGCCCAAGAGAAAAGCCTCTGGTTTCTTTATAAATGTCCACTTAAGGATTTTCTTAATTTCATTATAGATCATTTCCCAGTAGGCCTTAATCTTCGGGCAGGTCCACCAAAGATGATAAAAAGTTCCTTCGCATTCATTACACTTCCAGCAATTGTTATTGGGCAAATGATATATCTTTGCAAGCTTGACTGGGGTCATGTACCACCTATAGATCATTTTCATTATATTCTCTTTCAAGGCACTACATGCCGTAAATTTAATACCTGTGGTCCATAACTGCTCCCAGTCAGCAAACATAATATCATGACCAACATCTTGTGCCCACTTAATCATAGCTGATTTAACCGTTTCATCCTGTGTGTTCCATTTTAGCAGCAAATTATACATTCTAGACAAATTCTTAGTATTGGGTTCTAGCAATTCTGTTTCTAACTTTGACCTCTCCTTCTGAAATCCTAGTTTCCTGTCCTGCTTAAATGTTTCATTAATCTGGTAATAATGTAACCAGTCTCAGACTTTAGGTTTCAATTTCTCAAAACTCTGTAGTTTCAGGTTTTCACCATCATATTCTATAATTTCACAATATTTTGGCCAATCTGAGTCCATGTTCAGTCTTTTTACCGCCTTGGCTTCCATTGGTGACAACCACCTGGGGGTTTTACTCTCTAACAAATCTTTATATCTATTCCATACATTATACTGCCTATGCCTGTTTTATCTATTTCTCTTACCACATGTCTCTCAAAGTATTTCTACCCATCTCCTGCCGAGACACTGAAGTCCACCTGAATGTGGCCCAAGGACCACTGAGGGGTCTCAGTCAACTGCTTGAGAAACACTGCTCTGAAAGAATGCTTTTCTCTTTTTAAGTTGAGCACAACTTGGTTCTTAAATAATGCTTCTACGTGATGGCACTGGGCTGTGGAACTCCCTCCTCCTAGATACGTAGGCAACCAAGGGATGAAGGCAACCAAGCATTCTCAAAGCTCTAAAGCAGGGATGGGGAGCCTGTGGCCCTCCAGGTGTTGCTGAACTACAGCCCCCATTGTCCCTAATCATTGAGCATGCTGGCTGGGGCTGATGGGAGTTGTAGCCCAGCAACACTGCTCCACACAGTTCGCCATTCCCTGAGGTCAATTCCATGGTAGCTCTCTGACAGAACATGTATGTAAAGATGTGCGGAAGCATGTCCTGCCTTGGCTGCTAAAGCACATGCGCAGCTTTGCAAATAGGTCGTGCTGTGGATTTGTGAGGATTGCTTGCTCTGCACAGTCACATATGCAGCGCCCATAGTGGTGGAGGTGATCAGGGATGAAGGGGGACAATTAGGCCACTCAATTAAGCCCACCTGGAAAGGGAAGGGGATTGGCATCCCCATTTTGAGCACAGCATGCAAGAGAACTGGGGTTGGCAGAAGAAGATGCTTTTCATCGCTGCCAGTAGTTTCTTCAACAAATCCCAGAGACTGAGCTGTGAGCTCTGCAAGGCCTGGGTCCCCCTTGTCTATCTGGCTCACTTAGAAGAGTCAGTGACTTAGAAGTGGTTGTTCTTGTTGGGGAAAACTTTAATTTCAAAAAATATGTAATGTTTTTCTGCTGTTTATATATTTTTGTATTTGTTCATATTTATTAATACATTTTGGGAGGCCTATTAATATTTGTATGGTTGTTTCTTTAAAAATTGTTATATTTTTGTAATTGTTGGTGATGTGCTGAGCATGAAAAAGCAGGACACAGACAAAACTGAAAGGGATGGTGATTTCCTTAAAAGCTTACCTGTGGTGAATCCAATCAAAGCCTTCTCACCTCCATCAAAACCAGTGATCCACCATGCATTGATGGGGCCCATCTTTCTGGCTCGCACACCACCTAAAATCAGTGATGAAAATGGAGAGGCATCATATTTTAAAATCACTTAGTTGCTAGGCCATGGTGGATGCATGTGCTTTAATAAGCCCATACTGAGGAACAGGAGCTGGGCAACCACCTCTGGCTGGTTTCTTAGGGTTCTTTGCTTCCCCTGGAAGCTTGCAGATACAAGTGGGCTGGCCTGAGAAGCTCACTTCCTTTTCCACCAGGTCACTAGATCCACACCTGCACCAAAACCAAGGCACTTAATTGGTCCGTCTTGCCCTTGGGAAGCTGCAAATATCTTGTTACTTGATTTACAATGGCTAATTAAAGACAAAACTTTTGACCTTCCTGTCATGAATGAACGATGCTTAGCTAATTTAGCAGCATCCAGTGGCTCGTCTAAAAATGCAACAAGCAAACACGGGGTTAAGTGTCTCTTTTGTGGGCAAAGTGTACTTGCAGCCTCTGAAATGCTGTCTCACCACCTGTACCCTGGACTGCAGCCCATTGTGACTTGACAGGATGGGTCCAAGGAGTGGCAAATGCCTCCTTGCCATAGGGGGTGGTACCAAAGGCTTTGGGGAAATGTGTTAATGTCTCTCCCTCTTCTCAGGTCATCTGGGATAATGGTCTGGATGGGGCCCAATAAGCTGGAGCTGAATTCCAACAAGCTGTTGGCTCTGCTGGTCGTTGGTTCCCGATTCCAGAAGATGGGTAAACGGTGTGTCCTGAAGGGCACTGCACTCCCCTTGAAGGATCCAGGTTTGTGGCCTGGGGGCACTCTTGGATCCATCTTTGCCACGGGAGGCTCAGATAGCTTAATGAAAGCCTATTTATAGCTCTGGCTGGTTTACCAGCTATGGCTGTCCCTGAATTGGAATAGACTTGTCACAGCAATCCATGCCCTGGTTACCTCAAGTCTGGACTACTGTAATGTGTCTGCATGGGGCTGCCCTTGAAAACTGTTCAGAAGCTGGTATAGCTTTCAGCCACTAGGTTATTGAGCAGCAAGCCACTTTGAAGTCATATCACATTTATTTTCCATGATCTGTGCTACTTACCTATTCATTTACATATCTAATTTAAGATTTACCATTAACCTTTAAACCCTGAAGAGTTCAGGGTCTATGTAACTTGGAAGAGCACCTCTCTTGGTATGTGCCAGTCTGGTCACTAAGATTAAAGGGGTCTTCTTTGGGTGCTGCCTCTGGGTGAGGCCCTGAGGCAGTTCCATGGCTGATGGTCTTCTCTGTTGCTACACCCTCCCTGTGAAACTCCCTTCCTTTGGAAGTCCATCAGACATAATTTGCACTCCAGTTTTATGACAGGTTAATATGATGTGTCAGTTATGTATGTGGCAGAGTGAATGTGAACACCCCGCCCTGGAGTTTTAAATTAAGAGCATCATATAAATTAAATGGGGGGGGGTAGGGAAAACCTGCCTGCAGGGCCACACTTACCATCCAGACAAGGGTTATCATCATATATTGGCTTTACTGCACCACTGAAGTAGAGTTCGATATTCCTTTCTATGAGACCAGTATCAAATGGGCACAGATGGCCTTTTCGATCATAAACACTGCACAGAAAAGGAAAAGGTTGCATAGTCTTTGGTTGTCTATACACCTGTCATTCACAACAGCCAACTAAAAAAACCTCCAGTTTCTCATTAATGTAGCTGTAAAGTGTGTACAAAGTGCTTTTACAGCTCTTGGGGCAAAGGGTGGCAAACCAAGTGGTGATAGCAAAATAGAAGAGTCAGGGCTCCAGTGAGAGTAGTGGCGAGGCTTGAAAACGTAAGTGGAGGCCATGAGATGCAGAACACAGGAAGACTGATTCACCTCTTTCTTTTGTAAAGTAAAAGGAAGCCACACTGATTATAGAATTGCCAAAGGCCAAGAACCATAACCATATATAACCGATATGTACTGTACTAATATTACCCATCACTGCGGACAACTTTCCTGGCCAACCCTATCCTATTTCATAGCTGTACACAGGGAACTGTCCCACCAGACTGGGAAAATCAAAAGCAACACAAAAGCTGGGGTGACTTAAACCAGGGATAGGCAGCCTTGAAACTTGTGTGTTCTGCTTTATTTACTTACAAACTGAGGACCACCAACTGGAGCAAAGTCCAAAATAGTGGTTCAGGAACATAAGCTGAGAATAAAAGACAGTGTCTCTTTAACCCTGATCAGCCCAGGGTTAAAAACTTAGCCTGTCTTTTCCTCCAAAGCTTTCTCTATGTCAGAAGTCTAATTTAGGGAGTGCAGGAAGCCTTTAAATTGCTCCCATTGTTAAAGACAGTTGGGATTCAGAAAGTCATCGCTTCTGAAAATCACCCGAGATCCCAAACCCCTTCCTGCGGCTTAAACCACACCATCCTGTTAAGGGCTAGGTGCTCCAGAGGGCTGCAGGTGCAGTTGACTGTGCTGCTGGGCACCCGCCTTCCCAAAGATCTTACTGCACTCAAGCAACACAGTTCCAGCAGGTGCCCCAAGGATCCCTACCAGACTTCTGTGGGGATGCTTGGAGGCTGCAATGGAGCACAGCCCCAAACCTAGGAACATACTGGCGTATCCTCAAGGGGTTGTGTTTATTAATAAGGTGCCCCATACTGCTGCACCCTCGACCCTGCCCAATCTCAACCCTTTCTATTTGGCAAGCAAACACACACAGCAGCACTGTAGACCTCTGGATCAGAAATAAATGGACATTCAAAGCTTTCTTTTTTGAGCAGACTGCTACCTGCTTCCTTCTGCCCTTATCACCCTCTAGTTTCTAAGCCTCAGAGCTTAGCAGATCCTTCCTCCAACTGCTGCTACTGCAGATTTCTGCTTGGGGTCTCAGAGATGTAGGGAGGGGCAGTCCTCCAGGCAGCAAATTTCCAGTATTCATGACTCCCTCCATACTTGCCCCACCCTGAGATTCAATTATCTAGGCTTTACAGTGGTGCTTGCTAATGTGGCATGCTCCCAATGCTGCTGGACTACAACTCCCATCAGCCCTGACCACTAGTCATGCTGGCTGGGGTTGGTGGGAGCCAGTGTCCAACAGTAACAACTGGAAGACCACAAGTTAACCAGCCCTGCTTTATGGCAAGTCAGCACAAGGCCTCACCTGAAGGAAGTCACTTTGTGCTGAGGCAGGTCATCGTAACTCTCAAACCCATCTTCGTTGGCATCAAAGATGGACAAGCGCTCATCTGTCAGCATCTCGGGTTCATCCAGCTAGGAAGATACAAAATTTTATTCTAGACATATACCAGCAAGATAGAATTCTTTTTGTTCATCTGCAAAGGATGGGCTTACGGCATCATCAGGATCTCCTTGGAAGAACTTGAGATCAGGGTCATCTAGGTATTGCCTGCATTCAACACACTTGGGAGGAGTGGTCTGGAAGAGAAAGATATAAGGAGAAAATGCAAGGTGGTGAATTCAGGTAACCAGGATCTAAAAATGGTGCTGCCAATAAGCTTGTGATGTGGCTGAATAACTCTGGGAATTTGTTACTTAAGTGACATTAGACCCTACCATTTCAAAGTAAAACATTTATAGGTCCACTTACAAAAATCATATTAAAAACAGGTTCCCTCCAGATGTTGCTGAACTCCAATTCCCATCATTCCTGATCACTGGCCATGCCAGCTGAGCTGATGGGAAACAGGAGCCCAAAACATCTGAAGGGAACCAGGCTGGGTAAGGATGATAACAGGGTCAGGGAACCTGCATCTCTCCAGATGTAGTTAGACTCCAACTCCCATCAGACAGTGTGGTCAGTGATAATGAGACTTTGAGTCCATCACCATCTGCAGGGCAAGAGAGTTCCCCATCCCTGGTGTAAAAGCTGTTACTGTACTGCTCTGGGTCACTGGTACCTAGCCAGAAAGGATACCCAACAGGTTTCATGTGCATAAGTGGCATTTCTAGAAAATGCAGGGATTGCTCACTCATAGTTGGCTAAATCTAGCTGAAAGGGGGAGGCAGGATTTCATCAGTCCTTACATTCCATTCCACTGTACCGGCCATCATTTATGGAGCCCTTCCAAATGCTTAGCTGCTTTTCCGACTCATTTTTAAGAACAAAACACACAAAGTTATGCCACATTCATTCACTATTTTTCTGCTCTTTTTTTTTTTTTTTTTATAAATATTTATTAAGGTTTTTAAATATAAATGCACACATAATAAACAATCTTACTTCTATCACAACAATTTCATCACTTCCTTGGACTCCCTCACGTCTCCCGCTCCCATTTACATCGTTAAAAAATTTTCCAAACAAATTATCAACTTGTTTACAATCTCATGTCCACTCATTCAAATATAATCTAGCACTTCTTCCAAAAAAATTTATATTTTCTTTAGTCTCACTTATCATCAAATTTAAATCTAGTTTAGTGGTGGCCAGTTTTTTATAATCTAGCATCCTTCTTAACATTCAACCAAATTACAATGTTTTTGTAGATACATCTTGAATTTCTCCCAGTCTTCCTCCATCTTCTCTTCTCCCAGATCACGGATTCTGCCAGTCATCTCGGCCAGTTGCATATAGTCCATCAGCTGCATCTGCCACTCTTCCAGTGTGGGTAGATCTTGAGTTTTCCAGTTTTTTGCGATGAGAATCCTTGCTGCCGTTGTTGCATACATAAAAAATGTTCGATCCTTCTTTAACACCTTCTGGCCGACAATACCCAGAAGGAAGGCCTCTGGTTTCTTTGTGAAGGTATACTTAAATACCTTTTTCAGCTCATTATATATCATTTCCCAGAAGACCTTCACCTTAGGGCATGTCCACCAGAGGTGAAAGAATGTTCCTTCATTTTCTTTACATTTCCAACATTTATTATCAGACGAATGGTATATTTTGGCAAGTTTAACTGGGGTCATGTACCATCTATATATCATTTTCATAACATTTTCCTTCAGAGCATTACATGCGGTGAAGTTCAGCCCAGTGGTCCACAACCTTTCCCAGTCCTCAAACATAATGTTATGCCCAATGTCCTGTGCCCATTTTATCATAGCCGATTTAACCATTTCGTCTTGTGTATTCCATTTTAGCAGCAAGTTATACATTCTAGATAGTACCTTGGTCTTTGGTTCTAACAATTCTGTTTCTAACTTCGATTTCTCCACCTGGAACCCTAACTTTTTGTCATTTTTAAAAACTTCTTTAATCTGAGCATAATGTAACCAGTCTCGCACCTTATCCTTCATTTTCTCCAAACTCTGCCATTTCCAATTGTCTCCATCTTTTTCTAATATTTCCCAATATTTTGGCCATTTGGCCTCCATATTGGGTCTTTTTCGGGCCTTAGCCTCCAGAGGTGAAAGCCACCTTGGAGTTTTATTTTCCAATAAGTCTTTATATTTTGTCCAGACATTAAACACTGCTTTCCTGACAATATGGTTCTTAAAGGCCTTATTGATCTTAACTTTGTCATACCATAAGTATGCATGCCAACCAAAAGCATTGTTAAAACCTTCCAGGTCCAGTACGTCAGTGTCTTCGAGAAGTAGCCAGTCTTTTAGCCAGCAAAAAGCTGCGGCTTCATAGTACAACTTTAAGTCTGGCAGGGCAAAGCCCCCTCTTTCTTTCGCATCTGTTAATATCTTAAACTTAATTCTGGGCTTTTTGCCCTGCCAGACAAATTTAGATATATCTTTCTGCCACTTCCGGAAGCACTCCGTTTTGTCCAGAATCTGTAATGTTTGAAACAAAAACAACATTTTTGGCAATACATTCATCTTAAAAGCAGCAATTCGGCCTAACAAAGAAAGCTTCAATTTTGTCCAACTATCCAAGTCTCTCTTAATTTCAGACCAACATTTTTCATAGTTATCCTTGAATAGACTCAGGTTTTTTGCTGTTATGTTTACCCCTAGGTACTTTACCTTTTTAACCATAGTTAATTCTGTTTCTCTCTGAAACCGTTCTGACTCTATGTCTGTCAAATTTTTTCCCAGCACCTTGGTTTTCTGTTTGTTTAATTTAAATCCCGCCACCCGACCAAAGTCCTGTATCAATTGTAATACTCTTTTCGTACTAGATTCTGGCTCCTGCAGGGTCAAAACTAGGTCATCTGCAAAAGCTTTAAGTTTGTATTGTTTCGCTCCACTATTTTTCTGCTCTTAAAGACAGTAAACCAAGGCCAAGATATGGTATCAGAGCAATGCTGATGTGGTATATCTGAACCCACCCAAAGTTCCACCTGACAGAGGCATTAAATGCCTGTCCTGAAAATCAGAAAAAATAGTATCTTCTTGAACTGTTGATGTTCCAGTCATTCCAGGGCGGAGTGTGTGCATATGCACACCACAAATGTCTAGTATTCCAACCACATACAAAACAAACCAACACTTACTGACCTTAACAGGTGGCACAGTTTTAACCTGGTTTGCTTCTTCTTTTATTTCAGACCTGGGCAAAAAACAAAACAAAACCCTCACACAGTGCAACAAGTTGGGTAATATAAGCTATCACAAGAATAATATTGTTTAAGTCACTGGATACAGAGACTTTGATAAGTCCATGCAGTAAAATGCTTTCATATACGGTGGTACCTCGGGTTAAGTACTTAATTCGTTCCAGAGGTCCGTTCTTAACCTGAAACTGTTCTTAACCTGAAGCATCACTTTAGCTAATGGGGCCTCCCGCTGCCGCTGCGCCGCTGGAGCCCGATTTCTGTTCTCATCCCGAAGCAAAGTTCTTAACCTGAAACACTATTTCTGGGTTAGCGGAGTGTGTAACCTGAAGCGTATGTAACCTGAGGTACCACTGTACAAAGACACTTTCAGCTTAAAGAAACTGTGTATTCTGAGGAGCCATTTTATACCCTCTACTCTCACTTCCATCAATGCATGAACAGGGCAGAGACTGACTGCTCCATTTCAATATTCTGTGTTTCTTTATTTAGCCTAAGGAATGAAAACAAAGCGCTTCTGACCTGGTTGGGATTCCTTTTTTAAAAAAATAATATTTATTACTTTTAAACCTTACCAAAAAAAGAAGAAAAAGAAAAAAGGCAAAAGAAATAAAATACAATACAATACAGTATATAAACAATGCTCAACACAACATTAACACATTAAATTAAACATAAAAAATGAAAAAACATACATCATACCATTTCAATGCCCTATCTTTCATTCCCTCATTTCATCGACCTCCTCTCACCTCCCTTTTTGTATTCCACTTCTATTAATTATTTCAGCAATTCGTTTCCCTCTTTCTCTATTTTCTATCATATAATTATCTTAACTTATTTTAACCTTATCTTCCATTAATACCATAATACTTATTTATACTTAGCTCCTTATAACATTTCTACTAAAGCCATATAATTTCATTCCAACATTTTTCTAACACTCATTAATTTTACAGTATTTCTATAAATAAACTTTAAACTTTTTCCAATCTTCTTCCACCGTCTCTTCTCCCTGGTCTCGGATTCTGCCAGTCCTTTCCGTCTATTCCATATGGTCCATCAACCTGGTGATCTTCTGTCCGAGGCTCTTAACTGTTTTCCAAGTCCCTTCTGCAGATCTTCTTCATATTTATACATGCACTTTACTTTGTCTTCTGCTGATCTTGTTCTTAATTTCCTGCCTTTGATGCCGAGGAGTAGATCTCGGGGAGGCTCCAACCTAGCAATGTTTTTATTCCTTCTCGACAAGTCAGCCAAATCTCCGTAGTTAGCACTAAAGTCCAAAAGATGTTTCAGGACGTCTTTCAAAATCCTTCCAAAACTGAAAGTCCCCACAACTCCAATCTCCTCCTGGCCCAAGTCCAAATCCCAAAGGTCAGTACATCCCTGCATGAGGGAATCTATCCAACTTTACTTCTCAAATCCAAGCAGGGCTCCAATCCTCAAAATCTGACTTTCTCTAAATTCAGTCATAGAAGGCAACAACTTATATTCATCAAATTGCCTCTGTAAGACTGGGACTCTCTCCACTTGTATTACTTTAGGTTCAACAACAACTTTCTCCCTTGCCTTCTCAACAATTTGCCATGTCAAAGTAGATTCCTGAAACGATTCCTGAATAGTTTCTGTATAGATGTTCACTTTTTGTCCCAAATCAGTCACTTTTTGTCCCAAATTGTCAATTTTGATAGTCATAGAATCATAGAATCATAGAATCATAGAGTTGGAAGAGACCACAAGGGCCATCGAGTCCAACCCCCTGCCAAGCAGGAAACACCATCAGAGCACTCCTGACATATGGTTGTCAAGCCTCTGCTTAAAGACCTCCAAAGAAGGAGACTCCACCACACTCCTTGGCAGCAAATTCCACTGTCGAACAGCTCTTACTGTCAGGAAGTTCTTCCTAATGTTTAGGTGGAATCTTCTTTCTTGTAGTTTGGAACCATTGCTCCGTGTCCGCTTCTCTGGAGCAGCAGAAAACAACCTTTCTCCCTCCTCTATGTGACATCCTTTTATATATTTGAACATGGCTATCATATCACCCCTTAACCTCCACTTCTCCAGGCTAAACATGCCCAGCTCCCTTAGCCGTTCCTCATAAGGCATCGTTTCCAGGCCTTTGACCATTTTGGTTGCCCTCCTCTGGACACGTTCCAGTTTGTCAGTGTCCTTCTTGAACTGTGGTGCCCAGAACTGGACACAGTACTCCAGGTGAGGTCTGACCAGAGCAGAAGTCATCACATCCGTCTTCTTAAGAAGCTGTTCCAATGAAGCACTTATCTTGCAAAATGCAATCACTAAGGCTTCTTCTGTCGACATTCTTACCAATCCAAGGTCAATCCCTGGTTCTCATAATTTTTTATCTCTGCAGCTGGTAATCCCCCCAGCTCCACTCCTGTAACAGTTTCATTTTTAAAAAAATAATATTTATTAAATTTTCCAATAAGAACATACAAATACAAAGCAACTACAATGAAAACAAACACAAACAAAAAACAACAAGTATAATTTCAAAACTTATTTTCTCAACCGTATTTCCCCGACTTCCTCATACCTCACCGTTTTGTATTCTAGTTTCATTATCCCATCAGCAACTCCATTCCCTTATTTCCCAAAAGTTTTTTTACTAATTCCATTCCTTTTCTTACTCTAATGTCTCTGAAAACCAATATTTTTAAGTCCATGTCAACCTAACATTCTTTAATCTTGTAATATTTATTAAGATAGTCCTTAAATTTCTTCCAATCTTCTTCCACTGTCTCTTTCTCCTGGTCTCGGATTCTGCCCGTCATCTCTGCAAGTCCCATGTAGTCTGTCATCTTCATCTGCCATTCTTCCAGAGTGGGTAGATCTGATGTCTTCCAATACTTTGCAATAAGGATCCTTGCTGCTGTTGTGGCATACAAAAACAAAGTTCTGTCCTTCTTTAACACCACATGGCTTACCATACCCAGGAGAAAGGCCTCTGGTTTCTTCAGGAAAGTGTATTTAAACATCTTTTTCATTTCATTATATATCATTTCCCAGAAAGCCTTAATCCTTGGGCATGTCCACCAGAGGTGAAAGAATGAGCCTTCATTTTCTTTACACTTCCAACATTTGTTATCTGACAAGTGGTAAATTTTTGCAAGCTTGACTGGGGTCATGTACCACCTATAGATCATTTTCATAATGTTTTCTCTCAAGGCGTTACACGCCGTAAATTTCATGCCGGTGGTCAGCAAACATAATGTTATGACCAATATCTTGCGCCCACTTAATCATAGCTGATTTAACTGTTTCATCCTGCGTATTCCATTTCAACAGCAAGTTATACATTTTTGATAAATTTTTAGTATTGGATTCTAACAATTCTGTTTCCAATTTCGATTTCTCCACCTGGAAGCCAATTTTCTTATCCATCTTGTAAACCTCCATTATTTGGTAATAGTGGAGCCAATCTCTCACTTTATCCTTTAATTTCTCAAAACTCTGCAGTTTGAAGTTACTACCCTCCTGTTCTAAAATTTCCCAATATTTCGGCCATATACACTCCATATTGAGTTTTTTCACAGCTTTTGCCTCCATTGGTGAAAGCCACCTTGGAGTTTTGCTCTCCAGTAGGTCTTTATATCTGATCCAAACATTGTACAATGCTTTCCTGACAATATGATTTTTAAAACCTTTATGAACCTTAACTTTGTCATACCACAAATATGCATGCCACCCAAAAAAGTTATTAAAACCTTCCAAATCTAAAATGTCTGTGTTCTTAAGGAGCAGCCAATCCTTCAACCAGCAGAAAGCTGCTGATTCATAGTAAAGTTTCAAATCTGGCAGGGCAAATCCCCCCCTTTCCTTTGCATCAGTTAAAATCTTACATTTTATTCTGGGCTTTTTGCCCTGCCAGATAAATTTAGAAATATCTCGCTGCCATCCCTTAAAACACTCCATCTTATCAACAATTTGCAATGTTTGAAACAAAAATAACATTCTAGGCAATACATTCATCTTAATAGCTGCTATTCGACCAGACAAAGAAAGCTTCAAGTTTGACCAAATTTCTAAATCTTCTTTCACTTGGTTCCAACATTTCTCATAATTGTCTTTAAATAAGTTCATATTTTTAGCTGTCATATTAATCCCCAAATATTTTACACTCTTAACCACTGTTAAACCTGTTTCATTCTGAAACCTCTCCTTCTCTCTTACTGTTAGATTTTTCTCTAATACCTTAGTCTTTAATTTATTTAATTTAAATCCTGCCACTTGACCAAACTCTTGAATTAATTCCAAAACCCTTTTCGTACTGGATTCCGGCTCTTGCAATGTAAGTACCAAATCATCTGCAAATGCTCTCAATTTATATTGTCTCGCTCCGACCTGAACCCCTTTAACCAGCTGGTCCTTTCTTATCATGTTCAGCAAAACCTCCAGGACCGAAATAAAAAGTAGTGGGGAAATTGGGCACCCCTGACGTGTCCCTTTTTCTATCTTAAGTTCTTCTGTAATAATATTATTTACAATTAGCTTTGCTTTTTGTTCAGAATAAATTGCGCCTATACCGTTTTCAAAACCTTGGCCTACCCCCATCCCATGGAGATTCTTCTTCATCAAGGTCCAAGAAATATTGTCAAAGGCTTTCTCCGCGTCCACAAATATCAAAACAGCTTTTGTATTTATATTAACTTCTAACATTTCCAAAATGTCTATTATGTTCCTTACATTATCTGATAAATGTCTTCTCGGGAGGAAGCCCAATTGATCCCTATGAATCTCCCCCATCAAAACTTTTTTCAATCTCTTAGCTAAAATGTCAGCAAAAATTTTGTAATCCACATTTAATAAAGAGATTGGGCGGTAGTTCTTAAGTTGGGTCTTTTCAGTCTCTGTCTTCAGTATAAGCGTGATATAAGCCTCTTTCCACGTATCAGGTGCTTCTTTCCCCTCAAGGATTTCATTACAGACTTCCTTCAAAGGTTGTATTAGCCATTCTTTTAAAGCCTTGTAATATTTGGAAGTCAGTCCATCAGGTCCCGGAGATTTGCCCAGTTTCATGTTTTGAATGGCACCTTCTATTTCTTGTTCAGTTATTTTCTGATTCAAAAGCACTTTGTCCTGACATGAAATTTCCTTCATCCCATTTTTCTTCAAGAATTGTTCTATATCAATCTCTTTTTCTGGCCCTTGTGCATATAGTTGTTTAAAGTATCTCTGGAAGCAGCTTCTAATTTCAGTTGGGTTGTTAATGTTCTTTCCATCCACTTCTAAATTTGTCACTGTATTTAGTTTTTGTCTCTTCTTCAATTGCCAAGCCAAAAATTTCCCGCATTTATCAGCAGATTCAAACGTTTTCTGTCTCATTTGTTTAATTTTCCATTCTATTTCTTGGTTCATCAGTTTCATATATTGCATTTGGTATAATTTAATTTCTCTCAAGATCTCCTGAGACTTTGGTTTTGATCTCAATTTCTTTTCTCCTTCTTTAATTTTTTCTAATATCTTATCCTTTTTCTCGTTTTGGCTTTTCTTCTTTATTGCATTTTGTTGTATCAAGAAACCTCTCATAACCGCTTTGCTTGCGTCCCAGATTACTCTTTTTTCCACATTAGTCCTCATCTTAATTTCAAAATAATCTCTTAGTGTTTTTTGGGCCTTTTTACAAAATTCTTTATCTCTGAATAATGAGTCATTCATCCTCCATCTGAAAGTGCCAGCTGTTGTTTGATTCATCTCCATCTTCACGGCGTTATGGTCAGAGCAAGTCTTTGGGCAGATTTCCACTTTTTTAATCTTCGATGCCAGTCCTCTAGTAACCCATATTTGGTCAATTCTAGTCCAGGTCATTTTGGCTTCAGAAAAAAAGGTTCCTTCTCTTTCAAGAGGATTTTTTAATCTCCAAATATCAACTAAGTCCATATTGTCAGTCATTTCAAAAAATGTTTTTGGTAGCCTTCCGTCTTTAGAAATTACTTGTCTTTGTGCTTTGTCCATGTTTGTAGAGACAACTCCATTCATATCTCCCATCAAAATTATATTTGAATCCATGTAGTCCAGCAAAATCTCATGCAACTTTTTAAAGAATTCGGATTTGCCTTCCTGTAACAGTTTCAAAGGCTCCCTCTAGAGGGAAACAATTTTTATTTGTATCAATCCTTTTAAACACAGTTCAAGCAACAAAATTAGTTTCAATTTTCAGTTACTTTTACTCCTTTTTAAACGCAGAAGGAGACAATGGAAACAATAAATTTCTCTTATTTAGCTATCTGTCCACATACGTTTTATTCACAGTCAATGAACTTTCCCAAAACGTCAGTCTTACTAGCAGCCCGTTTTCCAGGTTCAAAGCGGTGGTAATTTATCTTTCTTTGCTCTCTCTCCTGCAGGCTTACGCGATCCAAAATTTCCCTCCTCTTCTCCTGCTTCCAGGGGGGGGGGTAGTGATTTTAACCGATGGAAGTTTAATCCTTTACAGAAGACTTTCCGAGACTTTAGCTTGCAGCCTCTTTGCTTCAGTCTATTTACAAAAGGGGAAGGCGGACTTCCTGTTTTAAACCTCCCCGTTTCGGTGCCAAATTAAGACGTTTAAAAATCCAATTTTCCGTTCTACTCACGGGTAGTTGTTTAGGATCAAATTGTCCACAGGAAAAAGTCAGCGCTCTCCGGCAACAGCTATGCGACTTCCTGGTTGGGATTCCTGATGTTCCTGGTCTCTAAACAATGGTTTTTCTGTAGGGCAATCAGTCTGAGGCCCTCTAGATAATTTAGGCTACAACCCCAACATCCGAGATTTGGCCATGCTGACTAGGCCTGACAGGAGCTGTAGTCCAAAACATCTAGAGAAGACCAGATTCAGGGAAGGAGCCGATTCTCTCCCTTGCACCTCATACATGCAAATTTCTCCTTTCTTCCCATCACAGAGCTAACTATTACATCTGTACAGATGTTTGAAGCTAGCCAAGGAGGAGTGGCTTTGTATAATCCAAACACCCACTGCAGCCACTCTCCAAAATATGGAGATACTTCATTTCTCTCCTCATGCCAGAGGCAACATTTACAGGGCTTTTTTTTCTTTTCATTTTTAGGAGTGCAACAGGGTTGCTTTTTCTTCGGACCAGACAGCCAGAGCTCAAAAGAACATGAACTATCACTGCTCCCACTGCACCTTTTATTTGCAGCTGGCACCGCTCTTGGCAGAGGTGGGTGAGCAGCCAGCAGCTCTCAGCCCAATTTCAAAAGCTTCCTGCAAGAAATCAGTTTGAGCCTCCAGCAAGAACAACCCGTTTCCCTTCCAGCTGCTCAATGGGGGGGGGGGAGAGAAGGGGCGAACTCCTTGCTTTTAACTCTTGCCACACCCAACACTGGCATGTGACCCTCAGGAAATCTATTTATCATCATCATCATCATCACTATACTACTACAATTACTACATTTATATCCCCCCTTTCTTCCAAAGAGCTGAAGGTGGCATGTGTGATTCTCATCCCTCTGCATTTTATCCTCACAACCATGTGAGGTAGGTTAGGCTAAGAGAGTGTAACTGGCCCAAGAGCAGCCAGAAAACATCATGGCTGAGTGGAAATTTCAACCCTGGTCTCCCACACCACCAGTGGCTTGAGTGTTGGATTTAGACTCAGTCAAACCCACTGAAGTGCAGGCATAGGCAACCTTGGCCCACCAGATTTTTTGGGACTACAACTCCCATGATCCCTAGCTAACAGGACCAGTGGTCAAGGATGATGGGAACTGTAGTCCCAAAACATCTGAAGAGCCAAGGTTGCCTGTGCCTGGTCAAGTGCCATTGATTTTGATGGGTCTTCTCTAAGCATCACTTAAGTTTGGCTCCATCACCCCTAGTCTGTAAACAGCAAACTGTCCTAGTCTCCTCAGGTAAATTGCTCTAGATTTTTGGAAACTGGATTGAGGGAGGGCCATAGGTAGGTAGATATTTGGACCTGGCCAATATGGCTAACTATTGCCCAGTCTCAAACCATCCATTATTGGGCAAGGTGACTGATCATGTGGTCGCTGAACAACTCCAGACATGCCTGGAGGATGTGGACCATTTGGATCCCTTCCAATCGGGGTTCAGGCCTCATCATGGGACTGAAACTGCCCTGGTCACGCTGGTCGATGATCTCTGGTGGGCTAGGGACATAGGTGAAAGCTGTTTCCTAGTTCTGCTGGATCTCTCAGCGGCTTTTGATACCATCAATCATGACCTCCTTCTGGACTGACTAAAGGAGATGGGAGCACTGTTATACAGTGGTCCAGCTCCTTCCTTTGGAACCGTGTCCAGAAATTGGTTGGGGAATGAGTGTTCAGACCCCTGGGCTCTCACTTGTGGGGTGCCTCAGGGTTCTGTCCACTCCCCCATGCTTTTCAACATCTATATGAAGCCGCTGGGGGAGATTATCAGGGGGTTTGGGCTGAGTTTTCACCAGTACGCTGTTGATACCCAGACCTACCTCTCCTTTAAACTGAAACCAGTGAAGGCAGTGAATATCCTGTGAGTGTCTGGAGGCAGTTGGAGGATGGTTGGCAGCTAACCGATTGAGGTTGAATCCTGACTAGAAGTACTGTTTCTGGGGGACGGGCCAGATGGGTGTGGGGGACTCCCTGGTCCTGAATGGGGCAACTGTTGCCCTGAAGGAGTAGGTGAGCAGCCTGGGAGTCATTTTGGACTCACAGCTGTCCATGGAAGTGCAGATCAATTCTGTGTCCAGAGTAATGTCTACCAGCTCCATCTGGTACACTAGCTGAGACCCTACCTGCCCACAGACTGTCTCACCAGAGTGGTGCATGCTCTGGCTATCTCCTGCTTATTGACATGCGCTCTACATGGGACTACCTTTGAAGGTGACTTAGAAACTACAACTAATTCAGAATGCGGCATGTAGACTGGTGACTGGGAGTGGCCGCTGGGACCATATAACACCAGTCTTAAAGAATATTCACTGGCTCCCAATACATTTCCGAGCACAATTCAAAATGTTGGTGCTGACCTTTATAGCCATAAACGGCCTTGGTCATGTATACCTGAAGGAACGTGTCCACCACCATCATTCAGCCCGGACACTGAGGTCCAGCTCCGAGGGCCTTCTGGTGGTTCCCTCACTGCAAGAAGTGAAGCTACCGGGAACCAAGCAGAGGGCCTTCTCGGCAGTGGCACCCGCCCTGTGGAATACCCTCGCATCAAATGTCAAGGAGATAAAGAACTACACAACATCTGAAGGCAGCCCTGTTTCTGGAAGTTTTTAACGTTTGATGTTTTACTATGTTTTTATATGTGCTGCTAGAAACCCAGCTAGATTGGTGGGGAATAAATATTATTATTATTATTATTATTATTATTATTATTATTATTAGCTATCATTTTCTGTGGTGGTCATGTGTCATAAATGTTTAGTTTTGGCCTAAGTATGTTCCCAAAAACAAAAAGAGAGTGTTGCTTTTCGTATCCATTGATGAAAATGGTTACATTTCTTGCTAGCAAACATACATGCAGAGAAAGCTGATGAGATCTCATGCGCCCAGTCACTTACCCTTCTTTGGCTTCTATTTTGATTCTTTTCTCATCTTGTTCCTTCAGAGCAAAAAGGAAGATGGTATTGAGAAGAAAGAAACATTTTCTCTTTCTTTAAAATTAGGTGTGAAGTATTAACCTTCTAGGACAGCCGTCACCCCCCTGGAAGCCTCCAGGTGCTCCCATCAGGCTGACAGGAACAGCAGTCCCAAACATCTGGAGGGCACCAAGCTGGCAAATGCTTTTCAAGGGCCCATAATTTATCCCCACTCCAGGGTGAAACAGCAATATTAAATCCAAAATTCCAAATGCAAGTGAGAATTCAGAAGTTTCATGCATACATTTCAAGCATTCTGGTGGTGGTGGAGTAAACTAGTAAAGCAATCAGCATTTACCTTCTCTCCGGGCTGCTCCTCCTCTTCCTCCTCCTCATTTTCTACACTAATTTCTTGTTTCAGGTCTCCATTCACTTCCTCAGATTTGCGTTTATTGGATCTATTGCAAAAAGGAATTAATTTAGGTAACGTTATTTTGACAATATGTTCACTGTGCTTATTAATAAAGGTGGAAAGCTAAGAAAAAATAAATGGGTTTTAACTTTACAAACCATGTTCAGATAACGCAGCATGAATTGGATAGCCATGGAAATGTGACATTTTAATTTAATTCTTTTAATTGATTTTTATTGAAAATGATCAAATATACATTTCCATCATTAAATATCCACCATTGTAGCTGTACATTCATCAACTTCCCTCCTTCCCCTTCCATGGTTCTTTAAATTTTCCCATATTTTCTGCATATTCTAAGAACCAAAAAAATCCATTTTAGTCATTGTTGTCCGCCCCCCCCCCCCCCGGCAATTATCTCTCTCTACTGTGTGTTATACTATTGAATTTACCTTAATGCTGCTAACATTTTCACTTGCCTTACAGTTATTTTCCAAATATTCCACAAAATTTTTCCACTCCTCTTTATATACAGTCGTACCTCGGAAGTTGAACGCCTTGCAAGTCGAACCTTTTGGCTCCCGAACACCACAAACCCGAAAGTGAGTGTTCCAGTTAGTGAATGTTCGACTAATATCCGACGCGGCTTCCTGCAGCCAATCGGAAGCCACGCCTTGGTTTCCAAATGTTTTGGAAGTCGAACGGACTTCCAGGACGGATTCTGTTCAACTTCCGAGGTACGACTGTACTTGATCTTCTTGCTCTTTTATTCTTGATCTCCAACAGAGGTCCACTTGCCTGATGTTTCTTTCCCCAGGTCACCTGGCTGCTCCGTGTCTCACATGAACACCTGTACCATTCAGTGCTCAATGTTAACCACCTTGATGTAAGTGGTAATGAGGAAATCAGAGTAAAAGGTGGCAGCAGTATGGGGGATGAGAGTCAAATAAGCAAAGGAATCTTTAAGAAAAACCCACAAAAGAACAGTCACACCAGGTTTTACACACAACCTACTCACCCTTTGGAAAACATAGCTACTATGGTTGGTTGCTTGACAGAACTACGTGTGATCCTTGAACTGCTTGGGGATTCTGCAGATTAATTTAAAAAATAGAATCAGTTGCAGTTACCATACATAAAAGGTTTCTGCTGCTTTCAAAGTGCTTAAAGCAGATTAGATTCCCCGCCCCCCCAGCCAAGCCCATCTTCTATTACCAACTGCAGAATCTTAATCTGAAACAGACTTGAAGGACAGACTTGCTTGCATATATTCCTTACAAAGAGCTTGCCATCACTATCTGCAGCAGCCTTCCCCAACACAGTGCCCTCCAGATGTCACAGGACCCTGATGCTTTCACCAAAGGGAAAGAAAAATAAAAAGGGAAGGGACTCAAAATGTTCATTATCAGGCTTGTTGAATTTTGAAACAGAATTTGCATTCTCAAAATCATCATTATCGTTGTCATCACTTCCTATTTTCCTTTAAAAAAAAAAAAAAAAAGGTTCACGCTCTTAAAGCAGGATGAAAATCTATCTGTATGCAAGGAGACAGCAAGCCAATTCATGAATAGGAGCTAGGAGCAGATCCTGCAGATGGCTCATTTGTCCAGGCCGAACGTAAATGAGAACCTGCAATGCTCCGCTAATAAAACTAGTCAAAGGCCAACCTCTGGCAAACAAGTCTACAGAAGTAACTATGCCACATCTGCCCTCATTTATTTGAAACCTAAATAGTAAGTGGGAGTGGGGAGAGAAACACCCTCAATTTCCAGAAGGCTTTGGTTTTCCTGCCATTTATGCTATGTATCCAGAGTCAAAGTAGTGGAGACTCCCAAGAGCCATGTTAAATCAAGTCTCTAAATGACGTACTTCTGTTCTCACTGTTGGACTTGCTCTTCCTACCCCTGCGGGCTTTGGGCACAGAGGGTGAGGCCAATGGTGTGGAGGAGCAAGACGATGCTGCCTCCTCCACCTCCATGGTGCTGTCCTCTTCTCCCTTGCTGCTTCTTCTCTCAGGCTCTTCATCACTGCCATAGGCACCATTTTCTGTGCAGCCGTTGGGTTTCTGGCCAAGCTCCAGGCTATCTCCATTCTCCAAAGCAAGTTCTTGGTGGAGCAAGGTTTTGACTTTGGCCAGGTACAGTTCCTGCAGCAAAGGGAAAGAGGAACAGGCTGAGTGCAGTGCACATATTCTGGGCACATCAATGGACTTTGCAGAGGAGGAGGGGGGAGATAAGAAATTTTGAGATCCTGGCTCCACCTGCTGCGTCTTTCTTCCGGGAGCAAAAGAGGAAAGACAGAACCTGCCAGATCCAGTGAAGGCAATTTGAGCTGCCAATACATGGCGGATGGGGAGCCAAGACGTATCAGCAGCTCAAAATGTCTGAAACCGATAGTGCAATGTGAATGCCATACCGGTTTCAGACAATAAATCGGATTATCGCCCAGCTGTGGAACACAGTGGACAATCTGTCCATGCTCCTTTACAGCAGATGAACTGCCTGGCCAAGATATAAATCATAGTCAAATCTACACATATATCCTTTCACTCACACAATATTTTGGACATGCAATAGCATGATAAGTATGCTGCCAACCGCCCCGAGATCTATAGATGTAGGGTGGTATACAAAATTTAATAATAATACCCCACACACACACACTTATTCTTACAGCACAACACTACAGAGTCTAGATGCCAGGCCAGAGTATGAAATCAGTGTTAGAAACAGATACGAAGGCTGGGAGCTAAATGGCACCTTAAACCTAGGTTATGGGTGCAACAATTGAATGCCTAGGCACACTTTTTATAACAAGAATACAAGGCTGAAAATGAATGAACTGCAGCTAAAATCTCATATTCATGTTTCACATTGTCTAGTTCTCATCTGAAGATTTCAAAAAACAAAGCCATGCCCACCCCCCTGATATTCTTAAGAGGGTCTCTTCTCCAAGCTTCAGATAGTAGCTAGAAGTGGGGAGGCAGAAAAAGGTCCTCCTTTCCTTCCACTCTGCAGTTTTAATCTGAAATCTTAGGCACAGTACTGCACCCAGAGCTCAGAAACTGCTCGAGCTAATGAAATTACCAGTCACAAAATGCGCCGAGAATAATGGGAGTTTCAAACACTGTGTGAAATAGCCCTTAGCCTACAATGCAATGATCTGGCTCAGTGTCCTTGAATATGTATAGAAAAAGACAAGCAGAAATCTATTGTTTTGGCAATTGTCTCAACAGAATACTGTGGAGTTATCATCCTAGTTATGTATGCAGAGTCATACAATTTAGCGCAATCTAGAGCAATCTATGGAATTTACAATCTGCCTTAGATTTAAAAAAAACAATTTATATAAAGCTAGGAATCATGTGGCTCCTGGGACTTGTGTTCTAGACGCCAAAACAAAATGTCTAGGTGCCATTTTAATTTTGCTGCCATGCTACCCCATAGACCACCTAATTCGCCCTACAGCAGCAAGCAAGCAATAAAATCAATCATCATCATCATTATTATTATTATTATTATTTTGCTGCCAGGTGCATCAGGTGGTCTGCAGGGAAGTGTGGAACCGGAAAACAAGTCTTTTGCTGCCACGTTACCCCACAAACCATCTGATCTGCCCAGCAGAATATAATACATAAATATACATATACATTATATATATATATTTGTTCCCCACTGCTAGCTAGATCAAGAGTGAATGAAGTTATTATCTCCCCACCTGAAAAAAAGAAATAAATGAGTTGATAACTGCAGCAAACTGGAGAACCTTTCTCATTTTAGAAATCATCCCCATCCAACTGGGAAGGAAGGCACAGTCAAACCCACAGAACGGTATCTGAATGGAACAGGAGGAACTGACCCATCCCAATAATTACCTACCTCTGAAAGCTCCTCTTTGTGAAACTTGGTCTCCAGGTCTTTCAGTTGATTCTGAACATCGGCTTGCAAGAAGCCGTGCATCAGACTCAGTTTTTCCTTAACACATTCCTAAAGACAGAGAGGCAGACAGACAGCATATTAAACTGGCAACTCACACCTTCTCAGGGGGTGGCTGCAAGGAGGCACTGGCATGACTCTCCATTAAAAGGGGGAGGGGGACACTCATGCACTCACTCTTTCACCAAGACCATCTTCATCCCTTTCTAGATCTTTTAGCCTGTTTAAAAAACAAACAAAAACAAACACAGTTCCTCATTAGGAAACAGCCTCTTACAAGGGAGCTTCAGAGGGCTGAGACAGGTGGTATTTCACCTCCTGGATGACACTGGGGTAGGGAAGGGGGAAAGAGGGGCTTGGCAGCAGTATGTGGGACACCAACACACGTCTCCCTGCTGCCCTCATGCCTGGGCAATAGGACTCAGGGGGAAGCGGCGTTTATTGGCAGAAATGGAGAACCTGACCCCTCCAGATGTCTCAGGTTCTTTTATCTGCTGCATCAATAGGAGTATAGCATCTAGATCAAGGGAAGTAATAGTGCCACTGTCTTCTGCTCTGGTCAGACCTCACCTGGAGTACTGTGTCCAGTTCTGGGCACCACAGTTCAAGAAGGACACTGACAAACTGGAACGTGTCCAGAGGAGGGCAACCAAAATGGTCAAAGGCCTGGAAACGATGCCTTATGAGGAACGGCTAAGGGAGCTGGGCATGTTTAGCCTGGAGAAGAGGAGGTTAAGGGGTGATATGATAGCCATGTTCAAATATATAAAAGGATGTCACATAGAGGAGGGAGAAAGGTTGTTTTCTGCTGCTCCAGAGAAGCGGACACGGAGCAATGGTTCCAAACTACAAGAAAGAAGATTCCACCTAAACATTAGGAAGAACTTCCTGACAGTAAGAGCTGTTCGACAGTGGAATTTGTTGCCAAGGAGTGTGGTGGAGTCTCCTTCTTTGGAGGTCTTTAAGCAGAGGCTTGACAACCATATGTCAGGAGTGCTCTGATGGTGTTTCCTGCTTGGCAGGGGGTTGGGCTCGATGGCCCTTGTGGTCTCTTCCAACTCTATGATTCTATGATTCTATGTCATCTGTCAATAGTACCCAAGAGCCACCTGGCTTACTGTAGAGAATAAGGAGATACCTAAGTTGGCTGAAAGAATAAAATATTACTTCCATCTCCCTTATTCTAGCCCTGTTAATGGCTGTGGCTGGGTTGGCATCACTTGGTTGGTTCTCCCCACCAGCTCAGGAAGCCTCACCTCGAGAAAGAGAAATCAATACATTTCCACAGAGTGAGAAAATGGATGTCTCCCTCAGCTGACACTAGAATTTGGTCATCCAAGCCCAAGAAGGACAAAGAACCCGGGAAGAAGTCAAGCATGCCTTAGCATTCCATGCTGTTATTTGTTTTGTTGTTGCTTTATTTGCCATATTCACTAAGATGACAATCCAACAAAACCATTCTGAGGGAAGAATTGGAATTGAGTGGGGTAGAAACCTATATAGAAAGATTATCCCTTAGAATAGCTGCGGTGGGGGTCTAGAGTGCTCAATTTAGGGAGGAAATCCATGCTACTGCCCACCCCTTCACAGACCCACAAACTGAGAGCATGTTCTAGCTGGCTAGCAAGGATTATTTCAGATCTGTGGAATGCTTCCCTAATTTCCCAGGAAGAGTTGGCTGGGGGGGGGGGGAGAGCCAAAGCCAAGCTCAGCCCTTCAGAAGCAGCACCTAGACCAGGGCAAGCCAGCCAGCATGTCCTGCAGGACATTGTTTGACCACAACTCCCATTCATCCCTGACCAATGGCCAGGCTTGCTGGGGCTGATGGAAGTTGAAATCCAACAATATCCAGATGTCTCCATGTTGGCTACCCCTAACCTAGACCCACAGCTGCCTACCCAGAGGGAAGCAGCAGTGGGGTTGCTGACATGCCAATTTGGGTTGGAGGGAAGGAATGGGTTCCACTGATGAAGGCCAAGGGAGAGATGAATCGTAGAATTATAGAGTTGGAAGGGACCATGAGGATGATCTAGTCCAACCCCCTGCAATGCACATAGAAAACCTGCTTCCCTCTGGTCACCCCCTTCCTATACTGATGTATCTGTATTTGTGGATTCACATAGAGACCTTAGGCTTTGAATTCTACTTCCCCCAAAATCTATGTGTCCTCTTCTCAAGAGTCAAACATTTCCAGCTGGAAGCCAAAAATCTACAAAATGACATATGAAAGTTTTCCCTCAAAGCACATGATTAAACAGAGATTTGAATTCCATAGAATTTAAATTGCAATACATAGAATCATACAATCATAGAATTTTAGAGTTGGAAGGGACCCCAAGGGCCATATACGCCAACCTGCTGCAATCTTAAAATGTGGTCCCCCATTCAATTATAAACAATACTGGACCCTGCTTAGCTTTGCAAATGTGCTAGCAGTTTTATTGCTGCACCACTACAATAAATACCATATAAAAATGTTCTTAATAAAAGAAGCAATAAAAACACAATGCCTTACCATTGTTAAAACAGAAAATAAATAATTAAGACCCTAAGCAACGCTCAAGCCCTCTATGGGAGAAAAAAGTTTGGGAAGCACCCACTAAGCCACAGCATACATAACTTAGCATTTGGGGCAAACTGAGGCAGTATAAGATGGCTTGTTTATTTTACTGTATATTCCTGGGATCACAGTGTTTATTGCAGATGAATACATTTCTATTCATTTCTATAGCAAGTACTTTATAAAATATCAGTTCTAGAACGCCATAGAGCAGGGTTAAGGGGCTGAAGATCCTGCTAAGAGGGTTGAAGGGCACCTGAGGGAGGGAGACTTTGGCAGAGGGACGAGAGTTAAGTCGGGGTAAAGGAGAAGGCAGGTCTAATGGCCAGGCACCCTACCCATCTTTTCTCAACCAACAGAATGCCATTCGACACAACCTGAGCTTGCACAAGTGCTTTGTGCGTGTGGAGAATGTGAAAGGAGCCGTGTGGACGCTGGACGAGTTTGAGTACCAGAAGAAAAGGAACCAGTGTTACTCCACTTATTCACACCCATATCTGGACAGCCAAGAAGCAGCAGCAGGGTCTTCTGCAACCCAAGAGAGACTGGGCCAGCCAAGAACAGAAAGGCGCATCCACCACAGGCTGGAGTCCTCTCCGCACTTTTTGTTTCCTTAGGGACCATGTGCTGAAGGATCACAGTGCAGACTTCCCCCTGCAGGCGGCCTGGCAGTGTGTGTGTGTGTGTGTGTGTGCGCGCGCGCGCGCACATGCGCCCCCCCCCCCCGAATCAAGCTGGCTTCTTATAGCCACCAGCTTTCCTCAGCATGCACACACAACCCACAACTGAGCCTGCTTCTAGACAAGAAAGCAATATTGCAAAAAGATCAAATCCAGAAGAGGGGGGAAATGGCAGCCTATGCAAGCCTCCCCTGTAACCCCCCCCCCCCATGTTACTGCACACGCAGCCAGCACAAGTACGCTGCAAAAAGAAGAGAGAGATTTTATTGGTTTTTGAGAAGAGATGATAGGAGGTTTGCTTGGAAATAATAAATGGAGGAAACAATTACTCCCCACATCTACTTCTCCAATATACAATCTATGTCAGAAAAATGGCACTAGGGACCAATCCCACCCTCCACCTCAAAATGTGCCGCACATTGGCTTGGTTTTAGGCAACTTACAATGCAGACAGAGCCTGGAAGGAGGAGCCCTGCTCATACTCCCCGTGCCCCGTCCCTTGATA
Source organism: Podarcis erhardii (assembly GCF_964252035.2). Lineage (NCBI taxonomy): Eukaryota > Metazoa > Chordata > Lepidosauria > Squamata > Lacertidae > Podarcis > Podarcis erhardii. The sequence continues at coordinate 1,666,442 of NC_138515.1, forward strand.
GAGGCACAGCAGTCTTGACTTAAAAAGAGGTCAGGTACCCCACCAGCCCCCTGTAGCTGTGCACTGGAAAGGGGGCTTCACGTCTCTCGGGTACGGCTAAGGAGTGCTGCGTTTTCCTGCTTCATGGCCCGGTAGTCACTGAGAATCCTCTCCAAATTGCTCAGGGTTTTCTTGCTGGTTTCACTCTCAATCTGGGAAAAGAGACATTTTATTTTATGAATGGGTAGCAGTGTTCAGCAGGGAGAACTATTGTTTTATGATGGTATCCCAGTTGTGCTATGTAAGTAGCCATGTAAGAGTTGCATTCAGAATGGAAGCCTATAAATATTTTAAAATAAATAAAGCAAGTGTTAAGGGTATCTTTAAAAAACCCAACACCACTTATTTCTGCTTGAGTGCTGAACCAAGTTTGCCTGCTAAATCTGGTAATGCTTAAAACAACCCCCCACCTACCACACCTTGTGCATATCATGTGAATAAGACTGCAGCATTAATCTAGGAAGGAACATCGTGCGAGTGGCAGGTGTGATTGGCAAGATGGAGGAGGGCTCAGGTCCAACTCCTGGGATCGTAATTCTATTCCTACTCATCATGGGAAAGGGGGAGAAAGACACAGATTTGGAGGCCACTGAGGTCCCACATCCTGTCCACATGAAGTATGTTCAGGCACCCACACTTCCTGCTTGCAACCTCAACAACAAGAGACATGCTTTTTTTGTTAATCTGGAAGTAAAAAAAATATCTGAGGTGCATGGTAAGTCTACAGAATCACAACGGACAGAGTCCATAATGAGGGCTGAGAATCAAGGGGCAGCCTCATCCAAAAGAGCAGAAGTGGCAGATAACAGGCGGGAGGATATGGACAGAGCAGGCATGGAATGTCCTTCTTTCTAGACTGAAATCTCAACTTCTGAGCGAGTGAGATCAGAACCCCCAAGTTTAAAAAATAATTTTAAAAAATCAAAAGGACTTTGATGTGTACAGATGGCAGAATCTGCAAGCTTTCGGCACAGGGGTGGTGGTAAGGAAGCAGGAGAAAAAGCATGACTGGAAGCTAGAACAGAGGGACAGGGGTCCATGTTTGGCAGCTGCATTTTTATTTCTAAAGAGGGAGTTGTTAAAAGATATTTCCTGGTATCCTAATTTCTGAAACAATTTCCTCCACACAGAAGTTCAGATTACTGCAAGAGAGTAATGTTTAATGTTTCCACCCACTTTCTGGCAGGCCTCACCTGCTCCTCCAAGTCCCGGATCTCCCTCAGGATGGTGCCTGTGTCCTCAATAGTCTGAATCAGTTGACTGCAGTTCTAAGGAAGAGGAAGAGTCAGAGTCAGCTGGAAAGGGATGTAGCTCTAACTGCAGCTCTATATCTATATATGAATTAATATATTACTGCTGAGGCTTACCTCGTGCAGTGCTGCCAAATATTTATATGCCTTCCTCACAGCCTCGTCGCGTTTGGCATCCTGCAGAAAGAAAGAATGCAGAAGGGAGGGATGGAAAAGTTAGCAACTGGAAGGTCAGTCAAAGCACTGCTCTCCATCTCCCCCCCCCCCCCCCGAATTTGATCCCTTGCCTTCACCTTAAAAACCAGCTCATCAGTGACAGCAAAGGTCCGGTCTACCTTCCCAGTGAGGCCATTGATCTCCTTCTGGAGCTCCTTGGTATCTGACAAGATCTTGAGAAGCACAAATAGCAGGCATTAGAAAATGGAGACTGTTAATAGGTTGAAAACTCAAACTCGGGAACAAAGACAGATAACAACAGTGGTAACAACAACAGGCTGTAAACTAACAGCTGATTCTGTCCTGGGGTGAGGGATAGTACTTGTGGTCAACATAGCTGGGCTCCTGCTGGTTGACTACATGACAGGATCATCCCTGGCACAGGGAAATGCTGCTGAGGGGCACGATCTTCGCATGATCAGACACACGCATGTCGGCTATGAGAGTTTGCAGGCCCCATGGGATTGCAAGGGTCCCTTGCCTTAGTATGAATTAAAGGCAGTAGTGGCATCCTTTTTAAATCTTTAAGGCAGCTTCCATTTATTCAGCAATCTCAGGGGGACTCTGCTTAGTTTCTTGTTAAGCCCCCATACCTGGCAACCCACCCACCCACCCACTTTTATTTTATTTTAACTACTTTTAATTCATTTCATTTCGTGTACTGCCCTACATCAAAGGAGCACAGGGCAGTTTACAACTGGGTTTAAATCAGCCTGAGAATGAAGAATAGTAGTGTGAAAGAGGGGGAATGTGCCCAGCCTGGTTCTTAGCAAGTGTGCATTTCTTATCTCTATTATCTGCATGGGAGAAAATGTTTGGGTGTAGATTTTTGTATGTCTGTAAGTTCCTTTCGTACGTACAAAAGAGTATGAAGTGTGTATATCCATCCATCCAACTTACATTACCACCCCTTATACAAAACCCCCAGAATGCTTTACAAATATCTTTAATAAGAAAACACACACTCAACAGATAAAATTAAAACTTACAATATATCCAATATAGGACTCTCATTCAAAAGCTCTGGACAGAAATGAAAAATGTTAACAGATGGATGGAGGCAGAACAGGCATACTTTCTCACATCTGAAGTGCCAGGGGGCTGGTTTTCTTGGGTCTGTCTGTTGCAGGTGGAGGTTTATTGCAGGGAGGGGTTATGTGCATGTTAAAGTTGCAGATCCATGCATCTGAAACTTGGAACTGCTGCAAGTATGTATCAAACCAGGAGCGGGTAGCCCAGTTTTAGCAGCCAAAGGCACAGCCATGTGAGGACTGCAAACACCCAGCCCATTCTGCTCAGCGCTTCCTTCCCTATAGCTCTGCTCAAGTGTTTTCCCTCCCAGCCATTTTTGAAATTGGAGCCTAGCGAAAAAAAAGTGCCAGGATAGGAAGAAGCTGAGAGGAGACTACCCAAGGGGGTGGGAGGGTTCACCCCCCTCACCTGCATGGCCTTTTTGCTGTTCAAACCCCACCCCCACCCCTTGCATGCCTGGTAAATTGTGGCAGTCCTTCATTTCAACAGATGAATCTGCCGTCATGTAGCTTAACCCTAGGGGTGACCAACAGTACACCCTATGTATTTTTAAAAGTCAATTCAAATAAAAAACAGGCTGAAGATTTATAAAAGCTACTAAATCTATCACCATTGGTTTAATGCACTTTCCAGCTACATCCAATAGGTATTATTCCTGAAGGAGAAAGTGGTGGAGGAAGAGATTATAAAGCAGCTTCCTAATATGTTGATCAGTTAGGCACATCAGCATAGTTAAATGTGCAGGAAGTCGGTGCAAAAAACCCTTTACTACTGTGCCAAGATTGCAAATCCTGCTGTGCAGACTGACTCTCATTGTGCTACAGCCTCCCTCCCCATCAAGGGCAGAGAGAGGTGAGGAAGCAGAGGATGCCACAGTTGTTGCCATACAGAATGCTCAGTCAGGTACACCACACTTCCAAAAAATTGCTCCCTGAAAAGGCACAACCCCCTGCTTGGAAAGCTACACACTCTTCCCTGGCTGCTCCCCTCCCAGTGTATGTTCTGCATCTTGGTTGAAAACTGTCTCCTGAACACCCTCCACACAGGGTACCAACCCTTTTATATAGTGCCAAGGGGTGTTTGTGAGAACCAAAGTGATAGAAAAAGTCTAGAGTGATACATAGTCCAGATCTGAAGTAGGGGGAGACATCCACTGTATCCACCTATGGATTCAGAACAGCAAACGCTCTGCCCTTTTGATACGTCTATGGTGAAAGTGCTCTAAGCTTTGCATTGGAAGTTATAAACATAAAATCGGTTCAAAATCATAAGGGCTACAACAGTGTGTAACTCTAGAGCATGGGTAGGCAAACCAAGGCCCGTGGGCCAGATCAGGCCCAATTGCCTTCTGGATCTGGCCCGCAGACGGTCTGGGAATCGCTGCAAGGATCGCCAGCGTGCACACATGCTTTCCCTCTCCCTCACATGGTGGTGGTGCCGGCGCCGCCTCCCTCCCTCCTCCTGGCTTCTCCTCGCCCTGCCTAGAGGAGGAAGGGGGATGGGCTTTGTTGGTGCCAGCAGCAGCAGTGGCATTTGAGCGGCCCCCATTTTAAGCAGCCCCTCTCCGGAGCCCTTCGCGTGCCGCTCATCATCCCTCTGCCACCACCGCCAGTCCCTGCTGCTCGCAAGACAGGCAAGCGGCCACTGGGGCTCATGGTGCTCTTGCATCATTTGCCCCCCAAAATATACTCCGGCCCTCCACAAGTTCTGAGGGACATTGGACTGGCCCCCTGCTGAAAAAGTTTGCTGACCCCTGCTCTAGAGAGCCTCATCCCACCTCTGAGGTAGGAACTGAGCAGGAGGAAATGTTTTTGTCATTTCCTGTGGCTCACAGTTACAACTAGAATATAACATTTCCCCTCCTAGTGGCAAAGACAGAAGCTTTATTTTGGAGGCTATTTTTTAAAAAATGGCTATATTTTATATGCATCACATAGAATCAGCAAATTGTAGAGTTGATGGTCATCTAGTCCAACCCTCTGCCATGCAGGACGCTTTTGCCCAATGTGGGGCTTGAACCCACAACCCTGAGATTAAGAGTCTCAAGTTCTCCTGCAGAGCTTTCCAAACTGTGTGTTGTGACATTAGTGTGTCAGCTGCAGTGTAAGGTGTGTTGTGCAAACAATCTTATGAGGGGTTAGTTTAACCTCCTGCTTGCTAGTAAAACTGATACTGTGTTGTGAAATGATGCACGTCTAAAAAGTGTGTCACCAACATGAAAAGTTTGGAAGGCTCTGCTCTACCAACTGAGCTATCTCAGCTTGTTGACTCTGAGCTTAAAAGTGTGAGGATCCATCATGGAAAAGTACTGCATATGAGGCAAAACGTGAAAGCTCACTACTCATCACTATTTGCACATTCAAACCAGGTTAGGACAACTTTTTCCTTGACATTAAATGTTATGTATGTGTAAATAATGTCATCGCTGCTTTTAATATGTAAGGACCCCTGAAATGTTCAGTCTTCCCCACCAGCTTTCTGCCATGGGCTCATCACACAGGGCTCTCACCTGTGTACAGTGATGCAAGACAAGGCTTGAGAAAGAACTTCACAGGTGCCCATTGTTTTACCTTTGTGATCTCCTCCTTCTGCTTACGAATATTGCCGACAATTTCTAGGATGCGCTGGGTATAGGCAGAGCGAGAGACATCCTTGGGAAGGGATTCTAGCTCCATAAGCTGGAGACAGAGTGGAAAGCAGGAATGGGACTGGGTTACAACAAGCAGACGAATGTGCAAATGGTACAGGGGCTCCTGGAAGAGACTAAGGAGTTTCTACCCCTGAGCCCCATCCCACTGTGCAGAGACCCAGGACTCACTTGAGGTGGCAAACGTGTCTGGACTACACCATGACCAAATGCTCCTCCATTCGCACAACAAATCCCTGCACAAAGAAAGCTAACATGCAAGGGGGAATGCCAGCCTAGTTCCCTCAGGCATGCTAGTCTTCAATGGGCAGGATTCTGTTTTGTTTTTTTTCCATGAGGGAGCGTTCCATAATGTGATGTAGCCTGGACACAGGTTCACCTGTTCAATGAGGCCAGGTGGAATTGTAACTAGTATAAGTTAACAAACTGACTTATGAAAGAGGCGAGTCCTCTCAGCAGTACTGGTGGTTGTAAGCATTTTTCTGAGATACTGTCACCCATTTAAAGTTAGCAACTATATCCCAATTACAGAGAAACAGTAAAATGTGGAGTGGGGAAAGGATTCTCATTATTCATTCTCTGTGGAATAATCACCACACAAGAAGCAATGGACCATAAATCACCTTGTGCATACCGAGCTTTGCCAGGAGCCCTGCACCCCAAATCACCACCCTAAGACACGTCACTAACCAGCTGTTTGTAGAGATCATCCTTGCGCTTCGCTTCATCCGCGGCTGATCGGATCCGCTCATGCAGCTCCCTGATCTCTGACAGGCGCTGTGATGATTCCAGCTGCAAAGAGGAACAGACAAGAGCGTGTCACGGCTGCCCAGGCTCCCTCCCAACCCTTGAAGGACTCCCCACACCCTTTCGCTTGCGTCACCTCCTTGGAGTCATGGAGGGCCTTGAGCTCCCGGAACTCCTGGATCAGAGGCACCCGGTGCTTCTCCCACTGGGCGGCCAGCTGGATGACCCGCTGTGCACTGCTCTCCACCACCACCTGCAGGAGACCAAAAGTGAACCTGAGATCTAAGCCTCCTGGGCTCTCTCATCTGCTATGTGGTGTTCTATGCCATTTTTGGAGATAGCAGGTGAGACCCTGTACACCCACATGCAGCAAACCCCTTCCTCCTTCCCCTACTGCTCCAATCCCACTGAGGACATCTGATAAGACGGGTGCACAAGTGGGTGGTGGACAACGGTGCTTAATAAAAGCTCCCTCCAAAGGCGGATTCAGGGTGTTCCTCTTCTCTGCTTCCACTTACAACTACAGCCTCCTCCACCCATGTCCACATCCATCTGTTGTCTCCCCTTTACCAAGCATCCTACCACTGAACCACCTGTAGGTTTCTAAAACCTTTCTCAATGGTCCCCACGGAAACTCCAGCAAGCACCCCCACCCTCTGCAGCCTCCTCATTCCTGGCTGCTCCACTCCCAACAGTGGAAAGAGGGGCTTCTGCCCTCCTCTTGCCTGGCCCATTACCTGCAGCTTAGCCATGTTGTTCTCTGCATCGGGAAGTAGCTGTACAGCACAGCCCTTCACTCGCAGCACCTGGTCCCGCTCTGTCACTCCCAGCTGCCGCTGCCGCACCTCCCCTTCCACCTGAAGAAGAAATGGATCCCCCTCAGGACTGACCCAAGGTGAAGCCCAAATGGGGGAGGGGGCAGGCACCTGCTTCAGAGGGGCTTCCTCAGGAGATCTGCCCCATGGGCTAGGGCTATATTTCTCCCACTCGGCCAACCACAAACCTTTAGGCAGCTCATTCTAGAGGCCATGCCCCACCAGGGCCTTGGGAGTCCTTCAGCTTTTCCTCTGCCAGAGGTGCTGCAAGTGCTGCTGAGAGCCAGAAGGAGGTCCTAGAGGCCCTTTAGCTGGTGAGGCTCAGCCAGACAGTGGTGCTGCCACCCCCCAACTGATTCTTCTCACCTGTGTGAGAGTCAACCCCAGTGTGGCGATCTGGCCTTCAAGAGCCTCAATCTGCTCCATGAGATGGCCCAGTTCACCTTCCAAAGCTTCCAGTTCTGTTGCTTGGCGTTCCCGTAAGTCCTGGGGGGAAAGGGGGTGAGGAGAAGGTAAGTAGGGGGTGGGGAGTGATGCTTGAGGAATCAGAGCTGGAATCCTGTCTTAATAAACCCTGCGTTTATGCAAAAATACAGCTCAATCCATCTCTTATTACAAGTATAATTTCTTTTTGTTATTACTTGAAATTCCTTAACCACCCTTCATCAAAAGTATATGACAGGCTTTTTGGAATATCCAGTTCCCTGTTCCAAAAATTGCCTCTATTCTGGGTGAAGATGTGTGAATAAAAGATATTCACACAACACACCCACACACAATTAGAAAACACACATGGTTTTTCCTCCATGTAAAACCACAACAACCCACCACAGAGCCCACCGTGGGGAAAACGGGGGTGACAGGCAAGTTGTCCTCTTGTAATGGAGGTGCATGACCCCATGGAAGCCTGTTAATGCCAAAACAAGTGGCTGGTGGAGGTGAAGATCTTAGTATAGCGGGCAAAGCAGCAGGGCTCTGGGCTCTAAAAACCCATCATGAGTCGTCCTTGGTAAACAGCTGCATTTCGTTGCAGATCCCACCCCCACCCCATTCTTGCAAAGATGAATGTCTTGAAAAAGGGGGCAGACAAATGTTTCAAGTCATTTTATTTGCAAAGGATTTGTAAAGCTGCCGCTCTTCCCAGAGTATCAGAATTATAAGAATTCAAGAAGAGAAGAGAAGATTCTAAGAGGAAATCAGGGTCCTATTATTTTTAAAAGAAGATTCTTTGATGTGTTCACCAAGTTATTTCAGCAGCTCCTGCCACCAATTGCAAGCTGCTGACAATATGTGACATGAGGATCCCCAACATCTGCACTGACTTCCTGTTCTCTCTGCAGCACAATTCAAGGCGATGGTAATAAAACCCCAAAGCAGCTTAAGACTCAATATACCTAAGAGACCATCACCTCCCATGTGCCCCCTTGCCTGTGTGCACATACATGCAGTTTTTATTAATTCAAAAAGCAGAATGAGATGGCATAAAGCATGCCCCAATATTTTTTAGCCACAACCCCCTTCCCCATCTGGGCTCTTGCCTTTAGGCAAACAGAACTGGCTCTCACTAGAGCCCCCCCCCCTTTGGTTTACCTGTTCTGATGTCCGGGACATTGGCAGCGTTTCCACTTGCACTGGCAATTCTGCCTCCTGTTGGGAGACCAAACAGAGAGTAATCATAGACCATCACCTCTTCCCCTGCATGCTCCACCCCTCCTTGCTTGCTCCCCAACCTACCTCAACAAATGAGATTCTTCAGCTGGTGCTGCTGAATAACTCAAATCACTTTGATCCCAAAAAAAGTTGTTGTTGTTGTTGTTGTTGTGCCTTAAGCCCACCCCCCCCCCCATTCTAGGCCCTCCCCAACCCCCTTCATACCTGCTTATAGGCCAAGTGCTGAGTGTGGGTGAAGCGAGAGCCCTTGGCCAGAGCCCCAGCATGCTCACGGCCAGCACCAAAAGCACCCAGGAGCTGAATCAGGTCCTGGCCTGTTCCCTGGTGGGCAGGCCCAGCACGAGGAGATGCCTGCCGGAACTGGTCCAGGAGGCGCCGCTGCAGCCGCTGACACTTCCATTGATGGTATTCCTGAGGGGAGGGCAAAGGGAAATAAGGGGTTTGGCAGTGCAGACTGGAGATTGGGTGGGGAGTGGCAAGCAAATAATCTTGGGAACACAAGCCACCTCAGCTGGGATCAGGGCGAGCGGATTCTATTCCCCTCTACCAAGGCCAAACCGTAACACCTAGTTAGATCCAGACTTTGGAATGCGGATGGTCCTCTCAGAAAACTCAGGCATCCAGGAAGGCATTCCACACATTGTGAAGGACCTCGTGGAAGGACAATTATCTGAGTGTGCGGTGGAGGCAGGAAGAGATAAGATTGCTACTTCCCTTCTTGTCTGAAGTCAGGGGTGGGATCTCTAAAGTTCTCTCAACCTAAGGGAAGATCCATTTCTCCTAGCTGGGAGAGCACTCAGAAATCTCTCTTCTATAATGACCAGAAATTCCTGGACTAAAAGGAGGAAGAGGAAAAAAATATCTAACGTAGAGGGCGGGCACACAAGATCTACCACTGCACTTTCTGCAAGTGCTCACCGCTGTATATTTTTTCTAAAATGTTTTGCATTCATTTTGGAAAATTGGGTTGCAGAATATCCCCTTTTGCAACTCAGGAAACTCAGACAGAGGAGCCCACTTCTGGTGTGACTTTAGAGTGCTACAACGACTACCAAAGAGAATGAGCTGCACACCTGCAGTTCCTGGTTCAGATGTATTTCTTCCATGAATCACTAAGGTGGTCTTAGGCAAGTCACAATTTTTCTGGCCTCACCCACACCCTGTGCAACCCTTCCTCAGAGGGCAGCCAATGCAAACTATCATCGCCATGCTGCTGCCACCAGCCACCGAGTCAGGATAAAGAGGCCGAGTGCCACCCATTGTGCCCACCTCCGGAGTCATGCGTGATCCAAGGCCTTGGCTCTTCCACTCGTTCTCCCAGTCCTGGGCTGTGCTCAGCTCAGCCATATTAAGCTCCAACAGGGATGGCATCAAGGATGCAGGTCGGGAGAGCTGGGCTGACACGGGGGGCAGGAACTTGACAAAGAACTCTTTCCTTTCTAGGGAGAAGAGGATGAGGCCAGTTACACTGACACACACTGGTTACCCCCAGCCCCTGCTTTGGGGTCAATCAAGTTGAGCCAAATGTTGGGAGAGCAACTTTCTTCCCCTTTCTTAACCCAGGAGGAGGCCTGCAAGTCCTGCACTCAGCAGCCTGTTCCAAGTTCCTCATTCAGAAATGGCGAATTGGACCAAAAATTACGTGTTTTTAGAGAAAGGAATTTACAGGTGTTTCCCCACCTACATGCATTCAACTCACGCATGACCACATATACATGTGGTGCTGGGAAATAATTTTAAAAATCAATTTAAACTGCAAAAAGGGCAAAAAGCCTGAAAAGAGCAAAATACCACCAGCAGCAAGTAAATCTGCCCCACAGCCAAGCACTTTGGGGGACTGGTCTACCTGCCTTGCTGTTTCCACATAATCCTTCAGTGTTGTCGAAGACTGAGAGCCACCACCGCCACCATTCATGCCAGTCTGGTAAGTGCTGCTGGTTTTTTAAAAGGTTTTTCAAGGGTCCCCAGAGGTTTATAGGGCGTTCACAGTCCTTTACACTGTAATCCTATGTGCACTAATTTGGGACTAAGGACCACTGGACTCAGCAGGACATACTCTCAGGATTCTAGGGATAAAATGTTTTTTGGTTTAGACAGACCCCTACTTGCATCTGTCATTGTAGCCAACTCAATGTAATCAAATAATTTTTCTTGCCATTCTTTTTTTGTTGGTGCTGTCTCGTTTTTCCAATTTTTTTGCAATTAGGGTTCTCGCTGCCACTGTTGTGTAACAGAATATTTTCTTGTTTTCCCTAGTGATAGCTGAATCTAGTATACCCAATAAGAAGCCCTTAATTTTGTCACATGACCACATATGTAGTAGCGTCCCCTCTACTTGGTTGCACCTCCAACACTTTTTTGATTTTGTTTTATACATTTTGTATATTTTGCTTGGTGTTAAATACCATCTGTAAAACATCTTTAACAAGTTTTCCTTTATCACCTCGCAAGCTGTGAATCTCCAACTCTCCTTCCATAATTTTTCCCATGATGATAATTGAATAGGTTTACCTATATCTGCAGCCCGTTTGATCATTACCTCTTTTACTTATTCATCCTTAACCTCCCATTCCAATAAGATTCCATACATTTTAGAAATTGCCTTTGTCTTATTTTGTAATAATTCTTTATCTAATATTGAAATTTCACTTGCAAAACCTTTTTTTAAATTTGCTTTGAACACCTTACAGTGGTACCCCGGGTTAAGTACTTAATTCATTCCGGAGGTCCGTTCTTAACCTGAAACTGTTCTTAACCTGAAGCACCATTTTAGCTAATGGGGCCTCCTGCTGCTGCCGTACCGCCGGGGCACGATTTCTGTTCTCATCCTAAAGCAAAGTTCTTAACCTGAAGCACTATTTCTGGGTTAGCAGAGTCTGTAACCTGAAGCGTATGTAACCTGAAGCTTATGTAACCCGAAGTACCACTGTATTTAGTTGGTGGTACTGAATCCACCCTGTCAGGCAATGCTTTATTTCCTCATAATTTTTCAATTTCAATTTGTTATCTTTTTCTTCAAATAAATCCTTATACGTGGCCCAGTTCGATTCCTTATTTTTCCTTTTCACTGCCATCACCTCTAAGGGTGAGAGCCACCAGGGCGTTTTGGGTTCTAATAACTATACTTTCCCCATACTCTATATATCAACTTTCTTATAATTAATAAAATCCTCTATGGACTTTCACCTTTTCATGTCCTAGGTAGGCATGCCACCCATAATGGCTGTCGAACCCTTCTAAGTCCAATAAGTCTACATTTTGTAATATCATCCATTCTTTTAACCAGTTTAGACAGGCCAAAACATAATACAAATTTAGATCAAGTAGTTCCAATCCGCCTCTATTTTTATTATCTATTAATAATTTTTGTTTAATTCTTGGTTTTTTATACTGCCAAATAAATCTTGATAAATCTCTTGCCATCCTACCTCTCCAATAAAAACATCCTACTTCTCCAATAATTGGTATCATTTGAAATAAAAACATCATTTTAGGAAGCACATTCATTTTCACTACTGATTTCCTACACAGAATGATAATTTTAGCTTGTTCCAAATCTTTAGATCCCTTTTAATTTCTTTCCAGATATTTATATAATTATCCTTAAATAAGTTGCTATTTTTATTTTTATTTAATTTAAATCCTGCCACTTTTCCAAATTTGAGGGTCCTTTCTATATATATTTTTTGTACGCTTCTTCCCATGATTTGGGTATTCTTCCTTCTTTTAATTCATGACTGTTTTCATTGGTTCTGACTGTGTATCTTCTAATTTCTTATAGTATGCTGCCAACAGGCCGTCCGTACCTGGAGATTTTCCTGTCTTTGCTTTTGAAATTGATTGTTGCACCTCCATCATCGTTATTGGTAAGTTTAATTGCTTAATTTTTCCACAAGCTATCATTGGAAGTCTATTCTGTGCTAAGTATTTTTCCATCTCTTCTTGATATAGTTTCCTATAATAGTTTGCAAATTTTTCGCAAATTTCTTTGGGTTCTTCTATTGTTTTTCCTTTCTCTATTAATTTCTCTATTATTCTCTATTATTACATTAAGTTGGCTAGAATGACAGATGCAAATAGGGGTCAGTCTAAACAAAAATTCCAAAAAGAAGGGAAAATACAGATTAATACCTGGACTTGTTTTGATTAACTTTTACAAAACTAATTATGGTGTGAAAGCTTAAAATAGAAAGAAAAAGGGGGGGGGAATGAAGTGAGAAGGAAACAGTTTACTAAATATGAAAGTAGAACTGTGCTGAGGATGAAGTTAGTCAACTAGAAGAAAAGAAGAACTGAAATATGGTTATATGTTCATTATTTGGTTCGTACTGGTTTTTGTATTTCCTTTTTAAGTTTCCTTTTTCCTTTTCTTTAGTGTTATGTATATTTGTGTTGCAAAATAAAATAAATACGATGAAGAAGTAGAAGAAAAACAAGTAAATGTTTTTTGGGCTCTGATTTTCAGTTGGCCAGACAACCATGGGTGGGGAAGCCGATTGCATGAACAAATACTGGAAATTGGCATGGCATTTCTTTCAAAAGTGGCTGGAGAAACCCAGCCAGATGGGTGGGGTATAAATAATAAAATCATCATCATCATTATTATTATTCACAATCCCACGTATGCACATGCTCCCAGAATGCAATTGCCAAAGATCCACCAAGGACATACTGCTGGTGGCACCATCTACCCAGCCATGAACGGCAGGGTGCAAGAGGAGCCCTTTGAGTAGCTACTCTAGGATCTCCCCCTGAGAGGCTAAAAAAAGGGCTTCCCCTAACTTGGGGGGTCTCTCAGCACTCTGGAAAACCCTCTTCTTTTCTAATCAAAGGGGATCTGAGGGGAAGGGCAGAGACTTGTTGCAAGAAAACAATGCCGTACAAGTCTAGACATATCAAGAGGGGTTCCATGCAGGAACTAAGTGGGCCCCAAATTTATGCTGGCTTTGCATACATGATTGCAACCTTACATGAGTGGGAGGGAAATAAACAAATGGATAATGGGAAAAACCTGCCATTCCATGCCCTCCATTTTACTTATTCCCCCCCCCCCCCAGCTACAGGGCAAAACTCACCTGGGGGCACCTTCCCCAAAAAGGGGTCCGACTCTCGAGGCAGGACCAAGGGTTGAGCTTGGAATCGCTTCAGTAGGGAAGAACCCTAGCAAGGATAAGGAGGGAGGGGAGAGAGTCTGAAACAGCATTCAGCCCACTGAAAGATAAGAAACACTGTAAGAGGAAATAGATTCTGGGCTTACAGGTTCTGGAAAGAGAAATATAAAACAGGTGGCAAGGAGTGGGGTTATAAAATGAATTACTTGCTCAAGGAGTTTACATACTCAACAAGAAAAATACAGCAATATCTTGTTTAAGATATACCAATGGATGCATAGAAATTTGATTGATTTACATATTTCTGCATGGTTTGTTTAAAGGTAAAGGTAAAGGTACCCCTGACCGTTAGGTCCAGTTGCAGACAACTCTGGGTTGCGGTGCTCATCTCGCTCTACAGGCCAAGGGAGCCAGTGTTTGTCCACAGACAGCTTCCGGGTCATGTGGCCAGCATGACTAGGCCGCTTCTGGCGAACCATAGCAGCGCACGGAAACACCGTTTACCTTCCCGCCAGAGCGGTACCTATTTATCTACTTGCACTTGATGTGCTTTTGAACTGCTAGGTCGGCAGCAGCAGGGACCAAACAATGGGAGCTCTCCCCGTTGTGTGGATTCGAACCACCAACCTTCTGATCAGCAAGCCCTAGGCTCAGTGGTTTAGACCACAGCGCCATCCGCGTCCCTTAGAAGTCAGTATTTGGGTTTCTGCAGATTATGAAAAAATCTATCGGCAAGGGAAAAAAAAGCCCCAACAGTGCAGACTAGACCCTAGATAGTCATATGAACCCAAAATCCACAGTGACCTTTTGCACAGGTTTTCTGCATTTCTCCACAACATGAGGACTGGAAAGGCTTTCATTTTTAAGTCAGAAATAAAAACAGTCAGAAATAAAATTTCAGCAACAGATCTTGCTTATGAAGCCATGAACCCGAGGAGTGGGGCCATTAACCTAATAAGAGGGGTGAGGAAGCACACCTGTAAGAGCTGCAAGCGGGGGGTACGGCAGGCAGGGGGCACCCAGGGGACCGCCAGTTGCTCTTTGATGGCAGCAGCAATGGCTCTGTGAAGTGTCGTTGATTTGCCTGCAAGGACACAGAAGGTTAGAGAAGTTGCCACCACTTGGCCTCCCTGTGCCCGGGACCTGTGTTTGCCCAGTTTCCTCCATACCCACAGGCTGGTTGGCGTCCTCCGAGGAATCGCGTGGGAGCTTCTCTACCAGGAAGAGCAGGAGGCGTCGGATTTCGGGCTCATTGCTGTACAAGAAGGTCTGATAGCCAACTTCCCCTTGATATCCCAGGTCCTAAATGATGGAAAGTAACATGTCAGTCCCACAGTGGGGCCGAGTGGGAGTGGCCTGCTGGGTAAAGGCGAGGAGTGAGGCTCTTTGGTGCCTGGTTCGAAGAGAGATGGAGCATCTAAAATAAAGGTGTTCCAAGCTGGCTCAAAGGACCAGGAGCCCTCCTTCCTTGGTGCAACAGTCCAAGGTGCTTGTGCTCACATGAGAACTCTCAAGAGGCCGCCTGGCTAACACAGTCCAGGATAGGACCATGGAAGGCCAGGCCTGCGAAATCAAGCTATTTGTGAACTGTAATGCCATGCAACTACTTCTCAACAATGGATGATGAAAGACAACTTGGCAATTGCTCGCTGAGTCCCATGGATATTAAAAATATTTCTAGCAGTTAACATAACCAATTTTCAATGAGAACTATTAAGAAAAGAAAAAGTAGACACACACACAACCCAAAACTCAAACACCTGTTGGCCATGTGGCCATCCTGTCTGTTGTCTCTCACGACTTGCTAGCTGACTGACAAAGCTCTGCATGGCGGGGGGGGGGGGGGGCTCAGGTTCCACAAAAGCGTGCCAGAACTCTGCAGTCAGCCTGAGACCTTGCTAAGTCTCTCCCCACTATCTGAACTTTGGTGAGTAGCAATGGGCAAAGGAGAAAGTGTCACGGTGCCCTATTTGTGAAATAAGTGCTCAGATCAGTCAGATCAGTCAGGGTGACCACTTGCACTCTAGACCCTTGCCCCTCTTGGCTGATAAAAACCAGTAGGGAGGGAACAGCTGGCTGGGCCAGGGAGGTGATCAATGCCTCTTTACAAGAGGGGGAGGTCCCTGCCTGTTTGAAGGAGGCAGTGGTAAAACCACTCCTTAAGAAACCTTCCCTGGATTTGGAAAACCTAACTAACTACCACCCAGTGTATCTGAAGAAGTGTGCATGCACACGAAAGCTCATACCAAGAACTGACTTAGTTGGTCTTTAAGGTGCTACTGGAAGGAGTTTGTTTTGTTTTAACTACCACCCAGTTGCTAGTCTCCCTTTCCTGGGCAAGGTTCTGAAGCGAGACCAGATCCAGGTGCTTTTGGAAGAAACTGATTTTCTGGATCAATTTCAGCTGGGGTTTTGGCCCGGTTTTGGCACAGAAATTGCCAACTCTTCCTCTGCTTCCTTCTCTGCTCCCTGCCCCCTCCATAGATATCAACCTTCCCTTTTTTTGCGGGAAATTCCCTTATTTCAGCGCTGTTTCCTGCTGCTTCCCGCTGCTATCCCGGATTGTTAGATATCCCATAGACTGTCCCCGGGACAGGTGAGGCTGCTGATCCCTTATTTTCAAATCTGAATGTTGACAGCTATGCTCCCCTCAGCTTCTCCCTCCTCCTCCCTCAGTGCCAGCTGATTTTCCCTTCCTCTACTCTTTCCCAACACCCAATGTCCTCTCCTCTACTCCCCTTGCAACATATCCTATGACCTCAGAGCAACAGCCATAATGGTAACATGGTTTGCAAGGGATGGGTGAGCACTGTCTGTCTGGAAGTTTATTTTACACATACAAATGAAACAACACCTCTGGGAGAAAGCCAAGTTGACCCTTCTCCCTGGCATGCTGGTTATCTATGTACAAGGAGGTTTGGCATAAGCACCACCATTTGATACTGTGAAGCAAACTAATTGGCCTGAAGTATGCTCAAGTGGCTTCCTAACTTAGCATTTATGCGGTGCTTTGAATTATTCAAACACAATTTTTGTTTTAACCCCTACAGCAACCCTGCAAGACAAGCCCACATTTTCCATGTCTGGGATGGGGATGGAGGTGCCCAATAATATCCCACCTTGCTCCACCCTCCAAAGGAAAACCCCACTCAGAGAAGTCATAGTGAGGATATTACAGACTTTCTCTACAGAAAGCAGGAGGGAGACAGGGGGATACTCTGCATATCCTTAAGCAAAAACGCAGACCAGCCATTATTCACTTACTTGTTCACATAACAGAAATGCATTTTTATTTAATAGTAAAAGGAGAGCTGAAAACCCTTCCCATGCCTCACTTCCCTATAGTCATTTGCTCCAGCTACTTCTCCTGTTTCCAGCACAGATACCAGAAGTGAGCTGGCAACAGAGAGAAATGGCAGGATCATGAGAAATATGAAAAGAAAGGTGTCTACTATTTGTCATGTTTAGTTCTGCCCTTGGATTCTCTGCATTTTGCTGTTGTTGTTGCAAGTTTCAAGGCCATCAGAAATTTCTGAAGCCAGAGGGGATTGAGCTTCTGAGCCTTGTTTAGCTCCTGGCCACAAAGATGAGCAAAGGCAGAATAAATTAAACACAATAGTTAGAAAAGGCAACTTGAAAATGTAATAATTATGCAAATTTAGTAAAACATCTCTGCTTTTCTTGTCATAGAATTTGGGTTATTATTCAAGTACACAGTCTTGCTAGCATTTCTCCAATAACTTCTCTGAGGTGGACAGAGGCACCATAGTGGCATGGGCCATATTTATGTGAGGAGAAGATAATTTAATGTTGCTAAAAAACAAAACAAAAACCTTTTGTCAACTGCGCAACTGTCTGCTGTGAACACAATCTAGGTTTCTTGCTTGAGTGCCAGAATTTTTTTGGGATAGGGCAGGAAAACACAACTGGAGGTCACGGACCAGCCACTTCTGGATCCTTTAACAAAAGTGGCCCATGGCTTTCCACCCTGAGACCTAGAAGCTTGCTTTCCCAGCAAACAAAATTCTATACTACACCAGATTTCTCACAACACCTTCAAGCCCAGAACTCATGGCACTTAATGAGAGACTATCTACCACTGCACAAACTTTCAGAGATGAAGAGCCTGCTTTGTTCAATGCATCCACACCCTGGTTTAGTTGTAGTTACCTGGCAAGCTTGTGCTAGGCTCATGCCAATTCGGAAGCGAGCAGACATCCCTGGAGGCAGGACGTGGCAGAGACTTGACCCCACAGAAGGATTGATGACACGAAGACATTGCACCACAGATTCAACTATCAACTCGGTGGTAAACTCCCGGATGCTCTGCACTTCCTCTGGGATATCCCTGGAAGGGGAGAAGGATGCAGGGATTATAGTCCCCTGCACTGACCATTTTCCTTTACTGCAACAGAAGAGCCTACATCTTCCACTCCATTCAGTAGGATGGAAGAACATGGGAATGGCTTGCCAACTGCCATACCTTTTTGCAATTTGTCCTCCGCTGCTAAGACTCTGCTGCCATTGTACCACCTGTCCAATAAGCAGCTTTTGGGGACATAGGATACAGTCTCCTTGGTTTGAATGTATCTAAACTGGGGTGTTTGTTTGTTTCATTGGTTGTAAGTCACTTTGGGCAAGATAAAACAACAAAATGTAATAATATTAATAATATTAATAATAATTTCCCAGGGCCCTGAACTGCAAGAAGGCAACTGACTACCTGTACTGCCAAGAGCCTCTTCAGAGAAGAGTTGGTGTAGCAGTGGTGGCTAAGGCTACAGTCCTATGTGCGCGCACACGGGGAATAAGCCTCCTGGATGACCCCACTCAGCAGTTTCATGTAGATGTTGAGCTCAGAAACTCCCTGGCAGCCAGTGCAGTTGGGCAACAATTGGTGCAATAAGCTCAAACTGTCTTGCCCCACTGAGCAATCCCTTAAGGACTGCCTCTCTACACATGAACCTACCTGGTCCCTTACATCATCTTCTGAGGCCCTTCTTTGCGTGCCTCCTCCATCAGACGTCTGGAGGGCGGCAACATGAGAACGGGCCTCCTCTGCAGTGGCTCCCCATTTGTGGAATGCTCTCCCTAGGGAGGTTTGGCTGCGCCTTCATTATATACCTTTAGCCTCCAGGAGAAAACGTTCCTCATCAACCAGGCCTTTTAAATGCCCTTTTAAATGTGTTGGGGGGGGTATTGGTTTGTTCTTGTTCTAATTCCAATATGTAGTTTGTGGTTTTTCTATTGTAATGTTATGCTGTGAACTACCCTGGGATCTGTGGATGAAGAGTGGTGAACAAATTAAATAAACAATAATAATACACATGGACATTATTACTGCTGTTCAAAGGGGAGCCACCGAGCCACCTATGAGCTTCTGCAATACCATTGATTAATCCAACCTTGGTCACTAGGCAACTGCCATTTGCTTGCTCCCACGAAGCTCTGAGAAGCCATGAAACACCCAGCTGGAGCCAAAGCATCGGCAAGAAAGCATGATTCCCCAAGCAAAAACAAAGAGCCAATGGAACACAGCAAAAGCCGTAAGTTTTTAACCCCAATTAATTTATTGCCTGGCCTAAGAGAAAGCCCTGGCATGAGCTTCTGTGTCTATTAGCTCTCCTGTGAAACCCCATTCCCTGGACCACAGCCTTTGCTTTATTAGAGTTCACAGCAGGAAAAGTATTCTGAATTTCTAGAAACTGACTTCAGCTTTTTAGGCTCCAGGCCTGTGAAATCCCATAGGAGACAGCAGCCAGCCACTCTACACCCCTACGTCAAATCCTGCATGAAGGCATGCTTCCAAACCCTTTTCTGTCTTTGTCCACCAAACCCATGATTGCCTATGGACACCACGCACCAGAGTACCTGACTTCTCACCACACACACCCACTACTATGAAGAAGTACAGGCAGCATAAAGATGGCCTTACGTCCCAGAGAAGCGAAGGGAATGTATGAGGATCTTGTCCACCTCTTCCATGATGCCAATACATCTATGGATACAGGAAACCCTGTGCAAAAGAAGGAGGATTACAACAACCAATAATCTGGATACTTATAGCAGCAGGGCTCAAGCCGGGGTACCTACAAGCAGCAAGTTCCATGACGACATTGGGACAAATTCATCTTCACCTTTTTCCTCTACAACAGGTTGGAATATTAACCCCCTCTTTCTGCAACTTTACTCCTGTTTGCCGGTTAGGCCAATCTTGTGAATAATCTCTCAAACTGTAAGTTGCCTACAAATATATCTCATACATACCTGCCTGCCCACATTTTACTTACTTATTTAAACAATTTGCATGCTGCTTAACTACAATAGCCTCTAAGTGGTTTACAATAGTGTGAAAGGGGGTAGGCACAATTGAAAGATTTTCTGCTTTAAAAGATTTCATTGTTCTATTGCCTGGAGGCAATTCTTGCCACAGGCAACCAAGTCTATAATAGAGGTGAAGACCAGAACAAAGCACAGCTCTCCATATGAAGAGTACAAAGGACATTCCTAGCCCAGGGGCCACAGAGTGCAATTTTCCCCCAAGGGTGACAGACAAATTTTTCTGGGAAACTCACTAACCAGGAAGGCAACAGCTACCCCTTGAGATGTGGTTCAATGATTTGGGATACAGCTAGTTCAGGACAACTAACTGGGCTTAGAAGAGTTGCAAATGGGGTTATAAAGGAAAATACCTTTGCTGAAACCTGGTATCCTTTTTTTTTTATACGTAAAGGAAAAAGAAAGTAAAGCTCTCCCACCAGCCTCACAAAACTGTTGTAGAGAACCTATATGGCCTGCCAATGTTTTAAGACCATGTAAAATAACATGGTAGGGACACGGGTGGCACTGTGGGTTAAACTACGGAGCCTAGGACTTGCTGACCAGAAGGTCGGCAGTTCGAATCCCCGTGACAGGGTGAGCTCCCATTGCTCGGTCCCAGCTCCTGCCCACCTAGCTGTTTGAAAGCATGTCAAAGTGCAAGTAGATAAATAGCTACCACTCCAGCGGGAAGGTAAACGGCGTTTCCGTGTGCTGCTCTGGTTCGCCAGAAGCGGCTTAGTCATGCTGGCCACATGTACGCCGGCTCCCTCGGCCAATAAAGCAAGATGAGCGCCGCAACACCAGAGTTGGTCATGACTGGACCTAATGGTCAGGGGTCCCTTTACCTTTACCTAAAATAACATTTGCCTGGCACCAGCTTCATATAATATACGCAGGTAGTTAAAAACCTATTTTATTTCCACAGGTTTTAATCAACACATTGTGGCTGGTTTTTTGAGCTGCTTTGGAACTGCTATTGTTACATTATGTACTGCTTTGTACTGTATTATCTGTTTTATTGCATTTGTATGTAGTCATTTTATGCATTTCTAATAAATTTTAGAAAGGAAAAGAGCAAAGCAACAGGCACTCCTCACCGTCCCTCACTAGTACCTGCTATTCAAAGGTGTCCTGCCTCTGAAGCAGAAAGTTCCTTTTTGCTATCATGTCTCATATGCCTCTCTCAAGTTCTAGTGTTCTGAGAGAAGACGAACCTGGGAGAAGAAACACCTTTCTTGCTACACCATTCATGATTTCATAAGCCTCTCTCTTGCCTCCTTCTAGTCATATTTTTATTTCTAGACCAATGTAGATGCTATCACCCTCTTTATCAAGTCTGACCAATACTCCAAGTGTGAACTGTAAAGGTAATTAAGGCCAGGCTGGGATGGGCTCCAATTCCATGAAGGGAGCTGGAGAGAGGAGGATGAAGACAGGTTATCACCAGCTGGGTGTGGGGTGGATGGAGGGAGTCAAACTCTAAGACGATGTGAATAACACAAATACCACATCAGAATACCAGCAACCAAGGCTGTGGTTTGTGGCAGGATCCCCCTATTCCTGTGGCTCTGGTTTTCTAAAGCAGGGGTCACACAACATACTGGCTGGAGCTGGGAGTCCCACATGTGGAGGTCACTATAATGGGTGCCTGAAGGTATCAGGAGGATGTGCAGGCCAGAGTGGGCAATGCCTGTGAACAACTTGTAATGCTGGATTACAGTACAGATGCCCTCATTCTGCTTTTCCCCTTTGGGAGGAGGAGAAGCCTATCAATGGTCACCAGCCACAATTGCTGTTATTCTGCCACCACTGCTGGAGACAATATGCCTCTAAATGCCAGTTGCGTATGGGGAGAATACTGCTGCACTCTGGTTGTGCGGCCTTCCCATAAGCAGCCAGTTGGCCACTTTGAGAAGAGGATGCAGGGTCAGACGGGCCATTGGCCTCAACCAGCCAGGCTCTTCTGGGGTTCTGCAATATACAGGACTTAGTTTGAGGCACAGCAACTGAAGGGATTACCTGTTTTTGGAACACATGGGATAACACTGAGTAAACTTTAACTTCACAACTGTAGCCATGCTGTAAGACACACAGAAGGTGTGTGGGGCTGCCATTAGGCAGCAACATAGTAACCCTAGCAGTACTGATGCTGCAGGAGAGCTTGTCACCGCGGCAGCTTCCACGTTCCCTCCAGGGCCCTGTCACCCACCCTGCTTCTCCTCGGTCTGCTGAGGGGCAAACTACTGAAGCTCAGCTTCCTTCCAGAGCACAAGAAAGACAAAGATCAGCAAGAGGCCTCGGGCAGAAGCAGGAGAGTCAACAGCGGCTCCGCTCCGCTCGTTCTCATTGCTCTCTGGTTGCACCCCGGCAATATGTCCATATCCTCGCCGACGCGCGATAAAAGCCATTGAAAAGAAAGCGGTTTGAGAGAATGAATTTTGGCACGTGCACCTTCCCTACCCTTGAACCCGAGAAGAGCCTGGCTGGATCAGGCCAAAGGGGGGCCCCGCTCTCACAGTGGCCAACCGGGAGCCCATTAGGGGAACCCCGAGCCCCTCCCCCGCCCGCCCCTCGGTCTCCGGCAGCCGGCCTTCGGGAGCGCCGCTGCCTCCCGCTCGGATCAGGCCTGGGCCGGGCGCCCCGGCAGCCCTCCTTCGGCGAGGGGCGCCCGGGAAGAGCCCGCCTGACGGGGCGCGCGCGCGCGGGGGGGGGGGGGGAGTCCTGGCCGAGCCCGCGCTCCGCCCGCGGGAGGAAGGGGCCGCGGGGCTGCCCAGGACCCCGGGGCCCAAGGGAAGAGAAAGCCAGCAGTCGGGCGGCGGCGGCGGCAGCAGCAGCACTCACCGCTCCCTCTGCTCTCAGCTGGGCCAGGCGCCTGGGTCACGGGGCCCGCCCGAGGGGAAGGCGGGAAATGTAGTGCCGGGTCTCCCCCGCGCGCAGCATGCTGGGATTTGTGGTCCAGGAGGCTCTTCTCCGCCCCGCTAGAGCAAGGGGAAGAGCGGCGCAGTCCCGGCGGCAGGGGGCGGGGCTTGGTCTCCCTCGAAGCGGAAGTGGGAGGGGCCCATAGGCCCATGCAGAAATGCAAAACAATAAGGTTATTTTTAATGGGGATTAATTCAAGGTAATTATTTTTTCCTTGGTTCGGCAGCAGTGAGTGTCCCCATCACACAACAGATAGCAACTAAAGAGAGGAGGGTTCCTACTCTTTCTAGCAAAGGTCTTTATATTTTTGAATTTGAAGTTACATAAATTGCTCAATAAATGCCAGTGTTAATTCACTGTCCCTGTATTCTTAGGTTCGTCTGTGCTTTGGAGTGTCTTACAAAATGCAGGCTGGAGGCAGTGCTGGACTGGTTTGGCTTTGCAGAGCAAAATCTCCCCTAGATTACAGATTAGAGAACTGGGCCAAAACAAACAAGATGAATTTTAACAGGGAGAAATGTAAAGTATTGCACTTGGGCAAAAAAAATGAGAGGCACAAATACAAGATGGGTGACACCTGGCTTGAGAGCAGTACATGTGAAAAGGATCTAGGAGTCTTGGTTGACCACAAACTTGACATGAGCCAACAGTGTGACGCGGCAGCTAAAAAAGCCAATGCAATTCTGGGCTGCATCAATAGGAGTATTGCATCTAGATCAAGGGAAGTAATAGTGCCACTGTATTCTGCTCTGGTCAGACCTCACCTGGAGTACTGTGTCCAGTTCTGGGCACCACAGTTCAAGAAGGACACTGACAAACTGGAACGTGTCCAGAGGAGGGCAACCAAAATGGTCAAAGGCCTGGAAACGATGCCTTATGAGGAACGGCTAAGGGAGCTGGGCATGTTTAGCCTGGAGAAGAGGAGGTTAAGGGGTGATATGATAGCCATGTTCAAATATATAAAAGGATGTCACATAGAGGAAGGAGAAAGGTTGTTTTCTGCTGCTCCAGAGAAGCGGACACGGAGCAATGGTTCCAAACTACAAGAAAAAAGATTCCACCTAAACATTAGGAAGAACTTCCTGACAGTAAGAGCAGTTCGACAGTGGAATTTGCTGCCAAGGAGTGTGGTGGAGTCTCCTCCTTTGGAGGTCTTTAAGCAGAGGCTTGACAACCATATGTCAGGAGTGCTCTGATGGTGTTTCCTGCTTGGCAGCGGGTTGGACTCGATGACCCTTGTGGTCTCTTCCAACTCTATGATTCTATGATTCTATAAGAATAAGAATAACAATAATAATTTATTATTTATACCCCGCCTATTATTCTAGGTATGGTTTTAAGACCACCATTTTGGTGAAGGTAAGTAGGTTTTGGGAAGAGTGCATTGGAAGAAAGGTGGGCTATAAATGAATAAAATAATTTTCCCTCTCAGAGTCCCAACGCAAACTCAACCATTCACTGCTTTTCAGCCTAACCTCCCTCACAGGGTTGTTGTGAGGATAAAATTGTGGAGGGGTATAATAACCATTGGCATGGCATAACTGTGTACACACCACCCTGAGGTCCTTGGAGGAAAGGTGGGAGATAAATGTAATAGTAGATAATAAATACCGGTAATTGAAATAAATGACATTGAATGATTCCTGCTTTAGAAAGAGGACAAACTCCTCACCTTGCAGTTTGCACAAATATACTAAAATGGCCTTCTCTGCAGTGGCTCCCCATCTGTGAAATGCTCTCCCCGGTGAAGTTTGCCTTGCACCTTCATTATACACCTTTAGGCACCAGGCAAAAACATTCCTTTTTAACCAGGCCTTTGGTTGATCTTATTGACATCCTATGTGTGTGGGAGAGTGGTTGGGTTGTTGTTTTTGTTTTGATTCTATACAGTATATTGAAGTTTTTATGTTGATCTTGTTCTGTGAACCGTCCCAAGAGCTCTGAGTATAGGGCAGTATATAAATTCAGTAATAAATAATAATAAATAATGTTTCATTGTGATGGGGTGTAAAGGGGAAGAGATAAAAAAGCTTCCAAAGTGAATCCAAAACTTGAGACCTATGAGTGTGCCTATATAATAACTATGGTTCAGCTACACCATGTGGTCTCCAATCCAGCAAGAACAGAGAGCATGCTGGGCATTGTAGTCTTTGTACCTCCTTAGACACTCCTGCTGCTGGGCGGGGAGAGGAGGGAGTTGAAGGTGGATAATTGGAGGCAACTGTTTCCTAGCAACTGAAACATCTTTCCGCAGTAGGCCTTAAATTGAGCCTTCTTCAGCACCTGCCTTTTTATGGGTTGTAGCACCAGAATTTTTCAAGGATGAAAACAAAAAAACAAAAACAAATCAAACATCAACTAACACTAAAAAGATGAATGCACCTTATTACAATGAACTGTTTATAAAAATGTAATAAAATAGGCTAATTTTGCCAAGCAATCAACCCAGACCAAAACAAGCAGTGTGAAAAGGAGAAAGGAAAAAATAAAAAGACAGAGCACTCTAAAAACCACAAAGTCTGTCACAATATTTGACCACCTGAAGAGAACCATCCAAATGGCGCTGGTGCCACCACTCACAACTAATTAACCCTAAGGGCCCAATCCACCCAGACCCTTCCCTTACTCAAGCTCCTTCTAAATGAACGCAGCCACATCACAGACCTTCCATTCAGTAGGGCTTAAGCAGGAGAAATGCCCGTGTGCCAGGGCAAGGTTGGGACCCTCCTCTGTCAGGATTCCCAGCTTGCAGTCCAGCTCACTTCATGCTGAGGCACCTTTGTAAAGAGGTAAAACCAGTTAAACCAAAGCTCACAGCTCTGTAACTTGAGGAGGAGGGAATGTACAGGATAACCTTTTAGCCCTCTTCCAAAAGGTTATCAGAAAATGAGTCCTCACCCCACTTGCCTGGGAGTAGCCATGGTTAGGATTGCAACCTTAATCAGTAATCTTAAACCTTTTCAGACCTAAGGTCCCTCCTTTATCACCCATCTGTAATATGGATCCCATTATTAATTTTGATGCAGTAATTGCTTGTACAGTGTTACCTCTGGTTACGTACTTAATTCGTTCCGGAGGTCCATTCTTAACCTGAAACTGTTCTTAACCTGAAACACCACTTTAGCTAATGGGGCCTCTTGCTGCTGCCGTGCACTTTCTGTTCTCATCCTGAAGCAAAGTTCTTAACCCAAGGTAATATTTCTGGGTTAGCGGAATCTGTAACCTGAAGCGTATGTAACCTGAAGCATGTGTAACCCGAGGTACCACTGTAGTTACAAGTTTGGTGGATCAGGGGAATGCTGTGGATATAGTGTTTCTTGGGTTCAGTAAGGCTTTTGACAAAGACCCCCCTGATATTCTGGAGTAGCTGGTAAAATGTGGTTCTGGAAAACAAGCCTTATGAGGAATGGTTGAAGGAGCTGGGTATGTTTAGTCTGGAAAAGAAGAGACTGAGAGGAGATATGATAGCCATCTTCAAATACCTTAAGGGCTGTCACATGGAAGAGGGAAGAAGCTTGTTTTCTCCTGCTCCGGAAGGTAGGACTGGAACCAATGGCTTCAAGTTACAAGGAAGGAGATTCCGGCTAAACATCAGGAAGAAGTTTCTGACAGTAAGAGCTGTTCAGCAGTGGAACAGACTACTTCAGGAGACTGGATGGCCTTCTGTCATGGATGCTTCAGTTGAGATTCCTGAATTGCAGAGGGTTGGACTAGATGACCATTGGGGTCCTTTCCAACTCTGCATTTCTAATTTTTTTTTACTGTTTTATTAAATTTGCTTAGTAACATAACATTATTATATGTATTCTATAAAACAAAGAATACAAAACAAAATTCATTAATACTACAATGCATTTCTATTATTCTAGGTCTGTTTTTCCGATTCTTACTCTAGGATGGCAAGATACAAAGGCTCCTGTACTTTTATATAATAATAATAATAGTAATAATAATAATAATAATAATAATAATAATAATTGTAATTGTTAAGTTGTAGGTGAACATATCAGACGACACAGCGATTCTTCAAACAGCTCTTGTTTATTCATAGGCCAGAACAGAACTGAACTGAAGGGTTCAGTCAGCCTGCTTATATAGAGCTCCAGTACAACGTAACTGTAACCATTTTCTAAAACTATCCAATCACTGAACGTCACTTTCGATCCCTTATTTGCATAACTATCAACAGTATCCCCCTGCTGGCCCAGGGTGAGAACTTCAGTACATAATAATAATAATAATAATAATAATTAATGCCCTGCCCATCTGGCTGGGTTTCCCCAGCCACTCTGGCCGGCTTCCAACAAAATATTTAAAATACAATAAAACATCAAACATTAAAAACTTCGCTAAACAGGGCTGCCTTCAGATATCTTTAAAAGTCAGGTAGTTGTTTATTTCCTTGACATCTGATGGGAGGGCGTTCCACAGGGTGGGCGCCACTACTGAGAAGGCCCTCTGCCTGGTTCCCTGTAACCTCACTTCACACAGTGAGGGAACCACCAGAAGACCCTTGGAGCTGGACCTCAGTGTATACTGGGCCAAGGCTAGGGCAGGCGTCAGCAAACTTTTTCAGCAGGGGGCCAGTCCACTGTCCCTCAGACCTTGTGGTGGGGCAGACTATATTTTGAAGAAGAAGAAAAATGAACAAATTCTTATGCCCCACAAATAACCCAGAGATGCATTTTAAATAAAATGATACATTCTACTCATGTAAAAACATGCTGATTCCTGGACCATCTGCGGACCAGATTTAGAAGGCGATTAGGCCAGATCCAGCCCCCGGGCCTTAGTTTGCCTACCCATGGTTTAGAGCTTTAAAAGTCAGCATAAACACTTTGAATTCTGCTCAGAAACATACTGGAAGCCAATGTAGGTCTTTCAAGACCAGTGTTATGTGGTCTTGGCGGCCACTCCCAATCACCAGTCTAGCTGCCGCATTCTGGATTAGTCGTAGTTTCTGGGTCACCTTCAAAGGTAGCCCCACGTAGAGCACATTGCAGTAGTCCAAGCAAGAGATGTACCACTCTGGCAAGACAGTCTGTGGGCAGGTAGGGTCTCAGCCAGTGTACCAGATGGAGCTGGTAGACAGCTGCCCTGGACACAGAATTGACCTGCATTTCAATGGACAGCTGTGAGTCCAAAATTACTCCCAGGCTGCACACCTGGTTCTTCAGGGGCACAGTTACCCCATTCAGGACCAGGGAGTCGCCCACACCCGTGCGCCCCTGTCCCCCCAAAACAGTACTTCTATCTTGTCAGGATTCAACCTCAATCTGTTAGCTGCCATCCATCCTCCAACTGCCTCCATATACTCACACAGGTCCTTCACCGCCTTCACTGGTTCTGATTTAAAAGAGAGGTAGAGCTGTGTCTCATCCACATACTGAGGAACACCCAGGCCAAACCCCCTGATGATCTCTCCCAGTGGCTGCACGTAGATATTAAAAAGCATGGACAGAACCCTGAGGCACCCCACAAGTGAGAGCCCAGGGGTCTGAACACACAACCCTCAACACCACTTTCTGGACATGGCCCAAGAGGAAGGAGTGGAACCACTGTGCCCCCAGCTCCCAGCCCCTCTAGACGGTCCAGAAGGATGTCATGGTTGGTGGTATCAAAGGCCGCTGAGAGATCCAGCAGAACTAGGAAACAGCTCTCACCCTTGTCCCTAGCCTGCTGGGGATCATCAACAATCATTATATGAAAGCAGACATTTTATGAAGTGCAAATTGCCATGCATAGCTAACAAAAGCTGCACCTGCTCAAATATTAACTGTAAATAAACTCTCACCCTTTTTAATTCTTATATTTAGTTGTCCTTTCTTCCCCTTTCTTTTCCTTTCACTTTTCTATCTTTCAGTTTCATTCTTTCCATATATTATACAGTCATACCTCGGGTCACAGGCGCTTCAGGTTGCAACTTTTTGGGTTGTGCACCGCGATGAACCAGGAAGTACCGGAACGGGTTACTTCTGGGTTTCGGCGCTTGCGCATGCGCAGAAGCACTAAATCGTGCTTTGCACATGCGCAGAAGTGCTGAATCATGACCCGCGCACGCGCTGCGGTTGTGAACGCTGCGGGTTGCGAATGTGCCTCCCGCATGGATCACGTTCGCAACCCAAGTTGTCCACTGTATATGCATATATATATATTATCAAACAATGAAATATAGTGGTACAGTCCACCTCTGTTTAGAGTTGGCACGTGTGAGCCATTCATGAATTTTGACATACCAACCAGAAAGCAATGCTTTACATTTCCTGTCCTGTGCCAGAAGGCAGGAAAACAAAGGTTGGATACACATTATGGGCTTAATGTCATTCTTTTTCTGAAGCTGGTTTTGGGGAAAACACATCAAAATGCAGTATTTCACACGAAACAATGTGAAACATAAGACAAAACGCTGCTTCCCAAACCAGTGTTGAGAGTGCACTCGATCTAGAGTAATTGTATCTCATACATGTATAGTCTGTGCCAATGTTTTACATTTGTTTGACTACCTTATCTTCTTTTTCCACATTTGTTGGCATCAGGCTAATATTGTTTTTAAAAAGCAACCCTGTATTATGAAATAACAATAGCAAATGTTAAGATTTTTATTGACTCACCAATTAATTATGCCAGTTGCTGTCCTTTTCATAAGACATTGTACCTCCATACCTTTAAAGCACATTAGAAGCGGATTTTCTCCTCAAAAAATTCTGGGCACTTTAGTTTGTTAAGGGCTGCTGGGAATTGTAACTCTTTGAGGGGTAAACTGCAGTGCCCAGGATTCTTTAAAGGGAAAGGTTGTGTTTTGAATGTGTTTTAAAGGTAAAAGTGTTTGTGCGGTAGTGTGCACAGGAGCACAAAAGCTGGGTCCGTTCACCCCAGAATGCCCTGAGGTAAGTGAGCAAGGCCCTACATTGGGAACAACCATCTCAGTATCCCATTCCATCCTGCACCCCAAAAAGACATGCAAATGGGCCCCTTGTGCGTAATCTGTGCCAGGGTGACTGAGGGTGGAGGTATGAAGCCAGACTGTCTGAAGAAAGAAAGGAAACTTGCCATCATAAAAGACTTGGTGTCGGTCTGGTTTTGGTCACGGAGAGATCCATCATTTGCAAGAGCTCCCTTATGCTGCTTTTACACAACACTCTGGTAGGGTGTGCTGGATTATGACAAGGCTGTTCCCATTTCAGTCACATCTTTCATACTACCCCTTTCCAGGCCTAGGCTGGCTTGTGTGGCTGGGATGTCCCCAGCTCTCAACAGTCAGTGACCTAACCAGCTGTGTGAGCTCCCTCCTCCCTGCCTCCTGCGCTGCCCTTTAAAGTAGGCAATCTGCCTTAATCCTCAACCGAGAGCTAGGGAACGAAGCAGGGAGAGCGACAGAAAGAGAGAGAGTGTGAGAGAGAAGCAGACACGAGCAGGGGCTCAAATCCTTTTCAGCGGGAGCACTGCTGTGGAAAGCAAGGAGCGCATCTACAGGGCTTGGAAGGCTCCTGCTTCTGCCCTCCCATGAGAGCACGTAGGGTTAATTTGGTCCTTCCTCCCCGCCCAGGGAGAAAGGCCAAAAGAATGGGAAGCCCCCCCTTGCAAGGGGAAGAGGTAGTTGGTCTAAAGTGCTAGCATCTTCTGGAGATTTCCTCATCTGCCCTCTCACCCCCTACAACCAGTCAGCAAGATGTCCGAGTGCAACGGAGGACGTGAGTAGATGTAGATGTGTTTAGTTAACAAGGTAGGGACAAGCTGTTGGGAGGTGGGTAGGAGTCTTACAGTGCAATCCTAGGCATGTTTACTCAGAAGTAAGTGTTACTGAAAGGAGTTTACTTAGTGCATTTGGGATTGCAGCTTTTAGGGGTGTGTTCAGAAGATACTGAGAGGAATAAGACAGTGGTAAGTAGGGGCTGGTAGAAGACGAATGATCTGGAGTCCAGCTATGGGGGGCATTAGGCAAACTTTTGCATTATAGTGGTTCTCAATAGTTAAACATTTGGTCCTAGGTTAGCAAAGGGGTTGAAGTAAAGGGTAGGAGGCTTGGACACTGTTTAAGATTGGAACAGCAGCTGAAAAAAACAGAGAAGTGTATGGCTTTGGTGTTGCAATCAGAATGAGGTGTTTTGATGTATAACTGGGACTGATAATGGAAATGAATGAGTGTGAAGTCCTGAGGCCAAACCATAGGTCCCAGGCAAACATCTGAAGTTTTATTTCAGCCTGAGCTCACAGAGGCCTTAGTCTTGGAAAAGTCTCCCACAGTGGAACGTGCTCTGTCATATTTCTATATTAACCAACCTTTTTGTGTTTTTCAGAACCTTATTTCTTTTTTGTGCCTTTTCTAAGAAACAGGGCAGTTAGCCTTTAGATCCATCCTTAACTCCCCTTTGCCCTGTTTCCACCTTGCAGCAGCTGGCACCCCCGAGATCCCACGCTCGGCGGCCGAGGCTTTTGTGGAGGCAACAGGCCAGGCCCTGGCATGGACACTTGCTGGCGGGGGCTCAGATACACTGGGCTCTACAGGCAGCAATGCCCAGAAGAAGCGTCTCCAGCACAACAAGCATAAAACCCAGGGGACCAACGTGGTGCACCGTTCACCACGAGCCCTCTTCTGTCTCAGGCTGAACAACCCCATCCGCCGTGCTGCCATCAGCATCGTTGAATGGAAGCATCCTATTCTTACAAATTGGGAGACATCTGACTCGGGGTGGGGGTGGGGAGGCCCTCTTTTTTTCCTTGGGGGAAGGAGGGAGAAGAAATTCCTGACAGTTGCCTTAACTGAATGTTCCCAGACCCTTTGATATCCTCATTCTTATGACCATCTTCGCCAACTGTGTGGCCTTAGGAGTCTATATCCCCTTCCCTGAGGATGACTCGAATGTCTCCAACCACAACTTGGTGAGTTCCTTTCCGCCTTTCCCAAAGCCTTGGAGGGAAGGGTGGGGAGGGGGGGAGAGCGTAGTGCATTGGCAGAGCACATATTCTGCATGCTGAAGGATGCAGTGAAAAGGATTTTGGACAGCTGGAGACCTCAGAAAACTGTTGTCAGATAGTACAGGTACTGAACTAGATGGGTAGGCCCAAGGTCTGACACAGGAAGACAACATCATGTGAAGCCAGGAATATTGTCTCCAAGGTCTGCTTCCTTGCTGTAACCCACCACATGCCACCTTCCGGCTAGAGATACCCCAAATCCTGGATCACGCAGCTGCTCCTTATTTTTCTTCACCTTGTAGTCCAGTAAACTCCTTTGCCGTGGCCTCCTTCTTCCTTAATGATTCCACTTTTACATCTTGATTTCTGTCTGAGGCAACACGTTAATGCTAATTAAAACTATTATCTCTTAATAACCATTAATCCACCACCTGACTGGGGGCAGCTGAGGCAACAGGCTGCCCCCTGCCCCCTCATCCCCACAGCTTCCTAGTTCACTCTGGTGACTGAGGGTCTTGCAGTGAGGCCACAGAAGCTCCCCTATGAATTTGAAGTCATCTGCTGATTGCAGCTGGGGTCAGGGCTAGAGTTTGATCTCAGCTTCCCTGGAGTAAATCCAGAATAATCCATGACTGAAACTGGATGGGGGCCAGTTTCTGATCTCTGTTTCTCCCCTCTAGGGTAAATCCAGAAATGCTTGACACCAGTGAAGTCAAAGACAGAACTTGATCTCATTTCTCTACCAGACATTCTTTTAAGAATTAATTTTTTTACAGTTCACACAGTGCATATACTGTACCACTGTGGGAGGGCTTTGTTGTTTACAATGGCAGGACAGAGTCCAGAGATTCTGTTCTCATTGAAGGAGAGGATAACATTTACTGGTATAAAAGGAAAGAAGCAGAAAGTAGTGCTAACTGCCCTGTGTTTCTGGTTCTCTTACAAGTGGGTCTCAGTAAAGATGTGATAGGGATTTCTGGGTTATGTGCTATAGCTCCACATATCTTTTCTTCCCTGTGTTTTTGTGTTTGTTTATACTGAATTTTGCATGCCTGAGTGACAAATGCACGCTCCTCTTTTCTGGGGAGTGTGTGTGCAAGTGGCCACACTTATTCCTGTAGATGTGTGATACTCCCAACTCTTTGCCCTCCCTCCTATTTCCTTGCCCACTCTGTAAGCTGCTTGTGCTGGTGTTGGACTGAGATAATGCTAATCCAGAGAATTTTTTGCCCATTTCCCTTGATGGGAATTTCCAGTTTCTGTCTCTAGTGTAACCTTCCAGGACTGGAGCTTTCAAGTGGAGCTCTTTGGGATTGTCCTGACTTTGGAACATGTGACTGGTTTCAAATACCAATACAGTGGTACCTCGGGTTAAGTATTTAATTTGTTCCGGAGGTCCGTTCTCAACCTGAAACTGTTCTTAACCTGAAGCACCACTTTAGCTAATGGGGCCTCCTGCTGCTGCTGCGCCGCCGGAGCACGATTTCTGTTCTCATCCTGAAGCAAAGTTCTTAACCCGAGGTACTATTTCCGGGTTAGCGGAGTCTGTAACCTGAAGCATATGTAACCTGAGGTACCACTGTAAAGTGATAGATTGCTTATCAGGACACAAGCAGGAGAAGCTTGGGAGTATAATTTGGGCCTACTGGCCTTCTTCCTCCACAGGAGCAAGTGGAATATGTTTTTCTCATCATATTCACGGTGGAGACTTTCCTCAAGATCCTTGCCTATGGACTGGTCATGCATCCCAGCGCCTACATCCGCAATGGCTGGAACCTTCTCGATTTTGTCATCGTTGTGGTGGGGTGAGTTTTTTCCGTGGCATAATGAGTGAGTGCAAATCACTTCTGCAGGTTGCCAAAAGTCCCAAGTATATCTCTCCAAATGGACTGCCTGGCAACAGAGAGAGGGGAGATTTGGGGAAACTGCAGTAGCGCAGCTCTTCTGCAGCATCTTAATGCAAATAAGTCTGTATAGCAAGCAATAATTAACGAGGTTGAGGAATTAGATCCAGGTCCTGAGAAAAACCCTTGTTTCTGTAAAATGTGTGCCAAAGGATGTGTCCTTTCTTACCACTGTGATGGACAAAGCTGTCATAATTCTTTCAACCAAACAGTTAAAAGTACAGGAAGCCCTATTGGGGGTCTGTACCTGGCAATGTTAGTAGGAAGGGAGAGGCCCAAGTCTTGTGTTTGAAGGGACTTGAAATGGTCAACTAGCCAGAGCCAGTGCCCATAGCTAAATGCTTATGCTGTGAACATATGAATAGGACTCTTATTGTAAATAGGCCATGCAGACACAACATCAAATAAAGTAGAAGGGAACAAGCAGAGCAGCACTAAAATGCTGATGAATTTTCATGAGGCCTTTTAAAAAATAAAGCAAACTGATGTTGAAATGTGAAGAGCTGTGCTTAAGCCTAGAAAATGAGAAACTGAAATAGACATTCACCCATCCCTACCTGTGACCTAAGGGGTGGTACCTGGTAGTTCAAAGTGTGGAGCCTGCTAACAGAGGAATGAGTCCTACGATGGTCCCTGGTTGGGACAAGGGTTGACACCTGGCACCCTGGTGCCTGAAAGGGGAGTCTGATGGACATGAGGCAAGGGAAGGACATGGAATTAATTGTAAAAGCTCTCAAGCAAAAGAATCCCTGCACCACACCAAGCTGCCCATTTATGGAAGCCACCTGAAACGTGCTTCCCCAGATGCCTCTGCTGCCAGAGGTGAAGCAGCTGGTGAACATGGACATGCTTGGTTGTGGTCCTCAGTTTGGGGAACATCCTCTCCAGAGAGTTCTGACTGGCACCTGCTTTGCTACCTTTTAGGTGCCAGTTGAAAACATTTTTCAATTATTCACCATGTATTTTTTATATAAATTAATTTTATTTCATTTTAAATAAAATAAACAAAATGAGCAATTATCTTGCATATATGACCCAACAGAGATCATGTAGATAACACTTTATCCAAATTCACCGTGACTCTTAGATACAGTACATTTAAATTGTCTTATGCTGTTTTATTGTAGTTTTAATGGTGTTTTTGTGTGATTGCTAATTACCCTGGAATCAAAAAGTATTGGGTGGTATATATACTTATAAAAATCAATAACACAAATAAAAGAGGACAATAGCCAGAACTCTTAATTCAGTGGGAGGGACCACACTTTGCACATGGAAAGATCCAGGTTCAGAACCAGCACCTCTGATTGAAAGGATCAGGTGACTGGGGAAAATACCTTTGCTCAATAACCTAAAGAGCCCGTCTTGCACTGGGCAGACCTACTTCAAGGCAGTTTCCTACACCCCCTGCCAGCCTGAGATCCTGCTGTGCCTGGAGGTTTCTCTCCATCTGATAAAGATCCTGAAACTTGAGGTCAGCTCCAGAGACATGGCAAGTCTGTCAAAAGGCTATGCCATCCCACTTGTTCATTTGCTTACAAATTAACCTATGACTGGTGTGGGGTATCTGTGGTTGTTCCGATATTGCTGAACTACATATTGGCCATACTTGCTAGGGCTGACTGGAGTTTTAGTTCAGCAACATTTGGAGGACCAAAGGTCCCCTACACATGGCCCATGCAATTCAGACTGCAATATGTGCTACATACCAAGCCATCCACTGGTGGAGGGGTGGGGGGATATTTCTCCTGGAGCCCTCAGGCAAGCCTTCTTTGCAGAAGTCCCAAGTAAAACCCCCTCCACCGTCATCAGGGCCATCAAGGACATTTTACCACCCAAAATGGCTGCACGTCATTATATTAAATGTGCGCCCCAGGGCCTATTGCCATGGTGTGTCAGATGCTGCCATGGATCATGAGCCATCTGTTGAGCAGCAGTGTAGAGCAGTAGACAGACCAGGGAGAGCTGAATTCAGATTTCTTCTCTGCTTAGCGGTAAAGCTCACTGGGTAAGCCCAGGACACTTTCTCACTATTTTGAGGATAAAATGGAATAACCTCGTATACGATGCCCTGAGGATCCAACTGTAATTTATCAGATATGTGGAGCCCAGCTATTGTTGCTCAAAGGAGAGCAAAAGGAATTATGCTTTATTATACCCCACATTTTAGAGCCCAGCTCTGGTATTTTTTTGGGGGGGGGGGAAGGTTCAAGCATCTCGCCAGACAATCCCCAAATCCTTAGTTCCCTTTGGGATTAGGTTAAGGGGAATGATCTTGAAAAGGGGATAGTCCTTATAGCCTGAGGATCAATACTCTGAGTCCTCATCCAATGAAGAACACTGATCTCTAGAATTAGAGAGGAGAGGAGAGACTGACCACCCCCTCCTTAAGGTAGTTTTAAAAAGGATTAAAATATAGGATTGGTCTATCAATGGCTGGCACCTCAACACTGTGTTTTAATTGTTGTCACCCACTCTGGGACCATGGAGTGGACATAATGATGATGATGGTGATAACACTAATAATACCCACCAGGGCCTGCTTCACACTGTTAACCCTAGAGAGTGAAGGCCATAAATGGGTCTATGGGGCTAGAAGCTAGTTTGTCATTCTTTTATCTGTGTTTGGGTGGGCTCTTCATGGGAAGAAAGGTCCCCTGCCTGTCTCATCATGATCCTCTCCCCCCCCCCCCAGTCTCTTCAGTGTCATCCTGGAACAAGTTTCCCACAAGCCTGGAGAGGCTCATCACATGAGTGGGAAGCCGGGTGGGTTTGATGTCAAAGCTCTGAGAGCCTTCCGTGTCCTGAGACCTTTGCGACTCGTCTCTGGTGTTCCTAGTAAGCATCTTTCTCTTTTACACACAGGGCGCCTCCAGACTGGTGTTTAATTGATGGTGAACTTTCTGCAATATGTTCTTGACACAATAATCATACATGTAGTGGTTAATTGATTCTGCTTTAGTTTGTTGTGTGATGTCTCCCCAATGCTATCCCATTATTGCTAGCCAGAGGAGCTGTCAGCACAACAAATGGAGGACAAAAAAAACCCAGAACATTTGGGGTATAAAAATTAAGGGGTTTCAGCTGGAAGTTACCGGGCATGCGCTGACTGGAAATGAAGCCGTGTGACCACTACAAAACTTCTGCAGGTGCAAACAGTATTGAAAGTGGGATCACATGTAACTGCCCCAAAAACATCAAGAGCGCAAATAATCATGATGTGCAATAAAAAGGATGTCTGGAGGGCCCCCCATATGTTTCCTTGGTAGTAGTCTCTGAAGAGAGAAGCTGATAACAATCAGTGCACCATCCTTTGCACTGCTTTGGGTCAAATTGAGATGCCGTTGAGTGGATGCTCTGAGCTGCATTTATACACTGTACCTATACACTGTACTGCATATGGTGTTTCTGCTGTACCACATATCATGTGCCTAACTGTACATACAGTGGTA
Source organism: Podarcis erhardii (assembly GCF_964252035.2). NCBI lineage: Eukaryota > Metazoa > Chordata > Lepidosauria > Squamata > Lacertidae > Podarcis > Podarcis erhardii. Next base: position 1,703,482 of record NC_138515.1, read on the forward strand.
CCTTTAGTTATGAACTTAATTCGCTCCAGAGGTCTGTTCTTAACCTGAAACTGTTCTTAACTAGAGGCTTGCTTTCGCTAATGGGGGCCTCTTGCTGCTCTTGTGCCGCCGGCACATGATTTCCATTCTCATCCTGGGGCAAAGTTACTCGAGGTTACTCTTCCAGGTTAGTGGACTTTGTAACCTGAGGCGTTTGTAACTCGAGGTATCACTGTATTGGTTTTGCTGCTAGCTGCATAGTGGCTGCACTCTGCTTTGCTCTGCCAGAGTAGCTTATTGAGCAGAGAGGTGCTGTACCATGTGTTGTCGCCGTGCTCTTGTGATGCCGTATCCACACTGCATTGTGCACAGTTGCACTGCTATACCACAGAGCAATAAAGACCATTCACAGCAATTTTGGGGCATATGCCACATAATGGTTGCCTTATTGCACCTCACCGCATGTCGTGGCATTAGCCAGAGTCACTTTATTTTGCCAAAACATATGCTATCATTCTGCACTAGATCACACTGCTGTATTATACTGCAGCTCATGTTTAATCTGCTACAATGCATCACAGGCATGGCACTGTATACAATCAGACCTGCACATCGAGCTTCATGTTGGCTTCCATGCAGACACACAGTATTACCCAGAGCATACCACGTGCACAGATTTGCATGCTGTCTTGCTAGGCAGCACATGGACACATTCCATGTGATTGCATTATTGTGACTTACAGCCACTCTGCAAGTCTCCTTAAATAGTTCCCACAAACTGTGTGCCTGCTGTGCAGGGCCACATTAAAGCACCACTTGCATTTTAGTTCATGCTTCCATATTGTATTACATGCTATGCACAGCAGCACACAGCCGTATTCACCATGCTCTGCACTGCTGCAAGCACATTGCACAATGGATAGCAGGAGCAACTCCTTCAATGCGGTGTATGAAATTTGACCCAGAGACAATTCATCTGCAAATGATTTAGCTTCAGGTTCTCTACAAATGTTCATTGTGCTGTGAAGGAGAATCCTCCACCCCTTCTGGTTGTATTCTGCTCCTGAGACTGAGCTCTCCACCTGCAGCCATGTGCCCCTGTATACATGGCCAGTTGTGATTGCGCTGCATGCTGCAGCACTGCTCATCATGCTTCTGCAAAGTTAACACCATGTTCTGAATCCTCTCCACCAACTAGGCCTGCACATTGTCTTGAACTCTATCATGAAAGCCATGGTGCCCCTCCTGCACATTGCGCTGCTTGTCCTTTTCGTCATCATCATCTATGCTATCATTGGCTTGGAGCTCTTTATCGGCCGCATGCACAAGACCTGCTTCATCGTTGGTTCAGGTATAGTTCTGCAAGTGTGGGGGGAGGTATGTAGATCATTCTCGCCTCCAAAAATGTTAAATTTTAGGGAGAGAGACCAATCCAAGTGTGTGCAAATGAACTGTAGGGAATAATCCTACTCTTTCCTTCCAGAATGGGGAATAGCACTGCTGGGATGAATTTCTGTTGAATTCAGTTTTCAGTGTGAGAGCCGCAGTTCTGAAGAATGTGAAAGGCTTCTCTTTCAAGCATTTTTTCATACCTATTTGCAGCTATCTTTTATCATCATCTGCTGCTTTGTTGCTGCTGTTGTTATAAACTTGAAAGAGCCTTTCACAATGTGATCAGGAGCTACATAGTGAGTTTCATGTGCTACAGGGAAATAGGAGAGGTTGAGAGACCCCTCCCCCGAGCCTTGCCTCATCACGAGGCAAGAACAGGGAGTCTTCCCTGCACATTATCAAAACCTCATTCATTTGGGTTCAAAGCTCCATTCGCAAGGTGCCTGTTTGGTCAGAGGCTCCAGATCCCTGGCGATGTTGAGAAAAGGAATAACAGCAGAGTTTGCAGAAGGTGCCCACGACTCCCACAGAGCCTCAGGCCTCCAACAAAGGAAAACAGGGGAAGTGTCAATACCAAATGTAGTAATTCACTGGTAAATGTATCTACGTACTGGCTCAATGAGAAAGCTTTAGAAAGCCATAAGAAATTACTCATTGTATCAGTCTCAGTTCCAATGACATTCAGGACCCAGGGAAGTGAGGTATAAAAGGAGGGGTTAGTGAGCCCACCATAAACCCTGAGATGTACAGTCATGTCTGTCTGCAGGACCTTTGCAAGGAGTTTGTACTGTGAAAGAATATATTTGATTGACAGGTACATTCCTGGATCTCAGGTTCTACATGTGACCACACCTTTTCTGTGATGTATCTACGATGTCTTGATGATGCTTCTGGAAATGTATTATGGGAAACTTTTAAAACTGATGTAACCATTGTTTGGGGCTTCTGGCTGCTTCGTCTTTGTGGTGGTGGGAAGTCTTGCAACAATAAAGATCAGGCCTACAGGCCACCGTTTTGCTTCTATCTCCTGGCTGAAGTCTCTCACGGAGCAATGGTTCCAAACTACAAGAAAGAAGATTCCACCTAAACATTAGGAAGAACTTCCTGACAGTAAGAGCTGTTTGACAGTGGAATTTGCTGCCAAGGAGTGTGGTGGAGTCTCCTTCTTTGGAGGTCTTTAAGCAGAGGCTTGACAACCATATGTCAGGAGTGCTCTGATGGTGTTTCCTGCTTGGCAGGGGGTTGGACTCGATGGCCCTCGTGGTCTCTTCCAACTCTATGATTCTATGATTCTATGATTCTATGATTCTATGATTCTATGATTCTATGATTCTTGCTTGTGACCCCCGACCTGAACCTATGGGAGTCAAGGTTAGGCAATTGTGGGTGCTCCAAGGACTCCCTATTACACATGCAACCTCTCTTAGCTCAGTTAGATAGTGTGTGTTGCTGATAACGCCAAGGCCTTGGGTTTGATCGCCATACGGGCCACCTGCATATTCCTGCATTGCAGGGGGTTGGACTAGATGACCCTCAGAATTCCTTCCAACTCTACAATTCTATGATTCTAACCCAAATAGCCAGTTTCATTTTCAGCAACATAAATGCATGACTGGATTTTAAAAGCTGTCTACTGATATGCTTAATTGCCTAAATGTTAAAAGAATATTGAACTATCAAGTGAATTTTTGGGGTGTGTATGTTTTAGTATTTGGGGGTGGGGGGGGGTTGGAAATACAGGGCACATTTTAAGAGATATGCAGATGTTTGTGAAACATAGTTTGGTTCAGCACTAGAATGAACCTGTTACTCTTCTCCCTGTCTGTCCACCCCCCCCCAAAAAAATCTCTGCATCCCTTGCAGACCTGGAGGCTGAGGAGGACCCATCACCTTGTGCCTTCTCTGGGCATGGCCGGGAATGCTTGACGAACAATAGTGAGTGCCGTGGGAAGTGGGAAGGACCCAATGGTGGCATCACCAACTTCGACAACTTCTTTTTTGCCATGCTGACTGTCTTCCAGTGCATCACCATGGAAGGTTGGACCGATGTGCTCTACTGGGTGAGGCAGCCTCCTCCACTAGGGGGGGGGGGGGAGCAGCACTGCCAATGGCTCATACAGAGCAATCCATATAATTTCCTGCTTATTGTCCCTCTCTCTACTCCAGATGCAGGATGCAATGGGTCACGAACTGCCCTGGCTCTACTTTGTCAGCCTTGTCATCTTTGGCTCCTTCTTCGTGCTCAATCTGGTTTTGGGTGTGCTGAGTGGGTAAGTCGGATTTGGAGTGAGTATAGCATGTGAATCAGCCAGTGTATTTCTGGGATGCCTTTGAGGGCTGCTTCTTGTGCCTACATACATGTGGTAACTGGATAGCTGGATAAATAGATAGCATGTAACCATTCACACAAAATGGTTCCACCAGAATTCAAATGGGGAGGTGACTTCTGTGAGAGATCCAGAATCTGCCAAAGGTAGCATGGATTGCATTTGTACTTTGTAATATCTGTTGAATTTATTTTGCTCATTTGCAGTATCAAATGGTTATATTCTAGTGGGAAAGATTCTGCACTGCCACCCACTTTCCACCTCACAAGTCTAGTAGTAGTGATTCTATACTGTATTTGGTTTTTCATGATAGGATGTAGTTTCACTTGCTTGCATGAATCGTGGAATTGTTATGATTCATTCATTGGGTGCTTAAAGTAATGTTAGCCCCACACGGGGTGTGAGGGGACAAACCCGTTCCCATGGGTTCACAGTCAGATAGGAAGAATGAAGCATAAGCAAAAAGAGGGTAGGAAGGACATAAAATAAAACCAGAAAATGTAATTATGGTATTGTGTGATGTCTAAATTGACAAACTATTGTTGGGCAAACCAAAACCAGAAAACTTGGTTTGAAGTACCGGTACTATATTTGTTAACTATGGTTTAGTCTGATATCTGAATTAAGAAAGCATAGTTTACAATGGTTGCTTACCTTCTCAAAGACACACCTAGTAGAGTGAAGTTATAAACCTGAGTACTGATAAAACGGGAAATGGTAGCAGACCACCTCTCTAAACCATGACATCTCTTGTGTAGTTAACTGGTTAGCGTGAACCATGAGTTGGTATGATATCTTTTAGCCTAGCATATGCAAGTTAGTGTGTGCAATGATTGCTGGCAGTTGATGTGGTCCAGGTTCTATGCTGTACCGCTCCCCCCCCCCCAGCGAAGGGAGCAGAAGAAGCTAGTGGGTTATGGATTTAGGGCCAGAATGACTGATGCCAGATGCCAGGCAAAGGGAAGAGCCATTCTGCTGAGTTACCAACTTGTCAGGGCACTTTGATATAGTGTATAATAGTAGTGGTGACTGATTTTTTTTAGCAGGTGTGCACAGGGCCAGCCCTGCCATGAGGCAAGGTGAGGCGACAACCTCAGGCGGCAGGATCCATAGGGGCAGCAGACCCACCCTCCAAGGAAAGCATCGCCCACTGTTGCCACTGCTGCAGTGGCAGCAACAGCTGCGGCACACTTCTTGGAGGGCAAAATCTCCTTGGCAAGCCCCCCCCCCCACTGCCAGTGCTGCCTCTATTGCAGCCTCTTTGCAACTGCTGGTCTCTTCCAACTCTTGTCCCTGATATAGATCTCCTCCTCCCCATTGTTCCAGATGTAGATCTTCACTCACCCCTTCTTTCCTGGCCAGAGTGGAGGCATGATTTTGTGGTTCACTGCAGGTTCCAAAATGTCTTGGGGCAGCCTTGAGTGTGACACAAGCCATGCCCAAAGCATTAGACATTATAATAGAGACCCCGAGTGGTATGGTGGTTAGAGTGTTGGACTAAGACCTGGAAGAGCAACGGTCTAGTCCCCACTTGGCCATGAAGCTCACTTGGTGACCTTGGGCCATTCACTGTCTCTCAGCCTAATCTACCTCACAGGTTTGGGATCCATGAGTGGGAAAGTGCTGTTGTGCTCATGTCCTGCTGTGGAATCTCCATAAGCATCTGGCTGGCCTCTGTGAGAACAAAATGCTGCCCTAGATGGGCCTTTGGTCTGATCTAGCAGGGCTGCTCTTTTGTCACCCTGTGCCTTGTTATGGTTTTGCCTCTAATCTATGGATCTGTAGAGCAGAGCAGTGCAGAACTACCATGTCAGGCAAGAATTCAGGCCTGACTCTCGTATGCCATAGCCAGGAGTGCTGCAGATTTCAGGAGTGGTTCAGAAGTGCCATGAACTGTCATAACCCCATGTCACAGGTTGACCATCTGTGGTGTATTTTCTGTTCGCTGTCTGCCTGTGACATCTGTGGCCTAGCTGAGGGGGCCAGATCTGTGGGTAGCTGGCGTGTGGATGATCCTGACATTGGAGTGTATGTATTATATGTTTGTGGAGGTAGGTGGGAGCTTGTACTTAATTTCTCATTCCCTGCTCTGACTTTCTGATGTTTTGATTCAGCCCTGTGTGTCCCTTAAGCACCCAGAGAGCTTTCCGGCTGTGCCAAACACATGACAACCAGCTGGATCAAAGGCTGTGCTACTGGCAGGCGGGCTTTGCACCAGTAGGTGTCTTTCAGCAGATGGCTAAGCTGGCCTGTGCGGCTAATTTGACCCATTTCTCCCCACAGAGAATTTTCCAAGGAGCGAGAGAAGGCAAAGGCCCGGGGTGACTTCCAAAAGTTACGGGAGAAGCAGCAGATGGAGGAAGACCTGAAGGGCTATTTGGACTGGATCACGCAGGCCGAAGACATCGAGCCTGACGAGGAAGGGGACGAGGGAGACGAGAAGCACACTCGTAAGGGCTCCGCCTGCCACCCGCTGCCAGCTTCCTAGCCCTGCTTTGCCAGAGAACAGTGCCCTGCTGAAGGAGGGGACAGTTTAGTCAGTGGCCTGGATGCTACCATCTGGGCCTTGTGGCAGCTCTGGGTGAGGGGATTAGAGAGGAATCAATCCAAGCAGCAGCGATGCAAGATTAGTGAGAACCTGAGCATGCTGGCAGCTGGGGAAGGGATCCTTCTTGTGGAGAGGAGGGAGGGGAGTCGGATGCCGTGTACCTACTGGGGAAGCAGGTGGATCTGGCAGTCGGGGACACGACTGGATGGCAGGAACAGAACAGAAGGGCAGGGCAGGCCAGGCCGATCCCTCTGTCTCTTTATTTTTCTCCCTCTGCCTTTTGCTGAGGGAAGGGATACAGGGGTTGTGCTCTTTCCTTCAGCAATGCCCAGAATTGGCCAATTAGTAGCATGCTTTTACTTGTGCGTACCCTTCCCCATGGCTATAATTTGCAGCAAGGGAAAATGGAAGAGAGTTCCAAGGGTAAAACCCCTGGCACTGAGTTAATTAGTTCATTGGGACCTCATTAGTTACTTTGGGGTCACTGAGCAAGTGGTAAGAGCAACTAAGGTCAGCACTGTGAGTAGACAGATATTTATGAGTCTCCTATTCAGCTCATCTGTATTCCCTCCCCAGTCAGCTGAGGACAAATTTGGAGAATCTTGGTCCTTTCACCCTTCTGCCTCTCTGACTACCCTCTCAGAAATGGAGGCAACTGGGGCTTACCCACACTTACCTTTAGCCCTGCTCTTTCCAGGCATAGGTTTCCTTGGGAAAACCTGCTCTTTAAAGCTGAAGCAATGCAGGTTTTCAGCAGATTGCCATTTACTCCAATTCAGCAGTAAAGAGTGGGTTTTCACAGGGAAAGCTTTGGCGCAAGAGAGAGAGAGAGCTCAGACACAGAGCTTTAAATCATGGACCTATTGTAATTAAGGCAAAGTATATATCAGGGCTTTTTTTAAACCAGAACTCACAGGAACTTAGTTCCGGCACCTCTCAGGTGGGTGCCATAGCCATTATAAGAAAACAAGGAAGGCATTCATGGTGAGTACTAGCACCATTTTTTCTAGAAAAATAGCACAGGTACGTGTAATGAAAATAATCACAAGTGTTTCCCCTGCTTCCCACTGCCTCCATCCCCCCTCCTAAGGAATAGACATTCCTTATGTCTATTTTAGACAGAGCTATACAAATAGATAAATGAGGAAAAATAGATAAATTATAAATAAAATAGATAAATATAAATAGATAAATGAGGAAAATATTGTTGTTTCAGACCTTATCTATTTATAAATAGATAAATGAGGAAAAAGCGAAAATTTACTTTTTTAGAATTAAAAACGACATGTTGCCTTTTCAATCAGCACCATTTTAGTGCCCCGTTTTTCCGTTTAACCCAGGTGCCCTGTCTTGGGGGGGGTGACAAGAAGGCACCCTGCGGGGGCTTGCGCTGCCGCCGCTGTGCAAGCAGCCATCACGCAGCCACAGCCACATGTGGAGGATCTTCTGTTTGCAGCTGCAGCCGCGAGCAGAGGATCCGGGCGCCATCCGTACAGTGCTGGAGCGGCACCGCTGGCAAACTGCTATGTACAGCGCATGTGCGGCATCGCTACATACAGTGCATGCGTCGTACGTAGCGACGCCACACATGCACCCGCTTAGCCCCGCCCCGGGTGTCCCTATGCCTTCGTTCGCCCCTGGATCCCCAGAAAGCACAGTATCAGCTGAAGTGTGGAAAGCGCAAGTCTGCCCCTGTAGCTTTCAGTACTAGGAAGTGCAAATCGGGGGTGGAGGAGCCCTTGCTTCTTTGTTTAATCTTAGCAACTTGGACATAAGAAAAAGCAATCTGAAGAGAATGAGAGAAACCTGTCCACTTTTCTCCACTGTCTTTGTTATGTAACTCACATTAGTTTGTTATTCTTCATTCATTTACCCCTTTCCCTAAATTATTTCCTTTCCTATTCATCCCTCCATCCTGTCATTCATCCCTGCCTTGCTTATGGAAGGCGTGACTGTGGCGGACCTGACAGAAAAGAAGAAGAAGAAATGGTTCAGATACAGCAGTCACTCCACCGACACCCACAGTAATTTCCTCATTTTCTTCCATAAGTAGCCATGTTTCATTCTCTTTAAGAGCTAAGCAGAAAAATATATATTCAAAACGTATCATGTATTTCTGTCCAATCCCCCACCTAGGCTTCATCCACAGCCTACTTTGATTTCATTCATATTTTCTTTTTATGTTACATCCATCTTCATGCTTAAGCTGGAGACAGGTTTTTGTCTTCCAAAGTTGAATGCAGTTTGAAAATGCTTAATATGGTTACACATTTCCTGATTTTTGCCTCTTGATAAGCAGTTTTTTGAATTGTTTCGAACACCTGTAAAACTTGTTTAATAAGAGGTGGCAGTATGTGTACACCATTGGAAGAGAAGGCTTTTTCAAACTACTTCTTACTTTAAAAAAAAAAAAAAACATTTTTGTATTCAGCCTTAGAAGTACATTTGGGAACAACAACAACAAAAATGAATTTCTTGTGTTGGGCTGAGCTCATGTTGTGGGATGTTTTGGAGTCCAGTGAATTTTCTGTCTCAGAGACGGACTCCCTCCTCCCTCTGGTCTGCATTATGCTGCTCCCAGTGGACAGCTGTTGGCAGATGCCATTCCCGCCCCCCTATAATTCCCCTGGAATAATGTCACATGATGACATGCATCACTCACAAGGACATTATGGGGAAAGCAAAATGGTGGCCCCAGCCAATGGCAGCTGGGAATTTCAGCACCACTGTCACTGCAACAAAGGTGCTAGCAATGGAAAAAAGGCAGTTTGCTTTATTTCATTAATTCAGCCAAAATTTTAACTTTTCAAACTTTCAACCTACTCTTATGATGAATGTGACCAGTGTCACATTCATGATGCTGAAGGGAAGTCAGTGTTGTGGTTTTAATGCCACAACACTGACTTTAATGTGGTTTGTGCTGTTTTTGAAAATCCCACTTGCTTTTCTCTCTCCCCAGCCAGCCTCCCTGCCAGTGAAACCACCTCAGTGAATACGGAGAATGTTGGGGAGGAAGAGCATCACCAGAACAATTGCTGCGATGTGTGTTTGTGAGTTTGTGAGTTTCCTTAGTCAAAGGGAGGGAGGGCAGAATGGATTAGTACAGTAATGTTACATTTTCAGTTTCTTTGGGTTGGGGTTGACTCACAGGGGAGTTTACAAAAACAACAACACCCCACCCACAAAATTACATAATGTATTAACAAACAAAAACAGTACCCTGCCCCCAATTTAAAATGCCAAGGCCTAGGAGAAGAGGAACGTTTTTGCCTGGCGCCTAAATAATGATGACACCAGGCGAGCCTCCCTGGGGAGAGCATTCCACAAATGGGGAGCCACTGCAGAGAAGGCCCTGTTCTCGTGTTGCCACCCTCTGGATTTTCTGTGGAGGCACACAAAGAATGGCCTCTGGTGAGGGTTGCAGGGTCTGGGTCACTTCATATGGGGAGAGATGGTCCTTGAGGTATTGTGGTCCTGAGCTCTTTAAGGCTTTGTGGGTAAAAAACAGCACTTTGAATTGACCCCAGAACCTCTCAGCCTGTGCAGTCAGGCCAGGATTGGCATTATATGCTCAAATCGTCTTGCCCCAATGAGCAACCTGGCTGTTGAATTCTGCACCAGCAGAAGTTTCTGAACCATCCTCAGAGGCGGTCCCACATATAATGTATTGCAGTAATCTAACCCAGAGGTTACCAGAGTGTAGACAACAGAAGTTAGAGGCAGAGCTGGGCCACCACCAGCTGAAGCTTATAGAAGGCACTCCTGTTGCTGCTACCCTCTTCTTCCAGGTCTAGTCCGGGCTCAGTCACCTGGGCAGGTGGTCTTGCATGAAGGAAAGTGGGTGGCTGACAAGCAAGAAGGCAGGTGGGCACTGCTGCTGAGATGCTCTGACAGTTATCCTCTCTGCCAATGATTGCGTGCTTCTGCACCACTCTGCCTCCTCCTCTGTTTCCATGCTGAATGAAGGAGGCTGAGTACCACAGTGACATTACAGACTCCGTGTAAAATAGAAGAGATGGAGGAGTGGTAGAGCAGCAGTGGCAGCTAGGCAGCTGAGCGAATTAGCTCAGTGTGCTGAAAACAAGACTATGGGCCAATGTAGAGAGGCTGCAACTCCAGATAGCTTTGATTCTAGGTTTAAAATAAGCCTAGAAAGAGCTTCATAGTTTGAACCTAACCTACATTGCTAACCACTTCCTCCTGTTTACCACAGTGTGTCCTCTCCTTTCAGGCAAGAGTGCTTTGTAATGGTGCCCAAATCATCACTGAAGGGCAAGTGTGTCTTGCCAAGAATCTAACCAGTCTAAGGCATTTTTAGGCCCTCAAATTAAACATGACACAGTTCCTTTACCGCTGTGACTTAACATGGCACAATTTATCAGTGCTCTTCAGCAGCTTATATTCATTTTAGTAAGATTTGCACATGAGAAAGTCCAAGTGGATTGGGTCCCATATGTTGCTTCTTGCTGGGAGGAATTCAGAATAATGCTAAGCAGATTACTCTGTCAGTGCAAGCATTCCTGCTTGCCTGGTGGAATAATCTGCCCTCTTGTCCCCCTGTACACTGTTCTGGGGGTTATCCTGATCTCTGCTGAAGCCAATTTGGCGGGGAGGAGGGAGGAATGGGGGGAGGCGAGGGGAAGAAAAGCAGAAGCCCTTGCAGTGGCTTCCGTTGGCAGGTCTAGTTACCACCCGCTGTCCCACTCTTTCTCCCTTGATAGCACTCAAAATATGCTTTCTCGGGCAACTGCCTCATCTTGCTTCATAGTAGGGGCACCCCTGGCAGCTGAACATGAGAAAATAATTGCTAGGGTAGGGCAGAATAGAGATGGGCAGAGGGGGAGACACATTGTTGGGCTGTCCCAACTCTTGATTGTTGCTTTAACCTCTGTGCACCGTGGCTTAACCCAGTGCTTACAAGAAGGTCAGATTCCAGCCCAGATCATAAAACTGAGCAACTGCGGTAAAGCTGAGACAACTTTAGAAGGTGATTCTTCTAGCGACGGTCCTATATTTACTATCTGATAGTAGAAACAGAAAGAAATAGGCTATTTTTTAGTGTCCTTGCCTGCAACCTTTTCTTGGCATGAAGATGCAGTGATGGGAGACATTTTCTATCTGCTTCATTTCTGCCTGTCAGGTTGCATTTAAAGGTGTAGCATAAAGGCTAGCAAAATAAATTAATAAATAAAATGTCGGGGGTGCCACCTGGCAGCCCTAATTTGGGTTTGGGATATCTGTGAAATATGAACTGCTGACAGTGTCTGTGAGCCTCCTCTAAGAACTGCTGCCCCTGTATCTTTGATCAATTTGTAATTTCTCAGCTTTCAACTGCAGCTGAGAGAGAGCTGTGTTTAATTTTCTTGTTGAATTTCTCCTGTCTTCCACAGAGGCAAGCTCTCCAAGACCAAATTTGGGTGAGTAGGATGAAAGTTGCCTTCCCCTCTGCCCAGCGCTCTCCTGCTCTCTGGCTCTCATCAGTGATATCTGTCCCTCCTCCCATCCCCCCTCTGCTGCAGCCGCCGAGTGCGACGCATCAACCGTCTCTTCCGGAAGAAATGTCGCCTGGCTGTCAAATCTGTCTCTTTCTACTGGATGGTCCTGCTCCTTGTCTTTCTCAACACTCTCACAATTGCCTCTGAGCATTACAATCAGCCTGATTGGCTCACGCAAATCCAAGGTAGGGTTGCAAGACACAGGGAATGTATACAAGCACCAGCAAGGGAGTATTGTCCAGGAGTTAGTGCAGAGCAGGGAGAGCCTCTAAGGCCCATCTGCACTATGCATTTAAAGCAGTATCATGCCACTTTAAACAGAGTTCGCTGGGAAGGGGGATTGACTGTTAAACCACTCTGGAAATTGTAGCTCTGTGAGGGAACGGGGGTCACCTAACAACTCCCCACACTCTTAACAAACTACAGTTCCCAGGATTCTTTGGAGCACCATTGCTGTTTAAAGTGGATAATGTATGGTATGGATGTGGCCTAAGAGGGTAGCTTAGTGATTGTGGTCAGGACTGAGAAGCAGGAACATGGTTTTGAATTAATTTTTAATATACAATTGGCTGAGGTGGGGATGGGGTTGTTGCCTCCCTTCCCCAACTATGGATTTTGGGGGGAAACAAAATTCGGTTGTTCCACTTCTCTTAAACAAAACCACACACTGGTTTAGAAATTCTTGACTGCCATCTACTGTTCTTGTTCTGTAGCAGGAGTGGCTGAACCATGATCCTCAAGGTGTTGCTGGACTTTTAACTTTCATCATCCGTGACCTGACACTGGGCAGCATGTGCTGGCTGGGGGCGGGGGCGGGGGTTAAAGGGAGCCCACTGATGCCTCATGGGGCACCGTTTCTCCATCCCTATTGTAAGGCAATTTTATCTGGCTCTTTCCTGCCCTAACAAACCTTTACCAAGACATAGCAAAAACTTTGCCCACAGTTCTATTTGCAAGTAAAAGAAAAACATGTCCAAGCCATAAGAAACACAGATATTCAGATATTTACATTCCTCTCTTTAGATTTATCTGTGCCGAGTATGTAATATGTAACTGCATATGTTTGTATGCAATGCATTGCCTGCCCTGAGCACATGTGCTTCATAACTGGAAATCCTAACTGACACCAGCTTTGATATGGAGCATGACTGCTTACACATCTGTGTGGATTTCCTACCTCTGGATGGACTGATATCTGGGGAACAAATGATATGGTCCCTGAGAATATTGAAATTGCGCATACTTGAGCTGATATGCATGAAATAAATCCTACAGCTGCTTGGTCAGTCTAGTTTGCAGGTTACCAGTTGACCATCCCTGTTTTGAACTTGGAGGCTTGCTGAAAAATACTTGGGCAGCTGATCTCATCCCCATCCATTCCAAAGTGCCTTGTATATGTGAGTTACTCTGTAAAGAAGGATCAACAGGGAAGTGCAGAAGATGGTCAAATGGAGAGCTGAGGAGTCTCCATTTACTCCTCTCTGCTCTGCCATTTTCGTCCAGCTCAAAATATTTTAAGTCTTCAACATATTATTCCCACTTTGCAGATGGAAACTGTGAAAAAGCATCTGTCCTCCAGTCTGTCTGACACCCAGTGTACTGTGTGGTACTTAATTAACATTGAGGACTAGGAGCATAAGGCTGTCCCATATACCTCTTGTTGACCCTCTACTCTTTCTTGCTACAGCTTATGCTAACAAAGTACTGTTATCGCTGTTCACCATGGAGATGCTGTTGAAGATGTACAGTCTGGGACTACAGGCCTATTTTGTCAGCTTCTTCAACCGCTTTGATTGTTTTGTGGTATGTGGTGGAATCCTGGAGACTGTCTTGGTAGAGTTTGAGATCATGCAACCTCTTGGAATCTCTGTGCTTCGCTGTGTCCGCCTCTTACGGATCTTCAAAGTCACCAGGTGAGGTGGTGGTCGTAGTCATGGGTGATTGGGTGGCATTGCTTAGGGCTGGGGCATGCACTCAGGGTTAGCTTAATTCAAGGTGTTTGCCTGCTAGAAAATTCAGGTTGATTTGCTTATGGCTTGAAGATATATTACTATAGAACCCTAGGCAGGTGGTCAGTATGTACTTATTGCACTTATATTAGCCTCTTCCCTCAGAAGCTAAGATCAATTTACATCTGCTTCCTCTACATCAGGGGAGGGGAGCCTGTTGCCCTGCAGATGTTGTTGGAGTACAGCTCCCATTGTCCCTTGACTATTGGCCATACTAGCAGGGCCTGGTGAGAGGTGGAGGCCAGCGAGGCCAGTTTCCCCATCCCTATTCTAGTAGTGCTGGTTCTTACCTGTGAGCTAAAGTGCCCCAAGTCCCTCGACCCATTTATCCATCCCTGGTTTGCTTTCCAGGCACTGGGCCTCGCTGAGCAACCTCGTGGCCTCCTTGCTGAACTCCATGAAGTCCATTGCGTCCTTGCTGCTCTTGCTTTTCCTCTTCATTATCATCTTCTCATTGCTGGGCATGCAGCTTTTTGGGGGCAAGTTCAACTTTGATGAGACCCAGACCAAGCGCAGTACTTTTGACACGTTCCCCCAGGCCTTGCTCACAGTCTTCCAGGTAAAAACACACATGGGGTACAAGTGGGGTGGCTGGGACCAGCCTTCGACAGGTTTGGGTGCTTACTGGGGACTGGGCTATGTAAGGGACAAATGGTTGAAGCCCCTTATTTCCCACCTGGATCCCAATCCTGTCAACTTCCCCATCCCACTATTATTATTATTATTATTATTTTAAAAAAACGTTCAAGAGGGAGGGAATGGCAACAGCTGTCAATGCAGCTTCCCATGACTCATGGGTGATCTTAGGAGCCACTCAGTTGTGTCCTTGAAACAGACTTAAAGAACAGTACAAGGAAGCAGTGTGATCCCTTCAATAATTGAAGGGTTGTTGACCCTGGTGCACAGAAGAAAAAAGAGCTTAAAGTTCCATAGAATCACATGTTATAGTTTTAATGGGTATCCATTACAGAACGAGAGGCAAAACTAGTATGCTCATATCGGCTCTGTGGCCAATTGCATATAAGGAAGGAGCAGGTGTGCAGGCTGCCCTGCGCCAACCTGAGCTTTTAACCCTATTAACCTCTGCACCTCAGTTCTCTTTTTTCTTTGTTGGGACTCCAAAATGGGAAATATATCCCACCAGAAGTAAAACAGTTGGGGTGTAGTGGTTTCACAGCAAAAATAAAGAGATCCTTTCAATCTCCATTAAGCTTTCAATTCTTGCCGTCAGATCTGTATGCCATAATCACTTCTAATTTAGCTGACCCTAAAATTCTAAAAATACAGGCCTTGGTTTACCCCACCTCATCACCACAATTATAATAATATTAATTATACATTCTGTGGGAGAAGCAACACAAAACTGTGACTGGTCCTAGCTTTCTGGGAGTTTTAAGTGTTGATAGGGAAAGAAAGATATGTATGGTGTCATGAATTTAGACTTTGTGTTCTCAGTTTATAATCACAGTCTTTTGGAAGCCCTAGGCTGCCAATTTACCACCTGTAGCTGATAAAAGCACTTTAACAAAGTGCATACCTAAAACTGTGTCAGGCTCAATTTTGGTTTCGTATACAGTAACCAGGTACAAGAGAATATTTGCTTTCATCTTCTATTTTTATTACTAAACAAATACTTCTAATAACACATGGATATCAAAATATAAAGCATACCCACTAGGATAAGCAACAATACAGTGGTGCCCCGCAAGACAAACGCCTCGCAAGATGGAAAACCCGCTAGACAAAAGGGTTTTCCATTTTGGAGGCGCTTCGCAAAACAAATTTCCCTATGGGCTTGCTTCGCAAGACGAAATGTCTTGCGAGTTTTTCTGACTTTTTTTCCCTCCCCCCCCTTTTTCTAAGCCGCTAAGCCGCTTATCAGCTGATCCGCTAAGCCGCTAAGCCGCTAAAAGCCGCTAATAGCGCTAATCCGCTAAGCCGTCAATGGGCTTGCTTCGCAAGATGAAAAAACCGCTAGACGGAGAGAATCGCGGAACGGATTCTTTTCGTCTTGCGAGGCACCACTGTAGTTCTGAAACATTTCTTACCGTATTACAGAGGCTAGGTATGGAGATTTCGGTAGTTGAAAATAGGATACCATATTCTAAGATCCAAGTTCTTATCAGCTCCTTTAGAGTAAGGTGCTGCTAGCCATTTAGGGGCTATAAGCAAGAGAGATTCAGATGGTAGGAAGCTGATATATACAAAGATCGGCTCATGTTTATACTGTTTCTGAATATTTTATTTTGTTATATTTTAAGCTCACAATCTGAACTATCTCATAGTCCCTAAATATTTCCAAGAATTTAACATAAATGATTACTGGTTTGTTCACAGTCATCCTAATTTGCTTGCTCAAAATTTACTTGGTGGTTAGACAAAGGGTTCTTCCACACTTCTGTTTATTCCATGCCTAGAAAGCATGAGTCCAACCGAGTAGTTTTCTCCTTGCCTTCTTCCTTTCCTAGGGAAAACTCACTCTTTAACTTGGAGCAAATGTCAGTCTGGGGGAAACTTAAATTGCTGTTTGCTCCAACTGAGCACTAAGAGTGGGTTTTCCCCAGGGGAGAGCAGCAAGATGAGAAAGTATGAGCAAGTCTTGGGTCTGGTCTTTATTAAGCACATATTCTGATTTGTTTACGGGATGATTATATGACAGTGAGTATTTATCTTGCATTCATCTGGAGTGTCACAAGTTCCCCGGAATACCACAAAGAACACTGCTATAGAGTTGAGTGTTGTGCTAATTACATTATTTATTACCTCTAATTGATTTTATTATTGATTTGTTTTAAATTGCATTGTAATAAATGTATTGGGATAAATGTATTGGCGGGTGGCATATAAGTACTTTAAATAAGCAGTTAAAAAACAACAACATTTAATTGTGGAACTATCTTAATTATATTTGCTGTTCCCTTTGCTCATGCCACAGATCCTGACAGGGGAGGACTGGAATGCAGTGATGTATGATGGGATCATGGCCTATGGCGGCCCCTATTTCCCAGGTATGCTGGTCTGTGTCTATTTCATCATCCTCTTCATTTGCGGCAACTGTATCCTTTGATTGGCGGTGAAGATTAATGGACCTTAAGTCCAAGAGGATTGATGCTAGGCTGCTAGATTGCTGATGAAAAATTGCTGAGTCGGGCCCCCAAATTTAATTCAGGTCCTCACCTTTCCAGACCCTGAAGTTAGAAATCAAGCTGACCTTCCCATGGTTACATTAGGATGGAATAGTGGTTGCTACTGCAGTGCTTAAATAGGGATCGGATACAGGGCAGGTAGCAGGAGTAAGGGCATTTGCATCTGTGAATGCTGGGATACATGGTTTGATTGGGCAGCATATATTCTTTTTAAATGCTTATGAAACTGCAGATGAGGAGCATCATCTAGAAAGAGACATTCTCACTTCCCTCACACACAGGATGAAATGCCTCTCCTAAGAGGATGCTGACTAGGATACACTAGTGCATAATCTAACAGCAAATAATAGTATACAACTTCTTTCAGAACTATTGCTTTTACAGTTTATATAGATTTGATTGCTAGAATGAACAAATAAAACTCGTATGATTAATCTGTTCACATGTCTTTAACGGGGGCACAGCCCTCATCCTGAGGGTGTGTTGGCTCGGGATGGTTATTACCCCATTGCATCAGGTTACATTTTTCTGAACTTTCAACCCCAGATATTCTACTCAATGTCTTCTTGGCCATTGCTGTGGACAATCTGGCAGATGGCGACAACATCAATACCTCCAAGGAGGGGGAACACAAGGAAAAGTGAGAACTGTAATCTAAGGGGGGGGGGGTGGCAGGTTGGAGAAGAAAGTGAACTGACCAAATGTTGCTCAGTTTCTAGCTTTGTTTTTATTTGTATTGTTTTTAAATTGCTCATTGTAAGGCTTCCTTCTGATGATTTTGTTCTGAAAGAAAGGGCACATTTAAAGAAGCCCGCCTCCCCCTTGGGTCCTCCTCCCCCTGAGGCAGAGTCTAGATTTTCCTTTCTACCCTTTTCTATAACTCTCATCTTTCCCCCTCTTCCCTGCCACAATTCAGAGAGGCACCAGCAGAGGGGGAGCAGAGCAATGAGAAAGAAGAAGAGAAAAATGTGAAGGTGAGAACTGAAACCCTGACCTTCATTTTTGACCTTGTTGCTTCTAGAGATGCAAGTAGCCCTCCCACAGATCAGTAGGCAGCAATTCCACATGAGTAATTGATATATAACCGGGACGCGGGTGGCGCTGTGGGTAAAACCTCAGTGCCTAGGACTTGCCGATCGAAAGGTCGGCGGTTCGAATCCCCGCGGCAGGGTGCGCTCCCATTGCTCGGTCCCAGCACCTGCCAACCTAGCAGTTCGAAAGCACCCCCGGGTGCAAGTAGATGAATAGGGACCGCTTACTGGCGGGAAGGTAAACAGCATTTCCATGTGCTGCGCTGGCTCGCCAGATGCAGCTTTGTCACGCTGGCCACATGACCCGGAAGTGTCTCCGGACAGTGCTGGCCCCCGGCCTCTTAAGTGAGATGGCCGCACAACCCTAGAGTCGGACACGACTGGCCCGTATGGGCAGGGGTACCTTTACCTTTAATAGATATATAACTTTCTGTTTATTATCACTGTCTAAGGCAGCTTTTGCCAATCCACTGTCCTCCTGAGGTTTTGGTCTACAACTTCCACCAGCCTTAGCCAGCTGATTTCTATGTGTCTTTATGGCCTAGTTCACTAACAGAACAATCCAAATTCTGCCCAGGGAGCAGCAGGAGGGCAGATCAACCACTGCACCTGAAACCCTGCTGGCTGCTGCTGCTGGCCAGTGGCATGGCCAAATCTAAAAGAGAAAACACCCAGCACCTCCTCCCCTGTCCAGTACAAGCCAGAATGGATTCTGCATGGTGCTGGCAAGGGCAGAAGGGGTTTTGTTTCAGATTTTGCTGTGCCACAGGTATAGCCACTGGTAGCCTGCTAAGACCCATTTGGAGCATTTCCACAATCTGCCACTGGTGGAAGCTTCCTATCCTACTGAGTACCAAAAGTCACCACCTACAGAAGGTCATTGGCACTTCAACCTAACCCTGTCTAGCAGCATGGACCAGATGTAAGGATTGCACTGTAAAGAAACACAGCCTGTTTCTGGGCTGTGCCACTTCAGGCAAAGACTTGCAAGACCGAACACCCCTTCATGCAACCCCCCACTCTCCATCCCCCACCACACACACAGCTATTATGACCCCCTATCCTCCACCCAGAGGGATGCGGGTGGCACTGTGGGTTAAACCACAGAGCCTAGGATTTGCTGATCAGAAGGTCGGCGGTTCGAATCCCTGCAATGGGGTGAGCTACCGTTGCTTGGTCCCTGCTCCTGCCAACCTAGCAGTTCGAAAGCATGCCAAAGTGCAAGTAGATAAATAGGTATCGCTCTGGCGGGAAGGTAAACGGTGTTTCTGTGCGCTGCTCTGGTTCGCCAGAAGCGGCTTAGTCATGCTGGCCACATGACCTGGAAGCTGTACGCCGGCTCCCTCGGCCAATAAAGCGAGATGAGCGCCGCAACCCCAGAGTCGGCCACAACTGGACCTAATGGTCAAGGGTCCCTTTACCTTTACCTCTATCCTCCACCCAAATACAGGCTTCATCCAGGTACATAAAGCTCCATCCCCACACCCCCACCCCTGGGGTTCATGGCAGCTTCAGTGGAGAGTGGTCAGATCAAAAAATGGCACAGGGGAATGATAAACACCCAACACTTCACCTCTTATGATAACTGGAGCCATTGCTGTGGCTGCTTTTAAGGGGGTGGAGGACAAAGAAAGGCCTGGAGATTTAATTATGGCCTTTGAATCATGTCTGCTTCAACCTCTGAGAGAGTGCCCTCTTCTGCCTATTTCTAGTAAGCACAGGCCTCAACCAGGTGTGCATGTGTGAACTGGCTTGCTAGCTTTTAGTCACATGGTGGAGAGCTGTAGTGGCTCAACAGGTTGCATGGAGGTAACTTGCCCTGCTCCTCCTTAAAGGGCTGAAGTAAATGAGGCAGTGCAGCCATGTTTGCAGCTCACACGTCTGTTCTGTTTGAATCAAAAGCAGGAACTGAGAGGTCTAATTTTTACAACAAAAGGACCATGAAGGTGAGTTAGGCTCAGCACACTGTTCTCTCAGCACTGTTCTGATGGTAAACGTGTGGTGGGCTGAGGAGAAAAGCTCTGGTAGGAATGGAGTGGGAGTGTCTCATCCACACATCTATTTTAATATAAGAATTGGTGTTGCTTAGACTGCCCTCCCCCCAGCCTGCTTTAGACATGGATGGAGTAGACATATGAAGAAGTGTGTTTTTGAGAGCCAGTGTGGTGTAGTGGTTAAGAGAGGTAGTCTCCTAATCTGGGGAACCGGATTCGTGTCTCCGCTCCTCCACATGCAGCTGCTGGGTGACCTTGGGCCAGTCACACTTCTCTGAAGTCTCTCAGCCCCACTCACCTCACAGAGTGTTTGTTGTGGGGGAGGAAGGGAAAGGAGAATGTTAGCCGCTTTGAGACTCCTTCGGGTAGTGATAAAGCGGGATATCAAATCCAAACTCTTCTTCTTCTTCTTCTTTTCCTGTCATATCATTTGTGGCTGACTCCTCATCTTTATTGGTTGGTGATAAAACAGACTCTGCAGGTTGTAGAAGACCAGGGCCTCTTTCTTTCTTCGCAGGCATATCATTGGTACAATAATAGTGCCGTAGTGGTGGATTTATACTGAACCACATCCTTCTGCTTTATTTGTTATTCTGGCATGTTTTCCCAGTGTTACTGTATTATTGCTGTTTAGAGAGGCACTCTTGCCCCATAGCACAATAGAAGTGGGACAAAATAAATCATAGAGCATTTATGGTACGAAAAATTACAGGATTTCAGCAGGAAGCTACTGAATCTGGCTAGAAATGAAGCAGTGCGTCTGCCCCAAAGCTTCTCCAGGCGCAGACAGGATTAAAAGTAGGATTGAGTACAACTGCTCGGAAACCATCATGAACACAGATTGTCATGGATCCCCAATAAAAAGGAGATCTGGAAGTGCCCCTGGCAGGAAATATGCATCCTGAATTGAGCTGCATGCTGCATGCGTGCACATGTACAAGGCAGAGGTGCTTGTCATGCCCTTCTCTGCACAGGCCCTTGTGCAAGCACAACAGTCACTTATGCAATGGGTGACAGCCTGGAAACTTTTGAGAAGGATCTCTCTCTTTCATTCAGATCTCACCCCCACCCCCATTACACACGCAAACACACACACGTCTAAGGCAGCCTCGCACTTGAACCCTCCTGAGGAAGTGCCCACCCCCCACCTCTAGGGTGGTGGCAGTCTTGTGGTGAAGTTTCCTGCCTTAGTCCAGGGTGGTGAAGTTTCCTGCCTTAGTCCTGAAGGTCAGAAAGGCTGAACTGGACACTCCTCTCTCCTCACTCTATCTGTAGCCATAGCCAGCAAATACTACAGAAACTGTTGTATGAAGTCCAGTCTCTCCTGCTCTGCCCTCCATCCCACTCAAACGTGCATTGGTGATGCCCAGTCTGCTTTCTCCTCAGGTGGAATGTGGGGAGGAAGAGGAGGAGGAAGTAGAGGAAGGCAGTGAAGAAGCAGGTGAGGAAAGAAACGTTGTGTATGGTACTATGACAATCATGAGGATTGTTACCTTACTGAGACAAAAAGGCTATTTATGTTTTCACACATGAGACCAAAGCAGCTCTTGGCTGCAGCCTGGTTTGTAATTGAATGTAAAACTTACAATTGACCAGGCTGCTTATTCTGCCTCTCCTCCTCCCAGCTTTTCTCTTCCACGTAAACAACTATCAGGCATCAACATAAATTGCCTTGGAACTCCTCTGGGATATATAAGCCTTAAGTATAAAAGGCAGCTACTGTATTGCAGGGAACCAGGAAGGGGATCAATGGCAACATGAGTTCAGGCTCTAAGCTTGGAGAACTGGGCCTAAACTAACACAATGGATTTCAATAGGGACAAAGGCAAGGTCCTTCACTGAGGCAGGAAGAACCAGCTGCAAAAATATAAGAGAAGGAACATCGGGCTTGCCAGCAGGGCATGTGAAAAAGATCTAGGGGTCTTAGAGGACCACAAACTGAACATGAGTCAACAGTGTGATGCAACAGCAAAAAAGCTAATGCTATTCTAGGTTGCATCATCAGAAGTATAATGTTCAAGGGACTTAATAGTACCGCTCTATTCTGCCCTGGTCAGAGCACACCTAGAGCCCTGTGCCTAGTTCTGGGCATCACAATTTAAGAAGAATATTGACAAGCTGGAACGTGTGCAGAGGAGGGCAACCAAGATGATCAAGGGTCTGGAAACCAAGCCTTATGAGGAATGGTTGAGGGAGTTGGAGATATTTAGCCTGGAGAAGAGGAGACTGAGATGAGATATGATAGCCATCTTCAAATATTAAAAAGGCTGTTGAATGGAGGATGGAGCAAGCTTGTTTTCACCTGCTCCAGAGGGAACCAAAGGCTTGATGTTACAAGAAAGGAGATTTTGACTCAACATCAGGAATAACTTTCTGGTGTAAGAGTCTTTTGACAGTGGAACGGGATCCCTTGGAAGGTAGTGGATTCTCCTTCCCTGGTGATTTTAAAGCAGAAGTTGGATGGCCATCTGTCTGGGATGCTTTATTTGAGATTCCTGCATTGCAGGGGGTCGGACTAGATAACCTTCAGAGTCCTTTCCAACTCTGAAATTCTGTGGTTCTATGCAGCCTCTTTCTCTTCTGCTGCAGCTCACTTTTTCCATTAGCCTTTGCATAGCCTCCCCTCAACCTTCCTCCCTTCCTGTATCAACTGTTAAATTGTAAGTTTCTTGGGGCAATTGCACCTCTTCTCTGTTGTTACTCTGTAATGCACCATGCACATTTATGGTACAGTCAAACCTTGGATGTTAAACGTAATCTGCCCTGGAAGACCGCTTGACTTCCAAAAGGTTTGACAACTGAAAACTGATGGCAGAAGCCTCAATACAATAGGGAAATTCAAAACAGAAGCCACATAGCACATTCGGCTTCCAAAAACTATTCAAAAACTGGAGCAGTCACTTCCGGGTTTTCGGCGTTCAGGAGCCAAAACGTTCCAAAACAGAGGCATTCGGGAACCAAGGTTTGACTGTACTATATAATTATCACATCAGTTCATAATAGTTAGACATTATTCTCTCTCTCTCTCTCTCTCTCTCTCTCATTAACACACACACACACACACACACACACACACACACACACTGCTGTAATGAATATGGCTCCCGAGGAATCCTTAAAACCAAATGTGGAGAACCTTTGACCTTCTAGATGTTGCTGAACTACAATTCCCATCGCCCCAGGCTATTGGCCATGCTTGTCGAGGCTCATGGGAGTTGTAGTTCAGCTTCAGATGAGGGCCAAAGGTTCCTCAGTCCTTGCTTAATCCTACACCTTGTCTTGTTTTCAGGTGAGGAGGAAGAGGAAGAAGAGGCAGAAGGAGATCAGCAGAGCTTGGCAGAGTCTCACCTAGACAAACTGGAGGAAACCCCCACAGAGAAGGTGTTACCAATTCCTGATGGAAGTTCCTTCTTCTGCCTTAGCAAGACAAATCCGTGAGTACAGAAAGGCATGAAGCAAGGAGGAAGAAGGTGGGGCTGCCTTTCTCTTTCAGTGGAATGTGACCTCAGTTTGTTCACAATTCTGCAAGAGTTGTAGGTCCAGGAATTTCCTCTTCTGGTGCCAGGGCTGTGCAGGTGTCAGACCTGCAAGCAGTCACTTGGAAAGGCGAAGGTGCAGCCTACTTTAGCTCAAGACCCAGAACAGCAAACAAAGGTCACATACAGGTCCATAGTTACGGCAGGCCAGCATGAAGGTACAGAACAGTGAACAGCCATCAGAAGGACTTGATGCAATGTAGTCTGCATGACTGTTCTAGCAGTAGCTTTTTCACACTGGAAAACCATGTTTGAAGCACCAGTTCTGTAAGGCCAGCCTGGCTCCTGTTGCCCCCACAGATTGCCTGGCCTGACTGGCCTGATGAGCTGCAGTACTCCTCTCGGGACATTATCTGGATGGCACTGCAGCATGCCAAATCCTCAATCTGCAAACAGCCCTGGTGGTGCAAGGTGGCAGGGTCCCTGTGGCCAGAGTCCCTGGTGTGAGTGCCCTAATAACCTACATGTAGAAGCATACTGTATCTATGCTACTAATTTACTGTATATATCCATTTAACTGTTGTGTCTTCCACACCAAAGAATCCTCAAAACTAGGTTTGGCAAGTGATTTCTAGTGTTGCCTGGGTTCCTGGAGCAGAGGGCATGACTAACCAGTGTAAGACTATGGTAAAAAAATTGCCAGAGATCCTGGTTTCATTGTGGTCCCACTTTGGGGACCCATTGGTTGAGAGCAGTAGGGGACAACTGGAGGCACTGTCTGGCTATGCTTGGGCAGACCCAGAACTGCCAGGGTTCACGCTGGTGGTGGAGTTTTAGCCTTCTTCCCAGGTATCTCAACCCAAGGTCAAGGGAGTAGGCAAATCCCAAGGTCAATCTTTGCTTGGCTTCAGAGATTTTGCTGCTGGCTTTTCTCCCCATGTCAGTCCAGCCCACTTCCAAGGCACCACCCAGGCTCTTCCCTCTAATCTTGCCCACATCTGCCAGGATCGCCCTTTAGCTCCCCATCTCCACCTCCTGATTCGCAGGGGAGTCTGCATGTGCCTCAGGAAACTTGGCTGCTCCTATTGTGTGTTGCTGGCTCACTATGGTGGCCGCCTTTCTTTCTCTCGCCAGGCTTCGTGTTGGGTGCCACAAATTGATCCATCACCACATTTTCACCAATCTCATCCTTGTCTTCATCATCCTCAGCAGCATCTCCCTGGCAGCAGAGGACCCTATCCGAGCACACTCCTTCCGCAACAATGTAAGCCATGCCATATGGAAAGGTGGTTGGGTAGAATGGAAGACAGAGGGCGAGAGACAGAAGAGTGTCTCACCCTCTGCTCTGTCCTTTCTCTCTCTCACTCCTCTCTTATTTCCTCATTTTTCCATTCTCTTTCTCCCCCACCCCTCTCCTGTTCCCCCCTCTCATTACACAGATTCTGGGATACTTTGATTATGCCTTCACTTCTATCTTCACTGTTGAGATCCTACTCAAGGTACCAGAAGATGAGGAAGGGGAGAGTAGCCAGCCCTCAGTGGATGCCCCAGTGGCCAAGTCTCTAGGGTTGCCCACACCTGCACGTGGGCCACGTCTGCAGGGTGGCACCAAACAACCAGACCATAGCTGCTTCTGCTAGTGTCCTCATAGCCCCATGGCTGGCAATCAGGGTTGGGGTTGGGGTGGAGAAGGGGGTCAGCAACTGCAGAATGAGCTACAAGTCATTGGGGAGTAGGGGGGTGGGAGAGAAGATGTGGCTCCCAGCAACAAGGAGGGAAAGGTCAGGGCTGCACTTCTCAGCTCCTGTCTAGAGGCCTTTGACTCTTACTACCCACCATGAATTTAGCTCCAACACAGCTGTGGACTGTGCAGAACAGTGGTGGGCATAAGGAGACCAAGATCTTTGGTAGACTGCAGACTGCCTCATGCCTGCTGGTTGCTGCGGTTCTTGCAAAGAAGGCTGGTCTTGATCAACATTCTTAAGCATGAGTCACGTAACTCAGGTTCACGTGACTCAGCCTTAGCTGTTAAAGAGATCCTGAAGATGCAGCTCCGTGGAAGAGCATCTTCCCTTCACACAGAGCATCCCAGGTTCAATGCTCAGCATCTCCAGGTAAGCCTGGGAATGCCTCCTTCCTGAAACTGCTGCCAGTCAGTGCAGACATAGGGCTGAGCTCGAGGGACCCAAGGGTCCAGCTTCCAGGGCCAGCTTCTTCTCTGGCTGCCAGGGAAAGAGGCCCTGGGTCCTCCCAATGTGTGTGTGGCACTTGGGGTGCTCAGCGCTCATTGTAGGCTGCACAATGTCGGCAGAGCCAGGGCCTCTTTTCCTGGCAGGCGCAGCAGCAGCAGCAGCAGCAGAAGGAGAAGGAGAAGGAGAAGCTGGCACTCAGGATGCTTGGTGCTTGTGCATGTGTGTGACATCACATCCAGGTGTGACATCAGCCCCCTCCCCAATCTGCCTCTTAAGTTAGCACATCTGCTCTTGAATATAAAGGGACTGAGCCTGGGTGGGGGGAAGGCAGGGTCACTTGGTTGGCGCAGGGCACCTGGGGACCTAATCTCCAAGCTTCTGGGTTCCAGCCACAGTTCTGAGAAAGAGGAGTTGGGTGGAGCTGGGGTGCTTAGCATGTCTCTGTCCTTAGATGACCGCTTACGGCGCCTTCCTGCACAAAGGCTCCTTCTGCCGGAACTGGTTCAATCTCCTTGATCTGCTGGTTGTCAGTGTCTCACTCATCTCCTTTGGCATCCAGTAAGTCTGATTGGGGAATGGTCAAGATACTTTGGGAGTAGGCCCCCAAAAGAAGAAGAAGAAAAGGATTGTGCTGGCCTGGTCCGGGATGAAAGGGCAATGTTGCGTAGTGATGCACCACCAACTTGGATGGCCGTCTTCCGCTTCCAGCCTCTGAAATACCACTTGCTGGGATTCACAAGCAGGGAGAGGGCTCTTGTGCTCAGGTCCTGCTTCCAGGCTTCTTGGAGGCATCTGGTTAGGCACTGTGAGAACAGGATGGTGGACTACGTTGGGCTCTTGGCCTGATCCAGCAGCGCTCTTCTTACTAAGTTCTTAGGAGCTATTTTATAGGAAATGAAAAGAAGGTGTAAGCAGTTTGGTTTTTCAACCCCAAACTCTCCCACACCTCCCTTCCTCTTTCCACCTCAGCTCCAGTGCCATCTCTGTGGTGAAGATCTTGCGAGTGCTGAGGGTGCTGCGCCCTCTCCGAGCCATCAACCGGGCCAAGGGGCTGAAGGTGAGGGACGTCTTCAAGGGCAGGTGGTGGCTCTACAATGTGGATCTGGAAGGAGGTCCCACAGCATGGGGGCTATGAAGATGTGGTGCCTGTGTTCCCCAGCCCACTCAGGGTTGGCCCATCCATGAGGCAGGGCGAGGCAACTGCCTCAAGGTGGCAGGATCCACAGGGGCAGTGGATCCCAAGGTAGACCTTTATTCCCCCTTCTTCCCAATGTCAATCTTCACTCCCCACTTCTTCCCTGGTGAGGAGCAGGACACCATTTTGTGGTTCACCTCAGGTGCCAAAATGTCTTGCACCAGCCCTGACACCCACAGGGTCGCCCTGTTGAGAACTGGAAAGTTCCCTCCTGGCCACCTCACATCCTTTGTGCCTCCCTGTCTGACAGCACGTGGTTCAGTGTGTGTTTGTGGCCATCCGCACCATTGGGAACATCATGATAGTCACCACCCTGCTGCAGTTCATGTTTGCCTGCATTGGTGTTCAGCTCTTCAAGGTAAGGAGTGCTAATTTATTTGGGGTGGTTTGGATTAAATGAGTGTGTGCAAGATGTGTATATGTGCTTGGATCAAGGACATGTTGAATGTGGGCGTGTTTCTTTGGGGCTTGCACCCAAAACACTTCCAAATACCATCACCTTAGCAACCAATCCTGTACCTCATTATAGACACTAGTCGGGTGGCTTATTTGTTTCAGCTGTAGGTCATCACAAGGGGGGGGGGGAATCAGCTCAAAGAGAAAGAAAGAAAATAGATGTGCAAAGGCACAGCCATAGATGCAGCTATGTTTACATGGGTAAACATAGTAATAATCATCATATAATGATATATGGTAAATCATCTGCATTGCAAAGTATTGCTCTTGTTTTTCAGCTAGTTGATTGGTAGCTTACCTCAGCACACACTGCCATATTTGATGAAGGTGGACAGTGAGCAAGAGAGGGAAAGAGAGACCGAGAGAAAGACAGAAGTATGGAGATCTTGTAAAGGAAAAGCAATGTGAAAAGAGCAACTAGACATAATGCCCAACATAAGACTGTTGTGAACCTTTCTCTGTTAAGCTTAGGCAGGCCCTTCCCCACCTCCCATCTCCACTGGGCCAGCACGATCCCAATGACGTGGGGTGGGGAAGTACATGATATGATGAGGTTGAGGCAATTTTACAGGGAGATGGATGACAACCTGACACTGACCTGGGTTGAGCATAACATCTTGCTCTACCCTAAGATGAAAAGTCGATAGAAGTGGGTGTCTCATTACAGGGCAGGGTAAAGGTGTGCCCTGACTGCCCCACCCTGTGTGAGGCTGGTTCACGGTTTCCTCCATGCCCAGGGCCATGGGGGGCAGCACACAGGGTGGAAAGATAAGAATTTCCCCAGGATGGATACCTTCCTTCCCCTTCAGTGCCCGATCTCCAATCTCCTGCCACTTCTGTCTCCAGGGCAAGTTCTACAGCTGCACAGATGAGGCCAAGCACACTCCGTATGAATGCAAGTAAGTCTCAGCCCTGCCCTGCAAGAAGAGCAGAGCGTCCAGTTACCTTCCCCAGCCAAGTTCTCCAGGTGGCATTGGCATTTTAGCCTAATACCAAGAACACCAACCAAGATGTCTAGCCACCCCACAGATCAAACTGGGCCTGTTGTTAACATTGCTGCCTGCAGCTCTCTGGCCCTGCTTTCTTCTTGTCTTTTTCTTTTTTCCTCACTCCTGGACAGATCTCAACTGCCTAGCATGGCAAAATGTTGCAGCAATGTAATGGATTCCCATGTATGGCTGATCTGAGATGAAAGCTAGATGGTCTAGTATCGTGTAATGGCCTGTGAATCAAGGGTTGTTTGTGGGTGTCTGTGAGGCCCAAACAAGACATCACATGGGAGATACAGTAATAACCTCCTACCTTTCTTCCTTCCCCTCTCCTGTTTCTTTTGCTGAAAACTGACCTCTGAGTCTGTGATTGTGACCCAAAGAGTAGCAGGGAGAAGGTCTCCTTGACCCTTTCCTTTCCTGTTGTCTTTCTGCTTCCCCTCCCCAAGCTGCTGCTTCTCCCCCCCTCCCCGCCCTGGGGGGGGGGGAGAGATAATTTTGAAGAAATAAATGGCAAAAAGGGAAAAGGTTAAGCAATCCCTGCTATTCTTCCACTCAGACCAGCTGCCTCCATGTATCTGCTTTTCAGTTTAAAAATAAAGAGAGGAAGAAAAGAGAAAGGTGGGAGACTATTAGCATCTAGTTTGTCCCTAAGATAAGAGAGAGGGGTCTGAGAGTCAGAAAGGAGGGTGGCTGGGTAGCTTTGCAGTAAAAGGAACTGTGGTTTTTGCAGCTGGAAATTGTCTTAGGGTTACACTCTGGGATCTGGTCTGCCTGTCTAAGTTCAATGACTCCCAGCTGCAGCCCATAGTGATAGCTCCTTCTGCTCCGTCTTCCTTTCCTCTTCCTCCTCCTCCTCCTCCTCCTCTGCACACAGGGGCACATTCATTGTCTACAAGGATGGAGATGTGGCTCACCCAATGGTGCGGGAGCGTGCCTGGCTCAACAGTGACTTCAACTTTGACAATGTTTTGTCGGGCATGATGGCCCTTTTCACTGTCTCTACTTTTGAAGGCTGGCCAGCGTGAGTTACTCTACTGGGGATTGTGCACGGGATGTGCACACACGTGTGTATATAATTGTGTTTGTGATGATTCTCACCATTCCCATAATTCTCTGGCATGTCACTATGTAAAACAAAAATGTGAACATGATAAAGCGTGACACAGCTCTTTTGCCACACGCAAGTTATTGTGTTGTTAGCTTTCTACCCGTTGTCTTCTGCCATAATAAAGAAGCTTGTGTGACTTATTGAAGACTGGAAAGGAAATCCACCCATTTTTCCACGCCTCTTCCTATGTCTGCCTTCTGAATCATCTCCCACACTTTTTGCAGTCTATAAAAATTCCTGACTGGATTAGACCAATAATTGGCATCAATTTCTGGGACTTCTGGGGCAACTTGGCCAAGTATTAGGAGGGAAGGCTCTACCAGACAGGTGGATTCACCAGAGGCAAGTGGCAAAGTCCAAAGCAGAAAAAGGCCGGCATTCTGAGAGGGGCAGCTGGGGAGCAGGGAGGGCAGGGAACAGGAACTTCACATTTGTGGAGGAGTTGCTCAGATTGGGCTGGTTCCTAGCATAAGGCTTTGTAGAGTTCGGTGGAGCCTCTGTCTCATGATCAGGGGCTGAGTCAACTGGGGAAGCTTGAATTGGTGCCTTGGTGGGAGTTCTGAGGAATACAGCTCTGCCTGCAGTTACTTGGGCAGGAAGACTATGCCTCAGTGGCATGGGAAGTAAGATGTAGGAGCCTGACTGCTGCAAGGGCTGCTTTGAGACACACTCACACCCTTAGCACTTTACATGAACAGAGAAAATGTATCCTGCACTGCTACCAGGAACTCTGAGGTGTGCTTTAACAGATCATAGGGCTTAGGTGTGCTGTCACTGCCTATCCACACCCCATGTCAAGTCACAGCCAAGATGGCGATCTTGGTCTTGGTCAGTGGGGCTCCTTTATGGGTGTTGGCCCTGGAAATTTGGGTGCCAGGTCAGCACCAACACTTTGAATTGTGCTTGGAAACGTACTGGGAACCAATGTGGATCCATTAAGACCAGTGTTTTATTGTCCTGGAGGCCGCTCCCAGTGGAACCACTGTATAACAGTGCCCCTAGCTCCCAACTCCTCTAGACGGTCCAGAAGGATGTCATGGTCAATCGTGTCAAAGGCCACTGAGAGATCCAGCAGTAGCAGGAAACAGCTTTCACCTCTGTCCCTAGCCTGCTGGAGATCATCGGCCAGCGCAACCAAGGCAGTTTCAGTTCCATGATGAGGCCTGTATCTTGATTGGAAGGGATCCAAATGGTTGTATATCCTGTCCACAGAATGGTAGTTCATGCTTTTTATGGGTCTGTCTCTCCTCTTCACTGTTATGCTCTCTGTTCATAGTTTCCCTCTCTTCACCACTTTGCCCTTGCCAGGCTACTTTACAAGGCTATCGATGCCAATGCAGAAAACGAGGGGCCCATCTACAACTACCGGGTGGAGATCTCCATCTTCTTCATTGTCTACATCATCATCATTGCCTTCTTCATGATGAACATCTTTGTGGGTTTCGTCATCATCACTTTCCGGGCACAGGGAGAACAGGAATACAAGAACTGTGAGCTGGACAAGAACCAGGTATCTCTTTCTCCTCACTTCATGCTCTGCTGGTGCAAATCACCATTCCCACTTATTCCCAACCTCACTGCCACCATGACCAACCCATCCTCATTGTTCTGCTGCCACATTAACTTCAGCAGTCGATTACTTCAAATTTGTGCAGTTCTGATGGAGCTGGTGGAGATTGTGGCTTTTTCCTTCTGTCTCTCTCCCTCCAGTGACTGTCCCACAATTCCTTGTACTGAATAAAGCAGGAGCAGGGAACATTTTCTGTTGAGGGCTGAATTTCCTTGGCGGGGGGGGGGGTATAATCTCTCAGGGGACGGGACCAGAACCAAAAGTGGGTGGGACTATCCCTTCTCGCTCTTTTTCTCTCGCCCTTATCCTTCACCCTCCCCTCTCTGTCCCTCCTCTTCCTCCCCACCTAGCAATCTACAAGGGGAATAACCGGTTGCTCTTGCCAGAGCTCTAAACTGATTGCCTGCAGAGGCCTATGGTACTAGTATCTATTGCTCATGCAGCAAGGCTACTAGTCTCCTTGTGGCCTTAAGTCTATCTCAAATGCCAACTTGGGGCTCCAGAACCAATATCTTTGAATAAGACCTCCCTAACATGCCTGGGATCTGGAGAGCTTTCAAAGATACCTTGAAGTGGTGATGATGTTTATGGGGCAGTTAGTGCAGGGTTGTTCATTGTTTTCTAGCTAAAACTCTTCTACTTTCCACAGCGGCAGTGCGTGGAATATGCCCTGAAGGCCCAGCCGTTACGGCGCTACATCCCCAAGAACAAATATCAGTATAAATTCTGGTACATGGTCAACTCCACCGGTTTTGAATACATCATGTTTGTGCTCATCATGCTTAACACCATTGCACTGGCTGTGCAGGTGAGAGTGAGCAGGTAACAATGAGAAGGGCAGTGAGGGTATGTGAGGGGGAAATGAGGCCATTGAAGGCAGATGAGGCCAAAGAGACAGGACATTTGTCCTTCACTTGCTTGTCCGGTTCATGTCTAAAGCCAAAAAATCTACACAACAAAAAGAGCATGTGGACGAATGAAACTGAACCCTCTTCCCTTCCTTAGTTTCCCATGCTCCATTGCCTCAGCCTGGCTCCCAATATAGGAAACTGAGTGGGCTTGAAGCACAGTGAGATAAGATCAGGAGAGAAGAGGCACACATTACCTTCAAGCTCCTTTTGTTGTTTTTTAAAGAAAGAATTAGGCCCATCCACCTCACAACCCCCATTTTCAAACATCAGTGGAGCAGACACATGAGTCCACAAACAAGACAACCCCTGCCATGACTAGTTTGATTCTTAGTGAGAAAGGTGTGAGATGACAGGCACACAGTTCAGAATGTAAAGAGAAGTGGAGAGACCAAGAAGCTCACTTGGTAGAATAGGGCTCACTTTGGTGTGGGAGAAGTCTGTGTTGTGGGGAAGGGAATTTATGCTTAAACAACCCATACACAGGGTAATATTTTGCCTATTGTATAGAGGGGCCTATTGTACATGCATATTTTGATACTTGTATCATTTTTAAAACAACAACATCACACCATTGTCTTTATTTTAAATAGAGATAGAAAAGGACTGAGGTGTTGGAGTACCAAGGCTTGTAGTGATGGCAGGAATCAGAACTTTGTCATGAGAACAAAGGGATGCACAATGGCTGTGTTCAATGGCTGTGAGGTGCCAGGGCTTCAAGGGCAGAGAAACGCTGACTCTGGGGGAGATGTTCATGTGGACAGCTATTTTTTGGTATTAAAGGAGACCATCCAGAAGAGCAGTGCTATTTTTTTAGAAAAAGAGATGCTGGAACTCACCATGAACACCTCCCTCATTTTCTTAGAATGACAATGGTGCCCAGCTGAGAGGTGCTAGAACTGAGTTCTTTCAAGTTCCAGCTTAAAAAAAAGCCCTGCAGAAGAGTGAATATGAGCCAGTGGGACTTGAGGGTAGATCAGGATTCCCCCCACACATCCTGCTTTCTCAAAATACCTAGGACCAGTGAAGTGCATGGCATACTTATGCTTTGGGATTTTGACCCCCAAAGGCAAGCATACTAAAGGAGACAGGCATTCTGAAGCTGAGGCAATATTCACTCCAAAGGGAACAACCCTTGAGTGGAAGGTAGGATGCTGGAGATGATGGGGAGAAGGCAGGAGAAGCCCAGGTCACACCTCGCAACAAGGTAGAAAGATAGGTGATGGAGACAAAACAGAGTCCATGGTACAAACTTGCTGAAAGGTGTGTGTACAGACAGTGTGCCATGGCTGATCAGTAAATCAGGACCAGAGGAAGGGACTCTGGCTGCCAACCAACAAATGTGTGGTGTGGTAGATAGGAGCCCAAAAGAACCTGGGAATGCTGGGTGGATTTTGAGAACAAGGTTGCAAAGCGCCAAATCACAACAGCTCCCAGCTTGAGGACCACAAGATCCTCAAGGTGCTCCTACATGCTTTGTGCATTTTCTCCTTTTCCAGCACTACGAACAGTCCCAGCCCTTCAACTATGTCATGGACCTGCTCAACATGGTCTTCACAGGCCTCTTCACTGTCGAGATGGTGCTGAAGATCATTGCCTTCAAGCCCAAGGTTTGGGAGCTGGGGGTTCTACTCAAGAGATACTTTGCTTAGAGCAGAGGTGGGCAACCTGTGGCCCCCCAGATTTTGCAGAGCTACAGCACCCATCAAACCTTTATAATTGGCCATGCTGGCTGGAGCCCAACAATACCTGGAGAGTCACAGGTCCTCCACACCTGGCTTAGAGTCTCACCATAAACAACCATATGTTTTCAAGTTAATTCTGGAGCTTGGCAGGAATCTTGGCATTATGCCAGTATTCACAAGTTTCCAGCTGAGTGATAATAACCCCACAGGGTCTGAGGCTTTTAGTTTCAATCCCCTGCATTGATAATGATCATTTGCTCCAGCAACTAGTGTGACATGCAATTCTGACTCCAGGATCTTGTGGAGTATCAGGCAAGGCACTCTCAAGGTTGCCCCTTGTCCTGGAAGAGGCAGGACATGCAATCCAATAATTTCCTCCCATTGCCTCCCATGCTCTTTGGTGCCTGTGGAAAGTGAAGCCAGTGGCCGTTTATCAGTTTTCAGGCCTCAGCAAATGCCTGACCTTACCAATCTTTGGATCCAGGCACTGGCAAGAGAGGTTCCAGAGTAATTGAAGCCTTCTCTGTGAAAATGGCCTTTCTTGGTAGAAATCTACATCAGGGATTTATTGTATCTGCAGAGAGCCTCTTTGCATTAGATCCTGAAGCATATAAAAATATTGCAAAAGGAGCCTTCTGCATTTCGAGGTAACACTTCCAAGGAGTCTGAAAAAAATGTATGATGAATGTCATTAGATACATAGCCCAACTCACACCAAAGGCCCAGAGTGCATAAGAAAGCAAACCAGGATCAAGTTTCATGTTCATTTCACTCCCTCCTCACCCTCCACCTGTTTCCAACTTACTCCTGAGCTCCAAAGGTCAGCCCAAGCGGGTAGGTCTTGCAGCATTTCCCAGAATGCTGTTCACACTTGGAATTCAGCAAGTCTACTGTGGGAGGAAGCCAACCATAAATCAGGCTTTTCACTCTGCCTTTGACATTTGAACGGCCATTTTCCCCTTTGTTATACTTAGAAACAGAAAGCAGTTTTTATAGGACTTCAGATTATATTTTTTCACCAGCAGACAGATAAATATCTCTAAGACAGTTTATCTTGTCCCATAAGTATTTAAGAAGGAACCCACAAGGGGTTCTTACGTAGATGTCAGCTCCCCCACTTGCCTGCTCATTCTAACCTGCAGCCAAGCCCCCAGGTGCAGACAGCAGAGATCAAAGGATTTGAGGTTCTTCCCATTCAACCCCTCTTATCTTCCAGAGTGATTAATAGTCAGACCATCTGATTGACAGTAACCATGGAATTACCTTCTATCAGCGGAACTGAGAGAAGGGCAGAAGTTTCTCCTCAGGGTCCCTTGCAACTCTTCAATTCAAAGATTTTATGATTCTGTATAATTCTAGAAACTATAGGAAAAAGAAGTGCATGTGGGTCTAGTTCTGGCTGCTTTTCCACAAGAATCTATGCAGGATTTGTTCCAGAGTGGCCTTTTCTCTCTCTTTCCCCCAGCACTACTTCTGTGATGCATGGAACACCTTTGATGCTCTGATCGTGGTCGGGAGTGTAGTTGACATCGCAGTCACTGAAGTCAATGTGAGTCATTCCCAACATGAAATGTGTCCTCTGAAACAACCGCAGCTTTTTTCTTCTGCTGGGAAATGTTAGCACACCTGCAGCAAAGTTGCTGAAAGAGTTTGGATGTGTTGCAGCACCGCACATGTATGGAATGAATACCCTGAATACTTGTATCTTTTTGACAGCATAACTCAAACATAGTACCCTGAGGTCTGGAAATCTGCTTTTAAACAAAGATATAAAATTTTGTGCTAGATCCCAGCTTACGTTTCTAATTTTGCGTATGCATAATGCAATAAACCAAACTGATTAGATGGTTTAAAAGCAAAGCATCTTTTGGAGTTCATTTATTCACCCACCTTTATAATTGCCCGTCTCTTTGCCTTTTGTCTATCCATCTATGTATCCATTCTGCTATTTCTCTCTCACTTTCTCACCTGTTCTCTGCCATGCCGCTGCTTCCCATTGGATGTTATGAACCCTCGTTTCGTCTTTGCCATCATCATTCCCTTCATTATCCTGCGTTAGAATGGAGGTCATGTTGGAGAGGTATTGCACATGTATTTAATCTCAAGAAAGTTTGGAAAGGGGTGGTGGAAGGGCTAGCTGCGTCAATGCTAAGTGTACGCAACAAACAGGTTCATAAGAGAGCCGGTATGGTGTAGTGATTGTCAGACTAGGACTGGTGAGGGCCAGGTTCAAATTCCTACTCAGACATGAAGCTGGGTGGCAAACTCTCAGCCTAATCCACCTCACAGGTTTGTTGTGAGGATAAAATGGAGAGAGACACCACATATAGCTCCTTGGAGGAAATGCAGTATATCATGTAATAAATTAAGTGTTTGCAGATGGTGTAAGCTTGGGGGTAACAAGCAGTCTTTTGGTGGCAGGGTCAGATATTGAGAGTAACTGGATGTCATGGGGGTCGCAAGTGATAATTTAAGGGCCTCCAAATTCAGGCAACTGTGTGCAAATGCTGTGTGTGTGGTGTGTGTGTGTCTATAGCTGTGAGTGTGCTATGTTTGAGTAATTGCACATATGATTCACCAGGTGTTGACAGCTGATGTGTTGCCAGACCTAATGCCCGTCAAGGTGGGGGAAGGCAAAACTGCATAATTACAAAGCAAAATTGCGTATTAATCAGCACAAGAAGCAGCAAAGCCAGCCAGTCTGCCCCAACTCTGCTTTCATAGGGAGTCAGGGACTAGTATCAATTGGTTCATTCTGCCTTTTGGCATCAGGGGGCTTTATTTGCAGGCGTGCTTGGTCTTTTGTAATCTTAAGCTTTGGCTAGTGATGGTTGGTGGTGCTCAGGCTGAACCCTCCCTCACCTGACACCATTCATCTGCTGTGGCCCTGGGTCCTCCTGACACACTGTGCCTACCCTTGGATGGGTGAACATGCATCAGGCATGAGGTTTCTGTGTGTGCAAAGGCAGCATTGGCCTGATGTGTGCAAGCATTGACAGGGTTCATGTGATGGAACTTTATCAAGGTAGTCCTGAGTGGTGGGCTGCCTGGATTTGGGGCTTTTGCTTCACCTTCTTTCTTGCTGAATCCAACCCCACTGCTGCCACTTTCACAAGCAGGCACTTCCTTATGTCACCCACAGCAGCAGAAAGATGCCCAACAAAGGAGATAGCACAGTTGCCTGGCAACAACACAACCCTCTTCCCCTTGATCCTGGGCAGCTCTGAACCTGGGAGAAGTTGTAGCAGGCCTTCCCATCAGATTGCTCTGCCTTCAGGGTAGATGCTGAAAGGGCTTTTTGTTTCCTTTGTCTTGTGTATAGGATGCCCTGTGGTTGTGTGAATATGGGTTCCCAAGATACATATGTCTTGCTATGTGGAGCCTCCCTGTGCAGAGGCAGTGTTCCTCCTGGCACCAGGTGCTTTGGACAGACAGCAGGGGAGACTATCCAGGCTCTGCTTATGAACTCCCACAGGCTGCTGCTGACCTGTGGATTGCTGGGGAAATGACCTGACCTGAGCCAAAAGGATCTTCCATACATGGGTGGGTTCAGTTCAGGAGTGAAGAACTTCAGGCTCAAGTGCTAAGCATTCCCCTCCAGACCTCTCCTGGCCATGCCCCCTGCCCACAAGCAACACCCCGTCCCCACTGGCCTTGCTTTGCACCACAAGCATTTTTGCCTGTCTGGAATGTGTCCTTGAGCTCTGATCATGCCTCTTGCTGGTCTGGATGGAGGGTAGAAAGGCATGCCCGAGTGTGTGCAGAAACTAATCTACTGTACGAAAGCAAAATTTACATTTGTTGCCTTCCCAATTTTGCTCTTGATACAGCATGCACTAGCATGCAGCCCCTGGAAAGTTGCCTAGAACAGAATGTGGCCCTGGGCCTGAAAAGGCTCCCTGCCTTTTGCATCTGCTGTGCACCAAGTTGCATGTAGCATGTCTATACATCAGACAGGAGTGGTGGGGAACCTGTGGCCCTCCAGATGTTGCAGCCCTCCAGCTTCTATCATCCCTGAGCTGTAGCCATGAGGACCAGGGTTGCTGGGAGTGGAGTCTATCAATATCTGGATGGCCACGATCCCTCATGCCTGACTTGCATGGAGTTCTTTGTTGTCATCATGTGGGTGCTGCCAACCTGACTTCTCTCTCTGCCTCCACAGAGCTCGGAGGACAGCTCTCGCATCTCCATCACCTTCTTCCGCCTCTTCCGTGTCATGCGCCTGGTCAAGTTGCTCAGCAAAGGAGAGGGCATCCGCACCCTGCTCTGGACCTTCATCAAATCCTTCCAGGTCAGAGGGATTTCCTGGGATGTGGCCTTTCCCTCCCACAGTAGATCAAAGCATGCTGTGCTCCATCCAACACATAGGGAGGAGAAGAGCATGCTAGAGAAATGCTGAGCACAAACAGAAGCATCTTTATAGGCTGTGCTGTGTACTGGGCTAAACCAGGCATGTTTGAGCCTGGTAGCTGGGTGGGTGGGTCCAGTACTCCCAGTTCACTCTGTGTTTGTTCCACCTCCAGGCTTTGCCATACGTTGCCCTTCTTATTGCCATGATCTTCTTCATCTACGCAGTCATCGGTATGCAGGTGAGCAGACGGAGCCTCCCCTACTGCTCTCCAAGCTTGCCGAGAAGCAAATTAATTCATGCCACAATTTGTGTGCTATGAGTGGGCTTTGCTAGAACTGTGTGCCTTTATTGTGCAAGGGGCTCTGGGTGCATCATGTGTGTGGGTACATGCTTTAAGAAAAGGGACACCCAGCACACTTACTTATACATGCACAAACACATGTGCATGCCTGCTATTCCAACTGGAGTACTGCATAGGATTCTGTAGCATGCAGGCTGAATGAGTGATGTCTGTGAGAAACATTAAGTGGGCTTTCGCTTATCACCACATACAGGAAAGCCTTGGACCTGGTCCAGTGCTGTAAGCACCATCCTGCTTCCTGTCATAGTTCTAGCTGTGTGGTGCTGGTGCAGTTTCATTCTCCACTAGTTCATAGGAGAGGAGGGCTTAATGGTTTGTATTCCAGTTCGCTTCACAGAGATTCTGCAGCTGGAATCTGTTCCTGACATCTTGGCATGGCTCTGAGAGTGCTTTCCTTGCCTTTCAGACCTTTGGCAAAGTGGCCATGCAGGACGGTACGCCAATCAACCGCAACAACAACTTCCAGACCTTCCCGCAGGCGGTGCTGCTGCTCTTCAGGTGCCTCTTTGCCTCCACAAAGCAAAAGTATTTCTGCATTTAACAACTTAAGCCCATTTTAAGACCTTCTGGTGGTCCCTCGGTGTGTGGAACCAGTGAGCTGACTGGAAAAAACAGGAGCCCCTGAGGAATAATAACATCTTCCTAAGTGCCCCCCGCAGCAAAGCTTCTGCCCCTTTCCCACAGGGTGCCTTGGTCCTTAGCCCCAGTTGGTGGCTTTCACCATGTTCTTTCCACCTCTCTCTTCCTCCAGGTGTGCAACAGGGGAAGCCTGGCAGGAGATCATGCTGGCCAGTTTGCCTGGCAAACGCTGTGACCCCGAGTCCGACTATGAGCCTGGCGAGGAGTTCACTTGTGGCAGCAACTTTGCCATTGTCTACTTCATCAGCTTCTTCATGCTCTGCGCCTTCTTGGTGAGACTCTGCAGCAGACTTCCCTCTGCTCTCTTCTGCCTCAGCCAGTTCCAAAAAAACAGATGCAAAGCCAGGCTCCCAGTTGTAG
This sequence comes from Podarcis erhardii, assembly GCF_964252035.2. Taxonomy (NCBI): domain Eukaryota; kingdom Metazoa; phylum Chordata; class Lepidosauria; order Squamata; family Lacertidae; genus Podarcis; species Podarcis erhardii. Next base: position 1,742,696 of record NC_138515.1, read on the forward strand.
CCAACATGTGAAAGCCCTTGTTTGCACCAGGCGGGGGGACTGGTGCCTTGGTCCCTGAAAGCCAAAGTGGGCATTGCATCGGGAATGGGCAGAATGTTTTTGGTTTCCTTTAAGGGAGAGCTCCTGCTCTCCATTAAAGTTTAACCCTTTACCTCCCTGCCATTTGTCCTCTCAAAATTCTCCTCCTCATCCCTTGGTTGCGTTCTTATCTGTCCTTGCCCAGAGATCTCAAAATGTTTCTGCTACGGCTCTGCTTAGCCAATGTGCAAGAGAACGACAGTGCAGGAGAGACAGCAAAGTGCCTCAGTGTGTGCCTTACACCTTTTGGTGGTATCCCTGTACCAGCACTAAATCTTAGGCAGATGGTCTGTGCCAGATTTAACCCATTTTTTTCACCACTGCCTCTAGCTGGCACTGGGCATTCCCATGCCATGCTTAATTGCTAACACTCTGACTCATCATAACCATCTTCTGACATGAAGGTTTTCCTCGCCAATCCTAAACATGTGGATTGACGGAAATGGGCTTTGCCCGTGCTCTCATGTGCTCTCCTCATAAGAACAGAAGAACCTGCTGGATCAGGCCAATGGCCCCTCTAGCTCAGCATCAGCAGATGCCTGTGGGAAACCAGGGAGCAGAACGTGAGCATTAGAGCAGCCCTCTCACATCCCATGGTTTCAGAAGCATTGCCATCTCCAGTTATGGAGGCAGAGCATGGCCATTGATAGCCCTCTCAACTGTGAATTTGTCTAATCCGCTTTTAAAGCCATTCCATCCAGGGGAAGTGAGTTCCATAGTCCAACTGTCTGAAGAAGGACTTTCATTTATCTGTCCTCAACATGGTGCTAATTGTGCACATTCCAACATTGAGTCAAAGCCCGGAAAGCAGTTTCCGTAAGAGTTTATGAGCTCTGGTTCATGGAAAGGCTTCCAATGGTGGCTACAACTCAAAAGACACTTACTTGGGAGTAAGTCCTAGTGATCTTGATATTCAGAGGAACAGGCTGTTTGCCTCTGAGGTCTTGCTCTCCTTGCCTCTCATGGGCTCTTTGGGTGCATTCACTGACCTTCACTCCATTTCACCTCTTCTAGATCATCAACCTCTTTGTTGCTGTCATCATGGATAATTTTGACTATCTGACCCGGGACTGGTCCATTCTGGGTCCCCACCATCTTGATGAATTCAAGAGGATCTGGTCAGAGTACGATCCAGCTGCCAAGTAAGAGACACATGTCTTTTTTCTGCAATTACAGTAACTACTTACATGGAAATGCAATGGAATGTTCCAATCATCCAGAAATTCTGGAACTTTCTACTAGGGGCAGCAGAGAGAAATTTTGTCCTTCTCCTGGTTTATAGCTTCATTTGCAGAGGTCCCGTGATACAATATCTTGAAATCTCAGGCAATAAGAGGAGTGTTATTTTAACATTTTTGCCAGGGTAATTGTGTGCCACAAGGGGCCCTAAACAGCAGGGCCATCTTAAGCATATCTGGCGCCATGGTGCAATGCTCCCTCTGGTGCTCCGGCGCTGCTGGTGGGGCTGGAGGAGGCAGGCAGCGGCTGGAGAGCGGCTTCTCCGGCGGGGAAGAGGTAAAGGCTGGACACGGCACCTCCTGACTCAGCTGGCCGCTTCGTGCTGCGGTGGCCATGGCAGACAGAGGCTCCAGGCGTGGCGCTGCTTTGGCGTGGCATGGCAGAGGCAGGCGAGGGCGGCGAGCTGATGCCAGGAGGTGCTGTGTCCAGCCTCTGCCTCATCCCTGGCGCCCTCCAGAACTTGGTGCCCTGGCGCCCCGCGCCACTAGCCTCTATGGGTAAGATGCCCCTGCTAAACAGTGTACTTGGACCTGTCACTTCCTGACCCAGAGGAGCAGAGCTGGAGGAGAGCAATGGTTTTGCTTCACATAGTTCACATAAGGAACAGGGGTCTTTTCTAGGCCATGGCTAGTCTGCCACCACTCATAGTCCCATTGAGGGAAGCAGCACCCCACCTATCCCACAGCTCCTTACCACCCACTTGAGATGCCAATGTGGTGCAGTGGTTAGAGTGTTGGACTAGGACTTGGGAGACTAGGGTTCAAATCCCCATTTGGCCCTGAAGCTCCCCTTGGAGTCAGTCACAATTGCTGTGGGGATTAAATGAGGAAGGGAAGAACCATGTACACCACCTTGAGCTCCATGGAGAAAAGAGTAGAATATAAATGCAATAAATAATAGAATCACAGAATTCCAGAGTTGGAAGGGACCCTGAGGACCATGTAGTTCAACCCCCTGCAATGCAGGAATATGCAACTGTCCCTTACAGAGATCAAACCTGCAACTAATAAATAAGTTCTCTTCCTCCAGGGGCCGCATCAAGCACCTTGATGTAGTGACTCTACTACGCCGGATACAGCCCCCGCTGGGCTTTGGGAAACTCTGCCCCCACCGAGTAGCTTGCAAGGTAATCTCAAGGGGCCCACCTGAGTGTGACTCCTGGGTTAGAATCATAGTATCATAGAGTTGGAAGAGACCACAAGGACCATCAAGTCCAACCCCCTGCCAAGCAGGAAACACCATCAGAGCACTCCTGACATATGGTTGTCAAGCCTCTGCTTAAAGACCTCCAAAGAAGGAGACTCCACCACACTCCTTGGCAGCAAATTCCACTGTCGAACAGCTCTTACTGTCAGGAAGTTCTTCCTAATGTTTAGGTGGAATCTTTTTTCTTGTAGTTTGGAACCATTGCTCCGTGTCCGCTTCTCTGGAGCAGCAGAAAACAACCTTTCTCCCTCCTCTATGTGACATCCTTTTATATATTTGAACATGGCTATCATATCACCCCTTAACCTCCTCTTCTCCAGGCTAAACATGCCCAGCTCCCTTAGCCGTTCCTCATAAGGCATCGTTTCCAGGCCTTTGACCATTTTGGTTGCCCTCCTCTGGACACGTTCCAGTTTGTCCGTGTCCTTCTTGAACTGTGGTGCCCAGAACTGGACACAGTACTCCAGGTGAGGTCTGACCAGAGCAGAATACAGTGGCACTATCACTTCCCTTGATCTAGATGCTATACTCCTATTGATGCAGCCCAGAATTGCATTGGCTTTTTTAGCTGCCGCGTCACACTGTTGGCTCATGTCAAGTTTGTGGTCAACCAAGACTCCTAGATCCTTTTCACATGTACTGCTCTCAAGCCAGGTGTCACCCATCTTGTATTTGTGCCTCTCATTTTTTTTGCCCAAGTGCGATACTTTACATTTCTCCCTATTAAAATTCATATTGTTTGTTTTGGCCCAGTTCTCGCTTCCTAGGAGAACATCGTGGCCGGGTTCTAGCTCCAGAGCCTATCAGTCCTCATGGGTTCCCTTGGAGGACTTTATGAAGGGAGTGAGGTGGGTGGGGCTACAGTAGAGAGGTAGCTGGGGAGGACAGGTAACAAGGATTCTTGCTTTTAATTCATTTGTCTCTGCAGAGGCTGGTGGCTATGAACATGCCCCTGAACTCAGATGGAACTGTCACCTTCAATGCCACTCTCTTTGCCTTGGTGCGGACATCCCTCAAGATCAAAACAGAAGGTGAGGTACAAGACGGTTCTCATGACGCTTGTCCTCAGTATATGCAGAATTGTTACTAGCTGATGAGAAAGAACATTTTATACTCTCCGGGAATGATGTTTTTTCTCCAAGCACGTAACTGGATTTATGCAAATCCACTTGCCCAGTTGCTCGTAGCAACTGCAACTCCCCTCTTATGCCACACACTAGCTGAAATACTCCTTCCCTGGAAATCCACAGAAGAGAAAGTGGAAAGTTAGAAACTTCTCTCCTTTCCTGCTAGGCTTTTGCAGGATTGTGGAAAGAAATACCTTGAAAGGGTCAATGGTGGCCACAAATAAAGTGGGCTATTCAGCCAAACTCTGCAGACCCTACATTCCAAATTCCAGGGCTAAGACCCAGCATTAAAAATACGATCTGGTCCCAAGCTTCACTTCTCCTTCCCCACCTCCTGCAACTGTCCTTTGGGTCAGACCAGAAGGCCTTGCTTCAGCCACCTCCGGTTTCCACTGCCCCACCTTCACCCCACTCCGCTTTGGCTTGGACCCCCACCCACCCACCCTATGTGCACCTCGTTGTTCACAAGGCACCCCCAGTGGTGACCCTGGGCATTTGTTTGTTCGCTTGCTTGTTATTCATTATCTTTGTATTGGGATTGCTCATCCAATCAAATTTCTTACATAATTCATAAAGGTAAAGGTACCCCAGACTGTTAGGTCCCGTCGCGGATGACTTTGGGGTTGTGCGCTCATCTCACTCTATAGGCTGAGGGAGCCAGCGTACAGCTTCTGGGTCATGTGGCCAGCATGACTAAGCCACTTCTGGCAAACCACAGCAGCTCACAGAAACGCTGTTTACCTTCCCACCAGAGTGATACCTATGTATCTACTTGCACTTTGATGTGCTTTTGAGCTGCTAGGTGGGCAGGAGCAGGGACTGAACAACAGGAGCTCACCCTGTCGCGAGCGTTTGAACCGCCGACCTTCCGATTGGCAAGCCCTAGGCTCAGTGGTTTAGACCACAGCACCACCTGCGTCCCTTTACATAATTCATACAGACAACAAAATAAAAAACATTTTAAAGGCACAAAAATGCAGCAAGAAACATAACTGACTAGAACCCACTGGTCATATTCCACAGAACATCTGCCTAACCACAGAAGCAGGCAATAGGGGTGATCTGTGGGGGGCATTTGTCACCTCCCCACCCCAGTCATATGTATAGATGGAGAGAATCATGTAAGCAGGACTAGTTCAGTGGAACAGCCATTGCAAGGACTTGGGCTTGAGCTGCAGGGTCCTGAGAAGTCACAGGCAAACCCCAGAGTAGACTGCAAGGGCACGGATTGGTACCAAGGCATTACTGTAACCCCCTAGTGCAGGAATCTAGAAGAGGGGTTTTGTTCAGATCTACCCCACAAACTTAAAGCACATTTAAAGGATTTGGGGAATTGTAGCTCTGTTGGGCGTAAACTATACTTCCCAGGTTTTTGTGGGGGAGCCATGTGCTTTAAATGTGTGGTGTGGTCCTCATTCTCCCCCCACTCTTGTAGGAGACCTGGATGTGGCAAATAAGGAGCTTCGTGCTGTAATCAAAAAGATCTGGAAGCGGACCAAGCCCAAAATCCTGGATGAAGTTATCCCTCCACCAGAAGGTCAGTGCCCCTTTGTCCTAGCAACCGGACTCTGTCCCATCCCCACTGCCCAGAGATAAAAACTGAACTAAGCACTCTTGGCTTTCCATCCAGAACCTACTCTGAGTCCCATTTAACAGGGTGCTGGTTTGCTCTCAGGGCTGGTCCAAGCACTGAAGTAATCTCTAGGTTGCTTAGGGCATTGTTGTGTAGCAACCGGAGGTGGCATCTGCTTTACCTTCTGAGGGCCACCTTGGCAAGTTCAACAAAGGATAAGGAAAGGAAGCTTGGAAGACATGATGCTGTAGTGATACTTGGGATTCCTGCAGCAATGACGCAAGGAGTTCAGTGGACCTAGGGGACTGGGAGAGCACTGTAGCTTGGCAAGCATCCTGGAGAGTATTGAGTGTTTGCAGAGCACCAAGTAAGTGATCTACAGCAGGCACCGGGCAAAACCACACCATGCTTTAATGTGTCCTACCCACATACCTCCAGAGTATCAAGAGAAATGGGGAAGTCAGAGGCTGTGTTGGCTTGATAGGCACTTTCAGCAATCATGGACCTTGGAGCAGGTGCCAGTCTTGCCCATTGCCAGCCCTGTTTATGAAGGATCTTGCATATATGAAGAATTTTGCAATAATAATAATAATAATAATAATAATAATAATAATAATAATATAAAATAAAATAAAAAATTATTTATACCCAGCCCATCTGGCTGGGTTTCCCCAGCCACTCTGGGGGGAAATAAAGTCATATTGTATTTGGCGCAAGATGGAGATCATCTTTGGGAAAAATAGACCTTCAGATCTGCAGAAGAGCCATGTTAATCTGTTTCAGAGGAAATAAAGGGGGTCCTGTGGCACCTTCAAGACTGCCACCATAAATTAAGGTTGTACTCTTTAAGATGCCATAGGACACTGTGACCTTTAAAAACCAGCCCACCTATTCTATGGAGCTTTTTGGAAATACAGATGTTCCCAAAAACAAGCCACAGATTCCTAACAAGAGTGCACTTAACGTCTTCCCTTGGCAGAGGAGGAGGTCACTGTTGGAAAGTTCTATGCCACATTCCTGATCCAGGATTACTTCCGTAAATTCCGTAAGCGGAAGGAGAAAGGAATGCTTGGTCCAGATGGGTCCCCAAGCAACTCTACTGCCTTGCAGGTGAGTATCCTTGTTTTGCTGTGGGCCTCTTAGCTGCTCTAATGAAGAGAGAATGCAACATGGATACCAGGCTGGCTGATCCTGCTGCTTTGGGGCTTCTCTCCCATTCAGGCTGGGTTGAAAAGTTTGCAAGATCTGGGGCCTGAGATCCGCCGGGCCATGTCCTGTGACCTGGAAGAAGAGGAGGAAGCTGAGGAAACTGTGTGTGAGGAGGAAACCGTGACCTATAAGGTGAGCCTTTGGTCTAGTTTTCTCTGAGTGAGTTCACCTCCATCTGGAGTGCACCACTTTGGACTGAACATGTGGAAGAATCATATGACTGAATGCTGCTCCATATCAAAACATTCCCTGCACCTGGAAAACACATGTTAGGAAGAATGCTAAAGTAGAATTCTTCTTTCTGGACATACTAGTTTTCTACCTGTTGGGATTTCTCTTTTTAACAGAGCAGAATTCAATCATGGCAGCTCCCATGGTACAGCCCAAATATAGGTTCATCACCTCAGTGATGCCTCCTCTTTGCCCACTAATTGAGCAGGGCAGAAAAGCAGACAGAGTATTGGTTATCATGGACTACTACCATAGGGATAACTGATAGCTGGGAAACACTGGCCTGCAAGCACTCTAGCTGGAGAACAGCCTTGACCAAAGGTGTCATGGACTTTGAAGACACTCGAACTCAGGACACAAGGGAGAAACGTGCTAAGAGAAAGGCACGCTTGGCAATCCCTCACCATGATCAACTCCTGCCCAGAAACCTCTGTCCCCACTGTGGATGGACATGTGGATCCAGAATTGACCTCCACTTACAGACTCACTGTTAAGACCGTTTTCATGGAAGACAATCTTACTTGGCTACGAGTGATCGCCAGAGAGGAAGATTACCATAGGGCCAAAAACGTTGTCCACTGGAGTTCAGAAGGGACATTTCACTCCACGTTCACAGTAGTTATTATCAAATCTCAGGTTGGGAAATAATTTTCTAGAGGTGGAGCACATGGAGCAGCTCAGTGAGGAAGGCAGTGGAATAATAACCACCAGGGGCCTCCTTGCCAGTTGCCAGGAAATCTATAGAAGAGATAGATGAAGTTAGACAAAGCCTAGACAATGTGAGAAATCCATGGCCTTCCAGACATTGATGGAATGCGCCTCCCATCACTCTTGTTTATTAGGCCCTAATGGCTGGGGATGGCTGCTTTAACTCAAGGCACTGCATAGTCTCTTGTTTCCTCTTGGTTTTAATTTTGTTTGCTACCACCCTCCATTCAGACTAAAGGATGCCAAATTAATATTTACTGTATATAAACTTCCAGAACTGTATTCTATTCAGTTATTATGATAGAGTGTCATAGTATATCTAATTAGCAGATTTGAAAATAATTTACAGAATCGTTTTACGTAAAAAGTGATGGAGAGCAAATTGTTTTGAAAGGTAAATCCTGGTTTCTGCTCTTTCAACCACCTTCCCAGAGAGCTTAGTGTGGAATGCCAAATTGGAAATGTTTCCACTAACCAGTTCTCCGCTGCTTTTCCACGCCCCTTGTTCTGTTCCCAAATTGGAAAAGGCTGCAACTGAATCGCTGAGAGAACAGATGTGTGTACAATATGTTGTTCCAAATTCCAGAAGAGAAGAAATTACAAAGGTTGTGAGAGATTTGGAGGAAGGAAATAAGAATTCTTTCTGCAAAGTTGTAAAGTGCTCATGGCTTGTCAATACCGACTCCAGAAGCTCAGGCACTTTTGTGCTGACAGAAACCTGTGACAACCCCAGCACTTCCGCAGGCGCAATGGTATTGAAAGCATGGTTGCATATAATTGCAGCAATAGCATCATGAGAACAAATCATGATGAATGCTCAATAAAAAAAGATGTCTGGAAAGGCACAGAGGTAGGAAGATGCTAGGGTTGCTCATAGCCCAAATTCCCATTATAAAAGGGAAGCTGCCTCTGGCTGGAGTAGCCAGAGAACATTAGCCTTGTTCTCAGCATGGGATCTCTCTGGCATCCCTATATCAGGGCTGGAGATTTGCACTGGAAGTCATAAAGAAAAGCCAGTTCAGCTTCATATTAGAGCTGCAAGTAAGGATGGTCCAGGCAGAGTAGTGAAGGAGAGAACATCGGAGGGCAGAGGAGCCTCAGGAGGGAAGGACTGGCAGAATGCAAATTTGAGGAAGAAAGAATATGCATAAGTGGTCAGGAGCTGGAGAGATGAAGGAGATCAAAGTTCACACATTCATATTTTAAACAAGCAGCCAGATTTTGTGCTGCAGATCTTCAGTGCTCCTGTAATGTGTGAAGTGATCTGAGGGCAGCAATGGACTGTTCAGAAGCACTGTTGGTTTTTATGACATGCCCAGGCTTCTCTCTTCCCACAGAGCTCTGAGGCATTGTATGGCAGTGCACCTGACCACCACGTCACAGCTGCTTCACCAGACGGGGAGAACAAGACTCTGATGAATGGCCTTGTGGGCTCCCGGCACCCCTCAAGCGTCAGCCTCTCCCACATGACTAATGGACCAACCCACTATGAGGAGAATGTTGGGGGCAATGATGAACCTGCTGAACTGCCCAACATCCCCACCCGGCGCAGGATGAGCAGGTGCTGGCCGGGATGAGGTCCTGGGCTTGCGGGGGAAGGAAGGGTGGGGTGTGGCTGAGTGGGGAGGCAGGAGCCAGGATTCCAGAGTTCCTTACAGCCCTCTGTACCTCTTCAGGCGGAGCTCTGATAGCAGCGGCATCCCACCTACAGTGCATGAAGAAGCCACACACACCGAAGACTACAGGGAGGACACCTCAGTGGAGCAGGGATACTATAGCCGGGAAGAGGACTCTGAGAGCCTGGCCTCCCGTGACAGGTAAGAGTCAGGTCCTAAGACAGAACAGAGCAACTTGGGACATGGCCCTGACCTTATTTGCAAGTTGCCATAACAAAATGACTGCTTCCCTGTAGTCCAGTTCCACATTGTTCCAGTTAACATCTCAGTGGAGGAATAATGTGGCACCTTCTGCTGCAATCCTGCTCCTTCATGCAGAAGTCAAATAGTAAAGAATCACATAATTTCCTCCATCCGCGAAACATAACTACGTGAAAGGGGCATCCGGACCCAATGTCGCCACTGAGGGACAGCATAGACATTGGTGTCTTCATGATATATGGCCCTCATTGTTGAAGGGCCACACAGTATGTGGACAGTAAGTGATTGTGGCAAATCTCAACACCAGGAAGAAATTCCTCACGGTGCAAACTGAGGGTGGAACAGACTGCCTCGGATGGTAGTGGTGGACTCTTCATTTGAGGTTTCGTTGACCACCTGTCATAGTGGATTTCCCGAACTGGCAGGGGGTTGGATTTGATGGCCTTTTCAAATCCCTTCCGGGCCTTTGCTTCCTTGGGGCCGGCATGCTCACTCAGCGCTGAGGCTGCAAAGAACGAGGGTTCCAGGGCCATTAGGAACGAAGGCTGTTTTGTCCTTCACTGATTTGTGTGCTTTCTTCCCTATGCAGGCAGCCCTGTCTTCACACTCCTCAGCCCCATCGCCGTCGTTGGGACAACAGCTATGGCGGCTCTTTGCCCCTCCCCTCCCGGCGCATCAACAATGGGATGGTTAATGGCATGCTGGACGGCAGGCAACCCAAGCGCAGGCGCCTCCTGCCTCCCACACCCACAGGTCAGGACGACAGGGAACTTGGGTTACCTGGACAAGTGACTCTGGGAGTGCGTAAATGGAGGAGGGCTGGATTGCCTGGCTCCCCTGGGTCATAAATACACCCCCTTTTTAAATACAGTGGTACCTTGGGTTACATACGCTTCAGGTTACAGACTCCACTAACCCAGAAATAGTACCTCAGGGTAAGAACTTTGCTTCAGGATGAGAACAGAAATTGTGCTCCAACGGCATGGCAGCAGCCGGAGGCCCCATTAGCTAAAGTGGTGCTTCAGGTTAAGAACAGTTTCAGGTTAAGAAGAGACCTCTGGAACGAATTAAGTACTTAACCCGAGGTACCACCGTATATGCTGCAGAGACAAGCAGAAAAGCTGTTCATAGACAGTACTTCTTCAGAAATTAGTTCAAACTTTGGTTCAAAGTTCTTCTGGGAGTGGGTGGGTAGCTTCTTGCAGATAGAAAGCTAGCAGGGAGAAGTCTTCTGTCAGAATGCAGCTATTTTATGCACAGGGAGTTTTCTTCATGAGAGGAGCATTTAAACACTGATAGAGTTACATGCTTGATGGATCAGGGGAATGCTGTGGACATAGAGAATATGGATCAGTAAGGCTTTTGAAAAAGTTCCCCATTATATTATTGCAAGGAAGCTGGTAAAATGGGGGCTGCACAAGGTAACTGTTAGCTGAATTTGTAGCTGGTGACTGACCAGTGCTCATTAATGGTTCCTCAGGGTTCGCCTTGGTACTCGTCCATTTTGGCTCCCGAACGCTGCCAACTGCAGTTTGCGAATGTTCTTTGGAACATGTCTGATGGGGCTTCCGCAGCTTCCGATTGGCTGCAGGAGCTTCCTGCCTTGGAAGCCGTGCCTTGGTTCCGAATGCTTTGGAGGTCAAACGGACTTCTGGAATGGGTTCCGTTTGACTTCCAAGGTATCACTGTATATATGTAGAGAGAGACGATATTGCATGACACTCCAATCGCCAAGCAATGTGAGATTCCAGGGGTTCTCAACACTTACCCAGGGTTCAATTTATTTGGAATGAGGGGCAGCAGACATATATATCTTCTAGCCCGATCTCACAACTCTTTTCCCTTCTCACTACCACTACCAGACAGGTGAGGGAGCAGGGACAGAGCAGCTTCCTCACTTATACTAATGACCCATACCTAGGTGGCCATTACAGAGAACCTGGCCTTGCTATTCCTTGCTGGATCCAGGAATTGGAAGAGACTCAGCAATACGGCCTACTCACCTCCGCCCCCCCACAACTCACACTACCTCCCTCCAACAACAAGACATTTCCCCCCAGATATACAAACAAACAACAGGCCTTTTAAACAACTATAGAGTTATTGTCTCTGCTGTATGTTTTTTTTTTCTTTTGTTTGCTTTGCTGTCCTTTCTTCTGTATGTTTCTTGGTGTGTGTTTGTTTTTTAAAAACCTTTTTAAAAACATTGTGAGCCCCTCTGAAAACACTGGTGTGTAATATATCAAATGAACAAACAGTTTGGTGGTCAGTGGGTTCAGCCAAATGCGCTGGTGTGGCAGAGGACAGCCACCCCACACTTGTGGCCTCTTATACCTTCTCTGGCTTTCCTTTCCCCACCTCCCTGCTTTTGGTAGGCCGCAAACCAGCCTTCAGCATCCAGTGCCTGCAGCGTCAAGGCAGCTGTGATGACATCCCCATCCCAGGCACCTACCACCAGAATGCGCCACCCTGCCGAGCACGTGCACAGGTAATTCTTGCAGAGGGTGTGTGTGTGTGTGTGTGTGTGTGTGTGTGAGAGAGAGAGAGAGAGAGAGAGAGAGAGAGAGAGAGAGAGAGAGAGACTGACTTAGTATGTACCATACTTCTGTTCTACTGCTGAGGCCATCCCATCCACTGGCCATCTCACCAGCTCTCTCCTCTGTACCAGGGCTATGGCAGCTATGACTCCTGGCACAGTGGCAGCCACTCCTCAACAGCATCCTCACAGTCGTGGGCCACACCACCTAAGCGGGGCCGGTTGCTCTATGCCCCACTAATCCTGGTGGAGGAGGATGGGTTGCCAGGGCACAGCTGGGAGAAGAACAGCAACAGCCTTCCGCCCATGTCACGAGCGCGCTGGTACATGAATGAGCCTGAGCTGCCCTACCGCTCTTATGGCCAGCTGCGTGTGCCCGGCCCACTCAAGCACAGCTACAGCGACAAGCCTGGCAGTGCCGACAGCCTGGTGGAGGCGGTGAGTGCAAGGCAGACTTCTCTGTCTCTGGGATGCAGCTCTTTGGGACCCACCTTCCACTGCCCCCTCATCCCTCCTGCAAGAATAATTTTTGTCACCCTGATTGGGGTGGGTGTGGGTGAATCAGTGTTTCTCAAACTTGGACCCCCAGCTGTTGTTGGACTACAACTCCCATCATTCCTGACCACTGATCCTACTAGCTCAGGGTGATGGGAGTTGGGGACCCAAGTTTGTGAAACACTGGTATGTATTTAAATCCTTTTGTTTTCCCTTGGTTACTCAGCCTCATGCAAGTGTGCCTACAACCACACATAAATACAATGTGGGGGGTGGGGGTGGCAAGTTGTGCCTTCCCTCCAGCTTATGAACTTTTCTTACTTAAGGATATCACCAGCCCCAGTATGGAAAGCTCCTCTGGTTTAGTCCTCTGGTATGCTGCTTAGGGCATAAGAGATTTTATCGCTAGGAGGGTTGTATGTGTGCTGCACTGAAAATTATTTCAAATTACATGCCAAATAAAGTCAGATTTTGCAGCCTAAAACCAAAAGTGCACATCAGCTGGTGTCATCCTTATTATGCAGAGTTCGTTCTGGTTCTACTAGCAATGGCAGAATGAGAAAGAGCCAGAGCCTCACTCCTGGCTGCCTTCTAAGGCTCTACTGGGCACAGCTTTACAAGTTTTTTTAGCGCATCCCCAACACTGTGCAAGCTAAAATCAGGCATTTGCTTTTAGCAGAAATATGTGATTCTCAAATTACTGGATTTGATATCCATTCTAGTGTTTGGCTTGTGGTATTAAATGTTGGAGGACGGGAAATGAGCAACAGTTTCACCTATGAAATCCACTGGCTCTTTGGGTCTCTCACCTATGGAATCCACTGGCTCTATTAAGACAGCATGCCAATCCATGAATTGTGTTATCCATAGTTTACAATCCAAACCATGGTTTGAACTTCCAAATATACAACAGGCTGGCCATGGTTGCTTATTTGGTTTCATAAGTTTGCTCCCACCTCCGTTGTGCAGCAGCTTCTTGAGGCAGAGTGATAACCATAACTATGGTTTGTCAGTTCAGGAATCATCCTAAGCCACAGTGCACACAAACCATGGTTTTCAAGGTCACTTCAAACCATGATTTCTATTTCCAGTTTGCCAGCTGACTGAAACTAGTTTACCAATTTAGACAACATAGGTAAGCTTACTTAACCATGATTTGGTGTGATGTCCAAACTGAGCTACTGACTTGGTTGGTTGTGTACTGCATAACTTTGACTAGCAAGAACCCTTTCATCTTTCTTCTTCCAGGTGCTCATCTCTGAGGGTCTAGGCCTTTATGCACGGGACCCAAAGTTTGTGGCCTTCACCAAGCAGGAGATTGCTGATGCCTGCCACATGACCATTGATGAGATGGAGAGTGCTGCCACAGACCTGCTGAGTCGCAAGGTCCCTGGTAGCGAAAGCAGCAGCCGAGGTGGTGGTGGTCACGCCTTGTACAGCAGTGACGGGGAGCACAGTGGGGCTGGGAGCCTAGGTCCCGTTTACAGCGATGAGGAGCCCTTCCGCTCCCGTGAGGAAGAGGACTTGGGTGACGAGATGGCCTGCGTCACTTCTTATTGACCAGGAAGTGCCCCCTGGCAGGGCACAGGAGTAGAACTGCTGCAGCGAGATACCTAGCACTCTGCAACCTTTGTAGTCTAAAGGCATAGGCTTGCCCAAAGCTGTGCTATGGTGGGAGTGACTGCGGAAAAGAGAGGCCAAAGGATGGGAGACAAAATGCTGCCCTTCCATTGGCTGATACAAAAGCAGCCGCTAGAAACGTTGTCCTACTACTTTCCTGGTTTAGGCAGTCTGCTCCTTGCTGCCCCTTCTCCAGGCTGTTGACTCCTTCCCAGTGGTCCAGAAAGAGAAAGGGACCTCTGGATTTCTTCCTCTGAGCAAGGATTGTGGATTTTGAAGAGGTTGGGGGGCGGGGTTCCAAGGTGATTAGACAATGCCTTTTTCTATCAGAAGCAATAAAAAGATGCTTTGAAAGATGCTGCTGCCTCTTTATATATATATTATTTTATTCTTATAAGACTATGTGATGCACATCAACCAAAAAAGATGAAGATAAGAGAGGCATCACAACATGTTTAGGATTGCTCCCCTATTCATACCCATATTATTCAGCCATAGTATCACATCCAATATGGGGGCTGGCCTTGTGACCAGGGGCTGCTGTCATTTCATCCCATTGTGTCTTTCCACAGAAGTCCAGGCACCGATGGGCGTTGCCAGTCATGTTCCTACCAGCTATGTACATAATAAATCATAGTTGCAGCTTCTAATACTGGACAGAAGGGGGGGGCAGTTGAAAAAATGAGGTGCTCTTCTCCCTGAGTTTCCCACTTTTCCTTTTCTTTAACCTCCACCAACTCTTTGTAGAATAAGGTGTTTCATAAATGCGATCAAAATTTAATCCAGAATACTTTATGTGGCCCTTGTTTTGTACTCACATACATGGAGAGCAGGGAGGGTCCACCACCCACCTGAATGGATAATCGAACAGGACACATTAGTGGTTTTCAGTTATATGGCTAAAGGTTGGACAGAATGCCTTCCATGAGTCACCTACCAATACAGACAGATGTTCAGTGGACTGACCACCACCACCAATCCCCACAAGGAAATTACACAATTCCCCTTAGCAGTGGGGTTTTGTTTTGTTTTGGTTTTTTTGCTAAACTGCTTTGCTAGGGAACAATCCTCCCATCAGCTCCATATGCAGTGCAGCCAGTTTGGGTTTCATGCCAATTTCTTAATTAGACTAGCTATAATAACAAAGGTGGGTTTGTAAGTTACACTGCGACTTTTGTAAGTCCACATTTACTCATAAGATCCCACCCAGAAGGCAGAAGATGCAAAGCAGGACCACTTTTCTCAATGTAAGACTGCCTGGAAATCTGAGATTGCTGACATCAAAACTCCCAGAGTCAAAGAATTACTTTGAACACATAGATTTGTATACAGCCAGCCTTGGCTGCTGCCTCTATAGGACCCCGCCGGGTTTTATTAAGCTTGCGTAACTCTTCCTAGAAATGTCTGAGGCATCAAAGACACCTTTGTCTCTGCACTAACTGTTCCACAATGGACTAAATTGGGCATCTGTGTAATAGTACAGGCGCCTCTGAAAGGAAAGGCTACCTGCTAAGTCCTGTTTCCCTTTGAAGTTCTTTCTGATACGCAGAAAGAGGACGCTTTGGCCTTCCCTTTAGGTATGGTTGAACAAAACCCCGAAAACTGACGTCACCAGAAATATGGAAGGTATTGTACAGTGACTGGCAGAAGTGGTTTGCTGTGCCACTTTATTCATCAGTTTGCCTATTATTTATTCTTTTTATCCTACCCTTCCTCCAAAGGAGCTCTGCATAATATGCACGACTTCTCCCTGCTCCCCGGCACATCTCCATGCTAACAGATTGGAGCAACCACATCCCCCTGCTCAAGTTGTGCAGCTGATAGTTGTAGTCCAAAACATCTGGAGGGTGCCAGGTTGGCAAAGGCTGAAGGTAAAGGACCCCTGACAGTTCAGTCCAGTTGCGAACGACTCTGGGATTGCGGTGCTCATCTCATTTGACTGGCCGAGGGAGCCAGCATTTGTCCACAGACATTTTTTCCGGGTCATGTGGCCAGCATGACTAAGACACTTCTGGCAAAATCAAACACCATTTACCTTCCCTCCGGAGCAGTACCTATTTATCTACTTGCACTTTGATGTGCTTTCAAACTACTAGGTTGGCAGGAGCTGGGATCAAGCAACGGGAGCTCACCCTGTCACGGGGATTCAAACCACCGACCTTCCGATCAGCAAGCCCTAGGATCAGTGGTTTAGACCACAGTGCCACCCGTGTCCCTCTGGCAAAGGCTAGTGTAGAATAAATAGACTTCCCCCCCAATGAAGTTAACTAATGGAAGCAAACAAATATGAAATAATAATAAATAATAATTTATTATTTATACCCCGCCCATCTGGTTGGGTTTCCCCAGCCACTCTGGGCGGCTTCCAACAAAATATTAAAAATATATTAAAACATCAGTCATTAAAAACTTCCCTAAACAGAGGTCCCTTCAGATGTCTTCTAAAAGTCAGATAGCCATTTATTTCCTTGACATCTGATGGGAGGGCGTTCCACAGGGCAGCTGCCACTACTGAGAAGGCCCTCTAGCTGGTTCCCTGTAACCTCACTTCTCGCAGCAAGGGAACCGCCAAAAGGCCCTCAGCACTGGACCTCAAAGTGAACAAATAATGAAGACATAAAATCCTGTTTCTCCTCTTTATAAGTTTGTCTCTTTTTCTGCTGTTGTTATCACTCCTCATAAAGTTACAGCCAAGTATATTCATAAATCCAGACTGAAGAGTAGCACTCTGGCTTATGGGCTGCCACATAGATGGTGGAGCAAATTGTTCTCTTTTGCTCCAGCATGTAAGACCCACACCAACAACTTCAAATGGCAAGAAAGGGAACTTTGCCTGACAGCACAAGCTGTTCAACAATGCAACAGACTCCTGGTTTGGAGGGCTGCAGATCAAGTATGCTCTAGCGGTGGATTTACTGCGTTAGCAAGGTGTCTGGATTACATGACTTCTGAGTACTCTTCCAACCCCACAGTTCTCCTTCACAGTTACCTTCACAAAAAGAGATAATGCAGCCATGTTGAGATAACGTTCTCCAGCTGGTCCTGGTGCAACATTTCCTTGGCAATAAGAGCTTCTTCATGGATCAAAAGATCCCAGAATTTAGAGAGCCAATTCTCCACTCCATTGGTTGCTTCAGCTCTCAAAATCTAATGTTCCGTCCCAGGCAGGGGTCAGGTTTGTATCCTAAGTGGTGGGTGGGTTTGCTAGGCACATACTCCAGAGAAACAAGGTCACATGGCTGGTGCCTGTTCAGGATCTCATAACAATGTCTGGTCAAGTAGAGGTCAGGTTCTAGCAGGGCAAGGTCAAAAGAGCTGAGGTCAGATTCCAAAGAGCAGGATCAGGTGAAACAAGAGGCCAGAACCAGTTCCAATGTCAGTCAAGCAAAGCAGAGAGCAAATTCAGGTTAGCAAAGTCAGGCAAAGCAGAGGGCAAGGTCCACCTAAGCTAACAAGCAAAGCGGGTAGCACCCTGGATAGCTCCAAATGGAATCTGCCGGGAAAGTCAGACAAGAAAGACTTGAAAGTTACTTCAGCAACCACCAAAACCTGGCTGAACCCTAAGTAGAACTGCAGCTCCCTCTAGGCAACTAGAGCAGCCTCCTCAACCTGGTGTCTTCCAGGTGCTTTGGTCTACAACTCCCATCAGCCCCAGACAGCATGTTCTCAGGGGTTTATGGGAGTTGTAGTCCAACAACCTCTGGAGGGTGTTGGGGAAAGCTGAGGTCCCCACAACAGAAATTGTGGCTATGCCCATGCAGACACAAGCAATCATGTCAGCCCTCTGGCCATGGGGGGGGGGGGGGAAGAAGCGGGTGGCAGAAAGGGTCTCAAATGTGATGATCCTGTTCCACCCATTGCTGGCTTCCTCATCGCCTGGAGGCAGCATGTGGCTCCTGCCAGATTCCCTGCAAGGGAATAGGTATGTCCCTTGACCAAACAAAAAGGTCAGCCAAACTGCAAGTCTGACCATGTCTCTTCACTTCTCTCCTCTTTTGTACAATGGGGGTTACTCCCAGGTAAGTGGAGTTAGGATTGCAGCCTCAGAGTGAGTATCAGCTCCCACCTTCTTGGGACCAGGACTGGAAATTACAAGTGAAGCAGCTTCTAGGCTTGCCATATTTTAGTCTAGCAAATCACGGACCATTGTGCAGCTCACATCAGTGAAGCAAAATGGCACCCAGGGGCCTGTGTAACCCCAGTGCCATCCTGGGCAGGTCACATATAGCTGGAAAACAGGCAACCGATGCCTAACAGTCGCTGTCGCCCTGTAATTTCACTGTAATTTCACTGTAATTGCACTGTTGCTGCAATAGACAGAATGAATGCACAGCATTTCCATACACCCTGCAAAATTCCTCCAAGCTAGCAAAAAGACCTAGAAAACAAATACAATGTGTGATGCAGCATAGTTGTCTTTTTATAATTTTAATAAGCCGCCAGTCCATTTTGCAGAGAAACTGAACCGAACAGAGCACCTTTCCCCGTTGACCTTCCGTCGCAGCTCCCTCCATTGCCGCCCCTGGGACTGTAAGGGTCTCGGGGCACAGACCTGCTTCTTGCTCGCCGCTGCCTTCTACATATTGAGGGCTATGCATCAAGCACCACGAGGGTCCTGCTCCTCAGAGACACGGGCCAAGACAGACAGCCCCCCCCCCCCGCCAGCCTCCATTTCCCACGGCCCTCTTCTCCCTTTGCCCACGAAGGACATGGCTCCCGCTCAGCTTCGCCCGCCCGCCCTGTGACGTCAGCCTCCGGCTCTCCAGCCCCCCCGCCCCTCGCCCCGCCCTCCCAGCTGCCCCCCCCCCGCCCCAGCCAACCTCCCCGGCGCTCTGCCGCGTCGCGCTCGCCTTCCCCGCAAAGATGGAAGTCGTCAACCAGGTGAGCCTCCAAATCAGACCCCGCGAGCAGCTCCCCGACGCCCCCCCGGACCCCCCCGGACGGGCTGCTCGGGGGCCGGCGCGGCGCTGCGGGCAGGAGCCCCTTGACGGGGGGCGGGGGGGTTAAGCCAGCCCCCCCCCCGCGATTTGCAGCAGATGCGCGGAGCTCGGGGCGGGGGGGGCTGCGGAGCAATTGCTGCAGTGAAGGCGGGGGGCGGAGGCTGCTGGGATGAAAATGCCCTCGAAATAGCTGGAGCCCCCCCCCCTCGCTTCTTCCTCCGCAATGGCTTCGGAGAGGGGGCTGCAGCAACGTCGGCGCGGCGAGGCGACAAGATGCTGCCGTCGGTCATTGCAGCAGATCGGAAAGCGGGCGGGGGGGGGGCAGGAAAATGGCTGGGCGATGCAGTAGAGCTACGCCCGGGGGGACGGCGCTTGGGGAGGCGAAGGACGCGGGGGGGAGGGGAGGGCGGGATGCTCTCCGTTGCAGTAAACAGGGGCGGGGGGAGGGCGATCGCTGCCCCCGCACGCAAGACCTGCCGCCGGCAGAAAGCGGGGGGGGGGGGGGAGGGCTATGCGGGCCGCAGCAAGTGTACCCTGCGGGGGGGGGGGCAGGAAGGCAGGTTGGGGTGGGCAAGGGCTGGGGGACACGTGGAGTTGTTTTGCAACAGAAGGGGGGAGTGCAGGTTGGGGGTGGGGGGGCGGCCTTTCGCGTCGGGGAGGCGTCGGGGAGAAGGGTGCTGCAGCGGCAGATGGTGTTCGAGAAGCATCAATATGGCTGCAGAAGAACCTCAAGGCGCAGCGGGGGGGGCAGCGAGGGGAACGGGGGGGGGGCCTCTCTTCTCTTATTTTTCCAGGATCTGTGGCAGGACGAGGTGGGAGGTGGCTGTCGGGCAATAAAGAAGGT
Organism: Podarcis erhardii; assembly: GCF_964252035.2. Classification (NCBI taxonomy): domain Eukaryota; kingdom Metazoa; phylum Chordata; class Lepidosauria; order Squamata; family Lacertidae; genus Podarcis; species Podarcis erhardii. The sequence continues at coordinate 1,762,379 of NC_138515.1, forward strand.
TGGAGGGCGCAATCTGGCCGCCCCGTGCTGCGAGCCCGAGGGGGCTGGCAAGGAGGAGATGCCGCGGAGGGGCGTCTTCTCACGACTCTTCCCCAGAGCAACCGCAGTCAGATGCATGGGGGAGGGATTTTGCATAGGATGGGGGTGTCGCTTTTGGAACTGCGGGGGTTGCTGCTCACTCGCTTGGGCAGCTGGCCTGGGGGAAGAGGGGCAGTGATGTATAAGTTGAGCACAGGAAGGTGGCATTCATGTTTGGGGAGGGAATTTCTGGACGGGGCACCCAGAAATTAGGTTGGACTTTTGGCTTTACAGTGGGGCTACTAGTCAAGGAGTCAGAGGGGTGGGGGGTGTCTAGTGGTGGCCATTTGCAGAACTGCTTGGTAAGGAGAGAGTCCAGAAATGGGGAGTTGAGATGTCAGTTTGTGTTGGGTTGGGAGAGGCTGCGATCCTGAAGAGGGTGTGGGCAGTTTCTTTGCATTAAGACTCTCACAGCTCAGTCTTGCGCACATTTACCCAGAAGTAAGTTCCACTGCATTTTGGAGGGTTTACTCCCATATATGGGTGCTTAGGATCACAGTCCCACTCTCGCTTTTCTCACTTAGAAATTTCACATAGCAGAGGAAAAAGAGAACACATCTCCATAAACCTCAAAAGGTGTTTGGTCAGTGAATCATAGCTGTTTTGGGGTTTGGGCAGCATCTGGTAGATAGAATGTACCTAAATTTGGTACTGTTGGGCTTGTTTTGTCTTTTAAACATGTGTTAATGTTTGTGTGCTTTAAGGTGTTATGATTTCAGATCTGGAACTGCTTGATGTGCGTTTGCTTGCCAAGCTGGCCCAGCTGGAGAGGCAAAAGTGTGCAGCCCTTGAATGGGGGTCCAGGAGCATCTAACTCCACTATGTTAACGTCTTGAGATGGGGAACTGTTAGCTGTGCTTCTGACTAGATCCACTTTCTCAGTGGAGCGTGATAGATGTAAAGCAGGGCTGCTAATTGAGGTTACTGGTGATGGTGCCCAGGATGGGTTGTTCTGAATGTCTTTTTAGGGTTAGGGATGATTTTGTGCAGGTGCAGCGTTGTGCTGGGTCATGAGCTGGGTGTTAATTGCTCCTGGGCAAGAGAGTTTTTTGCTCAGTTTTGCAAGGAGAAAATATAGACCGGTGGTTGGAGGACAGTTTGGGTCTTGGGCGATGTGCGTAGGCAGTGTTGTCGCATTGCCTCTGAGTGTGCAAATCAGGGATATGTGTGTCATAACTAGAATGGAGCTCGCCAACTGTCAACCAGTATATAAGCATGAGAGATGATGCATGGTGGGGCTATGGGATGCACAGACTTTGAAGTTAGTGGTGATGTTTTTGTGGGTAGAGGCTGAGAAGGGGTTTATGGTTTATGTGGGTGGTGCTACTGTTGTAGTTCATTTTACTTTCACCTCCCTCCACTGGAGTGTGCAGATCATAGAACATTATGGGGAATGGCTGTTTTGGATGGATATTGTTTCAGCCTATCCCAGAACAGATAAACTCTCGAGGTGGCTTAATTAAATCAGCTCTGATCTGTGATATGCGGACAGTAACACTGGCCTACCTTACATAGTTGTTGTAAACATTACTTTTATAAAATGCATGAACACATGGAAATGCTAAGTATTATTTCAGTAGATTGTGAATTGCTTCCTTCCGAAGGGCAGAGTGTTTTGTGTTGTGCAAGGGAGGAGAGACTGATCTCTCTTACAAGTTGGTTTTTTCATGGGTGTCCTGCAGGAATAATTGCACCAAGGGAAACTTCAGGGTAGAGGATGCGTCTTGCCTTGCTTTTTGTGCTCTTTGAGAGGAAATAGTTCTCTGTGGCAGCCTTCCCCAACCTGGTGCCCTCCAACTGCTTTGGCTATGATGGCATAGTGCTTGGTATGTAGTTGCGTCAATTATGGTGGTATTAGAATCAAATTACTTGTTCCTTGAGAGCATGTGTGGACAAAGTTCAGGAGATAGCCAGAGGAAAATATGGCCAAGTCAGGGGCTAACCCTGAAGCATACCAGTGCAAGTAGATGCGGTGGGAAAGAAAACGGCGTTTCCTTGTGCTCCCCTGCATTTGTCACAGTGTTCCGTTGCACCAGTAGCTGTTTAGTCATGCTGGCCACATGACCCGGAAAGCTGTCTGTGGACAAGCGCAGGCTCCCTCAGCCTGAAAGTGAGATGAGCACCACACCCCATAGTCAAATTTGACTGGACTTAACCATCCAAGGATCCTTTACCTTTAAACTTTTTTACCTAACCCAGGAGGAAGCTGGTGGATCATTGGGTGGAATCTGACAGATAGAATCAAAGCCAATCAATCCAGAGATTGAGCTCGGATATTACTGGCTTTTTAAACACCAGCACTGGTGGTTACCTGACAAAACTCAGCTTCACTGGTCAGGCAAATAAAAGGCTAACAGGCTAGCAACCAAAGTTATTTTGGTAAGAAAAGATTGTTGTCTTTGAGTCCAAAAGAGGTTATGTGTGATATGGTTAAGATGTGATACATTAGAGAAGTGCTGTGTTAGATATTGGTGGTAAGAATGACTGAATATTCAAGACTTCTGTATTCCACAGGCTTTTTAATTGGATTCTTGATTTTATAGTCATAGCACATTTTTTGTTCCATTGAATTCCATATCCTGTACACTGCTTAGAGGCAACTCTAATTAAGTGATATAGAAATTCTCAAAATAAATAAACATAAGGTGCAAAGGTTTGGTTTTAGAGCACATAAGAGGAGCTCACCTTCTTATCTCTCCTCATGAGTCACTGATTAAAAGGGGACAGGCCAGAGCAGAGACTCACACAGAGACATGAAAGGGAGTTTCATCTGAGAGCTGGTAAATGTGCTGCATCTCTGTGATTTGGGAAAGCTTAAATGCTTCAGTTCAAACTGTGCCAAGGTGGGATAAAACCATTTGCCCCCAGAGTCGGTCACGACTGGACCTAATGGTCAGGGGTCCCTTTACCTTTACCTTACTGGTGGAGGTTAGTTGGAAAGCCAGTGCAGTTAAGAGGCAGCCTCTTTGGTGGCTTGGTATTTTGGGCTCAAAGCAGACTCAGGGCTATTTTGTTTTTATCACCTCCCCTTCCTTGATGCTGCTGATTATGCAGTGAAGGCCAGGACTTCTGGGATATGGGTAGTGCCATGATTCAGGCATGATTCCAACTTAGCTGAATTCCAGCCGTTCTGTGCCCGATTGCCGGTGGGGTTCCAGGAACAAATTCCATTTTGTATGCCGCTTCTGTGAAAAATGTAACCAAGTTAATTATTGTTTGGAGAACGTTTGTGATAGATCAGTCTTCACCAGCCTGGTGTGCTCCAGACGCTTTGCATTGCCTCCACAGTTGCACTCAGATCCTTTTTGGGATTCTCCCAGCATAGCCAGAGAGCCTGTGACCCTGGAGGGCTCATTGAAGTAGACGGGACTTGCCCTGATCACTATAAGGCAGCAGCAGCAGCATATACAGCTCAGAGGGAGAGCATTTGCATCCAGGCCCCAGCATTTCCAGATGAGGCTGGGAATCCTCTGCCAGAAATTCTGGTGCTCAGAGTAGGCAGTGATGACATAGGTGGAACACCACAGAAGGCAGCTTCCTAGGTCCCTAGGCAGTTCCTACAAGACAGCAGCTTCTAAACCAAACTTGTCCTTTCTCTCTTCACAGCTGGTGGCCGTCGGGCAGTTCCGGATCTTCAAGGAGCCTCTAGGCTTTGTGAAGTTGCTAGAATGGGTGAGTCCAAGTCCTCTACTTAGTCACCTTCTGTGTGGGCCAAAGACGGGCTGGGAAAGAGGCTGTCCATTCTGTTCCTCCCATTCTTTGCTGGATTCATCATCATTATCATAATTTTATTTGTATGCCACCTTTCCGTAGTTAAAACCATGCTCAAGGTTGCTTACATCATGAAAAGATTTTCATAATTACAAACACAACAAAAGGAGCTATAAACAATAAATGAAACACAACCAAAAGTGCATAACCAAATTGCACAATTTCCACATCAGTCATAATATCTAAAAATAAAGGTATGAAAATTTAATATCCATAACAGCAAATTCTCCCACTTTTTACTATCTGTCAGTCTTTAGGTTGGTTGTCCCAGCAGGACTGAGCTGCTTAATGCAGAGTGCTTTGAAGTATGGAACAAGGACCCCATCTTGCTTTATCCCACCCCCCCTGCTCTGTCCCAGCAGTAAGAGCAACAGAAGGAACTTGTGGCGCCTTAACATCATGTGAGAACAGAAGGATAGATAGCAGTAGGCTTCCTCTCCACATTTCAGAGGTAAACTACTTTGCTGGCAGGCTGCTACAGGTCCAGCTATCCTTAACGGCACAGGAGCAGGCCAGGCTCTTATTTACCTGCTCAGCTGGCATTCCCACATGCCACAGTCACTGTGGCAATCTGGCAGGAGGCATGGGAAAAGCAAAGGGCTGCATCCTGGAAATGATGGTGGTTTTGATGTAAAGACAGGGTGCATCTGTTAAAGTGGTGTCACAAGAGGCACACACCTCAGGCTCAGATAGGAAAGTGTCAAAGAACAACACTGTGCTGGGGGAGGAATGGAAGTCCAAGCAGCTCATTTCACATGGTGGAGAACAGATTGTAAGACTTGAGGGGGGAAACATTTACCTTGTTCCTTGGCCTTTTGATCTCAAGTAGAATTAATGTTGGGACCAGCCACAAGATAAAATGATGTTCTGCCACTTCCTCTGCAGCAGCCAGCTTCTATAATAAAGCTTCTGCATTGCCATTAAGCAAGACATTCCATACCAGGAGTGGGGACCTCAGGCCTAGTGGCCAGGCCTGTCAGTTTGGGCCCTAGGACTTTCCCAAGGCCGCTGCCCCTGAGGACACCTCCTCCACTGGCCCTCCACTCTGCTCCTCCAGTTCTCGTGCCTCCCTGGAATGTGTCTGTGGACTGTAATGATGCCTTTTGCTTGCCTGGATAGAGAGATGTAAGAAAACTGGGATGGTCTGTACGAAAGAGTCACATTCATTGCCCCTCTCACCACAAACGTGCACCCCCTTGCCCCGCCCCAGCTTGCCTATGGGGGAATGTGCCACCAAGCTGAAAAAAAAGCTTTCAATTTCTCTTCTATATGATACAATGAATGTCCAAAATTTGACTGCTGATATTCACATGTGTCAAGAGTCCCAGACAGATTTTGCAGGTGTCCAAAAGCTCAAGATTAAAATGTGATTGTTGGAACCCAATGATATATGTGCTTTAAAAAGAAAAGAAAAAAAGACACACTTCCACCTGGTTTGGAACATCCTTGTCACCTGAACTCCCCATTCCGTTGTCCTCTCCTCTCCATTGTGCAAGCAGAGATCTGACATGAGCCTGTGGCCTCCCCCACGGGTTAGGGACTGGCTGTCTGCAGTGGAGAGCCTGCTGTGCTCAAGTAGGCTCCCAGCACAATTTATTAAAACCCTGATCTTTCTGGGTTCTAGATCATGCAGAGAAACTCATTGAGTTCAGCCCCCAACATATAGGGGACTGCGGGAATGGAGAAGTGCAGGAGTGGGCAATGGACACATCCTGCCCTGCTCTATGCCAAGGGAATCACAGGGCTGTGGGAAACCCAGGACATGGTTTAGTGCAATCTCCGGTCCAAATTTCTGAAACAAAAATGTCTCCTTCATGCAAGAAGGGAAGCGCTACACAGCTTTTACCTAACCTACTTTAATATTTGGGGAGGACATCCGGGGCTGCTCCTTAAAATCATGCTTGAAAAAGAGCTTTCCTAGGCAAGGCCGGTTCATTAAGTGCAATGCATTCAAGCGGGCAAATGAGATCATTTCTTTATATAGCACTATCTATGCATATCGGAGGTGGGGAATCTTTGGTGTCCAGGTGTCATTGAACTCCCCAGTCAACATGTCCCCTGGGATGTGGGAGTGGGAGTCCAGCAACAACTGGAGGTCTGTATTTGCAACAAGCAGGTTTGACAGGTCCTTATCCCTGCAACACTGACTTCTGAGCCAGTATTTGATTCATCAGTCTATACATCTGTCATTTGGGTCTCAAAGATGGGCTCACCTTGCAGCTTGAGAGGTTGTTGTGAGCTCTGCTTTCACACTGCCTCTGTCTTCACCCGGAGAGAGAGGTTGCAGACTCCCATCTCTTATGGAAGCTGCCCACCTTCACCTTCAAGTATTCCTAAAGCTTTTCATAACCAGGGGCACATCTAGACTGCCTTCTTGGCTGTGTGGATTTGAACAAATCCAGATTCTGGAGAACTACTTGATCCTTTCCCCAATAAAAGATGGAGAGGGCTTTTTAAAAAAATCATTCTTACACACATGTCCTGGAGCATTTGCAGACAACAAGCCCAATAACTATTTTAAACAATATCAGTATTTGAAGAAATAGTCTCTTATCCACTGTGTATGTGGAGAGAGAGAAAGAAAGAGAGAGAGAGAGAGAGAGAGAGAGAGAGAGAGAGAGAGAGATGATGCTAACATGCCTTCTTAGGATTACTGAAAACAGATTTATTCATTTACTTATTTTTGCTGTTGGCACATACCTGTCATGTTGTTTTCCAAACAATGGTAATTACAACTGAACAATGAAGCATGCAATACCACTTGTGCAGTTCCTGTTCATTTGTACAAAACGAATTTCTGGTAGATTTTGCCCTCTGTTCAGCATTTATATGCCTCGTTTTGTCTGAGGAGCTCAAGGAGCTGCATGTGGTTCTCCACACTCACCCCCCCAGTTTAATCCTCACAAGAACTCTGTGAGGGAGTTAGTGGAGAGAGACTGGCCAAGGCTACCCAGTGAGATTCATGGCTGAGGGGGGATTTGAAGCTGCATTCTCCCAACTGTGGCTTGATAAGCAGAATGATCATCAAGCAGGGTGGCTTGATAAGCAGAATGATCATCAGTAACCAACAGCAAAGTATCATTAATGTAGAAACAAATGCCTGCAAGAACAGCCTTTCAAAAAGCTGGGAGGAGCTGGAGTGTTTTGGTGTATGAGATGGAAAATCCAGGTGCTCCTCCCTAATTGACAGAGGACACAATCCTCTGGGAAGTAACCTTGTCTGGCTGAAAGGAAGGGGAGCTGTGCAAGAGCATAGCAATAGGTCTTGTGCAGGATAATTTCCTGGTGGATGGCACCTGTGAAGGGTCCATTCTGTCTGTGTCTCTCTGTCATTCCAATTCCACTTGCTGGGGCCTCACACCACTGCTGCCCTGGTCCAGTTTCCTGGGTCTTTTGTTGTGCTGGTGTTAATCTGCACATAGCAGCTCTTTTGCCTCATCAGATCAACTTCTTTGCCATGCAGAGGAGACCAGAGAATCAAGCTTCAAGCATGCTGTGGATTAACTAATCTGCCTTAAAATAGACCCAAGCAGTATCTATTAGCAGTAATTCTGATCCAGGAGCCCTAACCATGAGAACAGAACTGGTGGTAGACTAATTACATTAAGGTGAAAATACATATGTAATTTTATCTGGAATGTTTTCTTAGCTACAACAAAAGGGGTTCAAACCCCTCCTGTAAGTACAGGATTTGCAACTGTGGTGCAAGAACCAGCCATTTTAGATCCCAAGGAGCAGAATCAGGAGTAATATCATATATTTTCCCCACTGTGCTTAGAGTAATCTTAGAGCTCAACACAACTGCAGTTCATAGCCACATCTGATACAGATCTGATAAAGCTAAAGCATTACCTTGGTTTACAGAGTCATGGTCACAGTTTGTTAAATAGGTAAGCCACTGAAAATGGAGACAATAGAAATTGCTTTTAAAGGCTTAGAACAATCCACAAAATAATGAAATAATGCTACAAGCCACAAAGAATGGCTGTGGTCGAGGCATGTGGATCCTGTAGCCCCTCTGGGTCTCCTTGCAATGCTGCTCTCACCAGCCTTAGCCAAATGGCCAGTCATGGGGGGGGGGGTTGTGGTCCCCCAACAGCTGAAGGACCACAGGTTCCCCAGGCCTCTCCCTCACAGATAAAGGCAAGATATAATGTTTAGGTTGTTATATTATTAATTAATTAATTAATTAATTAATTACATTTGTATACCACCCTATACCTGTAGATCTCAGGGTGGTTCACAACACAAAATTACAATATGAAAAAGACAAAAGACATAATAAAAATAAGAAGAGAAACAAATAATCCCCCCTTCTGACAACACATTTAAAGGGACATTGGCTGTCACTGAGCCAAAAGCCTGGTTGAAGAGGAACCTTTTCTCCTGGGGCCTAAATATGTATAATGAAGGTGCCCCCCAAACCTCCCTGGGGAGGGCATTCCACAAACAGGGAGCCACTGCAGAAAAGGCCTCTCCCTGACCTCGTGTGGAGGAGGCACATGAAAAAGGGCTTCAGAGGATGATCTCAGGGTTTATATGGAGAGAGGCGGTCCTTGAGGTGTAACTTGAGGTTGTTCAAATTAAACAAACATGCACGAAGAATCAAGAGTACAAAAGTCCAGAAAAAAGATCCCTCAGTTTCCCTAATTTTCAGGGAGCAAAGGAGGAAGCAAGGAACATCAGAAGAGCCTCCTGGATTAGGCCAATGGCTGACCTAGTCCAGCCTCTGGCCAACCAGATGCCTGTGCCAAGCCCCAGAACAGGACCTGAGCACAAGGGCCTTCTGCCTTCAGAGGCCTTAAGCTCTGACAGTGGAAGTGGAAGACGGCCGCTGTGCCTAGTAGCCCTTGATCACCTTGTCCTCCATTAATTTGTCTATAAGAAGAACATAAGATGAGCCGTGGAAGGTGCTTGCACTCACCAAATACGCATCAAGCACAACGGAAGGAGACAAAGGACCTCCATAGCGCTATTGTGTGATGAGAAGAGTATAGGGCCACAGGTTTCCGCTTCCTCTTCCAAAGAGCCACAGTGTTGTTGGCATCATTAAACCTTAATTAACTACTTCAGCTAACACAATGTACCCTAAAAACACATGCCCATTCTGAACATTTTGCCCCAGCCCCTCCAAATGCACACACAAAGGAGAGAGAGAGAAAGGACACAGTTGGGGAACTGCTGTAAAGCAGGAAACTGTGGACCAAACTGAGCTCTAATCCTACCACAAATTCAGAACATCAGCTTTCTGGGTGAAGCTTAAGCCTTCCTAGAATTGTAGAGTTGGAAGGGAGCCTGAGGATCATCTAGTCCACCCCCCTGCAATGCAGGAATCACAATGAAAGCATCCCTGACAGATGACCATCCAACCTCTGCTTGAAAACCTCCAAGGAAGGTCCGCTGTCTCCTGAGGAATCCTGCTCTGCTGTCAAACAGCTCTTACTGTTAGAAAGTTCTTCCTGATATTAATGTTACTGGTTCGAGTCCTATCCTTCAGAGGAGGAGAAAACAAGCTTGCTGCATGTGACAGCCATTGACATATTTGAAGATGGCAATCATACCTCCTTTCAGTCTCCTCTTTTCCGGGCTAAACACACCCAACTCCTTCAATCGTTCCTCATGAGGCTTGGCTTCTAGACCCTTAATCATCGTTCCAGCTTGTCAACAACCTTGATCATACGTTCCAGCTTGTCAACCACCTTTCTAGATTGTGGTGCCCAGAACTGGACACAGTATTCCAGGTATGGTCTGAACACAATGATACTATTCCCTTGATTGGGACACTAAAGTTCTGTGGATACAGCCTAGAATATCATTAGCTTTTTTGGCTGCTGCATCACACTGTTGGCTCATGTTCAGCTTGTGGTCCACCAAGACCCCTAGATCCTTTTTACCATGTACTGCTACTAAGCCAGGTGTCCCCTATTTTATATTATTGCAGCTGGTTCTTCCTGCCTAAGTGCAGAACCTTACATTTGTCCCTACAGAAATTCATGTTGTTAGCTTGTGCCCAGTTCTCCAATCTTTTAAGGTCAATTTGAATTCTGATTCTGTCCTCTGCAGCATTAGCTATGTTTGGTGTCATCTGCAAAGCTGAGGAGCATCCCCTCAATTCCTTCATCGAAGTTGTTTATAAAGACATTGAACAACAATGGGCCCAGGACAGAACCACTGGTCACTTTCCCCCAGGATGACAAGGAACCATTAAGGAATACTCTTTGGGTTTGGTCAGTCAACCAGCTACAAATCCACCTAACAGTTACCTCATTCAACCCGCATTTTACCAGCTTCTTTGCAATGATATATACCTGTATAAGTAAACCCTCAAACTCTGGTGTGGCATCCTTTGGGATCCTGCCACAGTCAGCATATCTCCTGATGCTTGTTTTCAAATAAGTACAACTATGCTGGACTTAGGTAGAAAGCAGTAGGATAAGGTGGTGGTGGTTGGGAAACTCAGTTAACACCACTTCTTGTCATTCCTGCAGTAGAAAGAGAAAGAGAAGTGTATAGCAATCCGAGCATTAACCACAACAGTGTTTGGAGACCTTCTGGGCTTTTGATACTCCACTATTTCGGGCCTTTTGGCCTCATCTGCACTATGCATTTAAGGTAATATCATGCCACTTTAAGCAGTAATGGCTTCCCCCAAAGAGTCAAGGGAATTGTAGTTTAGGCTGCTGAGAGTTGTTAAGAGTTGCCTATTCCTCCCAAGGAATTACAATTTCCAGAGTTCACTGGGAAGAAAAATGGATAGCTAAGTCACTCTAAAATTGTAGCTCTGTGAGGAGAAAGGGTGTATTCTAACAGTGCTCGGCATCCTTCCTAAACTACAACCCCCAGGATTCTTTGGGGGAAGCCACAGCTATGTAAAGAGGCAGGATCCTGCCTCTATCTCATTAGGGTCTGGAGCAACTCTAGACCTCCCTCACTGGCAAAACCTGCAGCTGCCCGTGTTTTCCCTGCCAAGTAGTGCTTTGGCACTTCACCCAGAAGGACTTGAGCAATGGCAATGGTGAGCCCTCCTTAGTGCTGCCACCTGGAGCACACCTAGACACCTTCCCTGGTTTGTTCTCTCTCAGATGCATGCAATTCTTGCCACAGAGGCTTTAGATAAATCCTAAATCCCTTTATCTTTCAGGCCCACTGGCAATTCTTAATCCATCTTTTCTTGTGTGCCGTGCAGTAAGTTGTCTAGAGAGGCACATCTGCATGAAGATTTTGATAGGGTTCGTCAGTACCTTTAATGCCCTTGCAATTCCTCTAGGGCACATGAAGAGAAAGCGCAGCTTCTGCAGTGGCCTCAAGCACCTTCCCAGTGGTTTTTACCAGAGAAGCAGATCTAGGCTGCAGAAGGGTGTCCTCCAGTGTAATGCTTGTCATACTATTTAGGATTGATGTACGTCACACTTACTGCACAAAGGTTTCCAACAGTCCTGCAAACTTATAAGAAGCTAAACATGCACATAATCATGTAAATGGGCCCAGGATGTTGGGCCACTCCAGTCAGCTGTAGTGCACAGTCCTCACCATGTTGTAAAGAGTACAGGAGTGCAATGCTCAGATTGCACTCTGTTTCACTGGCACCTTTATAAATGTTGTCACCCCAAGAAACAAGTTCAGGCTGCTTGTGCCAATCCTTCCACTGCGCTCCACCTAACCTGGAAGCCGGCTTCATATCCAGGTGCACCAAAAGCCCCCTAACACTGAGTGTGAATGAGTGCACATGAAACACAGGTGTGCTGATGTTACTCCTTCCATTTTGGTCAGCCATGGCTGAAGCATTACAACTCTGCTCATCCTCCTCTGGAGCCATCCTGCCCAATCTCCCCCTCTTTTACTGATTTATCCTATACAGTATATGCTAATAGCAAAGTCTTCAAAGATGGATCCTTATGTAGCCAATACAGCACCATCCACACAAGAGGTAGGTATTTGTAGGTTTCAGGGAACCGCAGGATTTGCCGAAACAAAATGTTAGGTGGAAAAAGCCCTAAGAAACCCAAAACCGTTCAATGGGACCCGAACATGTTGCACAGGCACAGAATGCCAGCTGACTCTGGAAGGCGAGGTGGGGAGGGGATCCTGAAAGGAGACCTTCCTGGCTGGTTGGCATCCTGAACAGCAACAGTCAATACGTTGCCAGTCCCATTTGTTCACTGTAATTGCTTCTTTATAAACCACTTAATTAGAATGATGTTTAAGCTCCTCGCTATAAAATTCACAATGACATACTTTAAAAAGAAAGAAAGAAACCGGTTTCATCAACGATCAAAGCAAAGCATGCACTTAAAACCCTGGGTATCTCCTTCCTCCCTGAAGCGTTCTTCTTCTGCACTCTGTGCTGAGCGCAGGAATGGCGACACAAACTCTACGGGTGGCAGACGGCAAAGTGGGTCAGGTGCTGGGTTAATATCTGGTCCCTGCTCAGCCACTGGAAGGAGGAGATTAAAGGGAGGGGGAAGAAGACTCCCCTCCCCTCCTCTTTATATCTCTCATTTTATACTGAGCTCACGCTCAACTCTAAAAATACCTATGATTGCACAGTGAGTTTCTCAGCTGATCCGGGATGACTGTGAACCAAAAGCCTCCCGCCCCCAGGCTGGGATTACTGCTCAGAGCCCCAGAAGGTTGCAGCAGCAGCAGCAGCCACAGCTGGAAAAGAACCATCTGTCTGTTTGCTCCCCAGGGCACCTCCTGCTGGCCTAAGAAAAGCCAGTAGCCCAAGAAAGTCTTGCGTTCCTCTCCACAGAGACTGGTCCTGCCTCCACAGGAGAGGAGCCAACTGGTGCTCAACTCTGTGACATTATGATTCCAGCAAGAGGGCCTTTCATGAGAAAGGAGTGTTTGGCTGTGAGAAGGGAACGTCCTCTAAAATGATGTGTGCATACATTGTGTGTCAAGAGCCAAGGCACATAAAATTGCACAAGGTGGTCTGCCTTACCACTCAACTCAAATAAACGTCAGAGAAGAATGATTAAGGTATCCTTAATTAAAAAACCCTGGAGGCTTTCCTCCTGGGGATACCAGGCCCAGACATACCTAGAAAAGCGAGGGAAATATTATTGTATGCCACGGTAGCTGCAAGAATATTAATCGCTATGAATTGGAAAGGAGAGAAAATTCCAACTAAACTGGAGTGGCAAAGTAAACTGCTAGAGTGCGCCGAGTTGGCAAAAATGACAGAGAAACTGAGAGGTCATACTGATCAAACATTTATTAAAAAAATGGGACATGTACAAAAAATACCTTAAGGACTATTGTAATAATATGACATCAGTGACAGACCTCAAATGACTTCTGTGGTATGATTGATAATTATAAGACAATATATTACTGATGAAAATTAACAAAAGAAAATGAAAACAAACAGTGCGCTAGATAGATTAAGTGGTAGATGCACAATGGGGTGATGGGAAGTCATTAGAAATGCAAGAAGACCTTATTGTGATATGATGTAACAAATATTACCATTTTCTTTTCTTTTTTATGGATAAACCTTTTGTTCGTTGTTTCCTTTTAATTTCAATAAAGCATTAATACAAACAAAAACAAATAAACGTCAGAGAAACTTGGATGTGCTCCAGATATTAAGTGCCGCCTCATTCCTTTTTAAGGCCTAGTTCAGTGTTTCCCAACCTTGTGCCTCCAGCTGTTTTTGGACTACAATTCCCATCATCCCTTGCCACTGGTCTTGCTAGTCAGGGATGATGGGAGTTGTAGTTCAAAAACAGCTGGAGGCACAAGGTTGGGAAACACTGGCCCTAGTTCACACAGAGATGGTTAATCTGAAACTGGGCTGTACATCAAAGGCAGGAAACTTGGCCCTACAGATCATTCTTGAGTATTTTATTTACATATTTATTCATTGCATTTATATCCCACCTTCCTCCAAGGAGCTCAAGGTGGCATACAGGGTTCTGCTCCTCCCTGTTTTATCCTCACCAAAACGCTGTGAGGCAGGTCAGGTGGAGGGTGAGTGACTGGCTCAAGGTCGCCCAGTGAGCTTTGTGGCTGAGTGGAGATTTGAACCCTGGTCTCCGAGATCCTAGTCCAACACTCTAACCAACAACATCTTTCCCATCCCTGCTGTACAATGTCAGTGCACAGGACACCATGGCATACACAAAAATCCCTTCCACATAGAAAACCAGCATGTCAGCAGAAGCGGGTTCTAATGGGGTGTGTAAAGTTAGGAAAATAAAGCTTAGACAAGATTGGGTCTCTCTGAATACCGTCAAAGCTCAGTTGTCGAACGTAATCCATTCTGAAAGCCTGTTCAGCTTCCAAAAGGTTCGACTACTGAGGCGCAGCTTTCGACTGGTTGCAGGAGCTTCCTGCACTCAAGCAGAAGCTGCGTCGGACGTTCAGCTTCCAAAAAATGTTCGAAAACTAGAGCATTTACTTCCAGGTTTTTGGTTTTTGGGAGCTGAAATGTTCCAAATGGAGGTGTTTGGGAGCCAAGGTTTGACGGTACTGCCACTCTGTCACCTGGACCATCTCTGTTTCCGAGTGCTTAGAATATGCCTACATCAAAGGCATATAAGTGGTTCAGTATTTATTCCCTTTAAAGAGGGTGAAGCAACTGTGTTCCTGTGATGGCAGAGTGAGGCAGCGTTGGGATTCTCTAACAGACTTTTCAGCACCCTCAATGAGCTATAATTCCCAGGAGACTGGGAGAAGCTGTGAAAGATAAGTTGTGGTTATAAATCATATCTGTAGCAGCAGCTGACACATATTTTCTCCCACTACCACCACCCTTAACAGCTTTAATAGCTAGAAATGAAAACTCATATTCATCTGTTCACATCAGAACCAAAGTTTAATCTTTTTCCTAGATAACAGGGGAATGCAGCTGGGGGGGGGTGTCAGTTTTGAGTGGAAAAAATGGCTGAACAGAGAGAAGATTCATGCTTGTTCCAAGGGGTTTCTACCCGCTCTTAAACCACCTTGTTGATGTTATAATATGCACATTTGTGCACTGACACCCGCTGCCATATTTCCCATAGCCACGGCTTTGTTGGAAGCTTCCAGTAACTAGCAATGATCTTAAGTGCTGCAAGCTACAATTTTACAGTCTTGTTTCCTTTGTAGAACAGCCTACACTTTCTCCAATAAAATAACAAGTGTTTCCAAAGGGAGTTCTCGTTGCATTTTTAAACTCTTTTATAACTCCTTCCCAGAAGTGCAGATTACTTATACATGACCACCAAGTAGGTTTGAAATCTATGCCATTTCTTACCACACGTCAACTTTTTGTTTGTGCAGTGCCATACTTTTTTTTAACCATTGCTGATGTGTAGTAAAATGGGTACAATCATTTATGAAACCAGTGGGTTTCTGTGTGAACATTTCTAGGCCTCTTTCCTGCAGCTCTTCTTCCTGTCTCACGCACCACTAGTTGTCTTCCTACATGGAATAATACCATGCATATGTAAGTTGTCACATGTGATGATGCTAAATGGTGGTAAACCATGGCATTAAGACACAGGGATTTATGCTTGTGTAGAATTGTCACATCAAACTATGCTGGGAAGTCAAGCAGGATCCTTTGTTGATCAGGATCCACGTAGAAGATCAACGGGTTGTAGTGAAATGGCCCAGGATCCTCTGAGCACTGACATTTGCTGCCTCTCTCTCTCCTCCCCTCCCAGTTCTTTTCTATCTTTGCATTTGCAACATGTGGCAGCTACAGTGGAGAATTTCGCCTGAGTGTTGAATGTGCAAACAAGACTGAGAGCGATCTTGATATAAAGGTGGAGTTTGCCTACCCTTTCCGGTGAGTTGAATCCTCAGCAACGATTATTCAGAGGCAGATCCATACAGTTATTTATTCATGTATTTGAAAATTTATAACCCGCTCTTTCATAAAATATAACAAGGAAGCTTACAGCTTGTAAAATACAATTTCTTGTATTTTTTTATTTCCATTTATAACCACTTACTGTCCAAAAGATCTGAGTGGTTTACAGTAGATAAATCCATAAGCTTATATATACTGTAGCCAATAAGCACCATGAAACCATGTCAGATGAGTCACATTACAAAATATATAAGCAATGTCCATATACATAAAGGTAATATAAAAACAGAACAAATCAGAGCGCGCCACAATATCAAATTTCCATCTATACAACGTACAAACACTCACCATCCATTTGACACAACCATTCCCTGTCTCAAGCATCACCTCCATCAACCACTCATGCATAATCCACTCACACCCAACAACATCACAACCCACACACAACAGGTCTTTGCCAACCACACATACATGCTCCTAATCTCTGAAGCACTAATGGACTCATGCCCAACCCCCACTGAAAAATGTAATACTCCTCTCCCATCTCTCACCTGAGGGCCTGTACCAGAGCAGGCATAGCGCTGCTTCCATCCACTCACCCCCAACTACATAAGCATAAGATGCATGGTACTGCACAACCTCAAAATCTGGTAAACACACACTGGTAGCAGACACAAACATCAAGCTCACACTCAGTAAGCGCACACAGATCCTTGCATACCATGGGGGGGGCAGCCCCCGCTATAGTGTGAGAAGGGCAGCTAATCCACCATCAAGGGCAAGGAATTTCTCCAACCACAGTGGAAGTGGTGACTGCAACACCAAGCCCCAGCTGTTGGGAGAGGGGCTGTTCTCTCCACCTCCTGCCTTGAATTTATTTGTTGTTCATTTAACACTTATGTGTGCAAAATGCAAACACAACCAACAACTTTCCCCAAAAGCAATTCTTGGTGCAATGCCTTAGCATTGTTTAAAGAACCTCATATAAGAAGGCTGGGAAAGACCTTGGCTTGAGAGCTGCTGTCAGTCAGACAGGGTATATAAGATATATTCAAGCACTCCTCCCCTAAGTCATTCATAATTGCACAATCCTCTAACTCAAAATTCAGCTTCTCTTGGCACCAGATGTGTGTTGCTTTGGTGCAGAATTCAAACAGCAACAGCCTAGGGTATGTACAGCTCTGATTGGAAGGTGGTGGACTCTCCTTCCTTGGAGGTTTTTAAGCAGAGGTGGGATGGCCATTTGTCGTGGATGCTTTAGTGGAGATCCCTGCGTTGCAGGGGGTTGGACTAGATGGCACTTGGGGTCCCTTCCAGCTCTCCAGTTCTGTGATGCTATGATGACTCTCACTCTTTTTCTCCATCCCAGGCTCCACCAGGTGTATTTTGAAGCTCCTACTTGTAAAGGGAACAAGGATAAAGTTTTCTTGATTGGAGATTGCTCCTCCTCTGCTGAATTCTTTGTCACCATTGCTGTCTTCGCCTTCCTCTACTCCCTTGCCGTTATTGTAGTCTACGTATTTATGCAGGACAAGTACAGGGAGAACAACAAGGGACCCATGATTGTGAGTGCCCAAACTCCAGGGTGTGATGCAGCATAGACATGGGGCTGAATGCAGGGACCCTTTAGGCAACTGCCCCAAACCCTGACACTTCCTAACAACCAAAAGCAGACGTCACAGCAGCTGAAGGGGGCTGTGAGTAGTGGCACATTAGGGAAGCCTGTTGCCAGGGCCACCTCTGCCCCGCAAGACCAATGGCCATTAGCAGTGTCTAACTCAGTACCGTCAAAGAGTAGTGGCAACATTAGGAGATAGTTATATTCTGGGCAAGGTGCTTGTTTTCCTGCCTCATGTGCTGCAACATCAGGGCCATAAAACTTGGTCTAGGGATGGAGGGAATAAGGCAGGGTTTCTAAAGTATTTGGACTATAGGAGGAAAGTTGAGTGAAGAACTGAAGTTCTGAATATTGATGTGCAGCTGGACTTTAGGGTGATGGTGACCCACCATGCTGGGTGCAGCCAGCAGTGATGCATGAGGGGCTCAGCAGGGGCTTGACAAACCATTTGTGTTTGTTGTGCTAGCTACCTGGGGCTTTAGAAACAGTGGCTTGACTGTGACCAGCTGGTTAGTTTACTGCACACTAGAAATTCTATGTGTGTTTCCACCAATTCTGAACAGACCAGAAGGTCCTGGGAGCAAGTGTGAAGCAGGAGGCCCAAAGCAGCTAAGGAGCTTTGCAGCAGGAACTGGGTCTGGATTAGGGGATCTGGACAAGTGGGGGGGGGGAGAGCTCCATATTTAGCCCAAGCTGAGTGAGACACATCCAGATGGACAAGTATCACCAGCGCAGTGGTTTCACAGTGGGCCCCGGTGACTCCACCTCTTCCTGGATTTTCTTTGGACACTGGGTAGTGTCTTTGGTCCAGGGTCTGAGTACCATTGGGTCCTAACAGTCCACTGGTAGCCACTTGCTTCTCCTACAAGGACCTGCCTCATCTTTTGGCAACCATAGTTGTAACCTCTTGCCCTCCCTCACCCCCCACTGCAGGATTTCATCGTCACGGCTGTTTTCACCTTCATGTGGTTGGTGAGCTCCTGTGCTTGGGCCAAGGGCCTTTCAGATGTCAAGGAGGCCACTGACCCTGACAATGTGATTGAAGGCATGGCTGTGTGCCGGAGTGAAGGCAACAAGTGCAATGAGCTGCGGGAGCCAGTCACCTCCGGCCTCAACACCTCTGTGGTTAGTCCTCCAAGCACTTACTCTGCTTGCTTGCCTGCTTGCTTGCTTCAATGTTTTATATACCCCTTAACTACTATAATCTCTAAGCAGTCTGCAAAGATACAACCCAAAAACAAAAACAAGTTAAAACTGTACAATGGAACCTCGGTTAGAATACCAGATGGAATTTTAAAAAGTCTTCAGTAGGTGCCAGAAGTTCAGTGGGGAGGTGATCTGTCTGACTTCAGGGGTTTATGGAAGGGAGTTCCATAAGATTGGTCCCACAATACTGAAGGCATGGCTCCAGGTTGATCTAAGTCATGGGGGATTATTAACAGTGATTCCCCTGAGGATCTTAGTGACTGAGCCTAAGGGCAGCCAGGGCAGACTCCTGAGCCCTGGAATCAAGGAGGATGGAATGCTGCTGAGCCATAGGAAGGGCAACCTGTGTATATTTGTACTCTGGCCTCTAAGAAGGCCTGTGCTTTCAGTACCAGTTCCAGATTTTGGAGAACCCTTGGGCAAAACACCCTCTTTCAGTGAGTCAGACGCCACACTAATGTTCTTGCTGTTGCTACTTGCTGCTTGCTTGCTTGCTTGCCAGGCAGATTGGTGCCCCTCCTGCACCTCCCCTTCACCACCCCTGCTGTCTGGGCCAGAGCAAAAGGAGGGTGAGCAGGTGAGGTGGTGGCAGGGGTGGAGAGAAGGAGCAGGTCCAGCGGCCTCATGCCAGTTGTTCAGTATGGGCTCTCTGCCAGTGCTCAGCCATGCCAACCCTAGATGCCAGTTCTGGGTGCTTTTGAGCATTCAGCTGCTGTAAAGGTGTCTTATGTGTTTTGTGGTGGTGGTGTGTGTGTGTGGTATTCATGTGTATATATGTTGTTCCGTATTTTGTAGGGTGGTAAATCATTCATACTGTTATGTTTCCTCAAAGTACCGTATTTTTTGCCCTATAAGGCGCACCGGCCCATAGGATGCACCTAGTTTTCAGGGGGGGAATGATTCCCCCCCCCTCCGCAGCTCTGGGAGCAGCGGACAATTCCCCCACCTCATAGAAAAGCCCGCAGAAGCCGCGACCCTTTAAAGAGTGTGTGGATCCTGCGGGCTTTTCGAACCAGCTTGTGGGGTTGGCGATGGGGAGAAGCGCTGCTTTCCCCCACCGCCAGCCTCAAAGAACAGACTCTCCTGGCTTCAGCGAAAGCAACGCGAAGCCTCCGGAGCATGGGGGGAGCTCTCCCTCTGCGCTTCGGAAGCTTCGCGTTGCTATCGCTGAAGCCGAGTAGCCTGCATTCGCCCCATAGGACGCACACACATTTCCCCTTCATTTTTGGAGGGGAAAAAGTGCGTCCTATAGGGCAAAAAATACGGTAAATCTGCGTAGGACACCACATCTTTAATTTGGTTTTAAAATTAATCCATTTGAAACTTTAATTGAATAATCTTTGGGGCCCATTTTAATCACTGGCAACAGCTTTTTATCAGTGGGACTGAGAGTTCTTTAATTTGGGTGAGTTTTGCTGGTGTTCATGTTAGTGTAAGAGAATAACAATATTCTATGCATGCAGTAATATGTGGGTATGTGTGTTTGCCAATTATTGATTGATTTATGTTTATCCACCTGTCAATAAATATTCTCTGGGAGACTTACAACAAAATGATACTAAAATATGATATACAAAGAATTATAAACAACAATAAAAATAAATTACAGCAAGAAATAAGAGGAAAAGATGTTTGCTTTCTGGACAGAATTGCTTTTGTTCATTTATATACATATTGCATATTTACTCAAATGTAGATCCCACTGAGTTCAATGTGGCACAGGACCCCAAGCAGACTTGAAGAAATAAAGCCTTAAAAGAGAAGCTTGGAACATTCTCTAATCTTATTTTATAATCTGCAAAGATGATGGCACAGCTGCTAGCTTTCAGAAGAGTAGCTGTGTTAGGGGGAACTGACAGATGTCAGTGCTCTGTAGGTAGTGCTTGAAGATGAAGTCCATAGTTTCCCAGAGTTGCCAGAGCAGATCTCTCCCTCTCCAAACTGGCTGATGTATCAGTGGGGTGGAGGGGAGGTGATGTTTGGCTGCTGTCTCCAGAGCAGTGACTAAGGGGGAAAGGGAAGACCTTCATCTTACATCCTTATCAGAATGTTTCAAGAAGCAATGGCTGAGTCTCCATTGCCCCAGTAAGGCTAGGAGTCTTCCTTCCCTTGCCGCTTGGCCATTTACTGTCTTCTGCCTCACCTCATCAGTCATGTTGACCAAAATAAAGCCAAAGTGATTCTTCAGATGAGATATAATCTGGTGTATGTGCTTATATAAATCAACCTTCAGTTTGCAGCGGCAAAATGAGTGAATGACGGGAGGCCTGAGATTTAATTTTTGTGAATGTGGCTGTTGGTGGGAGCCATTCCAAGGGAACAGCACTGCAGCAGCCCTTTAGCTGATCTACTTGTGGCTAAGCACCTATGAATAAATGAGCTGCAATGTTTATGAAATATTAGAGCAAATGGTAATCTTCAAACTGTTGCAGGGAAACCTTTGGAGGTTTCCAAGGAGAAGGTCCTAATAAAGGACAGTCTTCCCTGGTGGGCACTTGCCCACTCGCACCCCTCTTGCCCTGCAAACAGGCAGCATCAGCTGAGTATTGGACGTGATCCAAGGGCAGGGGGAGGCACACACAGTTAATGTGGTTGTCTTCTTAAAACAAAACTATGCTCTAAGAAGCTCTAGGGTTCTTCCAGATTCTCTTCAGTGAGAAGACTGGAAAGACAGCAAACAGGTAAAGCACCTGGTTTCAGGTTCAATCCCCAGCATCTCCAGGTTAAGCTGGGAAAGACTCCTGACTGAAACTGTTAAGTTGTGGGTTGACATAGCCGACGACACAGCGATTTCTCCAACTAGCTCTTTATTTCGTAAGCTGGAATAGAACTGACTGCAAACAGCTCAGCCGGCCTGCTTTTATAGGCAGCCGGCTGTCAACATTGTAACAACAACAGCCCAGAGTTCCCGCCTAAAATAACTGACACGGACCTGAGTGAAAACTATATACAGTATCCCCCTGCTGGCCCAGGGTGAAACTTCACTACATAACAGAAACTCTGCTGCCAGTCAGTGTAGGAAATACTAGATGGGCTAAGATCCTAAGGGCTCAACTAACCCAATCTTTATCACTGAACCGGAGCAAACGTCAGTTGGGTTTTCTGCAGATTGACCTTTGCTCCAGTTCAGTGGTAAAGAGCAGATTTCCTTGGGGAAAGTGGCAGGGCAAATAGGAAACTGCTCAGACCTGTGCTTTCCAGGCACAGAAGAAGTGGAAATGGGGACAAGCCCTAACTCTTTAGTAAAGCAAACTTGTGTAGGTTGCAGCATGTATGCATGCAGGGTGCCCATGAGAGTTTCTTTGTTCTGCAAATGGGCTTCAAAATGTCCCCTGTTTTGCAGCATTAACAGGCACGCCCACCCAGGGAGGCCCAAGACATTTTGCTGCTCGAGGCAAATCAGAAAATGGCAGTCCTCCCAGGAATGGTACTTTGCTAAGAGTGCTTCAACAGGTGGCAGCAGGAGCAGCATTGGTGGGAGCAGTTAAACCCCTCACCCGGCTTTGGGTGGGGACGATGCTGGGGACCAGCGCAACTGAGCTAGTGGCTGAGGGTGGCAGGAGTAGCAGTGGCTGGGCCCACACACCCCTCCTCCTCTGCCTCCTCTGCCCTGTGGGGTCAACGGGAGAGGCGCTGGGCCCAGGCAGGCATCTAATGGCATTGCATCCACAGCCGAAGGAGGAGTAGCAAAGGCACACGAGATGTCCCTCTCTTCCCTTTCCAAACC
The DNA here is from genome assembly GCF_964252035.2 of Podarcis erhardii. Classification (NCBI taxonomy): domain Eukaryota; kingdom Metazoa; phylum Chordata; class Lepidosauria; order Squamata; family Lacertidae; genus Podarcis; species Podarcis erhardii. The sequence continues at coordinate 1,784,582 of NC_138515.1, forward strand.
TGCCACTCCTCCCACCTGTCTCCAGCCTACCACCTGAGGTGACTAATGGGCAGTCCAGCCCTGCATGCACACACACACACACACACACACACACACACACACTCTTCCAGACAAGGCTTCTCAAATAGCAGGGAACTGGGATTGGTCAGGAAGGCTCTGCAATTAACTGTCCTTTCTCCACCCTGTCTTCATTTTGTCCCCAGGTTTTTGGCTTTCTGAACTTGGTGCTTTGGCTGGGGAACCTGTGGTTCGTGTTTAAAGAGACGGGCTGGAGCACCCCCTTCGTCAAGTACCCCCCTGCCCAGGAGAAGCCGCCAGCACCTGAGGCCTTTGGCGACGCCTACAACCAAGCGCCAGGCTATGGGCAGCAAGACACGTATGGGCCGCAGGGTGGCTACCAGCCTGATTACAGCCAGCAGGGCTATGGGCAGCAGGGAGAGTATGGGCAGCAAGGTGTCCAAGGTGGGCCCACTTCCTTCGCAAACCAGATGTAGGCGGGTGAGTTGTGCTACTGGCTGGCTGGACAGGGAGGCGGGGGGGGGGGAGAATTCTCTTCTCTCGCCCTTGAGTAAGGCTGTGCAAGCAACATGTTAAAAATATTACTCTGCAGGAAAAGCTGAGTCCTGCAGTCGAGACCCATGTTCTGCAAATTAAGCATATTTGTGTCATTTATTATGGTTTTGCTGGTCATGGAGGAGGAACAAGGAGCTATGCAGGGCACTGAAGCGTCACTCCTTGACCACTGGAACCTGATCATCACACACCAATTTTATGAAAGGGACAGTTTGCAAGTCAACCTGTAGTTCTCATACACAGTCCTGACACCCTTTAAGACATGAACAACCCTCAGAATGTGGCACCCCAAAAGCCGTTGTGCAGAAGAGTGCACAAGCACAGGTGCCAGCTGAATAGGAATTGGGTGGGTGTGTGATTATAGGGAGAGGAAACCCAAAAGGTAATGTGCATCAGGTAAATACATCCGTGCCCCTTCTGCGATGTGAACAACTCCATGCAAATCTGGCTAGAAACACAACCAGATGAAATGACCTCACTGCGTTTCAAGCTACTAATGTGAGCATACCCATATTCAAATGCTTCCCCACATCCAAAGCATGCAAAAAATAATAATAGCATGCTGCTAGCTGTTATGCTTTGTGAAGTAAGGTGGCATTTAGTAACAAATGTGGTCTTATTTGGCAGCTCACTGATATTTGGGACATGCACCTTTTATCCAGTTGTATATTATAGCAGCGTAGACCCTAATACAGTGTTTCCCAACCTTGTGCCTCCAGCTGTTTTTGAACTACAACTCCCATCATCCCTGACTAGCAAGACCAGTGGCAAGGGATGATGGCAATTGTAGTCCAAAAACAGCTGGAGGCACAAGGTTGGGAAACACTGCCCTAATACACAGTTGTGCCTGAGGCTGAAAGGTGTGGAATCTAGAGGAGAATAACATCCTACACATCTGGACGGTGAGCATCTAATTCAGGTGAAGGGAACCTTTGGTCTTACAATGTTGCTGAACTACATCTCCCATCAGCCCCAGCAAGCATAGCCAGGGATGATGGGAGTTGTAGTTTAGAAACATCTAGAGGGCCAAACATTCCCCTCACCTGATCTGGATTGCTGACATAATGACCGTGATCCCTGATATGAGAGCCTTTTCGCTACTGTTGAATGGTCTGTTGGTCTGTGTGTGGAATTTGTTAGTCTGTAGGTCTCTAGGCACATTTGCCCCAGATATCAGGTTCAGATTTGAACTCCATCATGGACTACAGAAGCAGCTGGCTGCTGCTAGGACTCCTTCCCCTCCGTTGGTCTTCATGGCCAGAAGCTCCCTCTGCTTTAGCGTGTCTCCCTCCCTGAGGAGTCGTCCTCAGCTCAAGGCAGCTTCCTAAGCCTGGCCACGGACCTCCAAGAGTCGAGGCTTTCTCAAACTGCTCTACAACACACTCTCAGCTGAATCAATAAGCAAAGAGTCCTTTGTCAGGATGTAAATGAAAGCAAGGCTTTGTCCTTTGCATGCAGCCGTAAAGAATGATGTCAAGATTCCTTTGTGCAAATTTATATATGCCTTTGGGTCAAAAAGTTAATAGCAGCTCTCCTACCCACCCCAAATGAAATTGGGACTGTGGTACTTAGGGAGTGAGGGATTAAATTCCTTTCCAAATTAAGCTTCCCCCTCCCTCACTCGCTACACATCCAAGCTGCAATTTGCACCATGCCTTAGATGTTTTGCTCTGCTGACAAACAACAACTGAGAGAAATGAATTCTTTTAATAAGTAAAATATCATACATGTGTTTTATGAGTTGGTGGGGGAGTGATTTTAATTGGTAAAATTGTGTATGCCATGGTCCCAGCCAGAAAGAAAAACCCTCATAATCAGAAATAAGAGAAAATTGGCTGCGTGTCAGTTTTCTTTGTTAACAGATACTGATTTGCGCCAGATATTGAGCTAAGACACTCTTCAGAAGAGCTGTGGCAGGGGAAAAAGTTTGCCGGCTCAGCACTCATGCAAGTAGTCTGATGAAGTTTGGGCAACTGAGCTTGATACTGCTCTCTAGCAATGGGAGTTTGTTTTATTTATTTTAAAACAGCTGGGCTGTTCTTATTGACAAGAATAAAAGCTAGCCCATATCTGAAATCCACTTAGTAGAGTTTCATGTCTTAAAATGCATTTTGTATACAACTTCCCAGCGTGGAAATAAAACTTTGCCCCTTAACCATTCAGATTCAGGAAGCCTATAATTTCCGGCCGGGGCTGCCACCATTTGAGGGGAACTTTCACCAGGCTCTTCCAGGCTCTTGCCCTAAGCAAGCTGGCCAGGGAGCGGGAGGGTGGGTGGCGCTGCAAGAGGGGCAGCCCAGCGCTGAAAAGAGAAGTACTGAGCAAAGCAGCTGCAGCAGACGCCGCCATCTTACCTGCCCCAGAATTCACCTGGGGCCCTACCCATGGCTGGCTCGCCCATGAGGCAAGATAAGGCTGCTGCTTCAGGCAGCAGGATCCACGGGGGGGGGGGGGAGGCCCAGAAACAGGGAAAATAGGCTACATGAACATAAAATTAAGTCACTAGCAGTGGTGTGTCCTCCTGGGCCTCTGCGTTTGCCCTGTCATGCCAGGCCTGCGAGGAAGACAATCATTGCTTGGCGCCCATCGGCCTCTTGGCTCTGGGCTGTATGGTGGTCTTCCAAGGCCGAGAGGGGTAGGGGTGACAATGCCGTGGTTGGGGACAACCCCTCCCCTAAGCCGCTGAGCCAGGAAGAGCCCCTTCCCTCCACCCACATTGGAGAAACACTTCAGAGATATGTTTCAGTTCTGTTTCGTTGCTCCTGGGGGTGTTTTGTATGCAAGTGTTGCTTCCTTCTGTCACAGGAAAGCTTCCTTTTTTTCTGTGTTCATCTACTTTCTCTCCTCTCTCTCTTTCTCTCTCTTTCCCCACAGGTCCCTACCCCCAGTAGGAGGCGTTGTGTGGAGGAAGCTACCATCCTGTCCCTGCCCCCCATGTCCCCTTGAGCAGGGGAAAGGGGGGGCTGGTGGGTGCTTGCACTGGGAGGGGGCTGGTGGGGTGTCATCCCTCCCCCTCCCAAATGAATGTAGATGTTTGTGCTGTTTATATATATATATTATATATATATGAGAAACTACAACTAGAGATAGACCGCCCCCTCTCCCATTGCCTCGTGCGCACACACTCTGCCCGATCTCATTTCCCACCCCTGGGACAGCTCTGTGACTTTACATGGCTCCCTTTTTACCCCTGCCATCTCAGCTCCAGACCCCCAAACTCCCCAGCTACTACTAGCTCTCCCGTCTCCTGTCTAACCCACCCCCGCCATTCCCTTGGAACCCCACCCACCCAATGTTGTGGAAAGCATGGCATGACTCTCACCACTCTTGGCACTTGGCCCCCAATGCGTGGCAAATGCTCCTCCATCTCCCCTCCGCATGCCCCCCAGGAACACCAGCTGGTCGTGGGGGAGGGGTCTGAGATTGGAGGAGGTTCACGTGCCATCTTCAGTGCTGGAATGCCCGGCAGATTTGGGGTTTATTAAGGGGTTTGGGGTTCAATATTATATTCAGCGCTTTAATTAAGGTTTTTAACACTCACTTCTCCATTCCTAGCCCCTCCTCCCAAAAGTTTAAGGGTCAGGATAGAGGGCAACCAAAATATTGGGGGAAATTGTCTCCTGCTTCTCCTCCCTGTTGGTCTGTATTAGGGATGTGGGGTGTTAAAAGGAGGGAGATCCTAACGGGGGACCCACAGCACTGCTGTGTTTGTTACGGTTTGGAGGTTGTGTGTGTGCGTACGTAATCTCTGCAGAAGGGTTTATTCTGGAGGGGAGACAAAGGGCAAAATGTGGGGTGGGGTATCATTCCCACTGAGTTGTATTTCTGGGGCTACATTATTTCCCCCTATACCAGCATGCATGCCATGATCACCGGTGCAGCTTGGGGCCCACAGCTCAGGGTGGGGGGAGGACCAAGGGGGAGACTCTGTTATACATCCTTTTTCCTCCCCCCCCCCTCTTTCCTTCTCCTTCTAAGATTGCATATTCAAGATACTTGAAAGTGGAGCCACCTGGATCCCTTTTCTCAACTCATTGTACTCACAGTCAGGGTGATTCAAGTGTGTCCCCACGACCTTAGTTCTGAGGCCGTTGTAAGAAGCGTGTGGGGTTTCTGTCAGGCAAACAGCCCAACAGGAATTTTACAGGACGTACAGATTGTATGAATTGACCCCTCCACACAGAACCTGTATGTAGAGCTGCCATGTTACTTCTGAGCATCTGTTGTGGCTCAGAAATGTCTAGGTCCAACGGGGAACCCAGGCAGCCTGGGCCTCTGCACAATTTCCACAGGGTACTGAGCCCGTTGGTGGTTCCACATACTCACAATAATTTTATTTTTATTTATTATTTATTATTATTATTATTATTATTATTATTATTATTATTATTTATTAGTATACTGCCCTTCATACACAGAAAGGAGGCCTATGGTTAATATGGGGATTTTGCTGCACCATGACAGTTGAGAGGAAGTGTTGTAGTTATTCTTGATTAATTCACATAGAATTGTAGGGTGTAATCTTGTGGTTGTGGTTTCAGGTCGTAATCTTTAGCAGTTAGCTGGAAGTTGGTTCCATCTGGGTTTACTTCCAAGTAAATTTGTTTAGGATCAGGATAATATTGATCTCCCCCCACCCCACCTCTTCCCTCCTTCCCCCAGTCTCCAGTTCATTTCACTGTCTGATTTACCCTTCTCCCAATCTTCTTTTTCACCTCTTTCTTTTTCTCATCTTTATGGTTCTCTTCCTATGGACCTATTTCTTTTCCTGGCCTAACCCAAAATTCCTGCTCCTGTACTCTTAATCTGCAGCCTGTGGCCTCCAAACCAACCTATTTTCCATAGCAGCCAAAGCATCCCCTCCCCACCTCCCTCTCCCAACATTCCCAGAGGCACTCTGACTATATATTACTCAGTGTCTGTGTATCTGATCGTGCCGTAATTGTGCGTTTCAGTTTGTCCGGCTCTTTGCCCCGGTCGATATCGTGATTTTTTCTTCCATCTTTAAATGACAAAAATACCAACGACAACAGCAGCAAAATGACAGGAAAAATGTGCATTAATCCCCCAAATCTGCCCCCTCACCCAAAAGGTATAGAGAAAAAAATGGATAAAAACCAAATAAAAAGGGAAAGAAAATGTATTAAAAAATAAGTATTTGAAGTGTCCTTATTTTGTGTCGTTATTATCATGTTTTATATCTCTTAAACTCAAATGTAAGAATGAACTAAAATGGATGTAACCACCTATGTCCTGCAGACCTGTCCCCTCATGCCCTTGTCCAAGTTTGTACACCTGCTCAGCTAATGGATGCATTAGCAAATAATGCATTTGCATTTGTCATTTGGGAGCCCTATGTCTCCCAAAATCCTCCTAGTGAGATGAAATTGCCAAACCTCTTGGAGAAAGCCAAGGCCCCTTTCATAGCATCCCTCTGGTCTCTGATTCACCCAGTCACTTCAGGTCAGTGTGAGGACTCGCCCACACTTCCGCTTACCTCTTTAGCGCCAAATCGGAGCAAACATCAATCTGGAGAAAACCCAGTTCACATTTGTTCCCATTCAGCGGTAAAGATCAGGTTTCCTCGGGTGGTGGGGGAGAAAGTTGGGGGGACAAGGGCAAGTCTGGATGAGCCCCACTACTCAGCAGTTTAGAAAAGTATCTGCCCAACATAGCTTTCGGAAGGGTGTTTATGGTTGAACTGGTGCTGCTCACAGCATCCACATGATGCTATCAGCAATGAAATTGCAGTCTGAACTTTTTAAAACATTTAATCTCCCCCTCCTTTTTTACATTTTATATCCCTGCCCCCTGCTTAATGCAGAACATTTGATAAGTAAAAATAACTCAATATGCATCTGAAGTTACCTCTGGTGTGGAAGCAGGTTATTGCATTATTTTTATTTTTATTTTTGGTCATGTGGGTGGTAAAATTTTGGTTGGTGGCGTCTATTGCCACACCCTTCCCCTGCGCTAGCCATGTCCCCCCGGGATCCAGTCAGAAGCCGGGGGGGGGGGGGCTTCTGTAATGCTAGGATGTCCTGTTTAAAGCAGGATAATTGAGAGGTATAACACTAGTCTTTACCTTGACAAGGTTACTGTGAAGATAGAGCACAAAGATTCATCCCCATTTATGTAAATACAAGCTTGCATACTTCTGTGTCAGGTAGGGGCTGCTGAAAAACAGAAGGAACACCCTAGCCAGGCCTTTGCTGGCCATGCTTTACAGAAGTGATTTTGAGGAAACTGTGCCCAGGGTTTCTTAATGTTTCCTCACAGCAGTGCTTCTGAGCAACACCCATGTGTTTCAAATAGTCATGTGCAGGAAAATCCCATATTGTATCGCGCCCAATTGAAAGATGAAAAAATAGCTGTCAGGGGCTCAGGAGCAGAAGCACAGGAGGGGGAGGAAATGGAGAGCGAGGGGGAGGAATCCGAGGGGAGCGTAGGAGATGACAGTGGTCCGAGGGATTCCATGAGCCTCTCCAGCGAATCGGAAGATTCACAGAAGGGGGCGCCAGTGGCCAGGGGTAGGGGGTTCCCAAGGGGAACGCCCCAGGAGCAAGGGGGCAGCAGGGACTCCCAGAGCAGTAGTTGGAAATCAGGACCAGCTTCCCCACCAGAGCAGAGTGGGGGGGAAGAGTCCCAAGCATCGGGGCCAGTGCATTCCCCACCAGGGAGAGAAGACGAGGCAGAGCTGACCACGCCTCTATCGGAGAGTCGGACAACGGAGGGGAGGTCAGATCCGGCCAGTATCCCGGAAGAGGGAAGCAGTGACAGAAGTAGTGTAACGGTTTGGAGAAAGGTCACTGGGTTGGCGTGAGAGGCAAGTTCAAATGTACAGGAGCGCAGGACAGCAGAGAATGAGGATTGGGAACCGGGTCCTAAAGCCCGCCGGAGGCAGGGGGAGGAGCTAAGCGACTCAGCCTCGGAAGAGTCCAGAAAGGGCAATGCCCCAGCGGGCAGGAGGACCCAGAGGAGGAGAGAGCAGCGGAAAAGGTGGAGCAGGGCTAGGATCTTAAACTGGTGTCAGAGGGGAGGAGACTCAGACAGGACTTCGCTGATCTAGAGTTTAAGACGTAGGGCTGCACGCTGCGGCTTTGAAATGGAAACTGAACTTCAATAAAGACTTTAGTACATTACGACAGCCTAGCGTTGGTCCTCTGTGAGCTGGGACCTAGAGGCAGCCCTGACAATAGCCTTTCCTGACTGACTGATTTCTCCATTAAGCCCTGTTTGCTAAGGGCTGGGAGGAGGCTTTGCTGTAAGGCACAAACAATAATGCCATCATCAGCTGTCCTTCCAGAAACCCTAGCCACTTTGAAACAGCATTACATTTAAAATCTGGAACTCTGAGGTCATTTTGTTCTTCTTGCTTAGGTGTTTGTGAAAAGTATTGCAGGGAACCCTGAACCCTTGAACTTATTGGGTGTTTTCAGTGATACAAACAGAAATGCCAACAAGCACCCGTAAATTATAGTTGACTATTCCTCCTTGTCTTCACTTGCAATAAACAAACCAGAAGCTGGCTGGAGGCCTCCTTATTGCCATTCAGGGGGTCAGGGCAAGACTGACATCCATTGGGGCAGGGCCAGCACCCTGCATAGACAAAATATGCCTGCAGGGGTGCCTGGATCAGTTGTGCAAAAGAGACTGTGATACTTTGGCTGATGTGCACGGTTCTTCAGCATTGGGGTACTTGTGCAGGGCTGGCCGAGGTATATTGCTGCCTGATGCAGAGCAACAAATGTCCCTCCAGACACATAGTAGGTAGCCAGGGCCAGTCAAGTTTCTTTGGGGACTGGAGATGGAGAATCGCACACCTCACTTTGCCTAACAGTAGAGCTGGTGCTGTGGAAAGGCTTTCTGAAAGTGCAAGGTGAAGCGTCACTCTTCCAACCTGAGGTCACAAGATAATAAACAGTAAAGTACAGATGTAAGAAAGAAGAATCCAGCACTTCTGCCAAGGAGTTGGGGGTGGTGCAAATGCTTCTCTTTTTTCCGTTTGGTTTTCACAAGCTTCTGACATATGCTGGGCTGGGGCGAAGGTGAGGGATCACTGAGGGAGCTTTGTGATTGATTGGGGATTTGAACCCAGGACTCACCAGGCCTATTCCAACACTCTAACCCTGCTGTACACTGACTCTTTTGGTAATTTTGTCTTGGTATCACAAGTGTGAGAGTTTCATGTATTTAAACATGAAGCTTGTTGGGCGAAGGAAATCAGGCTGAAAATGTGACTGCATTATATGCCTTGCCTCTCCCCCCCCCCGACTCAAAAACCTCTCCCTCCCCCATTAAAATCCATTGAGTCAGAATGTGAGGTGCCAGACAGACACTCCTGCCATTTTAATCTGGAAATTCAGAGCTGATAAAGCACTAACTGCCAGTGCACTAATTTAGGATGGAGAACAAATGGGCCTCTAGGTACATTTTTGGGACTACATCTCCCATCATGCCTCCTTACTGGTTATGGTGGTTGGGGCTAATGGTTATCAAAGACTGCCCTAATGCACGAGAAGTAGGAAAATGCCATCTGTGACTGATAGTTTTGTAAGTACCTGCATTAAAAACAGTTTTTAAAAATCTGCTCAGTCAGGCACTACTTTAATCTACCTGATTAACTGACTAAATGTTGTACAGCTTTGGCCTTGGCATTTGACACTGCAAAACATAAAGTAGAAGACTAACAGCAATTTTAAAAAGAGCTTTTATTGGGCATTGCAACAGAATAAATGAGAGGCACACACAAGAAATCAGGCCACTAATGAAATAAACAGGCAACAGGCTTACAGGATAAACAGGAAGTATATCCTAGGAGGAACCCACAATTATTTATGTAATTCACTGCCCATAAGATGTTGCAATGGTGAGCAGCACAAATGACTTCTTGAAAAGTCTTAGTTAATCCAGCAGCAGATCAGGCCAATCAAAGCATGATTCAATAGAGACAAATATAAGGCACTGAGGCAGGAAGATAGCCACCTGTAAATACTCCTGAACAGCCAATACTGACAACCAGCAACTGAACATGGAAGGCACCTGGTGGTAATGAGGAGAGCATAGCAGCTAATAGACTGAGCTGTGAACTAAGAAGTCCCCAGTTCAAAACATACCTCAGCACAATCTATTGGTGTCTATGCAAAACTAAGTTCATTGAGGAGTTCAACAGACTTACTCCCAGGTAAGTGAGTTGCAATCGCCAGCGGTAAGCCGCTTTCAGTCTGCCCCACCCATATTCTGCAATTCATTGTTAATATTTTTTTGATGCATTCATTCAGTTAAATTAATTGTTATATAGCCAAAGCCTTCACACACAGAGGGCAAAAGCAAGGCATTCCTCTAAAATCACAAACATAAGTCTATAAAAGGCTACAGCATAGACTCTTAGAACACAAAATTTAAAATCACAATGCATTAATATAACAAGCAAAGCTTCTTAGCTGCCAGAGCAATTTGGCTACAGATAAGTAATTTGTAGAGAGTTTAACTATCACTTCCTGGGAGTATCAATCTGAGAACCAATAAAAATAGGAGATAAAAATTCTCTGAGCACCGTATATAAAGGGCAACTCAACAAATGGTACAAGACATCCTCGACCTGATTACATAAATGCGTTTCCATGCCATCTGAGGTATTCCAAGGTATCTCCCCTCTAAGGATGCTGAGGGCATCTGCTGAAACCGAAGCTCAACAAAGGCCCTATGCAAAGGCCCTATGTGGGGAAGTCAGCATCCCAAGGCAGTGAGGCCTTAAATGGTTGTCCTTAATTTGAGGGTCCCAAACAGAATAACAGGCAGCGATTGTGAATGCTCTGGCTTGCTTGGCGTCATGGTCAAATATCTAATTTCTAAGTTCGCTAAGGGATAAATATTTCCCCGCTTGGAGATTTCAAGCCCTAAGCTTGTCTTGACACTCTTGTACCCACCCTTCTGTCCTTAGCTGCTCCAACCAGTTGAGCTTGGTGAGAATATGGTCCTCAAAGTCTATGCCAGTAGCTAAGATAGGCTAGATCAATTCTGGCCACTATTGAGGGGAGACCCAACTCAGCTCTCGGATGAGCCAACAGAGTCCCAGGAGGAAGCCTCAATATCTGCCTCATAAATTTCTTTTGTAGGACTTCTCGTTCAGATTTGACACCAGTTCATCAAATTTCAGCCCCATAAAGCACTGGTGTGCATTGATAATAATAGAGAGCAACTTTACAGAGGACAGTGATTAACAATGTATTTGGGAAATTAACACTCTAAAATGCTAAGTATGATTACTGTCATGAGACATAAGTTCATTATGGCAATTCATATGTAACTTGGTATGTTCTGAATGTTTTAATTAATCGTAATACTTAAATAGCTGCTTTATACAATGATTAATGATGGGACACCTAAATTATACCCTACTTCCATATAACCTCAGGAAGAAAAAAAATCCTTGGCATCTGTTGTCTTTCTGTAGGTAAGAAGGGACAATGCAAAAACCTCACAATTGTTTATAATGTAGAGTTGTAGAAAGATAGCCATACATGCACATTTCAAAAATAATTCTATCACCTTTTCACCAAATTTAGTGAATAGACTTTTTACTTCAGTAAATACAGTGGAACCTTGGGTTACATACTGTCCTCCTTACAAATGCTTCGGGTTATGAACTCCACTAACCTGGAAGTAGATGCTCCCGGTTGTGAACTTTGCCCCAGGATGCGAGTGGAAGTCATGCTCTGGGGGTGCAGCAGCAGCGGGAGGCCCCATTAGCGAAAGCACACCGTGGGTTATGAATGGTTACGAACGGACCTCCAGAACAAATTAAGTTCATAAGCAGAGGTACCACTGTAGACATATGGGAGAAGGTTGTGCCTTATCCCCCCCTTCCACCCCCCCAAATAAAAATGAATTCCCCTACAAAAAAGTTTGGATAAATTATTCTTGTTAATTCGTTTTATCACATTCATACCCTTTGTTTCCTTGGCAGTGCAATCTGAGGCATGTCTGCTCAGAAAACCCCATAGAACTGTGTGTATGGGACTACAGCCTCAGAGTTCAGAGCATCATACATGGGGCTTCCAAGCAGTAGCCCACCCAGACACTGATCAGACCCCAAGCATGCCTAATGTTAGCAACGTGGCTGCATCAAAGTACCTTTAGACCAGGGACAGGAAACCCTGATGTTGCTGGACCACAAATTTCTATCATCCCTGTTGGCCATGCTGGATGGAAAGTATGGAGTCCAAAGGTTAGCCACCCCCCTCCCCACAATAGAACATGTCTGGAGTGGGAAGAATGTGTCCTGGGGACTCCCTCTATCTGAAACAGGGAAGCATCATTGCTAAACTATACTACCAAATATCTATTTAGTACCTTTCATCCTTATAACACTCCTTTGCCATACGCTCCAACATTTCTCCAATGAAAATAGGGACATCCTAAGAAAAAGCAGGACATTCTGGGATCAAATCAGAAACCAGGACGGCTTCTCTAAACCCCTAAGCTATTTCAAAGCAGTTACAAAAGTAATTTTAATAACCTACTAAAATGTAGCTAAAACTTGTTTCTAGGCAACACTGGTTTCACCTTTTAAAAACTGCGCCCACCAGGCATGAGAGGTAGTGCCCAGTGCCCAGGACACATTCTTCCCACTCCAGACATGTTCTATTGCGGGGGGGGGGGTGGCTAACCTTTGGACTCCATACTTTCCATCCATCAGGCATGAGAGGTAGTGCCTTGCCCAAAGTTACCCATTGAGATTTATGGTGGAGATGTGACACTGAGCCCCACAACTCCAAGCCAGACACTCCAACTGCTGCATCTGCCTGGCCTTCCGAGGCTGGTCACTGCAGCGTGTTGCCAACAGGACTGGTTCTTTTACTGGCTCCAGATGCAGTGACCAAACCCATGAGTGAAGGATAGGAGGTGTTTATCCTAGCTGGATTACAGACAGAATAAGCAATACTTATGGCTCCTTCAGACCCTAGGAACCCCTCAGAACAGCAGTGGGTGGACTCCTATAGGGGCTGGGATGCAGGGCCTTGTGATCTATGCCGTGGTTCTTTCCAAGCCCCTGTTATCTCTTACAAACAAACATTCTCAGAGACTGTATGGGACCCCAGTGCTCCTTTAACAGGCAGCTGACCTTGAAACCCCACCCAGAGCCAAGGGGTAGATAAGAAATTAGCCACTTTATCAACAGGTGTCCAATACAAGATTAGAAATGCTGCAAACCAAGGTCTGGGCACAAGAAGAGTCCTTGCCATACACCACTAACTTCTCACAGTACAAAAGTCTTCCACATTTCCACTGCACACAGGAAGTACAGTGGTGCCCCGCAAGACGAATGCCTCGCAAGATGAAAAACCCGCTAGACAAAAGGGTTTTCCGTTTTACGAGGCGCTTCGCAAGACGAATTTCCCTATGGGCTTGCTTCGCAAGACGAAAACGTCTTGCGAGTCTTGCAATTTTTTTCGCTTTCCCCCCTTTTTCTAAGCCGCTTTGCCGCTAATAGCCGCTAAGCCGCTAATAGGGTTCCTTCGCAAGACGAAAAAACCGCAAGACAAAGAGACTCGCGGAACGGATTATTTTCGTCTTGCGAGGCACCACTGTAGCCCTGTACAGGAGGACACTTCAAGGTTTGATCTGTGTGGATGTGCACTTGTGGGGAAAGAGGTCGTGTCATCTTTCTTGCTATCAGTTCCTGCTTCTGCTTAGGAGGTACATAGGCTGAATCTCCCCCCAGCTTTGCGCATTACGAGCTGCCCATGTCATTAGCTCAGGGGCTTTGGCAAGAAACACTAGCAGAAGAGTGACCACATCGCCTTCAGCTGAGTGGGCCCTAATAGGCTCACGTCCATAGAAATGCCGGAACAGTGCCCCAAGCTGGTAGCTCATGCCAGGAGATCTTTCCAGCTCCTTCAAGGCTGGCAGTGTGTCCAGGCAGCCGGTGCTCGGGGGCAGGTCAGTGTCCACTCGCCACAGCTCTGCACGAAGCAGGGGGAAGTCAAAGCCAAGGCCATTGTGAGCCACCAAGCAGACTGGGCCCATTTGCCGCCACAGAAACCCTTTTAGTACATCCACCACACCGCGGTTGAAATCTGCTTTGCAATTCTCCTCCAGGTTTTGGTTGCTCAGCCCAGTAATCCTCTCTGCTTCAAGGGTGAAGGGCTTTTGGGGATCAACGCAGAGAGTGAGCTTGTCTATGATGCGGGGTAGCTGGGGGGTGCCCGGCAGCGGAGAGCACTGGAGTGAACGGCGGTGCACAGCAAAGAGGCAGAGCTCAGCCAAGCGAGGCTGGTGATGGGGCAAGCCGGTGGTTTCAAGATCGAGGAAGACAAATGTCTGGAAGTCCTGCAGAGCTGCCATGGCTGGCTGGCACAGAGGAAAAGAACATTAGAATCTTTATATACGCAAGCAGGGATTAAATCCACACCACCAGGCCATAAGGAAAAGCAATAACATGAGCGCAGTTCTCCCCTACATGTGGAGCGACAGAGCTTCAGCTCACACAAATGCCACAGCAGTCTCAGCTGCACTGCCAAACTTCAGAAGTCGCTCATCTCTTCACCAGAGGTAACAGCTCCACCCAGGCTTGCATGCATAACACTTCCATGCACAATTCATCAGTCCCCCACACCAGCAGTGAACAGACTGATAAAGGAGAAAATACAGCCTAAATACAAAAGTACAATAGAATAAATCGTCAATAAAAATATAAAACAGCAACAACCCAGATACACCACGAATTGAGCACAAATTGCATTTGTACTCCCACCACAAAACAACTCTCCACCCGAGAGGTTTCTCCCTGGAAACAGCTGCAAATGCAGCAAAGTTCTTACAATTGCTCTCCAGGGCAAGACTAGCCCGCTCCACCTCCTGGCTTCTCAACAGGCAGCAGTACACCTGGTGCAGGAACAGGAGCAGCAAAGAGGGGCCAGGGAGGCTGAAGTTGGCATTTGCCTGCCAGGCAACAATTGGTTCAAGGTGCCATTTGAAGGAGCAAATCCTTGGTATGTTGACACACTCTGTGGGCAGAGGTGGGGCATTCTGTCACTATGGATAAACTTTTAAATACACCAAAAAGGATTGACAATGGGATGAAGAAGAATGTCCCTCTGCGTACTACCTCTGGCCACCCCAGTCACAAAATCAGACTGAGGCATGAGCACAGCCAAGGTGAGGCAGGGGGACAGCTGCCCCTCCCTCTCAAGAGTTGTTGAGTTGTTTTGGGGAAATCATGGGTAAAAATATCCCCCCAAAAGGGGCAGACTTTGGTGGGGGGGCACAACCTCAGTTAACTGAGTACTTTCAATGCTTTAAAATGATTTTTGTCATTTTGATTGGGAGCGGCCCCTGCCCCCCTGGCTATGCCCATTCCCGGAGCAATGGGCAGGAGCCCTGGACCGCAGACTTCTCTCTCTCAGCAATCTATAATTTCACATCAGATCCAATAGGGTCCAAATCCACTGCCCATAAAGGGTTTCTGGAGTCACAGTGAAAAGCTTTCTGAAAAGTGTCATTCTCATCATCTGGCAATGGAAAAAAGCTCCATTCAATCCTAGTTCCAAAGGCATGCAAGAATGAAACAGCAGGAGGCATTATGTGTGAATGTAGCATGGAAACATGTAGAATGCTCTTCTTGTCACATGCACACACAACGTCACAGAACTAGAGAGTTAACTCAAAAGGACAACCCAGTGATGAAGGGAGTGCAGCGTGTTCCAGAAGACAAGTGGCTGGTGCTTTAAAAAAATAAGCAGAAGACGACAACAGGAGAGGATGAGCCTAGAGACACAACAAACTGCTAAAACTGCATTGTGGGGCAACATGTATTTTCCTCTCCTATTAGCAAAACTTACTGGGTTGTATCCAATGTTTGCTTTGAGAAGACCCATTGAAATTAATGGGCCAGCACTAATCATGTCCTTTAATGTCAATGGTTCTACAGTATGGCTTTATGTTGGATACACTATTCAATCTATTTATCTTTTGGTTTAAGCTGTTTCTAAGTGACCTTTCAAGACAGTAACATTTCCAAGGCAACATACATTGATAACAAGTATACAATTTCGTGAATCTCAAAGTCTAAAACATACAATTAAGTTGGCTGACAGGGGTTTCAGGATCAACAGCTATGCGAGCCAAATGGAGCCCCCTGGTCTGGGGCAGCAGACCTTTGAATACTGTGCTAAGTAGCGGGACCAAGACCAAGGGAAGGTCCTCACTCTCAGGCTCTACTTTGTGAGCGCCCACAGCCAGAGAAGTCCGGCCGCCCGGCCGCCAGCGGAAAGCAGGAAGGCTCAACCTGACGGGCTTCGGTCTAGGAAAACAATTTACATGCTATAACCCCCAATGCACACCGACAAACTCGGGAGCAAGTGCAGGCAATCATTGGGACGCGCTTCCAGAGGGGGAAAAGCAAAACAAAACCGGGGGGCAAATCGCACTCCTCCCAGGGTTTAAAAAACCGAAGAACAGAACCTTGCGATTTTCCTCTCCGCAGTTCATTTCCTCCACCCGCCCCCTTGAGCAGTGGAGGACAGAAGAAGAAGAAGAAGAAGAAAACTCCCGGGTCGTCCCCCCCCCAGTTGGCCAAGTAAAACTCACCGGATGATCTACAGCGCCCTGACTCCCCCAACAAACGCAGCGAGGACTTTGGGCGGCGCGCGGCAGGCTTCTCAAGGCGCACTGCGGAGAAACCGAAAGCAACATGCTCGGGCCAGCCCGGCCAGCCCGGCCAGCCCCCTCCGGACGTGACGGGGCGCGGGGGGGGGGGGGCAAAGGCGGCAGCTCCACCCGGCAGGGACCTGGGAAGCGCATCCATCAGCTCAGCAGCCAAGGGACGGGAGCTATTCGATTGGATGCAACCCCCTCTTTGCCCTCTGGAGGGCGCTTGCGTAAAAGAGCCGCTCATCTGGAGTCCCTAAAATGGGCAGATGAGTCACGGAATCCGGGATTGATTATCATTATCATCATTACAGATTGATTAATTTATGCCCCTTCTTTTCCCCGAGGGGTTTTAAGTGGTTTACACTTTCTTTTACCTTCTTTTCAGTCCCTCTCCATGACTAAGGCTGCCCTCCAGGAACCTCTGGGAAACAGAAACAAAAAGCATCCCAGAAGAATAGAAATGAAAGTGAAGAACAGAAACAAAAGACGGCGCGGGGGGGGGGGCGCAAAAGCGGCAGCTCCACCCCCGCAGGAACCTTGAAAGCGCATCCATCAGTTAAGGTGCGAAGGGACGGGAGCTATTCGATTGGATGCAAATCTCTCTTAGAGGGCACTTGCGTAAAAGAGCCGCCTATCTGGAGTCCCTAAAATGGGCAGACGAGTTACGGAATCCGGGATTGATCATTACTTGGCTTGCTTACTTACTTACTTACTTATGCCCCTGACTTACTTTCTTTTCCCCTGAGGGGTTTTTAAGCAAAAATTTTCAAAGTGGTTTACATTTAACAGCAGCAGCACTCAGACCTGAAACAGTAGAACCTTTTACCTTGGCGTTTGACAATTGACTTGAGATATATATATATTTTTAGGAGGCACCCTAGTTTTGAGATTTAATGTTGTTTTAAATTGTTGCTAATGTTGTGTTTAACATTGTTGTAACCTGCCCTGGGACCTCAGGGTGAATGGCAGGGAAGAAGAAGAAGAAGAAGAAACTAAAATAAATGAAATTACCAGATGAATAGGAAAAATCTTGCTGTTGTTGTTTAGTCGTTTAGTCTTGTCCGACTCTTCGTGACCCCCTGGACCAGAGCACGCCAGGCACTCCTGTCTTCCACTGCCTCCCACAGTTTGGTCAAACTCATGTTCATAGCTTCAAGAACACTGTCCCACCATCTCGTCCGCTGTCGCCCCCTTCTCCTTGTGCCCTCCATCTTTCCCACCATCAGGGTCTTTTACAGGGAGTCTTATCTTCTCCTGAGGTGGCCAAAGTCTTGGAGCCTCAGCTCCAGGATCTGTCCTTCCAGTGAGCACTCAGGGCTGACTTCCTTAAGAATGGATAGGTTTGATCTTCTTGCAGTCCATGGGACTCTCAAGAGTCTCCTCCAGCACCATCATTCAAAAGCATCAATTCTTCGGCGATCAGCCTTCTTTGTGGTCCAGCTCTCACTTCCATACATCACTACTGGGAAAACTATAGCTTTAACTATACGGACCTTTGTTGGCAAGGTGTTGTCTCTGCTTTTTAAGATGCTGTCTATGTTTGTCATTGCTTTTCTCCCAAGAAGCAGGCGTCTTTTAATTTCGTGGCTGCTGTCACCATCTGCAGTGATCATGGAGCCCAAAAAAGTAAAATCTCTCACTGCCTCCATTTCTTTCCCTTCTATTTGCCAGGAGGTGATGGGCCCAGTGGCCATGATCTTCGGTTTTTTTGATGTTGAGCTTCAAACCATATTTTGCGCTCTCCTCTTTCACCCTCATTAAAAGGTTCTTTAATTCCTCCTCACTTTCTGCCATCAAGGTCGTGTCATCTGCATATCTGAGGTTGTTGATATTTCTTCCAGCAATCTTAATTCCGGCTAGGGATTCATCCAGCCAGGCCTTTCACATGATGAATTCTGCATATAAGTTAAATAAGCAGGGAGACAATATACAGCCTTGTCGTACTCCTTTCCCAATTTTGAACCAATCAGTTGAGGATCCCCTTCATGGATCACTGCCTTGCCGTGGCGAAAGGGCTTGAATAACTCAGAGAAGCTATGAACTATGCCAAGCAGGGCACCCAAGATGGACAGGTCATAGTGGAGAGTTTTGACCAAACGTGATTCACCTGGAGCAGGAACCGGCAAGCCACTCCAGTATCCCTGCCAAGAAAACTCCATGGACAAAGACAACAGGAAAAATCTTACCTGCTACCTAAATCTTGTGCACCAGATGTGCATCCCTTTTTTTTTTTTTTTTGGAGCAACCAACATTCCCCCAGGTGTGGCCCATTAACACTAAAAGTGCCAGGGAGTATGGTCAGTGGTGAGGGATGATGAGGAACTGGAGTCCAACAACTGTCCCCCACAGGTCCCCCACCTCTGCTCTGAGTCACAGAAGCCATTTCTCTTCATATCCAAGAGATTGTCTTCTTCTCTGTGCCCCTCTAAATGAGCAACCCTTGACAAGGCCTCCAGCGCCCAAGGTTTGTATGAGAAAAACACACGTCCACAGTATTTGATCCACCACAGTTATTAAAACGAAAGCCTCTTGGTCTTAAGCTGAGCATTTCCCAGAAGCATTGTAAAACCTTTTTGTCAGGACCAAGCCTGGTCCAGAATCGGTGGAGGAGGAGGAATCTGTGTCCAAAGACCAGGGGACCCCAATACCCACTAGGGATGCTTCCCCCAAGGTCAGGGGAGATGGCAGACAAGCAACCTCAAACATCAAGCAAAGTGCTGGGTCCAGATGTCAGATGATGCCACACTCCTCACTGGGCAGGAACTCAAGTTGCAAGTCCCCTTGGCTTTTCCCAGCATGCCCACAAGCAGGCATGGGGATGGCGCTCTGCAGTAGAAGTATACAAATCACAACCCAGGCCCTTCCTCTGGCTTTCCAGTGGAACAAGGACTGGGTAAGTTCTGGCTGGCTGAGTTCCCAGGGTCAATTCAGTAAGTGGTATTCTATTTGGATGTGTTGCCCACCCTTTTCCTCCTTGAAAAAATACATCAAGCCTCATAGTAATTTTTAATATAGGGTCTGGCCCAGCCACCAGTACCACTGTCCTTATATCAAAAATATTTGGCTGTCCTAGGGCTTTTATTTTGAAAATACCCCATCCTCTCTTTTTTGCCATCACTGGAGTATATAAAGTAGAGTCTCCATTGGCAATGTGAAAAACAGAGAAGTAAATTTTGGAACAGCCATCATTTTAATTGTTGAAATTCTGCTAGATAAATATAATTGCATCCCCCCATCTTTTAAGATTGCTCATCATCCCTCCCCCCCAAAAAACCCCCAGCAACAACACACACACAATATTCTGTAATTCATTATTAGAGACTTTTTAGGATTTCTGGTGATCTAAGGCTCTTATTAGTCAGAGGAATGTCTAAAGATTTTGATAGTTCTAATTGTTCCTGGGGAGGGGTATGTTAAAGCACCCTAGATCTAGTGTATTAAAGTTTACATGTAACTCTGCTAGTACCTCAAATTCTACTGTCTCACTTTTAAAATTCAGGCTTCAGACTCTTTTCCTGCCAGACTACTTCAAGGGTCTGGAAACCAAGCCTTATGAGGAATGGTTGAGGGAGTTGGATATGTTTAGCCTGGGCAAGAGGAAACTGAGAGGTAATATGATAGCCATCTTCCTCTATCTAAAGGGCTGTCACATGGAGTTGGATGGCCATCTGTCATGGATGCTTTAGTTGAGATTTCTGCATTGCAAGGGGGTTGAACTAGATGGTGCTTGGAGGTCTTTTCCAACTCTACAATTCTATGATTATATTAAATGCGGCACAAGAGCCTTCCCTTTCCTCTTTTTTGAGTCATTAAACTTGGATAAAACTCAGAAACTCTTTGCATCAGCAATAATATAGGAATCAATTCCAATAAAGAACTATGGGTGTCCTAAATGTAATTATTTGTGTGTGTGCATGCCTGTGCACACGCACATCCAGCTAGTCAACAAGAGGTTTAGAGTGATCTCTGAGACCAGTGGCTGCCAGACAGCGTTTTCTGGAGAGGAGCCTTCCAGAGTCATCGGGCAGCTCCACTGAATGCTGCTGCTAACATTTGAAGATTTGGAAACCCAAGAAATACAAAGGTAATGTGTGAACAAATGAATGCTGGTGCCTTTTCATGATCAGAAACTGCCAAAGGGTTCCACTTCCTCAGCTACATAGAGCTCAACTTTAGATCCTCTTTTCTTCACTTTCCTTTGCCCTCTTTTCATTCCCTCTCCATGACTAAGGCTGCCCTCCAGGAACTTCTGGGAAACAGAAACAAAAAGTATCCCAGAAGAATAGAAACGAAAGTGTTGACAAGGTTCTCAGAAAATGGGTTGCAAAAATCCTTTCCTTGGGAAACAGAAATGTATACAGTATAAGTAACCATATAGTAGCAGAACAAGACCCACAGCTCCAACATAATTTAACATTTAGAGTACAGAAGTCCTTCGATATAGCGAAATTTCACATAATGGTGCAGACAATGAAGTCTGTATTCAAAGTATAAATAATAAAATCCCACCATGTAGAATTCAGCCCTTGGAGAGCTGCAACTTATGTGTCGTTTTTTCTGCAATAGTCCACATATTTTGGTACTGTTGCGATATTTGCAAAATCTGTAACGTTTTCCCTTTCTATGCAGTGGTGATCAGCCTGCAGCCAGCATCCAAGTCAAAAGTTATTTTGACCAAAAGTTTGACATGCACCTGTCCATAGGTTTAATGAAGAGAGCGGTGGAGACATGCAGACAGAACATTTTAGTATATTAGATATTTATCTATATATGGTTGTCCAATCTATAATAAATAAATGGTGTTCCCAAATTGTGACCCTTGGGACACTTCCTTCATAAATGGGAAAAGGCCCCTCTGTCCCCAGTGGTGTAGCATGGTCAGGTGGTACCCAGTGCATAAAATTTATTGTCACCCCCAAATTGAAATTATTAAAAGAAGGAAATATAAGATACTTACAGTTGCAAGTCTTATTTTCTGATTTATTTACTTAACATTGTGAGCATAAGCACTTAAAACCTGTTTTTCATGATGAGAATTTCTTATGAATTAATTTTTTTACTTAATTTCGCTCATTTGCAGCGCACTATTGATGTGGACTGCAGGAAGCTGAGGTGCTGTGTGAGTACAACTGCAAAAAACAAGCACCAGTGCAGATATGCACCCACTCTTAAAGAACTTAATTAGAACACAAGAAGAGCCAGTGGTGGAGGAAGGGGGTGCGGGGTGTGTGGGTCACCCCGGGTGTCATCACTGAGGGGGGTGACAAAATGACAAAAATATGAGGGTTTTTGTTAAAAAAAAATGGGCTCACGAAACACCTGTGGCGTTCTGCACCAATCTACTCCCCTTCCTACTCCTCTGCCTTCAGATGTTTTCTAAAAATCAGAGAGCTGTTTATTTCCTTGACATCTGATGGGAGGGCATTCCACAGGGCAGTTGCCACCACCGAGAAGGCCCTCTACCTGGTTCCCTGTAACCTTGCTTCTCTCAGGGAAGGAACCGCCAAAAGGCCCTTGGAGCTGGATCTCAGTGTCCGGGCTGAACAATGGGGGTAGAGATGCTCCTTTTGGTATACTGGGCCGTTCACAGGGCAGTGCTGAATTAAACCCTGTGGAGGCCCCTTGGCAGTCAAAATCTGGTCGGGGGGCAGGCCTCATGCGCACACTGGAATAACATTGAACTAAGAAAGCTTGATTGTCATTTTCTATCAAGATCAAAATATTATTTTGATCCATTGTCGCGGGACCCCTAAAAAGTGTGGGGCCCATAGGCCAGTGCCTACTCTGCCTATTTGGTAATCCAGCCCGGCCCCTTTGGCTGCAGGAGAGAGAAGAAACAAAAGTTGAGGGACGCCTCCTGATGCGCTGCAGCTGTTCCTCACAATGAAATGGAAGGCTCAACATTTGTCAGGCACTTTCGGATGCTCAGCAGCCCTGTGTGGTTACAACAACCCTGTAAAGTAGGCCAGTGCTATGTGCTCCCCAAATTGCAGCTGAATCCCTTGCAGATTGGCATCCAACCTCTGCTTAAAAGCCTCCAAGGAAGGAGAGTCCACCACCGTCCCAGAGAGTCTTACCATCAGAACGTTCTTCCTAATGTTTAGTCTGAATCTCCTCCCCTCCCCTCCGGAGCAGCAGAAAACAAGCTTACTACCTCTTGCAGCCCACAGATATTGGAAGATGGCTCTCCTCTCTCCTCTCAGTCTCTTCTTCTCCAGGCTAAACATACCCAACTGCCTCAACCATTCCTCACCAGGCTTGGTTTCCAGACCCTTCATCATCCTGGTCACCCTCCTCTGCTCACCTTCCAGCTTGTCAATATCCTTCTTCAAGTAGCCTGCACTGACTGGCAGCAGCTCTCCAGAGTTTCGGATGGGGGGGAGGGACATTCCCAGCCCACCCTGGAGATGCCGCCCAGGACAGAAGACCTGCAGAAGGACGCAGAACAGAAGTTCTGACAGAGGAGCATCACCTCTCAGGAGGGGCCACTGTTGCCACAGTGACAAGGACCTGCCCTCCTTTGTGACATCTCTTGCTTCTCCCTTAAAAGCCACCAACTTGCAGGTGGCCATTGTGGGTTAGTAGTGAGGCAAGTTGAGTAGTAGAGAGAGGAGTTGGTGGTGGTTGGAGACAATAAGGAGAGGGGTTCATTTGATTGTTATTTTGATTTTGATTTTGATTTCATTAATTACTTTTATCTGATTCGATTTATTTTGATTTTATTTATTATTTTACTTTTTATTTAAACACTTTTATTTTACTTTTTTATTTTACTTTCTGTTCTTTATTTTCATATATTTTTATTTTACATTTTTATTTTGTGCACATGTGCACATTTTGTATATATTTTGTATACAGTGGACCCTCCGGATATGAACTTAATTCATCCTGGGGTTCCGTACTTACCCCAAAAAGTCCATATATGGAGGCGGTGCTTCAATGCACGCACAAAGCGCACAGAGTGATTCTGTGCATGTGCGCACGGTGAAAACACTTCCGGGTTTGCCGCGTTTGTAACTCAAAATTACGTTACCATATACGGTACCTCGGGTAACATATCCTGAGGTACCACTGTATATTTATTTTGTGTAGAAAGGAGTAGTTAGGGGTAAGTGTAGGGTTAGGGCAGGGGTTGGGTTTAGGCTAAGTGCGGGGGTGGGGTCAGAGTTAGGCTTTGGCGGGCATTTTAGATAGTTAGCTAGTTTAGAGAGGGGGTGGAATTTTCCCTGAACAAAATGTGCAGACTGTAAGTAGCATTCCTTTGCTTTCTCTTGGTCTCCTGGGGGGCGAGTCCTGGGGTCCCCTGCACAGCCTTGGCTCTCTGGAAATCAACCCGGCCAGTCTTCTCCAGAGAGCTCAGCTCCTCCACACGCTTCCCCTGCCTTCCCCTTTTCTCTCCCCTCTCATCATTTACATTTACTAGGACATTCCTAGCCCACTTTCCTCCCAGGAGCTCCAGGTGGCCTTCATGGTTTTCCCTGCCACCAATTGTTATCTTCACAGCAGCCCTGCCAAGTAGGCTAGGCTGGCCCAAGGTCCACCAGGGAGCTTCATGGCTGAGTGGGGATTCGAACCCGGCTCTCCCAGGTCCTCCTAGTCCAGCCCTCCGACTACACCTCTGCCTGGCTCCATTTTGCATCTCTCCAGCTGCCCTATGACCTCAGCCTTCTCCCCCTTCCTGGGGGTCTCTCTGGCTCCAAGGAAGACTCCACCACCTTCCTCATGTTCTGCTCCTCTTCTGGGACACCTTGATGCTTGGAGGACCCTCCTAGGGGTCGCCTCCCTCTCTAGGAAGGGCAGGGCTGTCCTAAGAAGATGAGGCAGAGCAGCCCTTAAACAGCTGGCAATGCTTCTCTTTCCTTTGGGCTGGAGCTCTTGAGCCCATAGCACTTGGGGCCTCCTTTCTCTCTCTGCCAGCCCTTTGTGGTCTGGGCTGCCTCTTTCCAAGTGATGCCCTTTCAGGTGACTGAACTGCAGAGAGATGGAAGGAATTGGGCCAGATGGCCCTCCTCACACACAAAGATCCCCCAAGAATTGGGGCTGCCGGCTTCTGAGTCGCTCTCTTGTCTTGTCTCTTCTAGGTTCAGGTGCTTAAGACGCAGCAACAGGGTGGCCCCCCCTGCAAGGCCCAGAGCAGTCCATGGTGTCAGGTGAGCAAGTGGTCTCCTTTTTGGGACAGAAGAGGGCAGGCATGAGCTGGGGGGGGCAGCTAGTCCAAAGATGTACAGAGCCAGATGGCTGGATCGACCCACAGTCCATCTGGGCCAGCATCTGGAAACCCAACCCCCCTAGCGACCGATGTGGGGCCCGATGGAGGAAGCAGGGTGCTGGGCTGCGGGGCAAGGCAGGGGAGGGGGCAGCTGTCAGTGGGAGGGGCATCTTCCCTGGGGAGCCATGTTCTGGGGAGAAGGCCAGGATTGGCCCCTAAAGCCTGGGGTGTCCCTCCCCTGTAGTAGGACTTGGAATACAAGAGAAAACTCTTAGAATAGCCTTGCCAGTGGCTCTGGGACGAACTCACCTGCCCCATGTTCTTCTCTTTGCGGATGTGCTGGGGTTCCACATCCCTTCCCTATAGGATAAAATGAGAGCAGGGAGTGGATCCCTCAGCCCTGCCCCCCACTGCACTCTGCACTCTCAGATGCGGAGGAGCCCCCCCCCCCCCGGAACTGACAGCCTGACTTTTGCATTTCAGCTGCTGGAGGAAGATCAGCTATACCTCCAGAACTGCCAGGCAGCTTGGCTCAGGGGCTCTGAACCCTGAAGTGCTCCAAGCATCTTTTGCTGCTGCATCACTCTCAGGTTGACTCATGTTAAGCTTGTGGTCCACTAAGACCCCTAGATCCTTTTCCCATGTACTACTAGCAAACCAGGTATCCCTCATCTTATATTGGTGCAGAACCTTAGATTTGTCCCTATTGAATTTCTTTTTGCTTTTGGTCATTTATCATTAAGTTATTACAAAAAAAATGGAATTAGGAGTCATATTCATAAAAGGAATTAAGGCAATTTATACAGATCAAACTGCAAACCTGATTGTAAATAATGCCATTACAGGAAAAATGTAAGATACAGAAGGGGACAAGGCAAGGCTCCCCCCCCCCCAATCACTACTACTACTACTACTACTACTACTACTTCTTCTTCTTCTTCTTCTTCTTCTTCTTCTTCTTCTTCTTCTTCTTCTTCTTCTTAAAAAAAATAAAATATTTTTATTAACCAATTTCCACATAACAATTTACCAATCCTCTTAATCAGTTACATTATTTCCCCCCCTTTCCCCCTCCCCCCCACCAAGGACTTCCCTCAGCTCCCCTCTGATTTCTTTACATATATTGTTTTCTGCATGTTGTAAAATTGTACTTACTTTATCTATCACATGTTCAGCTAATAAATTTGTGAATGTTTATTCAAAACTTGCCAAAGAGTCCAATTCATTTTGTTGTCTTTTTATATAGTTTGTAAAAAGTTATCATTCTTCCTTGAAGTCACAGTTGTCCTTTTCATGCAGTTTATATTTGGCCAATTCCGCATAGCTCATCAATTTTTCTTGCCACAGTTCTTTTGATGGTATTTCCTCATTCTTCCATCGTTGTGCTAACAAGACTCTTGCTGCTGTTGTAGCATACATAAATAAGTTCTTTACTTTTCTTAGCAAGTCTTGTCCTACAGTCCCTAACAAAAATGCTTCTGGGTTTTTTCTTACAAATGTCAATTTAAACATTTTTTTCAATTCATTATATATCATTTCCCAAGGTTTTTTTTAAACTTCCCTACATTCCCACCACATATGATAAAAAGTCCCTTCTTTTTCTTTACATTTCCAACATGTGATTGACCCAGTTTTATACATTTTTGCTATCTGTACTGGTGTTATATACCATCTATAAATCATTTTCATGTAATTTTATTTCAAAAGAGAACAGTTTGTAAATTTTAAATCTATTTTTCACAGTTTCCCCAATCCTCAAATTGTACATTATGTCCTATATCTTGTGCCTATTTGATCATGACCGATGTGACCTCCTCATCTTTTGTCTCCAGTTCTAGCAAGATATTATATGCTTTCTTCAGCATTTTCACTTCTTCTATAACTTCCTTTTGAAATGTAGAAGTTGTGTAACTAAACCCTTTCTTGTTGTCTTCCTTGTACATCTCATGTAATTGTCTGTAGTGTAACCAACTTTGAAAATGATATATTTCCTCATAATCTTTTAATTTCCATTTTCCTTCTTGGTCTTTCAGCAAATCTCTCTCTATATGTAGGCCACTTCCCCTTTGTGCCAAGTGGTTTTAGTAACAAAGCTTCAATTGGTGATAACCACCAAGGTGTTTTTTGTTCTATTAAATCTTTGTATCTCTCTCACAACCTCATTAGTGATCTCCTGATTATATGGTTGTAAAATCCTTTGTGCACTTTCCCTTTCCCATACCATAAGTATGCATGCCATCCAAATGTATTATCATGACCTTCCAAATCTAATGCTTCTTCCTATTCCAGTTTTATCCAGTCCCTAATCCACACCAAACATGCATCCTCATAATACAGTTTGAGGTCTGGGCGGGCAAAACTGCCTCTTTCTTTTATATCTGTAAGTATCTTATGTTTAATCCTTGGCCTTTTGCTCCCCCCCCCACCAGACAAACTTAGAAATACCCTTCTGCCATCTTTTGAGGCAATCATCTTTTACCATTACTGGACCCCTTATCACTGCTTCAATCATGTATTAATCCTAGAGGTGTTGATGCGGAAGGTAAGAAATAATTTTGACATAAAGGGGATATGGATGGGCCAACGGAATTATAAGGTAAAAGCCTTTGCAAGTGATGTGGTGTTTTCTGTAGAAGAACCATTGACAAGTGTACCTAAGTTATTGGAGGAAATAGGGAAATATGGATGTGGGTGGCACAGAAGGACACAGGTGGCACTGTGGGTTAAACCACAGAGCCTAGGACTTGCCGATCAGAAGGTCAGCATTTCAAATCCCTGCGATGGGGTGAGCTCCCGTTGCTCGGTCCCTGCTCCTGCCAACCTAGCAGTTCGAAAGTACGTCAGAGTGCAAGTAGATAAATAGGTACCACTCCGGCGGGAAGGTAAATGGCATTTCCGTGCGCTGCTCTGGTTCGCCAGAAGCGGCTTAGTCCTGCTGGCCACATGACCTGGAAGCTGTACGCCGGCTCCCTCGGCCAATAAAGCGAGATGAGCGTCGCAACCCCAGAGTCGGCCACAACTGGACCTAACGGTCAGGGGTCCCTTTACCTTTACCTTTAAGGAAATATGGAGAAGTTGCAGGTCTTAAATAAAACTAAAACTAAGGTTTTAGTGAAAAATATGGATGCACAGGCAAAAAAAGGTTGGCAGATGGCCAGTGGGCTGACAACTGAGAAAAAGGTGAAGTACTGTATCTGGAAATATGGTTAACAGTGAAAAACTCCAATATATTTCAAAATAAATATGTAAAGACATGGAAAGATGTAAGAAAAAAATATTGAGTTATGGGGAAGAATGAAACTCTCTCTAATAGGCAGAGTTTTGGTTATAGAAATGAATATTTTGCCTAAAATGCTATTTTTATTTCAAACGGCTCCAATCGGAGGCATAACAAGATGCTTCAAAGAATGGCAAAAATATATTTCTAGGTTTGTCTGGCAGGGAAGAAACCGAGAATTAAATATAAAATTTTCATAGATCTAAAATAAAGAGGTGGGTTTTCCTTGCTAGATGAGGGGCTTGTCTCCCCTTCTCCGCCAAACTGCGCTGCAGTGAATCAGGCCCGAGTCCCGCTCGCCACCCGCTCGGCCAGGGCCAGGAGAGACTCGGCCGCCTCCCCACCCAGAGCCCCGGCTTCAGCTCCCGAGGGCCGGGAGGCGGCGGGCGGCCTCTCCATGGTCGGGCCGAGCGCGGCCTGCGCCAGCTGGCAAGCCGCCCGAGGGAAGGGCGCGCGACGGAGGCCCGCCCCGGAGCCGGGCGGGGTCCGAGGAGCCGGGCGGCGCGATCCCGCCTCAGTCACTCGGCGCTGGTGCCCGGCCCGGCGCGCCCCTAGCAGCAGCAGCAGCAGCAGCAGCAGCAGGAGCAGGTAGGGCGCGGCGCCCCCGCTTCTCCGCCTTCCCCGCGCCTTCCCCTCGGGCGGGTTCCCCCGCGCCGCTCCCCGTGGCCGGATTCGGCGGCTGCCCGGGCGAGGCCTTTCTCCCGAGGAGGCTCGCTGCCTGTGGCGGAGAGCGAGGGACGCCGAGACCGAGCTGGGGCGCCGGGGCCCGTCGGAGGGAGCGCCAGAGAGGCGAGGGCTGAAGGCTTGGCAGCGCCGAGGCCGAGCGGGGCCGCCCCTTCGGGCAAGCCGCGCCGGGGTGGAGCACGTGGGGCGCGGCGGGGGCCGCGCTCCCTCCCCGCTCCGAGTGCTCCTCGCCGCGCCCGCCGCCCGCCCGCCCGCTCCCCAGCCGCGTCGCCCGAGCCGTGCCGTGCCGCCGTCGGTCCGGCCTCGTCGGCCCCGCGGCCTTGACTTGGGGAAACTTGGCCGCTTGACGCTCCTCCCTCGGCCTTCGCGTCCCGGCTAAGGGCTGCTCCGGGCGCTGCTCGGGACCGGAGCCCCGACTGGCCTCTTTCCCGGGAGCGAGACCCGAGTTCCGCGGCCCCGGCTTGGCCAGGCTGCCCTTCTCCAGCCTCCGTCTCCGCCTGCTCTTCCGGCTGAACTGCCTCCCCCATTCCGGGCGAACATGTGCAGCTGGGAGGAGTTCAGGGCTTTGCCTGCATGTAGCTCTTTCTGCTTCAAATTTATGTAGTCTGGATTGATACGGCAAATATTCTCTTGCCTTACCTTCCCCACCTTCAAATGCTCCCATTTTTTCAAAGAGGAGACCATTCATATTGTACCTTATTCAGTACCAAAAGTTTTAAATCACTTAAAATGTTTACGTATTTTAAAAAGAAACTTGTAATATTTGTAAAATTTCCACTATTATGTATAAAATGTGTATCCAACACCCAGGCGGCCAGCTGGAAATCGGCTTCTGGGGCCCAGGTCTCCTTTCCTGCCTGGAGAGATGGACAAGGGGCCAGGTGACACATCCACCTGTCCAGTACCAGGCAAACAGGAGAATTGAATCTGGCATCCACTTCCACATACTTTGAATTTTTGCAGTAACATTTTGGAAAAAATATTTTTATATGTTTCTATAGCATTTAAAATTAGCATGGCTTAAAAACGTGTGTGGGTGTTTGTATATGTACACGTGTTTGTGAAATCTTAATCTGGATATTTTCCCAGTTCAGTTTTTGTAAAGAAAAATAATAATTGAAAATCACATATTTAGTATTAAATCCATCTGGATGTGCCTGAAATGTATTCTATCTGCAGCCAATTCTACAAGAGCAGGAGGAGGTCAGTCCCCTTTCTCACCACCTGGTGAGTAGTTGGGAAATTACATGCCCTTTCTATAGACTTTGGCAACTGTTCATTTGCAAGGTCAATAAACTGCTTTTGCTTCAAATCACATTGCCCTGCCCTGCCCAACCCATTAGCAATCAATCGCTTGTAAGTGTTAAGAGCTCTTGCTGAGGCAGTGCTGCCTTGGGGGCCTGTCTCACCTCTCTTGGGACAGTGGAGAAAAAAAGCACTTAATTTTCCATAGTTTCTCGTGTCACATTCCCCTCACAATCCCTTTTATTGGATACTGGATGCACAGAGCAATCCTAGGAATGTTTACTAGTAAGTCCCATTGAGTTCCATGGAAGTTAATTCTCTGTGAACTGTGTTTAGGATTGCAGACTATTTTTGTTTCCCTGCCTTAGTTCATTCTTATGTAGTTGGTTTTGTGAGTGCATGACTTCGTTTTGCCCACTTCACTGAAATCATCCCCACTTATGAAACGGTTCTTTGTGCGGAACCTGTCACAATCTCATTTGTTACCAGCTTGCATTTTGTTTCATTTTTTTTAAAATATATTTATTAAAGTTTTTGAATATGAATGCACAAATAATAAACAATCTTACTTCTATCACAAACGTAGTTTCATCACTTCTTTGGACTCCCTCGCATCTCCCGCTCCCATTTACATCGTTAAAAGATTTTTCCAAACAAATTATCAACTTATTTACAATCTCGTGTCCACTCCTTCAAATATAATCTAGCAATTCTTCCAAAAAATTTTATATTTTCTTTAGTCTCACTTATCATCAAATTTAAATCTAATTTAGTGGTGGCCAATTTTTTATAATCTAGCATCCTTCTTAACATTCAACCAAATTACAATGTTTTTGTAGATACATCTTAAATTTCTTCCAGTCTTCCTCAATCTTCTCTTCTCCCAGGTCTCGGATTCTGCCAGTCATCTCGGCCAGTTGCATATAGTCCATCAGCTGCATCTGCCACTCTTCCAGTGTGGGTAGATCTTGAGTTTTCCAGTTTTTTGCGATGAGTATCCTTGCTGCCGTTGTTGCATACATAAATAATGTTCGGTCCTTCTTTAGCACCTTCTGGCCGACAATACCCAGAAGGAAGGCCTCTGGTTTCTTAGGGAAGGTATACTTAAATACCTTTTTCAGCTCATTATATATCATTTCCCAGAAGGCCTTCACCTTAGGGCATGTCCACCAGAGGTGAAAGAATGTTCCTTCATTTTCTTTACATTTCCAACATTTATTATCAGACGAATGGTATATTTTGGCAAGTTTAACTGGAGTCATGTACCATCTATATATCATTTTCATTACATTTTCCTTCAGAGCATTACATGCGGTGAAGTTCAGCCCAGTGGTCCACAACCTTTCCCAATCCTCAAACATAATGTTATGCCCAATGTCCTGCGCCCACTTTATCATAGCCGATTTAACCATTTCGTCTTGTGTATTCCATTTTAACAGCAAGTTATACATTCTAGATAGTACCTTAGTCTTTGGTTCTAACAATTCTGTTTCTAACTTCGATTTCTCCACCTGGAACCCTAACTTTTTGTCATTTTTAAAAACTTCTTTAATCTGAGCGTAATGTAACCAGTCTCGCACTTTATCCTTCATTTTCTCCAAACTCTGCAATTTCCAATTGTCTCCATCTTTTTCTAATATTTCCCAATATTTTGGCCATTTGGCCTCCATATTGGGTCTTTTTCGGGCCTTAGCTTCCAGAGGTGAAAGCCACCTTGGAGTTTTATTTTCCAATAAGTCTTTATATTTTGTCCAGACATTAAACACTGCTTTCCTGACAATATGGTTCTTAAAGGCCTTATTGATCTTAACTTTGTCATACCATAAGTATGCATGCCAACCAAAAGCATTGTTAAAACCTTCCAAGTCCAGTACGTCAGTGTCTTCGAGAAGTAGCCAGTCTTTTAGCCAGCAGAAAGCTGCGGCTTCATAGTACAACTTTAAGTCTGGCAGGGCAAAGCCCCCTCTTTCTTTCGTATCTGTTAATATCTTAAACTTAATTCTGGGCTTTTTGCCCTGCCAGACAAATTTAGATATATCTTTCTGCCACTTCCAGAAGCACTCCGTCTTGTCCACAATCTGTAGTGTTTGAAACAAAAACAACATTTTTGGCAATACATTCATCTTAATAGCAGCAATTCGGCCTAACAAAGAAAGCTTCAGTTTTGTCCAACTGTCCAAGTCTCTCTTGATTTCAGACCAACATTTTTCATAGTTATCCTTAAATAGACTCAGATTTTTTGCTGTTATGTTTACCCCTAGGTACTTTACCTTTTTAACCATAGTTAGTTCTGTTTCTCTCTGAAACCGTTCTGACTCTGTATCTGTCAAATTTTTTTCCAGCACCTTGGTTTTCTGTTTGTTTAATTTAAATCCCGCCACCCGACCAAAGTCCTGAATCAATTGTAATACTCTTTTCGTACTAGATTCTGGCTCCTGCAGGGTCAAAACTAGGTCATCTGCAAAAGCTTTAAGTTTGTATTGTTTCGCTCCGACCTGAATCCCTTCCACCAACCGGTCCCCTCTGATCATGTTCAAGAGCACCTCCAGAACCGAAATAAATAACAGAGGGGAGATCGGGCAGCCTTGTCGTGTTCCTTTTTCAATTTTGAACTCTTCTGTAACCACATTGTTAACTATCAATTTAGCCTTTTGTTCTGAATATATTGCATCAATCCCATTCTCAAACCCCCGTCCCACTCCCATTTCTTTTAAATTTCCCTTCATAAATTTCCAAGAAATATTATCAAAGGCCTTCTCCGCATCTATAAAAATTAGCACTGCTTTTGTGTTTATATCTGTTTGCAAAAGTTCCAAAATGTCAATAATGTTCCTTGTATTAGCAAACATGTGTCTACCTGGGAGAAAGCCTGCTTGGTCTTTATGAATTACCTCATTTAAAACTCTTTTAAATCTACTTGCCAAAACATCTGCAAATATTTTGTAATCCACATTTAAAAGGGAAATGGGACGATAGTTCTTGAGTTGTGTCTTTTCAGTTTCCAGTTTTGGTATCAATGTGATAAAGGCTTCCTTCCACGATTCCGGCGCCCTCTTCCCCTCCATAATTTCGTTACAGACCTCCATCATTGGTTGGATCAAGTAGTCTTTTAGTGTCTTATAATACTTGGAGGTCAAGCCGTCTGGCCCTGGAGATTTGCCCAGTTGCATGTTCTGAATGGCTTGTTCAATCTCTTGTCGTGTTATTTTGTTGTTCAGGATTAATCTGTTTTTTTGTGACAACTTTGTTAGTCCATTTCTTTCCAAAAATTGTTTAATCTCAACCTCATCTTGCGGCCCTTGAGTATATAATTTTTTGAAGTATCTCTGGAAGCACTTTCTAATTTCCATGGGGTTCTGAATATTTCTTCCTTAGATTTCTAGATTTGTGACTGTATTTAATTTTTGTCTCTTCTTCAACTGCCACGCAAGCAGTTTCCCACATTTGTTCGCCGATTCAAAAGTTTTTTGTTTCATTAATTTAATCTTCCACTCTATTTCCTGGTTTATCAATTTAGAATATTGTGCTTGGTAGAGTTTAATTTCTCTCAGAATCGGCTGTGACTTCGGATTTGATCTTAACTTCTTCTCCAGTTCTTTGATTTTCTGCAAGATCTTATCTTTCCTTTCATTTTGTGTCCTTTTCTTTACGGCGTTCTGTTGTATCAAGAACCAGCTTGCATTTTGTTTCAGGGTGAATTGTTTTAATTGCTGGTGTAGTCTTTTAAAAATATATTTATATCTATTTATTTCCTCTTAAAATCATGGCATGAGGAGTACTGTGTGTAACTCTCCCTTCATGCTCCCCCAACCCCATTCTGTATTTTCTAGGTAGCACCATGGAGGCGTATGAAGGTTTGACAGATAAAGAGCTTATTGCCCGTCTGAAGAAATACAGCATCCCACATGGGCCTCTTGTTGGTATGGACTCTAGCACTACACCTGTCTCTCTCAGGGGAATGAAATAGATTTGCAATTGGAGCTTAGAAAGGGAAAGCTCAGTAAGCCAGGCCTACAGCTTACATATAAAGTGTAAACAGGGGAATCTGTTAGAGTGGACAGATGTAAAAGAGAATTGGACTGAGCAGACAATAGTAAAGAATGGTAAAGAAGGTGGATTCTGCATGTGCTGTTGTGGGAGATGAGAGACAGATGCCAGGGCTTCTCTACCTGGGAAAGTAACCCATCTAGGAGAAGGAAATCTCTGATCCTAAACCTCCACTGCCTTGTGGGACATCTTCAGGAGAAGAAAAGGCTAAAGAGTAAATCCTAAACCAATCTGGAGTAGAGTCCCGAAGCCGGTTGGATGGCACCTTGTACGCCCTCCTTCCGGCAACTCCTGCAGCCAAGCTGGTGCCAAACATATTGTTCCGCTTTCCTTTGGGACTGGGCGGGTTTGCACCCCAGGTTTGCTGCTAACACACCAATTGTCTTCTCCCCACCCCCCTTTTAGGCACACTCCATTGTCTCTCGAGATAGATGTCAGCAAGGGGAGGGGTTTTCAGCTTTACGTACTGAAATTCCCTCTTGTATGCTGAATTTGTAAAGATGTAGTAGCCCAGTCTTGTCTTGGATCAGGCCACCCAGGGCTTTTTTTCCAGCTGGAACTTGCCGGAACTCAGTTGCGGCACCCCTCATGTGGGCGCCATTGCCATTATAAGAGAACAAGGTTCCAACACCTTTTTTTCTAGAAAAAAAGCCACCCAAAAGCCTGCCTTCTACATAGCAGAAGGGAACAGTGGGTAAGGGAAGGTGGATCCTTCCTGTCACACACCATCCTGTCCAGCTCTTTATTCTGAGTATGGCTAGGTTGGAGAGAGAGGTGTCTGGAAGAATGGAGCGTACGATGGGGAGAATTCACCATGTCCTCCTTTTAAAAATCAATAATCACCAGCCCGTGCTTTCAAGGGGACTAAGAAAAGCAGCCACAAAGAACAAATGTGGGAGCCTTTATCTTGCCTGGTTTGTCCCTTAACATTAGAAGATAGAATGGAGGGAGAAGAAAGCTACCAAAGTGGATAATTGTTTTGAAAAAACCTTGTTGGTTAACTGAGGTATTTGCATGCCATCAATATTGCCGTGATCCTCAAGCAGCAGAGGGGGTGTGGAAAAGGCTGCAAGGTCAGGTGGGCTTTTGAAGTGGGCAGCTGTTTGAAAGAGGCATGAGTGAGAGTCTTGTGGGAGCAGTAAACTTTTGTCATCTAGGAGTTAACCTCCAGCTTGGATTCTGTCCTTCAGGATCAACCCGGAAACTTTATGAAAAGAAAGTCTATGAATACGAGACTGAGCGTAGAAAGCATCCTTCACCTGGAAAAGGATCACTGTCCACAGGTGAGAATAATTGGGGGGGAACAGGGAAAGGGACCCCTGTCAGACACTTGTCCTAATGCCCCTCCTTCCCATGTGTTTTTACAAACGTAGAGCCATCCACCAGCGAAAGCTACATCCGAGAGACCTTTGTGAGTCCTCAGAGTAGGCCAAACCTCAACTATGGGCGAGAAGGTGAGACGTTTTAGAAATAACTCCTGAATTCCCAGTAAAACAGAAAGCCGGTTTGTAGGGAGGAATTTAGGGACCATTAGAGCATCAATCTAGGAGATGTGGGGAGCAAAAAGGGTAGCTTTGTCAGGGTGGAATATCATCATCACTAAGGGGATCATCTCTTCAGGGGAGGGCAGGGCAGGGCAGCATAGCCTGAGTGTGTGGTCAGTTTTCTAGTACTTTTGGGGAACAAAGGACAACTGCTGCCACCAAACCAAACTCTCCAATTCATTTTGCCCCTCCCAGCTCTTGGCTCTACAAGGACTTACGTAACAGAAAACTATGACTCTCCAGGATCCAAGGAATACTATTCGGAGTATATAAATGAAGGTAGGGGGCTCCACTGGTCTCCACATTCAAGTCTTGCTTTCTGAAAATACAGTAATTAAAATTGATAAGCCAAACGGTTTATATTGTCTCAGCTTGGCTTCAGTATCTCATACGTAGACTAAGATTAGTCATTTATTTCATTTCATAAAATTTATATACTACTTGATTATAAAAAAGCTCCTCAAAGCGGTTTACAAAGCGAAATCCTATGAAAATTAACTTTAAGCTAGTCTAGGATCTCTTGTCCCAATGATTTGTTGATGGGACAAAGTGCAACTAAGTATCGGTGAATTTAGGTGAGCAGTTTTGATTTTGCAGTGTTCCGACAGTCTGGGTTAGCTGTGACAAGGAAGGCACGCCCTGTAAAAATCAACATTCTGCACCTCAAACAGATTAATCTACAATCCATATAATGTGAGTGCAGAAATACAGTGTGCTGAAGCCTATTCTGCTGCCTGCTGTTGCTGCCTGTCTCCCACTCTCCCCATTAACATTTCCCCACAGCCACAAAGCCTAGAAATCTCATTTTTAACAAAGCCATGAAATCTAATAGGAGAGGAAAACCCTTTTGCTAAATATCTTCCCCCACCCTGTCCTTCCCTAGATTCCAGTCCCACCAGGTCCTACCTGAGTGAAAATTACCGTTTGCCTCGCCATGAAGGACGCTCCACATATGCGACTGAAGGTAGGAAAGACGGGGGGCTAGAGAAACCAGCCATGTAGAATCAGAGCTGAAGCATAGGGGTGGGGAACCCTCTTTGCCCTGTCAGGCCAGATCCTTATCTGCCCCCACCTCCCACATGCCAACCATGACAGGTGGGTGGGACAACCCAGCTGTCAGTCACTTAACAGCATTTTGCCATTGGATGACTAAACAGATGGGCAGCTGGCAGAGGAGTGGGATAACCCAAGTCCCTTGCACAGCACTTCCCAAACATCCAGTAATTGTTGGGTGCTTGGGAGGTGCTGTGCGGGGGCTTTGCTAGTGCTATGGGGCTCACTTTCTGCAGGAGTTGGCTACCCCAGTAGTTTCCAACTTTTTCAGACCCAGGATCCACTTTTACCCATTGCATTTGGGGACCCATTTCTGATTTTTTTTTACCATATGATGGTAATTCTGCTGTTATTGTGACCCAACTACCAGCTGAAGACCAGAAGGCTCCATCATCTAGTGGGCTTGAATTCAGTCCATCAGCTGATACTATACTTAGCACTACACTCCATCTCAGGAAGGGGGAGCCTTTTTCAGGCTGCAGGTCACATTCCCTAACCGCCTGCTAGTGGTAGTTAAGGCCAATGCAAAAGTGGGTGCAACCAGCACCTGACACACAGGCTCTCTCACTCCCCAGCAATTAGGCTTGGTTTTTTTTGTTTGTTTGTTTGTTTTTTAGCTTTTTAATCGCTGGCAGGGAGCAGGGTGACCCTTTTGAAGACTGCCGCTTCCCTTTCCAGCTGCAGTTCCCATGAAGATCGCAGAAATCTCTTTGAGGATTCCCACCTTCACTGCAGCAATTAATCTTGAATCCGGCCTCCACTTGAAGATCTTTTCCCAAGCCTAATTGCTGCATGGAGTTTGACCAAATGGGAGGTTGCAGCACATAGGGAGGGTTAATCCTTCCTAGCTGTGATACACCTGTTAAGGAATTGAGCTTTACTGTCCTGAACTGTCTGTGTATCATATGGGAATGTATAAGTTTGCTTCTAAGGCCCTAAACATCAAGAAAAAGGGACCTGTCACTGCTGATGTGATGAACTGCATGTTGCTCATCTGAGGGTTGAAGATTCCTGAAGGGTCTGTGATTGAAATGGGGAGCTTCTAAAAACAGGTGGAACCAGGGGGGTCTTCAAATCAGGGAGGTCACACATGATATACAAAAGTTTGCTGAGCCTGGTAGGAAGCAGCAAAGGCCTCTTTGGGATCTCAGAATGATAAGAAGAAACGGGATTGCTGGGGATACAGGCAATGCAAGGGAAAAGGCTGCAACCCATAAATAGAGATTCTCCTGAGAACCTGGTGAGTTTTAGGGTCTGAATAGGTTAGGGATAGAGGGTTGCATTAATCCACTTTGGACTTAGGTTTGCTCCAAAGGGAATATTTTTAGTTTCTCTAATTTGGGGGAGTTGCATTTCTTTCATTGTGATATTTGCACATTCTAAATTCAATATGTCTCCATTTTAGTAAATTTATCTCTGGTTTCATAAACCTGTGTGGTCTCAGCTTAATGTAAACACCTTGATGCCTATAGCAATAACTTCCGCTTCCTAAGGATGCAACAGAGAGACCCCAGGGAAATTATGGAGACTGTTTGATAAGGGACAGCCTGGCAAATAATCTCTTATCTGGTGGCAACAAGAACCTCAAATGGGAGAAGGGTGGGTGCAAGCAGAGGGGGTACATTCTTTGTTGTGGCCAGGTCTCCCTTCCCCAGGTAGCACAGCACTCACGAGAGCTGGGATGTGGCTATCACAGCCCCCCTGGAAAAATGCTGTTGCACTATTGGCTGGGGAGATCTCCTGGCCCGCCCTTCCCCATCCCTACTCTTGCCTATTCCATCTAATGGCTTTGTTTTTTGTCTTTGTTTTCCCCAGACTGGGATGCCAATTCTTCTAAGACGTCCACATCTTCCTACCAGAGTTACGTGTCATCGTTGACCAGTGGGGCACGTCCAGAGGCACCAAGTGCCCGCCAACCAGTAGGTTGTTCCTCACCTTTGTGGCAAGAACGAGGAAGCTACCCACGCTGGGCTTACATCCAATTCACCCAGGGAAGGGTCCCTTCATAGCTGCCCTGTGCTGATGGGCATCTGTCTATCTTTTCAGATTGCAGAGCCGTATCCCTACAATTCTAGCCAGAAGGATGTGCCATCTGTGAGGTAAGCAGGGATAATGCAGAGGCACCTGCAGGAAACAATATTCCAGGCAGAGCTGGTGGTGGAGTGAGATACTTGGCTCCTTGCTGAGGCAGACGTGGCCCATGCTGGATGGATGCTCAGTCTCAGTATTCCTCCCCCCCCCCCCCCGGGTCTGGCACCACCTTCTAGCCAGCAGATGGCTTTCCTACAGGTTTAGGGCTCAAGCTTATTCTCAGGCTACTAAGGAGTTCTGGAACCTAAATTGGCTCTAGACATAAAACTATGGGTGGTCACAGGACTGGCTAAATGTGGTGCTACCAAGTGCCTAGAGGTGAGCCTGCTGCCTCAGGCAGTGGATGCCAAGCCCTGTAATTGTCATCATCAGCATGAGAGCTGGGAGGGATCTTGGAGGCCATTCAGCCTAATTCCGGGCTCAGTGCAGGATCTGCAATGCCAGAAGAAACTATAGCCATCGCTGGCAGGTGGCCATCTAGCCCCTGGCCACCCCCAGTGAAGGAAAGGCCACTGGCTCTCGATGTAGCCCATTCCATGGTTAAACAACACTTTCCATTAGGAAGTTTCTCTTAATGGTTAGACCAAAATCTGCTTGCTTTCCATTTCCACCCATTGGTTCTAATCCTGTCTTCTGGAGCGACTGAGAACTAGTTATATAATGATAATAAAAATTTAGCATCTGTGTGGTGCTTTCTGGAGTTTCAAAACACTTTGCACATATTTATCTTCTGTATCCCTTACAACTGCTCTGTAAGGTAGCCAGAATGATTGTGGCCATATCACAGGGGATGGGTGGGGAGAGGGGGAAAGGGCTTGCTTTGGGCAGACATGATATTAGAATGAGGGATGTCTAGATTCATTGCTCAGGTGATAGAGCCACTGTGCTACACCAGTTCTCAGCAGGAAGGACCTTTGCAGAACAATTCACCAGGGTGTTCTCTTGTATGAGCTCCACCGAAACAAACTGGAGCTGGGAAACAGCATTACTGTGCTTTGAAGCGCTTCTTAATTTCACTGAGACTTAATCCATGGAGAGTGCCTCATATTAATTAGTGATAAGGAAGTTTTGCTTTTGGCAGTTGCCCAAATCTGTCATTGCACAATGGTTTGCTGAAACACTGTTGTCTGTTTTGTCAATGCCACAGCAGGGCACTACCTAGGAAGAACAGCACTTGCTAATGCTTTCCAGTTCAACCTAGCCCTAGGGTGGCCTCTTACATTCGCTATAGAAGGCTTCCCCACTGGTTGGGTACAAGGAAGGGGAGATGTGTAGAAGGAGCAGAAAGGAGACATACCCAGACTTGTGGCTAGAATTGCCAGCCACTTACAAATGTGAAAAGAGAGGGGTCATTGGCAGACATGGGGCCATTGCCCTTTGGAAAGTTGACGTATGCGGTGGGTACCATGACAATCTGTATTAGGGAAACTTTAATTTATGCAGTCTTGCATAAATTAGGTCCTGCCAACCTAGCAGTTCGAAAACACCCCTAAGTGCAAGTAGATAAATAGGGACCGCTTTATAGCGGGAAGGTAAACAGCGTTTCCGTGTGCGGCGCTGGTGCTGGCTCGCCAGATGCAGTTTCGTCACGCTGGCCACGTGACCTGGAAGTGTCTTCGGACAGTGCCGGCTCCCGGCCTCTTGAGCGAGATGAGCGCACAACCCTAGAGTCCGTCACGACTGGCCCGTATGGGCAGGGGTACCTTTACCTTTAATTTATGCAGGGTGGGTGGGGCTCATACTAAGCCCTAGTGGAAGGTGGCAGGAATGATCTCTCTCTACTCTGGAATTGCCTTTTCAGGGACAGCAGTTCCTACCAAAGCATCTTCTACCGGAAATCACCTGGCTTGTCCACTCTGGGGGTGGAGCCACGCCGTGCCATCCATCCCGAGCGCCAGACCCAAGCAGCAGAAGGGGCCACAGGAACAAAACGTTACCTGCCCTTGTGGCCCCAGCTCTTCCTCTTTGTGTTGCTGGCTGGCTTCTTGGCCTTCATCTACTTTTTCCTTCAGGGTGGTGCTGACGACAACCCTTTTGTGAAGTTTCTTCAGCAGTGAGGCCTCAGCTATGGGGGCACATTGTACACCTAGGCCGTCTCCTCAAAAAGAGCCTGGGATATCTCTCTCAGGCTGTCACTAAGTGCCTTCTTGTTTGTAACCCCCAAGTGGAGGGTAGAATAGAGGGGCTAAAAGATGGAGGTATCCTATCAACCTCCCCAAATCATGGCAGCTCCCCACCTCCCTTGTCAAACTTCAGCTAGCTTAAACTGGAGTATTTTTAATCTGCTATTTTTGTAACTTGTGCTTTATTAATTGGGCATGGGTGGCTATTTCACATGAGCGGGAAAGAGAAATGAGGGGATATATGTAGCTTATCAATAGCTTTTTCTTTAAACATGTGTGCCAACATGAAATATCCAATAAACCCCACGAAGGGTTTTGTTTTTGTATTTTTAAAGATTGTGTCTTTCATTTTTATCTCTATGTAGACAATTACTAATTCACCTTTTCCATTGTCACTGCTACTGCTTATTCCCCCCCTTCCCTCAGATGAAGTAGCAGGTCACTCTCTAAAACTGCAGGTAACAAGCAGCGAGACTTTCTGTTTAAGAGGGCTTTTATTATCTGACTGACAAGTGGTGTGGAGAAGTGGGATCCAGATCAGAGCAACCCCTTGCCCCCTTCCCTTTCAGGTTATTCCAGCTCTTGGGGGCAGTGTAGGCCCAACCATTTAGGACAAAGGCTGCTGTGGTGTTGCCTCTCCAGCTCTAGAGCAGAAGGGAGCCATAATGTGTCTGGTCATATTAGTGACAAGTGTGGTGGGAGGCAGGAAGCTCATGTGTTGGCAAGGGGAGCTGAGGAGAGACTCGAGCCCTTTAGGGAACCCTGAAGCTGTGGGGCTGGAGGCTTGGGGACCACAGATGAGCGTGTGGCTGAGATCCTGAAGGGCTGCCGATTAGTGAGATGAGGGCGCAGGAAGGGGCTGGATATTGGGGGAGGGGCTGCACGCAGAGGAGGGGGATCTCGTGAATAGTGTGTCCTTCGTAGGTTTTCCCGGACCTGGATGAACTCTGGTTGATTCCCAACTGTATCACCTGTTTCTTCCTGTTGCTGGTTCTGTAGACAAAAAACAAAACCCCTGTTTCTCTGAGGTGCTTCTGAGTGAACCATAGAGAAGACACACACCATGGCAGTGCTGGCAAGTGGCCTTTCAGGAGATGCAGGGAGCCACATCAAGACAGCCACAGTCACGTTCTCTGGGTGTTACCTGTTCCCGCCTTTGCTGCCAGCGCAGCAGCTCTTGCTCCAGGGACGGCTGCTCCACGCCACTTTCCACCCCGTCCCGGCGCCGGTTCCGGTTCTCCAGCACCTGCAGCAGCTCTGGCTTAGAACGAAGGCTCAGGCCTCTGAGAGGAGGGAAGTCAAAACAAGACAGCCGTAAATTGCCCCTTCCCACCCTCAGCAGCTCATTCCCTAATGTCTGTGGCAACCACCTGCCAACCTACTTTGCCTTCACTGAGCCAAGTAACAAATTCAGGGCTTAAGCCAGTGCTACTGAATTAAGAGGGTGTAAGATGACTTCAACCGTCTAAGGATCTCTGTAAAGCTAACAGGGTTGTGTGTTAATGTTCCTAATCTACTCTCCACAACATTGTCCTGGAGTTGATGCATTACTCTGGGCAACTCAGTAAGTTACAAAGTACAAGTTTAACCCACACAGTTCTGGTGAGAAAGCCAAAGCAGGAACAGTTTGGCATAGTAAAACTACAGTATTTTATTTACAAACTGACTGTTCTCCCATTTTTAATGGCGTCAACACCTTCAGAAGCAGCCCAGCTCCCTTTGCCAAAAGGCAGAGAGTAAAAAGGATTTTAGATTTTCAGCTGCTTAGGCATCGATATATATAAAATACATTGGGCTTTTGTCTCAATGAAATTACAATTTCCAGGTTTCTTTGAAGAAAGTACAAAGGATAGTGTGATTTTTGTGCTTAAACCCTTGCCTGGTAGCCACAGGCAACAAGGCATCTCATTACAGGTGAGCGAGTAGATTTGAGTTTGCCCTTCAGTACACACACAGAGATTTTGGGGGAATGTGGTGCGTTGGAATTCTTAGAAACAAACACTATCATGTGAGCACTACTGCAACCTAAATATACTAAATATCCAATTTGGACTCTCTTTAAGTCTTTCTGACCATGGGATCTCACCCAGTAGTTCCTTAAACTTACTAAAAGCACCCTTTTTAAAGTCCAGACTGCATGTCCAACTATGCTATGGACTTTAAGAAGGCTGGTTTCAAAAATGGGAGTTTCTTAAAGGTGAAATAATGAAGACACAATGGCAGATAAGTCTAACAATAAAGAAAAGTGAGAGGCACCTAAAGAAACCTGTGTGACTGCTTAAGGAGCTTAGAGGTGAGCTGAGGTTTAAGAAGGGCATGTACAGAAATGGAAGAAAGGGGAAATCACAGAGGCGGTTGCAGGGAGGAGGACAGGCAAATCAAACCTCAGAATGAGATCAGGCTTGCAAGAGGTTAAAGATATCAAAAAGGTTTCTTCAGCTATGCTCAAAGCAAGTAGAAGAGCAAGCAAGTAACAGGTCCTCTGCATGGAGAAGTGCTATTGGGAGCAGAGGCATAGCATGGGGGGACCAGGGGGCTGTGGCTCCAGGCACACAACTTTGAGGTGCCCCCACCATGGAGCCCTGGCGGCTGAGGCGTGGCAGCAGGCAGATTGGTCTAGTGGACAGAAGAAACTATGGTTGATAAAGATAGATTACCAAGATGGTGTTGTTAGTGGAAGCACTGACTTGAGCTCCACATCAGTTGTGCGGTTCTTGTTAGTTTTTATTAGTTTTATCAGCCTCATTATTTTATCTACAACATTTGGCAGCTTTTCCTTAACTAATATATTCACAAAGCTTGAGTTAAAAGCTCGTTAAAAGTCTTAGAGAAAGTCCTGGAAAGTCTCAGAGAAAGCCTTAATTAGCTCCAGCTCGACTCAATCTACTAACTACTTATCAGCAGGAGTGGAGATTAATTGCTCTATTTTGGGAGGACGTCGAGCTTTCTGATTTACAGCAGAAATTAGTAGCGGCTGCATCTCCAGGAAAATGACTAGGAGAAAGAAGCGACCAGTCTCTTCTCCACAAGTGAGCCCACAGCAGAAGTGCAAGCAGATAAACTGGATGATTTCGTAAGAGCACAGAATTCAGAACCTACCACATACAACAGAGCACATTCCCAGGTAGGTGGGAACACTTTAATGGGTGGAGATCACCCAGGGGAGAATGCTGAGACGAGTGCCCATGAACTATCCAATGAACATCAGAGGGGGCACCGCTCTGTGCAGAAATACTCACGGACCACCGTCTGCTGACTGCCAGAACAGTGGAGAAAAGCAACAGCAAATTAGAAAAGGCAACGTCTCTTTTGACTGAGTTGGTCTTCTGGCGGCCAGAAACAGCTCCTTCAATTCTAAAGACTCCCCACAGACACAGGATGATTCGCTGGCATTGATTCCATCTTTGTAATGGCTAGAGCATTTTAAGGCGGTTTTCTTTGATGACTGTATTCCACCTGATAGTCAAGACCATACAACTTTTACTTTTGGGGATGAGTGGCCCCCTGTCTCCATCACTGAAGTTATAACTTTAATTGACCAGATGAAAGCAGGAAAGGCTGCTGGCCCTGATGCTATTCCATCTGAATTGATCAAAGCCAAGCCAGAGTGGTGGGCTCTGATACTAGAGGAACTATTCACTATGATAGATAGATCTGGTATCATA
The DNA here is from genome assembly GCF_964252035.2 of Podarcis erhardii. Taxonomy (NCBI): domain Eukaryota; kingdom Metazoa; phylum Chordata; class Lepidosauria; order Squamata; family Lacertidae; genus Podarcis; species Podarcis erhardii. The sequence goes on from NC_138515.1 coordinate 1,828,750, forward strand.
CCTAACTCATGGCAGCAATCTATAATTATCCCAATCTTTAAAAAGGGTGACAAAAAGCTGCCATCCAATTATTGGCCAATAAGTCTACTGTCAAACATCAGGAAATTGTATGCTAAACATCTGTTAAATAAACTAACTACTTGGCTTGATGAGAATAACATCATAGGTCCAGAGCAGGCAGGGTTCAGGTCAGGGAAATCTACTTTACACAACTGTTTGGTGTTATCTCATTTAGCCACTAAATACACGGGGCTTCAGAAAGAATGCCTTTATGTGGCCTTCCTTGATATCAAGGCTACTTTTGACACTGTCGACAGGGGGCTGTTATGGTCCAAATTGGAGACAGTGGGCCTAGAACCTAGATTACTTTACTGGATTAAAAAGCTTTACAGAAAGAAGACCTATCGCATAAGAAAAACACCAGGGAATGTAATGACAGATCCTGTCATTATAAATGGAGGAGTAAAGCAGGGCTGTTTACTTGCTCTCTCTCTCTCTCTCTCTCTCTCTCTCTCTCTCTCTCTCTCTTTTTAATATTTTTCTTAATGACCTTGCTTCTTTACTAAAACAGGTGGATGCCCACAGCCCAAAACTCAATGCATCAAGCATTCCCATCCTTCTATACACTGATGATATGATTTTGCTTCCACGGAAAAGAATTGGCCTAAAACGTTTGTTAAATTCCTGTATTGACTATCTGTCCAGAATGAAATTGTGCATGAAGTTTGATAAAAGCAAAATAATGGTTTTTGGGAATTCATGCAAAAGCTATAGCTGGGTATTTGGTGGAAAACCCACCCAGCAGGTATTCAAATTCAACTACCTGGGAATTACATTCCATCATAGGCGTCTATGGTCCTCGCACTGTGCAATGGCGGTGAATGCCAGTAAGATGTCTATGCAAGCCACAATGCGTTTCTTTATAACAAGAGGTAATTTGCATATCCCCTCTGCCCTCAAGGTCTTCAATGCCAAAGATATAGCTCAGTTGCTCTACGGAATTCCAGTCTGGCTGCCAGGGTTTACCCAGATGGTAGAACGAGTGCAGGCAGCTTTCCTTTTTAACATTTTTGCTGTCCCACGTGTACCCTATGCAGCCTTGTGTCTAGAGAGAGGTCAACCATAGCCTGGGCGAGATTTCTTACATGCTGGTTAAACACCTGCCTCACAACAGATAAAGATCCTCTCCTTACTGAAGTTTTGCTAGATTCCTTTCTTTTCCCGGGGCTACAACGGTTTAACATAAGGGTACAGCAACTTGGGCTGTCAGTGGAATTTTTGCAATTGATGTCCCCACCATCTGCCAAGGCTTTAATAAAAACTAGGTTGTGGGACAATGAATGCCAGGAACTAACAGCAGCAGCAGCAGCAGCAGCAGCAGCGAAAACATGTTCCCCTCTTAACTTTCAGCTTTCTTGGGCATATGAAATTAACTACAATTATCTTGAATTTTTGCTTAATCCTCAAGAAAGAAGGGCATTTTCGCTGGCCAGGTTTAATACAAATCCTTCAAACCTCCTATGGGAAGGTTCTCAGGAATGGTGGAAGGAGAAAGAATTTGCCCATGTGAAGACCATCAGGTGGAAACTCTTACACATATGGTTCTTAAATGTAAGCTATATGTTGATCTCTGCCAGCAGTTCCTAGATCAACTCTGCATCCCCAAGTGGAAAGCAGAGTTAGAGGTCATACATTTTCTATTATTGGGGAATAATCAGGAGCTCACCAAGTTAGTGGCTAAATATCTTTATCTGGTTTTTTGTCATCAAAACACATTGCTGATGTCTGATCTCCCTGGAGACCTAGAGATGTAATGTTAGCCTGCTTTGCCTCTTTCATTTGACAAATGTTTTGTGTCACTGGGAAGGCGGGAATTCTAGATTGATTTGCTATGGATGTTTGTATGTGATGCCAATAAAAGGTTTGATGATGATGATAGTTGATAAATCACTTTGATAAATTATAGGGGAAATCAAGGGGAATAAAAAATATGGGGACAGAATAATGAGATTTTGGCTGATTAACATTCTATCATTTTTTAAATGTGTTTGTTGGAGAACTGGTTATTTGTTTTTGTTTTATCATGTATTTTGTATTCTCATTTTGTATTTTTATATTATGAACCACCCTCAGATCTTGCGATGAAGGGTGGTATACAAATTTAACCAGTACTCTTTTTTTAGAAAAGAAATTATGAAAACAACACAAAAATGCATAGCATATATTATGAGAAAGTGCATGCAAAAATGTGTACATTAGGCAAAATTGAATATAAAAGTTGTTTATTAAGATAAATTCACACTAAAATGTTGAAGGAATTTTCATGAGGATTTATTTTGTTTTATTTTACTTGAAAATTTCTGAAGACATGTGGATGACTGAACGTAAGGTTAGAAAAATGCAAGACCAGAAATGGACAGATTCCTCCATCTCCCTCACTGCCTGCCCCCAGTTGCTTTGAGGAGCAATTTCCCCATTATCAGAGTTGGCTGGAGGGAGTGGTGGGCTTTGCTCCCCTCACCCACATGCTCTTTCTGTGGACAGAGCAGAGCCCCCACCCCCCCCCTGCTGTGGACACCTGCAAAGCTGCCCTGTCCTGGCCCCAGAAGTAGGCCAGTGAGCCTGGCCAGGAAAAGCAGCTCCCGGGTGAGGCTTGGCTTGGCTGGAGGCCAGCAGAGGAAGGAAAGGCGACACCTGGCAGCCTCTTGGGCTGGGGATGCGAATCAGGTTACAAAGAGAATCCTGAGCAGAAGGATGACGATCACGCAGGTAGGTGGGTGGAAGAGGATAGTGCCACAGTTTTCTCCAGCCTGGCAGTGGGCATGAATTGTGCAGCAAGAGTGGGGCAGCACATTCAGAGCTGGCATTATCATCAGGGACAGGGTGGTGCGGGGGCTCGAATGCCAGAGTAAGACACGGGAGACCACAATCCGCACCAGGGCCAAAGCTCACTAGGTGACCTTGTGCCCATCCCTGTCTCTCGCCCTAACCTGCCTCACAGGATCATTAAGAGGATAAAACAGGGGGAGGGAAAGCCATGTATGCTACCTTGAGCTTCTTGGAGGAAAGGTGGAATATTAAAGTAATAAACAAAAATTATTATCAAGTGGAGCTCTCTCTCTGTGTAGACACAATATTTTATCTGTGTCCATTCCCACTTAGTTCTCTCACATAAACACATTCATGAGAGAATGTGAGAGGAATTATGTAGACGTATGTATATAATTATTTACTCACATTTACACTATTCACACATAGGGTAACAATTAACAAATATTTCCACAATGCTGTTGATTCCTGCCTCTGCTAAACTTCTTCCCATCCTACCAGAATTACTTACACACACAAAGAAAAAGGCAAAAATGTAAAAGCAAATAGAAGAACCAGAACTTAGTAATGGACGTGCATGTGAGCATCAGTAAGATAGCAGGGAAAATAAACATTAGACTCTCCATAACTCTTTGGTTACTGAGTCAGGCTGCAATTCTATACTCACTTATCAGAGAGAAAAGCCCCTTTGAACTCAATGGGGCTTAACTTCTGGGTAGATTGGTATAGGATTTTGCTTTTAAACTAGTATTATTATTAAAAAATAATAATCCAGATACCCTAAAATATTATGTGGGGGAATCAGCCCCTTTTAATAATCACAGCCCACATTCCATGCAGCCATCCATTAATTGCTAGAAGGAGTAAAAGAGTTTCCCCTGGCATTAGAATCCTAAAATTGTAGTTGGAAGTGGGCAAATATTTGGAAAATCTGAGGACTGTGGTCCATCATACTAAGGCCCTCTAGCACTTATGGTTTGAGCCTGTTCCCACCCTCCGCCCCCCAGTTCTGTCACATAAAGAAAACAGCCTGCTTCTAGGGTGTTACACCTCCAACATAATTTAAATAAAGTCCACTTGGATATTGCTTATTGCTACAATAAACCACCCACCACTTCTCCTTTAACTTTACATGGTGGCAGAGAAGCTGTCACCTAAACAACAAATATGCAAATATGCTTGGAATGGACTAACACAGCACCAACTTTGTTAGGGCTATTACCCCATGAGCTGCAAGCCCAAAATTGGGTACACTCTCCTCATTCCTAGAAAAATACAATTTTTTATGTTTCTCTCTCAAAATGGGAAACATGAATATGCACAAACTGTTCACATTAGGAAAGGAGGTGAAGTATCATTGTTTGAGTAAATACCTCACACATTTCTCTCACTGATAGATAAACTAGGGTGATACTTGTGAAGCTTCAGAATACTTTTTCTCACTAGTTTACAGATACATAGGAAATATTATTCAAAACAGAGGCCAGCACTTCAACCCAGAATAAACTAGGACAGTTTTATTGAGGGTGTATAACTCTGTTTGCAGAATGCCGTCCAAATTTACTTTTATTTATTTTTAAAGTCATGAAATGGCATAGAGAAAGGGGAGGAGGCACTGGTGTTGCCCATGGCTAACACCAAAGCCACAGGTGTTCCTGACACCTCCACAAAGTGGGTCTAGATGGCAAAAACCATTGCAATAGGCAGACCAGCAGTGGAGACAGGGGAGAGCAGGGGAGGAGAGAGCAATTTTCTGAGCAACAAGATACTGCGTTTGGAGTGCTGGAAAATGGATTTCCTTGATAAAGGATCTCTGGCTTCCTCTCAAGAAGCTATACATTTAAGGTTGCAAGAAAGAAACACAGTCACCTGGAAAGGCCTTAAGAGGGATTGGAACAAAGCTGAAAGACCCCAGAGGTGTGGGTTGTTCTGCCCAGCAACCAGCACAGACCCACTGGAAAGACACTCAAGAAACGCGAAAGAGCGAGAGCCGGCCGGGAGCTTCTAGCCATACTTGCGATGGGTGAACAATAGCTCTCGATGCAGCTGCTGCTGGTTCCGAGGGCCTTTGGCAGGGCTTGTGGCCCGCGAAGAGGCGGCAGGCTGGCCCTCAGCACCCTTGGCTGTGCTTTCTGAACGTGCAGCAGCTGGAAGGAGCAGAGAAGAAGAAGAAGAAGAAGAAGAGGAGGATTAATGTCTCGCGGGTGGAGGGGGAGGCCGGCTGCAACTCCGGCTGCAACATAGCTGTCAACCTTCCCCCCCCCCCTTTTTTTTGCGGGAAATTCCCTTATTCCAGCGCCGTTTCTCGCTGCTTCCCGGATTGTTAGATATCCCGTGGACTCTCTCCGGGACAGGGGAGGCTGCTGATCCCTTGTTTTCAAAGCCGAAAGTTGACAGCTATGTTCTGGAAAGGGGCCTTCTTCCCCCGCCCGCCCGCTCAGGTCCCGGGGTCCCCCGCTGGGGGCGTGGGGGGGGGGTCCAGGTGAAATCCTAAGGAGGGAGAGGAAAGGGGGGTCAGGGCACAGGACTTGGAGAAGAAAGGGCGTGAGGCAGGATTAGGGCAACTTTGCCCCATCCTCAAATTCCTTTCCCAATCTTCAGCCACGTTGGTTTGAGATTAGGGCTTGTTAATTCAATTCAATATTTTTAGGTGATTAATCCTCTGTCCTTTCACCGACCCCTCTCTCAACTGGGGGGTCTTTTTGAAGAGTTAGAAAGGACGGGCGTGCTGCTTCTTTCATTTCCTATTTCAGCAGCACACCAGAAACATTTAAAAATAAATAAAAAGAAATAAAGAGTGTCTTTAGCGTTCACCAAGTAGCAGATCTGGAGGCGGGTGATTGCGGCTTGTTCCTCCCCGGAGAGTTGAAGAGAGTTTGAAATAAAAGGAACAGGCGCTTCCTACTTTCACTTCTGCTCAGGAGTTTCCCCTCCCCCGAGGAAGCCCCGCGAACTCCGAGGAGCTCCGGATGCGCGGCGGGCGGCGGAGCTGCTCTCTCGGGCCGGCGCCCCAGCCCAGGATCCCGCCGCCCTCACCTGCTGCTTCCAGGCGCCGGATCCAGTTGCCCGCCGGGTCCCGCTGCCAGGTCACGCCGCCGACCCCTCGCCGCTCCCCGGCTCCCGCCCCCTCCCCGGCCCCGGGGCCGCGTGGCCCAGACGCCGCCATCCGCGCCGCAGGAACAGGCGCCCGCGCGCGGCCAGTGCGCCGCTCGCTCCCCGGCCGGCCGCCGGCCGCGCGCGCCCGCGGAGGGAAACTGGATCTCGCGCTCGCCGCCGAGCCCGCGCTCCGGCCCTCGCCCCCTCGCCGGCCCCAGGCTCGCCCCAGGCAGGCTCGGGGCGGAGCTGGAGGGGGGGGGAGCCAGGCAGCCGGCGAAGAAACCCCCCCCCCAGCGCCCCAGCCCCAGCGCGGCCCTTCCGCCGGGCGCTGCTCCTGAGCCCCTTTCTCCAGCCAGGCAGGCAGCAGGTTGGCGGCGCAGAGACCTCGGCCCGGGCCAGCAGAAGGAGCTCGAAGGACTTGGAAACCAAGAACTAATAAAATGAGTTTCAGTAAGCAAAAGTGTAAGGTTCTAGAAATAGTCAGGAAGAAGCAGCTGAACCAATATAATGTGAGGGACACCTGGCTTGCCTGAAGTACATGTGAAAAGGATCTAGGGGTCTTGGTGGACCACAAGCTGAACAGGAGTCAACACTGTGATGCAGCTGCAAAAAAGCTAATGCTATTCTAGGCTGCATCAACAGAAGGAAGTCTAGTGTCCAGATCAAGGGACGTCATAGTCCCACTATGATTCTATTCTGTCTTGCTCAAAACATACCTGGAATCCTGTGTCCAGTTCTGGGCACCACAATTTAAGGAGGATATTGACAAGCTGGAATGTGTGCAGAGGAGGGCAACCAGGATGATCAAGAATCTGGAAACCACGCCTTATGAGAAATGGTTGAAGGAGCTGGGTATGTTTAGCATGGAAAAGAGGAGATATGATAGCCAATTTCCAATACAGTGGTACCTCAGGTTCAGAATTAATTCGTTCTGGAGGTCTGTTCTTAACCTGAAACTGCTCTTAACCTGAAGCACCACTTTAGCTAATGGGGCCTCCTGCTGCTGCCATGCTGCCACCGTGCAATTTCTGTTATCATCCTGAAGCAAAGTTCTTAACCCGAGGTACTATTTCTGGGTTAGCAGAGTCTGTAACCCGAGGTACCACTGTATCTCAAGGGCTGTCACATGGAAGATGGAGCAAGCTTGATTTCTCTTGCTCTGGAGAAAGGATTTGAACCAATGGATTCAAGTTACAAGAAAGAATATTCCAACTAAGCATCAGGAAGAACTTTGGGGCAGTAAGAGCTCTTCAACCGTGGAATGGACTCCCTTGGGAGCTGCTGGGCTCTTCTTTCAAGCAGAGGTTGGATGGCCACCTGTCATGTATGATCTAGTTGATTCCTGCATTGCAGGGGGTGGGACTAAATGGCCCTTATAACTCTGAATGTGCTGTGTGCTTATGGCACAGATGTGCTGTGAGCTTATAGCAATACCTCAAAGACTTCAAAAGTCTGTCACCACAAGTACGGTACTTCTCTTCATATCCTAACAAAAGCTCCTGAATTAATGTTCCCGTTGTTCTTAAGGTTCCCTCTCACACAAGACACCTAATTTTGAAAATTGAAGTTAGCAATTTTTTTGGTGGGTGCAAGTAGTCTTGCCTAGACCACAAAATAGCCTGGCACTGGCAGAGACCATGAACTCTGAGAGCCTATTGCAACCAGGAGAAACCATTGTGGGTTTTCAGTGGCAACTTTTAACATTTGCCCCCCAATTTGACTTCAAAAAAGCTTTCTACTGGAGCTAGTCCAGGGTCTGTGTCAAACCTTCAGCACTGCAGCTAGCCTTAATTTCAGTTGGGGACAAGGGGGGGGACGACGACTTCAGGTGCCAGGGACAGCCTATACAACTCAGTTTATTTGTAGGACTTCCTATGCCTCTCAGCATGTAGCCGTATACAGAGCAGACTTTATTTTGCAACAAAATATTGGCAGAAATATGAAAGCCTTCATATGTATTTATGGGGGGGGGGGGGAATTCAACCTTTATTCCTGAAGTCTATGGTGCAAGGAATGACAGGGGTGAGAGGAGAGGGGCAGCATGGCCGCAAGTTTGTCCAGGGCTCTCAGCAAAACACTCTTGGGGCTCAATAGCAGCTTACAGTGCACGGCCAAGCAAACTTACTCAGGAGCCCATCTGCATTCCATGGGACCTCTTCCTGTGTGTGTGCAGGATTGCTGCCTGTTTAGCTTCATTGTTTCTTTATGATGTTTCATTATCCATATAAAGAATAATGTTTCATTATTCTTACTGCTGTTCTGGGGAAAATGAGCGCTTACTCCCTTGGCTTTTAGAAGGTAAAGAAAATTATAAAGCACTTTGTTAACTATTCTAGTGACCTGCAGCAGGAGATCCCAGAGCCAAATCAAGCCTCTTAAAGAACAGCACCACCTCACCCCACCCCACCCTGCCAAGCAAGTATTGCAAGTTAAACGGAAGCTCTGGGGCTATGGGAAAGGATGTAGCAATAGTTCCATTTTAGGAGAATGCAGAGGGAATTTGGACTGTCACCTTCCATTCTCTCCCATGGAACAAATGGCTGAACAAGGCTGTAGCTCTGTGTGCATAAAACAGCTGAAGGTAGCATTGTCTTTCTATGTGGGCACATGGCATGAAGTAACATTCCAGACATCACTCTCCACACAGCTTATTATGTGGCCATGAGGTGGCAGCAAAGTAACACTGGACCAGGGGTCACCAAACTTTTTCAGCAGGGGGCCGGTCCACTGTCCCTCAGACCTTGTGGGGGCCAGACTATTTTTTTGGGGGGTAGGGGGAGAACAAATTCCTATGCCCACAAATAACCCAGAGATGCATTTTAAATAAAAGGACACATTCTACTCATGTAAAAACATGCTGATTCCCAGACCATCTGCAGGCTGGACTTAGAAGGCAATTGGGCCGGCTCTGACTCCTGGGCCTTAGTTTGCCTATCCATGCCCTGGACTGTGCAATACACAGCTGCTGCCATTAGAAAGTGTGTTTCTAGTCCCTCAAGTTAAATTTTAAGAATGTGTGGGAAATGCTTATTAAGACCAAGGATGTGAACAGCATTTCCTGTTAGTCAGGAAAAGTTTCAGAGTTCTGCATTGACCCTCATATTTAGCAGAAGCAGAATACGCTAGACAGAGTAAGAAATCTTAATGTACACTTTCCTTAATTTACATAGGAAGAGAAAGGAAGATTACTTTGAAAAGGATTTTTTTTTAAAGTGAGGAATATACATCCACCCCAAAACCACTCCTCATCACAGGCAAATGGTTCAGAAAAGATGAAACATGTTAGGACAAAGTAGAAGAGGGAAAGTTTGGGAGCCAAAACACGTGCCCCCCCCACCTCTGATCCTGTACCCCCTTTTTCTGGCAAATAAACATACCAGGAACAGGTTTCACACTGAACTTTATTAAAGGTACAAAATTTGACTTACGAGCTACAAACACCTACCCTCCCATTAGCACCTCCTGTCCCCCCACCAAGAGACAGGATATTTCCCTCCCAGCCCCTCCCCACAGTACCCCATACCTTCCATGGTTGCAAGCAAAAATCACCCTCACAAAAACCCAGCAGTGGGGAAAAGGTAAACTTCAAGCACTTCAGAACACCCCTGCAAGGGGTGGGGGCTGAGTAGTTTTGTGAGTTGGAGCAAAAATAACATTTCACCCCCACCCCCACGCAGCTGCTGAGTGAGTTTGCCTGTGAAATTATCCACCCCAGGGCAGGGCAGAGAGGACTGCAAGACCATTCCAAGGTGCTCCACCAGCGGACAAGCAATTGACAGGCTTCCCAGCTTCCTAGAGCACCTGCAGGAAGAAGGCCAACCAAAACTCTGCTGTTGGGCTCCTGGCCAATTTGAGATTTGGGAATCCTGCAAAGAATTCTGGGCTAGTTGGACCTTGGTCTGAGCCAGCAAGGCACTTCTGATGCCTGCAAGCAAGACTGGATACTGAAGACCACTTGGCAAAGATGAATTAGGCCTTAACAATTAAGACATTCCTAGGAAGCACTCTTGCTTTGTAAATTTGGACGAATATCCCACAGGGACTCTAATTCAAGAAGTCAGCCCTCACTGCTGCACTTGTGTGTCTGGGGCAGAGTCGTGAGCCTCTGCAGCCCTGCCTAGCGGATATGAGCCATCTCTTCCAAAAAGGGAGTCTTCATGCAGCCAGTGCACAGCTGATCCATCCAGAGGGGAGCCTCATGCTGCAGGGGAGTGCGTCTTGGGTAAAAGGTGTAGTTGAGGTCATAGTTGAGCAAGCAGCTGAGCGAGGCCATGTAGACGTCCGAGAAGCGGCACAGGCGGCGTGAGAAATAGGTGGGGTTGTGGCAGGTGCGAAAGATGCTGCCAAACTGAGGATTGAAGAGGTTTTTGGTGAGTGCCCTGCAGCAAGTTTGAGGGGACACAGAGAAGAGAAAGAGAAAGAGTTATTAGACAACAGCATACAAAATTAAATCTTTGGCTTCCTAGGTTCTGTGCCTAGCTAGGTGACCTAGCAAGCTGCATCAGGACAATGTGGTTTCATGGAAACTGCAGCATGCAGTGCTAGCTGAGGAAGGCACCTCTCCAAGAATCTCAGCTTTCTGTTGGGTAGAATTTTGGTCATAAAAATGAACGTGTTATTGAAAAAGTTATTTTTGTTTCAAATTGCCCCAATAATTAATAACCTACGCTGTTTTAAAGAAGGATATTTCTTGGCAGAAGGATATTTTTAGATTTATCTGGCAGGGAAAGAAACCAAGAATTAAATATAAGATATTGATTGATACTAGGGAAAAATGAGGCTTCCCTCTGCCAGATCTGCATTTATATTACAAAGCAGCATGCTTGTGTTGGTTAAAAGAATGGATAAAGTTGAAGAACACTCAATTGCTCAATTTGGAGGGGTGTTAAATTTGGTTGGCATGAATTTCTATGGTATGGCAAAGCAAGAATACATAAGAATTTTATGAATCATGGAATTAGGAGAAATATCTATGGAGTCTGGGAAAAATATAAAAACCTGCTAGAAAGGAAAACACATTTGTGGCTTTGACCCATCAAAGCAATTGCAGTGAAAAACTTAATATGGAAAAAAGATGGTCAACGTATAGAGAATTACTGGACTTTACAGATACTAGTGTAAGCCTGACGAAGATGGAAGAAGTCGGCAACAAGTGACAGATTGGTTGCAATACTGTCAAGTGAATGAAACATTTGACGTCAATAAACAATATGGTTTCATGGAACATACCTCAGAAAGAGCTGATAGAAAATAACGATAAGTCAATTTCTAAAATGTATGTTATTACAAGAATGAGAGACAGGATGAAACGGTGAAATTAGCAATGATTAGTTGGGCAGGAGATGTAGGCCATAATATAGTTAGATTTGTGTGAAAAGCTGTGGGAAACAGGACTGAAATTTACAACCTGCTATGCTCTTAAGAAAAACTATTTGAAAATGATTTATAGATGGTACTTGACACCAAACAGTTTAGCAAAAATGTGTAAGTCAGAGTTGGGTAACTGTTGGAAGTGTAAAGTTATGGATGGAACTTTCAATCATATGTGGTGGAGCCAAAGAATATTGGCAAATGATATATAATGAACTGGAAAAAAAATATTTTGGAAGACCTTTCTAAAGAGAGCTGAGGCCTTTTTTTTAGGTATAGTGAGATCCGAGGTTCCAAGTAAACCAGTTAGTCTGTTTAGGTGGTGAGAATTTTATATGCACAAAGATGGAGAGAGGAGTTAGTACCTACAAAGGAGGAATGGCAGACAATATTAATGGAATATGCAGAATTAGCAAGTTTAACCAGCAAAATTAGAGAGCAAGAAGAGAAATTTTTTAGAGGAATGGAAACCATTTGTAGAATATTTAGAATTTCACTGTAAAAATGTTAGAACCTTAGCCGGTCTGGAATAAGCTCAGCAGTTAAAATTTGTAAGGAGAGAAATTAGAATGTTTAATGGATTAAGAAAAATAGAATATGTAACAGGAATGGGTAGTTTGAAGGAGCCATGGAAGGATGGATGGGAAACTGGTAGTGGCGGTGGCGGTGGCAGAAGTAGTGGTGGCTAGCCAGAAGCTAGAGAGTCAGCAGCAGCAGGGAGCAGTGGCGTAGCGTGGGTTGTCAGCACCCGGGGAAAGGCAAGTAATTTGCACCCCCTAACCCGTGGATTTTAGTAGGGGCAGAGAGCTGCGAGTGCGAGCGTGCTCCCCCAGATGTTGCGCCCGGTCCCCCCTGCACCCCCACGCTATGCCACTGGCAGGGAGGGCTGGATTTAGGACCCTGGCGGGCCTGATCCGGCCTGCGGGCCTTAGTTTGAAGACCCTGGGTTAGGGCAATTAATAGCAGCTCATGGCATCTATAGATGCAAGTAGGGGAGCCATTAGAGAGCTATCCAGTTGCATAGCCCAGACCATTGTTTTCTATAGAAATGAAATCCAAGCCCACCAGATGAGACAGAACCCAGTAGCAGCAAAAGCCTCAATTTGTGAATTCTTTCATGGAATTTTCACAGAAAGAGTATTTACCCAGAAGGAAAGGTTGTTCAGGCCGCACAACATGACCATTAGCACTGGGAGGGGGCAGGGGGGAATGAAGGGACTGTGAAGAGCTCAAAAAGTGAGCAGGTGTAAAGGAATGCATACTGGGGCAACACACACATTTGTGATCTGACCAAGAAAGAGTTCTTGGAGCGATGGCAGACAGCTCAATAAAAATGTCAACCTAGTGTGCAGCAGCTGTGTAAAAAGTGAATTTTGTGCTAGGGATCAAAACAAGAGACATCACAAATAAGACTGCCACCAGGAGGAATTTCTACAGATGTCTGCACTTGGAATACTGCAAAGAGTTCTGCTTGCTGCATCTCAGAGGAAGGGGAGTGCAGAGCTGTGAAAGGTACAGAAAAGAGGAAACAAAATCAACTCTCCTACATGAAATGGTTACAACGTTTGTGGCTTTTTAGTTTAGAAAAAAAAAGCAAGTAAGAGAAAAGATATGCCGCAATTTATTAAATTATGCATTAGAAGGAGAAAACAGAGAGGAAAATGTTCCCTGTCTATCCAGGGTCACTGAAAGAAATGGAATGTTGGGAGATTCAGGAAAGACAAAAAGAAGCACTAATATTTTAGTACAAATAGTTCTGGAATTTGATACAAGATGTGGTTGTGGCTGTCAACTTAGGTGTCTTTAAAAGGCAAATTCACAGAGGAAGACTATCCAGGGTTACTAGTCACGGGAGGCCCTGCTGGTGATACTGCTGTCTAATTTGGGGCTTCCGGAGGCGGCGCGAACGGCAATGGCGGTCCTCCTCGCGCTGTGAGGAGGAAGCTCCGCAGAAACGGGTCGTCCGCTACGGCGAAGCAGAGACCCGCACCGAAAAACCACAGGTAGTAAGAGCCTGTGGCCGTGGGACTCGGCGGGCGCCAGAAGCGTCCCCCGAAACCGAGAAGGGACCCCGTAAGGAGCCTCTGATCATGGAGGGGGTCACGGCGCTGTGAGTCGATCGCTATTCCTGTGGAGTGAAGCCGCACAGCCGCTGTCGGTGAGCGCTGACCTTTTTTCCTGGAAATAATTGATCCTGAAAAAGCAACAACCCGTGAGTAAGAAAGGACTGTAAAAATCTGAGTTTAAATTGTTACAACTTCGGCTAAAAGCGGGAGATGTAAACAGGAAGTCCGTCTTCCGCTGCTGCTTAAACTTCAAAGCAAAAGTTTTTGACGTTTGGAGCCTTTGAAGAGACGTTAAAAACAACTGATCCGTGCATCCATTGAAGCTGCCTTTGTGTAAAGTGAGGATTTAACCTATCTTTGTGATTTATCTTTTATTTGGACTGTGCTAAACTTCTTCTTTTGGAATTACAATTTTTACTGAGAAGCTCAGGTATTTGGACTGCCTGAATAATAGAGCTGTCAGACTGCAGACTTTGACATTTTGTAACTGAGGTTTGTTACAACCTGAGTGTTTATGGACTTGCTATATTGAAACATCATTCTCGCACTTGTTAGAGACAATGTAATGCTTTCTAAACCAACTCTGCTAAATACAAGTTAACTGAGGGTTCCTGGAAACTAAATTGGATTTTACTGACTTTTACTGTCCTGGCTTCTTCCCTCAAGACATTTTGAGCTCCCTCTAGAGGATATTGGACTTACAGTTGTGACTTTATTTTACTTTCTCTTTCCTTTCCTCCTATTTGACTGTTTACTCTCTGGGCTGCCGTATTCCCATGGGAACAACTTAGTTTGACCTTGACTATTAGACAAAACTGGAATGAGTGGCGCAAGAAAAAAAGAGGCCAGAGTAAAAACTAGACAAACAACTTTAGCCTTAGACTCACAGGCATGTAGATCTTCTGTTCCTACTCTGCCGTTGGAAGAAACTGAGCAATTACAGTTGGAAGATATGGCTGCAGGAGCATCTGGCTCAATACTAGAGAAAATCTTTGAAAAATTGGAATCTTTGGACAAGAAAGTGGATGAACAAACGGCCAAGATTGACCAAAATGCAGCCTGTTTAAACAAAATAACTGAACAAGTGGCTCTGAACGTACAATCAATTGGACAGCTGTCTGAGGCCACTGCAGAAAACCGTAAATTGGCTGAGGCAACTAGTCAAAAAGTTGAAAACCTAGAACAAGAGGTGAAACCACTCTACAAACAAGTTGGTGAGCAACAGATGTATTTGTCTATGATAGAACTACGGAATCGGGAAAATAATTTAAGATTGAGGTCAATACCAGAACTTGAACAAGAAAACTTAATTGAGTTCCTGACTAAAGAATTTTCTAAATTCTGGCCTTTGGAGGAGGAAAAGGACTTTAAAATTGTATCGGCTTTTAGACTTGGAAAGTTTGCAAGGAAAGACAAGCCCAGAGATTGTTTGATAACTTTGAGATCGAAGGAGGAAAGAGACAAAATACTAGGCCTACACTACGGAAAGTCACTGGACATTTTGGATAGAAGAGCTGAAATTTATAAAGATATTCCGAAACAACTTTTGGACCTTAGATCCACCTACCTTGAACTGGTCAAACTGCTGAGGAGCAACTCAATTATCTTTAGGTGAGAATTCCCTCAGGGACTATCCTTCACCTTCAGAGGGAAGAAGGTTAAAATTAAAACAGCTGAAGATAGATATAAATTTTTGATTGCCTACGGAGAGGACCTTCAGAAAGGGATTGAAATACCCCCGGGGCCTGGACCATTAGTTGTACCCCCACCTTCGGAACCTGAAGATCCAGAGAAAAAGATACCACCACCAGAGCAATAACAGATTTACTCAGGATGTCTCTGCAACTTTTGAGCTGGAATATTAATGGATGCAACTCCCCGGAAAAAAGGAGGAAGATATTTCACATATTGAAAAAAGAACAATTGGACATTATTTGTTTGCAAGAAACACACGTGACTAGGCTCCATAAAAAAGTATTAATAAATAAAAGATTAGGCCAAGAATTTATTTCCGCGGACCGAGTGAAGAAAAGAGGAGTGGTGATCTATGCAAAGGAGAGCCTGTCACCAAAATTTATATTCAAAGATGAGCAAGGAAGAATTTTGGCAATTGAGATACAACATCAAGGAGAGAAGCTTTTGATATTAGGAATTTATGCACCAAATGAGGGGAAATCGGAATTTTACAAGAAGTTGCATGAGAGTATGCTGGATTATCTGGACTATGACAACATCATTATGATGGGAGATATGAATGGGGTGGTATCAACCAACATGGACAAGTCACAAAGCCAAAATGCAACAAAAGATGGCAGACTACCTAAGACTTTTTCGAACTGACTGACAATATGGACTTGATTGATATTTGGAGGACAAAGAACCCCTTGGGAAGAGAGGGAACTTTTTTTTCTGAAGCCCAACTGACATGGACAAGAATCGACCAAATATGGATACCTAGAGGTCTGGCACCTAAGATCAGAAAGGTGGAAATCTGCCCAAAGACCTGCTCCGACCATAATGCAGTAAAGATGGACATGAGACTACTACCAACTGGCTCCTTTAGATGGAAGATGAATGACAATCTGTTTCGAGATCAGGAGATTACCAAGAAGGCCCAAAAAGCTTTGAAGGATTATTTTGAGATAAATTTGAACACTACGGTGGAAAAAAGAATTATCTGGGACGCAAGTAAGGCCGTGATGAGGGGGTTCTTGATACAACAGAATGCTGTAAAGAAAAGGACACAAAATGAGAAAAAAGACATGATTTTGGAGAAAATTAAAGAATGTGAGAAGAAATTAAGATCAAAACCGAAGTCACAGCCGATTCTGAGAGAAATTAAACTCTATCAAGCACAGCCTTTAAGAACCATATTGTCAGGAAAGCACTGTTCAATGTCTGGACGAAATATAAAGACTTATTGGAAAACAAAACTCCAAGGTGGCTCTCACCTCTGGAGGCTAAGGCCCTAAAAAGACCCAATATGGAGGCCAAATGGCCAAAATATTGGGAATTACTAGAAAAAGATGGAGACAATTGGAAATTGCAGAGTTTGGAGAAAATGAAGGATAAGGTGCGAGACTGGTTACATTATGCTCAGATTAAAGAAGTTTTTAAAAATGACAAAAAGTTAGGGTTCCAGGTGGAGAAATCGAAGTTAGAAACAGAATTGTTAGAACCCAAAACCAAGGTACTATCTAGAATGTATAACTTGCTGCTAAAATGGAACACACAAGACGAAATGGTTAAATCGGCTATGATAAAATGGGCACAGGATATTGGGCATAACATTATGTTCGAGGACTGGGAAAGGTTGTGGACCACTGGGTTGAACTTCACTGCATGTAATGCTCTGAAGGAAAATGTTATGAAAATGATATATAGATGGTACATGACCCCAGTTAAACTTGCCAAAATATACCATTCGTCTGACAATAAATGTTGGAAATGTAAAGAAAATGAAGGAACATTCTTCCACCTCTGGTGGACATGCCCTAAGGTGAAGGCCTTCTGGGAAATGATATACAATGAGCTGAAAAAGGTATTTAAGTATACCTTCACTAAGAAACCAGAGGCCTTCCTTCTGGGTATTGTCGGCCAGAAGGTGTTAAAGAAGGATCGAACATTTTTCATGTATGCAACAACGGCAGCAAGGATTCTCATCGCAAAAAATTGGAAAACTCAAGATTTACCCACACTGGAAGAGTGGCAGATGCAGCTGATGGACTATATGCAACTGGCCGAGATGACTGGCAGAATCCGAGACCTGGGAGAAGAAAAGATGGAGGAAGACTGGGAGAAATTCAAGATGTATTTACAAAAACATTGTAATTTGTTTGAATGTTAAGAAGGATGCTAGATTATAAAAAACTGGCCACCACTAAACTAGATTTAAATTTGATGATAAGTGAGACTAAAGAAAATATAAAAATTTTATTGGAAAAAGTGTTAAATTATATTGGAATGTGTGGACATGAGATTGTAAACAAGTTGATAATTTGTTTGGAAAAATTCTTTTTTTAATGATGTAAATGGGAGAGGGGGACGTGAGGGAGTCCAAAGAAGTGAAGAATTTGTTGTTATGAAAGTAAGATTGTTTGATGTGTGCATTTATATTTTAAAAAAAACCTTAATAAATATTTATAAAAAAAAAAAATAAACTCTATCAAGCACAATATTCCAAATTGATAAACCAGGAAATAGAGTGGAAAGTTAAAGTAATGAAACAAAGAACATTTGAATCGGCGAACAAATGTGGGAAACTGCTAGCATGGCAGTTGAAGAAGAGACAAAAACTAAATACAGTTACAAATTTAGAGATTGAAGGAAGAAATATTCAGAACCCTGTGGAGATTAGAAAGTGCTTCCAGAGATATTTCAAACAATTGTATACTCAAGGGCCGCAAAATGAGGTTGAGATAAAGCAATTTTTGATAAAGAATGGACTACCAAAACTATCACAAGAGAATAGATCAATCCTGAATTGTAAAATAACAGAACAAGAGATTGAACAAGCCATTCAGAATATGCAACTGGGCAAATCTCCAGGGCCAGATGGGCTCACTGCCAAGTACTATAAGACACTGAAAGACTATTTGATACAGCCATTGATGGAAGTTGGCAATGAAATTTTGGAGGGGAAGAAGGCGCCGGAATCGTGGAAAGAAGCTTTCATCACATTGATACCTAAATTGGAAACGGAAAAGACACAACTCAAGAACTACCGTCCCATCTCCCTTTTAAATGTGGATTACAAAATATTTGCAGACATTTTAGCAAATAGATTTAAAAAAGTTTTAAATGAGGTGATCCATAAGGACCAGGCAGGCTTTCTCCCAGGTAGACATTTGTTTGCTAACACAAGGAACATTATTGATATTTTGGAACTTCTGCAAACAAATATCAATACAAAAGCTGTGTTAATTTTTATAGATGCAGAGAAGGCCTTTGATAATATTTCCTGGAAATTTATGAAGAAAAATTTGGAAGAGATGGGAGTGGGAAGGGGATTTGAAAATGGGATAGAAGCAATCTATTCAGAACAAAAGGCCAAACTGATAGTTAACAATGTGGTGACAGAAGAGTTTAAAATTGAAAAAGGAACACGACAAAGTTGCCCTATCTCCCCCCTGTTATTCATTTCGGTCCTGGAGGTGCTCTTGAACATGATTAGAGGAGACCGGTTGGTTGAAGGAATCCAGGTCGGAGCGAAACAGTACAAACTTAAAGCTTTTGCAGATAACCTGGTTTTGACTTTACAGGAGCCAGAATCTAGTATGAAAAGGGTATTACAAATGATCCAAGAGTTTGGTCGGGTGGCGGGATTTAAATTAAACAAGCAAAAAACTAAGGTATTGGAAAAAAACTTAACAGTTACAGAGTCAGAAAGGTTTCAGAAAGAGACAGAGTTAAACGTGGTTAAAAAAGTAAAATACCTAGGGGTAAATATGACAGCAAAAATTTTGAGCTTATTTAAGGATAATTATGAGAAATGTTGGTCAGAAATTAAGAGAGACTTAGAAAGTTGGTCAAGATTGAAACTTTCCTTGTTAGGCCGGATTGCTGCTATAAAGATGAATGTATTGCCAAAAATGCTGTTTTTGTTTCAAACTTTGCAGATTGTGGACAAAACGGAGTGTTTTGGGAAGTGGCAGAGAGATATTTCCAAATTTGTCTGGCAGGGCAAAAAGCCCAGAATCAAGTTTAAGATATTAACTGATGCGAAAGAAAGAGGGGGCTTTGCCCTGCCAGACTTAAGGCTGTATTATGAATCAGCAGCTTTCTGCTGGCTAAAAGATTGGCTGCTTCTCGAAAACTCTGATGCTTTGAAAGAAAATGTTATGAAAATGATATATAGATGGTACATGACCCCAGTTAAACTTGCAAAAATATACCATTTGTCTGATAACAAATGTTGGAAATGTAAAGAAAATGAAGGAACGTTCTTTCACCTCTGGTGGACTTGCCTTAGAGTGAAGGCTTTCTGGGAAATGATATATAATGATATATAATGAGCTGAAAAAGGTATTTAAGTATACCTTTCCTAAGAAACCAGAGGCCTTCCTTCTGGGTATTGTTGGCCAGAGGGTGTCAAAGAAGGACCGAACATTTTTTATGTATGCAACAACGGCAGCAAGGATACTCGTCGCCAAGCATTGGAAAACCCAAGATTTACCCACACTGGAAGAATGGCAGATGCAACTGATAGACTACATGGAACTGGCTGAGATGACCGGCAGAATCCGAGACCTGGGAGAGGAGACGGTAGAAGAAGACTGGAAGAAATTCAAGACCTACCTACAGAAACATTGTAAATTGTATGAATGTTAAGAAGGATGCTAGATTATAAATAACATGGCACCATTAAGCTAGATGAAGTGAAATATGAAGATAAGTTAAATTTAAGAAAAGACAAATTTTGGATAACTATCAGGCTAAATTTAAATCTTTAAGGTTTGAATAAATGATATCTAAAACTAGAGATACAATTGGAAAATCAGAAAATAAGAATGGAAATAAGGTGATAAATTGCTGGTTAAAATTTTATATTTAGGAACGCAGGAGCGGGAGATGTGAGGGAGTCCAAAGAAGTTAAGAAAATATGTTAAGATATGTGTTACACTGTTTTTCGGTATTGTAATTATATAAAAAATTTGTCAATAAATATTTATATATATATATAAAAAAGATACTGCTGTCTAATTTGTTAGCTATGCTAACTTGCAAAAGGACCTTCTTGACAGCTGTTCCCTGTTTATGAAATGCCCTCTCTGGTGAGATGCAGCTCTTTTCCCTCACTCAGGGGGAATTTAGAAAGATTCCTATCCACTCTGGTATTTTATGGGTAGCACACATTGTCCCTGGCAACCTTGAAATTAGCAAGAATACTTGATTGTTTTCATTTTTTTTTTTAATAATTTTTATTAATTTTCATAAAACAAAAAACACACAAATAAACAAACAATACATGACTTCCCCATGCCTCCCCTTCACTGCACCCCTGTTTCAAAAAAATTTTTAGCAATCCTTCATTCCTTTTCAAAATTTGATTTCCCTCCAAATTTTTTCAACTTGAATATTTACAGCTATAGTTCTCTGTTTCTTAACCCTTAACATTTTATCAGTCCGAAACTTTACAACAGTTCTTAAGATATAATTTAAATTTTTTCCAGTCCTCTTCCACTGTCTCCCTCCTCTGATCACGGATTCTGCCGGTCATCTCTGCCAGTCCCATGAATTTAATCACCTTCGTCTGCCATTCTTCCAGAGTAGGTAATTCTTGCATCTTCCAATACTTTGCCAGAAGAATTCTTGCTGCTGTAGTTGCGTACATAATAAAAGTCTTATCTTTCTTTGGTACCAATTGGCCGACCATGCCCAAGAGAAAAGCCTCCGGTTTCTTTACAAATGTCCACTTGAGGACTTTCTTAATTTCGTTATAGATCATTTCCCAGTAGGCTTTAACCTTTGGGCAGGTCCACCAAAGATGGTAAAAGGTTCCTTCGCATTCATTACATTTCCAACATTTATTACTGGGCAAATGATATATCTTTGCAAGCTTGACTGGAGTCATGTACCATCTATAGATCATTTTCATTATGTTTTCTTTCAAGGCACTACATGCCGTAAATTTAAGGCCTGTGGTCCATAACTGTTCCCAGTCAGCAAACATGATATCATGACCTAAATCTTGTGCCCATTTAATCATAGCTGATTTAACTGTTTCATCCTGTGTATTCCATTTCAGCAACAAGTTATACATTTTAGACAAATTCTTAGTATTGGTCTCTAACAATTCTGTTTCCAATTTTGACCTCTCTTTCTGAAAACCTAGTTTCTTGTCCTGCTTAAAAGTCTCATTTATCTGATAATAATGCAACCAATCTCGAACTTTGGATTTTAATTTCTCAAAGCTCTGTAATTTAACTTCTTCACCGTCATATTCTATAATTTCACTGTATTTTGGCCAATTCGAATCCATGTTAAGTTTTTTTACCGCTCTAGCTTCCATTGGTGACAACCATCTGGGTGTTTTATTTTCCAACAAATCCTTATATCGATTCCAAACATTATATAAAGCTTTCCTGACAATATGATTTTTAAAGCCTTTATAGATCTTAACCTTGTCATACCATAAGTATGCATGCCAGCCAAAATTGTTATCATACCCTTCCAAGTCTAAAATATCTGTGTCTTCAAGAAGTAGCCATTGCTTCAACCAGCAAAAAGCTGCTGCTTCATAATAAAGTCTTAAGTCCGGCAGCGCAAACCCCCCCCCTATCTTTTGCATCAGTTAAAATCTTAAATTTTATTCTGGGTTTTTTGCCCTGCCAGACAAATTTAGATATATCTTTCTGCCACTTCTTGAAACAATCGATCTTGTCTATAATTTGCAGTGTCTGAAACAAAAACAACAATCTCGGCAGTACATTCATCTTAATAACAGCAATTCGGCCTAACAAGGATAATCTCAGTCTAGACCATATGTCAAAATCTTTCTTCACTTCCAACCAACATTTCTCATAATTGTCTTTAAACAAATTCATATTTTTAGATGTTAGATTCACCCCTAGATATTTCACCTTTTTTGTTATCTCCAAGCCAGTTTCTTTTTGAAAACTATCTTTTTCCCCCATCGTTAGATTTTTTTCCAGTACCTTTGTCTTTTGTTTATTTAATTTAAAACCTGCCACCTGACCAAATATTTCAATTAACTCTAAAACTCTTTTTGTGCTGACTTCTGGCTGTTGTAAAGTCAAAACTAGGTCATCTGCAAATGCTCTTAACTTGTATTGTTTAGCTCCGAGGTGTATTCCTTCAACCAGCTGGTCCCTTCTAATCATATTCAACAACACCTCCAGGACCGATATAAACAATAGAGGGGATATTGGGCAGCCCTGTCGTGTCCCTTTTTCTATTGGGATTTCATCCATGACTACACCATTCACAATTAATTTAGCTTTTTGCTCTGAATATATTGCACCTATACCGTTTTCAAAGTTTTGGCCTACCCCCATCCCATGGAGATTCTTCTTCATAAAACTCCAAGAGATATTGTCAAAGGCTTTCTCCGCGTCCACGAAAATTAAGACTGCTTTTCTATTTATATCAGTCTCCAGTAGTTCCAAAATATCTATAATATTCCTTACATTATCTGACATATGTCTCCCTGGGAGGAAGCCTGTTTGATCTTTATGAATCTCCTCTAACAACACTTTTTTAAATCTTTTTGCTAAAATGTCTGCAAAAAATTTATAATCCACATTTAAGAGTGATATAGGGCGGTAGTTCTTAACTTGATGTTTCTCAGTTTCTGTCTTCGGTATAAGTGAGATGAATGCTTCTTTCCACGATTCGGGAGCCTTTTTCCCCTCCAAAATTTGGTTACACACTTCTTTCAATGGTTGTATTAACCATTCCTTCATTGCTTTATAATATCTCGCCGTCAGTCCATCTGGCCCTGGTGATTTTCCTAATTGCATATTCTGGATGGCACCCTCCATTTCCTGATTCGTAATTTTTTCATTTAAACTCCTCTTATTTTTTTCCGAGATCTTTGATAGTCCATATTTTTCAATAAATTCTTCTATCTCTTGTTCATCTTTCGGCCCTTGTGCATATAATTTCTTAAAGAAACTTTGAAAACAATTACTAATTTCATTTGGTTTATTTATAAATTTTCCCTCTACTTCAAGGGACGTCACAGTGTTCAATTTTTGTCTCTTTTTCAATTGCCATGACAGCAATTTCCCACATTTGTCAGCTAATTCAAAAGTTTTTTGCCTCATTTGTTTTATTTTACATTCTATTTCTTGATTCATCAGTTCCATGTATTGGGTCTGGTAATATTTTATTTCTCTTAAAATCTCCTGAGATTTTGGTTTTGACCTCAGTTTCTTCTCTCCTTCTTTCATCTGATTCCAAATTTTTTCTTTCTTCTCATTCTGTTGTTTCCTTTTTATCGAATTTTGTTGAATTAGAAAACCACGCATGACAGCCTTACTTGCGTCCCATATTATTCTTCTTTCCAGGTCTGTTCCTAAATTTATTTCAAAGTAATCTTTCAGAGTCTTTTGGGCCTTTTTTACAATTGCTTCGTCTCTAAAAAGGGTGTCATTCATTCTCCATCTAAAAGTTCCAGCTGTTGTCAATTTCATTTCCATCTTTACTGCATTATGATCAGAGCAAGTTTTTGGGCAGATTTCTGTATTTTTAACCCTTGGTGCCAGATTACTAGAAATCCATATTTGGTCAATCCTGGTCCATGTCATTTTTGCTTCAGAGAAGAAGGTCCCCTCTCTTTCCAGAGGGTTCCTTGTTCTCCAAATATCAATCAAGTCCATTGTGTCAGTCAGTTCAAAAAAAGTCTTTGGAAGTCTCCCATCCTTAGAAATTACTTGTCTTTGAGCTTTATCCATGTTTGTGGAGACAACTCCATTCATATCGCCCATCATTATAATTTTATAGTCCATGAAATCGGTTAATGTCTCATGCAACTTCTTGAAAAACTCAGCCTTCCCCTCATTAGGTGCATAAATACCTACAATCAAAATTTTTTCTCCTTGCATTTGAATTTCCACTGCCAGAAATCTTCCTTGTTCATCCTTAAAAATCATTTTTGGTTCCCATTTTTCCTTGACATAGATCACCACTCCTCTTTTCTTAACTTTATCTGAGGAAATAAATTCCAGTCCTAATCTTTTATTTGTCAAAAGTTTTCTATGTATTCTGGCAATATGAGTTTCTTGCAAACATATTATATCTAATTGCTCTTTCTTTAATATATGAAACACTTGAGTCCTTTTTCGGGGATGGTTAAGACCATTGCAGTTCCAACTCAGAAGTTGCAGAGACATATTTGTTACTGGGTGTCTTTTCCACCAACCGCTCCAAGTTCTTGTTCCTGGTCAGTCGGTGCTGGAGTCAGTCCAAATGATAGATTTGCAATATCCGGTATTTCCCTCTCACTCACGGTTCCTTTCTGAAAGTCCTCAAAATTTCTCTCCAGAAAATGTTCCTTATCTTGGATTGTTTTTATTTTGATTTTCTTCCCTTTAAAGTTAAAGGACAGCCCTTGTGGGAACTCCCATCTGAATGGAGTGTTGTTTTGTTTCAGCAAGTCCACTAAGTCTTTAAATTGAGTCCTCACCTCCAAAAAATATTTAGGAATATCTTTGTAAATCTGTATTTGAGAATTCTTAATAATCAATGCCTTCTGGAAATGTAGGTTCAGTATTTTATCTCTTTCTTCCTTGGATCTTAAAGTGATTAAACAATCCCTTGGTTTCTTGCCTTGCTTCCTGCCAATCCGGAAGGCTGTAGTTATTACAAATTCATCTTCTTCTCCTTCTAATTCATCAGTCCAAAATTCTTGAAATTTGTCTGTGAGAAATTCCCCAAGGTTGCCCTCTTCCTCCTCTGGTACCAGTCTCAATTTCAGATTCTTGCCTTTCCTCTCCAGTTCCATAAGAGCTAAAGTTGCATCATGTTCATGTACCTTCTTTACAATAGGTACAAATTTTCCCTTGACTTCCTCGGCAGTAATTTTAGCAGTCTCAGCTATTTTCCTTGTTTCCGTACTTTCTTGTATTAAACGATTTATAGAGTCTGTGTTAGACGATATTGTCGTTGTGTTCAGGTCCAATCTTGTTGTTAATTCTGTCAATTTCTTAGAGTTCTCTGTGGATTGCTTAGTGAGTACTTCTAAAGATTGATTTATTTTGAGCAGTGCCTGTGTCATAGAATCCATTGATGCTGTTGTTACTTTTTCTTGTCCAGCTGCTGCTCCTGATATAGAGCTTCTTTTCTGAGCCTGCTTTTGAGCTTGCTTTGTTTTGCTTCTTGTTGATATTTCATCCAGTGGCGTGCTCATAACTCAAGGTCGTTCCCACAGGAAAGTTACAAGTGGAAAAACCCAGTTCTTGCCTCAGTACTGCAGTCTCTCTTTTAATCCTCTAGAGGGGGAAATTGTATCCAAGCAGGAATAACAAAGAAACAGGGAAGCAAGTAGCCATACAATGTCCCAAAGGAAATAAAATCCAACCCAAAGTCCTACTTTGTTGCCATTTAAAAATCTGGGTCTGTCAAGTAAAGTCCCGTTATTATGTTTCAAGTATAGTCTTACTTTGTATCCGTAGTCCTCTCTTTTTGACAGTTCGTTTCTAGGCGCTCACCGCTCAGGCAGCCTGATCAAAGGTATCGGCAGCGGAGAGTTTCCCGTTCACAGCTTACTTCTTCTAGCGGTTTAAATTGAGCCAATTTTTCCTTCCCCCCTACTCCCACTCCGTGGGGGGAAGGTCTTTTCAATGTCGGGGTTTAGCAAAGTTCAAATAAAACGTTCCCTTTAAATACAGCTAGCTCTTTTCATTGCTGCGTTAATCGTGCAGTTCCGGGAGGCTGACTTCCTTAATTTTGCCTTTCCCGTTTTCAGCCGAATCTTCTTAAAAATAGTCCTTTTCAAATATTTTGTAATTCCTACTCACAGGTTTTGTTGCCAATCGGTAATTTTCAGGAAGGAATCGGCGCTCTCCGTCAATGGCGACGCGGCTTCGCTCCACGAGCTGGGTTACGATCCTCAGCACCGCACTCACACCCGATGCCGCTCCGGAGCCTTTAAAAAGGCTCCTTCGCAATACCGGGGGGTGCAAAGGTGCCCACCGAATCTCCTTGTTCACAGGCTTCAGCGCCTGTGATTTTAGGGGTCCCCCGCTCGCCGTAGCGGGTCAGACCCGAACTCGTGGAGCAGTCCTGCCTCGGAGCTCAAGGCAAAGACCGCCATTAAGACGCTGGCGCCGACCGGAAGTCTTATATATACTTGATTGTTTTCAAATGATTTTTTTTTTAAAGCACTCAGATCCCCAGACCAGATGGGTGGGAGATTGCCTGCTCTTGACGGGATCACACTCCCTCTGAAAGAGTGGGCATGTACACTGGTGCCCCGCAAGACGAATGCCTCGCAAGACGAAAAACTCGCTAGACGAAAGAGTTTTCCGTTTTTTGAGTCGTTCCGAAAGACGAATTTCCCTATGGGCTTGCTTTGCAAGACGAAACGTCTTGCGAGTTCTTGCGAGTTTTTTTCCTTTTTTTTAAAGCCGCTAAGCCGCTAATAGCTGTGCTTCGCAAGACGGAAAAACCGCAAGACGAAGAGACTCGCGGAACGGATTAATTTCGTCTTGCGAGGCACCACTGTAGCTCCCTGTGTCCCTCTAGTTCTCCCATGGAATGCTGTTGTGTTTACCCAGCAAATAAGAAGTTACTCTGGCTCTCCTTAGGCAACATATGGCTTTCTGAAAGAAGACCTTGCAAAGGAGGGGACCACGTCACAGAGACCGAACTGTACTGGGGAAACTCTTCCATGCCACGTTCTCATAAACAGCTATTACTTCTATTTAATTAAATGCTAAATTCAGCTCAGTTCAACTTCTCTCGCCAACAGTCAACTGAAAACCACCACTGGAGTGTTCAGAGGTCACTGGAAATCCTCTTGAAACTGCTGTGCATGTAGTATCCATACCCACAATAAATGGACTGTATTATTATTATTATTATTTACTTGGTCCATCTGACTTGGGTTGCCCTGGCCACTCAGGGTGGCTTCCTACAAATTATAAAACCACATCAAACATAAAAAACTTTCCCATACAGTGGCACCTCTGGTTACGTACTTAATTCATTCTGGAGGTCCTTTCTTAACCTGAAACTGTTCTTAACCTGAAGCACCACTTTAGCTAATGGGGCCTCCTGCTGCCGCCATAGCAGGATTTCTGTTCTCATCCTGAAGCAAAGTTCTTAACCCGAGGTAATATCTCTGGGTTAGCGGAGTCTGTAACCTGAAGTGTATGTAACCTGAAGCGTATGTAACCCGAGGTACCACTGTACAGGGCTGCCTTCAGATGACTTCTATCAATCAGATAATTATTTATCTCCTAGACATCCGATGGAAGGGCATTCCACAGGGTGGGCATCACTATCAGGAAGCCCTTCTGCCTGGTTCCCTGTAACCTCACTTCTTGCAATAAGAGAACCGCCAGAAGGCCCTTGGAGCTGGACCTCAGTGCTCTTGGGGGTAGAGATGCTCCTTCAGATATACAGGGCTGGCCGTTTAGGACTTTAAAGGTCAGCACCAACACTTTGAATTGTGCTCAGGAACGTTAGTACACTTTCAACCCACACTGAGAAACTAGCCATTTTCTGCATGGCAGTGACTGCACAGCTGCCCACTTGCTACAGGCAGACTAGGCAGAGTCAACGCCTGGCAGCTGCTGGGGCTCCCTTTAAGAAACTCCAGCAACTCAGGCCTGATGCTCCAAGTGCCACCAAAAAGCTGGGTCCAGCTGCCATTTGAATTGCTCATGATGCTCATAATCTGGGCCATTGTAGAAAATTAAAAACAGGCTAGAGCCAGTCACCTGGCAATGCTTAAGAGTGCTGCTGCTGCTGCCCACTGCCAGTTAAGCCCAATGGAGGAGGGCAACTGATGATGGAGAAGACAGCCTACCAGAGGGCACCTGGACAGGGTCTTCTCAAACCTGGAGTCAGCTGTAAGTAGGCAGGGAGATTTAAGGGTTTCAAAAAATAAGAAAAAGCATAAAGCAGCTGCCACAGGCCAACAGTAACTGCAGAAAGTTAGAATTCAGGAGGCAGCAGGAGTACAGATTCCCATTCTTAATCTGTTTAGCTGGAGGGGCCTCTTTAACTTTTCCCTACTAATCGCTACCTACAGACACAATATTATTTGCCTTTCTTCCAAATGGGCACACCTTCAGAGAGGGAAAATTCTTATTTATGTAGCTCCACCATTAGTTTGTAGAGGTGGCTCTCTTTACAAATCTAAAAATAGAGCATGGGGGGGGGGGGAGAGAAGAAATGCAAATACAGTAGTTACAATTACCTGGGCTTTGTTTCAACAGGGAAACCTAGTTCCCAATGAAATCAATGAGAATGAAAGTCATGAAGCTGATCTGCTGAAGTCAATGGGACCCAAGTTCAGCTGCTGAAGTCAATGGGACCCTTATGTACAAGTATAATGAGGCTAAAGGGGCGTGGAAGTTACGAATCTAGGACAACAGAGGGGAGACCCAGATGAGTATGGAATTTTCTGTGGGACAGAATAACCTGATGAGGAGCTAGAATTCAGAAGGAAAAGCAACTATAAGTAGATCAACCTTTGTATTTCATATTTTGTTGTTGTACATTGTATTTTTGTTTTGCATTGTAACCTACTTTGAGTATTATTTTAACAGAAAAACAGGGTATAAATTGTAAAACTCATCTCATCTATTCAAGCATGCAAAGAAGATATGACCCTGCAAGTTGACATTAATACTACAGACTGAAAAAGCAAAGCACCACATGTACAGCCTCGCCCCAGCTCCCCGAAACATCCTTGGCTAGTTGGCCTGGATAAAACTCTGATTTGCCACAGACACTCAAGCATGTGGCTATTTGTAACCCTGGATCTGGCACACTGAAGCGCATGGGAAGGCCGAGATAAAATGCTACCTGAGCTCTTGTCGCTCCTTCATCCAGTCCTGCAACACCTTCTGAGCTTCTGGATCCTTGAACATCTTTTGGAGAAACAAACCAAGTGGTTAGAAATGCATTTGATGATCCCATCCTGCCTTAAAACTCACTAAACCAACTTCTGCAGAAGAAATCCGCCTTTTTACCTACTGATTAACGTCCACAGCCCATAAGCTAGCTAGAAACTTCATTTCTTCTATGTTAACTGGTCTTTAGGGCACCTTATTGATTCTATAACCAATGGCTTCAAGTTACAAGACAGGAGGAGCTGTTTGGCAGTGGAAGGGACTCTCTCAGAAGGTGGTGGACTCTCCTTCCTTGGAGGTTTTCAAGCAGAGGTTGGATGGCCATCTGCCAAGTGTGCTTTAGTTGAGATTCCTGCATTGCAGGGGGTTGGACCATATGACCCTCTGGGTCCCGTCCAACTCTACAATTTTAGCATTTTAGGATTTTTGCTATACTATTTTAGCATCCTTTGCCATCTCTCAAGAGCAGCCCTCCATGAAGAGCTCTGTGTCCTTTCCCCATTCCATTCTCAGCCACCAAGTGGACTCTCCTCTACCTGCATGCGCTCCAGCAAGCCGGTCAAGGCCTGCAGCCAGGTGAGTGCTTGTGAGTACTGTTCTGTGTTCACAATTTTGGTCTCTGTTTCCAGTTCGGGAACTATGGCCCCTGTTCGCCAGCCATGGCGCAGCATCAGGTCCTGTGGGGAGATGGGTACAGTGGAAGGAGGAAGGCATAGCCAAGCCCAAAGCAACTTCACCCACCCTCCCCTCCCTTCAACTCAGTCAGGTCACAGCTCCCACAGGCCCCAGAGAAAAAGGCCCAAAGATCTCACCGCCAGGTCACTGTAGAGATGATCTCCGAAGTAGAGAACTTTGGATCCACGCCAGCCTGTAAGCTGGAGGAAGTCAACGAGGTTGCCCTATATTTTATTTTTTGACAGTGGAATGAGAAAGGGTGCATTAAAATCATCAGACAGGTGATGTCAGTTAAAGGAGTTCTATAAATACAGGAACAAAATGGCTACACAATTTTTACATTAATATAGATTGAGGTTAAATATAAGAGGCTGAATTTTGACCTAGAATTGACAAAAGATATGGAATTACTTGCTGGTATGGAGAAGGCAGCCTGGTGCCAACCTCCAGAAACAGAGAGCGCTGGGTAAGAAGCCCTCAATGGGCTTTTCTTCTCTCCCTTGCTTGCCCACTGTGCCATGGCGATGGTGAGGCCAGACTAGGCCGTTTCCTCACCACCAGAGAGAGAGAGAGAGAGAGAGAGAGAGAGAGAGAGAGAGGGCCTGACATCTGAAGGGCCACACAGGCTCCTGTCATAGGGTGGAACTGGATTAGACCTGCGAGAGAGGAGATTACTTCCCCCATCCCTTAGGTATCTGATTTGACATCCATCCAAAGCTGCCTCAAGAATATCCAAGTGGAGAAAAGACAAAGTGTGTGTGTGTGTGTACAGATGATGATCTGCTGAAGGACTGACATGCCCAAGTTACAAGCATGGAAAGATCTGGTGTATTAATTCCATTCTTCCAGAAGACAGACAATCCCACCACCATGACATTTTTATCGTCCACAATACATTTCCTCACCTGCTTATATACCTGCCCCTTCTCCAGCTTAGTTATTTTGTCCCACTGCAGATCCCCATTAGCATCCAGTCGCCGGAAAGGTCTGAGGAGAGAAGCAAGTGGGGGGTGGGTGGGGGGTGCCAACAAGACCCTCTGTTCTCCCAGAGCTAGGGGGCATGAGCTCCTGGGACCCAGCACCTGGCCTCCAAACCCACAAAATCATTCTCACTTGCCCACCCTCACACTGTTTCTGGGGGAACCTACACATAAGATTGTGTAGATGTTTTCTGCAAATTCTTGTGTGAAGTGGCTCTTGGAGCCAAGGAGCTTTGTATTTGAGCTTTGACTTTGTATTGCATTTTGGCAATATTATAAAAAGTGCAATTTAAGATGCACCTCCTTAAAGACTTATTTTCATTCTTTTATTTATTTAACAAAAATATATGTACCTCTTGATTGTAATAAAACCTCCATGTGGTTTAAATGTCAGTAAGACACAAAAAGGGAAGGAGAAGAAAGTATACAAGATATAGGAAAGAAGGGGAAGGATGACAGGAAGTGAAAACAGAATATTCAGAAGTCATGTATAATTTACAAAGCACCCCTATCTTCATAAAAGCAGACAAGCATTTCTGTCCCAAGCCAGTGTAAGTGTGTAGCCTTCCCCACCCCACACACTTATTTTTTCTGTCTCACAGAAAAGCAAGCAGAGGGCTATTTAGGGCAATCAAGCAAGTCAGTATTAAGTCACTTTTTTAAAAGTAAAGGAAGGAGGAAAATGATGCAGTTGGGCAGATAGCAGGATTTCAGATTTACACAGAAAGCCCCCCCCCCCCAGCAACAGAAAGCAAACAGAATATCTGGCTCTCTGGAAAGTGGCCAGAGGCAACCTGCCAGGTTCTTAAGGCTCAAGTCTCTATACTGACTGGTGTAATGTGTGCGAAGGCCAGTACCACTTCCCAGACTTCAGGCTGTGCGCTCTGCCCCCCAACCGCCCAAGGTAGATGCACTAGAACTCATCCCTCAATGTGGCATACAGGATCTGGAACCCAGCAGGAGCTTTAGAGTGGGCCACACTTACTTGACACAATCATTGAAGAAATGAGGCTTGTCTGCCTGGACTATGACCACGTCAAAGAAGTCCCGCCAGTCTTTACCAACCATGTACCGCATCCCTTTATTGCTGGAAAGAAGGAAAAAGGCACATTAGGAATAGGAGAGGGAATGTCACCAGTAGCAGACAGCAGAGGGAGCTTCTATGGGCTCTTGCAACAGAGAACAAGGAAGCCTGAGAAGGGCAGCAGATATTCCAGCAGAAGAATCAGCAGAGTGCAGGAGCTAATAATAATAATAATAATAATAATAATAATAATAATAATAATAATAATTTATTTGTATTCCGCCCTCCCCGGCCAAAGCCGGGCTCAGAGCGGCTACAATTCACTCCTTTCTCACAGCCCACAGTAGTGCTCCCTATTCATCTTCCTCCTTTATTCTCGTATCTACCATGAGACTGTCAAATTAGTGTAAGCTGTCTGCCTGAGCCACCTAAAGGGCTGGGGCTAGTAGTGTAACACTTTAGGTCAAACCTAAAAAAATCTTCAACTATCTCAAGGGCCAGCACATGGAAGATGGAGCAAGCTTAGTTTCTCCTGCTCCAGAGGGCAGGACCCAAACCAATGGCTTCAAGTTACAAGAAAGGAGATTCTGACCAAACAAGAACTTTCTGATGGCAAGAGCTGTTTGACAGACTCTCCTTCATTGGAAGTGTTTAAGCAGAAATCGGATGGCCACCTGTAGTTACGATTCCTACACTGCAGTGGGATGGACTCGATGACCCTCAGGCTCCCTTCCAACTCTACAATTCTATGAAAATGCAGGAGCAGCTGATGCAGGAGAGCCCTAGAGATTCCAACAGAGTGGTTCAATATCAGCATTTAAGCAGAGTTTAAATAAAGTCTATTGTAGATCAACAGTTTTGGACCAGGACAATGCTAATCCCCAGCCTACTTCTAGCTTGCTGCCCTGCTATGTTCAGACTCACACAAAGCTGAAAGGGCTGTTGGTGATGAGGAAGAGTTTCTTGCCACACTTGGCCAGGCGGTGCAGCACGGCGTATGTCTCATCCCCACGCAGGATGTACTTCTCTGCAGAGGGAAAATGGGCATTAAAAACTTCTCCATGCAGACAGAACCAAGAGACAAACTGAAACGAGGTTCACTGGGTGGGAAGGAGCAGTGCTGGAAGGATTGTTGTTTTCGTTTTCTGACTTAGGCTGGGCTTTGTGTATATGCCTACCTTGTGGAAGTGAACAAAATGTACACAATGTGGCACAATGCAACCCCCCCCCTTTTAAAGCAAGTTTCTAGCCCTTGTTGCTGTGCAGATGCACATGAAAGCACCTGGCCAATCCCTCTCTGATTTCTGAGACGAAGCGTGGGGCTTCAGTCTCCTGGCTTCTCCTGTGACTGCAGAATTTAGCTTTCTTGGTGTGGAATGTGCTTGGTCCAGGCACAGAGAATGCACAGACGAAGAGACTTCAGCCAGGCCTGATCTTTGGTTTTGCCTTCCCTTGAGCAGTCCACTGCTTGGTTCACTTGCTTAAGCCTCTGTGCCATTCTGCTAAATTACTTCATGCAGAAAAACAGCCCATTGTGGAACATTTCACTTCCGACACACTAGGCTAGCTAACCAGTGTGTTTTGTTCTACAGCTTAGCTAGTGGGTAGACGCTCTCCCCTTGGGAAAGGCAGCAGGTCTGGAAAGGCCATTTGCATCCCTTGCAGCCCTCTGCTTGTGTGGTTGCCCTGCCTTCAGCCCCTTGGCAGATGGATACTCACCCAGATCCTGCATAATCCACTTGTACATAAAGCCTTTAATATGGACATCCCGGATGGCATCCTATTGAAAAACTTTTTTTAATAATAGTTTTTAAAAAACACCTCAGAAATACACAAACAAATTTAACAATGTGCACACTGGCCTAGCTCCCCCTGACCTGCGCTTCCAATGCTTCACCAACACCCTGAAAGTTGTGTTCGAGAGACGCTACTTTGGAAAGGAAGGCTATACCGCTCCCTTGCTCTGCACCCCTTCCAAGCTGGCTTTGGGCTAAAGGGGGGGGGTCTAAGAGCCGGAATCACCCCACTTGCCCCTCTATCCCAAGCTAGGTTACCTAGTTGGGTGGGGAGGCACTGCAAACTTTTGCAAACTGACCCCAGCCTCCCACAAATCACTTGCCAGTTTTTGTGGGGGGTAACAAGAATCCAACTGGGACTCCAGAACTGTAGGAAGAGGGTTAACCCTTTCCTTTTTGGCCCTGCTTTCCCTGACAGGGATGTGGGTAGAGGGAGTTCAGAGACACTGATACTTGCTTGTTTTCCTCCACAGGGCAAATAGCGGCTTCAGTGTGTCGAGGGTGTGTGTGTGCATTTACAAGGGAAAAACCTCTCCGTTTGAACCACAGCCCAAATCTGATTTGAGAAATCCCACAGGTGTTTTTACCTGTTTAAATAAATGCAGCAGACCTTGCTACAGTTACAACTAGCTTGGTCCTTGCCTGTTTCTGTCTTTCTTCCTCTTTTAAACACAGAGAAATTCCCAGCTACTTTCCAAAAAAGTGGTGCGCACACAGTGGTTTAAAATGGTTTCTAAGCACTCCATGTGTATACACTTTCGGCTCTGACAACATCCCATTGGCAGCTTGCACTCTAAAATGCATTCTGCAGACAGGTTTTTTTTTACATTTGTGGTAACATTTTGCTGCACACCCCTACCTGACAGCACTCCTCAGTGGTCTTTTTTTTAAAAAAATAATCTGTTTTTTAATGCAAATCTGGCATAACAGAAAAGTTGTATCCAAAAAATTTTTGGCTGCCTCCATAGGAAAATGAATACATGTGTGCATACCCACAATGGGCCTCATGTTTCTGGAACATAGGGAAGGTGGGGAAGTACTGAGAGGAGGGGACAATAAGACACAGTGTGAATACATCCCATCAACTACTAGCCACTAGTGTGGA
Source organism: Podarcis erhardii (assembly GCF_964252035.2). Classification (NCBI taxonomy): domain Eukaryota; kingdom Metazoa; phylum Chordata; class Lepidosauria; order Squamata; family Lacertidae; genus Podarcis; species Podarcis erhardii. The sequence continues at coordinate 1,863,239 of NC_138515.1, forward strand.
CAGGAAATAATGTGACAGTGCTTTCCATTGCTCATGTGGATAGGCGTGCAGACAAGAAGAAATGACCAATCCATACTTGTATTGGTAGGTTTATTGTAGCTTTGAGAGACAGAGTAACAACAGGAACCCCCCCCCAGAAACCCAGAAGACAAAGGTCTGGGATTACAGGTGCTTCTAATGTCAGCTCATTACATACAGTGAAGATACCAGGTAGCCTGACATTTGGCTGGTTGATAGGGGATCAAATACTTCTTTCACTTTCACAAATACTTCTTGCACATCAACCTCTGACTTTTGTCTTCTGGGTTTCTGGAGGTTTTCCTGTTGTTATTCTGTCTCTCTCAGCTACAATAAACCTACCATTACAATTATGGACTGGTAATTTCTTCATCAGAGGGCAAACGGGCAAATTTAGCAGGGGATCAAATACTTTCCCCCCTCACTGTAGAATACAAGCATGAGAACCCCCTAAGCCTGTCCCTATTTTCAGGTGGAATTCAATCAAATACAGGCAAATTCACATCCCGGGAGGCTAATAGAATTGTGCAATTATCATTGATTGGGAGGTCTTGTGTAGCAAACCTGCTTCCCCCTTAAGACTTCTTGTGATAACAAATGCACTGGGAAGTGTGGGGCAACACAACGTCATCTAATCTCCCCACAAACAAATCAGAAAGTTGGCTTGCTAATGAGCATTTGCCATCTAATCTTCCTGCAAACAAATTGGAAGGAATGCTCAATAAAGAGGTCTCTTGGAATAGTCAAAGGGCCTATGTGCATCGAGGCAGCAATGGAGCAATGCTATTTATGACAATGCCTGTTCTGACCTCTTGCCCTGGATCAAGGAGACAGGCAGGCTCCAGAGAAGCTGTGAGTCTGAGAGGCAGAGCCAGATGTCTCAAGTTTCCAAAGATACAACTAAGAAGGAGACTTGCCTTTTCAAAACACAGGCAGAGGAGGAGAAAGAGGCCCCTGCCGTGTGCCTTGGGGCAGCTGGGCTCCTTGATAAGCCTCCCTGGCAGCTAAGCAGGCAGCCCCTCCCAATTCTCTCCTTGGTTCAGGACAGCCTGTTCTGCTGTGGCGAGATACGTCACTCCCTCCCACAACAAAGTAGTAAAAAAGAAAGAACTGAACAGAGCCCTTGAGAGCACTCAAATCCTCCTCCTCAATTTGCCTGCAGGGTAAACCACAGAGAACACAGAGTCCTTCCTCCCCCCACCAAAAAAAGGACACCTAGCAAGCAACAATCCTCCCGCCAATTCTCAACACAGAAGCCTACATCTCAACACTCAGCAACAAGAGCAGAATATGCAGGAAAGTGGAGGGAAACACACCGTTACGTCTTTGTAGAGATGGATGGGATCGTAATCAATGTCGTTGGTGATGAAGAAGTCATTGACTACGGCCAGGAGGGTCATTTCAGGGAGAGAGAAGATGTCCATAAACTGCTTTATGGCTGGACCCTGGGAAGACCAAGGGAGGGAAGGAGAAACAAAAGATTGTTCCTGGCTTGAACAGCAACTCTCAGTCAGAACTGCCTGCACTCATCACCCATTTCTTGCTAGTGCAAGGACTGTAAGTGTCCAACTTTGCAGAATTCCTGGTTCATCCAGTCCAGCTACACATCAGAGCCCTACATTCACCAACCACCTTCAAAATCCACAATTAAGTGAGAGTGAGCATATTTACTTCCGCTTCCATTATTTGATTTATCAGATACAGTCATACCTCGGGATAAATGTGCTTCAGGATGTATTTTCGGGTTGCACTCCGTGGCGACCCGGAGGTAAGGGAGCACATTACTTCCGGGTTTCACCGCCTGCGCAGACGGTCAAAAGGACGTCATGCGCATGCACGGAAGCAGCGAAACACGGCACGCCCAGATGCATCTTACGTTCTATTCAGGATGCGAATGGGGTTCTGGAACGGATCCCGTTCTCATCCCGAGGTACCACTGTACATAGATCCAGACTGAAGAAAAATGGGGAAGGCAAGAGACATCAAGGTTAGATAAAGGCAGCTAGGAGGTACAGAGCACCCTCCATGAGCAGGGGAAAGGGGCTGCCGTAAGACTATTTCACCGGGAAGTTCTTGCCTACCCACACTGCATTCTGAGTGTCAAACAACACACTATGTTAAATGCATAGTTTCATGTTCTTTCATTTGTTTAAAAAACATAAAATAGCACCTATGGAATGTTCTGATCAGGATCAGGACCAGGACGGTGGTACCTTAGGATGTGAAAGTGGTGCATTGAGAGTGGGGGGGGGGGAGGTCATTGGTTTGGTTTGTTCTTGTTTTTATTATGCATTTTGTGTTTTTATCTTGTATTTTTATGCTGTGGATTGTCCTGAGATCTTTGAATGAAGGGTGGCATACAAATTTTATAAATAAAATAAAGTAACAATTTCCTCTCATGTTGAGCCAAAAACACACACACAGAGCTCAGGTTATCTGCACAGTAAGAGCAGAGCTCAGGTGTTCCTTCGGCAACAGTCATCCTCAGACCGAGCCTTAAACAGGAGCTGCAGCTGTATCTCAGTTGCTGGCTCTGCGCCCATGAAGTGAAAAACCGGACACAAAAGTTGAGCTATTTTCTGCGGGGGTGGGGTAGGGGGCAAAGTTGTTAAGTTGTTCATTGTTTTTAATGAAATTCACCAAAACCGACACTTCTGACATGGGCTGCCACACACCCGGATTTTCCTGGACATTCATCGATTTCCCCCCGGACGCTGTTTACGTGGGCTGAATACCAGACGTATGGCAACACTATTTAAAGGGGCCAAGTCTGCTTTATCTGCCGTTGACTCTTGGGGAGCGGGATGGCGCTTGAGTCCTCTGAGTCAGGGCAACATTACACCTTCGGCTAGAGAGGCTCACACCTCTTCGACAAATTACTTCTGGTTAGTTATGTACATCTAGGACTGGCTCCAAGGGCAACGCCAGTACTGGCATGTGGGTGCTCTGCCAACATGATGAAAACTTCACTATGGATGCCCCTTTTCAAAGAAGACCACTTCATCCTTACTCCAGCATCTCAGTTTGCCATGCATCCTGCAGTATTCCCTGCAAAAACTCCTGAGACAATGCAATGCCCTACCAAATACTTGGTAGAGAAACCAGGTGAATATGGAGGTCCAGCCTAGAAAGTAGATGCAACTGCAGGCCAACTAAGCTCCCTTTATAACTTGGTGGACCCTGGATAGCAGAGATACATAGGAGGGCAAATAAAAGGAGCTACACTCTGCTGGCACCTGGTCCCCTCTTGCCACATCTCAGTCAGAAACAGAAACGAGAGACACTGGCCGATGGCCTTCAAACCAGCTCCAGGGCTAGCAAGGGAACCAACCTTTCCATAGAAGCCACTAGCCTGGTGGAGGGGGATATGAAGGGTACCGTCATACAACGCCAGCACCTCGTCATCTGGAACCGGTTTCAAGCCCCTGTGGAATGCCAAAAAGGGGAAAGGTTTAAGAGCTTGGAAGTGTCGCCAGGAGCGCATCATTTCGCAGCTGAATCAAAGTACTGCATGTGAGTGATGTGGCTACGAAGTTATGAATTCCAGTTTGACTGGTGCAGACATGATGCGGTCTCCTTACAAACTAGTTTGCAAATTTTGAGCCAGAGCAAGGGATGGATGCTCCTTCCCCTCTTCCTTGCTTTGTTTGACTTAACCATGGTTTAATATTCCATGTGAACCACAGTTAGCCATGGCTAACACAAATTTAACCAGAGTTTTCAAGGGAGATTAAAAGGACCGCATGCCTTTGGGACTGCTTCCCAACTTGCAATTTCTATTTCCTGGGAGTCAGGGTTATAATATTAAAAAATAGGTCTAGGAACAGCCTCAATTCCAATATCTCAGCTATGAAATTCTGCTCCATCTCAGCCATTGGGGGCCAACGTGAGCAACACTTACCGGTAAACGGTGCCCAGCTGAATGTAATGAAAGGCATCTATCTTCATGAGCAAGCCCTGTATGGATGACAGAAGAGAAATGTGGAGTCAGCACACAGGAAACCTATATTGCAAATTAGTTCATGAAACGATACTTTATTTATTGAATTTGTATAACACCATCTGAAGATGACAGGGCGGTTCACCACATAAAAATACAAAATATGAACACAAAATACATTATAAAAACAAGAGCAATAACACTCTTCCCACAAACACATTTAAAAGGACACACAGGGTGGTCCAACCCATGGCCAAAGAGCTCCATGTGGCCCCCAAAGCCTTTTACGGTGGCCCATGGCAACATTTGATGCCCCATCCTTGCACTGCCTTCCCGAAGCTGGATTAGCAAGGCGCTGGGCTTTGGGAAGTAGGTGTGAGGGCACTGACAGGGTCCTAGATTCCTCTTGCCTCCTTCCCAAAGCCTAGTTAGTGCTTTTCCAACTTTGGGAAGGAGGGCTCTAGGACCCTGCCAGAGCCAAGTGCCTTCATTCCAAAGCAGGGCCGGGTGTGTGAGTCAAATCTTGGTGATCCCACCCCCCATGAGACAAGGCAACGTGCAGCCCACTTGGTATGAGAAGTTGGACCGCCCTGATCAGCCAAAGCCAAAGGACTAGTTAAAGAGAAACATTTTTGCCTGGCACCTAAAGATATGTAATGAAGGTACCAGGTGAGCCTCTCTGCGGAGAGCCATCATAGAAAAGGACACTCTGGTCCTCACATGGAGGACACACACAAAGAAGGGCCTCAGATGATGATTGCAGGGTCTGAGGAGGTTCATATGGGGGGAGGTGGTCCTTGAGGTATTGTGGTCCTTAGCCATTTAAGTCTTTATAGGTCTAAGCCAGCACTTTGAATTGGGCCCAGAAACTAACTGGCAGCCTGTGCAGCTGGGCCAGGATTGGTGTAATATGCTCACACCGTCTTGCCCTGGTGAGCAACCTGGCCACTGAATTCTGCACCAGTTGAAGCTTTCAAACGGTCTTCAGAGGCAGCCCTATGTATAACGCATTGCCTGCCCACATTTGTGCTACATGGATGACCACAACGGAAAAAAGAACAAACTCTTCCCTTGGCTTACAATTAACCCCCTGCTGAAAGTGACCCTTATTTGCACAGGTGACAAGTAATAATGCTTAGCATGCATTTAAGAAGACTTTTTAAATGTTCCAAGTTGATTACACTACTGCATTAGGCCATTGCAGTTCGGCTAATAACACCTGGTGACTTCAGTCTAAAGTGAGATTTGACACATGCACACACAGCTCTGCTCTTCCAGCCTCTGCTGTCCTGCCAAAGCCACAACAACAGGACAAGCCACCTGTCTCTGTCTCACCTTGGCAATGTCGTAGTGTAAGCCCCGGATGGCAAAGTTCGGCCAATATTCATACTTCAGGATGCCCTTTGGATACTGATGGGACAGAACAAAACATACGATTTGCAAGGTTGTCAATCAGTTTAAAAAGTCTAGAGCATTTCAAGTGTCATTTGGAAGCGGATTTCAAAGATAATACTTTTTCTCGATGAAGTCAATGCGGGGAATTGCTTGGAACCATGCTATCCATATTTATCAGCTACAATTGGGATCCCAGAGGCAAGCACAGACAGCAGGGATAGGGAACCTCTGTGGCCCTCCAGATGTTGATGGACTACAGCTCCCATCAGCCCCAATCCATTAGCCATGCTGCTTTCTGGGGATGATGGGAGTTGAGAGTACAACAACATTGGGAGGCCCATACAGGTTCCCAAGCATGAAGGGCAAATGCACATTCTACCCATTAAGAGGCAAAGGAGGCATGAAAGGAGAAGCCCTCTTGGTCTGTCTGCCCTGATCACGTATAAGACAAGAGGTAAAAGTTAACTTTCTAGCACTTGAATGTGGAGTGCTAAACCCTTCCCTTTCCCCACTGCTTCAAGTGTCTCTTCTAGCCTGGGTCACTTTGGATAACTGAGCTGCCAGAAAAGTGCCTGCAGTGACAGAGCATGGTGAAGTAAAGACAGCAGAGGGTTCAGCTTCGTCCACCTGAACGCTCCTTTTGATGCAAAAACCAAGCACATACAGTTTACACAGAACAGGACAAGCATACAAACATGACTGCCTCCTCCTCTCATGTCTTGCTTAGCCTAAGGCAGGGCTGGGGAACCTTTCTAGCTCCACTGGTCAGATCCTGGCCTTGGCTGCCAACCACCTGGTGTCACTATGATAGCAAGTGCCTTTGACTTCAAAGTACAGTACAAGAGTCCTGCATTGTGCTTTAAAATGCCTGCAGCTCCAGTTTTACTGCCCACCAGCTGATGGGTGGTAGAGCCACAGCCTGTTTTCTGCAGACATCCGGTGTATGAGGAAGTTCCGCACAGGGAGCACTTTAGCAGCCAATTCAGCGCTGCTCAGCTGACAGGTGGTATATCCGAAGCCTGATTTCCCTTGCCAATGCACAATTGTGAACATGGTTTAAGTGTACATATGATGTCAGGTGTGGGGGCAGGTGGGCAAGTTTTGGGGGAAACGGGCTCATGGATCAAGCAGGTACCCTTGGTGGGCTAACTTTGGCCTGTGGACCACAGGCTCCCCACCCAAAGGTTTTCAAACCTTCAGTTGCCACCATTTGTCCAAGCCAAGCACCCTCCAATTTTGCCAATTACTTTTCTCGTGCTCTAGTCAACAGGACATGCAAGCTCTAGAGGTACCTTATACTGCTCCACAAGGATGTCCCGAGCTGTGTTGTAGATGCAAGAGTGGAGGGCAGGTGAGTATAACGCCAGTGTGTAGTCGTAGTCAAATCCATAAACTCCGATAGTACTCAGGGAAATCTCATTGTTGGAGTAGATTGTTGAAGGGTTCAGAAGATTGCAGACCCCTGGGGGAAGCAAATCTGGAGGAAGATGGAAGCACAAGCAATTACCGCACACTTCCAAATGGATGCCTCTTACGGACAAAAGTAGGGGTACCCAACACATCAGAAGCGTTGGCCTCCTGAGATTGTGTGCTATGCTGCAATGACACGCACACAACACCATTTCTATACATTTCTCTCCATTCGACAACCTATACTGCACTCCCAGTGCCATAATAAGGCAAGAAAATCCAATTTTTTGAAACATAGAGATTCACCAAAAATAGCCAAATATATGGTTTTATTTAGTTCCAAAAGGTAATAAAATTGTGATCCAGGGATGGAGGGGAGGGGACCTGACTCATTGCATGGATGGGAGGGAGAATACAAGGAGCATTTTCTGAGGGAGTTTTTAGATAGGGCTTGATTTGAGATGGGAGAAAGGGATTAGGATAGAATTTGTCTGAGGGAGAACTAGTTCTGATATGAGTTGAACAACCACACTGAGGAGACAATCTACAGCAAGAGGAAGGAGTCTCACAGATTAGATAGGAAGACTGGGTTGAGTGTCTAGAGAAGGTATTTAGACTGGAGGGCTAAGTCTGTGCCAGGGGAGGTAGAACCTGTGGGAATACAGACTACCTGGGTTTCATTCTAGCCAGAAGGGGACAATTCTTCTAGGAAAAGATGATTCCCAAGCCAGAAACAAGGGGTGAGGTGACCCCCTGGGTCTGTTATACAAAATAAAATACCTCAGGAGGCAGATTGTTAAGAGAGTGGGTAACTGACAAAACGTGTCCCTCACTCATGAACCAAAGTTAGTGGGATAAGTCCTCTACAGCTGCGTTTGCACACAACGCTAAGCCATGGTTTATTCAACAAATCATCTTGCAGATGAACAAATAAGCCGTGGCTCCTTTCTCCAAAGCTTGGTTTGATTTCCAGATGCTCTTGCCTATGTGTCATCATGAGTGGCTGCAGGAAACAAGCAAATCATAGTTAAGCAAGCCTGTTGGGTTTGGAAATAATGTCAAACCACAGTTAAAACAGGTCATGGTTCTTAAGCCAACAACAAACCATGGCTTCATTTTGTGGTTTGTAACCAGAAAAGAAGCCATGGTTACCCAGCTGGGCTGAGATCAGGCATTCAAACAAACACCACTTGAGCTAAGTAAAACATGATTTAGCATTATGTGCTAACCAGGCTATAGACAGGTTGAAAGGAGTGCATGGCCATTTTCTTACTGGTTTCTCTGAAAGGCAGAAGGCTAAGAAATAGGAATTTAGTTGTTAAGGGAAGGGTCAGATCCCTGAAAAAACAGGTCCTGTTCCAGCTAATCAGGACCTTCTTTTCCATCACAGAATAGGGAGAGTCCAGAACCTAGTTCTCAATGGTCTGATAAATCTGTATCTGAGCTGCACAACTTCAGATGACTGCTAGGAGTCATATAACTAAATGCTTCTCCTTAAAAAGAAAACCTTGAATACAGAAGTAGCAAGGCAGGGAGAAGGGTTCCAACTTAGCCTTCTCCCCAGTATGCCAGCTTTCTATGGAGTGTTTTTCTATGAAGGATCAACCCATCATGTGAACCACTACCTGTGTCATGGTATGCCATTTATGTAAGAACTAGGGCCCAAATTATCACAAAATTGGACCATCTCAGCCTCACTCTCCCCCTGCCCCCCCCTCCAGTGTACCATACTTAGTTAGTTCAGGGTGTTGAACTCACAAAGCTACAGTTCCCAGCACCTTTAAAAAAAGTTCCCAGGTTAGGGTGGAATAAGAATGCTTTAAATCCAGGGTTCCCCAACTTCTGTCCATGGACCATCAGTGGTTCATGAGCTTCATGCAGGTGGTCTGTGGTGTGTCTGTTGATTTGTGGCTGAAGACAGGAGGGAGATGGTACATCCATCACATTAAATATTGATAATGGGTTTTTTTTTAATTGAATTTGCATTACTTCTTTTATTTTTTTGGATTTCATTTTATTGCAATACTTCAAGTGACTGTCTATCTGACCTCCTTGGAGAGTCTCCCCACCTCTAAGTCTGTTCTTGCACACCAGCAATCTGTTGCTACTGAACATTTCAGGAGGCATCTTGCATAGCCAGGAGTCCTTGTTACCCTCAGGGCTTTATGTCTGCCACGTCTCAGCCTCTGAATGTGCTTTCCATATAGGGCTAAGTCCTCAGATCCATGAAGATACAACAAAGAAACATGCCTCTAACTACGTATCGTGTGCATGCCTTTCCTTACTATTGAGTGACCACAGGTAGATTCCACATATACAGGATTAAGGTATAAAGCAGACATGATGGCTCCTAAATAGACCTCAGCCTCACCCCACCCCAAGCCTTAATTTATTCTTTTTCTTAGAAATTAAGAACTAGTCATTTGGATTCCTCCTTATTTAAATGAGCAATATGAAGGCCATTCAGTGCCATTCTATAATAATAAGAGGCTGCCGGGTCCATCACCCAATGGCCCATCTAGCTCAACATCCTGTTTTCACAGTAGTCCACCAGATGCCCACAGGAAGCCCACAAGTAGAACCCGAAGCCAACAGCACTCTCCTCCCCCACTTCTGATGGCCAGCAGCTGGTATTCAGGAGCTTCCTGCCTCCTACTTGGGAGGCAAAACATCCCTTCTTCAACCACAAATCTGCAGTCACTCTTTTAACCACCTAAATGAAGCTTATCTCCATGAACCACCATTTGAGACTGCCTGCTAGACAGCAAAGATTAAATCTCCCCACAGTAGCCTTTGCCACCCCTCTGCTCCTCCAAATTAGTTCTTCTCTAAACGCTATTATGGCTTCACATTCATGGCTGGCTTGGAAGCTGGGTGGGCCCCACTGGAAACAGAATGGATCTTGGCCATTCTCAACTAGAGTGTCTGCTTTGCACGCAGGTCCCAGGCTTGATCCCCAATAGCATGTCCTGGCAGGGCTGGGGAGAGCCCTGTGTGAGATCCTGGATAGCCCCTGCCTGTCCACATGGGCGATCCTGAGCCAGAGGGACCAAGGGTCAGATTCAGTAGAAGGCAGCTCCTTGTGTTCCTCAGTCCTTCAGGGAGGAGCCTGGACAAGTGGTAGAACTGGTTCACAGCCAAGATATAAAGCAGCCAGTTGCCCACACAGCTCTCAGTCTTTTAAGAGTACAGACTGCTATACCTGGGCAGCGCACACACTTTGCTGCTCGGAATACATAGCACTTGTGCAACAGCAGACATCCTGCATTAGTTAACCCTGTCAAGGGCAAGCAGGCACACTAATGAAGAATTTGCCTTATGCCAAGTGATGAGTCAGCTCATCTCGGAGCACGGAATACACGTTGCCTTCTGTCATCTCCCCCCCCCCCCCATAAACTGGTTGAGCTGGAAAGAAAAATTACTGTATTCAGCAAATGCTGAAATGCGTAAGATTCTTTGTGGTCAACAGGCAAAGCACAGAGGGAACTGCTGGGTCAGACAGCCTGGTGTGGTCAAATAAACTTTGTGGGTAGCGATGCCACAGTTCAAGAAACTGGCAGTGCCCAGGAAGGAAGAAACTGTTAAGCTCTGTAATGCGTATTTTTGTGAGGTGCAGAGGAATGACAGTGGGAGGGGAAGAAGAGAGGAGAGAGAGACATGGCAATTTGTGTAGCATTTAGGAGAAAGTCAGGAATTAAGAGCAGGAGTTTGATCACTTTGTGCATCCAAATAAGTATGTCCATCCTTATTACAAAACTGGATTAAATGCTGTTAACGTTACACTAAATATACAAAAGCACACTATTTTGCTCTGGTTTACTTTGAAGCTAACATCATCTCTACAGGGTTTGTTAGAATCTTCAATTCCGCAGATGAACATGTATAAAAGCGGGTGAGAATAGGAAGTCGTCTTAAGCTAAGTTGAGGCACCTATGCTCTCTACAACAGCTCTCCAAGGTTTCAGGCACGGGTCTTTCCCTGTCCCTATCTAAAGTTGCCGGGGACTGGGGAATAGTAGTGGTGGTAATGTAATGCTGGCATTGTCATACCATGAAATTACATTACCTTCTAATTGTTTATCACATGTTTTAACATAAATTGCATAATTAAGTCCACTCGCCAGTCCATGCCTCCTCCCGATCTCTGTAATATTGATAAAAATCCTGACCACAGAAAAAGGGAGAAAGGGAAAGAAAATAGAAGAGGCAACAGCAGCTTTGCTACTGAGCTATAGCCCATCCCTGGCTGCAACTAGAACAGATTGATTAAATCATGTTAAGGAGTAACTAATCTATATTTAGTGGTTTATAAGGGGGGGGGGCACTCTAAAATTGCACTGTTCTCCCCTGCCCCAGCAAGCTTGCTAGATGCATACTTTTGGCTGGTCCCTGACAAGGACTGGGAGAACACCCCCAATACCTGGAATTCAGAAGGAGAACCCAAAATGTATGCATCATATTTTTGAGAAATCAGGATCTCCTTCTTTGGACTGGGGGTGATTAATACTACAGTGGTACCTCGGGTTACATACGCTTCAGGTTACAGACTCTGCTAATCCAGAAATAGTGATTCAGGTTAAGAACTTTGCTTCAGGATGAGAACAGAAATCGTGCTCCGGCGGCACGGCGGCAGCAAGAGGCCCCATAAACTAAAGTGGTGCTTCAGGTTGAGAACAGTTTCAGGTTAAGAACGGACCTCCGGAACGAATTAAGTACATAACCCGAGGTACCACTGTACCATGTTCAGATGAATCATCCGTTCCAGTCAGTCTTATAAGTGCCTCCACCACCTGTATTAATCAGGCAGATTTAAAGAAAGAATACTTTTTTAAAATATGCAAATATTTACAAAAATCAAGGGTAGCAGGCATCATTTAGAAGAGGCTTCTCTCCCACACAGGAAGGAATGGCTCTTCCAGATTCATGGATGCATAATCTAAAAACAAAGAAAGGATGGCACTTTCTTCCAAAGATTTGTTTTACCTATTTTTTGCTTGCAAATTTAAATCAATTAAAACTACTGTGATAAAACAACTCCAATTCTTTAAAATTCACTGTGTTTGGTGTTCTTGCTGCGGAAGAGTCCCGTGGCACCGTAAAGACTTAACAGATCCACGCCACAGGAAATGTGAGCCTTTCCCGGTTGCTGCTGCTGCTGCAGCCGCCGTGTGGGTCTTGCTCTCTTCCTCCCACCCTCCAAAGCCCGGCCCGAAAAGCCAGACACAAAGCAGCCCCTTCTCCCGCTTTCCCTGCCCGGCCATGTCTCCGAAACAAGGGGGAGGGGATCCCCCGACGACCCAGCTTGAATGGCAGCAGAAAGCAGGCAGGCTCCGGAGCAAATTCACCACACCAAAAGCAGCAAGGGAGATGCGCGAGTCCTCGCTTAAAGAGGAGTCAGGAGCCGGGTTCCCTCGGGGCGGCAAAAAGGTCCCGCAGGAAGGGAACTGCTCATGGACCGGGAAAAGAAACGGGGGTCCTGCGGGAGGAGAGAAGGGAGAGAAGCCCAAGGGGGCGGCCGCATCCCCGAGGGAAGGGAGCCGGGCGCCTCCCCCGTCGAAGCCCCTCGCGAGGCTCACCCTGCACCAGCCGCTTCAGCTCTCCGTAGCGCGCCCACAGGAAGGTCGGCCGCTCCGGCCCGGGAGGCGGCGCGCTGCCGGCCAAAGCCTCTTGGTCGGCGGCGGGGGCTGCCGCGGCGCCCCGCCGAGCCGGGGGCTGCCGGCTCCCGTACGGAGGCCTGGGCTGGGCGCTGGGCGCCTCCGTCGCGAAGCGGCTGCCGCGGGAAAGCGAAGCGCCCGCCCGGCGCAGCAGCCGCCGCCAGCCAGCCATGGCGCGAGAGGCGCGCGAGCGAAGGACGCGGAGCCGAGGCGCCCCGAGGGCGGGCAGAGAGAGGCGGCTCCGCCCCGGCCGGGCCTGGCCGGGCGCCCCTCGGAGGAAGAAGGGCGCCTAGAACTGTAAGAGCTACAACTAGCAGATCCCCCGCCCCAGGACGAGGATCTCCTCGGATCCCGCCCCCGCGTCTCCCTCCGGCAGGATTCTGCCGCCTGAGGCACCACCGCCTGGGTGGGCCGCTCCTGAAAAGCTTCCTTAGGATTGCAGTCGGACAGCCCGCAGCCCGCCTCCGCGTGTACCGGGAAGTATTCCGCGGGGCTGCTTCAAGAGAAGAGGGGGACTGAGAAATAACTGTATTTCGAAAAATAAATGAATGAACGAATTCCTATGCGCCACCAATAACCCAGAGATGCATTTTAAATAAAAGCACACATTCTACTCATGTAAAAACACGCTGATACGTGGGCCGGGTTGAGAAGGCAATTGGGCCGGATGCAGCCCCTGGGCCTTAGTTTGCCTACCCATGCACTATTAAAGCACATTCAAGGAATTCTTGGCACTGCGGTTTACTCCCTCACAGTTAACAGTTCTTAGCAACCCTTAACAAACTACAGCACCCAGAATTATTTGAGGGAAAGGATGTGCTTTGCATGTGTTTTTATGGTATATTCTATGCAATAGCCCCCTTCACACATCCATTGCATGAAGGGAAGTTCCACCTAGAACCCGGCTAAAGGCCACCGGCTCTATCTCTGACATCCATGCAATATGCATAGACATCAACCAGGAAAAGCCTACAGGTAAGGACTTCCCCCCACATTCTGGAACTATACACTTAAAAATTGTTGTGACGTGGGGTTTGTGATTTCAGCTCTCTTGACATAATATGCTGGAGATAGTTCTCTAGTAACACTTCTTTATTAAAAGCAACAAGACTGAGACCTGAGGAGGGGAGAGCTACATTTATAGGGACAGGGAACGAGCTAGAAAGGATACATTTTGGAGGGAACAATCTCAGGCAATCACAGTCCTGCCTATTGGAGGAAACCAATAAGACAGAGGATCCAAATACAGCAGCTTAAATGAACCAATAGTAGCTGTACCCTCTGGAACCAAAAGGCAGTTACTTTACCCTAATGCAAATACAGACAATAATAATACAGATATAAAATCCTTTGACTCAATACACAACACCCCTCCCCCCCTAGTGAGCACAGCAGACATAATCTCTCAGGTACTGTGGGGTCCTACAACTTCTACTTGATCTCCTGACAACAGGTGTTGCCGGTTCTGGATTGGGTGTCACCTGTGGTAGGGGGGCTGCTATAGGGGTTTCGTCAGGAACAGATGGAGTCCCAGACATCTCAGGGTCCCCTACCTGTACCTCGTCATCCTGAGGACTAGCAGACCCTGGTTCATTTGCTGAAGCCCCTGGTGATTGCACCTCTGGGCCATTTTCAGTCTGGTCTTGCAGCTCTGCGTCGTTAGCCAGGGATGAATTATCAGACTCCTCCCTGCTGAGCGCCCGGCGCCTCAGCTGATCTATATGTCTCTTCCAAACTTGCCCATTTTCCAAGGTCACATAATAGGACACAGGTCCACTAGTCCGGGTGACCACACCAGCCACCCACCCACCGCAAACCTCGTGAATAGTTCCTCACCCAGACCAGATCTTCAGGGGCGAAATACCTTGTTGTGTCAGTCTCAGCCTGGGGGTTTGCTCTTGAATTACGGTTTGGCATTTTATCCGGGTGGACATAATCCAGCACTGTTACCAATCTTCTACCCAAGAGCAGCTCAGCTGGCGACTTGCCCCTCGCAGTACACGGCGTCGCATGCTGCAAAAATAACATTCGCGCGATGCAAGCTGACCAGTTACCCTCCATTAAGCGCGCAATGGATTCTTTGGCTGTTCTTACCATGCGCTCCGCCTGCCCATTGGAGGATGGGTGAAAGGGCGCGGATGTGACCCCTCTTATGAAGTTATCAGCCAAGAATGCCCTGAATTCTTGGGATACAAAAGCTGCCCCATTATCTGATACAATGGTCTCAGGTAACCCGTGGGTTGCAAACAGCTGCCTCAACACCTTGATTACGGCAGCTGATGCCATGCTAGGGACCATCGCCACTTCTAACCATTTGGAATATGCATCGACGATAACCAAAAAGACCTTCCCCTGGAATGGCCCAGCAAAATCTAAGTGCAGCCGGCTCCAGGGAGCTCTGGACTGCTCCCACCAGTGAACTGGTGCTCTGGCCACTTCTGGCCGCACCTCTTGGCATGCCTTGCATGCTCGTACCCATTGTTCTATGTTCTGGTCCATTCCAGGCCACCACACATAACATCGGGCTAGCGACTTCATCCTGACCATTCCTGGGTGTCCCATGTGAAGCGTCTCAAGAACCCTGTTTCTCAGTGGTGCTGGGATGATCACCCTATCTCCCCACAGGAGACAACCCTTATACATGGATAACTCGTGCTGCCTTGTCGCATAAGGCCTGAATTTGTCTTCATGCGGACCACCTGGCCACCCCCTCCCCACCCAAGTGAGCACACGGGAGAGAACAGCATCTTTCCTCGTTTTCTCAGCAATATCAGTAGCCGTTACAGGAGCCCCCGGAAGTGTTTCCAGCATCATTATGTGCTCCACTGGAGCAGGATCCTCATTGCTCCCGCCAGGAAGGGGCAATCGACTCAGCGCATCAGCGTGGCACAACCGTTTCCCCGGCACATGGG
This sequence comes from Podarcis erhardii, assembly GCF_964252035.2. Taxonomy (NCBI): domain Eukaryota; kingdom Metazoa; phylum Chordata; class Lepidosauria; order Squamata; family Lacertidae; genus Podarcis; species Podarcis erhardii. Next base: position 1,878,567 of record NC_138515.1, read on the forward strand.
TCAAGGTGTACTGGAACCCGTTCAGGAATATAGACCAACACAACATTCTGGGGGAGAGAATTTGTGGCGTTTGTTTGTTCGGGTTGAACAACCCCAACAGTGGTTTGTGGTCCGTTTCAATGGAGAAATGACGACCGTACACATAATCATGGAACTTTTTGATTCCTGCCACAATTGCAAGCGCCTCTTTGTCAATTTGAGCATAGTTGCGCTCCGTGGGCGACAACGTACGGGAATAGAAAGAGATGGGCTTCTCCGACCCATCCGGTTCCCTATGACTCAGCACCGCCCCCAGGCCGTATTGAGAGGCATCACATGCCAGGACCAGCGGCTTCGATTCATCATAATGAGCAAGGACGCTCTTGCTACTCAGCATTCCTCGCAAGGAGTCAAAAGCCTTCTGCTGCTCCTGCCCCCATCGCCACACATTCTTTTTCTGCAACAGTCTATGTAATGGTTCAGCTACCGAAGCTTTCTGGGGTAAGAACGAATGATAAAAGTTAATAAGTCCCAGGAATGTCTGCAACTCCGTCTTGTTCTGTGGTCGTGGTGCCTCGATGATGGCCTTAACCTTAGCATCTGTGGGGTGGATACCTGATGCATCAATTTTAAACCCCAAGAATTCCACAGTTGGCACCCCAAAACTGCATTTTTCCTTTTTTAGTTGCAACCCCACCTCCTTGAACTTGAGTAACACTGCACGGACACGCGCAACCAGTTCCTGTGGGTCTTTTCCAGCAATCAAAACGTCATCAAAAAATGGCAAGACCCCCGGCAGACCTCTTAACAGGCGTTCCATGAGCCCTTGAAAAATCCCTGGGGCCACACAAACTCCAAATTGTAATCTGTTAACTCTGAACACCCCTTTGTGTGTGACAATAGTCTGTGCTTCCGCTGATTGTGGGGTTACTGGCAGCTGTTGGTAAGCTTGCGCCAGGTCAATTTTGGCGAACACCTTGCCCCCAGCCAGTTTAGCCAACAGATGTGATACGACTGGAATGGGGTATGAGTTTCCCCTGAGTGCCTTATTGATAGTACATTTGTAATCAGCACAGATCCTGACTTCCCCATTTGCTTTAAGGGGCGTGACGATTGGAGTCTCCCACTTAGCGGAGTCCACGGGTGAGAGAACTCCCTGCTTGACCAATTTATCCAGCTCTGCTTCGATCTTGGGTTGCAGTGCAAATGGCACTCGCCTTGGTTTGAGTCGGATTGGGGCCACCCCAGGGTCCAATTCGAAGTCAACTGGGGGCCCTTTATAACAACCCAGTTTTCCATTAAAGAGACCAGCAAATTCTTTGCATAATGCCTCGCTCATCTCAGGGCAGGTTTGGATTGAATTAAGCCCTGATATACTCAGTCCCAGGGCAGGGAACCAGTCAGTGCCCAGGAGACTGGGGCGACTGCCCTTCGCAATCACCAGTTTGAGTACCGCCTGTTTGTCCCGGAACTGTACTCTCACGGCACACATTCCCATGACATGGATGCGGCCCGCTGAGTATGACTGCAAAGTTGCCGGGAAGGGCTCCAGAGGGGGCAACTTACCCCTGGGGAAGAATGTCCTCGCGGTCTGGTCCGACACGATAGTGAATCCAGATCCGGAGTCCACCTCCATGTCGCACAGCTGACCCTCAATCTTCACCTTGACGTGTGCCTTGCCTTGCGCTGGAAACTGCACGACCCTCCCGTTGATCTCCGTTACGTAGTGGCAGTCCTTTAGAACATGGTTTGCTGTGGGCGATCTGCGATGCTCCAGTCTAGGTGCTCCTGTCGCTCCCAACGCCGCCGATCTACAGACCCTGGCGATGTGACCTGTCTTTCCGCACGTCCGGCACATAGCATCCCGGAAACGACAACTCTTCCGCTCATGGTTTCCGCCACAACCAGGGCACCTGCCTCGGTGATCTTTGTGCACTGTGCAGGCCTGACGCACTGACTCGACCCCACGGACTGGGCTCTGGCTCGGAGTAGCCTCTAGCTCGTCCATGGCATGCGCAACTTCTATCTGTGGCTTAGGGGCCCTGCGACTGGCATCAAGCTCCTCTCTTTCATAATTCTCCATGGCGGTGGCCTCCTTCAAGGCTGAAGCAAGGGTAACTTCTTCTTTAGCCACGATGCGTCTTCTGGCTTTCTTGCTGCTCAGACCACCGATAAACCGATCCAGGAGAGTCTCTTCCAGATCTTGGAAGTCGCAGTGCTGAGCGAGCTTCCGCAGTTCAGCTAGAAATGCAGATACAGACTCCCCAGCACGCTGCTGCCTCTTATGAAACTCCATCCGCCGGGCCATCTTGGTCTCAGTAGGCGCTAAATGGCTTGTTAGGCAGGCAAGAATATCTTTGAGAGATGATTCACTTAGCTTCGCTGGGGCAAGCAATGCCTTGGCCAGCTTGAAGATCTCAGGCCCACAGTAGCTCAGGAATGTGGCCCTTGTTTTGCTGGCATCGGTGATCCCTTGAGCCACTGCGAAGAACTCGAAGCGTTCGACGTAGTCTTCCCACGTGTGGGGCTCTGATGGCTGGAAGGGCTCCAATACCCTTGGACTCTCCATTGTCCTGTGGGCAGGGTCGTCTTCTCAGCTGGCCAGTGAGTCTTGTTCTTAGCTACAATCCGGACTCTGAGGCAGGGCTGCGTTTAACCGCTCCTCAGCATTCCGGATGCCACCTTCGTCGCCAGTTGTTGTGACGTGGGGTTTGTGATTTCAGCTCTCTTGACATAATATGCTGGAGACGGTTCTCTAGTAACACTTCTTTATTAAAGCAACAAGACTGAGACCTGAGGAGGGGAGAGCTACATTTATAGGGACAGGGAACTAGCTAGAAAGGATACATTTTGGAGGGAACAATATCAGGCAATCACAGTCCTGCCTTTTGGAGGCAACCAATAAGACAGAGGATCCAAATACAGCAGCTTAAATGAACCAATAGTAGCTGTACCCTCTGGAACCAAAAGGCAGTTACTTTACCCTAATGCAAATACAGACAATAATAATACAGATATAAAATCCTTTGACTCAATACACAACAATAATAATGCATCATTTTAAACAAAAAAACCCCCATGTGTTCCAGGGCTAGAGAGAAAGCAGCAATCCCAGTATTGGGAGAAACAAAAGTTGGCAGCTGATAGATCAGACATAGAAAAAGGCTAGAAGGAATGAAACAGAATCCTAGAACAGATAATTAAGCAGTCTGGGAGCACTTAGAAATGGAGGCTGTGATGGGTTTCTCAAAAGCAAGTCATGCCAGACAAATCTCGATTTTTTGGGGGGAAGTTACAAGCTTGATGAATCAGGAATGCTGTGGATATTGATTTCAGTAAGGCTTTTGATAAAGTCCCCCATGATATTCTTGCAGAGAAGCTGGTAAAATGGTCTGGATCAGTGTTTCCCAACCGGTGTTCCGCGGCACACTAGTGTGCCGCGAGACGTTGCCTGGTGTGCCGTGGGAGGGAGGCGGGCGAGTCGTATGTTACGCTTATAGATCTCACCCTCTATGGTACTGGGGGAGTAAGGAGCGGCAGCGGCGGCGGCGGGAGCAACGGAAGGAAGCTCTCCGGCGGCTGCCGGAAGTTGGGAAGCGGCGCGGCTGCCGGCGGCGCTTCTAGTAGCTTCCAGGCGCGGCGAGAGAGCGAGGGCTAGGGGCGCTCTCCAGCCAGCCGGGCAGAGGCAGAAGCAGCGAGTCCTTCAGCGAGGCGCTAATGGCCAAGTGGGGAGAGGGAGATCCGCGCTGGATTGTGGAGCAGCGCGCGGATGCCACCAACGTCAACAACTGGCACTGGTGAGCGAGGGGGGCAGGAAAGGCAGCGGGAGCTGGGGGGGCGGAGGAGAAGTGGCTCGTGTTTGGCGGGGGGGGGGATGCAGCTCTTCCCCTGAGGGCTTTGGAGGAATAAGGGCGGCCGTGCTGCCACCGCCACACCCACCGCCACCCACACCCCCACGGTTGCGGGGACGCGTGTCTGCTTCTCTCTCCCTGTCTCTTGCCTCTGACCCCTTCGCACGAGATTCTCCACCGCTTATGCGTGTTCGCACCGGAGTCACTTTCCTTCGGGTTCGGTGGACCTTACTCTCAAATAAGTGTGGTAAAAGATTACAAGCACGGGGGGAGATAGAGAAACCTCCCTGGCCTGGTTTAACCTCCTTTTAAAAAAAATAATAACAGCTGGATCTGTAGAAGGGCAGCTAGTGAGAGTTTGGGTGCTTTTTGGCACGGAAAAAGAAATATGATCGCTAGCTACTTCTTTCAGATCAAGCTGCGCTGAAGTGCATGGGAGCTAGGGGCTGGTTAAAACAAACAAAAACGTTGGCAGTCTTTTCTAGGGGCCAGGTGCAGCATCTGGCAAAGCCAGCGAGTGCCTGCTGAATAAAAGTTTGCAACAGGGAGGCAGCCCCTCCACCTGTATCATAATCTGGTCTGCACAAGCACTCTCCAGAATAGGAAGCACCTTGTCAATTTTAATGGTGTGTTTGTGCTAACTAGCAATTCTGCCACATACAAATTAATGGCTGATTTGACAGCCAGATGGGTGGGGTATAAATAATAAATTATTATTATTATTATTAAGATTATTATTATTATTATAGAATAATTTTTGTGTGCTGCTGTAAGAAAGTCATTATAGCTCAGCATCAGTTGGTGGAAAGGACATGACTTTACAGGAGCAGGAGGAACTAACTGAACTGAGACAAAATCGTGGTTTCAAGCTAAGATTTGCTGATCTACCTTTGGACAGTTTTTGGTTGGAAACTGCCAAGGAGTTCCCCCTTCTGGCAAACAAAGCTATTTTGACATTGCTCCCATTTTCCACTACATATCTTTGTGAGTTGAGCTTTTCAAGCATGATTGCTATAAAAACTAAATACAGAGAGAGACTGAGAGCTGTTGACGAAGAGCTACGTGTGTGTCTTTCTTCGATTCCAGCCAGAATATCAGCTTTGTGTTCAGCCAAACAGGCCCAGGTTGCGCACTGAATAAAGTATTTTATAATTTTTCATATTTCTGTTTACTTACTATTTCATAATAAAGTAATTATAAAATACTATCTTTGTGTTTATTTGATTCCTATTAAAGAGTGTTACTTTATATATAGTCAATATAGGCACAGAGTTAATTTTTTAAACATTTTCTAATGGTGGTGTGCCTCGAGATTTTTTTCATGAAACAAGTGTGCCTTTGCCCAAAAAAGGTTGGGAAACACTGGTCTGGATGAGATAACTGTTAGGTAGATTTGTAGCTGAGCTTCCTGCATTGCAGGGAGTTGGATTAGATGACCCTCTATTTATACAGAATAATAGAATTGTCATATCCATTGCAGGAAGTCATTTTATCTGCCTACAACTTTATACCAACGACAGCAATGAAGTACACATGCTATTAAGTACACATGGTAGAGTTTGGGCACTGGCAGATGGTTCCTGTTCTGCTGATGGGATTTAATTGTAATACCAGCTTTCTCTTTCTTTAGGTTTTTCCTCCTCGTCTTTTTCCCTTTCTGCCTTTGTTCTTTTTTAGACTAGGTAGCTGTTTTATACCAGTATATTATAAAAGAGATAACTTTGTAATGGGTATGTATTATTGTATATCTCCGAGTATCAATAAATTTTAAAAACCAGCAGATGCAAGTCGCACAATTAAACTCACTCCCCACTTCCAATTTGTGTGTGTGCGTGACATCCTCTTCATCCAAGTGGCAGACCACACTCCCCCCCCCCCATTAAATTTAGATTTTCCCAATCAACAGTTCATCCAGTAAGGGAATATCAAAAATAAAAATGTATGTTACCTGACTGTGGGTGTACTGAAGCACATTGTTGGCACTTCTTTTCCACATGTAGTAAAATGTCACTAAGCACCATCTCTCACTGTACCCCCTACTTCTGTTTCCATCAACCCAGAGGAAAGAATGCAGCCTGCCTTTTTCCACTGGTTGCTGTTGAAGGCATGTCCATAATATTTTAGTTTTTAAACAGCTCTTTCTGCAGAAGCTCTTGCATAAAACAGCCATAATAAATATTCATACAGGAGTCAGGAAAGAAAAAGCTGAGGAAAGGAAGTAGCAGCCTTGCACATAAACAATCATTGGCTGGAGTGGAGCAGCACACATTTTATTTTTGACTGTTCTTTTGTGCACAAATCTGGAATATTGTAAACACTTTTCTTTCAAAGGTTGGTGGAGTTTGGCTGTACAGTGGTACCTCGGGTTAAGTACTTAATTCGTTCCAGAGGTCCGTTCTTAACCTGAAACTGTTCTTAACCTGAAGCACCACTTTAGCTAATGGGGCCCCCCGCTGCTGCTGCTGCGCTGCCGGAGCCCGATTTCTGTTCTCATCCTGAAGCAAAGTTCTTAACCTGAAGCACTATTTCTGGGTTAGCGGAGTCTGTAACCTGAAGCGTATGTAACCCAAGGTACCACTGTAGTGGAAAAGTTAACTGAAAAAGTAGACATTTGAGGGGAGTCAACCTGAAAGGTATAAGCTTGAGGCAGCAGTGTAATGCAGCAGCAAAAAAACCAAATGGCTACCTGACCTTTTGAATGACAGCATTGACCACAGGAGCAGAGTTGACTGATTGAGGGCAACTATATACTGAACTTTATATTATGATCAGCTGTCTTGGGATTGTTCTATTGGTGTGTATGTATATTTATGTATATGTATATCTTGGGATAGATTTATGGCAGATTGGGTACTGATGAGGGAGCACTACTACGGTGAATCTCTCCATGCTGGAAACTTAACAGAAGTATGATCTGTTGCACACACTAGGTGTCTCACTCCAGTGTACAAAGGAAGAATGCTTCTTCTGCACAGTAACATTTCTAATGACTCAGCTTCACTTCCTCCCTTTTTGTAGAACACTCCCACAGCCTTAGCCCAGAGGATGAAGGGCTGAGACCCATTTGACACAAAGCACAGCAACAAACCCAGCTTTGCTCCAAGTACCTGAGCAAGAGGCAGGGTTTAGCCAAGCCTCCAAGCTTTTATTTGTTACTAAGATCACTATACACCTACTTTCCATTTTTGCCAGAAGGGGGCATCAACCATCTACAGATATTTTTATTATTATTATTAAAGAGTTTCTTGTTTTACAGAAGTATGTGTAATGTCTCTCGTATTTTTTTCCATGTAACATTTTTACAAATCCATTTCATTTGTTGAGACATTAGGGGGAGGAAAAAAAGCAGTGGAGGGGGGAAGATGGGTGGGGGTGGGGTCGGGTGGCAATGCTTCTATTATGCTTAATGTATGTAGAGTTTGGTGTGAGCGTTGCTTTTGCTGTTCACTTGTGTTCCTTTGGTGGTGAGAGAGGTTGGGGTTGGCCTAGGGTGTGGTTGTTTGTTTGTGATAGGCTGTGGTGATCTTTGTTTTCGTGTGTGAGTGGGGTGGGTGGGTGGGTGTTTTGGATCAGGTTAGCCATATTGATTTGTATGCTGTTGGTGGATTATTGTCATTGTCTTGTTGGGCTGTGTATGTGATAAAGGGGAGCCATACCGGGGTAAAGGCATCTTCTTCTGTTTGTCCCCGTGTCAGTTTCAGTTTGTTGGTTAATTTTCCTAGTAGGGCTGTTTCCCATACTATTTGGTACCATTGGTCCATGCTTACTCCCGACAGGTCTCTCCAGTGTCTGGTTATGGTGTTTCTGGCTGCTGAAAGTAGGTGGGTTATGAGTTCTTTGTGGTGTAAATGGGCATTGTTGTCTTGGAAGATGTTTAGTGGGTCCAATTCTGGGGTGATGTTTAATACTTGCTTAGTTATTTTACATATTTCTCATGTGGCTGTTGTCCAGAATAGTTGGATTTTGGGGCACTCCCACCACATGTGGAGGCATGTGCCTGTGGAGGTTCCTGGGCGTATTAGTGCTAGTTTTCTTGGTGTTAGGTACCACCTGTAGGCGAGTTTCAGAGTGAGTTCTTTTCGTTGATATCTGACTTCTTGACACTGCTTCCTCGTCTTCAAGCTGTGGTCCATTTGCTTTTTGTTTAAATGCACAGAGGCCCCCCACACACACCCTGTGCCTGGCATAATCTGCTTGGAGCACAAAGTAGTTTTTGAAAGCTGTGCAAGCAAGCCAGATGGGCTACAGTCTTCTTGGCTGAAGTCATGGACACAATTTTCCCTGCACAGAGAAAGCCATCTCCCCCCAGCCATGATGCCTTCACAATAAGATTCTTAAAAATATCCTGAGTGAGAAGGACCACAGAAAAAGAAGTTGCATTACTTTGTAGCATGGTGGCAACAAAAGCTTGGATAAAGGAATTAAGGACAGGGTCTGCCCCAATAGGTCTAGCAATGTTTGTCATCCTTTAGATGTGAATTTGGTAAAAAGACAAAAGTGGAAGGAAAGTATTATGCAACCACCAAAACTAGGATGTTATTTACTAAACAGAAAAGTGTACCAAGGATAGCAGAATGGTTAGAGAAGCTGTAAGGATATGTGGATATAGGTAAAAGGTAAAGGTAAAGGATCCCTGGACGGTGGAGTCCAGTCAAAGGTGACTATGGGGTTGCAGCACTCATCTCGCTTTCAGGTTGATGGTGCCTGTGTTTGTCCACAGTCAGTTTTCCGGGTCATGTAGCTAAACCGCTACTGGTGCATGGAGGTCTATGACGAGTGTCAGAGCACACAGAGACACAATTTACCTTCCCGCCGCAGTGATACCTATTTATCTACTTGCAGTGGCATGCTTTTGAACTGCTAGGTTGGCAAGAGCTGGGACAGAGCAATGGGAGCTCACCCCATCGTGGGGATGCAAACAGCCAACCTTCCAATCAGCAAGCCCAAGAGGCTCAGAGGTTTAGACCACAGCGCCACCCGCATCATATGTAGATATGAAGATCACTAAGTGGGAGTGGGTGGCATTCATGTTTTATTCAAGCTTGATCCATTAAAATGAAAAAGACTTAACTTAGTCATGTTCGTTAATTTAAATGGGTCTCCTCTGAGCAAAACATAGCTGAATATTGCCCAAAGCTTATGGAATTTAGAAGGCAAATGGACAATGTATTTAAAAACATGGTTTCCATTTGGGCCAGAGATTGGAACCTGTAGCCCATCCTCCCTGACCACCAGTCATGCTGACTGAAGTTGGAGTTGGAGTCCAAGACAAACACTGAAAGAGCCACAAAACCCCAACTTAGATTATCCTTTCTTGCTACTGTACATAAATGAATGGGAACACTGTTACAGTAGAATTTCAAGTGGTATAGGTGAGAGCCAGTGTGGTGTAGTGGTTAAGAGCGGTAGTCTCTTAATCTGGGGAACCGGGTTCGTGTCTCCGCTCCTCCACCTGCAGCTGCTGGGTGACCTTGGGCCAGTCACACTTCTCTTAAGTCTCTCAGCCCCACTCACCTCACAGAGTGTTTGTTGTGGGGGAGGAAGGGAAAGGAGATTGTGAGCCGCTTTGAGACTCCTGAAGGGGAGTGAAAGGCGGGATATCAAATCCAAACTCTTCTTATAGTCTAAAATCAAAGAGTGGGTTTCTAGTAATAATCTTATGTTATTTATCATATTTTGTAATAACTATTATTTAATGCTCTGAATTAGTTAAAGAAAAAAGGCTAGGGATGCAGGGAAATCAATTCTTTATTTGAGGCAAACAACCAGGGCTCATCTTGCTCCAGACTACAAAGAAAACTGTTTCATACTCTTATACTGCTGGTGTCAGGATGGTGAGGTTAACAGGAGACACTGCTGGGTCCATCTCACAACATGTCTCATGGCTGCATGGGGCTAGTTTTCCTTCTCCCCACAATCCATGCAGTCAGCAATATAGTCATTAACTATGTGCAAAACCCCATGGGGAGTCAGGTAGAGAAGTGATGGGCCTGGGAGAGTACAGCAGCGCAAAGAAATTCAGGGGAAGGGAAGAACCCATCTTTTCACAGCCAGACCCAAAGCAGGCAGCCCTGGTCATTAAGGCAGACATCAGTGTCTCACAAAAAGGCACAGTGTTAGAGGCGCTTAGGAAAGTCGGCACTGAGGCAAACAGAGAAAAGGTTTGTGTATCTTCACATAACTCTTAAGGCACAAGGGCAGGAAGCAAACACTGGCTGGAGGCCTGCTGCTGGCACAGGGTTCCTCTTGATGGGCTACAGCTTGCAGGTGCCAGGCTTCTCCATGTTATGCAAAAGATAATAATAATAAATGGAGTTCTGTGACCACAATGGAAGACACTGAATGAATGAGAAGTGCCTGGAAATCCTGCACTGGATACTGGCTGTCTCATCTCTGAAAGGAGAACGGGGACCAGGGAGAGAAGAAAGGCAGTTAGAAAGATACATTAAAAAAGTACCGCTTGTTTTCCTATAGCTCTCCTGTGCTGGCCCTGGCATAGTTACTCACATTACAGCTAAGCATTCACACAGCACTTGAACTGTTTAAGGTGCCACCATATTGACCAATTTTGCTGACTGGTGTGGGAGGGAGGACACTGAGGCTGGCATAAGGCCACCTAGTGGGTTCACAAAGGCTTCAGTGCCACATTAGCTCTCAGTCATAAGGCTGCATGGAAGGTGGGGTAGGGGATTGCTATTGGTCCGTGGACAATAGAGCCTTGGCTCTCACGTGTGTCATCATTTAATTTTCATTTACTGCATTTATATCCCACCTTTTTCTCTATGGAGCTCCTCATATAATCCCCAAAACAGTCTGCTGAGAGGCAGTGACTGGTGGTGAGCTTCATGGACAAGTGGGGATTTGAACCCTGGTCTCTCAGGTCCTAGTCTGACATTCTAACCACATTACCACACTGACTCTCCTGGTTTATCATCTCCAGAGATAATTGCTTGGATAAGTAAGTGTTATTAAAGCTGAACAAGTACACTGGTTATACATCACTCAAGGCTACACCTTCTCAGGGCTATTACCCTGCCACAGTTCTATGCGAAATTTGAACTGATAAATTTGAAGAAGCTGTGTATCACTCCCAAAGGCAGCTGGGCAGCATTACATCCTAAGCAAGTAAATGGCTTCAGGGGGTTTTGTTTCACCACGCACCCATAGCAGAACTCATTGCTCCAACTGTTCTTACCGCACTACCCTTGGCTGGCCTGAGTGCCCTCCTGCTACTTCCCCGTGGCCCCTCAGCCGGGCTCTCCAGGGACTCCAACCTTTGTGTGAGTGCCAGCTTCTGCTGTATGGCCATGCGCAAGAGGGAACTCAGTGTCTTCTTCTCATCCTCAGCAGCTGCCAGCTGCCGCTGCATCTCATCTAGCTGACTCACATACTGGTCACACCTGGAGACAGATGGAGGTGGTGAGTTCAAGGCAAGTGTCAAAAAGGATCAACACCACAGAATCCTGGGCAGGCCTCACACCAGCTCTCAGTGCTTTGCATATACTCAGGGTCCCATCAAATGCCAGAAAAAGAATGGAATATCCCACTGGACACTAATCATTGCTTGCTGAAATCTTGGCTCCCTTTAAATTTGCTGCCAAGGAGTGTGGTGGAGTCTCCTCCTTTTTTGGAATTTGCTGCCAAGGAGTGTGGTGGAGTCTCCTTCTTTGGAGGTCTTTAAGCAGTGGCTTGACAACCATATGTCAGGAGTGCTCTGATGGTGTTTCCTGCTTGGCAGGGGGTTGGACTCGATGGCCCTTGTGGTCTCTTCCAACTCTATGATTCCATGAAATTAAGGGTGGTTTCTAGTCCTTATGGTTGTGAAAGTATACTGGAAAATGCATGAGCAATGCCTGGCAATATCTCAGAAGCTATAGGAATAGGGCTTCAATAATATGAATAGTTTGGCCAACTGTCAAAACAAGTTATGAGGAATCTAAGAAATTTTGTTTTATGTTGTGCAATATATAGGCTCTATATTCCACCCTTTGGTGGCACAGAATATGACAAACATTGCACATCTTGGAGCTTTGTTTTAGTTCAGCACCCCCTCAAAGAGCATTACCTCACCCCCTGCAGCTTCCTTCTCTTGTGCAACTTCTGCAGTCTAAGCAGCTTTCCATCTCTTTCTATGCATCGTGTGAAACCAGCCTTCCTAGTCCACAACCAGTCAATATCACAATTACTTGATACTCCAAATCTACATGGCAAGTCCTCAGTTTCAGCACTTGTGTGAGGATGGTGGCACAATTCCAACATGAAACAGGAGCAGCAGTAGATCAAAGGCTCAATGCCAGCCCCCACCCACTTCAAGAGGTGGCTTACCTCCAACCTCTGCCCCACTGCCCCTTCTCTACTATAGACACAGCTCCCTGGGATGCCCGTTCCTAACCTGCTGGCGAACATGGCACGTAGGGAGCAGAAAGTAGCAGCATCCTCCTTCAAGGCTTTCAGCTCATGACGCAGCTTGGCCATGGTCTCAGACACCAGCACCTTCTCGCCTTCAAACTGGCTTTTAAGGTTTGAGAGGGCGGCCTCTGCCGTCTAAAAGGGAAGGTTGCCAATGGTCAGATGATGCACTAACAAAATGAATTTCAATAGGGACAAATGTAAGGTTCTGCATTTAGGCAGGAATAACCAGATGAACAAATAAAAGATGGCGGACACTTGGCTTGCCAGTAGTAGCTGTGAAAAGGATCTAGTGGTCTTTGTAGACCACAAGCTGACCCTCAGTCAACAGTGTGATGCAGCAGCAAAAAAAGCAAATGCTATGCTATGCTGCATCAACAGAAGTCTAGTGTCTGGTCAATGGAAGTAATACTACCACTCTGTTCTTCCTTGGTTAGACGACGCCTGGAGTTCTGGGCTTCACAATTTAAGGAGGATATTGACAAGCTGTAACGTATGCAGAGGAGGGATGACCAAGATGAACAAGGGTCTGGAAACCACGCCTTATGAGAAATGGTTGAAGGAGCTGGGTATGTTTAGCCTAGAAAAGAAGAGATATGATAGCCACCTTCCAATATCTCAAGAGATATTACATGGAGGATGGAGCTTGCTTGTTTTCTCCTGCTCTGGAGGGTAGGACTTGAACCAAGAAAGGAGATTCCAACTAAACACCAGGAAGAACTTTTTGACAGTAAGAGCTGTTTGACAGTAGAAGGGATTCTTTCGGGATGTGGTGGACTCTCTTTCCTTGAAGGTTTTAAAGCAGAGGTTCGATGGCCATCTGTCATGGATGCTTAGTTGAGATTCCTGCATTGTAGGGGGTTGAACTAGATGACCATTGAGGTCCCTTCCCATTCTTTGACCTAGATCTTCTCCGCATGGAAACACCCTTCACCATATGCAGAAAGTATCATTAAAGCACTGGCACAGAAACATAGCGCACACACCCTTCTATGCTGCTCTGCATAGGAGACTCAAACAGGCAGCTGGAACCATTCCACCCACAAGAACAATCTTGGAAGAGCCAGGCACATGGGGCTACCAGCCTGCTGATAAGGAAATACCTTCAAGAAGCTACTTCACTTGCAGGTCAGCAACAGGGAACACATCAACAGGACACCTTTTTCAGAGATTGAACAAGTTTATGTGTCTCTAGGATTACACTCATGGGTGGCCCCATTCTTGCTTCAGCCCTTTTTTTAAAAGCAAGAGAAGATGCTCCAGCAAGGAGCCTCCAGAACACAGCCTAGGGTGCTTGAAAGATCCCAGGACTGCTCAATCCTGGTATATGTGCAAGGAGTATTCCCCAATGTCCAGTCTTACACATGCAAGCTGTCTCAGAAATTCATCGTGTGCGTTTTTCAACAGGTGCAGGTTCAACTGCAACCACATGGAGATCTCTGGATGCCAGGTTGGCAACTGATATCTCCATCTGGCATCTTCATCTTCATCAGCATGAAGATGATGGACTTTTCGGAGCTAGCCGACCTGACCAGAAGAGTCCACGATCAGAATGAGGAGGAGTACAAGGAAGAATGGATGAAATTTAATGATTATTTAGTTAAATACGTTAAGTTAAATTAACTGGAAAAAGCTTGCAATCACCAGTTAGGCTTAGGACTTAAATAAGTAATGTGATGAATTATGTTTAATGCTGAATTGGGGAGAAAGAGTGATGTTAAGTGATTAAGTTAAAATTATAAGAACTTTGATTTGGAAAACCGTTAAAATGATAAGCACTGAAATTCAACTAGGGGGATACGAGGAAGTCACTTAACAATGTTAAGAAGATTAGTTTTAATAAGGTTATGATTTATGTTTGTTTGTTTGTTTATTTGTTAGTGTGTTTTTAATTTTGTGAAAATCAATAAAAAAAATTGAAGGGAAAAAAAAGACATCTCCATCTGGCTGGCCCCTCCAGTTTTTTTAAAGCAGGTAAGCGGAAGAGTTTATTTATTGCCTTGATCTCCTGCCTTTTTCTCCAAGGAGTACATGGTTAACTTCTCTCCTCAGTTAATCTCTACAATGACCCTGTGAGGCAAGTTCAGAGGCTGTGCCTGGCCCAAGGTCACCCAGGGAGCTTCATGACTGAGTGGGGATTTGAACCCTGATCTTGTCGGCCCACGTCCCACACTCTAACCACTACACCAAACTGGCTTCCTAGAGTACTTCTGCTATGGAGTAGCTTATATAAGTCAAGTAGGTAAATAAATATGGGGAAAGAAAAATGTCACTTGGAGTAAGGTCTGAAGTGTTTTCCTTGAAGCTTGAATTTGTTTTATTCTGGATTGTTCGTTTTACTTGATGTTTTAATGTGTTGTAAACCACCAATATTTTTTTTCTCTTTAAAATGTAAAGTGGTATAGAAACAAAATTATCAACAAGCTTCATTTTTTTTTTTTTAAAAAGGTGTCTAGACATTATGTTGTGGTGACCATAACATAGGTTTAAGGTGCCATTTGGTGATTAGCTTAAATATCTGAGTTTCTAACACTGAATGCAAGCCCAGACCACCACTCTTTTGGGATGCCTTCTTTCCCAGGCCTGGAAAGTTGGAGAAAACCTATCAGCAGCCTAAGCACAGGGCTCATGCTGCAAACAGTGAGGAAAGCCACAATAGTTGCTAGGAATGCAGGGCTGTGAAGAGAACAGTACTGGTGGGACCAGGGAGGAGGAGCAGAACAGGACAAGGGCAGCCCCAGGACTGCAGCCAAAGGAAGTGGGGTGGATAAACCCCTCCCAGACAATTGGAAATTCTATTAACAGGGTTGCTATAAGCCGCCACCCCCTCCAAGTGCATTTTCTTGGTTTGCACTGGATGCTGTCAGTCCACCCAGAGTTTAAACATGGCACTGGTATTTGGAAGGCAGGGCCTGCTGTCTGGGTACCTAGACAAAGTGTCCTGCTCTGCATTCCCCACCATCTAAGGTACAGCTAGTGGTTAAATGTGTCAAGGTTTTTTTTCAGCTGTTGTGCCCAAACTCTGGAACCCAGGAGGCCCACTTAGCCCCATACCCATCAGCTTTCCAAAGAAAGGCTATTGAAAACCACCTTATTATTTAGGCAGACTTGTAGCCTGCCTCCCCAGTCTGCTGCTCTTTGATTGTTGTTATTATTATTTGTTTCTTGGTGGCTTTCCAAAAAAGCAGCTTATGAAAGATTAAAACAAATGGTATGCAAGGGCCTGTGATCTCAGGCCATGCCACATCACATCCAGGCCTATTTATGGGCCAAAATCATGTGGGAGCACTGAATGAGAGGTTGGGAATACAATTCCACTCCAGAGAATCTTAGTTTTAGAACATGTTTCTAGCCTTCATTGTTGTAAGCCACCATCAAAATATTTCTGTTGTGGGAGGAGGAAATGCAGCTAATAACAATCCACAGTTAACCTGACATGATGGAAGGATGGAAGCCACAAAGAGGATGATTTAAAGAGAAAGACATATGCAACGGAAAAGATGTTTTGAAGGCATTGCAGTGATGGAATCCAATGGCTGGGTTGCTCTTAGAATGGTCTCTCTGTAAACAGTTTTTGTGAGTTTATTTATGCTGTAGCTTGACACTGTTATCAGTAGGAAGGAATGTGAGTTTGGGTAAGGCGAGCACAGATGGAGGAGACAGGAGAACTGCAATAAATCAGTGAACCAGGGAAAGAATTTTGATTTGAACATGTGAAAATATTCAAGCTGGAAAATAAATGCCGAAATCTGGAAATAAGAACTTACTGAAATATTACACATGCTGCAATCAAATAGACACACTAAGTTTTTTAAAATATATTTGCTGTTTGCAGGGTTGTAAAGGGGCAGCTGATGGAAAATATAATTGAAATTATGGGGTGATTTCAACTAGAAATTGAGAACTAACAGCAACGGGGGTCTATCATGGACATATCTTGCAAGAAGAGAAGGAAATCAGTTTTGGAAATTGTATTGAATTAATTCAGTAATGATTTGTAATAATTTGGAAAATCAATAAAAATAATTGGAACAATCCCTTGCTCTTCCCATGATAGACAGAAGAAACCTGTGTAAAATAAATGTTGTATAATTCTGCAATTTGCAAGATCGCAAAATATTGCCTCGGCAAAGATTCATTTACTTTTAGACACAACATACTCACAGCCTGATCATACCTGTTTTGTGACTTCTTAACACATTCAGTTTTGCAGTCAGTGTAAGAAAATTCCCATAACTCTCACTGATGAGCCCATTTGGCACCAGTAGCTGAGGGTGCTCCCAGTCCCAGCTGCAGACCCACACCTTTCTCACCCTCCCCATCCTATTCACTCAGGGCTGACTTGCACCACAGACAGGCTACTCCTGCACCCACCTGCTTGTTGGCCTTGAGTACTGTGCGCAGAGTGGCGATCTGCTCCCGCTTAGTACTCAGCAGGGACTTCAGCTTCAGCACCTCCTCCACCAGCGCCTCCTTGTCACGTTCCAGTTCGGCACTGTGCCCCATCAGGCCCTGCTCATGCACCAGGGAGAGCGCCACCTGCAGGTGCCCTAGTTGTTCTCGCAAGACGGCAGTCAGGTTGGCCACATTGAGGGGCTCCAACCCACAGGGGGAACTGGGGCTGCTGGCGGGGGACTGGTCCCCACTGCTGCTTGTCTCCATTTCTGTGAGTAGGAGTTTTCGGGAGGACCGTCTTCTGCACATGCTCCGGGCTCCACGACCTTCCCGGTAATAGTCCAACACAACACGCTGAGGGGTGATGCTGTGGCAGGCACAGACATGATGATACAGAGCGGCCATCTCCTCGGAAAAACACAGGAGCTCTTCCTGGGCCTGCGCCAGCCGTGACTGACTCTCCCGTGCCATCCTTCGGGCAACCCGCAGCTCTGTTTCTAACTGAGCAGCTGCCTCCCTCTCCTGCCGGGCTGCCAGCTGGGCCTTTTCTAACTCTTCATAGCAGCGCTCCCTCTTACAGGATGATGGGTGGTCCCTGCCATTGCTAGGGCCAGCATCCAGGGTCTGAAACTGCTCCACCTCATGGTTGTTGCACAGCTGTTGCTGGGCTAGAGCCTCCTGGGTGCTGCTCAGCTGTTTCTTAAGGTCCTGCAGGTCTGAGGCAAGCGAGGCCTTCTCATTTTCTGTCTAATAATGCAAACAGGAAATTAGAAAGGGGAGAGAGTTTGGTGTTTATGTTTCCCAACACAAGGCATGGAGATAAACTGAGCCATAAGATAAATCCAGATCCAAGGAGGCCAATAGAACTCTAAGTTGTTGGGACATACTCAAGAGCAGTGTATTTTGCAGAGCTACATCCTGGCATGGAAAACAGGAACTAAACTGGGAGTAGCTGGCAAGGACACTCTTAATAGGCAAGTGCTCTGAGTGAGCAAGGACAGCGCTGGTTTTGCAGCCTTACCCCAGAGATTAAGGCTGCTCAGTTCTATTCCGAAACTGTGACCCTTTTGGAGGGATCAATACAGAAGGGACAGGCTTCTCTCTTTATAGAGCTTGCCACTCCCAGGTCTCAAGTTTCCATCTGGGCTTTAAAGAGCCATACAAAAAGAAGCTGAGCTTCCGGGCTTTTGATTCGCAGCCAGGTATTTCCTTTGGCCAAGGGTGGCCAGAATGAGGCTAGCCGGAAGTGACCCAGAATCAACTATCATAGCATTCACCTTCAGGAGGCTCTCTAAACTGTGGATGATCTCTAATACAAGATAAGCTGTTAAAAATGGAAGATGGAAGAAGAGAGAGCTGCATTCTAGACAAAAAGTGGACAAAGTGGACAAATATCTCCAATACCTTGCAAGAGTAGAACAGCATTCAAACCTCCTTTGCCAAGACAACTGGCTTGGCAGGAGGGAGAGATAATCTGCAGACAAGCAGCCTGAAGGGGGTGGGGAAAGTGCAACAGGGTCAGGCCAGAGCATGACGCCAGCTGGGCAGGATGTGCAGCTGCTCGGAATAACTTTAGTGGCTTCCTGCCACTCACTCTACAGGCGGCTGAGAAGCTTCCAGCTCAACCGGAGTGGGGAGACAGACAGACAGACAGAAACAAACAGCAGACTCCACAGACAAGATTATTGGCAGAGTAGAAACCCAAAAGCAATGCCTCTGGCATCCAAGCGACTTGCAGTCAGAATAGCTCCTTTGAGTTCACTGTGGATCAATACTATCAAGCCATAATTTTGATCTCTAAAACCTTGCTTAGAAAATCACTTCCCAGCCTAGCATTTTCTTAGCTTTTGCCACACCCATGCTCCCCGCCCTACAGAAAGAGGAAGTAGTCCCATTACAGTACATTTTAAGCTTTGAAGAACAGGAACCCACTTTTTGACATCACAGCCTGATTGTTCAAATTGCAATGGTGGCCACTATTTGTGCTGTAATACCTTCATCCTCTGTGCCTGAGGCAAAACGGAATGGCAAGGAGTTCTAGGGGATGCCATCCAATGCTGCCCTGGACCACTTCAGGATTACAGATGGAAAAATCAAGGGTCTACAAATCTAGCTGGAGTTGCCCTTGCCAGATAGTCAACACCAAGATATCCCACTCCTGCATCCTCTGTGAATGGGGAGGGAATAATATTTTTCTCTATTTTTTATTTTCCCTTAAAGTAAAAATAATGCAAATAGAAATGTGCACCCCACCATGAGACTATCATTTATCATAATGATAAATTTCCAAAAATTTAAGACTTCTTGAGATGGTTTAACAACATGAACTCCAGAAATATTCTCCATATTTTCTCAAAGTCATTTCTCTTCCATATTCCCCTTCTTACTTTAACAGCACACGTTAATTTATCATTAATTGCTATATCCCACACTTCTTTGTACCATTCTTCTATTCAGCATCCACCTTGCTTTTACCATTTCCTAGCTTTGATAACTCTTCCCACTGTCAACAAGTTTTTAAGTTCTTCATAACTTGCGTACAGGGAGGGAATAATTCTGCTGGGCACAAGAGACCACTCACTCTCCCCAGGTTCTCTGACAATCGTGTGGCTGGATAAAAGCAAGGGATAAGTAAAGGTAAAGGGATCCCTGACCATTAGGTCCAGTCGCAGGCAACTCATCTTGCTTTACTTGCTGAGGGAGCCAGCGTACAGCTTCTGGGTGATGTGGCCAGCATGACTTAAGCCGCTTCTGGTGAACCAGAGCAGCGCACGGAAACGATGTTTACCTTCCTGCTTTCAAACTGCTAGGTTGGCAGGAGCAGGGACCGAGCAACGGGAGCTCACCCCATCGCGGGGATTCGAACTGCTGACCTTCTGATCGGCAAGCCCTAGGCTCTGCGTTCTTTGCAGGTACAAGAGGGCTCCGGGCAGGAGGGGAAGTGGAAGAGAAAAACAAGGGGTCTTGCCTTGCATCAGCACACTGGGCTTTGCACAGCTAGTGCTGTTTATTCCCCAAGCCCAGCATAAAGTGAGAACTGAAGCACATCCCTCCTGATAAGTTCCCCACAAGCACCAGAGGACTCTTGTGTGGGAGATCAATGACAACTGCCTATTAGCCAAAGCAAGAGATGGACTGTCCAAGGAAGAAGAATTTGGTTTAAATGACGCCCTCCTGTAAAAAACAAGTCTCTGTACATTCAAATATAAATTACCAGGGGCAAAGACTAAACTAGAATCATCTTGCCAATACTAGCTTTGTTTTTCTACAATGGAGCATTCAACAATTTGATTCCCTCTCTTGAAGTATTACACAGTAACTACAGAGACAGGGGCAAGGACTTTTTCAGAATTTGGATACACAGTACATGGCAGTGGACTGAATCTATAACAGAGCTGCAAACCCCACGTTAGCCAGCTGGGGTAGGGTGAGGGGTGGGGATAGCTAACCATTCGCATTGGCCTAAAACATAGCACATCTTGCTCCACTGTGCAACAGGAATGCAATTCACGTTGTTAGTCATCTCATATTGAAACCAAACCTCTCCCTGATCCACAGGGCTTAACCTGCTTACCTGGAGCAGCTGTTGCTGCAGTTTGTGAATCTCTGCCAAGTTAAGCTCACTGAAGAGGTCTGCCACAAGACCAGGTGCAGGCCGGATGTTGTGGGGTGTGGAAGCCATGCTCCCAATGCTGCTGGCATTGGCAAAGCCACTATCCTGTTCCTCTGCACGGCTGTGGTTAAGCTCTTCTAGGTTGGCTTGCAAGCTGCTTAGGGAGTCATGGCGCCCTCCTGTGCAGATGGCCAGCTCTCGCCGCAATTCCTGCTTCTGCTCACGCTCTGCCTGCAGAGCCTCTAGTGCCTCCTGAAGTTGGTGTTCTGCCAGGTCCCGGAGACGACCCAGCTCCAGCAGCTGAGTCCCAGCAAGCACCAGCTCTTCCTCTCGGCAGCTAAGGGCATGCTTGATGCTCTCAAACTCCACCTGAGGAAGGAAAAAAGGGCACAATACTAGGTGGTTGGCTGCTGCTCATCATCAGGCCCTGCCTCCCCCAGTATTTCATCTGAATTACTGACATCCACATCTTTCAGCTTCAACATCACTTGGACCAGTTTGGCATGACTGAATATGGCACATGATTACACTTTATTTTTACACCAACAGATGG
Organism: Podarcis erhardii; assembly: GCF_964252035.2. Classification (NCBI taxonomy): domain Eukaryota; kingdom Metazoa; phylum Chordata; class Lepidosauria; order Squamata; family Lacertidae; genus Podarcis; species Podarcis erhardii. The sequence goes on from NC_138515.1 coordinate 1,899,367, forward strand.
AAAACAATCCCCACCATCCTTTAAGATCCACCAGCAAGCCCTTCTTCCATGTCCTCTTATGTAAGTGTCAGACAGACATGTGGAACTGTGGACAGGCACCTGTATTGTGGAACTTCCTATCACCACCGTTCCAGACACCAAAACAAGAAAACCTGAGTGAGCTTTTAGTGGCCTATTCATGACGTAGATAAGCTGGACAGGCATTTAAGAGCTATTAAAGAATTCTGTTTTATTCATCTTGCACATTATTCTGCAACAAGCTCAAAATAAGTTTAAAATGCAAATCCTATATCCTAGTAGCAAAGGTGGTGGTCCTGTACTTTTTAGTGAAAGAAGGCCATCAGCAAAGTCAGTATGTCTGCATAACTGTGGAACTATAAAAAAAAAAGTTTAACTCAACACAGAAAGAGACATAGCAACAGGTATTCGAATCCAGAAATTGGACTATGCGAGCAATTAAGCATCAGTAAAAAGCAAGGGGAAAGGAACTTAAGAGATGGAAGGATGGAGACAACTGGTCTGCTCCAGTCCCCAACTATTAACACCACTGCAGAGAAATCAGTATTGTGGGTGCAAACTTGAGCATAGCAATTACAGCCCCCAGAGCTTTTAAGAGCTCTGATCCCTTTGAAGTTAAGAGCCTTGGAGAAATATATTCAATCTGATAAAAAATACTTCCTCCAAACCCAATTAATTGCACAGATCCCAGGTACAAAGGCGCGCGCGCGCACGCACACACACACACACTGCATGTACCGTATTTTTTGCTCTATAAGACGCACCAGACCACACGCCACCTATTTTTTGGAGGAGAAAAACAAGAAAAAAAAATATTCTGAATATCAGAAGCCAGAACAGCAAGAGGGAACGCTGCGCAGTGAAAGCAGCAATCCCTCTTGCTGTTCTGGCTTCTGGGATAGCTGCGCAGCCTGGCTTCTGGGATTGCTGCCAGTGTGGTGTAGTGGTTAAGAGCGGTAGTCTCGTAATCTGGGGAACCGGGTTTGCGTCTCCGTTCCTCCACCTGCAGCTGCTGGGTGACCTTGGGCCAGTCACACTTCTCTGAAGTCTCTCAGCCCCACTCACTTCACAGAGTGTTTGTTGTGGGGGAGGAAGGGAAAGGAAAAAGTTAGCCGCTTTGAAACTCCTTAAAGGGAGCGAAAGGCGGGATATCAAATCCAAACTCTTCTTCTTCTTCTTCTTCTTCTTCATTCGCTCCATAAGACGGCACACACATTTCCCCTTACTTTTTAGGAGGGAAAAAGTGAGTCTTATAGAGCAAAAAATACGGTAATTTCATTTTGTATACTGCCCTTCATATGAAGATAACGAGGGGATCATAACATAAAAATAAAAAATGAGAACACAAATATAAATTCAACAAATATTAATAGCACCTTAACATCGGAGGCCTTCCAAGAGGCATCCCCTGCCATGCCTAAACTATTGAGGTAAAGAAACTGGATCACTTGCTATGGAATGACCCTTAACTCAGTTGGTTAGAGCATAATGCTGATAATGCCAAGGCTGCAGGTTCAGTCCCTGGAAGGGACAGCTGCATATTCTTGCACTACAGGGGATTGGACTAGATGATCCTCAGGGTCCCTTCCAACTCTATGATTCTATAAGAGGCTTGCTTCACGTTCCTAATAGTGGTACCTCAGAAATCAAACAGAATCTGTTCCAGAAGTCCGTTCAACTTCCAAAACGTTCGAAAACCAAGGGGCAGGAAGCTCCTGCAGCCAACCAGAAGCCGCAGAAGTTGTGTTGGACGTTCGGGTTGCAAAAAGGAACACTCACTTCCGGGTTTGCGGCATTCGGGAGCCAAAACATTCAACTTGCAAGGTGTTCAGGATCCAAGGTATGACTGTACTACTGTCTTTCTAGCAGCAGGCAAATACTTTCTTTTTTAAACTCTCCAAGACAATGAAAAGGTTTTAAGATTTTAAATGGCTAACACTTTAAAACAGGGCTAGATTCAACTAATGAGTTGCGCTAGCAGGAGCTGGCACAAGTCCTGGTAGCACAATGTGGCTTTCCTGTCTCCTCCTGCACCCCCATATCAGCTTGGGAGGGTCAGGAGAACCTTTAGAACAGTGCAAATGGGGAAGAGGAGAGGAGAATTCTAGCCGGCAAGCAGAATTCTTGCACTGGTAGAATGTTCATATTAGTACGACACTGAATTCCACCCTTAACGTTTTGAACTACAGCTTTAAATATGTTTAGACTGTTTATGATGGTTGGTTGCATGTTTTAAGTCCTGTAAGATTGCTCCTGCAATACTGCTAGACTGCTGAGGTTCAGAATCAACTAATCAAGGCTCAGAGTTCAGCCATCTTAGAAGTGTCTCTACAGCAGCTGTATTAGTATCACCCCACTTCCATCCACAAGCCAGCAAAGGTCCATTGGGACATGGTTGTAGGTGAAAGCAAACATACATTTGCAAAATTAAAGCAGGTGAACACAACCGAAGCAGTATTCCTATAAAGCAGATGCTATACAATAACGTGGTTGACATCTGGTCCACACCACTGTATGAAAGGCACACATTCAAGTGGTCAGTGCCAGGCCCACTGTAGTATGTGGAAGATACCAATACCTGACTGCCCTTGAGCACGGAGACCTGCTTCTGCAGAGAGATGTTCTCCTCTTCAAGTTCAGCACAGTCCTGCAACTGACGCAGCTCCCGTGTCTTGACCTGTTTCATCTCCTCACATAGCCGGGCCTTCTCGGATTCTAGGATCTGACATTCCTGGGAAGACAGGGGGAAATAGGAACCAAGTCAGACATGCCACAAACCACCCATCTTATGGTATTACATCAAGGCAGGATTGGATAAGGAAGAACTTGATATAGGATATGTTAATGGCAAGATCCAATACCCAAAGCAACTTCATCCTACCTACAAACACTTTTTAAAGCTTTCTTATTCCATGTTAATTCATGGAGGCTCCTCCTTAAGCTTTAAAACCCTGCTTTTCTGGGGGTCAAAGCTGCATGAGGAGCCTCCACCAGAAGAAAGTACTTGTTCATACAGCTCATGCAACTTGCTTCCAAAGGAGTCAGTGAAGACCAGCACCTTGGATTGCTTTAAAAGAGGACTGGTCAAATTCATGGAGGATAAGGCTACTAGCCATGATGGTGGCACTCTGCCTCCATAGTTGGGAGACACCAGTTTCTGAACACCAGTTGCTAGAAATCAAAGGAGGGGAGGGTGCTCTTGTGCTTGGGTCCTGCTTGAGGGTTGCCCACAGTCATCAAGTTAGCCACTGTGAGGACAGAAAGTTGGTCTAGATGGCCTACTCCAGCAGGATTCTTCTTACATTCTTGAGCACAGGGACCCCACCCAACCCCCATTTCAAAGCTTTGTCCTCCAACTTGGAGGATAACCAGCATGGCAATGGGAGGCAGAGCTAGCATGATTGTCACTGTGGTCTCCTTCATCTTTTTAACATGGGCCAGTAATGCCTGAGGACTTGATTATTAAATCAAAGTGAGGGAGAAGTGTCCACATGGTTTCACACTTAAAAGTATATCTAACACTTACATCAAGCTGCAAGTACAAGCTGCTATTGGTGGTCAACCACAGCAGAACATTTTTATGGCATGACAGTGAATTTCACCCACAGAGTACACTGTAGAAATAACAAAATGCAGGGAGCAACGTCTCACATTCTCATGGACGTCTTAATACTCCAGGAACAAATCACTACCACTTTTCCCATTTCACAGCTAACCAATTTTGCATTCTGGTTTGCAGGACCATTGTGTTAGATTCCCCATTTTTTGCTACTCTGTTTTTCTATGTTATACACTACCAAAGAGGCCCACACATTTTGGTTGGCTGGCTACCAAGGCTAAATTCTATGGTGGCCAAGATCTTGGTACTCTCAATAGCAGAAGGGCAAAACCTTATTCCTGATTTTGCACCGTGTGAGCACTCGGAGCAGCTCAGAAACATAGCACAACTGTGGAAATGATCCTCCAAGTTACCTCCCAACTCAAAGTCTGGGGGAATTGCCACACTATCATTCTGAGGCATTAGACACACCTTTCAAGCTGCAAAATCCAACAACCACTGCAGACCTCCCCTGAAACTTGGAGATGGAAGTAGAACATGCTTGAGGTACTTCAAAAACCTTGGAAGCAATGAGACACAGCCAGCCCTCCTCCCATTATGAGGGTTACCATAGTTGTGTTGTGCTTTAGAAGACCTCTAAAGCACAGCATGATTTCTGAGATGATTCCCCAAAGCACCTCCCCAGCTTCAAGTTTCGGATGACCTCTAGGGTTCATCAAGCTCACCCGAATGGGTGGGATACTCTAGCTTTATAAACTCTAAACCCATAAGCATTTAATTCAGTATTCTATGTAGCTGGCTTTCATTAGTTTAAAGAACAAAAAAATAGAACTTCCAGTCTTGATGGCTGCAGAAATAATCTTGAATACACATGGGCAGTGGTTGGTGAGATTTTCTGAACGGAAACAAACAGGACTTACAGTAGCCAGATACTGGGGCTGCAGTGCTTTATATAACTTGAGGGCCTCATCTGCCCCTTCCTGTCTTAGAAACTATTATGGCGTATAGGTGGCACATCAATCAATAAAACAATGGAAACAGAATTGTGCAAAATGCAGCCAACTGCTTACTACAAATATTTCATTCCTTTATCAATTTAGCAACTAACCTAATACACTTTAGTAAATACATATGTACAGACTTGTGTGCTAGACAGTTCTGAACTACAACCCGTATGGACCACCCCAGTTTCTTAACACAATCACATTACCTTCCTCAAGTCCCGCAGAGCCACACTAATACGCTCATTTTCTACCCCATTGTTGTCCAACTGGGATCTCAGATGCTTTACATTGTTCTGAAGCTCCTCAATAGTCTGAGTCAGGCAGGCTTCTTTGGAAGCAGTTTCTCTGAGCAGACATTCTTCTCGGCTCTCGCCGTCAGCTGCTGCCCGTTTGTGACTGCTGTGGGACTCTGCTAAAGCCTAGGCAAGATAGAAGGAGGCAGGAGATTATGGTTAAGAGCACATTGCCCAAGCTGGAAACATGCTAAGGGCATCCTTGCCCAAGGCAGAACAGGGGAAACTTTCACTCACCTCCTTCATGTGGACCAGCTCCATGCGTAGCACCTCCAACTGGCCTTCCAGCTCACCACAGCGCTGCTTGAGCTCGCCATTTTCCTCCAGCACAGCCAGCCCATACTGTGCAGCCTGGACTTTTTCTCGGGTTGCCTCCTGCAGCTCAGCCACCAGTCGCTCCACCTCTGCTTGAAGCTTTTCTGGATCTTGGGCCATGGAGGCTGCTGGCATGCTGTCCCTGGCCAATGACAGATAAATATTTGCTAGGAGGCAGGAAAGCATAGGTGGAAGCACAGAAGATAAAACTATCAGGCTTCTCTATCCAATAGACAGAGCTGCCAGTCAATCCCCTTTTAAATCCCATTATGGAGATCCCTTGCACACCCAGATTTCATCTCCCCTGCTCATTCAAAACTCAAATATGCCACTGGTGCTCCAACTAAAATCTGGGGTGTTCTTAAGCCACCTCTCAGCACGGATGAGTAACATCTCCAGGCAAGTCTAATCTATTGATCACTCTGACCTATACTAAAGAAAGAGACATATTTTACTCATTTTTATTTAACAATATATAACGCTTGGTTGTAGTAAAACCTCTAAAACAGTTATAGGCAATTAACTGAATAGACATGTATGTGGTAAGTCAACTGCACAAGTAAGGTTTAATTTGTGGCTTTATACAGTAACATTTACAAGTCTGACTTGACCTAACCCCCACCATAGACAAAACAGGCCAAAGATGGCTCAGATGTTCATGATTCAAAGTCAGGCAAAGAGTTATTGTTCTGGGAGGCATCTGAGAAAGAATAGTTTAGATGTTAGCCTCAGACACCAAGGCATAAAATATTTAAGGTAAAGGTAAAGGGACCCCTGACCATTAGGTCCAGTCATGACCGACTCTGGGTTTGTGGCGCTCATCTCGCTTTATTGGCCTGTACAGCTTCCAGGCCATGTGGCCAGCATGACTAAGCTGCTTCTGGTGAAACAGAGCAGTGCACGGAAATGCTGTTTACCTTCCCGCTGGAGCGGTACCTATTTATCTACTTGCACTTTGACGTGCTTTCGAATTGCTAGGTTGGCAAGAGCAGGGACCGAGCAACAGGAGCTCACCCCGTCACGGGGATTCGAACCGCCAACCTTCTGATCGGCAAGTCCTAGGCTCTGTGGTTTAACCCACAGCGCCACCCGTGTCCCTCCTATAAAATATTTACTGGGAGTTTTAATCCTCTATCTCAGCATGCAGGCACAACTACTTAGAAATCAATTAACATGTATGATTCATCATGCAACAGTCGCAGCTGGAACATTACTGTGCCAAACATTGGTGCCTATTTGGTCAGAAACATCACAGACCTCGGCCCAGAAATTGTATCCCACCCTTTCTTTCTCAAAGGACTTCAGCATGGCATAATTAATAACCAAGAGGGAATCAGATGGAAAGATAATAGTACCACTGGGAGAGGCAAATTCAACCCGCCCTCAAATTACGTTCAATGAGAGCTCCCCTGCTCACAATAGATGTGGCTGAATATAAATGTATTGCATTGCTTCTAGAGGAGACCTTGGCTCTGGATGTGTGGAACTCAAAAAAGCATCCAGTGAAAACACCTCCATGCAAAACCTTGCCTATGGAACATGCTCCTTGAAGCATACTAAGAGAGGCTGCTACTGACAGACTGTACTGATTACAACATGATACATAGGAGTTGCTTTTTAGGGATACAGTGGTGCCCCGCAAGACGAATGCCTCGCAAGACGAAAAAACCGCAAGACGAAGAGACTTGCGGAACGAATTATTTTCGTCTTGCGAGGCACCACTGTATATGGGACAACATTGTTTTATGTTTTATAATTTAGATAGAAGTAGCATCTACCCTATGAGAAGAACTGACTTATAGGAAAAGACCAAGGGATGTCTGGAAACTGGGGAGATGCCTTTCAGATACTCAGAACTCAGTGAAGGCAACTGTCATTCTTTACGCAGCATCCAGTACCGCCTCTGTGCATGGAAGTATCATTTAGGAATATGCAAGCTTCCATAAGGAATATGGAAAATATAAGCATTTTTGGTGGTGGTAGTGGTGGGGATACAGAGAAAGCATGCAGCCATGCTTAGGAAGGTCAGGAGTGAAGTTTGCTTTCCTTGTAATAGGGAGGGGGCAAACAGCAGCAGAAACAAGCTTCTCACACTGGCTAACCATTATAACTGCAAGCTTCTCTAAAAAAATAACACAAGCAGTAATCAGAAGAAAATATCACTGTCTAAAGGGTGGAGTATCACATTAGAGTTCATGTCACAGTTCACAACAGCTGTAACTTGCTTTTTGTTATTAGTTAATTATCTGCTGTTCACCAAGTGTTAATGCTTTGACAATTACCACAAATTACGCAGTCAGGTTTACATTTAGGGAAATCGCAGGGATCAGCACACCCAGCGTCCAACGGATGAGCCTCCACTCAGGAAAATTTCTTCACGATCAATGTATCTTCTACTACCAGGCATTTGGCGAAAAATGTTTTTTGATTGGCCAGACATCCAAAACCAAGCTATATGCTGACCTAGAAGATATGTGCCTTGATTTCCATTGCTCCCCATTACAAAATATAACAAAATGTTGTCATCCACTCCTTAACATTAACAAGCATTTTAAAGGATGTAACAAAACAACTCCATCAAAGAATGGTCCACCAGACTTGTAAATAGTTACTTGCCTAGAAAGTAAATGTTATTTGCACCAGTCTATCTTGAGACAATGGAGCGTGCCTCTGCCTTCCCTAACACCCCAGAAAATAGATGTTACTAGCTGGAGAAGTACTAGATAGCAAAGGTGGAGAAGGGTGCCAGCCTTCCCTTTACAACCCAGAACACATTATTTGCACCCGTCCAGCTCCAGGAGTACCCACGGAACCAAACACTATACTGCAGTTTGCAATCACAGGAAATGAAGCAGACAGGAATAGAAATGCAAGGTTGCCCAGAGAAGACTGCAAAAGAGAAAGATGTGAGACTGCCACTTTGTTTTCTGAAGCAAGTTGTATCTTCTCCAGATCATTTTGCTAAGAAAACAAAGAGCCTTAGGACACCTTAAGGCTAGTAAGATTACCACAGTTCCTACAGTGGGTACTAGAGGAAAGGAGGATATAGCTAAAAAAGCTAGAACTAAACTCTGTTTTCACAACAGTCTTCAGACAGGCTTGAGAGACTTCTGCTTTGATGACACATAAGCTGATCAACCACCACTTGACTTCCCTCCACACCAATGCAATGAGAGTTACAGACTACAGCGCTACCTTTATGAGTCTGTCAGTGACTGAGTGCAGGGCAATGTTAGTACTGTAACAAGTGCAGAGGCCTACTTGCCACCAAGGTGAAATGGATCACAGGCGAGGGCTCACAAGAGAATGGACTGTATGAAAGAGCACTACATCACACAAGCTTTCACCTGGAGGTTCAGCTGGTATAGCCCTGAGGCAAACCAGCAATTTTAAAGAGAACTAGGCTAGAGCTGAATGTATGAGCAGGTGAGAAGGAGGACACAGTCAAACAGCTGAAACCCAAAGTTAAAAAGGCAGTAAGCAACAGGAGTCAAAACTGCGGCAATCAAGATACTGCAAGTATCAAAGGAATGCTCCCATAAATAGTAAGAACGATTGCAGAAAAATGCTGTAATATCCTGTCTTGGAGAAACAACACACGCATACCTACCACCCTTGCACTCCAGAAGAAGGACCACCTCCTGCCATTAATCCCATTTTACCCATGAACACATGCTAGGGCAGTGGCCAAAGTAACTAATCCAGATTAAGCAGTCTAGGAATGTGTAACTTGACTTCCCATCTTCATAGTGCAGAAGATTGTTGCTTCACATTCTGTATTAAGCAATGGAACACAGTACCCACCTTTAGCTGTGCTTCCAGCCACAGAATCAAATCGGACCCTGTGCTCCAGCCACAAAACCCCACACTTTCTCCCCCACCCGCTGCTTTGTGTGACACCTTGCCAGTTTCCGAGATCTCAAAACCTCACTGTTCTGCGACATTTTGGTTGGTCCCAAGAAAAAAGTACTGCCCTGCTGTGGATTTCTGAAGGGTTTACTTCCCCCTTCCCGTCTTCTAAATGACCGCTTATTTCGCTTTTTCACGCATCTCAAAAGAAGGTGGGAAACACCACCCTCCTGCGTGACTGGCAACAAGCCAGAAGAGGGCCGAGAAAGCTGCTTTGCAAGCTCGAGTAAGGAAAATTGTTGGCGCGAATCCGTTTTGAGAATAACGCCGCTTCCCCTCCCCACAAAACCCCCCGAACCCCCAGTGTTATAAGGCCCTTGGGTTCCAGAGGCGCTAATGAAAAGGCGCTCGGCTGTCACTTTCGGATGTGAAGGCGGGCTGAGGCGAAAGGACGCCGCTCCCGCGGGGCCGAGGCGGGCTCGACGCGCGCAGCCCCTCGGAGGAAGGCGCGCAAACTCACCTGCGCCCTCACCTCGCGGGCAAGGGGCGTGGCCTCCGCCTCAGCGTCCTCCAATGGCAGAGCGGCAGCGCGGCTGGGCGCGAAGATCACTCCTCCGGCCCCGGCAGAGGCCCAAGCGGGGGATTTCCGCCTCAGGCGGGAGGGCGGGGCGCCTCCCTCTCCTCCGCACGCGGCGTCCCCAGGCGCCGCTCCGCGCGGCCGGCGTCAAGCAGTGACACTCCGCGGGCCAGCCGCGCCAGGCGCCGCCGCCGCCGCCGCCGCCATCAACAGGCTATTCATCCTCCGCCCGCTCCTCCCCCTTATAAGCCCCGCTCCTCCCCCTCCCCCCTCGAACGTTTGAAATTCCTTGCGCGCCATTAAGTCTGACAGAGCGAAGGGCAGATAACGTTGATTGGTCTCTCCGGGCAACCGACTCGGCGCGCCGTAGTTCTAATTGGCCGGTTCTTTCACGGAACGCTCTTCCTCTGATATGATAGGCTGAGCAGCAGGCGGGGTGGGAGTGGGCTGTGCTATACGGGATACGCTTTGCTATCGGCTTCTCAAAACTGCGCCCCTCCTGCCTTCTGTTTGGCTAGATCCTCCGGGAGCCACGCCCCATATTCTATCACCAGGTCCCGCCTTCTGCCCTACGGAATCCTTTTGCCCCTCCCCTCTTTTGGCGGCCAACGCTCTTTCCTGGTCCCCTCGTGCTTTCCCCTTTATAACGGTCAACGACAGAGGGCCCGGACGCACACTGATTGACGTGTGCGTAGGCCAATGTGAATGCAGCTTCGGCAGATTTAATTTGTAGGAACCTCCCTAATACTCCCGCCCTCCGAAATCTGCGTGAGGTGAGGGAGGGTCGGGAAGTTTAGGAATTAATGGTCGCTTGCGTGATACTTGCAGGCGTTGCTTTCTCTCCTCAGAGGAAGACAGAGCCCCATTCAAGTGCCTTCAAAGGGAACGTGGATGGGCGATAAGGGGTCATTTTCTCCAAGAGGGCCAAGCGCTCTCTGAAAAATTAATAATAATAATAATAATAATAGCAATAAAGGAGAAAGACAAAGAAAAAGATAGACATGGTGTCTGTCTGCTCCTTTATATTTATTATTATTATTAAATATTTATTTGTATCCCACCTTTCTTCCTCACAAGGTTTCAAGGTGGCTTACAGACAAAATATACACCCCAAAAGACAGAGACTTCTGAAGGGGAAGGAGGGAGTGATTTTAAAGAAACCCAATACCAGTGAGGATGATTAATAAGAACACTGCTAATTTATATGGCTCCATTGATGTGACATTTTCCAAAAGGACAGCCATATTAGCCTGTTGCAGCAAAAACAGCCTTGCAGAGCTGTCAAGATCCACAAATTTTCCACAGCATTCAAGTGGGAACACAGGGAGCTGCCTTGCACCAGGTCAGTTGCCTAACACTGATGGATCTAGCTCAAGGCCGTCCACTCTGACTGGCAGTGCCAGGGTTTCAGGCAGGGGTTTCCCAGGCCCAGCCTGGAGGTGCCTTTGGGGATTGAAGCTGAGATGTTTTGTATACAAGGCAGATGCTCCGTTACTGAGCCAGGACCTCTTCCCTTTTACACAAACCACACACACACACACACACACACACACACACTATATTATGCACCACCTTGTTTGTTCTTGCTTAAATCTGTTTCCTGTAAAATGCTGCAAAGTATTGTTTTCAACCCTCTGGGTCTTTTAAACAATATTGTGAAGCTAAGTTTTGCAAGAGATGACGTATGCTACTACAGCACAGCAGTACAGTGCATCTTGCAAAATCCTGCTTCCAATATAAAAAAATATAAATTTTGAAAATTACAAATAAAAGCAAGGCTCTTGTCCAGGGGAAATGTAGTCAACAGAACTTAAGTTTGTCCCGGCAAAATCATGCTTTCATTTCCCTCCCAGCAGCAGACAATAATGAGAAGGACAGGGCAGCAAGATGTCTGGCCATGGCTAATTTTCACTACGCATTACTGAGGGGGTGGGGAGAAACTCAACGTGGGGCTCTAGTTTTCTGTCTTAACAACTAGTTCTGCTCTAAAAATCTCTCTCTCTTTCCCCCTGCCTTCCATGCATATGCTCAAACCTTCCTCAGTTTTTCTTTCTGTCCTTTCACTACCTCTTACTGTTATGAAACAAATTATCCAGAAAGGTAACAGTTGAGAACTTGCTGTTTTTTATTGACTTGCTGGATGTGCATTGTGAATAGCAGATATAGTACATATAAAGCAGGAAGATAGTTGCAATCTTTTTCTGATGGGTGAGAGTAGAATTAATATCACAACAGGAACGTTAGGCAAAAGCATTTATGTGACATCCCACTGCATTTCTGCAGGCAAAACTAATTCTATGTCAATACCTTCTGGTAGGAAACAGCCAGGAAACATTTACTACACAACAGGGCCCTGGAATGTCAGGCATGAGAGAAGAAAGCCAATAGGGTAGGAGCCAGGTACAGGAGTAGGTGTCAACAGGTTCAGGTAAGACAAGTACTATTTGGTCCACATATAATTGCCAGGAAGCTTTTGAGCCCAGTTAATACAAGAGTAGTTTAAAAATCAAGTGCCATGGCTTAGGGATGGAGAAAAGGGTAAATTGGACAGGTCAAAGCCTGTGAATGTTAGCATTTATGTCAAAACTGGAAACAAGAAGTCAAAAAGTTAATGTTTGAGAGATATCTTTGCTCTTTTAAACCCTCACTTTTCACCATTCCATTATCCCTTCCACCAAAAGGCAGAAAGCAGTATTTGTTGGCAAAGGTACTCTTCACAGCTTACAGGGGACCTACTACTTAACTACTAGATTTATCTATGCCACTTTTCCTGGGCGAAGGAGCCTGCAAACACAGAAAACATGGTCATTGATTCTTAACCCAATGCACCCTTATTTGGCTTAAGAAAGGAGACATAAGCAAGTTATGAGGAACTATCCTGGGATAGCTCAGTCAGTAGAGCATGAGACTCTTAACTCAGGGTCGTGGTTTTGAGCCCCACATTGAGCAAAAGATTCATGCATTGCAGAGGGATGGACTAGATGACCCTCATGGTCCCTTCCAAGCCTATGATTCTACAAAGTTGTTTATATATGCAGATATGACTGGCAAGCCAACTGGGCCAGATTTAATCTGTATATCATTCGTTGTGTGTTCCCAAAGTACACTTTCCCCCTTACAGTGGAAGAGGACTTTTACAATGACTTTTTCTTCCTACTTGCTCCAGTGAGCAGGGCTATGCAAGTTAGACTTGGGATAACCTTCCAGTGCGGGAGTGTGCCTCTGCTCAGTTCTGGTCTTCCTGAGCTCAAAGTGACAATGTGTTGACAGAGCTCTACCAAACTTTCTATAAAAAACCCCCTCTCTTTTCAATTGGCAGGAGGCTATTTAGGGTGGGAAGAGGGAGGTGGGAAAGAGGAAGGTTAGATGTTCACAAACAGGCTACTGCAAAGCTGTCAATCATATAACATTTCAGATCCATAGATCCATTTCAGTCCGGATTCCCTCCTGGTTTCGGGACCGAGACAGCTCTGGTTGCCCTAACAGATGATATCCATAGACAACTGGATCGAGGCGGGTCAGGACTACTGATTCTCTTAGATTTCTCAGCAGCCTTTGACATCGTCGATCATGATCTTCTGGACCACCGCCTCGCTGACATGGGGATACAGGGCATAGCCCGAAAATGGCTGTGCTCCTTTATTGGGGACAGAGGGTGGTGCTAGGGAGGGACATGTCGTTGCACCACTCCTTGGTGTGTGGAGTGCCACAGGGCGCAATCCTCTCCCCGATGCTTTTTAACATCTTTATGCGCCCCCTTGCCTAGATTGTCTGGAGTTTTGGGCTGGGTTGTCACCAATATGCTGATGTCACTCAGCTCTATCTGCTAATGGATGGTCACACCGACTCGGCCCCGGACACACTGACCAGATGCTTGGAAGCTGTGGCTGGATGGTTTTGTGGGAGCCGATTGAAACTAAATCCTTCGAAGACAGAGGTCCTCTGGCTGGGTCGGGATGGCATAGGGATGAGGGACCAACTCCCTTCTCTTGCAGGGGACCAATTAGTGCCATTGCCTTCCGTTAAGAGTTTAGGTGTAATCCCTGACGCCTCCCTTTCCATGGAGGCGCAGGTTACAGCAACAGCCAAGGCGACATTTTTCCACCTTCGCCGCATCAAGCAGTTGGTCCCTTACCTTTCCCGCCCCAACCTGGCCACAGTGATCCATGCGACGGTCACCTCCAGGCTTGACTACTGTAATTCGCTCTATGCGGGGCTGCCCTTGAAGCTGTCCCAGAAACTCCAGCGGGTGCAGAATGCTGCAGCGAGACTCCTCACGGGTTCTCTGCCATGGGAGCATATTCACCCAGTGCTTTTCCAGCAGCACTGGCTCCCGGTGGAGTACAGGGTCAGATTTAAGGTGCTGGTTTTGACCTTTAAAGCCCTTTGTGGCTTAGGGCCCTCATATTTATGGGGCCGCCTCTCCTGATATGCCCCACGAGGGACCTTAAGGTCCATAAATAGCAACATCCTAGAGGTCCTGGGCTCTAAGGAAGTCAGATTAGCCTCAACCAGAGCCAGGGCCTTTTCAACACTGGCCCTGGCCTGGTGGAACACTCTGTCTCATGAGACCAGGGCCCTGCAGGATCTGATTTCTTTCTGCAGGGCCTGTAAGACAGAGTTGTTCCGCCTAGCCTTTGGCTTGGAATCAATTTGATTCCCTCCCCCTCTTTCTTTCTTTTTTTCCTTTCTCCTTCTGTGTTGGAACTCCTATTTGGGGACTTCCCTGGCTTTTTTCTGGCCCATGTAGGACCTGTCTGCATAGTTAGCCTTGGTGAAGACTTGACATTTTCATCCCCAAAAAGTTTTTGATGTTGATTTGAGTTTCCACTGAAATGAGGCTGCATCTTAAAGTTTTAATGTTGTATTTTAATCTTGTTTTTTAAGCTGTATTTCAACCAATTGTTTTTATATTTGGTGTTAGCCACCCTGAGCCTGGTTTTGGCTGGGGAGGGCGAGGTATAAATATTATTATTATTATTATTATTATTATTATTATTATTATTATTATTATTACTACTACTACAACTGTAGCAGCAGCAGCAGCAGCAGCAGCAGCAGCAGCAGTGTTCTCCCCACAAGTAGAAGACAAACCTGTGCTGTCAATAAATTGTTGGGGGAAACTCTTGGAGAGGGACATCAGGTAGATACAAGTGGGCACAGAGAGCAAACTTTGTGGTGGTGGCACTGTCTCCTCAATAACCAAGGACCTAGCCAAACCCAAGGAGGAATACTCAGATGGTAAAAAGCCCAAGCTTGTGCAAGTACTTAACCACCCTGCCTGCAAAACATAAAGCTCCTGAGATCAAGTCAGAAGGATGGGGGCAGGCTAGCATTAATCAGTGGGGATTGCTGCCACCCAGCCTGTTGATGGGAAATCCCTACAACCCAAGTTTTGCTGATAGATTTGGCAGATTCTTATTAAGGTCCTAGCAAAGGGGTAGGCACACAGCCATCCACCAAGAGAGTCTATGGTGCACAACTAAAAAAAACAGTTTAAAACAACCTTCTAAAACAGTTTAAAATTCCTTAAAGCAATTACCTACACTCAAACTAATCATAACAGAGTTGCTAGGGACAGAATTTTCAGCCATCAATTGGCCAAGTAAACAGGAATCATTTTAAATATATCCTAAAAGTTCACAGTGAAGGAGACTGATTCACCTCCTTTGGGAGGGCATTCCACTTTTTTATTTTTTTAATTGCAGGGCACTTGGAAGAGTGGTGATATTCCAGTGCTAACATATAGCCACACTTGTACAACTGGCAATTGCAGACACAACATGTCATCAAAAAAGCAAGATGAACCAGAATTGTCTTGAATAGTTTCTCTTCACAGGCATCCTGTGCCATGGTTCCACAGTTACAACCTTCATTCCCCAGTCATTTTGAAGCAAACATGATGAGTAAGTTGCTTATTCTCTAGTGATCCTCAGCAGTGGTGATTTGGCCTCTGATGGCTATGGCATCGGAGGTTATGGTGGCAGCATCCAAGTGTTTGATTACAAAGGAATATAGATGCTTAAGAGGAAGCAAAAGATCAGAGAATTCCACAAGGGCGGGCGGAAATATCCCAGCATTCCATTACCCTGTTTGGCCAGCTCAGCAGCAGCTGCAAGGGCTTCATGGACTGCCGCACATGCTTCAATAACTGTAACCTGGTCAGCATCGCTCTTATGCACAACCTATAAAAGACACAGACAAGAAGCACCCCATATGCAGAAAATGACTGGCCAACTAACATCATAAAACAATAACCTATAGCAACCTTTGGCCCTACAGATATTGCTTGACTACAACTTCAATCATGCCTAACAATTGGCCATGCTGGCCAGGAAGTTGGAGTCCAAAACACAAATGGCTAATTCAAGCTACTGCTGTTCTCTAGTGGAAAGTAAGAGGCCCACGTGAACTAAGAAAATGGAGGAGGCCTGTTCAGCATCAGACATCGCCCTCCAAAACTGGGCTGTAAGTGGAGAGCAATCTGCACTTTATTCTTATACTACAGTAGATACTGTAGATACTACTATCCAGTAGATACTGAACAAAACAAAACAACAAAAAAAGAATTACTGTATGCACACTTGTGCACAAAGCTGGGTTACCAAGATGATAAATCATAAGTGGTTATCAATATAAACCTTTTCACTTGCTTTAATAGCAAAATGTCCTGGTGCTGCAAATCTCTGCTTCCTAGGGAGATTTTGAGCAGAAACCCAAGGCAACTTTTGAGAAAGGAAAATGTAATGTAATGTAATTGAATGAACTCAACTCACGTAGTTTTTGTCCCCCCCCCCAACCCTCATTTATGATACCTACTTCAATATCTGCCTGAAGACAGTCTCTCTATTATTCTGGTGGAGCTAGACTTTATGTCTGCAGCTGGAAACTGGTGAAACATGACTTCTAGGCAGATTACTTGGGAACAGTTTATGGCTGTGCAATACCTCAGGCCTATTTTAGCAATTTCGTGGCTATATGGCCAGCTAATATCAGTCATCTGCCATCTAGTGGTAGATATGTGTATGTCTCAATGATGCAAGTACTTACCAGTATGTATGGTACTTTTTTTTTTGGTATGACGTATCAGAAATTTTGACCTTTGTCCAAAGAGACTGATTTATGTTACAGCTTTGGCTCTAGTATATAGGTCATAATGACAACCAATTAGTCTGGGCTTAGCATTCACTAAGTTTTTTGGCATTTCATAATATCTGTTAACATTCCAAATCTGCCACATTCCAAGTATTTTATGTAATCAGAATGATGTACAAGCATTATTGCGGCAAGGATTCAGTGAGAGCAAATTCACCATGCGTTGGTTCAATTCACAATCTTTTCCAACCTCCATGAGTCTAATTAATTAAAAAGTCTAGTTTTGTTCCAGAAGTGCATCCTCCTTAAATTGAATCTGGGGGGGGGGGGATAAGTGAACACACAGCATCCTTCACATAAGTAAAACACCTGGCTGTAGTATAATAAAGAAACACTACCACAAACAGGCCTACCTAGTGTTGTCAACAGGGAGAGATGAAACTTTTAAACACAGAGAAAATAAGTCACATTACCTAGTTCACATCTTCAGTGAGATAGTATGTCACAGGTGGAATAACCAATACAGCCCCCTCTGCCTTTCTTAACACCTGAGGAGGCAGACTTTCAGATATTTGGGGCCTCCGTTAATTAGGACTTTATCCTTCTATCCCTAGTGGTTACAGAAGTTGGCAAACCACTTTGACTGTTTGGGGTTGAGGTGCTGGCTCATCACCCCTCACACCCACCTCTAAATGTCCTCCAAGACATCTGTTTGCTTAATATATATGCAACCCCTACTCAAAGGAGATCTTACCATTAGGCAAATGAGGTGTTTGCCTCAGGCAGAAAGCTGAAGGACATACAACTCTTAACACATAAAACACAATGCACCAGGAAATTCTCTTGTAGAAAAGTCTTGTTGGCAGAGCTCTTGGATTGATTAGTGGGAAGGGGAAACTGCATTATATAAAGTCAGGTGTGCGGAATCTGTTGTACACCAGGTGTTGTTGGATTACAACTGCCATCACCCCTGACCATTGGTCATGCTGACTGGGGGAGCTGATGGGAGCTGGAGTCCACAACATCTGAAAGGCCACAGGTGCACCATCCCTGTATTAAGAGGATTGAACTTGTTCACATTTCAATCACAAACAGTGGCATTGTGTCCTTTATTGGCACCCAGGGCACAGATGGTTCACGGGGCCAGGCTGCGCCACCTGCCCACCCACCCACGCAGGAGGAGCCCAGGCGACCAACACAGCCCTTGGCAGATGAATTCTCCCAGCACTGGCCAGCCGGTCATTCAGTGAGGGGAGGCCAGGACAGGCTGGGCTCCTGGGCCCAAAGACCCCCAGTGACAGACATGGTGGGGATCCTTGCTTGGAGGCTACCTGGCTCACACCCCCTCAAAATCATGCATTCAGGTCCCCCCGGTCCTCCCCAAAGTGTTCCTGATCACAAACATTTTCTGGGAGATTGGTAAATTCTAGAATATATTATTATGCTTTTAATGTGTTTAAGGGGACGCGGGTGGCGCTGTGGGTAAAACCTCAGTGCCTAGGACTTGCTGATCGTATGGTTGGCGGTTCGAATCCCCGCGGCGGGGTGAGCTCCCGTCTTTCGGTCCCAGCTCCTGCCCACCTAGCAGTTCGAAAGCACCCCTAAGTGCAAGTAGATAAATAGGTACCGCTTTATAGCGGGAAGGTAAACGGCGTTCTGTGTGCTGCGCTGGCGTGCCAGAACAGCTTCGTCACGCTGGCCACGTGACCCGGAAGTGTCTCCGGACAGCGCTGGCTCCCGGCCTCTTAAGTGAGATGAGCGCACAACCCTAGAGTCGGACACGACTGGCCCGCACGGGCAGGGGTACCTTTACCTTTACTTTAATGTGTTTGTTTGTAAGCTTTTGATACTTAACAAATGGGATGGGAAATGTCTAATATCATTCATTTAATAATTAAGGATAATGATGACAATGACGATGACAATGTTGATAAAGACTTGGAGTAATAGAGATGAAGGTGGACACATACTGTCCCTTGCGTAGTGTCTCATGGGGCCCTTAGCTTGGGTCCAGGATGAGATAGAATCATAGAATCATAGAGTTGGAAGGGACCCCAAGGATCATCTAGTCCAACCCCCTGCAATGCAGGAATCTCAGCTAAAGTATCTGTGACAGATGGCCATCCAACCTCTGCTTAAAAACCTCCAAGGAAGGAGAGTCCACAAGGGAGACCGTTCCACTGTGGAACAACTCTTACTGTCAGAAAGTTTTTCCGCATGTTTAGTTGGAATTTCATTTCTTGAATGAATTGCTCTTTGAAGCACATGCCTGTCTCCTTACAGCACCCATGGTGGACCTCTGTAATTCAACCAAGGGAGAATCCTTTCAGCAAGCAGAAGACTCTGCCAGTTCAGTGAGTGACCAAAAGATAAAGCCTGATTTCCCCCAGGGCATGTGGCTCTCTTGGGGAGACTCTTAAAAGCCCCAGCCCATGTTCTACACATTAACTGCCCGCTATCTGTGGTTATTGGTTCCAGGAGCTGCACCTGCCATGGCTTTAGGGGAGAAAATATTATGATGTCACTGTGTGATAATTTGATGTCGGGGAACTCTCTTTGTGAAGGACCTTTGCACAGAGACCCATGACGGGAGAAGTCAGGAAACGTTTCTCTCTCATGCCTTTCCAATGCAGTCAGCAGGAACCAAAGGAAGGCTTTGCCCCTCAAGTCCTGCTCACTCACTAAACCTGGGTCCCTCCCCAATGCCAATGAAGAATAAATGCCTAATCCCCTTGTGGGGAGAGGCAGGTAGTGAGGATGGAAGATGGTTAACAGGGCTCAAGGCTATAATTTCAATAGGAACTGTGATGTTAGTCCTGCTTAGCTTGAATCAAGGAGTCAGGAAGTGTTGGTGGTGAACAACCTGAGTGACTATTTAGCCTACAAGGAGTGCTTGCCAAGTCAGCTGTCTCTTGTTCAGCACCCCATTCCTTCATCCCATACTGGAGCAGTATCATATACATTCAAATATTATTGCCCAATTTATTTTTAATTGTATTGTTAAATTTATGATTAAAATTGTAAATGGTATCAGTCCTTAGAGGAAGCACAGCAGAGAGCTTTGTGGGATAGATAAAAAGATCAATAATGGCCATGGCAGAATGCATTCTAGATGAAGTATAATTCAATGTCTTGTGATGTAGCTAGTGGGGACCCAGCATGAATTCAGGGTTAGCTGATGTTATTGTTTCTCTGATCATCTTCCCACCTCGTCCCTGTGGTAGGTGGAGTCCCCTCGGCCCCGCAGTGTCTCTGTTGTTTCTACCACTTCCCAATTAAGCAGCCGCAACCCAAAGGATGTCCTGCGCCATCGCATATTCCACTTATCTGAGATGCTGCGGGTGGAGAAAGCCAATCGGGATGAGAATACCTCATGCTATGTGGAGCTGGTGGGCAAGGCAGACAGAGAGAAAGCACCTTCCATCCGGCAGGCCTTTGAACGTATCAACCAGCGCTCCTCAGCCAATATTGCCCAACTAGAACAGCGTCTGCAGGATTCCTGGGCTCAGCTGAAGAAGTTGGAACAGAGGATTTTTACAAGCCAGGACAGCAGCAGCAGTGCTACTCCTGCCCAGCAGCAGCTCACCACTCCCAGGAACAGCACGTCTCACCAGCCATCCTTCAGCATACCCAGAAGCCGCACTTCAGAAACTTGCACTGTTGAGGAACTCCTTCCTTCCATCTCGGAGAGCAAAGAAAACAGGTCTGCTCAAGAGGCTTCCTCAAAGCAAATCCTTGAGGAAGAGATCAAGCAGAGGGTTCAAGAGTTGAAAGCTCAGCTGCTTGATCTTAGAGAAGACCATAAGGTCCTGGAGGATGAGTGGCACAAGCTGGATGAGTCATGGAAGGCTGACAAACAACAGATGATGGAACTGCTGCAGGAGGAGAAGAAGAGGTGGGCACCCACATTAATGAGGGCAGTTGGCTCCAGTATCCCATCTCCTGACACCCCATTCTCAGGTTTGATGTTTCCTGGTCTCCTGTCTCCTTGTCCCCCTGCTCAGTCTCACAAGTTCAGAGCCTGTGGCTCAAGATCTTCAATGCTCTGCTGTTAGGACCAGAATCTAGAGTTGTGTGCCAAGGCCCCATGACCCCACAGTTCCCTAGGGAAATGACACAGGACAACAGCATACAGTGGTACCTCGGGTTAAGAACTTAATTGGTTCTGGAGGTCTGTTCTTAACCTGAAATTGTTCTTAACCTGAGGTACCACTTTAGCTAATGGGGCCTCCCGCCACTGCCGCGCCATTTCTGTTCTTATCCTGAAGCAAAGTTCTTAACCCGAGGTACTATTTCTGGGTTAGCTGAGTCTGTAACCTGAAGCGTCTGTAACCTGAAGCATCTGTAGTCTGAGGTACCATTGTATTGGGTTTTTGCCTTGAATATGGCCACAATTGGTTACAGTAAAGAATGGTTTGGCATAAGCATTGGGTAAAGCCGTTACTATTCCACTCCAGTGCATCTGCTGGAAGTGCATCAAAGGATAAATCACATCTTGGGGAGGGGGAAAATGCCCTTTGACCTATATCAAATAGGGGTACCCCCCACAGGGCCCCCTTTGGAAGAGTGGTGAGACCCCGCCCCTGCCTGGGTGTCAGACAGAACCATTCCTCCTGGATCCTTTTAACAGGATACCCTTTCCCAAAGGGGGCAGGCAGAGGCTACAACCTCCCCTCCAGCCAAGATCTAGGCTTACCCAATTCCTAACCGCCTTACAAAGTTGTGATTTGCTATGAGATAGGTGAAAACCAGATGGTGAGTGCCAATTTGCCAAATGGAAAAATTCCTGCCCAGCCCTGAATATGGTGGCCGGCTTGGTCCATAGCAAGGTGAAAGCACAAGTAAAAACAATCAAATTAAGGGGTGGGGATCCAACAAAAAAGGCAGGGAAGACTTCTGGGCAGGCCGCAATTTAACGCCCCCTGGGAGCGGGCCCAAGCATTCTCATTGGCTGGTTGAGCCCACCACCAGGGGAACGCCCATCCAAGGACTGCTGGTATTGGCCAATAGCTGGGAGCTGGGCAATCAAGCCTACCATTCACTGGATCATTTGCATGGTCTGAGGCCTGGCCGCAACACTGCCCACCAAGGAATGTGATCAGACATTCCAATATGGGATCCAGCCCATACTGGATACATGGGCTTTTTGAACTGTGTGCCACACTCCCTTTTCCACTGCATTAACACCAGGGGCAGCACATTGTTGGGCACCTGCAGAGGTCCACACTCCTGCAGGTGGCCCACTGCCCACTCTCTGGAGCAGCCTGCTCATGCTCCTCCTAGTTATTTCTGCTTGTGCATCTTGTCCTTTCCAAAGATGCCAGCACTGACAAGAGTGAGGTGATGGAGAAGCAACCTCCATTTCCCTTGTGCTCTGCCTCTGGGTAGTTGTGTGGATTGGAAACAGAGGGAGAGGGCAAAGAACTGGACAGTGATGCTTTGGAGAGGGGTGCATTGAGTGTGAATTGGCCCCCACAAAAAAACAACAACCTGGAACTAGCGCTGATTCACACAGAGGCACAGAAGCAAACCCCTTTTCCCCCATAGCTTATACTGTACCTATACCATGGTACAGGATCTAGCTTGCCAATTCCTTCTGATCTCCATGCTTTTTCTGCTGCATTTACATTATATGGGAACCAAGGTCCCAATTTTCTTGTAATGAGGAAAAGGGAAGAGCTATCATGACCTTAGAAATGAAGGAATTCTGAATGTCTTCAGTTCAAAGAAGAGAGACCTAGCCTCCACAAAAGGGCACATTTTTAGAGCAATGGACATTCTGAAAGCACATTAATGGCAGCTGATGCAAATGTGCCTATTTTCCTCCAAGCTTAAGCTCTGGGTGGGGAAAATGTTCTGCAAGTCTGAAGCAGAAACACAATATTGTTTGGCTGTGCCAGTGATGTCTCAAAAAAGTTTTTAAAAAATAAGGTAATGAACGAACTGCTTATGCAACACTTTTTAAAAAATAGAAAAGTAGACAATCCATCTGATGCATAGGATGAGTGGCAAGGCTGATGGCTGAGCTAGCATTTGATTTGCTAGTAAACACATTTGTCATTTCAAATAGAATGGCAGTGTTATAGAAGAGTTTGCTTTGATAACCGCCCCCCCCCCCGACAATTCCACTTCAGCAGTGAGCAACCTGCCTGGTATTTTTTCTATACTCTATAGAATACTTAGCATAACAGCAAATTCAACACAGCCAGGATCACATTTCCCCCAGTACCAATTCTTGGGGTCAAGCTATCCTGGTAACATGCTCACGTGGGGCCTGATCTTCAAGGACACCCAGAAGTGTTTCTTCTCACTCTTCTTTGGTTCAGCGCCCTAATATTTACCACACACTACTTGGTGCCCTTGAGTCTGCTGGGTAATCATGGCCATCTCTCTTTCACTGCTCACCTGTGTCTTGTCACTGGAAGTGTCAAATGAGGGAACAGAGCCAACTCAATCATAATCCATTTACCAGCAGTGTTTTAAGCTCAGGCTGTAATAAGATCAGCCAGCTGTCTTGGGGTGTGTATGCAAAGAGGGAAGCAAGGGATAAAGGACCAGACGGCAGAACTTCACTCTGCCCTCCTTGACTGTGCCACCCTTCTCCAGGTACTACCATCTCGAAGTGCAGGTGAATGATGTGATACAGATAAATCTCAATGAGATCACCAACCTCAAACATGACCTGGCATGCACGGAGGAGAAAATGGTCTATCAGTCTTATGAGAGGTCCCGGGACATCTGGGTAAGGAGCTCCCATGTCTAGGAGCCCAAGATGTATGCATGGCACTATTATGAAGGGCAGCGAGTAGGACAGTGGAATGATCCTCATGTTATTGGCCATGACAGAATGTGTGGATGCAGAGGCAATGAGGTATATCACATTATGGGGTAGGCCATAACAGTCAGCTTTAGATGCAGCCGTGTGTTTCCAGAGGGATGTCATGTCGTATTGCCTATGTCAAAGTAGAATGCTAGAAAGCTCAGAGGATTCAGGTCAATATTAATTATATAGCTTAGAATATTGGAGGGTGGGGTGGCATTGACCTTTTTGTAGAGTGATACCCAAGGTGGGTGGGTGTGTACTGATTCAAGCTGGCCAGGGGATGGTTTTATTACCCATATGCTGATACGTTCCTTATTGGCAAGTATTTCACTTGCATATATTGTAACGCCATTATCACATGAACTATGGGACCTATAACAAAATTATACAGTGGGGAATGCTCCCATTCAGGATGTTCCATTTCAGTCCCCTTCCCAATCACAGGAGCCAGCTCCTAGGGGCTGTGGGGGCTTTGGCTCCCACAATAAAATATTTGAGGGGGCTGGGCCCCCACAAAGTTGATGTGCATTCCCATTAAAATGGTCTGCATGCACTGCCTCATGTGATTGATTATGCAGGGTGGGGCTTACCTGGATCCCCACAATATTTTATTCAAGTTGGCACCCCTGTTCCCAATGATTTTCTTTTCCCCCTCTTCCCAATGATTTTCTGTTTCCCATCTCTCAGTAAGCACTCTATTGCTACAGAATGTACTTGAACTCCATTGGGCTGTTTTGCCCCCCTCCCCAATTTACGGTATGTTCACCAAATATTTTTGTGTAGTACTTCTGCACACCTTGGGGTCTCCCTGAGCTTGCTGATGCCTCCCTTTTGTATGAGCATTGTGCCACTTAACTACCTAAGAACTGGCACTTGGCAAACTGAGATTGCTAACAGGATATAAGATAGGACCATCAAAGAATAGCATTATAATTTAAGAATTGCACATTCCAGGCGAGAAATAAGGGTGTGGGAACCCAAACAGGTTTATCTGAGGGAAAGACCAGCCATTGTGGGGACAGGTGGTCTAGAACCTGATCTGATCTGGACCTCATACCTTCTCCTTTTACCCCTGCCAGGAGGTGCTGGACTCCTACCAGACCCGGCTGGCCAAACTTGAAATGCAGCAGCAAACCCAGCAACAGGAGGCAATGGAGCTACCCCAGGCCAGTGTGTATAAACTTTATGGACAGCTCATAAACCTGCTGCTGACCATTGCCACCATTCTCTTGGTGTGTGTTTCTACTATTTCAGCCTGTTCCCTTCCTCTCCTGCGCACTCGCTGGCGTGCCCTGGCCACTCTGCTTGTGATTGTCATCATAAGCGCTGCCTGGAAGTACTTCCCTGTCATTCGTCAACAGGAATGGAGAACATGGCTTCCCTCTGCTTGGTAGGCAGAGAAAAAAATGGCACACAAATTTCGTTATCCATCCTGATGCTCTCCAACACTCCCTACTCTCAATGCTTATTTAACTACTTGTTTGTTTATTTATTAATTAAAAATTAAGAGCCTATTCCCCTGTGCTTTCCCACGTGTCTATTTCTCGCTGTGGCTATGCCAAGCTATATGTGATAGTTAACTGAAAAATCATTCCAGGTGACAAGCCTAACTCTAGGTTGCAACATCCAAGATGGGTCAAAAATCTGTAAGGAGCTTGGGTGGTGGTATCCATGCTAAGCAAGGTGACTCAGTAGGAAGTGGGCAGAGAGCTAGGACACACACATGTTCTGAAAGCTGACTTGAGTATGAAAAAAAACCACACAAATGGAACTTGTCCTCAGGTAGAAAAACCTAATTGCATCTTATTACCCCCTAATTAACAAAAGGCACTCTCCATGGCAGTGCTTTTCATATTCAGCTCTTGCTCATGTCAATAGAATTTGCACATAAGAACTTCCCAATGGATTGTGCCTGGTGGGTTAGATCTCTTGTCCCCCATTCTTCAACTCTTAATAGTACTGAAAACCCTCCTGCCAGAGGCAACTGCTTCACCTTGCCTCATGGTTGTCTTGATTGATTGATTGATTGATTGATTGCACCTGCAAGCAACAAAAACTACTCTCCTCTCTCCACAGTTATTACTCTGGCAACTATTGCACCCCCTTCCCATGCATCAAACACTGTTTTGTTACATAGTTTGTAGGATAAAAACTGAGCTTTTATACAGAAGTTAAAAATCTTTATTCTCTATCTCATTCTTCTTGCTGCAGTCAGTTTTGTTTGTTTTTTTCCATTCCCCCCATTGCATTTCTAGCTAGATGTCCCAGGGACACAATAGGCTTTAGTATCAAACACTATGTACAGAAAGGTTCCAGTTGAGCCGTGTTGGGGAGAAGCACTAAGTCCTCAGTGGTGTCCAAGGTGGCTCGTGCTGATTCTCCGTGGTTCTGTCCCACATTAGAATTACGTCAGCTCCTAGACAGAGCTAGAACTCAATACACCCAACCTTGCTGAGGCACAGACACCTTGGAGGACAAACTTTATTCACCTGTCCACCCCTGTGATGCACTCTCTGGTACCAGTGATTTTTTTTTGTAGGAAGGACAGAGCAAAAGGGAATCAAAATAGGTGCTGCATGGTCAAATTGTGAATTATATTGGTTCACATCCACCAACTCATTCATCCACAGGAATCAGTGTGTTGAACTTGGGATGTGTGGTCTTCGGGGCAGTTTCAAGGAAGGGCCTTGGACAGAGTTGCTTTACAAAAGCTATATACTTCCCACAAGGAGCCCCCTTAGTTCTGCTCCCTTCTGGGAGACAGAGTAACAAGTGGGAGACTACTTAAGGATCACAGCTGAGGGGAAGGAGTGTCCAAGCAACCCCTGATGTCCCAGGAAAGGTGCACAATGCTGGTATATTTGAGCATGGAATTCTGCATCCTTCACCCCCATCCAAAAACAATTCTCGGAGAAAAACAGAAACATTTCCCTCCCCCAACCACAGGAGAAACAGCAGTACCCCAGCCTGGGGCACAGTCTAAGTTCAAAGGAGAGGATCTGTTGAGATGGCAGGCCAGTATTTCATATGCTCAAAGGGAATCCATACGGCACAGAAGGAAGGGGAGGCTCACAATCACTGGGGCTCTCCTGGGAGGCAGAGTTCTGTCACGGTGTCCATCCACACATGGGGTTCTTATGATGGCGATACAGAGGAATTAGAGACAGATGAGACTTCAGTGCGGGAAGTGGAGGAGACCTCAGAGCCATCATCAACCTTCTTGCCAAAGAGCTGCAATATGCAGTTACGGAACTGCCGGAGAGAAAGGAAGAGGTAAGGTTCTACAAATGTAAGATTCCACACTTATGAAAGAAGAACCAGCTGCACTAAGATGAGGGACACATGGCTTGTCAGTAGTACAAGTGACAAGTATTGAGGGGTCTTAGTAGACCACAAGCTTAACATGAGTCAACAGTGTGATGCAGGAGCAAAAAAGGTTAATACTAGTTTAGGCTGCGTCAACAGAAGTATGGTGTCCTAGTCAAGGAAAGTCATAGTATCACTCTATTCTGCCTTGGTCAGACCACACCTGGAATATTGTGTCCAGTTTTGGGCACCACAATTTAAGAACGATGTTGACAAGCTGGAAAGTGCAGAGGATGGCAACCAAAATGATCAAGGGTCTGGAAATCAAGCCTTATGAAGAATGTTTGAGGGAGCTAGGTAAGTTTAGCCTGGGGAAGAGGAAACTAAGAGGAGATATGATAGCCATCTTCAAGTATCTCCAGGGCTGTCACATGAAAGATGGAGCAAGCTTGTTTTCTCCTGCTCTGGAGGGAACCAGAGGTTTCAAGTTACAAGAACGGAGATTCCAACTCAACATCAGGAATAACTGTCTGATGGCAAGAGCCATTTGACAATGGAATGGGATCCCTCGGAAGGTGGTGGACTCTCCTTCCCTGGAGATTATAAAGCAGAGGTTGGGTGGCCACCTGCCATGGATGCTTTATCTGAGATTCCTGCATTGCAAGGGGGTTCTATTAGATTACTCTTGGGGTCCCTTCCAACTCTACAGTTCCATGATTCTAAGAGAGAGGGCGAGTGGGTGGAGGAAATGGAGACAAGGTTAATCAGAACTGGCAAGCAGTTCTACATGCCTCCAGTATGTATAGTTATACAACATGCGTCATCTATAAGGCCATTCATCCTACATGGGGTTTTCTGTCCATAAATCCCTTCCCTTACAACTCTGGTTTTCAGTACTTTAAATATCTTGGCTAGCCTCTTAATTCTCCATTTTACAGTATAGCAGATTACCTGTCTGTTCATGAAGACGTAGATAATGGGGTTGTAGATGGTGGCGCTCTTTGCAAAGAAGGCAGGCAGGGCAGCTGCAAGGGGGTGGAAGGCATAGCCTGGGTTGGCAGCAGCAAAGCAGGCAAAGATCGTATATGGTCCCCAGCAGAAGCAATAGGCAATGATCATAACCACTACCATCCTTGATACTTCCCTCTCAGCTTTCTGTGTAGATTCCGACTCCTTCTGCTGGGCAGCAACCTGTACAAGAGGAAGAGGAGGTGAGATTAAAGATGGTGTTTAGATTATTCCCACACACAGAACATGGGTGAGAGGGATTCAACCTGCAACAAACCTGGTTTAGGTAAAACAAGAGAAGGTCTCATGGGAGACTATATCGAGGTATGTTTCAACCAGGCTATCTTCTCACAAGCAATATACAGTAAGCCATGGAAAAGGGAAGGAATCCAGTGGAAATGAGGGGGGGGGGTGCCAACTGGATCTGGATAACAGGGGCTCACCAAGAAATTAAGCAGGGGCAGAGAGTGGGGTCTGCTACAGAAATGAAAATCCCACTATATTTGTGGGGTCTTGTCTGGCATGCAGCTATGGAGAGAACATTCTACTGTTGGTTGCAATGTGACCAAGGGGATTCCACAGTGGAAGTAGTAAAATGAAGGCATGGTAGAATGTTAGCAATTGGTAGTTTGATCCCAGACAAAGATCCCAGAGGTATGATAGCTCAAGTTTGGGAGAGATGCAGTTTCAGAAATAGGAGAATCAGCAAAAGGGACAGGATTAAGGGTGACTGTTCCTATGTGAAGCTTTGTTCTGAGCCTGAGGGAGAGTCAGGGCATGCAGAGGTGGGGTCCTAGGATAAGGTGGGTGCTCACCGCACGGATAGCGAGCCACACTTGCAGGTAGCAGAGAATGATGACAGCCAGTGGGAGGAAGCAACAGGTGATCATGAGCACAACCATGTAAGACTGAACTCCAGGGTCCTCACTGCCACTGAATACATCTGGACCGCATGATGTCTTCAGACCATGGGGCCAGTACCTGCAGGACAGGGAGAAGAAAGAGGAAGACCATTTTCACAAACAGGACTTAAATCACCTTTGAGTCTCTTCCGCCACTATTTGATGAGAGAACGACTGTCTCTCATCCAGAGCAGTTCAAAAGAGAAAACAGAGCAGTGCAAGGGCGTAGTGGGAGGGGGAAATAAAAAAATACATAGCTAACTGAGGTTCTCCCCCCCCCCGCCCCCCCGCAAATCCTGGCTACAGACATGGAGTGGTGGCCTATGTGATATGAATAAACATTCTAACCATTCTGTAGTTTTAACATTCCTGTGACAAGCTGTTTGACACAAACTGCTTTAAGCCTTATACATAAATGCCCATTGCCTGAGGCAGTACTTGAATAGAATACCTTACTTAAGCTTCACAACCCCAGGAAAATTTCCCCATGCCAAAAGCTACATGTAATATCTCATGGACTGTAAAAGGGGCAGATTTTCTCACAGCAAGGAACTCCATGACCTCTTCTTTCCCTATAATCTTTCTCAGTGGACATTGCCTGGCTTGAACAGTTCTGTGTTACTTTGGCAAAGCTTGTGGCACTTGTCCTGCTAGCACAGTTGAGACGGAATAGGGTCTAACCTTCCCAGTCCCCATCATCAGCCCTTCTTTTTATGTACATGTGCTTACATTACTTGCTTCTCTCCACAGCTGCTGCCGGTCCAAGTCTCTCCTCACACTCACCTACTCCAGCCAAAGATGGGTGGTGCTGTCCAAATACAAGACCACACCCAGGAGAAGACAATGCCAGCCATGGCCAATTTGGCATCAAACTTGACATTTCCAAAGGGCTTGCAGACAACAACCCAACGCTCCCAGGAGATAATGGCTAAAGACCAGAGGGCTGTTATGCCTGTGGGAGAGGAAAGAACAGAGGGAGCAGTTGTCACAAAAGGGAGTATGGATTCTACCATGAGACTTTGGGACTGTCCCAATTCATCTCCCGTTACCTGGCTTTCTCAGCAACTACATAGTTGAGGGCATTGTAGATCAAACTTTTGCACTTGCTAAACACCATAGCTAAAGAGTTCTGGAATGCACAGAATTCATAGGAGGAAGACAAGCAGGGATAAGGGTGGGGCTGGCATTCCTTCTACCCCATAAATTCCTGACAAGGAGAAGCAGGGTGGAAAGAGTGTGGTGATCTTGGAAGACGACAGGACTCTGGCTTGTGATTAAATGGGGGTAAATATATGAGCCAGGAGGGATAACATGGGGAAGGAATAGGATGGCAGAGCATTAAGCAGAAATTATTGTAAATAAGAAATCCCTTGGCCTCTTACCACAAGCAGACACGGTGTATCCTTCCAACACACACATGGGATGACCAAGAATGAAATAGCCAAAGATCTGGTTGATGACGCTGATGGTGCTGGCAATAACTGTCTCACCCAGATCAGCTATTGCCAAGTTCACCAAAATCCAGTTGAGTGGATGCCGTAGCTTCTTGAATTTGGCAGTGGCCACCAATACCAAACCATTAGTGAAGACTGAGGCAACGACCACAAAGATCATCCAGAGAGAAGTGATGTTATAGACCCATCGTGGTGCAATGTGATAGTTTGGACCTTCAAAAGGGTCTGCGAAGGAGGGAAAAGGTTAGGAGTTGGAGGGATCCCAGCCTGCCTCACAAGATAATCCATCAGGAATCTACTGTACCAAGACTTGGGAAGGCATCTTCCCATATTTTCTTAGTGTCCCTTCCCTTGCAGACCGTACAGGGTCCTTCCCCTTCACAAGTCATACACCAGGAAAGTGGATAAGGTTACACCTCTCTCTAGTTGCACACAGAGACCTCCACCTGGACCAGCTGAGAACCCTTCCTTGTCTAGTCCCAAAAACTTTCCAGAACTTTTCCCCAAAAAACTTGGGCAAATTCCACTTTTCGAACACTTGTCCCCTAGACAGGCTTGTAACCAACTAACCATCCCCCTTGCTGCATCACTTGCTCTATCAAGGTTCAACTAAATGCCAGTGCACCTCCATATCTAATCCCCAATTTTAGGCTTCCAACCCCACCCCACCCCGCATTTCTGCTGCCCTGCTGCTGGGCTCACCCCGAGTATTGTTGCTGTTGGTGTAAGTAAACAAGCTGTCTCTGGTGGTATCATCATCTTCATTGCGCCGGCGGGCAGCAAACACAGCCACATCCCAGGCTTCTGTCATGGCCTTTGCTGCCTTCTTTCCCACCTTCCACCTGCACCTGTTTGCTGCCCTGTCCCACTCCCTCCCTTTTTCTTTTTCTTTCCTACTAGATTCTCTCTGTCTCTGTTGCTCTCTGTTTCCCTCTCTCTTTCCCTCGCTACCGCTCAGTCTCTCCCATCCGCTTGTCTGTGCCAGGATCCAGGACAAATACTCATTTATATACCTACCCCCCCAGGTGGATTAAGCACCCAGCTTGGAGCACAAGATCCCCAAAGCCCTTAAATGTTTTATCCCTTAATTGGGCTGCGATTTGGCCCCCTCCCTGTCTCAGCCCCCCCCCCATTTACCATGGCATGAAGGACTCACGCGTACCCTGCGTCACCATGGGTGTCTTTGCCGGACACTTCAGGTGAGGGATGAGCATGGAAGGGTGATTAGAGAGTCAAAAGAGCTCAGCTAATCCCTCTCAGAACGGTCCTTCCTTGCAATTTCCTAATGGCCCATTTTTCTAACTAGGCCAAAGGACGTTTTGGCCCAATTTTCCTACAGCCGGAGATAGCTGTTCATCACTGAAGGCAAGGTTTCAGCCCACCATGGACACACCAACCATGGTGCCACAAAGCAATATGCCTCAGAATTGCCTGTCCTCTGCCAAGGCCAAAACAAACCCCACAAAATGCTTCCTTAAGCAGAACGACAATCATCTTGTGCATGCCACCCCAAGCTCCGAGCGATGCAAGATTCCAGGGCTCTCTGGGTTTGTGTTTCCTTTAGAATGAACCACAGTGGAGACTGGGGGGGGGGGTCCTTATGTTAGATGTTTCATTAAACATATATACAACCTGAGCCTGTGATGGAGGGGTTCACAGCATGAACACCCCAAGGGAGTCTTGCTTTCCCCATAACCGCAGCCTTGGATTCAAACAGAAATCAAACATCTTTTGACAAAGTCCCCCATGATATTCTTGTAAGGAAACTGGCAAAATGTGGGTTGAACGAAGTAACTGTTAGGTGGATTTGTAGCTGGTTGGAGGACCAAAACCAAAGAGCGAGTGGTTGCTGAACAACTCCAGGCACGCCTGGAGGATGTGGACCATTTGGATCCCTTCCAGTCGGGATTCAGGCCTCATCATGGGACTGAAACTGCCTTGGTCGCGCTGGCTGATGATCTCCGGCGGGCTAGGGACAAAGGTGAGAGCTGTTTCTGAGTTCTGCTGGATCTCTCAGCAGCTTTTGATACAATCGACCATAACATCCTTCTGGACCGCCTAGGTTATCTGTTTTCTGACATGATTGAGGATCACAGAGCCAGAGGCAAAGAAGTCTGGAGAGATAAAATCGAGATATGGAAATATGGAAATATCAATGAGAGACAGGACTGAGATTTGGATATGCTTTGAGGTTCAGACTGTAGGAAGCCGATAAATCAAAATTAAAATCAAAATTACAATTTGGAAGACAATTTGATCTTTTTTATTTTATATTTTTATTGGATTATGATTTGATATGTTAATTGGATTTTTTTATTGGAAAATTAATAAAGGCTCTAACAAAGAAAGAAAAGAAAAAAGAAAACCTACATTGGCTCCCAGTATGTTTCCGAGCACAATTCAAAATGCTGGTGCTGACCTTTAAAGCCCTAAATGCCCTTGGCCCAGTATACCTGAAGGAGCGTCTCCACCCGCATCGTTCTGCCCGGATGCTGAGGTCCAGTGCCAAGGGCCTTCTGGTGGTTCCCTCACTGTGAGAAGCCAAGCTTCAGGGAACCAGGCAGAGGGCCTTCTCGGTAGTGGCACCCGCCCTGTGGAACGCCCTCCCACCAGATGTCAAAGAGAAGAACAACTACCAGACTTTTAGAAGACATCTGAAGGCAGCCCTGTTTATGGAAGCTTTTAATGTTTAACAGACTATTGTATTTTAATATTTTGTTGGAAGCCGCCCAAAGTGGCTGGGGAAACCCAGCCAGATGGGAGGGGTATAAATAAATAAATAAATAAATTATTATTATTTATTATTATTATTATTATTATTATTATTATTATTATTATTATTATTATTCCTCATCATCCTGGAGAAAAATGACAAGTGGGGTGCCAGAGGGCCTGTTGTTGTTCAACATCTTTATAAACAACTTGGATGGAGGATTTGAGGGGATGCTCATCCAATTTGCAGATGACACCAAATTGGGAGGGGTAACTAATGCCACAGAAGACAGAATTGGAATTCAAAATGACCTTAACAGATTGGAGAACTGGTCCCAAGCTAACAAAATGAATTTCAGTAGGGACAAATGTAAGGTTCTGCACTTAGGCAGGAAGAACTAGATGCACAAATATAAGATGGGGGACAGTTGGCTTACTAGCAGGACATGTGGAAAGGATCTAGGGGTCTTGGTGGACCAGAAGCTCAACATGCGTCAGCAGAGTGATGCATGCAGGAGCAAAATAATAATAAATAAATAAAATTGCTAACGCCATTCTAGACTGTATCAACAGACGTATGGTGTCCTAATCAAGGAAAGTCATAGTACCACTCTATTCTGCCTTGGTCAGACCACACCTGGAATATTGTGTCCAGTTTTGGGCACCACAATTTAAGAACGATGTTGACAAGCTGGAAAGTGCAGAGGATGGCAACCAAAATGATCAAGGGTCTGGAAATCAAGCCTTATGAAGAATGTTTGAGGGAGCTAGGTAAGTTTAGCCTGGGGAAGAGGAAACTAAGAGGAGATATGATAGCCATCTTCAAGTATCTCATAGAATCATAGAATCATAGAGTTGGAAGAGACCACAAGGGCCATCGAGTCCAACCCCCTGCCAAGCAGGAAACACCATCAGAGCACTCCTGACCTATGGTTGTCAAGCCTCTGCTTAAAGACCTCCAAAGAAGGAGACTCCACCACACTCCTGGGCAGCAAATTCCACTGTCAAACAGCTCTTACTGTCAGGAAGTTCTTCCTAATGTTTAGGTGGAATCTTCTTTCTTGTAATTTGGAACCACTGCTCCGTGTCCGCTTCTCTGGAGCAGCAGAAAACAACCTTTCTCCCTCCTCTATGTGACATCCTTTTATATATTTGAACATGGCTATCATATCACCCCTTAACCTCCTCTTCTCCAGGCTAAACATGCCCAGCTCCCTTAGCCGTTCCTCATAAGGCATCGTTTCCAGGCCTTTGACCATTTTGGTTGCCCTCCTCTGGACACGTTCCAGTTTGTCCGTGTCCTTCTTGAACTGTGGTGCCCAGAACTGGACACAGTACTCCAGGTGAGGTCTGACCAGAGCAGAATACAGTGGCACTATCACTTCCCTTGATCTAGATGCTATACTCCTATTGATGCAGCCCAGAATTGCATTGGCTTTTTTAGCTGCCGCGTCACACTGTTGGCTCATGTCAAGTTTGTGGTCAACCAAGACTCCTAGATCCTTTTCACATGTACTGCTCTCAAACCAGGTGTCACCCATCTTGTATTTGTGCCTCTCATTTTTTTTGCCCAAGTGCAATACTTTACATTTCTCCCTATTAAAATTCATCTTGTTTGTTTTGGCCCAGTTCTCTAATCTGTCAAGGTCGTTTTGAAGTGTGATCCTGTCCTCTGGGGTGTTAGCCACCCCTCCCAGTTTGGTGTCATCTGCAAATTTGATCAGGATGCCCTTGAGTCCATCATCCAAGTCGTTGATAAAGATGTTGAATAAGACAGGGCCCAAGACAGAACCCTGTGGCACCCCACTAGTCACTCTTCTCCAGGATGAAGAGGAACCATTGATGAGCACCCTTTGGGTTCGGTCAGTCAGCCAGTTACAAATCCACTGAGTGGTAGCATAGTCAAGTCCGTATTTTACCAGCTTCTTTACAAGAATATCATGGGGCACCTTGTCAAATGCCTTGCTGAAATCAAGGTAGGCTACATCCACTGCGTTCCCTTCATCTACCAGGCTTGTAATTCTGTCAAAAAACGAGATCAGGTTAGTCTGACATGACTTATTTTTCAGAAATCCATGCTGACCATTGGTGATCACAGTATTCCTTTCTAGGTGCTCACAGACTGTTTGCTTAATGATCTGCTCCAGAATCTTCCCTGGTATTGATGTCAGACTGACTGGGCGGTAATTATTTGGGTCCTCTCTATTTCCCCCCTTTTTGAAAATAGGGACAACATTTGCCCTCCTCCAGTCTGCCGGGACTTCGCCTGTTCTCCAGGAATTCTCAAAGATGACTGCCAGTGGTTCTGAGATCACATCTGCCAGTTCTTTTAATACTCTTGGATGCAGTTCATCTGGCCCTGGAGACTTGAATACATCTAAACTAGCCAAGTATTTTTGTACTATCTCCTTAGTTATTCTGGGCTGTGTTTCCTCTGCTGAATCATTTGCTCCAAATTCTTCAGGTCGGGCATTGTTTTCTTTATCGGAGAAGACTGAGGCAAAGAAGGCATTGAGGAGTTCAGCCCTTTCTGTGTCCCCTGTTTGCATTTCACCATCTTCTCCTCTGAGTGACCCCACTGTTTCTTTGTTCTTCCTTTTGCTACGAACATACCCATAAAAGCCTTTTTTGTTGCTTTTAACCTCTCTAGCAAGCCTGAGTTCATTCTGTGCTTTAGCTTTTCTGACTTTGTCTACACGTGCTGGCTATTTGTTTGAATTCCTCTTTGGTGGTTTCCCCCCTTTCCCATTTTTTGTACACATCCTTTTTTAATCTTAACTCAGTTAAAAATTCTTTAGATAGCCACCCTGGCTTCTTTAGGCACCTTCCATGTTTCCGTCTCATTGGTATTGCCTGAAGTTGTGCTTTTACTATCTCCCTCTTAACAAACTCCCAGCCATCATGAACTCCCTTTCCTTTTAGTATTACTGTCCATGGGATCTCACCTAGCACTTCCCTAAGTTTTATGAAGTCGGCTTTCTTAAAGTCAAGAAATTGAGTCCTAGTATGCTTGGCTGCTCCTTTCCGCTGTATAGTAAACTTCAGAAGAGCATGATCACTCGTGCCTAATGATCCTTCCACTTCTACCCCACTAACCAGGTCATCAACATTGCTTAGGACAAGATCTAAAATGGCTGTTCCTCTTGTTGCTACTCTCACTTTCTGGACAATGAAGTTGCCTGCAAGGCCAGTGAGGAATCTGTTTGACCTTATGTTCTTGGCTGAGTTTGACATCCAGCAAATATCCGGGTAATTGAAGTCCCCCATTACTACTATCTCCCTTCCTTTTGCATGCTTGGCCATCTGTTCCAGGAAGGCATCATCTATGTCCTCCGTTTGGCTTGGGGATCTATAGTAAACTCCCACAATGAGGTCCCTGTTATTCTCTCTTAATTTTCTTCCTTCCCTTAATTTTGACCCTTCTCTCTCCCTTAATTTTGACCCTTCTTCTCTCCCTTAATTTTGACCCAAATGCTCTCACTTTGGCTTTCAGGTTCTAAATCTTGGATCTCTTCACAGGTATACACATCCCTGACATATAACGCCACTCCTCCTCCTTTCTTGTCTGGTCTGTTTCTCTGAAATAGATTGTATCCCTCCATTATTACATTCCAATCGTGGGACTTATCCCACCAGGTTTCAGTGATGCCTATTACGTCATATTTAGTTTGCTGTACCAAGAGCTCAAGCTCATCTTGTTTATTTCCCATGCTTTGTGCATTAGTGTACAGACATTGAAGTCCATTAATCATTCCCCCGTGTCTCTTATTTAAGGATTTTTTCCTCCCACCACTAGGTCTGCGTGCTGTTTGCTCCATTTGGTCTATGACATTTGGATGATCATCATCATCAATTGATAGACTCCTACCTTCAGGAGCACTGTCTCCCTCCCCCACATTAGTCAGTTTAAAGCCCTCCTGATGAGGTTTCTGAGATTTTTGGCAAAAACATTCCTCCCAACCGTTGTGAGGTGCAGCCCATCGCTTGCCAGAAGTCCATCTTCAAGAAACTGCAGTCCGTGATCTAAGAATACAAACCGTTCCTGTTTACACCAGCTGTTCACTTCCACTATTTTTCCCTCTCTCCCTGGGCCACGTCGTTCAACTGGGAGGACAGATGAGATGACAATTTGTGCATTTTATTTCTTCAATTTCCTGCCCAGAGCCTCATAGTCTCTTTTGATCTTCTGGAGGCTATTGCTTGCAGTGTCATTGGTTCCCACATGAACCAAGAGGAAGGGGTATTTGTCAGTGGGTTTTATGATTCCTTGCAGTCGTTCAGTTACATCTTGGATCTTAGCCCTGGGGAGACAGCACACTTCCTGAGACATCTTGTCAGGCCCACAGATCACTGCTTCTGTTCCCCTCAGTAGGGAATCCCCTATCACCACTACACGCCTCCTCTTAGGTTTGGTCGGGGTTCTTCCGTGATCTGTCTGTTCCAAGGTCGCCTGCACATTCCCTGAGGACTGACTTTGCTGCTCGTCTTCATATACCTGATCGACTGTAATGAGGGAGAGATCCTCAAATCTGCAGGGCTGTCACATGAAAGATGGAGCAAGCTTGTTTTCTCCTGCTCTGGAGGGAACCAGAGGTTTCAAGTTACAAGAACGGAGATTCCAACTCAACATCAGGAATAGCTGTCTGATGGCAAGAGCCATTTGACAGTGGAATGGGATCCCTCGGAAGGTGGTGGACTCTCCTTCCCTGGAGATTTTAAAGCAGAGGTTGGGTAGCCATCTGCCATGGATGCTTTAGCTGAGATTCCTGCATTGCAAGGGGGTTCTATTAGATTACTCTTGGGGTCCCTTCCAACTCTTTTTATGATTCTATGATATCTCCCTCCCTCCCTCCTTCATTCCTTCCTTCCCTCCCTCCCTTCCTCTTTCTTTCTCTCTCTGACTTCTGCCTGCTTCTAACATCTAGTTCACACACCTCAGCTATCAACTCTTGCTTCTGAGTAAGGCTTTCATTGCATACCACCCTGATTTTATTGTCTTCCTTTCATAACCACTTTGAGGGTTTTTTTAACAATCGAACTATGTATAAATTTTATGAAATAATAAATAAACCACAGATGAAAGAAGAGGAGAAGATGAAACAGGATGGAGGCTTAAAAACAGGATGGAGGTCCTCCCCTTATGACTCCAGATGTTGGGGAGGAGGAAGGCAGATCCACTGTCTCTCTTCATCACCCTTCCTATGGAGTGTAGCACCTCATTGGGGAAGAGCATGGGGGGAGTATTTCACCCATTCAGGGTGAGGAGCAAAACAGGGGGAAGAGGCAGAGCTGGAGACAGAGGAGCATTGCTTCCATAGGTGAAATCAGACACACTCACCCAAAAGGAGTGTACATTTGAACATGCAGGAGTCTCGTGGGAAGAGAGCCTTGTAAGTGAGCTTGCCCCATCTTGTATTCAAAAGCTGGGGAGGAGATGAGGGAGACTGTTGGGACATATTCATTGGTTCTGTTCAGTTCGGCATCTCTTGCCTTGCTTGTGTCCCTTCGGACCATGACTTTTGGACTCAAATCCTGCTGCTGAGTTTGCACATTTATTAGCCTGAATAAATATCTATATTTAGTTTCAAGTAAGAGCCACTGTTGTCGTGCTTTGGGATGGGAGCATGACACAGGGAGAAGAAAATGGGTAGGAGAACCCTGTTCACCACCTCAAGCTTCTGGGAGGAAAGCAGACTATAAATGCAATAGTAGTAGTAGTTTAGTGTAGTTGGTTCGCAGACCATAAACATCATAAACAGTATAGAATTAACACAACCACAGCAGTGAAAAACCACAATATGCATGCATGCATATAAATGTAATTAATTAATGAAACAAAGAAAGAAAGAAAGAAACAAAACAGAGCAATAAGACAGCAAAAAGGAATTTAAGCCAGACTAATGCTGAGGATAACATGTTGCAAAATGTCTTTGCTTGGCAACAGAAAGACACCAGATTTTGTGTCAGATGGGATTCCCTGGAAGGGTGTTCTGCACTCAGAGGGCCACACCTGGGAATGCTGTCTTACTACTTGCCTGATTTCAGAAGGCAGGGGGTCAGGGAGACTCCAATAAGGGCTTCAGGTGATAAGCATAAAATCAGGAAGTGTTGGTGGTCCTTCAAGATACCCAGGTCTCAAACCCTTTAGATCTTTGTTTATTGTCATCACATATTAGCTCTTTTGTTTGGCTGTGTTAAAGATTTAGTCCCATCTGGTGATAGGGAGATATAATAAGGTATGAGAAAACATAAATCCATACACTTTGTTGGGAATACTTTGAGACTCCAGTGAAGTTTTTGGAATACTAGTTATTATTTATTTAATTGAACATATCAGACACTCAAGTGTTTCTATTTCCTTTTTTTCTGTATACAATAAAATTTTATATTTGTCTGATATGTTTAACTAAATGAATAATAATTAGTATTCCAAATAACTAGTATTCCAAATGTGTGTGTGTGTGTGATTGTGTTTAGCACCCACACTTTGAAAAACCATCTGAAAATCTGGTAAAATCCAGCTCTTTTATGGAATTCTGGTCATAATTGGCCCCATTCACTCCTGTGAGTAGCACAGCATGTATGACTGCCCCCTGCCATGTCCATTTTCCATACCTTTGCACAGGACGTTTAACTAGGCAGTATGAAAGTCAGCTCCAGGGAATAGGAATGTGGGTTTCAGAGAAGCAACCTATAAGTCAGCAGTTATGTTTCTGGGGTATGCGGGAGGCACGGGGGTGGGGTGGGGATTTTGATTCAAAATCTACATTTCTCTGAATTTTGCAATGCAGTTCTCCAGCCAAAGAACTTGTCCTAAAAGGCATATGCTAGGGTAAAGTATGCATATAAATGCATATATTTGTGAAGATATATAAAAATGCATTCTACTATGAGAAATTGCTTTGTAAAAAATGTGTATATTAGGAGAAATTTGCATTAAAATGCCAATGAATTTTCATAAGGACTTTTTAAAAATTCAAACTGATGTGGAAACATGAATTGAAAAAATGAGGAACTGACAGAAGCCCAAATGGACATGTTGGTAAACAGCACCTCAAAGCACTGCACAGATTGCTTCACTGGAAATACAACAGCACTGTGGCCTAAATAAGGAATGCAACAGCCTCCTCTATCAGATGGCTGCACAGACTTAACAGGCCCTCTAGTCACAAAATGGCCGTGCAGGGGCAGAACCCGTCACAAAATGGTGACAGATGTCTGTGCAGCTAAAGTCATCAGCACTCAAAAGAGAGGAGAGGTATAGGTCTGTTGGTAGGAGTTTCTGACTCCAAAATATTGAACAAATATTGAACAATAGCAAGTTGCATGTAAAAAGAAATAAATAACTCTTTCCTGTGGGGTGGGGGAAGAGAGGAATCAGTAGACTTGAAGGAACACAAAGGTTTGTAGAAGTGCAAAAAATGTTTAGGAGACCAAAAATGCAAAGGGGAACACACACCTCAGTGGCTTTGTCAGGATGGAGAATGCTTAGTGTACACAGAAAGCTGACTAGGGTTGTCATGCGTCCAGATTTTCCTGGATACGTTCTTTTTTCCAGGGGTAAAAATCTCTGGGTGAATTTTTAGAATCTGCAAGTATGTCCCGGTATTTTTCTTTCTTTCCAAGGGACCATATGCATGCAGTTGTGTCCCTCCCCAGTGCCCTCAAACTGGCTGGGAAGCTGCCCAAGGACCAAGGTAGTGGGGAGGGGAAAATAGGGGGGCAGTGTGTGTGTGTGCGCGCGCGCGCGCGCGCGCGCAGTGGCATAGTTAGAGGGAGGCGGGGAGTGCAGACATGTATTGGGGCACTTGTATTGGGGGGCGGCAGAGAATGCACCTATTCACTGCTTGCCCGCCCTGGTCCCCCCAGCTCCTTGTCTGGCGGCATCTCAGGTTCACAGCACTGCGCTCCCCTGGGCCAGGAAGCCCAGAGTCCCTCCGTGAGCCCTGTTGCCCGCTTCATGGCGAGGGAAGTGCAGGCTGAATCTCTCCGGAGGAGTAGGGAGCGGCAAAAGCAGCACTGGTGGCAGCTCTGTTATTTTCAGTGGGGGGGGGCAATGTATGTGTGTGTGTGTAACTGAGTGTGTGAGGGAGAGTGCGAGGGCAATGTGGCAGTGCCGGTGGCTCAAATGTGTCCTCTTTTTTGCTCTTCAAAATATGGCAACCCTAATGCTGATTGAATGTTGGCCAGGGCAGAAAATCAAGTAGGAGAAAAAGAAGAATACGTTGGAGTGTCCTGGTTAGTGCTCCGCAATGCACCCCCTGAATGACACAGGGTTGGAGGCCGTAACATGGCACGGCCTCTTAACTTTTCCACCTGAAGAAGCCACTACAATAAATGACTACCTCTCACTTAATGGTAAGGGGGCATCTGAATCGTGTGGATATAGCATCAAGAATCATGGTGTCTGAGTCTGGAAAACAAGCAGTCATAAGGATATTTTTAAAAGGTGCGGATCCCACATGTTGATGGTCACACTGATGACTTAGAAGTTTTGTGAAGACGGCAAAATGAAGTGGAACTTTTTAATAGACTCTGGTTGGCCATATTCCTTGTGATGGGCCAAATAGTTGAAGGGCTGTCACACGGAAGAGAGAGCAAGCTTGTTTTCTCCTGCTCTGAAGAGCAGGGACCAAGCCAATGGATCCAAATTACAAGAAAGGAGATTCCAACTAAACATCTGAAAGAACTTTCTAACCCTCAGAGCTGTTTGATAGTGGAACAGACTCATGGAACCATAGAATCTTAGGGTCGGAAGGGATTCCAAGGATCATCTAGTCCAACCCCCCGTAAAGCAAGAATCTCAAATAAAGTCCCTTGGAAGGTTGTGTACTCTCCTCCATTGGAGGTTTTTAAAGAGAGGTTGAATGGCCGTCTCTTGAGGATTTTCTAGCTGTGATTCCTGCATTGCAGATATTAAGCTGGGCTGGGTCACTTCCATTGCTGCTCCAGAGTAAATTGCTGTTATATCACTTGAGTGTATAGGTCAGGGCAAAGGTCCACCTGGAGCACCCAGCAGGGGGAACGAAATAAAGAGCAATGCTCTGCTGAGAGCAGGGACAGGGCTGACATTGGAAAGCTGATGTGCCTAACTATGAGAAATATCCAGGAAATTGCATTTAAACAAGAGTGTGGTTGTGGCTTAAAAACTCCCCTTGCTTTCTTTGTCCTATATTGCTGCTGGCAGCTGTATTTGGATCACCTTCGTAGGCAGGATAGTTCCCTCTCACAGGTGTTCCCAGACTGTGATCTTCAAGCTTAATTCTGTGGTCTGCAGAATAGACACTGAAGATGAAAGAATGCTCAACCATTGTATTAAATATTCATATTGATTGTCAGTTGTATTTGTATTGCTTCTTTTATTTCTCATATGCTGTATCTTACTGTATCATATTTTTAATTCTATGGAACTCAAATTGTAATACAATATATGAGAAATAAAAAGGCAATAAAAATACAATTGTCAGTCATGCAGCAATGCAGCATCCAGCACATTTGCACCTGATCCTACAGGCAGGAAAATCATGGAGTGGTCAGGCAAGTCTTTGAAGGTTCGGAGGGAGAGGGGGGGCGGTTATGAGCCGCTGCTGCCCTGTCAGGATGGAGGGTGAGCCCATTCTTTAGAGAGAGTAAAAGGAAGAAATGAGATGGGACTTTACTCCTCTCCTCTCCAGTTGTATAAATAGAAAGCAGGACAAAACATTAATGGAACCTTAATTGCTAATTAGGGTTAAACAGGAGATCAGAGGAGATTAAAAGCCTGGCAACATTGTGCACAGGTGAGCGCAAGAAACAAGATGGGGGGGGGCAAAGAAGTCAAGAGCTACAGGAAGGGAAAGGCGGAAGGGTGTGTGTGGTTGCAGCACCACAAATCACTGCTGCCATTCATCCAAGATGCTGACAGAGTTGGGGCCCAGACCAGTTGGAACAACAGACCCTAATTTTTCTGACAATACAGTGGTACCT
The DNA here is from genome assembly GCF_964252035.2 of Podarcis erhardii. Taxonomy (NCBI): domain Eukaryota; kingdom Metazoa; phylum Chordata; class Lepidosauria; order Squamata; family Lacertidae; genus Podarcis; species Podarcis erhardii. The sequence goes on from NC_138515.1 coordinate 1,942,248, forward strand.
CAGGTTAAGAACTTAATTCATTCTGGAGGTCTGTTCTTAACCTGAAACTGTTCTTAACCTGAAGCACCACTTTAGCTAATGGGGTCTCCCGCTGCCACTGCGCCACCCCCGCACAATTTCTGTTCTCAGAAGCAAAGTTCTTAACCCGAGGTACTGTTTCTGGGTTAGCGGAGTCTGTAACCTGAAGCGTATGTAACCTGAGGTATCACTGTATTCACTTCTCTCTTGTAACTCATATACATAACCTAACTGGGGTCTCTGTCAGGGCTGTTGTGAGAAGAAGGCAGGGCTACACCTTGAGAATGACTGCTTCAGAAGGAAATGGGAACAGAGGCGGTTTTAGAGCGGTGTGCTTCAAATTTTAGTGCTGCACTGGGCACCATTGAAATCTGACAGCCCAAAGCCCACCGCTGGTGGGAGGTGGTAACACCCAAGGCAGCAGTTTGTTGGTGCCATTAATGGCGTTTGAGTGGGAAACACAAGTGGTGATCCATAATGAAATGGATCACCCCCCAATGAAATGAGTAGAAGCTGTATAGGAATATACGGTAATCAAGGTGCTTCATAAAGGTAAAGGTAAAGGGTACCCCTGCCCGTACGGGCCAGTCGTGTCCGACTCTAGGGTTGTGCGCCCATCTCACTTAAGAGGCCGGGGGCCAGCGCTGTCCGGAGACACTTCCGGGTCACATGGGCAGCGTGACGAAGCTGCTCTGGCGAGCCAGCACCAGCGCAGCACACGGAAACGCCGTTTACCTTCCCGCTATAAAGTGGTACCTATTTATCTACTTGTACTTAAGGGTGCTTTCGAACTGCTAGGTGGGCAGGAGCTGGGACCGAACGGGAGCTCACCCCGCCGCGGGGATTCGAACCGCCGACCATGCGATCGGCAAGCCCTAGGCACTGAGGTTTTACCCACAGCGCCACCGGCGTCCCTTAAGTTGCTTCATAGTCCCCATTAATTTCTGTGGGTAATAACCAGTGCTAATCATACTCAGAGTAGGCCCACTGAAATGTGTGATAATACTGGCTCTCATCCATATTCACCAAGGCACCAAGTGGCCACTTCAGTTGCCCGAGATGTTTCTGTTTATTTAAGCCTTCCCTGAGGGATAACTTTCAAAGGGAGGTAACCTCTCTTACAAAACCATGTTCCATATAAGTGAGTACTTTAGCTGCATCTCTCAGCTGCCAGGATTCAGTAATTCTCCAAAGGTTCATAAGGAAAGCAGTGAAGGACATTCACAGGATGTCAGCAGTTACAGAATCATAGAGATGTGTGTAACTTTACAGCAACACAACAGCCAACTCTAAATAGGGCTGCATCCAGACAGGTAGCTCCAGGGCCCAGTCTTTGCTCTTCCTTTGAAAGCTGCAAGCGGAACTGCAACTGATTTTCTGTAGTACCAAGAGTATTGCACTGTTTCTGTGTGCCCAGGCCACTCTGTTCTGTCCACAGCCATGGGCTTGACACAGGTCAGCCACTAGAACCACTGAGGGGGGCATCATTCTATAACCCATTTTAAATTGATCTTTTAATTAGGACTGCAATACTTTACCTGTTATAATTTATTCTTTTATGAAAGAGAGTTACAGTGTTGTAGCACCATGAATCTCTCATGTTAATATTTAATTTTATCATTTTTTAAATATCTTTATCTAGTCACCACCTTTAATTGTGTTGACGGAAAAAGGTTTGTTGGGTTTTTTTAAAAAAATAATGTTAGTGCTTTGCCTCTCTTTCACTGAAGATCAATATACAGCATAGTGTAATGAAAATACTGATTAAAAATAATTGGGTCATAAAATGAAGGTCATACTGAAAGTGTGATGGTCTATGATAGGTTCTACTTCCTGAGTTTATACTGCCCATTTCAAAACCCTGCCTTAAAAAAAAAAGGTTGTGCTAAAGACATGGGTCTATTCTTCCATTCTGAAAAAAGCTGGACTTTTTGCAGTTTAAAAAACACTAAAGAACCAAAATGGGTGAGGGGGATACAGGATGACAACGAGGGGTTGGTGGCATCATGTGGTTTAGTGTCCCATAAGAAATGGATGAACAAAGCATTGCAATTCCATATTATTTTGGGTATTAATATTTGATTGAAAGAATTTCAATTACCAGTATAAAGAAATAAAGTGATACAGAGAAAAAAAGAAAAGAAAAATGTAGAGAAGGAAACAACATATAAAAATTAAATGTAGTATACTCCCATACATTCTTATTTAAATATATATGATGTTATTATCCTAATACATATGTAGATATTAATAGCTTACTACATTCTTCATAAACTCATTCCAAATGTTGTCATATTTATCCAAAGTCTATGTCTGTAAGCAGTCCATTCATAAGTTGCGAGTGTTGTCATATTGTCCATCTATTGATTAAAGGGGATCATATCTTCATTTTTCCAATTCATCAGTATCAGTCTCTTGGTCACCATTTTCATTGTCCCATTTTTAACTTCCATACAATAGGTATATAGTTAAAAGAATATTCTCCGCTAAAAGTTACACTCTGAATATTATTTTCTGTTGTGTAAGTCTTAATTTAAACTCCATCAATACCTTGAGTTTTGAGGCTAAAATACTTTCTCACTGTCTGGATAATACTGAAAGTTCCAATTCTTTATTCCAATCATTTCTTAAAGTTTGCATACCAAACTTATTTGTTGTTAATAAATATCTTTTAAAAGTAATCACTGGCTTTTTAGTTTCAAGTGAGCTATCCAGTTGCTCCAATATCTCAGGTGTCTCAGAAGCTGAGAAGGCTGACGGCCCAAACTCTTCTTAGGAGATGTTGCAATTGGAGATATTGCCACTGGGCCTCATCTGATGGATGACATTTTTTGTCTTAAAACAGCATAAGTATAAAATTCATCTTCCTCATCTATCAGCTGGTCCAAAGTCAACACACCTGCTTCCATCCAGTTTTTCCATGTTACTATATTTTTTTGCAATTTTTAGAGTAGGGTTTCTCCACACAGTAAGTTTAGCATGTGAGAATGAATCAAATTTGTTTTTATTAGACAATATATTCCATCTAACTGACTTAGTGGTTTCCAGAGTCACCTGGGATTTTGAATATTTTGATCCTAGTATTGTCCAACCAACCAAAGGTGCTCTATGTATGTATTCTAGAGTTACCCATGTCAGAAAATTTATACCAACAGTGGTTTTCCAATATTTAATACTTGACAGCAAATAAGCACCATGATATAGTTCCAAATTTGGAATTCCAAAACTGCCTTCTTTAATTTGTAACTGAATTCTCTGCAAGGATATTCTTGGTGCTAATAATAATAATAATAATAATAATAATAATAATAATAATAATAAATTTTATTTATATCCCGCCCTCCCCAGCCAAAGCCGGGTTCAGGGCGGCTAACAACACTAAAACAGTGCAACATTATAAAAACATTCTAAAAATTAATTAAAATCAAAATTGATGGCAACCATAAACTAAAGTTCTGTAAAGATTGCCAAAGTAGGGAGTCAGGCAGCGCCCTGACCAAAGGCCTGGTGGAACAGCTCTGTCTTGCAGGCCCTGCGGAAAGATGTCAAGTCCTGCAGGGCCCTTGTCTCTTGTGACAGAGCGTTCCACCAGGTTGGAGCCGCAGCCGAAAAAGCCCTGGCTCTAGTTGAGGCCAGCCTAACCTCTCTGTGGCCTGGGACCTTCAAGATGTTTTTATTTGAAGACCGTAAGTTCCTCTGTGGGGCATACCAGGAGAGGTGGTCCCATAGGTACGAGGGTCCTAGGCTGTATAGGGCTTTGAAGGTTAAAACCAGCACCTTAAACCTGATCCTGTACTCCACCGGGAGCCAGTGCAGCTGGTATAGCACCGGATGAATGTGATCTCGCAGCGAAGACCCCATAAGGAGTCTCGCCACGGCATTCTGCACCCGCTGGAGTTTCTGGGTCAGTCTCAAGGGCAGCCCCACGTAGAGCGAGTTACAATAATCCAGTCTGGAGGTGACCGTCGTGTGGATCACAGTGGCTAGGTCAGGGCGAGAGAGGTAAGGAGCCAACTGCTTAGCTTGGCAGAGATGAAAAAATGCCGCCTTTGTTATAGCTGCAATCTGCGCCTCCATGGAAAGGGAGGTGTCGAAGATTACACCCAAACTGTTAACGGACGGTGCTGGCACTAATTGCACCCCTGCAAGAGATGGGAGTTGCCCCCTCAATCCCATATCGTCCCGTCCCAGCCAGAGGACCTCTGTCTTCGAAGGATTTAACTTCAACCAGCTCCCACATAACCATCCAGCCACAGCTTCCAAGCATCTGATCAGTTTGTCTGGGGCCGAGTCAGGATGGCCATCCATCAACAGATAGAGTTGGGTGTCATCAGCATACTGATGGCAGCCCAGCCCAAAACTCCGGACAAGCTGGGCGAGGGGGCGCATAAAGATGTTAAAAAGCATTGGGGAGAGTATCGCACCCTGGGGCACTCCACACACCAAGGAGTGGCGCGATGACAATTCCCCCCCAAGCGCCACCCTCTTATTCTTATGGAATAGGACATCCCTAATTTCATTGGAGAAATGTTGGGTGGTGTGGGGCACGAGCACCGCATGGAGTTCTCTTTAACTTCCTCATTCTTGTTCCCAAAACACCTTGCTAAAAAACACCTCTGTGTAAAAGGACAACTCTTTTCTGTGTTACATCATCCTCACGTTGCCATAGCAACCTCCCCCTGGGTTACTGGCAGGGTCTTTTGTCTTTTGCCATGGGTTAATGGCTGGGCCATCATCTCCCTCTGCCCCTCTGTCTGGCTCAGCCTGTCAGCTCACCTTAATCCTCAGGGCTTTGATTTAACCCCAGCACTTAGAGGGGGAAATCTGACACCCAGGGGTCTGGGGGGTCCCTGTTCCTCCACTAACCCATAAACATAATGAGATAACATTGATCTCAACTGCTTCCTTTAGAGCTGCACCAGCTTAAAATGCAGCTAGATTGTTTATTTCCCACATTTTGGATTGGAGGTGGCTTGGGTAAAGCACATCAAAATGCAGTACTTCATAAGAAACAACAGTCTTGTGCGCACTGCTTCCTAAATCAGTGGCGGGAGAGCACTGGATACAGATTGAATGGGAATGTGGGAAGGGGGAATAAATGTGCAATTCATTCCCCCTTCCCACATCTTCTTGAATCTGTTAGAAAAAAACTGCTCCTTTTTCCCTTATGGGGTATCCAGGAGCCCATATAGAGTCCTTATGTAGGTTCTCTATCGGTAGGAGAAAAATAACAGAGGCCAGCCAGAGAATATTGAGAAGCAAAGCAGTTAGTAAGCCTGATCTTTATTAAACTGTTGAAACAGGATGCTCACACACACACCCCAATGCAGGAGGGAGGAGGAACCCAAAACACTGGTGTTCAAGTCCTTATATAAACTTTTGAAATCCCCCCCCCCCTGTAGCTCAAGGCCACCCCCCAATACATCCTACATACATCACTCAAGGGAGAGTCTACCAGGATACCTAATAATGGTCACTGATTGCATTTACCTGGGCATCCTGGCCATTCTTTTGTGATGGTAAATACTCAGTTCCCGAATCCAGGTCACAGGCTCACCCTATTCATACACAAATACACACTTAAGACAGGTAAGCAAAAGACAATGGGGAGGTTTTCCCATTTCCTTCCTCCTTGCAGAGAAACATTTGAGGTCAAATTGGGAGAGTCAAAATGGTTTCAGGACTGTTTTCCTATACTGTTTCAGACATGTGGTTTGTTTGTTTGTTTGTTTGTTTATGTGTTTGCCTGGTACATTTATGAACATTTACAGTCATACCTCGGGATAAATGTGCTTCAAGTTAAGTATTTTCGGGTTGTGCTCCGCGGCAACCTGGAAGTAACGGAGCACGTTACTTCCAGGTTTCGCTGTGTGCGCATGTGCGCGCATGCACAGACAGTCAAAATGACATCACACGCATGTGCAGAAGCAGCGAAATGTGACCCGTGCATGCGCGGATGCAGCTTGCGTTCGCTTCAGGATGCGAACGGGGCTCCGGAACAGATCCCGTTCGCATCCCAAGGTACCACTGTATTTTATATCTTAGACCTTATAACAATGTGGTTGTGTACACATTACCACTCACTCTCACTTCAGTGGGCTACCACCACTGGTGTTGGAAGCTGTGTGCACATGACCTTAGCCATAATACATATCTATCTTGTATTTTATTGAGAAATACTCCTGTTTGGTTCATTTATTCTCAAACTAGCTTCCATCCGATTTGAAAAAGTAAGCTACATTCACTTTGCAGTTAAGCTGAGGTGTGTACATTGAAAAAAACATTGTGCAAGCACAAATGATAGCTTCATGAACAGGAGCTGGGGAGACTGCAGGTGTTGGAAAACCAAACAGGCAATGTGCATCAGGTAAGACATGCCTGTGTTTCTTCTCCATTCTTTCACAAAACCAAGATTCTATTTTTAAAAAAATATTTATTAAAATTTCAATAAAAAAGGTTACAAAAATGATAAAAACAAAAAACAAAAAATACAAATTACAGAAAAAAATAAAAACAGTTAAAAATAAGTCCCTCTTTCTATATCTTACAATTCATTTACTTAATTTCATGACTTCCTCACACCTCCCTTTTTTGTATTCCAGTTCAAATAGTTAGTTCAGCAAATCCTTACCCTCTTTGTTTTATCTTAGTTCTTTATCGTCACATATTATAACATTATATTTTCATCTAATATCAATCCATTTTTACATATTCCTATTTAACCTTATTACTAAAACCGCTTAGTTTCATTCCGACATCATTTTAACATTCATTAATTTTACAGTGTTTCAGTAAATAGTCTTTAAATTTCTTCCAATCTTCTTCCACCAACTCTTCTCCCTGGTCTCGGATTCTGCCAGTCATTTCCACCAATTCCTAATAATAATAATAATAATAATAATAATAATAATAATAATAATTTATTATTTGTACCCCGCCCATCTGGCTGGGTTTCCCCAGCCACTCTGGGCGGCTTCCATAGGGAAGTGCTGGGTGAGATCCCATGGACAGTAATACTAAAAGGAAAGGGAGTTCATGATGGTTGGGAGTTTGTTAAGAGGGAGATAGTAAAAGCACAACTTCAGGCAATACCAATGAGAAGGAAACATGGAAGGTGCCTAAAGAAACCAGGGTGGCTATCTAAAGAACTTTTAACTGAGTTAAGATTAAAAAAGGATGTGTACAAAAAATGGAAAAGGGGGGAAACCACCAAAGAGGAATTCAAACAAATAGCCAGCACGTGTAGACACAAAGTCAGAAAAGCTAAAGCACAGAATGAACTCAGGCTTGCTAGAGAGGTTAAAAGCAACAAAAAAGGCTTTTATGGGTATGTTCGTAGCAAAAGGAAGAACAAAGAAACAGTGGGGTCACTCAGAGGAGAAGATGGTGTAATGCAAACAGGGGACACAGAAAGGGCTGAACTCCTCAATGCCTTCTTTGCCTCAGTCTTCTCCAATAAAGAAAACAATGCCCGACCTGAAGAATTTGGAGCAAATGATTCAGCAGAGGAAACACAGCCCAGAATAACTAAGGAGATAGTACAAAAATACTTGGCTAGTTTAGATGTATTCAAGTCTCCAGGGCCAGATGAACTGCATCCAAGAGTATTAAAAGAACTGGCAGATGTGATCTCAGAACCACTGGCAGTCATCTTCGAGAATTCCTGGAGAACAGGCAAAGTCCCGGCAGACTGGAGGAGGGCAAATGTTGTCCCTATTTTCAAAAAGGGGGGAAATAGAGAGGACCCAAATAATTACCGCCCAGTCAGTCTGACATCAATACCAGGGAAGATTCTGGAGCAGATCATTAAGCAAACAGTCTGTGAGCACCTAGAAAGGAATGCTGTGATCACCAATAGTCAGCATGGATTTCTGAAAAATAAGTCATGTCAGACTAACCTGATCTCGTTTTTTGACAGAATTACAAGCCTGGTAGATGAAGGGAACGCAATGGATGTAGCCTACCTTGATTTCAGCAAGGCATTTGACAAGGTGCCCCATGATATTCTTGTAAAGAAGCTGGTAAAATGCGGACTTGACTAAGCTACCACTCAGTGGATTTGTAACTGGCTGACTGACCGAACCCAAAGGGTGCTCATCAATGGTTCCTCTTCATCCTGGAGAAGAGTGACTAGTGGGGTGCCACAGGGTTCTGTCTTGGGTCCGGTCTTCTTCAACATCTTTATCAACGACTTGGATGATGGACTCAAGGGCATCCTGATCAAATTTGCAGATGACACCAAACTGGGAGGGGTGGCTAACACCCCAGAGGACAGGATCACACTTCAAAACGACCTTGACAGATTAGAGAACTGGGCCAAAACAAACAAGATGAATTTTAATAGGGAGAAATGCAAAGTATTGCACTTGGGCAAAAAAAATGAGAGGCACAAATACAAGATGGTTGACACCTGGCTTGAGAGCAGTACATGTGAAAAGGATCTAGGAGTCTTGGTTGACCACAAACTTGACATGAGCCAACAGTGTGACGCGGCAGCTAAAAAAGCCAATGCAATTCTGGGCTGCATCAATAGGAGTATTGCATCTAGATCAAGGGAAGTAATAGTGCCACTGTATTCTGCTCTGGTCAGACCTCACCTGGAGTACTGTGTCCAGTTCTGGGCACCACAGTTCAAGAAGGACACTGACAAACTGGAACGTGTCCAGAGGAGGGCAACCAAAATGGTCAAAGGCCTGGAAACGATGCCTTATGAAGAACGGCTAAGGGAGCTGGGCATGTTTAGCCTGGAGAAGAGGAGGTTAAGGGGTGATATGATAGCCATGTTCAAATATATAAAAGGATGTCACATAGAGGAGGGAGAAAGGTTGTTTTTGTGCGATTTATTGATTAGGGCGTGACCTGCTAATTTGTTTACGATCCAAATTAGCTCTTTACAGCGGTCCGGCGCGCTTCCTCTCAGCTGCGCAATCTGCTCCGTCCAGTCACGCCTTGCAGAGTAAACACAGCGGCAAAGCTGTCACTTAGCTTCAGACAAACACACAGAGTACCGGTTTGTCTATTAACAGTTCTTTATTGTGACATTTCTCAGAAAAATACCCCCGGACTTCTCGCAGCCATGACAAAACTGCGTCCTTCTCCCTCAAAGACAAAGAGGAACAGGGAAATCTCCTCCCACATTCGAATCCTGACGTCAGAATGTTGAGGCATCATGGGAACAACTTAACCTGTTAAGTTCTGAACTCCAACACCCCCTCTTGCGTCACATTCTGACAAGACCTGTGGAACATCCACACAACTCCCAGATTCACACTGTGCAAAACTTACCCATGCACCTGTGGCCTGATACCTTTCAGGTGGAATACCCTTCGTTGTGCGACTGGACCGCCTGGGCACAAACTCAGGTGTTTCCTCTGACTCACTGTCACCAGCAGGTGTGTCCTCTGTATCACGGGATTCCCCCTCTGACTTAAAGCATCTTCGAATCCTCTCCATTACACTCACAGGAGAACTAGGCTCACTCTTGGGCTCTCTTTTAACAACTTGTGGAGACGCCCCATCCTGCTCCTGACCTTGGTCAGTGACCTGATCGTCATCAGCAGACTCAGCCTCTCCTTCCTCCTCATCAGAACCTTCCTGCTCTGAATCAGAAAGACATTCTGAAAGAACATCACACTTTGCAGGAGTCTTTGACCTTTCATCCTGCTCATAGAATTCAGCGTGTTTACTGATCAGCACCTTACTCTGATCACCTGATGGGTACGCAAACCTCCATGCACGCGCTGCTGGCTCATACCCACAGAAGATCATTTTCTGGAACTTGGATCCATCTGGCCCTTGCAAAGCCTTAGGCACCGGCACAGATGCATTCGAACCAAACGACCGCAGAAAATGAATCTGGGGTTTCCTGCCATGCAACAAACAATAAGGTGTGTCACCTACTAGTGAATTGTAGGTACGATTCCAGGTGAAGCTCACATACCTGACCGCCTCCAACCAAAACCTTGGAGGTAACCCAGAGTCTGCCAGCATCACCTGTGCAGCCTTAACCAGAGCTTCGCTCCTAAGCTCTGCCACCCCCCTCTGATTGGGTGAAGTAACTGTGTGACGTATCCCTTTCTTGTGAAAGAACTTCTGCAAAGCAGATCCAGTAAACCCAGCACCTCTGTCACTGGCGACTGCTTGCACTTTGGTGGAGAACCTTAGTTCCACCTCCTCAATCCAACCTTTAATCAGCTGTGCTGCATCTTCCTTGGATTTGAGACCATGAGTCCAGGTGTTCTGCGTAAAGCTATCCTGCATCGTCAGCAGAAACCTGGCCCCTCCCAGACTTGGTTCCTTTACGGGACCCGACAGATCTATGTGAACCAGTTCAAAGGGTTTTGTGGTTACCCTCTCCACCTTTGGGTAACTGCACCCTTTTACCTTTGCCTGTCTGCAAGTTTCACAATTTATGGCACTTCCACATTCTTTAATCTTACAGCCTTTGGAAACCTCAGGTAGCACTTGTAGTTCTTCTAAAGAACCATGAGCTGTCCTTGAATGCCAAACACAAGAACATGAAACATGAGCGGGAACTGTAGCACGCAGGGCTTGTGCTTTCTCAACCTTCCCCTCACCCTCCAGAGGCGTTTTAAGAATGAAGAGGTCATTCTGCCCCTTTTTAACCTTGGCAAGTATCTTCCCTCCTTTGGAGATTGTGCAGACAGCATTCTCAAAACAAACCTTGAACCCCTTTTTTAACAAATAAGGCACAGATAAAAGACAGTGATGCATCCCTGGGACGGTGCACACTTCGACCTTTTCCTGCAAAACAGAAAGAGAAATTGTTGCAACATTAGTTACATTTCTTTTTTGTCCATTTGCAAATAAAACAGTTTTCCCAGCTGGAATTGCCTTGCAATTCCACATCTCGACAGCAGGGGTCTCTGGAATCAAATTGCAATTAGCTGCAGAGTCTATAACAAAGCAAAACTCAGAGTCTCTCTCACAGCGGTCCTGAAGCAATGCCAGACTGGCTGTCAGATGATAAGCTTCTTCCTCCGCGTTTAGCACGTCCACCTGACTCAGTCCCACGCCTGGCTGTTTTTCCAGGCTGGTTGCCATGGAAACCCGGCTGGTTCCCATGGGAGTTGACCTTGGCAACATCCTGCCGCGACTCTCTGCTCCGGTGGGGGCAATTGCGACGCAAAAGTTCAACTCCAGTGGAAAAACACTGCCCGGGGCTCCTTTCAGCCGGCCTGGCCCTCCTTCTTCCGGAAAAGCTCCTTCTGCCAGCCCTGCCCCCTCTGAACTCCACTCCAGCATTCACAGAGGAAATTTTTTTAAACTTGCCTTTGGAACTCTTCGCCCCCCCGATCTGCTCACCAGCGCTCCTTGAGGCTGTTTGATGAACAGGGGCTACTTCTCCAGCTTCTCCAGGGCTCTGGCCTCCTGCTGAAGTTTCACACAAACTTCTCAGCACATCCCAGGCAGCCCTTGCTGACTTTACGCCCTCCAAGTGGGTTTTCAGCGATGCATCTACGCATGCTTTCAGCATATCAAGCTCTCTTTGCATTCTCTGCTGGCTATCTTCAGGCAACGCAGCCTCACAGCCTGCAACGTCTGTCAGGGGTAGTGGCTCTTTCTGGCTCACATCCCAAAGCCCAGTAACCAAGAACCAACCTCTCACTCTTCTGCTCCAAGTTGCCCAACTTTTTAAAGTGAGCTTTTCAAGCGGAATGTCCTCAAGGACCTGGCTCTCTGCCATCTTCTCCCGTTCTCCCGAGGGGCCCCCAAGCTGTACTCACTGATCACCAGCTCTTCCGGCTCCCGTCCGTGGAGAAACGATTCCCTGCTGCTCTCAGCACTGCAGCAACTCAGCAACTCTGCTTCTCAGCATCAGCTTTTGCCTCTTTCAGCCAGCTGTTTGCCTCAGAGCCAGACCTCCGCCTCTGGCAGCTCCTCTGCCTCAGAACGCAGACTTCAAAGCATTCCGGCAGCCTCCAGCGACAGCTTTACAAGCGGTAAATCAGGCCTCCATAACCTGTGCGATTTATTGATTAGGGCGTGACCTGCTAATTTGTTTACGATCCAAATTAGCTCTTTACAGCGGTCCGGCGCGCTTCCTCTCAGCTGCGCATTCTGCTCCGTCCAGTCACGCCTTGCAGAGTAAACACAGCGGCAAAGCTGTCACTTAGCTTCAGACAAACACACAGAGTACCGGTTTGTCTATTAACAGTTCTTTATTGCGACATTTCTCAGAAAAATACCCCTGGACTTCTCGCAGCCATGACAAAACTGCGTCCTTCTCCCTCAAAGACAAAGAGGAACAGGGAAATCTCCTCCCACATTCGAATCCTGACGTCAGAATGTTGAGGCATCATGGGAACAACTTAACCTGTTAAGTTCTGAACTCCAACAGTTTTCTGCTGCTCCCAAGAAGCGGACACGGAGCAATGGTTCCAAACTACAAGAAAAAAGATTCCACCTAAACATTAGGAAGAACTTCCTGACAGTAAGAGCTGTTTGACAGTGGAATTTGCTGCCAAGGAGTGTGGTGGAGTCTCCTTCTTTGGAGGTCTTTAAGCAGAGGCTTGACAACCATACGTCAGGAGTGCTCTGATGGTGTTTCCTGCTTGGCAGGGGGTTGGACTCGATGGCCCTTGTGGTCTCTTCCAACTCTATGATTCTATGATTCTATGATTCTAAACCAAAAATACACTAAAATATCACAGATTAAAAACTTCCCTGAACAGGGCTGCCTTAAGATGTCTTCTGAATGTCAGGTAGTTATTTATCACTTTGACATCTGATGGGAGGGCATTCCACAGGGCAGGCGCCACTACTGAGAAGGCCCTCTGCCTGGTTCCCTGTAGCTTTGCTTCTCGCAATGATGGAACCGCCAGAAGGCCCTCGGCACTGGACCTCAGCGTCCGGGCAGAACGATGGGGGTGGAGACGCTCCTTCAGGTATACTGGGCCGAGGCCGTTTAGGGCTTTAAAGGTCAACACCAGCACTTTGAACTGTGCTTGGAAACGTACTGGGAGCCAATGTAGGTCTTTCAAGACCGGTGTTATATGGTCTCAGTGGCCGCCCCCAGTCACATTCTGGCTGCCACATTCTGGATTAGTTGTAGTTTCCGAGTCACCTTCAAAGGTAGCCCCACGTAGAGCGCATTGCAGTAGTCCAAGCGGGAGATAACTAGAGCATGCACCACTCTGGCGAGACAGTCCGTGGGCAGGTAGGGTCTCAGCCTGCATACCAGATGGAGTTGGTAGACAGCTGCCCTGGATACAGAATTGACCTGCGCCTCCATGGACAGCTGTGAGTCCAAAATGACTCCCCGGCTGCGCACCTGGTCCTTCAGGGGCACAGTTACCCTATTCAGGACCAGGGAGTCCTCCACACCAGCCTGCCCCCTGTCCCCCAAAAACAGTACTTCTGTCTTGTCAGGATTCAGCCTCAATCCATTAGCCGCCATCCATCCTCCAACCGCCTCCAGACACTCACACAGGCCCTTCACCGCCTTCACTGGTTCTGATTTGAAAGAGAGGTAGAGCTGGGTATCATCTGCATATTGATGGACACCCAGTCCAAACCCCCTGATGATCTCTCCCAGCGGCTTCATATAGATGTTAAAAAGCATGGGGGAGAGGACGGAACCCTGAGGCACCCCACAAGTGAGAGCCCAGGGGTCTGAACACTCATCCCCCCCCACCACTTTCTGAACACGGCCCAGGAGGAAGGAGCGAAACCACTGTATAACAGTGCCCCCAGCTCCCAGCCCCTCTAGACGGTCCAGAAGGATGTTATGGTCAGTTGTATCAAAGGCCACTGAGAGATCCAGCAGAACTAGGAAACAACTCTCACCTTTGTCCCTAGCCCACCGGAGATCATCAACCAGCGCGACCAAGGCAGTTTCAGTCCCATGATGAGGCCTGAATCCCGATTGGAAGGGATCCAAATGGTCCGCATCCTCCAGGCATGCCTGGAGTTGTTTAGCAACCACGTGCTCAATCACCTTGCCCAAGAATGGAAGATTTGAGACTGGGCGATAGTTGGCCATACTGGCCGGGTCTAAAGATGGTTTTTTAAGAAGCGGTTTAATGACCGCCTCTTTCAGCGGATCTGGGAATGTTCCCTCACAGAGGGAAGCATTCACCACCCCGCAGAGCCCATCGCCCAGCCCTTCCCAGCTTGCTTTTATTAGCCAGGATGGGCAAGGATCAAGGAGACAGGTGGTTGGTTTCACGCGTCCAAGCAGCCTGTCCACATCCTCGGGGGTAATGGATTGAAATTGATTCCATGCAACTTGACTAGACAGAGCTCTAGCACTCTCCCGTCCCAGCCCTGCTCCCACGGTGGTGTCTAGCTCCTTCCGAATATGAGTGATTTTATCTGCAAAAAACTTTGCAAAATCGTTGCAGGAGATCTTGGGGTCTTTACAAGGCCCTGGTGGTAAAGGTGGTTCCGTTAAATTGCGAACCACCTGAAAGAGTCTCCTGCCACTATTTTCTGCAGATGCAACAGAGGCGGTGAAGAAAGTCTTCTTCGCCGTCGCTATTGCCACTTGGTAGGCTCGACGTTGAGCTCTAACCTGTGTCCAGTCAGATTCGGAGTGAGTTTTTTGCCATCGACGCTCTAGCCGTCTCAACGATTGTTTCATCACCCTCAGCTCCGAAGAAAACCACAGGGCTGTCCGGACTCCATGCAATCGGAGAGGGCGCTTCGGAGCCAGACAGTCGATAGCCCTGGTTAACTCCGCATTCCAGCGGGCCACCAGGGAATCAGCTGAAAGGCCATCAACATGGGATAAAGCATCCCCTACCACTCTCTGGAAACCATTTGGATCCATTAAGTGACGGGGGGTGGACCATCTGAATTGGTCCCACCTCCCTGCAGAGGGGAAGGGTCGCGGAGAAGTCCAGTTGCACCAGGAAGTGATCTGACCATGGCACTTCTTTTGTTTCACTTTTACTTAGTGTCAGATCACCCACGTCACTAGAGGTGAACACCAGGTCTAAGGCATGTCCGTGACTATGAGTTGGGCCAAACTTATTTAAGGACAGCCCCATGGAGGCCATGCTTTCCACGAAGTCCCGAGCAGCCCCTTGTAAGGTCGTGTCGGCATGGATGTTAAAATCCCCTAGGGCAACCAAACTAGGTGTCTCCAGGAGAAAATCCGCCACGACCTGAAGCAGCTCAGACAGGGAATCCTTGGTGCAGCGGGGAGGTCGGTACACCAAAAGGAATCCTGTACTGCCCCTATTGCCCAACTTCCAGAACATGCACTCAGAAAACTGGATCTTCCCAGTAGGACGCCTGGTGCAAGCTAGTGACTTCCTAAAAATCACTGCAACCCCCCCTCCCCGCCCACATGACCTGGGTTGCTGTGCGTAAGAGAAACCTGGTGGGCAAGCAGCGGCAAGAACAGGCCCATCTGCTTCCTCCAACCAGGTCTCTGTCACACATGCCAGGTCAAATCCTCCATCTACAATCAGGTCGTGGATGGCAGTGGTTTTATTCATCATTGACCTGGCATTACACAGCAACACCTTCAGGTCATGTAGCTTTCCCATGTTGATTCCAGTATCCATCCGGTCAAGGCCAGACCCGGAGGCAGGGATAGTCTTCAAACAACGACTAAACCTGCCTCCTCGGTAATGACATGGTCTGGTCTTAGCGTAACTCTGCCTCCTGCCCACGATCACCGAGATCGGATGTCCCAGTGCTTCCCCCCCCAGTGGAACTTGTCCCAGCCATCGTGTTGGCTGGGGCCCCACTCCCAGGCAGCCCTGATCCCACCCCTTAAAAACAAAACACAAACTATACAGAACCAATAAAACAACAATAAAAAGGAACAGAACAATTATACTAAAATTAATCCCCAACCAAATATCCATCCCACCCACCCCCAACAAAGGAAAAAAGGAAAAGAAGAAACAAAAATTTAAATTGCCACCGACTGCTTGAGGACATTTTAAAGCACATTAACCACCTGGAACAGGGAAGCAATGGCAGAACACTTCTCACACTTCCCCAAGAGTTTGTTCCAAAAGTTTGTTCCTGGCCCACGCCCCCTGGGCCAGTTGGAAAAGGCCCTGGAAGGGAGCAGGCCCTGCAGTCCTCACCCAGCCGATGGTCCGAGGCCTCACTGCAGCAGGAGTCCCTTTATAGCTGGGAGAGAGGGCCTGGGCCAGTTGGAAAAGGCCCTTACTTTCATCTGCCATTCTTCCAGGGTGGGTAGATCTTGTGTCTTCCAATACTTTGCGATGAGTATTCTTGCTGCTGTTGTTGCATACATAAAAAAAGTTCTGTCCTTCTTTGGCACCAATTGGCCGACCATGCCCAGGAGAAAGGCCTCTGGTTTCTTCAGGAAGGTATACTTAAATACCTTTTTCAATTCATTATAGATTATCTCCCAGAAAGCCTTAATCCTTGGGCACGTCCACCAAAGGTGAAAGAATGTACCTTCATTTTCTTTACATTTCCAGCACTTATTATTGGGCAAATGATATATTTTTGCAAGCTTGACTGGTGTCATGTACCACCTGTATATCATTTTCATAATATTCTCTCGTAAGGCATTACATGCCGTAAATTTCATACCTGTGGTCCACAACTGTTCCCAGTCAGCAAACATAATGTTATGTCCAACATCTTGTGCCCATTTAATCATAGCAGATTTCACCGTTTCATCCTGAGCATTCCATTTCAACAGCAAGTTATACATTCTTGATAATATCTTAGTTTTGGGTTCTAACAAAATAAAAAAATTCCTTCCAGTAGCACCTTAAAGACCAACTGAGTTAGATGGTATCTGAAGAAGTGTGCATGCACACGAAAGCTCATACCTAGAACTAACTCAGTTGGTCTTTAAGGTGCTACTGGAAGGAATTTTTTTATTTTGTTTTGACCATGGCAGACCAACACGGCTACCTATCTGTAATTGGGTTCTAACAGTTCTGTTTCCAGTTTTGATTTTTCCACCTGGAAGCCAATTTTTTTGTCCAAATTGTAGGCCTCCCTTATTTGATAATAATGAAGCCAATCTCGCACTTTATCTTTTAGTTTCTCAAAACTCTGCAATTTCAGTTTATCACCCTCCTGTTCCAAAATCTCCCAATATTTTGGCCAATTGGCCTCCATATTGAGTTTTTTCAGAGCCTTTGCTTCCATAGGTGATAGCCACCTTGGGGTTTTATTTTCAAGTAAGTCTTTATATCTTGTCCAGACATTAAACAATGCTCTTCTGACAATATGATTTTTAAATGCTTTATGTGCTTTAACCTTGTCATACCACAAATATGCATGCCACCCAAAAACATTATTAAAGCCTTCTAGATCCAAAATGTCTGTGTTCTCAAGAAGCAGCCATTCTTTCAGCCAGCAAAATGCTGCTGATTCATAATAGAGTTTAAGGTCTGGCAGGGCAAATCCACCTCTATCCTTTGCATCAGTTAGTATCTTAAATTTTATTCTGGGCTTCTTGCCCTGCCAGACAAATCTAGAAATGTCTCTCTGCCACTTCTTGAAACAATCCATCTTGTCCAAAATTTGCAGTGATTGAAACAAAAACAACATTCTTGGCAATACATTCATCTTTATAACAGCAATTCGACCAAACAAGGAAAGCTTCAAGTTTGACCATATTTCAAGATCCTTTTTCACTTCTGACCAACATTTCTCATAGTTATCTTTAAACAAATTCACATTCTTTGCAGTCATATTAACCCCCAGGTATTTTACTTTCTTTACCAGGGTTAAACCTGTCTCCTTCTGAAACCTCTCTTTCTCCATCGGTGTTAAATTTTTCTCGAGAACCTTAGTTTTTAACTTGTTCAACTTAAATCCTGCCACTTGACCAAATTCCTGAATCAATTCCAATACTCTTTTAGTACTGGATTCTGGCTCCTGTAATGTCAATACTAAATCATCTGCGAAAGCTTTAAGTTTGTACTGTTTGGCTCTGACCTGAATACCTTTGATCAGATGGTCCTTTCTAATCATATTTAGCAAAACCTCCAGGACCGAAATAAAAAGCAATGGGGAAATTGGGCAGCCTTGTCGTGTCCCTTTCTCCATCTTAAATTCTTCTGTCACCACGTTATTAACTATCAATTTGGCCTTTTGTTCTGAATAAATTGCACCTATACCATTTTCAAAACCTTGACCAACCCCCATCCCCTGAAGATTTTTCTTCATAAAGCTCCAAGAAATATTATCAAAAGCTTTCTCTGCATCTACAAATATCAAAACTGCTTTAGTATTAATATTCACTTGCAACTTCTCCAAAATGTTAATTATGTTCCTCGTATTGTCACACAAGTGTCTACCAGGGAGAAAGCCAGCTTGATCTTTATGTATCTCCTCCACTAATACTTTTTTCAATCTTTTAGCCAATATATCTGCAAAAATTTTGTAATCCACGTTAAGCAGGGATATGGGGCGGTAGTTCTTAAGTTGTGTTTTTTCAGACTCAGTTTTCGGTATAAGTGTAATATAAGCTTCCTTCCACGACTCTGGCACCTTTTTCCCCTCCAAAATTTTGTTGCAAACCTCCTTTAGAGGTTGAATTAACCAATCTTTCAAAGATCTATAGTATTTTGAGGTTAAACCGTCCGGCCCTGGAGATTTGCCCAACTGGATGGCACCTTGCACCTCCTGTTCTGTTATTTTATAGTTCAACATTAACTTATTTTCTTGAGAAATTTTTTGTAATCCATTAGTTCTTAAAAATTGGTCTATATCAGTCTCTTTCTGTGGCCCTTGTGTATAAAGTTGTTTAAAATATCTCTGGAAACACTTTCTAATCTCCTGTGGATTCTGTATGTTCTTTCCTTCCACTTCCAAATTTGTAATAGTATTTAATTTTTGTCTTTTTTTCATCTGCCAGGCTAGCAGTTTCCCACATTTATTAGCCGATTTGAATGTATTTTGTCTCATCTGTTTAATTTTCCATTCTGTTTCCTGATTTATCATTTTCATATATTGTACTTGACATAGCTTTATTTCTCTCAGAATCTCTTGCGACTTTGGTTTCGCTCTTAATTTCTTCTCACCTTCTTTTATTTTCTCCAAAATTTTATTTTTTTTCTCATTTTGAGTTCTCTTCTTTATTGCATTCTGTTGAATCAGAAACCCTCTCATAACCGCTTTACTTGCGTCCCAGATTACTCTTTTTTCCACTGTGGTACTCATATTTATCTCAAAATAGTCTCTCAAATTTTTTTGGGCCTTCTTAGTCACTTCTTCATCTCTAAACAAGGTGTCATTCATCCTCCATCTAAAGGAGCCAATTGGTGTTAATTTCATCTCCATTCTCACAGCATTATGGTCGGAGCAAGTTTTAGGACAAATTTCCGCTTTTCGAATCCTAGGAGCCAATCCTCTAGTTATCCAAATTTGGTCAATTCTTGTCCATGTCATTTTGGCTTCAGAGAAGAAAGTTCCCTCTCTACCCAAGGGATTCTTAGTTCTCCAAATGTCAATTAAATCCATGTTGTCAGTCATCTCAAAAAAAGTTTTTGGAAGTCTGCCATCTTTGGTAACTACCTTTCTTTGTAACTTGTCCATATTTGTGGACACCACTCCATTCATATCTCCCATCATAATAATGTTACAGTCCATATGGTCCAACAATGTCTCATGCAGCTTCTTAAAAAATTCAGATTTCCCCTCATTTGGTGCATAAACTCCTACTATCAAAAATTTCTCTCCTTGAATTTGAATTTCAATTGCCACAAATCTTCCTTGATCGTCTTTAAAGATAAATTTTGGTGATAGGCTCTCTTTTGCATAGATTACAACTCCTCTTTTTTTGACCTTATCCGATGAAATAAACTCTTGACCCAATCTTTTGTTAATCAGTACTTTCCTGTGTAGCCTTATCACATGAGTTTCTTGTAAACAAATCAAGTCCAATTGTTCCTTTTTCAACAAATGAAAAACTTTTTTCCTCTTCTCCGGGGAATTAAAACCGTGAATGTTCCAACTTAATCGTTGCAGAGACATGGTGTAATTATTTTACTTTTCCTCCAACTGCTCCAAGTAATTGTTCTTGTTCTGTCGGTGGTGTCACTTTCTCTAATTTGTCCAATCCCAAAGGTAGCGATGCTAAGTCTAGTATTCCTGGTGTTAATGCTCTTGGTTCTTCTTCTTCTTCAGCTTCTTTTTGCAGGTTTTCTCCGTGCTCTCTCAAAAATTTTCCTTTGTCTTCCACTGATCTTATTTTGATTTTTCTCCCTTTAAAGGTAAAAGAAAGGCCTTGGGGAAACTCCCACCTGAAAGCAATTCTGTTACCTCTCAGCAGGGCCACCAAATCTCCATAGTTAGCCCTAAGATCCAATAGGTATTTCGGAATGTCCTTAAAAATCTCTACTCTTGATTCTTGTATTTCCAAGGTCTTCTGGAAGTGCAGACTCAGTATTTTATCTCTCTCTTCTTTTGTTCGGAGAGTAATCAAACAGTCTCTCACCCTGTTCTTTCTCCCCCCTTTTCCAAGTCTAAAAGCGCTTACTATCTTGAAATCTTGTTTATCTGAATCTAGGTTCCAAAAGTCTGCAAATTCCTGTGTAAGATAATCACTTAGGCTGTCTTTTTCAAGTTCAGGTACAGCCCTGATCCTCAGATTAGTCTGTTTTTCCTTCAGTTCAATCATAGACAACAACAACCTGTGGTCCTCGAGCTGTTTACTTATCGGTGGTATCTTTTCCTCTACAGCCAATGCTTTCTCCTTTGCTTCTTCAGCTATCTTTCGATTCGAAGTGAATTCTTGCAACAGTTTCTCAATAGATTCTGTGTTTGAATTCACCTTCTGCCCCAAGTTGTTAATACTTATAGTATTTTGGTCAATTTTAGTTGTTGCTTCAGCAACCTGATTGCTTAGTTTTTCCAAAGATTCATAAATTTTGTTTAATGCTGAAGCTAATCCCTCTTCAGATGCCATTCCTTTTGGCCCAGCTTGTGCAGAATCTTCCCCTTGTGGTGCAGAAGGGCCAGATGCTGATGGTCTGCGCTGCTGCAATCTAACTTTACCCGATCTTGTTGTTTTTTCCTGAGGCAAGTTTTTTTCCTGAGGCAAATTTGCCATAACCCTTTATCTGAGGATCAAGGTCAGTCCCACGGCCAAGACTTGTTTTACAGTGGAAATTTCCCTGGCCAGTTAGAAGTGCAAAATTCCCTAGCCAGTTGTAGCAATTTCAAAGTTCCTCTAGGGGGACACAATAACAGTCAATAATTGTTACAATAAAGTATCTTTTCCAACTTTTCCAAGTCCCCCTTCAATAGAATAAACAACAGTTTCAAGTCCAGAGAAAACCTTCAAAGCACTTGCAGAGTAACTGTCAAAAAGTTACATTGTCCATAAACAGTGCAACTCTCAAGACGGCAATTCTATTGTTCCTTGACAGTCTGTTCCCAAGGATTAAGTGGTGGTCTTTGTTCCCTTTTCTCTCCTTTTTTTTTTTTTTTTGCAGGCAAAAGATTGCTTTCCCCTCTTCCCTCCCCTCTCCTGCTACTCAGGGAGGGAGTTCTCTTATTTTGACATTAGGAAGTAAGTCCTTTTAAAGCAATTTTCCAGATCTTAGCTTAGACAGTCTTTGCTTTGATCTGTTTACAGAAAACGGAAGGCGGACTTCCTGTTTGCGCCTTCCCGCTTCAGTGCCAAATTAATCTTTTTTGTTCCTTTAATTCCCCGATCTTTAACTTGACCTACTCACGGGTTGTTGTTTAGTAGCCGAATTGTCACAGGAAAAAGGTCAGTGCTCTCTGACAACAGCTATGCAGCTTCATTCCACGGAAGAAGCGATTGACTCTCAGCACCGCGCCAGACTCCCCGTTTCGCTCCAGAGCCCTTTACAGGGTTCCTTTGCAGATTGGGGGGGGGCGCTGAAGGTGCCCGCCAATTCCCACGGTCACAGGCTTCACCCGCCTGCGATTTAAAAATGGTCCCCGCTTCGCTGTAGCGGCAAGACCCGATTTCCGCGGAGCTTACTCCCTCAGAACTAGAGGGAATCCGCCATTGCCGATGGCGCCGCCTCCGGAAGTCCTTCAAAAACCAAGATTCTAACTGCCCTGAGCGAAAGGAATGTGCCAGAAACCACCCAAGCTATACTGCTCTGATCTCTCATTGGATGTTTGTTGCTAACACACCAACAGACTCAAAGACTTACAGTATTTGGTTTAAAGAGACTGAAACCTAGTTCTCAGTGCTGATGAGCACCCACAAAATAAATTTCTTGCATAAAGAAAGCTTGTATGTCAGGTAGAGGGGCTCTATCTAGCATGGCATTCTCTCTGGCATGCTAATTTTCTATGAGGAGGGATTTATTTATATATCTACATTCCGTCATCTGAGCCACTTGGAATTGGAAGTACTACCTCAGTGTGAACTTGTGTTTATATCAGTGCCTAATAATCCGGACCATAAAGTACGTATATTGTATTAGGCTGTTCAGCGGAATATTGTTTTTGTCTGAGATGGGGCTCTTTTGAACTCTCGGCCCCCATAATGTGATCATCAGAATCCACTAAAAAGTCAAGAATATACAGTATGTACCTTCTGGCTTCTGGCTCTCCAACAGGAAGGACCACTCACACTTCTTGGACTCCACATCCCACACAGCTAGAGGACTCTGCTGCAGAGATGGGGAACCTGTGGCCCTCCAGATGCTCTGGGATTCCAACTCCCAGCAATCCCAGCCAGCAGGGCCAATGGTCAGAGATGATCGGAGCTGTGGCCCAACAACACCTGGAGGGTCGAAAGCTCCTGCATCCCTGCTCTATTATATAGTTTGATGGGAAATAGAATATTTTCATGGTATCATTGTGATTTATCACCCAGAACTTGTTTTTGTTTTTGTGGTACAGAAAGAACTAGATTACTGGATTCTTGAATGGAAGATGCTGTCTCTGGCTTCCATATTTAACACCCACCACCGGTAACCCTTACTATGACTCAAGATGTGGTAACTGCGTCAGGATGTGAACTCTGAGCAGCGGATTAAGAAACATTATTTTGAGCAACTGGGCACCATCTCCATTGAAAGCCCCATTTAAATTAACAGGAACTATAAAAGAGCTTTTCTATTCATTTCAGTGAGAACTGCATCTGGTGTGTGCGCCATTTTGATGCTCCATACAGGCATCCAAATGCCTCGCTCTGTCCTGATCCCCATTTTAACCATGTGACCCTGCTGGCTCCCCTTCTCTACTTGCCAGTCGGCTCACACCTGCCCTAATTCTCCTCCCCCTTAAACTGCAGTGAGCTTCGCTCAGTCCAAGCTGCTCAGCTGATGGGAGGTGACACCCACCCCCTTGGCCCCAACTAATCCAGGGGATTTTTGGGTCACTCCGGGGGAGTCCGATTAAGGGAAACTGGAAACTTTAATCTCCCGGCCACGGAAAAGGGGGCAGAGCCCTAGGAGGCTGAGGTGGAAAGAGCCACGCAGCAAAGGTCCAGGAGGCAGCGCCAGGGGCACACCGCGGGGACCGGATCCTGACAGGTACCTTGGGTTGTTCAATGGATGTCAGGGTCAGTCACATTTAAGGAGAGGACCATTGAAGCTTCCGCTTTGGGGTAATGCGTTTGGGTGGACGGGGGTTTCAGTTATATTTGCAGGATGTACATTTGTGTGCAGTACAGTGCATGGGGCATACTTAAATGACTTGCGCAACTGTGCACACTGGGGTGGGAGGACCTTGGTTACTTTCTAATATGCAACATGGTGGGTGCAATGAAAATGCTTTGCTTGTGTGTGCAATTGCACTTTACTTCAATGATGACATTTCATGTATATATTTTAGTGTGGAGGGGAAGATTCAAAAATGTCTGTCCTTGGATATATTTGTGATTAAATTATGAAAAAACAAAGCATTTACTGTGGCTACCTGTTGTGCCTTCAGCTATAGGTTCTCCTGATGATTAATCACATGTGCTTTGAAAGAGAGAGGGAGGGGCTCACCCAGGGCTATTTTTCTAGAAAAAGAGGTGCTGGAACTCACCATGAACACCTCCCTTGTTCTCTTATCATGGCAATGGTGCCCACCTGAGAGGTGTCAAAACTGAGTTCCAGCTGAAAAAAGCACTGGGCTCACCCCTCCCTGCGTGACACCCGCAGTTGGTTCTAGGGAGTGCACACACCCAACACCTTTGATCAATCAGCTCAAGATATAATTGTGCTGCTTATGGAATGTTGTACTCTCTTTTTTTGTGAGCCACCAAGGGATAGAGACCACAAGTGCCTGGCAGACTCTGCTGGTATGCATGTATATGTGTAATCAATCAATCAATCAATCAATCTTATTGTTTGTAGCCAATGGCCATTACAATACAATATGAACACAAATCACACAGCTGCAAAACAGAAAAAAATACATTGCATGCTCAGGTTTCTCTTCGGATCGTATATGTGCAACACCCTCCAGCTTTTGCATATTGTGGAGGTCTCTGGAGCTCATCACCTCTTTCCACAGTATGGTGCTTTTTATTCATAATGTTACTGCACATCCAGACCTCTTGATTATCTTGTTTTCCCAGCCAAAGGTTTTGACTGCTCCATATCTGGCTTTGTCAGTTTCTGACATCTAATGGTGGGGCATAACTACGTGCATGTACCTCTGTCAGCTGTGGAAACCTGGCAGAACCTACAGTTTGAAAGCTAAGTATACTTTCTATAGTTTGGGGCCCATGTCCTTCTGAGCTAGATAAAGTGTGGGGGACTGCAAGTTCGCAAATATGGAGACACATGATACCATTTCTGTGGTTTCGGTTATCAGAAGTATCTGTGGATCCAGCATGGTGGATTTTAAGTGGAATCTGAATGGGGAGGTAGAGTATCTGTTTGAGGACTGCTAGGTGGTGGATTACTTTAACAGTCCTTCAGTAAGAGATCTGGGATCCTGACTTGTAGAACGAGTTGCCAAGAGTATTGCTGTGATGAATCTCGTCTTTTAGTTGGGTCTTGCCCCCAGCTTTCTGGGCTCTCGTCAGGAATTCCGCTAGTTCTGAACTATTTACAGTTAGAAAAAGTTCACTACTAGCAGAACTCGGCCGCGCGCCTGACACTCTTCAGGGGGCAAGGCGCCAGGGCAAGGCTTGAACAGGAGGGGCTGGGCAAGGGAGACTCCTGTCCCAGATTCACGTTAGCAACTTGTCCATGTACAGGCTCCTTGTGTTTTGAATTCAAGGCCCTTCCTGGACGGGTTGCTGTTTTTTCCACACAGCCCAGCCCCCATCACTCAGAGAAGGGGAGAAATTGGGACTTTATCATCACATACTTTTACCAGAAAATAGGGGCTGCCTTTTGATGGCCCAACTCCCCGATTTCATTACCAGTCAAAGATGAATGAGCTGAGGCAGAAAATCCAGTGAAAGCGAAGCTGATCTTTTATTATCTGTTGCAACAGAGCCCCAGCCGCCCCCCTTGTCAGGTGAAGGACCCAGAACAGAGCAAAAGCATCTCTTCTTAAAGGTTTGCATCTCCTTTCCGAGTAGTCAGAAATAAATCACAATAAGGTGGGGTTAATGACTCAGGCAGGCCAAGGTGTGACATTCCTGAGGATCAGACAGTTTTACATGGTTCCAGACACAGTTTACACAAAGCATTTGCCTTTGATAAGGCAATCTGGATGCTGAGCAGGCATCCTCTGTGCAGAGCATCTGGGCAAACACTGGCAGATTCAGGAACGTCCCCTGATGGGTATCTGCTTATGTGATCTCAGGCAAGGGGATTATGGAGGATTTGCCAAAATGCAAGAGGCAAGAGTTATAAACAATTTTATACATTGTTCCATAGGGAAATTCAGATTTTCCTTGCTTTAACAGGCTAGAGTGAAAGTATCTGTCATAAGGATGCACTTATTTCATGTGCATCCTGGGGACGTGGCAGGGCACAGGGTGGCACACAACAGATGCATAGAGAAAGGAAAAGGCGGGGTATGCAATGGGCATTTCTCTAGCAACAATATGCGATTGCAAATAACCAGCCATCACTGTGGATTCCAAAGCTGCATCTCCATTGTATTTATTCATGTAACTGGGAGAGACTGGGGAGAGGTATTCCATTTACAAGGTGATAATCATGAAGATAGAAGGGAATTACAGAGATGTGGGTGGATTTTGAGGGTTATTGGATATTTACAAAATACAACCACCATTGCCCTGCAATGACTGTCTGCTTCTTGGATATGCTAAAAGGGGCCTGCACAGCAGAGGCAAAGTTTGAAGCCTATTAGCCTGGTTTATCTAGTGCAGAAGGTTGTTGCTCAATGTTCAAATGATAGGGAAGTCAGGTAGCCCTTGACCCCTTTGCCTTTCATGACAGCCCTCTTCAGCTACTGCTATCAGCAGGCTATGGGGGGCATGACTGGCCCCTCAGGCTCTATAGACTGCCTTCACCTTTATTCCCTAATGCGTTCTGTTTCTCTCTCTCTCTCTCTCTCTCTCTCTCTCTCTCTCTCTCTTTTCTACCCTGGCAATGGCATGAGGGGATGACAGGTAAAGAGCAGAGGCGGAAGTAACTTATCCATCCCCAGAAACTCAAAGTATTGGAGGTCACATGAAGTCTTGAGGCATTCTAAAAGAGTAAGTTATGAGGGGTCTTTTTTACCTTGTTTTATTCCTGGCCCTTACTATTTGTTTAGAACATACACTATATGTCAGGATGTTCCCAGTTTTCAAATCTTGATTTAGCTATGAACTTACAGGTATCCTTAGGCAAAACCATCTTGATCAGCTCTCCTTCAGTAATATAGCTCATAATGCCAGGCTGCCTTATGGGGCTGGTGTTACGATTATTGAGATAACATATGTAACATGCCTTGAATATGTTAACATGTTCGAAGCACTTTTGGCTCTTACTTTTGTGGCCTAAGGTGCAGTCAATTGTTTTTCTGAGAACTATACGGAATAGCTATATCTGATAATGACATGACAGCCCTGTGAAATAACTCCTCAGTACTCACATATGAGGGGTTGTTAAATCACCATCCTTTTTAATGGAAGGTTTTAAAATATATTTTAGACAGGAACTTCTCAAGAGGTACTGGTTAACTGGTTTTGTGACTTCTGACATGCTGATTCTGAAGACCCCAATGAGTCATTGTGTTAATGGAAGGAATTCAGGAGGAATGGTCCACAGAGCCCAGTAACCTATCTCTGGCATTTGCTCCAATGGAAGTCATCAGGCAATTCTAGTGATCCATGCCTTGCAGCTGCCATGCAAAAGTGTTTGCATTCAGAGGTTTAGGGTTACCTGGAACACAAAGCTCATCCGTGGTGTTGTGTTCTGTTTTGAGGGTTATTAGACCTACTATCTGTAAGCGTTGACATACATTTTTGCTGCCTCCTGCTGGAGGTAATGAAATATGGAGGAGGAAGAGAAAGGGAAGGCTGACTTGCAATTTTACTATCTAAGAGGATAAAATTTTCCCTCCTCCAAATCAGGCACCTGTGGCCAGATGTGCCAGATCTGATGCTGGTGAGAAGGGACTGTTCTCTCATGGAGGTGGAAGCAAATGAGTACATGCACTGCAGTTTGTCAAGCTAACCGTTCATAGCACAGCCAATTCCTAATGCGCATAAACCAGAGCTCAGAAAGACATTCACATATAACCCAGACGCTCTTCTTGTTACAGATTTGCCTGCAGTGGCAGAGACAAGGAAGGCTGGACCAGCCAGATGTCACTTCCACAAGGCGAGGGTCTTGACTGTTCTGCAGCAGCTGGTAGTGACTCCCCTGATTGCCATCCATAGTGTGTCCGATAACCTTGCTCACCTCAGTGGGACAGGAAGAGCAGTCCATGAGCACAACAACTGTGTGTAGTGCAACATTAATTGTACAGACGGGTGGAGCAATGCCGGTTGGGGTATGTAATGTGAGCGCCCTGTACAGAAACCAAATGCCGGATGCAACGAATGGAACTGCAGTGGGACCCTTGGAGGAGTAATGCACACATTGGGCGCATCCTGCTGTGCAGGGCAAAGGGTGTTGCTGCATACAGGAGAAGTGTTCCCTGGAGGTAGAGTGGGTGGTGTGGGCATTGCTCATGGTTACGCTGGTGACACCTGGCTGGAAGACACCGACGAGACCTGGGTGGCTTGGGAGGAACCCGAAACATCCTCCTCCTCACCAAAGGGGCTTTTGCCACAGAAGACAAGCTTCAGCATGCAGGAACGAAACTGAAAGGGAGAGAGGGCTAATTAGGAGGGATGTCACAGCCCTAGGGAAGAAGGACACAACAGTTTTCTGAGCCCTAGTCCATACGAGAGAGGTACAGTGCTGAATGCCAGGGTTCTAGCTCTGATTTTCAAACTTAAGGGAAGTCTGTTCACATCTGTTCATCTGCCAAGGAACCCCTGCACATTGCAGAAGATTTGCCAGACCTGTTCCATCACAACAGTGCCCCTCTCAGAGCGCAACCCTGAACCATGCCTAACATTATTCTGTGGCTACACATTGCAGGCAAAGACAGACAGTGGTGCAGAAGCCGTCTTTCAGAGAAACTTCTCAACAATTACTGACCTTCTCATTGTCCACTGTTACTGACACTTTAGGGACAACCTAGCAGGGAGCCATAGGGTGCTCCCCAAGTTCAGTGTGAAAATCACAAAGCTCTCTTCAAAACGGAAATGTCTCCAAATACATGTACTGCTATGCATACTCCGTAGGGCAGGTAGTTTGGCAGAGGGGCACTGAGTGCATATCCTGAGATGATACCAGAGTCTTTGATAAGCTCAGGGAGAAATGTTGACATGTAAGCCAAGTGAGGGATTTTATATTCTTTGCATGAAGTCCTGGTCATAGGGGGCATAAGTGAACATTCAGGGCAGTGAGGAGAGATTGCCAGAGCCCTAAATGATTCCAGGGAAATCCAACAGAGCATACAAGAGGTATGGGATAATAATAATAATAATAATAATAATAATAATAATAATAATATACACTGCCCATCTGGCTAGGTTTCCCCAGCCACTCTGGGTGGCTCCCAACAGAATATTTAAAAAAGCTAAAATATCAAACATTAAAAACTTCCCTAATCAGGGCTGCCTTCAGATGTCTTCCAACATTCATATAGTTGTTTATTTCCTTGACATCTGATGGGAGGGCGTTCCACAGGGTGGGCGCTATTGCTGAGAAGGCCCTCTTCCTGGTTCCCTGTAAGCTAACTTCTCTCGGGGGGGGGGGGGACCGCCAAAAGGCCCTTGGAGGTGGACCTCAGTGTCCGGGCTGAACGATGAGGGTGGAGATGCTCCTTCAGGTATACTGGGCCAAGACCCTTTATGGTTTTAAAGATCAGCACCAACACTTTGAATTGTGCCCGGAAACGTACTGGGAGCCAATGTAGGTCTCTCAGGACCGATGTTATGTGGTCTCAGCAGCCGCTCCCAGTCACCAGTCTGGCTGCTGCATTCTGGATTAGTTGCAGTTTCCGGGTCACCTTCAAAGGTAGCCCCAAGTAGAGCACATTGCAGTAGTCCAAGCGGGAGATAACCAGAGCATGCACCACTCTGGCAAGAAAGTCTGTGGGCAGATAGGGTCTCAGCCTGCGTACCAGATGGAGCTGGTAGGCAGCTGCCCTGGACACAGAATTGACCTGTGCCTCCATGGACAGTTGTGAGTCCAAAATGACTCCCAGGCTGCACACCTGGTTCTTCAGGGGCACAGTTACCCCATTCAGGACCAGGGATAAATGTGCCACTCTCTCTTTCTACCCAGACCAGCTTGGTTGTAGATGTTTCCCGTGCTAACCTGCTTGTTCATGAAGACATAGATGACAGGGTTATAAACAGAGGAGGCCTTGGAGAAGACAGAGGGGATGGAGGCCAGACGAACATCAAAAGGTTCTCCACGGTGGGTCACTACCCACAATGCAAAGGAAGCGTATGGCAGCCAGCACACCAGGAAGCCCATCACCATCACCACTACCATCTTGGTCACCTCTCTCTCAGCCTTCTGTGTGGTGGCTGACTGTTCCTGCTGCTTGGCAACCTGATGAGGTGGGGAGATGATTAACCATGAGTGAGAATAACTGAAGCCCAGGCGGCAGAGTGCACACAGTACAGAGTTGCCATATTGATGGAGAAAGAAAATGGAAAACTGCAGCACTGGTGTATTGATTAGGTCTACAGTGAGCAAAGGCACTACCTGAGTGGGTGAAGGGGGTTCAGTCTGCCGTAATAAAACACTGGCTATGCTTATCACCACAACCTCTGTCTCTCATGGTGGAGCCTAGTACCCATGGAGTAGATTTCTGAATGCAAGGTCCTAGCTAAGAATCACTACATTGGGAGGGACCTTGTGGTTTATCTGATTGAAACCCGGTTTTTCCTCCATAGAGCATTGCCAAGTGACATCATTCTACCTTTTATTTAAACCTTCCATGATCAGAGGTTCCACAACTATCATTGCTTGTGCTCTTACGAGTTCGCTAACATTCGGCCTAAAAATCTTCCCTTCAGTGCAAGTCCATTATTTTCTTACCCTACCTCCTAGTTGATATGGAACATAATCCACTGAGCAGCTTTCCTCTACAAACCCCACTGAAATGAATGGGACTCCTCCTATATTTTTATTCCCAAAACAAATATTAATTCCTCTTCCTACTCCTTCCAGTTCCTTCATATTTTCTTCATTGCACTTTCTGCATTAGCTGATACAGGGGGAAGCAATTCCTTAAAGCAGTGTTTCCCAAAGCACGATACATGTACCCCTAGAAGTACGCAAACAGAAATTTTAGTGTTACTTTAACATTGATTTTTTAGCTGCAGCAGACAATTCAAAGATAAAATAGTATTATTAAAACTAGCCCCAAATTATCTTCACCCGAAAGGGGGCTGCTGGTAAGTCTAAGCTCTCATAAGGGGTATGTGATCATTGTAAGTTTGTGAAGTGCTGGTTTAGAAGATTGATGGCAGGAACTGTGCATCTGTACACATATTTGTACACACTCGTGTGCCTTCATATGTGTGCAGTGCACGAAAGTATGCAGATGTAACTCAACACACATGTACAGCTGCCATTGCAGCTGAATCTGTTGATGCCTTGCTTGAAAAGTATTGCTCAGGGCCCTCAGTGTGCACAGCTCTTGGCAGGAGCCGGGGCCTCTTCCCCCGGCAACCGCAGGAAGGGGAGGAGAAGCTGACCTTCGGGACGCTCGGTGTGCGCCACTTGAAACACTTGACGAGCGCAGGCATGTGACATCACACACGCAATCTGTGTGCGTGACACCAGTCCCCTCAATCGGCTTTGTAAGTTGGTGTGTATGAGCAGAAGTAGTTGCACCACCCTCAGAAGTTCAGGGCATTCACTGTGGTGGCCCCTAAAGTGTAGGATTTCCAGTCCACAAAGGGGCATCCGGCACCTTCCTTGTGTAGGTTCGGTTGCATGCTGAAGATGCATAGTACTGTGGCCTTTGACACTGGGGGTATATATATTTTAGGCCCCATACCATTCTTGTGACTGTAATATGTTTAAAACTACTGTTAATAATATATATTTAAATTGCTGAGACCTGCCCTGGGATATGTTTTTAATAGTGTATATCTAAATTGCTGTAGCCCACTCTGGTGAAGCATGGGTAACAAATCCAAACAATCCATCCATCAATCAAAAACAGAGTTTGCATATAACCACACCAATATAATCACGTGTGCTATGCATCATGAATGCACAATGAAAAGAATGTCTCCCCCCACAATAGTCCCAATGACTTCTTTTCTCCACCCGAGGGGAAGTATCAGCTAGGGACATTTTAATTAGGATTGCAGAAGCAGGGTAGATAGTTTACGTTGCCTATTTGTATGATGTA
Organism: Podarcis erhardii; assembly: GCF_964252035.2. Taxonomy (NCBI): domain Eukaryota; kingdom Metazoa; phylum Chordata; class Lepidosauria; order Squamata; family Lacertidae; genus Podarcis; species Podarcis erhardii. The sequence continues at coordinate 1,974,015 of NC_138515.1, forward strand.
GTACCAATCCTTATTTGGCTCCCTGGTGACAGTTATTTAGAGATATTCAGTTGTATCCAACATAGCACAAAGTAAGTGTACTGCCAGTTCAAGTATTTGTGTTTGTGCAACCGAGTTTTCTCCCCCTCCCCTCCTCTCATGTGCATCTTAAATCTGTTCTAGGGGTTCCCCCAATCCTCTGGAGCAGATTTTGGGAAGCTGCGGACTGCATGCGGGAAGGAGAGGGGGAGAAAGTTCCACTGTGCAAGCATAAACCCTTACACTGATGGGATGTATTTGTTGGATACTGCCTATTAACTAGACACCTTACATGCATTCACACATTTAATATCACATCTCATTTGGCCCTTAGGCATGTGGCACCTACAGAATTTTACATTAACCTGTGTCTGTGTAGCACGGAGGTCAAGAACATGTCACTTCAGGAAACAACAGACATGAGTTCAAATCCCCGTCCAGGCAGGGGTTGTAGTCCACCAGAGCCTCCCTGTGGGGAAGCAGACCAAAGAGGGGCCACACTTGCTTTTAATATACAACAGGGGTCAGCAAACTTTTTCAGCAGGGGGCCAGTCCACTGTCCCTCAGACCTTGTGGGGGGCCAGACTATATTTTGAAGAAGGGGGGGGAGAATGAATTCCTATGCCCCACAAATAACCCAGAGATGCATTTTAAATAAAAGGACACATTCTACTCATGTAAAAACACACTGCTATAAATAATAATAATAATAATAATAATAATAATAATAATAATAATGATAAATTATTTATTTATTTATTTATTTATTTATTTATTTATTCCCCACCCATCTGGCCACGCTGATTCCTGGACCATCCGCGGGCCAGATTTAGAAGGCAATTGGGCCAGATCCGGCCCCCAGGTCTTAGTTTGCCTACGCATGATACAGAAGGTTCCATGTTGGATCTTTAGCTTCTCCCACAAAAAGGATACTTGGCAACAAGACTGGAAAGGGCTAATGCTGGTTGGTGGACTGCAGCATTCCACAGCCGCTTCACCTGTTCTTACCCATCCCTATCTAGACACTCCTCTTCAGTTTGGACAGTTACACACCCAAGCAGATTTTCACCCTGGTGGTGGTGCTGTCTGCTACCTTTCCTTAGTGCTGTGTCTCATCAGAGGGGAGCAGAAGGGAGGAAAGAGGTAGTACTCACTGCCCGCAGGGTTAGAAGAAGACGACCGTAAGAAAAGACGATAACAGACAGGGGCACTCCAAAGCAGAAGGAGAAGAGGAACAGGACGTAAGATTCATTGTTCCACTTGTTGTTTGTTGTATACCAATCAGGACCACACGAGCACTGCAGCCCCTCAGGAATATACCTAAGGAAGTTAAACACTTTTCAGCAATAGGTTTCCACTAATAGCAGAGGGTGGCGTTAATTGTACCCTAAATACATTAGGCATGGCAAATAACTGGTGAGGTACCTCAGGCAGAAGTGGGGGGAACTGTACATAACTCAATTCCATGTAGGGTATAAATTTCCGCCTTAGTGCCTTAACCCAGACAGCCTCTCCTCCCGTAATCTCAGCTCAGCCTTCCCCTCCCTGACATAACCTTATTCTCCAGCACATACCTGCTCCAGCCAAAGAGGGGTGGTACTGAAGCCACCAGGCCAAAGACCCATGTTATGACGCAACCAACAATGGCATGGGTGCCTCTGAAAGTGAAGTTTCCCAGAGGCTTGCAAATGACCAAGTATCGTTCGAAGGCCACAACTGCCAGGGACCATAGGCTCACCATGCCTGGTTGGGAGTAAAAAAACAGAGGACAGGATTGTCTAGTCAGCCCCCTATGCATATGGAAATGCAGATGCAGAAAACAGCCACATACCAATTCCTTGCTTTCCCCAAACCTCAGTCTCTGCTGTCTTATTCACAATGTGCAATTTCCCTTATTCAAGCTGTCTCTGGCTTGCTAACTGACAATGTCACTTCACAGTACCCTGAAATCCTCAGATAGCCCCACATACTCATCCCTTACAATCCTTCAGCTTTCCCAGTCTTGTGTCTTCTTGCTCTCTCATCCACCCACTCATCCTCCTCATTCTTGCCAATGCTACTAAGTTTCAAAAATTTTACTTACCCCCCAATGTGGCAGCAAAGCCCTCTATCTTGCAAGCAAGAGGGCCCATGATGAAGTACATGTGGGAGAAGCTGTAGAAGGCAGTGGTAGATCCAATGCAGACCACCACCAGGTTTGACACAGCAAGGTTGACCAAGATGTAGTTGAGGTGGGAGCGGAGCTTCTTGTACTTGAAAGTGCAGAAGATGGTGAGGATGTTGATGGGTACCCCAAGTACAACCAATAGGAACATGAAGGCAGCCATGCTCATAAAGAGGCCTGGACTACCAAGGTGAGTCTGAGGTACCAGAAAAGGACTTAGAGTTGTGATGTTGGCAACATCCAAGGGCACTGGGATGAAGAAATTTTCCGGGAGGTCATCCTGAGAGTCAGAGCGGGCTTTGTGCATGGTGGGAATTGCAGTGGGGACAATGAGATGGAAATGATGGGGCTGGAAAGTTGAGAGGGTAGTGAAGTGAGTGCAAAGTAAGATGGATTGAGCAGAGAAAACTGAAAGAGAGGGCCTGCTTGGGAATGGGTGGGAAAGGCAGGTTGAGAGGCAGCTATTTGAGATGGGGCAGAAAGAGAAAGAGAATCTGGCTTCAGTTCACATCCCTTTGCGAGGACGGAGTCACAAGCAGCCGGACGGCCCGGGGTACCATGGCGAGCGGGTCATGAGTCACTGTGTGGTTGTACAGGTTGCCTTTATACCCGAGGGGTCCTGGGGTCTCTTCTTGTATGGCTACAAATGATCTGTGCCCCCCCCCGGCATTCCTGTCTTCCTTAATCGTCCTTAAGGCTGGAAAGCCTCAGCTAAGCCAAGCTTATCCTCAAGGACTGCAGAGCAGTTGTAGCCAAAGGGGCAAGGAAAGACAGGTTTAGCTGCCTGACAAGCCGCTTTGGAGGTACTTAATCGGACGGTGGAGCCCGATTAAGGACTCAAAGGGGGAGGAGGGCAGGTCAGATAACAAGACCAGCTAAGAAGCTGAGATGCAGAGTTTGAGGAGAAAATTATTTCCTCATTGGGCACCTCCAGCAGAGGCTCTGCTGGCACTTCCCAAGCCCAGGCTGCAGCCCTTGCCATCCTAGATCCAAACTTCCTTCTGTTTGAACTGAGGCACTTCAATGAGGCCAAACCTCCCCTTTGCTACTCCAGCCTGACACTTGGAATGTGTGATCCATTTCTAACTCACCTTATGAGCTTTCCCCAGAACTAAGACTAGCACTCCATCTGCTCTTAACAGCCCTGCTAAAGTCACACCTATGTTTCTAATTTCTGGAATGCAATGTGAATGACTTCTTCATTGACACCACTATTTACCTTTGTGCTACTACTTACCAGCCCTGATTCAGCAGAAGGGAAAAACTGAATTAATTCCTATCCTAATTCCATTCCTCTGGTCCTATACAAATCAATGGAGTGGTGAAAGTATCTGATTTTGGCAATTTAATGAACCTATCCCTAGCACATGTACCTCCAATTTGGAACTTCTTCCACTGGCCATTCTTTTCCTGGTCATTGTTTGCCACAATCCTACCTTGAGAGCCACAGCAAAATGTACATACATTCAGTGGCGTAGCGTGGGGGGTGCAGGGGGTGCCGGCCGCACCGGGCGCAACATCTGGGAGTTAGGGTTAGGGATAGGGTTAGGGGGCGCAAATCCAGGGTTAGGGGGCGCAAATTACTTGCCTTGCCCCGGGTGCTGACAACCCACGCTACGCCACTGCATACATTTATTGCAGCAGTGCTAATTGTGCTTCAGGGAGATAGCTTGTTTTCACCAAGTATTGTTTGAAATACTACATATATGTATAAAACCAATAAGCCGCTCTACCAGGTGGATGGTCTACAGTATTTACGACAGGTGTGGTTTTTTAAATAAAAATGTTCAGTATAAACCAATGGCCTCTAGTCTTTCAGTTTTTATATAAATGTCAATCTGTCTTATTCCTTGCTATTTGTTGCTTTCTCTTTTCCCACCTGCTTGTTTTCCCTCAATCCTAATAAAAATGTAATAAATGTAATAAGTAAATAAAATGTAATAAATCAATTAATGGTGGTTATTGATACAACACTCATTAGGTCAGTTGAAAATCATCAGCAATTATTTCCATATTGGTCCCACTTTTATTAAAAAGAGGTACAAAAGAGGTGATCTTCTGGAGGCTTCCTTCCTGGTGCAAATAAGAAGGGGAGCATCTTTGTCAGAATCATGGGGGTGGGGGTTAAGATCCATGTGCTCTTTTTCCTTTTATACCATCCATGTTAATTACATCCATACAAGCTTGGCCCTTAGTATGCTTATATATCCACCCCCAGAACTTGTTCCAGTGACATTGTTTTTGATAGTAATTATTATCCACTTATATCCTGCCATTCTCTAAAATGCTCAAAATGGATAGTACCCTCAATATTGTGCCTCAATATTGTGCTTGTTAGTTTTTTATTTGGAAAATTTACAGCTGTTTCAGACTGAAGTCACTGAAGGGGTGTACTACTACAAATATATTAGAACAGGGTGGTCAAATTTCAGGTTTTCAAGATGAGCTTTGTTTTCTCATTTCAACCTGTAGATCCACCAGTTGGAGCCAGGTATTTAAAAAGTACTCAGTGGAGAGGAAATTTAGGAAAAGAGTGCCTCTGATTGCTTGCGGCTCAGGAATTTATTTTCCGTACCAGAACTGAGCTCATATTCCTTTCACACAAAAGTCTGCTCTTCTTTTCTCCCTAAAGCTCTCTTAATTTTAGTGGCCTAATTTGGCAGGGTGGGGTGGCTGTCATTGGAAACCCATGCTGATTAATTGTAAATCACCCAGAGACAACAATCTTCCTTTGCTGCACCCCCTGGATTAGAGCCCAGCCTAGGTTTGTTCTATTTAGAAAAGCTGCTTTGGGATTGCGCGTATGTGTGTGTTGAAAAGGAGGGGGAGGCAATTTGTAGTGCAGAAACTGAAAGGCAGAGGAAGTGTTAAGCTAGTCCGCTACTACTTGGCTCTAAATTCCTCACTCCAAAACTGTAATTAATTTTAAAAGAAAATAAAAGTACTCGATTTGCATGTTACATGTAGCTAGCCCCTGCAAATTCTCTATTATTATTTCAATCAATTAGTTATTTAACACTTTTTTTAAAAAAAACTGCATAGTGCATGGTATAAGAGTATTGCAGTACAATAAAAACCATACAATCACCCATAAAACAAACCAAGTAAAACAGCAGCAAAAAAATTTACAATCAATATTAAAATAATCCTAATCTGTCAAGCGTATGGGATAAATTTTTACCTGGCACTCAGAGGATGTTAATGGTGGCACCAGGCAGACCTCACTGGGAAGGGAATTCTACAAGTAGGGGGCCACAGTGGAAAAGGCCCTCTTCCTTCCTGTAACCCTCTGAACCAACCTTGGAGGAAGTACCCAGAGGAGGCCTCAGATAATTGAAGGAACCAGGTTGGTTCCAGCTGTTGGGACCTGATCTATATCCCTTGTGTTTATTAAGTAAGGTCTCTGAGGCACAGTAGAATGGAGACTTTTCAGTGGTGGTGCCTACACTGTTATTTGTTTATTTAACATAATTAACATAATTTGTATACTGCTTAATTCTTAATGAAACATCTTAAGTGGTTACAGAACAACCTCCATGGGGAAGCCTACTAAGCTACTTCATTATCTGCCTCCACTTCACTCCCCAGTTTTAAATTGCTGTTTTACTTATTTTATCTAAGTTACATGTTTTTATTTATTTGTTCATTTATTCTACACTGTTTAATTGTATCTGCTCTTTTTATCACATCATACTTTGAGAAATTTCTCACTGGAACAGAATTTCATAATTGCTGCAAATAAATAAGTCTAAGCAGTGATCCAGAGACAATGTGCAAGGTTAAACTTACTCTTGGCAGGGCTCATAACTGGTTTTCTCCCATTTTCTCTCTACTGTACTGGGATAGCATAGTGATGAGGCTATATGATTAGGCTGGTTTTGTTGTTAGCATAAGAGTTATGTTAAGGTGCACTGACAGGATGTGTGCACATTTTTTGTAAGAGACTGATAAAACCTCTCCCCTTGTGTCAGGTGTTTCATTAGCTACAGACTATATACTCTGTACTGGAGAGCTTATCTCATGTTCAATGTTTTTTCTGGAATGTCCAATGTTTGTTTCCCTGCTCCCCCTTTGAAATATTGTGAAATATTAATCAATCTTTTAAAATGTAAATTGCTAAAATGAGACCCTATCCAGTTCCAGTAAAATATATCCCCAATTTGGGGGTGGTTTTTGCAATTGTTTTTGTGGATGCCTCCAAACACAAACCAGTTAGATAAAATGGATCAATTGCTTCATTTATTTAAAACTAATTTAAAACTAATGCTGCAAGCACGAGAACACCAGATTCAGTTTACCAAGTATGCCATTGTACAGATCACCTTTATCTACTTGCCAGAAATAATTTTAGGATATTCCTCAATAAAATGCCTCTCATTATTATGAGTAGTCTGCATGTATGCTGGAGAGCTTATATATTTCAAGGATTGTGTGCTATACCAAGGTGTTTGCACACAGAAATACACTGCAATCTCTCCTATGACTTGGAGTGGGAGGCTTAACCTGCCCTTTCTATTGAGAATCAAACCTGCTTGTATTTGTATCTTCACAGCTCCCTCACTTCATCTGGATACTGCTGCCCATTGGAACTTGGGAAAGTAGCCTAAAGGCATTTCATCACAGGAGGGGCAGCAAAGTTCTATCTTCCTGCATTTCTGACAGGGCTGTTTATACTACCTTTGCCCCAGCTGGGCCATCCCAGAGACGGGATGAGCTCATGAGCCCCAAAATATAAGACATTAGCTGCTATATTGGAATATTTCCAGCCTTGGATTATAGAGGTCAAAGTTTGTGGCTAGAAGCAGCAGCAGGATTTCTCTTGCCGCAGGAAAGGGGAAACAACCACCAAATCCACACCACACACTCTGAATTACAAAAGAGCCTTCACACTCAACCCGTTTGCATAGGGTGTATAGTACAAGCTTGCTGTACATAGTGCAAACATATTCCTTTTTAAAAAATAATTTTATTGTTTATTTAACATAATTGTTACAAAATATAAGCAAAATATTACATACATATATATTTCTAATAATAATAATAAATAAGCACATATATATGAAAAAAGGAACAAAGGGGGGGGGGGAAAGAAGAAAAGAAAAAAAAGAAGAAATAAAGAGAAAATAAGAAGAAAAGTTGGAAGAATTTTTCAAATTTATTCTACAAATATCTCAATATGAAAATAATAATAAAATTTCATTGATTGACTTCCATCGCTCACACTGCACTTCCTATATACATTTTAAGCAAGATTGTATTTGTTATTCCGCATTTTTTCCATACAATCTCACACAAATATTCTAATCAATAAGTTTTCTAAATCTCTCATAAATCTATTCTAAACATAACCAATACCTTACATTTAATCCTTGTCTACATAGATAATCATTTAAGCATTTCCATTGTTTCTGGATTATATTTTTTGTCTTTTGTCTTATCAAATCAGCTAATTCCAAGTATTTGCATAATTTATTCAACCATTCTTAATTTCACAGTACTGACAGGCCGGTGGTTGAGTGCAACAGTGAAGACAGTGTAGTTCCATGCTGGAACTGAAGCCAGACCACTACGGGGGAGGAAGGCACTTCTATCCTTCTTTATCAATACCAATTTATGTGAGCATCTCTCATCTCAACCTGCCCTTCTCTACTACCCTTCCTGTACCCACCTTCCATTATTCCATGGCCTACTTTACTGTCCCATTGGCTCTGAGCCAGAGGGATCAGGTATTAGGCTTAGCATCTTCTTTCCTGAGACCCACAGCATGATCCAGTCCACCCCACCCTTTCCACACGAGGTGAGGAACAGGAAGGGCGCCAACCACAAAATGTAGAACAAGAGGATCTCAGGATTGAGGTCATGGAATTGCCCCCTCTCACTCATGCACACACCCCAAGAAAGAAAAGGATGTAGGGATTTAAAATGTGCAAGGGATAGAGAGGCATTATAGAAAAAGCTATAATAAGAGAGATCTGGTCCGGGGCTGTGTGGCAGGTTGGTAGACTAGGGCTGGAAACACTGATCAGGAGGTAAATGGCAGCACACTGCAAGCCAAAAAATGATGTTAAAATTTAGGCCTCAACAATTGTCCTACAGTGCATTGACATCCTTTGTTTGCCCACTTTTTGTGGGGAATGCACAAGATGCCATTGTCAAATCATTGCGTTCCAGCCTTTAATGTTTTCCCTGACTTGATTTGTGTATATTTTTTGTTGTTACTAAAAGCGCAATTTCCTTCAAATTTAAAAGTTTCTGTTTACAGTTTCTGTCTGTTTTTATTTCTTTCTTGTTCACTGCGCCTGGGAAATCAGTTATTATTTCCTCCTTAGTTTGCTTTTGCTCTCCAGAAGGATGCACGCATTAAATCACTGGGTTATGTCATTATAGGAAAGTTGTGCTATTTTGCTATAATGGGAAAAAGTGAAGGGGGGATAGGAGGAAAGAGACCAGCATTTTAACTAAGACTCACCCCTGAGCTCAATAAACAAAAACTAAACAAGGGGTAATTAAAGGATAATGTTCAAGTTGCACTGTACACTAAAGTAATAAAATGAGCCTGCTCCTGCAGTGAGGAAGCTTTAAATTAACATTAAGAAGGGCCATTGTTAAAATGAAACTTATTTGTGAATAGATATTATAGAAGGATATCGACTAGGGGAAAGCTATTGCTGTATAATATGCTATATTTAAAATGCTTGTGTGGAATCTTAATTCTTTTTCCAGCTGATTGTGGTAAGGCAGTCCCTCACCATCACTAAATGTCTCTTATATGGACCATGGACAGCCTGGATTTCGTTGGTTCTGTATACCTATCTAGTAACAAATCTGCAGGAGCTAAAAAGTTTGCACAGCTTGTAAACAATTAGCCACCTAAAAGGCACTTCAACTATTTCCAAAGGTAGGTGCATGTCCTATACTGGAAGTTTTCCTTGAACCAGTGCTTTATTGCAAACTATATGAAGCTACCCATGAAGACAATTCATACATTTCAGTTGGTTCAGAATCAGTGGCATAGCGTGGGGGGTGCAGGGGGGGCCAGCCGCACCGGGCGCAACATCTGGGGGGGGCGCTCGCCGCTTCCTGAGTCGCCGAAGAAAGAGCCTCGGGCGCAGGCTGTAGCAGAGCCCCATGTCTTGCGGAACCGATGAGCTGTGCGCGCGTCTGGGCTGAAGGCGTCCGGCAGGTAGCGGCTCTCAGCGGTCCCCGCGGTCCCCGCGTGTGAGGGCCGCGGAGGGCGCGCCAGGCAGCCCCTCCTCACAGCCCTGCCGCCACCGCCGCTGCTGCTGCAGCTCCTAGGCCATGTTGCATTTTCCTCGCCTCTCTGCCCTCCTCCTCCGGGCAAGCGACGTCATTTGGGCGGCAGCACCAGCAGCAACTCGCCTCAGATCACCTGACACGGACCCGCCTCCGCCTCCGTGGCTACCTTACCGTAAATACCCCAGCCCAGGCAGCAGCAAGAAGAATCTGGCAGCGGCGGCAGGTTAGGGGTTGGGGGCGCAAATTACTTGCCTTGCCCCGGGTTAGGGGGCGCAAATTACTTGCCTTGCCCCGGGTTAGGGGGCGCAAATTACTTGCCTTGCCCCGGGTTAGGGGCGCGCAAATTACTTGCCTTGCCCCGGGTGCTGACAACCCATGCTACGCCACTGTTCAGAATGTGCCCTCCCCTCAATCAATCAATCAATCAATCAAATGTTTATTCGGCTTTACGCCCATCATGAAACACAACACAACAAAACAAATCAAATAAAACAGCGGACTCGTACAAGCCACAAGTAGTATAACACAGTTCACAACTCACAAGGACAAATATTAGCCAATTCGTAAGAAAAGTTTAAGATTAAGATTAAGATTAAAATTAAAAAATTTTTGCACTACACTAAAATCAATATCTGATGTCGTTATAGAAGATTCTTATAACTATCAATAATCAGCTAACATTCCATTCCGTCTCTTGTACGAGAGGATGGCTGTTAGGAATTTAGCAACCTGTAGGGTGATATAGGGATCCACATCTTGAAGAACCCAGGCAAGCTGTAGGTCTACTGGTTTGTCAGCCGTAGACTGGATTATGGAGTTTAGTATACTAGCACGGACTGAACTGTACAAAGGGCAGATAAACATAACATGATGTAGAGATTCAGATGTTTTCATTTCACAAGCACACATTGAAGGGACTTGGCCCTTAGTGAATCTATGTCTCAGCACGTTTGTTGGAAAGACATTAAACCTAGCTCTAATGAAGGCATATCGGTGAAACGCGGCCATAAGCGATGTTAAGTAGGACGGAGTGCGGTAGATAGGGGTTATGCCGAAATTTAACGGCGAGCAGACTCCACCACCAGCTACGAAATTTTGGTATAGCTCCGCATCATCCAGCCTTTGATTTATACACCTTTTTGCCACATTTGCCCTCCCCTAAATTCTGGCAGGAACCAGGATGTCAGATAACATTACTGTTATCCTTTAACAACTTCACTAATTACCAGCCTGTTTCTTTGTCAATTTACAGTGCGGTTATTGTCTCTAAGTAGCCTGAGGCCACGTTTTGACATATGAACTTGTTCATTAACTCCATTTCTCTACAGAGACCCTAATCGTTGTTTTCCTGCCACCAGAGGTGTGACAAGTGGACAGGGGGAGGGAGGTGTTATAGCACCTGGACAGTGAAACAGCTTACCTGGCTCCTTCACTTCCTGCATTAAAGCAGGCAACAAAGACTGATTTATTCCAGGGTGCTTTTTATAAATTCTGACCCATCTTTCAAAATGGTTTTAATTACTTTTTAAAAGTATTTTATTGGTTGTGTGTGATTGTGTGTTTTTCTTGCCTTTACTATGTTGAGAGCTGCCTTCAGTTTACTTCATGTAAAATTGCAGAGTATTATTATTCACAACAGAAAAATACAGAATGAGAATTTTTTATTTTTTTTGCAACAAATCAATATTAGTCTCATGTCTTGTGAACTGCCCTGTGATCTTCAGATGAAGGATGGTATACATATCCTCATCACCATCATCTATACATCTTAGGAGTGAAGGACAGTAGAAATTTAAGGGTGGGGTGCAAAGTCCATGGGGTAATGACTGTTCTTGAAGGAGCAGGTTGGAATTAAAAGCAGGGCCACCAGCTTTTCTTCCTAGGAATGACACTGCACTTTTAACAAATGAACAATAGGCAGATATTCAACAGTTGGAAACAAGTAACATCAGTGTATCTCCATGGTAGGAACAATTTCAGCTGTTGGATTCCTTTCTGTTACGCAACTATTCAAAGCACTAGAACTCTGTTAGGAAGTCAAGGATCTTTATGAACAGGTTTGGACTCCAACAAAGCCCTGCAATAGCTAATAGACTCTAACCTTATTGACTCTGAGGAGAGTGTAGAAGAGGTTGTGGCCAAAGGAGGAGTGGATTATCCTTTTGAATCCTCAGAGAGTGGCAGAGAACATGGGAAGAAATTAAACTTGGGGGATTAGCACACAACAGCTGTCCCGGTCCAATTAAAGCCTAGCTCATCCCTGTTTCACACTTCCAGGAAGGGCAAGGGGGAAACTTAACACAACACAGAGCAGGGCCATTTGCAAAATATAAAGGGCATTCCGTTGCCAAAGGCATTCTGCCAACATTATTGCTGGAAGACAAACGTTATCAAGATACATAGAAATAAAATCCAGTTTTTGCAATTTAAATAAAACACTTTTCAATATATTTGCTTAATTTGCATTGTCTTGTTTGCAATAATAATGATTATAAAATAAAGTTTACTCTCCTAACTAGAGGGAGGAAAAAACTATGATAGATGAACTATCTTTGGGTGCCAGATGATTATGGCTGATTATGGACTTTTAAATGTGTTGGTAGGATGGGAGTTATTGATTTGTCTTTGTTTGTGTTCTCAGTTTGTATTTTTGTGTTGTGAATGACACTGTGATCTTTGAATGAAGGGTGGTATAAAAGATTAATTAATTAATTATGTAGATACTGGGACCAGACAAGAGAGGCCCAATCACCTGCTGCTTACTAGAAGGTCTACTTTGTCTTTGCCTGATATGTACTCTTGGGATTTTACTTTTAATTATATATGTGTGTGTATTAAATTTACATTCATCCCACTTCCTGAATTTGTAAAATCTTCAAACTGATTGTTGACATTTATTTTCACTGGGTACACATTTTAAAGCAAAGCGATAAGACCTATAAACTTGCTTGAGTGTTGAAAGAGGAATGTAAGAATTTGTACAGTGAGTTAATTGTCCAGGGAAGTTCACAACCAGGGCAAGATCCACATAATACACATTCTGGGCTACTGGTCTGAAATAATCAGAGATAATTTTAAAAACTGGCTTCATTTTTAGCCATCATGGCTCACAATCACTGATAGATCTTAACCCCCCCCCCCGACAGCACAATTCTATACAACTCTAATCAAAAGTAAACCCCATTGAGTTCAGTGATGTTTTATTCTCAGGCAAATGTGTACAGAATTGCACTGTAAATGAATCTAAATCTTTCCTAACCCTTCTATGGTACTGGACACAGGAAATCTTGTGGCAATTAATTGCTTTGGTCAACTCACCTTTTATTAATTGTCTTAATGGTGTTTAAAATGTGTTTTTAAGCAGCAATCCTGTAAAACTCCTGTGTGCAACACCATCTGAGTGCACAAGTTTTATGGTTTTAACAGTATGAATCTTTTTCTAAATAGAACAGTTGGAGTTTCCAGTGTATATTAGTAGGGCTCATGGTGCGTTTACTATTTTTAGGTTGCTTTGGAATTTTTATATAGTTATGTGAGAATTATTAATCAACTTTTAGAATTAATGCATTTTGTACTTCCTATTACCAGTCAATTTCAACTGCAGTGCAAAATTGCTTTTTCCATTGTCACATCCCACTAATTTATTTTTACTTATTCTTGAATATGTATAAGCTTATTCTCCCCCTACCCAGCAGACGAAACCAAGTTGGACCCCATTTCCATAAGCACAGACCTGTAACTTAAAAAAACACAACTGCTTCTGCATTTTGCTCCTACTTTTTGAAGAGTTAATTTATCATCCTTTTAAACTTCCTTCACCATGCAACCCACATTTCCTCGCTTGCTTTAAGCAATGAGATCTGTGCACATAAGCATTCATTGAAATGCATAATCAGGAATTATTATCAGAATCTAAATGTACATTGAAGTCACATACAGTTTACCCACACTATTGTTTGATATGAAATATGCATCCAATTTATCCTGTGATAATCCAATTTATTCGGTGATATCCAATTTATCTTTGAAACTGTGAGGAAACACCCCTTGCTCCTAATGTAAACTACAGTGGTACCTCGGGTTACAGACACTTCAGGTTACAGACTCCGCTAACCCAGCAATAGTACCTTGGGTTAAGAACTTTGCTTCAGGATGAGAACAGAAATTGCATGGCAGCGGCACGGCAGCAGCGGGAGGCCCCATTAGCTAAAGTGGTGTTTCAGGTTAAGAACAGTTTCAGGTTAAGAACGAACCTCCGGAACAAATTAAGTACGTAACCAGAGGTACCACTGTATGGATTTGAAGAAAGTGAACCTTTCCTAATTTTATCTCTTGGAGGAGCAAGCTAACTCCTTTATGACTTTGCTTAAAATGTGAATTATATAGTCACCCACTTTATTTTATTTATTTATTTTTCCAGAATATGATATAGTTCTAATTGCAATTTGAATATTCAGAGTGGATACTCAGTTTTATTTGTACAGTTGAATTTCTCTAAGGCCTCTGCATCTCTATATAGCTCTATCAAAGTCAGCAGCTATAATGGAATAACAGTGCCCTCTGCTGCAGTGTTAGCTTTTCAGAAGGCAAACTATACATTTGCACATAAAGAACTTGCAATGAAGCAGTAATGATGGTGGTGGTGATCACAAATTAAAATCTGCCTTGGGAGGCTACAGCTTTGAATAGGGAAGAAAAAATGGTAGAAAGCAGGGTCTGCTTAATTCTTTCTCTGCTGGCTGTTTTTCCTTCTCAGTATCTGTTTCCAGATATATGATAACCCAAAGTATGCATTAGGACTCCTGTAAGGAGGAACAGAGTGTGGTGTGGGTTAATTTTGAATGGAAAGAGAGTTGGCAGGGAATGGGTTAAGTACCTTCTTCCTCTAATCGTTCTACAGCCTCCCAAGTTTCATTAAAAACCAACACGGTACAGTTAAAGTGAATCTTAACAATGCAGTTGACCTGGGCTCAGATTTGGACCCTTATGACAGACAACGGAGAAAACTGGGGACAGGAGCCACTGCTAGAGAGAGCCCTGGAAATACTGGCCTTGCTGGAGACTCCTGCAGGAGGAGTGTCCCCTTGAGCCAGCACCTGCTTCTCTCAATATAGTCCTGCCATTGTTTTCTCCTTCTCCTCAGAACTATGCACAGTGCAGGAGGGTATCTTGCCACCACTATTCCACACAAGGAATGGAGGAGAAATTCAATTCAGTTCACATTTAAATGCAAACTTACCTAATTTGCACATTCTGGCACAATATTTGTATATTAGGCAAAACTGCATTAAAAAAGTGTATATTAGGATAAATTCACCTTAAAATGTGGGTTTTTATGAGGATTAAAGAAATAATAAAGTATGCAAAGTAATGTGTAAAGGTGAACCAAAATTGAGAAAAATGAGAAAGTGAAACCAAAATTGACATATACCCATTCACAGCTGGGGACAACAGGAGACTCCCAAACCCTACAGCAGTAAATGTTTAAGAAATAGGATGTGGTCTCTTTAAGTTACAACTGTTTCCCTCTAGAATGGAAAGCTGGAGACAACCCTTTGTCTTCAAACCTAAACAGCTGGAAGGGCAACCTTCCTAGCTTGATTCTCTGAGTGTCCCTCCAGCATTCAGTCTCTTATTTTTATTTATATTATTTAATAAAATCTATATAGGGTGGTATATAAATTAAATTAAATTAATAATAATAATAATAATAATAATAATAATATATTGTTTAAAAACCTCAAAGTGGTTTACAAAAGATAAAACAGTAAAATCAATAAAAAATTACTTATTCTCGGAGCTGGGCCATTTTGCAACCTGAGGCAAAACTCCCAGTGCCTCTGCACTATGCCCTGCCATCATCTCTTGCTACTTGTCTGCTGGGCACTCACGGCTCACCTCTGCCAGGTGCTCAAGCCTCCTCTTACTCCTCTGCCCTATGGTCACCCCACCCCCTGTCTACCATGGCCCTAGAATATGTTCTATGCTATGACTGTTTCAGAATTGTGGGTGGAGTTGTTGTTTAATTGTATTTTTATTTGCTATAACCCACCCTGGAAACCTCTGGTGAAGGCTAGGTAAAATACATAATAAAAAACAAGCTTGACTCTGTGTAAAGAAACCAAATAGTGTGACTCTCTCCCCCCAAATTCATCTTTTCTCTTCTTCCTGAATTACTGTATACAAATAGTCTAAACTGATGAGTGCAATGCATTTGAGAAAATTTAGTGGCCACAGCTTTAAAATCTGCCACTATAAATTGGTGATTGAATGTATAACCACTTCCTAGTTTTTTATTTACTACAGTCAAGTTTATTGTTGTTACTATTTAAAAAAATATATATGTACACTGTCAGCATCCTTTATTTCATGTTGTAAAATATTTTTAGGTTGAGATATACTGCTTGGTTGTACTGGTACATACAAACCGATTCAAAACATAACAGAAAGTAACCCCCGCGTAAGTGGGGGGACACCTGTACTATCATGCTTCACTCTTGGAAGCCTTATAAGAAGCTGCTGCAGGAGCAACATCATGGGAGGGGGATTTCTGGGACTAAGGTATAACTGTGAAGCTCCTTTGTTATTTTTGCTATTAAATGCCCCATGTTGTTTAAGTAATGCTGTTATATTTATAGTATTGAAATGTGCATGTTTGTATGTTATTATATATTTATTTTGCTAAGTTATTATTAAATTGTTGTGTTATTGTTTTGCTGTGTTATGATATTGTTACTATGTTATTGATTTGCTATGCTATTATGAAACTTTTTGTAGTATTTGTTTGAAATGTATCCCCATTTCTTTGTTGTAAGCCGCTTTGAGCATTTTTTGTGTGGAAAAGTGGCATACAAATAAAATGAATGGATGGTTTCTCTGATTCCCCCCCCCACGCTGCCCCAATGTGAGTTCAGTTTTTCACATTTCCACATCAGTTTGCATTTTAAAAAAAATGTTCTCCTGAAAATTCATCAGCGCTGTGATTGCAAATTTCCATGCAATTTTGCCTAACATACAAATTTTTGCTTAGCAATTTCCTTCAGAATGGTATGTTATTTTAAGCAATATATGCACTTTTACAGACATTTTACATCAGTGTATGCATTTTTGTAAACCCTCCTTGGCTGAATAACTACACTGCCAAATTTGAAGAAGTCTGAATTTTGAGAGATAGCTGGAGTTTGGTTTTCATATTGTTTCAGAGTTTGTGGATTAGATAAGTTTGCTTTTAAATGTTAATTGAGTCAAATTTCATCCCTATATAATTTAGAATGGGGGTGTTAGAGAGAACCAAACATATACATTACAAGTTAAGATAGATAGATGGTTTTGCTTATTTTTAAACTCAAAATATATCAAAATTGTAGGAAGCCCCATGTATCTGTAGACAAAAATGATATTTAAAACAAATAAATGGAAAATAAAGAAAAACTTTTTAAAAAGTAATTTTAATATGTCACAACAAAAATAAAATATAATATGGAAAGTTTCGTGTGTGACGATAGTTATTATTCTCTCTGCTGCTGGATTGATGACTACTAGAACAATCCTAACCATATCTGCTTCTATTAAGTAGGATTAGGACTGTAGCTTAAATAACTCAAGAAAGTGGATAAGATTATATCTTATAATAAGATTTTAGGGTGCAATTTTTAAAAAAATTGCCCAAATGTAAAATGCCAATGTATTTAAGACATGTTACTGATCAGGAAAATTAATACTTATGGTGATCACATATAGATAGTTGAATGAATGAATGAATGCAAACCTATGATCAAATAAATTTATCTCAGACACAATATCCAGTGTATGGTAAGAAAATGCTTTTTAAATAAATAAATAAAGTTTTATTAATTTCCATTATACAGTATAACAATAGTTACAAAAAAGAAAAAGAAAATCCCAATTTACCCCCCCTTCCTCGCTCTAGGACAGATCAGTCTATTTCTGTCCAGTCTGTGATTTCAGTGGTTGCCATTCTTCAGGGTTATCAATAAAGTATTTTATAATAGGATGTCATATTTCAACAAAATTGTCTTCAACATTTGTGTTATTCAATGCACATAATCTCTTTGTTATTTTTTCTGATATAGCAATTGACCATACATTCTGTGTATAGTGAGAAAATACTGAAACCATAATTATGATATTAACATGATATGAAAACCAACCTTTGAGATTTGTTTAACTTTCTATGCTTAAAATGGTATGCCTATGTTGAATGGGGCCTGTTTATTAAAAATAATCCTATTGATTTTAATAGAATTAACAATATGCTCTCAATTTTTTTCAGCGCCATCTCCCTTAACAAGAAAAATATCACACACATAGCTGCACTATTCCCCCCCCCCGAAAGCTTGTGCCCAAATTCCCTAGCTGCTTTTTGAATTGTGGGAGTTAAAGAACAATGTTGGGCTTCTATTTGGGCATCTTCCGAGAAAAGAAACTAAAAAAATGAGTGTGTACAGTTACTAAATTTTTTTAAAAAGGGACAATCAGTGGTACTGTATCAAATGACTGTATTCTTTTAATACTGGGAAAGCAAAGGCTACTGTATCAATTTGCCAGTTATATTACAGTGGCTGTTAAATTCCTTTACACAGAAGTTTGTTTGTTTCTTCCTTTATTTTTTAACATATTTTAATATTTCACACACACACACACACACATTGAATATGCAAAAAAAGAGGGGGGGAACCACATACATACATAAAAAAAAGAAAAAGAATAAGACAAGTACCTCCAAAAGAAACATTTTCAATTACACTTCTATGTAAGGAGTACAAGTTGTCTCTTTACGCAGAAGTTTGGAAGACATCAGCTATACTAAGAAGAACACAATTATTACAAAATTGTGAGATTATGCCATAATGGATAAATTGTCTGATTATAAGAACACAAGAAAAAACTCCAAAACCAAAACATTATGCTGGTCAATATTGGTTTACTCTAATCAGACTGTGGAAACCTATGCATGTCTACTCTGAAGCAAGACCCACTGAGTTTAATGAGACGTACTCCCAGGTGAGTATAGGATTGCTGCCTAATACTGTAAAACCCAATCTACATTTTCCCTTTGAAATGCTGTCAGCTCCTTTTTCCTAATCTTCCATGTATAAATCTTGTGATTATGTCTGAATATTGCTTACATAGATTTTATAGGCTACTCACTTCTTACCTGTAATTAGTACTGGAGTTTAGTATTTTATTGAGTTGATTTTAAAAATAATAGTATTATGTCTTCTTCTGCTAGTGCTTATTTTACTGTAATACTTTTTTGTTCTGATGTTTTTGTTAAATATGTTAAGTATATTTTTCAAAGGTGTCTACAGTGGGTTTCAGCCATTAAAGGCACCCCATAAATACTTAAAAGATATTATCATTGGAAATTTTAATATTTACTATCTTATTTTTATGGAATAAACATAAAATTATAGCTCTTTATGGTTTGTTCACCCTCCTCTTTCACACATTCAATATAAAGAACACAAAAATGTTAATAGTTAATCTTAAGGATAACATACATTATTATTTTATTTCTACATAATAAAATTTTATATTCCTCATGGATGTAGTTTTGTTAGCATAGGAAGTTGCCTTATACAGTCTCAGACTATTGTTCCATTTAACTTGGCATTGTTTATCCTGCCTGGCAGTGGGAGTCCTGTGTTTTGGAAACATCAGTTTAACTTCCTAGTTGACCCTTCATTTATGTGGTCCTCACTGCTGATGTCAATTTAACCTCTTTATATTGCTTACTTTTTTCTAGTATTTTACTAAAGGTTTTAAATAGCAAGAGTCAAAAGGTTGTTGCAATAATACTTTTAGGGGAGAAATAATTTATAACAGCTTTACTAGTTAACTATCAGAGCAATTAGGATGAGAAAATAACAAAAGCATATTCTAAACCTTATCTAGATTGTAGTATTTCAGATCATTCTAATCTGTTGATAGTGCAGCTCAACTTCTTGTGGGCTCAGTAACTTTATAACACTCTCCATCTTGACTTGTCCAGATTCCAGCCTATTGATGTTTCCTATTTGCCAGTCTCACTTATATTCCAGCTACTACACCCAACTTCTTAGCTGATCAAAAGAGCATTAGAACTTGGCTTAGTTTCTGGTTCCCCTCTGTTAAGTTTCAGTCTCCTTCAGAGCAGATTCAGATCTTTGAACCGCCTAGCAGGAATAGCTTTTAACTGGAAGGCAATCAGTTTATAAATAAAACCAAACACAGAATAAGTGAAAAGTTTCATTCATTTTTCTTTTCAGCTACTGTTGATTGTAATTAGCTTCTTATTATTTTAAATACCTGTTTTAACTGTTTTGAATAGATATTTTTAATGTTTTATTTTATATTTTTGTAAATGGTTTAGAGGTTTTCTTACAATCAAGTGGTATATATATTTTTGTTAAATAAATAAAGTAAAAATGCATCTCACCCGTGAGCTGGCATTCTGTGGCCACTAAGCATGCTCAGTCTTACTGAACTCTTTAGGCTTCTCCCCAAACTTGCCCCCCCCTAATTTTTTGTTTGCACTTTTGCAAACTTTGATGTTCTTCCAAGCCTCCTGATACCTCACTCTTGTGTGTGCATGATGCTATTTTGATTACCTAAGGATCAACGATTTGAGAATTGAGTTTCCCATTTGTATATAGGATATGACCACCAAAGAGTACATGCATGTATGCAGCCACTAGACTGAAGTGACTGCATTATTTGTTTTATACACATTTATATCTTCTTCAGTACATGTTATGAAAGACTATAGATTGGAAGACATTTGATAGGAAATAATTTTTTCTTTTAAAATTTCTATGTATGAGAAGGATGAGTTTTAGAAAAATAAGAGAGAACATTTAAATGTTGTAAGTTGGGCCTAGTCTATGAAATAGGGTATTATATAAATTAAAATAAAACTTAAAATATGAAAGCAATTCCTTTGATTTGTGTAGAGACAAGGCAGCATTGCTGCACTTGTGTATGCTCATATTACAGACAACCATTGTGTGATCGAGTTGACATATTGTGTCCACTGACTGACCCAGGAGCATTTATACAGCAAAAGTGGATGAGAGAATGTGGCTCCAATCTTAGTGAGGTCACGTTGAGAAAAACAGAGGCACTAGCATGTTTGTGGTCACACATGACTCTGCAGTAAATTTTTTGAGAATTGGTCAACTTTGGTATCGTAGTGAAAATGGGTTGTAACTGCTTTTCTGGAAAGCTTGTTGTATGTTTTAACAACTGCATGAGAGTCTAGAATTCAACAGGGGAGGCTTTTTCTGGAAAGTATGTACATTGAGGGAAGAAACTCACCTGCTGGATTTTTGTTTTGTCTCTTGTTTTGTTAAGGGTTCAAAAGCCTTGTAAAAAAGAAATGTTGATAACACTTAGTTGCAAGGCCATTAGGTAAGGAGTGGGCAGGCTTGGTGGCAAACTGTTGAAGTACCGAGTTGGAAACACTAGGAACAGAAGTAACAAATCTGGTGCTTGTTATTCATCTGTTTTAAAAATAATAATATACACCCCTCTGATAACTAGAAGTGGCAACCCTACTGTGAACCACTATGTGAGTTTAAGTGGCTGCTACAACTAGATTCTGAAGTCTTACCACGGAGCATGTGAAAAGCTTTACCCTTTAGTCTCACTGAAGGGGACAGAAAAGAGACCGAGTGTGTAGAACTGCTTTTATATATAGACTTAAAGGTCAGCACAGTCTTGATTCACCTGGGACATTCCCATTTTTTGTGTGTGAATCCCTGGCAAATTGTCTCATAAAAGTACTGGGATTTATGGCTGTATAGAAGCTGGTGCCACATTCTAACTACTTGGCAGAAGCTGCAAAGGGAGCAATTAAAACTTATTTTATTGTTTTTATTCCACTTCTGCCTGAAAGGCACTAGGGGCAGAGGCAACTATAGTTAATACACATGGCAAGTCACGGGGATGGGAGCTTACTCTTGTTTTCCTCTTCAAGTCCTGGTCATGACTGCATGCTTCGCTGAAGTGAGGCTCAGGCAAGGAGCTGTCCACCATGGGACGCTTCTATCAACCTGGCCAGATTGCCTACTGCTGGCAGCATTATGCAAGCCCTTCACCATCCCTGCCACTGAGTTTTCTTTCCCCTCCTTTTCCTGCAAAAGGAACAAAAATTTGTGGCATATAAAATACTGTAATATCAAATGTATTATGGCATAAGGATAAATGCATTTCTTGTTTGTTTGTGCTGACTAACCCTTTGTAAGATAGTGAATACATTTTTGGATCAAACAACATGTATAAGGTTTTCATTTTGAAGGATTCCTTCCTTCACACATTCTCACTTTTGCATGCACATTCTTCCTTTACCCTTCTTCCTGTGTGGGATGAACTTATGTGGTGCTGTTTTGATATTTCTTTGTTTTGAATCATAGAATTATAGTTAGAAGGTTGTCAATTAAAATTAAGTAGATAAGGTTTGTCTCACATGACATTCTTGGAAAACCCATGTGGCTTCTTGTAAACAATCCTCATAGAGCGATTGCTTAATAATCTGTTGTATAATTTTGGTTGGTGTCAACATCTGGCTGACTGTTGTGCATTTTATTGGATCTGCCTTTCCCTCATTTTTTAAGATACCCCTACAACTTAGTTCAGTGTAAATTGCGTTGTTGGTCTCAAAATACTTGGTTGAAGTTTAGCTACAGCAGTTATGTATGAAGTCTAAGTTACACTGCTACCGCAACTCTGCCAATAATTCAAAGAGCTTGAAGCTGCAACCCTATGCATGTCTATTGAAAAGTAAGTCTGATTGGGTTCAATGAGAATTACTTCCAATTATGTGAGTTTAGGATTGCAGTCTAAATTAAACTTTACAAGTGCATTTCATTGTAATGATTGTAATACTTTTAATGTATGTCCTATTACTACTAATTCACCACGGCAGTCAGAAGTTTGATGCCACATAATAAACAGATCAATTTTTAAAGACAAATACATTTATTTCAAACCATAATTTTATAAATATATTTGTTCATCACTACAAAGGATTAAATAAGTAAATTTTACTGTACGAGTAGTTTCAATACTTTTACCAGTGAATATATACTAGTATATAAGGAAGCAACAAGCACAGCCTCTGAATCTTGATGCAAAAATAAGGGTTTTATAAATACAGATGCACCCCTATTTTCATCTTTGGCAACAGCTTCCAGAGGGATACCTGTATTTCATCTTACCAAAGGAAAACTTAAGCTACCACATGGTTGTTATTTTCAACTTTGAAATCTTAGAGGGCATGCATAGATTTTCTCTGCATTCTCCATCTATAATTGTAACATGGTTACTTCCCCCTTGAGATCTGTGAGCAAAATCATGCTACATCTGCAGCACAGCACATAGCAAGGTCCATATACTTCTCTGTGTTGAAGCTGTTCCTGGCAATCATGATATTGCAGAGGCTGTGCTCAAGGTACTTGGGCCTGAGCGGCTGTTTTGACTGTTTTGGTTGTTAACAAAAATTGCTTACATGATATAATTTTCTTTCAGATGCTTGGAACATATCAGGCATGGCAGTTGGCTTGCATTCATGTTGTAAGGAGTAGAAAATACGTTGAGATTGTGTTGCTATTTTACTAGAAGACAAGAGTACAATATTTTGAGGGAAGATTTAATGTGTTGGTGCTGCTATTTCAACATGATAGTTGGGCACTTATCTTTGACTACCTGTACATTTCAGGAACCATAGAAAGGCTTTAAATGAGTGACCGTATTAGTGGGGAGGGATGGAGGAAGGTGGCCTTAGCGTGGCAGCATAGTGAGTGACTGAGGGAGAGCATCAGTACAACCCTGCCAGAAGACCTTGGTGTTCCAGGCTGCACACATGGCCAGATTGATACGTTATTGCACCTGAGGTGAACCACAAAGCTCTACTTCGGGATCCGCTGCTCCTGTGGATTCTGCTGTCCGAGGCAACTGTGGGCCAGCCTGGCTGCACCCACATTCCAGCGGGCATGGTGGTCCTCATGGGGTGAGTAATGGCTGCAGAAACATGACCTTGGTATAACGCGATGGGCACATTCAAGACCAAGTAACAGGCATGGTCTTGGCATCAGTTATCAGTATTTGGAAGGTGCTTTGCCCTGAGAAGGCCAGCATCCTCCGTACCCACACAGAAAGGGGAGGGACCGCTGAGGCACTTCGAGAAAAGGGAAAGGAAAAAACCGTTAGATCCGTTACATTTCAAAAAGCCTTTTACCCGCAACTCTGCACCGCCCTCTTCGTCAGTGAATGACGAACCACCGGGCCTATCATTAGGCAGACAACATTCACGAACCAATCAGAGGCAGCGCGGGCACCTGTCCCCCACCCACTTTTTATCGTTGTTACTGACAGCACTTCCCGCCAATTCTAACGGCCGCCGGGAACAGGGCAGCCTCGCCCGTGTAGAAGAGAACCGGCCAATAGCTCCGTGAAGGTACCCTGAGTGATGGGAATCGGCATCCAATTGCAGCGAAGAGGGCGGGGTCTGGCTCTCCGGGTTTCCTCTCCGGCTCGGTTTCCCCCCTCCCCCCCCGCGGGTTTTTCGCTGCGAAGAAAATGGCGGCGGCGCCGAGCGGAGATGAGGAGAGACTGTGAGTGACCCGGGGAGAGGGGGTGGGGAAGAGCCGGGCTGGACCATCGCCCCACTTGCGCAGGGGGCTCGGGCGGGACCATGGCCAGCGCCGGGGAGGGCGGCGCGGCGGGGCTGCGGCCGCTGGCTTCTCTCGGCTGGCAGTCGCTCCTCCTCCCCTTTCCCTCTGCGCGCCCAGGGCCTCGAGTGCGTCACAGCGATCCCCTCTGCCCAGTAATGGGAGGGGCGAGGAGGAGGGCGCGGGGCGCGCCCCCGGAGGGGGGCAGGGGAGGGGAGGGACTGGCGTGGGGCGCGCGCTTGAGGTCAGAGGTGACCTGTGCCCGCTCCCTGGTGGCACCTGCCAGCCGTGGCCCCTCATCCTGCATCCCTGCCTGCCGTGGCCCTCTTGCTTTGGCAGGTGCCTTGCCCATGCCAAGTTGCCCAGCCCGCCCTGGGACTTCAGGTGATGGGGACACCTGGCAGCCTGCTTCTGAGGCCCTCTATCTCCATCTCTCACTCCGCTTGCTTATACCCATCGTTGCCTACAGAGAGTGGGCAGCGCAGTGGGCAGAGTGTGCGTGTCCCTGTAGGCTGTGTGTGGTTTGGTGGTTTGGGCCTCCCTCAGCGTAAGCTGCTGCCTCTGCCCATTTTCTTCACTTTCTTTTTCTGGGTTGTGCAGCAAGGAGGATTGGGCTCCATCCCAAGTGCCATGGTGCCCAGTGTGTCTCGCTTGACTCACCTGTGCATTTCCACTGGGCAAAGCGGTGGTGAGAATTGGGGTTAGCAAGTTCAAACCTCCTCACTGCATCACTCAGAAAGTGAGGCAGGGCAAGGAAACAGGGTTGGTGGCTGATGGCTTGCTATGGGTTGGCTTACTGGGCCCTGTCCTTTGTGCCACACCACTCAAAGAGAAAGAGTAAGCACCTTGGTAGGGTCTTCTAGATGGCTGACAACTAACTGGAAGCAGACATGAACTTTCCTTACAGCCACAACTTGCCCAATTTGCCTGGTCTCCTTTCCCAGAGCTGGTGGATGAGTAAGGGCAGTGGCTGCTCCCCTACACCCTTACTCAGGGTGGTACAGAAGTGGCTGCTGTCTGTCTTCACTGCCCTCAGAGAGAGAATATGCAAGCAAGAGGAGGTGGTAGCTGCTTCTTGCAAGAGTAGTGATTGCCTTCAGACTATCACCATCATTGCTTTTGCTCTGGGAGGCTCAACCTTAGGGTAAGAAGCTTCTTCGGTCCATTAGTGTTATTGTATTTGGCATGACGTAGTCAGTATGGCCAGTGATCAGGGATGGTAGGAATTGTAGTCCAGCAACATGGGGAGCACAGGTTCCCGATCCCTGATCCACCCACTTATTTCCTCTCTCTTTAGGGTAGGTGTGGAGAATTGGGCCCAATGCATCTTCCCAGAATGAATGAGCAACCAGAAACGATTGTGTTTTTTAAGGCACAACTGCCAACTCTGCTTACTTGCTTGCTCTCCCTCTTTTTTGGGTTGCACAGTTGGGCTACCTGGGCTGATTTCTTGCAGCTACACCACCAGTAGAAAGATAACTGATGCAGAACTTGCCCTATCTATGATGTCCTTTTGAGTGCTGGATCCAGTACCACTGACAGCGTGAGCATGTTCATGTTTGGTCAGCGGCAGCAGCTCACACTGCCTGACTTGGCAGTATCCAGCCTTCCCACCATACTGCTTAAACAGAGAGTGTGAGCAAGCAGAATGATTGGGAGGTGGTTGCTTCTGCCTTATGTGGTTGTCCACACACTTTTGGCAGCCCTGTTGGCTCCAGTTCTCCCTGCTGTGTAGTCCAGAAAGGAAGGGCAAGTGGATATCTTCTTGTTCACATAAACTTTTCCGTTGGGCTGCCCAGCAGACTTGGCCCTTACTGTTGCACCTTCCAGAGAGAGAGAGGAGGAAGTAATTGGAGGCAGAGGCAGCGGTTCATTGGTTGAGGGTCGAACCAACTGTGCATGTGCTTATTAAACACAAACTTTCCAGTCCGTTTTGAAAATTGGGTGAGGGAGTTAACTTTTAATACTAAAAGCATTTGGGTGATGAGAATTAACTCTCTTCCCCTGCTTTACCTTTCCTTGCCACTTATCTTAAAGATTTTTTCCTTCCTAGCCCATTCCCAATATAGCAAGTTTGCTGTTTGGGAGAAAAAGTTAAAGCAATGAAGCCCAGCGAGGTAGGGACAGTGCGTGGTTTGAATTTTGTTCCCATTCCACTTGTACATTTTTTGGTATTAAAAATAAATTCCTCCATTCATGCTTTATAGCCAGACAGGCAAACACGTATTTCAAAAACACACGGGCATCTATTTTGGCCCTTGTTAGCTCATGTTTGTGGCCTGGCCTGTGCCACTTGTCCTCTGCCTCTGAGCGGGAAGGGGAAAGTAGGTGTCACTCTATTTATGGTAACTGTCATTTTCTTTGTACTTTGATGTTGTCAATCCTCAGATGTAATGATTACCAATTCTTTACCAATTATTTGATGTCCTCTCATGTTAGCTGTCTTGTGTGATCACAACATTTCAGTCACAAAACAACTATATGCGGTCTGTAGGTATATGGAGAGGGATAAAAACTGGTCTTCATCCTTTTTCCTTTTTTTTTTTTTTTTTTTGCCTTCACCACTTGTGCTTTGGCAGTAGGGGAAAAATATCACTAATGATTTTATCCTGAATAACTTTTGAAATAAATTGTGTTGTTCACATAAGTTATTTAACACTTATTATCTGCTTCTGTTATGTATTGGCTTTGCAGGTATTATCCTATCCTTGCTTAAATTGGCCACCATTTTTTAAAAAAATCCTAGTTGTCAAACTATTTATTTGCAACTTTTCCTACTCAGTCCATAATATCACTGCTTGCTCTTTGTAAACCAGGTTCCCAGTGCTATTGTAGTTTTGGTTGATAGTTGCTTCTCCAATTACATCCTCTCCTAGCTCAAGACAACTTAGTGTGCTTATGTCAGACATTGGAGTGGTACAATCATGTTTGTCACCTTCACCCTTATGGTTTTAGGTGGCATTTCCATCCTTCTACTCATAAAACCTTATAAGCACTGCAGTGCATCTGCTTCATGTTGTGCATATATTCCAAACATAAGTTGGCTATGAATGTTTGCTGCTTCCTTGTGTTAAAAGATCTGCCCCACCTTATCTCGCATAAATCTCTGTACAGTGCTACAAATGTATGTCCTGGAGCCTTTGTTTACTGCATGGTGAAGATTTTGGTGTGAAACAAAAAGTGTGGCTTCTAGTAGGGTGTTCATATAATTCATTTGGTATATCAGGAGTTTTGTGTTTCTCGCCAAGTTTTGCAGAGAGAAACTTGAAAAGGTAAAAACTTCAGGCACTTTTCACAAGTGAGGCAGAGGTCATAAGTTTGGGGGAGGTATTTTGAGAGTAGGCTTTTTGTGAAATGTTAATTTAAATTTTGTGTGAGACCTTGTCTATCCAGGTATTGAATCTTAATAGCATGTTTCACATCTAACTTGTCTAAAGAACTCAATTTTACACAGGTATGTTAGTGCTGATGTGGGAAAATCTCTGCTCTCCCATAGGGTTGTAGCTACTCCCAAAGTAAAATACCAGTGCCCTGGGGAACATGATAGATTAAGATCATGAAATTGCTGTGTTGTGAACACTAATAATATGCACGCTTGCAGTGTCATAGGAAGGTGCATAAAATACAAAATATTTGTGACTCATTTTCTGCTGAGCATGCCTCTGGTAGAAATTAGAGGTGTGTGGGGCACTGGGGGTACTCTTCTTTCTCCCCCCCCCCAGAATTTCAGTTTCAGTTCTTATACCTTTAACAGCTGCTTAGCAGGTCCCTTGTTTCCTTTTCTATTTGTTTGCTTTGTGCCACCCATTCTCAATTAAGTGATGTCTCAAACTGTTGCTACTTTGGTTCATGTTTGTATTTGTTTATTAAAAAGCACTTATAATATTGGTGCTCTTTATCTGGTTGGAAATTTGTTGTTTATTTGAGGATTTCTAGCCTACTCTTCATTAGAATAATTCTAGAGCGGTAGTAGAATATAAAATATAATTACATGATAAAACCAAATTTAGATAAAAACAATATAACCTTAAAACAACAGCAACAAACAGGTTCTGCAAGGGCAAGTGTACCCATGTCCACCAAAGACTTGAGCAAATAAATGTGTTTTAACTGGTCCTGCAAATGCATCAGGATCAACACCAGTTAAACTGGAGAGAGTTTTCTATAATTTGGATATTATTATTGAAAACATTATCTGACATGTTGCTGTGAAGCAAATGTTTGGCCTATGTGGCACTGTTAAGAGGGTGCCCCCCTTTGGATTTTTTTTTTTGGGGGGGAACACCCTTTGGCTCTGTTTGGTGATACTCTGCTTCCTAGTGAACATTGTACTGGCAAATTGTTGAAGCGGGTGCTCCTTCACTTGCATCTGATTTGTCAGTGCTAGCAGAATTCGAAGAATGGATTTCTCTGCCTGTAAACTTTCCACAGAGGTTGCCTGTACTACACACCCATCATCTATAGGAATAACTCCTTGCAGGACCCTCCTGGTGATCCCAGGATGTCTGTTAGTAGAGGCAGTGTGTTTCCCCCTTCCCTAAATATGCTGAATCTACTCAGAGGTCATATGCACACAAAAGGTATAAGGAGAAGGATGAAGGATGATCTTCAACCATTTTGCCCCTTTACTTGAAGTAGGGAAAAATAGCAAGAGGATTGTTTAATTAATTAATTAATTAATTACATTTTTACACCACCCTACATCTGAGGATCATAGGGCAGAATATTAAAATACAAAATACATAACAAAGTAATAAACAAAAACAATATCCCCTGCACACATATAGGGTTAGTCCTAAGTAATGTCCTGTCGTCATCCTGTCATCTTGGGTGTCTTATACCAGTCTTCTATTTTTAAGGTTGAGCTTTCCAGACCCTACATATGCTGTCATGTGTGTGCTCCCTGGGTTGACTGATAGCCTGCTGTAGATTGAGGAGACTTCTATAGCAGAGAACTTTCAAATACTACTCTTTAATTCCATAGTATCAAATCTGGGATTGGAAAAATCCTGATTGCCCAGAGGCCTAAGTAATCTGACGATAAGTTACAGTTCTGTTCAGATTCTTGGAATGAAAGTTATGAATATGCCAAATTTATGTCAGTTCCTTTTGTCTCAGCCCTACGACATGGAATATGACTAATATATCTATCTGTCTATCATCTATCTATCTATCATCTATCTATCTATCTATCTATTAAATACTGTGTCATGAGATAAATTAGCAAAGAATCAATTTTTGTGGAAAACTGGGCTATTGGTTTAATCATGGAGTTGTTAATGATTTGTGTAAAATCTAGTTGTGTTGTCATAATGATGGCAGTATATGGCTTCAGTTATGGACTCACAATTTCAATTCCTCAGTCACATCCACAAATGCCTCATACTTGGTGTGATCCAGATTTCAAAGTAGAGCTGGCTGTGATTGCAGATGACCAAGAATCTTACGTTGCTCATTTAGAAGCTGCAGTTGTGGGAAACTGTATATGTGCCTTTTACATGAAGAGCTGCTTATATAATTTACAACAACAGTGTATCTGGAATTGTGTCTTCCTATATCTAAGTGTGAATTAGGTGACCAGTTTATTTTTCTCATCCCACTTCCTTATAACTCACCCCACCCCCACCCTTTGTTTCTAAGTCAAATATATTGGTCCAGTCTCTTGTAGCTAATATAGCCATTTCTCTTATTGTAGTATGAAGACTGTAGTATGAGGGTTGTACCTTTCCACTGGAACATCATTTAAGATGCAAAGTAATTTTTCAGTTGCTGGGCTAAAATATGTGACAAAGACAAGTACAGACAAGTGGATTTAAAACATACTGAGCACTGTTTTCACATGTGTATTAAATTGGTGTCTATGTAGAAATATGTTGAGTAACACAGAAGGTAACACAGCAATATTAAATATTTGAAGGAGAATATAAACTATTTCAGCAAATAAAGGGTATAATGTAAGGTACTTGGTCTTACAATAAAACCAGTTGTCATATATTATTGCATGTAATGCTAAACCATGGTCAAGCACAAATCACAGTGAGCCCCTACTGTTGTTGTCCTCTGGCATAGCTATGAGGGGATTTTGGAAGCTTCCATTTCTCTTTTAGATTAAGCCCAGTTCAGCATTATGCCTGAACCCTAAATTGTTATTAATCTTAACTATAAGTGAAAGCAAGCCAGCTTTGTAAACAATGGTTTGAGGTTAACTTATTTCTTCTAACCCAGGGCGGTCCAACTTTTGATACCAAGTGGACCGCAAGAGTACTTTGACATGCACACTGCCTTGTCATGTGAAGGGGAGCGGGGCCAAAATTTGACACCCACACACCTAGTCCATGCATTTTCCTCCCAAAGCTGTCTAAGAGAGGAAGCCGGCTTTGGGAAGGAGTAGTGAGGCACTGGCAGCATCCTAGAGCCCTCCCAACTTCTTCCCAAAGCTGGCAAAGTGCTAATTAGGCTTTGGGAAGGAGGTTGAAGGACACTAGGACCTTGCCAGAGCCCTCAAACCTCCTTCCCCAATCCCAGCACCTTGCTTAATGGCTTTGGGAAGACAGCACAAGGGCTGGGGGGGGGTGACATATGTTGCTGAGGGCCACACAAAAATACATTGCGGGCCACATGTTAGACCACCCTGCTCTAACCACAGTAAAAACTGCATTTTTCTTGGATTTCATATAATCATAGAGTTGGAAGAGACCACAAGGGCCATCGAGTCCAACCCCCTGCCAAGCAGGAAACACCATCAGAGCACTCCTGACATATGGTTGTCAAGCCTCTGCTTAAAGACCTCCAAAGAAGGAGACTCCACCACACTCCTTGGCAGCAAATTCCACTGTCGAACGGCTCTTACTGTCAGGAAGTTCTTCCTAATGTTTAGGTGGAATCTTTTTTCTTGTAGTTTGGAACCATTGCTCCGTGTCCGCTTCTCTGGAGCAGCAGAAAACAACCTTTCTCCCTCCTTTATGTGACATCCTTTTATATATTTGAACATGGCTATCATATCACCCCTTAACCTCCTCTTCTCCAGGCTAAACATGCCCAGCTCCCTTAGCCGTTCCTCATAAGGCGTTCCTCGATTTGATGTCATAGCAAGCTGTGGGTAATCTAAAACAGAAGCTAAAGCTTCTTCAGTCTTCATGGTTGTACGTGAGGATGGGGTGGAATGTGCACAAGCCTGAGATTCACTGTGACCTGCTCTTATAACACTAAACTTTGGCGACTGAGGCTAAATCCATTGTACAGTTCCCTCGCACAATTGGATGTACCGAGACTATGATCTATCTGCCATATCATATATGGTAGCACTTGAGAAATCAAACCAAATCTTTCGGAATTTAGATTTTGACAAATGTTTAATAAGTGAAAGAGTGAGTGCAGGCAATATATAGAGATTCACTTACAGTAACTCTTTAATAATGGAGTCAAAGTTGTGGTCTTATCCCTTAAGGATGCCCACAGGGGGTTGAAACGGTTCAGGCCAAACTTGAGTGCTTGATTTAGACCTGAAGGCATTGAATGTAAACGTTTTCCTGTAAACACTAATGATCAGATTCATAGCTTTTTCCGTAGGCCATGAGATTGTAGATTTCATCCTTAGTGGGTGTAACCCCAAACAATACTCATATCCCCCCCAGCATTGTGCCCCTCTGCTCCATGACAAAGTTGGCATGATTAATAAAAATAAAAATAATTTTTTTATTTATACCCTGCCCTCCCCGGCCAGAGCCGGTCTCAGGGCAGCTAACACCAGTAAAATGACAATAAAAACATAATGGGGGTGGAATTAAAATACAGGTTAAAATACAATTTAAAATGCAGCCTCATTTTAATAATAGCCCATAGATCAAAACCAAAAGGGGAAGGAAACTTAAGGGTCAGACTGAGTCCAAACCAAAGGCCAGGCAGAACAGCTCTGTCTTGCAGGCCCTGCGGAAAGATGTCAAGTCCCGCAGGGCCCAAGTCTCTTGTAACAGAGCATTCTACCAAGACAGGGCTAGTACTGAAAAGGCCCTGGCGCTAGTTGAGACCAATATAACCACCTTGCGACTTGGGACCTCCAAAATGTTGTCATTTGTGGACCTTAACGTCCTCCGCGGGGCATACCAGGAGAGGCGGTCCCGTAGGTACGTGGGTCCTAGACCGCATACGACTTTAAAGGTCAAAACCAGCACCTTAAACTCACAATCAACTATTGTGAGGCATGATGTTCTTCTCTGTAAACACACACCTTTAATTGTTTCCTGTACATATCACTAGGTGAATAGAGCCTGAAATACAAAATATGCAAGCAGAATGTTTCTTCTAGGGTAGTAGTTTGCCTTTTTACTAGATGACTACCAATTACTGACCAGCATGAATTTTTTTTATTTTAGTTGCTAATGTTAGTGTTGTCAAAAACACCTCTGGCAGCTGAGTCAGCATTTCAGCATGACCTACTGACAATCCTTGTTTCTGGATAGTGTATAAGCACCCAACATTGCTTTGTGAGCCTTAGGCATGAACTTGCTAGGTAGCCTTAAGCAAATCACTATACTCTCCATCCCAGCTCCATGTTAGAACATGTTGGAATAATACCAGCCTACCATATAGGGACGTGGGTGGCGCTCTGGGTTAAAACACAGAGCCTAGGACTTGCCGATCAGAAGGTCGGCGGTTCAAATCCCTGCGACGGAGTGAGCTCCCGTCGCTCGGTCCCTGCTCCTGTCAACCTAGCAGTTCGAAAGCACATCAAAGTGCAAGTAGATAAATAGGTACCGCTCCAGCGGGAAGGTAAATGGAGTTTACGTGTGCTGCTCTGAACAAAATAAAAAAAATCCTTCCAGTAGCACCTTAAAGACCAACTAAGTTAGTTCTAGGTATGAGCTTTCGTGTGCATGCACACTTCTTCAGATACACAGCCCTGTGATGATAATAATGGGTGAACTGTATCCCCTGCCCTTTTATCTTGTAGAGTTACCATAAATGTATGTTTGGATACATTTGTCTTTCACAGGTAGTTCAAGAAACTCAGTTTTCAAACAGTGCAGTATTAACTGCCTCTGTTCATTTGAAGGGTTACTCCTCCCTGAGTTAAAACAATAATAAATATCTACAAGTAAGCACAATTGTGTTATCAGTGACCGAGAAAAACGTCGTATCTGCTGACAAAAATGCAGCTGATAAGAAATCTGGTTGATCTCTCTTGAGCAGGGAATTCCAAAGAGCACAACGGAAGTTACCAAACTCCATGCTCCCAGTATTGTATTTTGGTGAAAGCAGGGCCTACCCACTTACTTGAGAGGCTGGGGAAAATATACAAGCAAAGGTATTCCCTAAGGTACACAGAGCCTAGGCCACCTACGACTTTAAAGATAATAACTGGCATTCAGAAGCAGGGTTGGAGGAAGGGAGTGCAGTTGGGGCACGCTGCCCCAGATGTCACCAATGAGGGGGGTGACAAAATGCCAGGTGGCACTCACTGCGGAGCCTGCAGCACCTCTGAGCCATGTGTCTCTCCTGGGAGTGACGTAGTGGCTTGGGCGCCTGTAGGCTCCGCACTGCCCTAAACGGTCCACCTCCCGCAGAGCGTTCTGCCCAGGCTCGCGCCGCCCCGCTGGCAGCTCGCCCCAACCCTGGGCGCAGGGCACGGCGCTGCCCCAGCTTGCTCCGCTGCTGTTCACAAGCTTTTTAAAAAAAGCTGCAAATGAGCATGAAGAGATGCAATTGTGTTTTCCTCAATAAAGATGAGAGGGGAAACAAGTATTTTTTAAAAGCAAGACTGACTATGAGTGAAGGGACCATGTAGCAAGACAAAAAATACAAGACAAGCAGTGTAGAAAGGTGGGACATCACCAGCTACCCCACAGAACTTGTTTCCTAGCAGGTACAGCAATACTTCCAGTCTACACAGGAGCTGCAGTTCCAGTCAAAGACAAAAAAAATTGCCACAAAGCAGGTTTAGTTTTGTTTTTTTAAAAGGAAAGGAAGGGAGAGAGGGCAATGTAGAAAACGCAATAATGCAATGGTTTGGAAGCAATGCCACCTTATTATATATCAATTAGTCATCAAATACAAAAATGCCTCTAGGCAACTTACATACACAATTTAAAATTATTTTATTTAATCATAGTAAAGTCTTATCATACGGTAACTTACCTAAGAACTGCAATGATTCAATTTCCTTTATTGATTATGATGGTGAAACTTTTAATTATTGTTGTTAACATTTCTTTTCTGAATATAAAAAGTAGTTATTAAATTTATTATTATTATTATTATTATTATTATTATTATTATTATTATTATTATTATTACCATGATGTTCTGTGATGACCTAATGATCATGGAGCCCAAGAAAGTAAAATCTCTCACTGCCTCCATTTCTTCCCCTTCTATTTGCCAGGAGGTGATGGGCCCAGTGGCCATGATCTTTGTTTTTTTGATGTTGAGCTTCAGACCATATTTTGTGCTCTCCTCTTTCACCCTCATTAAAAGGTTCTTTAATTCCTCCTCACTTTCCGCCATCAAGGTTATGTCATCTGCATATCTGAGGTTGTTGATATTTCTTCCGGCGATCTTAATTCCAGCTTGGGATTCATCCAGCCCAGCCTTTCGCATGATGAATTCTGCATATAAGTTAAATTTAGATTTAGATATTTATGGAGCTTAATTATGAGTAAAAACGCTTATGATTTTAAACAAATGAGCAAGCATTGAAGTACCGTATTTTTCGTCCCATTGTACGCTCCGTCCCATAGGACGCACCTAGTTTTTTTTTTTGGGGGGGGAAATAAAGGAAATAATTTTTTCCTTTATTGCCCCCCCCCCAAAACCAGGTCGGGGAAACCGAACCAGGTCGAGGAACAGCGGGGTGGCGGCGCTGCGCCTCCTTGCTGTCCCCCGAGCTTGTGGGGCTGGCCGATGTCTGTCCGGCGGGCGGGGCGCTCTGCTTCAGGGCGCCCCTCGCGCCGGGCGGAAGGCTGCTATCCGCAGCATAGGTAGCCCTGCAGGGAACTCCTGCAGGGCCCCAACACGTTGCGGATGTCTGTCCGGCGGGCGGGGCGCTCTGCTTCAGGGCGCCCTCGCGCTGGGCGGCAGGCTGCTATCCGCAGCGTAGGTAGCCCTGCAGGAGTTCCCTGCAGGGCTCCAACACGTTGCGGATGTCTGTCCGGCGGGCGGGGCGCTCTGCTTCAGGGCGCCCTCGCGCTGGGCTGCCTAGGCTGCGGATGTGTTCCCGAAGCGCCGGGCGCTCTGCTTTCAGGGTGCCCGACGCTCTGGGAAGCAGGCTGCTATCCACAGCCTAGACAGCCCTGCGGGACCTCCCGCAGGGCTGTGTAGGCTGCGGATGTTTTCCCGAAGCGCCAGGCGCTCTAGGAAGCAGGCTGCTATCCGCAGTGTAGACAGCCCTGCGGGACCTCCCACAGGGCTGCCTAGGCTGCGGATGTGTTCCCGAAGCGCTGGGTGCTCTGCTTTCAGGGCGCCCAGCGCTCCCGGAAGCAGGCTGCTATCCACAGCCTAGACAGCCCTGCGGGAACTCCTGCAGGGCTGCCTATGCTGCGGATGTGTTCCCAAAGCGCTGGGCGCTCTGCTTTCAGCGTGACCGGCGCTCCGGGAAGCAGGCTGCTATCCGCAGCCTAGACAGCCCTGAGAGAACTCCTGCAGGGCTGCTTAGGCTGCGGATGTGTTCCTGAAGCCTGAAGAGCGAGAGGGGTTGGTGCGCACCACCCCTCTCGCTCTCCAAGCTTCAACGAAAGCCTGCATTCACCCCATAGGACGCACCCAGATTTCCCCTTCATTTTTGGAGGGGAAAAAGTGCGTCCTATAGGGCGAAAAATACGGTATTTCAATGGTACTGCATGAACATTGCCTCAGTGGTGTTAAGGGGACCTAGTGTGAAAGGGACCATGCTGTCTATGGCTTGCTTTCATTAAAAGATGCGGTACAAAATTCCATACAAGCTGAAGTCTTTGAACTGCCTTAAAGGGCAGGCCCATGTAGAGTGTGTTGTGATAGTCCATTGGGAGGCTAATAATGCATGTAATGACAGACACTGACTAAAAGCATGGGAGTAACTAGGG
Organism: Podarcis erhardii; assembly: GCF_964252035.2. NCBI lineage: Eukaryota > Metazoa > Chordata > Lepidosauria > Squamata > Lacertidae > Podarcis > Podarcis erhardii. The sequence continues at coordinate 2,010,182 of NC_138515.1, forward strand.
GCTGGATGTCGCTGGCATTCTGCCCAAGGCACAGGCATGCCTTGTTCTGCCGGGATTCTACGTTATTGAGTTTTCAGGGATCTGTTCTAAACATGCTCATTATGTTTGTTTGCCTACTGCTTCATCTGCTTGTTTAGGCTACTATGTTCTTAATGCCTTCTGGAGAAGGAAAAGCTCCAAAGCTTAGCAGCATCAATAAAAAATTCCCAGTAGAGGGGATGGCAAGGTATGTGTTTTCTTTGGGCAACAAGGTGGCATTTTGTTGTTGCAACTTGGAGTGTCTCTGAGTCCAATAATTTGTTAACAGCATAACTTGTGGTAAGGGTGGTTTGATTGGCATACAAGTTCTGTGGTTGTTTTTAATGGCAGCTTCAGCTGCAAAGGACCTGCCCCTTTCCTTTTTATCTTCCTTTTCCTCCTCATGCCACACAATTTCCTGTTGCTTTTAGAGTTAGATTACTATTGCATGCTACCCCAATCTCCAAGTGGTATGAGATTCCAGGGGTTCCAGGCACTTAGCCAAGGTCTGTGCTTCCTTTTTAAAATGAGGCACAGTGGACTGTGGTGTCTTTATAATAGTTGGTTTATTTATACATATATACAACCTAGCCATCTGTCATGGATAGTTTAGTTGAGATTCCTTAGGGACGTGGGTGGCGCTGTGGTCTAAACTACTGAGCCTCTTGGGTTTGCTGATTGGAAGGTCGGCGGTTCAAATCCACAGAACGGTGGTGAACTCCCATTGCTCTGTCCCAGCTTCTGCCAACCTAGCAGTTCGAAAACACATCAGTGCAAGTAAATAAATAGGTACCGCTGTGGTGGGAAGGTAAACAGTGTTTCCGTGCGCTCTGGTACTTGTTGCAGTGTCCTGCTGCACCAGAAGTGGTTTAGTTATGCTGGCCACATGACACAGAAAGCTGTCTGTGGACAAATACCTGCTCCCTCCTTCTTTAAAACCTGGACTTGAATAGGTTGCAGCTGAGAGGCTGGCTCCGACTTTAGACTCTTGTTAGCATCCGTCTGTTTCAAGAGAAAATGGAGTGCACCTTCGGAGGGGAAGTCAAACCATTGTGTTAGCAACACTGAAGTGACATCCCTGGGGCACAAGCCTGGACTTTAGACTAGTGATGGGAAAATCCCCAAGTCCCTAAAATACCCATTGAGTCAATTACCCATCTCCTACTACCCTTCTGAGAAAAAACCCATCCCACCCTCCCACTATATATAAGGGTCTAGTGACTTCTGTTTCAGTGTATCTGAAGAAGTGTGTATGCACACGAAAGCTTATACCCAGAACAAACTTAGTTGGTCTCTAAGGTGCTGCTGGAAAAAAATTTATTTAGTTTGACTGCATCAGACCAACACGGCTACCTACCTGAATGTCCCTAAAATGTTAATGTTAGAAACTAAAATACTGATTCAAGTGCCTGTTGAGAGCGTGCTCGCTATGGCAGCACATATACTAAAATTGGAACGCTACAGAAAAGATGAGCATGGTCCCTGTGCAAGTGCCTGGTGAGAGCTAGTGTGGTAAGGCATGTACAGTGGTACCTCGGGTTAAGAATTTAATTCGTTCAGGAGGTCCGTTCTTAAACTGAAACTGTTCTTAACCTGAAGCACCACTTTAGCTAATGGGGCCTCCTGCTGCTGCCGCGCCGCTGGAGCACAATTTCTGTTCTCATCCTGAAGCAAAGTTCTTAACCCGAGGTACTATTTCTGGGTTAGCAGAGTCTGTAACCTGAAGTGTCTGTAACCCGAGGTACCACTGTAATAGGAAAACTCCATGTGAAGTTGCAGATCCTACAGATCCCCACAGAATTTCCCCAATCAAGTAGCAAAAGATGGATCTAAAGAACATACAGGAGGCTACAAGGTTCAGGAAGAAAAGACAAATATGTAAGTGTTCACATGCAGAAATGGTTTATGTGTATGGTATAGATACGACTGTGAACAGTGTTAAGGGTTTAGGGGAAAAAAAGGGGGGGTCCAAGGGCAAGTGAGGCAGAGTAAAGGAAAGGGAGCTATGTGTCATCTTTAAGCCAATATTTCCAATTTAGCAAATTTTACTAGTTTGAAACATTTGTTCAGCTCTTTTAAACTTTCCTGTGCTAGGTAAAGGCAGTTTCCCAAGGCCTAGTAAGAGCTTGGATCCAAAGGCTGCATTAACCCAGAGGTTATTTTTTAAAATACAGTGGTCCTGGCCTACTGAGCCCCCTATACAGTGGTACCTTGGGTTACATACGCTTCAGGTTACATACGCTTCAGGTTAAGAACAGTTTCAGGTTAAGAACGGACCTCCGGAATGAATTAAATACTTAACCCGAGGTACCACTGTACATTGTAGCTTAAAGATGCCTATTTTTCTGCATATATAGATATTGGCATTTGTTACTGGCAAAAAATATGTTTGATAGTTTCCTAGATACCCCAGTGTGGGTGGGGGGAAGTATATGTAACTGGGCCTAAATTGCAGTTCATTTTTAAAGGGCATCATTTTTCAGAAGTGGATGATGCCATAGGCTTCCAGTGTCGTTTTTCATGTTTATAGGTGAAAACCCTTTAGTGCCACTCTTTGGGCATTATTGGTCAGGTCAGAAGCTTGTTAATGCTGTAGCAGCGACCATTCATTTATATTTTTGGAAAAGTATGCTTTGGGCCACTAGAATTGGAAGTGATGTTCTCTTGTTGATGAGGAAGAAGACGGTACTGTGAGGCCTGGGAAGCAGGGGAAGAGCTGCTTAAAAGCAAGTTGTAAAGCTGGCTGTGCAAGGGTGCTTGATAAACCAGGCTTTCTGTTGGCTTTGGCAACGCTGTGTGGATTGTATTTTTGCAAGCTGACTAGATCCTTAACAATTTCTCCTCTGTACTATGTACCAAGCTTCCAGCTTTGGTGTCTGTTTATTTGAAAATATCATACTGTGCTGTAGTGCAGTTTGCAGCTTCTATTGCTGTGCCATCTGTATCATTCTGGTTCTCTGCCTCTCTCCCTGCACAACTGCATCACAAAACACAGTGTAACCATTTGTTAAGAACTTAGAAAAAAACACATTTGAGGATTAGTTTAAATGTTTTGTTCGTGGACTGATAGGAGAATCAATATTCAAAAGAAACTAAGGGGTGCCGCAATATCTCTGTTTGCTGTGGAATTGAGTTAGCCATGTTTATTCATCCATCGGTTGGCATCAAAACAGGCATGGAGGGGGATGAACTCTTATCCTGCTCAAACTCTTGTCATTTCAAGTCGTTTGTCTCCTCAGCTATTCAGTGTGATGTGGTAAGGTTTGCAAAAGTTGCTTTCTCCTGTCCCTGCACCTTTCTTGATGTTGAAAGCAGTCAGTCAGCCCCCCCCCCCGCCCCGAACAGTGGATACTCCTGTTGTGCTTGGTTAGATGGGTCTCCTTGACAAACAGTTTGGGAGCTAATAGTATAATGTCTTCAGGGCTGCTTTGCATGCTAGTTCTAAAATACATGGTGGTGCCCTCAAGTGTTCCCCATCCATTGTTGAGAAAAGGTATGAATATTACAAAGAGAGGAAATTAAAGCTGATGAACCACTTGAGTGGCTTGTCCGACAACTGTCCATCTTCTAAAACAGATTTATATTACCATTTGAGCTTTACAGGTACAGGTGTGCTTATATGGAAATAATGTATCAATTGGTCCTATGTGGTAGTTAGTTATGGTTGAAGCTGTTCTGCAAGTGATTAAATGCTTTAATCTTCTTTCTGTGAGGATGTGAATTGGCATTTTGTAATTGCAACAAGCTGTGTCATGGGTTAAAACTGAAATCAAAGAAGTGAAAATTCAGAGCAATCTTCTTCTTCAAGCCTCATTTTTTAAAAAATCTGGTGCTGTATAATCTGGTGCGCCTTCCCTGGCATAAAAAGTGTTTTGGTTTTTAAAATACATCTTAGTCAAACAATATATTTATATCTATATAAATATACCTATATATGTGGGAGGGGAAGAAAATGATATGATGCAAACATACGTTTTAAATGTTTCTTCTTACAATTGAACCTGCCACAAAAAAATCACAATACTGGCCCGTGGCCCTACAGCCCTGATGCTGAGGCTTTTATGGAGGTAGATGCAGATCAAAAGGGGCTTGCCAACAGAAGGTGAACACTGAAAATCTTAAAAAGAAGTGGTTTGCAAAAAGGGAATGAGCTGGTGTTGTGCAGATGCAGAAGAAATTGGAAATGAAACTCTGCAAGCTTATATATATTGCACGCACTTCCTGGCCCTTCTACAGCTGAAGCACTGTGTGCATTACTGAAAGGATGTTCAAACACCCACAACCAAAATATGAAAAGTAGCTGTTGTGGGTTCCAGGATGCTGTGTCAGAACCTGTAGCCTAAGGTTGTGTCCATACTCCTGTTTACTGTGCACTCAGTTCTTTTCCAGTGCTGGGTTTTAAATGCATAAATATCCTGTACTTTTTAATAAAATACTACTGTTTGATGCATTATTTCTCAAAGCAGCTTCACATGGATTGGAGTCCTGAAGCCATTCACACCTTGGCCAGAGACAAATTAGGATCACCTTTGCATGGAACATTCTCCCCCCTTGACATGTACAAAAACAAAGGAATGAAGCTGTGTTGATGTGAACATCTGGGGGGAAGTGCTGTGAAAGGCCTGGGGGCAGGCACAACTTACTGGCTCTAAGGCAGAAATATGAACACATCGTCAGTTCCAGCTTTTGTGAAAACTGTTGATTGATCTCTGGCTTCAGTTAACAAGTTGCTGTTGAACCCTTTTTTATGTCAGTGAAAGTATCTTATTTTGAGTTTAGTCAATTAAATAGTGTTGTGCTGACCTGTGGTTCCTGTCATAAATCTGCCTTTTTCATGAGTAGCCACGTTATAGTTTGAATTATGGAAGTGATTTGCAGAAAGACTCCCACACCTTCTGTAGAACCAAATAGGATATAAAAAAGCTTCCCTGGGGGGGGGGGGAGGGACCACATCACACTAAACTCATATTGACACTAGAAACAGAATTTGTAAAGCACTTTCATCTCCCATTATAAGTGTTTGGGGGTTTAATAATATAGATTTTTGTGGGGGTGGGGTAAGGGTAGGGTTTTTATATTCAGCTTCTGCAGATGTAGTTATGAAGATGTTTATTGAGGCTTTGCAACTTTTGACTGGAAGTTGCTTCTTTTTAAAGTAGTTTAGGCTACTTTTAAAAAGTAGTAGTAATTCAGGGCACAATCCTACACTCAAGTTTTGCTGGCTTAGCAACTACAGTGGTACCTCTGGTTGCGCATGGGATCCATTCCGGAGCTCCGGTTGGATCCCGAGGTGTGCGTATCCGGAGGTGCCGCTTCTGCACATGCGCGCGGCACGGTTTAGTGCTTCTGTGCATGCACACGTGGCAAACCCCAGAAAAATACTTCTGGGTTTGCTGCGCACGTATCCCGAAGGACACGTAACTGGAGGTGAACGTACAAGTAGAGGTACCACTGTATGGGATTTGTCAGAAACTCTGTTGTGAAATGCAGAGATTGCCATCCTAAAAGGAACGGGTGGGATGTAGGCATCACAGAGGAAAGGCCTTTTCTTTGAACCTGGGGATCCCTGCCCAGGCAGGGCTCCTACAGGCTCTGGACTCCTGTTACCCATGACGGGGTCTTGTGGCTGGGCACTGACAGTTCCCCATGATACGTGTATTTCCTGTCTGCTCTTGTGGCTGAGTGATTAGGGAGCTGTTCAGTGTGGGTTTGAGTGCATGCTCTTTTCCCCCCTCAACATTTTTTTAAAAAGTCACATAAAAGGTGAGTAGGGGACATTTGTTCCCTTCCCCCTGGTGGGCCTTGCAATACCATTTCCTACTTCCCACAGCAGGAGGGCTATGTGGGCTCTTTGAACTGTGGTGTTCCTCTTTGAACTATGGTGGGAGCTGTGTTGCATGGGCTGTCCTTTCCTTTGGTGTCTTGTGCTCCAAATGGTGGTTGTAAGCAGCATAAGAGAATGTAACCACATAGTGGTTCCTGGCTGAGCTCCTAAAACTGATGGAGTGAGGGTGCTGTACTGTTGTTTTGTGGAGCTTTGCAAATGAGCCCAGACAAGTTGCAAGCCTCAGTATGGGAAAAATATAAAGATCTATTACAGGGGTCGGTAACCTAAGGCCCAGGGGCCACAAGTGGCCCATGGGGGTCGTTTAACCAGCCCATGAGCTGCCCCCCAACTGAGCCGCCTGCAGTTTGTGTTTCCACATTGGCAGTGGAGGATGAACTTACTTGTTCCTTCTTTGCTACTAGCCTACCCATTTCTTCACTTGCATTCAATTCTTTTTTTCCTTCTTTTTATTAGTTTTCTTACCTGATGAGCAAACACAGACAATAAAATACACCAAAATAGTAAAATGACAACATCAAACAAAAAAGAAAAAAATACAAAAAGCATACATACAACCATAAATAGATAAGTTATTACATACGGACTTATGTCACCCTATTCTTTAATCTCATTTCCTTCTCTAATAGGCTTCCGTCATCAACGTGGGTTTATTTTGTATATTTTTTAAACTGCTCCTTTTATCTTTTCTTCATTTCTGCTGTTTTCAGCATACAATACTTGTAATCCATGTTGTGTTTTGCGAAAATTAATCAAAGCAAATCCAGGTTTTGACTTGGGGACACAGTTTTTTTAATAATCTCTGTAAATTTCCCATTCCTTTTGGAATTTTTGGTTAGACTGTCTCCTAATCGCATCTGTCATTTTTGCCAATTCGAGATATTCAAATAATTTATCCTGCCATTCCCTTTTTGTTGGTACTATTTCACTTTTCCAATTTCTAGCTATTAATATTCTTGCTGCCATTGTAGTATATAGAAATATTCTCTTTTTTTCATTTGGGATATCCGAATCTAAGATGTCCAAAAGGAAAGCTTCTGGTTTCTTTATAAAGGTTTGCTTAAACATTTTTTTCAACTCCTCATATATAATATCCCAGAAGTTCTTAATTTTTTTGCAACCCCACCACATGTGAAACAGTGTCTCTTCTGCTGTTTACACTTCCAGCAAGTATTAGAGCTTGTTTTATACATTTTAGATACTTTGCTGGGAGGTATATACCACCTGTAGAACATCTTCAACAGATTTTCCTTTAGTGTATAACAGACCGTAAATTTCCATTCTCTATTCCATAATCTTTCCCATGCCGATAGTTGGATATTTTTGCCAAAATCTTTCGCCTACTTAATTATTACTTCTTTCACCTCTTCATCTTTCATCTCCCGTTCTAAGCCTGCACATTCTAGAAATTATTCTTTTCTTATTTTGTATTAGTTCTTTATCTATTTTTGATTCTTCCATTTCAAAACCGTTTTTATCGTCTTTCTTGAATATCTCTATTGATACAAAATTAAAAAATTCCTTCCAATAGCACCTTAGAGACCAACTAAGTTTGTTATTGGTACAGTGGTACCTCAGGTTAAGTACTTAATTCGTTCCAGAGGTTCGTACTTAACCTGAAACTGTTCTTAACCTGAAGCACCACTTTAGCTAATGGGGCCTCCCGCTGTTGCTGCGCCGCTAGAGCACGATTATCATCCTGAAGCAAAGTTCTTAACCTGAAGCACTATTTCTGGGTTAGTGGAGTCGGTAACCTGAAGCGTATGTAACCTGAAGGGTATGTAACCTGAGGCACCACTGTATGAGCTTTCGTGTAAATGCATACTTCTTCGACTACAGCAGACCAACATGGATACCTACTTGTAACTACCTCTATTGATGATATTGTTGCCAGCCCGTCAGGTGTTGCCTTATTTCCCCGTATTATTTCACTTTCAATTTGTTTTCTTCTTCCCCTTCTTCTTCTTCTTCTTCTTCTTCTTCTTCTTCTTCTTCTTCTTCTTTATATGTAGCCCAATTTGTACCCATACTTTTTCTTTTACTGCTGTGGCCTCCAAAGGGAGTTCTGGGTTCTAATAGATCAGGGTCGGCAAAGTTTACCTCACCTCGGCCGGTTCACTGCAGCAGAGATCCTTCTGTGGCCCGCGATTTCTGGCGTCTGTGCACACACAATTTCCAGTTCTGCGCAGATGCAATTTCCGACACCGCAGCGGCGGGGAGTCGCCGAGCAGGCGGCTCAGTTGGGGGGCAGCTCGTGGGCCAGTTAAACTACCCCTGTGGGCTGCTTGTGGCCCATCGGCCTTAGGTTACCTACCCCTGTAATAGATCTTTATATTTCCACCATACCTTACATAGTGGCTTCCTTATAACATGATTTAGGAAGCCTCTATGAATTTTTACTTTCTCATATCCCAGGTATGCATGTCACCCGAAACGGTTATTGAAACCTTCCAGATCAAGTTAGTCTGGGTTCTGTAGTGTCATCCAGTCCTTTAACCAACTTAAGCAAGCGAATTCATAATAAAGTTTCAGGTCTGGCAGTGCAAGTCCTCCTCTGTTTTTGCTGTCTATTAATAATTTATGTTTAATTCTAGGTTTTTTGTATTGCCAAAAAACTTTGAAAGGTCTTTCTGCCATGACTTGAAACATCCTGAACCCCCAATCACTGGGATCATCTGAAACAAAAACATCATCTTAGGAAGAAGTATGCATTTACACGAAAGCTCATACAATGGTACCTCAGGTTACATACGCTTCAGGTTACATATGCTTCAGGTTACAGACTCCGCTAACCTAGAAATAGTGCTTCAGGTTAAGAACTTTGCTTCAGGATGATAATCGTGCTCTAGCGGCGCAGTAACAGCGGGAGGCCCAATTCATTTTTACTGTGGATACTCTCCCCCAGAGCGATAGGTTCAGCTTATTTCATATTTCTAAGTCCTTTTTGATTTCTTTCCATATCTTTAAATAATTACCGTATTTTTCCTTCTATAACACGCAGATTTTTTCTTCTAAAAAGGAAGGGGAAATGTCTGTGCGTGTTATAGAGCGAATGTGTGGTCCCTGGAGCCGAAAAATCATGCAAAAATCAAATCGCGGCGCTGCACGCTGCACGGAGAAGCGAAACCTGAAAAGAGGAAGCGGCTGCTTTCCTGCATTCTGCCTCAGGGTCTTACTGCCCACCCACCTCTGTTTCGTTGCTGTGTTTGCTGAAACGGAACAAAGAGCAGGGAAAGCCCCTCCCCTCCAGGCAAGCTCCGGTGCTGCTGGGGGAGAGGGAGAGAGAGGGGGGAAGGGAGAGAGAGGGGGGAGGGGGAGGGAGAGAGGGGGGGAGGGCGAGAGAGGGGGAGGGAGGGAGGGGAGAGAGAGAGAGAGAGAGAGAGAGAGAGAGAGAGAGATAGAGATGGCTGGCTTGGGTGGGGGGAAACTTTTGCCTTTCTTTCCTCCCTCCCGTTAAATCCCTCTCCTGCATTCTTAGCCAGCTGCTTCTCTGCACACCCCTCTAATGTCCCTTCTTTGTTTTTCCTTCGCTCCCCACTTAAAATGTGGTTACAAAGCATGGATCCACAGGGATCCTCAGGATCTTTGCATTGGGTCACCCCAAATTCACCATCAGATCACATAGCATGTCCATGGCTACAGCCTGCACCAAAAAAATCAGGCACCCACTGTTGCTTGGGGCTGCAGTGGTGCAAAAATGTGGTTTAAAAGCATGGATCCACAGGGATTCTCAGGATCCTTGCATTGGGTCACCCCAAATTCACCATCAGATCACATAGCATGTCCATGGCTACAGCCTGCACCAAAAAAATCACGCACCCACTGTTGCCTGGGGCTGCAATGGTGCAAAAATGTGGTTACAAAGCATGGATCCACAGGGATTCTCAGGATCTTTGCATTGGGTCACCCCAAATTCACCATCAGATCACATAGCATGTCCATGGCTACAGCCTGCCCCCCCAAAATCACGCACCCACTGTTGCCTGGGGCTGCAATGGTGCAAAAATGTGGTTAAAAAGCATGGATCCCCAGGGATTCTCAGGATCCTTGCATTGGGTCACCCCAAATTCACCATCAGATCACATAGCATGTCCATGGCTACAGCCTGCCCCCCCAAAATCACGCACCCACTGTTGCCTGGGGCTGCAATGGTGCAAAAATGTGGTTAAAAAGCATGGATCCACAGGAATTCTCAGGATTTTGGCATTGGGTCACCCCAAATTCACCATCAGATCACATAGCATGTCCATGGCTACAGCCTGCCCCCCCCCCAAATCACATACCCACTGTTGCCTGGGGCTGCAATGGTGCAAAAACGTGGTTACAAACCATGGATCCACATGGATCCTCAGGATCTTTGCATTGGGTCAGCCCAAATTCACCATCAGAGCACATAGCATGTCCATGGCTACAGCCTGCCCCCCAAAAATCACGCACCCACTGTTGCCTGGGGCTGCAATGGTGCAAAAACGTGGTTACAAACCATGGATGCACAGGGATTCTCAGGATTTTTGCATTGGGTCAGCCCAAATTCACCATCAGATCACATGTCTGTGGCCACAGCATGAAGCACAAAAATGATACATCCACTGTTTCATTCAGAATGTTTTTTCCCTTGTTTTCCTCCTCTAAAAACGATGTGCGTGTTATGGTCAGGTGCGTGTTATAGAGCGAAAAATACGGTATCTTTAAATAGGTTACTGTTTTTATTTGTTAACCAAATTCTCAAATATTTAGCCTTGTTAACTATTGTTAATCCCGAATTTATTTGCAGTTCTTCTTTCTCTTGTGCAGACATATTTTTTGCTAGCATTTTGTTTTTGTTTATTTTTAATCACGCCACCTTTCCAAATTCAGAAATCCTATCTAATATTTTTAATACGCTTTCTGCCGAAATTTTGGTAGATATTACCAAATCATCTGCAAAGGCCTTTATTTTATATGATTTACTTTCTACTACTATTCCTTTTATTTCTGGGTCTTTCCTTATTGCAATCGCTAATGATTCTAATACCATAATAAACGATAGAGGTGACAAAGGGCAGCCTTGCCTACTCCCTTTCTTTATGTTGAAATCTTCTGTTATTTCATTATTTCTAATCAGCTTTGCTCTCTGATTTTGCTATAATAACTCAAGGCCTCTGCTGAAAGTTTCCCCAAAGCCTGTAGTTTCTATAGTATTTTCCTATAACTCCAAGATATATGCAATTCTTGGTCACCTCTGGCTAGCAAGTCAGTTATTAAATACAAGGTGGTTTTTGTAGGTCTTGTGTGTGTTGATGCTGAATCCCAGGGTAGGAGTCTTGTTAGAATAAATTATAAACAAAAATAAAAAAGCAGCCAGTGCTTGGCAGGGCCTCCTGGCCAGCTTTGCCTTCAGAGGCCCAGTGCAGGTGTACTCGGCTGCCCCTCCCCCCCGACGAGCCTTCATTGGCTCCCGTCAGGCATGGGTGGTATGTGGGCATTGTTGCTGGCACAGTCCCTGACTGGTGGACATTGGCTGTGTTTTCAGGGATGCTTAGACCATGGCTACCCGTTTTGTACAGTATTGTCTGGTAGAGTGCTTCCCCCCACAAAAAATCCTCAGGTAACCCTGTACAGTGGTACCTTGGGTTACATACGCTTCAGGTTACAGACTCCGCTAACCCAGAAATAGTACCTTGGGTTAAGAACTTTGCTTCAGGATGAGAACAGAAATCGCGTGGCAGCGGTGCGGCAGCAGTGGGAGGCCCCATTAGCTAAAGTGGTGCTTCAGGTTAAGAACAGTTTCAGGTTAGGAACAGACCTCCGGAACAAATTAAGTACATAACCAGAGGTACCACTGTATAGTTGTTCCAGTTCTGCTGGCATTGTGGTTGTGTACCCCCCCCCCAAATAAAACCCAGTGCTCCACATAATTGGTGTATAGAATTGCTTTGTCAGACTTCCACATCCTGTAGATTTGTTAAAGTTTTTTTTTTTTTAATTCCTTAATGTCTAACTTTGGGTGGTACTTAACCCGAGGTACCACTGTAGAATGAAAGTTGTTGGAAAAACACATATTGGAGATGTGCGTCTAATCTTGCCTGCCTCTTCACTACTTAAAAACCCATTTTGACTTTGACATAGAAGGAAGCATTGAACAATATTGCACTTTTTCCTATAACACAATCTTTTTGAAGAATGTGTAAGGAATATAGGCTCCACAGTCGCTTTAGGGTAAAAACATAAAATAAAATGATGTGGTTCTAGGAGATTTTCCCTCTACAGCGGTGGTGGAGGGGCCCTCTAGTTATAAAGCAATTTTTATTTCCTGTTTCACCTGCATCAGTAGCAGAGATTTGCTAGTCACTGAAGTTTGCTTTGCAGCACTATTGATATGATGACACAGCTTCTAAATCTGGGCTGTACTCTTGATGGGCGGAAACATTTGTCCAGGCTGCATTGTTTTTATGTGCAGCAGTTTTACAGCATGTTTGTGTGGCTGGATAAAGAAATGAGTTGCTGTGGTGCCTTGGAGGCTAACATGTCCATTGTATGAGAGGTTTCTGTAGGCATATTAAAAAGGCGTATGTATTTGGTTTTAGTGTACTGTATTCTGAGTGGATAAATGGACAACATCTGAACTATCAGGAAAAAGGTATCAATTAGCTTATCAGCACTGTGTATGTGTTATTTTTTAAAGTGAGCTGAAACATGCAAATAAAGAATGTCTGTACAGTGGTACCTCTGGATACGAACGGGATCTGTTCCGGAGCCCCATTTGCATCCTGAAGTAAACGTAACACGTGACTGTGCGTCTGCGCATGCACGGGTCACGTTCACCGCTTCCACGCATGCGCGTGACATCATTTTGAGCGTTCGCGCATGCGCAAGCGGCGAAACCTGGAAGTAATGCGCTCCATTACTTCCAGGTCGCCGTGGAGCGCACACCGAAAATACTTAACTTGAAGCTACTTTAACCCGAGGTATGACTGTATACATTTGCTTCATTCACATGATTATGCTTTTGTCAGTTAAACAGAGCACTGAAGCTTTTCCTCCTGGCCACTAGACCACTCCTGACTTATTCAGCACCTTCTGGCTTTGGAGATTTCAGTAGACATTGTGCAGTTTTCAAGCAAGTCTTCACAGGTATATATTTAAGAACCTAGTTTTTAAAACAAGACTGCAGCAAAAAGTTGAGCTTCTCAGAATGTTGGATTCTGCGGGCAATATTGAAATCTGCAGCTTTAGTTATACCTGCACAAAATATACACAAACCCTGTTCATTGCATTATACCTGTCCTTTTTCCAAGTTGTCCCCTGGAGCAACCTTCATACTCAGGTTTCCTGTGAACAATCATTGGTCTGGTTTGCATTCTTTTTTGCAGCAGCGTGGAAGAGCTATTACTAAATATACACATCATTTTTTATTTTTTATGTGAAGCATGGCAGTATGAGTTTTGTTAAAAGTAGTACTTTTGTGTCGAGAAGAAAGCAAAACTCATCAGACAGCACCAAGTTGTAGCAATATTAGGGGTGTGAGGCTGTTAATAAGGTACCATATTTTTCGCACTATAGGGCGCACTGGCCCATAGGACGCACCTCGTTTTTTGGGGGGGGGGAATGAATAAAAAAAAATTATTCCCAGCCCCCAGAACAGGCTGTTATCCGCAAGCCTTGCAAGCCCGGCGGCAACTCCCGCCGGGCTCCCCAGGCTTGCGGATAGCTTCCTGAAGCCTGGAGAGCGTGAGGGGTCGGTGCGCACCGACGCCTCTCGCTCTCCAGGCTTCAGCGAAAGCCTGCATTCGCCCCATAGGATGCACACACATTTCCCCTTCATTTTTGGAGGGGAAAAAGTGCGTCCTACAGGGCAAAAAACAGGGACGCGGGTGGCACTGTGGGTAAAACCTCAGTGCCTAGGACTTGCCGATCGTATGGTTGGCGGTTCGAATCCCCGCGGCGGGGTGAGCTCCCGTCGTTCGGTCCCACCTCCTGCCCACCTAGCAGTTCGAAAGCACTCCTAAGTGCAAGTAGATAAATAGGTACCGCTATATAGTGGGAAGGTAACGGCGTTTCCGTGTGCTGCGCTGGTGCTGGCTCGCCAGAGCAGCTTCGTCACGCTGGCCACGTGACCCGGAAGTGTCTGCGGACAGCGCTGGCTCCCGGCCTCTTAAGCAAGATGAGCACGCAACCCCAGAGTCGGACACGACTGGCCCGTAGGGGCAGGGGTACCTTTACCTTTACCTTTATAGGGCAAAAAATACGGTATATAGCCTCAAAGGCTACACTAAAGTCAGCTAATTTCTATGTCACTTCATCTTCTCTGATCTTCTGCACTTGAGCTACTTGTAGAACTGCTTACCATGATCTGAATTTAATAATAAAAAATGATGAAGGCTTTCTGTATGTGCCTCTTCATGGCAGACATGGTAATGCTGAGCTGTTATCATTTGCATTGATATCTAAAGGAGAGGAATTAATCTTTCCCCATTATGGTTTTGGTTATGATAAGGATTTGCAGGAGTTCGCCTTCTGCTTAAAACTGTAATTTGGAAAAGTGGCCCCACTTCCAGCCCTTCTCTGTCTGAAAGAAGAAGCTAGCTTTAATGGACATTCACAGATGGAGCTCCTCAACAAGTGACACTGTTGTCCGTATATTTAAAGCCTTTCCCCCCTGTTTATGCCATACAAGGATAGAACAGCCTTCTCCAGCCTGGAACCCCTCCAGTTGCAGTTGGACTCCTACTCCCATCTGCCCCAGCCTATGTGGCCAATGATCAGGAATGGTGGAAGCTGAAGTCCAAAACATCTGAGGGTACCAGGTTTGGAATGGCTGATATAGAATGTATCTACAGTGGACGCTCGGGTTGCGAACGTGATCCGTGTGGGAGGCACGTTCGCAACCTGCAGCGCCTGCAACCCGCAGTGCTGTGTCTGTGCACACGTGGGTTGCGATTCAGTGCTTCTGCGCATGCGCAAAGCACAATTTAGTGAAAACAAAATAAAAAAATTCCTTCCAGTAGCACCTTAAAGACCAACTGAGTTAGTTCTAGGTATGAGCTTTCGTGTGCATGCACACTTCTTCAGATACACTGAGATACACTGTCAGTGTATCTGAAGAAGTGTGCATGCACACGAAAGCTCATACCTAGAACTAACTCAGTTGGTCTTTAAGGTGCTACTGGAAGGAATTTTTTTATTTTGTTTTGACCATGGCAGACCAACACGGCTACCTATCTGTAACCACAATTTAGTGGTTGTGCGTATGCGCGAGCGTCGAAACCCGGAAGTGACCCATTCTGGTACTTCCGTGTTTCAGCGCGTCCGTAACCCAAAAACGCGCAACCTGAAGCATTTGTAACCCGAGGTATGACTGTATTGGTGTTACACAGCTGTGCCTTAAGAGCCAGCAGCTATTTTTAAAAAACGAGTCATGTTTTTGAACTGCTCAGAGGGCTAGCAGCATTGATTCTGCATAATGATTATCCTATGACCCCAAAGCAAAGGGCTCTTTAAACCATGGGTTGGCAAACTAAGGCCAGGGGGCCGGATCTGGCCCAATCGCGGGAATCAGTGTGTTTTTACATGAGTAGAATGTGTGCTGCTTCTATTTAAAATGCATCTCTGGGTTAATTGTGGGGCATAGGAATTCGTTTTTCAAAATATAGTCTGGGCCCCCCCCCAAAAAAAAAAGGTCTGAGGGACAGTGGACCAGCACCCTGCTGAAAAGGTTTGCTGGCCCCTGCTCTAAACTCTTTCTTCTTCACACAGACAATAGCAGAGGCTTTGGAAGATCCCTCTTCACTAGCTCTGGGTGCAGGCAAACACTTCCGAAGTCATCATTTCCTCACCCCCACCCCATTCCTCCTCCTTGTTATATTTGTCAGACTTCTTTCTTTATGTGCCTTGTCAACAAATGTCACCCCTTATACACCCAAATGTTCTTCTGGAGAGGGCTACCAGCAGGATGCCATCTCAGTAGAAGCTATGTTCTGTACAATGTAGGAAACAGACCTTTAATGTGGCACCACCTCCCCTTTGGAACTTACGCCCACACCCACACCCTGACAGGCATTGTCTTCCTTATCTTTTCAGTACCTGTTGGAGATGTTCATCTTCCAACAAGCCTTTTAAATAGAGATGTTTATGCCAGTTTTTATCTACATTGGACTAGAAACTGAATTTACATTTTTTTATTGTTAATTGCTTTGGGGTGTTTCATGGGAAGCAATTCATAAATAAAATGAAAGAAATATAATTATTGTGACTTGCTTTGACAGCAGAAGAAAGCTTTTTTGCATGAACTGAGTGGAATGTTGGAGACATCATCTATTCAGTATTAATGGTGAAGTATGTCTTAAAGGTAAAAGGACCCCTGACCATTAGGTCCAGTCGTGACCGACTCTAGGGTTGCGGCGCTCATCTCGCTTTATTGGCCGAGGGAGCCGGCGTACAACTTCCGGGTCATGTGGCCAGCAGGACTAAGCCGCTTCTGGCGAACCAGAGCAGCGCACGGAAGCGCCTTTTACCTTCCCACCAGAGCAGTACCTATTTATCTATTTGCGCTTGATGTGCTTTCGAACTGCTAGGTTGGCAGGGACTGAGCAACGAGAGCTCACCCCGTCGCAGGGATTCAAACTGCCGACCTTCTGACCGGCAAGTCCTAGGCTCTGTGGTTTAACCCACAATGCCACCCACGTCCCTTGAAGTATGTCTTAGATATGTTGTAAAATCTTTCTCCTCTTTCTTTGCCTTGTGTACCTCGGTTGTTTACTCCTCTACTTAAGCCAGGGCACAAGCAAACGGGAATGGGAAGCTGAGGTGCATGAGGGAAAGAATTCTGACGCTGTGTACTCAAGTCCCAGCTTCCTGCAGATTTGAAGGCAGCGTTTCAGAGCTGTTATTGCCTATGATGTGAACATTCCTTTTTGGTGCCTTGCCATGGTCTCTGACCAAACCAGCTCTGAGTTTTCATAGTGTTCAGATTTGTACACTGAAAAATTCAGTGGCGTAGTGTGGGGGGTGCAGGGGGGGGCGGCCGCACCGGGTGCAGCATCTGGGTGGGGGGCGCGCTCGCACTCGCAGCTCTCTGCCCCCTGCTAAAATCCACGGGTTAGGGGGCGCAAATTACTTGCCTTGCCCCGGGTGCTGACAACCCACGCTACGCCACTGGAAAAATCCAAAGCCAGCCCCTGAAAGCAAATGCGTATTGTAGCAACATAGCTCCGTATGTTTTGGTCTGATTGTCATGAGCCCCTATATAAATGCACATGTTGGTGTTGGTGCTGTAGTTTTCGTTGTTTATAAGTGGAAGCATTGGCATATTGCGGACATACATGGTCATGGGACTTTTAAAAAAGAAGAAAAATTCAATACCACCTTTTTTCCAGGAATACCAAAATATCAAAAATCGAGTATAAAAGAGACTGCTTGCAATCATGTCTAATCAGTATTGTCACTCCAATGAGTTGGCTGTAGTTGGAAATTGAGGTGGGGAACTCATCTCCCCCCCCCCTCCTAAAAAAATGCAGGCTTTCCTTGCCGACTGTTTTGTACTGTTATCAAACTAAACAATTCTGAGAGGTTTCTTCTTGTTTTTGTTTTTGAGTTTTGTAAACTTCAGTCAGTGAATAGATTAAAATAAATGTTTACGGTGAAAATTGAAAAGATGCTGAAGAGCTTTGATTGGATTGCTTGTCTCTTTTAATATTATTAATTAAACAACCAAATGAGGGATCTGATTGGAGCAAAGGAGGGATTTTAATGCTTTCTACACAGTTTTACTAGTTAAATATTTTATTTTATTTTATTATTTATATACCACCCTTTATCAAAAGATCCCAGGACGGTGTACAACATTCGTAACACACTTTACAGAACACAATAATAAAAACATAATCATAAAATAATCATAAAATAATCATAATAACAGTGTCTCCCCCCCCCCATTTAACAGACCATAGATTATTGAATGGCCAAAGGCATGGGTAAAGAGGAATGTTTTTGCCTAGCACCTAAGACATACAATGATGGTGCTAGGCAAGTCTTTTTGGGAAGAGCATTCCACAGATGGGGAGCCACCACAGAAAAGGCCTGTTCTTGTGTTGCCACCCTCCAAACCTCCCGGGGACATAGAAAAGTGCCTCAGATGACAAGAACAGAGTCTGGGTCAGTTTGTATGGGGGGAGAGATAGTCCTTAAGGTATTGGGGTCCTGAGCTGTGTAAGGCTTTATAGGTCAACACTAGCACTTTGCATCGGGCCCAGAAACATACGGCAGCCAGTGCAACTGGTCCCGTAAATAGCAAGCCCCCTGTAGAAATGACACATAGAAGGAGGACCAAGCCCTGCTATTCCAATTCAATTTGCCTCTCACCCCAATGATTTTGTTTTTTAAAAAAGGAGATCAAATCATGGATCTTCAATTTCTTTTGCCTTAAACAAAGTAGCTAATTGGTGGGACTGAAAATTAAGGGTGTATTTGTTTTGATTTGTTCGTTTTAGTTCTGTAGGTTTCCTCCAAATAACGGAATGAGAAAATAATATTGTTTGAACTTTTCTTGTCTCAATAGTGTTTCTTTCTAGTAATACCTTCAGTATCTTAGAAAAGGCACGGCACTGAGGTTATGGTAATATGCAAATATATTTTCCTTGTTTTGTTTATAATTATATGTTTGCAGATTTTTAGAGTGTAATCTACTTTGAGCTTCCCATCTGGATGCAGAGCGCAAACAGGATAAACAATGTACATCTCAGTGTAATGAATTGATCTGTGAAAGGGCAAGACAGTAAACTTAAACACTTAAACTGCTTGACAGCCCTAATTATTATTTCTGTTTATTTATTTATCTATTGCTATTGGTGTATTTGGTGCTTTACATATGATCTCTTGTTTGAGGTGAGTGCAAGGACACGTGCCGTGATACCATGGGAGTCCTCTTGCAGAAATAACAGTAATCTGCTTGACAGACCCTCAGTTGCTATTTGTAATATGGAATCAGAATTACAGAGCCCTTTGCTTGTGCTGTAGAGCCAGTAGCTGAGGTTCATGATACATGAAAGGTTATGTCAAATCTTCTGAAGAGAAGGAGGGTGCTATAGACAGTTGTGTGCTTCCGACTCAGATGCTTTCTCTAGCATGAGCCAAGATGCATGAAAAGTGAAAAGAAGAGGTACCTTTGGGTGTGTGGGTGTGCTAGTGGCCAGATTATAATTTTTTTTTGGCGGGGGGGGGGGGGTTGAACCTTGAACTCAAGTTGCCTATCCATTCTCCATTGTAACTGCGCTCCACCCCAAACAACTAGATTCTCTCCCCCTATTGTGAAGCCACCACTTTTCTCCTGTTTCTGTGACTTAAGAAATCAGGTAACCCAAACTACATGTACATTTGATAAGGAGTTTTGAACTGTTCTGACACGTGTCTCTGTATAATATACCTATTTGTTAATTTGCTGGAGACTTTGGTCTATAAAGAGACTAACAAATGAAATTAATATTAATTAATAATAATAATAATAATAATAATAATAATAATAATAATGATTTATTGAGTGCATGTATTACACATTCTTGTGTAATTTGTATACATAGCAGGTACATAGGTAAGCTTAATAAAATAAAATAAATTGAGGCATATTCTAACTTATTTTGAATGGGTCTACTCTTCACTATTGATACTTGTTGTCCAATCCAGCTGGGTGGATGAGTGAGCTCACTCTCTTTGCTTAATAAGGAGAAAAATAATAAAAAAATGGATTTTATATATATATATATGGTGTCAGTCATTTTATCTTAGCCTAACCTAGTAACCTTTGCCTAGTCACTGACGGGCTGCCCTTCTCCCTTCTCGGGGGAAAAGCCCCCAAGAGCTGCACACACACTCCACGCGGCTCGTGAAAGGGAGCGTGGCTCTTGGGGGCTTTACCGGGAGGTGGGGAAGGGACTGAGGGGCTGCCCTCTGTCCCTTCCCCCACCTTCCACAAAAGCCAGCAAGAGCCGTGCGCTCTTTAAAGGGAGCGTGGCTCTTGTGGGCTTTTCTACGAGGTGGGAGAAGGACAGCCCCTCAGTGCTACTGGGGGCTTTTCCCGCCTGCCTCCTGCCTGCATTCACGCCATAAGACGCACACACATTTCCCCTTACTTTTTAGGAGGGAAAAAGTGTGTATTATGGAGCGAAAAATACGGTACTCTATCCTGAGTTCCTTGACAGAGAAGTGGAATATAAATGTAATAAAATAAAATTGAAATACCGTATTTTTTGCTCTATAAGACTCACTTTTTCCCTCCTAAAAAGTAAGGGGAAATGTGTGTGCATCTTATGGAGCGAATACAGGCTGTGCAGCTATCCCAGAAGCCAGAACAGCAAGAGGGATTGCTGCTTTCACTGCGCAGCGATCCCTCTTGCTGTTCTGGCTGGATTCAGAATGTTTTTTCCCTTGTTTTCCTCCTCCAAAAACTAGGTGCGTCTTGTGGTCTGGTGTGTCTTATAGAGCGAAAAATACGGTATATAGAAAGTGAAATTTCTTCAAAGCTTGGCTTAGATGGAAATTGAATTGATTGTAAAAATGTTAAATTTGATGCCTTTTAATATTCATGACCCTCTATCAAATGTACCTGAATTAAAACCTATTTTTCTACATGGAAAAATATTTGATTTCTGAGGTAAAAATTAAGTACAGTGGTACCTCGGGTTACATACGCTTCAGGTTACATACGCTTCAAGTTACAGACTCCTCTAACCCAGAAATATTACCTCGGGTTAAGAACTTTGCTTCAGGATGAGAACTGAAATCGTGCTCTGGCGGCGCGGCGGCAGCAGGAGGCCCCATTAGCTAAAGTGGTGCTTCAGGTTAAGAACAGTTTCAGGTTAAGTACAGACCTCCGGAACGAATTAAGTACTTAACCTGAGGTACCACTGTATAGGGCTTTAAAGGTTAAAACCAGCACCTTAAACCTGATCCTGTACTCCACCGGGAGCCAGTGCAGCTGGTATAACACCAGGTGAATGTGATCTCACAGCGAGGACCCCATAAGGAGTCTCGCCACGGCATTCTGCACCCGCTGGAGTTTCTGGGTCAGTCTCAAGAGCAGCCCCACGTAGAGTGAGTTACAATAATCCAGTCTGGAGGTGACCGTCGCATGGATCACAGTGGCTAGGTCTGGGCGAGAGAGGTAAGGAACCAACTGCTTAGCTTGGCAGAGATGAAAAAATGACGCCTTTGTTATAGCTGCAATCTGCGCCTCCATGGAAAGGGAGGTGTCGAAGATTACACCCAAACTGTTAACGGACGGTGCTGGCACTAATTGCACCCCTGCAAGAGTTGGGAGTTGCCCCCTCTTTTTTTTAAAAAAAATAATTTTTATTAGTTTTACAACATAAACAAAAAACAAACAAACATAACGCGACTTCCCCAAACCTCCCCTTCACTGCATCCTTATTTTAAAAAAATTTTTAGCAATCCTTCATCCCTTTTTATATTTAATTCTCTTTAGAGCTTTTTTCTAAATTTCAATTTTTACAGCTGTAATTCTTTATATCTAATCCCTTGACATCTTTAACATTCCGAAATTTTACAACAATTTTTAAGATAGATTTTAAATTTTTTCCAGTCTTCTTCCACTGTCTCTCTCTTCTGGTCACGGATTCTGCCGGTCATCTCTGCCAGTCCCATGAATTCAGTCACCTTGGTCTGCCATTCTTCCAGAGTAGGTACTTCTTTAGTCTTCCAATACTTCGCCAAAAGAATTCTTGCTGCTGTTGTTGCGTACATAAAGAATGTTCTATCTTTCTTTGGAACCGTTTGGCCCACCATGCCCAAGAGAAAAGCCTCTGGTTTCTTTATAAATGTCCACTTAAGGATTTTCTTAATTTCATTATAGATCATTTCCCAGTAGGCCTTAATCTTCGGGCAGGTCCACCAAAGATGATAAAAAGTTCCTTCGCATTCATTACACTTCCAACAATTGTTATTGGGCAAGTGATATATCTTTGCAAGCTTGACTGGGGTCATGTACCACCTATAGATCATTTTCATTATATTTTCTTTCAAGGCACTACATGCCGTAAATTTAATACCTGTGGTCCATAACTGCTCCCAGTCAGCAAACATAATATCATGACCAACATCTTGTGCCCACTTAATCATAGCTGATTTAACCGTTTCATCCTGTGTGTTCCATTTTAGCAGCAAATCATACATTCTAGACAGGTTCTTAGTATTGGGTTCTAGCAATTCTGTTTCTAACTTTGACCTCTCCTTCTGAAATCCTAGTTTCCTGTCCTGCTTAAAGGTTTCATTAATCTGGTAATAATGTAACCAGTCTCGGACTTTAGGTTTCAATTTCTCAAAACTCTGTAGTTTCAGGTTTTCACCATCATATTCTATAATTTCACAATATTTTGGCCAATCTGAGTCCATATTGAGTCTTTTTACCGCCTTAGCTTCCATTGGTGACAACCACCTGGGGGTTTTACTCTCCAACAAATCTTTATATCTATTCCATACATTGTACAGTGCTTTCCTGACAATATGGTTTTTAAAGTTTCTATGTACCTTTACCTTGTCATACCATAGATATGCATGCCAACCAAAGTTGTTGTCATAACCTTCCAGATCCAGAATATCTGTATTCTCAAGAAGTAGCCATGGTTTCAACCAGCAGAAAGCTGCTGCTTCATAGTAAAGTTTTAAGTCCGGCAGGGCAAAGCCCCCTCTATCCTTTGCATCGGTCAAAATCTTAAATTTTATTCTGGGTTTTTTGCCCTGCCAGACAAATTTAGATATATCTTTCTGCCACTTCTTGAAACAATCCATCTTGTCTAAAATTTGCAATGTCTGGAACAGGAATAACAATCTCGGCAGTACATTCATCTTAATAACAGCAATTCGGCCTAACAAGGAAAGTCTCAGCCTAGACCATATATCGAAATCTTTCTTCACTTCCAACCAACATTTCTCATAATTATCTTTAAATAAGTTCACATTCTTAGATGTTAAGTTCACCCCCAGATATTTTACTCTTTTTGCAATTTCCAAACCAGTTTCTCTTTGAAAGCTATCTTTTTCCCCCATCGTTAGATTTTTTTCCAAGACTTTTGTCTTTTGTTTGTTTAATTTAAAACCTGCTACTTGACCAAATATTTCAGTTAGTTCCAGAACTCTTTTTGTACTGGCTTCTGGGTGTTGTAGTGTCAAAACTAGATCATCTGCAAATGCTCTTAATTTATATTGTTTAGTTCCGACCTGTATTCCTTTAACCATCTGGTCCCTTCTAATCATGTTCAGGAAAACGGGAGTTGCCCCCTCAATCCCATATCGTCCCGTCCCAGCCAGAGGACCTCTGTCTTCGAAGGATTTAACTTCAACCAGCTCCCACATAACCATCCAGCCACAGCTTCCAAACATCTGATCAGTTTGTCTGGGGCCGAGTCAGGATGGCCATCCATCAACAGATAGAGTTGGGTGTCATCAGCATACTGATGGCAGCCCAGCCCAAAACTCTGGACAAGCTGGGCGAGGGGGCGCATAAAGATGTTAAAAAGCATCATAGCCAAACACGGGAGAGTCCTGGTACCAAATGGGAAATAGCCTTATGAGAAAAGCTAACCCAACAGACTGAAACTGACATGGGGACAAATAGAAAAGGACACTCTCACCCCAGTATGGCTTCCCCTTATCTCATACACAGCCCAACAAGACGACAACAAGAATCCACTGAAAGCATACAAATCAATTTGGCCAATTTGACCCAACAAGCCCCCCCCCCCCTTCACAAATGCAAACAAACCTCACTGCAGACAATCATAGGCAAGCATCCACACCCTGGACCCCCCCCAATCCCTCTCACTACCAAGGAAATGTAATACAGTGGTGCCTCGCAAGATGAAATTAATCCGTTCCGCGAGTATCTTCGTCTAGCGGTTTTTTCGTCTTGCGAAGCAAGCCCATTGACGGCTTAGCGGATTAGCGCTATTAATGGCTTTTAGCGGCTTATCGGCTTAGTGGATAAGCAGATAAGCGGCTTAGAAAAAGGGGGGGGAGGGGAAAAAACCCGCAGGAACTCGCAAGACATTTTCGTCTTGCGAAGCAAGCCCATAGGAAATTCGTTTTGCGAAGCACCTCCAAAACGGAAAACCCTTTCGTCTAGCGGGTTTTCCGTCTTGCGAGGCATTCGTCTTGCGGGGCACCACTGTAAGCAAATAGAAAGAGAACCTACCCAGTTGATGCTGACACAAAACCCCACATGTACACTGTAAAAAAATAAAAATTTCACCACCACCCCTCCTTTCCCCCCCCCATCTTCTTCCTGGCCTTATACCAGGGGACAGCAAACGTTTTCAGCAGGGGGCCGGTCCACTGTCCCTCAGACCTTGTGGGGGGCCGGACTACATTTTGAAGAGAAAAAAATTTGAACGTTTACCTATACCCCACAAATAACCCAGAGATGCATTTTAAATAAAAGCACACATTCTACTCATGTAAAAACACACTGATTCCTGGACCGTCCGTGGGCCGGATTTAGAAGGTGATTGTGCCGGATGCAGCCCCTGGGCCTTAGTTTACCTACCCATGCCTTATACTGTATTCAGCACTAATGTCTCACAACAAATGTAACTGATCTGTAGAAAAGACTGTACAGGCTGAAAAAAAGAGAAAAGGCATGTACTTTTGTAAACCAAGAAAATTGTTAATAAAAATTATTTAGTGGTCTATATGACCAGAGGCTTTGGATTAATCTCCTAGGTAGTATAATGTTTTACTTTGTCATAAACAGGGTATATGTTAATTGTATTTTGATAGAAACCAGTTAATACACATTATTATTTAAGAAATGCATGAATTACAAAATTTAACTCCCATTTTAAAGTCAGCCATTTGCCACGATGATTTAAACTAAACCACTTTGTACTTTATTTTTTACTTTGTACTTTATTTTTTCTAAAATCTTCCCAGCTGTGATCCTGCTGTGCATAGATTCTTCTTCCATGTTGCCTGTGTGAGTGCATTCAGGGTTTGGAGTAGATGGAAAGACAGGGAAATGATGAACAATGCTGAAAGCAGAAAAGATGGGAGTGGAGTTAAGGGTTTTTAAGGCAGTTATCTTAAATTGTACCTGAAATCCGTCCATTATGATTCAACTGATTTTTATGAAGGGAGAGTCAAGGCTTGCAAATGGAAGTGTTTTGAAAAGTGATTTTGTGTTTGAGACAAACATATTTGGGTGGTTTTGAACCCCAAGACAAGCATCTGCTAATCTCTGAAGTGTGGAGGCAGGGTTGTCCACAGACATCTGTGCTGCAGTGATGCGTAGTAGTGTATAGATGCATAGATGTAAAAAATTTTTGGGGTGTGTATGTTGTTTGTTTGTTCTGTTTTAGGCTGGGTATGTTGAAGGACCAGTACAGGTGGTGGGGTTCCTCTGTGCACTTAAAAACAACAACAGAATCCCTTCCCATTTCCTCTTTACCCATATTGACCAACTAGGTTACACATGGTGCTTATGGTTGTACTGTAATTAGTTGCTGTGGTGCAAACAGTATTAATGGCTTTGTGTTCTGCTTTTGACTTACCACTATGGGAAACCAGAATATTGGACTAGATGGACCATGGGTAGGTGAATAGTCTGGCCCAATCACCTTCTAAATCCGGCCCACGGATGTTCCGGGAATCAGCGTGTTTTTACATGAGTAGAATGTGTGCTTTTATTTAAAATGCATCTCTGGGTTATTTGTGAGGCATAGGAATTTGTTCTCCCCCCCCCCCCAATATAGTCCGCCCCCCCACAAGGTCTGGGGGACATTGGACCGGCCCCCTGCTGAAAACGTTTGCTGACCCCTGAGATGGACCCTTGATCTGGCATTCTTATGTTTATGCATTGTGTTTATATGCTTGGCAAAAATGTGTCTCTCCTTCCCTGTTCTTCACTCAGGCATGTGGAATACGCAAATAGCAGTCAACCAGTTCCTTAACTGGTGTAGGTTGGCTTAGTTGTACAGACTGAAAAATGCCTGTCATACCAACTGGAGTTCAGCTGAGGATATTCAGTCAGCTCTGTGTTTTACATCTTTGTTTTGTTAAAATAAATGTGATTTCACGCAGGCCATAACTTAGGTTGGAGATCTCCTAATTACCAAAGTATGTGCCTGCTCTGGTTTTGCAATTCTCCACCTCTCACAGCAGTAAAATGTAACTTGTGCTTTCTTTGCTTCCGCAGTCTCGAATTTTGAAAGAAAAGACACAGAAAGCACAGGGTGTTTTTCCCTTTTTGTTTTGTTTTTGTTTTTTCTGTGTGAGGGGAATTGAATAGGCTCTCCCCAAAAGTGTGTGTGCATTACACTTCAGCTTAGTGGCTAACTGGGTAGAAGAATATGTGGGCTCCCACTCTCTCTGTGCCCAAATTGTTATCAAAGCTTTCACCACTTCGAAAAAACTAGCAGGGCTTGTTCATCAAAAGGCCTCTGTTATGTTGATCACCCCAGGCATTCAGCAATAATGAATTAAGCTATATAAAGCATGAGTTAAACAGTACATTCTGTCATCTTGTTGGGTTTCTGAGTTTTGATCATGCAGTTTCCATGCATCTGTTTTATTCCTGCAACCATGAGAACTAGAAACTTTTTTTAAAAAAGTAAATCATTTTTCAATTTTATAACAATAATACAAATTTTTTAAAAATCAAACATACTCTTTATATTTGTTTATTTTTCTTTTAAGATCTCCCTTTCACATATATCTTGACTGCTCATTTTATGTTAACCCTGCTAACATTTTAAGTTGTTTACAATAATTTTTCAAATAATCCACAAATTTCCCCCATTCTTTATTCAAGCTTTTTTCTTCCTGGTTCTTTATTCTTCCCGTAAGTTTAGCCATTTCTGCATACTCCATCTTCTGCCAGTCCTCCTTAGTCGGAACTGTTTCTTCTTTCCATTTCTGCACATAAATCATCTGGGGAGTCGCTGCATACATAAACTTTTTTTTCTGATATTTGGATTCCTCTGAGCCTATTATCTCTAGAAGAAAAGCTTCTGTTGTGTTTTTTTTAAAATATATCTTCAACATTTTGTTCAGTTCATTATAAATCATTTCCCAGAAAGCTTTCGCTACCTTCCATGACCACCATGTATGGTAAAAGGTACCCTCCTTTTCTTTACATTTCCAGCATGTATCTGATTCCGATTTATACATCTTAGCCAATTTACTAGGAGTCAGATACCATCTATACATCATTTTCATATAGTTCTCTTTTAGTGTATAACACACTGTAAATTTCTAATCTGTATTCCATAATTTTTCCCATGCTGCTATTTCAATGTTATGACCTATATTCCTTGCCCAGTGTATCATTGCTGATTTTACGAGTTTGTCTTTTGTTTCCCATTCTCTATAAGTACATTCTTATTGTACATTCCATTGTACATTCTCTATAAGTTCTCTTTCAAATTGTGAGGTTTGATTCATAAATCTATTCATTTTATCTAATTCAAATAGCTCATTAAGTTGTTAATATTGTAACGTATTCAAACCTTTCTCATTTTACTTCTCGGTCTACATCCATTAACAAATCTGTATATGTTGCCCATTCGTTTTTCATTTTTTCAAAGATATAGCTTCAATAGGAGAGAGCCACAAAGGTTTCTTTCTTTCCAACAGGTTTTTATATTTATTCCATACTGTATATATTTTTTCCTGATTGCATGATGCATAAAACCTTTATGCATTTTAATTTTACCATACCATAAATATTGTCAAACTTATTGTAATGTCCTTCCAAGTCTAACACTTCCAAGTTTAATCACTCCTTTAACCAGCAAAGAAATGATGCCTCATAATCTGGTCGTAAATCTGGTAATGAGAATCCACCTCTTCCTTTCCGATCTAGCATAATTTTATATTTAATTCTTGGTTTCTTCCCTTGCCAGACAAATCTAGAAATATATTTCTGCCATGCTTTGAAGCATCTTCCATTGCTGATTATTGCAGCTGTTTGAAATAAGAGAAGTATCATCGGTAACACATTCATCTTTATGACTGACATCCTTCCCATCAGTGAAAGCTTCATTCTAACCCCATATTTCAAGACTTTTCCTGATTTCTCTCCATGGCTGAATATAATTTTCTTGGAATATGTTAGGGTTTCTTGATGTTAACCAAATTCCCAAATACTTAACCTTTTTATCCTATTATTAATTCCGTATTTGTCTGTTCATCGTTCTGTACTGTTTGTCTATATTTTTCACTAAAATTTTAGTTTTACTTTTGTTTATTTTAAACCCTGCAACTTCCCCAAATTTTCTTATCTCTTCTAATAGTGGGAACTAGCAACTTATATCTTTAGACGAAAACTGAAATACAAATTATATAACTTCTGCAATTTTGAGTGTTAGAATGCAAAACACCAGAGCGCATTAAAATATATTTAGCTTCCTTTTACAGCACTGAAAAACTTGGTGGCAAAATAGAAAATCTGGGCTGAACTGTTTTTAGAACGAATACCGGATCGATGTATTGTCATTTTCATAAAAGAGACTTGCTATTTTAGAAGCTGGCTATCTTCTGGCTGGAGGAGAGTTAACATTGATTTGAATTGTCTACTGCCCTTCTAGTACATTTATTTCAGTCCTGTTTACAAGCTGCAACGATTCTTAAAAAGAGGCCATCAAGATAATTCAGGGTGTATGTTGTGTAACAAAAATATGGACTTGGCATCTTGTGTTAGTGTCATGTCGTTCTGTTTTCCAAACAGCAGGAGTCAGTCCTATACAAAGGACTCACTTCTTACAGTGTTTTCAGCTGATTTTTGTTTAGTGGACTTAAGAGTCCACTAAGAGTTTCTATCTTATAACAAGGAAGGATGGGGTTGGTTGGTTGGAATCATCTTAGTCAGAAACAGTGTTAGAAACTGAGATATGAAAGCTAGGAGCTAAATGGCACCTTAAACCTAGGTTATGGGCGTAACAGCAGGATGTCTAGGCGCACTTATTTTATAACAAGAATTCAAAGCTGAAAATGAATGAACTGCAGCTAACATATTGTGTTCATGTTTTACATTGTCTAGTCCTTCCCCTGCGCACCCCCCACCCCCTGATATTCTTAAGAGGGTCTCTTCTCCAGTCTTCAGAGAGTATCTGGAAGTGGAGAGGCAGAAAAAGGTCTTCCTTTCCTTCCACTCTGCAGTTTTAATCTGAAATTTTAAGCCAGGGGTCAGCAAACTTACCACACCTCAGGCCAGTGTCTCCAGCGCCAATCATGCAGCGGGCCGGAGGGCGGAGGAGTGCGTGCCCATACGCATGCACACACACTATTTCTGGCATACTTCCGGGTCAGAGGAGCACCGGAAATAGCTTGTGTGCATGTGCACAGGCCTCCTCCGACCTGAATGTGCACTGGAAATAACACTTATGCATGTGCAACTGACCCGAAATGGGCCGCCGTGCAGTGCAGCGCCGGTAAGCACGGGCAGCAGCGGGCGGCGGGAGTCGCTGTGGGCCGGATAAAGGAGTCCCTCGGGCCTTATCCGGCCTGTGGGCCTTAGTTTGGGGATCCCTGTCTTAGGCTCATGTTCTGGCTCACGCTAATGAAATTCCCTGTCACAAAATGCACCTAGAACAATGGGAGTTTCGAACACTGGGCAGAAATCACCCTTGATAGTGGATAGCTTAAAGCTAACCTTAATGTTAATGCTCCTATAAGCTGGGCTGCTGTGTTGCCTGTATTGGTATTCCTTGGGGTGACATCTGCAGCATCTAGACCTTGAACCACACAGGCAGCAGTTATGCTACTGTGCAGACCTTGGATGCATAACGGCCAGCCTATAAAGCATTACTGCAGCTCCATGGATTCAATTTATTGTTGGCATCTGTGTGGGGGCTATAATGTTTCAATTCAATGTAACCCCACTACAAAAGCTACCAACATTTTTTTCTGAGCCAGATATATAATTTGTACTAGAACCAGCACCTGATTTTGCCTGGCCTCATGTATATTGCTCTCAGTTCTTAGGGAATGAATAAAACTGTAACCGGCTGTGAAATGTTTGATGGATTGGACCACATGCAAGTTGCATTCTGTCCACCCCCACCGTGTATTGCTTTGTTTTTAAAGTCCAGCATTAGATGCAGAGTTGCTACTTGGAGGTGGAACTTGGCACCTTACAGGCTCCCCTACCATCAGTTTCCTATAAATTGTTTTCCCAAGCCTGTACACTATAGAAGGTGTGGAGAGCAGAAGACTGTTTTGGGATAGTTATGTTCATGCTGGTGTTTGTGCTTCACTTGTATTCAGTCCCCAAACAGGCACAGCCTAGTTCAGTGGGTGCAAACCTATGGCACGCGTGCCCCAGCACAGAGCTGGCAGAAGGCAAGGGCAGTGCGTTGAGTCCTCAGCTCAACTTGTGTCTCAGTAGAAGCTCCTCAGGTGGAGGAGACCGGCCTGTTCTGGAAGACAGCCCCTGGATTTAAAGCTGTGAAGGATTGGGTGACTGTGCTGCTCTGTGGCAATGCGCCTGTACACTTGATCAAGCCAGGTATACTGTAAAGGTCTGAAAACCCCTGTGCCCTCAAAGGCATAAACAATCACCTGCTGCCTGTCTTCTGGCAGTCCAACAAGAGAACCTGTCTGACTGCTGCAAGCTCTCTGGACTGGTTCCACAAGGGCTTCATTCTGGA
This sequence comes from Podarcis erhardii, assembly GCF_964252035.2. Taxonomy (NCBI): domain Eukaryota; kingdom Metazoa; phylum Chordata; class Lepidosauria; order Squamata; family Lacertidae; genus Podarcis; species Podarcis erhardii. Next base: position 2,040,674 of record NC_138515.1, read on the forward strand.
AGTGAATATTCAGGATGGATTTGATTTAAATCACAATTTAAATCACTAGTCAATAAGACTTGATTTAAAACATTTTTTTACAGAAGGACTCATTCTTCCTGGTATAATCTTAATATTTACAACGTGAAGGTTTCATTTTTGGAATAATAAATTTTCAGAGTAGTTTTTACAGTTAAATCACAAATTACTGATTTGTTATACTATTAGAAATAGTATAGACAGATAATTATGAAATTATTGTGAGGTTTAATAAGTTAACTGTTTATATTTGGACAACTTTTCTGCTACACTTTATTCAAAGGAGAAACATAATCATTTCCTTAAAACAATTTAAACAACTTATTTAACTAAAACAATTACCTTATAGCATATGTATCCATGTTTGTTAACTGACGTGGTTAAACTTTTTAAAAAAAAACTTAGACTGAGTTTTAGCACACATGAAAAAACTTAAAACAAATCCTTATTTCCTGATGAATAGCCTTTGGACTATAATGTAACTTAAATAGAAAACTATCTTTAGAAAGATTTTTCCTCCAGAAACATTTTATTTTTAAAATCCGATTTAAATAAATAAAAAATCCAGTTAAAATTTTTAAAATCCGATTTTTAAAAAATAATAATTGATTTTTATTCACCCTGGAGGCGTTACTTGCTGGAGAATGGGCTGGAATTCAAAGTGCTACTGCTGGGAGACAGTGTTCCTGGTCACCTGCAGGGACTGCAATTTGCGCACAATGATGTCACGGTTGCCTCCCCCCCCCCAATACAACCTCACTCATCCAGCCTTTGGATCAAGGGGTGATTCGCTGCTTCAAGGCTCATGATGCTAGGCTCACCTTTGTCCTGCTGATCAATGCAGTGGATGCTGATCTGGATCTCGACCTCACGTCATTCTGGAAGTCCTTCAACATTGCAAACTGCAATCAAACCTATATCAAATCAGGCAGTGGATGCAATCAAGCCTGAAACCATGAACACACACTGAGGCAAACTCTGGAAGGAATGTGTTCATGGTATCAGGGAATTTCCAGACATTACAACTGAGGTGGAGAACATTGTGAAGATGGTGCTGATGACATTGGCTTTGTTGACCTCATCCAGGAGGAAGTGGAAGAACTGACCGAGGGACAACAGACCTTGAGCCTGAAAGAGCTGAGATTGAGTTCCAGCTCTGAAAGCGGGGAAGAAGGGGAGGATGGTGAGCAGGATGACCAATCCACCTAGACCCTGGAGAGCTTTTCTGAACTCTTTGGCACACTCAACCATGTGAATTATATCATTGTGCAGTATGACCCCTCCATGGAACGCATCCTGAAGATCAAGCGTGCCATTGCAGGCAGTGTGTGACCATACAAGGAGATGTTTGACCAGCTGAAAAGACAAAGCACCAGCTACCTATCACCATGTTCCTCTGCAAGGCGCCAGCAGCGGCAGCAGCAGCAGCAAGTGAATCTCACCCACTGCCAAGCACTTCAGGATGCCTCTTGTCGTCATTTCCACATCCTCCAGTGATGATGAAGATATAGAGCCACCACTGCCACCATTCTTGGCAGTTTGGAAGGGCTGCTGGGTTTTTAAAAGGGATTTTCATGAGTTTCCAGGGGTTTAGAGGGTGTTTACGGGCTACCTACAAAAATATTGTAAATTATATGAGTGCTAAGAAGGATGAGGGATTTGAAAATAACAGGGCACCATAAAATTTGGTGAAAAGACTGTGAAAATGAGTGAATTTTATGAGAAAAATAAATTTTGAATAAATATTATGGTAATATCAGATATTTAAGACCTAGATAAAAATATTCAAGGTTAGGGACAAAACATTGGAAAAGTGTACAATAAGAATGGAAATAAGGTGACAAATTGCTGGTTAAAGTTTTATAAATTTGGAAAGTAGGAGCAAGAGACGTGAGGAAGTCCAAAAAATGAAGAAAAGTTGGTTATTGTACGATGCTAAATTTTATGTTTGTTTTTCTTTTTCTGTTTGTTCTTTGCTATGCTGTTTTTCTTCTCTATTGCTATAAAAAAACTCTTAATAAAAATTTCTTTAAAAAAAAAAAATAGAGGGTGTTTACGGGCTTTTTAGATGGTGTTCCCTGCTATACACATTTTCAGTTATATACACCGTACCTGGGAACATAACCCCCGTGTAAGTGGGAAGTCACCTGTAGTATGTAATATAGTATGGGGCTTTGCTATTTCAAGGAAAAGCAAGTAAAAAATCTCACAGGACATGCTCAGGCCTGAGGTGGGCCTGAAGTAAATCTTTGGAGCCTTGCCACTATCTAAGCTGTTGGCAGCTAGAAACCTGTTCGGTGAACCTTGGCTGGAAGAAGAAGAAGAAATAATAATGATGATGATGATGATGATGATGTAGTAGATATTCAGATAAAATGTGGTCATGTTGCCTTTTGAATGGGGAAGCGGGGGCTGCATGAAGTTAGAGAGATAAAGGGTCCATGGATTATCACATTAACCAAGACAGCTTATTTTACTCTGAGACAAAATCTCTTTAAATCACCCATAGTAGCCCATGGAAGCTACTATCCTGCAGCATTTTTTGCAGGTCTGCTGGGGGATGGCAGAGGAGACACAAAAGCTCCTCTCATGCTGAGTGTGTCTCTCCTGTTCATAGCTGTTAACTTACAGATTTGAAAATAAGGGACCAGCAGCCTCGGAAATAAGGGATCAGCAGCCAAAATAAGGGATCTTAGTCAACCAGCTCGTTTCCTTTCCCCCATAACAGTCAATCGAAGGAGCCTCCAAAACAAATCTAAAAGCCCCCCCCCCGAGATTGGCGCCCGCCATTGTACTCAACCAGCTCCTTTCCTTTCCCCCCACCATGTGCCCCCGCTCCTGACATACCTTTTCCCCAGCAAGGGTGAGTGAGCCGTCGATGACGTATCCATCCGATTCCGAGCACAGGTATGTTCAACTTCTGAGCCCCTCCGAGCCAAAGGCAGAAAGCCCAGCCAGCAACCAAACGAAGTGGTGGTTCCCACAGCGCAGCAACCCGGCAAAGGGGATGCAGCAAGGAAAACCACCGTCACCTCTCCGCTGGGAAGCGCTGAGCAAAGGCGAGTCCCCAGGCAACGCGGCCGATTTGATCGGCACAAGGCATGCAAGCTCCACCCCCCAGTCATTCTTAGACTCCTTATTGGGTTAGGAACACAGCCAAGCAACACAGTTGGAGCCTCCCTCCTCCCTGGTTGGCAGGGAGGGAGGGAGAGGAGCTGCTTCCTTTGAAACCCGGGAAATTTAAGGGACATCATCAATCCAGGACAGCAGCGGGAAACGGCGGTGGGATAAGGGAGTTTCCCGCCAAATAAGGGACGGTTAACAGCTATACTCCTGTTGCAGTCTACGTACTCTATGCTGGCTGCACAGGAGTGACAGAGTGCTCCATCTGTCCTTAGCCTTCTCACTTGCCTGTGTATAAATTTCCTGGTTTCTGTATATATACTAGTCCAGGGGGGGGGGGGGCGCTAGCCAGATTTTTTGCCCCGGGTGAAGCCTCCATAGGGCGCCATTGAGGCTCCTAGCCTCTGTGTGTGTGCGCGCACGCCTGTGTGGAAATGCACATGGGGAGTGCCAAACTGGGTCTTTGATCCAGGTGAAATAAAGCCTAGTTTCGCTCCTGTACCAGGCTAGTGCTTAAATAAAAGACTGCTTTACCCCAAGCCCTTAACCCAGGAGAGGGATTCTGATGGGAAGCTGTGCCTTGTAGCAAAGCCACAAGTGAAGTAAGGTTTAAATTCATGGTATCAACTGCTGGTGCAGAACAGCCCTCAGTTCTGTGAGTGTGAAGCAAGAGAAAAGACATATCGAACATATGAAAACTCTTAATCTGTTTATACTCATTAACAGTCTCGGTTTTCAGGAGCTTGATGCTTTTGCACTAATGTTTGGAAATGAAACTCCATTTTCAAATGATATTTATTGAATTGAAATGGTGACTCAGCAACAAGAACCATCTTAGGTAACATTGTTCGTTCTTCAGCAGCATTTTAAAATACAGCGGTACCTCGGGTTAAGTACTTAATTTGTTCTGAAGGTCTGTTCTTAACCTGAAACTGTTCTTAACCTGAAGCACCACTTTAGCTAATGGGGCCTCTTGCTGCCGCTGCGCTGCCGGAGCATGATTTCTGTTCTCATCCTGAAGCAAAGTTCTTAACTCGAGGTATTATTTCTAGGTTAGCGGAGTCTGTAACCTGAAGCATATGTAACCTGAAGCGTATGTAACCACTGTATAGGGGGCTCAGTAGGCCAGGACAAAGGTTAACTTGCCCTCAACTCATGGTGTGACCTTTGTGACAGCAGCTGTTTTCTATCTATGTCTTCCATGTGTGCCATATTATGAAGATTATGAAGATTTTAAAAAATGTTACTCAGCCTGCACTGAAATTGCTTGTCACAATGGAAACTTGGATGGGTTGGTAATTGGACTGGATCTGAGTAAAAAAATATCCTAGAAGTAAGAGAGTACCATTTCCACTGAGTCACAATGCTGACTGTAGCTGCCCATTAATGTTGTTTGGAAGCAAGAGATAATTTATTGCATGCTACATTGCAGAGGTCTGCTGTGTGCAGAGGGGGGGGGGGGGACTGAGCTAAGCTGCTACTATGACATTTTAAAATCTAGAATTTGTTTCGGATAGCAAATTCATAGAGCCTTAGGATATTCTTCAACTGCTTTCTCATTAGGCATCAGATGTGAGGTGGAGACTAGTCCATAGCAGTTGACCAGTTATTGTTTATGGTGTGTATCAACAACAAAGTGTTCGAACCCTTTAGGATTATTATTTGTCATGTGAAAAATAAATTAATTTTCTGTGCATGTTATTGAAGCATAGGCCTGGCTGATCTCAATTTAGCTTTTTTAAAAAACTGACACATCACAAAACAAAATAAAAAAATTCCTTCCAGTAGCACCTTAAAGACCAACTAAGTTAGTTCTAGGTATGAGCTTTCGTGTGCATGCACACTTCTTCAGATACACTGAAACAGAAGTCACCAGACCCTTCTATAAAGTGAGAAGGTGGGGAGGGGTATTACTCAGAAGGGTGGTGGGAATGGGTGATTGGCAGATAGCTGTGATGAGCCTGTTGACGACTGTTAACGACTGCAATAGGTCTTACAGGAAAAAGCAAGGGGTGAGGAGGTGAAAAATATAGAAGGGTCTGGTGACTTCTGTTTCAGTGTATCTGAAGAAGTGTGCATGCACACGAAAGCTCATACCTAGAACTAACTTAGTTGGTCTTTAAGGTGCTACTGGAAGGATTTTTTTTATTTTGTTTTGACTATGGCAGACCAACACGGCTACCTATCTGTAACTGACACATCACACTAATTCAGATTTATATCCCACCCTATTCCAGGAGAACAGGGAGGGATGGTTGTTGTTGATTTTTTATTATAAAAAGTACTAATAATTTTGGTTAAACACACATACACATAAATAAGGAGAGCTAGGGAACCTGTGGTCAGGCCTATGCAGGTTGTGGGGCAGCTGGGTCCACTTGCCTTGGGCCTTGGAGGGCTGGGCTGGCCGTGGGGTCCTGCCAGGGGCTTGCCAGACTTACACTGTCATTTTGAGAACAAGATCCTTGCCCCAGGCCTGAGAAAAGCTCTGCATGGGCCTGCCTGTGGCTCTCCAGATGTTAGTGGGCTCAAGTTCTCCTCAGCCCCAGCCTGCGTGGCCGATGGTCAGGGATGATGGGAGTTGTAGTCTAGGAACATCAGAAGGAACACAGGTGGGGTAGGCCTGGGCAATGTATCAATTCATCGCCCAGGACCGGTATGAGGGGCAGACAGCAATGGCAGCTTCACTCAGTGGTATATTACAGGTGAAACAGCCTCCTCCTCAGTTCCTTAGCCACCAGTGCCCAGCGCGCCAAGGGAGAAACAAGCTGCAGCCGGGCACTGGAGGCACTCAGGGGCAGCGGCAGTTTCACCAGCGATATCCTGCTGAGTGAAGCTGCCATCCCACTTTGCCCCCAAACCGGCGCAGAGGGAGAAACATGCTGCATCGGAGAGGGGCCAATACAGCTTGTTCCTCCCTTCACTTCTTTAAACTGCTTGGTTGACAAGCATACATCGGCCATTGCTCAGCCAGGCAGTTTTATGGAGCCCCCTACATGCCACTGGCTTGCACCAGCTGGTGGCAGGATGGGGACTCTGTGAAACTGCTCTGCTGAAGGGCGCTAGGTTACCGCCCACCTCAGCCAAGCAGTTAATGGAGCCCCCAGCCCACTGCTGGCTCGTGAAAGCCAGTGGCATGTCGGTACTCCCACCCCACAGCCGAACAGTCCCGAAGGTTCTCCTGCTTGCTCGCTTGCAAGCAGGAGAAGGATCGGGGGCTCCCTCAGCTGAGGAGCGGGAGGCTTTGTGTTCCCCAGCTGAGCGGCCTCAATTCTTCTCCTGCAATCTGGAGAAGGATGGGTTGCTCAACTTGGGGAGCACAAAGCTGCTTTCTCCCTGGTGCAGTGAGGCACTGGGGTGAAACCACCTCAGCAATTTCACCCTGACGCCTTGCAGTGCTGTGGTAGGAAGCAGGTTTTGGAACATGGTGATGTACCGCCAGATCACATTGTTTGCCTAACGATATATTGTGATGTTGTAAACCTTACATCGCCCAGCCCTCGTTGTGGGGAGAGTGTTTAGCAAGAGAGGAGACTGTAAGTACAAAAATGGATATGTTTAATGGTGTCATTATCTGTCTCACTTCTTTCTCCAGGCTTTTTTCTACCTGGTGGCTCATCCTTAGGATCAATCCGCATGATCCAAGAGTAGATGCTTGACTGAGTCTTCATCTGCTTTCATCTTTTGCAGTTTGACATTGTGTCTCTTACTTTCTCCTTAAAAGCTGCCATAGGGGTTTTAGCTTTGATCCTAGCAATGGTGTGGGGGTGCAGTGGGGGTGTTTATATAAACTCTTTCATCTGGATACTATTTTCCAGGTCTGAATTTCCAGCCTTTAGTCATTTTTCATAGGGGATAGCAGGAATCAGTGTTCCATGTGATTCCTGTGGAAGTCTCTACTGTGAAAGATTTTGAGGAGAGGTTTCTAAAGGTGTGTGAACCTGGGACTAAACTTACCAAGAAATTCCCAGAGGCAGCAAGCAGCTAGTCAAAACCTGCTGGACACTGGAGCTTTCAGAGCTTTCCAAATTGAGTGCCAGAATTTGATCAACCTCTTCTCTTCTCCATCCCTCCACCCACTCAGTGTGAAAAACTGGTGGTGTTGAAAATTTTCCAATGCTGTACTTTTCCATTTAAAAATGAATTTCTAAAAATAAATAGTTTTGTTAACCTAATTGGTAATGTAATGAATGGAAACAGTCAAATTGAGCAGTTTCTGCTTATAATAAACTTTCTCAGGTGTCTGTCTTTAGGAACCACACTTGCATGTATTATATATAGCCAAGCCGACTTTAATGTACAGTGGTGCCTCGCAAGACGAAATTAATTCGTTCTGCGAGTTGCTTCGTCTTGTGATTTTTTCGTCTTGCGGAGCGCGGATTCCCTGGGTATGAACGGCTTTAAGAAAAAGGAAGCAAACCCGCAAGACATTTTCGTCTTGCGAAGCAAGCCCATAGGGAAATTCGTCTTGCGAAGCAACTCAAGAAACGAAAAACCCTTTCGTCTTGCGCGTTTTTCGTCTAGCGAGGCATTCGTCTTGCGGGGCACCACTGTATTTTTAGGAACCATCAGTTGTACAATTTCAGGATGGTCCTCTGACCATTTAGTTTCTAAAAACGCACACACTAAAAGATACAAAGTTGCAGAGCGAAATGAAATCGAAGTGAACATCATAAGTGACACTTTTGGCACATTATAAAATTAGTATGATAACCATTAAAAGACATTTTAGGAAGTGTATGCTAATGGGTTGTATATCTTAAAATATTTTCAAATTTTCAAAACACCTTTTTTAATTGTCTTAAAATATTATAATAAAATGATATTTGTTATATTTCTATTTCTGTTTATAGTTTTAATAATGCATTCCAATAAAAATGCTTAACAGTGGTCTAAGAATATTTTTAAGTATTCTAAATAAAAATTAAAGCTTTGAATTTGTTTAGATGTGATATTAAAAAATATTAAGTATGTTTTCTTGAATTTCCAACTTACCTACTTCTGACCATGTGTGGTAGTGATAACAGCTCTGAGTTTGCCCCAGGGGACAGAATGGGCAGGTCAGAGTACTGATCACCTCCACCTGTTATTGATGTCAATGCTCTTCATACCAAGTTCTGCATTGGATATGGCAGATCTTGTAGGAAGACACAAGTCTGAGGAGCAATTTTAATTTCTGTTAATGTCCCATGATGGTGTCTCCTGCCTGAAAGGAATGTTTATCCAAGATGGTGCTCAGTTCCTTCAGGGAGCAACAAAAGGGTAGGACATTTCCTCATCTCACCCATCTTCTTCAGTCCCACTATTCTGGCTTCTAAAAGGGGCCACTTTTGCACCCGCTGCCATAGGCTCCTGGACGGGGTTCCTTCTCATTGTCCAAAGACCTGACGTGCAGCCACTCTTTTTTTGCCAGTTGAAAGAGGCATGCAGTCTTGTTAATCTGAATGCATACTGCAGCTGTTAATCCCTGAATCAAAAAGGCATGTACCGTATTTTTCGCCCCATAGGACGCACCGGCCCATAGGACGCACCAAGTTTTTTTGGGGGGGAAATAAAGAAAAAAAATTATTCCCCCCCCCCAGGCGCTTGTGGGGCCGACAGCGGGGAGAAGCGCTCTTCTCCCCGCCGCCAGCCTTCAGACCAGGTCCGGGGACAGCGGGAAGATGCGCTGTGCCTCCCCGCTGTCCCCGGAGCTTGCGGGGCCGGCAGCGGGGAGAAGCGCTCTTCTCCCCGCCGCCCGCCTTCAGACCAGGCCCGGTACTTACAAGGTGACTCTGGAGGAGGCCCAGGAGAGTGTATTGTCCCTCTGTCCCCCTGCTGGCCATGGGTCTCTCTCTGCCTTCAGAAAAGGAGCAGTAGAAGGAAGCACTCCCCACATCACGGGGGGGGGGGGGAGTTGTTTGCCTTAGATGAGTGGGGGAAACCCATGACATCTAAATTCAGCAAGGCTGTTTATATATAAAATATTGTACCTAAAGAGGTATTAAGAGTGGCCGAGGGTTCTGTTAATAGATGCTCCAGTAGCTGTCCTAGTCATAGGGGCAGTGGTTCCCATGAGATTAAAGCATATATATATATGTGTGTGTGTGTGTGTGTGTGTGTGTTTTAAAAGATAAGAAATATGATGTCTTATTAACAAAATCACATGAGACTTTTGTCCTCTTCATCAGGGCAATAATGGCCATTTCCTTCTGGGCTAAAGGAATTGTCAGAGAGATTCCAGCAACAGCAGAGGGTACAGATAATTTGCAGCCATTTCTGAGGCCAGCCATTGGATTTATGAAGAAACCAGCAAACATGAGTCTCAAATAGGCGGCAAACTGCAGAGTTTTGTGGCTCAATGAACCCAGTTGACATCTGATCATTGGGTGCTCAGGATTGTCCAGAAGGGGTAGTTTGACACCATGCCTCATGATCTGTGTGTTTTCTGCTGCAGATGGGGGTGATAGAGCCTGTTCTATCTGTGCAAGTCTTCTACGGATGCTACTTTGAATTTGTCATAGTAAAGCAAAAGAAAACAAAACAGGGAATGGAGAACTATTTTATTTTATATTTATTTTATATTAAAAACACATTTATTCAAAAGTTACACTTCACTGCCATAATACCACAGTATTATGTGTGTGTTTAGATATTTTAGTTATTTTAGATCTAACACAAGTGAATTGCATGCAGTGGCACAAGTTCCTGCTGGAGACACTAAAAGACTATTTGGGAGAGTCTCTAGCGGGGTGACTATTTTGCTCAATCTTGCATACATGTAACTGACTTGTTTTAAAGAGCATTTGATTTCTGACTGAGATACCATCTACTTCCACTCCTGCATTTAACTTCAGAGAAAGACACAGTGAAGGAATGTTGCATTTTAATGTACCACTTCTCCAGCTCCTGGCATCTCTGCTTTACTTTGTTCTTTTTCCACTGATCCCATCTTCTTCTTTCCCCAAACTACTTTCAAACTAGGCTTTATTTCCTCTTGGTCAAAGACCCAGTTTGGCACCTTCCCCACCTGCATTCAGTGGCACCCCTCTGGAGGCTTCACCTGGGGCAAAAAACCAGTCTAACTCCCCCTTAGCTACGGCCCTGTCTTATGGTAAACACCAATAATCTCCATGCATCTCTCCATCCCTTTAGTTTGTTTTAAGGCAAATCTCTTACTCAGGTGGGGAAAATGTCTTCTTAGCACACTGCATGCTGCTTCTGTTTCTTAAAAACTCCCAAGTCCTAAACTCCACCCCTTGCTTTAGTAATAGCTGCAGCAACACAGGAAGCAGCTGGATTGCTTCTGAGCCAAGCTAAGCAGGCCAAGGAGGCTCTGCATTGCACAGAAGGGGTTAGGAAGCTTTCAAGCAACGGGGTCCTTTGTTTGAATGTTTTGGATGCTGACAGAAAAGAGAAACATGAGGACCACCTAGAACGGAGCTTCCACAGCTTTGGCTCCCCATGATGTTGTTGCTATGCACAAAGTTGCATAGGGCAGTTACCGGTAACTCTGGAAACAACAACCCTGAAGCTCAAAACCTGTCACTCTTGAGAACCTGTCACAACTTCAGTCTGCTGCCTGAGTCCTCTGTCTCACCTTATCTCATGGGCAAAAAGATTCCACCATTGGGTTGGACTAGATGACCCTTGTGGCCCCTTCCAACTCGACAATTCTATGATTCTATGGTAGGGTGCCCTGCAGATACAGGAGCTGGTCCAAAGACTCCACACTCCCTACATGAAACTGCCTGAATTCTTAGATCATTTTATGAGATCCCTCTCTGTGTGCCCCCATCTTCTGAATTTGGGTCAGTTGTGACCAGAAGATAGGTCCTCTTTGGTGGTGGCACTCTACCTGTGGAACCATCTCCCCAGAGAGTCTTCTATCTTTTCGGCACCAAGCAGATACCTTTTTTATTCACCCAGGTCCCTTATTTATTTTATCTGCTTCTGTTGATAATTCCTACTACCGTTTGTTTGTTTGTTTGTTTGTTTGTTTGTTTGTTTGTTGTCTCCTGTTGCTTTAGTATGTTGTGATTTTGATATGTTGTGTGACTCTTTTAGAGTGTGCATTTGAGCTGAAAGGTGAAAGGTTAAATTTTATACATCAATAAATAAAATACGTTGCAGCCATCTTGTGGAACCTGAGCGAGTCTACATCTGGTCAGGTGTCTAGATGGGGAGGCCACATGGGAACCTCATGTATGTCACCTTGAACTCCACTGAAAAATATAGGAAATGTCATAAGTAGGATTGACTCCTTTTTTAAATATGCTTTTTATTGGAATGTCTAATTTTTTGTAAATTGACTTCAAATTAAATAGTTACATTGTTTCATGTACAGTGGTACCTTGGTTTACGAACTTAATCTGTTCCAGAAGTCCGTTCTTAAACCAAGGCGTGCTTTCCCATAGTAGCGGGGGACTCAATTTACACTCCACAGGAAGCGGAACATGTTCTGCTTCCAAGGCAAAGTTCACAAACCAAAACGCCTACTTCCGGGTTTGCAGCATTCTTAATCCAAGTTGTTCATAAACTAAGCTGTTCTTAAGCCAAGGTACCACTATATTGAATTCCCACCCCTGCCTCCACGGTGTTTTTATCCAAACCCTTTTCTACTGTGTTATTTATCAAACTCTTATCTATTACACAAATCCACCTGATAAAATAACTTGATCATTTTTCTTCCTCTGCTCATATCTCCAATCCTGCCTGCAATTTCATTTGATTGTAGTACTTTTTCAAAGAGTCCTAAAAAGGCCTCCAGTCTTCTATAAAAAGTTCATCATTTTGATCTCTTAATATTATTGTCAGCTTTGCCATTTCCGCATAGTTCATTACTTTTAAAAGCTATTCCTCCTTCATTGGAACCTTCTCTTCTTTCCATTTCTGTGCATATAAAATTGTAGCTGCTGTTGTCACATACATAAGTAGTTTGGTCATTTTCTTTAGAAAATCCATCCCTATTATCCCTATATGAAAAGCTTCAAGTCATTTGGGAATAGCCCATTTCAACACCTTCTTTATTTCATTATGTATCATTTCCCAAAACCCTTTAGCTTTTTTTACATGTCAGGATTGACACTGCTCTCTATTTCCATACAGCCCACTCCCAGCCATCACTACTGCTGCTCCAGCAGCAACAGCCTTGGTCTTGAATAGCAGCTGCTTCCCATCGCTTCCTGTCTTCTGGGAACCCAACTCCCAGTTGTCTGTTCTCTCATTCTAGTACTTGTGTTGCCCCGACCCCATGAATGAAGAGGCAGAACCCAAGAGAAGAGAGAGCATATTGGCCGGGAGGCAGCCATGTGAAACTTTGTGGGCATGAGCTATAACTGCTTCTTCTTCTTCTTCTTTGCTTGCCCATGCTATACAGCCAGGCCTGCCTCTCACTGCCTAGAATGCATGTATGGCACGATGTTTGTTTATTCATTAATTGCAAAAGAAAAATTAAAAAACAGTTCTTCACCTTTCTGTCAACTGATGAGAAAACATATTGTTCCCGTCTGAACAGCTAATGCTTATGTCTGATACAATGTGTAAAGCTTGTTATTTCCAGAAAACTTGGTTTCAAGTTTTTTTTCTTTCTCCCCTTTCCATACTTAATTGGCTCTGTCAGGGAGCCATCTGGTGGCTAGGATCCAAGTGCTTTTCTGGGTCAAGGAAATAGATTTATTTACTTCCAAATTTCTACCCTGCCAGCTACCCCATAAAAGGGGTTTTCATGATGGCTTGCAATTTACAATAAGTGACGTACAATAGAATCAACTTCAATAAGGCAAATTAAGCACAACCTAAACAAAATGTATTAGTAAGGCCTCCACAAAATAAAAGGACTTGTGTGGGTGGTCAGACTGGTATGTGTGGGTGGTCAGACTGGTAAAAATGTGGTTAGAAGTAGTAGTAATGGGGTTGGAACTGTGATTAACAGTTGACCCTTTAGCAGGGACTATATTTGGACATGAGCAAAAGCTGAGTCTGGTAACACAGGCTTTGCCTGCTGATGCACTCCTGTTAGCAACTACGATGCAGGAAAAAGGCTCTTCAGCTGCCTCCTCCCCAGTGTGAGAGGAGGAGCTCCAACAGAGCCTGGTAGGAGGTTCAAGAATCCCGGTCTGGGGAAAAGGTGGGATATAAATAATAGTAATAAGCTCTTGCCCTGTGTTTCTGCTTGCACTGAGAAGAGCCAGTGAGACTGAGTGTTAGAACAGAGCCAAATGAGATGTTCCCAAATGAGATGGGGATCAAGTTGAATCTCTGGCCTGCCAGTTTTCTGTCTCTAGATTAGAACATCTGGGTTGCTTTCCTGCTTATAACAAAAAGTTGGGTGTTGGGCTGCTTTAATGTTTTAAAACCATTCCTTCCAGCAGTGGTGAATGTTGCCATTTGAACACTCAGTGCTGAAGCCCCATGATGTAGAGTGGCTCATGGAGTTTGATTCAGCCCTGAATAAGGAGAACTCTGGTTAAATGATTCTGGCTCTGTAGGTTAAATGCAGCTTTGGAGCTAGTGCTGAACAACCTGGTAGGAACCTTAAAGCTGTCTAAAACCTCCACACTGATAAGCTTTTTATGCATACAGAGGTACAAGCTAATAGACCTTTTCCCCCAACCTAAGCTACATTTTCCATATCCTTGACTTTCTCATGGCAACTCCATGTTACAGATTTGCACGGAAATACTGAAAGTCATGGGAGGAGGCCGCCTTGTTCTCATGAACCTGCTCTCTGTCCCAAGTTGGTGGCTACAGCAAAGCTAGCTGCAAATACGTCTTGATCTCAGAATTCTCTTGAAGCAATTCAGTATTGTTGAAACTGGCCTTCAGGGCATATGGTCTCCTTGATAAAGAAAGGGAAAAGCTGGGATGTGGAGAGTTGTTTCAACAACTTTTAGTTTGTGGACAGCAAGCTACAGGACCTTCACAAGTTGAGATTCCTGCATTGCAGGGGGTTGGACCTCAGGATCCCTTCCAATTCTAAGATTCTATAGCAGTGTTTCTCAACCTTTTTCTGACCATGGCCCCTTCTGACCTTGTTTCCTTCCTGTGGCCCCCCTTTCCTACTGATAGAAAGGTAGCTATTTAAATGGTTTTTTTGTAAAGAGAACATTTTTAAAATAATTTTTATAATTTATACAAAATACAATTACATAAAAAATTATACTTTAGGTATTTCTTGATCAATATGACTCTTGTTCTTGATGACTAGAAGCAAGCTTTTTATATATCCAATACTATTGCTTTGAGGGATGACCAAAGATCACCTCTGTCCATTACTTTAAGGCAGTTCCACGTTAGGCTGAGTAAATAATTCACACGACTAAAACCTAATTCTACCAAATACAAAGTAGGAAATGCCATGAAAAACAATTTTGCTTTATTCCAAAGCTGTGGAAACTTTTTAGATACTGCACTCTTTATCCAAAAATGGTCTGTGGCAACATACCTCCTTTCTCACTAATAGTTGCACGAAGAAACAGCATCCCGCGCACCTTGCCCGTGACAAATGAGATGTGGACAGCTTAGTGTGCACAGAGGTGGAGTGCAGAAGTGGGAGGGAGAAGGAAGCGGAAGCAAAGTTGCCACAGTGTGTGCGTGGTGATCCATCCACTGGGAAGCACAGTCACCTCTCTGTTCACTCTACTTCTCTGTTTTCTATTTTCTTCACTTCTCTGGGGTTTTTTCTTTTCTGTTTTCTCAATCACTTCTGTGTTTTCTTTCTTCTTTCCGCTGTGGTCCCTAGACTCATGCCGTGGCCCCCCATTTATGCAATTTTCACCTGTGCCCCCCTTGGAATATCCTGGGGACCCCTGGTTGGGAAATACTGTTCTATAGGAATCAGTTCTTATTGTGAGGCCAACTATACTTGGCCCAGCTCACCAAGAAGGTGGAGAAAAAGGCCAAGAGAATGGGGGTATCGGTCAGAGCCTGTATCAGTCAGAGGCCAAATAGCAGCTCAGGATGGTAATATGCATGACAGATTACTTGGTCAAGCTTCCTGAAGTTGATAACAATAGTGATTATCAGTTGGAATAACTGCCCTTGGGGCCCCAAACCTGTCTAAAATTTAGTTTGAGGGGCTGAACATGGTGCCAGGCTCTGAATTTGGAAGCATAACTTTGCTATGTAAGCTGTTCGACTACCTATCTGTGTTTTGGAGATTCCATTTTGAAGAGACTGTTGGGAAAAGATGGCCTTCCTGCTTCCATATTTCCTGCAGGAAAATACGTCCATTTGAACATGCATTTGTCATTCTACAGTTAACAGTGCTGTGTGTGGATTTTGCCATCCAAATTGGGTCCTTTTTGTACTAGAACTCAAAAAGTAAGGTGTGAATTGACCCTGTATTTTATGCATAGTGGGCACTACATTTATGGCTCTAGAAACTCTGTAGAATGTAGAAGAGATGGGCTTATCAGATGCAGCCAAGGGCTGAGCTATTGCTTTGTGTTTCTGTCTTATTTATATCCCACTTTTGTTCTAAGGACCTAATTATCCTTGCCAAAAACCTATGAAGTTGGTTATTCTGAAAGACAGTGAGCTTCATAAGCTTGAACCAGTGCTATGAAATGTTAATTGTTACTTGAAGGCTGCAGAAATCCTGTGTGAATGTTCAAATAGGTAGCCTGCTCTGATCCTGCTGGAGCTTCTAAACAGTCTGCAAGAAGACTTTCAGGGACAGAATGTTCTTATATTTGACCATCAAGACAATTAAGTGCATTCAGCATTCTTTTTACTCTAGAGTAAATCATATTGCTCCGAATTACAGCAAGCTGCTGAAAGCAACAAAAATGCTTTTGTTTGCAAAGGATGTTCTGCACTTTGTTTATGGAAATAATACCATAGTGCCATGTGGTTCAATCTGGAGCTTTGATCTTTATGAGTGTGTGTGTGTGTGTGTGTGTGTGTGTGTATTCTAGGCTGGGTTTGGTCAAGGCTGTTAGGATGGCTAATATTATGCCTTTAGGTTGTGTTCTGTATTTTGAAAGAAACAACTTTTCCCCAGTAAGAAAAGACTTTTGTCACACATGATTTAAACCCACATGGCCTTATGAGCAACACCTGCTTTAACTACTGCCATTCAGCAAATATTTTTGATGGAGAAGTTGTGTGATGTTTTGTAGCTTGTCTTCCATTGTAAACAGTTTAACTTTATAGATTACAGAGTGCTTCTGCCATCTTCAAGGTCTTTCTTCTTCCTGTTGTCCAGTGGTTTCAGATTTATTATTAATGTAGCAATTAATGACATGGTGCTAAATTACACACTGTGACTGCCTTTGTCTTTGGACAAAGCTTGACATGCCTCCTTGTCTCTTGTTTTTAGAAAGTCATCCTGAGTCACTTGTATACAAAATAACATGTTTGGTACTCTTGCACACCGCTCAACTTGTTGGCAATAGAACTGTAATGGCTGTAAATGAGTGGGGTGGCGTGCATTTGTTTCCCACTTTCTAAAGTGGGAAGCCATTTGTGCCAAATTAGTTGACAGATGCCTCATAAACTACTTGCATCAAATGAGTTTGGCATTTTTGACTTCCAGTCAACTTCTTGTCCAGAGGTTAATCATGATGGAAGAAGCTAAGCAGTAACGACTGACCTGCATGCAGCTGCCAACAAAACAAAGCAAGGCATTTGGAGCTGCTCGTACCTGGGAGAATCTCTGTCTAAAATTGGCAGGATTGCAATGAAACCACAGTGTGGCACTCTTTGGCCTTGTGCTGTTGTTAAAGCCTGTTGACAGAATATGATGCTATTGTTGCCTTCCTATAATTTGTAACTGTGATTGCTCTTTGTCTTAAAACTAGCACAGATTCCTTTTGGACATGGATTCAAGAAGCAAGTTTGTATCCTGGCCCTAGAGCCCCTAGCAATTTGACTCTGAGCAGTCCCCAGTATCAAGGGTGTGGAAATAAAAGGTAAAACCTACAAACTAGGTCTCTTCAGACAACCTGATGGTCACGATACCAGATCCCATACACACAGCGATCACCCAAACCAGGGCTTTGTTTCTAGAAAACAAGGTGCTGGAACTTGTTGACCTTTTGCTAGGGGGAGCACTCCCCAAAAGATGTTGAGCCAAAAGAAATTCACCAACATTGCAGAGATAAAATTCTGCCAAACAAAATTCAGATACCTAGGGATACAAATAACCACAAACCTCAACAAACTATACCTCCACAATTACAAGCCCCTGTGGTGACAAATAAACTAGGACGTGAAGAAATGGAACAACACCAACTTCACCCTCTCAGACAAAATTAACCTATTCCAAACCTTCCCAATTTGGATTCCCCAAACCCAACTCTGGGAATGGCAAAAAACTACACTCGTTTATTTTCTCACACAAAAAGCCAAGAATAAGCCCCAAAGGAGGATAGGGAATCCCTAATATAGAATCATATTGCATTGCCAACCACGTGTGCCACATAATCCCATACATTCCAGAAGATGAGACAAAACAATGGGTCCACTTAGAGAGAGACACAATCGAAAACCCCCCACAACAGCATACCCATTTCTCCAAAACAAACTAAAGAAAATCCCCACAACACTAAACAGGTTCACACAATCGGAAAAAGTAGGCAAACTGTCCCCAGCCCCACTAACCCTCCTGGCTCATAACCCACTACAGTCGTACCTTGGTTTGCAACCGCTTTGGATTACAACCATTTTGGATTACAACCACATCAAACCCGGGAGTGTATATCCCTTTTTTTGGATTACAACGCATTTTTTTGGATTACAAGCAATTTGGGGGGGGGACGCCCCATTGGTGAAAGCACGCCTTGGGTTACAACCTGTTTTGGTTTACAACTGGACCTCCGGAATGGATTGTGGTTGTAAACCAAGGTACCAATGTATTCCAACACACAACATAAAACTTCCAGATAAAAACCTGGCAAGCCAAAGGCCTATACTGTCTAAAATACTTCTACAAAAACAAACCCATACCAACACAAGAAATACAAAACAAACTAGGTGATACCCAAATACGCTGGCTAACACATCACCAACTACACAACCTCCTTAAACAATCCAGCAGTAAAATCATCAGCCACTAGGGGGCCCTTGACCACCTTCGAAAACCACCTCCTGACAGCAGAGGGACATGGCAAAGGGATGGTATCCACAATATACAAAGTAGTGCTCCAAAATCCTACAAACCCTCTTGTCGCAATCAAAGAACAATGGAAGCAAGGCATAGGCTATGAAATTAACCCCACCCAACGGACTGGAATGTGGTCTAAACCTCCCTTTAAATCCATCTCAGACAAAAGAAGGGAACTCAGTCTGAAATTCACCTACGGATGGTACCTAACACCACAGAAACTGGCACTAATATGCCCAGGAACCTCACCAAAATGTTGAAGAGGCTGCACTTCCACAGGCCCATATCTCCACATGTGGTGGAAATGCCCCCAAATCTAACCCTTCTAGGCATCAGACCTACAAGAGATATGGAAAATAACTAAACAGGTATTTGAATTCACCCCAAAACTGGCCGTACTGAGCATTTTCCAGTATAATGACCACTCACATTATAAAGAGCTTATAACCCACCTACTCTCAGCAGCCAGAAGCATCGTAGCCAGACACTGGAGAGACCTCTCAGGAGTAAACATGAACTAATGTTACCAAATGGCTCCCCTTTATCATATACACAGCACAACAAGACAACAGGAACCCACCGACAGCATACGAATCACTCTGGCTTATTTGACCTAACAAGCCCTCCCCCCACATCACAAATGCAAACAAACCTCACTGCAGACAACTATCCACATCCTGGGCTCCCCCAATCCCTCTCACTACCAAGAAATAAGTGAACAGAAGAACTTACCTAGTTGACACTGACACAAATCCCACACATATACTATATAAAAGAATAGAAGTTTCACCCCCTCCTCTCCCCCCTTCTTCCCCAACCTTATACTGTACACAACACTAATGTTTAATATCAAATGTAACTGATCTGTAGAAAAGACTTTACAACCTGAAAAAAGAGACATTGTACATACTTTTGTAAACCAGGAAAATCTTTAATAAAAAACATTTTTTTAAAAGAAGTAAGCTTTGTTGTTGTTTATTACAGAGAAAACAAGACATGCAAACAGGAAGAGTTTGAGAAAAGTAAAACACTTTGAGCAGCAAGTCAGAAAACCCTAACTAGGGCAAATCCTTATTTGGAGTGTAATTAGACATGACAAAGGAAGCATTATATTGACAAATGCATGGTTCTAACAGGGTTGGGAAACTTGTTTTCCCTGAAATGTTGATGGGATAGTAGGGACACATGAAACATGATTTCTTATACACTCTGCTGTCCATTTTGCTTTGTAAGTGCCTCACAGTCCTCACATATCCCTTGTCTTGGCAGATGCAAAGTTGAAACCATGTAGCATCTAGGCGAGGTAAGATTAAGGTAAAGGATCCTTGGATGGTTACCGTAAGTCCAGTCCAGTCGGGTGCAGTCATCTTCGCTTTCAGGCCAAGGGAGCCAGCGTTTATCTGCAGACAGCTTTTCTGTGTCATATGGCCAGCATGACTAAACAGTTTCTGGAGCACAGAGGACTGTGACAAGTGCCAGAGAGCACAGAAATGCCATTTACCTTCCTTCTGCAGCGGTACCTGTTTATCTACTCGCGCTGGTATGCTTTTGAACTGCTAGGTTGGCAGGAGCTGGAAGAAAGCAACTGGAACCCACCCGTTACTTGGATTCAAACTTCCAACCTTACAACTGGCAAGCATGAGAGACTCAGGGTTAGACCACAGCGCCACCCACGTCCTGATGTAACATCTAGGTTGTCCTTAGCCTGACAGTCTTGCTCTGCGAGGCACAAAGGAGTTAGGACAACCTTGTTTTAATCACTTGAGAAGTTTTCATGTTGAGCAGACAAATTCTGAACCCTTGAAGAAAAAAGGTCTTTCCCTAGATTTTTACCCTTTATTAGAACATAAAATTTATTATGTGTATACACGTCCTCCTACAGTGTCTTGCATGGATTTTGACAGTGGAACGTACTCCCTCAGAAGGTGGTGGACTCTCCTTTATTGAAGGTTTTTAAGCAGAGGTTGGATGGCCATCTGCCATAAATGCTGTAGCCAAAGATTCCTGCATACAGGGGTTTGGACTAGATTATCCTTGGGGTACCTTCCATCTCCACAATTCTATTATTCTAAGTGCAATTTAGCACTTAAAACCACATTGTTTGATTAATAAATGTACCCTAACCCACTGGATTTTATTCAATCAGTAATTACAGACGCAAACAGGAGTTAATACTTACCCAGGTATACCTAAAGCAGATAACAGAAGCCATCAAAATGGTAGTAAACTCACAAAGATTATGTTTGGATTTAGAAATGGTATCTAGACATTGGCATTTCCAAAATGGACTAGCAGCAAAGTTAGGATATTACCCTGACTTCAGAAACCTAAATTCTTACTTTTTAATGCAGCATCATCGTAATAAACGATACTAGAATTATATTTGCCTAATAATTTTCTTACTGTGTTCATATTAAATATTAATTAACTTTATAGAAGCTACTTTAAAGGACTAGGACAAGGCTAGCCACTATGGTGCCCTCCAGATGTTGCTGAACTACAGCTTCCATAATCCCTGGTCATTTGCCATGCTTGCTGGGATTGTTGAGAGTTGGAGCCCAAAAACATCTGGAGGACATCATGTTGGCTTTGCTTTCTCTAGACCAGCGGTTCTCAACCTATGGGTCCCCAGATGTTGGACTACAACTCCCATCATCCCTGAGCTCTGGCCTTGCTAGCTAGGGTTGATGGCAGTTGTAGTTCAACAATAGCTGGGGACCCACAGGTTGAGAAAGGCTGCTCTAAACTAAGGGATAGTGTCAATAGAAAAGGAATAAGAAAAGCCCTGATACATCAGACCAAAACTGTTTAGTTCAGCATCCTATTTCCCACACTAGTGAATTAGATGCCTCTGAGAAGCCCATAAGCAGAACATGACTGCAGTAGCTAATGCCTGCTGTAGCTCCCTAGCAGCTAGTATTCAAAGGTATCTTGCCTCTGGTCCTGGATGCAGCATATAACCAGTGGCGTAGCGTGGGTTGTCAGCACCCGGGGCAAGGCAAGTAATTTGCACCCCTTAACCCGTGGATTTGCGCCCCCTAACCCTAACCCCCAGATGTTGCGCCCGGTGCGGCCGGCCCCCCTGCACCCCCCACGCTACGCCACTGCATATAACCATTGTGAATAGTAGTGGTTGATGGCATTATCTTTCATGTATTTGTCTAATCTCCTTTTCAAGCTAAATTGAATCTTGTGGCAGCTGTTTCTATAGTTTTTATCTGTGCATTCTGTGAAGTGATGCATTCTTTATCATGAATCTCCCAGCATTTGGGTTGCCATATTTCAAAAAGTAAAAACCAGGACACCCTGCAAGTGTCCTTTTGGAAATCCCAGTAATATGGCAGCCCTATTCATTCACCCCCGATAGGGACCCAAGGTGGCTTACAGATAAAATACAGCTAAAAACATGGGTTGGGGGAACAATAATTAAAGAACAATTAAACATTAATGGAATACAACTATATAAAATACATCACACCCACACACCCCTGTTAGAAACATCCAGATAATTACCATAAAACAGCATGGCATTAGCTCTTTCATTAAAAGCACTCAGATCCCCAAAGCCTGTTGGAAAAATTTCACCTGAACCTTAGAATGGAAGAACATTTTTTTAGGGTGCTAGGAGCTTTTTGTCTGGAAATGCTCTTTGTCATGAGGACTAAATGCTTCTCTAGTACTTTCAGCATTATTGAGATATTTTACTTACAAAACCGTGTGGTGTCCCTAGATTCAATGAAGGAAGGCCTTTCAGTGCCAGGGACATAATTTATATTTTTGCAAGTTTATGCTGAGCATTTGTGTGCTCTTTTCCTTGATAACTTTATAGCTCTGGCTGGTTCACCAACTGCAGCCTTTGCTGAACTAGGATAGTCTGGCCAAAGTTTTGTATGCTTTGATAGCCTCCTGAAATGACTGCTGCTGTCCATTCTATGTAGGGCTGCCCTTGAAGAAGGTCCAGAAACTGCAGCTTGTGCAGAGTGTTGCTGCGGGAGTGCTCATGGGTGGGGACTTAGGTGCACAGTCATAGAACACTGGTTTTGTGGGGTCTGCTCCAGCTGCCTGTACATAACCAGGCCCAATTTAAGGTGGTTATATTGATATAAACATCCCTGGAGGACTTGGGACCCTATGTATCTGAGAGAATGCCTCTACCAACACCAATCTGTCTAGGTCAGTGTTTCCCAAAGTGGACAGTACAGCCCCCTAAGGGGTGCTGGAATGATCCAAGGGGGTGGTAGTAGCCTTGGGTGGAATTGAGGGGGCATTGAATAAAAATAAGGGGGCAGTGGAAGCAGAAAGAAAGAAGAAACTAAAATAAAAGTTTGAAAAATGGTTCGTACATGTTTAATCTGTTGGATAATGATGCTTTCCGCAAGGTCGGGTGCCATTGCGGGACAGTGCCAGCACCTCCCCTGGATCTGCCAGTTGTGCTGGAGGTGAGGGGTTTTCCTGGGTTTCAACTAGGCTCAACTAGGCTCAGGAAATGGATCGCAGCTTGCTGACAAAATAGAGCCAGACATTAATTGATAGCACACCAGGTTCATTCTTTTCATTAGGATTATTGTTAATGTTATTCGTAATTTTAATTTTAATTTTAATATTATCCTTCGTTATCTGAATTTTCTGTGTGTAATACGAATGTTACTGTGGTTGGTTTTAATTTTATAATGTTGAGCTTCAAGGTATCTTATTTACAACAACATATTTCTTTACTATGTTATAGGATGTAGGTAGAAATATAGATAAATAAAAGAATGCAAATTTGTCACTGCATCTTTCTGTTTTTTCACTTAAAGAAAGTAGATTTTGGGGGGGAGGTGCTGAGTAGGCCAAATAGGATTGGGAATCTCAGGCCTAGGTCTTTATATTAGGAGAGGAGCCCTACTTACTGTATCCCATGGCAAATGTTGCTCACTGTGTGGGGACGTGAAAGGATGAGATAATAATTATAAATTATAGTTATAATTCTTTTTATTTATATGCTGCCCATCTAACTGGGTTCCTACAGCCACTCTGGGCAGCTTCCAACTAATTAAAACAAAATACTACATCAAATTTAAAAAACTTCATTGATCTTCCAAACCGTTTGACTTCCAAAGCTCCTGCAGCCAATCAGAAGCTGTGGAAGCCCCATCAGACGTTCGGCTTCTGAAAGAATGTTCAAAAACTCACTTCGGGAGCCGAGGTACGACTGTACAAACACGTGAATCAATCAAACAACGTCTGGGTCAGGACCACGTGCAATTCTGACTTCTGACTGTAGCTCCGGATGAATGTGGGGCAATTTGTACATGTCCCGCGGTGTGCTGGCAGTGTGCTGACATCACTATTACAGAAAAGGATAAAAATGCAACCATCATTAGATCAAATGTATTGACAAATGGTTGGACCACCATAAGCTCATTCTTCTACATAATGTGACACCCTATAAAACATCTAAGCAAACTTTTTTGAAATAATACATCCAGCTTATAATGTTTTTTGATCAGGGGTACATAATTAATTCAATAGGGTTTTTGTTGTTTGATAGGTTTCAAAAATATTATTTTTGATATGTTTCAAAAATGTCATTTAAAAATGCCAGACGATAATTCTGGCTCTGCAGGAGTCACAGAGGGGACAAACCTCTTTTACACTAAAGCAGTGGTTCTCCAAGGGTGTGGTGCACCACACAGATGTGCTAGGAGAGGATGACAAGTGGTAGGAAAATTCAAGGACAATCAAAGAAACATTTAAGCATTTTAGTGAAGCTCCGTATCGTATCGTATCGTATCGTATCGTATCGTATCGTATCGTATCTGTCCATGTTTACCTTTTCCCTGCTCCAGATTCTCTCTTCCACAGTTTGTGGAATGGTGGACAACAGGGGTGCCTACTTGTCCCCCACATTGAGGGGGCCCAGCATCACGTGTTGTGTCCTGCCCCGCCTGTTGCACCAGTGCTTCTCTGGCGGTGCAGGAGTTTAGGGAGCATGGAGGGGGATCTCCCTCCCTGCGTGTTCTGCCCAGCACACGCAAGTGCTCACCTGATGGCAGCGGGGAATGGCAGCCCCCTCAATATTGGGGGGGGGGGCTTGGCCCCCTGCCCACACATATTGAGGGGGCTGAAGCCCCTTCCGCCCCTATAGTTGGCACCCCTGGTGGACAGCGAAAAGATCAACTGCCCTTTCTTGCTGCTGTTTTTCTGTTCCTTATCACACCATTGGATGAAGTTCATTATGTTTTTGCATATAACTTGTAGTGGTAATTGAGTGTTGATAAACAGGGCTCTCTGCAGGGCTTTTATCATGGCCCAGAGAGATTGATTTTTTGCTTGTTATCTGCATTCCAACTTTACCCATCAAAGTAATGAACTTGCAAGTAGATCAGAGTGCTTTGGTTGTTGCTTTAATGTACAGGTGGCATTTCTGAGCTGTTTTCATTTTCAGAATTCCTAAGGTTTTTGGTCTTAAGAGTTTAGAATTTCATTGAAAAGATCCTATATAAGAGCACAACACTCTTCATAGCTGCAGAAAGCACCCCACTGAGGTTCAGACTTGATGCAACTTGAGGAGAAGGTGTTTGAACCCTTTCTCTGATTTATATCCACATCTTTTACCCACTACCATGCTGCTATTAGGTGCAACAGGAGGTGGATTTTAATGTGCACCTTCTTCTGGAGTGCTATTTTGAGGCTGCTAATAAATTTAAATAAAGGATGGGGGGGGAGATGTCCCTAATCCCAGATTTCCTGTGAAGCTTTTGTTTGACCCTTAGTTCCTCACTGGCAGTGTTGCATTGCAAGTCCTTGGACATCTGGAAAAGTCCTTGTCTTTCCCATACCCCAGTGCCATCTTGTGCTATAAATGTGAATTGCAGCCATTTAGAAATCTCTCTTTTACAGAACTAGATTCAGTCTATCTAATGAGAAGGCTGGCTGGAATTTTTATTGATTTGCTATGGTTAACCTTCCTTGTAGTATATTTTGGGGTATGCGTTCGTGACTGCATGCATGTAATTGTCCTCCTTTTTTTAAAAAATAAATCTCTGATATGAAACCATCCAAATGAATGGACATACATTGTTCAACTGGACCTGTAACCCAACCCCCAGAAGAGAGAAGGATGGCATGTTGTGGTCCAAGAAGGTAGTCCAAAAAAAGTGTCTTTATAAAGTCCTCTTACCCAGTTCCTTCAGAAAATTCTTGGCAGTGAATTATAATTGTGGTGGAATCCAAGTTGACAGCTTGATTTAAAGCTTTCCATGTTACCCAGGTTAATAACTACTGTTCTTTACTTGTAAAATGGGAATGAAATGGATAGTAGGTTTCCAACTATTGTCGCTATGATTTCAAAACTTGTGGCTTGTATGTTAACCCTTACTTTCATGTAAATGGTTTCTAGGACTGTGCCTCTGTACCATAAATGTGCACAAAGACAACCAGTGGGCTGTATCCATCAGTTATTTGCTTGTTTGTTTGACAAATACCGCCCTTCATCATAAGATCTCAGGGTGGATCACAAGATAAATATGCAAGGTAAAAGCACGAATAAATAGGTCAAACTAAAACTACAACGCAATAACCCACCCACCCACAAACACGTTTAAAAGGCTGTGGAATATTAAACAGCCAAAGGCCTGGTTGAAGAGGAACGTTTTTGCCTGACGCCTAAAGATATATAATGAAGGCGCCAGGTGAACCTCTCTGGGGAGAGCATTCCACAAATGGAGCCACCACAGAAAAGGCTTGTTCTTGTGTTGCCATCCTTTGGACCTCACATGGAGGAGGAACATGAAGAAGGGTGTCAGATGATGAACGCAGATTCCGGGATGATTTATATAGGGAGAAGCAGTCCTTGAGGTATTACGATCCTGTACCATTTAAAGCTTTATAGATCAAAAACAGCATTTTGAATTGGGACCAGAAACTAATTGGCAACCAATGCAGTCGGGCCAGGATATGTGTAATATGCTCAATCTGTCTTGTTCTGGTGAGCAACCTGGCCACCAAATTCTGCACCAGCTGAAGCTTCCAAACAATCTTTAGAGGCAGCCCTACATACAACACATTGCATTAATCCAGTCTAGATGTTACCAGAACATAGACAACAGAAGTTAGACTATCCCTGTCCAGATAGGGGCTCAGTTGTGCCACCAGCTGAAGCTGGTGGAAGGCACTCTGTGCCCCCTGAGGCCATCAGAGCTTCAAGGAACAACAAAGGGTCCAGGAGTACCCCCAGGCTACATGCCTGCTCCTTCAGAGAGTGTAACCCCATCAAGAGCAGGCAATCTCCCACCCATCCGATCCACTAACAGTGCCTCAGTCTTAGCTGGATTGAGCTTCAGTTTGTTGGCTCTCATCCAGTCCATTACTGAGGCAATTCAGTGATCCAGCACACTCACTGCCTCACCTGCAGATGTAAAGGAGAAGTAGAGCATAATGTCACCAGCATATTGCTGACAATGTACTCCAAACCTCTGGATGACTCCACTTAGCGTTTTCATGTAGATGTTAAATAGCATAGGGGATAAAATGGAGCCCTCAGTAACTCCACATTGAAGCACTCCTCAAGAATCAGCCTCTGGGAGTGACCATCCAAGTAGGAGCTGAACCACGGCAAAGCACTGCTACCTCCCACTAAGACAGCTTATCCAGAAGGATACCATGGGATCAAAAACTGCTGAGAGGTCAAGGAGAAATAACAAGGACATATTTCTCCTGTCTCTCTCCTGAATATGGTCATTGTGCAGAGTGACCAAAGGAGTATCTGTGCCAAAAGTAGGCCTTCCTGCTAGTTTTTATCAGCCAAGATGGGGTAGGGTCCAGGGTGCAAGTAATTGCCCTGACCAATCCAAGCATCTTGTCTGCATCCTTGAGCCTCCAACTGAAATTCATCCAACACAATGGGACTACACTGTGCTCTGGACACCCCTTGAGATTCATCTGCTATCACAGCAGAGTCAAGTTCCTGGTGGAGGCAAGCAATTTTATTCTCAAAATGCTTTGTAAACAAGTCACAGTGAGCTGCTGTCGTTTCTGCCACCTCCTTCGGGCCAAACTGTAACAGACCCTGCACTATCCAGATCAGCTCTGCTGAGCTGCATAATGAGGATGCAATAGAGGCAGCAGAGTAAGGCTTCTTTTCAGCCTTTACTCACTGCCACTAGGTAGGCTTGATTATGCACCCTCACCAGTGTTTGATTGCATTCAACCAGACTTTTCCTCCATTTGCATTAGAGCCATCTCCAAACTTGTTTCCTCGCCCTAAGCTCTGGAGTATACCAGGGAGCGTAACTGGGATATGTGATGTTGCCTCTCCCCTTGATTCTAACGGGAAGAAGAATGCACACAACAGCTCTGGCGTTTGGGTCCATGCCTGCCCCAGTCCCCCCCCCTTTTTTTGCCTTTGCTGACATCGGAGGTTTCTATGGTGGGGAGGAGCCTTAAGCGGTCTGATCTACCTCTCTGAAGGGAGAGCTCTCTTTCTTTCTTTCTTTCTTTTCTTTTTTTATTCAAAGTTATAACAAAACATATTTTCCAAAAACATATCCTTATTCCCCCCCATTTTTCCTCCCCCCACCCCGACAGAACCCATCCCCCCACCCCACCCCACCCCCGACTTCCCTCAGTTCCAGTCTTTGGTTTCTCCAATAATGCTATTTTCTGCATGTTACAGAGTTGTATAGATCCTCCAACTGTTTAGCTAATTATTATCAGTAAAGAATTGTGGATGTTTATTCAAAACCTGCCAAGGAGTCCAGTTCACTTTGTTGCGTCTTCAAATACTTTGTAAAGGGTTCCCATTCATCCTTAAAGTCACAGTTATCCTTGTCCCGTAGCTTATGTGTCAATTTTGCCAGTTCTGCATAATCCATCAATTTTTCTTGCCATGATTCATTAGTTGGGATTTCTTCAGTCTTCCATCCTTTCCAAAACTTGTAGGTCCTTTTAGTCCGTTCTTATTTTTAATCCCATGACCATAGTCTTGTTTTCCAAGTCATAAATCCACAGGCAATTAAAGTTCCAATTCGCAAGCAGCTGAGGCTTTGATTTACCACTCTTATTTGGAGAGCTCTCCAATTTCTTTTTGGGGTACTTTAGAATACTTTAGGATACTTGGGAAGCTGTTCCAGGCTCTTTCCCACTTTTACTTTGGAGGTTGCCTCCAAATGTGCAAGAGTTCCCTGCAGGTTTCCTGTCTTTCCCCTTTCTTCTTTAGCTCCTCCAAATTTTTATAAAATTTGCTTAAACCTCCAGCTGTGTAGATTTCCACTTATATCTCATTGGGTAACTGGATACAGTTAAAGCTGCAAGCCATTAGAATGTGACAATTCAGTCAGATTTAGCTGTAGCAATTCTCCATAGCAATAAACAAAGTCAAGTCCCATTCACAAAAAGAATCCCTTGCAGAGCCTGTCCGCAAAGATTGGAGACTGACTTCCTCTTTTATCTCCGTCTCGCCAAATTGAAGTTTTATGGTCTAATTACGCCTTTAAATTGTTTTATTGGCATTTACCTCTAATTAGGAAGGTCTGCTGCTTCTTGGGTGTCGGAATGTAGCTTTGGCAGGGGCCGCGATGGTGCCTTGAAGCGTCCTCAAGCCTCTCCCCCTTTCCTCCCGTGTGCTAAACAGGCATTGGGGGGGCCAGGGGGCGAGAAATTTCACTCTGCAGGAACCCTTGGGTCCCCACACTCCTGTGGGAGTTTTTTTGGGGTGCACTGAGCTCTGGCGCTGCCCTCAAAAGCCTTTCTGCCAGCTCCGTGTCGCACACCGACATTCCTTTCCGCAGCAGCCGGAAGTCCGGGAGAGCTCTCTTTCCACCTTGTGAGAGAGATCCAAAACACCCTTTGGCCCTAGGGACTCTTTAAGATTTTTGCTGAAGAGAGTTTCTAGCTCAGTGGATTAATAGGGAAGAGACAAGTTGCAAGATATTCTCTCTCTCTCTCTCTCTCTCTCTGAAAGTTCAAAAACTTGAGCAAATTTAATTTATCATTTAAGGACAGTTAAGAACAGTTTTCCTTAGCTGGTTTTGCTTGTTTGCTTAAAAATGTAAGCCTTATAAAGCATTACTCACATGTAGGGTATGTCCCATGTTGTCGATGGAGTGGGGCTGTGCTTTTAGCCCCACAGGAAGGTTGTCGTCTTGGAAGTACTGTGTGTTACATGTAAATTGGCGAGAAATTGGTGGCCCAGCATTTTAAAAGCACTGAGGATGGTAAAGGATGGCACTGAGGATGGTAAAGGCATATACATAATATTACAAATTGCATGTAGCAAAGGTAAACCCTACCCACCAACAGCATCTGACTCCTTAAAGATTATCCACAAGGGAATGCAGCCCATGGTAGAAAAATGTTCCTCACTCCTGATATAGAGGCTAGAATAAGAATGTGTTTTAAGAAATTAGTGTTTTCTATAATCCCCTGCCCCCCTGCCAAAGTGACTATGGCACAAACCATCTGCTTCAGAGTTCCTGTCACTATTGTATGTCCATCTAGATACAGTGGGTTTTTTTGGGGGGGGGGGGTAATCATAAAAAAATGTTTCATTGTATTTCTGTTGCTAGCTTCATGTGTGCCAGTTATTCTGGGCCAGTGAGGGTAGTCACTTAAGATGTACCCTTACACAGCAAAATTGGGCAACCTATGGCCCATAAACTGAAGAATTTGTCGATAACAGCTTTTATTTAGAACAATACTGTAGCAGCAAAAAGCACCCTGTTTGCAACCTTTTTAGTTCCAGAGAGTAGTTTAGAAGTTAAACAATACAAGCTTAAAGAAGCCAACATTTAAGTTCTGACTGTTGAGGGTTCACATCTTTCCTTTAAAAAATGATTCAAACATTTCAGCTAGCACAGAAACATTACTAAACCTGGGAATTCCTGTTTATTGAAAAAATACATTAGGTTTCACTGTACCATGCAGTGGCTGCTTCTTTAGCGGGGGAAGTTGGTTGTTGGATAGTTCCCCCACCCACAGTGGTTCTTGTTTTTTTGTAGCACTAGTTTGTCTTTCCTGGTGCTTGCAGCTGCCTGCATTTTTCAGTGCTTCCAAATTCAAATATGACACTTTCAATTTTTAAGTTGACCAGCGCTGTGGCAGTATGCAGTTGTAGCTCCAGTGAGACTGTTTGTATTTTTCCTTGTGCAGAATGATTGTCCAACTATTGAATAACCTTCAGAGGTGACATTTTCCCCAGTAAATTAAAAAATAAAAACCAGGAATCCTTGGTGAAAGTAGTCTTTCCCAAATTTACCGAGTATTATTTGGATCAGACCCATCTAATCTAATACTCTGTCCTCACTGTCGCTAACCCAATGCCTCTGCTCCCCAGCAACTAGAATTCAGGGGCATCCTGCCTGCAGCGCTGGAGGTAGTCTGCAGCCATGTCAGATGCCATAATTTATCGCCACAGCAGGGTCTTTTTCAGCAGGCTGGTAAGGCAGCTTATCAGTATTACCCTACATACTACTGAAGTAAGCTGAGGCTGAGCGAGTGGCTTACCTAACTCACTCAGTGAGTTTATGGCTGGGATGAGTGTTGACTTCCTGGCTCATGCACAACTGTTTACCTATCTATCCTTCTCCCATTAAAACCCACATTCAGCTGAAATGTGTATCACCCTGTTTGTTTCTAATTCATAGAATCATAGAATCATAGAGTTTGAAGAGACCACAAGGGCCATCGAGTCCAACCCCCTGCCAAGCAGGAAACACCATCAGAGCACTCCTGACATATAGTTGTCAAGCCTCTGCTTAAAGACCTCCAAAGAAGGACACTCCACCACACTCCTTGGCAGCAAATTCCACTGTCGAACAGCTCTTACTGTCAGGAAGTTCTTCCTAATGTTTAGGTGGAATCTTCTTTCTTGTAGTCTGGATCCTTTGCTCCGTGTCCGCTTCTCTGGAGCAGCAGAAAACAACCTTTCTCCCTCCTCTATGTGACATCCTTTTATATATTTGAACATGGCTATCATATCACCCCTTAACCTCCTCTTCTCCAGGCTAAACATGCCCAGCTCCCTTAGCCGTTCCTCATAAGGCATCGTTTCCAGGCCTTTGACCATTTTGGTTGCCTTCCTCTGGACACGTTCCAGTTTGTCCGTGTCCTTCTTGAACTGTGGTGCCCAGAACTGGACACAGTACTCCAGGTGAGGTCTGACCAGAGCAGAATACAGTGGCACTATTACTTCCCTTGATCTAGATGCTATACTCCTATTGATGCAGCCCAGAATTGCATTGGCTTTTTTAGCTGCCGCGTCACACTGTTGGCTCATGTCAAGTTTGTGGTCAACCAAGACTCCTAGATCCTTTTCACATGTACTGATCTCAAGCCAGGTGTCCCCCATCTTGTATTTGTGCCTCTCATTTTTTTTGCCCAAGTGCAATACTTTACATTTCTCCCTGTTAAAATTCATCTTGTTTTGGCCCAGTTCTCTAATCTGTCAAGGTCGTTTTGAAGTGTGATCCTGTCCTCTGGGGTGTTAGCCACCCCTCCCAGTTTGGTGTCATCTGCAAATATGATCAGGATGCCCTTGAGTCCATCATCCAAGTTGTTGATAAAGATGTTGAATAAGACCGGGCCCAAGACAGAACCCTGTGGCACCCCACTAGTCACTCTTCTCCAGGATGAAGAGGAACCATTGATGAGCACCCTTTGGGTTTGGTCAGTCAGCCAGTTACAAATCCACTGAGTGGTAGCATAGTCAAGATCGCATTTTACCAGCTTCTTTACAAGAATATCATGGGGCACCTTGTCAAATGCCTTGCTGAAATCAAGGTAGGTTATATCCGCTGCGTTCCCTTCATCTACCAGGCTTGTAATTCTGTCAAAAAACGAGATCAGGTTAGTCTGACATGACTTACTTTTCAGAAATCCATACTGACTATTGGTGATCAAAGCATTCCTTTCTAGGTGCTCACAGACTGTTTGTTTAATGATCTGCTCCAGAATATTCCCTGGTATTGATGTCAGACTGACTGGGCGGTAATTATTTGGGTCCTTTCTTTTCCCCTTTTTGAAAATAGGGACAACATTTGCCCTCCTCCAGTCTGCCGGGACTTCGCCTGTTCTCCAGGAATTCTCAAAGATGACTGCCAGTGGTTCTGAGATCACATTTCCTTGAGCCCTGACCACAAAAAGTTTACTCCTTTCCTGATGTTGATCCTAAAGGCTGTTCCTCAAACAGCATTCAGTGCTCTCTACAACAGAGACTGGGCTGACACACCTTTCAGCTCAGCTGGTAGCATGAATGGGGAGTTCCCAGAGACTGAAGACAGCAGCTATTTTGGAGGGGAGGGAAACCCCTCTTACATCAGAAGGCAAGAATCTCTATAAATAGCAAGAAGGAGGCAGATTGAGGTGCTGGGAATGTGGATCTGAGACTTTCAAAGAGCAAAACATTTAACCCTTGTATTGGCTTGCTACTTAGAGCATTTCATTCTACTGTGTTCTAGTGCTGCGTCTTATACAACTGGCTCTGGAATCCCTGCCTGGCACAGATTACAAGTGACCTAGATAATGCCAGCTGGACCAGCGTCTCCCTTTCTGAGCATCCCTTCCTGCCCCAGCTGCTGCCAGAGTGACCCTAAAAAATCTGTGAGGCCAAGGCTTCCAGCATCACCAATAATAATAATATAATAATAATTTTTTATTTATACCACGCCCTTCCCAGTTTAAAAACCACGCTCAGGGTGGCTAACAGCAAATATAAAACATTGATTAAAATGCGACTTAAAAACAGCATAAAATGCAGCATCAATATCAATAAAATTCTAAAATTCAGGGGTCATTTGGCGGGGGGGACCCCAGTCAGTAGACACTGAATGATCACCAGGGCTAACTGGCCAAGTTGGTCCTACTAGGGCCAGCAAGGAGACCAGGGAAGAATTTAAATGTGGGGTCCCGAAAGGGTTTCTTCATAGAAGAGGAAAGGGAAAAGGGAATAGAGGATCAGGCTAATTCAAATTGAAGGCCAGGTGGAATAGCTCTGTCTTACAGGCCCTGTGGAAGGAGATCAAGTCCTGCAGGGCCCTAGTCTCGTGGGACAGAGCATTCCACCAGGTCGGAGCCATCACTGCAAAAGCCCTGGCCCTGGGGGAGGATAGTCTGGCTTCCTTAGGGCCCGGTACTTGATTGCAGTAATCCGTCATTGATCATGCTGGAGCAAGCAGGTCATAGAATCATAGAAACATAGAGTTGGAAGGGACCCAAGGGTCATCTAGTCCAACCCCCTGCAATGCAGGAATCTCAGCTAATGCATCCATGACAGATGTCCATCGAACCTCTGCTTTAAACCTCCAAGGAGTGAGAGTCCACAACCTCCTGAGGGAGATTGTTCCACTTTTGAACAGTTTTTTCCATATGTTTAGTCAGAATCTCCTTTCTTTTAACTTGGTCCAGGTCCTACCCTCCAGAATAGGAGAAAACAAGCTTGCTCCATCTTCCATGTGACAGCCCTTGACATATTTGAAGATGGCTATCATATCACCTCTTAGTCTCCTCACTCCTCATAAGGCTTGGTTTCCAGACCCTTGATCATCTTGGTCGCCCTCCTCTGCACATGTTCCAGCTTGTCAACATCCTTCTTAAATTGTGGTGCCCACAGTATTCTAGGTGTAGTCCAACCAAGGCAGAATAGAGTGGTACTATTACTTCCCTTGATCTGGACACTAGATTTCTGTTGGTGCAGCCTAGAATAGCATTAGCTTTTTTTGCTGCTGCATCACACTGTTGACTCATGTTAAGCATGTGGTCCACCAAGACCCCTAGATCCTTTTCACATGTACTTCTAGTAAGTCAGGTATATCCCATCTTATATTTGAGCATCTAGTTCCAATGCATTTTCATCTGTCATGCCGGACTTCTTAAACTTATTCTATACATTTAATTTCTTAGGAAGTACATAAGAATCCCTGTGCACAGTCCTGGGGGAAGTTGCTGGTTGTGCCCATGTCAAGCACTGAAATTCAACAACACCTTGGGCCCCTGATATTGCAACTTTGGGGAATGTCCTGCAAATAAATATGAAATGCTAATTTGATTCGGTTTGCAACTGTTGGCTATCAAAAACAGGTGGTGAAATGCGTTAATCCCCCCCCCCCCCGTATCCTCTCAAGTGTACACACTTAATGGGAGATGATGAATGTGGTAAGGGAAAGCGAAATAAATGTAAAAAGGTAAAGGACCCCTGGACTATTAAGTCTAGTCAAAGGTGATTATGGGGTGCGACACTCATCTTGCTTTTCAGGCCAAGGGAGCCGGCATTTGTCCACACTAAATGGGGCACTGTGGCAACTGCCAGAGCGCACGGAAACGCCGTTTACCTTTCCGCTGCAGCAGTACCTATTTATCTACTTGCACTGGTGTGCTTTCAAACTGCTAGGTTGGCAGAAGCTGGGACAGAGCAATGGGAACTCACCACCATCACACGAATTCAAACTGCCGAGCTTCTGATCGGCAAGCCCAAGAGGCTCAGTGGTTGTTGGGCAACCATCAGGCTTTATAGTTTGACCAAAGATGTCACTAGCACAATCAGTCAAAACTGAGATCAAAAAGATACACAGATGCACAAATATAAGATGGGATACACCTGGCTTACACAAATCAAACCAATTATTTATCTTTCCATTGGAATGAAATAAAAATAAATAAATAGGGATGGAGGTCAGATTGCATTTTAATGTGAACCTTCCACATTTGAACTTCCTGAACCAGTACAGGAACTGAAAGACAGCTCTTCTTAAAAATACATACTTCTCCCAATTTTGCGATGCAGATCTCCAGCTGAAGAATATGTACAAAAATACATATACAGGCAACAATCAATTTAGGTGTGTCCAAATGATGCGTGATTGCACACACACACTGCACCAAACCCAGAAGTAGCCCCCAAACGTCATAAAGACGCCATGAAAAGGGGTGGAGTGGGCTTACACACACTCTGGTCCAGCACTGAACCCCCGCACAAAATGAGGATTGCCTTTAGTAGTGAAGATAATGTACAAAAAGCATTCTTTTAGGGAGAGTTGCTTGCAAAAATCCGTATACCAGGCAAAATTGTGTTTCAAAATGCATATTGTTACAAAAGTTGGGTGCCCCTCCCCATGCTGTGCCAAGTGGTAGCAAGATGGTTTATTCACCTATTTAAACCTTCAATCTGCATGGAGGAGTCCAGATCATACAGCATGGTCATTTCAAGAGGGGCTTGTCCCCCACAGCAGTGCAGTCCTGGAGTCAAAAGGCATCTTTCTCAGCCAGCCTTCAGCCAGCCTATCCAAGATGGATCCCAGTCTTTCTTCTCCCCTTCTTCCCAGCACACCTTGTTATAAACACTCTTTTCCTGTCACTTCTCACCTAGTTAACCTGGCATCCTTCTGTCCAAGGTTTTTTCTAGGCCAGCCAGGCTGGTTTGCATAATCCAGCCCAAGGATTCATTGTCTGGCACAATTCTGTTGCTTGTACTTCAATCTATATCCCAATTAATCAAAATCCTACCATTTATTAATTTATAGAATTTAGGGAGGTCCCTCCCAAATCTATAACAATATATTACGAGAAATGTGCATGAATTGCATGCAACTTTTCATGTGAACTTCCTCCCTCCCTCCCTTTCTTTGCAAACTTATGAAGAAATGGGGCAAACTGAACTTAAGGAGAAACAGTGAGAAATGGAAGTGATAGATTTTCCTATCCCAACAGTGAGTTGTGTTATAACTGTTATGCTTGCTTGCATCAGAGGTAGTTTCAGAGAGCGTCAGAGCTTGCTTCAAAGAGAGAAATTATGGGGAAATCATGGAAATTTGACTTAGTCGCTACATCCACATAAAGCTCAATAGTTCAGAGTCTCTCTCACACACATACAGGTTTAATCCACTCAATCACAAATGTCCCATAGTTATTTTACTTCTTTGGGGGGAAACAGTTTGGAAAACATTACTGAGGAAAACTCCCTCAGTGCTCGCTGATGTAGAGTGACTGTATACCCTGCTAGAATTACAGCTGTTCTGGAATTATTTATAAAGCTATTGCCACTTTATAAATTATATACCATGCTCCTTTTTATTTTTGTCTTAATAAGTTTGTATTAATTCTGTACAGGAGTTTGAGCTATTACAATATCTCAGCTGTTGCGTATTCTTTGTTATCAATATTTCATGTTGTATTTATTAAACTGGTATTAAAAATGACCTGGGTACCCTAGATATTGCCAGAGGTTATAATACATATTGCCAGAGTGTAACGGAGAGGCTCCGTCACATGGGTGCATCTACTCAGGACTTCCTGTGGTGTGAGCAAAATGTTATAAAGCCCTCCAGAGTCCTCCATATGTTGCTGGATTCGAACTCCATTCATGGCCACTGGACATGCCAGCTGGGCTGATAGGCGTTGGAATTCAACAACATCTGAAAGACATCATATTGGCCACACCTGATCTAGAGTATGGGCTGATAGGTTCCTGGTAAAAACAAAAATAGAAAAATATGTATCTGTGTGTGTCTGTGTATTTTTGATACTATTCTTCAATACTATTCTCAAATGATAATAGCACACTCTGGCAATACCATGCAGATCTCCGCAGGGAAAGAAGCATACAACCCAGAGGAGGAATAAACTTCTTGTGTAATTTTTTTTTACTGAGGATGTTGGGCATTATTGTCCATCTGGTGACACTCTGGAATGTACCCGCCGGGCTTCCAAGGCTTGCGGATAGCAGGCAGCAGCCCGAATCCCGGGGAGCGCAGCGCTGGGCTCAGAAGGCGCGCAGCCTCGCCCCCGCTCCCGGACTCGTTCTGGGGGCTGGGGTCGGGGGAAGCTCAGGCTTCCCCCGCCCCAGCCCCGAGGCTAAAAAGGAAGCCAAGACAGCGAGCAGGATCCATCCCGCTAGCTATCTTGGCTTCTGCGAAAGCCGCACGCAGCCTCTCCCGGCTGGAGAGGTTGTGCGTGGCTAAAGAGGAAGCCAAGACAGCTAGCGAGATAATAAAATTTTTTTCTTTATTTCCCCCCCAAAAACCTAGGTGCGCCTTATGGTCCGGTGCGCCCTATAGAGCGAAAAATACGGTAATCCTACATTAGAACAAACATACGGTAGTTTAAGCATGAAGTATTTGTTTCCAATGAAAAATATGTTAACTCCCATCTTCTCCCTAGTACAGACAGTGACTGGTTTAGGAATGTTGGAGATAATATTACTATTGGCTTTAATTTCATATTCATGACCTTCTGTTAATGTCTTGGGGTGACTTTTACAATAACAAAATCTTTCTATGTATCTTAGGGTTTCTTCATGCAACTATCTTGTCTGCTTTGTGTAAGGTGCCATATTTCAAAAAGTGAAAATCTGGACACAAAAGTTGTTGAGCTTGTTTTGTTTTGGCAGAAAAAATGTAAGTTTTTGAGCTAATTTGGGGGGAATTCACCCCCCCAAAAAACACACACACACACACACACACACTTCTATATGGGCTTCCATATGCCTGGATTTTGCCAGACATTCTAACTGATTTCTGAAAATTCTGCCTGGATGCTCTTTTGGCAGACACACCCCAGATATATCCAGGAAATTCTGGATGTATGGCAGCTCTAGCTTTGTGGGATACATGTAAAGCATGGCCTTACATTCCTTTAAAAAAAAATAATTCTTGATTTTCCAATAAAAACAGCCAATCAACATATCCACATCATAATCTAATTAAAAACAATAAACTAAAATTTAAAAAATGACCAAAGACCTTAAATTCTTTATACTCCTATGGCCATGTGTCCACGACCCACAGTTGGTTATAGATCCTATTAAAGCATCTGCCGAATGTATTAACATATTAATTAAATGTTTATAAATGAAGTTAACAGAGTTAGAGTGTTGACAGTAGTGAACACTGGAGTCTCTAATGAACACAACTGATACTTCCCTCACCCTTGACTGATTCTCAAGTCTGTAGGCAGTGTTGTGCAATTTGTGTGTAGGCAAAACTGAGAAGCTTTGTGTATGTCAGAGAGAGACCAAGAGTGGCACAGAGAAATGGACCAAAGAAACACATGCTGTGGATTCTCATGTCAGCTTCAAGGAGCTGAGTAGCATCTCAGAGTCTGGGCTCAAAGAGGTTTTGATGCTGAGTCTCTTAATACTGTTCTAGTATTATTTCTCCTGCCTCATCAAAGTCAGCCCTCTGACCGATGAGCACTTGCCATTCTGCCCCACTAAGGAAGTGAAAGCTTTATTGCTCTGGTAGGTGCTGGAACTGAACTCGGGCGGGAAATACAACTGGGTTAAAGGTTAATGTCAAACCTTTCTGCTCTGCCATACGTCTAAACTAGTTTCAAGCCACCTTACATGTTTGCAGAAATGGTGTGGAGGACGGGCATGTATATCTGATGCGTTATTTTAATTTTCTGTTGAAAAAATATGATAATAAATAGTACCTGTGCCCCAGCTAAAAGGCAGGATGTTGTTGTGTGCCAGGGGCTTGTGGTCTAATACAAGCTCTCTGAGGAAGTGGCTGGTTTTCTGCTCATAATTGGAGTCTAACTGGTTGGGTGACTGCCAGATATCAGCAAGGACTCCCCCTGCCTCCTCCCTTCACCATACCACATGAAATTAAAATAGCAGTTTCCAACCCGCTTTGGCAGTTGCAGGAGTTCCCAGAGTTATTTAATTTAGTACACAGACTGTAAGTGTATCTGTCCATGTGCCTTAGTCAATTAATCATGTGAACGAATCTTCAATGAAGATTTTGCCAGAATGCATGAAGAGGATAGCTGTGTTGATGTGCTAACCACTCAGTGCTGTTTTGCTAACACTGAAAGGAAAAACAGATTATCATAGCTTACAAAGATGAAATCATTGCCAAACTGAACCACCACCTCTGATATTAGTGGAAATTCAACTGTATTCATCTAGTATAGCCAGAGATGGATAGCTCTCTTTCATGTACCACCATTACCGTTTTGAGAGCACAGCAGGCTGTCTTCCATTTGTGAACAAGCAACATCCCCTCTCTGTAGTCTTGCATGATTTCTGCACTGCTCTGGGAGAAAGAAAGCAACGTGATCTGCCAAACGCTGCTTCTCCAGCTTTATTTACAAACAGCTTGAATTTCTGCTGCAGTAATTATAGCCTGAAGGATCTAGGCACTTCCTTTGGAATACCTCCCATATTTTTGTTTATCATAGCTGCCAGATTCCCCACCCTGTGAAGAAAAGGGAGAGGCGGGGGGAGGTGGATGGAGGAGGCCTTTATATTAGATTTACCTGTGTGAATTTTGAGGTCTGCAGTGTTCTGTATCTTTCCATATTCTAGGAATAGATTTCTGTATGAGTATTGTGTTGATCTACTTAGCAAATCTGGACAAAAATTAGTGCCTAAGCATCAGCCTCAGGATTTTCTTCATCCCTTCAGGACTGAAGAGAGAGCTGCAGGTAGCTAAGTACTTGGGTGTCTGAGCAAATTTGCAGCTCTATTTCAGTCTCTGGAAGTTATTTTCCTTGAGCTGCTGCTGCCTGTTACAGTGGTACCTCAGGTTAAGTACTTAAGTCGTTCCGGAGGTCCGTACTTTACCTGAAATTGTTCTTAACCTGAAGCACCACTTTAGCTAATGGGGCCTCCTGCTGCCGCTGCGCCGCCGGAGCCCGATTTCTGTTCTTATCCTGAAGCAAAGTTCTTAAACTGAAGCACTATTTCTGGGTTAGCGGAGTGTGTAACCTGAAGCGTCTGTAACCCGAGGTACCACTGTACTTCATCTTCTTTGCTAGAGCAGAAAATTTTTAACAGTGGGTGAACCAAGCTCTTGAAGAACCAAGCCTTGTAGTTCCTCATCGTTATGTCCTCCCTCTGAACAATCAAATGGAGGGTGGGGAGCAAAAAACAACAACAAACCAACCCTGGTTTTTTAGCAGGGGATAATGGAGCATCAGCTATATAACCAAGCAGTAAAACATTTTCTGTATGGGGCTGCACTCTTATATGATTTTTTTTTTTCACTTTCAAAGATGAATAGAAAGGCAATGATTTAGGGCTGGTGTTTATTTACACTGTTTTTGCTCAAAAAAATGTGTTCAGTTCTTCCAATACAGGAGTGTGTTGTCCTAAAGAAGGCCTTCCTGGTGCCCAGTACAATGGCTTCATATTAACAGTTCAGGAGATGTCTGCAATAAATCTTAGGAATTTTTGAGGCTCAACCCATTAATAGCCCATAATCATTTTGTGCTACACCAGGGTGCTCAAATTTCTTGTTTCTATCTAATCCCCAGTAGACTGAAACTGTGCTCCCAAAAGATGTGATGGGTAGGTGTGCTTTATAAGTGTTGTTTTGGCTCTGTGCTGACTGTAGCTGTAGTTGGATGAATCGTTCCAGTGCTTTTTTCTTTAAAAATGTTTAGGGGTACTCTCATTTTCCTACTCATATTGAAATACTGCCTCTCAATGAGGCCAAACTTAGATTCACAAAATGTTTAGGGATATGTGTACCCCTGCGTCCCCCCCAGAAAAAGAGCACTGACTTCACCCATACTTCCTTTATCTATTTTGCTCTGAGGCATACTTAGAACTAATGTGAGCTTTTCTTTCCCTTGCAGGGAAGAAAGATCTGAGGACCAAGACTTACAGAGTCCCAAGGATAAGTCGCCAAAAGCCAAAAAAATCAAAAAGGAGCGGAAAGAGGAAAAGCAGCATGAGCTTGCACAGCCTTCTGCAGAACCAGCTGAAGCAGGCAAGGCAGAGATGTCGGAAGGTGCTGGGACTGCTCCAGCTGTACCTGAAGCCTCTGCATCTCCAAAACAGCGCCGTTCTGTCATCCGGGACCGTGGGCCGATGTATGATGACCCCACCTTGCCAGAAGGCTGGACCCGCAAGCTTAAGCAGAGGAAGTCTGGTCGCTCAGCGGGGAAGTATGACGTCTACCTTATCAAGTGAGTGACAGTGGAGGATGTGTATTGCTCACAACATGTACTGCTTTCCAAGGCTTAAATTGAAATCAGTGCTTAGGTCTAGTTCCAGAATTTGATTTGTGCCATGCTTCAGCCCTGGAACATGTGACAAGAAGTGCCTCTGAGCATGTGCAATGCCTTCTTCTCACCAGTAAGTAACCATAACTAGTCCCCACACTCTCTGGCCTTCAGGTCTGGGAGCATAACTTGCAGACCATAGCTCTTGCTGAACATTTGCTTGTTGTGAGCTCAACTAGTTGGTACTTTAATTCTATTGAATCCCACAGTGCGAGTGTATGTGCATTTTAACTCCCCTGTACCATTTCAGATTGCAGGTGGAGTTAACGTCATTTTCCCCTTAACATTTACCTTCCTTACATTAATAATTTCCTAAAAATGGAAAATTAGTACAGCTGCCAAAGTCTCTAAAAACCTACTAACAGCCTAAGCATACTTTCTGCTTTGTGTTACTTTTGAGAAACTAATTTTGAATCTATGCACTGTATGAAGGGGAAATTTCAGCCATCATCATTTGATTAAAAAGGTAACATTTTTCTTTTTCCTCATGTTTGCCTGAAAGCATTAGAAAGACCACCTGCATCCATTTTCTCATAAAATCTCTGCTCATTCCCCATCATAGGGCTCAAGCACAACTCTATTTGCTCTGCTGCTTCCCTTGAACTGAATCAGACCAAATGGCAATCAGGTTTTCTGTGGAATGTCATTTGTTCTGATTCAGTGGTAAAGAGCATGTCTTCCAGGGGAAAGCTGCAGAGCAAATGTAAAACTGCTTGGACCTGTGCCTAGAAAGCACAGGATAAGTGGAAAACCGCTCAGACCCATCCTTTTTAGGCATGGGACAAGCGAAAGTGTGGATGAGCCCCTAGTTGCAAGACTAGGATTCTAAGTCTACCATCAGGCTCAGCATATATAGGAAGCTCAAGCCATAATAATTGTATTGTCTGTGCAGACTGGCAGCAATTCTCCAAGGTGCTTCCCAGGTGAAGATGATGTGATAGCACCCAGGGCAGTGGCTAGACAGATTTCTCAGTGAGATTCATGAGCAGGGTTATCCCTGTTATCTAGCAGTGGAGACTGGACATCGTTAAATCCAGCAGCTAGCCTTCCTGTGACATTGCACACGAAACACATACACACACACACCATTTTAGAAGAAGTTAATTTACCCAGCAGTGATTGGCTGTCCACTGTGACAGTCAGGAAACCACTTCCCTCTCCCACTGAATTTAAAGTGGGAGGAAAGAAGGGATAGGCCTGAAATAATAAAGCATCAGATAAACTTTTTTTAATCAGATAATATACCAGGTGTTTGTAGGGAAGAAACCCCAAAACAAAATTAACAAACTAGCTGTCACTCTCCTTCCACCGCCCCCTCCAGATGCCAGGTACAGAAGCAAAAGTAAGGAGAAACAGAGCCTAGCCTACAGAAAAGCAGTCAAACGACCTCACACCCTACTTCTTTCTTAAGTATGTTTGTTACCAATCTGATGGATTTATTGGACACCTCCATAAATGTTGGATTTATTCAGTTAAGTACAGAGCATGTACAAGGTTGTCCACTACAGGGTTTTGTGCACCTTCCTCAAAAGCAGAGACTTTTTCAAGTCAGGAAGTAAACTTGAAGTATGCATTTGTAGTGTAATTCCATTAATTTTCCTTCTGTTCTTCCTCCCCTCTCCCTTTTTCTTTTTGTCCTTTTTCATATCTCCGGCTCTTGCAAATGCAGCCCCCAGGGCAAGGCCTTCCGCTCCAAAGTTGAGCTCATTGCCTATTTTGGAAAGGTGGGGGACACCTCTCTGGATCCTAATGATTTCGATTTCACGGTGACTGGACGTGGGAGTCCGTCACGGAGAGAACAGAAGCCTCCGAAGAAACCCAAAATCACTAAAACGGCTGGCACAGGTCGCGGGCGGGGCCGACCAAAGGGCAGCGGCTCTGCCAAGCCCCGAGGAGCTGCCTCGGAAGGTGTGCAAGTGAAGCGAGTGATTGAAAAGAGTTCTGGAAAACTGCTGGTCAAGATGCCTTTGCAGTCCTCTCCAGCAGGAGCCAAGGCAGAAGGCACTGGTGGGGCCACCACCTCCACACAGGTCATGGTGATCAAGCGTCCTGGGCGCAAGCGGAAATCTGAATCGGACCCCCAGGCTGTGCCTAAGAAACGGGGGCGTAAGCCAGGCAGTGGAGCAGCAGTGGTAGTTGCTGAAGCCAAAAAGAAAGCAGTCAAGGAGCCGGTTGTCCAGGCGGTCCGGGAGACAGTGCTGCCCATCAAGAAGCGCAAGACACGTGAGGCTGTTAGCATAGAGATAGCCAAGCCAAGCCCACCTCCTCCAAGCAACACTGGGGAGCGGAGCCCCAAGGGACAGCGAACGCCTGCCAAGAGCCCAGGGCGCCGCAGCAAGGAAAGCAGTCCTAAAGGGCGGGGTGGCAATGCCGTACCAACCTCTGCCCCTTCCTCCTCCCCTGGCAAGAAGGATCAGCACCATCCTCCCCATCAGCCGCCTTCGGAGGCCCAGGGCAGCTCCCCTTCTCAGTCCCCTGATAGCCCCAAGGACAGCAGGAGCCTTCCAGCTGAGCCCCAGGACTTGAGCAGCAAGAGCTGCAAAGAGGAGAGGGCTCCAGAAAGTGATGGCTGCCCAAAGGAGCCACCTAAGACTCAGCCCAGCGGCACAGCAGTGCCCTACAAACATGAGCGCAAAGACACTGTGTCGTCCTCCGCGGCCTTGCCCCGGCCCACAAACAGGGACGAGGCCGTGGACACCAGGACACCTGTGTCAGAGCGGGTCAGCTGACTTTGAGGGGGGTGAGTGAGCAAGTGAGCGCCAGAGGAAACAAAGAGAGAGACAGGCA
Organism: Podarcis erhardii; assembly: GCF_964252035.2. Classification (NCBI taxonomy): domain Eukaryota; kingdom Metazoa; phylum Chordata; class Lepidosauria; order Squamata; family Lacertidae; genus Podarcis; species Podarcis erhardii. Next base: position 2,084,673 of record NC_138515.1, read on the forward strand.
CTCCCAGCCCCCCACACCCAGATGAGACTCCAGGCAGCTGCTGGGCAGGACTCCCCTTTTCCCCAGAGTGCCCTGGCTTTCAACCATTCAGCTACTCCAAAACTATTCTTCCTCTGTTCAAATCCTTCCCCCATTTTCAATACAGACAAGCACAGTGTGGGGTGCAGAGACATGCCTCCCAGAGCTGGAAGCCACTTTGCACTTTTTCTACAGAATGGGGGCACCCTCTTCTCTCCCCCCACACACCCACCAGCCCCTTCTGCCATGCTTTGCTGCATATACTACTGACAAGGCAAGCTGTTTGGCAGGGGAGGGGCAGCTCCAAACTCTGGCCTGTCGCCCTGATCCTGCTTGCCCTCCATATTACAGAGGCCTGGTGGACAGATTGTGGGGAGGGTGGGCATGTGTGTATTCCACTCCACCTCCCTAGTGCCATGTAATGTAGTTGTCCAGTCTTAGTTGGATTTCTGTAGTTTTCAGTAGGATGTGTGTGTACACACGAGAGAGAAAGAGATGGGACTGTGGCGTACTGGGGAACCAATATCCCCCTTTTGCCAATTAGACCAGCAGATAGGAAAGTTTTTCTCTCCCCCAAGGACAGTTGTGCTGCTAAGAGACCACTGGGATACTGGGGGCAACTTTGTAAGAATGTCCTCCTTTCCTACGTCTATCCCAAAAGGAGAGGCCTTTTGATTTTGTTGAAGCAATCTGAGTGTGCTGAAGCGTGTACGTGTGTGCGTGTGCTTGTCATATGCTAAGAGTTAAAATGAGATGTTCTTCCAGTTCTTGTCAATGATGTTAGTTTAGGGAACTGTTTGCACTAATGGAGGCCTTTGCCTACCTTCTGTGAGGCAACGGCATGAAAGTGTGTGCCTGTGTGTATTGGAGCGGGACATTTTGATGGAATTCTGGCTGACCTCTCCACCTTAGTTCTGGGGCAGGAAGGTAGCTGAATGTTTCTAAAACTACCTGATCTTCTGTGCTGGGATTGATATGTGGCAGTGGCTTCACCGAGAAGCCTAGTATTTGTCATTTACAAGGACTTCCTTATGGCTGGCAACCAAGCTCTTCCATGACAGTTGAGCACACCTCACTCCCCAGGGACAGAGAGCTCAGCAGAAGAGTAGTGTACCTTGGGGAGGGGACTTGGTTTCAAATGGATGTCTCCTTTGTTTTGCTTTTCTGTCTGCAGAAGATAGAAGAGGAGGGGTAGGGAAGCATTGACCACTTCAGTGTGCTTATTTTTGTTTTTAACTGCATATGTAGTACAGACAGGATCTGTGCCCCCCTCCATTCTAGGCAGTAGCAAAGTACCCCAAGAACAAGATGGGGGAGTATGGGTCCAAGCCAGCAGTCTGGGCAGGAACTAGAAAGAGTTATCTCTGAAATTGTTGTCACTTTGTGGTGGTGCAAAAGGATTAGAACAAGCCCCATCTTGTTCTGCAGCTCTTTGAGGGCCAAAATAGATATGATTCTGGACCTTCATGATCAGATTTTTATTTATTTATTTTTTAAAAAATAACTTAAAGCCACAGGCTCTGTTTTTGATCACAGCAGCAGTGCTGAGGAAGAGGGTATTTAACTCTCTCCTTCTCATCCAACCCCTGTGCTGGTTGTCTTTGGTGCATACACACCATACAGTGGTACCTCTGGATGCAAATGGGATCTGTTCCAAGCCCTGTTCGCATCCTGAGCAGAACGCAACCCGTGTCTGCGCATGCGCGGGTTGTGATTCGCCACTTCTGCACATGCGCGTGACGTCATTTTGAGAGGCTGCACATGTGTGAGCGGCGAAACCCGAAAGTAACCCATTCCGTTACTTCTGAGTCGCTGCGGAATGCAACCTGAAAATGCTCAACCTGAAGCATATTTAACCCAAGGTACGACTGTACATATAAAGCACATGACTTCCCCAAAGACGCCTGCCCCTAAAAAGAGCCACAATTCCCATCACACTTAACAGGTTAAAGTTCCCAGGATTCTTTTTTTGGGGGGTGGTGCACTTTAAATGTTCAATGTGTACACAGGTTAATTCCCATCCCATCCAAGCTGCTATTTTCCCTGCTTGTGAGGGGATACAGGTACCTGCACAGTACTGTCGTCGTCCCCCCCCCCCCCGCATAAGAGGGGCAGAATTTAGATCAAGAAAATGGCCACGTGGCCAGTATAGCCACCCTCTCCCTCAGCACCTCTTTTCCAATAAAAATTGGAGCCTCCTGCAGATTCTTGGAATTAAAATGTTGAAGGATCTCGCTTTAGGCTCTCTGGAGGCATTCCTATTTTGGGCCCTTAGAGAGAGACCTCAGTGTGGAGACAACTGATTTTTATGTTTCCCCTTCTTGCCTAAATATGCACCAGATAAGTAGAGTAAAATTCCTTCCATGTGTGGCAACTGTCAAAAGACTCCCCCCCCCTGCACTTATTAAGTATAGATAAAGGGTAATGCACTAGTCATAACTGAGAGACTCCAGGTTCATAGTGGGAGGACCAGTTAGGATTGGGACTACCTTCACTGCAACAATTTACTGAATTGCTCATTTTTGCTTGGCTTCCTGCGCTGGCACCACAGTCAAAGCCAAATTTTTATTTTTATTTGCTTCCCATGTATATAACTCAGCAATTGGCAGAAAGGTTGGGGATGGCTTCTAATTTTTGTTCTTCTGGGAGAAATCCTGTGCTAGTGATTGGACCGAAGTCTGCTGCTAATCACAGACTCTGGAATATACCCACCTGCACCCGCTCTAAGGGTAAGGTAACTAGTCTGAAAGCCAGTTCATCATTCACTTGGATGGAAGTGGCTGTCTGCGGATACTGCTGTGGAAACATGGTAGAAAGTACAAGGAAGTGGGGGAGAAAATGTCTTTGTGATAACTAAAAAAAAACCCCCAACAACTTCTCAAAGGGCTTTTCTTTGATTATTTTTTTTAAAGGCACAAATATAATGGGGTGGGTGGGTGGGAAATGAACAAGTATTCACTAGGCTATGGGAAACCTGGGGTGGAGAAAATATAGTTCCCTTTGGTCTCAAGTTCTTTGGGGAGGTTTTTTCACCTGAGGCTGCATCTGACAGATCCAGGATGAATTACTGTCCAGGCTCCAACCTCCAAGTCCGCATGAGAAACCCTCCCTCATTTACTAATTTTTTTGAGTTATGAAGGGTTTTTCGTAAATAGAGAACAGAACTTTGCACTTCACTCCACTCCGGGACTGCCACTGGTTTGACATGTTTTGAATCTGCAGTGCACTGCCCCTGGAAATGAATAATTGCAGCTAAGGTTTCCACAGAAGTATCATGGGTGAAGCAGCTAGGCATTGCCGTCCTGAAAAAAACAGGGCAACCTTGGGACTAAATATTGGGCAGAATAAAAATAGTGGTGGCAGCAACCCTTCCTTTCTCAGAATGGGCCTTCTCTGAAATTCCACTCAGTCCAGCTGATGACTGAGAGTCAGACTAGGTGGCAGCAAATCTGTATTTGTTAAAATGATTGTGTAAGCAGGGGAGAGATAACATGTGGGCACATGTATGTGCCTCTTGCTTTCTCCTTGCACACCTTCTCTCTGGCACATACATTTCTCTTCTCAGCTTTCTTCCCAGCTAAGATCTGATTACATGTTGGATCATATGGGATGGGAGAACAGTGCCTGTGGAGAGGCGGCATGGGGTTGGTAAGCAGGCCCAGGGTGGGTTCAGGTTCCTCCACCTGCTTCATGTGTGCTGTTTTTGCTCTGAAAATTAGACCCACACCTCCTTGTTCTATGCATGGCTGGGGACAGATGTGTTTAAACAAGAAGGTCTGCCACTACCATGTCAGTTTAACCCTGAGAGTGCCCTTGGTCTAAACTTCCTTCAGGTGCAGGCCATTGTTGCATTCCACTACCTTTCTGGGATTCATAACAGCCTCTCTTATGCTGCAAAGTGGAGATCTAGCTTTGCAGGAAACACACCCAGCATTTGGAGCTATCGGGCGGTATGTTTTGCTACCATACCTATGTCTTCTGTAGACTGCCACAGGGAATCAATGTTGCCAACATTAGGCTTTGAAGAGGTCTCTTTGGCAGAGACTATTTGGCAGAGACCATTTAGAAAATGTGGCTCTTTCTGTCACAGATAGATGTGACTTCACCTCTGTGTTCCAAAATTATCCCAGCTTCAAAAACATGTACAGGTGGTAGACCTCCCAGCTGCTTCTTACTGCAAATTGATTTGTTGAGGCAGGCAATTGCCCTCATGGGAGAAATATTTTACTTCTTTTTGGTTGTTTTTTAATGGAGAGATTGATGCACTTTAAAGTCAAGAGAGAAAAATAGTCTGTCTTCAATGAGCCACAAGCCCATTGCAAACCACATGGTACTGGCAGTGAGGGTAGAAGGGGTTATGAGCCATATGTAGCCAACGGGGGAGACTAAACAAAAGCTACAAATAGAGATCCATATATTTTTTAAAAGAAAGCCTCCGTGTACAACTTAATTGAAGTTAGATGTTTTTGGATAGAAAATGTGTCTAATGGCAAGTGTACATGTTGGAAGATACCAAGCTAGAACAGCAATACCCAGTTCCACACTAGAACCACCCCAATGCCTAATCACATACCACTATCTAGGTTTAAAGAGCTTGCAAAACCATGGAGTATCCTGATCCCATGTGTCTACATTCCAGACAAGTGAAAGGATGGCATCTTCATGCCAGTATCCTCCTTCTTGGTGTGATGTAGTACTGGAAAAAGAAGAGGGGTAGATTTTTGTCAGTGATGTAAGGCCAAACTTGATGTTGGTGGCAGACCTGGGTTTCTTCCAAACAACTACAAAGTGGCCAGAGCAGGGAGTTTCTTTGCACTGGAGAAACAACAACCCGGAAGAAGGTTATAATCCTGTGTGCCTTTTTCCCTTCTCTCTTTTCTCTCCCTCCCCCCAACTGCTGCAGTTGGCATCCTTTCTGCTGCTCCACTTTGCAGTTGTTTTCACATCTGGGTCTTCCACCAAAAATTTAGTTCAGCCCAAAGAAAAAAGATCTTCAAAGTGCAATGAAAAGTTAATAGTGGGGTGTGAAGTACGTCCTGGCCTCTCCCCATCCCCCACTAACCTAATGATGCTATTGCTGCTGGCTGCTTCTCCCAGAGTGAGTTACACCAGTTGTAGTCTGGCAATCTAGGTCCTCTTATTTACAGGGATAGAGAGTTGTGAGCTCCACCTCTGCTCCCAGCTCTGCCCACTTCCACCCAGCTCAGCCTCAAAGACGAATGTGGATAGTGCCTGGCGTTGGAGAGACTGCGCAAAAGGTTTCTACCTTGTTAGCATTGTGAACCACCCAATGTTTCTGTGTCAAGTGAAAATAAACTTTTCGTCGGTTTCAATTATTATCCAATAATGTGTAGAGTTTAACATTAGGCCTAACTCTTTTGTTTGGGGATTTACTTTCTGTTTGTTTGTTTGTTTGTTTGTTTGTGTGTATGTGTGTTGTTTTTTTTAAGGCACCCAAGTAGACACAGAAAAAATGTCTAATTTTATATATCTGTATATTGCATTATAAACGAGGGGTTGCTTTTTTCGCTTATTGCACCACTATCAAACAAAAGGACAACAGACCAACAAGCAAGGAATGATATGGTCTGTTGAGAATTTATTATATGTTGCTTCTTGACCATTTTTCTTGGTATTTGATATCATAGGACAAGGGGAAATAAAACTGACCCATCAAACCTGCCTGCCAGTAATTTTTCTCCATTACAGAGCTGAACTGCCTTTTAACCCTGGCTGTTTTCCATTTCTGAAAGGGTGTTTCCTCTTTTGTCTCAAGAGAGGAAAACCAACAAGGTGGTTGAGTATAGCCAACATTTTAATTTTTTTGCACTCCGTCAACTTCTAGGGCAGGGCACTCATTTGGGAAAGGAGGGAGGACATAAGGAGGGACTCCAATTGACCATACAAACCTATATCCAGTTGGACTTGAATCTTAACAAGCACCATTAGCGTGATTTGTCTGTGTCAGTTAATGGCCACTTCAGTAGCAAAATAATTTTGCATGATAGCATTGCTGTTTGAAAACGCCTTTTGGTTCTCAGCTGAACCCCCAAGTACTGTTCCTCTAGTCTAGAGCATATCTCTTCCTCCTTACAGAAAACAAAATTCTTGTTAAATTCCACACACAGAGAGGGAGAGCACTCCTCTGGCATCAGGCATGAATTGGCAACACTCCACATACCTCTCCCCTCCCACCAACTGAAAGCATGTCGCACACTCCTTTCCCCCCTCAGTTTAGCAGAAGTCCAGATCTCATTTCCAAAGGCCTTTGGCCGGCACAAGTGCTGTGTAATTCTCATCTTGCTTACATGCAGAGGCGGCTCCAGAAAAGGGAGCAAAGGAGGAGTATCTGGAGGTTGAGCTTTCTTTCTCATACTGCAGTCTTTCCAAACAGAAACAAGTCATTTCACAATCTATATTTTTTAATTCAGACAGCGTGGACAGGGAATTATTTGAGTAGGATTTTGCGCTTCCCGTCTTCCTGGCGCTGCCCATGCTTGCATGACTGATAATCTGGGGGCATTAGATTTGCTTTCTAATAAATAATTGTATATAAAGTCTAAAATGTCCAAGTGCTGGTAGCACCAATGATAACGGGACCCTGTTGGCATTCATCAGGTCAAAGGCTGAGTCATTTGAAAGCTTGCTAGCACTTCCCTACCCAGATCTCGCCACATCCCACAAGGGACCCTTAGGAAGAGGGCTGGGTAGGGCAGTTTGCTCTCTGCCAACTTCCACCCCCAAGTTGCCAAATCAGCAATATTCTGAGGTAGTAGCTTAAATCTGCTGTTCTTCCAAAATAAATATATCTAGACAAGTGCAGATGACACTTCTGTTGGGCGGGGAATGAAGACTATTCTTCCAAAGTGAAGTTAGGGAGAGGGGATTTCTCACTCCGTAGATCAACTTGCATAAGGCTTTCTTCCAATCAAGGGCCCAGAGTTCCTTTTCCAAGCTCTGCAGGTTGGCCGTGTTTGCTGCAGTTGTGTGTAGCTGCACGAGGAGTAGGTGAACAACTTGGAAATATGTCTCATTTGGGAGGGGGGGTTCGTTGTGAGTGCAAAAAAACAAACCTGGCAAACTCCCTCCTCAATCGTACTGGGGCAGGGGGAAGGATGGGGGCATTCTCTTCTCCTGCTTCCGTCAACTGACATGCCGCTAACAACAAACCAACTTCCTTCTGCTTCACAACTCAGTAGTGATCACCATATGACCAAATAGTACAAGGACTGTTATTAAATGTATGCTGAGTGCTTGCTACCCTGTACAGCTCTTAATCCTCACGTAGCCGACTCTCTCTCTCTCTCTAGCCAGTGGTGTTTCTTTCTCTTTTGGACTCCTTAATTATTATTTTTAAATTCCGGAGACACAATTTTTTGTTGTGGGGGAGGGAGGTTGTATTTCCCTCCCCCCCCCATAACCTTTTTTTTTTTTTTGCGGGGGGAGGTTGCAAAAAAAAAAACCTGTGGTGTTTGGGACTCTAATTGTGTGTAGGGTTTTATCTCCCCACCCTCACTCCCCCCAACCCTGCAGGGGGGGGGGGTGTCAAAAAAGGAATGTCAGTGAAAATCTCTGTGTGTGTTTTTTTCTTTATGGTCCACGAGTGTGTATCGTGAACATTTCTGTAAAGTAATTGTTCCAGGCACAAACGCTTTTGAGTGTTTCAGATGTATGTATATATATTTTTAAGGGAGGAAGAGCGTATACTTTACTTTTGTCTTGTCTGTTGGCAGTAAAAAAAGGGGAGGTTAACTGGGGATGTGACAAGCAGAGCGTTTTTAAACAGGCATTCCCAGGGTATTTTGTATAGCTTCTTCTAACAGTCCGCCACCATGTGGGCCATGTAGCAAGAGGTGGCTTGATTCCTTCACATGAATATTCATTTGGCTGGGGGTAAACAAACCAGAAGGACCTGGCACCTCGAGGGCAATAAAGGGGAATGCTATGAACCTTTCTGCTAGATTCAGAGGTGCATTTAACATCTTGTCAGAGGGGCTGTATCTAAAGGAGGCCCATTGATTTGTTTTTAACGCCAAATGTTACTAATTCCTATTTCTAGGACAGCAAATATCTAGCCTTAGGGGAATAAAAATGTACCAAGAATCCTCCAGATAGAACTGGGTAGGTGTGGGGATTGACAATTTTAGAAATCAAGTTAAAAATGTTTCATTGTTCACTCCTGTGCTCCCATACCCATACTTCTGGATCGCACCTTGCATTTGGTTGATGTGTTTTTGGGACAATTACTTTTAAGAACTATTGAGTAGATTGTTTAATAAATCTTTAAAACGGATTGCTCTTTTTGTAGGTTTTGTGTACAGCCAAAAAAAAAAAAAAGACTGAAAGCACTGACTATATTTAAAAAAGGAAAAAAAGAAATTTATTAAATGAAAATTTGTATTATTTCAGTAAGAAAATAACAAAATCCGTCTGAATGTACATGTATATGTTTAAAGAAATCCACCAACTCCCTCCCTACCCTTGTATCCTATTTATTATATAAAACGTTTGCCTTACAAGAAAGCAGTCCTTTCTTTATGGGTGTTTCTATCTTATTTTGGTTGTTAAAACAAGCAACTGATTTATCCCCCCCTTCCAATAAAGATACAGTGACAACTGCATTTTTATATATGTAAGGTCATTTAAAAGAAACAAATTCTATTTTTTATGTTAAAAAGAAAGGTTCAGGCCCAGTCTTAGCACTCAGCATGCATTCTACACAGTAATCTAGTTGCATCTCATGTTGGTAAGTACTGTATTCTGTGCTAGAATTGGATTATAAACCTATGTAAATGTTACAGATTTGTTTGAGCCTTTCATTACCAAGGTAGAACTGTTCTGCCCTGCCATTAAAATATAATATTTTTTTCTCTGTTGTGGATGAGGATGTCTTTTAGTTGGTTGCAAAGCGGCCTCTTGTTTGTGCCAGTTTATACTGATGCAGGAGTACATTGTTTCAGGGATATATATTATATTTTCAAAACAGTGTTCCCAAGTTTGAGTTACATAGAACTTTGGACTGAGCAGAAAGGCAGTCTTGGCCAGAGAACACACCAGAATACTTATAAACACAGAATTTGTCACTTTCAGGAAGATCTCTTTCAAATGGCACAAAATGATGACTATTTCCACACTCAAAACAATACACTGACACGAAGAGGGCTTGTACTGTTAATTATATTATATTCCTTTGCAAAGGCATAGCAAACAGTGTCTATTTCTTGTTATAGGAAGTCTCTCTTATAGGGAAATGGTTCTCAGGTTAGTCTCTAAGCTGTGATACCAGATGGAGTTATAAAACAATTGTGGTGTTGTAGCCAAGTGTGTCAGTGGAGTCCTTGCTGCACTATCAAATGTTCACGGGTGGCTATTTGAGAAATCATGCCCCAGGGTTTGTTAGTTCAGTTAGACTGCTTCACAGGACCAGCCCAATGCATTTTGCTGCCTTAGGCAGAGGATGTCCCCCCTTCCCAAATCCCGCCCCCCAAGCCAACTGAACCGAAAGTTGAATCTTACTTCAACAGCCTTGGCATCTGAGAACAGAAGACCATTTCCTGGAAAATTGCAAAATCCACCACCACCCATTTTGCTACTTACAAAGAGGGTGGCAAAATAAATTTAATTCAATTCAGCTCTAGCATTGTCCTTCAGGGAAGCTTGTCTTGTACTCTTGATTAAAATAACTGGATAAGAAACCTTAGGAATCCCTTGAACACAGTTTGGAAAACCACTGCCTTAGACCAATGGCACAGCCCAATCAGAACACCAGGTATGGAAAACAATTTTCATTTTTGAAAACTTGCAATGTTTTAATATTTCCCACATCCGTAAGGACTACCCACCAGCTATTACATTCCAGAATTTATCTACCTTGGCCTACCATGGTGGGTGGCGGTGGGGGCACCGCAGAACAGCTGCTTACCCAACAAAATGATAACTGTGAGTGTGCGTGTGTGAGAGGGAGAGAGAAACTGTGAACATGGAAGCACCCAGTAGTGGGAGCAAGAGGTGGTTTTGCACCACTATCCCAGCAACAGTGTCAACCCCCCCCCCCACGTGCAGGCCTGTATTTTACTTTTATTTTTTGCTAAAGAATACAGTATATAGGTGAAATTAAAGGGGTCATCTCAGGTATACCACCAGAATGGTGATGAACATACCTCTCTTATGATATCTCCCCCACTTTTTTAACCCCTCAACTGATTATCAGATTCAGAATTATCTGTGGATTTAGTAAGATGGGAATACACTTCAATGTATGGATGGCCAACATGATGCCCTCCAGCTGTTCCTGGACTACAGCTCCAATAATCCCTGAGCAGAGGCCATGGTGGTTGGAGGCTGCTGGAGGTTGGAGTCCAACAGCATATGGAGAGCATCATGTTGGTATCCCTACTTTAACAAATACTAGTATTCATAACCTGACTGAGGGTTAGAAGTCCCCATGGTCTATGGGTGGATAACAGCTCTAAAATAAAATTATTACAGTCAAATCTCGGTTGTCTAACATAATCCGTTCCAGAAGCCCGTTCAGCTTCCGAAATGGAGCCTAAACGTTCCAAAATGGAGACGTTTGGGGACTGAGGTTTGACTGTATACAGGGGTTGCCAATCTTTTTTGTCTAGTAGGCACATTTTGGATTTGGGGAATGCTTCGGTGCCAGTCACAAAATGGCTCCCATGGAGAGCACAGCATAACACAAAAAGAGAGAGACCACACCAGACAACCTTATGTTTGTCATAGGAAGTCACCTGTGTCCTGATTGTGGTGATCACACAATACTGAATACACACAGAGATGGTGTTGGGGCAACATTCCTCATTTTCAGTAAAAAAATAAATGAAGTGGCCATATTACACTTACTCTCATTCCACATAAAATGTTTAGAAGGTACCTGCATACTTTGTCCCATAATTTCCTTTCTAGGAGGGTTAGAAGCTGTGTTTTAAAAAAATGAAAGATAATGATTACTTATACCCCTCCTTTTTCCTTGACTCAAGGCAACTTACAGAAAAAAATAATAATTAAAAAACAATTAAACATTAATAGAATTAAAGCTATATACGTATATAAAATCTACCAGTAATTACCAGTAATTTTGTTGTAACCAGTAATCACAACAAAAACAAAAGCCTGAAGAAGGGCTTCACCTGTTGGTGGTAGGACAGCAAAGGGAGCTAGTCCGGCTTCTCGGGAGAGAGCTCCAAAGTTACCTGGGAGCAGCTGCTGCCAAGGAGGCCCTCTCCCAAATGCCCACCAAGCGTGCCTATGAGGGTGGCAGGCCCAAGGGAAGGGCCTCTCCCAAAGATCTCAAATCCTGGGCAGGTTTGCATGAGGGAATAGGGTCTTCCAGATAGCTTGGACCTAAGCCATAAAGGGCTGTGTAGGTCATAAGCAGAACTTTGAATTGCGCCTGGAAACAGACGCAAGCCACTGGAGCTGTTGTGACAAGAGACTGGGAGTTGTCTGCTCCCCATAATTAACCCAGTCAGCAATCTGGCTGCAGCTCTTACAGCTAGTTGAATTTTCTGAGCACTTTTCAAAGGCAGCTCCACATAGAACATGTTATAGTAATCCAAACGGGATGTAACTAAAACGTGTGTCACAGTGGCAAGGAACTGGCATAGGTGGCACACTAGCTTTGACTCTGCAAATGCAAATGGCTACTTACAGAGACCTGGGCTTCCATGCTCAGGGCTGAGTCCAGGAGCACACTCAAATTGCAAACCTGTGTCTTCAGGGGGAGTGTTACCGCATCCAGCACAGGCTGAACCCCTATTCCGGGTGTTGCTTTCCAACTGACCATTACTGATGACAGACAGACACTGATTTAGAACCAAGACAGCTTCCTTGGGTTTAGGTGGAAAGGATAAACAGATGTGGTGTGAAGGCGCCATGCAGCAATGCTGCTGACATGAGCACACCATGATCTCCCTTTTGCCAACTCATTTTGAAAAGAATAGTCCTCAGAAGTTTTGCAAAGCCCCATAGCAGATCACAGGCAGTCTCTTCTTGCCAAAGCAAATGTCAGGGTTCAACAGTCACAGGTGATAAGTTAGACAGTCACTAAGTGCCTTATGCCGTCCACTGTATGCCAGCACCTAGCCCCAAGTGGCTCTGAGGATGGGCAAAATTCTTGTCACTCTAAAGGACAGTTTCTGAAACATACAATCAAGTGATCATGACTAAGGAGTGCCTTTCCATGGCAAAGATAATGCTTCCCTCCTCAGTTGGCCAGACACCCTGTCCCATGCCCATGCCTGGCTAGGGTAGCAACAGCCCCACAGAGGATGTGCTGTCAGAAACATGGTTTGGTGTGAGAGGGTAGCCTGTCCGTCATTTAACTGCACCAGACTTGCTTTGTTTGGGTCACCCAAACATGCACACATGCAGAGTTGTCAAAGGTGCCCTGCTAAAGAGGGTTGGTTACTTCCATGGCTCTGTTAAAGGTGCTATGTATGACACTTCTGAACTTTTATAGGCATGTGATTCCTCAGTGCACTTCAGTACACTATAGCATATTAATCACAACCCTAGCCTGATAAGAATGTTTTTGAAATTGCATTCTCCAGTTCTTGCTAGCTAACCAGCAAGGTAAACTTACAGCTTGCTAGTAATCCTGAACCTTTGCTGCTATTCTATTTCTTCTGACTCGTTTGCCTCTGTTCCTGTTCAGAAATGCTGCTATTGCAGCCCACTGCTGTGGGCAAGGGCAGAAGCTCTCTGGGGCAGGACAGCAAAGTGAAGTGACCACCTCAGGCAACAGGTCCACCAGGGCAGCCAATCCCCATGTCAATTTTCTTTGCCACCCCTGCTTGTCCCTGATGTAGACCCTTCCTTCCCTGGTGGAGAGTGGGAAGCACCATTTTGGGGGCTGCCTCAAGTGCCAAAATGTCTTGGGCCAGCCTTGCTCTGGAGAGAAAACAACAAAGCACCTTAAAGACAGACACCAGAGCCATGCCTAATGGCCTGTCTTTACAGAGTTAGAGTAAGGATTGCTGAGGTAAAAAATTATGAAGGCTTTGAGTACAGTGGTACCTTGGGTTAAGTACTTAATTCATTCCGGAGGTCCGTTCTTAACCTGAAACTGTTCAGGTTACATACGCTTCAGGTTACAGACTCCGCTAACCCAGAAATAGTGCTTTGGGTTAAGAACTTTGCTTCAGGATGAGAACAGAAATCGTGCTCTGGTGGTGCGGCGGCAGCAGGAGGCCCCATTAGCTAAAGTGGTGCTTCAGGTTAAGAACAGTTTCAGGTTAAGAACAGACCTCCAGAACGAATTAAGTACTTAACCCAAGGTACCACAGTATGGAGTTCCAAACTGTAGGCACTGCCATGCTAAACGACAGGAGTTCTTACAAATGTGACATCTGTAGTAATGCCAATTCCACACAAAAATTACCCTAGATTCTACATCCTCTAATATTTGTCAGAGATTCAAGTAGATTTAATTTGTTGACATGAACCTATAGTTAGTACTCTAATACTGGCAGCACTCAGCCTGGCAGTGCTTAATGTTTATTTAAAGTCAGAACAACTTCTGTTAGGTTTGCTTTAGATTGCAACTTACTGCCTTATTAGACAGGATGAGACTTTTGACTTTAAAAAGCTGCTGTCCTATGTGTTTACAAAGAAGCAACTTCAAATGATGGCACTAAAATTTGCTTCCAGGGCAATATGCTTAGGCTTAAGGGACAAAGGAGAAAACAGTTCATTGGCACAAACAGAGTTAAGGCAGCCCTCTCATTTCCTTAGCTTTCTGGGTTGTTGTTTACTTTGCCTTATCTGTAACTATAATGGTTCCTGATCATCTGCCACAACATTCCTTTCAAACAGCTCCTCCTAACCTTAATATAGTCATACCTGGAAGTCAAATGGAATCTGTTCCATAAGTTCGTTCGACTTCCAAAACGTTCGCAAACCAAATCGCGGCTTCTGATTGACTGCAGGAAACTCCTGCAGCCAATCAGAAGCCGCAGAAGCCCTGTTGGATGTTTGAGTTCCAAAAGAATATTCACAAACCAGAACAATCACTTCTGGGTTTGCAGCGTTTGGGAGCCAAAATGTCCAAGTTCCAGGGCATTCGACAACCAAGGTACAACTGTACTATGAAGTTCCTTCTACAGCCCTGCCCTGGTTGGCCCATTGGATCAATTGCATGCCTTCTCAATTCTTTTTTGCCACCTGTCCTAGATACTTCTGTCCATTGTCTGCCCTACACCCTTCCTTGTCTCTGCCCTCCAAATCCCTTAGCCTTTATATTGCATCCTCAGCTAAACTTGACACTTCTCTCTTCCCTCACAGAATTTGGATTTAAAACTATACAGTTCCATTCTCTGCCATCACATCAAGTACTCTCAACAATCATACATGGCAACACAAATGAAGACTTGGTACTTGGAGAGTATGTTCAGGGAAGTTTTTAATCTGTGATATTTTAGTGTATTTTTCGTTTCTATGGAATCCGCCCAGAGTGGCTGGGGAAACCCAGCCAGATGGGCGGGGTACAAATAATAAATTATTATTATTATTTATTTATTATTATTATTAGAGGATGGAATCTTTGATGAAGGCTGATTCTTTTGTATAGTTATTCAGAAGTAAGTCTCACTGTGTTTGTTAGGGCTTTAAATACAAAAAACTTATTTGTAAGCTGCAAATAAAACGTTTTAAATGTGTTGTAAAGTGCAGTATGCAAATGTGACACTAGATGGTGACAGTGAGCTATGCCAAATTCAATGTAATTTTCAAAACTTTTTTAAAAAAGCATTTTAACAGCATTTTTATATGTGTGTAGATTCCACCTAAGTCATACTATGAGAGTGAAATCTATGGACTTAAGTTGTGACTAACTTCTCAGTTTGACTTAGCTATCACCCAGTGTGTGTATGTGTATGCATAACTCCATAGAGTCTAGACCAGCCTGTCTCAACCTTTGACCCCCAGATGTTGGACTACCACTCCCATCATCCCTAGCTGGTCAGGAATGATGGGAGTTGTAGTCCAATAACATCTGGAGCCCAAAGGCTGGGAAAGACTCATCTAAGACAGAAGCTGGCTCTATGTTCTGCCTGCCATTGCACTCTGAGGTGTGAATCCTATGGAACGAAGCAAACCCGCTTATCTTCTTACATACGGTCCTTTTAATGCACAAGGTAACAAAATATGTTAACTTGCTCCAGCAGTTTGATGTTGTAACATACTGAAAGGACTGTCTAAGTCTCGTGCTCCCCCCGCCTTTGCCAGCCCTGTGCCCTCCAGATGTTTTGGGCTACCAGCCACGCTCCCCTCCGTCTCAACAGAATATCCCCAAGGGAGCCGTCCGGTGTTTCCTATTTACTCGGAAATAACTCCCGCTGTGCACAACGGAACTTACTCCCAAGCAAGTCCATCTTTCGGTTTACATCCAGGAGCTCCGGGAGGCGACCGAAGCAGCTGCCAGAGAAGCGGGACCGCCCCGCCCGCTGGCCCAGGGGGGACCCCCGGGAGGGAGGCTTCGGCGCGGCGGCCCCTGCCCGTTTCGCCTCCCCCGGCTGCGCAGCTCCTCCTCGGGCCGCTAGGCGGAGCCAGAGCAGCGCGGGCGGGGGAGCGGAAATGGCGGGTCCGTTGCTATAGAGACGCCCGCTTGGGGGGCGCTCGGCGTGGCTCCGCCTCTTTCTTCTCCGGGGCCTCTGGCGCAGGCGCAGAGCCGCTTCCCTCCCCCGCCCGGAGCGGCATTTAAAGGGGAAGTGGCCCCTTTCCCGCGGGCGGCCTCCTGCTCCGTCCTTGCCCGGCCCCGGCTCTCCTATGGCCTGGCCCCGGGCGCGGAGGGCGCGGAGAGCGGCAGTCGGGGCCGGGGGGCCATGGCTGCTCCCGGGGCGTCGCGCTTCCTCTACGAGCTGCCCGCCGCCGTCATGTGCAAGTTCCACGAAGTCATGGACGCGCTGGGGAGAGCCGAGTGGGAGCGCTTCGGTGAGCGGGCGCCGGGCGGGCGAGGAGGGAGGGAGGGAGGGAGGGAGACAGGCAGGCCCCTCGGCCCGCAGGCGGACTGGCTGACCCGCCCCGCCCCGCCCGGCCCGGCCTGACGGAGGGCCGCCGCCGCCGCTGCCGCCGCCGCCCGCTCTTCCGAGGGGGCTCCTCCTCCCCGCGCCGGGGCCGCGGGCGGAGAAGGTGGGCTGCCCCGGGGGAAATGCAGCTGCCCGGTCCAGATGCGCTCGCCGTTGCTGCTGCTGCTGCTGTTGATTCAGCTAGGTCTTCCACTTCTGCACTGCCCTCAGTCTGATGGAACGCAGCGCCGTTTGCGTTGAGATCCCTGAAGGGCAGTGGGTTGGACTAGATGACCCTCGGGGGCTCTGCCGACTGTGAAACTCGGCCAGCTGCCAGGCATCGAAGAACAGGCAGCTCAAAAGGGGCATCTTCCATTGCTCTTGCTTTGCACAAACTGAAGATCAAAGGTTAGAGGTCCTGGGGGAAATCTGGCCTCCAGGTGGCAAAAGGGGGCTGTGGAAGGAGCAGCCGCTGTGGCCGTGGGACTTTCTGGCAGCCCATCTTGAGATGTTGAAGGTGACTGGCCCAATCCTCCTCAAAGTGGCCCTCTAGGAAATTAATTTGCTGGTGATCTGCACAAAACCTTCTCTACAGCTGGAAGGTCTCTGTTTCGCAGGGCAGAAATTGCTCTGGATCAGATCATGCAGGGATCAAGTTTGCAGTCCATGCCAGCACTGATGGCGGTAGGAGGATGGAGGGAGCTGTTGAGGTGCAGGGAGGATCTTGTGTAAGGTTAGAAGTTCATCCCCACCTTCACCAGAGAGGAGTACAAAAAGCAGTTGCTTGTTTGTTTGTTTTTTTGAAAATAATATTTATTAGTTTCCCAACAATTTAAACACTACAAACAACATAGATAAAAAACAACAATGAACAAAACAATACAATACAAAAACACTACATAACACAAACACATTCAACTAGCAGTTTAAAACACATCAAACAATTTCAATATCTTGTCTTTCATTCACTTATTTCAACGACCTCCTCACACCTCCCTTTTTGTATTCCACTTCTGTTAATTGTTTCAGCAATTCCTTTCCATCTTCCTCTGTTTTCTGTCCTATAATTATCTTAACGCATTCTAACCTTATTTTTTCCTTTAATACTCTATTAATCTGTTTATATTTGATTCCTTATAACATTTCTACTGAAGCCATATAATTTCATTCTAACATTTTTCTAACATTCATTAATTTTACAATATTTCTGTAAATAGTCTTTAAACTTTTTCCATTCTTCTTCCACCGACTCTTCTCCCTGGTCTCGGATTCTGCCAGTCATTTCCGCCAGTTCCATATAGTCTATCAACTTCATCTGCCATTCTTCCCGGGTGGGTAAATCTTGTGTCTTCCAATACTTTGCAATGAGTATTCTTGCTGCTGTTGTTGCATACATAAAAAAAGTTCTATCCTTCTTTGGCACCAATTGGCACCAATTCTTTGGCACCAATTGAGGTGCAGGGAGGATCTTGTGTAAGGTTAGAAGTTCATCCCCACCTTCACCAGCGAGGAGTACAAAAAGCAGCTGCTTGAGAAGCTACTGACTGGAAAGGTGGATCTGGTTTGGCATAGTAAGGGGTCCCAGGATGGAAGAAGCCTTTGGCTAGAATGGCTACAAGCAAACACCAGAGTCTTCACTTACATCAAGCGTGTGCTGCCTGCACCGGCCCAGCTCAAATAAAGTTTTGAAATAAAATTACTGAAGGGCAGGTGTGTTATCGGGGTCAGCCCATTGTGTTTTGGTGGCTAAAGGAGATCCAAGCGAGGCAGACATGCCTGCATCCTCGGTTAATGAAGCGCTCTTGTGCAGCTCCTCCTGTGTTTTTTAGTTGGGCTTGCCCAGGAGGCTATCCCAGCGAGGAGTCTCTCATGGGTCAGATTTGCCTGCTCCCCATGATGCCTTTAATAGCACTCCAAATGTGCCATTTGAATTGGCTGCCTCAACTTGCCTTTTTGTATAAAGGCTCTGTTCGCATATTGGCTGTAAAAAACAACACAGTGCTGTGGGTGGTCCCTTTATAGGTTACTGACTGAGGCCCAAACTTGTGGGCGGCAGTCTGCTTCTCTGGGTGCATGCACTTCAAGTGGGTTGAAAAAAATCATAACATAGCTGGTTTGGCATTATGTGGGAGAGCTGCTAATATTATTGATAATAATAATTGCCAGCTTTCTAGGTATTTTTTCATAACAGAACCAAATGTGACTTTTCACAGGAAACTGCTTAAAAACAACCACCCTTTGAGGCCAGGCCCTTTGGCATGTGGGCTGAAGCACCCCTTGAATGAACCAGGGTTTCCATGTGGTGACTGTCCAGGCCACCACCGTTATTTGCGGGATCTCAACTGCAGAGGCAGGCATTAGAATCATAGACGTTGGGAAGGGAATGAAGAGTCATCTAGTACAACAGCTCACCCCACCCTCCCTGTGGAAGCGCTGGTTCACACAACTGGTGTTTCTCCACAGGTTATCACATGGTTTTGATGTTTTAATCGTGCTGACCAGGGCTCTGTCTACATTCACATTGAATGGAGGTGAGGGTGTGGCCTTCACCTAGATGCTGAGATGATACCTGACTCAGAAGCCTCTTTGGTTTCTGTTTAAAAGCTTTGAACAATATAACCTCAAACTTCTTGTAACTCAGCTAAGCTGTAGGGTAAAAATGTGATGAAATCTTTTTCTATTCCTTCTTTTATGATCCCCCCCCCAATCTCTCTTGTTTCCAACTATAACCTCTCTCTGCCATGGAATTTTTAATACTGAAACCAGTTTGCAGTTGTCTGGGTGCTTTTGACCTTCAGTGCAGCCAGGGCTTTTTTTCAGCTGGAACGCTCTGGATCTCAGTTCCGGTACCTCTCATTTGGGTTCTGGCACCTCTCAGGCGGTGCCATTGCCATTCTAAGAGAACAAGGGAGGTGTTCATGGTGAGTTCCAGCACCTCTTTCCCCAGAAAAATAGCACTGAGTGCAGCTGAAGTAGTGACCACAGACATGGAAGCTGAGATAAATGTGGTATAGCTTCCAGTTTCAGGCTGGACACTTCCTTACTGTTTGGACGCCTCCTGGGAATAAGAGTATTTTTTCTTACTGTTTGGAAAATTTGCTTGACAAAATGGTGGTGGCAACCAATATAAATGTAGAAAATGGGTGTGGGAGAGCAGAACCACATCTGAAATTGATTTGGCTGTTTTACATGGCCTACTGTGATTGGGCCTTGGTCAAACCTGATTACTCAGAGCCCTTGGTCCGTCTGCAAAACCAGCAGTATCCAGCACATCCCAACTTTCTAGCTAAAACAGGAGCAGGTAAATAGGTTGTGAGAGAGACCTCTGCATGAGCCCAATAGATTGCTGCTGAAAGTCAAATGATTCTGTGCCCCATAGTCTGACTTCCTGTGCTGTTGATACCTGGGGTGGGGGTGGGGGAAGAAAAGGTATTTTCCCTAAAGATAAACTGCTAAAGTTCATAAGGGCATTGGGGGTGGGCTTGAAGCTAAATTTTCAAAGCTCCTGAGATTGGATTTAGTCGTGTTGCCTATCCTTATCTTGAATCAAAAGGCAGTATCCAGGTATTAAGGTTTTAAGAGTATAGGTTTGAGGAGTTGCTTATAACAGGGAAAGAAGGTTAAGTGGATACAAAATGCAGACAAATATTGCTGTGCCTTGTTGAAATCTGAGTAGAACAGAATTGTAATATAGCACATGGATAATAAGCTTGTTCTCATGGCAGAAAATGTTGGTATTGCCTCCCGACAGCAGATACTTCAGCCACAACTGGCCTTTCTTCCTTGCTCTCTTGTACCTCAGCTTCCAGGATTGTACGAGATCAGGTGGAGCTGCGCCTGTATGAGAAGATGGATGGGCGGACGCAGCATCTTATGTGGGCCTGGATGAATCGCAATGCCTCTGTTGGTGACTTGCTGCAGATCCTTGATGACTTGGAGCTTTATCTGCCACGTGATGTCATCACTTCATGTGAGCCCATCATGAGCCTTACCTGCCTTCCCTCTTCTAGTTCAGTTTTTTGATTGGTATATCTGGAGCAATTAAAGCCATGAGAACAAGCAACCCTTTTCCAGCCTGTTTACAATTAGGAAGGGGGTGGAACATCCCTTCTTCTTTTCCCCCTCCCCCATCCACCCCTTCTGTAGTGCCTGCAGCCCCAGTCCCAGAATCCTGCTGTTTACATTCTCAGGTCATGGCCATTCTTGCTTATCAAACTCCTTTCCATCATGACACCTAGCAATTGCCCCACATGTTTAGAATTTTTAAAAAAGGAATTGTTCTTACCCAGGTGCATTTGGATGGGCATTTAAAACTTTTTAAGGCTCAAATACTTGTCTAAAAGGCTCAAAATTAAATATCTTGTTTCTCCTGCTGCATTTGTTGTGCAAGTGTGTGTTATGACTTTACTGTATCCTGCTTAGAGACCGTTTTGTTGAAAAGTGGATTATAAAACCTTTGCAATTATTAGTTGCTTTTCTAAAAAGGAACTGTATACAAAGCAACTTATAAAGTGCAGCATAAACTAGGCTAAAAACTTGAAATATTGCTCTTTGAAGTGTAAAGAGTGAAATGTGAAAAGTCCTATTTTTTAAAAAAAACACACCAGAAAATCCCAACAGCCAATAGTTGGTAAATCTTGTAAGAAATAATAGGGTTCCACCTACTGGTGAAAGGAGGTACATGGTATTTTCTACAGAACTTTTGGGACATTTTGTAAGGTGGATGCTGATGCAGTAAAAGCCCCAACTGGAGGCTTTTATAGATCTTGGTTCACCATCATACATCTTTTGAAGTGCTACATTTTTAAAAATACAAAAAGATATAGAAGAGTAATGCAAATAAAAAAACAAAAACCACTACCAAAAATACTAATAGAATTATAGAATATGGAGTCCTCACTTACCGCCCACAGAAGGTAGTAGCCCCTCCTGGCTCCCACCTTGGATCTTTCTCCTCCCAGCCTCTTGTCCTGGGAGACCAGCATTTCACTCCTCCCACCCAGGGTCCTCCATCAACCATCCACCACAGCCATGAGTAAACAATCCCTGGAGCTTAATAAAGACTCTGAGTAGAGGATGCCAAATAAAAAGAGAAGAAAACAAAGAAGAGACAGAGCTTTTGAAGTGCTACATTTTGAAAATCTGTCCTGCAACATCTTTGGGATACAGGGCACCAGTTGGCATTTGAAGCTGAGAGTGTGTGATTTGCCAGGGGTCACCAGAATATCTGTACCTGGGTTGGGTTTAGTTTAGACTTCCAGGTCCAGCGTCCTAGCCAACAGTTAACATCCACGTCTTTAAACATGGCTTTTGCCTTAGCCTTTGCGTGGATAAGTCTGGGAGGTTTTCTAGGTGGTGACTGATGCTAACCTGCAACTCCCATTACCCAAACCATTGACCAGGGGTGTGTTGTCAATACATGTCAAGATGTTCCTGCATTGATTGCTTGTGTGTTGATAATTAATCCTGCCTGCTGCAGGACACTTTTTCTCCTCCCACTATTGCACAAGTGCTGGGACATGAGGGGGCAGACAGGACACTCAGGCTGAGAAATCCAAGGAAGGCAACGTGGTGACAGTTCCTGTTTTTGGAGGCTGTCTAACATCTTTTCTCACTTCTTCTTCTAGGGCATCCACCACCACCACCTGTGAAGCCCAGTGCATTGTCTTCTCATTTTCCGTATGCCTCCCCTGAGCCACCGCCTTCCCTACCTGAGCCCCCACGTGCTGTGCCTGCCCCAGATCCTGGTAGCCACGGCAGCAGCAGAGCCAGGGAATCAATTTGGGAGCCCCACAAACAAGCTTCTTCACCTGCACCAGGTAAAAATGCATGCCATGGCTAGGGGAAGCCTTTATTTATTGAGGATAGTAAAGGTGTATAATCTGCTTTTCTCCTCTGATGCATGCATCTTCAACCTTTTCAGACCCAGGCCCCACGTTTAACCCAAACATGCATTTCTTAATCTTTCACAATATACTTGTATGATGGCAGTGCTCCTGTTGTGACCCACCTTGGATCAGGCTGTGACCCACTGGTGGGTCCTGGCCCACCAGTTGAAGTCCAGGGCTCTAGTGGAAATGCTTAATGACCTCCTCCCCACCCCTGTGGTCTGAAATGCTGACTGTGTTCCAGACTGCAAATAAGTGGTAGCCAATATGGTTTCCTCCAGATGTTGTCCCACCACCCTTGACTTTGATGGGACGTGGGCTGCAGCTCCCATCTGGAGGGTAGCACATTAGTTGCCTCTGATGTAAAGCCTCTCCTTTCCCAACATAGCATCTCATTATGGGACTTCTGGGCAATGAAAGGAGGTGGGGCATATTGGAAATGGTTTGTGCTTTTTTAATTTCCTTGCCAGAACTGTGTGCATTCTGCAGTTCTGTGATGATGCTTTTCAAGTACAGGAACTGGTGGTGGCTGTTGAATATGGCTTTCCAAGAGCTTCTCATTTCACTTGAACCTACATATGTTTCTAGCCTTTAAAATAATGACTCTGGGCCTGAGAGTGTGCCTGATGAAATGCTGTGTGGAAGGGGTTGGGTAGGCTGAGTAGGAGTCCTGTTTTGTGGGGTGGAGGGTGTATCTCTTGGCTCCTTCCTTGGCCATCAGAAACAAGATTACACAGAAAGGAAAATAATGTGCACGCATGCTTAATATGCACAGTTTATGTAGGCTGCAGAATTAGGTTTCTTGGTGTACACTCTGTTTTACAAGAGAGCATATGTATCCCCACTGCTGGGGCTGGGCTATTCAGAACAGCATCAAGTTCAATTCACTGCTCTCAGTTGGGAATCCCCAGGAAAAAAAAGGGACTTCAGGTTCTAGCAATGTATGAGAAGCGATGAAATTCCCTTTCCATGGTTCTTAACATTATATTTTGCATTGTAGTAGAAGGGGGCTCCTGCTTTGTAGTTTACAGGGGTGGGGGAAATTGGGCCTTTAGCCTTTTATCCTGGGGGATAAAAGCCCCTTGATTATTCTTGTTGCTCACTTTTGTACTTTTTCTCACTTAGTAAGATTTTCTTCTTGAAATAGGCAAGCCAGAACTATGCAAAATATGAAAACTCCCCTGTCCAGGAGTCATCTATGGCGCTATAGGGAAGGATCTTCAATTTTGTAGTGCCACAATTATGCTGGAGGGGAGGAAGGGTCTGTAGTAATGCTGGGTCACACCCACCCTCCTCACCTGTCCTACAATCCAGCGGGACCCGGCTAAGAGAGGGAAGGTGGTGTCACAGCATTTACTTTTCAGGGCAAAACACAACAGAAGGGGTAGTTGCTGCCACCACTCGCTAGTCCGGGGATAGCCCAGAAGATTAACCAAAGGGAGGTTACTCTTCCTTGTTGCCGGCTGCCCCACCCTGCAGTGCTTTACCACAAATTACAGGCAGAAATTCAACAGGTTCCATAAATTACAGGCTGAAATTCAACAGGTTCAGTAGGAGGCTAAGTGGTCAGACTTTGGATTCAGACTTTCCCCAGAAAGGCACACAGAACAAAATAGGAAAAGCCTTTTTTAAAATTTATTTAAAAAACAAGATTAAACATACTTAAAAGTAGGCACATCTCTTACAGTAGTTTCAGACAGGAAAATAAAAACATTGTAAAGCATCGCTAGCTAAACGTACTTACAAAAAAAACGAGAACACAAGAAAAGTTAAGGCAGTTTGTAAAGTTCTGGCTGAATCCGCATCACAGGAAGACAATAGGAATTCTTCATCACAAAGAACATGCATATGAATGTAGCAAGGCTACATGGTGGTAGGCCTGACAGAACGGAGGATGCGCTGCAGGCTCTGTTCCTAAGGTTTTTATCCTTAGGACCCCACATGTAAGCGGACCCCCAAGGACCAATCAGAATTTCTGATTAATTCAAAATTTACCAATCGTCAACTAGTTGGGTAATAACTCAGCTTGTGACAGCTGAAGCTCGTTTGTTCTCAAGACTGCACCAGATACACATTCCTGCGGAGATTAGGGTTGATGGCTCATTCACACACAGGCAGCATCTTAGATACCAGGTGCTAATCAACTGGAAGTTTTCCTTCCTGCAGATGCATGAGATAAGTAATCACACTCCCAGAGTCAGTTAGTCTACAGTTTAAAGCAACAAGGACACATTTCCCATAAATCCTTTGGCCTTTGGTTCTCCTACAATCCTTCTCTCAGCTTGACCAAAGTTTGGCTAACAAAAATCTCCTAACTTCACTACAGGGTCAAAGTGGAAACTTAAAATTTTCCTCAGCCCTTCAGCTTGATCGCTCCATACATCACATCAAACAAAGGGGTCACTTGATGTCCTGAGTATTATTGTAAGCCACCTGTAGTGTTTTTACTGGAAGGGGAAGTGAAAACATATTCAAAATACTACTTTTCCTTCAAATCAAACTCATAGGTCCTGGTGGGAACAAAACTGGGGAGTTCAGATAGAAGAATACGATTGGATAAAGCACTGGTCCAAGGTGCAATATGGACCTCTTTCAGCTCAAATCAATGAACTCCCCCTGGGAAATAATATGTTGCTGGTGCACAACACCACAATTAGTTTCTTTTATACACAGGGCAGCTTCCCCCTTATGTTGGAGGGGGTGCCAGGATACTGGAACCTACTGGGATATGTGGTGGGCCTTCCCCAAGGATAAAAGTATTTTCTGAGATCTCATTCATAAGCAGACCATTCTTTCCTCCCCTTTTTTTGACTCTTTTAAATTTGTTTGTAGATTTGGATCAAGACCTGAATATCAAGAAACTGATTTTGCTTAAGTGCCAAGTTTTGGAAGACTTTGATTTCAATAATCTGGATTATTGGTATTCCAAGCCTTCTTGAAAATGTCCCACCATCATCATCATCATCATCATCATTATTTCATAAGTTAAAAGTTTTCAGGGCCGAAAGTGCTCCATTATGCCATGGGGCATAATCCACTGAGAATTTTTCCTATGTAGCTGCAGAATAGAGCAGGGACTATGGAAAAAGCATCTTTTCAGAGGAGGCCAGTGGTATGCCATTTGGATTTGTTTAGGTTGAAGCACCAAAATGCTCCATGCTGACCCTGTTGGGAGCCAGAAAAAATGGAACGGTTATTTTTGCAAGCTGTGTATGAATGTGGTGCAGAGTTAGGGTAGTGAGTTGATCTTTTGAGACTGATAGGGGAGGTAATTATTTCCGTGCCCTGTTTTTAAAGGTATACAGGACCCACTTGGATACGTGGGTCTCTGTGAACCATGTGCTAAAGGAAAATTCAAATTCTATGCCAAGACTGCCCAAAATTATGCACCGAGGAAAGCTGAGTTCTGCATCTGGAATAAACTGTGTACATTTTGCCTCTCTCCCTCCAATGCTGCTTCTGCCAGTCACAGGAAACACCAAGGACCATACACAAAGGGCGTTGAAGGCACTGGAGATTCTGGGTGCATCCACACATAAACTAGCTTTTGAAATTTCATCAAGCATTTCCTGCACACTTTTCAAGTCTTCCTTGTATGTTGTGAAGGCTAGAAACGTAATTTTAAAATGAAAGTAGAGGTTCTTGGGATGTTGAATTCTGTGCCCACCCAGTTGCCTGTCACTTCCTTCTGCAGGCTCTGTGCCATCTAGAGCAGTCTAGATGTCTGTCGGAACCTGCAGCTCTGTCACTAATTTCAGTTTATTCAGGTGGTAGAATTTTCTTTCATGTAACTTCTTAAGCAGTGCTGAAGAAAAGTGGTGATTCTCCCAGTCTTTCCTATATCTCCTGCCGCTTTTCAAAGCGTTCTGTGCTTCCCACTCTTGCTTCCACCACCTTCAGCAAACATCATTGAGGGGGCTGGAAACTGGAGGAGGAGGACCCATTTTTGTACCCCAGCTATAACGGCATTCATTCCCACTTCTTCCCCCTGCAAACAGAGCCCTCCTGTCCTCCGCTATCTCTGCCAGGCCCCCCTCCCGGCAGCCACCTTAACAGTGTCGGCCAGAGGAACCCACCTTTGCCTCCCACCCGCCTTGATGAACAGGTATGGACTTAATTCTGCTGCTGCCTGATGGAACAGTTGGGCTCTGACTGTGTATGGGGGGGGGGTTGGATGTGGGAATTAGATGTGCAGGAAAACATAAGGAAAGCTGCCTGGTGACCAGGGTGGTGTAGGCTAGACTACTGAATGATGGAACTAAGTATCTAGCTCTTGAGAATCTCAGCCTTGAGCATTTGTCTACTGTTAATACTTCTAGTCCTCATGGTTTGTAACACGCATATTCTTTTACGAGATATGTAAAAGCAGGTAGTGTCTGTCACAGTTATGGGGCTGCCTGGGCTCCTTTGGAAAGTCAAGATACAAATTCAATAAATAAGTACCTGTTTCTTCCTCAGTCATATTTTTGTACTGCTTAGTTCCCCATTGTGTACCTGCCGTCCCTCCTGCCATTTTTGGATGGTGGCTTTTTCTTTCCCCTTACTGTTTAAGCCCTCTTCTGATCCCCCTCATGTTTGTACTCTGCACCCTTCCTTTCTCTTTCTGCATCCTTTCAGCATTGTCACTTCTGGGCTGATGCTGGATAATTGCTTCTCTCCAGCAACTCGCTGCCAGCAGCAAGACCTCAAGGAGCTGGAATCTGAAGCCCTCCTTCCATGCAGCTAATGGAACTTGACTGTCTTGAGGAGCACATGTTGAGGTGGGCTGCTGCCCTTTTCAAGCTCATTCCTCTCTGTCTTCCCAATTCCAGAGCCTTGACTCTCTGTCCCCTGCCTGCCCCTTTGAGTGGCAGCTGAAGGAGCTGCGCGAAGCCACAGGAGACTTCTCAGAGACCCTGAAAATTGGAGAAGGTGGCTTTGGCTGCGTCTACCAAGCCCGACTGCGCAACACTGTCTATGCTGTCAAACGGCTCAAAGAGGTATAACCAAAGAGTACTGGGCTGGGGGCCTGACCATTTTACTTTGCATTCCCTTCCACCATCCTGGTATCCTCCTGATGTTTTGAACTCCCTTGACTCCTGTCCACACTGGATGGGGCGGATGGAGGTTGTAGCCCAACGGCATATGGAGGAGACCAGGTTGGGAGGGGCTGCCTTCCACAGCCTTCCTGCCTCTCTTCCATCTGGTCCATGGAAGGATGAATCAGTTAGCATTCGCTTTGCTCATGTAAGGTCTCAGCTCAAATTCCCAGCATTTCTGACTGAAGGACCTTCTAGCAGCTTGAGTCTTTGGAGTGCCCTGGCAGCAGAGCTAGTGGGACCCTTGGGGTGACTCCTCATCTCCTTGTGTCTCTCCAGTGTCCTTTGTGCTTGGTTGTGGGGGGTTGGAAGAGAGCCACCTCAGTCCTCTTTCATTCCCACCCCACATGCTTTGATTTCAGCCTCCCAGTGTGGCCTTGCCAGTTCTTCTGAAGGAAGGTGTGCTCCTAGTGGTGATACTGATCATCTTTATCTATTCTCACCCCCCCCCCCCCAATCTGACTGACAGGAAGCAGAACTGGATTGGACTGTAATAAAGAACAGCTTTGTCACAGAGGTGGAAAAACTTTCCCGGTGAGACCTGAAAACTATGAATTGGAAGGTTATTGGGTGGGGTTTCAGGAACAGGGATTGTGCATGAGGCTTGCTGTTTGTTTGTTTTTTAAAAAACTGTGGTGGGACATAGGGAGGAGCTTGAGCTGCTTCTCCTTGACGCTGCCCCTTGTGTGTCCCAGGTTCCGCCATCCCAACATTGTGGAGTTTGCTGGTTACTGTGCTGAGCAGGGGCATTTCTGCCTTGTCTACGTCTTCCTACCTCAGGGCTCCTTGGAGGACCACTTGCGTAGACAGGTACTCACCTGAACTTCTATTCTTCTTCTCCTCAATACTTTTATCCAGGGGTTCTTCAGAAGGTGGCACCAAAGACTGTTCCATTTGCTGATCTGTTACTGTTTTGATTTTTGTTTTTCAGAGTGGCCCCTGCCTCTCCTGGGCCCAGCGGCTGCATATAGCAGTGGGCACTGCCAGAGCCATTCAATTCCTGCACAGCGATTCTCCTAGCCTTATTCATGGTGATGTCAAGAGGTGAGAGAGGAGGAGAGCTTGTCTCCCAGGCTGCAAACAGATGAAAATGGGGCATGATTTTAAACCAAACTGGAGGATTGTTGCTTTGTGCATGAGAAGGAAGAGTTCTGCTTTTCACATCTTCTGCTTTGACGTGGGGAGGCAGGAATCATCACAAGACATGTGTTGGCACACGTGCTGTGATTCTGCAAGGAAATTCATTGCAGCACTTTGCTTTGTAAAAACCCCATATTTTTTATTTCTTTTTTGAAAAGTGTGAGCCAAGTCTGCTGAAATGGAAGAAGCCAGAAGGGTCTGTGTATGAGATTTCCCAGTGGTGGGGTTTGGGTGCTCTGCTTCACTAGTTGTCCCTCTCTATGATTAACAAAGCCAAAATAAATTACTCAGAGTTAGAGAAATTAGGCAACTTACTAAATCTGCATAATTCAAGCAGGTTGCAGAATTTGGGTTGCCTGAGTGCAGAATTCCAGTTTTCTTGTTTTTAGCATATAAAAGTCTATTAAAAACTCTGGACACATCCTTTGCAAAGGATAGGTCTGTTATTGAATGGGAAAGGCACCAAGTAGAAATTCTTCCATATGGGTAGTGCTGTTGTGTGTTATTGTGATGGGCCTTTAATAATTAGCAGGGTGCAGACAGTAGAAGCAGGTCAGGGTCATTTCAACGGGTAGAATAGCCAAGCTTCTGAAATCTGTAGCTTTTATAATCCAAAACAATCTGCTCACCATCCACAAATCTTCATGCTGCGGTTTCCTGTCTTCAGCAAGCACAAGAGAACTCTGCTGTTTTTTGGAACATACCTGCCCCAGTAAAAAAACCCCAAAAGCTATATCTCTTAAAGTTCTATTTTTTGGGTGTGTGTGGAAATGTTACAAATCTCCATTAAAAGCAGAGTTGGGGCTATGATTCCAGAAAAAGCACAGAATGTGATACTGAGCCCAGAATTCAGCTTTCCAGAGATCTCATTTTTTGTTTTTCATAAAGCAAGCTTCTGGTCCTTTTAGGATTGTAAATATATACCGTACTTAAAGGTGTGTGTGTAGTGCCTGGTGAAATCTCAGTAGCCAGAGGAGTTGCTGGATTAAAGTATAAGTGGTCAGAGCGCAGGACTTTGGTGCTTTGTCTTAGCCCTCAACTTCTGGATGATTAACTGGAGCAGAATGGGCAGTGCAAAATAGGTTGAACTGGGATTGATTTCTTCTTTTCTGGGCTCACAATGTGGATGACTGGAACAAAATTCATAGCAACAAGATGAAGAATGTATGCTGCTCAAAATGTAATTGGTACACACAGGAGGTTTTGATGGAGAATGGAATGTGAGAGGCTATGTATAGTGGCCTGTTGTAAACCCTTTATTTCTCCCTCCACTTGAAGCTCTAACATCTTGTTGGATGCGGCACTCACCCCCCGACTGGCTGACTTTGGGCTGGCACGTTTTAGCCGCCGACCAAAGCAGGGAGGACTGAGCAGCTCTTTGGGCCGGACGCAGACTGTGCGGGGCACACTGGCTTACCTGCCCCCTGAGTACGTCCGGACGGGGATGCTTTCTACCGCTATTGATGTTTTCAGCTTTGGTGTGGTGAGTAACATGGGGAGGGGAGAGGAGGGGCTTAGCAAAGACTGCACCATGAAGACAGGACACTTTCCTTCCCGTCCATTCCGTCTACTTCTAAAATGAGATTTTATTATTTAAAAAATCGATATATCACTTTTCATTTATAAAGGGATTGCTCTCAAAGCGCTCTCTCTCTCTCACACGCGCACACACACACAGTTGTAGAGTTGGGACCCAAGGGTCATCTAGTCCAACCCCCTAAAGTGCAAGAGTAGATCTCTCTCTCTCTCTCTCTCTCTCTCTCTCTCTCTCTCTCTCTCTCTCACACACACACACACACACACACACACACACACACGTATTTCATCTGGGCCTGCAGCTTCTTTGCCTTTTGAGCACCCATCCTAGGACTTCAGGAGTGTGGGGAGGTTGGCACAGGAAGAATATGACAAGTTAGGAAAATTCCCTCTTTTGGCGTGTTGGAAAGAATATGCTTTGTTTGGAAAGCTGTTCTTTCCAAGAATTCAGTGCTAGGTGAAAATTCTGGCACTTTGAAGGCTTGTTATCTTGCAGGAACACTTACAAGGACTAACTGTCATAGGATGTGTTGGAGCTATGCCCTTGTTCACCTATCTAGCTCATTCAGAGACATAAAGTACAAACTAGGAATTGGCAACTTGGGAGATGGGGGTGCCCCTTTACCACTTGATCGTCTAACACACTCCAGCCCAGTGAGAGCACATCCTTTGGGGAAGACTCCTTCCCTGCTATGCACTTTGTCTGTCCTGTGTGTGAGACAAGGCAAAATGGAAGTGAGCTACTAAGGGGTGTGAAGGGGAGAACCCTGCCAGTGTCTCCGTGCCATAACTAAATCAGGCCATGAACATTTTTCTTTAATTTGCAAATATCAGTTGGTATGTTTTAATAGTACCCCTTGACAGAGTCTGAAATGGTGGGCCACTCCCAAGCTGAGAGAAGGCTGCAATGGACCCATCAAATTGATTGTAATATCAGACAGATGATGACCACAGACAAACTTCAAAAGCTACATCAGCAAACTCTAGAAACGACTTGGAATATTTGTGCGCTACATGAGGATATAACCAGGGAATGTAGACCATTTCTGATTCCTACTTCCCACCCTAAAACATCCAAGCACATGGAGTCGGTTTGATAGGGATTGTAAGTCCAAGAAAAAAGAACTGTCCTAATAAGACAAGTTCAGTTTGCCCATTCAGATGAGGCTATTTCTCTTCTACAACAGCAATGGCGAGAATATAAAACATTGTTAAGGGAGGAAAAAAGGGTACATTATGAAAATAGTTGAAAATCTTTGGGTCTCGCTCCTATTGAGAGGAACAAATCCAAATTTTGGAGCCTAATTCAAGGAGGCTCTGTGGATAAGCTTTTTGAGTCTTTACTCCCACCCCCATAACTCTCCCTAACTGGCTTGGGAAAGCACCAGGAGAAGATGATTCCTCCGGCGGTTTTCTCTTTGGACGTAAATTGCTGCTCTCCAATTTTGGCGAAACTATTTACATGCATAAACACAACTGGCAGCATCTCTTTAGGGTGGCTGGTGTACCAATACAGTCCTTCCCATTTTCAAGAAAGGAGACCTTTCAGACCCTCACAACTATAGACCTATTAGACTGCTAGATGTGGCCTCCAAATTATAATCAGGTTATTTATTAAATAAAATCCAAGAATGGGACAGTAATCAAGCCATCATTCATGATGAACAAGCAGGATTTAGGAAGGGTAGATCAAGTTTATGTATTGTATAAGCTAATTTGTAAATTTATCAAAAGTCCATATAAGACCCTCTATGCAGCTTTTAAATCCTGCCCTCAATATCTGTGTGTCAAAGAATACTGCACCAGTGCTTTATAGGGCTGAAATTTGATGAACTGGTGTCAAATCTGAACGAAAAGTCCTACAAAAGAAATTTATGAGGCAGATATTGGGGCTTCCTCCTGGGACTCTGTTGGCTCATCCGAGAGCTGAGTTGGGTCTCCCCTCAATAGTGGCCAGAATTGATCTAGCCTATCTTAGCTACTGGCATAGACTTTGAGGACCATATTCTCACCAAGCTCAGCTGGTTGGAGCAGCTAAGGACAGGAGGTTGGGTACAAGTGTCAAGACAAGCTTAGGGCTTGAAATCTCCAAGCGGGGAAATATTTATCCCTTAGCGAACTTAGAAATTAGATATTTGACCATGACGCCAAGCAAGCCAGAGCATTCACAATCGCTGCCTGTTATTCTGTTTGGGACCCTCAAATTAAGGACAACCATTTAAGGCCTCACTGCCTTGGGATGCTGACTTCCCCACATAGGGCCTTTGCATAGGGCCTTTGTTGAGCTTTGGTTTCAGCAGATGCCCTCAGCATCCTTAGAGGGGAGATACCTTGGAATACCTCAGATGGCATGGAAACGCATTTATGTAATCAGGTCGAGGATGTCTTGTACCATTTGTTGAGTTGCCCTTTATATACCGTGCCCAGAGAATTTTTATCTCCTATTTTTATTGGTTCTCAGATTGATACCCCCAGGAAGTGATAGTTAAACTCTTAGCTGATAAATATCTACAAATTACACACCTGGTAACCAAATTTGCCCTGGCAGCTAAGAAGCTTTATTCCAATTATGTTAATACATTGTAATTTTAAATTTTATGTTGCAGACTTTTATGCTGTAGAGTTTTATAGATTTGCGTTGTGTGGTTTTAGAGGAATGCCTTGCTTTTGCCCTCTGTTGTTCATCGTGAAGGCCTTAGACTATACAGGCAGTGACTATTTTGTGTGGGGATTCTGTTTCTGGCCCCCACATGCATCAGAGGAGTGCGCATAAGCTTGTTCCACTTCAATTCTGCCCTCTTCTGGGTGCAAAAGGACCCACACGTCAGTGGTTGCGCTTCCATTGGACATGCACAAAATTGTCGCTGGCTGTATACAATAAATTGAACTGATTGAACATGTCTCAGTTGCCTGCTCATAATACTGGGGAGGATTGGGGGGGGCTTGAGGGGGTCAAGTCAGTGTGCAGAGTTGATGCTACTGGCCCTGCAGCCCAACCCATGTTGACAACAAGCTGCTGTCTTTCAATTTTAATACACAAATTGAGCATTGGAAGTGAGCCCAAGGGATGCGATCCTCAGAGTGCCTGATCCTGTCTGGTTGGCTAAGCTAGAATGTGGGGAAAGAAGGGAAACCCCCCACCCCCGTTTCTCTTTCCCTTCCTTGCTATGCATTCTGGTTTATTTTAAGTGCAGCTCCTTTTCCTCCCACCAACCCACCCCTACCAGGTCCTGTTGGAAATCTTGACAGGGAGACGATCTATGGAGCTGGATTCACGTGGACACAGCAAGTACTTGGTAAGAAATTATTCTCTTCTCGCCCCTCCCCCCCGCCCCCGGCCTGCCACTCATTTATTAATGTGCAGCTTGTTTTCCTTCTGACACCGAACAGTCAGTGTTGATGCTGCTCCATCCTTGCTGGCTTTCCCACCTCCTCTTTTTCCAACGGATTATCCCTCTCTCTGCCTTCAGAAAGATCTTCTGAATGAGGAGGAAGAGGAGCAGGAAGCCCAGCTGTCCTTGGCCACAGCTTCTTCCAGCCTGTCCCAAGTTGCTCAGCTTGGCACTCATCTATACCAGAAGCACGCAGACCCGCGGGCCGGGCCCTGTCCAGAGCAACTGGGCACAGCACTGGGCAGCCTGGCTTGCCGGTGCCTCCACCCAAGGGCCAAGCACCGGCCCCCAATGACGGAGGTAGGTGGCATGAAGGAGGGAGCTGGAGCATTTTGGCCAAGGATGGGGAACCTGTGGCCCTCTGGTTGTTGCTGGACTACAGATCCCAGGAATGATAGAAGACGTCCACCAACAACTGGAAAGCCAAATGTTCCCCAGCCCTGATATAGGCCTTTTCTCTAGGAGCTCCAGTAAACTAAGCTGGGTTTGGATTGGACAAATCCCTGCCTTGGACCCACCTGTGAAATAGGAAAAAGAAGTGGGACACCAGGGTAAATCTGTGATTCTGGTTTTGTGTGTTTTTGCGTTTCACTTCCAAGTTCATTCCCCATTCAGGTTCACATTACTCTTGCATACTATTTGCTATTCTGTCTCTGTAGTGTTTGGTTTTATATAAACGCACACACAGATGACACAACATTTACATACTGTTGGTCCACTGCTTCATTTTTTTCTAAACCCCATCTTTCCATACAGCTTTTATGCTCATTTTTAAAACCTTCTTAGCAGTTGGGATGTTTTTCAACAGTCCATAACAGAGGAGCCATTCATTAGAAAGGACTTAAGTCAAGCAGTTGGAGCCAGATCTCTTACAGCTAAGAGCTATATAAGCATCAAAGATTGCAGCCTGCAGTTACATATTTCTCTCTCTCTTATGGTGAAGAATTTGCAAAACCACTCGGTGTCTGCAAGTTTTTAATGTGATATTTCATCTGCCTATTTTGGACCACAATAAATGTCCTAAAAGATGGATATGCAAAGCTTGCTTTGACATTACAAATAGGTCCTCAATAATAGTTAGCCATGTTTCATGTTTGCTGTGAGGAAAACTGACACTGGTGGTGTTCACCCTCTTACCAAAGCCATTTGGGCAAGCAAGGGTGTTTATGTATTATTTGTGCCCCCACAATTACAGAATCCCACTCTCAAAAGTCAAAGCCTGGGCATTGTTCATAATTGTTGGGAGTCCCCTCTGTGCCAACTACTGGTGAGCTTGGAGCTGAGCCAGTAAAGAGCTGTGGGTTTTAAGATACTTTCCAGTCCTGGCTGAATTTTAGTCTGTGAATTGGAATGTGTGAATATGTGTTTCTTCCTTACCTGCACATTTCTGTGAGCAGGGCCATAATATTTTAAATAGGTGGGAAACCACAAGGATTATTGGAGGGGGCGGAGACACATACTTATTCCACAGGGCAGGGCTAGGAAACCTGTTGCCTTCCGGAGGTTGTTGGATTCCCATTCCCCCCATCCCCAGCTTGCCTGGTCGGGGGGGCGGGGTGCCACAGAGGAGCTTCAGCCCCAGGAAGCCGTTATGGACAAGTCCTTCTGTCCATCAGTCCTGACAGGTCTAACATCCACTGTAACGGGGAGTGCAGGCGGCAGCCAGTGCTCTAGGAACAGCGAATAAGTGTTTGGGGCTCCTGCTTCACCTGCTGTCATATTTACTATACCTTGCATTTTCTTTTATACCCACAGCTGTTGGTTCTATACTGGTACTGTGGTTTCTGCTGTTTCCCAGCTTGATGCTCTGCAGATGTGGTTGCACTCCAGTTCCCAGCATCTGGGGCTGGGGCTGATGGGAGCTGGAGTCTAAAACCATTTGGAGGGTCCCGGCTGGGGGAGGCTGCACTGTATATACTGCCTTGTGTCCTTTGGGCCTTAGCAATGCCCTGAGTGTCAAGGCCAGCAATGGGGTAGGAACAAACAGATCCAAGGAAAGAATGTGACTTTCTGTCTGCAAGGGGGTTGCCCCCCAACTTTTTTTTTTTTACCTTGCTGGGTATTCTGGGAAATTACTGTGCCTTCTTATTTGAGCACCCCACTCTGCCAACTTACTCCTCCTCCTGTCTTTAAGGTATACCAAGAGCTAGAGAGGCTCCAACTACTGCTGTGCAAAGAGTCTTTTCCCACTTTGCAACCCCTGAGACAGCTGCATACTCCACAAGAGGATTCCTACACCTCCAGGCCTCTCAACCAGCCTGAGGAGAGTGATGAAAGCCTGGAGGGCAGCCTGAGGCTGCTGAGCTACAGAAGTGTGCCCAGAGGGAATATCTCTGTAGGCCAACTGGGTAAGGCACTGCAGGCTGCTTCAGTCCCTCCCCCACTCTTCAGGGAGGATTGGCCAACTGACTGGACATGTATGGGCAAATAACAAGCATTTTTCAAGCATCATACTTAATTGAACCAAATATTAAGTAACTGTTACAGAACAGTGACATTCTAATTCTAAATTTTCTATGTTTTTAGCAGTTCTTATTTTTATCTGTAAGCTGCTGTGATAAATGACATCAGCTCATAACCTTGTGCAAACGGAACAGTTCTTCTTTACCATTTTATTTTGAGCCTTAGGGCAGACATAGGCAAACTCCAGCCCTCCAGATGTTTGGGACTACAATTCTCATCATCCCTGACCACTGGTCCTGTAAGCTAGTGATGATGGCAATTGTAGTCCCAAAAAATTCCAAGAGTTACAAATTTGCCTGAAAGGGATGAATAAAGCGCACACAGCAATGCTAAGACAAAAGTTATATTTAAATGGGGTTGTGACCATAGTACAGGATAGGGGACAGTTGATTCTAAAGCAGGTGTGCAGATAAGTGTATTGCACCCAATTCTGCAAGACTGGAAGGCCCTTCCTCCTTTTTCTTTCTTTCTTTGTTGGTTTCTTGCTTTCAGATGTAGAAATCATAAAATTAAACAGATGGCCCACTACCTGCAAAAGTGCATTCTTGACTTGGTAGAATGTTTGAGGGAAACTGTTTTGCATGCAGGAGGTCCCAGGTGCAATCTAGGGCATCTCCAGGTCGGCCTGACAGAGGCCCCTATTTGAAACCCTGGAGAGCCGTTTCCCATCAATGAAGATGTGATAAAAAGCAGATTCTAATGTAGCCTGAAGAGTGTTCCTCTTAGTTGCATCTGAAGAACTATGGCATGTTCAGCTACCCTCTTTGAAACCTGTTAACATGCTTCTTTTTTGACATCTCTTTCCCCTACCCTTCCACATTTCAGACCAGATTTTTCTGTGGTATCACCACCAACTAGAATTTGACAATTCCTGCCCTGTTCTTGATTTTAACTTCATTAGTCTATTTCTCTCTTTTTTAAAAAAATAACTTTCTTTCAGTACAAGATTCTTAAGACAGCTTCCACCACCAAGTTAAAAGCCCTCCTGTATGACTAACAAAATAAAAGCAAAATAGCAGACACACCTAACAACAAAGAATCATAGAGTCGCAGCGTCATCTAGTCCAGTGTTTCCCAACCTTTGGTCTCGGGCAGCTTTTGGACCACAATTCCCATCATCCCTGGCCACTGGTCTTCCTAGCTAGAGGTGATGGGAATTGTAGTCCTAAAACAGCTGTAAACCCAAGGTTGGGAAACACTGATCTAGTCCAACCCTCTGCAATGTAGGAACCTCAGTTGAAGCATCCATGACAGATGGCCATTCAACTTCTGCCTAAAAACTTAAAAGGAAGGAGAGTCCACCAGCTCCTGGGGGAGTCTGTTCCACTGCCAGAAAGGGAGTCCGTTGAACAGTGTCAGAAAGTTCTTCCTGATATTAAGCCAAAATCTCCTTTCTTGTAACTTGAAGCCATTGGTTCCAGTCCTATCCTTCAGAGCAGGAGAAGACAAGCTTGCTCCATCTTCCATGTGACAGCCCTTGAGATATTTGAAGATGGCTATCATCTCTCTTTTTTTTCCAGGTTAAACCTACCCAGCATCTTCAACCATTCCTTCTAACGATTCATGGTTTCCAGACCATTGATCATTTTGGTTGCCCTCCTCTGCACACATTCCAGCTTGTCAACATCCTTCTTAAATTGTGGCACACAGAACTGGACACAGTATTCCAGGTGTGGTCTGACCAAGGCAGAATAGAGTGGTACCATGGCTTTCCTTGATCTGGACATTCTACTTCTACTGATGCAGCCTAGCATAGCTTTTGCTTTTTTGCAGCTGCATCACACTGTTGACCCTTGTTAAGCTTGTGGTCCACTAAGACCCCTAGATTCTTTTCACGTGTACTACTAGTAAGCCATGTGTCCCTCATCTTACATTTGTGCAGCTGGTTCTTTCTGCCTAAGTGCAGAACATTATATTTATCCATACTGAAATTCATTTTGTTAGTTTTGGTCCTTTACCCAATCTGTTAAGGTAATCTTGAACTCTGATTCTGTCTTTTGCAGCATTAGCTACCCCTCCCAGTTTGGTGTCATCTGCAAATTTGATTAACATCCCTTAAATTCCTTCATCTAAGTCATTTATAAAGATGTTGAGTAACAATGGACCTAGGATAGAACCCCGCTTGTAACTTTTTTCCAGGATGACAAGGAACCCTTAATGAGTACTCTTTGGGTTTGGTCAGTCAACCAGCTACAAATCCACCTGACAGCTACCTTGTTCAACCCACATTTTACCAGCTTCCTCACAAGAATATTGTGGGGGATTTTGTCAAAAGCCTTATTGAAATCAAGGTAGACTACGTCTGCAGCATCCCCCTGATTCACCATGCTTGTAATTCTTAACAGTAAAAGGAAGAAGATTTGTCAGGCATGACTTGTTTTTGATAAAACCATGCTCAGTATAAGTAATCACAGCATCCTTTTCTAAGTGCTCACAGACCAGCCATTTAATTAATATATTCCAGGACCTTTCCTGGCATTGATGTCATACTGGTCAGTAGTTACTTGGATCATCTTTTTTCTCCTTTTTGAAGATGGGGTCAACATTTTCCCACCTCCAGACTGCAGGGACCTCACCTGCTCTCCAAGAATTCTCAAAGATTATAGACAGAGGCTCTGAGATAATATCCGCAAGCTCCTTTAGTATCCTTGGGTGCAGCTCATCAGGCCTAAGAGATTTGAATTCATTTAATGAAGCTAGGTGTTCTCTTACCACCTCTTTTCCTATCTTTGCCTGCAGTTCCCTCCTTACATCACTTATTATGTTATCACCAGGTTGGGCACTGCTTTCCTTTTGGGTGAAGATGGAGACAAAGTAGGTGTTGAGTAGGTCTGTCTTCTCTGTGTCACCCAATAGAGGACTCCATGCAGAGGACCCGTTACTTGCTTGCTCTTCCTCTTGCTTCAAGGACAGCCAAAGAAACATTTTATTTTTATTATTTTAGCCTGTCTTGCAAGCCTAAGCTGATTCTGAGCTTTAGCCCATCTGACCTCCCTGCTGTTGGCTACTCTTGGCTGCTTCTGTATACTTTTCCTTTGTAATTTCCCCTTTCTTCCATTTCTTATACATGCCCTGCTTAACTCTCAGCTCATGTCCCTTATGTAGCCACACTGGTTCTATAGATGCCTCCCACTTTTCTTTCTTGTTGGAACTGTCTGCATTTGGGCTTTCAACATTTCACCTTTAAGAAACTGCCATCCATCATGGACTTCCTTCTCTTTACTTGAGTTTAAAAGCAGCAGTAAAACCATAGGCATCTTTTTAAAAATCCTGGGAAAATAAAACCCTTCAATTAGCATTAGTCAGCACCAGCTAAACAGATAAGTAAGGGAGTCCCATAAATGTGGTAACACTACTTAGAAGACCTTTGCCTTGGCAAGAACTGCCTCCCATCAGGAGGTAGAGGAGGCACCCAGAGTTGGGCCTCTGATGATGGTCTTAACATCTGGGCCAGTTGTCACTCAGTGCTTGGCTCCTTTCTCTCTGCAGGCGACTCTGCCCCTCAGATCGTCATCAACCCAGCAAGGAGGCGTATGATGGAACGGCTGGCACTCTACCGCGATGGAGAGCTTAGCAGCCTGGATGTGCTTGCTTCTACAGCGTCAGGGGAAGGTAACCTTCCCGCTGCTGCTTCTGCAGATGGAGGGTGGCACTAGTCAGTCTCCCAAATGACCCTGTTGGGTTAGGTAGAGACTTGTTCAAAAAGGCAGATCAATTCATCATCTCCCCTCTGTCTCATTCCACCCAGCAGTACTCTGTGTGCATATTTTTGCACCTGCCTCTTGTCCTCCATAATAGAATGAAAAGTCTTAAGCAGGTGTTGAGCTCTCTTTGTTGAACATATGTGTGGTGCAAGGGCACTCTTGCCTGAGCCATGCGCACTGGATGTCATGTTTGTGTAGGGACATGTGTGCATAGAATCTGAAACAGACAGGATTGAATCCAGACATAATCCTACATAGAAGAGACCCAATGAAATCTAGCCCTCATGAGAGTAGAGATTACAAAACCCACCTTGTTCAAAGTCTGCTGTTTGTATCCAGGATGGCTTGCAGCCCCTTTCTCAAGGCCTCCAGTCATATCTGCCTCCCCTTAGCTGCTTCTGCTCTTCATTATCTCTTCTCCCTCCCCCCTGTCCCCACCTGCAGCTGAACTATGCCTTGTCAAAAATGCCAACCTTTAAAATCTCAGATACCTCAAACCAATCTCTCAAACTGATTATAATATGTCAAGCAGTATTTATTTATTTTTATTATTGACATATTTTTTCTGTGTAGAATTTAGGTTCCCCACAGATGCTAGGATAGGTGAATAACGAGGCTAGAAGGCTAATATAATATAGCCAACTGCACTTGAGAGTGGAGCAAATCACAAGAGGGCTTCAGGGTGAAATTGCATTTTTCTGAGGGTGGGGGGCGTGCAGCCGAAATGGCACCAAAAAAGAAAATCTTCTGGGTCAAGTACCCTCAGGCTTGACTTCTCTTTTCTCACAGAAACAGATCAAGAACTGCCTCCTTCTTTGATAGAGGGGACACACACACTGACTTCTTCCCAGACTGTAGTTTTGGGTCACACAAAGCCTATGTTTCATGTGGTCTCAGCCACCCTGGGCTTGCCATGCCTTCCTGCGGTGGACCAGGAAGTTTCTTTTTTATTTTAGAAGGGTTGGGGTCTGCATCTCGGCCTGCATTTCATGTGAAGATGAGAAGAGTTAATGTGGCCAAGGAGGGCAGGAAGGGGGTGTCTGCCCCCCACTAAGTCACCTCCTCCGCTACGTGGTTTGGGAAGCGTATTGCGTAGTGAGGTTCTATACGGTTTAGTCATTGTAACTAATGGTTACTAAAATAGTGGTCCTTCATAAATTTGTTTAATCCCCCTTTAAAAGCCATCATCACATCTTGTGGCAGAGACTTCTATAAAATGTGTATTATGTAGAAACAGTACCTTTTTAT
The DNA here is from genome assembly GCF_964252035.2 of Podarcis erhardii. Lineage (NCBI taxonomy): Eukaryota > Metazoa > Chordata > Lepidosauria > Squamata > Lacertidae > Podarcis > Podarcis erhardii. The sequence continues at coordinate 2,125,165 of NC_138515.1, forward strand.
CATTGGTATCTCTAATCTAACCTAGTGCTGTTTGCTATGCCTGGCAGTGTTCCTGCCCTCCTCCCTCAGATCCTGTAATTCAGAGGTGCCCAGAGGGGGTCCTGTGGCTCTTCAGGTGTTGCTGGACTTTCATCATCCCTGGCCACTGGCACTGCTTGCTGGGACTGATGGGAGTTGTAGTCAACAACATACAATCTCATTTTATCTGTAAGCTGCCTTGAATCCCTGTCAGTGAAAAAGGCAGGGCATAAATGTATATATAATAATAATTGTGGGGTGGTGAACTGGAGATGCTGGAGATTGAATGTGAAAATTCATACATGCAAAGCAATATTACTCTACCACTGAATGGGGGGGGGCAATTTTTTTCTAAGGGTGTGGGCCCTTTTGCCTCCCATAGCATGAGGACTGAGAAATCAGCCCAGAACCCCTTGGCACTTATAGCAAGAATCATGCATGTAAGGCAGTTCCATGGAGAATGGCCAAGGCCATGCAAATTCCTCCCACCCCATTACAATTTCTGTGTTCTAGCTTTAGAGGGTAGGTGCCAAACACACTGTGCTGGCAGTGACCTGAGGGATCATGTACGCTATAAAGGATCTCTAATGAATTCTATTCCCTCCTCCAGATCACCTTGCAGAACCCCCTCGTGAGCCCGAAGAGAGTGATGAATTTGAGTGATGAACTTGAGTGACATGGAAGGATTAAAGTTCTCACAGCGCTGACGGCACTTTGCGTTTTACAGGGTCCCACCATCCCTTTGGGGGCGGGGTGCACATTCCTTAGCTGGTACTACCAATCCTGTGGCACCCAGGGGCTCCTGGTGGAATACGGCATCAAGTTAACAACACAGCTCAAGCGGGGGGTGGCAGGGGCAATGGAGTCTATTTGAGCAGAAGATTAAAGTTTCTACCCCAAAACTGGAAGGGCAGTAGGAGGAGGGGATTTGTGTAGATTTTTACCCCTATGAGCCTCCCTGCAAACGTCTCCGCACTACGTACTCCTTTTTCTTGAAGACAGTAAATAAAACATTTTATATATTTGTAACCTGTCTGTATCCTTTTGGCTTACAAATTTGTACTTGGTACTGACAGAGGTCTGTTTTTTTGTTTTGCTAGATTCATGTGGTATTAGGCTGAACAGCCAGCCTCTTAGGATATGGCAGTTTGTGACAAGGGAGAAGGAGAAAAACCATTTTATTTTCCATGTTCCCAGTATACTGTGAATTCTGCCTGCCTTCCTCTTCCCCCTTTACCAGGATGAGAAGATGAGACAGTCACAAAGGAAGAAGATGGAAGCCAAAGTCCCAAATAGGATGGTCAGACAGTTGCTTATTCTCTCTTTCTGACCCTTTTAACGTGTGTCAAAGCAAGGGTAAAGAGGTGTCTGTAGGTGCTGCAGGTGGCCAGAGTCATGATTAAGAGTTGCTTGTATTTCCCCTGGTCTCTGCATGCAGAGCTGGCATTGGAGCAGTCAGTTGTAGCACCAGCAAGCTGCCCAACTGAATCTGCATGGTGGGCTGGCATGCTGAAACATTTTGCTGCCTGAATCAGAAAAGCCAAAGGGCAGCTGCTTCATTCTAGAATGGCACAGGACACACTGGAGACCTTTGCCTCTCTCACTCACTAGACAAATGTCTAATGATCTTATTTATCCTATTTGATTTTTCTGTATAGTCTGATTTATGAAGCATCAGTTGCGGGCCTTGGTGGGAATTCATGGAGTGGCTCCAATGCCATTCTGATTTGTTAGTGGCAGGGAAGCTCAGATACTTGTGAACTGCTTTATATACGAGTTCCTGAATAGTTTGAATCTAATCACTTCACATAAAACCTAACTCTTGCAGTCATACGCTATCTACTGCTTGGACATTGTGGGGGACAATGCAAGTGACATGATTAGAGGATGATCTTGCTGGCGTCTCACAGCAATAAAAAGTCATATGTGCCCTGCCTGTTCAGCCATGCCTTAGAAATAGGGTTGTCAAAAATGTGCTTGTGGCTGGTCTTAAAAGTTACTGTGGAACAACAGGGAAAAGGTGGTCTCTGGTAGACAGAGCCCTAAACTTGCTGCGAATAGGATCATGGGAAATGTCAATTCTGCATAAGAACATAAGAAGAGCCTGCTGGCTCAGGCCAAGGAGCCATCTAGTCCAGTCTCCTGTTCGCCCAGTGGCCAACCAGGTGCCTGGGGGAAACCAGGAAGCAGAACCTGAGCGCAAGAGCATCTCTCCCCTTCTGTGGTTTCCAGCGGCTGGTATTAGGAAGCCTTGCTGCCTCCATCCTGGCTAGTATCACGGAGAGACCTCTCCTCCTCTTTTAAAGCCATCTAAGTCAGTGGCCATCGCTGCCTCCTGGGGGAGCAAGTTCCATAGTCTACACACTGTATGAAGTACTTTTTAAAAATCTGTCTTGAGTCTTCCAACGTTCAACTTCACTGGATGTTCCCAATGAGCTCTAGTGTTATGAAGAGGGGAAAAACCTCTCTCTATCCCCTTTCTCCCTCCTTGCATAATTGTATAAACTTTGATCATGTCGCCTCTTACTCACCTTTTCTCTAAAAAGTTCCAAATGCTGCAATCTTTCTTCATTCCATTGATCATTTGGGTGGGTTTTGTTTTGTTTTGTATTGAAACTCTTCCAATACTACTGCATGTGGCAAATGCTAAGGTTGGAATTATAGGAATCAGGATTGGAAATAAAATAATAAAGGGTAGCCGTACACGAGTATGCAATAATAATGTAGGCCCAGAGTTGCAGAGGTGTGAATGGCAATTGCTATATCTCAACCCAAGGGATCCTTAGAGGTGAGAAGATGACTAACAACCAATAAACTCCGTCGTCCAGAGGTACCCATAGTTGTCTAGCGCAGGGGTCAGCAAACTTTCAGCAGGAGACTATCCCTCAGACCTTGTGGGGGGCTGGACTATATTTTTTTGGGGGGGGGGGAATGAACGAATTCCACAAATATTTTTTTTAAAAAAATAATATTTATTGCTTTTAAACCTTACAAGCAAGAAGAAAAAGAAAAGGAGAAAAAAGAAGAAAAAAACGAAAGAAAAAACAATACAATATATAAACAATACACCACACAACATTAACGCATTAAACTAAACAAAACAGAACAAAAACAATTTTAAAAACATACATCATACCATTTCAATGCCTTATCTTTCATTCCCTTGTTTCATCGACTTCCTCTCACCTCCCTTTTTGTATTCCATTTCTATTAATTGTTTCAGCAATTCTTTTCCATCTTTCACTATTTTCTGTCATATAAATATCTTAACTTATTTTAACCTTATTTTCCATTAATACTATAATACTTATTTATGCTTAACTCCTTATAACACTTCTACTAAAGCCATATAATTTCATTCCAACATTTTTCTAGCACTCATAAATTTTACCATATTTCTATAAATAAACTTTAAACTTTTTCCAATCTTCTTCCACCGTCTCTTCTCCCTGGTCTTGGATTCTGCCAGTCATTTCCGTCAATTCCATATAGTCCATCAACCTGGTGATCTTCTGTCCGAGGCTCTTAACTCTTTTCCAGGTCCCTTCTGCAAGTCTTCTTCGTATTTATACATACACTTTACTTTGTCTTCTGCTGATCTTGTTCTTAATTTCCTTTCTTTGATGCTGAAGAGTAGGTCTCGGGGGAGCTCCAACCTAGCAATGTTTTTATTCCTTCTCGACATCTCATCCACACCTCCGTGGTTAAAACTAAAATCCAAAAGATATTTCAGGACGTGTTTCAAAATCCCTCCAAATCTGAAGGTCCCCACAACTCCCATTTCCTTCTGACCCAGGTCCAGATCCCAAAGGTCAATAAATCCCTGCATGAGATGATCTATCCAACTTTCCTTCTCCAGTCCATGCAGGGTTCCAATCTGACTTTCTCTGAATTCAATCATAGAGGGCAACAACTTGTAGTCATCAAATTGCCTCTGTAAGGCTGGGGCTCTCTCCCTCTCCACTTGTATTACTTCAGGTTCAACAACCACAACTTTCTCCCTCGCTTTCTCCACCATTTGGCATGTCAGAGTAGATTCCTGTATCGGTTCCTGAATAGTTTGTGTGTAGATGTTCACTTTTTGTCCCAAATTAGTCACTTTTTGTCCCAAAATATCAATTTTAATATTCATCACATCCGTCTTCTTATGGAGCTGTTCCAATGACTGACTTATCTTGCATAGTGCAATCACTAAGGCTTCTTCTGTCGACATTCTCAAGCGATCCAAGGTCAATCTCACGGTTTTCTCTTGCAGCTGGAGATTCCACCAGCCCAACTATTGTAACAATTTCAAAAGCTCCCTCTAGAGGGAAACAATTTCTGTTTGTATCAATCCTTTTAAGCACAGTTCAAGCAGTAAAATTAGTTTCAATTTTCAGCTACTTTTACTCCTTTTTAAATGCAGAAGGAGACAATGGAAACAATGTATTTCTCTTATTTAACTACCTGTCACAGTCAATGAACTTTCCCAAAAATGTCAATCTTACTAGCAGTCCGTTTCCAGGTTCAGAGCGGTGGTGATCCAACTTTCTTCACTCTCTCCTGCAGGCTTACATGATCCAAAATTTTCCCCCTCTTCTCCTGCCTCCAAGGGGGGTTTAATGATTTTAGCCGATGGAAGTTTAATCCTTTACATAGGACTTTCCAAGACTTTAGCTTGCAAATTCTTTGCTTCAATCTATTTACAAAAGGGGAAGGCGGACTTCCTGTTTGAAACCTCCCCATTTCGGTGCCAAATTAAGATGTTTAAAAATCCAATTTTCCATTCTACTCACGGGTAGTTGTTTAGAATCAAATTGTCCACAGGAAAAAGTCAGCGCTCTCCGGCAACAGCGGCTTCACTCTGTGAAAGAAGCAGTCAATTCGAAGCACCGCGCTGCTCACCCCACATCGCTCCGGATCCCCGAAACCGGGTCTCCCCGCGAGTAGGGGAGGCGCAAAAGGTGCCAGCCGAATCCCACGTTCACAGGCTTCTCCCGCCTGTGATTTTTAGTGGGTCTCCGCCTTCGCCGTGGCGGCCAGACCCTGAATTCCATGGAGCAAGTTCCTCCCGATCAGAGAAATTCCGCCATTGCCGGAGGCGCTAACCCGGAAGTCTCGAACGAATTCCACAAATAACCCAGAGATGCATTTTAAATTAAAGCACACATTCCACTCATGTAAAAACACGCTGATTTCTGGACCGTCCACGGGCCGGATTTAGAATGTGATTGGGCTGGATCCAGCCCCCAGGCCTTAGTTTGCCTACCCATGGTCTACATATGGAACAACCATTATAGCACTGGCTTGGTACTATTTTCAAAGCTCAAAAGTGCTGCTTTGGACTTACAGGGCCTGGACCCACCTTTCTATGGAGACTGGGAGTACAAAGATGAAGATTGTTGGGGGAGATAACAGATCCTAGCAGCACTTGGTAAGAAAGAAGAAGAAAAGCCTCTCACTAAATAAACTCCAGAGCAGGAATACGGACCTCTTTCCCATCTATTTCCCAAACTTATTTATGATGCCTTTATTGGTGTCAGGCTTTCTATCCTCTACAGCACAGGAAAAGGAAAAATGTGTCCTCATAAAACAGTGGTCTAAAGGGGAGGGTGCATTTTCTGGGAGATTATCCCTTGAAAGCCATATGCCAACTAAAGGCACGCGCACACACACACACACACACACACACACACACACACAGATTGCCACCAGTATTGTTTATGGAGAATCTCAAGTGAGAGAAAAATAATGTGGGGCAGTGATCTTTTAATCCCCCCCCCCTCATTCACCTATGTGAAAGCAGGCTGAGGGTGGCACAAACTTAGGCCAGAGGTTAAATTCTGGTGCCTGGCAGCCCTTTGAGACCATCACCTCCCTGATACTCCATCACAGCTTTTCAAATCAACAGCACACCTTCCTAATGGTACTATGTGTGTATGTACGTACACACACATTATCTCTCTGTGTGTCTATGTAGAGAGAGAGGTGTGAAGTTGGGTGTTTTAATAAGTGCCTCATTGCCTGCCCTGAGACTCGGTGGAGGTTGGTCCATGGTGGCAAATAGGGTTCTGGCCCAGCAACTTCAGCCTTCGATTCCTCCCAGCCCACCTGCCTTTACTTGGAATCAGTATAGAGGGTGTTTCTGGCTGCCACCTTCCTCCTCGGTCTCAGTGCTGCCCTTGTAGAACTAGCAGGCTGGCACTAGAATCAATGGACTCTGTTTCTACCTACTGCTTACATATCTCCCTGTCTTCTGCCCTGCCGGTCCCAGTGGACACAAGCCTCCGCAGCTAAACCTTTCTACTTGGGCAGGAAATAAACAGAACAAGCAACACTGTAGAAAGAAGTCCTTGCCAACACCCCTGCCGGCCCTCTTGCACATGAAGGGAGGCTGGAGAAGTTTCTGTGTGCAGCTTTTTATTTCAGATCCAGCAATTTAAAACCCCTCTGCCATTGCAGCCATGGCTAATGTTATGTACTTTGACTGTTAAGTTTATAAAAAAATTGGCATGTGACGATTGTGGACTAATTCACTGAGACCAGAGCTGGCGCTTGCTCAGCTGGGTAAAAAAGCAGAAGGCAAAATGGAACTGCAGCACATCGCAGATCTTGGACCAAAAGTGACCAGTAAGCCGGTGGAAAGGTGCCCATTGTGCCAGCTCCTGGTCCCACAGCTTGAGGCTTACAAAGCCCAGGCAAGAGACCAATCCTAGCACCAGGATCCAAGCCGACCGGGCATTACCCAAATGTCTCTGCGCCTTCAGTGCTCTCCAAACAATTATAAATATATGTCCACTCAATGCAATCTCAAAGCCTTGGGGGTGAAGCAATGCCAGAACATAGCTCATCAGTGAAGCTGCTTCCATGGCCAGGAAAGTGCCTGGTTGCCACCCGTGCTCCAGAAAGTGACACCAGACAACACCCCAAGCAAAAATTGGCAATGTCAACCACTGATCTAAGACAGCTGCCCAGTGATGCTGTGTCCAGAGTCGCACCCATTGTACAGGCCCATATGCAAGCGCCATAAGGGCAAAGAGCTCCTGGAGGTAGCATGCCTGACCTCTCTCGTCACCTGAAGGCAGCCAGTGCCAGCCCAGAAAGATGTAGGCCAAGTTGACTAAACAATTGGCAGGCATAGCCAGTACAGGAGGCAATCCTGACACAGTTGGTTCAGCATAGTACTCGTACCCAACTTCCGTGTGAACACCGTCAAAGACTCCTGAAGCCACAAGTCCCACACACAGCAGGAGACCTCCAGACACCAGCAAGAGAGGTTCTCTGCCTCCTGGTTTCCTCACAGTCCTTTCCGAAGTTCTGGAGGGTTCTTCCGGAATGATGGCCGAACTGCTCCTGCAGCAACTGTTCTGCTGTAACATGTTGCTTGCTTTGGCAAAAGCCTCCCAAATGCAATTCACAGGTGGTGCGAGGCAGGCTTCCGAGCCCGGTGTTTTCCTATCCCAGTGTGGACTTTGATTCTCCTTCCCCTACAAACAGCACAAAAAAGGCGGAGTGAATGGGCATTCATGACCAAGAGGGACAGCTGTGCTCTTATCTGACAAGTTTAATGCATTATTGGCCTTTTCTCTTCTTCACTCCACCCCTCCCCTCCCCCCCCCCAGAGCAGAGATTGGTGCCTGTGTAGAACTACTTACTTGCATAGGCCCTCTCGGTTTCCTTGGCAGCCGCTCCAGTCACGCTGCTTCCCGTGAATGTGGTTATGAAACAGCTGCAGCGGCAGGATTGGCTGCTGGTGACATCACGGCACAGCGGGGGTAAGGTTGCTTCCTTCCCAAGGTCTTGTGTTTTGTAACCATGGGGACAGCAGCTGCCAGCCTCTAGGTGGTCCCTTGGGTTAGGCCTGCAAGACATCCTGTAGCTGGATCTTTACTGCAGAGGCCCTGCTCCCAGCGCCTTTAAAAGAACCTCTGCAGCACCCGTGTCAGTTCTTCAAAAACGACATAATACAAAACAAAACAACCCACCACACAAGAAGTACCGAGTCTAAATATCATTCAGGAAGTGTTTGGTTATCAAGTTTCTTTGGATATGAGGGCAGTATTAATGAGGAATGTTATTTATTATATTTATAGCTTACCTTTCCGCTAAGAAGGTAAAGGCAGTTTGCATTTTATCCTTGCAACAGCCCCATGAAGCAGGTTAGGTACAGGAAGAAGGTGGCTGGCCTAGAGTCACCCAGGCAGCTTCAGGGCTGAGAGCAGCAATTTGAACCAGGGCAAGTGGATCCCTAACATTTTCTCCCCTGGACCTCTTAAAAACTGCTGAGGGTCTTAATGATTTTTCTGTAGCAACTGTAATGCGCTTTGCTAGATGCTGCATGGTTTTTAATTCTGTTTTCATTGCTTCTTTTACTTCTTAAGTACAGTGTTCTATTTATTCTATTCCACAGAAGTCAAATTGTAGTGCAATAAAATAAGAAATAAAAGCAATAAAAATGCAATTTAAACTCATTATGAATATTTAACACAATAGATGTGTGGTCTTCCATTTTCAGTCACAAATCTAGAGACATGCAGTGGACCACCTGAATGAAGCTTGCGGGTAACAGTTTGGAAACCTCTGAACTAGAGTCTTTCTAGCCCCAATGTGTGACACACTGGCTCTCTTAGTTTAGGACATGTCCCTTTAAATGTGCAGTTTAAAGGGTGCTTTAAATGAGAGAAGGAATGAATTTTTAAGTCTTTTAAACAAATATATTCAGATTTTAATTCATCATTAACAAAAAGGGAAGGGAAAATGAGAAGCATCAGACTCTGGCTGAAATCCTGTACCCAGTTTCCTGGAAGTAAGCCCTATGCAACTAAATGGGACATAGTTACATCTATAAGATGATGATCTTAAAACTATTATAACATATTCTTCAACATCTGTCATGACTCTTTTAACCGATGAACATGTCCAAAATATCACCAAAATCTGTTTCTCACCAGCCCTAGTTTTAAGATAGCCAGCCTTTCCCCCCATTAAATCTACATCCCAACCAGCTCTGGAGTATTGGAATGCAGTGGTACCTCGAGTTAAGAATTTGTTCTGGAGGTCCATTCTTAACCTGATGTACCACTTTAGTTAATGGGGCCTCCCGCTGCTGGTGCGCGATTTCTGTTCTCATCCTGAAGCAAAGTTCTTAACCCGAGGTACTATTTCTGGGTTAGCAAAGTCTGTAACCTGAAGCGTCTGCAACCTGAGGTACCACTGTAGTCACAACTTTCCCCATGCTTTTGTTAGACATATCTTTGTTGCTAATTAGAAAAGCATGTTGTTCACAAGTTATATATTTTGAAAGATGTCCTTTGGCTGCAGAAGTCAAGCCCATGCACCACAAAACCATTGTCAATGCGCTTTCGGGGGAGGGGCACCTTGCGTGAAAGGGATGCAATAGAACTGGGAAGTATTGCACTTTGTGTGGAGCACACGACAAAAAGTGTGTTCACACCATGACAAATATGAATAAAATACTACATGTGTCTAAACCCCCAAGGATGGTAACATACAGACATTTGTGACTTTCTGATTCATGTTCATTATTCACCCCCAAACATCTTGAATGTTTACTTTAAAAATGAAATACTGTTGGGGGACTTTAGTGTTCTGCTATTATAATTGTTTTGTCAGTGCAAGCATTTCTGTTTGTCAGATGGAATAATCCCCCTCTCCTCCCCGGCTCGCTCTTCTGGGGGTTCTCTTGACCCTCGAGAGCAGATCTGTGGGAGGCCGGGAAAGTCTACTTGCATTAGCCAATGTTATTGCGCTGGCTTCCAATAGTTAGCCGGGCATAAGCCCCAGGTTTTTTCAACTTTGTTGAAAATGATTTCACTTTCCCTATAAAATAGAATGGGGACTCTGTAGCCCCCCAGATCCTCTTGGACCCCAACTTCCATCACCCCAGATAGCATGGCCAGCACTCAAAGATGATGGGAGTTGTAGTCCAGCAATGCCTGGAAAGTTGCAGGCTCCCCATCCCTGCTATAAAAAATAATTCAAGGGACTGGCCCATGACATTTAAGAAAATTCCAATTAACACTTGCTCTCCTCCCAGCAAGTGGAAAGATCAACCTAGAAAGTGTCTTCTGCAATCCCCACTGAAATGAGTAGCATAGAGCAGTGCACAACCTCTTGAAGGAGGCTGTTCCACTGTTGAACAGCTCTTACAGAAAGTTCTTCCTGATATTTACTGGTAGTTGGAATCTCCTTTCTTGTAACTCGAATCCATTGGTTCATGTTGTACCCTCCAGAGCAGGTAAAAACAAGCTTGCTCCATCTTCCATGTGAAAGCTCTTGAGATATTTGAAGATGCCTACCATATCTCCTATTTGCCAGGTTAAACCTACCCAGCTCTTTCAACCATTCCTCAACAGGCTTGGTTTCCAGACCCTTGATCATCTTGGTCGCCCTCATCTGCACACATTCCAACTTGTCAATATCCTTCTTAAATTGTGGCATCCAGGTGTGGTCTGACCAAGGCAGAATAGAGGAGGACTATTACTTCCCTTGATCGGGACACTAGACTTTTTTTGCTGTTGCATCGCACTGTTGACTCATGTTCAGCTTGTGGTCCACTAAGACCCCTAGGTCCCTTTCACATGTACTACTGACAAGCCAGGTGTCCCCCATCTTGTATTAGTGCAGCAGCTTCTTCCTACCTAAGTGTAGAACCTTGAATTTGTCCCTCTTGAAATTTATTTAGTTAGTGGACTTCTGGGGAGGAACCATGGTGGATTAAATGTATCCTGTTGAAACTCCATCGACAGAGATAGTTATGTAGTGACTGATGACAGCCAAGCCATAAATCTAGGTTATTGAATTATCTCCGAAGAATAAACACAACAGGGATTAACTTCCAGTGCTCTGAAAAGGCTGCTTTCTCACTGAGGGACAAAGAAACTTTCAAGAGACTCAGATGGGGTGAGTGACTGAGAACAGAAGAACCGTAATCTTGCCCAAACACCGCATAATACAGTGGTGCCCCGCAAGACGAATGCCTCGCTAAACGAAAAACCCGCAAGCCGAAAGGGTTTTCCGATTTTTTAGCGGCTTCGCAAGACGAATTTCCCTATGGGCTTGCTTCGCAAAACGAAAGCCCATAGGGAAATCTCCGGGGACAGCGGGGAACCCTCCTCCCACCGCAAGCCCCGGGAAGAGAGGAGAAGCTGTCCTGAAGGCTTGCGGCGGGAGGTCCGGGAACAGAGGAGAAGGCGCGCAGCTTCTCCTCTCTTCCCGGGGCTTGCGGTGGGAGGAGGGTTTTTCCTCCCCACCGCCAACATTCAGAAGGCTGTTCTGAAGGCTGGCGGTGGGAAGAAAAGCCCTTCTCCCGCCTCCAGCCTTCAGAAGAGTTCCCCGCAGGGCTCCCCAAGCTGTGAATGTCTACCGCGCGCGAGCGCCCCTCGTGCGGGGCAGCAGGCTGCTATCCGCAGCTTGGAGAGCCCTGTGGGGAAGTCCGGCAGGGCTCCCCAAGCTGCAGATGTCTGCCCCGCCCGAGGGGCACTCTGCTTAAGAGCGCCCCTCGTGCGGGGCAGCAGGCTGCTATCCGCAGCTTGGAGAGCCCTGTGGGGAAGTCAGGGCTCCCCAAGCTGCAGATGTCTGCCCCGCCCGAGGGGCGCTCTGCTTAAGAGCGCCCCTCGTGCGGGGCAGCAGGCTGCTATCCGCAGCTTGGAGAGCCCTGTGGGGAAGTCCGGCAGGGCTCCCCAAGCTGCAGATGTCTGCCCCGCCCGAGGGGCGCTCTGCTTAAGAGCGCCCCTCGTGCGGGGCAGCAGGCTGCTATCCGCAGCTTGGAGAGCCCTGTGGGGAAGTCCGGCAGGGCTCCCCAAGCTGCAGATGTCTGCCCCGCCCGAGGGGCGCTCTGCTTAAGAGCGCCCCTCGTGCAGGGCAGCAGGCTGCTATCCGCAGCTTGGAGAGCCCTGTGGGGAAGTCAGGGCTCCCCAAGCTGCAGATGTCTGCCCCGCCCGAGGGGCGCTCTGCTTAAGAGCGCCCCTCGTGCGGGGCAGCAGGCTGCTATCCGCAGCTTGGAGAGCCCTGTGGGGAAGTCCGGCAGGGCTCCCCAAGCTGCAGATGTCTGCCCCGGGAGAGGGGCGCTCTGCTTCAGAGCGTCCCTCGCACCCGGCAGCAGGCTGCTATTCGCAGCCTAGGCAGCCCTGCAGGAACTCTTCTGAAGGCTGGCGGCGGGAGAAGGGCTTTTTTTCCCACCGCCAGCCTTCAGAAGGCTGTTCTGAAGCCTGGCGGTGGGGAGAAAAGTCCTCCCCCCCCCCAGCCTTCAGAAGAGGTCCGGGGAAAGACTGTCCCCGGACCTGGTCTGAAGGCGGTCTCCCTAGGAACGCATTAATTGATTTTCAATGCATTCCTATGGGAAACCGTGCTTCGCAAGACGAAAAACTCGCAAGACGAAAAAACTTGCGGAACGAATTAATTTCGTCTTGCGAGGCACCACTGTAGCCCTAAAGGTCAATCCTTAGGGCAAAGATTGACTAAACCTCTCTTTCTTCAATTAATTCTGAATCTGCTATAAATTATCACTGAGACTATCTCTCTGCCAGTTAAAATGTACATCTGAAATATGACCCAACTGCTGTCTTAAGATGAGATGGCACTAAGAGGATGAAAACAAAACAAAAATTATGGTTTAATCATACATATCTAAGAAAGATTCTAAACAGCTAAGAGGCGATCCAAGTTTCAGGAATTTTCATTTAATTTTGTTCTATTTTTAATCCTCCACTTCACTGGTGAATGTGCTGATTATGTGTTGCTGTGAGAGAGGAATGCTAGAAATGTATTTCTGATAAGCAAGGACTGTGTGGATCTTAGAGAAAGCACTCAGTATGATGAAATACTGAAAAAAAAACTTCACTGACTGTTGGTTTCATGCAGCAACTACTGAATGAGCAATTGAAAGAGCTCAGAACGGAGATGCATAAAATGGTGAATAAAAATGGAATGGACAAAGCTGAGGCTGAAGAAGTCACAGAGTGTTTTGGGGAAAAACACTGATGGAGGATTGCCAGAACAGGAGAATGGAATGGCAAAGCTGGAGGTAGTAGATGATGAAATGGACAGGACCTCCACACAGGTGCCTGGATGAGTGAAACAGCCAAATGATGAAGTTATGATGTTGGAGGAGTAGAATGAAACCATGGACAGAGAGATTAAGAAATACCCAGAGCTGGCAGAGACATTGATGAGAAAGAAAAGACTGTGCATATAATTTGGAGTGAAATTAAGAGGGGAAAGCTCCTAAGCCTCTGGCAACACTTTTGGAAAAAGAATGGAAGAAGAGGAAATGGAAGCCATTAAAAAAGAAAAAGATGGAAAACCTAAGCCAACAGGAAATGGGATTGGAAGATATGGATCTGGGTGTGAATTGGGGAATATACAATAAGTAAATAACTATGGGTTACTGTTTCAATATATGAATGCAGAGAAGAGACTTCTGGGGGAATAAAAATCAAGGATTTATTGTTTCTCAATATTGGATGTAAAGTCGTTATTTTGGATTGGGGAAACAATATTGTTGACTTTTATCGATAATAGTAATTGAAAAACCTCTTTTAGACTTTTTGTGTGGAAGGGAAAATGAATGAGCTTGCAATACCTGGACTTGAAAACTGGAAAAACATTGCCTAGCAGAAGGAGAAACAGCTGAACAGTTTTTTTATGTTCTCTGATCTGGGTTAATGAGGGGACTGCACACAGGTGGAGGTGATGGGTGGTTGGTGAGAGAGAGGCAGGGAAAGGAAGATTTCCCAAGATGGGAGGCTGGGAGAAGAAACAGAAGCTCCCAGGTAACAGCTGGGAGGGTTCACCTCTTTCTGTGTGGGACAAGAGCTAAGATCTACCTGTGAGAAATGAGATTCATCTGGCATGACTTGCTGTAGGATGCAGTGCCATGAGTAGAATTTCCCCAGATGAGCAAAGTGATCTTGCAGTCTTCCGGGCAACCTGGTCCCAAGTTGTACAGGGTTTTATTTGTTAACAAGACCCCGAATCTAGCCCGGTAGCTGATCAGCAACCAGTGCAGTTCCCTCAGTGCACATGTATGTGTGTGCAGGTATTCCACTCAACCTCACTGCAGCATTGTGCACCAATAGCACAGAAAGACCGAAATAGAGTGCATTACAGTAGTCCAGTTGTGAGGACTATTACATGAATCACAGTGACTAAGCTATCCCTGTTGAAGAAATGGTACAACTGGCATACCAGCCTAAGGTGATAATAGGCATTCCATGTCACAGAGGTCACCTGAGCATGGCAGGAGATCAATTTAGTAACACCATCGTATTATGGGCCTGTTCCTCCAGAGGGCATGCAACCCCATCCAGAACAGGTGAACTCCTTGGGCATGGGCATGGGAACTGCTTACCCCCAGTGTCTCCATCTCACCAGGATTCAGCCCCAGTTTGTTGGCCCTCACAGTGTCTCACTGCATCCAGGCACTGGTTTAAAACAGTCACAGTCTCTCCCGATTCAGATGTTATGGAGAAACAGAGGTGGGTGTCATCAGCATACAGATGACACTGCACCCCAAATCTCCTAATGACTGCTTCCAACAGCTTCAAATCAATATTAAACAGAACAGGGCTTTGCCTTTGTGCATCAAGCATGTTCAGATGGGGGACAAGAGATAATCTCTCACTGCTACTGGGGTGCTTCTCCCTGTATCTGTTCTCATGCCCAATTGCCACCTGCTACCCAGGAAACTGCCACAGCTGCAGGGTTTGATATGGCTCAGCATCCACTTCCCACCCCACAAACTAGGGCAGGAAACCCACAGCTGCAGAGATGGGTTAGCAAAACTGGAGGTAGGTCAAGGAGGCCTCACCTCTCCACTACCTGAGGCTCAGCTTAACCTTTTCTCTAGCCTTGCTCCTGTGTTTGTAACTGCTGTCTGACATTTAAAAGACGAGACTTTTTTCTAGCATGTATAGCGATAACTTAGGGAGGAAAGCTTTGCCTACTGAAGCATTGTGTACCAAGTGCAGTAAAACAAAAATACAAAATTTAGCAACCTTTGAGGGCAATATGGCAATTCAGAAATGCTGTGTTAGCATGCACTGGGCAGCTGCTGTGTTAACATGCACTGGGCAGCTGCACATGGATTCCTAATCTCTCTGTAAGACTCAGTGCCCAGCATTCTCTCACAGCATGACTATGAACCTTGAACCTCCACATGGGCCTAAGCCAGTGTTTCCCAACTGGTGTGCCGTGGGAGGGCACACTCATTGAAATTAGAATTAGACTTTTGCCCCCCACCCGCCTTCAGAAGAGGTCCAGGACCTCTTTGCTCCCCCCTGCCTGCCTTCCCGGGAGAGCGGAGAAACGCAGCGTGTTTCTCCGCTGTCCCGGACAGCTTTTGAAGGCAGGCAGAGGGGAGCAAAGACTTTCGCCCCCCGCCCGCCTTCAGAAGAGGTCCAGGGCCTCTTCTGAAGGCGGGCGGGGGGCAAAGGTCTTTGCTCCCCCGTGCCTGCCTTCCCGGGAGAGCGGAAAGTCTTTGCTCCCCCCCTTCAAAAGCCGTCCGGGACAGAGGAGAAACGTGCTGCGTTTCTACGCTCTCCCGGGAAGGCAGGCAGGGGGAGCAAAGACTTTTGCCCCCCGCCAGCCTTCAGAAGAGGTCCTGGACCTCTTCTGAAGGCGGGCGGGGGGCAAAAGTCTTTGCTCCCCCCGCCTGCCTTCAAAAGCCGTCCAGGACAGCGGAGAAACACGCTGCTTTTCTCCGCTCTCCCGGGAAGGCAGGCAGGGGGGGAGCAAGGACTTTTGCCCCCCGCCCGCCTTCAGAAGAGGTCCTGGACCTCTTCTGAATGCGGGCGGGGGGCGAAAGTCTTTGCTCCCCTCTGCCTGCCTTCAAAAGCTGTCCGGGACAGCGGAGAAACACGCTGCGTTTCTCCGCTCTCCCGGGAAGGCAGGCAGGGGGGAGCAAAGACTTTCACCCCCCGCCAGCCTTCAGAAGAGGTCCTGGACCTCTTCTGAAGGCGGGCGGGGGAACAAAAGTCTTTGCTCCCCCCGCCTGCCTTCAAAAGCCGTCCAGGATAGCGGGAAGTGCTTCCCTGCTATCCCGGACTGCTTTTAAAATGCTGGCGGTGGGGAGCAAAGCCTTTCGGCCCCCGCCGGCCTTCCTGGACCTCTTCTGAAGGCCGGAGGGGGGGGAAGGCTTTGCTCCCCACCGCCAGCATTTAAAAGAGGTCCCTGGAGATTTCCCTATAGGCTTTCTTCTTGCGAAGCAAGCCCATAGGGAAATTCATCTTGCGAAGTGCCTCAAAAAACGGAAAACCCTTTCCTCTTGCGGGTTTTCAGTCTTGCGAGGCATTCGTCTTGCGGGGCACCACTGTATATATAGTCAATATAGGCACAGAGTTAATTTTTTAAACATTTTCTAATGGTGGTGTGCCTCGAGATTTTTTTCATGAAACAAGTGTGCCTTTGCCCAAAAAAGGTTGGGAAACACTGGCCTAAGCAGACACAAGAACCCCAGTGGCATTCTCCAGCGTGCCTTTTAGCTTTCTCCTATATAAAGGAACAATTGCCACTTTCTGCTATGAGGAAAGAGTAAGACACCCAAGGATACAATTGTTGTGAGAGCAAACACCTGCCCTCCAGCCCTGGCTCTCGGTGGCTTTGCTCTCATTTACAGGGACCTGCAGGAGGGACTGCACCCTCTCATGACTTTGCAGCAAACAAGCTCTCGGACTCCCCTCACACTTAACCCTCATTTTGCTAAGTACTGTGGTTTTTTAGCATCTGAAACTAGCAGGTGTTGAAACTGATTGAACACCCCTTCTGCCTTTCTTGCTATTTCTTTTGTAATGGTTTTTAAACATACAGTGGTACCTCAGGTTAAGTACTTAATTCGTCCCGGAGGTCCGTACTTAACCTGAAACTGTTCTTAATCTGAAGCACAACTTTAGCTAATGGGGCCTCCTGCTGCCGCCGGAGCACGATTTCTGTTCTCATCCTGAAGCAAAGTTCTTAACCTGAAGCACTAATTCTGGGTTAGCGGAGTCTGTAACCTGAAGCATCTGTAGTCCGAGGTACCACTGTATATATATCAGCAACTTTCCCCCCAGTTCAGGGCGAGCATTTAGTTTTAAACACAGGATTGACTGTTAATGTATTTGTTGTTGTTGTTCTAGATTAGGAAGAACACCACAGAACCCATTGTGTATCACATTGGTTTTGCTTTATTCGTAGCAATGACTGGATTTGGATTGCATTCCTATGTCTGCTGAGAGTAAGCGCAACTGCACTCAAAGGGACCGATTTCAGAGCAGACATATATCGAACTGTGCTATGAATCAGATGCAACTTCTTGTCATGCACTTTCAGTCTTAAAAATGCTCTGATTCCCACTTGCTCAACGATATATCCAAATCTACATTTATTTGGGGGGGGGGAGCAAGTGCTGCTTATTTGCATGAAATGCTCCTCACACTGCTACCTTCCTAAAATGGCATACTATGGCCACAAAACATATATGTACTCCCCCCCCCCCAATATACTGCGCGTCGAGTTTGCTACAGAAACAAGCAAACCAGGCGGCTCCCTGCCTGAGCAAGCAAGCGTAGGAGGGGAGGATAGTCACAAATGCAGCTAATTGTGGCTACAACATTTCCCGCTCCACATCCCCCCCCCCCCAAAAAAAAACCCTGCCGGCGACTTTTCGTAAAGGAGACAGCATCGAGGGACCCTTTATCAGTACAGTAGTATTACTTAAACCGAAACACAACGCTTGCAGTCCTGGCCACCCCGACCTGGGCCTAAGCTTCATTGAACGCACTTACTTCCGTGTAAGGCTGGGGGGGGGCGGTGTCGGGAACCGAACTTTTATTTAGGAAAGATTTAAGAGGCTGCAGCGCACCCCCTCGGCGTATTTACACGGAAGCAAATCCGTTCACTGGGGCTTCTTCTCGCCTGCGCATGCACAGGCTGGCAGCAGCAGAGGCCACGAGAGCAACAAAGGGTAGACTGTATTTGGAGAGGGAAGCTCAATTCCTTGCACCAAATGGCGAGGCGCCGACAAGGAGGAGGGGCTGCCGGGCGGGAAGCATCTGGAGCCTGCGCGCCGAGACGCGGCTGCCCTAATAATTTTTTTAAAATGCACCTTGGGCGCGCCGGCTCCGGAACCCCGCCTCGGAGCTCCTCGCAGCTGCTCGGGCGCCCAAACTCGCGTTGCGCGTCTTCCACAAACTGGGCCGCGTGTTCCAATCGCGCGGATCTCGCGGTGCTCTGTATCCTAGCAACCGGAGGTGTCTCGGCGCCATCTTGAGTAGGCACATCCGGCCAGCAGACAGCGGCCATCTTGAGGGACGGTCGCCCTCCCTCGAGAGCTTTAGGACGCCATCTTGAAAAGCCCGTATTATAAGCCGCCAAAGGGACGATTAGTAACACGCCATGTTTGTTCCCGCCTTCAGCATCCGAGCAATTTAGTACGTCAGCGCCATCTTGTTTGGCTTCTGATTCGAATGGTTCTCGCCATCTTGGATCCATTTTGAGAAGTGCCAGAGCTAGCGCCATTTTGGGAGGAAACCCCCCCCCCGCGCGTCATTGTACAGAGCAACTCGCAAGGAGCGGGAGCATCCAAGTAATTCAGCGCTGTGCCATGTTTATTCTTTCTCGACTACATCCGGGAACGTAGTACGGAGGCTTACTGGAACTAGGGTGAAGCCATTTTTGGACAGTGTTCCGCCCATCCGGGTATCCAAAAAGCAGCCATCTTGGATGCGTATATGTCTGCAGAAGGCACATACGGGTATACGGCGGCGCCATATTGAATCCCAGAACGCGGGGAGAGTTGTATACGGGCATTTGAAAAAGACGCCATTTTGGTCTTGTGTTTGAAAAGGCGGAGGCACATCCGGGCAATTTGTGGCGCCATATGTGTTTTCTGTTTTGTGACAGAATAGCAAAGGGGTGGAACCAAGATGGCAGCTTCCAGGAAAGCATGAAACCTAAAGTTTTGATAATTTGTACTCAGTACATAAGCACCGCCGGATCGGGGGTCGAGTAATTAAATCCAGAATGAGGTTCAGAAACGGGCAAGATGCAGCGAAAGCAAGAGAAGCAATTTTAAAGCAAAAGGCAGTGTGCCGGGACCCGGGGCGTGACTAATGGTGGGTGGGGGCAGCAGGTGGTTGAGGGGACTGACATGGACCATTAGGCCTCAAAGGGCAGAGCCACGCCATGTATTCAAAGCACGCGACCTCCCCCCCCAAGGACTCCTGGGAGCTGTAGTTTTCCCGTCACGGGGCGGCTATCCTCGGCTTCCTTAAACTATGAAGTGTTTGGGAGTTGCGGGGTGGAAGGAGTGCCACGCGCTTTATATGTGCACTGGACGTGCTTTAAAGGTCTGGCGCGAATCCGCTGCATCCGCCATTGGCACTGCGAGCAGAAATTTCTTTTCTCATGGAGGAGCGTTCACGTGCTTAAGCAAGATAAGCCCTTCATCTTTATCGAAGATGGCGGCGCCCACAGGGTTGCTATAGGAGAGGGAAGCGTATGGAGCCTCCCTGCAGCATTCGTGGCCGGCGTAAGCAAGGAGGCCAATTGCAGGCAGGAGGAGGGGCAGTTGTTGTTTTCACCCCAAAAAAGCAAAGAGGGCGGGGCTTCATGTTCAAAATGGCGACGCCCACATAAACGTTTTATCTAGGTACACAACTTATTGTTAGAAGTGGCTCCGGCGACTCGCGTTAAATTTACAAATTATTTTTTTTAAAAAAAAAAAGAGAGTAAGCGCGATGAAAATGCGGCGCGCAGTCTCCCGCACAAACGAAGCGAAGTCCGCAAAAGAAAAGAGGCGGAGCCCGAATGTCCACAAAGATGGCGGTGTCCAGGCTGCCCCGCCCACTCAAAATGGCGGCGCCCTGGTGGGAGGGGTTCCGTACGGAGACCTCGCCGTGGCCCCGCCCATCGCCGCTGCCGAGGAAGAGAGACTCCTCACAGGCGCAAGATGGCGGCTCCCAGGGCGGCGTGAAGGCGCCTGGAGCCCGCAGCTTGCCCATCGGTGCCGTACAGCGGGGGTGGATCGAGCGGCCCGTTGCGCCTGGAAGGCGGAGGGAGGGAGGCCTGGCTTAGGGCTCCGGGTCGCGGGGGCAGGCAGGGTCGGAGGGGGAGACGCGGCGGGTGGGGGGGACGAGGGGGAGGCGGCTTCTCCCTCCCTGCGGCCGCCATTTTCCGTCCGGGCAACACAAGATGGCGGCTCCCAGGGCCGGGCTCTGAGCGGGGGCCGGAGGGGGGCGGCAGAGGGGCCCTGCTGCGGGCGGGGTGGAGTAACTGCCCCGCGCGGGGTAGTTCCCTCGGAAGGGCAATTGGTAATAGTTTTTCGAAAGTGGGGAGGCAACTAGGAGGCAGTTTTTGTTTCGGCCCCCACCCCTCTTCCTGCCACACGGGGAGGGCGTTTGCCCCATAGGGAGGCTGCATTCCGGGGGGGCCGCGCCAGGCAATCCGAACTCGAGGAGCGGAGGGTTAGCAGCTCCTCCGCCAAGGGGCGCCTCCGCTCGCTCTCGGGGCAGCAACCTCCCTCCTCCCCCCACATAGGAAAGAAAAGAATAGGTATTTGCTTTTCCAATAGTTTCTTTTTTGTGGGGGTATACATTTCTCAGCATCTCATTTTCACAACTACTCCGAAGTAGTTTGTTGCAGCAAGGAAGTGACTCCGGCTTAGTTTCCGCGGTGAGGGTTGTTGTAGCAGTAGTAGTCAAGAGAGGACTTGGGGGGTGTTGTGCCCCATTTAAGGCGGGTGTTTTGACCAACCACCCTGGGAAAAAAGTGAAGCAGCCGTGTCTCCTACTCCCACTCTTACCTCGAAAGAGGTAGAGTGCATGTGGGTTGGAAGAGTGCCCCCCCCCGCTCCTTTTTTTAAACCACCTCTAGATAAAAACTGATAGGATTGCCTCTTTGTTGCGCGCTTTTAGAGGACTGATCGCTAGGAAGGAGACTTACACTTGGGAAGTGCTTTCCATGGCTGCCGCCTCTGCTATTGTCCCTAGTGGGGGCTCCCCAACAGGTGGCGGGACCACCCCCGGGCTGCTCCAGCCCCGCTGGAAGCGGGTGGTTGGGTGGTCAGGCCCCGTGCCTCGGCCCCGACATGGGCACAGAGCTGTGGCCATCAAAGAGCTGATTGTGGTCTTCGGAGGGGGCAACGAGGGCATCGTGGATGAGTTGCATGTCTATAACACAGGTAAGGGGGGTGAATGGGCAACAGCATCTAGGGTGTTCATAGGGTGAGGGCATTACCCCCATTTGTAGCCAAATCATGAAAAGCTTGCCTATAATAGATCCCAGAAAGACTTGTAATTCTCCAAGAAAGCACGAAGTAAAAACTCTCATATCTTGTGTAAATGTATATATGTATGTATAACTCCCACTTTTGTTTTAGGTTTAGGCTGCTAAGATTGCTATATTGTTTAACTCTTGCTCCCCCAAAGCTGCAAGTTGATATAGTAGGGTGTGTGGTAATAGAGGGGGGAAGAGCTAGAAGGTTGAAGTAGTTGTAAAGTCCCTCTTGTTCCTTTGCGGTTAAATTTCTTCCAGCCCTTTGGCTGTGATAATTGGCATGTGCTTGAGTCTTCTCGTTGTAGCCGTCTTCCGTTAGGTTGAAATCAAGGGACTTTACATTAGGAACTTTTCTTCCTCTGTGTTGGTGTCCGGAGAGGAGTAATTGAACTTTGGGGGTGCAGGAGGGCGTATCAGGGTATGTTGGCAGGGGAGCTCATCTCCCACTGGCAACATATCTTAAATGGATTGTCTTGTTGCAGCCACATGAGCCCCAATCATCAGTCTCAGTGGCACTGGGGAGACTGCGTGGTCTGGCAAAAACAGAGATGTGCCCCAGCTTGATTGAAAAAGAGAAATTCCCGAGAATTGTCTATCACGAAGCCAGTGCACCCAGCTTAGAATGCAGCTCAGGGTACCCTGAGGACACAAGTGCTTGCCTACTTTCAAGTTAACCCTAGTGTGTTGGAGGTAACTGTGCGATGTTTTCTGCCTCCTCCCAATGTCAACACCCTGGTTCCCACATGCATTCATGGGGGGGAGGCGCAGGCAGAGAAGCTTTTCTTCCCCCAAGGGCTTGGCGGGAAAAATTCAACTTTCAAATGCTGCAGCTTTTAACCCCTTGTTGTCTGGTATCTTTGCTCAAATATAGAGCGCGCACCAGTACAGTGCCTCTGAAAGTTGTGGTGGGTTCAGAGCAAATGCTGGAACATTCCACCCTGTAGCCATTTGGGAGGGGTCAAAGACCCTTATCTCCAGTGTCAAGAGTTGGAAACATTTACGCCTCATAGTGTCAGTTGTAGATTGAAGTTTGCTGAAACCCTTCCCAGGGCTGGCTTTAATCCCCCCCCCCCCCCCCCCGTGAGTGCTAACAGAAAAAGTCACTTTTTGCAAGCAGATTCCCACCCCTGATCTACTGTTCCTGTTCTTTATTGGGAGTCTGGGCTCAGGGTGGAGTCTGTTGGCTTCTTCAAACTAAGCTGCATGTGAGCACGTTGTGATGTGGGTTCTGTTTTCCTGCCAAAATGTAAGGATGGGGCAGGTGGGCCTCTGTTGTTCAGAAGCTCCTACTGCTCAGCTAGGGCATTATATACGCATTCTCGGAAGACACAATTGGTGTTCACTCTTTTTTCCCTTTTTTTGCAAGGCAGCAAAGGGGGGGGGGGTGAATTCATTTTCCCAGACCCGTTGTTGCAGCAGGCTTTCAGCCCAGGTGATATACCAGGATTAGTTTAGGGACATCTAGCCTGCCAGTGTAAGCTTGCAGCGTGATCTGAGTTCTTTAAATTACAAAAATAACAGTAGATTAAGAGGTTAGCTCTTAAGATTACCAAATTGAGTATTAATTGGAAGGGCTTTCTAGAAGTAGTCTTCATCAATGTTTTGATTTTGAACAGTATTAAAGGTTATTTCCTTTTCTGGATCAGAAGGTCCTTATTTAGTCTGAAAGGGTTACCATACCATCATTGCGTCTTCAGCCTAGTTTCCTGCACAGTATGGTGATTCCTCTGTTCCTGATCTATGGGTTATGTGGACTTCCTAGCTTAGAATGCACAATTTGGGATTAGTATGAACATTTTCTCTGCTACAGTGAAGCAGATTTTGACACTTGTGCCTTCATTTGTGTTACTCATATGAAATAGAGAAGAGTCCTCATTTTAAACAAAAAGCAACTTTGGATATTTTGGAACACAGAGATCTGAGTGGAATCTATAACAAGGCTTAAGATATTTTTTCCCCATGAAGGAAGAATTCTTCAAGAAGCTCAGGAAATGTCAAGTGTTTTTCCTTAGTGTTAAATTTAATTTCAAACTTTTTTCAATCCTAGTCATTTCATGCTACTGCTTCTTGTACTGCAAAATCAGTCTTTGCAGGCAAACAAAATGAAAGTGATGTTCGGAGACCTTCCTGGAAGCATTGGCTAGTTGTCAAAGCGAGGTGTTAAGAGGGGTGAAGGTGCTGGGTTGGTGTAACCTTCTTTGGGTAGTTCTGGTAGGCCTTCCAGCATAATAAGGTTTTGGTCATTGAGACTAGTTAAGTAGGGTTGCAGCTTAAATTCACTGCAGGAATAAATGTGTGGCCTGAAGCTGCATTGGGTTTGCAAGTGCATGTGGAAGGGAGTCTGTCTCTTCCTCCCGTCTTCTAGAGCTGCTGTGACTGGAGTCTTGCAGTGTAAGGAGAGCTGGGCAGGAGGGGTGGGGGCAGCTTCCTGATTGGCAGTTGCTTCTTCTCTCTGATTTGCCTGATAGGCTGCTTCCTCCCGCTCTGCTCACTGTAAACAGTTCCTCTGGCTGGCAGAAGCCTTGTGCTGCTGAGTGCTGCATCCACCAGGAGCACTGGGAAGGAATGCCTCCTCCCTCATTTTGACTTCTTTGCTTTTGTGGCCAAGATGTTTAGCTAGTAGAGTACTTCCTTTATTTCATTCTCACCAGACAGAGGTGAAGCCTCTTCGCTGAGAGGTTTTCCTGTTTCTGGGGTGCTTAGTGTAGGGCTTAAATGCCAGTAGAGGGCAAGGAAAGGGGTTCTGTTACAAATCATGTCATCCTCAGTCTGGAGACAAGGGAAGCAAGCCACTGCTGCAGTGAGTGCAT
Organism: Podarcis erhardii; assembly: GCF_964252035.2. Lineage (NCBI taxonomy): Eukaryota > Metazoa > Chordata > Lepidosauria > Squamata > Lacertidae > Podarcis > Podarcis erhardii. The sequence goes on from NC_138515.1 coordinate 2,149,245, forward strand.
GAAGACAGCTTAGGTCTTCAAATCAAGTGGTAATAGATATCTCATTACGTGGTGGATTGGCAGCCAAGGGGGTGGAGAGATGAGCCAGATTCACACATCTGTGCCTCCGCGGCTCAAGGTTGAGCCCTGCTTGCATCTGAGCAGAGTTTAAGGCAGCCCTTCTGACTCCCCTCTGCTTGTCTCTTAGCTACAAACCAGTGGTTCATCCCAGCTGTGCGGGGAGACATCCCTCCTGGTTGTGCGGCCTATGGCTTCGTTTGTGACGGAACCCGTCTGCTGGTATTTGGGGGGATGGTGGAGTATGGCAAGTACAGCAACGACCTCTATGAACTGCAGGTGAGTGGCTGCAGGACATAAGACTGTTCTCAGTTCAGGAAGGGGGGTGGTTTGAAAGTTAGGCAAGGGGCTTGCACAGTACTACTGACACAGTGCTAAGTTGTGGAAGTCAGACCCTGGTCTACCTTTTTGATTCACCCACATTATTTCCTGCAGCTACTGTATTGGGCCACTAGTCTCATAAGCAGCAGAGGGCTACCCAGTTTTTAACTTCTAGAAGTTTCTCTCTGTGCTCCTTTCCTTCCCAGCCACTCTCCCTGCTGCTTAGACGTTCTGCTTTTAAAATAAATCCTTCACTGCTCACTTGCTTTAACCACATGGCACTTTGTTTTAGGCCAGCCGTTGGGAGTGGAAGAGATTGAAAGCCAAGACGCCTAAGAATGGGCCCCCACCCTGCCCACGACTTGGCCATAGCTTCTCATTGGTGGGCAACAAATGCTACCTGTTTGGGGGCTTGGCCAATGACAGTGAAGACCCTAAGAATAACATTCCCAGGTATAGTGTTTGTGTCTTGCCCTGTGTCGTGATCAAGCTGTAGTGTGCTCCAGGTGCAACGACTTTGCTGTCAATTTGGACTGGAGCTTCTCACTTGTATTTCCATCACTGGGACCTATGCAAGGGAACCACTGGTCTTGGGGGTGTTGTTGAATTTGAGCGAATTATTCGTTCCCACCTCACTTTTCTTTAATTCTTGAGAAAATATTGCTTGTGCTGTCTACAGGAAGGGGGTTGTAAAGGCCTGGGTAGTGTCTGTGGGTACACAGTTGGGAAGCAAAGAAGAGCCTGGCCTGGCTTTCATTTCTGTTTTTCTGTCTCTGCCCCCACCCCAATTACAGGTACCTGAATGACCTCTATATCTTGGAGCTACGACCAGGCTCTGGTGTGGTAGCCTGGGACATCCCCATCACTTATGGTGTACTGCCTCCGCCACGGGAGTCCCACACTGCTGTGGTGTACACAGAGAAGGACAACAAGAAGTCCAAACTAGTTATATACGGTGGCATGAGTGGTTGTCGTCTTGGTGACCTCTGGACCCTTGACATTGGTAACAGCATCAGGAATGGTTTATTTGCTTTGTTTTAGATTGAGGTGGCGTTTGTGGTACCGACTTAGAAGAGAGTGGGTCTTTTGAGCCCTGACAGGGATGCTAGTTCCAGCCTCAGCATCTTGAAAGGCTGGGAGGCAGGATCAAGCACTGCAGGTGGAGTGATCTCTTTGCTGTGTTTTTCTCCCCTCAGAATCTCTAACGTGGAACAAGCCCACCCTGAGTGGGGTGGCTCCCCTCCCACGCAGTCTGCATTCAGCCACAACTATTGGGAACAAGTAAGACCTGTCTCTGACATTCTTTAGCCTGATTTCTCACTGCTTTTGAAAGCCTAATTCCTAGTCTTGTCACAACTTTTGTTTACCATTTCTTCTCTTTGGGACAGGATGTATGTATTTGGAGGCTGGGTACCTCTTGTCATGGATGATGTCAAAGTGGCAACACATGAGAAGGAATGGAAATGCACAAATACCCTGGCCTGCCTCAACCTTGGTATGTGGGAGGATGTCCTACACATTCTTTCATTTCCCCCCACCCCCCGCCTGTCTCCAGTCCTTTCCTGTCTGATCGCCTCTGTGTGTATTTCTGTCTTTGCACAGACTCCATGGCTTGGGAGCCCATTCTGATGGACACACTAGAGGACAATATTCCACGGGCCAGAGCTGGGCACTGTGCTGTGGCTATCAATACTCGCTTGTACATCTGGAGTGGCCGTGATGGGTACCGCAAAGCTTGGAATAACCAGGTTTGCTGCAAGGATCTATGGTACCTTGAGACAGGTAAGAGGGTTCAACGTAGGAGCAGGGGCATTATGGAACAGGTGGAGATTTTGAGACTGAAGATCTATGTAAAATGGCAGAAGTAGACACTGTTGGGGGAATTGCATGTTTGAGTGCTCTCTCCCTCTGCATGTTTACTGTGGGAAGCAGGATTTAATCTTGCCTTGTCCCCAAGAAGCTAACTTTACACATGCAAGGAGCTTCTAATGTAGGGGCAACAAACAGGTGGTGTGTATTGTAGTGCCATCTTGCATTCTGGAGTAATAAACATAATTCATCTGTTTGAATTCCCTCCACATGAGAAGTTCTTTGCCTGTGAACAGCTAGCTTTTTAGGAGAAGGTGACTATATTTTGACAAGCTAGTTTTCTGGCAGCGGGGGGCAGGGTAGAGAAGCATTCAGGCATGCTCTTCCTCCATTTGCAGTTGGGCGTGATCTACAGTATTACTTTTCTGAACATGTAGGTGTTGCCTTGCTATCAGCATCTCTCTTGATTGTTGAGAATGTGGTGGTTTGCCCTGGTTCCCTCTTGTACTGCTTTGCAGGGAGTCTGCAGTATATTTAGTTTGTAGTAGACTGAAAAGACAATCTGAATTTGGCTTCTTACTCTAGCAAACTACATTTAATTTGTACCTAGCACCCAAACAGTGGGCATAGTGACTCCAGACTCCAGTCACTATTTTCCAGACCCACTGGTAGGTGGGATGAAGGAAGCTTCTGGCAACCTCCCCCCCCCCCCCCGCAAAAGTAGGAATGGAACTTCTTCACTTCCTCTTCCACGGTTGTATGCCATTCTGTTCAGTATGCACATGTCAGGGTTCAGATGTTCTCTTACACTGTTGTCACACCTTCCCATACCATATCCTTTCCCCTGTAATCATTTCCTGAAGCGCCCCTCCAGCTTTCCCTCCTCTGTCCCTAAAAATCCCTACAGCAATAAAGAAGGCAGCAGCCCCTCCACACCCAGTCCCCTGCACTTTCCTGAGTCTTTGCATGTCCCCTCCACCAGTGGATGCTCTGTGACTCAAGAGAGAATGTGCCATTCCCTTCAGGCACTGCTCCTATGGGGAAAGATCCAGATTACCACATCCCAGCCACTTCTGCCTAGGGGAGAGAAAGTTTTTTCCTCTGCTCTTAAACTAAATCCAATATTTGCCTGGCATTATGTCAGATGTTGTCAACAAATTGCCACCAATTGCTGCAGAAATGGGAAGGAGAGCTGCATTTCACTCAAAGGAACATTTTCCTGTATCCATAACTATCAGCACAGTAGGAGAGATACCTCTGGCTGGCATTGTTTTCTTTCAGCCTCCTGGTATATGCACTGTTATTCTCCCCCAACTTCCAAATATGTTCACCTGAAAAGGGTCTTAGAATGGGAAAAGGTGAACAAGATTTAGACCATCGAGAGAAACAAGCCAAGGCAATAATGCTGCTTACATGCTGGTGGCTTTTTTTCATCAGCACCTATGCTGCTGCTGCTGCAAAATGGTCTGGGAAGCTAAAAAGAAAATGTTGATGGGGCTGTACTGGTTTGCCCTTGCTTTTAGAGTAGTGTCCTGGAGTAAGTGTGTGAAATGGTATGGAATAGCTTTAGAGAAAAGGTTCTCTAAGGAATGTGATGGGATCGAGTGATGTGATGGGACACCTGCAGTGTCCTCTTCCTAATGCCATCTGTTCTTATTCTTCTGTTCCAGAGAAACCTCCATCGCCTTCACGGGTGCAGCTGGTTCGTGCCAACACCAATTCCCTGGAAGTGAGCTGGGGCTCTGTCCCAACAGCTGACACTTACCTGTTGCAGCTCCAGAAGTATGACATCCCAGCTGCCACCTCGCCAGCTGCCAATCCTGTGCCCTCAGTGCCTGTCAACCCCCCCAAGAGCCCCGCTCCAGCTGCAGCTGCCCCTGTCCCCACAGTGCAGCCCCTGGCGCAAATGGGCATTACCCTGCTGCCCCAGACCACAGCTGTTGCAGCTGCTGCTGGTGCCGTGGCTGCTACCGCCGCCGCCCCACCTACCACAACCACCATCCAGGTGCTGCCTACTGTGCCTAGCAGCCCAATGCCTGTGCCTGCTGCTGCTGCCGCTGCCACCGCCGCCACTCCTCGTCCTCAAGGTAAACGGGAAATCCTAGGGGGCAGCAGGGAGCACAGGACTCTTTATATTTTCAACTAATACCCCATCCCAAACTTGCCAGGAAGCACACACTTTCTTCCCACTAACATCTGGTGAAAGAGCCATGCAGCTCCACCCGCAGGGCCCTCTTTACAGTAGCCCCAGGTTTTAGAAAGACCTCCCAAAGGAGGAACAGCAGAACACCTTCAACAAAATTAAAATAACATTTATTTCTTAAGATTCTTAGCATGTGCATCTTTGAGCGTAGGGTGTGTTGGTCTAAATATTTTAAATGAAATGCATAAGAGCCAAATCCTAGTCTGTATTTGGGGCTTTTAAGTCAATGTCTACCCCCACCCCCCACCTCAGAAAAATATCTGAGTCTGTTTGCCTAACAGTGAATCACATAAGGGGACATAAGTTGGAAGCGGGAAGGAGCGGAGCTGCGTTGAACAGTGTGTGCTTTTAAGGCCCTCATTTTTATTTTTAAAATAAGCTTCCAGTTCCATATTCTTCATTGATGTGTATATATTTCCTCACCAGTTCAAGGGGGAGGACGCTGTTCTTGGGATATTACTTACTTCACTTGGGGCAAGTGATCAAAGGAAAATGTACACTTTCCATGCCAACTGACTGCTTTTTGCGAGGGCAGCCAGCTTGAGAACCATCACAGTAACTAGGAATCTAGGACACAAACATGTCTTTTGGTTTTGTCCTCTTCCTTGGCAGCTGTCCCAGCTGTGCTGAAGGTGACAGGCCCACAAGCTACTACAGGGGCTCCATTGGTGACGGTGCGTTCAGCAGGGCAGGCTGGGAAGGGGCCTGTGACAGTTACGTCACTGCCGGCCGGAGTGCGTATGGTGGTACCCACGCAGAACACTCAAGGGACAGTAAGTATCGCTTAAAAGAATGGGGGGGGGGGCTGTGCTGGAAGGAACTAATTCTCTGTCCTAAGACAAGAACTTCAGGACATTAACTTCCTGACACTCTTCCCTATCCTTCCAGGTGATTGGCAGTAGCCCCCAGATGAGTGGCATGGCTGCTCTGGCAGCTGCTGCTGCTGCCACTCAAAAAATTCCGCCATCTTCAGCCCCTACAATGCTGAGTGTGCCTGCTGGCACAACCCTAGTTAAAACTGTTGCTGTTTCACCGGGAACCACCACACTACCCACCACAGTTAAAGTTGCCTCTTCTCCCGTCATGGTGAGTATCTGCACCATACTCTCTGTTAGGAGGCTGTTTGGCTCATTAGCCTGCAACCAGTTTTGCACACAGCAGGTGGCAAGAGGGCAACATCTCCTTGTGCTTTGTGAATGAAACCCTAGATTTCTGCCTCCTCGTTGCCCCTTTTTAAAAAAGGGGGTGGGGGGCTTAAGGCAAGGGCAGAGGACCTTTGGTTACTCCTGCTGTTACTGGATCATCCCTGTCCATTGACCATTCTGACTGGAGCTGATGGGAGTTGTAGTCCAGCAGCATTGGGAGGGCCACAAGTTTCCCACCCCTGCTCTTAGGGATCTTTGCTTTTCTCATGTTGGCCATGTTGATGCAGGTGAGCAACCCAGCAACCCGCATGCTGAAGACAGCCGCCGCTCAGGTTGGCACCTCGGTGTCTTCGTCCACCACCAATACACCTACTCGGCCCATCATCACCGTGCACAAGTCTGGCACTGTCACTGTAGCACAGCAGGCCCAGGTGATGACTACTGTGGTGGGAGGGGTGACCAAGACCATCACATTGGTGAAAAGTCCCATCTCAGTACCTGGAGGCAGTGCGTTGGTAAGTATCCAAGTTGCGGGGGGGGGGGGGGGCGCGGAGCTGAGAGCAGATATATCTTTCAGCCCACTAAACACTCCACTCTAGATGAAAGTAGGCAATTGTACAGGACAGTTCCTTCCTTTAGCATTTGTGAGCTGCTGCTCTCCCTCAGTATTCTCTATTGATGAAGGTTTACCAGCTACTTTATTAACCCAGCTTCTCCTCAATAAGGATGAGAAGAGTGATAAGAGAAAGTCCCTTCATTTTTGGACATGTCAGGGGCAAACCAATCTTGTTTTCTCCTGACAGATTTCCAATTTGGGTAAAGTGATGTCAGTTGTTCAGACTAAACCTGTTCAGACATCAGCTGTGACAGGCCAGGCATCAAGTGGCCCTGTGACCCAGATAATACAGGTAAGAACTTACAACATAGGATTGGTTGCCATATATATCCCCAGCCCAAGAGCACTTTGCTGGACTGTTGATGCTGCTTCCAACCACACTTTTAGATGTGCAAACTGAGGCTCACTCATTAATTTTCAACACACTTTTAGGCATAGACTTGTAGGGACCGAAAGCAATATTAAGTTTTTCTGATCATCACAAATTGTTCCATGGTGGCCTTTGTTACTTGCTTCTTGTGAACAATTTAGGTTCTTGCTCTTCTAGAGCTTCAGGTTTTTTTGTACGGCCTCCCTATTTGTTGAGTGTAAGCATATTGAGATGCTTGTTATGTGCATCGTTTATTCCCTGTGTTTTCTCTGTTTCTCCAGACCAAAGGGCCCCTGCCTGCTGGCACTATCCTAAAGTTGGTGACCTCAGCAGATGGCAAGCCCACCACAATCATCACCAGCTCCCAGGCAGGCGGTACAGGCACCAAGCCCACCATTCTGGGCATCAGCAGTGTCTCTCCAAATACAACAAAGCCTGGCACCACAACCATCATCAAGACCATCCCCATGTCTGCTATTATTACCCAGTCAGGTGCCACAGGTAGGGAGTTGAGTGTGATTATAAGCAGTACTTCATGGCACTGGCTGGGTGGTGGGTAGCGGAACTAGAAGATGCTGGGAAGTGCAGCAGCCATTGGGATCACTCCTAGGATGGCTTCAAGAGGACTTCAGTGTTTCTCTATCCCAAGGGGTTAAAGCTCCCTCCCTCCATGTTACAGCTCTGCCTCTTTTTTCCAGGTGTCACCAGTAGCCCTGGGATCAAGTCTCCCATCACCATCATCACCACAAAAGTGATGACTTCTGGCACTGGGACACCTGCCAAGATCATCACGGCTGTACCCAAGCTGACCACAAGTCACGGGCAGCAGGGTGTAACACAGGTGAATCAGCTAGTTAGATGAGAGGGCACTGAGTGCTGCGTTGTCCTGAGCTGCAACTCGAGTTCTTAACATGTCAAATGTGTGCCTTTCCAGGTGGTACTTAAAGGAGCCCCAGGTCAACCTGGCACTATCCTGCGAACAGTCCCTATGGGTGGAGTGCGGCTTGTCACCCCTGTCACAGTGTCTGCTGTCAAGCCTACTGTCACCACTTTGGTGGTGAAAGGAACTACAGGTGAGTGTGCTGGCCTGGGGGCAGGAGCAATAGGCTGGACACTTAGGCTAATGCATTTGCTTTTCATTATGAAGCCCCAGCAGCTGTGAGGGTAAGTTGCCTGTTAGGTAGAATGCTGGCTACACCTTGGCTTGTGCTTGCTGTAAATTTGGTTGCCAGCTTTGTTTTCTTGCTGCTATGCTGTCTATATGTCCCTAGAAAAGCAGCCTCATGGGACACTGACCAGGACCCTTGAAACCCATGTTTACTGCTAGGGGTACAGACTGGGTTTCTGACCCATTGAAACCAGCACACTGTGGAGGATACCAATCACAACCTTTCCGTCTTCTTCCAGGTGTCACAACCTTGGGCACTGTAACTGGCACAGTCTCAACCAGCCTAGCTGGGACTGGGGGACACAATACCAATGCCTCCTTGGCGACACCTATTACCACCTTGGGCACCATTGCCACACTTTCCAGCCAGGTCATCAACCCAGCTGCCATCACAGTCTCAGCAGCACAGACTACCTTGACAGCAGCAGGAGGGCTGAGCACTCCCACCATCACCATGCAGGTATGGAGTGGGTCAGAGGGAGCTTCTGGGGAGTTGTTTCCTGATAAATGTGAAGTCCTCATGGCCTCCCAGTAAATTGATGAGCCCAGGGATCTAGGGTGGGCAAAGTACTTCACGTAACACATAATTAACTTGTGGTGCTTACTATTGTAACAAGATGGTTGCTGGCTAAGGTGGCTTCAAAAGGGGAACATACGGATTCATAGATTCTCTTGTTGGTTATTAGCTGTGATAGCCAAATGGAACCTTTGGGTGTCACTCAGCTGGTGATAAGACTTCTGTCCGCAAAATGCGGAGGGAAGCAATTATCAGTCCCTCAACTCTCTGGAGCATATTTATGGAGGTTGGAGAGGCGGGAGGGGGAGTTACTGGAAATTATTTTCTTCCCCATTGTGCTGAAAGAAGCCTTCCCTTAAGCTGAACAACACAGTAGGATACAGCCCACTGTCTTCAGTGCAATGTAGTCCTGTAAACCAGTTCCTGGGAACTAAGCAGGGGGGAAACGGTTCTCTTTGGTTTAGTGGCCCTGGGACGAAAGTTCCCTCTGTTCTCATGGCCCCAGTCTTTTAATTTACAGCAGCTGTGGTCTAGCAAATACTTGTCCAAGATCTGAAACCCCAAGGTGAGCTTTGTGTCAAGTGTGTATGTGTGCATGAGAGAGAGAGACATTATTCTTGTTTATAAAACCCAATAAAACCCTATTGCAGAATTCATTGTCCTTGGGTTATTATAGCCTCCCTGAACACTAGCCTGCTATTATATCTGTAAGGCCAAGCAAGAAGGAGGACAGACTTTAAGCTCTGCAGCACCTTAACTTGCTTATTTATGATGCTGCAGGAAAGATTTGCAGTCTGTCCTCTCCTGGTGGAGGCTTGCAGACCATTGGTTACCTGAACTAGCCTCTTAACATGTCTCATGTCCACTTTCCCTATAAGCAAGATCAAGGCTGTTATACGTTACACAAAATGAGGTGATAGAACTATGGACTATAGTTCTTCAGATTCAAGATGAGTTGGGGAGTTATATTTTTGACGACTCCCCACAAACTATTTTTTTCTATCTGCAGAGAAGAGTACTATGTTAAATAGTTCTCCGTTATATACTGAGAAGCATTCAAAAACATAATTGCCAACTGTATCCTGAGCTGGTGTGGTTCCACCACCTCATTCTGAGTAATTTGTAAAATTGTTCTAAGACTTATTTTTTAATGGTGCAGAAAAAGTCTATGGCCGAGGTTTTTATTCTAACGTGTGTGTATTGGTCTCTGCTTATTATCTCTAGCCTGTGTCCCAGCCTACTCAAGTCACCCTGATTACGACACCCAGCGGCGTGGAGGCCCAGCCAGTGCATGACTTGCCCGTCTCTATCTTGGCCTCGCCTACCACAGAGCAGCCCACAGCTACTGTTGCAATTGCTGAATCCGGGCAGGGAGACGCACAGCCAGGCACCGTCACTTTGGTGTGCTCCAATCCACCATGCGAGACACACGAAACGGGCACCACCAACACAGCCACAACAACTGTAGTGGGCACTTTGGGTGGGCCGACCCAGGTGCAGTTTGTGTGTGAGGGGCAAGAGGGTGGTGGGCTTCAGCCCAATGGGAGAGTCGTGCGGGTATGTTCAAATCCTCCTTGTGAGACCCACGAAACAGGCACCACCAACACTGCCACCACTGTGCGGAGTGCTGGGCAAAAGGTGTGCTCCAACCCACCCTGCGAAACGCATGAGACTGGAACTACCAATACAGCCACCACCTCCAGGATTGAGAAGACTGCAGATCCGCCATGCCAAACTTTCCAGACTAGTGCCACTAGCACTACCATGACAGTGAAACCCATTGTGGGCACAGGTCAGCTAGTGTGCTCCAACCCACCCTGTGAAACCCATGAGACGGGAACCACCAACACAGCCACCACTGCCACCTCTAACATGGGCCGAGGGCAACCTGATGGTGAGCAGAAAGAACCAACCAACCCCCCATGCCAGACAAAGCAGACTAATACAACCAGCACCACCATGTCGGCAAAAGCAGATGTGCCCACTGAGCAACCATGTGCAGTCCGGATGGTGAGCTTTACTTCAGCTTCTGGTGTGCCCAGCGTTGCCTCTGGCACCACCAGCACAGTGCAGGCCAGCGAAAGACTACCAGCCCCCAAAAGCCTACAGTGTGAATCCCATCACACCCACACCACCAATACTGCCACTACAGCTCGGTCTCTGATGGGCCGAGGGCAGCCTGATGGTGAGTGGGTGGGATCCGCCAACCCTCCGTGCCAAACGCAGCAGACCTGTTCCACCAGCACCACCATGTCTGCCAAAGCAGATTTGCCTACAAAGCAGCTGTGCACAGTGCAGCCGGCATTGCCCGATTCAGGTTCAATGCTGCCCCCCTCAAGCACACCTTGCGAGACCAGCAAAACAGGCGCCAAGGATTCAGGCCCCCAGGTGTGCTCCAATCCACCTTGCGAGACTCACGAAACGGGCACCACTAACACAGCTACTGTATCCACATCAAACCAGGGTGCTTCACAGCCACTTTGCTCCAATCCGCCTTGCGAGACTCATGAAACAGGCACCACCAACACATCTACAACAGCCACTTCCAGCATGGGCGTAGGGCAGCAAGTGTGCTCCAACCCACCTTGCGAGACTCATGAGACTGGCACCACCAACACAGCAACCACCACAACGTCAAACATGGGCGCAGGGCAGGGTGAAGGTGCTGGGCAAACTCCTGCTGCTCCACCCTGTGAAACACAGCAGACGAGCTCCACCAGTACTACTATGACGTCCAGCACCGGAGGTGATGGCACCCACATTTCCAGCTCAACCTCTTTGCCAGTGGGGGGCTCTGAATCAGGAAAAGCCCCTGAGGGAGAAAGTCCAGGTACTGAAGGATTACCACTTCAGAACCCAACCGCCAGAGTGTGCTCAAATCCTCCTTGTGAGACCCACGAGACTGGAACGACCCACACAGCCACCACTGTCACCTCCTCCATGGGGTCCAATCAAGGTGAGATCAGGCAGGAGAGGAACTCTGGAGAGGCACCTGCTCCCAACTTGCATTTGGATGCCTTGGCCAGTGGCTTTCAGGCGGGGGGGGCGGGGCTTGCGGGGGGGGGACCCTGGGGATCTCTGGAAGCTTTATATTGTGACACCTTATGGTGTCACAGTAACCAGGAGCACTGCTTGGGTCCCTGTGTCATTTGTCCTAACTTTATACATTCAGTTTTCCTCAATCAAGTACCTCTTCCTGCTTGAGTAGGACTGGGCTTCTTGCACCACCTTTGGCATCCTTGTTTTCATGCAGTCAGTGAAATAAGTCCTGCATCTCTAAAGAGCAGGTGTTTTGAAAACTGTTTTGTCAGGGACTCAGGGGGGAAATAGTAATGGCAGGCGTCTCTTCTTCAGAAGAGTGTTGGGCTTACCCCAGGTGACATTCTCAGCTCACAGAATAATGCTGAGAGTCTACAGTGCCTTGGAGAAACAGCGTATGTATTTTTCTAACTGCCCTGAAATCCTTTGCAACACACATAGAACTCATTGGCAGACAAGTTCGTGGAAAATGTGTTTCCAGAATTCAGAGGTCTGTGAAAAATGCTCTGGAGGACACCAGCTTTGATGCAGGTTTGGCTGCCTTATAGGTTCTTCTTCTATAGGAACCAAAGTCTGGGTTTACTGCTGTCTGGAGAACATGAACAGGCAAATGGAATCTAAAGTTGTGGCTTTGTTCTCATTGCATAACCATTTCCTCTTTGCAGACCAGCCACCTGCCACCAATGGCCAACAGGGGGAACCTGAGTCAACTGTGACTGAGAGCCCAGCTGCCAGTAGCCCCAGTACTGTTACAACCACCGTTGCCTCCACACTGCCCAGGGCTGTCACCACCGTGACACAGTCAACACCCCCGCCAGGACCCTCTGTGCCGGTAAGAACCACAGAACCAGAACTGGGCTTGAAATAAAACTTGTTCTTCCACCCTCATCTATTCCATGGGATATGCCAGAAGTTGAGGCTCTAAGGCCCACAGTGGGCTTTGAGGGAGGGAGGAACTTCCAACACTCACCAACACTGAGCCACTCATTCTGGGCTCACAAGGGAGTGGTCACTAGGGTAGAGCGTGGAGGAGAGAATCGCCTTTTTATTCCTGCTTCTCCTCTCCCCATTGCTCATATGCTCACCTGCTAATACTTTATATGCAGCAATACAAATGGAGTTTAGAGAAACATTTGTTTATTCGGCCTGTTGGCGGTGGCCATTGAGAAGCACAGCAGTAGCAGCACAGTTCCTCCTTGGAGCCTTCCTTGAACCTTGTCTCCCAGTGCATCATTTTCTGATCCTAGAGTTGCCCCTAGGTGGTTTGCTGATCCAGTCCCTGATCTTTCTCTCAGTTGGAACTCAAAATGAAGAGGAATGTGGGGAACTAAGCTTTAATTCCTGCTGCTTCCTTTATTTTTTATCATTCTACATGTTACATTTATGTGTGAACAACTTAATATCCTGCAAAGCTCCATTTCTGGCTCCTCATAACAATACACTCTACCCCAAATGCATGCCAAAAGATCCTTAAGGGGTACCAGCATTCATTCCTCAAAAGTAAGAGAAATAAAATGAGAAAGAAATACACACCAGAGAACAGGGAGCTGAAATGCCTAGTCGTGACTGTTAAACAGAAATGCTGTGCTTGGGGCCTTTTAGGGACAAGTGATAGAATGGCTGGCTCCATCTTGCTCTGCTTCTAACCTTCCCAAAAGCATTTGGTTGACTAAGCTACAAAGTTCTGGGCCAGATGGACCTTCATTCTGATCCAGCATAAGCAATTCTGCCTTTATGTTGCAAGTTGCCTAAAAGCTGCTAGCAAACCTTGTGAGGCAGAGACATAGTAAAGAAATTCGCCAAAGATGATGCCAAGTTTGCCTTTCCATCACCCAGCCTCTGATGCCAGGTCCAGCATCCCCAGCATCTAGGCTACTAATACCATCTCCTACTTGTTGCAGAACATTTCTTCTTTGGCTGATACTCCTGTGGAGGAGGCCAGTCCCCCTGCTGAGACACCAGCTGCCACCAGTACAGATTCCCTTACAGGAGCCTCTGAACCACTGCAGCCTCCTGCGGAGATGCAGGCAGCAGCATCTGAGCCTCAGGAGCAAATCCACGCTGCACCGACAGCAGGCACCCCACCAGCTGAAGCTGCTCCCCCGCCAGAGCTCCCAGCGCCTGTGGTGGAGGCACCAGCAGCTCCTGCCCGGGAGCCTGTCACCATGGTGGTGGTGCCTCAGGTGACCCCTGCTGCTGCTCCTGCTCCCCCGCCTCCTCCAGCACCAGCACCAGCACCACCTTCAGAAGTAGAACAGTTGGCACTGCCCCAGGAGTTGATGGCCGAGAGCCAGGCAGGCACCACCACACTCATGGTGACAGGCTTGACGCCGGAGGAGCTGGCAGTGACTGCAGCTGCAGAGGCGGCTGCCCAAGCTGCTGCTACCGAAGAGGCCCAAGCCCTGGCCATACAAGCAGTTTTGCAAGCTGCCCAGCAGGCTGTAATGGGTGAGTGATCTCATCTCTCTTCCGATTGGCCCCGGGGTTATTGGGCAGGGAGTGTCCCTACATATTTATTCACCCAGCTGAGGTGGGGCACAGCCTCCTGCCCCTCCCTTCTGCTTTGCGTTAGCGGAGCATATATCTTTCCTGCAACCTTGTTCTGCCTCCAATTCCATCCTCTGGCATTTTTGCAGGTCCTGGAGAGGCCATGGATACATCGGAAGCAGCGGCAACACAAGCGGAGCTCGGCCACTTGGCCTCGGAGAGCCCTGAGGGCCAGGCCACCGCCATCCCCATTGTGCTCACCCAGCAAGAACTGGCTGCCCTCGTGCAGCAGCAGCACCAGCTTCAGGAAGCTCAGGCGGCGGCAGTAGCAGCAGCAGCCGCGGCGGCAGCTCAGCAACAGCCACCTCAGCACCCGCTGCCTTCCCACTTGCCCACAGAAGCCCTGGCCCCTGCTGACAGCCTCAACGACCCTGCCAGTGAGAGCAACGGTCTCAACGAGTTGGCTAGTGCAGTTACGAGTACAGTTGGGCTATTACCCCCTACGCCCACAGAGAGTAAGTAGTGCCATATGTGTCCTGTAGAGTGGGGGCGCTCCGCCTTCTGGTGGCAGGAGGCTATGGACTGCTGCTTGATGCGGGGGGTGGTCTCACACCCAACCTTTCCCTAAGCTGATGGCCTCCAAAGATGCTGACCCATCAGGTCAGCTGCAGTGGCTGGAGTGGCTGGGGCTGGTGGGAATCCAGCTTCCTCTGGAGGGCACCAGGTGGGTGGAGACTAGTGTTTAGGACACCTTCCGCCCTTTTTCAGTCTCGGTAGTGGGGGTCTCTTGGTTAAGGTGGGATTAGGTTTTGGAACTTGTGCTTTACTCTCCAGCTCTAATGGTGGAGAGATGCTTTGGAGGACAAATGATCAAGGTCTGAAATTTTCATTATTGTCTTCTTTGAACATGATTTTCCTCTTCCAGGCCTTGCTCCCTCTAATACTTTTGTGGCACCACAGCCAGTGGTGGCGGCGGCCAGCCCAGCAAAGCTGCAGGCGGCAGCTGCTCTGACTGAGGTTGCCAATGGGATTGAAGCAGCGCCAGTGGTAAGCTAAGGAGGGTCTAGAGGGGGAGAGATTTTTTTGGGGGGGTAGAGAGATACTGGTTTCTCCATATGAGGGTGACCAAGGCATCCAGTAGGATAGGATGGTTTATGTCCCCCATTGCCTGGGAAGGCTGGGAAGATGTGTGAAAGGCTTTGGGCTCAGCTGGTCCTGCAGTCACTGCATCAGTTCTTTTCCTGCCTTTGGCCAGGGCAGAAGGGTTTCTGAGCATCTCCTTCTCTGTTGTTGCGTTTTTCTCTCTTCCTGCTTTCACAGAATACTATGCTGTATGCTCCTAGTGGCATTTTGCAGCCTCCGCTTGCATTAACAGGTGGTCGCCCCACAACCTGCCAGATGCGGCCTGCGAATAATTGGCCACTTTTTCATTTGGCCCGCTGGACAAAACTGGTTCCCTACCCCTGCATTTGCAAGATGGATTCCTTCACCTTCACAGATGCATCTTTTGGCACAAGCATGCTATAAGTTCTATTGCAGCAGATGCCATCCACAGCTCAAATTTCTTCCCGATTCCCTCCTAGAATAGGATAGGTTAGACAAATCCCATTTTATTGGATGCCTTTGTCATCCCAGGAAGTAAAGGGAACTTAGAGTGCTCACTGTGAAGTTTCTAGTCAGATTAATAAGGCATCCAAGCCATATTCTATATGAAATGCACTATACATTTTCAAACTCACAAGTCAATGTACCTTAGTCCCTCAGCTAGTGCCAGGGCCTTCCAGAAGTCCCTTTGGCCCCTTTTTTTTCTTTTTCTCTATGGTTTTTGCCTCAAAAGGGAGAGTTTCAGCATTCTGCCTGTCTTAAGGCTTGGCAGCTGACGGGAGGAGGATCCTTTGGGATTGGTAATAAGCTAAAATCTAATTGTGCAGCTTCCCTGCCTTCCAAGGCAGTTGGGAGATATAACCCAATCCTTACCTCAATCACCCCAGACAAGAAAGAAGTCTCACAGAGAGTATTGAAAGTTTTTTTTTCAGCTTCCCAGAACTCACCCTCTGTTCTCCCACCCTGTTTAGAAACCAGAACCTCCCGCTCAGCCTCCAAAGGTGGTTGTGAAGAAGGAGAATCAGTGGTTTGATGTGGGTGTTGTTAAAGCAACCAACATGATGGTGACACACTACTTCCTGCCTCCTGATGATGCGCCTGCCACAGAAGTAAGTGACCTTCACCTATCTTTTGCTTTCTTCTAATGATGCATATAGTTTGAAGATTCAAATCTTTGCTGCCATCATGTCTCTCATCCTTTGTTCCTACAACCATCAAGGTGGTCCTCAAGTCCCCTTCTCACTGCTCTTCTCCCTGCAGGATGACTCGGGCACCATACCCGATTATTCTCAACTCAAGAAGCAGGAACTGCAGCCTGGTACTGCTTATAAATTCCGTGTGGCAGGAATCAATGCCTGTGGCCGGGGTCCTTTTAGTGAAATTTCAGCATTCAAGACGTGTCTGCCTGGCTTCCCTGGAGCACCATGCGCCATTAAAATCAGCAAGGTCAGTGCTCGTTCATTCTGCCAGTCACTTGCTATGTCAGCTTCTTGTTCTGGGGTAGCTGGGGCAACCTTTGTTGCTTCTCCTGTTTAGCTAATGCCTCTACCCCAGTGTGGCCGCTGGGAGCCAACTGTCCAAATCCTCAATCTATCTGTTGTGTGTGTGTGTGTGTGTGTATCTTTCTCAGAGTCCAGATGGAGCCCATTTGACTTGGGAGCCCCCTTCTGTCACCTCTGGGAAGATCACGGAGTACTCTGTGTACCTGGCCATTCAGAGTGCCCAGGCAGGCGAACCGAAGAGTGCAGCCCCCGCTCAGCTGGCCTTCATGCGAGTTTATTGTGGGCCCAGCCCCTCATGCCTGGTGCAATCAGCTAGTCTCTCCAATGCCCATATAGACTACACAACCAAGCCTGCCATCATCTTCCGCATTGCTGCCCGCAACGAGAAGGGCTACGGCCCTGCCACACAAGTCCGGTGGCTGCAAGGTGAGTGGTTGCTGCGATAGGATAGGAATTTGGGGAAGGGCTTCAGAAAGCATCTAGCCTGTTATCTTGTTTCTTCATGGAGAGGTGGTAATGCAGTTTCTCTTAAATGTATCCCCATCTACAGAAGAAGGAACAATGAATTACCAGGACCCATTGGTCTCTTTCAGTGCTGTATACAGTTGTACCTTGGAAGTCGAACAGAATCCATTCTGGAAGTTTGTTCGACTTGAAATGTTCAACTTCCAAAACACGGCTTCTGATTGGCTGCAGAAAGCACCTGCAGCCAACCGGAAGCTGTGGAAGCCCCACCAGACGTTCGGTTTCCAAAAGAACGTTCAAAAATCAGAACACTCGCTTCCAGTTTTCAATCATTTGGGAGTCGAAACGTTCGATTCCCAAGGCGTTTGGGAGCCAAGGTACGACTGTGTTTATGTACTATTACATTTAAAATATTGAGCCCATTATGCAAATGAAATATATCTGCATAATTTTATCTCAGGTTGAGTATTTTTGCTGAGATGTTAGGGGGCATGAGAGTTGAGTGGTTAGTTTAAAAGGGACAGAAGGGTTTTGCAAAATTCCCACCACCACTGCACTGTATTGGCTTCAATTGATTACCACCAGTGTGGCTGAGAGATATTCCTAAGGATGTGTGGGTGGGTGTTAAAAAAAGATCCCAAAGTTCTCAGGTATATGGCCTATGTTCCACATTCTGTTGTAAATGCATGACATATATAACCCAACATCTAGTGGGCAGTTTGCTCCTAGCTTGGGAGTCTTAAGGGCAGCTCAAGAAGTGCCACTTCAGACTGGGAAATCTAAATTGTAAACTGCTTGAGGCAGGACCTGTTGTTTTGCCACTTACTATGTGAAAGCTCAGCGGTCGAGTCCCAGGTTCAGTGCTTGGCATCACCAGTTAAAAACAGGGTTTTGGGTAGAAGGTGGCTTGAAAGGCTTCTGCCTGAGACACTGGGAAGCCACTGCCAGGCAAAATAGACAAGAATGGCCTGGGTGGGCAGTCTGCTATGTGGGATATGTACAAAGTTAGACTCTATATAAAACATTACGTTGTGGAACACGTTCCACTACATTGGTTGAACTGAGGCCAAGAATACTCATCAGTTGAGAGGATGGGGGGGGGGGGAATCAGTTGGGACCTGTAATGGAAAGGATTACTCACCATTGCATATTTCTGCCTATTGGGATGTCAAATTAGACCTTTCTGAGGTTAGGTGATTCTCGGGGTTGGCCAATTAAAGGGTTGCAGACCAACTCCAGCCTGCAATATAACCTTATTGGACCGCACTCTCCTGCTCCCAAGACACTGCCAACCCATGAATTGAGGTTTGGGCAGACATTTTTGTCCCCCATTTCTCTTGTAATTCATCACATGTTTTGAGAATGGTTAAGCATATTTGATGGCAAGTCACAGTGTGTGGTGTTCATAGTATTGGCTAAGACAGCTCACGCTTTATAACTGTATAAAGCCCCTTCTTCTTTGGCATGCTGCAACATGGCTATGGATAATGGTCAGTTGTGAGGAGGTCTATTGATGGCATAGCTAACCTCCAGCTTGTCTCAGGAGAATAGGGCTGCCCTCTGGACTATTAATCTCTGGCTATTTGCTGTGTGCAAGTACCTGAGCTGGAATCTGGTACCCAAGTTTGCTGTGTGCTCTGGCTCTCTGGATAGGGACTTGCACCTCCAGTATATGCATCACATTCTTTTCTTCACAGAATCCAGTAAGGATGGCTCCATGATAAAACCAGCCAACAAGCGGCCACTGTCCTCTCCCGACCTGTGAGTATTTCCTAGTGGAAAGTCATGCAGTGTTTGTGTTTCAGGTCAAAGTGGGAGAAGGGAAGGAATGCGTACAGAAAGGGACATCTGGAGTCTGTGGGTCCAATCAAGTTCCTATTTCTTAACCCAGATGGTCCAAGTTCCTTTTCTGTGTGCTGTGAATGGGCAGAGCCTGGGTGTATGGGGTGCTAGGGGAAGGGTCATACCTTTGATAGGGGCCAAATCATGCTCCTTCCGGGGTAGTTTGTTCACCTTTGGTCCTCACTCTGCAATCAGCTCTCACCTGTGGCTTCTAGAAGCTGTCAGCATGAGACAGTGGCCACACCCCAGGAACTGCTTCGACTGGCCAACTAAATCAGGCGAGGGTAGCCGATGGGTCTCAAATCCTCAGTGAGTCAGGGACTTTCCCTGCTTGCGAAGACAGGCTCCGGTGGATTGAGCAGATGAGCAATAGTGGGTCCAACAGTCAAGAAGGCGGTTTCTGCACGTGCTGTAGAGGGACGTGAGGGGTAGATGGGGCTTGTCCACCTGGGAAGGGAGCCCATGTAGGAGAAGGAAAACTGATGCTAAACCTCTGCTGCTTTGTGGAATATATTTGGGAGAAGAAAAGGCTAAGGAGCAAACCCTGTACAAATCTGGAGTAGAGTCCCTAAGACGGTTGGATGGTGCTTGTACACTTCCTTCCGGCAATTCCTGCAGCCAAGCTGGTGCTCTGCTTTCCTTTGGACCATATCAGTGAGGCCAAGAGGGTAGTCCTCTGGGCAGCCCAGGACCTCCGTACTTAATGACCAGGCTTGCACCCTGAGGAGGTCACTTTAGTGCTGCTATTTCAGCGGTGTGGCTTCACCCCTGGAAGCACACTCCATTGTCTTTCGAGACAGATGGACACCAGCAGCCACAAATGGACAGAGCATTTCATGAAGGATATTTTTAGGTGGGAGGGCACCACAAGATGGGATCCTTGCCAAGTGGAAATGCTTCTTCCTGGAACGGTTCTGCATAGGCAATCCAAGGTGAGAGAGATTCACTTTTGAGTGAGAGCGAGCACACATACCTATGCAGATGTGGATTTAGGAATTGATCTCTGAATCTGTGCATCAGGCCTAGCCTAGTATTTGGCTCATGAGCCCAACACATTTCTTTTCCTCTTTCAGGAAAACCGCTCCAAAGAAGCCCAAAGCAGATGGGCAGTGAAGGGCATCCCCTGCTCTCCCCTCTTCCTGCCTGCTCCACAGCCTCCACCTGAACCCCCAGCCAGTCAGCCGCCCCTTTGTGTGGAGGAAGATGGAACCGCTGAAAGCACATTTCATACACCACGGGGCTGGACTCTTGGGGCGGAGGACGCAGAGGCTCAAGTGAGGGAGCCCCAAGCAGGGGCCATCGCTGTGCCATGCCATGCTATGCCATGCCATGCCCCAGCCTAGGGAGGGGGAAGAAGGACTGGAGTTCCTCCCCTGCCCCCTGCTGCTGCCCCGTTTAACATGGACGCTGATGTTAGGGGTGGGTTTGGAGGGGGGAATTGTTATGGGGGGAGGGGGGCTGTTGGGTTTTTTACAAGTTGCAGTTACAGGAATGAAGTTCTTTTTGTATACCCCAGCATCCTGTGTCTTGGGGGTGGGAGGGTTATTCTCCCTGCCTCCATTTCTTGCCTCTGTACAGACCCTCTCCCTAGTTTAGTTTTTAGTGTCTGCGTTGGTAATGGAGAGAGAGGAGTCTCTGCTGTTTGGGGAGGGAGGGAGGGGCGGGAGGTGGTTGGACCACCAATGCAGCTACTTTTGGGGGTGGGTGGGGGGATGCAGCTCATTCTACAACAGCTGTTCAAATGCTCAGCCCAGGGCGCTTGTGGCTTCAACCCACCCCCTCTTCTCTACACATGCAGCAATTCCTCTAACAGCACAAGCTGATTTTTCCCTCTGCTCTTCCCTCTCCAGACCACAAGGCGGCATGTCTAGGCAAAAATGCCTTGCCATTCCTCTCCATCGTTTTATATAAAACCTTTTTTAGGGGGGAGGGGGAGACGTTTTGGAGGTATGGAGCCTGACCCCACAAGGTCAGGGTGATAAGCTAGGAACAAGACTGCGGGACAATACTGTTGCCTGTTGAAGTACAGCTTTCCCTCTGGTTGGGGCAGGGATCTAGGTTCCCTCCCACTCCAAAGGACTATGTACACCCCCCTCCACTCGCTGCCTCTCTGGACATTCCACAGAGGGGAAGGGAGAAGAGCAGTCAGGGCTTATTCTTCAGAGATGGTGGGGAATAGGCTATAAAATGAAAAGCAAACAGCTGCACTGACTGCTATGCCCTACCTCTCCATTGTCAAAAGAGATTTGGCAGGTAAAGCAGGCCCCCTCCCAAAAATAGCAAACAAACCCAGGAGCAGACCCCCTTCCCCACCAACTTGCTCTGTGCCCTGGTCTTTTGTATTATAATGTATTTCGCTGTGTCCCCTTCCTGTTCAGACCCTAAGATCCTCCCTACCCTACTCTCCTACCCCATTTATTTTCCTTTGAGACAGGAACAGTCCTCCTAGGAGTTCCCCATGGCTGTCCACCCCTCCGCTCCCCCTCACCCTAGTGCTGCGTATCTGTCGTTTTTGTGCTATTTTGAACAATTAAAGACCTCCTTTTTTTGGAAACCAGGTTCTGTCTGTGAAACTAGATCTTTCCCTCATCCTCTTCTAGTACTAGGGCGTTTCTGGCTACCTTTTGGGAGAAGAGCCCTCTTACCCTCGTGGGAGGGCTGGGACACAAGTGTTTTCACCATTGAAAAGCACAATATTGGCATTCAGCTTTATTTCCATGTGCTTGGGAAGAGTAGCCTGGGATCTGATCCAGCTCTCCCAAGTGCTAGGCTGTGTCATCCAGAGAACAAAGGTCTACCTTGGGATCCAGCTCCAGAAGCTGTGTGCTGCAGCCTTGCCAAATGTCCTTGGGGCTGTTCTGTGGGGTTGCACTTTCACCCTTCGGGATTGCAGAGCATGAAGAGCCCACCCCCTTAGACAGAAGGAATCTTCCCATCTGTATTTGGTCAGATCAGCAGCTACACTTCTCTCTGGCTGCCCCTTCTGGTGGCCTGGTCTCCAGGTGAACTGAGTCCGGTTGTGGCTCTTCAGGTACCCTCCGCTGAGGTGAAACAAAAAGAAAAGTGGTGAGGGGGCAAGTGGTTGATGCAGATGGGCAGAGGGCATGAGATGCAGGCTGTTGGGAAGGACTTTGTCTTATAAGAAAGTTGAAAGCTGGGAGAGGTGTTTTTGTTTTTAGGGATAAAAGCCATCTCAAAGGTATGTGGTCTGTCCGGGGCCTTATAAGGGCAGGGCTGAAAATGAGGTTCCTTACGTTCTTTAGTACGGCCCGTATGGCCCACTCAAACACCTCCTGCACGTTGGTGGCTTCCTTGGCGCTGCTTTCAAAGTATTTGGCTTCATGAAGCTTGCTCCACATTTCTGCTTCCTCAGAAGACACCTGGACAAAAACAGGGCTTGGGCATACTCTGCTCTCTTCCCAATTCCATCTGCAGCTCTTAATCAAAAAGCTTGTGGTCTTTTTAGTGTACATAATGAGAGCAAATCTTTAAGATAATATAATTCTTCCCCAGATACCAAATTCTACACCTCTGCTCGACAATTATGCCAAAGTCCTCTGGTGAAGCTGGTCATTAGGATACAATATTCCCTGAACTTTCTGTCCACTCCCCGTCTCCTTGAGTCGTTGCAAAGAGTTCTTACAGCCCCCTAACAGAACCCCTAAAGAGGTCTGACCCCTAACTACTCCAACCCAGTATGTCTGAGAGCCATACAGGATGTGGACCTGTGCCCTGCACCTGGCTTCATATGTAGCCCTACCTAGTGGCAGACTTTGGGCTTTAAAATTTCAGCAGTAAACTGTGCAATGCCAAACTTTGGGGGGTGGGGTGGCGCCTCTCGCCTTCCGCTGTTTGCTATTGTTGCAGGGCCCCCTTAGCTTGGCAGCCAGTGTGGGTGAACCAGTGGCACTCCCCTAAATCCATCTCTGCCCCACCTCACGGTTCTCCAGGTCCATCTTGTTCCCAATGACAGCAGTGGGGAAAGTGGGCTCTTCCTCTGGCTCAATCTGCAACAGGAGCTGCTTGTGCCACTTCTCCAGGGCTTGGAAAGAGCTGACGGATGTGACATCGAAGACGAGAAGGCAGCAGTCTGACCCCCGGTAGAGGGCAGTCCCCAGTGCTTGGAACCTTTCTGTACCAGCTGTGTCCCAAATCTAGGTGCAAGAAGGGATAGAAGCTGAGACCTTGATTTCAAGACATCCCTGCGTCCTTGGTGACTTACCTCCATTAATCTTGGTTCTCACAAAGTTAGCAAGCATAGGTTTTGTTGTCTGGGGGCATCAGGAGATACCATGCCAAATGATGGTGTGGACTAGAGTCTCCCGTTTCTTTATTCAATTGATGTTCTGGATTCTTCCACCACGTTTGACCAGGGTTGAGTGGCTGCCACAATTCTGCCAACAGCAAACTAATCTACACATCAGAATGTATATAATACCAAATGGCTATAAAGAGATGGAAAGATGAAGGGAGCAGCTTTCTTGAACCCCATCTCCCCAGCTACGTTACTGGGAGTGCAGAAGAATGATCCATACTTCTACATTTCAGGTGCCAGCTGTCCATTATGACTGGCACCCAGAAAACAAGTGCTGTTATGTACTGTTTTGCCATAAAAGTTGGCAATCTTGGATTAAACCAGCAGTCAGAAAAAGTACTGAATTAGATGGGGACTGCAGCCCTGTCATGTTGAATGTTGCTTCCTATGATTAGTGGAAACTGACAATTGTGCAAAAATGAGAAACCACAGGAATATGCTTACCACAAGCTGCTGAATTCAGCTTTGTCACAGAACTTGGGTCTGCGTGGTGCAGTACTGTACACGGACACAACCAGTTTGCTATATGGGTTAGAAGCCTTTCCTCAAGCCAAATTGGCTGCTAGCATTGTAAAGGATCTTTGGGGTGGGGTGGGGTGGGGCTATCTTGGTACATACACTTCGATCAGGAGTGTTTGCTGTAAAGGTGCCTTTTCTGCCATGCTCTTGATTTTTTTTTTCTTTTGCTTTTTTGAATGGATAGTGTTTAGTTTTGCCCTGTTGGTATGGCACTGGCCATCATCATTGTCTATGAATTGATAAAACTTTGCATGGAACAATTGATAACATGATCCCAAAGAATGATCTGACCACATGTGGTGTAAATTCTGCTCAGCTTGAGGCTAACCTGGTCTAGCTTTGTAAGTTTTTGCATAGATAGAAGATCACTTTGGAAGCCATATGGTAAGCTCCTTACAGGAAGGGCCAAGTGTAGGTGCCTTTCGTTGATCTTGCAGCCCAAGGGAGAATTGTGTTAGTTCATGAGAGTTGGGCCATTGCATATTTGGGACTGCAGCAATATTGAAATTTCAGTTTTTTAGTTGTGCATATTGCTTCTGTACAAATTGGGGAACAAGAAATGGAAATAAGAATTCAGCATTGTCATTAACATTAATTCTAGAAGGGAAAGGGTGTTTGCTTTAACTAAGAACTGATTTTTAGCAAATAGCTAGAGTCCACATTGTAATATGCTCGTGGCACCCCACCCGGGGCCTGTCTCATGGTGATAGGCTTTAGTCCACAAATGCCTGTATCTTATTGACTCTCTTAAGGCTGCCACAATAAAGCTAAAACAAGGCACTTGTAGCAAAACATAGCAGATTTGGGGTGCTCATATTGAGGGGGCCAGAGGACCCCTTTTCTAGAACATTCTGTTCCATTTTCCTGTATTTTATTTGCCACCACAATTGTCACTGAGCTCAACCGTCAATTCACTTGCCCATTTTAGATTCTCTTCCTTACACACAAACCTTTAAATATTTTCCTGAAATAGGTGCTTGTACAGAAATTGGATCCCTGCTACTGCTCCCTCCATCTTGTGCACGAAGGGTGCCATTCTGGCTACATAAGGCACATATAGGATAATTTTAGACCTGGCATGGGGAACTTGTGGCCTCCAGGTGGTGTTAAGGCTCCCTCCAGTCTCAGCCAGCATGGCCAATGGCTTAGGGATTATGGGAGCTGGAAATGGAGTATGTTGCTAAAATAGCCCTAGGCTGGAGCACAGGGTTTTTTTAATGGGTAACATGGGATGAGCTTAGGGGGCGATCTTTGCCCAACAGTGAGCCTCTGCTGAGCCTACCTGCACGGTCAGTTTGCGTCCATCAATGTTTACTTCCTTGCTGAGGAAATCTGCTCCAATGGTGGCTCTGTAGCGGCTGCTGAAGCGGTTGTTAACATACTGGTTCATCAGGGCAGATTTGCCCGCCCTGCGGTGAACACGGAGAAGGGTTGAGATTTCAAATTTGGAGGTCTAGTCAGTAACCTCCCCCCCCCCCCCCCGCCGCCTCAGCAATCAGCACAGGGCTGCAGAGGTGGAGCTGGTTCTCTGCTCCTGAACTGCCTCTTGCACACATGCACACAGCCTTGTGATAAAGCCTTTTTGGTGGCAGCAGTGGGGAATCCCACGGTAAGATGGCGAAGGCCTTTTGAGTAGCAGTCACTGGGGCACAGCAGCAGGACGGGAAGGTCTGATGATTTGCTTGTCGCCTTCCGAGGAATATCTAGTTGGCTACTGTAGGAAACGCGCTGCGTGAGGCTCAATTGGCCTTTTGAGTACAAAGGTTTGAAAAAGGCATAAGGAATGCCTGATGCAACTCCAAAGGCAGAATAAGTCATCTTGGTAAAACATGCTTAAAATCAAACAATGGCAAAAGCATATCTTGCATCAAAATGCTTTGGCATTGCATGTACAAAGTCTCCAGAAGCCTTTTCTGATGGTGCCCTTTTTTTACTTGGGTCACTTTTGTACAAAGCTTTGTGTTTGACTGATTTTTGTCTTAATCATTTCAAACAACTGACATGGTTTCAAAATGATATTCAGTGCTTTGCATGCACTGTGTCTGGCAGTGTTTGAGCCCTACTCTTCTTGTATGTTTTTCTTCACATTTGGTAGATAAAGGTTAATCCTAACTATTTTACTTTTTGGCATAAAAGGTAAATGAGAAATCTTAAATCCTCATTGCATTGGACAGTTGTATGCATTCATAAAATCTTAAACACATACTAAGGCCCCTTTTGAGTTTAGATACAGATAATGGAAATAACCAAATTATTTTACTCAATACATAAAAACTACACTATGTTTAAATAATGGTTATAAAAAGTTGAAGGTGGTTACTTAATAAATTAGTTGCAACAACAGCTGCTACCAGGCTCTTCAGAGTCAGGTCGATGGGGGAAGGTTAAGCAAGCACATTTTTCTGAGTACTTTGATGTACAGGTGTTTTTATTAACACTTGTGAAGTTATGCTAATTTTCCAAGCATGCTAGACTAGAGGGGAAGCTGAATAAAAATGCAGTAAGTTCTCATGTTCCATTTAGCTCCCCATGACTAGCAAATGCAGACTTGCAGCCTGACCCTGCACCTGTCTACTCTGAGGTAAATCCCACTGAGTTCAAGAGGGTTGTACTCCTGCAGTCTAAATTATGCAACATATTTAAAATGGCAAAATAATGTGAAGAGCACAAATCACAGTTGTGCATAAAACATACAGGCTGCAGGTTTTTCTTTTCTTAAAAAGCACCTTTTTATTGCATCGATGCTCTCTGGGTTCAGGCAATGGTAATACCACTGTGTCCATAGGATAATAGTCACTTGACTTGGCCTCTAGTTATTTGGTGTTACCTCTTCCATCTGCTTTAATTCTGGGAACAAACAGCTGGTCTAATTCAGCTGCACCCCACAAAATTGTCCTGTTACCAGCTGCCTGTGGTATACACACGGAGCCCGGGCAGCTGCAACGTGGTCCCACTTGTTGCAGGTACTTTAAAGGACTTTGAAGGAGGTGGGACAGGAGAGCAGCGCGCCGCGCGCCGGGATCTCGCTGCCCGGGTGAAGCCGAGACTAAGGCGCTCCCGCTCCGGGAGCGAATCAAGAAGACTTCTTCAAGTGGGCGCCTCGCTCCAGGCCGCGGGGGCCGAACGCTGCCCAGCCTGGGCTACAGAGAACACCGCGAGGATGGTGGTGGAGGCAGCAGAGCCTCGCGGAAGTTTCTCCCTGCGCGCCTTGACCCGGCGGCCCCGGCCCCGGCCCCGGCCCCTCCGCCCCCTCCGCCTGCCGCCTTCACCCCTTGGCTGCCAAACGGGGACAGGATCCCGGGAAGCCTTCCTCTTCCCGACACCCGCTTAGCCGTCGGAGCCCGGCCGGGGGGCGAGGACGGGGCCAGCTCTCTCCCCATCCAGGCGCCCCTTGTGCTTACCCGGAATTGCCGATCAGCAGGATCTTGAGGTGGGAACGTCTGAACATGGGGCGTCTGCGCCAGAACCTGCGGAGAGACGGGCGGATCGGGTCAGCTCGGGAACGGGAGCCTCCGTCGAGACCCGCCCCCCCCCCCCCGCGGCCAGGCGGGGATTCCCGCGACCTCTGTGGGGGTCCCCTGCTCAGTCCGCGGGGCGGGCGCCCGGACCTCGGCCCCGAAGCCCGTCCCCCCCCCCCGAGCCACCTCGGCGCGGCACAGCCTCCCTCCGAAGAAGGGCGGGCGCTGCTTGGAGCTCCTGGCAGCTGCTCGCTCTCGCCTTCCTGCCGGGCTTCTCGGCGCCAGGGAGGAGGAAGGGCGCGGGGCTGCGCCTTCCGGACACGCTTTCAGGTGAGGCCGGTGGGATCCGGCTTGTGCCAAGGCGAAGCAAGGATTCCTCGTGATGGAGAATCTCATGTCATAGTTAAGTCAATCTTAATGCTTATTAAGATCTACAGAGATAAACCATAGAAATCAGATCAGATTCACACACCTGTTCACAGGTGCTATTATCCTCACAACAGTTCTGCGGAGATTGGTGCTGGGCGCTTCCAGGAAACGTTGCCCTTGACCCTTAACCTAGTCTTGGAACCATGGGGATGGGACGGGCATCCAGGGTCCGCATCGTGGGGCATCTGCTGAGGCCCACGGCCCTCCCACCCCACTGCAACCCCCTGCTTTGCTGCCCCTCTTTGCCACCCCTTCACCTACTCCCTCTGAGCAATCCGAGGCAGCCTGGCTTGGGTCCAGAAGGGAAGGCTAAGTGAGCAGGCGGCAGCTGCACAGGAGGGGAAGAAAGGAAGCCCGAGCCCCCCCCCCAGCTGTGCTCATCCAAGTGGTGGGAGAAATAAAAGGCACCCTGCACATGCTCAGATACAAGCACATACGTGTTTTAACAAATCATTCCGCAAGTGCCACAATCAGCCTCTGGTGCTGGCACAAACTAAGTCTTCTTAAGCCTTGGCGAGTGCCCGCTAACTCTCTTGTTGGGCAGCCTTTTCCCTTCCTGTCTGATTCTGATACGGCATTCGTATATTCTGTCATTTTCATTTCATATAATAAACCAAGCTTTCTTTTTTAATGTGTGTCTCAAGACTCTTAATGTACAGCTATTTGTTTGCCTCTAAAAATTACTGGGTTGCCCATCTGGCATTTAAGAGGTCTTTAGGATCACCAGCACAGGACAAAGTTAAATATTAGGTGTCAGGAGTTTTATTTAAGCATGGATAGAGGCAAACACATATTCGTAAATGGGTATACATTATAACTCTAGCAAAATATTCAAAATCTCTTGGTGTGTGTGTATGAATACATGTGAGTGCTGGACATGCATGTGAATTCAGACATATACTGTAACACAGTCTGGAATGCCGTATTAATACCTGTTTTTGATGTGTGAGGAATGCCTTGAGAAGCACTGACCCTGGAAACCTAGCTTGGCTCAGTTCTGGAACAATCCGAGGTTGTACCACCCCCACCCCCACCCCACCACCTTCTGCCAATGCTGTGTATGCTCCTCACGACTAGGCAGCTAAATGTGCTTCTGTACATCTGGAATGTGGGGAAAGGTTGAATCTTAGAAGAACAATATGTGCATTGTTATATAATTAAGGATAAGTGTAGAAAGGCCATGGAGCTTTATAAAACATTACATATGGGAAAACCCAGGGACCAGGCAGGCCCTACCTCACAGAATTTGCAAACTACATTTTGATCGTAGGGGAGACCACAGAGGAACAGTCAAGGATGCTCTCACTACTTTCAATGTGTCCTACACACATGAAATTCCCAGATAATTTTGCACCATATCAGTTAGTGTGTGATGGTTATTTGGTGCTGTTTAAGGCACACAAGTGTGTCTCGTGTACACCATCATGCATGACAAATGCGCATGGATCTATTTTGCCACATGTGCACATTCATCCAGTGAACGGGGCAGAGGATAGTGAGTGACCTCCCTTGCACCACAGCACATGTACAAGCCTGCATTGGAATATAGATAGGGAGGGGAATCTCTTGGTAGACCACCTGCCTTTCCTTGGATGTCCAAATGCAAAGGAAGTAGGGTGAACAGAAAGAAGAGGAGGACGGCTATTCCTTCACCTTTAACTGCTGTGCAGGTAATTTCAGCCAGAGTAGCTTGTTGTGTAAGCCAGTGTTGCCCAACCTTTGGTCCCCAGCTGTTTTCGGACTACAACTCCCATCATCCCTAGCTAGCAAGACCAGTGGTCAGGGAAGCTGGGAATTGTAGTCCGAAAATAGCTGGAGACCAAAGGTTGAGAAACACTGGTGTAAGCTACATCTGCTGCATTTCCCTTTTCTGCACCACTGTTAAAAGAAGCTGGAGCCACAGACACCGGTTCCACCCAACTTGGTGGGGGGCAGAGCAAGCACATGACATGTGCACAACATGCACATGTGATGTCACACGACGGGAGGAGGCCACAAGGCCCAGTGCAGCTACAGACAGGCTGGGCGAGGCCCTTCGCAGGCCACAGAATATTGAGGGAGTCTGGCCCCTCTGAAAATTGGGGGGGGGAGGAGGGCTTCAGCCCCCACAGATGGTGCCCCTGGCAGGAACCCAGTTCTCTTTTTACCCAGCCTCCTCAAGTGAAGACAAGTCTCTTACATCTTTAAAAGTTGCATAAAGGGGGGAGGGGGGCGCAGCAGTTTCTCCTGCTGCGGGGCTGAGAAAAGCTCAATCTGCATTCTTTTTAGTTGCATAATTGCCTTACCTGACACATGTCCAGTAGATCACTTTGATTTGTAGAACTGGCACTGTGGCAGGTGCTACATAATACTCATTCCACAGTTGACAGAAAAATCAGTATTTTAGTGCGGCAGCAACTACACTTTGGAACTCCCTGCCTGTTGCCTATTGATAACAGGCAGCCGCCTTTACTGTACTTTTCTCAGTACCTGCTAAAAACATTTTTGCTTTGGGAAAGCCTATCTAGACATGTAGAAGTTACATGTTTTGATATTTTGTTGCTGTTAATTTTAATCACCTGCTTATCCTTCTTTGTTTTTATTGATACTTTTAATGTTTTTAAAACTGCTTAGAGGTTTGACTGCAATCAAGTGTTATATAAATGCTGTTAAATAAAATAACAACTAAATTCCTGCTTTCACCCAATTGTTAAAGACACGCCCCCCCAGCTGTGAAACGCGGCTCTGAAGTAAGTAGGAGAGAGCAGGTGGTCCCTCCCCGCCCCCGCCCCCGATTGGCAGCAAGATTATTCGGATGTTTTGGCACCTTGCTATGGTATATATTTGAAACGAACCATGTGGTCCTAGAGGGAAAGCACACGCACCGCCATCTCTCTCTCCAGGGTTCACCTGGGACGGGGCGGCAGCTGCTGGGTTTTTGCGGCCAAGGGGGATTCCTCCCCTGACGTACCAGCGGGGCATCCCAGTAGCGGTGACATCACGCAGCCGCGTTTGGGGTCGTCCCTGCTCCCCGTCGCCCCTCGGCCCTTCCGCTCAGCAGTCCCTCAGGACGCAGCGGGGAGCCACCCGAGTTAGGAAGGCTTACTGGGAGCGTCTAAATGCTTTGTGCCTTATTGTTGCCCTTTTGTTGTCACGATCACTGTTCTGGGTGGGATTCCTGCTGCCGATCTCTGGGCCGGATCACGGCAGTTGTAGGTTAACAAATGGAAACAGAGGAAAAGGAACAAATCAGGGTCTTCGCCCCCCCACGTGGGAGAAAGGGTGGGGCTAGTGTCAGGTGACTTGGGCAAATCATATGACCAGCAGTTCCCTACTTCTGTCCATTTTTAAGTTTTGGGGGGTGGGCGTTGTACGTGGTTTTATGGTAGTTTCCCGCGGACAGCGGCAGCGCGTTTCGGGACTCTCCCCTCCCCTCTCGGGGTCGGATCCTGGGACGGGCTGACTCTGCTGATCCAGAAGCACCTTCGCGCCCCTACAGGGATCGCCGCTGGAGAAAGCAGCAAGGATGGATTTGGCGTCGCTCTTGAGCTGGCGTGGACGCATCTCCCGAGAGCTGGACGCCGTGGTGGATTTCTGGCTTCAGCATTCGCACGACGAAGAATACGGGTGATGGATCGCTGCCTGTCTATTCATCTAGCCCCCCCCCCCGTCGCCCCAGGGCCAGCCAGCGTGGGTTGTGGCTGCGGGGGCATTTGAACACGGCTCTCCCGCAGTCCAGTCCTGTAACTACCACACTGACTCCCTCTCACGACATGGGGGGAGGTTATGTTTATAGTGATGCTATACACGCCATTAAGGAAATCGACCCAAATGGGGAGGGGGGAAAGGGTATGTGAAACAGGGGAGCCCTTCCCAGAAAGGGGGGGGGGTGGAACATACCACTGAGATGCAAGGAGATACTTCCCCCTCCCTCCCCTCACATGGCCTGAGGCAGACAAATCTACCCTCCAGTGCAGGGGGGGGCACCTCTGGCTTGGCAACCCTTTTCATTTAGCCCACTATTTTCGGGAGGCTGTGCCCACCTGACTCACACGTGACGTCATGCATGACTTGAAAGCAACCACCCGGAGCTTAGGGCTCCCTGTTGCTCCTTGGACCAGCATGGATGGCATTCCACTGGGAAATTCTCCTCTGCAAGCTTCATGGAAACAAATGTGAGCTGTGGGCAAGATGCTGCTGTCCTCAGATATGCTCTCCTTCCATTTCGGTGGGGCTTGCGGAGCAGAATGTCCTGGCAGATGGTGCTCTGTGAAGCAGATCTGCCTGCCCTCTTAAAGGCATTCCGCGTTTGCTGCGCCTGCTTTAGCTCTAACTCCTGACAGGCCAGGGCTGGGGGAATCTCCAAAACTCCTTGGACTCCAGCTCCCACCCCACCCCCCAGCCATTTGTTGCGCTGGCTGAGGGGCTATGGTGAGCCCCACTCAGCAACGCCCTACGGCAAGTTCCTCATTAGTCAGTAGTTCTCTGCCTGGCCTGTTCTCATCCTTTCCTCTAGGAAATTGTGCCCCCCCTCCTGGTTCTCACCCCCCCTCTTCTTTCTCTCTAGGGGGTTCTTTACATGTCTGGGCCAGGATGGGAACGTTTATGATGACTTGAAATATGTTTGGCTGCAAGGCCGGCAGGTAGGGGTCCTCAGGGGCCATGGATTTTGGAAAACTTTTTAGATTTTCTGTTGGGATCCCCTTTGTGTGGTTGGGGCTGGGGTGGGAAATGAGGCTGGGGAGGCCCAGCCTCTCTGAAGCCAGCCAAGGCTGAATTGGAACCTGGCTTGCCTGGAATTGGCCTCAGAATCTGGTTTCAGTGCTGGCCTTAAAGCTTGGAATGAACAGGTAAAGCAAATTTAATAAATAAATGGCACAAGTCTCTCTGAGCATGTGCAGAATGCCTCAACACTGCAGCTCCCCCGTCAGTCCCCCATATTGGGAACGTTTTTGCACGAGGAATTTCCAAGCCAGCCTGAGGTCCAGCATCTGTCTCCTTAGAGGTTAAGAACAGGCCAGGCCTGTGCATCACTGTGGAGAGCCACGCTCACAGCTCGTACCCTGAATGGCAGACATCAGTGCCGGGGCTTAAGCCAAGGAAAGGAAAGCTGTGGCCCTCCAGGAACGGATGGAGTCCAGTTCCCATAATCCCTGACCACTGACCTTGCTGGCTGGGGTTGATGAGTGCTGGAGGTGAGCAAGTGTCCTCATCCCTGGCTTAGCCAAGGCAGATGTCTGCCATGAGACTAGAGGGCCCAGGTTACCTCTCCATCCCTTCCCAAACAGGTGTGGATGTACAGTCGGCTGTATCGAAAAGTACCAAGATTCCGGCGCCCTGAACTCCTGCAGGCAGCCCGAGCAGGTAACTTCTTCCACCTTGTGTACAAAAGTGATGGGATTTGGGAATGAAGGCAAAGAAGGGATAATATTGGGTGGGCAGACAGAGGTCTGTGGTTTGTGGACTGGGGCAGGGAGTTGAGATGAGGGCTGAGAGACTCTTGAAAGTTCTGATACTTTGGAATGGTGGTGGGATTATAGGGGTTGTCCCCCCACAATTAATCATCATCATAATCTAATCAGTTAGCCTTTCCTGTTAACTGAGTACTCCTTGTATGGTAAGCCATTCCGCCCCCCAAGAGTGAGCCTGAGGCAGAGAGATTTTGCCTAAGGCCACCTACTGCGTCTGTGGGAGAGGGGAAATTTGTACTGGGGCTTCCCAATTCATAGCTCAATCCCTGGTTGTGATCAGTTGGAGAAAGTGTAAAAAGTTGGGGGGGGGGTCTTGGCCCAAGTGCTCTGGGTATTTGGTTGCCAGTAGCAGAGAGGGGCAGAGCTGCCTTCCTCCAAATCTATTTCTTTCTCTGAGGTGGGGAGTTCCTGTTAGAGCATGCACGAGTGGCCCCACCTTCGCAGAAGTGTGCCTTTGTCCTGACTCGTGATGGGCGTCCTGTGAAAATCCAGCGCACCATTTTCAGCGAGTGCTTCTATGTCCTTGGGCTGGATGAACTTGGACGAGCAACTGGGGAACCTCGTTACCAGGTGAGGTCAGGAGAGCTGGATACAGATGTCCTGATTGCCTGCCTGCCTCCTTATATGAATAGTGGGCATCTAAACCTGCTTATCCTCCCTCTCTTCTCCCTCTGATTATTACCTCAGCAAAAATACCCTTTCCCCAAAGCTATGGTACAGCTCCTAGCACATGGCTGATAAAACCGCAGCTGTAGGGTTGGGCCCAGAGTGGAGAGACCAGCTCATTTTACCTCATGGTGCTGCGGTTGAGGGACGTCTTCCTGTCTCTATGGATACTGGAGTTCCGTTGATAGAACTAGAAGAAGAATAGCCATAGGGGAAGAGGCTGGTCAGCTGGTTGAGTCTGCTCTTGTGTAGGGTTAACCCTTGTCCAAAGTACTGGTCCATGGGAGGTGCTGTGGGGCCCGCTGTGAACCCCTGCTCCCCCAGGAGGCAGTGATGGCCACCAACATAGATGGCTTTAAAAGAGGATTAGACAAATTCTTGGAGGAGGCGAGGGCTATCATTGCCCACTAACCATAATGGCTCTGCTCTGCCTCCATAGAAGAGCGCTTAAGAACGGAAGAGGAGCCCTTCTGGATCAGACCAAAGGCCTACTTCGTCCATATCCTCTTTCCCACACTAGCCAACCAGATGCCTTCAAGCAACACATGAGAGCGACAGCTCTTTCTCACCCTTTTCTCTTGGGTAGTGGAACTCTACTATAACGCATATCTCTGTTGGTTGGAGGAGTGCTGAGTGGTTGGTTGTTGGGCAGCTATCTGGCTTCTTCACTTGCTCTCTCTTTTTTAAAAAAATAATATTTATTACCTTTTCCAACAGTTTAAACACTACAAAGAATGAAAACCACACAACACAACACAACACAACACAACACAACACAACACAACACAACAACACAACACTAACAAAACATTAACATTAAACTAACAAAACAAAACAAACACAATTTAAAACACATCAAATAGTTTCAACATCTTATCTTTCATTCCCTTATTTCCGTGACCTCCTCACACCTCCCTTTTTGTATTCCACTTCTATTAATTCTTTCAGCAATTCCTTTCCATCTTCCTCTATTTTTAATCCTATAATTATCTTAACACATTCTAACCTTATTTTCCCTTTAATACTCTATTAATCTATTTGTCCTTAATTCCTTATAACATTTCTGCTAAAGTCATATAACTTCATTCCAACATTTTTCTAAAATTCATTAATTTTACAGTATTTTCGTAAATAGTCTTTAAACTTTTTCCAGTCTTCTTCCACCGACTCTTCTCCCTGGTCTCGGATTCTGCCAGTCATTTCCGCCAATTCCATGTAGTCCATCAACTTCATCTGCCATTCTTCCCGGGTGGGTAGATCTTGTGTCTTCCAATATTTTGCGATGAGTATTCTTGCTGCTGTTGTTGCATACATAAAAAATGTTCTATCCTTCTTTGACACCAGTTGGCCGACCATGCCCAGGAGAAAGGCCTCTGGTTTCTTCAGGAAGGTATATTTAAATACCTTTTTCATTTCATTATAAATCATCTCCCAGAATGTCTTAATCCTTGGGCGTGTCCACCAAAGGTGAAAGAATGTACCTTCAGTCTCGTTACATTTCCAACATTTATTATCGGGCAAATGGTAAATTTTTGCAAGCTTGACTGGTGTCATGTACCACCTGTAAATCATTTTCATTAAGTTTTCTCTTAGGGCATTACATGCCGTAAATTTCATACCTGTGGTCCATAACTGTTCCCAGTCAGCCATCATTATGTTATGTCCAACATCTTGTGCCCACTTAATCATAACTGATTTCACCATTTCATCCTGAGTGTTCCATCTCAGCAACAAGTTATACATTCTTGACAAATGCTTAGTTTTTGGATCAAACAATTCTGTTTCCAATTTTGATTTTTCCACCTGGAAGCCAACTTTTTTGTCCGAATTGTATGCCGCCATTATTTGGTAATAATGAAGCCAATCTTGCACTTTATTTTTCAATTTTTCAAAGCTCTGCAATTTTATTCTGTCTCCATCTTATTCCAAAATTTCCCAATATTTCGGCCATTTGGCCTCCATATTGAGTTTTTTCTGTGCCTTCGCTTCCATTGGTGACAACCATCTTGGGGTTTTCTTTTCTCTTATCCACACATTAAACAATGCTTTTCTAACAATATGATTTTTAAACGCTTTGTGTGCTTTCACCTTATCATACCACAAATATGCATGCCAACCAAATATATTATTAAAACCTTCTAAATCCAACACGTCAGTGTTTTCAAGAAGCAGCCATTCTCTCAGCCAGCAAAAAGCAGCTGATTCATAATATAGTTTAAGGTCTGGCAGGGCAAATCCACCTCTTTCTTTAGCATCAGTTAATATCTTAAATTTTATTCGAGGCTTCTTGCCCTGCCAAACAAATCTGGAAATATCTTTCTGCCACTTCTTGAAACAATCCATCTTATCCAAAATTTGCAATGTTTGAAACAAAAACAACATCCTTGGCAGCACATTCATTTTTATCGGCCTAACAATGATAACTTCAAGTTTGTCCATATTTCTAAATCCTTTTTCACTTCAGTCCAACATTTTTCATAATTATCCTTAAATAAATTCACATTTTTGGCTGTCATATTTACCCCTAAATATTTCACTTTCTTAACCAATGTTAATCCTGTCTCCTCCTGAAACTTTTCTGTCTCATTCACAGTTAAATTTTTCTCTAAAACCTTAGTTTTCATCTTGTTCAACTTAAAACCTGCTACCTGTCCAAATTCTTGAATCAGTTCCAATACCCTTTTAGTACTAGATTCTGGCTCCTGTAAAGTCAACACTAAGTCATCAGCAAATGCTTTCAGTTTGTACTGTTTAACTCCCAGTTGTATACCTTTCACCTCTTGGTCCTTTCTAATCATATTTAACAAAACCTCAAGGACCGATATAAAAAGCAATGGAGAGATTGGGCAACCTTGTTGTGTCCCTTTCTCAGTCTTGAATTCTTCTGTCACCACATTGTTCACAATTAATTTTGCCTTTTGTTCTGAGTAAATTGCACCTATACCATTTTCAAAACCTTGGCCTACCCCCATCCCCTGTAGATTCTTCTTCATAAAACTCCATGAGATGTTGTCAAAGGCTTTCTCTGCATCCACAAATATCAGAACTGCCTTGGTTCACTTGCTCTCTCTCACCCTCCCTGCCGATCAGCCCAGATGAAGCCTGAGCAGTGAGCCAATGAGTTTGGCCAAGGCCTGCTGAGTCCTTTGGAGAGTGGGAAACCTGACTCCAGGCATGGATGTTGTGGGAGTGGGACCAGCCCTAACCTTAGGTTTCCACTTGGCTAATGGGTATTTTCGTAGGTTGTAATGATGTTCCTGTTGGCAGAGGGAAGCCCTGGCAATGATGGAGGCCATTGTGCACTGGGTGAGGGAGGATCCCTCTGAGCTGGGGCGCCCACTGCTGGCGGGGGCAAGCCCACATGACTCCATGGCTGTTCCCATGATGCTCCTCAACCTGGTGGACCAGCTGTCAGAAGGAGATGCAAAGGCTGCAATCCGGTTCAGTGAGCTGGGAGGCTGGTCTGCTCAGCGAATCCTCATGCACGTGCAGGTAAAGGGGTGGGAATGGTCGCCCCCCCCGCCCTTTAGCCTTGCTTTTGTCTATGTTTGATACGTTTTAGAATAGAATTCTTATTTCGCTACAGAGGGATGGTGCTGCTGTGTTGGAGAACGTTTCTGAAGAGGGCGAGGAGTTGCCAGGGTGTTTGGGAAGACAACAGAATCCTGGTAAGAAGAGACCAAGAGCCAGGATGCTTTGGGAGTCAAGTGCAGCAGCATATATTTTGCTGTGGAATTTCCTGTTAGCCAGAACCCCAGGAATCTAGATTTTTAGCAAACAAATTTCTAGCCTGTTTAGCAGTAGAGCAAAGTTTGAAAATATCTCTGTCAGACCCACAGGTTAGGGCAGTGGCGTAGCGTGGGTTGTCAGCACCCGGGGCAAGGCAAGTAATTTGCGCCCCCTAACCCGAGTGAGCTAGGTAGGGGCAGAGAGCTGCGAGTGCGAGCGCCCCCCCAGATGTTGCGCCCGGTGCGGCCAGCCCCCCCTGCACCCCCCACGCTACACCACTGGGTTAGGGTCCTGAATGAAGAGTTGGGCTGGTGTATGCATTGCACTCCATTGCTGGGAGATTTGTAGCCCTCCAGATGTTGGATATCAAATCCCATTAGCCCCAGCCAGCAGGGCCCCAGTCAGGAATGATGGGAACTGTACTCCCAGCAACACCTCAAGGTCCACACATTCTCCAGCCCTGGATTGCAGAGGATCAGGCGGTGGAACTCTGCACTGCACCACTGTAGATTGCAGGGGCCATATTTTTAATGTAACTAGTCATGGACTTATCCAAGAGGGGATAAGCTGCCCCCAAAACCAATAAAAATCAACAAAAATACATAGCTAACTGAGGTTCTCCCCCCCCCAACAAAAGGCCTGCCCCTCCCAACAAAAATACTGGCTAAACCCAACTAGTTCAGATTTTGCCAGCCTGGTATGTCCTGCCCCCACCATAAGATAGGTTGCGACTCTAGGGGCCGAGGCAATTTTGACATCCCCCCAATGTCAGCCCCCTCAATTTTCAGAGGATGTTTGGCTCTGCCCCCTGGTTTCTTGCAATGTTGCACAAAGTTGCATCAGGTCCCCTCAATCCTCTGGAGAAGCTTCTGCACCAGAATGTTTTGGACTACAATTTCCATCAGCCCCAACCAGTATGGTTGTGCTGGCTGGGGCTGGGGGGAGGTGTTGGATATTCCAAAGTATTTGGAGGTTGCCAGGTTTGTGGGGGTTGGCACGTCAGGGCTACTGTTAGTTGTGCTCGCTTGCTACGTGCAAGGAGTCTTTACATGGAGCCTTCAAAAGTACTACACCGTTCTCTGCAGTCTGAAGTGGTGCAGCCCAGATAGCTACCCTCTCATACTGCAAAGATTGGCACCTAGACCCTGGCACAGCTCCTTACCAGCATCCCTGCCTCCACAGCCCCCTTGCCCCTTGTGACAGTTTTCTTTCTCCCGTCCCCAATTTATGCAAGAGAGAGAGAGGCTGCTCAGCTGGGAAGCAGGAACAGTTTCACAGAGTCCCCATCCTGCCACCAGCTGGTGCAAGCCAGTGGCATGTAGGGGGCTCCATAAAACTGCCTGGCTGAGCAATGGCCGATGTATGCTTCTCAGCCAAGCAGTTTAAAGAAGTGAAGGGAGGAACAAGCTGTATTGGCCCCTCTCCGATGCAGCATGTTTCTCCCTCTGCGCCGGTTTGGGGGCAAAGTGGGATGGCAGCTTCACTCAGCAGGATATCGCTGGTGAAACTGCCGCTGCCCCTGAGTCCCTCTGCCTACAGTGCCCGGCTGCAGCTTGTTTCTCCCTTGGCGCGCTGGGCACTGGTGGCTAAGGAACTGAGGAAGAGGCTGTTTCACCTGTAATATACCACTGAGTGAAGCTGCCATTGCTGTCTGCCCCTCATACCGGTCCTGGGCGATGAATTGATACATCACCCAGGCCTACTGGAGACAGAGAGGAAGGGTGTATCAAAAGGAAAATGAATTGATACTGATTTTTATATATTAGTAACTTTGTATTACTGTAACATTTCTGTATGTGTGTTTTTGTAATATTTTGTGTAAGTTGTCTGTTGTTATGTCAATTTTCTGTACACTTATTAGAGATATTTTTTATATAGTAAGTGATATAGAAATAAAATAATCTGCCTTGGGATGGGGTGGGAGCCATTTTTTCCTGTCAAGGGCTGCATTTCCTCAGCATTCTCTGCCGGGAGCTGCGTGCCAGTGCTGAGTGGATGGATCACCCCTCCCTCCTTCCCTCCCTCCGCCCCCCCGCATGGAATTAGGCTGAGGGCAGTAGGTTGCCTGCCCCAGAACTCTGAGCCAGCACTGGGGTGTTTCTTCTCCATTTTTTGTTTCTAAGGCCATGCGATTGAAGCAGGCTGGTTCCTGCTCCGCTACGCGCAGCGCCAGCAGGACTCGGACCTCGTGGCCCAGGCTGTGGAGAAGTTCATGAAGGAGCCATTCCGTCTGGGCTGGGACCCTGAACATGGTGGACTCTTTGCCTTCCAGGATGTGGATGGCCTCTGCCCAACGCAGGTACAGAAGCTTGGACCCTAAAGCCTACATTCACCATGTATTTGAGAACTGCCCTCCTCCTGGGATCTCTTGGGTTGTTTCCTCCCACCCCCCAATTTCCCCCCTCTCTCTTCTTCAGTTAGAGTGGAAAATGAAGCTTTGGTGGCCACACACAGAAGCCATGATTGCATTTCTGATGGGCTTTGCTGAGACTCGAGACCAAGTGCTGCTGGAACGCTTTGTCCAAGTGGCTAAATATGCCTTTGCCAAGGTAAGCTTGAAGGCTGGCCATGGAGGGCAGCGGGTGCCATTACGTTAGAAGAGAGGTGGTGAGATGAGGCTTGAAGAAAGTGCATTTCCTGGTCAAAGGCTCTGGGGGCTGGGAAATAAGTGGTGCCCGAGACCTTGCAGAGCTGGGTGCTGCTTGGGTGCAGCCTAAGGCAGCTTCCACTGACCAATATGGTGACCGTCAGCTTCCTAACCTATGGGAGTAGCACCAGGAACCTAAAACCCCTCCATAGCTCACATCTCACACTGTAGATCATCTTATAATCTGATATGCATATTGTTTCACCAACTTTGCTTGTTCTTCTCTTAGTTCAGTGACTCACAGGCCGGTGAATGGTTTGGCTATCTGACCCAGGAGGGCAAGGTGGCTCTCACAATCAAAGGAGGGCCATTCAAAGGTAAAGAGGCTGTGTGGTGGCTTAATTGTGACGGTTGGGGAGGGGGGGGGCAGTAATAAGATTTAATCTGAGCAAGAATGTCAGCAAGGCGCACCTGCAAGGCCTTTTTCCAGTACTGAAGCTCAGTGGTAGAATGCAGAGCGCAGTGTAACAAGAGTGACTCTAGAATGTGTGTTCACTCTGCTACTGATAACCAGCACCCACTTACAGCTGCCTAGAATTAGCAGTGCGGGCAGAAAGAGACAGCAGCATATACCTGCCTCAAGTAAATGCTCTCTTGGGATCACCTGCTGCTTTTGGAGTAAAATGACATGCTTCCCCTATGACCAGTCTGCCCTTATGCATCCGTAGGGCTTTGAGGGGGAAACTACTACTGCCCTGTTTGAAGTGTTAATGCTTCTATAGCACTATCAGCATGCAAAACTTGTCCAGGACATTGAGGGAGAATTGCAATATCCCCATTAGGACTGCAACTTTTTCAGGTTTTACAA
Organism: Podarcis erhardii; assembly: GCF_964252035.2. NCBI lineage: Eukaryota > Metazoa > Chordata > Lepidosauria > Squamata > Lacertidae > Podarcis > Podarcis erhardii. The sequence goes on from NC_138515.1 coordinate 2,189,911, forward strand.
CTATTACTCTGTTTTCATAGGCAACCAGCGTGCTCTTGATTTAAGTGCTATTTCTTTATAACACATCTAGATTATTTATGAAAGCTGAAGATAGCAGGCCCCATGGCTCAACCCCTCACACAGGAAGGAAGGAATGCCTCTTTCTTAATTAACTTACTTATTGATATTTATTCATAGATACTACAAAAATACATACCCATTACAAAGTACTTTTTATAATATACTAAGACAGCTACTTAGTCTAAAAAAGAACTAAGTCAGAAAAGAGAGACCTGAAAAACGAAAAAGGGAGAGAAAAGGGGAAGAAAGGAAAAACTACAGAAAAGAGTAAGAGGACTTCTGTCTCTTTGTCCTGCAGCTACATATAATATTTATTCCTTAAAATCCGACCATCCTATCTTTATACCAGTATTTTTTCAGTCTTCAGATTCTGACAAGTTCATTTTCTCTTTCATGCAAAAAGTCCTTAAGAAATTTCCAATTCTTAACAAATGTAATGATTTTTCTCTAATTAAAACATGTTAACTTTGCCATCTCAGCCAGATTCAATAATTTCATCAGCCATTCTTCTATAGTGGGTAGGACTGTCTTTTCATCTTTGTGCATAGAGCAGTTTTGTTGCTGTAGTCATACATTGGAGTAATCAGGAATAAAGTTAAGGAGCTACTGGTGGAATTTCTGGAAAAGGAGGCTAGAAATATGGAAGCAGAATTGGATAAAATTTATAGAATCAACACACTACAGAAAAATAAACTTCCAAGAGATGTCCTGGTCCAATTTGTTAGGATAAAAAACACCTAGAGACGATACAGATTTGACTGTGCTGAAAGAAATTCTACCTAAGATACTACATAAAAGAAAAGAATACAGCTTAACAGATAAACTTAAACAGAAAAGAATCCAATTTAGATAGGATGCAGCAGAAGGATTCTGACTTAATACAGTACAGAGAGCAAGAGAATTTGTGGAGAGATTTAAATCTGATATTAAAGATGTGCAAGTGGAGGAGACTTAAGATGCAGCAATGGGAGCATCAAGTATAGAGGTGACAAATTAACTTGACTGACTATGGATTACAAAATTTTAACATGGAATATAAATGGGGCAAATGCTTCACAAAAGAGGAAAAAGGTATTTTATCACTTGAATATAGTGAAATTAGATTTAAGATGTTCACAAGAAACACTTATTAGGAAAAAGGACACAAAATATTTGATTCAAAAGAAATTGGGGAAGAATGTATTTCTGCAGGAACAAAGAAAAGAAATGGAGTTATATTGTATATATACATTCCCAGTTTTGTCCAAAATTGATTCTTTTGGATGAACAAGGTAGATTTGTTGGAGTGGAAATTAACATTTGTGGAAAAATGATTTTGGATCTAGGTATATATGCTCCAAATGATAACAAATCAGCTTTTTATAAAGGATTCATGGATAGACTGAGGGATTATGCATATGAAAACTGGTGCCTTATGGCAGATTGGAATGCTCTCCCCCAGACAAGGCAGGAGTCAGAGAAATGTATTTTGCAGCCTGTTGTCTAATGTGGATGAAGGAGTGGTTGACCTGGAGAAGGGAGAGGACTTTAGAAATAGGGCATGACCTAAGGTTTGGATGGCATGGATATCTGTGGAATAATAAAGTTAAAGTTAATGTAGATTTTAAAAATCACTGTATTCGAAGTGCCATATTAAGAATTTGGAATAAATGCAAACCTCGGTTGCACCAAAAGACACCTGTATGGATTTCACCACAAGAAGTTTTTCACAGAAAAGAGATGACAGGCAAAGGGAAATGGATAACATACCACAAAATAATGGAAACACCTCAGTGAGATGGGGGAGCTTCTTGAAGCAAAGCAAGTATGCTTCCCCCAAAAAACTATTTGTGTTGTTCATGCACAAATCATGCAATCCTAACCATGTCTACGCAGAAATAGCTTATATTGAGTTCAGTGGTGCTTACTCCCAGGTCAATAGGGTTAGGCTTGCATTTTAAGATTTGCCACACTGGAATCCTCTTAGCCTTGGTGGTATTTTTTCTGATCTGTAATATGCATTCTGCTAGCTAAACTTCCATTGTTGTGATTTTTTAGTAACCTGCAGGCATTCTGGAGAGATTAGACCAGGCTTCCTCAGCCTTGGCCCTCCAGGTGTTTTTGGCCTACAACTCCCACGATCCCTAGCTAGCAGGACCAGTGGTCAGGGATGCTGGGAATTGTAGTCTCAAAACATCTGGAGGGCCAAGGTTGAGGAAGCCTGGATTAGACAAATGACTGCTTGACTTCCTTTTCAACCTTCTTTTTACCACTTCCCTCATTTTTATGAAGTTTCTCCACAGCTGTTCAAATGAGCCAAGAGCTGCCCCTGATGGTTCCAAATCTACTTCCTGTTTGGGTTGCTTCTGCCACTAAACCTTCCTGGCTCACTTGCTTAAAACACATGACTTGCAATACCTTAATGCCCCCACACCAAGCTGTGGTTAGGGAAATGCAGTAAAAGAGGGTGTTTGGGAGACAGGATCCCTGTCTTGTTTCATTTATTTAAAGCATTTTTATCCTGCCCCCTTACATTCCTCCCCATGTCTATCTTTGCAGGCTGTTTCCATGTCCCCCGTGCGCTCTATATCTGTGAAGAAATTCTGGAATCGCTCATAAGGGAAACTCAGTTGACCAGCCAGGGATGAAACACTCCACTAACTTTTGTATTAAGTGAAGGGATGGGTGTTCTCTACTTTCTGCCTGGGATAAATCTTAATTCCAGCCACATTCTTCTTCAACCATGGTAGAAACTAAAGAACCTCTTTTCAGCCACTTCTCACTCCCAGTTCCAGTGGCTGTTTTACACTCCTGGCCAACCTTGATTTTGCAGAACTCCATCATGAACAAACTTGCTACAGGTCCCAGGCTGTGCTCTCTTACAGGAGGAGATAGGCTGTTAACTGCTGGTCACATCTAGACCATACCTTTAAAACATTATGAAAGCACTCTTATACCACTTTAACAGTCAGGTTTTCCCCAAACAATCCTGGGAACTGTAGTTTCTGTATGATGACCCAACAAACCTATAATTCCTAGCACTGTTGACAAACCATAGTTCCCAGGATTCTCCATGACTGTTAAAGTAGTATAAGAGTGCTTTAAATGTATACTGTGAATGTGACAATATTTTGGCTCTTAACCGTTTTCATGGTGGGAGAATTTGGGATTGTTTTTTTTTAAAAAAATGATTTCCTTCTCTCCCTGGTTAGGGAGCCTTTGCCATTTCCTTGCCTGATGTTCACCACTTGCCTTTTCTTCTTTGAGGGTCCAAATGAATCTCTGCAATTGAGAAACAATAAAAAAGATACACACTGAATGGAAAACGGGAGTGTGTTGGGTCTACCCTGTTGTGCTTTTTTCCTATTCATGGGGAGATCATGGGGAGAGACACTACTGGGGGATGGAGCTTGAGGGTCTGCCAGAGGCCTAGTTTCACTGAAGTGACTGGGCTAAATACCATATCTGACTGAGGTGGGGCCTCACAAAAATTGCCTCTCGACATATAACCTAAGTATGTTGGAGTGACAGGTTCTAGCCTAGCCTTCTCCCTGACATGCCCGTTTTCTGTGTGAAGTGATTTATTTGTTTTTAATGGGGTATTCTGTCATGTGAAGCCCAACCTACAGCCTAGACTCAGAAGAAATTCTAAAGAGACAGAGAGAGCAATCCTCTTCAGGGAGTCGCAGGGGCTACTTGGAGATGGGTGCAGTGGTGGGGGAGCATGCCACATTCTATATTCTCCCAGTGCAGAAGGGGCCTTGGCCAGGTGGAATAGCTCAGGTTTCACATGCAGGAGCCTCCCAGGTTTAAATTCCAGGATCATGTCCTCCCACTTAGGTATGTCTGGGAGGACTCTGTCCCAGCTTCTGCCAAACTGGCAGTTCGAAAGCATGCCAGCACAAGTAGATAAATAGGTACTGTTGTGGCGGGAAGGTAAACTGTGTTTCTGTGTGCTGGTCACATGACACAGAAAGGTATCTGTGAACAAGATGAGTGCCGCACCCCATAGTCGCCTTTGGTTGGACTTAACTGTCCAGGGGTCCTTTATCTTTATGTCTGGGAGGGCCCGCAGGTCCACCTGTGAGAGTGTCGCTGAGGAGTGCAGCAGCAGCAGCCAATAGGCTCTGGTGTGTACCAACCATCCCTTTGGGGCCATGATGCAATGGCACCCCCTTACTACTTTGCCTGATTGGGCCACCTTCGCTGGGTTGGTCTTTCTCCACCCTGCTGACACAGCAGCAGCAGTGATCCCTGGTAGGCCTAAGTACCTTACTGGGCAGAGAGTGACTATCCTAGAGTCCTAGGAGCAGCTAGATCAGGGAAGTCCAAAGCATGGCCCAACGACTGCATGTGGCTGTTGAGGACTTTTGGCAGCCCTCCACAACATTTGACACCTCTCTCTTTGCCTTCCCAAAGCCTGGTAAGCAAGGTGCTGGGCTTTGGGAAGGAGGTGTGAGAGCTTTGACAGGGTCCTTGAGTCCTTGAGTCCTCCTGCATCCGTCCCAAAGCCTAGTTAGCACCTTGCCAGCTTTTGGAGGGCTCTAGACACCGCCAGAGGCTTGCAACTCCTCCCCAAATCCCAGCTCCTTGCTTAGCCAGCTTTGGGAAGGCTGGGTGGGGTGTCAAGTTTTGGCCTCGCTTCCCCACACATGACAGGTTGGTGCGCAGCCCACAGGTTCTGTGTCAAAAGTACTGTTGTGGGCCACTTGGTATGAAAAGTTAGACTGGCCTGAGCTAGATCCTTGCCCACCACTGTCGAGTCTCATGCTGAGGCCAGCTGGAAACAGGGTGGAGCACAGGATGTGGGGAAAGACTCCTACCCAACCTTGGCAACATGAGGCACAGTTATACATCTCTCTCTTCTTAAAGAGCATTCAGAATGGAGTGAGTTTTGAGAGTAAAAGATGGTGTTCATGAGGTGGCCCCTGCTCAGCCCAGCAAGTCTTATGTGGCTAGTCCCAGTTGTCCTGTCCCTTGTAGCTTCATCCCCGCACAAGGGAGGCCATTACCTGTTGCATAACTCCTTGTCCCAAAGCTTGCAGAGGGTTAAGGACCCTTTCTTGAACAAGTAGGTTGGCAGCTCCCCAAGGGATCAGGGAGCATCGCTGGCAGACAAACAATGGTGACCTCCCTGGTGGCCTGTGTAGGGCTGGGTGTCAGGTGGGGAGCAAAGGGGGAGGCGGAGAGAGAGAAACATTCAGTGGGCGACAACTGGCAGGTATGGCTTCTGGACCTGGTTGCACAATGGATGCCTGGAAAGAAGGGAGAGTGGGACCACGTGGCTGCTGTGCCAGTAAATTCCCCTCAGCTGCCACTTTTCTCCCCAGCCCACCCTGGCAATGATGGTGAGGGACAGTCTGCAGTGACTGAGGCCTTCCCTGTGGTGAGTTTGTTCTGCTCCATACATCTAGGCTGTGATCCTGCAAGGCTTGCTGTAATCTTGTGCTTTGGGGTGTTCTGTGGGGCAGGAAGAACTGGCTGCTTTCCCAAAGTAAAGCTCAGGCTGCTAAGTGGCCTGAGAGGAGCTAGACTGTAGCCCATCTCGGATCAGAGGGCTGAAGCTTAAAAGCAAAGTGAAGCTTGTTTGCACCACTTTGGGAGTTGACAAGGCTCATTGGAACCTGCAGCATGTGATACAGTCAGCAGTCCTCTGGAGCAACTTCCGATCTTAGTCCCAGGAGTATGGCATGCAGATTTGTCATCCTGCCCTGCTTGAGTCTCCCCGCCCCCTGCCTCTTTTTTGGGAAAGAAGAATCGGCAGACAACACATTTTTTTAATGCAGGCACTTTTAACCATATATGTAGTTGTTCACTCCGCCATGATCCATTTGAATGTGTGTACATTTTTAAAGTTATTTTGTCTAAATCTATATATTATCTCATTTACTGTATGAGTCTAAAAGCCACTGTCAGGATTAAGAGAAATGTGATGGTCAATGTATCCAGTTTTGTTATGGGCAGTGCTTTTTTTCTGGGCGGAAGCAGGGATATGCATACCCCTAAACATTTTGTGAATCTAAGTTTGGCCTCATTGAGGGGCAGTATTTCAAGATGAGTAGGGAAAGGAGAGTGCCTCCTAAACATTTATTTTTATTTTTAGAAAAAAGCACTGGTTATTGGTAACAGACTGCACTGTACTCAGGCCAGTTCCAGCCAAGTCCCATGCATTTTTTGGGGAAGAAAATCTTGGTGTGCATAGGATTCTAGGCTGATTCTGCATATATAAAGTCTCGCTGGTGCTGAGCTTGCTCTTATTTGGCAAAACAATGCTTTCCAAGTACAGTGGTACCTCTGGTTGAGGATGGGATCCGTTCCGGAAGTCTGGCCAGGTACGAGGTTTTCACAACCAGAAAGACTGCTTCTGTGCACACATGCGCGGTGCTAGAGTGCTTCTGTGCATGCACAGAAGTGGTCGACTGCTACTGCACATGTGGCAAAAGCCCGGAAATATACTTCTGGGTTTGCACCTTACGTATCCCAAAGTTTATGTAACCGGAGGGATACGTAAGAGGAGGTACAACTGTATGTCTATAGAGTGTTTCTCAAGTATGTCACATGCATTTCCTTGCAATTTTCATAAAATAGAATACATAGACCTGTGTTGTTGTTCTGGTTGTTGCTGATGTGGGGAGTGAATTGTTTTCTTAAGTAAAGCACATGGAAGAAGCAATATCTGAATGAGGAGCCCTAACGCATAGCTTAGAAACTCTTGGCCACTATGCTATTTGAGAACTCTCTAATAAAAACCAATTTTTCAAAAAGCAAATTCACAACTGTTGTTCTACCATCCACTGGTTGATTCCCCAAATAACATTATTGCACAAGCAATGAAATGAAGCTACAGGGTCCAACCACCCCCTCCTGAAAAAATAAGGACAGGGACATCCAAGAGATGAACTGTTTTGCAAGACTTCTGTACACATACCTCTTTAACTGCACTGAAGAGGAAATTTGCTTCAGCTGTGCTTGGATTTTGGATGAATGACAGTTTGCAGATGTTTTCCGTGCATGCAGAGCAGGTCAGATGAGCACTGCAATGATCCCCGATGGAGACCATCCACTTTGATTCCCAGATAAACAATCATTTGCTATCCAACAAATAATGGGTAAATTCAGGTAGTCCCATCATGACAAAGGCAAACCTCATCTACAGTCACCGCACACTCTCACTGAGCTCAGTTCATGGTACAAAACAGTGTGTGCCTGTACTTCTGCATTAGCCCAGCAGAGCCTAAGCTCTAAGGCTGCCATCTGCTGCCCTGGACAAGGATTTCATCCCCTCCAAAATCATCTTCAGAGAACCTCTGGACCTCTCTCCTTGGGTGGCGTCACCTGGCACCTTTCTTGCAAAGCCATTCTCACATATTTTCTGGTGGCACTTAAGGTTGTTTTGCTGGCTGAAGCGCCTGCTTTGAACTTGGTACTTCGATATACAGTATAGGATCCTCTCAGGAAAGCAGTCCATTTCAGGCTTCAACATTTTAAACTGCAACATTTTAAACTGGGCCCAGAAGCAATCCAGACAGGGGTGTAGGGGGCAGGCCATCCCGGGTGTCATCCCTGAGGGGTGTGTGTGTGCCAAAATCCCCCCTTGATGCCAATCTCTGTGCCAATCACCCCAATCATTACTCTTAAAATCTCAGTGCTAACTTAAAAAATAAAAGTACAGTGGTACCTCGGGTTAAGTACTTAATTTGTCAGTTCTTAACCTGAAACTGTTCTTAACCTGAAGCACCCCTTTAGCTAATGGGGCCTCCTGCTGCTGTCGTGCCGCCGGAGCACGATTTCTGTTCTCATCCTGAAGCAAAGTTCTTAACCTGAAGCACTATTTCTGGGTTAGCAGAGTCTGTAACCTGAAGCGTATGTAACCTGAAGCGTATGTAACCTGAGGTACCACTGTACTGAAAGGTCATCAGAATGTGTTGGTTTTCTTGGAACAGTCATATTGGAAGTCATTAAAAAAAAGTCCTGATCACATACTCAAAATTTATTTTAATTTGTTTTACACTATACTAGTTTCCAACCACAATACACATACAAGACAATAATAATATACTGTAGTATGATATTGCTATATATATTTTCCCTGAGAAAATTACACTTAATTTTAGTACACAGAGCAATCCCAAAGTCGCTTGGGTTCATCTTGGAAAACCTTTCCCAATAGTTATTTCACTTGCAAATCCTTCATATCCTGTGAATAGATAAACTTTTTGGAATAAGGGCTACCCTCTCTAAAAACAGGTCTGGTAAATATTTGTTAGGGGCAAAGCAGATCTGGCAAAAGAGCATCTTCTGTGTATTTACCATTTCAAAGGAATGGCCCAGACTAGCCAGGAGAGATAATCAGCAAAAATTATCAGGTATCTTGACAGACACAAGCTACACTCTCATATTTCTGTTGCAGACCACCTCTTTCTGTGACACTTGTGTGATGCTTTTGGGTGGTCTTTGGCTATGGGGTTGTGCAATTTCTAAAGCCTTTAAAAGTTCTTAAACACTTTTTTCTGGGTCCTCACCTGCTTGCAAAGCGGGGAGTGGGGGTGGCGACTCTTTTCTGATAGAAATAATAAAGCTCTTCCTTGCTTTCCTTCTACGGGTTCCTGCCTCCACTCATTTTCCCCTCACAATTAACTGACTTAGGAGATGCTGAATCCTTTGATGCAGTGTTGGGCTGTAAAAGCCAACTCCATTTTTTTTCTACAATGAACACCCCCACACATACAAAATATATGCATAACAAGATCTCCTACTTCGAACCACCTCAGATCTAGCTGCATCTGCATTCTCTTTGCCAGATCTTATATGAATTAAAGGCTGAGAAGGGCTGCCAACTGGACAGGAGAAAAAAAAACACCCCCATCCTCACAGTGATGCCAAAGCATAACAACAGCCTAGAACAGCTTGCAACAGACACCTGGTAGGCAGAAGTATGCAGGTGAAGATGCTCATGGTATGTGGAGCTCAGGATAATATCCTAGTTACTGGAGCCTGAACTGCTCTTAAAAAGGCACAGGCTGAAGGACCAGCACAAAACATACCTTGGCTATTTGGGCAGGCTCCTCTGAGCTCCACCACCTCCAAGCAACCGTGGGCCTTCCTATGCAAAAGCATTTTCTGCACCTCTTTAAGAGCGGGCTGCTGATGCTGCTGTTTTTAGCTGTTCCTATTTTATCTGCAAGCTGCCTTGAGTGAGAGCTGGACCACAAAGAAGGCTGATCGCCAAAGAATGGATGCTTTTGAATTCTGGTGCTGGAGGAGACTCTTGAGAGTCCCGTGGACTGCAAGAAGATCCAACCTCTCCATTCTTAAGGAAATCAGCCCTGAGGGCTCAGTGGAAGGACAGATCCTGAAGCTGAGGCTCCAATACTTTGGCCACCTCATGAGAAGAGAAGACTCCCTGGAAAAGACCCTGATGTTGGGAAAGATGGAGGACACAAGGAGAAGGGGACGACAGAGGACGAGATGGTGGGACAGTGTTCTCGAGGCTACCAGCATGAGGGAGGCAGTGGAAGACAGGAGTGCCTGGCGTGCTCTGGTCCAGGGAGTCATGAAGAGTCGGACACGACTAAACAACAACAAGTTTTCTCCGCCAGCCGCCTTGAGTCCCGTCCACTGCCGCCGCCCTATTGCAGGGGAGGCTGAGGGGGGTTTGCCAAAGGCAGAGGCGTCACTGGAACCGAGAATTCCTGGCTAGGCAGGTGAAATGCGGACTACAAACCAGCGCGTTTCCCCCCAGGGAATTAATCTCATTTACTCTCTGTTTAGGGAAGCTTTTAATGTTTAATAGGTTGTTGTATTTTAGTGTTTTGTTGGAAGCTGCCCAGAGTGGCTGGAGGGACCCAACCAGATGGGCGGGGAATGAATGAATGAATGAACGAACGAACGAATAAATAAATAAATATTATTATTATTATTATTATTATTATTATTATTATTATTATTATTCCACTACAGTACTATCTCCTCCCTCTACGAAACACTACCATCATTTTTCAATATTTTTTTTCACCGGGTTATAAAGTTTAGAGCGAATCCCCAGAAGCCCCAGTTTGTCTAAACTTCAACAGTCGTTCCTCCCTTCTCTTAGTTGCTTATTGGTCCCGCGACGTGTCACTCAACTCCGTCGTGATAAACGATTGACTTACCGGGCCATCAATGAGGGTTCTTCCGAGCGGGAAGGCGTCGCCCCGACAGTTCGTAAGCCCTCGAGGGGCGGGGATTAGCCTCACGTCTCCCTTAACTGGTCGCAGGCGGAAGAACCCAAACAGGCAGGATCCCGCGCATGTCCAAAGCAAGATGGAGGAAGCGGCATCGTAATTGGTCGGAGCGACTACTTTCTAGGCCAGTCTGATTGGGTGCCGAGGAGGGCTTGGGCGGGACCGCGGGGCAAAGCTGTGCGCGGCGATTGGCTAAGCGGCTTCCCCTCTTCTCTTCCCGGGCATTGGCTGCGGGGCGGAGATGGACGCGTGCTTTCCGGCGCCGCTCGGGGACCCGCCTGCGCTCCGGCTCTAGAGGGATCGGGGGCTCCGGCCGCATCGGGGCTGAAGGAAGAGCGTCGCCGCCGCCGCCGCCGCCATGAACATCCGGAACGCGAGGGTTCGAGCCCCGGGGTCGCCCGACGGGGGGGGGATCGTGGGCGGCGCTTGGGCTTCGGGGCCTGAGGCTAAAGGCCTTTCCTAGAATGAGCTGGAAGGGTTCCCCCGAGGTCATCGAGTCCAGCCCCTTTCCACGCAGGAATGAGCGCTCCAGGATCCCCGGGGAGGGTCCCTCGCCAGCACCGGGCCCTTGCCGCGAGGATCGGGTGGAGCCTCCAGGGACAGGAGCAGCGCCCTGCTGGGCACCTGGGCACGAGGTGGGGCAGCCGCCACCCCCTGAGGGCCCTTTGCTCTGTGAAACAAGATGAGGTCAGCTTAGCCCAGCCTTTGGCATTGGGAAGTATAGACTGCACCAGACTGCCCTGTTAGACTGCTGCTGAAATGGCTACTGGTAGTCAGGTTGGCGGGTCAGATTGATTTGGCAAAACAGCCCTTATTAAATCAGGCAGACTTGTTTCCAGTAGGTGAACAGCCAGGTGCTGCTGAGCGTGAGGTACTGGAGAGAATAGCTGTCATGTCCTACTTCGTTAGTTTTCCAGATTCGTATCTCTTATTTCAAGATACAGTGTCTCTGAATAAGGAGGTTCTATTTTGCTGTTACACACAGCAAATGTCAGTCCTACTGGGGAGAGGAGGAGCTGTGAAGTGGGTGCATTTCTCTCTGCTCTGTTTTAGTTTTTCTTCCTTTTTTCTCCACCAGCCCGAGGACCTGATGAACATGCAACACTGCAACCTCCTTTGCTTGCCAGAGAACTATCAAATGAAATATTACTTCTATCATGGACTCTCCTGGCCCCAGGTAACTCTGTCTGACTTGAAGGTTTTGTAGAATAATGGGTAACCTCAATCCTTCAAAAAGACCTTGACTGCAAATCTGCTACTCCCTTTACCACCACCCCTCTCTCCACCTGCCACCCTCTCTCTCCCGCCCCTTTGTATTGGCAACTGTGGTGCTAAGGTGACCCCTCTGAAAAACTCCTTCTGACCCAAGATCTCCTGGATCTCCTGCTGCCCTCCCACAGCCTTTGTCTGGGAGCTAGACCTCTAGCTTCTGGGAGACGGCCATGGTGCCTCATAAGTGACAGGGCAAGTTTTACTAGCCTCTCCCAGCTTTAATTAGCAACACTTCAGATTTTGTTGACTCCTCAGGATCTTTTGGTTGCCGTTGGTGGTTTTGTAATGGACCTGGGCCTGTGGCTGAGTGAGCTAATCAACACTTGTTACTCTGGCATGGCATTGCAGGTAGGGAGGTCTGTACTTCAAGCCCGCCATAAACACATCGGGTGGCCTGCCCAAGTTGCTCCCCAGATGGTGTCCCTGGGGCTGCAGTGGTTGTTCTTGGCTGTTCTCTTCCCACATAAAGTCAACTCTTAGCTTAGGTGGCGGTTACTTTCTGGGGATAGCACGTAAAGATGAAATTGTGCATAGACCAAACACACACTTCAAACACTATCTCAAGGTGAGTGCAATAGTTGGTGGGATTGTCAATATTCAACACCCACTCCCTTTAATTTTTTTTAAGCTGAATTCATGCAAATTAAATGTGCATAAATTGTGAGTCAACTGTATTTCCATCCTGCCACCTGCCACTTTCCTTCTCCAGCATATGCCTGTTACAGGTGGCAAGGAGAAGGACAACATGGAGGTAGTGATGAAATGACTAAGCCCTGTGCCTGCCGCTTTGGGGACTGACATACATATTCTCAACATTTCAGCCTGTTAAAGCGGCAACTTTCTGTCTCAACAGCCACACTCGCTCCCATATGGGAATTATAAAAATGCTGACTTGTCTGACAGAGTTGTTGTAAAGAATAAGATAAAATTCTGTGCCCTCCCCAACCAACTAAATAATATATTTGAAGTGCTTTGATTACCCAAAACACTGATCTATAAATGCTAAGTGGTATTTACGGATGGGCTCAAGCTTTATGGTGGCTAGATGGATGGGATAATCTGTTTTTCCTTTGGCTTTGCCTGTGGAACAGGCTGCTCTTTGATCCTGCTTGGACCAGAGCCACGTTTCCTCTCAGGGCACTGTTGCCTTCTGCCATGCCTGTGGGTGGCTCTGCTTCTTCTTCCCCAAGAGAGCCCACTATGTCACTCTAACTGCTTCCTTTCCCTCCCCCAGCTCTCCTACATTGCTGAGGATGAGAACGGGAAGATTGTGGGCTACGTGCTGGCTAAAATGTGAGTAGAATCATTTATTTGCACGGCTTTGGTATGCCTCTGTCTGTATATTTGCACTGTATCTCTTGCACTGCAGCTTCACAGGGGGCTCCAGCATAGGCTAGCAAAACACATATTTTGAGGGGTATATGCCTGAATGCTGTTGGTGCAGACTCTCACTTCTTCCCCTTTGCTGACTAGTCCCAGCAGTTAGGGGAAGAGGGAATTTAGTGGCATAAGGGTGAAGCACTCTAAATTCCACTCTTGTGGATACCTTGAAGATCCCCCAGGTGAAGATGCCTTGGCTCCAGGATGGCGACTGATACCTCCATCACCTGGCTGGCTGGTACACAGCAGCATTTTTTTGCTGCTGCCACATTGTGGTGCGAGTCACCTGGCTTGCATTGTAGCTCTTCAGCAAAAGAGCAGAGTCTTCTGCTGCCACAAGCCAGATGACTTGTGCAGTAGCACAGCAGCAGAAGACTCAGCATCTTTTGTAAAGTGTTATATATCACTGTACATCTTTTGTCTCTCTGAGGCCGGGCTGGGGTCCTGTGGCAAGCCGCTGCGCTGAGGTCAGATTGGATAGATATCACTGCAATGAATGAATGAATGAATGAATGAATGCATAAATGTATGCAGGCATTGGACATGTGGCTTCTATTTCACCTACTAGGGAAACATAAAAGTTATTTTAAGTTTATCTTAGGAAATAGTCTCCAGCTACACAGCATTGTAAAATATCATGTTAACTAAAACAGATTTGAATGGATTTTACAGTATCTTTTTAAATTTAAGACTGATGTAGGATATTTGATAGGACCAGCAAGCAGGTAGCTCATCTTTTTGCATATTTCTGCTCTTGATGTTTGGACAGGAGTAGCTACTTTTGCTAAAGTTTCCCTGAAGTGTGTGGTATAATTTTATTTTGAAACTGGTATAGCTGAGACCTAAACCTAATGCTGAACTAAACCTAAACTTTTAGTAGCATTTCTTCTCTCTCATCCTGTTTAGATCTGATTCAGACATTAATTTTAAATGATTTAATAACTGGCTCAGTTACTTTGAACTTCTGCAGATACATATTGTTCAGATTGATATTATCAACTATTATTTCTGCAAAGCAAGCCTGATTGGAGTGAATATTATGATGAGTCAAGTACTTAGCTAGAAAAGTTCCCTTTGCAATTGCTCAATAAGAAATAAGCCGTCTCTTGCCTTCTTAAGTTTTCTGGTGTGGCTCCGTGACTGTATTGACTCTTGGGGAAGAACCTTTAACTCGCATGGGGCAGAGGTGGGGGTGGGGTGGGCATCCCAAGGGAAACCCCCTCATGCTCCCTAATTCCATTCAGCTGGCTCCTTCCTTCCCAGCGGGCTTCTGAGTGTGCCAGGAGTAGGCAGGCTAGTCCAGGCTCCCAGCTCTGGGCAAGATGGCTGGTCTTGGCACTGCCAGGTAGCTGCTGCAGAGCTGCTTCTGTCTGGTGCCTGCCTGGAACAACCAGTTTGGTGAGCTGCAAGCAGGCCAAGTGGTTTCTCATGTTCGCACTGCAACCTTGTGCCTCCCTTGGCTAACTAGTTGGTGTACAGGGATGAGACAGCATGGCTATGGCAATGACTTCAGGCTTTGCTTCTGTCCTCTGCCTCCCTTATTCTAAGCTTCCTGTAGCCATGTGTACCTTTGGAGCATGTGCACATGGCTCCACCGAGGGGGCAGTCTGGTGGGGGCTGTCTGGACACCAGTCTTCAGTGGTGGCTTGTGGGCCTTGGTAGATGCCCAACCAAGCTGGGCCACTGTAGTAAGGCAGTCTGAGCTAGGCTGACTGGTGAAGGCTTGGCATTCTTAATTTTCAAATTTGTCAAATAGCCGTAAATATTATGGAAATACTTGTACGTTGACTTACAGTGCCACCACCCTAAAAAATGTTTGGTATCAGGCCTGGAAGAAGCTGCAAGAAAACACTTAATTGCCTGATAGCAGGACACAAAACTATATTCTTTGTGCAGTAAGTAGACCAAAGGAGTTGAAGGTGACACACAGTTGATTTGCTGAGGAAATGGCTGAAATGGTGGAAGTGCTCTTGTGAAAACTCTGGCAAGAAATCTGGGAAAAACGAAAGCTCCAGCGTGAGGTTCTGCATTCCACTTTAGCTATATTTCTGCTTCTGCCATTTATTTTCTAAGAGAGCAGGAGTTCTGCATATTTCTGCCAGGTTCCTTTCCTGTATTCTGAGGTGAGTGTTGTTATTGTTTTAGTAAAAATTGAAAAGGGAAGGAAGGGTACTATATTACAGGTGTTTGGTTTGTGTGATAAAGAGACTGGCATTGTGGAGAAAATAGTGTTGCAGTAGTGTTGGTCTTGATGCTTAGCTCGTTACATTTGTGAGGTGTGCAAGACTGGAGCTGAACTGACACACACAGTTTCTTTTTTCTCCAGGGAAGAAGACCCTGATGATGTTCCCCATGGTCATATCACATCTTTGGTAATACTTTCAGTTTCTATTGTTACAGCCCACTGGACATGTTTTACAATTGAGATGTGGCAAGTAGAGAGCAGTGGCTTGGAAGGCTGGCTGTGTCTCCTCTCAGCAGGATTCAGCTTTTTGTTAGGGACCCCCCCCCCCAGGCACTCAAGCTGTACGGATGGTGAAATACAAGGGGCAGGAGGGTTGTGAGAACTGCTGAGTGCCTAGGGATTGTTTTGTGAGAGCCTGAGCAGTAATTCTGGAAGCAGAAGCTGGAGGACAGAATTATTTGGTTCCTTCTGTTCAGGTCAATGCCCAGAAGAGCCAGTTGTGCCCCCCTTGCCAGACAAAATAGTGGCCATGTGAGGAAGCAGGTTGCCATTTTGTTAAAACTTCCTTTACTGTCAGTTCACTGTGATCTACAGACACTTGTGTCCATCACTGGAATTTGTACCACTGCACCAAACAGATTTTTGGCATAACATTAGTGTGGGGCATCCCAGAACTTGTAAGTTCAGAAAGTGGCTTTGTTTGTGTGAGAGAAGGAGTGTCTTAAGGTAGAAAAGTTTATGGAATGCCTCTTCCTTCTGATGGCTTTTTGTCCTTCCCTAGGCGGTCAAGCGTTCCCACCGACGCCTTGGCCTGGCCCAAAAGCTGATGGACCAGGCTTCACGGGCCATGATTGAGAACTTCAACGCCAAGTATGTCTCCCTGCACGTACGCAAGAGGTGAGTCTCTCTCCTGCTCCCTGTTCATCTCCACTTATGTCGGCTTCCAAATAATGTGCTCTTCTTGTTACGCAATGGTTACTGTGGGCATGATGCTAAGGACAGGGTTGCCACATGCCTACCACCACCACTGTTCCAAACACTTCATGGTTATGCGCAGAGGAAGCAGCTGCCCTCCTGTGGAACAGATGTGTGGTTGTCAAGCCAGTGCTGCTTCCTCTTGCCGCCCATGTCAGAAGCAGCACCCAGTGGTTTTGGTCTTCCTTGCCTTGGATTCCTTATTCCTAGAGCACTGGCTTCCTGCCAAGCCCCCACTCCTGCCTTCTCTTGAGCCCAAGTGAAATCACTCTCCGCAGAATCCCTTCCCAGGCTCTACCCCAGAGGTAGATGCAGTTCGCAGTTACACTGTCCTGCTTGAGGGTGAGGGAGGGAGGGACATGCAGGGTTCATTGACCTTCTTGCAGTCCCAGGTCTAGCCCCATGTTCTCTGCTGTCTTGGTTTACCGAAACTACTTTTCTTCTCTTGCTTTGCAGTAACCGAGCAGCGCTGCACCTCTACTCCAACACTCTCAATTTCCAGTGAGTACCAAGCGGGCAAGTGGTCATAGTGGATGTTTGGTCAGAGTGAGAAGGCGGTTTGGACCCCTGTGTGGTTTGCGGAGGTCAGTGGGCAGCTTTGAGCAAGTCATTCTGTCTCAGCAGAGCTTGCCTCACCGACTGGTGTGGCCAAGGCTCTCTTCTGAGCTCTGTGAAGCTCTTCCGCTGGCAGGTGTGTGAAGGTTGGACCCAGCAAGTAACCTGAAGGCTCCAGTGACAACCAGAGATGACTTGTGTTCCCCAAAGGCTCAGCTTGCTGTTAACTAGAGGAGGGAAACGCAAGGTTTGCTCCTCTCAGCTTCAGCTGTGTTTGTGGAAGGAGCAAAGGAAAACCATGCAGAGTCAGACCATAGTTCATCTATCTCAGGTCTGTCCACGTCAACCTTTTTCAACCAATAGCCTGCATTTTCTTTTGGACATCTATCCAAGGGCCACATGCCTATGATAAGAGGGGCCAAAGGCAAAGTGGGTGGAGCAACAAATGTAAACGTTACCTTTGCACCATCGGCTAGTTTCTGCACACATTCACGTCCCTCCTCCTGCTCCAAGCAGGCAACCGAGGGGTGTTGTCAGAATTCAAGGACGCGCCCCAGCCAGGCCAAAATGCTTGCTGCAAGTGTGAAGCAGAGCCGGAGAGGGACAGTGGGTGTGACTCGGGAAGAGGTATAGCCTGGAGAGAGACCCCAGGTAGAGAAGGGCCTTTTGGGTGCATTTGGCACTGAGCCCTAGGTTGCACCTGTTTGGTTTCCGCCGTGTGGCTGTGGCTTCCCAGGGTTCCAGCCAGGAGGCTTCCCAGCCCTTCCTGGAGATGCAAGTTATATGCAAAATGTGCTCTGCCTCCGAGATGCAACTCCTCCCTGTAAACCTGAATGCACAGCTTCGGTTGCTGGAAATGGGGTTGAACGATGTTTAAAAACACATCTGATTAAAATAGTTGAATCTCCTTTAGGGAAATTGAACAAATTTCCAAGACTGGAAATCCCAGTGCTAGATAGGAAAAGCAGGTTAGAAAATACATGGATCTTTGAAGGCTGGTGGGCGTGTTTTTATGATCCCATGAAGGTTTTCCATCCCCATTCTAACCTGCAAATCTTCTCAAAGTCTTATTACCTAAGCATTTATTCTGAGGACAGGAAATGCATTCTTAGATTCGTCTGTCATTCATCTCCAGCCAGTTGCCAGCCGTGGGATGGTGGGAGCCCAATCTATATAGTGCTTTTTATTTTTTTAAGTGTTCAAAGCACTTCATGTGCACTCTCTTGATAATATTTACAACAACCTTGTGAGGTAGGCCAGTATTGTTATCCTTATATTACAGGTCGGGGGTCTGAGGCTGAGAGACTAGTGCCCTGCCTCCAGCTGCCTAGTGAATTCATGGCTGAGGAGATTTGAACTGGGACTTCCCAGCTTGCACACCTGCCTCTTCTGCATTAAGACCAGCTGTGAGCGTGCTTGGGGCAGGCTTCTGGGACTTGACTGTGGGGGTTTTTCCAGTGAGGCCAGCATGCTTGCTCTTCCCACTAGGATCAGTGAAGTGGAGCCCAAATACTACGCCGATGGGGAAGATGCGTACGCCATGAAGCGCGACTTGACACAGATGGCGGAGGAGGTGAGCACGACCCTGCTGGTGCCCTCAGTGATGGAGTGTGCGAGTCTTTGATACTCCATCTCCGAGGCTGCTGCTCCACTAACTGCCCTTAAAAGGCAGCTCAGATTCTTCCACTGGTGTGGATGTTGGGACCCAGCCTGTATCCTAGCTGTACACCCATTGCATCAAAAGTGACCCACGTAAGCAAGGTGCTTGATGGCTGAATTCCAAACTACCTGGAGACAGACAAGGCAGCCTACAAGAGGAAGTTAGAACCTCCGGCTGCCTTTCTTCATACCTTCTCAACCTGTAAAGCTGAGGGTGAGATGGCGAGTAAAGCAAAACCTAGGCTGTTAAGAAGAGGGAGAATAGGGAATAGGGTGGCAAGGCTCCTCCTCCCCTGCCTGATGCCCTGTAACTTTGTTGTGTCTATCGGCCCCTTAATGTTATCAAGCACTTCTCTCTAGAGTTTAATTTCTTCCTGCTCTTTATTTTTAAGATGGGTAGGGAGTGAGGGAAAATCACCCAATAAACATACAGCATGATAACATCAGACGGGTTTGAATGCAGGTATCCTGTGAATCAGCTGTGTTTGGCTGATCCAAGATGCTCATATTTTGACATTTGGATGAAGGGACATACCTTTCCCCTTCCTCCATTGAGGCCATTTTCGTGCACATCTTTTACTAATTAATTTCACTGGTCTTCTTTTTTCATTTCTGTTGCACAGATGTGTTTTTTTAAACTGTGCACCATATTTAGCATCTAGAAAAATGGAGCATTTGCTTTGAATCTCTTGGCATATTCCATTGCTGTGGGGCCTGCTGTCAGTTATTATTGTGTGGTAAGATGATGCTTGTATATTTTTGTGATGAGCAACACAGCTCTTGGTCCCACACACTTGTTTAATTCCTTTTAAAAAAAGTAAGTGTGCCCACACCTATTTTGGGACGCTGTGTGTTCCTCCTCTGCTGATGTACACCTACGCAAGAGTTCTCACCCAGATATACTGAGACAGACAAGTGGAAAACTGCAGCAAAGCTAACCTCTGATTGCAGTTCCCCTCCATTTTGCCAGGTTATTGTTTGTATCTTTCAGGTTCTTTGGAGGCTGTGTGCCTCCCTCTCCCCTGTGCTGGGGTGCTCATGTAGCCAGACGGAAAGGGTGGAGGAGTTCAGTATCAATAACTGTATACATACATACTCGCATGTTGGGCTGATGAGGTTTCATGCTATTTGGGTTGACGAGGGTCTCACGGGAGTTTTCTGGATGTGCTTGGCAGGATGTTAGAAATGTGAACAGCGGCAAGCAACATCGAAAACATTTCCTTCCATAGCTGCTTTGCAGATTTTGAGGCTCCTTTTTTTGGAAGGTGGGGCGGTGTCTGACATGCCTGGGCTGTCTCCTGGAAAGAATGTGCAAGACCTTTGTAATTCAGCCAAGGGTTTTGTGGATGAAAACTGCTTATCTTCCCACACGCACACATTCCAGCTAAAACGAGCACCTGTTCCCTCACAGCTGCGGAGGCAGGTGGACCTGAAAGAGAAGAGCAAGCACTCTGTCCTGGGCTCCATTGAGAACAAGAGTGGGGACCACAAGGTCAACCACGTTGGCGAATGCTGCCGGGATGAGAAATGCCCTGGGACCGTGGTGGGCACTGGGCCTGGGGCTGAAGACAGCGGCGACAGCAAAGATGTCAGCGAGGTCAGCGAGGCCACAGAGAGCACAGATGTCAAGGACAGCTCAGAGGCCTCTGACTCGGCCTCCTAGCAAGGGCTTTCGCCAGGCCACTCACTGTCCAGCCCTTGAAGGATCTGTGTCTTTGCTTGCAGGTGTAAGGTCCCTACTGGGGGTTTGGAAATAAAAGTTTATGGAACCAGAGGGGTGCGTGTGCTGGTATGGCTTGTGTGTCCTTTCAGTGAAGCTTGCATAGAGAAGGAGCATGGAGGAGGCCCACAGCTCCTCTGCGTTTAGCCTAGATATTCAGCCCATCTCCTGTCCTCTGTATTTCAATCACTTACGTGGTTCTGCACAACTTAGTCTAGGGTTGCCCCCTCTTTTCTGAGAGACACCAACCTTTCAATTTCCAGTGGAAGTGGGAGAAAGGTAGTGAATCACATTTTAGGGTAACACTTTTTATCTGTTGGTTATTGCTATGCCACTTCTGGGTTAGCAATGTCAGTTGCTACACACACAGCCCCTTTGGCAGAAGGCCTGCAGAGAGTGCACACAGTGCCCTTCTGGGTTCAAGGACCCATAGAGGAAAAGACTGGACAAAGCACCCCAACTGGCCAGAACATGCAGCAGAGCGAGTGAGAGGTATCTACTAGTAACATGAACCTCTAGTGGCTAAAAGGGACAAGATTGGGAAGCAGGGGAAGGAAGGCGAAAGATCAATTTACCTTTTGCATGCCGGGAGAGGGAGGGTTTCCAGTGAGCAGTGACGTGTATCATAGGGCATTTGTAGCTCCCCCCAACTTGAAAGCCCACTCAAAGATGCTCGGAGCATAGGGGCTTCAAAGGAAGACTTTCCTTGTGTCTGGAGTTTGAATCCAGGTACAGCCTCATATTAGAGAAGAGGGAGAGGACACCCCCTCCCCAAATCCACCTAAACTAATTGGGAGGACTTCTGTATAGGCCAACAGTCTTGGTTCCTCCATTAGCCAACCAGACCTTGTAGCCATCATGGAGAGGCAATCTTTTTCTAATGTGCTAAGTTTTTGCACAGTACACAGGGAATTATGGAGGGAAGTACTTGAAAGTATGACCCTCATTTACAGTCTGTAGTGGTTTGACTGTAGGCTAACTGCCATTTAATTCTGCAGAATGTGCAACTGTTCTGAGTTTGAAGCCGTGGTTTCCAAACAGCAGCTTCAGGGAGCCTCTCTCCATGTGGACTTGTCCACTGCTCAGCAACCTCTGTATGTTGCAGAGGATCCTGGGAGATCTAGGCACATGCTCAATCCATGCGGGATCCTGCCCAGGACCACTGGACCATGCCATTGCTCTGTGTGAATGGAGAATGGGTCACACCCAGTACCTTAAATCCCTGAAGAATGTAGTGTTAGGCAAGCAGTCCTCCAGGGAAGCTCATCCATCACTTCTGATCTCATTGAGAACTCCCTTATAAGGGGCCAACGAGCTCAAGTTAGAAAATGGCAGCCTTAATAATAATAAAATAATTATTTACAGTGGTACCTCGGGTTAAGAACTTAATTCGTTCCGGAGGTCCATTCTTAGCATGAAACTGTTCTTAACCTGAAGCACCACTTTAGCTAATGGGGCCTCCCGCTGCCGCTGCGCCGCCGAAGCATGATTTCTGTTCTCATCCTGAAGCAAAGTTCTTAACCCAAGGTACTATTTCTGGGTTAGCAGCGTCTGTAACCTGAAGCGTATGTAACCCGAGGTACCACTGTATATCCTGCCCATCTGGCTGGGTTTCCCCAGCCACTCTTAACTGCAGGGTGGCCTGGAGGGCAGGCAGCAGTCCAGATACAGCAGCTATTGGCACATCACCAAATAAAGGGGCATAAGACAGATTTACATAAAATTTGTATCAGCTACTATATAGATGCAAATTTTTAAAAAGCAGTGATATAATTTATATAGAAATACAAGATGCTGCAATGTGGGGGGAGAGACTGCCCTGTGTACCTGCTCAATGTGTCTTTCACTGATTTCCATCAATATTATTATTTATTAAATTTGTATACCACCCTTCGTCCGTATATCTAAAGGCAAGATTAAAAAACTAAAAACACAAGGAGCTTGGAGGGCGCAGGCCTCGGTCTGGCGCAACAAAGTGCTTCTTGGCTTGAGTGCGGCCTCGGCCTTTAAGCGATCCTGAGCGTGCACTTTTGCTTTGCGCATTTAAAGCAATGAGGCGGGGGCGCAGACCAGAGGGGTTCGTCCTAAGGAGGAGAGGAAAGGCGACCGGCTCCTGCGTCGCCTCGCAAGGTTTCGCAGGAGCGCGGCAAGCAGGCGCCCTCGCGCGGCCACCGCCGTCCAACTGCATGAATGGCGAGACCCCGCGCGCCTCCACGGTTTCCTCCTCCGGAGCCTCTGATTGGCCGCAAGGAAAGTTCGGTGCGCGCCGATTGGAGGCGCGGTGCCTCTGATCTGTCTTCTGCTGTTTCCTCTCCGGCGCAGCGGGTGGGAATCGGAAGCCGAGCGGCTCTAAGTTAGGGCGATGGGCGAGTCCCGGGCTCTGAGCAGGAGCGAAGCGCTGCAGCTGGCGCCGCCCGACTGGCAGCACGCTTGCCATGCCCTCCTGTACGCGCCTTGCCCCGGACGCCTCTTCGGGAAGTTCCCGCTGCGTTTCGCAGCGCTGGTGAGAAATGAGCTGGGGGGGGGGGGGGGAGACGACAGGTGGAGATCTGCCGGTTAGCAGGAAGAGTAAGCCCCCCGCGAATTAAAAAAAAATGGGCGTTTGCAGACCACGCTTGGCTTGCTCAAAGCTCCACAGTCCCGCGACCCGTTTTTAATGTCAGGGCTGCGCTGCTTGCCTTGAACGGAAACCCAAGTGTTCCTGGATCTTGCCTTTCGTTCACGGGCTGCTTTGGAAGGGAGGGCGGGATAGAAATTAAATCGTGAAGGCTTCCTGCGGGTGACAGGCCTATTTTTCAGAGGTACAGCGTTGTAAATTTGTTGCAGCAGGAAGCGACGAAGAGGCTTGAAGACTAACGCATTTATTGTGCCACGACAGATTTGTTAGACTTTAGCGTGGCCATAGTTCTGGTTTACAATGGCTTATGGCTGCAAGCAATATTTATTGAGGCTGCAGTTTGAGGCAGGTGTGATTGAATCACTGCTGCACTTAGATAATTTTAGATTCCGGACTTAACGGTCTTCCGTCCCTGCTTCTTAGAAGGCAGCGTGTATTATTTAACTTAAACCTGTGGTAAGCCAGTCGTGTTGCTTTTGAGGGCCCACCTGCTTCTTGAGCTGAGCTGGGGCCCTGGACCTTTGCTTCCAGGCCTGATGGTCCCACAGAAGCCTAGCCTTCTTTTTGATAGCTCCCCTCCCCCCTCCAAGTTTAGCAACTTAGTGATAATTACCGGTAAGCTTTAGGGGGCAAAAGTTATGTGCCAGAAGGTGTGATTTTGAGGCATGTATTTTAGAAATTAAACAGTGCTGTCTCAGAACTCCTGGTATAAACACGGGGATTGATTTTGATGAGTTTGAAGTGGGTGGGGAGGTGGGCTGTTATCTTAAGACAGATGAGCCATCAACAAAACGATGGTTATTGTCTGGTGACAAGAAACCAGGTTGTGCTTGAACTCTGTAAACCTGTGGGCTGCATTAGGGATCCAAGTGAGATCAGCAGGAAAAACTAACAGTTGCCAATAATTTCATTTCTCAGCCTTTTCTAACAAGGACATAAAGCAGTCCCTCGAGAGCACTTCTGTGTCAAAGGGAAGGGCAAGCAACCTTGCCAAAAGGGGGGCAAGACATAGAATCATAGGGACCCTGAGGATCATCTAGTCCAACCCCCTGCAATGCAGGAATAGGCACCTGTCCCCTGTACTGGGAATGGAGGAGAAAGGCAAAGAGTGTGGAGTTAGTTGATTCACCTTTGTAACAAATCGCCTTCGCTGGAGCACACCAGTAAATAAGAGGGCAGGAGAAGACCCAGAAATTGAAAAAAGTGAAGGTTAAGTATTACTGAATGGCAGATGAAACTGGGTATGTTTAAGAGCTATCTTAGGGCAGTTCCAGACAACCTACCTCACAGGGTTGTTGTAAGGATAAAATGAGGGTGTGGAGGATGATGTATGCAAACTTGAGCTCCTTGGAGGAAAGATGAACTATAAATGCAGTAATTAAATAATAAGGGCAGGATCCCAAATCCAACCCACCATTTCATAAATCCAAAGTCATATCCAGTGTTGCTGCTTTAAGAGACCCAAAGCCCTGCTTTGTCTGTTCCCTTTGCAGATGCTGATGCGGTTCGATGGGCGCCTGGGGTTTCCCGGTGGATTTGTGGACCCGCAGGATGTGTCTCTGGAGGAGGGTCTGAACAGGGAGCTGCATGAAGAGTTGGGCCCTGGCGCTGCCTCCCTGCACATGGCTGAGGACCACTACTTGAGCTCCCATGTGCCCGAGGGGCCACGGCGAGTGGTGGCGCACTTCTACGCCAAGCAGCTTACCCTGGAGGAGCTCCGGACCCTAGAAGACAGGGCCACGCAGGCCAAAGAACACGGCTTAGAGGTGTGGGAAATACAGGGTAGGGTGCGGCTGGTCTTGTCTGGTTTGGGGACTGCCACACACTGGGCTGGTGTATGTATCCTGCATTACGTATTATGAACTTCTGGCCCAAGATAATGCCAGTTTCCCCCCAGAATCAGCTGAATTCTGCATCTTGCCTGAATTATGTGAATTAAGAAGAATTATGCAGATTTTCTTAATTTGAACAATTTTCTCATCTATTTCCCCCAGTTTTGCATAATTTATTCTGGCCTTAATAGTCATGGAGTGGAAGAAAGAGCTTTGCAGGGAGCTGAAGCCTCATCTCTGATCACTCAGCACCTTCTTTGGTTCCTGAGGTTTGACCAGGTTTTGCCCCAAAATATTTGGAAGCCACGGGGGCTAGAAACTGATGTTGTTATTTAAAGGAAGTTGAAATCTTCAGGGAGCTAAATTGTGTGCCCAAATATGATATTCTGTCCTCTTGCTGAACTCACATACTCCTGGTTGCTTCATGGGGGGGGGGGGGAGAAGAGAAGGAGAGGAGGGAAGGGAAGGGTTCAGAAGGGCATTTTTTACCTGATTTCCTTCCTCTGTGGCTTCAGGTGATGGGGCTCATCCGTGTCCCCCTCTATACCCTGCGCGATGGCGTTGGGGGGCTCCCAGCTTTCCTTAGCAACACTTTCATTGGCAATTCCCGGGAGCAGCTGATTCACGCCCTGGATACTCTTCAGCTCGTGCCAAGAGAGCAACTTCAGAAGGCAGTTACCATGACTCAGAAGAGACCTTGAGTGTCATTGGTTGTGGCTGCCACGTTCCAGCCTCTGACGGTTCTGTAACTGAATTCCCCCATGAACTTTAGACTCTTGAATGGAGCGGATGTAGCAGAGAAATCCACAATGTGGGAAGAGAGTGGCAATGGACCTTTCCCTCCCCCTACCCAAGGTGAATGGCTCAGTTCTGGTGAATCTAGCCCTGAAAAGGATTTAAGCATCCAGATGCCTGCTTAAAATATTGAAGATGGTAGGCAAGAGTTAAGACAGTGAACCATCTGATCTTCTATGTGTGTAGATATGTAAGACACACACACATGGTTTCTTGCACTACAAATAACACACTGACTCATCTGTGGTTTCTATTTTTCCATCTGTAATTTCAAACCTTCTGTCTCTGAGTTCCAGTATTTGTATATCATGGAAGTTGGGGTTTCCCTCCCCACAAAAGCCCATTGCACACCCCTATTGGTGTATTATTACTTTATCATTTCACAGCTGGAGTCTGCCTTTCTAATCTTTTACTAGTGCTTGAAGAATGGCTTAAGACATTTTGTGGCTCTTGACTCCTATAATATTTTTTATTAGCTCATATGGAAGTGGTAAATGGCCACTAGAGACAGTCATTATGTGTCTCCCTCCCACTGGTTTCTCTTTTTCCAATTTTGATGATGTGCTGACATGGGTGTAAGAATTGTCAATTAAAGACTAGGAAGCTGCCATCATTCAGTTCATCAGCAAATAAATAGTTGCATAATTGGTTTTGCTGTATTTGGGCCTTGGAAACACAAACTTCTCTGCTTGGAACAAATTATGCACATTTCATGGCACCAGTGTGATTTACTTTTTGTTAAATCTCTGGTTACAGAATTCAGAATACTTTGTTGAGGACTGGGAGTGGAGTGGAAAAGGAATGGAAGAGCACATAGAGATAAGTGCTGTATGTATCCCATAATAATATCCATGCATCCATATGGCAGTGGGACAGAACTCAGCCTCTGGAAGGTCTCTGCTATCACTTGTTTTTAGAAACAAGTTTGTAAATCTTGTACTGATGAGAAGGGGCTTACAAGTTTTCTTTTTTTAAAAAAATAGATTTTTAAAAAAGATTTTCTTGGTTTACAAAAGTGCCTTGTCTCTTTTTTCAGGCTGTACAGTCTTTTCTACAGATCAGCTACATTTGTTATGAGACATTAGTGTTGAGTACAGTATTAGGCCAGGAAGAAGATGGGGGGAGAGGAGGGGTGGTGGTGAAATTTTTATTTTTTTACAGTGTACATGTGGGGTTTTGTGTCAGCGTCAACTGGGTAGGTTCTCCTTCTATTTGCTTATTACATTTCCTTGGTAGTGAGAGGGATTGGGGGAGCCCAGGGTGTGGATGGTTGTCTGTGGTTGTTTGCAGTGAGGTTTGTTTGCATTTGTGAAGTGGGGGGGGGGGGGCTTGTTGGGTCAAGTAAGCCAGATTGATTTGTATGCTGTTGGTGGTATTCTTCTTGTCGTCTTGTTGGGCTGTGTATGAGATAAAGGGAAGCCATACTGGGGTGAAAGAGTCCTCTTCTATTTGTCCCCGTGTCACTTTCAGTCTGTTGGTTAGCTTTTCTCGTAAGGCTGTTTCCCATTTGGTACCAGTGGTCCATGTTTACTCCTGAGAGGTCTCTCCAGTATTTGGCTACTGAGGCTTCAGGCTGCTGAGAGTAGGTGGGTTATAAGCTCTGTATAATGTGAGTGGACATTATGATCTTGGAAGATGTTCGGTAGGGCCGGTTCAAATACCTGTTTAGTTATTTTCCATATCTCTTGTAGGACTGATGTCCAGAAGGGTTGTATTTTGGGGCATTCCCACCACATGTGGAGGCATGTGCCTGTGGAAGTGCAGCCTCTCCAACATTTTGGTGAGGTTCCTGGGCATATCAGTGCCAGTTTCCTTGGTGTTAGGTACCATCTGTTGGTGAGTTTGAGTGAGTTCCCATCTTTTGGCTGAGATGGATTTAAAGGGAGGTTTAGATCACATTCTAGTAGGTTTGAAAGTTTTCTGAGTAGTTTTTGATGAACTCTCACAATTCATAAAGGACTAAACAGGTGAAGAGGCAGGTGAAGAGGCAAGAAGAATTCCTGGTGGTCAGATTGCTTGGCCTTTTCCCATGCATAAATGGTGAGACCTCTCTAAATTAAATTGTGCAGAATTGTATTGGTATAGGGTCATTTTTTAAAAATGGCACAGCATCTCTTAGGATTTTCTGTAAACTCTGTCTCATTGTCAACTTCTCTGCAGTTTTGAGAGCTCGAAAAGAGTTGTGCAATTGTACCCTAACCCAAATTCTAAATTAGCATCTCATTTCAATCTGTTCTCCACTGAAATCCCCATTAGTCGGGAGTCAGGACTATAATGGGCCTTAAGTAGATAGGAGGTTCTGACCACATCATGTGTGTCTGCTTGTTTTCAATTAGCAACCCAGAATCTTTGTAGCAAATTATTGACTGCGTGCAGGTTGGGTCACAAAGCACCTTTAAGGGCAAATACTGTTGAAAGGGTCTGCCTAATCAGCCACTTGACGTGACAATAATGTTTCACCTGGCTGCACGCATGTCACACTGGTGTTCGCTGTGTCCCCAGACATGCAATGGGCATGCTGCCAATGGTGGCTCTGGCCATGGCTGGTCCAAAACATTTTGGCCCTTGACGCGAACCATGAAATGGTGTCCCCCTCCCACCAGGGAAGCGGAGAAGTGAAGATCTACATCAGGAACAAGAGAGGAATAAAGATCTACAACAGGATCTGCAGCCCCTGTGGATCCTGCCATCTGAGGCAGTTGCCTCACCTTGCCTCATGGGTGGGCCGGCCCTGGCTGTGGCTCACCAGCACATGTTTCAGTGTGCCTGGTGACTCATGACTCCCTATCACAGTTTTCCAGGTGCACTGCAACCAAACCAGTTAAGTACAGTTGCTGTCTGATGATGGCACTCCCTTTCAGAAGCACCCAAAAGCTGCAACCGCTTAGTAGCTGTGATTGATATTAATTGATCATACATCTCCCCACTTGCGTGTGACCACATATATGTGCAGCATTAGGAAATAAATAAATAAATAGATTTGATCTGCAAAAAGACATAAAAAGGACAAAAATGGCCCGAAAAGAGAGGGAATACAGCTAGCTATCCTAGGAGCCTTTGCAACGGCAATCCCATGAATCTTTGGAGGTGGTTTTTTTTTTTGAGATGGCGCCTAAATGCATGGCATCGTCATCTTCCTCTGGTGCTGAGAAACCCAAGAAGCAGTGTGTGGCTTAGAGGATGTTTACAGGCGTTTTAGATGGTGTTCCCTCCCCACTATGCATGATTTCATGTATAGGAGCGGTACCTGGGAACGTAAGCCCTTTGTAAGGAGGGAGATGTCTGTAGCATTGCTTTTCTAGAGCTCAGATCAGTGCTCAGAAATAGATTTTTAAATGTATAAAACTTATTAAGGAAGCCTACTGCCTCCCGGTAGAAACAGCAGCTTGAATAGAAAGAGGAAGACCTATTTCCCCTCCACAATTTCCCCTTCTGCTGAACCCCAGCTGCCCTATGCATGTAGGGCTCTTTCTGCCTAATTATGCGTGTAAGGGAGGGGCTGGACTGGGCCTTAATGTGAAGGCAGCATCAAAAATTTGACATAGTAAGCACATCTTTGCTTGGTGAAAGCTCTGCAAGGAGGTTGTCAGACAGGACTTTGGTGATGTGGCAGAGAGCCCTGCTCCCTAGCCCCCACTTCATCAAGCGTCCCAGCTCCTAACTACCTTTTGATTTGCTGCTGCTGAGAGCTTCAAACACCACTTTATTATGAAAAACCTCTGTTAAGTGTGAACCCTGTGTTTACCTAGTCATTCCCCAGTGGCTCTCCATGTGCCCCCATTGACTGGATTATACAAAGTGCTAGCAGGGGTGCTTTAAGTGTGTGTGATGGGCAAGAAAGAATGGGCTGGATGACCAGGGAGAGGAAAGCCTGTGGTTTGGGGGCCAAAAAGTGAGGTTGTCACCACCCCCCTGTCCCTTCCCCTCTCACTGAGTTCCTCATTTTTCCTCAAGTGCTTAGCAGCCCTGCCGAGGCCTCCTGGCTCCTGAGCGGCAGGCATTTTGCTGTTGCAGCTTTTGCCAGTGCGCCCCCTCCCTGCCTCTGCCCCCCCACCCTGCTGCCTCCCTCCAATCCCTTTGCCTGTGAGAGGAGTGTGAAAATACTCTCTGAATAGATCTTCTTTGTGTATGTGTTTATATATAAATAAAGCCTCATATATATATATAATTAGAGATGTGTGGTTTTGCAGGCAGAGGGTAGATAATCTCCACTCTGAGAGTGCCTGTTCAGCTGCTCTGGGGTGGGTGTGCAGGCAAGAGGACATCTGAACTCTGCTGAGACAGCGCAGGGTGTGGAATTGTAAGCAAATCAGCTTCCTGTGCTGGGAAGTCCCACTTGCAGTGGACTGCAGAGTGTGGAAGCTCCAGTTGCAGCTTGTGGGTGTTAACTATGGAGAGCTACAGTTATATTGGGTCACACAGCTATCGGTCATAGAGGGCACAAAATCAGGGACATTAATCTTTTAGTTGAACTGTCTTCCGTTTGTCTTTTCCAAAGAGCAGTGCAAAGTTGTGCATTCTACAATTTAAAGACTTACATAATTTATTTATTGCATTCTGCCTTTCTGCTATAACCAATCCTCAGGGTGACAATTTCATGTTCAATCATAACGGTTCAAGCAATTAAATATCATAGCTGATTAGTATCTGTACATTTGCATGTTGCTGAAATACTAGATAGAAATATTGAAGGGTAGCTCCAAGCACTTAGCTATATTGCTGTTAGCGATGTCCTGTGAACCCAGACCTACAGGTGATGGATGCGACACCACTGGCAAATAACCAAGCATTTGATGGATGAGTGAAATGCTGCACAAGGGGCCCAAAGCAAAGAATTCATCCCAGGGTAAAGGACCATATACAGTGGTACCTCGGGTTTCAGACGCTTCAGGTTACAGACTCCGCTAACCCAGAAAGAGTACCTCGGGTTAAGAACTTTGCTTCAGGATGAGAACAGAAATCGTGTGGCGGCAGCAGGAGGCCCCATTAGCTAAAGTGGTACCTTAGGTTAAGAACAGTTTTAGGTTAAGAATGGACCTCCGGAATGAATTAAGTTCTTAACCAGAGGTACCACTGTAAACAAGAGCATGCTGGTTCCGGATGTAAGTTCACAGCTCTGTGGAGGTGTAATCTGCCTCTCCAGAGAGCTTCTGGGTTCTTCTGTAACACACTAGTATCCAATGGAAGGAACAAAACGCCTCATCCAGCCTTTCCCAACCTAGTGCCCTCCAGATGGATGCCCAACTCCTATCAGCCATTGACCAAGCATGATGGGAGTTGTAGTTGAACAACATCTGGAGAGCGCCAGGTTGGGGAAGGCTGATCTAATCCAATATTTGTGGAATGCTCCCCCAGGGAGGCTCACCTGGCACCTTCAGTACCTATATTTAGATGCCAGACAAAAATGTTCCTCTTTCCCCAGGACTTTGGCTGATTAAACTATCTATATGGCCTTTTAATTTGTGGGCGGATTATTGATTTATTTATTATGTTATGTATGTTTGTGTTTTTATACTGAAAATTGCCCATGATCCTTGGATGAAGGGCAGTATATAAATTTAATAAATGAACAAATAAACATATGGCACTCAATAGACACAATGGTCTGACTTGAGAGCAGGCAAGTTCCTGTGTTGCTGATTCAAACAGTCAGTCGCCCTGGAGTTTGTTCACAGATCCAGCTGTTCACAGATCCCCACAGGATCGCTGCATGTAACAAGTTGGCTGCACCTTTCCCTGACACCTCTACCTACCCAATGTCCACGCGCGTGCTTACTTTGGGGTCCCGATGCCTGCTTAAATGAGCCCAGGCTAACTGCCCTAGCTCATATCAGCCTATGCCTGAACATTTGGGGCAACCCACACATTGCTGCGGTGTGTGTGTGGGGGGGGGGGCGCGTTCGTGTTTCCGAAGAAGAGCCCTGCTGGATCACAGGTCAACCATCTCGCCCAGCACCCTGCTCCCCCAGCAGCCCGCCAGACGCCGCCGCCGCCAACGAGTGCAGTTGCCCCAGTTGTTGAAGAGACCCGTGTGAGCCGGGTTTGAACTCGTCGCTAGTAATCGGGGCGGGAAACGGGGCGGCGGCGGCGGCGGCGGCGGCGGCGGCTTTTCAGTTACTCCAGCTCAATTGATGCGCAGAAGGCGGCGGCGGCGGCGGAGGGTGTGATCTGGTGGTGCAAGCGTCGCTCGCGTCTCTGTGGGGCTTGTTGCTGGCCGGGCCTGCGTTGCCACAGGGCTGGACAGGGCGACACAAAGCCTTTGGCTCCAGCCCTGGCAGAGGGAGAGCAGCGAGCGGGCGAGTGCGCGCCTGGCACGGGCTGCGATTGTGGCTGGCACGGCGAGGAGGGGAGCCGGAGCGCAGCGGGTTAACGGCGCCGCTCCAGCCCCAGCTTCTGCCTCTGGGGAAGGGAAGCAGCAGCAGCAGCAGAAGGGAAGGGGGCGGCGCCTCGCCCGGGAGCGCGGCACACCGCGCCGCATCTGCCCGGCGCATCTTGCGGACAAGCCGGCCCTGCTGCGCCCCGGCCCGCACCGCCGGCATGAGCGCGCCGGGGAAAGCGCGCCGCGAGCGGGGCAGCCTGGCCGAGTACGAGACGCAGGTGAAAGGTAAGACGGGGGGGGGCGGGGGGGGGGGGCGAGGGAGGTGCGCGGGCTGCAGTGGGGGAGGCGGGGGCGCGGGCGAGGCTGCGCGGGGAGAAGGGGGCAGCCGGCGACGCCTGCGGGCCGGACAAGGGGCATCGCTGCGCGGGGAGGGCCGGGGGTGGGGCTGTGGACGCCAGGGCAGGCCAGGGGTGGGGAGGGCATTGTGTGTGTGGCAGGGGAGGCATTGGCTGGCCGGGGTGGGCAGCGGTCGGGTGGCCGCTGCGCCAAGGCAGCGCCGAGGGGCGGGCGTCGGGAGCAGCCAGCCGGACATCTGCCTGCAGGTGCAAGTGGCGGCGGCGGCGGCAGCGCGCTCTCCTGGCCCCCCTGGGCCTGGCTCGGGGGCGCGGGGACCAGGGCGCCGTTGCTCATCCGTCCTCAGCTGCGTGACCCACCTCCAGCCGGCCAGGGGCCTCCCCGCCGCCCACACGCCACCCCCTTCGGGGTGCTCCCGCGTCAAATCCCAGCCGCGCTGGATTTCACTGCAGCTGCATTTATATGGCTGCGAGAGGAACGCTGTCTCTGTCTCTCTCTCCCCCCCCCCCCCAAACCTAGAGAAATGTGACCCAGATTTTGTAGACGGGAGAGTATTGTTGCTGGTGGTGGCGAGGCGTGACTGCAAACTCGGGTTCTTAGCGGGAGAGACGTGGTCGAGGGGTTGAAGGCAAGAGGTGAGGTCCTTACGGTGCAGAAAAAAGAAAACCGTGCGCCGTGCCCGCGTGCCGAACTGACAGGAAAAGGACCCGGGCGTCCTCTGCCTCCCTGTAACCTCCCTCGGCTGTAAAACACTAATTTCCACTTCCCCTGTTAAGACACGCTTGCACAGCAAAGCTGTTGATTGTAACGCAACATCCCTTCTTGGGTTCCGGTCGTTCAACTTCCTCTAGGCTGGGTGAGTTGATCAGCCAGCAACGATTCTATCTCTGCCCCAGCGCCCCTCCTCTGCTGCTCACCTCCTCCTCAGGATCACAGCACCATTCTGGACCTGCCTAGGCTCACTGCTATCTTACAACAAACCTCGACTGCCAACTCAAAGCCCTTCTGGGGCTCAAAATGTTACAAGCACAGGCACCAGCAATTCTGGCACCAAGGCAGTGCCCCTGGTCCCACTAGCAGGGCTGGTTCAAGGCCTTTTGGGTATCAGAACCAGGAAGGCCAAGTGGTCCCAGCACCACACGCAGCAGTTGGCGTGGGGCACAATTTGGTTGAGATGCTCTTTTCCTCCTGCATGTGCCCTGCGAAATGACAGTTCATCTTAATGGATATTTGCACAGTGCATTGGAGCCTAGCTGGTCACCTCTGTACATGCACACCATATATTCCCAGAGTGGCTTAAAAACTAGTCCCTCTTCCCAGGGAGTTCTGGGAACTGCAGCTCTGTGAGGGGAAGAGGGGTCTCCCAACAACTCTCAGCAGCACCCGTAACAAACTGCAGTTCCCAGGACATTTTGCAAGGGGAGAGGAGCCATGACGGGCAAAGTGGGTTTAATAGGGCTTTAAATGCATGGTGCAGATGTTACCTTGTCTCCCTTTCTGCCACTGGAAAATATACAAGGCGGAAGGCAGTGGTGGACCTACGCTTCTGGGGCCCTGAAGCTTGAAGTGTCACTGGGGCCCCTTTGCAACCAGCAACAAGGTCTGGGGAACCGCTGTTCTCTTCTTCAATGGGGTTGTTCCACGACAGGCCACCACACTTTACAATATCTGTGCTACTAACTCTCAAACTTTGGGATTGTTACAATATATACAACAACAAAAATTGATCAATTTTACTCAAAAATTAGATCTACTAGACCCCAAAATTTTAAGCAAGGGGACTAAAGTCACTTCTGGGGCCCTGAAGCTTAAGCTTCATTAGTTTCATAACAGACTGAAGGAGCTGCCTGAAGGAGCAGCCTCTCCCTGCTACTAGGTCTAATTTCCTCTTTGAGTACCTCGCCAGACCTCTTGTTACCACTACTCCTATACCCCCAATGCTTTACAAAGCTGGACACCATTCCCACAGTTGGTGCCTGCCCCACTCTGCCATTCTGCATCTTAGGTGAGCAAGAATGTTTCAAACTTCTTACTGTAGTCAGGTGCTTTGAGCAAGAGCGAAACTGAGGTTAAATATTCTGGAAAACAAACCCCTCTCTCTTCTGCTAACAGAAACTGCCCTGCCATGAATCAAAATGTGGCACAGCTGTGCAGGGCTGGCCCAGGATGGTTGCTGCCTGAGGCAGAGCAAGAAATGGCTTAGCCCCCACAACCCACAAGTCAAGCTGCATAGGACCCAGGTCCAGTTCAGTTATTTTGGCACCTGAGGCAGAAAACCCCCCTCCCAGGCAGCAAAAACACAATGCTCAATAAATGAAAGAACCAACAACTGCAAACCTTCCTTTCTGCCAGGCAAAGAAATAGTTCTGCTGCTGCCTCAGATATTATGTCAGGTTTTGACTATTTTGATTTGACAAACTCACAGGTTTTTACTAAGACGGTCACTTCAGGGGGCTGTCATCATGGAGGCGGACACCAAGCAGGGTGTGTGTGTGTGTGCGTGTGTTTGTTTGTGTGTGTGTGTGTGTGTGTGAGAGAGAGAGAGAGAGAGAGAGAGAGAGAGAGAGAGGGAGAGGGAGAGAGCCTGCCCTTTAGCTTCAGGAAGAGAAAAGGCTGAGCCAGCCTGTTTTTAAATGCTGTGATCTAAATATCAGCTGAGGTGGAAGCTGGCAGGTGAACTTTGGTGGAGTTTATGCCCAACAGACATTATGATTATTTCCATACCCTGCCTGTCTGGGTGGGTTGCCCCAACCACTCTGGGTGGCTTCCATAATAAAACCAAACATTAAAACAAAATGGTTGTTTATTGTGTATTTATTAAGATGAGTTATTCCTCATCCTTCTATTGCAATCACAATATTCAAAGTGGCTTACAACTTTGTTTTATTCTTTTTAAAAATAAGATTACAAATTTCAAGCAGGGCAATCAGTGAAACCTCTCCCTCTCTTAATAAGCCATGTTTTTATGAATGAGAGAGCAAATATTGTTTACCTGCGCTGATGCTGTGGGATACGGTGGGCTATAAATCTGACTGCAGGCCCTTGAACTTCTGACCTCTGCACTTGTCAGTGCAATCACCCCCCTTTCCCCCTCCCCTCCTCCGCCACCACCAGGGCCGCCTGGTACAGATGCCTCCAAGAGGGGCTCAAAGCGCCTTCCGATCTTGTCTTTGGTACCAAACCTCCAGCACCTCCACCTCTACACCATCTTCTCATGCAAGTATTAAGCCATACACAGTGGGGGTTGGACCTAGATCCCCCTAATTCCCCCCCCCTCTCTCCGGCCAACTCATTCCCCTTTCCCCATTTTCCCAACTGAGCTTTCTCTCTTCCCTCTTGTTCATTGGGTTGAGTTCAGCTTCCAAGTTGTCAGTTCTGATTTTTCAGAGGCTTTGGTGAAGAGGGTTGGGGGAAGGGCTGCGGACCATTTCTCCATCCCCTCGCCGCTTTGCCTTGGCTTCTGCTGATAAAACTGGCAAGCGAAGGGGTCTCTCTGTGCCCTTGCTTCCTTCTGCTAACACAGCGGACTACTAGCTGCCTTGGCCCTGCAGGGCTGCGAGCTTGAACTCTCGCGTCCTGAAGAGAGGATTGGGGGAAGTTCAGCCAACCCTCTTCCTTTTGTTCACTTTTGCTGTTTTATCCTTGTTTTGCTGCTTCCTCTACTTCATGGCGGCCCCTTTTCTCTGTCCAGGCTATGAAATACACCATGGGAAAAACATAAAGGGGAATTAAGTAAAATCAAAATTCTGCACAATGGCAACCCAAATCCTTCATCAACAAAAGCTGAATTATGTATATATAGCAGCTGGGATGGTTCAGTGGTTAGAGCATGAGACTCTTAATCTCAGGGTCCTGGGTTTGAGCCCCACAGTGGGCAGAAGATTCCTGCATTGCAGGGGGTCCCTTCCAATTCTACAATTCTATGACTCCATGTCACCCAGATAGATTGTGGAAACTGAGAAATTATGCAGTATTACTCTTGTACTGCTGAATCCTGCAGCTATATATATATAAAACATTTTATTTAAATCTACCCTTGTTTTGGTAATCATGTGGAAAAGTGAGAATGATGCATCTCACTTACTTCCTGACCCCTAGAAATATTATTCAGCCCACACTTTCAGGCACAACTTCACATTTGTGAGGATTAGAAACTTGCTTTAGAAAAGCAGCAAGTCAGATTCCCAGGAAGCTTAATTTCCCCGATACCACAATCTGCATTGTTCCTGCTCTCATGCAGAATTGCATCACTTAACCAGTCCCGTTTACAGCACAAACTCTACTCTGTCCAGGAGAGTTCATGATTTCCCAGGTGTGGGCACAGGTGTATGAATATGGCTGTCCAGAACCAAGGGGAGCCATGTTTTTGTAAAGGAACAACTTTCTATGCAGATGAAGCCTTAGGCTGCTATCTCACTAAGATGATGTCAGCAAAACTTACTTGCCCACAAAAGTTTTTACTAGCCTGTTTGATCTCATATACCTGGTTAGCCATCTGCGTCTGAAGTGGAGTGGGGTATGTCTTCTAAACTAGGAAAGCTTTTCTGCCAAGTCACCTGGAGCTAATTCTTACAAGCTGCAGGCAACTAGTAACATGGTTATTTACAAGCCTGCTGCCTCTGAGTACAGTAAATCAGTCTATTTCTTAGACCAGCCTTCTCCCATCCACCCTCCAGATATTTTGGACTACAGTTCGCATCAGCCCCAGTCAGCAAAGCCAACAATCTGGGCTGATGGGATTTGTGGTCAAAAACATGTAGAGGGCACCAGGGTGGGGAAGCTGCCTTGGACAAAATTACCAAGGCCTGTACTGCACCCAGCTTGGATGATCAGCAATTTGCCCATTATCCAGCATGGCTGGAGCATCTGCAAACCCTTTGTGTGAGATGCCTGCTGTCTAACACTTGATGAATCAAACCAGTTATAGCTGTACTGTTTGTCTCAGAGCATCACTTCTTAGGCCCTGCATTCTTTCAATACAGTGGTACGTCGGGTTACATACGCTTCAGGTTACAGACACCACTAACCCATAAATAATACCTCGGGTTAAGAACTTTGCTTCAGGATGAGAACAGAAATCGTGCCCCAGCGGTGCGGCAGCAGCAGGAGGCCCCATTAGCTAAAGTGGAGCTTCAGCAGGTTAAGAACAGTTTCAGGTTAAGAACGGATCTCCAGAACGAATTAAGTACTTAACCCGAGGTACCACTGTATTAACTTTCTGCAAGCATGGTGGTTCTTGAGTCTGTTTGCA
Organism: Podarcis erhardii; assembly: GCF_964252035.2. Classification (NCBI taxonomy): domain Eukaryota; kingdom Metazoa; phylum Chordata; class Lepidosauria; order Squamata; family Lacertidae; genus Podarcis; species Podarcis erhardii. Next base: position 2,227,087 of record NC_138515.1, read on the forward strand.
GCCGGTGATCAATGCCAAAGCACAAAACACATGCATGCTGTGACATTTTTTGAGTGGTGCACACTTGCCTGTATAAATTGAACCATTTCTGTTCCCAATGAATACAAATGGCCATGGAGAAATGATTGGATTCCCTTTTGCATACATTTTAATGCCATGATTTATATGCATGTGTGGCTTTCCTATTTGTGTTTTAATGTCTGGATACATGGGAGTTGCTCTCAGCTGAGCCAGTACAGTAGCGTTATACATGTTCATATACCTTGGTGGATATATGTATATGCTCAAAGCTATGATTTTTGCTTGGCTTTGCATTTCTGGATACACCAGTGCTGCTACAGCTGTTTTACATGTGTTTATCACGCATTTTTGTCTTTCTGTTTGCTGTTGTTTGGTTGGCGTTTATGGTGTATGTGTCAAGTTTGAGTGTGTGGATCAGCATTTAATGTCCTGCCAGGTATTCTAGAATGCAGTGACTATATGACCTGTTGCTAGATGGTTATTTAAAAAAAATACTTGGTATATGGAAAATGCCAATACAATGATTGGGGTTCCCTATCTACTTTTGTAGGTACTGTATACGTTAATTGTTCTTTTAAAACTTCCACCCCCCAAATTAGCTTTCCATATGATGCTTTTACGAAGGTGGTTCTGCCATGAGGTTAGTGAGGTTTTTGTGAGAGAATTTGCCTGAAACAAAGCAGTAAATCGCACACAGAGAGATGTACGTCATGATGCAGAGTAATAATAATAATAATAATAATAATAATAATAATAATAATTTATTATTTATACCCCGCCCATCTGGCTGGGCCTCCCCAGCCACTCTGGGCGGCTTCCATAGAAACCAAAAATACACTAAAATATCACACGTTAAAAACTTCCCTGAACAGGGCTGCCTTAAGATGTCTTCTGAATGTCAGGTAGTTGGTTTATCGCTTTGACATCTGCTGGAAGGGCGTTCCACAGGGCGGGCGCCACTACCGAGAAGGCCCTCTGCCTGGTTCCCTGTAGCTTTGCTTCTCGCAATGAGGGAACCGCCAGAAGGCCCTCAGCACTGGACCTCAGCGTCCGGGCAGAACGATGGGGGTGGAGACGCTCCTTCAGGTATACTGGACCGAGGCCGTTTTGGGCTTTAAAGGTCAGCACCAACACTTTGAATTGTGCTCGGAAACGTACTGGGAGCCAATGTAGGTCTTTCAAGACCGGTGTTATATGGTCTCGGCGGCCGCCCCCTGTCACCAGTCTAGCTGCCGTGTTCTGGATTAGTTGTAGTTTCCGAGTCACCTTCAAAGGTAGCCCCACATAGAGCGCATTGCAGTAGTCCAAGCGGGAGATAACCAGAGCATGCACCACTCTGGCGAGACAGTCCGCAGGCAGATAGGGTCTCAGCCTACGTACCAGATGGAGCTGGTAAACAGCTGCCCTGGACACAGATTTGACCTGTGCCTCCATGGACAGCTGTGAGTCCAAAATGACTCCCAGGCTGCGCACCTGGTCCTTCAGGGGCACAGTTACCCCATTCAGGACCAGGGAATCCTCCACACCTGCCCGCCTCCTGTCCCCCAAAAACAGTACTTCTGTCTTGTCAGGATTCAACCTCAATCTGTTAGCCCCCATCCATACTTCAACCGCCTCCAGACACTCACACAGGACCTTCACCGCCTTCACTGGTTCTGATTTAAAAGAGAGGTAGAGCTGGGTATCATCTGCATACTGATGAACACCCAGCCCAAACCTCCTGATGATCTCTCCCAGTGGCTGCATGTAAATGTTGAAAAGCATGGGGGAGAGGACAGAACCCTGGGGCACCCCACAAGTGAGAGCCCAGGGGTCTGAACACTCATCCCCCCCCCCACTTTCTGAACACGGCCCAGGAGGAAGGAGCGGAACCACTGTATGACAGTGCCCCCAGCTCCCAGCCCCTCAAGACGGTCTAGAAGGATGTTATGGTTGATGGTATCAAACGCCACTGAGAGATCCAGCAGAACTAGGAAACAACTCTCACCTTTGTCCCTAGCCCGCCGGAGATCATCAACCAGTGCGACCAAAGCAGTTTCAGTCCCATGATGAGGCCTGAATCCCGACTGGAAGGGATCCAAATGGTCCGCTTCTTCCAGGCGTGTCTGGAGTTGTTCAGCAACCACTTGCTCAATCACCTTGCCCAAGAATGGAAGATTTGAGACTGGGCGATAGTTGGCCATCGTGGCCGCATCTAAAGATGGTTCGTTAAGAAGCGGTTTAATAACCGCCTCTTTCAGCGGGTCTGGGAAGGCTCCCTCACGGAGGGAAGCATTCACCACTCCACGAAGCCCATCGCCCAGCCCTTCCCGGCTAGCTTTTATGAGCCAGGATGGGCAAGGATTCAGGAGACAGGTGGTTGGTTTCACTCGTCCAAGCAGCCTGTCCACATCCTCGGAGGTAACAGATTGGAATTGATCCCACGCAACTTGACTAGACAGGACTCTAGCACTCTCTCGCCTCGGCCCTGCTCCCACGGTGGAGTCTACTTCTTCCCGAATCTGAGCGATTTTATCTGCAAAAAACTTTGCAAAATCATTGCAGAAGAACATGTGGCCCGTACTGGGACACGATGTTGCAGGTGGTTCCGCTAAATTGTGAACCACCTGAAAAAGTCTCCTGCTGCTGTTTTCTGCAGATGCAATAGAGGCGGTGAAGAAATTCTTCGCCGTCGCTATCGCCACTTGGTAGGCTCGACGTTGAGCTCTAACCTGTGAGATTCGGAATGAGTTATCCGCCACCAGCGCTCTAGCCGTCTCAATGATTGTTTCATTGCCCTCAGATCCGTGGAAAACCACGGGGCTGTTCGGACTCCATGCAATCGGAGAGGGCGCTTCGGAGCCAAACAGTCAATAGCCCTGGTTAACTCCACATTCCAGCGGGCTACCAGGGAATCAGCTGAAAGGCCATCAATGGGATAAAGCATCCCCTACCACTCTCTGGAAACCATTTGGATCCATTAAGTGGTGGGGGCGGACCATCCGAATTGGTCCCACCTCCCTGCAGAGGGGAAGGGTCGCGGAGAAGTCCAGTTGCACCAGGAAGTGATCTGACCATGGCACTTCTTTCGTTTTGCTTTTACTTAGTGTCAGATCACCAACATCCATAGAGGTAAACACCAGGTCCAAGGCATGTCTGCGGCTATGGGTTGGGCCAGACTTATTCAGGGACAGCCCCATGGAGGCCATGCTTTCCACGAAGTCCCGAGCAGCCCCTTGTAAGGTCGTGTCGGCATGGATGTTAAAATCCCCTAGGACGACCAAGCTAGGTGTCTCCAGGAGAACATCCGCCACGACCTGAAGCAGCTCGGGCAGGGAATCCTTGGTGCAGCGGGGAGGTCGGTACACCAAAAGGAATCCTGTACTGCCCCTATTGCCCAACTTCCAGAACATGCACTCGGAAAACTGGGTCTTCCCAATAGGACGCCTGGTGCAAACTAATGACTTCCTAAAAATCACTGCAACCCCCCCTCCCCGCCCACATGACCTGGGTTGCTGTGCGTAAGAGAAACCTGATGGACAAGCAGCGGCAAGGACAGGCCCATCTGCTTCATCCAACCAAGTCTCTGTTACACATGCCAGGTCAAATCCTCCATCCATGATCAAGTCATGGATGGCAGTGGTCTTATGAATCATTGACCTGGCATTGCACAGCAGCACCTTCAGGTCATGTGGGTATCCCTTGCTGATTCTAGTATCCATCCGGTCAGGACCAGACCCGGAGGCAGGAATAGTCCTCAGACAATGACTAAACCTGCCCCCTCTGTAATGATATGGTCTATTCTGACATGGAGTTGATATAGTTTGGTCTGTAGAAGCGTATTTTTTAGACCAATGAAAAGTAAGCATGAGGTGTTCCCAAGCTGTTCGTATGCTCAGATAAACAATCAGAACCTTGGAACGGATCAGGCACAATGAAACTGTGTATGGGAGGGTTACAACATCATCTATAAAACCAAGGAGTGTGTACACAGAAGTCAGAAAGCTTGAATAAGCATACAGGTTTTAAAGAGCTGTTTAAATGCCTTTACTGTCTCTGCTTCTTGAATACCCTAAGGAGGGCATTCCAGAGGGTGGTAGCTACCACTTTTATCCTAACAAAGGCTCATTTATTTATTTTTGTAAAAACTTGAGTGGGTTTTTCTGTCAGTTTAATGAAATTTATTAGAGATATATCAAATATACCAATACAGAGCAGTTCTATACAGTACATCAACTACACCTGGGGTGGACAAGAGATTTGCTCCTGTGGCTACACTGGTGGAACAACTGTCATATCCTATCTTCCCTCTGCCCGGGGGTGGGGGTGGGGGGATGGCACAATCAGAAAACATGAAAGCCGTGTAAAAATGGCAGATCTGGTTCTCAGCATCCTTGGAAATATGACCATAGCCCACCAATCAGGGAATGTGCTGGAGATGATGCCCATGCGTCACCCATATGTGGAGGGAGCCAATTCATTCAATACTGGGACAGTGAGAGTTTCTTCGCCTTGTAAATAGCAGGCATAGTGTTGGGGGTGGGCAGTTCCAGTCAGGACTGTGGCAAGGGCCCCTCCCCATGCTGTGGCCCTGATTCTGCTCATTATGTCTAGATTCTAGACATAATGCTGAATTAAATGGTAATGTATATTACTTCACTGACTTAAAATGGGTAAGTCAGCTCTGCTGTGTTTAGGGGGCTGTTCTGCTCAGTGGGGCCCTGGATGTCTGTCTTCAATCCTGTCCTGATGGCACCAAACTGCCCCCCACAATCTGCTATTAGTTAAAGTATTATGAACTACATAATGCCCAACTGTCCCATTTTATGCAGGACATCTCAGATTGACAGAAGCCTCCCCAGCCTCTGATCCCAATCCCAGGTGTCCCATTTTGGCCAGAGCACAGGACCAAAAGATGGGCTTTTTTCTGTCCCACCCTGTGGCATGAGTCAGTTGGCCCACACCAGAGTGTGGAAGAAAATAAGGGAAGCAATACCTACCTTGGCCCTGGGCATTACTGCTCTTCCTCCTCCTTCCATCACAGCACTTCCGGAAGCTGATTTCTGGAAGTATGTCTGTGGTGCTGGCGGAGGAGGCGGAGGCCATGGACAAAGGTACAATGGAGGAGGGTGGGTGGGCGGTGACAGCAAGCAAGGGAGGTGACAAGTAGGTGAGTGATGGAGGTATCGAGAGGGTGGCGAGGTGCCCCCATTTGCCCTCAATGGCAAACTATAGTCACGACTAATGTAATGCTTAGTCTGATCTTAGTTTAACACAGTGTGTCTAATTTCTTGCCTGCAAGGAACCCATTCCTTGCCTGCCAAGGACTCTCATTGTGTTGAAAAGATTTTTCAGACAAGTTCAATAGTGCATTTTCAGATCACGAAGGTAGCCCTTGAAGTTTTGTGGCCTCACATGGGCACAGAATGCTCAGTGCTCTTCTTCCCTGTCCATGTGCTGCAGAGAAATTACTAGTGCTAATGGCATGCAAGGTTGTCCATCATTACTGGTCCATCATTACTGCTCCTTCCCCTGCTCTTCTGGGATTAATATGAACCAGGGATCAGCCCCTGAACCACCTTGAAATAAGTATATGTATATGTATGTATAAGTATGTTCAGAATGCATTTTCCTGGTCACTAAGTAACATAAAATCCCTGCATATGAACTTGGAATTATGAGAATAGGACTCTTAATTGGTGACATCAACCTGGTAATTAATTGTTGCCTCGTTTTCTATTCTTTCCCCTCCCCCACAAAAAAAGTTTGCCTTCTCTTTAATCCTTCTGCTGGCAAAAGTTTTAAAACTAGTAGTAACATTTTTTATATTGATGCTATCTCTAAAAATGTAGGTGCAGTCAAGAGAGCTAACATTGTTTTGAAGACGCAACTCGTTAGGAGCTGAATGTGTTTGCAGCTGACTTTCTTTGCACATCATCACTGGGTGTAGTAGCGGAAAGGTTTTGGTGTTTGTTTAGCTTAAATTTGCCAACATACACTGAGGTGTTAGAGAACTTTCCTATCTGGTCTGTTTCATTATTTAACTTTCCAACCAAGCTGGCACTTTGGGTAGAGTTAGGAAAGTGAGGGTATGAATATGTGCCTCTGTTTGGAGAGTTGAGTGCCTATGTGAGCGTGGGCGAGAGAGGGAGAATATGAGGGTGAAAGCATGCACACATGTCCTCAGGCCAAATAGAACTGGCAGGGTTCCTCACCTGCACACCTAGGGATATGTGCTTCCTCATGTGAGGTGTGAGCGCTCTTGCCTGGACCTTTTCCCAACCTTGGCTTTTGTACGTGTTCATTTGAGCAAGGAGGGGAACTTCTGATCTGTTCCAGGCCTAAGTCATTAGGAGTCACTCATACCAGATATTATGCAGATGAGAAGCAAATCTCGTTTGCTCTGTTACACTCAGCAGGCAGGTGCAGCAAACTGTGGTGTTTCTATCTTAATCTGAGACGTAATTTTCTAAAAATATGTATGTTAGGTTCATCGATACATGTTTAATAGTTTCATAGCAACCTAAACAAAACTTGGTGCTAAAATTATAATCATAGTAAAAATATATGGGGTTGCCATATTTTGAAGAGCAAAAAAGAGGCCACATTTGCCAGCTTCTACTTAATCCATAATTCAGTTATGCATACACAGCTTAGAACTGCTTATAATCAGATTCTAAACACATTGGTCACAATTCGGCATCTCAGAATCAGAACAGGGCTCCGGAATGAGCTATTACATATTATTATCATTATTATTGTTTATATCCTGCCTTTATCCTAGTCCAGGACTCCAAGCAGCTTACACAGATAAAACAGCACAAGCTAAAAGAAAGCTCATGCCATAATTAAAGTGTTAGTCTTCAAGATGCTGTAAAATCATAATCACCCACATGTCATTAATATAATTGTTACAAACAGTGAATAATTGTTTTATTAATCCCATGTGGGTAATTTTGATTTTTGAGAGTGAAATAAATTTGAAAAATCATGTTTAAATTTATGAAATTTGTTAAATTGTAATGATTTTCAGCTCAAAATTACTGTTAACAAATTACAGTACAGTGGTACCTTGGGTTACATACGCTTCAGGTTACATACGCTTCAGATTACAGACTCCGCTAACCCAGATATAGTACCTCGGGTTAAGAACTTTGCTTCAGGATGAGAACAGAAATCGTGCAGCAATGGTGGGAGGCCCCATTAGCTAAAGTGGTGCTTCAGGTTAAGAACAGTTTCAGGTTAAGAACAGACCTCCAGAACGAATTAAGTTCTTAACCTGAGGTACCACTGTAATGTGATTTTGTGAAATTACGGTGTTTATTGGAGCCTCAATTTAATTAGACTGAAATCACCTTCATAAAGCAAGTTATTTGCAACTTTTCTTATTTAATTCTAATACTAAATCTGTGGTTCTAATTTAAATAGCTCTCAATAGCAATAGATAACAATATGGGGGAGGCTTACAAAATGTGGTTCACACTGGGCACAATTGTGTTTACTTACAGCATGGTTTCCTATTCACTTTTCAAACTGCAATAAATCTGATTCCTTTGGAAAGTCATGCTAGAGTAACAGAGTGCTTTGACCCATTTTAACCGTGAAAGCGTAAAGTTCCAGGAGGCTTGAATCCTTTCCACAAACCAGCGGCAGTCTGGATGTGCCCAAAGAGTGTTTGAGGACCCTGTATCCTAGAGCAATTCAGATGCTGATAGCTTTGCTCCTCTCTTTCAGAAATGCGCTGGCAGATGGGGGAGCAAGTCCGAGGTCTGGACTCCCAGGCTGAGAGTCGGCAGCAGTTGCTCCAAGATGTGGCCGACTTCTTGCGCCGGAAGGCGGAGGTGGAGCAAGAGTATTCCCGGGGACTGGAGAAGCTGTCAGAACGCTTCTCGGCTAAGATTCGTGGTTCCAAGGAACACCAGAACTTCAGGTGGAGACGGGTATATGCTGGCAGAGGAGGCCCCAGGACAATGATGGTGGGGGAATTGCAGAGGTGGTTGGGGGGCAGGAGCTGAGGACAGGACTACTGGAATACTAAGTTCTAAGAACTGTAGTTATTATAACCTGAAGGCATTCTTCACTGACAACACATTAAGGAATGCCTGAATTAGCCTTTGTCTGAGTGATTGTTTTATCTTTTTAAAATGTGTTCTTAAAACTATTGCTGGTGGGGGTGAGTAATGGAGGAAGATACTGGCAAACGCGCAGCTTATTTTCACTTCAGTTTCTTAAGCTAATTGTATAGGTGTTCCAGCTTAGGTCTTAATATTTTGGTTCTTAAAGAAGGTGGCATTTTTAGTCAGTTTCTCAGCCTTCTATAAATCTCACCCCTCAGGCTCCTCTAGCAGTGTAACAAGCCCAGGAGGTCATCACATCCCTTCCAACTGGTTTGGGATTTTCCTCTTTCTAGAAGACCTCTAGCCTTCTTACTGAATGGAGACCCAAGTAGAGTGTTCCCTCATACCTTTTCTTCTCCTGTCCCCAATTCAGCTTCCTAGTTTTTCTCTTGTCTGTATACTCCACTCATTGTCTTTCGATCTTCCTTCTCTGGATATAGATGTTTTCCTCAGAGTGGATCATACACACACAGTTCAGGAGCTAAACTCCTAGCCAGCTGGATGCCAAGAACGGCATCTCTCCATTCTCTGCTGGGACTCTGCCCCGCCCCCCAGCTAGCTGTACCTGCAGCCAACCAGAGAGAGGCTCCAGACAGCATTTTGGTGGAATTTTGAGGCATTGCATCACCAAACTCTGGTCTGGCTGAGTTTCCCGTCACATCATCATATGAAACACCGTTTCTGTTCCACCGCAGTTCAGTTTCTGCAAAAACCTACAATATTCTTCTCACTGCAGAATTAACTGACATAATTAATTACATAAATTACACAAATTATGTAAATTACATTGTTGTTATGTTATTCTACCCCGTTTGTTACAATGCAAAAGAAATGCAGTGCAAATGGGGAGGGGGAGGGGGAAATAATGTAATCAGTTACAAATCATTTGCACACTGAAGGCAACAACAGCATTTCTGTCTTTGTTGGAATTCCCTGACATCCTTATTTTTTATATAGCCATATTTACAACAAAGAACCAAAAGATCACATTCATCATGATACTTCTAGGTTACCCCATTACTGTGCTGATGCATAATTGGTCCCATGCCACCACAGCAACATCATCCCCACCCTTTGTGAGAGAACTCGGATCCTGCATAGTTAACAAGCAGCTCCTGCAGAGCAGATGGCCAAATCTTTTCACTCTGATGAGGCAACAGAAAGTGGAACAGGAACTCAGCGTTTGGCATTCTGTGAAAAGTTATACTTGTTAACTTCACATGGTATATGGTGGGAGTGAGACGAATTACACTATAAACATATATTAGTTTTACACTTGTTAGCCCACTATGGCTGCCACCAGTGAATCCTGCAAGTTGTAGTTTAGGAAGGGTGCTGATAATTCTGTTACTGATTTGCAAGTGCCCTGGATTTTGGGACTGACAGCCAAACCAGTTTTTAGCCTGTGGTGTAGGTATGTCTGAGGAGCAGCTGTCACTAGTGAATTGTGTGACATTGTGTGTGCCTCTCCTTATCAGACTTGGAACTTGAACTACAAGTTCATAAGGCACAGCAAAGCTGTAGGACACATGGCTGGCCATAAACTGCAGTTCCAACAATTGACACATGACCTGTGCTTTCTTTTTGAAGAGCAGGGCAGGCTTGACTTGAGACTAGCCAAGCAAGGGGCATTCCTTTGAGTAGGCTGAGCACAGTGTGTTTGTTCACACTGGCACAGTCACCTCTGCATCTTCAGAAACAGCTCACTGTCAGAGCTATCCCTAGGTGCCTCCCCTAAGGAGGAAGGCTCTCGTCTTTATTGACAGTGAGTGGCCCGAGACAGGGCCAAAGCCTTGCAAGGTAATGCTTGGGGTATCTGATGGCACTGGGGAGGGCTGTTGTTCTGGCAATACACTTGGTTCTTCCCTCAGGTCCAAGTCCTCCTGTGAGTTTTGACCATGGCCTCCTAGCCTGTTGGGCTCCTTCCAGGATCAGAGACCTCCAGCTTCCCAAGCTCCTTCTACACTTCCTCCTCATTGACCAGTCCATCAGGATGTTTGCATGAAGCTCAAGAGTGAAATGTGTGCTCGGGGGTGAATCAAGGAGTGATCAGTGGTGACAAAATGAATAGTGATAATCCATTAAAAATATTATTGGAAATACCCTGCTAGGACAACAGGAGACCATTATGTAACTTACAGTTTACAGAGTGTCATCACTGCACATGAAAGCAGCTATTTATTTAAAACATTTGTATCCAATAAGGCTTTCATAAATATTTTTAAAGCAAAAGACCATGCAAAGACAATCAAAGGGTGGATGGGCCTGTCAATCTGGGAGGGTAGCCCATCTAGGAGAAGGAAAACGCTGATCATAAACCTCTACTGCATTGCAGGATATCTTTGGGAGAAGAAAAGGCTAAGGAGTAAACCCTACACAGATCTGGAGTAGAGGCCCCAAGATGGTTGGATGGTGCCTTGTACACCTCCTCCCGGCAACTCCTGCAGCCAAGCTTTTGCCAAATGTATTGCTCTGCTTTCCTTTGGACGATGTCAGCAAGGCCGAGAGTCTTGACATCTGGCCAGTTCAGGACCTCCATGCACACTGCCCAGGCTTGTGCCCTGGGGAGGTCACTTTGGTGCTGCTAACACAGTGGTTTGATTTCACCCCTGGAGGCACACTCCATTGTCTCTTGAGGCAGACGGGTGCCAACAAGTGAAAAAGGAGACATAAGTAAAAGAGAGGTCACTGCTCTGGAGAGTTTACAACAGGGATGGGAGAGCCCATGGCCCTCCACTTCTTGCTGGACTCCATCCTCCATCATCTACATCCCTGAAGGGTCACACAAGTTCCCCATCCCTGGCTTACAGTTCAAATTTAGATAGTGGTGGAACAAAACAAAATAAAAATAACCAGAGGCTTAGGAGAGACAAGGAGAAGGCACAATAGAGGTGGGTAGTTCATCTAGTGAAAGATTAAAAAGCATCTCTGCTTTTTCCCTGCAGGAAGGACCAAAATCTCCCATCCCCTCTGAATTGTTGGTATACGATTCTCAACCAGACGCGGCAAGCAAGCCGGGATCACGGAGCACTGAGTGAAATCTACACAGGCCACTTGGCACTGCGGTTGGTGCACATCAGTGAAGATGTTGGGAGGCTGGCTCGGAAGGTAGGTAGTCTGGATGATAGAAGGGCAGGTTCCTGATAAGGAAAGAAAAAACGAGCTGTTTCCCAGGATGCCAGGCCTAAAATAATGTGCCATGTGGTGGCAGCTGCTGGGAATTTAGCCCCTGCTGAAGCCACACTTTGTCCTCAGCCAGCTATTTTGTTTGCTTTAAAACGGAAATGTCTTAGAAGAAAGCCTCTCTGTGGGTCTTCAGCATCTATGCCACTACATGCTCCCCAATTACTTCCAGGTTAATTTCAGAAGTGGTTGGGAACCATTTTTGTTTGCTAGGCGACTGTGGCAAACACCTCCCTTATTCAGCCCCTAAGCTGGGAAAACAGCAGCTGGAGATCTCAAACATGGATGTCAAGAGCCAATAAAAGGGGGGGGGGCAGGGTGTACTTATGGAGGAAGGGGCATAGTATCACGGTTGCCCACCATACCTTCTGGGCCTAGTATGTTGTTTGTATTTAGGCTCTTCTCAAGTTGTATGTGTGTGTAAACTCTGACTACTGGACAATCATTTGAGTTTGCATATCACTGTCACATAGTGGAAACTATGGTTTACCATTGATCTTATCTGGACCTGCACCTTAAAAATATGCACCAAAGTAGCTCATGTGCTCAGCAATGAAAAGCTGAATTCTGTAATTTTGGTCAATTATGGTAATGTATGCACTGAAGTCCTGCCCTTTGACTGCGGGATTGCCTATGTAGAAAGACTCACACAGCTTTAGTCACACAACTGCAAACTTATTTCACAGCTATAAGGATTAGAAACTTGTTTTTATTAAACATAAAATCTGAGATTCTCAGCATGCTGCAGTCCCAAATTCCATGTTTTTTCCTGTGCTTGTCCAGAATCTCAAGACACACATAGAATACATTGTGTTGACATGCTCACCTTTATATTCCCTGATCAGAGCAAAGAGATGGAGCAGCAGATGCAGGACGAGCTACTGAAGGCAATTTCAGAGTTGCAGATGGTGAGTGTCAAGCAATATCTCCCACCGGTGACCACCACCCTTCTGGGCTCTTGCAGTACAGGACCAGTGATGGCGGTTCTTGCAGCAATGGGCCTAGAAAGACTTTTGTTTGTGGTTGTCTTTGTATTTGCTAGAAGTGCATTTGAGTTTGGAGGGCAAAATCCCCATCTCTCTTCTAGGGATATTTGGTGGATGTTGCAGTTTTTTTAAAGCAGTGAAATGAAATCTGCCTTGTGTTGATGTTGTTGAGGCCAGGCTGTGACCACGGATAGCTTTATCCAAATCTGGAGGGAGAATGTGCATGCTCAGACCCAGGGTCCCCAAGATCAGGACTGTTCCTAATAGAATATTTATCAGTATGAGGAGTTTTGATTGGCCTACTACTATTATTTGGATGACAGTTTACTTCCATTTCGTTGATATATTTTGCCTTTTAAATTTTCTGTTTTCTCTCCTGACGTTTTGAACTACTTAGAGTTTGGTTTGCTATGGAAAATCAGCGTACAAATAAGTTAACGATGCTGATGCTCCACTGACCAGGCTTCAAAGCCCGAGTGAGCACACTGTCACAGGTAGCTCAACAGGGGCAATCCTAGCCTGCAGACTATAATGGGGTTCCTGATACAAACCACGTCACGTGGCTTCGAAAATGGTCAGGCTAATGCTCTTTTGTACTTGGGTGACAATACAGCACCACCTTGATTACCATTTCAACAATATGGTGTGCTTACATGAGTGTTGCAGGCAACTATTATATTATTTATGACTATTTATATAATAGTCATTAGGGACAAGCATTATTGTCCGGCAGAGAGGTCTTTCCTAGTGTAGCCTTATGAGGCTTTGCCCTCGGGTGGGAAAAATATTGCGCCTGGGAAAGGGAGATGGGAGTCAACAGACACTCAAGGAATAGTTTCGGAGAAAAAGTTTTTATTTCTACCATCCATGAACTGGTAGTGTAGCACCCTGCTTGTGGTTAACGCTTAGCTGGAATGAAATATTCAACGCAGCAATAGAGAAATTAAAATAATAATTTATTTGTCAGACAAATAAATGAGAGGCACAGTGGTATATGGTTACCAAGCTCTGGCCTGGCCTCCTGCCATTATGGCCAGCACTTATATTTCCTTAATCCAGCCCCCTTGCTCCTCCTGTGGCTGCCTCTGTCCAATCAGCCTGGTTGAAATTCCTATTGGCTGTTTGCTAGAACCAATCACAAAAGATACACCCATTTCCTTTTGCCTTTTATGGGAAACAAAAAGCTATATATTCTTCTATCTATAAATGACAAATAAGTAGTCATATATCTTACATTTGTCTCAACAAGGAACCTTAATTACCAGCTCACCTCTTGCCCTCCTTGCCCTCCAAAACAGATGGTTAATAGTTTTAAATTTTTGTCTTAAACAGATGTCAAGGATCTTGAGTTCACATCATCATTGAAAGATCTCCTTCTTTTGGAGGTCTTTAAACAAAGGCCTGACAACCATATGTGTGCTCTAATGGTGTTTCCTGCTTGGCAGGGGGGCTGGGCTGATGGCCCCTGTGGTCTCTTCCAACTATATGAAATAAGAATCTAGCATAAGGATTTAACATTTCTTAGTTTCTAAATCCTTTGCATAATTACATTTAAGACAATATATTTCACACATTATCATAGATAGCTTTTTAGAAGAATAAACCTTCTCAAAGTAAAAAGGAAGGAACAGTTTACAGCCTCAAAATAAAATAGGAAGAAACCTCTTCTTCTGTTTACACCCCCCCTTCTCCAGCCAAGCCAGCTGCTTTTTCCATTTGCTCTTGCCCTTTTAACCTTAGGAAAATATGGCTCAAGTTTAATGGGAGGCACATGGTTTTATTTTACTATTTACCAACTCTTAATTATGTTTTTTTCTCAGCTTTTTTATATTCTGTAATATGTAGGGTCAGTGTAACCTTTGCTCTCAGCCTGTAATTCCCTTTTTACGACTTTGAGAATTGTTTTCTGCTATAAATCAGGGGGCCCCCTTGTCCAGGAGGATAAACATCTTGCCAAAGTACTTAGGCAGCTGGTCTTCTGCCTGGCATAAAACATTTGAAAATCTTTAAGCTCATTTTAAAATACAGGCCCTGATCAAAATATAAGCCTTGATAAAAATGCAGGCTATGATTAGATGCCTCAGTAGAAGGAGCAAGTGTGATACATAGTTCACAAAAACATGCACGGGTTCACAGTCATTTGCACAGAGTATATATTCCCCTTCCAGTTCCCTCCCCTTTCTCCTCCCTCAGGAGTCCTGCCCATGAGTTCCTCTGAGCATGAACAGAAAGCTGTCTATTCATTAGCTTTCTGAAGCCTTCTCGTAACGGTTTTGCCCTTGCCACAGCATCTTGTGAGAAAAGCAGAGAAGAGCAGAGAAAAGCTGTTTTGGATTTTTAGAAGACAAAAGGAATTTTGGACAGTTTTGAGGCCTGGTTGGGGGGTGACTTTGGGCCTAGGCGGGGTCAACTGTCCTCACCTCCTTCACTAGCATAGCTGTCAACTTTCCCAACTTTTTAAGGGAAATTCCCTTATTCCGAATAGGATTCCTCGCAAGAAAAGGGAAAAGTTGACAGCTATGCTTTCCTAGTCCTGCTCCCAAGATCCTTTCACCTGGGGCTGTCGGGGATTTATCGCTGAGCCCTGAGAGCACAAGGCCTAGGCTCTGCCACGGAGCTCAGGCTCCTTCACATGAACAGTCCGGCTCCTCCACAGCGGCAGCCACCTCAGGCCACGGATTTTTCAGTGCTGCTAACATTGTGCAAGAAGGCAGTGTGATAGGCAGGTGACATTGAATGCAGCTAAACAAGGCCACTTGGGGATATATAGTGAGGACCCCCTCTCTGCCCCTGGTCTGCGTCTGCTCCAAAGACTCTTGGCCCTGGGTCTGTGGCTGCCCAGGGGGCTGGGATGCAGTTTGGGGCCTGCTTGGTGTGGCAAGACCTGGGGCTCCTGGCTGGACATTCCTGCTGAGCCTCAGCCAGCTGTGAGTCTGTCTGCTTTTGATGTCCACTGTGTCCCTGCAGGCCATGAAGTCTTATCAGACGTACCGCATTGACTGCCTGAACGCAGAGGCGAAGCTGCGTGAGGCTGAGCGGCAAGAGGAGAAGCGTGGGGGCGGGAGGCATTCTGACCCTGGGGGGTCCCCCGGTGGGGCAGGGCTGGATAAGGCCCCCCGACGCACCTCCCTCAAGAAAGTGGAGCGGCTGCTGGAAAAGGTAGGGGAGGGGGCCTCATGGAGGTGGGTGCCTTTCTCTAAGGTTCTTGGGGTAACAGTTGGCTTTTAATAATGAGGGCTACACATCCATGCACACTTACTTTAGAGTAAGCCCATTAATGTTACGGAAGTTAATAAATGTGCATAGGATTGCTCATGCAGGCCAGTCTGTTTATTAAATAGTTTAACTTCATTGTCTGCCTTTTAAACAGATTGAAAATCTAAACTAATGTGTCCTTTTGAGATATTGAGGGACTGTTAGGGACACCCATTCCCTCAGCTTCCCTTTGTCAACAGAGGTTTAGATCCCAGTGCTTCTCCTATTTTCCACTGTCACCAAAACACTCTGAAATTTCCTGGTAGCTCGTGGTGGAGAAGACTTTGGTGTCAGATGATGCCAGAGACAGGATGAGCTTTAAATTAAGACTGCTGGCACATTAAAAGGGGTTTTTATGTTTTTATGATTTTTATTTGAAAGCCACCTTGAGTCCTGCCAGGGGAAAAGGCAGGGTATAAAATAAATAAATTAATTTAAATAATAATAATAATAAAGATCTATAGCACTGCCACAAGTAACTTACATCTCATGCAATGGTTGGTCCTAGGTAAAAGCAAAAGTGCGTAAAGCCAGGAACCCCTGGAACCGGCCCCATCCTTCCTCTCCAGCTCTTTCAAGGTGCCTCAGAAGAGCAGGGGGTGGATGGTAGCTGATCTTCATTCTGTTTCACAGGCACAGCAGAAAGTGTCCCTGTTCAGGGATGTTTTTAATATGTAATGCTGTATTGTTTTTAATACTGATTGGGAGCCGCCCAGAGTGGCTGGGGAAACTCAGCCAGATGGGCGGGGTATAAATAATAAATTATTATTATTATTATTATTAAGTGTGGAGCAAGTCTTCACCCCTTGCGGACTCCTGCTCATTAGTCCTCATGTCAGTCAGTGAGCTCCAGGCCACAGGCCACTTCTCCGCGGGGGCTGGCTGATTTAGCTGCTTCGGCCCCACGACCTCATGCTCCTTGGCACAGACTGGCTGAGGCCATCTCCCAAAGCTGTTTTTATACAAAAGCTAACCCATATCTTAAAAGGATAATAACATGGGTTACATACTCTGCAACTAAACACAGTTCTTGTAATACACTTGTAATACACTTGTAATACACTTAACCAATGAATCATTCTCTGATGTCAGTGCAACTCTGAACCTTTGTAGAAGCAGTGATGGCCACCCTCTTGAATGGCTTTAGAAGAAGATGAGATAAATGAGTGGCTCTTTACCATGAATCTGTATCTCCTTGTCCTTCCCCTCCATGGTTAGCAGACTTATAGTACAAGTCCTACTGTGTTCAGTGAGGATTACTATTAGGTAACATGCAGCAGCCATTGGGGAAGATTATGTGATATTAGGATGCTGGGAGGAGAGGATCTTAAAGGGGTTAATTTGAAGCAGGAGGTGGTTAACTGTCTCTTGCATCCTCCCCACCTTGTCTACCTAAACAAATAAAGATAGTGTAATGCTACTTTTTCTCTAGCTCAACAGTTTGTCAAGCTATTGCTATAGGAATGATGCTAGTAAGCAGGTAGACTTATGAGGGGAAATTGCTGCCAATGTCAGAAAAGAACATAGCCTGCACAGGAACTAGGTTTCTAACTGGGGAAGGTGGGAGCTGATGGGAGGGAGGGAGGGCTGGCTGCAGTCTGAGCCTAACTGAGCCTCCTACAAATTCCTGCATCGCAGGAGATTGGACTCGATGGCTCTGGAGGGCCTTTCCAACTCTACAATTCTATGATTCTAACCCCTGCAGAGACAGTCCAAGTTCATGGAGAGCAAGCTGAAATGTGCCAAGGCCCGGAACGACTACTTGTTGAGTCTGCACGCTGCCAATGCTGCCATCAGCAACTATTATGTGCGCGATGTTGCTGACCTGCTAGACGTGAGTCCGTCCTCCACCCAAGCTGGTGCAAGAACCGTAACATTTGGCAGTACAAAAATCAGTGCCACACATTTTGCTGGGCTGTGACAATTTTCACTCTTTTCGTCACTAAGGGGATGTCCACATAACAACTGCATATTGGTTTTATACCAACTATCATGGTCAAATCATGGGAACTGTAGTTTGGTGAGAACGTTGAGAGTTCTGTTAGCGCTGCCCAGCTACTGTCATGGAACTACAGTTCCCAGGGTTCCTGGAAGGGTGGAGGGAGAAAGGAGTATGACTGTCAAGCTACTTCAAGAGGCGCCAGTGTCTTTGCCATGCCTTCCCTTTGAATACTTGGCGGGTGTGCTTGAAAAGGCCATGTCTTTAGCAGGTAATTTTCATTCATTTGAAAACACCAAGTTTCTAGCTCTCAGTTTGTAATTCTAGCCCAAGTTTCTAGTTCTACAGAGAGGGGGGACCTCTGAAAATATACGGGCAGTTTTTGCTGTCAGGTTAGAAACATAAATTGGGGGAGTGGGCTTGTAAAAGGGTATGACTTCACTGTTCATCTCAGCTTCCTCTACTGTTACAGGATTCCTAGCCTTCAGAACATGAGAAAGAAAAAAGCTAGACCAAAAAGATTCCAGATCCTGTCCTGCAAATCAGGCATGATGCATAATTTGCACTGTGTTATCAATGGCATTGTGTGTTATGTTACATATATTATCAGACTCTGTTTTCTGATAGAGACGTTTTGGTTGTAAACAGCTGCATAGCACAGAGGAATTCAACAGGGGCAGCTTTCCTTCATCATGGGGCTATCAGGACAGGTAAAGCTGTGCCTGCTGTATGTTGCAGTCCTTCCTGCATTAGGCAGTTATTTAAGGCACAGGAACATCTTTCAGAAACAGAGTTGACCAACCCATTTGACAATTCGCTTTAGGGATGAGTGCAAATGTGGTTTTAAGGGTGTCTCTTTTGTCTCATGCTTCCCAGTGTTTTGACCTTGGCTTCCACCTTTCCCTGGGCAAAGTGCTGAGGACCTACCTAGCAGCAGAGTCCCGGGCCCAAGCGGCTTGGCAGCAGGGCCTGTGCACCATTGAAGGAGCCATTGATGCCCTGGACCCACTGGGGGACAAGTCCAGGTTGATGGAGGCCAACCCTGCAGCTTACTGTCCTCCCCTGTGCTTCGACTACCAGCCTCATGAGGGCGACGAGGTAAGGGGCTGCTCATTCCTGGCTCCCTATAGAACATACCCTTTTGTCTGGTGCTTATTCTCTCCTTGCCATCTTCAGGTGTCTGAGGTCCGGGCCGAGGGTCCCCTGAGAAATGAACTAGTTACCCGCTTCCAGCATCTCCAGTCCCGTCTCAATGCCATCACCCTGGAGACAGACGAGGTGAGTGTCAGCAGAGAACAAAGTCAAGCCCCCTCCCCTCTCCTCTGATTTGCTTGAGCCCAGAAATTTCCAAATGGTAGCCATGGGTTCTGGTGACGACGAACTGGGATTAATATTGTGCAAGACATAGGCCTAGTGTCTTCAGACTGTAGGCTGGGGTTCAGCTGACTGACTGCTCCTCCACACAAAATTAAATCATGGCTTCACATTTTAAAGAAAACACATTTAGGCTGAATTCCTTGCTGGGGAGTAGCAGTCTCAGACAGAGTGGCAGAGCTGCCACCACAACCCTGCTGCTCACTCAGGCTGCAGTAGTGATCTGGAAACACTCTGCATGTCTTCAGAAGCATTAAGGACAAACCACAGGGCTGAGTACTGGCTCAAACTAAGTGCAAATGAGCACATAACCATAAGCAGTGGGGACTTCCGGTCGGCGCCAGCGTTTGATGGCGGTCCTAGCCTCGAGCTCCGAGGCAGGACTGCTCCGTAAGTTCGGGTCTCACCCGCTACGGCAAGCGGGGGACCCCTAAAATCACAGGCGCTGAAGCCTGTGAGCAAGGAGATTCGGTGGGCACCTTTGCGCCCCCCCGGCATCGTGAAAGAGCCTTTTTAAAGGCTCCGGAGCGGCATCGGGGTGAGCGCGGTGCTGAGGATCGCTACCCAGCTTACGGAGTGAAGCCGCGTCGCCATTAACGGAGAGCGCCGATTCCTTTCTGAAATCAACGATTGGCAACAACAATACCCGTGAGTAAGATCGCAAAAGTAAAACGGGACTTAAAAAATTTAGAAGATTTGGCTGAAAACGGGAAGGCAAAAATTAAGGAAGTCAGCCTCCCGGAACTGCATGATTAACGGAGCAATGAAAAGACTAAGCTGTGTTTAAATGGACTTTCCTTTTAACTCTTATTAAACCAGACATCGAAAGGATCTCCCCCCTGTTGTGCAGGAGAAGGGGGGGAGGAAACAGAATTAATTTAACCTGCAAAAGAAAGGGATAAGGAATAAAAAACCTCTGCTGCCGATACTTCTGGCCAGGCTGCCGGAGCAGCGATCGCCTGAAAAAAGGAACTGTCAAGTGAGCTGTCAAAGGACAGCGGCTACAAAATAAGACTTATTTTGAAACATACTCGGGACTTTGGTGGATTACAATTCTAACAGTAAAGTGCTACAAACTAAAGACTTTTAATGGGACTTTTGCCTTTGGACTTTCTGTTTCTTTGTTCTGGGTGCCTTTGGATGGTTACAATTTCCTCCTCTAGAGGGCTTTAGTTACATTACGGTGTATCCAGTGGGATTTTCCACTTGCAACTTTCCTGTGTGAATGACCTTGAGTTATGAGCAACCCGCCAGAAGAGATTTCAACAAGAAGTAAAACAAAGCAGGCTCAAAAACAAGCTCAAAAAAGAGGCTCCTTATCAGGAGCAGCAGCTGCACAAGAAAAAATAACAGCAGCATCAATGGAGTCAATGACACAGGCCCTGCTTAAAATAAATCAGTCACTAGAAGTACTTACTAAGCAATCTGCAGAACTTACTAAACAGTCTACAGAGAACTCTAAGAAACTGACGGAGTTGACAACAAGACTAGACCTGAATACAACAACAATTTCATCTAATACAGATTCTATAAACCGTTTGGTTCAAGAATCTACGGAAACAAGGAGAATAGCTGAGAGTGCTAGGTCCACTGCTGAAGAAACCAAAGGAAAGTTTGCGCCTATTGTAAAAAAAGTACATGAACATGATTCAGCATTAGCCCTACTAGAATTGGAAAGGAAAAGTAAGAATCTGAAATTAAGACTGGTTCCAGAAGAGGAAGAGGACAAGCTTGGGGAATTCCTCACAGATAAATTTCAAGACTTCTGGAATGATGAGCTAGATGGAGAGGAAGATGAATTTATGATAACCTCAGCCTTTCGGATTGGCAGGAAGCAAGGGAAGAAGCCAAGAGATTGTTTAATTACCTTAGGATCAAAGGAACAAAGAGACAAAATATTGAACCTACACTTCCAGAAGGCCTTGGTCATTAAAAATTCTCAGATTCAAATCTTCAAGGATATTCCCAAATATTTTTTGGAGGTTAGATCTCAATTTAAAGAACTAGTTGATCTACTTAAGAAGAATAATATCCCATTCAGGTGGGAATTTCCACAAGGGCTGTCCTTTAGCTTCAAAGGGAAGAAAATTAAAATAAAAACAAACCAGGATAAAGAGTTCTTTTTGGAAAGAAATCAAGAGGATCTTCAGAAAGGAACTGTCAGTGAGGAGGAAGTACCGGACATCTCAAATCTATCATTTGGACTGAACCGAGCACCGACCGAGGAGGAACAACAACTTGGTGCAGTCGGTGGAAGATCTACCCAGTAACCAAAATGTCTCTGCAACTCTTCAGTTGGAACTGCAATGGTTTGAACCACCCTCGAAAAAGGGGCCAAGTATTTCATTTATTAAAGAAGGAACATCTAGATGTAATCTGTTTACAAGAAACCCACATTGCCAGGATACATAGAAAACTTTTAACAAACAAGAGATTAGGACAAGAATTTATATCATCAGATAGAGTCAAGAAAAGAGGAGTTGTGATTTATGTCAAGGAAAAATTTGAACCAAAATTGACCTTTAAGGATGACCAAGGAAGATACCTGGCAGTGGAAATCCAAATTCATGGAGAAAAAATATTGATTGTTGGAGTTTATGCACCAAATGAGGGGAAGGCTGAATTCTTCAAGAAGTTGCATGAGACTTTAATGGACTTTTTGGACTTTAAAATTATAATGATGGGTGACATGAATGGAGTCGTCTCTACAAATATGGATAAGGCCCAAAGACAAACAATATCTAATGATGGAAGATTACCAAAGACTTTTTTTGACCTGACTGACACTATGGATCTGATTGATATTTGGAGAACTAGGAACCCTCTGGAAAGGGAGGGGACCTTCTTCTCTGAAGCAAAAATGACATGGACTAGAATTGATCAAATATGGATTTCTAGTAATCTGGCATCAAAGGTTAAAAAAACAGAAATCTGCCCAAAGACCTGCTCTGACCACAATGCTGTCAAGATGGAAATGAAACTGACAACAGCTGGAACCTTTAGATGGAGAATGAATGACACCCTCTTTGGAGATGAGGAAATTTGCAAAAAGGCCCAAAAAACACTTAAAGACTACTTCGAGATCAATTTGAGATCAGACACAGAAAAAAGAATCATTTGGGACGCAAGTAAAGCCGTGATGCGTGGCTTCCTAATACAACAGAATTCAATAAAGAGGAAAAAACAGAATGAGAAGAAAGAGAAAATTTGGAATCTAATAAAAGAAGGGGAGAAGAAACTGAGATCTAAGCCTAAATCCCAGGAGATATTAAGAGAAATAAAATTCTATCAAACACAATATATGGAATTGATGAACCAGGAAATAGAATGGAAAATTAAACAAATGAGACAAAAGACTTTTGAGTCTGCAGATAAATGTGGGAAGCTACTGTCTTGGCAACTGAAAAAGAGACAAAAACTGAATACAGTGACATCACTCGAAGTAGATGGGAAGTCTATTAATAAACCAAATGAGATAAGTAATTGTTTTCAAAGTTTCTTTAAGAAATTATACAAACAAGGGCCAAAAAATGAACAGGAGATAGAAGAATTTATTGGAAAATACGGACTATCAAAAATCTCTGAAAACAACAGAAGGAGTTTAAATGAGAAAATTACAGATCAAGAAATAGAGAGTGCCATCCAGGATATGAAGCTGGGAAAATCACCAGGACCAGATGGACTAACTGCGAGATATTATAAAGTATTGAAGGATTGGTTAATACAACCACTGAAAGAAGTCTGCAATCAAATTTTGGAGGGGAAAAAGGCTCCCGAATCGTGGAAGGAAGCATTCATCTCACTTATACCAAAGACAGAAACTGAGAAACATCAAGTTAAGAATTACCGCCCTATATCACTTTTGAATGTGGATTATAAAATTTTTGCAGACATTCTAGCAAAAAGATTCAAAAAAGTTCTGTTAGAGGAGATTCACAGGGACCAAACAGGCTTTCTACCAGGCAGGCAATTGTCAGATAATGTGAGGAATATTATAGATATTCTAGAACTTTTGGAAACTGACATAAATAGAAAAGCTGTTTTGATTTTTGTGGATGCAGAGAAAGCCTTTGACAATATTTGTTGGAGCTTTATGAAGAGGAATCTCCAAGGAATGGGGGTAGGCAAGAACTTGGAAAATGGTATAAGTGCAATTTATTCTGAGCAAAAGGCCAAACTTATTGTAAATGGTATGGTTATGGATGAAATTCCAATAGAGAAAGGGACACGACAGGGATGCCCAATTTCCCCTCTATTGTTTATATCGGTACTGGAGGTTTTCCTTAATATGATTAGAAGAGACCAGCTGGTTAAAGGTATACAGGTCGGAACTAAACATTATAAGCTAAGAGCATTTGCAGATGACTTAGTTTTGACATTACAACAGCCAGAAACTAGTACAAAAAGAGTTCTGGAACTTATTGAAATATTTGGTCAGGTAGCAGGTTTTAAATTGAATAAACACAAGACAAAGGTGTTGGAAAAAAATCTTACGGTGGGGGAAAAAGACAGTTTTCAAAGAGAAACTGGTTTGGAAATTACTAAAAAGGTAAAATATCTGGGGGTGAATTTAACATCTAAGAATGTGAACCTATTTAAAGATAACTATGAGAAATGCTGGGCTGAAGTGAAGAAAGATTTCGATATATGGTCAAGATTGAGACTTTCCTTGTTAGGCCGAATTGCTGTAATTAAGATGAATGTATTGCCGAGATTGTTGTTTTTGTTCCAGACATTGCAAATTTTAGATAAGATGGACTGTTTCAAGAAGTGGCAGAAAGATATATCTAAATTTGTCTGGCAGGGCAAAAAACCCAGAATTAAATTTAAGATTTTGACTGATGCAAAGGATAGAGGGGGCTTTGCCCTGCCGGACTTAAAACTTTATTATGAAGCAGCAGCTTTTTGCTGGCTGAAACCATGGCTACTTCTTGAGAATACAGACATTCTGGACCTGGAAGGTTATGATAATAGTTTTGGTTGGCATGCATATTTATGGTATGACAAGGTAAAGGTACATAGAAATTTTAAAAATCATATTATTAGGAAAGCATTGTATAATGTATGGAATCGATATAAAGATTTGTTTGAAAGTAAAACCCCCAGGTGGCTGTCACCAATGGAAGCTAAGGCGGTAAAAAGATTGAACATGGATACAGACTGGCCAAAATATTGTGAAATTATAGAATATGATGGTGAAAAGTTGAAACTACAGAGTTTTGAGAAATTGAAACCTAAAGTCCGAGATTGGTTACATTACTACCAGATTAATGAAACTTTTAAGCAGGACAGAAAACTAGGATTTCAGAAGGAGAGGTCAAAGTTAGAAACAGAATTGCTAGAACCCAATACTAAGAATTTGTCTAGAATGTATAATCTGCTGCTAAAATGGAACACACAAGATGAAACGGTTAAATCAGCCATGATTAAGTGGGCACAAGATATTGGTCATGATATTATGTTTGCTGACTGGGAGCAGTTATGGACCACAGGTATTAAATTTACGGCATGTAGTGCCCTGAAAGAGAACATAATGAAAATGATCTATAGGTGGTACATGACCCCAGTCAAGCTTGCAAAGATATATCATTTGCCCAATAACAATTGCTGGAAGTGTAATGAATGTGAAGGAACCTTTTATCACCTTTGGTGGACCTGCCCAAAGATTAAGGCCTACTGGGAAATGATCTATAATGAAATTAAGAAAATCCTTAAGTGGACATTTGTAAAGAAACCGGAGGCTTTTCTCCTGGGCATGGTCGGCCAATTGGTACCAAAGAAAGATAGGACCTTTTTTATGTACGCAACAACAGCAGCAAGAATCCTTTTGGCGAAGTATTGGAAGACTAAAGAATTACCTACTCTGGAAGAATGGCAGACCAAGGTGACTGAATTCATGGGACTGGCAGAGATGACCGGCAGAATCCGTGACCAGAAGAGAGAGACAGTGGAAGAAGACTGGAAAAAATTTAAAATCTATCTTAAAAATTGTTGTAAAATTTCGGAATGTTAAGATGTCAGGGGATTGGACACTAAGAATTACAGCTATAAATCGAAATTTATAAAGCAGAAACTCTTTTTAAAGAGAATTAAATATAAAAATGGGATGAAGAATTGCTAAAAATTTTGAAATTTGGATGCAGTGAAGGGGAGGTTTGGGGAAGTCGCATTATGTTTGTTTGTTCTTTGTTTATGTTGTAAAATCAATAAAAATTATTATTAAAAAAAAAAAAAAAAACCATAAGCAGTGGGCCTGCAACTTACACCCACTATACACCTACTACCACAACCTTTTGCAAGTGGTGGAGAAATGAATGAATTAATGGGGGGGGGCTTGATATTCCTCTGTCTCCATTTATTTATTTCCCTACCACCTGTGCACCCAGTGGGTTTTCCTTGTTTGCCAGGCTCTGGGAAGGTCAAGTCAAGTCAAGTCATTTTATTACGGTCGATGACCCGTATCAAGATAAAAACACCAATTACAAAATTTTAAAGCTCAGCTAGATAAAACTAGATGAAACAATATAAAATCACATATACATTTTTAAAAAGCAGTTCTGCATGGTCATTTACCTGTCAGAAAGGAAACTCTGGGCTCATATTTGGGAAGGCATCGCAAGGGCTCTGGGAGTATCCCCGGGTTTCCTTTCTGTAAGGTATGTTAAGTTTCCCTCTGCCTTACGGGGGGAGGAGGGAGCAGTTTTGGGGGTTCCTGATTTTGCATGATTTTGCCTTTGTGCGCGGACCCCCAGAACAGACCCTGGTGGGCCAAGTGTATTTGATTTTTTTTTATGCAATAGTGAAAGGTATCCTTTTGTATTATGCAGCTTTTCCTGCCTTTCATGTTGCTTTCTAGTGCTTTTCTAGTCCTGGGGCTGTTTCCTTTCTTTTTGGTGAGGTGAAGGAAGTGGCTTCAGGTCAACAGCTAGAAATTTCACAGTTGGCGTTCCGTTTGGTTGAGTGGATGAGAGCCAGGGATGCTTCATGATTTCTCCCTCACCAGCCATACAACGCTTTGCTTCCCCCAAGCATGCTCCTCTTTTTTTATAATTAATTTTTATTCAATTTCCAATATGCATTCCATCCATGTTTAACATCCACTTCTAACATATACATCTTTTAGACTTCCTTCAGCCTGTCTGACAATTTTCCATATTATCACAATTACTCACATTTCTTAAATTTATATTGCACTTTAACAATCTTAATCTCATCATATCATTTAAGCAACATTTCTATCAATCATTTTCACAGAGCTTCTTGAAAGCCAACAAGCGTTAATTGCTCCTCACATACATTTTTGATATACTCTGTAAATTTATTCCAGTCCTCGGTGAATCTCTGATCGCGTTGGTTCCGAATTTTCCCCGTTAATTTATCCATTTCTGCGTATTCCATCAGTTTCATTCTCCATTCTTCCCTCGTCGGCATTTCTTCCTGTTTCCATTTCTGGGCCATCAAAATTCTAGCTGCTGTCACTGCATACCTGTCAGGGGCTCAGGAGCAGAGGCACAGGAGAGGGAGGAAATGGAGAGCGAGGGGGAGGAATCCGAGGGAAGCACAGGAGATGAAAGTGGTCCGAGGGATTCCATGAGCCTCTCCAGCGAATCGGAAGATTCACAGAAGGGAGCGCCGATGGCCAGGGCAAGGGGGGTGCCAAGGGGGAAACCCCAGAAGGAAGGGGCCAGCGGGGACTCCCAGAGCAGCAGTTGGAAATCAGGACCAGCTTCCCCACCAGAGCGCAGTGGGGGGGAGGAGTCCCAGGCATCGGGACCAGTGTTCTCACCACCAGCGAGAGGAGATGAGTCAGGATTGACCACGCCTCCATCGGAGAGCGGGGAAACGGTCAAGAGGAAAGTTACCGGCTGGGCGCGCGCGCCAAGTTCAAATGTACAGGCGAGCGGCACAGCAGGCAGCCCGGATAGGGAGCCAGGTCCTAAAGCCCGCCGGAAGGAGGGGCAAGACTCAGGGGGGTCAGCGTCAAAAGAGTCCAGAAAGGAGGAAACCCCAGGGGGCAGAAGGACCCAGAGGAGGAAAGAACAACGGAAGAGGTGGAGTAAAGCTAGAGTCTTAAACTGGTGTCTAGGAGGCGGAGACTCAGATGGAGCTTCGCCGGTCTAGCTTCTAAGACGTAGAGTTGCACGCTGCGGTTTGGAAATGGAAACTAACCTTCAATAAAGACTTTTATACGTTATTACTGGCTAGCGTTGGTCCTCTGTGAGCTGGGACCTAGAGGCAGCTCTGACAATACCTAAATAACTTCACATCCTTCTTTTTAATTTCATTCCCTAATATTCCTAATAAAAATGCTTCTGGTTTCTTAACAAAAGTATATTTCAACATTTTCTTCATCTCATTATAAATCATTTCTCAGAAACCTTTTACTTTTTTACACTCCCACCACATGTGATAAAATGTTCCTTCTTTTTCCTGACATTTCCAACATTTATTACTGACTTTATACATCTTACCAGGTTTCACTGGTGTTACATACCATCTATACATCATTTTCATAACATTTTCTTTTATTGTAGTGCATGCAGTGAATTTCATTCCTTCTTTCCATAATTTTATCCACTCATCAAATTGTATATTATAACCAAAATCTTTGGCCCACTGAATCATAACTGATTTTACTTCTTCGTCCTTTGTATGCCACTCAAGTAATAATTTATACATTTTTGATAAAATTTTAACATCACTATTTAAGATTTCTTGATGAAACCTAGATTTCTTTTCCTGAAAACCTCTTTCTGACATCTCTTTTTTGAACATTGCATTCAACTGAAAATAGTGCAACCAATCATTCACATTTTCTTTAACTTCTTCATATGGTTTCAATTTCCATTTATTACCTTCTTTGATTATCAAATTCTCATATGTAATCCATCTCCCTGTCATATTGATCTTTTTCACACTCATTATCTCCAATGGTGATAGGCAATATGGAGTTTTAAACTCTAATAAATTTTTATACCTATTCCAGACTTCAATCAACGATCCTCTAAAGATGTGGTTTTCAAAACCTTTATGCACTCTATTCTTTTCACACCATAAATACGCGTGCCAACCGAATCTATTATCATAACCTTCTAAATCCAACAATTCTGTGTTTTCTAACTTTATCCATTCTTTCACCCAGCAAAGACACGAAGCTTCATAATATAACTTTAAGTCTGGCAGGGCAAAGCCTCCTCTATCTTTTGCATCTGTTAATATCTTAAATTTTATTCTTGGCTTCTTGTCCTGCCAGATATATCTTGACGTTATTCTTTGCCATTCTTTAAATATTGTCACACCTTTAATTATTGGAATTGTTTGAAACAGAAACAACATTTTCGGTAGCATGCTCATCTTTATCGTTGCAATTCTTCCCCATAATGATAGTTTCATTCTTCCCCACACCTCTAGGTCATGTTTAATTTTATTCCATATTGGTACATAATTGTTCTGAAACAGGTCAATACTCCTGGGAGTTAACGTAATCCCTAAATACTTAACTTTCTTAACCACATTTATCTCTGTTTGTTGCTGTATTCTTTCTATTGTCTCTTGATTCATATTCTTAGCAATTATTTTAGTTTTTTTCCTATTTAACTTAAAGCCGGACACCTGACTAAAATGTTCTATCTCTTCTAACACCTCTTTGACGCTCTGCATAGGATCTTCTATAGTTATAACCAAGTCATCGGCAAAGGCTTTAACCTTGTATTCATTACAACCAACTGTCACACCTTTTATTTTTTCATTATTTCTTAGTGTTCTTAGGAAGACTTCTAGGACCAAAATGAATAATAATGGAGATAAAGGACACCCTTGTCTTGTACCATTAGTTATGGCAATATTTTCTGTTATAACATTGTTAACAATTAATTTTGCTCTCTGCTCCGAATATATTGCCTTTATACCACTCAGAAAAGATTGACCCATATCCATATATTCCAAATTCTTTAATATAAATTCCCAAGAAATATTATCAAAGGCCTTCTCGGCATCCACAAATATCAACATCGCTTGTTTATCCTTCCTGTTTGACAGATACTCTATTACCGTATTTTTCGTCCCATAGGACGCTCCGTCCCATAGGACGCTCCGTCCCATAGGACGCACCTAGTTTTTTTGGGGGGAAATAAAGGAAAAAAAATTTCCCTTTATTTCCCCCCCAAAACCAGGTCAGGGAAACCGAACCAGGTCGAGGAACAGCAGGATGGCGGCGCTGCTTCAGGGCACCCTTCGCGCCGGGCGGCAGGCTGCTATCCGCAGCGAGGGGAGCCCTGCAGGAGTTCCCCCCAGGGCTCCCCACACTGCGGATGTCTGCCCGGCGCGAGGGGCACTCTGCTTCAGGGCGCCCTTTGCGCCGGGTAGCAGGCTGCTATCCGCAGCGTGGGGAGCCCTGCAGGGAACTCCTGCAGGGCTCCCCATGCTGCGGATGTCTGCCCGGCGCGAGGGATGCTCTGCTTCAGGGCGCCTGTTGCGCCGGGCGGCAGGCTGCTATCCGCCTGGAGAGCGAGAGGGGTCGGTGTGCATGGACCCCTCTCGCTCTCCAAGCTTCAGCGAAAGCCTGCATTCGCCCCATAGGATGCACCCAGATTTCCCCTTCATTTTTGGAGGGGAAAAAGTGTGTCCTATAGGGTGAAAAATACGGTATATTGATTATATTTCTTATGTTATCTTTCATCTGCCTACCAGGAAGGAAACCTGTTTGATCCTTATGAATCATTTCCTTTAATACCTTTTTCATCCTATTTGCTAAAATATTCGCAAACATTTTATATTCATTATTCAATAATGAAATTTGCCTGTATTTTTTAACCTGTGTTAAATCAGAGTCTTGTTTGGGAATAAACGTTATATATGTTTCTTTCCAGGTCTCAGGTATTTCTCCTTCTTTCAATATGTTATTCATTACTTCTTTCAATGGTACATGTAGAGTGTGTTTCATTTCTTTATAATATCTTGCACTGAATCCATCCGGTCCTGGCGACTTCCCACTCTTCAAATCCTTTATTGCCATTTGAATTTCTTCTAATTCTATTGGTTCATTCAGTTTAATTTTATTACTCTTTGATATTTTTTGCACCTTTTTCTTCATTAAATACTCCTCCATAGTCTTTATGTTGAGTTTCTCTTTTCTTTTATATAGATCTCGGTAAAAGTCCACAAAACCTTTCCTTATTCCTTTCGGATTCTCAATCTCTTGATCTTCTATTTTGATTTTATTAATTATGTTCTGTTCTTTCCTTTTTTTAATTTGCCAAGCTAGCCATTTCCCTGATTTATTTGCAAATTCAAAATTCTTTTGTTTCATTCTTCTCATATTCCATTCTACTTCTTTATTGATTATCATCGCAAATTGTGTCTGAAGCATTTTTATACTTTGCTTGACCTTTTCATCCTTAGGTCTTATAGTTATTTTTTTTTCATTCTCCATTATTTGTCTTAAAATTTCTTTTTTCCTTTTTTCTCTCATTCTATCTTTTATTGCATTTTGTTGAATGAAGAATCCTCTCATAACAGCTTTGCTTGCATCCCAAACCATACTCATCTTTGTTCCTTTGTTAACATTATTTACAAAATAGTCCACTAAACATTTCTGAGCTCTGTCCACTATCTTCTGATCATCTAAAAGACTTTCATTTAGTCTCCACCGAAAAGATTTTTCTTCATTCCCTTTTAAAATAGCTTTAACCGCATTGTGATCTGATAGAACTTTAGGTTGAATCTCAGTCTTTATTATTCTTGTGGTTATTTCACTAGAAACCCATATCTGATCAATTCGTGACATTGATTGATTTACCTCTGAATGAAAAGTAAATTGTTTTTCTAATGGGTGTCTCAATCTCCATATATCCACCAAGTTACAATTTTCCACCATGTCAAAAAAAGTTTTTGGTAATTTCCCTTCCTTCGTTTTGCCTTTAGCCCGAAGTCTATCCATCTCCATTGATACCACACCATTCATATCACCCATTATTATTACTTTTTGATCCAAATGTTCAAATAATTTTTCCTCCAGACTTTAAAAAAATTCTGCTTTACTGCCATTCGGTGCATATACTCCAATAATTATCAGTTTTTCACCTTGCCAATTGACTTGGACTGCTATAATCCTGTCTTCTTCATCCTTAAATAATTGTTGTGCCTCTAATTTGTTTTTTTATGTACAATACCACCCCTCTCTTTTTGCTATTATCCGATGAAATAAATTCA
Organism: Podarcis erhardii; assembly: GCF_964252035.2. NCBI lineage: Eukaryota > Metazoa > Chordata > Lepidosauria > Squamata > Lacertidae > Podarcis > Podarcis erhardii. The sequence continues at coordinate 2,258,151 of NC_138515.1, forward strand.
TTTCCTAATTTTTTTTAATTAAGATTTTCCTGTGCATTTTTTTAACATGAGTCTCTTGTAAACAAATAATATCCAAATTCTTTTGTTTTAAATATTGTCCCACTTTATTCCTTTTTTTTAATCGTTTATTCCATTCACATTCCATGTCCATAATTTTAGTGCCATAGTGTCTGCCAATTAAATATTTTTCCTCTTATATTTTTATTTCTCTTCCTCTTCTTGTTCTTTTTCAATTTCCTCTTCCTCTTCCCGTTTTTCTCCTCTTCCTCTTCTTTTATCCTTTCTGCTTCGCTCCTCTTCCTCTTCCAACTCTGTAGAGTCTCCTTCATCACCTCCTGCTCCTGCCACCTCTGCTTCTTATCAATTCCTAATTCATTAATACTTTAGATCCTTTAAACCAGCCTCAAACAAACAAACAAACAAACATCACTTCCAATAAATCAATTATTTCCAATTTCTAATTTCAATAAGAGAAAATCCCCCCCAAAACCTCAGTTTAAACCAGAATAGAAAGTTCATAAAAGTTATAAAATGTACTCCTTCAAAATTATCAGATATACTCCTTGGATGCAGCAAGTGAATCAAAACCCTTAAGTGCAATAAGTGTATCCAAACAATCTTCTTGCCACTTATATAGCTATATCCATAAATATGACCAGCTCAAAATTAATTAAAAAACCCTTCAATGCCTTCTTGCCACTCGATTAGCTATATCCCTGGAATTGGTTGCAAGTTTCGAAATAAAACAAAGAACGTTCTCCCTTCTTAAATCCCTTTAAACAGTCTCCTGCAGAGATCGCATTATTTTAAATCCAATAATACAAATATAAAATGAAGGAAAGACCCAAAGTGCAGACTGGCGATTCAGACTGGTAGTCTTCAAGGAAAGGAAAAAAAACCCCACCATATACAGTGGTACCTCGCAAGACGGATTCCCCTATGGGCTTGCTTCGCAAGATGAAAACGTCTTGCAAGTTTGTTTCCTTTGTCGTGCAAGTTTCTTTCCTTTTTCTTAAAACCGTGCATTCACTTTGAGGAGCAACTCATAGCACGTGTGGTAGCCTTTTTTGAGGTTTTTGAAGACTTTGGTGATTTTTGAAGCTTTTCCAAAGTCTGTGCTTCGCAAGACAAAAAAATCGCAAGACAAAAAAACTCGCGGAATGAATTAATTTCGTCTTGCGAGGCACCACTGTAAGAAAAAACCTCTTTCTTCCAAGCTGTCCTGTCCAAATGTGTCTTCAAAAATTAAATCCTCAGCAATTATATCCACAAGGGAAGGGAAAGCTCCTTCACTGGCAACAAAATGGCTACAAGAAGCTCCTTCACTGGAAACAAAATGGCACTTTGTATCTCCAACTTATAGCTCCAAAGAGTGGGGGGGGGGGGTTGTATTCCGCATTAAAAAAAGAGAGTTTTATAATCACAAAGTCCTTGAAAATCCCAACAAATAAAAGCAAAAAAAGGTTGGTGTCCGCAGTCTTAAATTTCCTTTCTTATTACTTGAGCCAAAAGGCTCTATTTACCGTAATTTCCAAATCAATGCCTTAGGGTCCGTAACTTTAATTGAGCAGTTTCTTTAAAAGTGAAAGTAATCCAACTCGCTGTCTCCCATTATTTCCCCGACACTCACAACCGATTCTCCGACAGACTGTTTTCATATGCTTCTCAGCAAATCCTTTCCCCCTCTTAATTGTAACTTAGTTTTAATCTTTGTGAGAAGCCTTTCCAATAAAAACCATCTAGTATGTCCGTAAAACTTCCCGCTTGTTGGAGTGAGTGGCAGTTTCTCATGAGTGTGGGAGAAAGTGAGGAATGTCTGTGCAGGCCCCAGTGGACTTCAAGGGGTGGGGAGTCTTCTCCCTTGGTGACTTCACTTTCTGTTTTGCTTCCCCTCTGCTCTTGATGGCTATGTGGCAGCAGAGATCAGTGGGTGTCCCTGGTCAGAGGAAGGAGCGCTAGGGGGAGGTTGTTACTCACCCATCTAGGCAAATACAAACAGCTGCAAGCTACACTCAGAATCACTGCTGTACAGGGTGCTTTGTGGGGCTTTGTGGAGTATTTAGGAAAATCCAAGCCCTTTGGTTTTTATTTTAGGAACACAGGAAGCTGCCTTATATCAAGTCAGTCCTCATCCGCCCCCAGTACGGAGGCTGTGGCTCTCCAGGGTTTCGGTCAGGGTCTTGCCCAGCCCAGCCTGGAGACTCCATTGGGGACTGAACCTGGGCCATTCTGCGTGCAAGTCAGATGCTCTGCCACTAAGCCTCCTCACCCCCATTATTTGAGATGAATCTTATTCAGATATAGAGCATATGAATGAACCATGTCCCACATTCCATAGTGGTCAGTGGGATTTGTTGAGAACTAAGCCCGCTGCTTTCTGCCTTCCGTCTGCTACAGCCCTGCTCCTTTTTAGCAGGAAGCAATGTACACATTTAATAAGCCTAGAGCTTAACCTGCACTGCACCACCCAAGACCCAGGGGATGTGTGTGTACACTAATACAGTGGTGCCCCGCAAGACGAACGCCTCGCAAGACGGAAAACTCCCTAGACGAAAGGGTTTTCCGTTTTGGAGGCGCTTCGCAAAACGAATTTCCCTATGGGCTTGCTTCGCAAGACGAAAATGTCTTGCGAGTTTTTCCGACTTTTTTCCCTCCCCCCCTTTTTCTAAGCCGCTAAGCCGCTTATCAGCTGATCCGATAAGCCAATAAGCTGCTAAAAGCCGCTAAGCCGCTAATAGTGCTAATCCGCTAAGCCGTCAATGGGCTTGCTTCGCAAGATGAAAAAACCACTAGACGAAGAGACTCGCGGAACGGATTAATTTCGTCTTGCGAGGCACCACTGTATGTCACTTAAGACCTTACTAGGTAGGCATTATGGGGGCAAATGTTTGGTCCCAACTCCACATTTGCTGTGATAAAACAGGGCAGCGGGGAGGCACATACAGTAGTTAGCTAGCTTATAGTTTGCCAAATTTATGAATATATTATCACGACTAAAAGTCTTAGCAATTTAAAACAAGAAAGGAGAGGATTAGCAAATGGGAGCCCTCCTATCAGATGTCAAAGAAGTAAATAGCTACCGTATATGACATTTAGAAGACATCTGAAGGCAGCCCTGTTTAGGGAAGTTTTTAATGACTGATGTTTTAATGTATTTTTAATCTTTTGTTGGAAGCTGCCCAGAGTGGCTGGGGAAACCCAGCCAGATGGGCGGGGTAGTAATAATAAATTATTATTATTATTATTAATTATTGGAGTATAACCCTTCCTGATCCCACTGATTTGCCAGTGTCAGCTGCCCCTATGACTTACTTGGGTTTTGGTTCCTTCTTGTTGCTTTTTTCCTTTAAGAAAAGAATAGCTGGGGGTCATTTGCAGGGAACAATTATTGGGCAGGGGAAAGATAATCATTCACCTTCCATCCGCCTTCCCAGCCCCTTCATTATAAGGGAAACATTCATTCCCTTTGTTAAGCGCCAGCAGTCCACTGTCAATGGCTCTCGGTGTAGAGTTTTCTGCTTCCTTCCACAGGTAAACAAGACTCTGAAGGCCACCCTGCAAAGCCTGGTGGACCTGTTGGCAGCGGAGGAGCCAGAAGCACTGGATGCCTTTCAGGGCTGTCAGTCGACGGAGTCGCTCAAGTCTACCGGCTCTGATGCTGGTGGGAAGCAGGCCTTGGCAAAGCGCCGGGCCAACCAGCAGGAGACGGAGAGCTTCTACATCATGGTACCCAGCCAAAGATTCTTAGAACCATGAACATTCAAGGCCGTTTTGATAGATGGTATCCAAAAGGCGAATCCCCATGGCCCAAAATGTGGGCCTGGCTGCTCATCAGCCTCTTGCAAGTCCCACCTATGCAGTCCAGACCACAACGTTTTGTGATGGAAAGTGGTGCATAAGTGAAAAGAGCAAGAGAGCCAAGCACAGGACCCCTTGCATTTGACATGGGAGCAGATACCTTTCCAGGCTGTGGTCATGCAGTGGATCCTGCTCTGGAGATATCTCCCTGCCCCCACTTTTGATTAGGCCACCAGAACTTATGCCCCTGTTGGCCATGGCAAGGCTGTCCCGAGTGAGGTCCCTTTCTCTTCTGCTTGCCCCCGGAAGGCTTCTCTAGGTCTTCCCAGGGACAGAGCTGTAATCCCAGCCCCTCTTTCTGTCTTAGAGCCTGAGGTCTCCCTGCTGTCTTCTCTGATAACAGACTTCTTGGTGTCTCTTGTGCAGAAATTCAAAGAATATCTCTCTGGACGAAGCATTCAAACCAAACTACAAGCAAAGCATGACCAGATGAAGGAGGCGATAGAGAAGGGTGAGAACATGGGGAGTAGATTGCCAGCCTTGGGCTAGATGAGGCATGGGGATTCGGGATGGCTTGGAGTACAAAAATTAGCTGTAGTTTTATATCTGTTTAATTGCCAGCCTTTCTTGCAAATAAACCCAGGAGTTTGTGAAGTAGTGAGGATCTGAGCTAAGAATCCTCCAGGCTCCCCGCAAAACTGTTGTCTCCAGGGTTTCTTATAGGAAAAGTGATTGCAGGTATTCCAGCGTCAGGGTGAAGATAGATGTCCCTTTTTAGAGTAGCTTTGTTCCCTCACCTCCACTCATTTCAAAGACACACACAGCACGTGCATCAAATTCTAACTGTCTGACCATCATACTTTAGGAAGGCTGCCTGTTTCTCTTACCCTTCTCAAACTCCTAGCAGCTGACACATTTAAATTCAGCATTTTAAATTTATTTAGGATTTTACATTGTTTTAGAACACTATAAAAACTATTGCAAGAGGTGAAGGATTTGGCTTTTATAGTTGAAATGTACCCAGTCTTGCTTAAAAAAGCAGGAGAGTAAGAAGCCTCGTTTCATTGGCTAGCTCTTGTGTCAATCTGCAATTCCACTTTCTGAGAATGAGCAGGCTGTAAATGGCAAATGGAGGTGCTTCCATCACATGCTTGCTGGTGAAGCTGTGTACATTTGTCTTCATCATAAATTTGAGGTGTAGATATGGCCACAGAGATCCAGGACTCCAGATGTTAACTTCCCTGTCTTCTATTTCCTTGCTCTCCCAGGTGCTGCTGTGGATCGAGAACTGGCCAGGTAAAAGGAAGCTGAAGGGGTCATGAAAATGGCGGATACTCACATGGCAGTGTTGGGGGTGGAGAGATGGGCACTCTGCGTGTTGCCCCTTCCCCTGTGCCCAGTGGGGCAGTGAAGGCTTCCACTGTGTATTCTGTGGTTGAGGAACCAAGCAGAACTATGGGAAGGAGTCCAGTTCCAGCTCTGGGGGAGTCTCTGACATCTTCCTTCCTCCCCACCCTACACAAACCTTGGTTCTAGGCCACAGTCCCAGCGCATCCGGCATTCCCGCCTGCCCTCGTGCTACCACCACAAGCTCTTCGGGGGTGACCTGCAGGCCTTTCTGGAGGTACTGGCTGCTGCCCTGAGCTATGCCCTCCTGCCCAGCTCCTTCTAGCCCCGCTTTCTTGCCCTCTGCCTAGTACAAGAACTCTCTGCCTCCCTGGCCCTGCTTTTGCCTCTGGCTCTTCCCAGTCGCACCCGCTGCTCCCGCTGCTTGTAATGTGCTTGCTGACTCTGTCTCTCCTGTCCGTGCTGCCCCAAGGAGGAGGAGGCTGCAGACACGGAAGCAGGTACATGACTGGGGTGGGCAGGCAGAGCAGATGGGACCAGCAATGCGACAGGCACGGAGAGGATGCTTCTCTAGTTTTTGTGAAGAGAGCTTGCACATATTTGTTGTGTGTAACTTGTGCACAAGTGTTTGTGGGAACATGAAGTGCTGCCTTTGCATGTGTGCATGGTTTGCACACCGAGGTGTGTGAAGCTGCATCCCTGTGGGTGCATGTTTGTGACACTCCTCCCTGCTTGTGTGTTTTGGACATGCTGCTTCCAATCTCCTTTTGTTGTTGTTCTTTGTTTGCTTGTAACAGGGAGCTCTCGGCCTGTGCTTGTGATGAATAGCGACTGCATGTTGCAACCACATGTTACCCCGAGTGGATGGCCCCTTCCAATCCACTGACTGAAATGGAAGGAGGAGAGTGTGCTTCAGATTGCGGCAGTGGGGAGAGCTTTAGTCGGGTGGGAAAGGCTGGCCAGGACGGTCAGGGACATTTTCCCGAGCCCTCAGAATGGCTTGGGGAAATTACCTAAGCTCCACCTCTGATTTCTGGTAGCTAAAGCCAAGTCCTTCCCACGGAGGTGAGCTTGAGAGAGCATGTACAATGTGCAACATGTGTGACATCACTGCCGGGATAGAAGTGCACAGCATGAGGGCATCTCTTCTCACAGATATTACCAGGAAGAGGGGAGCAAGACACACAGCGGGGGCAGCTCTGTGGCTCTTTGAACCCAGAGCCCCACCCATGCACACCTGCAAACAATATTTAATAATAATAATAATAATAATAATAATAATAATAATAATAATATATTATTTATACCCCAGCCACTCTGGGTGGCTTTCAACTGAATATTAAAAGCAATACAGCATCAGACATTAAAAACTTCCCTAAACAGGGCTGCCTTCAGTTGTCTTTTAAAAGTAAAATAGTTGTTTATTGCCTTGACATCTGCTGGGAGGGCATTCCACAGGGAGGGCACCACAACAGAGAAGGCCCTCTGCCTGGTTCCTTGTAACCTCGCTTCTCGCAGGTAGGGAACCGCCAGAAGGCCCTCGGAGCTGGACCTCAGTGTCCAGGCTGGATGATGGGGGTGGAGACGCTCCTTCAGGTATACAGGACTGAATCTCACATGCAAAGAGCAGACAGTAGTGTGTCAGCCCCATGACCTATTCTTGTGAAAAAATAAAAAAGGGCACCAACTTCCTATCCCTCATGGTGGTCCAGTATCTTGTTTGGAAACCCCTAAGTGGCCTGACAGGACTGAGGGAAGTTAATGTTTGACATCCTGTTGTGCCATGGTTCATGCCCTGGTGCTCTCCAGATCACGCCTGCCTTAGAGGGAGAATTGCATTCACTCTGGCACCATCTAGTGGGATTTCTAGGCCATAACATGGTTCTTTGCTTTGTCAGTGCCAATAAGCTTGAGTTTGACATGACTGTAAAGACTCTTCCTCATAATTCAGAGGTCTCCCTCATTTGCAGCGCAGGGGAATGACATGTAAATGAGAGATTCCACTTATGTCTGCTTAGCATTTATTTTTTGCACATCTGTAAGAGTCGCTTCTTCATTGTTGTAGGGTGCATAACAACAATAACAATAATAGGAGTGGGTATGTATTTATAACCTGGAGCTATATTATAATATTCTGGACAGGGTGGAGCCATTTTCCTAGGTGGGACATGGTCAGAGCTGTATATATACTGCTCTGAAAATAATAATAATTCTGCTATAAAAAGAACCAATTTATTTGGCCTGCAGAAGTCATGAAGGCGAAGGGAAATTGTGCACAATTCATTCTGGTCTTGCTAACTGTGGGGAGGTGAGGAGCTGCATAAGGCACTGAAGACCAGCCCCAGCCACTAGGAATCTGATGGACTGATTTGCACTTAAATCCTACCCTTTTGTCAGGAAACTTAGGGTAGTGCACATGGTGGCTCTTTCCTCCGCTTTCCATTTTGCCTTCACAGCAACACTGTAAGGCAGCTTAGGTTGAGAGACAGCAACTGGCCCATGGCAGGGCAGGGGGAGGGATTTGAACCCAGGTCTTCCCAGCAGTCTGATTCTACATTGCACTAGCTGGTAGTCTCTCTCTCTCTCTCTCTCTCTCTCTCTCTATACATAAGACAGAGAGAGAGAACCCTGCAGATCACCTGCTTGTGTCTTTGCAAGTCTGGGAAACAGGTTTAGGGCTTGAACACTATGGAAAGAAATAATAATAATAATAATAATAATAATAATAATAATAATAATAATAATAGAATAAGACTCACAATAGTAATAATAATATATATTATGGCATTTCCATTATTTCATTTCTTATCTCTTATCCTAGTAATCCTAACAACAGCCCAGTAAAGGCTGCATTACTCTCCCCCTACTGAGGTTGTGAGGCTGAGACTGGAGAGTGGTTGGCCTAAGGCCAAGTAATGATTCCAAGGCGAAGATAAACTCTGAACTGGCAATGTCCCTTCCACACTATACTGACCATGGGAGAAAACAAATGTAATTACTGTATTAATACGGTAAATAAGTATATTCACAATCAAGAGAGCTGGAAACTTTTTTTTAAAAAAAATGAAAGCTGGGACTATCAGGAAGCTGAATTCTGCCCCCAAAATTACACTCTATGCTTTTGATGGGCTCCTGTGGAAAGGGAGCATCCACACAGTCCTGGTTGTTCTGTGATGAAGCTGCTCTGTGACATTTTCCTTTCCTTTCCGTAACTCCAGAGCTCAGGCCAGGCTGTGCCCCTTGTCGTGGAGAGCTGCATCCGCTTCATCAATCTCCATGGTAAGCTGAGCCCCTCTCCCCTCCCAGCAAATGCTTCCCTTAGGGGATGTGTACCAGACTCACAGGTTTCAAAAGGACCTCCAACTTGTGCATAGCAGTGAGTGGATCCCAGCAGTAAGGGGGAATTTCCTTGCTGAAACATGCGACTGGATTCTCTCCCCCGACCTGTCTTCTTCTTCTTCTTCTCCCCAGGGCTCCAGCATGAAGGTATTTTTCGAGTGCCAGGGTCCCAAGCACAGGTATCAGAGATCCGGAATGCCTTTGAGAAAGGTGAGTGAGGCTTCTTCTTCATCATCATCATCATCATCATCATCATCTCCTTTGTATACTGCCCTTCACCTGAAGATTGCAGGGTGGTTCACAATAAAAACAAAATACAAAATGAGCATGCAAAATGCATAATAAAACAAAGACAAAGACAAACCAATAACCCCACGTCCCCAAGCACATTTAAAAAGCTGTAGAATGCTAATCAGCCAAACACCTGGCGGAAGAGAAATGCTTTGGCCTGGTGCCTAAAGGTATGTAAGGAAGGTGCCAGGCGAGCCTCCCTGGGGAGAGCCTTCTGCAAGTCGGGAGCCACCGTGAAAGGTGATGAGGTGTGCAGCGAAGAGAGAGGAGTAGAGGGCAAATTTGATGAGCCTTAGAGTTTGCCAGAAGGAGGGGAAAGGGCAGTGGTGGGGGTCACAGTTTCCCATGGGGCACAAAATAATGAACAAAGGATGTACATCAGCCAGGAGTCAGGAGAGAAAGGACTTGGAAGGATGTTGCGCCAAGGGAGGAAGGCGTAGCTGATGTGCAGGTGAAGAGCGAAGTCAGTGTGCTGGCTCTGGAAGGAGCTTGGGCATTTAACCTGAGCCATGGAGCATGTGCAAGGAGGCCTTTTCTTCACTGCCTAGTTCTCGATTTATTTTGTTTTCAGTATTTATATGATGCCCAATAGCTAAGGTTCTCTGGGTGGCTAATAGTAAAAGTTTACACCATAGCTTTCCTGCAGATAAATGGGATTATTAGTGGGAGGTGATTCTAGGCTAAAGGGAATGCAAGACGTTACCTCATAGCAAGTCCGACTGTTGGTCCATCTAGCCCCCTCTTGTCAGCATTGACTGGCAGGGGCTCTCCAGGGATTCGAACAGCCTGGGGTCTTTCCCAACCCTGCTTGAAAATTCCAGCAGTTGAGCTTGCGTGTATGTGCCTATGAAGCCAGGGTTCTACCCACTGATCCATCGCCCTTCCCCTAGGACGACTTCCTCTGCAGGCGCTTCCTCTGAAAGACACCCACCTCTCTCTCCAAATCAGTCACTCTGCTTGGACACAATTATGTATTTATTGCTTCTATAGCATTCTCTTTTTAAATATCATACCCCAAAGGAATCTCAATACAATTTCCATGCACAATTCTTTCCTCCTTTATGCTCACAACAGCCCTTTGAGGTAGGTTAGTGGGAGAGGCTAGTTTGTCCAAGTTCATCCAGGAAGTTTCATGGCTGAGGAGGAGGGATTGTGAAGACACTCTCCTGCGTCCAAATGCTTTTGCTCTTGCAACACAGCAGTTCAAAGATGACCAGTAAACAGATTTATATCCTGCTCTTCAAGAGAAAAAAATTGTACTCACAAAATTATGTCATGACATAATAAAATATAAATTAGAGTCATTTAAAACTTCAAAATATTACTTTAAGAAGTGCAAATGTAACAATAATTCAGAACAGCCTAAACATACAAAACTAGACCATAGCAATGTTTCTGGAACTCACTGTACCATCAACCACTGAAGGCCAAAGTAAAAAGATGGGTTCATGAGAGACCATGTGATAAGGTTAAGAAAGGGATTGCTGTAATGACTGCTCCCTCTTCACCAGGCGAGGACCCACTGAGAGGTGGCTACATGCACCATGACTTGGATTCAGTAGCTGGAGTGCTGAAACTGTATTTTCGGGGATTGGAGAAGCCACTCTTTCCTAGTGACATTGTCCCTGAGCTGCTGGCAACAGCCCGTAAGTTTGTGCGCAGATGTGCAGACCCCTGTTTCATTATTCTTGTTCGTTTGTTGATATATAGTGCCTGTAGTAACTAGCGTGCATAGGATTGACATTATGGCACACACTTACTCGATCCTAGTACAGCTTGTAGTCCCCAATGTTGACAGTGCTGTACAGAAGTGACAAACGGAAGTGAGGAGAAAGAGGAGCAGCTTTTGAGCTGCTGAGACTCTCAGCTGGGCTGGGCAGAATGGAAAAGCCTCTAGGTCTCAGCTGCTGGAACAATAGCATGACTTAATCATGGAAACATTTCAGATACTTCTGAAGGTTAAAGCACAAATAATACACCAAGAAGCAAGAGGAGGAGACCAAGAACTGGAGACTTCAGCTGTGTGTTTGTTTGCTCAGCAAGCTTACAAATCCTGACTCAAGTGTGGGACCTCATACCCTCTTTCTTTGTGTGTGTGTTTACGTGAATCCAAGTCCAATACATGCTGCCCCCTCTGATGGTCTCTTCTCAGAACTCGAATCTTCGGCTGAGCGTATCTCCCACCTCCGGGCTCTCCTTTCCCAGCTCCCACCTGCTGTGTTGGTGGTCCTGCGGTACCTCTTTGCTTTCCTCAACCAGTGAGTATGCAGGTGCTGAGTGGCCAGATGGAGACGGCGAGAGAGAGCGCTCCCTGGGGCTAGGAGGCCCCTCCCCTGTAACACACACCTTCTTCCTCCCTCAGCTTGTCTCACTATAGCGATGAGAACATGATGGATCCCCACAACCTAGCTGTGTGCTTTGGCCCTACCTTGGTGACCGTCCCTGCAGGCCAGGATGCTGTGTCGGTGCAGCCCCACATCAACGAGGTGGTGAAGTGCCTGATCGTGCATCACGAGGCCATCTTCCCTGGGACCAGCCAACTGCCCGGCCCCCAGTATGAGAAGGTCATGGCCCTGGCTGAGGAGGAGTACTGGTATGAAGGGGCGATGGGGAGAGGGTGGGTGCTGTGAGCAAAGGAGCAGTGAGGGGTTGTGTGTGTGTGAAATTTGCATGTGGTTCAGCATAGCTGGTAATGCTCATTCCTCCATCCCACTGGAAAGACCCCTGCAAGGAAATGGTAACTGTCACACTCTCTTATTTCCCTCCTTCTTGCTGACAGTGACGTGTTGCCACTGGAGGCCACAGCAGAGGAGCCTGAGACGGAGGGGACCCCCGAAACACCAGCTAGCGAAGATGGTGAGTGGTGGGGAGTTATGTGCAGCTGGGGTTACCATATGCCCCAGATTGCAGCCCAGGTGGTAGGACCAAATCTGCCCATCATCCCAGTTACTGAAGGCAGCGCTACTGGAAGGACTTGGCCTGGGTCACAAATGCACCCACAGAGAGTACCGATACATATAGTGACCAGCCCATCTCCAGGTTGTCACAGTAATATTAGATGAGCACCCCTACAGTATACATTATTCCAACCCATAAAATAACAATGGCCATTTCAGAAGCCACTTGAAATAATATTTGACCTCCTGTTTAATAATGTGTTATGGATGCCCCCTCTTTTTTTTATGGACACGCAAGTACCAAAACTGGCTAGATCTGCTTTGTCACCAAGAATTCTCTGGGGTCATAGTCTAGCTCAGGCTTTGTCTTGGCATCTATCGCAAGCAGTTGACAACTGCCCTGAGTTGGGCAAGGTCCTTGGGAAGAGCCCTCAGTCCTCCGTTTAAGCCACCATGTTTCCTTTTGGGATCTGCAGAAACATCTTGCCCAGACCCAAATTGAGAATATGTCCAGCTTCTGGTCTTGTGCCTTCTTGCCCTCCCAGAGTGTGACTCCCAGTCCGAGACGGTGCCTCGCTCTGTTTCTGCGGTTCAACATGAGGAGCGCTTTACGCCACAGCGAGTGGGCCCAGTTGGCTGGCGGCGAGGTGAGCGTGGCAACAACCGGGGACTAGTGCCTCCCATTGTCCTGCCTGACAGGTGAGTGGCACACCTTGAAGGGAAGACCTGGGGAAGAGAGTGGCAATTGGCCCGTGTGAAGAGAGTTACTTACTCCTAAACTGTAAAGCTAGGTTTAATGAAATAAGCTGGAGAAGTGGAAGCATCAAGGTAGCCGGGGGTGAAGTCTTCCCAAAGTCCTCTCTGCTAATCAACCAAAGCACATTCAAAGCACTGGATGAGTGTACTCCCTGGGATGGGTGCTAGTGGGTCCCTAACTCTTCATCTCCCACTGCAGCCCCAGTTCATATCACTATATAGATATGGTAGCTCAGTGACAGAACTTTGCATGCAGAAAGAACCCGGTTTGATCCCTGGCCTCTCCAGGTCCCACCCAGAAGAGAACCCTGTCTGTAATCTAGACAGTGGCGATCAGTCCATGTAGACAATACTAACTGAGGTGGACCATTGGTCTGATTCATTAAAAGGCAGCTCCCCTGTGTTCCTATGCTGTTGACACTGGGGACGCAAGGGAGGAGCTCCTTCTCAAAAGCCAGTAGAAGCCACACGGGGCCTGGTCGAGATGAGGGATGTGGCTGGGGGCAAAGAACTAAAGCTACATCCCTGCCCCCCCTGCCTAATATGCCTGGATTCTGGATTCCTCTCCCCTTTGACTGCAATTTACTTTATAAAAAGCCACATGCTAATTGCATGAATGGCGTCCTGCCTGAATGTTGGGGTGTCTCCACTCTTGGGCTGTTGTTTATGCCCCACAGCAACTGCAGTTCACTTGTCTTATTTGGAAGAAGCGTTCATTCCCTCCCTCTTGGGGGGCGTGTTTGCCAAAAGAAGTTTATGGAAACCTCTGGCACCATCAACTGTCCTATTACCACAGCCTTCGTCTTTATCGTTTCTTTGGGGCTGTCCTACTATATACAGCACCTCATTGTTCCAGGCAGCTAGTTGTGACACCTTGTAAATGCTTTCCTGTTTTGGAAGGGGAACACTTTCCTTTGCTGAGGTGGCTCTTTTTACTGCTTTTGAAGCCACACAAGCAGGCTGCCAGTCACTAGCTAATATGCTGGGCCACAGCATGCGGGTTCCTGTGGGTCACTTGTGGGATGAGAAGTGGCGCAAAACGTATGAGTCATCTCAGCGGGACTACGCAGGGCCTCCCCTGCAGCCCTGAAGCCATGCCTGGACTCAACTGCAGAACAGAAAAGAGCTGTTTACAAGACAGGCCACGTTTACCACTGACCAATAACTGCAGCCTGTGGGGAAGGAAAAGGGTCTGTGGCTTCCCTCAGTCCAATTAAGGTTGATATGGATTTCCTGGGCCAGATTACTTTGTGGGTGAGTGGGAGCTGGGTTGCATTCTCCTCTCTGTATTATCGGAGTTCTGCATTTTGCCCAGAACCCACAAGTGCATTTGTGAGTTAAAATGTGCCTGTCTCTTTAAGGAACCTTTTGACCTTGTTCCAAGAAGCAGCTTTTTACAGAGCTGAAGAGCTGTGATGTTCTGTGATGGTGCTGTGCCAGGCCTGGTCTAGGCATGCAGGAGCCTGAGGTCATAGAGTCCTTAGGTGGCAGATTGGGCTGCATTGGTTCAGGCTGGGGGTGGGAAATGACATGAAGAAGAAGAAAAGAAGAAGAAGAAGAAGAAGACGAAGAAGAAGAGGAGGAATGCCAGTCTAACAGCAAATTATACATTTTAGATAGATTTTTAATATTAGTATCTAACAACTCCATTTCCAATTTTGTTTTTTCCGTTGCAAAAACCATTTTTCTTATCAAGCTTATGTAGCACCCTGCTTGTGGTTAATGCTTAGCTGGAATGAAATATTCAACGCAGCAATAGAGAAATTGAAATAATAATTTATTTGTCATACAAATAAATTATAGGCACAGTGGTATATGGTTACCAAAGCTCTGCCTGCCCTCCAGCCCTGATGGGCAGCACTTATATTTCCTCAACCCAGCCCCCTTGCTCCTCCTTTGGCTGCCTCTGTCCAATCAGCCTGGTTGAAATTCCTATTGGCTGTTTGCTAGAACCAATCATAAAAGATACACCCAATTCCTATTACCTTTTATGGGAGACAAAGAGCTATATTTCCTTCTATCCACAAATGGCAGACAAGTAGCCATATATCTTACATTTGCCTCGACAAGGCACCTTAATTATCAGATCACCTTTTGCCCCTGTTGCCCCTGCATTCCAAAACAAATGGCTAAAACAAATAGCTCGTGTTATTAAATTCTATCTAAACAGAGATCTTGGGTTCACATTCTCACACACCATCAATGAAATAAGAATCTAACATAAGAATCTAACATTTCTTACTTTCTAAATCCTTTGCCTAATTACATTAAGCCAACAAATTTCATACATAACATAAATAGCTTTTTAGAAGAAAAGGCCTTTGCAAAGTAAAAGGAACTCAGTAAAAAAACCACAGCTTTTTAAAAAGCCTCTTCAAATTACACCCCCCTTTCCCAGCCAGCTGCTTTCCCCATGAGCTCTCCCCAAAATTCATTGCCTTAAACCTTAGGAAAATATGGCTAGGGTCTGATGGGAGGCACATGGTATTATTTTCTGTTAAACAATAAATCTTACTATTTACCAACTCTTAATTAGTGTTTTTGCAGCTTGATTGTATTCTGTAATATGTAGGGTCAGTGTAACCTTTGCTCCCAGCCTGTATTTCCCTTTTACAACTTTGAGAAACTTGTCTCCTGTTACTGCTATAAATCAGGGGGGCCCTGTTCAGGAGGATAAACAACTACCAAAGTACTTAGCCAGCTGCTTTTCTGCCTGGCATGAAACATACAAACATTTGCAAATATATCTTTAAGCTCATTTTAAAAGACAGGCCTTGATCAGATGCCTCACTTATACAACTCATTGATCTGATAATATTGTAACCATCCATCCAGTTTATCTTTAATTTGGTCAAATGGTCTTAATTTAAATCCTTCATTGTGCATGGAGTTCTTTTATGTGAGAGAATGTTTTTTAAAAGGCAAGTTCCTCCATTTGCAGCCTGAAGTAGCACAATCCAGTCTACCACATTGGGACTCTAGGGCCCTTATTTTGCTGCCTCTGTCTATTTAAAAAGTATACTGCCCTTAAATCATAAATTTCCTGGGTAGATCAACTAACAGAAACACTGAAAAACAGTGCTTGATATGTTCGTGGCCCAGGGAGCAAGGAGGAGAAATACATTGGAGGGTAAAAGCCTGGTAAAAGCATAAAGGGGTTTGTTATAGAAATATATTAGTGTAGGCACCAGGCGAGCCTCCCTGGGGTGAGAATTCCACCAGTGAGATGCCGCTACGAAAAGGATGCTCTCTTCAGGGGCCCTTGGTGGGTTTACCTGATACATAACCTCCGAGGCTGCTTGATGTGAGAGAAGGCAATCCCTCAAGTTTCCAGGTCCCAAGCCATGTGGGGCTTTGAAGGTAAGCACCAGCACTCCGCTGCATGTGTAGACCAAGATTCAGGAGGAAAGTCCATGGATATTTAGAACTAATGGGCAACAGAGGGTCATAAAGGTACTGGAAACAGGTGCCCCATGATGCTCCTATATAGTGACTTTTTATTTCCAAGAGGACTAGAGACTTAGGGTGCATACACAACATACATGGAAAGTGCACAATTTCCTCCAAATAATCGTGGGAACTGTAGTTTGTTAAGGCTATTGGGAATTGTGGCTGTTGGCAGGGTAAACTACAGTTCCCATGATTCTTTGCAAGAAGCAATGGGCTTTAAATATATGATGCGTATGCCGTGGCGGAAGCTTGTTTGTTTTAAGAAAAATAAAAGGGAAAAGAGTCAGGGTCCTTACAGCAGTGGGAGTGCTGGGTAGATGCCCCTCTGTGCTGAATAGTTACTTCAGGACTCCCATGGGTGGGCTAAGCAAAGTTAGTGTTTGCAGCTCCCCACTGTGGCCGTGCTCTGAGGACCTCTAGAAAGGTGACTGTGGGGAAGCACCTTAGGCTAGCTCGGGAGGAAAATTCCTCCCACCGGCTTTTTTTAACAAGTTTCTATTTCCCCCTGTCGCTTACCCTGGCAGCGAGAAACAATCTAGCCCCCGGAGTTCCAGGTTAGAGATTGACACGGGACCCTCTGTGGATGAGCCGCTCCCTGAACCCGCCAGCAGGTAGGAGAAGGTGTGGCAGACAGACCTCTTCCCAGGAAGTGGCAGCATCTCAGCGCTGGCTGCGTGGTGGAGGATGACGGCACCTGTAGGAACGGTGGCATTCCACCCCAGAGATGGCTGTGCCTGGGCACCTTGGGGCCGGATCTGTCTTATAAGCAGATGCTCTTTCTCTCTCTTTCCCAGGCTGCGGATGAATTCGGATGCGGGTGGTGGGGGTCGCCAGCGTGGTGGAGGGAGCAGCCCCATCCGCAAGCTGGCATCGCCCTTCATGGATGGGGGCCGCCTGTCCTTCCCCCTCCTGCAGCCTGCCCAGCCCAGGACCTTTCACCCAACTGAAAGGTGAGAGCAATGAAGAAGAAAGCATGGGTAGGTGGGTGAAATTCCTCGTGGTTGCAAATGTACGTTAGATGGATAGCAATCTCTCCATGTATGATCTAGTTGAGATTCCTGCATTGCAGGGGGCTGGACCTTCCAACTCTACAATTCTATGACTCTTGTATTCCCAGGTGTCAGGGACTGGCAGGGTGTGTAGCAGAGGCAGGGGAAGGGCTTTACCATTTGTGGGGTTTTGTGCCTCCCACGAGGCAGGAGTCGGGGCTGGAGGAAGGGAAGAGGCTGAGCAGTTGGAGACAGGGGAGGAGGTGCAGAACATGCCAGGAGAAGAGGAAGAGACATGTCCTTAGAGAGGTGGCTGGTAGAATCCCTCTTCCCTGCTGTCTCCAAGGACCAGGAGGGGTTTGAAGAGGCAGGCACAGTGGCAACAGCCATGTAGGAGAAGCTGCAGGCTGTTTGCACACATCCCATCAGGCAAGAGTACCTAAGTTTGGGTGGAGATGTGGTCGCCATTCTGCTCAACAGCTTGGAGCACTAGCCTGGGGAGGGGATGCCAGCTGCTTAGCCACCAGAAGCGAACGTGAGTGTTCGGTGCACCTTAGGAGCTACCACAAGTTCATGCTTTGTAATAAAGAATTAAACTGCTGTCTGTCTGTCCTCCTTCAGCTGGGTGTGCTCAGGGCATCAGAGCTCTAGTAAGGTCCATGGGAAGCCCTTGCCCCGGGGCAGAAGAGAAGGAGGTGGGTTGCTTCTCATTAGAATCATAGAATTGTAGAGCTGGATGGGACCTGAGGCTCATCTAGTCTAGCTTCCTGCAATGCCAGAATTGCCACTAAAGAATCCCTGATAGACGGCCATCCGAACTCTCTTTTGAACCTCTCTTCAAACTGCATTGATGATACCAGAGTGGCCTGGGATCTGGCCATGCAGAAGTGACTCCACCACTCCGGCAATGTAATAGTTGGGCCTTTGGCTAGATCTACAACCTATGCAGCAGATGAGGTGGCAGAGTCTTGGAGTGGTAAAGTGACCGTAGACATGAGATTCTCATTTTAGAATCAAACATAGGAAGAAGGCTTATAACAAGGAACACCACTGGTCCATCTAGTTCAGTACTGGCTACACTGACCTGCAGAAGCATTGCAGGATCCCTGGCAATGCTGAGGATTGCCCCGGGGATTGCACGCAAAGCAGTTGCTCTGCCATTGAGCTGTGTCGCTGCCCCATGGATGCTTCCTTACGTTAAAAAACAACAAAGCTCACTGCAAGTCGAAATCTTATATATATATATGGGAGAGCATTCAAAAATGGTTTTCCTCTGTAGGCAGATTGAAATGGAACAGTCCATTCTGCCATCTCATTCTGCCACTGCTTGAGCGGATCCAGCCATAGGGATCCATTAGTAGGGAAAGAAGAATCAGATGAGCAGCAGAGGTGCAGGTAAGATGATGCTGGAAAGATCAGGGAGAGTTTGGCAAAGTGAGTTTTATGCTGAAGAGTAACATCTTGCTGAAAACATAAGGAATGCTGTTACTGACATCATAAGCTTGTCAGAGCAGTGTCAGGAAAAAACCAAAGGAGGCAGGCAGTACTTGAGTTTGTATGGAACAGTGATCCAGAGTAGAAGTAAAGGCATCTTACCTCTGTTAATCTGTTCCTGTGTTGCACAAAGATAAGGAATGTCCCTCCATAGATTTATAGTGTAGCCTGATAGCGCGCGCTCTCTCTCTCTCTCTCTCTCTCTCTCTCTCTCTCTCTCTCTCTCTCTCGTCATTGTGGTTAGAGAAGTAATTTGCAAAATGCAAAGGCACCTTAAGTCTCTAGCATACTCTTCCCCCAAGGAAATGTGCCCTGTGACCCTGCCCATAACTTCCCATCACTCTGGGAAACGGAAGCGCAGAACAACATAGCTGAGAGGCAAGCAGAGAAGTGCAGAGATTTAACTATGTGGACTAGAATCCTGATGATTCAGTTAGGGACAATAGGAGGTCTTAAATTTGATACTCTCTTCTGTGCTGTTTGCTTTGCCCCAGGCCAGAAGTTAGCCCACGGCCCTGGGGAGTCAGCAGCTCAGAGAGGCAGGGGCCGATGGAGAAACGGGTGGAAGTAGATAAGGTAAAGTGCCAATCATTTTCTCTCTTTCTCCTAATAGAACATTTCTGCTGCCTCTGCAGTTCCTCTCCCCCCCACCTGCCCTGCTCCCTCACCAGTCTTTTTCTCTATTTCTCAATTTTTAGGAGGTTGCCAGAAATATGGATTCTGTGTTCAAGGAACTTCTTGGAAAAACGTCTGGCTTGAAGCACATGGGGGTTGACGATGCCCTCACCCACCCTGAGCAGCCAGAGCCCTCAAAGGGCACCCCCGCTGGCAAGAAGGGAGCCATCCCTGCCAAAACGGTCTCTTCGAACAGGGTGCTCCTGCGGGGCAGAGGGGTCTTCAAATCCTCTGGGAACGGAGAGTGAGCCAGACTTGGGGTGGGGGGAAGTGTCCCCAACATGTCTTGCCCAATACTGTGATAATCTTCCCCTTCCCCTTCATCTTCTGAATACCAACTCAGGGCAGATGTGTGAGTGTCTCTCTCTCTCTCTCTCTCTCTCTCTCTCTCCTGTTACAAAATGATTTGGGAGGGTGGTGATCTGATTTTTATGGGAGTTTAATTTCAAGCCGAATGCGTTAAGCAGAATTTGCTATCCAGTGCCCTTGTGCACCCTGGAGGCGAGTCTGGAAGTTTTAATGTTGTGGATTCGGGTGTGTGTGTGTCGGGGGTGGGGGTGGGGAGCTGCTTTAAACATATGGCAACTTTTAGGATTGTCTGCCCCCACCCGTTCCGCCTCTCCTCTGCTACCCGTGGTTTGCACTTGGATTTGCATGTGAAAGTGGTGAGGTGGGGGACCAGGGTTCCTTTGGATCTGTTCTTGGCTAAGGGCGGGTGGGTGGGGGGCTAATAGTGACTAGTGTGGGTTACACTGCAAGGTGTTGAAAAGGAGGATTCTCTCTCTTGTATGTGTGTTCTGTTCCTGACATGATTCACACAAGCCCTCGCCAGCTGTGTTCTCTTCTTCCCTCTCTTCCCTCCTGCTTCCCAACCCCGCAATGTATCCCTTGTTGCTTCTCACATTTGTCTGGATTTGTAAAACTCTTCCCCCCCCCCCACGCTGTCCCCGGTGCAACCTCATCCCTGTGCGCATCACCCTTTTACATTGGGGCAATAAGTAAGGGGACATAATTGGGGGAGGGCATCCATGTGCCAATATTTCCCTTGCATTCAAGGAAGGTCTACTTTGTTCCTCTCTCTCCTTTTTTTTAAATAAAAAGTCTGAGCTGCTCAGTATTAATCAGGGCTGTGTGTAACTCTATGCTTTAAAATTCTGTGCCAAGAAAAGCTGAATTCTTCAACCTGTATAAATTATGCAAATCAAGCAAACTTGCGTGGAGTCTCTTTCATAATTTATTCTGCTTGGGCTAGTCAAAAAGAGGGGCAAGCATCTGTACAGTGCTCTGAGATTCCACCCCATGGAAATCTTACTAAGCCACTCTTGTGGCTTCTAAAATATCAACAGGCTTTGGACCACACACTTTCAAGCATATCTTTGCAGCCATTAAGGCTAGAAACTTGCTTTAATTTTTTTTTATTAAAAAAATACAGCTGAGATTCTCAGGAAGTGGAATTTGGTGGCCAATACCACATCCTGTGCCTTTTTGGTTCTCTCACAGAATCACAGCATACACACAGCCCTGGTATTGATTCTCTTCTCCATTACCAGAAACAATTCTGTACTGTGATCTCCCCCTGCTGTCTCTTGCAATAAACTGGATTTGTAAACTCTCCGCAGATAGCACCCTCCAGCTGGAATTTTTTTATGGAATAAACACGGCACTGAAGGATCTCTTGGGCTTTATTTTCATACCATGCAGATTTGTTTTTGTTTCTTTTAACAAAAGGAAAATAGTCATCTTTCTTTTCAAAGCAGGAATTGACACTAGTGGCTGAACTTGGATTTTTGTAACTGTGCAGTTGCCACAGTGCTGCTGTTTCCCCTGCTTGGAAAAATAAGTGCTGAAAGGCTGTCCCTGACGGCACACCGTAGCTTCAAAGGGCCGAGAGAATAAATGCATGAAACCTTATGTCTTGTGACTGTCGGTCCTAGGAGAGGATGGAGCTAATCGCAACATGAGACATGATGCTTTAATTCTGTACACAAAGGAATTCATACTGTGGCACACTGTGAGACAGAGGGCTGCTTCATGGGGGCAGAAATAGAAGACAGACAGATGCATGACCCATAGGGCATATCCTACTCAGAACGCCTGTCATGCCAGCCTAATTGATGAGGTTTCTCCAAAGTACTTCCCACTAGATTCTGTCATGTGTGTGTGTTTAGGGGCTGCTATTTGGATTTCCCATTCCAGACCACCACTTTGGCTTGGCATGTGGAGGACAGGGAGTTAGAGGAATAGCTCCACCAGCCGGAAGCTCCCACCTAGATCCGGCCTCTAGCTGGAGGAAGGCAAACCCCGGAGTCCTGTCCTGGTCCCAAACAGAGCCTCAGTCCTTGGCACGTTCCTTGCGCAGGGCCACTCGGACGTCACCGCAGACCTTCCCCACAGCTTCGAAGAGCGGGTCGCAGAAGGTGCGTATGCAGAGGGCATAGCAGCGCCCACAGCACTGCACCTCTATGAAGTAGCTCTTGATGCAAGGCATGGCTCCCCAGATGTGGCAGAAGGAAATGCAGGCAAAGAGGAAGCCCCAGAGCAAGGCGAGGGGCACGCCCAGGGCCCCCGACAGAATCCGGTAACACCAATACTTGCTGACAGTAAAAGTGGTGTTGCTCGCCTTCCACACCCCGTCAAAACTGTGTGTGCCCTCTGGCTCAGCAATCACATCTTCAAAGTCCACCTGGCAAGGTAGGGAAAAAAGCCATGAGTCAGGCAGGGCTTAATTTTAACCAGGATATGAATTTTAGAAAGTCTTGTTGAGCATCTCTGCCTCTGGGGGAGCTGCAACCAGCCTTGCAGATCTGGGTTCTAGCGTGTGATGGCTAAGTGCTCTTTGCCCATAGCTAGACATTGCACACAGCTGCATGTCACAAAATAGCCAGGCCAAAGCAGCTTCTGGTATGGAATGGCTATGAGCAGCGAGACAGCAAGAGATGGTGCTTGCTTAAAAACCCCTCCCCAAAGCTGTTTTTCCTCTTGGTGAAGCTCTAAGCCTGTGCTCACCCTCACAGACATTTGTCTTCTACCCTATGTGGGGAGTTGCAGTCGTCAGGATAGGGTTACGCAACCTCCCATCCCAGCTGCTTCAGTACTCCAAGCTGTTCCACGCAGGAAGCTGCCTTTTCCCCTGACAAGTGGCCAACTATGTTTTGTCACACACATTTGCATCATGAACATCTGAAGAGTCAAAAGGAAGCTCTTCACACAGCACATAGTTAAACTATGGAATCCGCTCCCATGAGAAGTTGTGATGACCACCACCTTGGATGGCTTTAAAAGAGAATTAGACAAATTCATGACAGACATGGCTAGCAGGAGCTACTTGCCATGATAGTGCCTCTGAAGACCATGAGGAGAGGGCTCTTCTATTCAGGTTCTGCTCACAGACACCTTTTGGGCCCCTGTGAGAACTCGATGGGATCTTTTGTTCTTAGGTGGCCTGTCATTCTGCCCTGGTTCTGCCCCCACTTCTAGAAGAGCCAGGAGGTCCACAATCAATGGGCAGAAATGTACGTGAGGATGAAACACCTTTGGGGAAGATTCTGTCCCAAACAGGATATGTGCCAGCCGACTGGCCTTTCTTGTATGTTATTCTGGCTATGTTCTCATGTTTCATTCTTTCTATTTTCCTCAGTCGTTTCCTCGGATTACATGGGCAATTTTTAAACATACTGCAATGTAGTGATTTGTAAGGCTCTCTATGGCCTTGGGTCCAGCTTACCTCAAGGATCTCTCCTAACCATATGAATCCTTTGGGCTGTTCAGGTAATCAGGAGAAAAGCTTTGCTTTGGATGGCAATTTCCTGTGTAGAAACCTCAGTGGGCTCCTTTGGCTGGTTCTGTGAAACCTCCTTCCTTGGGAAACTTGCCTTTACTGGCTCTACAGAGCCTTTACAGAGCTATGACTGTTGTTTAAGCACACCTATTTAATTTCCTTGCAGAGGCAGACCTCTCATGCACCAAGAAGAGGCACCTGCCTCAGTTACCAGAGTTGAAATCCACCATTAGAGGTGGCAGACAGATCAGACTGATGAGACCAAACCCAGAGGAACTTCTGGTAGAACCTCCTGGTGCATTGCACCTCCCCCCCCCCCCATGTTCATTTGTGGGAGAAGGATTGTCATGTAGGTTTTCCGCCCCCAGCACTAAAATAGTCCCTGGACTTCTGTGCAAATGGATCATAATCCATCCTAGATTAGAGAAAGTGTAAATTTACAGACTGCTTTTAATGGTTGGGAGCTGTCCAGGTTCTGCCAAGAAGGGCAGGGTTGGTGTACAGTTGTACCTTGGAAGCTGAACGGAATCCGTTCCAGAAATCCGATTGACTTTCAAGACATTCGGAAACCAAAGTGCAGTTTCTAATTGGCTGCAGGAAACTCCTTCAGCCAATCGGAAGCCCGGTTGGACGTTGGGGTTCCAAAGAACGTTCGCTAACCGGAACACTCACTTCCAGGTTTGTGGCGTTCGGGAGTCAAAATGTCCGAGTACCAAGGTGTTCGGGGTCCAAGGTACGACTGTATTTTAAATCATGAGCAAAAGTCAGATTAAAATGTAAAGAGATGAGAGCAGACCTCTCAAAGGTAGAGCAACGTGATCAGCATTAAGTGGATTAAACGTCAGCATTATCCTTCCAGAGTGCCATTTTCTTTCTTCTTCTTTTCAATCTGTCCTTTTTATAGCCTTGTTAGCTTCCTTGCAAGGTGGGATAACCACCCTTTGACAGAGTCATAAAGCTAAAAAGAGAACTGCCTCCAGTTCTGCTTCTGAGGGCCAAACATGGAACACAGAGAGAGGAGGCTTTGCTTCCCCACTGCAGTTGGAATGACCAGACACACACAAACACACACAGCTTGGAGCCTTGGGGAGTACAATAAAAAAACACCACACCACTTGCCTGGTCACCTATGGGCAGTAAGAATTGCCATGAGGTGACCTGTAAGACTGGAAGCACTTGCATAGGGAAAGAGATTGCTTCCTTCTCTTTTCCAGACTATACATGGGCTTGTAAAATTCATGAACCCACAGCATTACTGACCATTTCCTTGTCAGTGCACACTACACATTAAAGCACATGGCTTTCCCTGCAAAGCAGTGCTTTTTTCTGGAGGTACTCAAAGGTCTGCAGTACTGGCACCTCTTTTTTTCTAGAAGAAAAGCACTGCTCAGAACAATCCTGAGAACTGTAGTTTTTGAAGGGTGCTGGGAACTGTAGCTCTGAGGTGGGGAAACTACAGTTCCCAGGAATATTTTAGGGGAGTTGTATGCTTTAAATGTATGATGTGGATGCAGGAAAAAGAAGTCACTGGGAATCAAACTCACTTCAGGTGTATTACATACCATATTGGCCTGAATATAAGCCTCACTTTTTTTTCCAAATTCCGACCATGAAAAGTTAAAGTGTGTCTTAACTTCGCAACCTTACAAAAATTGGCTTTTACGATATTGCTGCAGACATAGTGTAAAACAGAACAGGTGTGAGTGTCTGCGGAATTTTAAGGGAGTGGCTTATATTTGGGTATTGTCTCTTTTTCCTTTCCCCCCTTGAATTTTAAAAGTGCCGCTTATATCCGGGTGCGGCTAATATTCAGGCCAATATGGTAATATGTGGAATATTGCAAGTGTCTCTTTTAGCAATCTGGGGCAAATTAGCTCCTTTTAATCTAAACTACCTCACAGGGCTGTTGTTATGCTGTGAGCATTGCTCTGAGCAACATGCAGGAAGGCAGGATAAACAAGGAATCAAGTGAGGAAGCTGGCTATCTTTTTTATACAACAAATAGGCGAGGTTATAGTAAGTCCACTGGGAGATGAAGATTGCATTACTTATTCTTAGGACCTCCTCCACCCTGCCCCAGTTCCTGAGGACACCTGGAGTGGCAAGCCAGGGTCCCAGTCCGCTCCTCCTCAATATAATGGACAGCAAATCATATGCCCCTGATCTGGCACCAAAGAGCATTTCTCAAAGGGCCCCATGGCCACCAATTGCCAATTCCTACCTGTGATCCCATGAGCCTCTGGTGCTTGGGAGAAATGAACATGGATGTGGGTCTGAGTTACAGAAATAGCCACCACTCTGAATTTTTTGGTGGTGACCAATTCTTTCTAAAGATGAACTAGGAGGAAGCGACTGCCACTATGGGCTGAAGGACTGTTCCAGCTGCCTTTGAGATCTCCCATTCACTCTCCTGTTTTAATTCTATTCCACAAAAACATTATTTCATGTTTATGGAAATTTTAGCTGTAGGTAGCTTTGCAGTCCTGCACCTGAAGCTCATGTCTTTGAAATAAATGCAGTGAGGGTGTCAGCTGAGGCATCTGCACTCTGTTTCTGGCTCGGTGAGAGGTCCAGTACATTGGCCATTCTCTCTCACTGCCCTTAGGCCACAAACTGCCTCCTACCTCTTTCTCCCTCCCTCTTCAAATCCTCTTCACAGCCCAATCTTTTCTGTGAAGACCTAGCTGACTCTTCCTCCCCTGCCGTGCCATCTTCACTCCAGCTGCCCCAAAGCCATCCCTTGGCAACTAAGGGCTCATTCACACTTCGGCTTGTCCTGCATCGAGAAAGCAATGGGTGGTTGTCCTGCTCCTTTCCCAGGGAAAGCCACTCTAGCTCTAAATCGGAGCAAATGGCAATCCGCAGAAAACCCAAGCTGCCTTTTGCTCCAACTGAGTGCTAAAGAGCAGGGGAAAGCAGCGGCACAAGAGGAAGTATGGATCAGCCCTACCTGTCCACAAGGACGTTGTTCTGAAACAAATATAAGCACTGAACGGACAGCAGCATTCGCTTAATGGCCATATCCACCCAGACACAGGGCTCAGCCACACTTCTGTGGTCCCAAACCTGCTCTTTACTGCTGTAACCTGACTGACGTTTGTTCCAATTCAGCAGTAAAGAGTGGGCTTTCCCGGGAAAAGCAGAAGGACAAAAGAAAAACCTCTCAGACCAAGGAAAGTGTGGGTGAGCCCACAGACAAAAGGATTCTTGGAGAATCTACTCTCTTTCCCTGCAGCAAATAGCAACAGACGTTGGGCTTTTGTTTGTATCTCAGTTGGTGAAGTGCTTCATGGATCGAGTGCAGAAGAGCTTCTGCTGGTTATGCTGGAAGGAGAAAGGGCTTTAAAGAGAGCTTTGCCTGGGTCTCTCCTCAGGAGAAGGAGGGAAAGGGTGGGTCAGTGCTGGGACCCAAATGGGAAGCAACTGAGGACCATGGTGGCCCCTAAACAGCCACTGACCTATTCTTCATCTAAGTAACTGCATTTGCTGCTCATCACTACCCATCCCTATTCTTATGTTCTCCCCTTGCTATATATATTATGAACAACATTAATGTCCTGCCTTTCTGCCACAATATGAGATGCTCAATGCGCTTTTAGAGTGTGTGTTCCATGGGGCATATATGCCACTCTCCCTTTTTTAGGGGAGTTTTGTGCCATAGCAGAGATGAGCAGAAGGTTGATCAGGATCTACAGGTATTACAGTAGACCCCAATTGTTTTCACAACAGCAGCAACCCACCCACCCCAGAAAGGCTGGTGAAACGAAGAAAGCTTGCCAAGGAAAGGAGGGGTGGATCTTCTGCCTGAAAGGGCTGTGAGCTCAGTTCTGGCACTGAAAACAAGCTCCTCAGAGGAGCACTGTCCCTTGATCTCCCCCTCTTTTCACAACTTTTGCACCCGGCTCCTGCTTGTGGACTTTAGGGTTCTGGGGGAGGTGGATGGGGGACAAAGCAGATCCCTCAAGTTTTAAGTCTCACTTGGTGCACAAATGAATATTGTAAGGGGGCGGGGGATAGAGAGCTCACTCTGCTTTCTTTAAGTTACGGTACTGCAAAGGAGCATTGGTGCTATCTGCAGAAGGAATTTTCTCTTTTGTTCCTGGGCTATTTTTGAAAGCTTTGCCCACCCCCACCTCCTCGCTCCATCTGCTCTCAGTCTAAAGGGAACTTCATCATTTTGCATCCTCAGGAGTGTGCTTCTTTCTGCCATTAAAATAGGAATGCTCTCACCTTTACCACTTCTTGGTTGATCTGCTTGGGGTCTCTTTCCACCAGATCTATCTCTTTGGTGAGGGGGTCCCGGGAGTCTATCTTCCCCAGGGTTACTTCTTCTTCTTCTTCTTCCTCTCTTCCTCCTCCTTGCTGGGCCATGGCTCCAGGCCGTTCCCTGCTTAGCTCCTTTCGCTCTGAAGAGCTCCAGCCAGTTGTCACTGGCTGTCAGGACGGAGCTCTCTCTCCCCACCTGCTGACTCCGTCTGGACTGCCGTCCACAGATAGGGGAGTCTGTTCTGAAAATAGTCTGCTTCAAAGCCAGAATGCATCTGCCTCTAGGGTAGGGCAGAGGTTTTTTTTTTGGTAAGGCTTAGTATAGTTTATGGTATAGTTAATGGCTCTATCCCTTTTTTATTTCATAGCATAAAACAATTGCAATAGAATGTTGCTATGAAGGGTCTCTGTATTTGTCCATCCAGCTGAAAAGAACTATCCAGGTGGCAGCCAGGATTTCAGAAAAAATTAAAGGGTATCTGTCATATCTGGGTCACCTATATCTTGTTAAAACGAAAAATATCTCTCCTCCCTTTTTCTTTTGCTCCCGATTACAGCATAGGGAAACTAATCACCTTAAATGTCAAAGGACAGAGGACCTCTAGATGAGATTACTGCACTGCATTAAACACGGGGCTGCCTCTGAAGAAAGTTCAGAAACTTCAGCTGGTGCTGAATTCAGCAGCCTGGTTGCTCTGGACAAGATGGTTTGAGCATATAATGTTGATCCTGGTCTGACTGCACTGACTGCCAATTAGTTTCCGGGTTCAATTCAAAATGCTGATTTTGACCTATAAAGCCTTAAAAGTCTTAGGACTGCAATATCTCAAGGGCCAACTCTCCCCATATGAACTGACTAGGATCCCGTGGTCATCATATGAGGCCCTTTTTTGTGTGCCTCCTCTGTGAGAGGCCCAGAGGGTAGCAGCACGAGACGGGTCTTTTCTGTGGTGGCTCCTCATTTATGGAATACTCTTCCCAGGAAGGCTCACCTGCTGACACTATCATTATATATCTTTAGGTGCAAAGCAGCTGCTTGCTTCTATAACCAGGCCTTTGGCCTTTGAGAAGTAGACAGGTGTTTTGAATGAATCCCCCACTCCATTGGTTTTAATGTTGTTGTTGTTTTGTATGTTGCTTTGGGTTGTCTTAGACAAGATAAAGTGACTAACAAATAATAATAATAATAATAATAATAATAATAATAATAATAATAATAATAATTGAAAATAATTTAAAGTAAGAAGGTGGAAGCATTGTTGTCCATGGTGTGCTCTCTGCAATGCACTGAACACGGGGCTGCCTCAGAAACTTCAGCTGATGCTGAATTCAGCTACAGCAAAGGCATCATTTTTCCACCTCTGCCGTGCTAAGCGGTTGGTCCTTTACCTTTCCCGCCCTGATCTTGCCACTCTGATCCACGCGACGGTCACCTCCAGACTGGATTATTGTAACTCGCTCTACGTGGGGCTGTCCTTGAGACTGACCCAGAAACTCCAGCGGGTGCAGAATGCTGCAGCGAGACTCCTTATGGGGTCCTCGCTGTGAGATCACATTCACCCGGTGTTATACCAGCTGCACTGGCTCCCGGTGGAGTACAGGATCAGGTTTAAGGTGCTGGTTTTAACCTTTAAAGCCCTATATGGCCTTGTACTTATGGGAATGCCTTTCCTGGTATGTCCCGTGGAGGACCTTATGGCCCACAAATAATAACACCTTGGAGGTCCCGGGCATCAAGGAGGTTAGGCTGGCCTCGACCAGGCCTGGTGGAACGCTCTGTCGCAAGAGACCAGGGCCCTGCGGGACTTGACATCTCTCCGCAGGGCCTGTTCCACCAGGCCTTTGGTTGGGTCCCAGTCTGACCCCCCTCTTTCTACAAGACCTTCATGTAAGTGGCCTCTCTAACTCTTCCCACCGGCCCATATAAGACCAGCACAAATAGCTGGGCCTAGTGAGCACTTAATGTTCCCAACCCCTATACTGTAGTTATAATTCGTGGGTTGCCATCTGATTTTATTACGATTTTAATTTGATTTTAAGCTGTATTGCAATCAATTGTTTGGTTGGACAGTGTTCTCGAAGCTACCAGCATGAGGGAGGCAGTGGAAGACAGGAGTGCCTGGCGTGCTCTGGTCCAGGGAGTCATGAAGAGTCGGACACGACTAAACAACTAAACAGCAACAACAACAAATGGTGATAGTTAGGCTGTGTACACAATACATTTAAAGCTCATTATTTCCCGCACAGAATCTTGGGAACCGTAGTTTAACGTGCTATAAATGTATGGGGTGCCTGCAGCCTTACATTGTGGACAGTGACCATTCCCAAAAACCACTTGTGTTGGTTACACACCTTGGCACCTTGGCATCTGTAAGGCAATTTTCACATAGTGTGATAAAAATCTATCATGCTGGTTCAGTTCACAAGTGACAGAAGCAAGTGGCCTGAGACTCTCAATGAACTGTAATTCAACAGTGTCGTTGCAGTCTCTTTTAAAAGTTGTTTTTTTCTATTATGACCAACTTAAGATCAACTTGTAGATAGTGTCCTAGGAGACACCTACAAGTACCTTGTACTTCACAGGGTTACTGTGAGGTCAGGTGTGACGGAGATCATACAGCCAATCTAAGTCAGTGGACCAAAACAGTAACAGATGAGCCAAGGGGGGGGGGCAGCTGCTCCAAGAACTGCTGCTAAAGCTGCTAATAGCAGTGTTAAAAGTCTGCATCACTAGAGATGGGGGAGAAATCTGATTCTGTTCACATTTAAAGGTGATCTTAAAAAATCTGTACTTTTTGAAACATCTGAACCAAATCCTTTGAAATTCACACTTCTCTGGATTTTGGAATGCAGTGCTGCTGTCAGTATTGTTGTTGACATCCGTCTGTCTTGAGAGACAATGGAGTGTGCCTCCAGGGGTGAAGTCAAACTGCTGTGTTGGCAGCACTGAAGTGACCTCCCTGGGGCACAAGCCTAGGCAGTGTGTATGGAGGTCCCAAGCTGCCCTCGAGACCCCCCCCCCACCTTGGCCTCACTAGTGTGGTCCAAAGGAAAGCAGAGCAAGGCATTTGGCACCAGCTTGGCTGCAGGAGTTGCTGGAAGGAGGCATACAAGGCACCATCCAACCTCTCCAGATTTGTGTAGGGTTTACTCCTTAGCCTTTTCTTTTCCTGAAGATGTCCTGCAAGGCAGCAAATGTTTAGGACCAGAGTTTTCCTTCTCCTGGATGGGCTTCCTTCCCAGGTTGATGAGTCCCAACTGCCCCTCACTTCCCTCTATAGCACATGCAGAAACTGCCTTCTTGGCCATTGGACCAACCACAGTGGTACCTCGGTTCTCAAACATAATTCGTTCCGGAAGATAGTTCGACTTCTGAAACGTTTGAAAACTGAGCCGCAAAGGGCTGGCTGCAAATGCAATTGAGAAAATTGAAAAGCACGCAGCAGAAGCCGTTTGACTTCCGAGGCACATTCGAAAATGGAAGCATTTACTTCCGGGTTTTTGGTGTTCAGGTTCCAAAACGTTCATCAGCAGAGACCTACGAGAACTGAGCACTGAAGCCAAGTTCTGCTCAACATTGCAGGGGCTCGTTGCATGCGCATGACATCATATGTGTGATACAGATGTGTGATGTCACATGTATTGAGAGGAGGCTGTGAGGCCCAACAAGGTTCACTGCCCCTGCAGGTAGGCCTGGTGAGGCCCAGCCCCTTAAGATTGGGGGGCTTGGTCCCATCCTAACATGGTTGGGGTGGGCTGAGGTGTCCTTAGCTCTATAGAGTTATCGGCTATGCACCAGAGCCTGTCTTCGCATGCGGCGGAAGTCCCTAACTCACTGAGGATTTGAGATCCATCAGCTCCCTTCCCCTGGTTTAGCCAGCCTGTCGAAGGCATTCCCAAGGTGTGGCCATGTTGCCTGCTGACAGCTTCTACACTCAGCTCTCACCTATAGTGACTAGAAGTAATTTATACAAAAATGCATATAATAGGGTAATGTTTGAAGAAGCATGCATATATTAGTGAAAATTTTAAAAAGTGCATAATATTATAAGAAATTGCTTGCAAAAAGGTGTGTGGTAGTAAAAATGATACAAAACATGTTTATTGGTAGAAATTCACGCTCAAATGCTAATGAATTTCATTGAGATTTTCTGTTTATTTAAGAATTGCATATTGTTCCTGATATGTAGTGAACTGAATTTAACATGAAAAAATCTGAAACTTTAAAGACGAAAATTGAGATTTGCCCAGTGACGTTGTGTCATTTCCCGGCATGTGTGCACCCACGCATTTACGCAAGCCAGGCAGGAGTGGGGGTGGGGTGCAGGGGGTGAACGAAACCTACTGCCCCAGACAGCCCATTGCTGCTGACGCCGCTGGGCGGGCACAAGGCATGGAGGGTCCACAGGACTGCGCTGTACCACCTGCCTGTCCGGTCAACGCGACCCTTGGCAAGCAAATCCCTCAGACACTGGCTGGGTGGCTTGGCATTGCCACCATGCCCCAGCCCCCTTCAGCAAGGGGGCTGGGGCATGGTGGCAATGCCAAGCCAGGCAGGGGTCCAGAGCCCAGAGACCCCTGGCAGCAGGCAAGAAGGGAAGGGGATCCCTGTGTTTGGGCACCTGGTTTGCACCCCCTCAAAATCATGCACCTGGGGCTACACCCCTCTGCCCCCTCATCTAGTGCCTGAGGGAAGAGCATTAAGGATGTGAAATGTCCGTTGCCTGATGAGCCTGTGGTTCCTCTTTAACATATATTACCTGTGCAGCATCGGGACTGGACCAGACTGAAATGTCTCCCATTACCACACTGGTAACCTAAGAATTAGACCCAAGACTGGGCTGGAGCTACACTGACCCATTTAACGTTATTAGAACAATATTATTGTATTGTGTGGGCCGCCCTGGGTGTCATCACTGAGGGGGTGACAAAATGACAAAAATATGATTTTTTTAAAAAGGCTCACAGAACTTTTTAGTTCAGTCAACAAATGTAACGAAACACGGCTGGCACTTACCGCGGGGCCTGCCGTGTGCCCAAACCACGCGTCTCTCCTGGGAGGCCTGCAGGTTCCACGCTGACTGAAACGGCAGCGTGGGGCTTGCGACTGCTCATTGCCTCTCCCTCAGCCGCCCTACAGCAGAGGGGGAAGCGTTGAAGAGGCCCCAGACCCATGGGCGGCTCGCCCTGCCCCTGGCTGCAAGACGCACGCACCCGAACGGCTAGCTATGCTGCTGGTGAGAGGCTGCCAGCTCTGCAGGCAAGGGGTGGCATAACTGGACTCCTGAGCCCTACAGAAGTGGACTCAAAAAGGTTGAAAACCTCTGCTCTATGTTATGAAAACTATTCCTATGAGAAAATTGATAGAGATACATTTTTCTCCCTCTCTCATGGTATACAATGAAGCTGAATGTTGGAAGATTCAGGCAGAGAAAAGAAATCATTTTTTTATACACCACATAGTTAAACTATGGAACTCACACCCACAGGAGGTAGTGATGGCTACCAATTTGGATGGCTTTAAAAGAGGATTAGACAAATACATGGATAAGGCTATTGTCTACCTCCACTGCCAGTTAATCCTTTGATTTCCAGTTGCTGGGAATCGCAGTTTAGGAGTGTGCTGTGGCATTTGGTCCTGCCACTGTGAAAGCAGGACACTGGACTAGATGGGCCATTGGTTGGGTCCAGCAGCCTCTTTTTATATCAAAACCACGGTGGTGGGCAGCTGCGGCTGGCATTGAGTGCAACTGTACAGAGCTATAGAAGGGCTCCCAGCCAAGTCCGAGACATGGCTGGGAAAGGGAGGTATGTGCTCGTAATGCTACCCTTGGTCCATAAGTGCACGCAACAGGCTTGCTGCCAGCCAGCGTTTTCAGGGGTACCACGATGATGGGCATCAGCAGCTGAAGCATGCAGTGTTCCTGGCAGCAGCGTGGCATTTTAAGGTGTGGTTCCTGGCACTATCTCTGTCATCTGCCTGTGGGTATTAGAATAGCGAGGGGCTGCCGGAGAAGACAAACAGACTCCTACTGCAGTTTTATGCACACTGGAATCCAGCGGGTCTTACATCTGAGCAAAGTCAAGACTGAATTGGGCTCCGTCTCACACAAGATGGAGAGGGGTGTGAATTGCAATCTCCACATTCTTGTTAACTTCCATCCGCCCACCAGCCATTCCTCCAATACCCTCCAACTGCCCTGTTTTAAGCGGGACACTCCCGGATTCACAGAGGCATTCCCTGCTTCTGTTTGGATTTGGGAATGTCTTGCTTTCCCCCTCCAGCACCACTGCCACTGAGCTCAG
The DNA here is from genome assembly GCF_964252035.2 of Podarcis erhardii. NCBI lineage: Eukaryota > Metazoa > Chordata > Lepidosauria > Squamata > Lacertidae > Podarcis > Podarcis erhardii. The sequence goes on from NC_138515.1 coordinate 2,291,537, forward strand.
GGAGGCCGAGCCTCTCTATGGCTGCCACTGCCAGCCTCCTTCCTCGGCAGCTCCTAGCGGCCGCTGGAGAGCGGCTGCTGCCACTGAAGCCCAGCTCCAAGTGACGCGCCAGCAGACGAGAGGTGTGCCGCCACTTTTTCTCCCTGCCACTTCTGTCTCCAGGTCAGGGCTGATCCAGGAGTGGAGCTGCAGGATGTTGTGGCCTCCACAGCTTTCTGGAATGCTGGAGCCCAGTAGAGGAGAGGCCTGGTGCTGCTGCCACTCCTTTTCCCTGCCCCTTCTGCCCCCAGCGTTTTGATGTCCCAAATCCAAAGTTAAGGCTGCTGGGGGATATGTCCTCTGCAGCCCCTCTGTGAGGCACAGAACCTTTTCCTCCTTCATCCCATCCCTTTAACACCCATTTGTGCCTGGCTTGCCAGAACAGAACCAAAAGAATTCAAACACAAGGGGAAGCAAATCAACTTTTTTGTTTTATTAAATAAGGGGGGGAGACGACGACAGAGCTTTACATCTCAGCGATTGCTGTGGGAGGAGGGGCTGGAGGGAGCGGGGGCTGCCTCCCACATAAAAAGAACATATCTTCTCCCAGAGCCCAGCGCTGGGTCTGGAGTTGCCCTAGTCCCCCTCCTGCCCCCCCCATGTGCAAAATGTCAGAAGGCTAATCCCAGCGTTACTTTTCCTGGAGGAGATTCTTATGTGGGCTGTCAGTCAGGGTTAGGCCAGAGATGGCTGGACTTCAGCTCCCATCAGCCCCAGACAGCATGGCCAGTAGCCAGAGACCGTCTTGTGTGCAAAGCCAGGTGGATCCCAATCCCTGTCTCTGAGATACTAACCGACAGATGAGCCAGCTAGAATCTCAGGGACAGAGGAGGGTAGCTTTGAAAGTTCCTCACCTATTATTATTATTTTTATTATTAAAAAATGTATACCACCCTTCATCCAAGGATCACAGGGAGGACTATGGAGAGCCCACTAGTAGGATAATGTGGAATTCTTTCTGCAGGTCTGGACAAAGCAGGGGCATGACAATAAGAGAATAGAACACGGATGTTTCATTTTGAGACCTCTCTCTGAAGCGCCATTCCCCTCGTCCTCTGGCCTCCTTCTTTTCCTTCCCTCTGACCTGCTGCCTCGCCCACAATTCCCCTTTTCTGACCCAAGGCTAAAAGCTCCCTGTGAGTTCTACTCTCTGCTGTGAAATTCAGCCTGTTTAGTGGATCTGAGTGAAATGGGAAGGAAAGTCTTTGGCACGTGGGTCTTGGGGGAGGCGGCGTCTCTGTGTCACTTCTGAGTAACAGTGAGGTAGATGGCGCTGCAGCAGCGGCCCAGGCTGGTGAAAAGTGGGGCCACCACAACATCCAGGATGCTGGCCCAGAGGGTGCGAACCGGAGGCATTGCCATTGTGCAGAGCTGGATACAGGGCATCACACACCTGAGGGAGGAAGAGGGGAGAGATGTGGCTGGCAGCCTCCAGGAAACAACAAAGCACCCCGACATTTAGACTCCAGTTAGGCAGCCTAAGGGTATACAATATACACTCACCTACAGCATTGTTAATAAGAATGTCTTCGATTGCAGGTAGGCAACCTGCGACCCAGAGTCCAGGGGTTGTAGCCAACACTAGTCCTACTCAGAGTAGAAATGTTTTATATTTGTTTTATGGTTCTCTTTTGTAAGCGATATTGATAATCTTGATCTAGATTTAAAATACACATTTTCAAATAAATAAATAAAAATTTAAAAGAATAATAAAAAAGAGTAGAAATGCATGGACATGGCTAACTTAGGTTCATAACTTTCAATGGGTCTACTTTGTGTAGGCCTAGCATTGGATACAACCCTGCGTGCAGCCCCAGACACCTCCAGAAGATGTCTACTATTCTTCCAACTTTTTTGAAAGAAGGAAAGCTCCTTTCTGGCTCATGTCCTTGTTTTCCTGGGTCCCATCAAGTGACCAATTTATTTAGCATTTCTGTCTTCAGATTCCTCCATTCCTCATATCAGTGTTAGGCAGACAGTACTTATCTGCTCCCCCAACTAGCAGAACAAGGACATCACACAAACAGTAGGTGCTTCCAGATCTAGTGTATTGCTGTTTTGCAGATCAGATTCAGTCACATCCTGGCAAATTCAGGTTGTGCAATTAAAAGTGGATTTGGCAATCTTGTGCAACAAACTCACTTCGCCCGCACGCAAATGAAGATCCCAAACCTCTCACTGGTGTGTGTATAAATACATGTGAGTGCTGTACATGCATGTGGGTTACCGTATTTTTTGCTCTATAAGACTCACTTTTTCCCTCCTAAAAAGTAAGGGGAAATGTGTGTGCGTCTTATGGAGCAAATGCAGGCTGCGCAGCTATCCCAGAAGCCAGAACAGCAAGAGGGATTGTTGCTTTCACTGCGCAGCGATCCCTCTTGCTGTTCTGGCTTCTGAGATTCAGAATATTTTTTTCTTGTTTTCCTTCTCCAAAAACTAGGTGTGTCTTGTGGTCTGGTGCGTCTTATAGAGTGAAAATACGGTACTTTAACAACAATTCCCTCTGGGGTAAGTGTTTGGCAAAGTGTCTTTTAAGAGATTAGTTTGCCATTACTAGTCTACTCCCTGAAGCACCCACAAACCTACAGGACAAGTCAAAAGTCAAAGTGCTAGAAGAGCCTCTGCCCACCTGGTGCCCTCCAGACATTTTGGACTACACCCCCTATCAGCCCAAGCCAGCAATGAGGCTGATGGAAGTTGTAGTCCAAAGGGCCTGGAGCTTGGCAAAGTCTGTGCTAGAGTAATACAGCCTCCTCCTGTTGGCAGTTCCCCCAAGTAACCACTAGAATTAGCCTTGCTAATGGTCAATGAATGTGCAACCAACTGGAAGCAAGAGGCTGGTTGTGAGCCAAGGGCCTTGGCAGAGCCAAGGGCCAGAGGAGGCAGAGCAAAGGGGGCAGACCCTCACCAGATGTGCAGGCAGCCCAGGCAGGCAAAGAGAAAGCCCGAGAAGAGGGAGACGGGCACAGCACACAGCAGCGAGATGATGCGGTAGCACCAGAGGCGCGAACTCTCAAAGACGATGTCACTCCAGGTCCAAACCCGGTCAAAGCTGCGAAACGAGGAAGGTTCAGCAAGAATATCGGAGAATTCCAGCTGCCGGGAAGAACAAGGGAATCTGGTCACTGAAGATTCTCCAGCGAAGAGAGAGAATGTTGTGAGGCAGAGCAAAGCATCTTGGCATCAGGAGGACCCCTGCCGTCCCCTTCTGTGTAGTTCTGGGGCATGGAAGGAGCAGCAATCAGCAAAGGGGGTGGAGAAGAATCGGTTGTGCTGCAGGTGAAGGGCTGGGAGGAGTTTGGGGGTGAACAAGGATACAACTCCCACCTTGGGTGGGTAGGAGAGAGCTGCGCCCTTAGAGTTTAGGAAGTCAGAATTTAGGCATCCCCACCCCCACCCCCCCAAGTCAGGCAGGTAAGCTCCCTTTGTTACCTTAAGGTGCTGGTTGATCCCACGCGGGTCCCGAGGGTCTGCTTTGGGTGGTGTGTTGATAGCGGACTGCAGGAACATGGGAGATCCCGGCTCCTGCAAATGAGGGTCTTCTGGATCCAACTTGCACTCAATCAGATAATCGTTACTGATCATCCTGCCAGGAGGGAGAAGATCAGCCCTCGCAAGCACTGCTGCTCTCTCAGAAGGGGGGATCCAGTAACGCTGTCAAGCACCTCTTTATAATTCTGCCTCTAACACTTCCTTTTGTTGCATAGGCTTCGTGTTTTACTGAAACTGCCTTGTCTGTTCTTATTTAACCTGCCTGTCCACTCTTCACTTGCACAGTATTTCTCTCCATCTGTGTGCAGGAACTTGACTCCAGTTCTATTCTCAGCCTTGGCCAACATAGATTGGAGGGCGAGGGGAGTCAAGGAGGGAGGATCTCAGCAGTTGCACGCCCCCGCCTGGTATTTGCAGCCATGGGGCGAGCGAGATGCATTGGGACAAGGGGTATAAATATGCCACCGTCCCAGAGTTCCTTTGCTGAGGAGCGGAAACGGGGAATGGCGGCCCAGCTAAATATATGCAAGCACAGGGTATTCTTGGAACTGGGAGAAGAATGGGGTGCAGTGGGTCGCAGCAGCAGGGCTCAGAGCTAGGTGAACTAAATAGGGTGTATACCAATGGCAGCTAAATGGGACTGATAGAAGCAGGGCACCATCTAGTGGCTCTGAGCTACCATTCAACAGGTCAAGAGAGCACACAGTGCACAATCTTGCCAACTTTCAGCAACACTCGTGGGACCAAAATTGCAGGAATTAGAGGCATTTTGTGGCATCTGAAACTTTCCTTGGGTTCTGTAGGACTGGGATAAAATGCTGGCATTTTCAAGGCGTCTGCTGGGTTGTGGGAAACCCAAATAAAGCTGATGATGAACTGCATTACTTTCCCCAAACCCATAGGTTGTATTGGACTCACAGAGGGCTTCCCGATTCAAGGTCCACACAGTCAGAGAATTCTCATTCTCATAGGATAGTTCAGTCAGTCAGGTCATGGGTTCAAGCCCCACGCTGGGCAAAAGATTCCTGCAATGCAGGGAGTTGGACTAGATGACCCTTGGGATCTCTTCCAACTCTACAATTCTCTGATTTCATGATTCTATGATTTGTAGAGTTGGAAGGGTTCCTGAGGGTCATCTAGTCCAACTGCCTGCAGTGTGGGAATCTCAACTAAAGCATCTATGACAGATCTAACCTCTGCTTAAACACTTCCAAGGTAGGAGAGTCCACAACCTTATGAGGGAGTCCATTCCACTGTTGAACAGCTTTTACCATCAGAAAGTTTTTCCTGGTGTTTAGCTGGAATCTCCTTTCTTGTAATTGGAAACCTTTGGTTCCTTCCAGAGCAGGAGAAAACAAGCTTACACCACCTTCCAGGTGACAGCCATTTAGATACTGGAAAATGGCTCTCATATCTCCTCTCAGTCTCCTCTTATCCAGGCCAGTGTTTTTTTCTGGGCGTACTCAAGGGTACGGGCACCCTTTTTTCTAGAAGAAAAGCACTGATCCAGACTAAACATACCAAACTCTCTCAGCCATTCCTCATAAGGCTTGGTTTCCAGACCCTTGACCATCTTGGCCACCCCCCTCTGCACTTGTTCCAACTTGCCAATATCCTTCTTAACTTGTGGCGCCCAGAGCTGGCACCTGCATTCCAGGTGTGGTCTGACCAAGGCGGAATAGAGTGAGACACTGGCAGTGCCCTTCATTGGCATCTGGACTGCATGTGGGGGGATACAGGCATTAAAGTGAACAGGGAAACCTTTCCTTACATGGGTGTTCCTCCTGCACAACAGAGTCCCACAGAGTTTTGGGTAGACCAGTTATAGCTTTAACTCTGCGTATTCTTCCTGGGAATCTGAAGAATGTGGGAAGCTGGAGCCCTCATCCAGGCTCCCTCCAGACATCCTTTGGATTCTGCATTCGTGATGATTTGTGCTCTTGATGGTATCAGGCCAGGGATGCCAACTTGAATGAAGTATTGGGGGGGGGGCAGGTAAGCCGCGCCCTGCATAATTGATCATGTAATGCGGTGCACTCACACCATTTGAACGGCAACGCCCATCAACTTTGGGGGAGGGCTGCCCCCCTCAAGTATTTTATTGGGCATGCAAAGGGACCTCAGCCCCTAGGAGCTGGCTCCAATATATCAGGTGGCTATTTGTGACGCTGCTTTTAATCCTATTTGTGCCTGCCAAAGCTTTGGGGAGGACATACAGCTTCATTTCCTGCAACTTCCAGCTAAAGTTCTGCTTTTGTTGTGATGTGTTGTGTGTTGGTTGTACCCTCTGGATAATAATGTGGTAGCATCAGGGAAAGATCACAGAACAATGAATAAAGCAGAATAAATCCACCACTAGTGCTCCATTATTGGGTCAATAATATGTTGCAGAATGAATGCACCTGCAATAAAGCACCTGTCTGGAGGGGACATGTCTTTGGGCAAGGCTACCCAACGCTGTGTAAGTAATTCATTCAACTAGCAACTTGTTTTTGTTGCTGTTCTTTTAAAATGAATTTTATTGAAAATGTTTATCAGAAATAAAGAACAGTTATTTGGGTCAAGTCTGCAGCAGCAAATATAGTCACCATCTGCAACTGTGTAATGCAGCCACCTCAATAAAACTAGAAATTATTATCAGAGGGAGGGAGGGAGGGAAGGAAGGAAGGAAGGAAGGACGGAAGGAAGGGCTGTGGGAAGTAGGGATGAGGAAGAAATTTGATTCAGTTTGCATTTAAAGGTGGATTTACCTATTTCATACTTCCTGAAACAATACATGACCCGAAATGCAGCCATCCTTCAAAATCCACACTTCTCCAAATTTTGCAGGGCTGTTCTCCAAGCTGATTTCTGGTCTTCCCTTCATATGGCCTATAGGCATTGTCAATATTGACTTGCTACCTCTGTGGTTGCTCGTCTGCCTTTAAGATACGGTAGTTTGTTCTCTGAAGAGGAAGGAAACCAGCTCTTCACCAGTTTAACATGGGGCACCATCCAGTGGTAGGTTCTTCTGCAGAAGCCACATTGGAATAAAATAGGGTTGCCATACGCCTGGAATTTCCAGGACATAGCCAGCAATCAGCCCTCGTCAACAGCTTCCGGCCATATGGCAACCTGGCAACCAATGCTGGAAGTGCAGCTCAAAAAGCTCAACAACTTTGTGTCTGGATTTTCAGCTTTTGAAATATGGCAATCCTAGAATAAAGGGCAAGCACCTGTTGGGCCCTTGGATCAAATCAATGGCTGATATCTAATGCTAGTCCTACTCAGAGTAGACCCACTGAAGCTGATAAACATGAACAAGGGCTCGTCCACACTTCCACCTGTTCTGCTACTTTCCCAGAGAAACCTGCTGTTTATCGTTGAATCAGAACAAATGTCCACCATTTTTTCTGTGGATTGACCATTTGTTCAGATTCTGTGGTAAACAGCAGGTTTACTGGGCAAAGCTGTGGGACAAATGCAAAACTATTTGGACCTGTGCCTCAAAAGCACAAGAAAATTGGGAAGCTGTTTTCTCAGCATGAAACAAGCAGAAGTGTGGATGAGCCCTAAGTCAGGTTCCTTAATTTCAGCAGGTAGGAACTAGCTCTGGATACTAGCTGCCTCCTCACCTTCATGGTGTCCAGGAGGCAGCTGCCTTCTTTTGCTCTATGCTAGGCCTGCCTCTCATCTTGCACCTGCCCCTTCTAAGCATGAAAAAGAGCAAATCCTACAAAAGATTAGGATGTTTCACTTAAAAAGGCTGCAGTGTGGCTTGGTCTAGCCCAGCCTCCCCCAACCTGGAGCCTTCCAGATGTTTTAGGCTGCAACTCCTACCTACCCCACCCAGCACAGCTGGGGTTGTAGCCTAAAACATGTGGATGACACCAGGGTTGGGAAAGGCATTGCTTTACAGGTTCCAGAGGGGACTGAAAACAATGGTCTTCTGGCCATCCTAAGTGCCCCTGTGTCCTTGGAGCCGGCTTCTCTGTTAAGCTGGGCATCCTTCCACTCTATGGAGCTGGCTGGTGAGAGAGTGGCGCTCCTCTTTGGGGGTTTCTTTTGCTTCCACCTTTCTGGCCAAGCCCCAGTGCCTTTGAAGCCACCATTCAGCAGAAGGAACATATTCCTTGCTAGGTGCACCATTGGTGTTAGTGGCGCTCTGGCTCAGGAAAGGGCATCCCGTCCCAGGGAGAAGCTGGCCGTGAAGGTGGAGTCCTCATGCAGGGAACTAATCTGCTGCCGGGCCAGTCTGGGACAGAAGATTTGTCGCAGCTCACCCGAAATACTGCTGCTAAAGGTAGCGTAGACCCAGGGGTTGGTGCAGCTGTTGAGACTGGCGAGGAGCATCAGGAGGGTGAAAGCTGGACCTGGAGAGGAGAAAAGGAGCAAGGCTCAGCCTGGGAATTGCAAGAGCTCAGCCATGGGACATGCTCTGGAAGACAAATAATAAAGGCAAGGGCACCTCTGAGAATAGATAGAGTGCAGTTCTCCCAGCACTGGGCAACCACAGCCTGCTCACATGTTTGGGGGCTTCCAGGGGAGGCGATGTTGTTCCCAAAGAGACCTCATATATCCCTAGCTGAAAACCATTGTTCTCCTATAGGGAAGAAATGTGATCCTGTGTGGGATTATCTCCACCCATCTCTCCACTGGCAGGAAGTAAAATCTTTAAGAGAATGCACCTTGGGGGCTGAGACAGCCCCCTCCAGTTCTATTCCCTGCCAGCTCCACTGCAGGTTGTGTTGCACTTGCACCCTTGTTTTGCTGGTGGCTTTAACTGGCTTGTGAACCATCTTGCTATTTCTTCTCAAAATGAAAACCAGTATATAAATTCCTTTTAATCCTCCTCCTCTTCCTTATCCTTGCTTGTCCCCAACTCCCAATGGAGGGTCCTGTAGGACTGTCTGTATTAGGCATAGAACTGAAGTAATATGAGTCCATATGCTGTGCTTAAATTTCATTCACAGATCATGGAATTCAATACAGTGCATGCAAAGTGCCCACCCTGCCACCCGCCTTTTGCCATGATTTGCACTGAGCCCATGAAAATATTATTGCAGGAATCTTTGGTCATGGAGCAGTGAGATAAGAGAATAGGAGGCAGCAGGTAGGTTCCTAGACCACAAATGGGATCCAGCCGGCCAGGCTGAAACTCTGGAGTCATCTCCACAGCTGGCCACGGGGAGTCCTTGTTCTGGATCATGATAGTGGTGCTTAGCCCCCGACCGTTTTCCCAATCATTTCCCAAAGCTGGAGGAAAGTGCGGGGCGGGGGGGGGGGGGGCATTGAAGTCCCTCCCTGCCATGCTGTGGTCTGGATTGGCAGGGTGTGTAGCTGTGTGTGTGCTTATTTCTTTTAAAGAGTAAACAATGCTTTTATATATGTGAAACATGGCCTGTAGTTTGGATCCACAGTTGTAAACAGAAGGAAACAAAGAAGTGGCAGACCTTTTTAAAAAAGCAAGAGAAATAGTGTCCTAGCTGTAACCTTGAACTTTTTCACGTGCCCTTGTTCTGCTGCTCAGCATACAATAAGGAGGAAGGAAGGAGGAAGGTGCTTTTAAGGGCTCATCCACACTTACCATTTGCTTTCTAGGCACAGCTGCACACTTTCCTGCTCCTGGTCCAAGTGCTTTCTTTTTTTGCCCTGCCATTTCCCCCAGGAAAACACACTCTTTAATGCTGAATTGAAAGAAACAGCAATTCAGGTTTGGGGTGGATTGCAGTTTGTTCCAATACAATGGTAAAGAGGGGTTTTTTGGGGGGGGGAAGCACTTGGATCCATACCTGAAAAGCCCAGATCTGTGCCCAGAAATGCGGGGCAAATATGTGTGTGGATTGAAATGCTGCGGTGGATGCCAGTTTTGTAGCCTGGAACCCGACACCCTATGCTGCTGCAGGACTCACCGTCTAGAGGGGCCTGAGGATCCCACACAGACCACAGCTGGACTAGGAAAAAGGGGGCCCAGCAAAACACGTAGATAAGCACAATGGCTAGGGTCATCTTTGCAGTCTTGGACACAGCCCCGGAAATGGGGGAGGGCCCCTGCCGGCTATCCCGGCCCCGCAATGCTCCTTCTGGCCCCAGGCGCAGGCTGCGGTGGACCTCACGGAAAATCATGGCCTGGCAGGTAGCAATGAAGAAAGTGGGGAAGACGAAGACCATCAGAGTCACCCACATGATGTAAGCCCGAACTCCCCAGGGCTCTGCAAAGTGAGCCCAGCACTCGTGGGCTCCGCTGGGCAGCTTGGTTTTGGAGAAGATGAAGAGCTGTGGGAGGCTGAGGAGGAAGGATGCGGTCCATGCCGCCACCACCAGGCGATGCCAGCTGGCTGGGCCCTTCCGGAAAGCCAGCATGGGCCGGCAGATGGCTCGGTGGCGGTCGTAAGTCATGGCCACAATGACGTAGGAAGAGGCAAACATGCCAACCACCTGCAAGTACTTGATGGCGCGGCACAAGACATCCGGGCCCTGGAAGCGGTCGGTGATGTCCCAGATGAGCTGCGGCAGCACCTGGAAGAGCGCCACGGTCAGGTCGGCCAGGCAGAGGTGGCAGATGAAGCGGTGCATGGGGCTGGCCCGGCGAGTGCGGCGGAAGAGGGCTCCCAGCACCAGCCCATTGCTCAGAGTGGCTAGCAGGAAGATGGAGGCCAAGATGGCGATTTCCACTTGGGCTAGAGCGTTGTCCCGGTCGTCAGATAGAGGAAGGGAGGTGTTGGAGGTGGGGACAGGCAGCGTGGAAGAGGCGTTGAGCATTTGCTTCTGCAGAAGGTAAGAGGGTGAATAGGAGGGGAGAACATCCAAACAACGTTATGGTATACACCCATTAATCCAACTGCCGTGCCACTCAGCACTTCAAAGGCAAACACAGGGATGAAACACAGACACGTGATTAAATGATGCACTGCTGCAACTCAAGGGTACACAGGGATGGAATCAAGGGCAGGATATTAGTCTGGTTTATTGCGATATAAGTTTTTTTGGAGACAGCACTTACTTCGCCAACATAGTGCCCTCTAGAAGTTTTGGACTACAAGTCCCATCATCCTTTGCCATGATGATGGGTGTTGTGGTGCATGCAGAATCTGAATTCATCAACTCAGAATCATAAACAGAGAGCAATTATAACAATACCTAAATAGGAAAGGGCAAATCTGCCAACTTCAGGTTCCCCCTACTTTTCATTTTCTCAGTTGTAGCAGTCTGCTACATTTCCACATCAGTGTGTGATTTTTTTAAAGGTCCTTGTGAAAATTCATTGGCATTTTAATGTGAATTTCTCTTAAGATATAGAGTCTTTTATGCAACTTAGCCTAGTATACACATTTCAGCAAAGCAATTTCCCCTAATGCAACAGATTTCTGCATGTTATTTTAATATTTGCACTTGTATGCACACTTTGCCCTAGCATGTGCATTTTTGTACATAGAACATGGCCAGAGAATAGCACTGCAAAATTTGAGGAAGTGTGAATTTTGAAGGGTGGCTGTGTTTTGGTTCAGAAAATGTGAAGTAGGCAAGTCCACCTTAAATGGGAACTGAATCAAATGCCTCCCCCATTGCTATCCCAAAATCACTGCTGCCCCATAGCAGCTGAGCTAGCCTGTCTCCATGCCTGCTGGGGCTCTCAGCACAGTCTCCCATCCAGCCCGGTATCCCATATCGGCTCTCCTGCAGGTCAGGGACAGAATGTTTGGACACTCCTGGTGGTCCAGCAACCATTCTCTTCAGGCTTCCGACACCAGCTGCCTTGACCTCATCAACTGTGAATGGCATGCTTTTCATATTTGACAGATTAAAAAAACAACAATAAAAACCCAGCTCAGGTGTTTTACTGAAAGTTGGTATTGTAACGGCTGCCATGTTTTGTTTGCATGGGTTGTTTGCTAACAATCAGGGATGGTTGACTGATGTTTCCTCAGCGGGAGCTAATGGCTGGGGATGTTTCCTGAATGCGCAATTGATCAGCAGGGTGGGAATGGAGCCCAATGCACTCTCTCTCTCTCTCTGTGTGTGTGTGTGTGTGACTATGACCAGAGAAAATCAGAACTGGCCCTGACTGGAATTCAACTGTTGCTCTTGGGAAATCTGACACAGGATTAGCCTGCTGTTTAACACTGTGTGAGCACTAAGAGTCTGAAATGCATGGGGCTTGTTCTCCACCCCAGAATCCCTCTGTTCACATCACTTCGCGATACTGGCACGCTACCCCAAGAGTGCAAAGGGAAGCTCTATGACTGCTCTCCATACACAGCAGAGGGGGGTACGGAGAGTGAACTGTACAAGGAGTGGGGGTCTTGACTGCCTCCCCTCCTCAATGTCTCCACGCCCCATTGTGGGGCATTTGTTTACCTGTGTGTGCACTATTTTTTATCAATATTTGGGATGAACATTTTCACATACAAAACTTCCACAAAAGTAGAATTTTTAAAAATTCTAGTGTGTGGCCCTAAGCCCTACCAGTTGCCCACTGGTAAAGCAGAAAGGGACAAAAATCTGCATTTTTAAATAATATGTCCCCCCCAGCTCAGCATTTTGGCACAAATGTCTTCTAATTTTTCCATGCAATTTTTCCATAGAAACACATTTTTTGCAAACCAACTGCATTTTATATGTAATTTTAACTAATAAATGCTTTTTGGTGAGCACATTATGCTAAAATATGCATGGCTGTAGACATTACTTGGCTGGAGAAATGCACTGCAAAATTAATAGAAGCGTGCATTTCAAAGGATGGTTGTGTTTTGGAACACACAAATTTGGTAGGTTTAACTTTGAAAGATAACATAAATTGAATTCCCCCTGCCCGTTACAAGCCACCTTAGAGGCCACTGGGCCAGGGGTGCAAACTTGAATAAAATAGGGGGGGGGGGGGGCGGCGGCTAAGTAAGCCCTGTCTTGCATAACTGATCACTTGATGCGGTGCACACACAACTGCAGAATGGCAATACCCATCAAATATTTTATTGTCCCCTAGGAGTTGGATCCTATGCACTGGGCAATGTGAACAGGTGGTTTTCCCTGGCAAGTGTTCATAATTTCCTAGGGAAATGCAGCAGCATATGAATGGACACGGCTAAGTTGGAGACAGCAAGTGATGGCATTTCTCCCCCAGCCCTTCACCTTGCAGATACATAGATCAACTGCTTCCTTCAAGTCTGATGGTACCCCCATGTCAAAGAGGATACCATGTAGCTGCTGCCTTGCAAGGAGTCAGACATCGTCAGTCCATCCAGCCCAGTCCTGCCTATCCAACTGGTAGCTCTCCAAGGTCACAGGCAGCACAGATATCCATCAACCAGAGAAGCCAGGGATTGAGCCTGGGACACTCTGCATGCAACACAATTGCATTATCCCCCTCTTTTCCCCACAAGCAACCGGCTCCTCCACAACTTCCCCCAGATGTAGTTATAATTCATTTGCACTTGGGGGCAGAGTGTTCACCAAACACCTAATTCTACAGATGCTGATGAAGAGATCCTGCTCCCAAGGCAGTCAGCATCATCAGGCCAGCCAGACATGTGACAAAGTCCTGGTTTATCATGCCCCACAAGTCAGGTCTCTCCATTGCCTGCTATACTGCTAACTTGCCTCACAGTAAGGTTGTTTCTGTAGCAGAGTAAAAGTGGTTTGAGGTTTTCCTTACAATCAAGCGATATAGAAATGTTATGAAATTGATAATGAATAAATAAAAGCAGAGGGCGGGGTGTGAGGAGCTAGAGGCATTGCAGGAGTGCCCAGTGGAATAAAATGAGGGTGCGTGGGGCAGACAGTGGGGCTGGACTCTCACCGAGAACAAGAATGCAAGAGCAAACTTGGGCCACCTTGGTGCGTTACCTGTTCAAGCAGTTACCTGGTCATCCATGCTCAGAGCATCAGCTGGCAAGTAGCTTCAGAGGTGAAACCTCACCATGTTTGCTGCCCACAGCTTGTTTGTAGAACCCACCAGGGAAAGAGAAGCTGTGGTCCATTCAAAGAGATGCTGGATACATCCCTCTGAGAGGCATCTCCTGAAGCCCTCCGAGTTTTCTCTCCTGAATCTTGGCAGTGAGGATGCTGCAATGCTCCTCTCAGGGAGAAAGTTGGTGAGAAAGTCCGTGCCTGAGTCTTGGGCAGCTAGGAGGGAGGGAGGGAGGGGCAGAGGAAGGGAGGGGGCCAGTGAAGGGGAGAGGGCCAGTTGAGCCGCCTTTTTCCCACCCCCTGGGCAACACAGCTGACAGAACTTGACCCAGTGCCAAACACACTGACTCTGCAATGGGTGGATTCTCTCTAGAGGGAAGGAGAGCCTACAGGAAACAGGAGAAGGGCTGGTGGACGATCACGCCACCAAATGTGTGACCAGTTGGATCACAACATGGACCTCAGTGCCAACTTCACCCCAATTCTGTGCTTGGAAACCTCAACATCCAGAATGGTTTGGCTTTTGTGTGAATGTATTGGGCCTCCTAGGACCCAAGCATTCTACCTCCAAGCCCCTCATGCTCTAACCAGCAAGACTCCACTTTCCTTCCAGGGCCTGTGCATTTTATGACCCACACATTGTATAGACCTGAACTAAGGCCATCGCCTTCTTTTCTGGCAAACTTTGGTGTGTGCACACTTTGGCTTTTAGCAGCTCCATGACAGACAGGAAATCAGAGGGAAAGGCCACACCTGCTGAATGCTCTGCCTGCTCCATGCAGCTATTAAAGGCAAAGGAGTCCAAAGTAGGAACCGAAGGCTAACTTGGATAGAGGCAAGGAGCCCTGGATTACCAATCCAACGTGTGCACATGTGCTGCTCCCCAAGCCTTACTTTAAAGGAATGAAGTTCCTTCCTTTCTTTTCCACATCAGTTGGCACCTTATCGGACAAGGGGTTATGGGGCAGAGAGATTGTATCACCACTCCAGGCCTGAAAATCTCACTTTGGGTAACATGGGAGAGAAATATGAATGCCCTCCTCCCTACCCCACTTCCCATCCTCCTCTCCAGGCCCAGGGATTCCAGTTGCACCTTCTAAGCCACAGCTTGGTTCATAGTGTTATTTATGTGTATGGTGGGGGGCGGGAGCTCCCTAAACCCAAGAAATAAATGAATGACAGAATCTAGATAATATCTGGCATACTGTGTACCCTCCAACATTCCTCAGGTGAAAATAGGGACATTTCCTCCACCACTACACCAACGGGACATTGCACACAAGCCCTCCAACATTCTGAGAAAACCCCTTAACCCCAATTGTATTTTATTTTATTCTTTGGTAGATTTACAAAAAGAAAAACACACACCATTAAATACATTTTAGAAAGGAGCAAGATTATATTCAGGGGGCCCTTCCTTCTGCCTGCCCCTCCCTCAGAGCCAGCGTGTCACGTGAGGCTGGGCCTCAGGGGTGGCAGCCTCTCCTCTTCTGCTCTCCCACGGGACGAGAGGAAGTGCTGACAAGCCCTTTGTCTCCTGAGGTTGCCACCTTTTTCTTGGCCTTTTGGACTACAACTCCCAAGACATCTGGAAAGCCCCAAGTTGAAGATTGTCCTAAGTCAAGGATGGGGAACCAGCTGCTGTTGGACTACAGTACCCAATCCATTGCCCCATGACCAGTGGCCATGCTAGCTTGGACTGATGGTAGTTGGGGTCCAGCAACATCCAGAGGGTCCCCTGCTCCAAGCACCTCCTGAAATTCTGCCCTTCCCTTGCTCCCCACCCCCAGCATTCCCCCAACCCTCTTCTCAGTCCTATCCCTTTTATGGCCTTGTTGAGAGCTGGGAGGGGCAGGGTTGAGAGGAGTGGGCAGCCGGCCAGTGTCTTGTGTGTATGTTCCCACTTTATCTGCAGAACATAATTTATGCAACTCAGGGTAGGTCCTGGCCAACTGGCAGAGGAGAAGCAATTCAGAAAATTGGACAGCACACTAGCCTCCCGGTCCTCAGCACTTGACCCTTGATGTACCAGAGTCCCCCTGCCCTGATCTGCTTCATTCTAGAGGCCTGAAACAAGCTCCTTCGCCTCCCCAGCCTCCCCCTCCTTAGAAGTACTAGGGGGCTTCCAGATGTTCTGTTTTCATTTGTCCTGACTGCTTTGTCCAAAGCTGGCATGGAAGTGATGCCATGCCTGCTGTTCACTGGGCATCCTATCTGCCTTGTTTGGATCCAGGGCCCCTGTGCGCTTATGATTCTACTCCCAAGAAGTGAGGTGACCTCTCCTCCCTCAGTTAGTCATGCTTGATGCAGTTCTTACATCTATGTTTGTGTTATGTTTTTGCTTTTATTCTATTGCCCTGCTTATGGGAGCCCATGGCTACATTTATAAATGGGCACCACACACTCATGTTGCAACTGAGCCCACACACAGCCTAGCCGATGGGCTACCATAGAAATCCTTTTTTTCAGCAGAAGGAGGGGCAGGGGCGCCAGGTGCCCATATTGGCAGTCCTTGATATTTGTTGTATATATATGGTGCATATGGGCTGTATGGAGTGCAAGGGGAGGGGTTGTACTTCTGGTGGGGGAGATGTCATGCTCCACCTGAGGCAATTCATCCACCTTTGGTCCCCACTCTGCATTCAGCTCTCACCTGTGGCTCCTGGAAGCTGTCAGCATATAACAATGGCCACATCCTGGGAAACAGCTTTGACTGGCTGGCAAATCCAGGTGAGGGTAGCCAATGGGTCTCAAACCCTTGGTGAGGAGACAGGCTCTGGCAGAATGAGTGGACAAGACCAATAGTGGGTTCAATGGTCAAGAAGGCAGTTTCTATATGTGCTGTAAAGGGAAGTGAGGGGTAGATGGGGCTCGTCCACCAGGAAAGGTGGCCTTGTGGGATATCTTCAGGGGAAGAAAAGGCTCAGGACAAACCCTACACAAATCAGGAGTGGAGTCCCTAAGATGGTTGGATGGTGCTTTGTACGCCTCCTTCTGGCAACTCCTTCAGCCAAGCTGGTGCCTAATGTTTTGCTCTGCTTTCCTTTGGACCACATCAGCGAGGCCAAGAGGGGGGTCTTGTCGTCTGGGCAGCCCAGGACCACCATACACACTGCTCAGGCTTCAGTGCTGCTAATGCAGTGTTTTGGCTTCACCCGCAGAGGTGCACTCCACTGTCTATTAAAACAGATGGATGCCGGCATCAAACACACACACACACACACACACACACACACACACACACACACACAACTTAAGTTTCTTCCAGTGATGTAATGGGCATCACAGAGCAACTAATAAAGCAGAATTCATGTGTGGAAGGTCCAGTATAAATCCACCATCAATGCTATCATTCGTCAGTGATATGTGGCAGAATAAAAATGTAAAGGTAAAGGACCCCTGACAGTTAAGTCCAGTCGCAGACGACTCTGGGGTTGTGGCGCTCATCTCGCTTTACAGGCTGAGGGAGATGGTGTTTGTTCACAGACAATTTTTCTGGGTCATGTGGCCAGCATGTGGTGCAACAGAACACCGAAACCAGAGCAGCACATGGAAACGTCATTTACCTTCCCGCTGGAGCGGTACCTATTTATCTACTTGCACTTTTTTGTGTGTGTGCTTTCAAACTGCTAGGTTGGCAGGAGCTGGGACCAAGCAATGGGAGCTCACCCCGTCGTGGGGATTCGAACCGCTGACCTTCTGATCGGCAAGCCCAAGAGGCTCAGTGCTTTAGACTGCAGCACCACCCATGTCCCCATGTAGCAGAATACACCTGCAGAAAAACAAAACAATCCCCTCAGCAGTCTGGAAGGGCCCGAAAAGACAGGTATTAAGCGGTATATAAATATATGAAATAGATAAATAAATGCTGGTTAATGAGGACTCGCTGACTCAGTCCCCCAATACTCATTTTCCTCCTGAATTGTGGAGTAGGGCCTTTTGGGGAGAGCTGGAAGGCAAAAGGAAGGCTGAGCAGTCCTCTCTCCTGCTCAGAAGTTCTCCCTTGGAGTTGCACCACCATTGGCAGTAGGACATAGTGTGACAAATGCAGGGTGAGGAGGAAACCAGCAAGCGTTGCTCTGCCTTTAGTTGCAATGCGGAAACTCAAGCAGTAGATTCCCAAAATGTTAAGGAGGCTTTTAAAGTTTGAGAGCCCTGTAGGAGATCTGTATATTTCAGGCTGCCCTCTCCCAGGGACCCTGGCTGCCGGCTGTCACCGGCTTCACTGAACACATGGAATCCCCATTAAAACAATTTCCTCATCTTTCACCTGCTTAATCTCTCATTCACCACACTCAGTAGATACAGATCACCCTGAGGGGTCATCCATTTTCTCACAGCGTACTCCTGGGACAGCCTTGAAGGTTCCTAGCAAGGCGCAGCCTCCTGTACCATGGCTCAGTCCTCAATTTAAGTTTAAATAAAAAACAAAAAATAGGCAGATACACAGAGAAGAGCTAGCAGCGGCCTCAGTTATGAAAACTAAGGGGAGCCTCCAGGTTCAGGCGCAGTATACCTTGGAAGAGGGCTGGTTCAAAGTCTTAGGGGCCCTCAGCAAAGTTTTTGCTCTATGTCAGTGGGTCCTGCCAGAGACAGCACCTTTGCAATCCATGCTGTGCAGCTTAAAGCAGTCACCATTTAAATTTCCCACCATGTCCCTGGCATGCGTTAGTAGACCAAGGGTTGCTCGCTACTGCAAAAGAGGAATGTCCTCTGTAAAGCAGGGCACATGGCCACTGTAGCCCAAGGACCAGAATGGTTTATTTCAAGGTTTGGCAACTGGGCGCAACAAGATGTCTTTGGTCTACTCTCATTCTCTCTCTCTCTCTCTCTCTCTCTCTCTCTCTCTCTCTCTCACACACACACACACACACACACACACACACACACACACGGTGCCTCCAGACTGCCAGTATTTTGACAAAGGGATTCAAGCACATCCCTGAGAACTTTAGGTTTGCACCCTTAAATTGGATTAAAGGCTCTGCCGCTCTAGCATAAGAAATCTACTTTTTCCAAAACAAACAAACACCCACAGATAGGCTTTTCACAGTTTAGATTGAAAGGAGCATGAAAATGCATTGAAAAGTGTTGAGTGAGCAAACGACTAACAGAAAGAGATGTAAACACCCTCAAGCAAATCAGGATAAATGCAGAACAAATACTATTCACTGTCATATAATCTGCCTACCAACATCCTGAGTGTTGTTCTTTGCCTGCTTCATTCTCAAGCTTGTAACCAGTGAGACGCTTACTGTTGTCTGGGAGCCTCACCCTGCAATAGCCCACTCCCTGGAGCGCTTGCCCAGCTGGCAGCTCATCATGCCTGCCTCCTGCTGATTCCTTACTGAACTTTGCAGCCTGCTTTGGTGGGGGCACTTTGCCAAAGTCCCCCTAAGAAATGGCGCCAGCCTTGTTCCAAAGAATACCTGGAGGATCCATCCAGTCTTCATGTCCAGTGCCATTAATAGACTCTCTTCTCCATGAATCTGTCTCTTTAAAAAAAGCATGGCGGGGGTTATCACCACACCTGGGCACTTATGGGCTGGACAGACTAACACTCAGCATCTCCTTATTCTTCCAACCCCAACTTTCCTTTTCCATTCACTGTTCACTGTGGAAGATGGTGCAGCAATAAAACTGCTAGCACATTTGCAAAGCTAAGCAGTGTCTGGTATGGTTTCAGATTGGATGGGGGAGCGTGTGTTAAGATCCCTGCATTGCAGGGGGTTGTACAAGATGACCCTCAGGCACAGCTGTCAACTTTTCCCTTTTCTTGCGAGGAATCCTATTCAGAATAAGGGAATTCTCCTTTCAAAAAGGGAAACATTGACAGCTATGCCCTCAGGGTCCCTTCCAACTCTACAATTCCAGGGTTCTATGATTCTAAGTGGTGCCCCTGGAAAACTGCACTTGGCTCGAGCACCACAATGGTCCAAGCAAGGACTGCAAATGGTTTGGTTCCCTGGTGGGCCAGTAAACAGGGAGTGATAATCATTCCCTGATGCCGATGATAGGACGAGGCATGAAATTTCCTGGCATAAAGCTATTATCTCACCACAAAAGTTTCTGAACTTCAGAAAGATTGGAGGAAAGCTCTAGAGTAGCAACAAACAGTTGCAGCCATGGGAAAGTCATATGTTTGTGCCTTGCGGGTGGCCACTGTCAGAAATTGTGTAGGATCATAAAATTTTAGGGTTGGGAGGGACCTTAGAGGTCGTTTAGTCAACCCTTCTGCTTAATGCTGGATCTGCAATGCCTGCAATGCAGGATGCAACTACAGCATCCCTGGCAGCTTCCCCCAAAGAATCCTGGGAGCTGTAGTTTCTTAAGGGTGCTGAGAGTTGTTAGGAGCTCCCCATACCTGCCACAGAGCTACAATTCCCAGAGTTTCATGGGAAGAGAGGTTGACTGTTAAACCACTCTGGGCATTGTAACCCTGTGAAGGAAATAGGGGTCTACTATCTATTCTCAGCACCCTTAACAAACTACAGCTCCCAGGTTTCTTTGAGGGAAGCCATGACTGCTTAAAGTAATGCAATAATGCTTTAAATGTATAATGACAATGTAGGGCTACTGTATGTCTGTAATTTCTTGGACATATCTAGAATACTGCAGTGAGCAGCAGAAATCAGTTAAATGTTCAGGGGAAATCTGGATGTACTGTATGGGGAAACTAAAGAAAGCTCAACAGCTTTTCTGTCTGGATTTTCACTGTTTGAAATATGGCAACCCTACGGCCTAAATGGTCTGAGCAGACTCAGCAGTTTCTAGTAAGGCGAGGCAAGTGGACCACTACTCTACATCTTTTGTTGTTGTTGTTGTTTAGTCATTTAGTCGATCTTATGCCATAATAAATTGGTGACTCCTTAGGACGCCACTTCACAAGGCTCTTTACTCACTTCCAGGCAAGCTGTTTATTGAGCACACATCCTGATTTGTTTGTAAAACAAATGTGGGGAATTTCTATGACAACCACTGTTTATCACGCATTCATTCTGATTTCTTTGTGCAGCAGTTATAAAACATCACATCAAACGTTATTATCCCACACTTTCCAGGACATTTGCCTGTTATGTTCCTTCCTGCAAAAGGTAGCCTAGGCAGGCTGCAGAGGAACAGGAAGGGCAGGGCAGGGCAGCTCCCCAGGAACCACCCTGATCCACTGCTGCCTCCCTCCTTCTCAGGGTCCAGCATTGCTGAGGCCAAAATGGCAGTGTTGGTGTGAGGTGCATGGTGGCAGCGGAGCTACCTCAGCCTGTCCTTGCTGTTCATCTGTGGCTTCCCTGGGCTGCCTGCCTGCTGCTCCACTATCCCATTGTACTGTGCGTGGCCATCTATTGGTGGCAATGTGAACTGCAGGGTGACAACAGTCTTACATTTCTATGTATACAGCAGGCATGTCAAACAGGTTGATCGCAGGTTGATCACTCCCCCAGTCAAAAAAGCTCTTGGCAATGACAAAGGGTAGATCACTGCCATTTGTTTTAATACTGGGAGTAGATCGCACTTGCTTGGGAGTTGGACATGCCTAGTATACAGGAATAAAGAGTGGTCTGCACCAGTAACAGGAAAGACATAAGAGCCAAGACCAAGAAGAAGCATTTTTAATTTATTCAGATAGATAGATAGCTTTAACAGTTTCTTAGTATTTTCTTAAAGCAGTTTCTTAGCATTTTCTTAAAGCGATAGGCCATTTTGGGGCCCTTGGGGCCCCTCCCACAAGGAGAACCTCCAAAAAGGCACACTGTGGAGGAGAGTTTCCTGGCTCCCACTCAAAGAAGAATTCAAACTCAGGCTGCAATGTCTACCAAAATCTTTAATGCTCAGATCAGTGTGATACAGGGGCAAAATGCCATTAAAAGGCACAGCAAGTGCTACACATAGCCAAGCAAGCAAAGACCTTGATCTAGGAATGATACATACCCTGGCTTAGGAGTTAACACCTCTTAAGCCTGCCGGCCCCCAAATATTTGAGGAGGCCAGGACAGTGCCCCCCAAGTCCAGGGGAATTCCCATTTAATTGTGTGTGTCATGTCATGTGACTATGTAGGGCAGGGCTTACTGCCTGCTCCCCCCCCCCATATTTTATTCAAGTTGGCCCCCCAGCAACCCTGTTATTAGGGAGTGGGGCCGGTACTCACCCATGCACAGTGATCCCATGTTGAAAACAAACTCATTTGTATCCACTGTATTAATGTGCCAAGGGACTTTTTAATGTGTCCTTATGACAGGTGGTGGAAGGAGCGAGCCAGAGTCTAGTGAGTGAGACTGTCCCTGGTAACAATACTGGTTTTAACCCTCTCACTGGTCAGAACTGAAGTTGCTATTTACAACTTTAAAAAGAGATACTGAGGCATCTGATCAAGGCCTGTATTTTAAAATGAGCTTAAAGATTTGCAAATGTTTCATGCCAGGCAGAAAACCAGCTGGCTAAGTACTTCGGCAGTTTTTATCCTCCTGGACAAGGGCCCCCCCTGATTTATAGCAGAAGCAGGAGACAAGTTTCTAAAGTCATAAAAGGGAAATACAGGCTGGGAGCAAAGGTTACACTGACCCTACATATTACAGAATACAATCAAGCTGCAAAAACACTAATTAAGAGTTGGTAAATAGTAAGATCTCTGTTTAGATAGAATTTAATACCATGAGCCATCTGTTTTAGCCATTTGTTTTGGAATGCAGGGGCAACAGGGGCAAAAGGTGATCTGGTAATTAAGGTGCCTTGTCGAGGCAAATGTAAGATACAGTGGTGCCCCACAAGACGAATGCCTCGCAAGACGGAAAACCCGCTAGACGAAAGGGTTTTCCGTTTTGGAGGTGCTTCGCAAAACGAATTTCCTATGGGCTTGCTTCGCAAGACAAAAATGTCTTGCAAGTTCCTGCGGGTTTTTCCCCCTCCCCCCCTTTTTCTAAGCCGCTAAGCCGCTTATCCGCTTATCCGCTAAGCCGATAAGCCGCTAAAAGCCGCTAAAAGCTGCTAAACCGCTAATAGCGCTAATCCGCTAAGCTGTCAATGGGCTTGCTTCGCAAGACGAAAAAACCGCTAGACGAAGAGACTCGCGGAACGGATTATTTTCGTCTTGCGAGGCACCACTGTATATGGCTACTTGTCTGCCATTTATGGATAGAAGGAAATATAGCTCTTTGTCTCCCATAAAAGGTAATAGGAAATGGGTGTATCTTTTATGATTGGTTCTAGCAAACAGCCAGTAGGAATTTCAACCAGGCTGATTGAACAGAGGCAGCCAAAGGAGGAACAAGGGGGCTGGGCTGAGGAAATATAAGTGCTGGCCATCAGGGCTGGAGTGGGCAGAGCTTTGGTAACCATATACCACTGTGTCTATCATTTATTTGTCTGACAAATAAATTATTATTTTAATTTCTCTATTGCTGCGTTGAATATTTCATTCCAGCTAAGCGTTAACCACAAACAGGGTGCTACAATACAACAAATTTTCCCTTGTGATCTCCATAGTTGGCAATTTTAATAAAACAGGGAGAGTAAATTGCGGGCAGATGATGGACTTTGAGAAAGCCCCCAAAAGAAAGCCTAGCCAAATTTTAACTGAAAACTCATAAGTATACCAAGAAGAAGATTTTAAAGAGACTCAAGAAAGGCAGATACACCTGATGACTAGAAAAGCCAAGGGAAAACAAAGACAAATGAAAAAATGGGAGGGACGAAAACCAGTTTATTTCCCTTTCAACCAACACATCTTTGGATGTGAAAAGGAACCGAGAAGAGGGTAGGTGGATATGAAGTCTCCTTCAAGCAGAGTGAATAATAATTGCAGGAAATAGAAGGCTTTTCTATAATTTCTATACTGCCCTATACCCTAAGTTCTAAGGGCGGTTCACATAAAATATAAAATACACCACATCAAAACAAACGGGTTCCCAGAGCAGAGACTGCAGGAGTCAGGCTACCCTTGTCCAGAGAGGGGCGCAACTGGGCCACCAGCCGAAGCTGATGGAAGGCACTGGGGGTCACTAAGCGCCTTCCCTTGTCTCTCGCCAGAGGTGCAGGGCGACCAAGGCAGTTTCCGTGCCAAAAGCAGGCCTAAACCCTGATGGAAATGGAGCCAGATATTCAGCTTCTTCCAAGAACACATGGATCTGGTCTGCGACCACTCGCTCCAGAACCTCACTCCAGAAGTTGGAAAAACCAAGACGGGTAAGATTTTAACACAGGTAAGACTTAGAAGTGAGAAGGGTAGGGGGATCCAGGGGGATCCAGGGAGAAAGAAAGCTGTGCATGCGATAAAGAGCAAAGCAGAGGCGCAGAAGACAGCATAGTTCCATTTAATTTCATGTTAGCTCAGGATGCCTTGTTGACACAAATGCTTTGCAGCCCTTTTGTAATAGCTTCTTGATAAGATAAACTCCTTTGCTAATGGGCAGAACTTCCTTTTATTTCTAATGGGGCTTCCCAGGAGTAGAGTAACAATCCGTCTTGAGCAGCTGCTTAAAAGTGGTGGCATTTGGCATATGAAGCCAAATGAATTGTACTTACTGGGCAACTGCAGAAGAGGGTCACCAAAATATTGTTGAGTTTTTGTTCCTTCAGATTTGTATAAATCCAGAAGGTTCAAAAACATGCCAGTGTTACAGGAAAATCCGAGGGCTCCCTTGGACAAAACAAAGACACCAACCAGAGCAATTCAGAGCAAAACAGCAGCCAGTAGGCTCGGTCTTTATTTAAGAAAAGACTGTCGCGACAGGACTCCCACCGCCCACGAGGTGAAGCAAGATGGAAGCCCCGAACAAAGGAAGACCCTAACTTTTATTAGTTGCTAATCCCCGAAGCTACACCCCCAGAATTACATCATATTTACATCATGATTACATTAAAATTAGGAGGAGTCGAGGAGGGGCTACACAGGTAATCTGAGTGCCCTGACACCTGGCCGGAGCCTCCTCTCCCCTCCCCACATGAGTCATTTTAAGGACAAAAGAGAAGGGCGAAGTTTCCTGCCCCCTGAGGGGAATCCGGTCAGAGCCCTTTGTGCGGAATACACTAAAATATGCAAGTTATTGTGTCCCTGATAGTCTTCTGTCTGAGCCCATCACGATGGTCATCAAGGTTGTCACGTCCGCTGCAGAGTACGTGACCGCTCGGTCAAAGGATTATGGTTTCCCTGTATCAAGTCACCCCCCTTTGATAGTCCTTGTAATATGTAGTCAAATAAAAGTGGTCCGATGAGAATCCGATGTACGGTTGATTTTTGGTGAATTTATAAAGAATATGGTCCTTGAAGTTCAAAGTACTTTCTCCTTTCGGAAGCAACTTGCTACATTTTGATTAAATCAGTCACGGTCAATTGAACTCGGAAACATTGTATTGAGAGCTGTCAAAAGGTGAAGGAACAGACGCTTGCAGCTTGCAGTACCAGCGTGGCCGCCACAAGGGGCGCTGTTCGATAATGGTGATTGGCTGAGGCGGGCGCCGTTTGACCTAGAGTTCAAGCACCCGGTCTACTCACAATAAAAATGGGGCGAAGCGGAGCGCTATGGCGAAAAGCTGTCAGTCTAGCGCTTCCTTATCTACGGAAGGCTTTTAAGAGATGACCCTCTAAAGGGGCATCTCTAGGGTCAGGGAGGGGAGATGGGTGTATATGTGTGGTGCTTGTGCGGTACACGTGTAAATGAAGGGGGGGGTGATTTCCGGCGACAGTTCCCCCCTTCGGAGATAAGATTGCGAAGGTAGGAAAACCGCGCAATCCTTCTCTCCGCACAATCAATAAAAGTCTGACATGTCATACCTAGAATCCGGATTTTGGAAGTTCTTCAAGGGTCCCATTTCGATGGGGGTCGCCTGGATTCTTGGTGCCGGCAGTCTGTAGGTAGTAGCTGATCGCGGGCGAAGAGTCGGAAGGCAAGAGCCGCAAGTCTGACAGCACATCGGGAAGCAGTGGATTGCGCAGCAGAAGACAGCAATGCAGATGGTTACAGTAATGAGGATCAGGAGTCCGTTCCCTAGGAGTTGTTTTATCCAGCCTGACCCAGGCAGCCAGCTCCACAACTGGGTATCTGACAGTCCTTCATGTTGGATGTCTTTAAGCTCGTCCGTTAGTTTATGGATGTTGTTGAGGTGTCCGGTAATATTAAGGGTTTGATCGGACACGTGGGTGCAGCACTCGGTTCCGACAAGGGCACAAACGCCTCCGGTAGAGGCAAGAACGTAGTCCAAAGCAAGGCGGTTCTGAATCGCAGTTTGCCTGACTTCCGTTAATTCCGTCAGGATAGATTGGGTAGCCGCATTGGACTCCTCCATGAAGTTTAACAGGATATCCGTTAATTTAAGGATATCGACATGGTTGGAGCTGGCTCCATACGCGGGAAAAAGAGCCCGGCCATAAGTCTCACTATTGGCTGCCACGTCAGAGAGTTGTGATAAGTCCTTTGCCCTCTTATTGCGTCTCCTTCCGGAGGGTAGATCTTGTGTGACCCGAACTCCAGGTAAAATTAGTCCAAGATAACAAGTGCCACGGGAGTGGGGGCTGGCCCATACATAGCCGCGGTGGCCACAAACCCAGAACAACCCCTGTAGACACGAGTCTATGCGGCCAGTGAGGAAGGCTCGGAAGAAACATTGGGAGACCAGGGAAGGGCTCCAGGAGTCAGGTAAGCTCATTACGCGTTTCCATGCAGACATTAAACTGGGGTGGATAGAGGGGTTGCCCTGGTGCCATAGGGTAATCCTGCCGTTTAAAGTAATGTCAATGGTGTACTTACAGGTGCTTTCGCCGATAACTTTGTCATTCCCGCTGAACTTCCGGCAAAGGTCACCTGTTGTGGGTCCGGTTAGGTAGATGTATTGGTAAGTCAAGTTCACGGCAGTCAGGTTCCAGGATTGCACGTCAGCGGAGAGATGTTGTTGCAGGGTGAGGGGTACTCCAAGAAATGGTATGCCGCTGTGGAGGTGTGCGGGAGCATTGGCACAAATCCAACACTCATTGGTTGTTGTCTGTTTAGCAATTTGAGAGATCAGTTTCACGTAGGTGTTGGAATGCCAAGTGGACAAAAAGTCATTATTGTTGGGGTTTTCGGATATTGACAGTTCCCCCCTTTGTCGAGGTGCGGTACCGGCGGGGTGAAGGGGGTCTTGGCGGAGCAGGTATGTGAGGTTTGTGGCGAGACCTCCACACCTTTGGGGTCCGGTAGTGTCCCATTCTGCTGGAGGTGTAACGGAGTGATGCCAGCCTTCAAGGTACGCTTTCCCGTCCCAACCGGAAGCGAGTCCGATGTCCCAGACGCAGCAGTACCTTCGGAGGCAAACTCCTTGTAGGATGGTTTGGCGGGGGGTGGAATCCACTCGTTGACAGTAAAACTCATGAATTAGGCGGTCTGTGGGGTGATTCCGGTCAGTATAAAGTGACTCACCGCCACCGTTGTCCAGAAGTGTCCAGTTTAGGGTTTGTTTGGGTGTACCATCAGAAAAGAGTACGTAAGAACCATTGAGGCACTGGGCTCGGTTCCAAGGGCCATCTCTGGTGAGGATGAGTTTGCCCAGCGGCATGTAAGAGGGGGAGCGAATAAAAAGTTCCCACGTTTGGTGAATAGCGAGGGTCGGTAATATGGCATGTCGAAGGAGAACGCGGGTTTCGGGTAGGCAGAAATCAAAATCTCCCAGGCGGTCCGGTGTCCCTCTTTTCACCATATCAACAATTCCAAAGTCCAGATATTTGTATTCCATTTGCAATCCTGGGCATGAGACGTGTGTGGTTATGGTGTGTTGGGAGAGAGCAGAAGTAATAGAAAGGACGAGCAGAGTGGGTATGGTATTTGCCATTGCGAATAGCGGATGTCGTCAGGCTGCGGAGCTGTCAAACAGAGCTGTCAAATGCGGAGCTGTCAAACGGAGCTGTCAAATGGAGCTGTCAAACTGCAGAGCTGTCAAATGCGGGCGTGTGTTTTACGGAGTTTGAGGCGAATTGGGGGTTGGTCGTTCTGGTCGGCTGCTGTGATTATTTCGGAGGTCCAATGGACTGAAGTGTCAGGTCCGGTCTGTTGGGCCCGGTTCGTGCCCCGGTCTGGTCCGGTCTGTTGGGCTCGATTCGTGCCCCGATCTGGTCCGGTCTGTTGGGCCCGGTTCGTGCCCCGGTTTGGTCCGGTCTGTTGGGCTCGATTCGTGCCCCGATCTGGTCCGGTCTGTTGGTCCTCCTTGGTGCTGGTGTCGTCGTCTGCTGGGCGGGCTGGTATGTCGTAGGGCGAGTCGTCCGCTGTGGGCTCGGGTGGCGATGCGGGTTTGCAGCGGGTGTGGTGCAACCAGGCTGTCTTTTCTGCTACCTTAACAGAAGTTGGAGTGGTTAAAAGTACTTGGTAGGGGCCCTCCCAAGTGGGCTGCAAGGGTACCTTATGGTAAGTTTTCACTAGTATCCAATCCCCTGGTTGATAAGGGTGAATGTTTTCGTCAAGGGGAATATTTTGGCTGGAGGCAGCGTATCTGTGTAGAAGAATGAGTTGCTTCTGGAGTTGTATTACATAGCTAGTTAACTCTGCCTCTCCAACCTCTAGTTCTGATGCAGGAAATTGGGTATTGTACACTGGGGAGGGTCTTCCGAATAGTAATTCATAGGGAGATAGTTTGAGGTTTCCACGAGGGCATGCTCTTAAGTTGTGGAGGACTAATGGAATGGCATTAACCCATTTGATACCAGAGTCTTTACAAAGTTTTCCTAGCTGCAATTTAAGCTGTTGATTCATTCTTTCGACTTGCCCGGAGGAAGGTGGATGGTATGGGGTATGTAACTTCCATTTAATTCCGAGGGGGTTGGCAACCTGTTGGATTATCTCTGATGTGAAGTGGGAGCCCCTGTCGCTGTCTATGTGTCGGGGAACTCCGAAGCGGGGTATGATTTCTTGTAATAGGATCTTTGCAACAATGTGGGCAGTTGCTCTGCGAGTAGGGAAACACTCCACCCACCCGGTCAACTGGTCAATGATTACCAGAGCATGTCTGTAGCCTAGACAAGGGGGTAGGTCTATGAAATCTACCTGAAGACTTTCAAATGGGACAAAAGCCCATGGTCTTGCCCCTGGTGGACATCTGGCGGTATGTTTCGGATTAAAGCTCTGGCAAGTATGGCAATTCTTTACGGCGGCTTTAGCGGTGAGAGCAAGCCCTGGGGCGTACCAGCAGCGTTGTATTGTGTCTATAAGCTTGTCTATGCCCCAGTGGGTACGTTGGTGCAGGATTCTCAAGTGTTTGGGTACCCATAGTCTGGGCATTATGAGTCTTTTGTCCGGGAAATACCAAACATCATTTTCTAAGTGGGCCCCTTGTTCTTTCCATCCTTTAATCTCCTCTGGGGTCGCAGTTTTGTACATTTCTGCAAAATCCACGTCTGATAAAACTTGTGGTCCCTGGAACTCATTGTCTGCGGAGAGGGGCTGAAGGGCTGCCTCCTGGGCCGCGCTGTCAGCCCGTTGGTTCCCTCTAGAGACTGGGTCCCTGCTTTTCATATGTGCTTTGCAATGTACTACTGCAATAGCTTCAGGAAGGTGTATTGAGTTCATGAGGCGCTGTACTAGGGAAGCGTGTGCAATTTGCGTACCTTCTGTAGTCAAAAAACCTCTCTGCAACCAGATTTGCCCAGTAGCATGCACCAACCCGAAACAATACTTCGAATCTGTGTAGATAGTGATCTTTCATCCTGCTCCTAATTCACAAGCTCTGATCAGGGCGATAAGTTCAGCCGCTTGTGCGCTGTATTTTGCATGGACAGGTCGCGCCTCTAAGGTCTCGCTATCAGTGACTATGGCATATCCGCTTTTCCGTTCCCCTCCTACGACTTTGGAGCTCCCATCAGTGTACAAGACGAGATCGGGCTCAGTTAAGGGGAGGTAATCGAGATCTTCCCGTGGTTTTTCTACATGGCGGACAATCTGAGAACAGTCGTGGTGTGGGGTGCCGTCGTCCGGAAGGGGCAGAAGGGTCGCGGGGTTGAGTGAATTTACTCTTTTTATGGTAACATTTGATGGACTGAGGAGGATAGCCTCGTATCTATTCAGTCTCTGTATAGTGAAGCGTTGGCAGCCTTGTAGGCTAAGGAGGGTGGCCACAGCATGGGGAACGTTTACAGTCAGTTCATGTCCCAAGACAGTTTCTTGAGCTTTTTCTAAGAGTAGCGCTGCTGCTGCCACTGCCCTAAGGCACCCTACATTCCCCAGTACAGTAGTGTCTAGCTGAAGACTATAGTAAGCGACGGGTCTGTTCTTTCCTTGAAAAGGTTGGGTAAGGACTCCAGAGGCTACTCCCTTGTTTTCGTGGACAAACAAGGAGAAAGGTAGTCTGTAGTCAGGAAGTCCGAGAGCAGGCGAAGACCTCAGCTCCCGTTTGATTGATGCAAAGGCTTCAAGCGCCTCCGCAGTCCATTGCAATTGGTCTGGGGCACTATCATGTGTCATTGCGGTAAGTGGGCGGGTGAACTCTCCGTAGCGGGGAATCCATGCTCGACAAAATCCACTCATCCCAATGAAACCTCTGAGCTGCCGTTTTGTTTTGGGTAGGGGTAGTTTCGATCCTATCAGTGGTGAGGGCACGGGTACCCACCCCAAGAATGTGACCAAGATATTTAACCTCCTTCTGGCAGTATTGAATCTTTTTGGGGATACTTTGTGACCTTTATGCGCCAATATCGTCAGGAGAGCTATAGTATCCGATTTGCAGGATTCCAAATCCCGCG
The DNA here is from genome assembly GCF_964252035.2 of Podarcis erhardii. Lineage (NCBI taxonomy): Eukaryota > Metazoa > Chordata > Lepidosauria > Squamata > Lacertidae > Podarcis > Podarcis erhardii. The sequence goes on from NC_138515.1 coordinate 2,321,644, forward strand.
CACAAAGTAAAATGTCATCTACGTAAAGCCTGAGAGCAGAGCCTCCTGGAAGGTTGACATCTACAAGGTCTTGGTGTAATATGGAGGAAAAAATTGCTGGTGACTCCACATATCCTTGGGGTAATCGGGTCCAAGTTAATTGGCCAGTTTGCCAGGTGAAAGCGAAGAGAAACTGGCTTTCCGGGTCTACAGGGATGCTAAAGAAGGCGGAACACAGGTCTATGACGGAGTAGACTGTAGTTCCCTCTGGGATGGTACTCAAAAGATGGTGTGGGTTAGCCACTACGGCGTGTCTGGGGATAACGAAGGAATTTACCAATCGAAGGTCTTGCACCAAGCGCCATTTGACGGGGTTGGTATTCGGCTTTTTGACCGGAAGGAGGGGGGTATTACACGGTGAGGCGCAGGGGACTCATGGCAAGGGATAAAACCTCGATTGTGTTCGGTCTGCAACTTCATAATTCTTAAGGGTTTTCTTTTTCCTGAGAGAACATTCTATATTCAGAGTGTTCTCTCAGGTTTTGCTTTTCACCTTGTTGCATTGGCCAAAAAAAAAGCAAAAGACGCTGGTGGTTGGCGCTCCTGGTTTCCAGGACGGGGTTCAAGCCCCTGCGGTGTCCCTGCTTACTTCCAATGCAACCTCTCTCTCTGTCTCTCTCTCTCTCTCTTTAGCTATCTCTCCCCCTTAAGAACTAAATGAAGCAAAGTGCTCCTCTGATGCATCCCTGGTGTGTGTCTAAGACAAGGTGGATTACATGGATGCTTCCCATCCTAGCACTCCTTGCCATAGAGAACAAACTGACTTCAAATTTACAGATTGTTCCCTACTGAAGGAGAATTACATGAAGATGATGTACAGATGGTACACAACACCAGTGCAGTTAGGGAAAATGTACAAAACTAGTTCAAATATATGTTGGAAGTGTAAGGAAAAGGATGGGACATTTTATCATATGTGGTGGGATTGTAAGGTAATTAAAAAAAAAAGGGAAATGATATACAATGAACTGAAGATAATGTTCCATTTAACATTTGTTAAAAAGCCTGAAGCAGTTTTATTAGGGATTGTAGGGAATGATCTGCCAAAAAAGCTGAAAAACATCTTCATGTATGCGACAACGGCCGCGAGAGTTCTGGTAGCACAAGGATGGAAGACTGAAGAAACCCCAACTAAAGAATCATGGCAAGAAAAATTGATGGATTATGCAGAACTGGCAAAACTGACATACAACCTACGGGACAAGGATAACTGTGACTTTAAAGATGAATGGGAACCCTTTACAAAGTATTTGAAGACACAACAAAGCGAACTGGACTCCTTGGCTGGTTTTGAATAAACATTCACGAACTTTTTATTGATAATAATCAGCTAAATAGTTTGAGGATTTATACAACTGTGTAACATGCAGAAAACAGCATTTCTAGAGAAATCAAAGACTAGAACTGAGGGAAGTCGGGGGTGGGGGTGGGTGGGTTCTGTGGGGGGAGGGAGGAAAAATGGGTGGGGGAATAAGGATGATATGTTTCTGGATAATATGTTTTGTTTTAATTTTTAATAAAAAGTTATTTAAAAAGAGACTACAGTTCCCATAATCCTCTGGGGAAGCCATGTGTTTTAAATGTATAGGGCGAATGGGACCAATATCCCACCCGCATTTCCTTGTGTCTCCTAGATTTCTCCCCTGGCAGAGGACAGTAGTTTCCTTGCTGCAACCCCTTTCATTATGGAGAGGCCTAAATCAGCAACAGATTAATTACCATTATGTGACCCCTTCTCCTGGAACACTCCCCCCGTTGCCCAGCTCAGCCAGAGGAGGGAGCCTTCCACAAGGAGGCAGAAGGGGTGGGCAGAGCGCTGCCTCTTGCTTTTTTGCCGCCTGAAGCAGGTCCTTTGTCCTGCCTCCCCAGTGGGCCGGCTCTGATTATGTGGACCAGAAAGCCTGCAACTTGCGTGGGGCTTTGCGTTCTGGAATCGCACCTAAAGCCAAAATCGCGTGTAGTCAAAACATATGGGGTGCAATGGCATGCCAGCCTGCCAAAGTCTTTTCCCCGCAATCCTTTCAACCCCATTCTTTTAATTTAAAAAAACCACACACAAAAACCACCGCTGAGCGCAGAAAGCTGAAAGCGTGCAAGTTAAATGCACTTAAATCGCGGGATTGCTGTACTTTATACCAAAAGTGACTGGCAAGCTATGCTCCCGAGTTTTGCTTTTGTGTTTATTGCTCTTCCGCGGAAAAACCAACAAAATACATTAAAAACAAAAGCAAACCCCAACCCTGCACACATTGGGTATATTTGCCTCTAACCTTCATAAGAGCCTGTTGCCCGGCGCTGCTACAGCTAAAGCTGGTGGATTCCGAAGGATCCTCCCACGTGGGCTGGCCGCTCCCTGGGATCCACCCCCGGGGGGAGGAGGGGGAGGCGGCGGCGGCGATGGAAGGAGCGGCGGCGGCGGCCGGAGGGAGCGCTGTGTCCCGGCCAGGCCTCGCCTTGTATCCGGCGGAAAAGCAGCAGCATTGCGCCCGCGGAGGAGGGGGCGGGCTGGGCTCTCGGACGCCTGGGTCCCTTGGAGGGAGGCGTCGCGGTGCCCCCTTTCCTTGTTTCCAAGAGGGGCGGGCATTCCTGCTGGGGCCTCCTTTCCGGGGGGGGCAGTAGTTTCCCGGACTAGGTGGGGGGGGGGGCAGCGCCGGGATCGCGGGCGAGAGCGAGGGGAGGGGGGATCAGGCCCCGGCTGCCCCGGTGGGGCCTCATCCTGCCTGGAGGAAGCTCCGCTGGGCGCCGCGGGACTCGCTGCTGCGTCAAGACGCCTCTGGCAAGCGCCTTTCCGGAAAGAGGCAGGAGGGGCAAAGGCGGTAGAAATGGGTTTCCCCGGTTGCAGATCGAAAGGGAATTTAAATTAAAAGTGCGATTAGGATCCGGCAGGTTGGGCACTCTTGCTGGGAGGGGGGGGCCGGGGGCCGGAGGCCCTGCTCACTTGCCAGGGTCCTGCTGAAGGGACTCTAAGCGCAGACCCACCACATGCATTTGAATGAATTGCGCGTGTGCTAAGTTGCATTTCCAGAGCTGCTGGGAAATCAAGGTGGTGGGTTGCAAGGGTTTCACCCGCAAAGTATTATGGGCACTTTGTAGCTTTGTGAGGGGTAAGCTGCAGTGCCCAGGATTCTTTGGGGAGAGAAATGGGGATAAGTTGCCCTTTAATGCTTTTTGACCACTAACAACTGCAAATAGGACAGAATGGTGACTGAGTGGGGTGGAGGGAAAGAGGTAGGAAGGCCTTGAATGAAATCCACATGCCCTGGACCCCCTCCTCTTCTAGTTATAACACATCTTCCCTGCTTCCCTGAGGCAACCCCCCCTCTAAAAATAGTAAGCGAAAGAGATCTGCACAAAAGTGGCCCCCTCTGCCCTCCACCCTGCAATTTGAACATTGGTCTTGAGTTTTCTCCCATCCACAGTCATGGAGAAGCAGGGATTCTAATCCGTGTCAGAGTTCCACAGTCAAAAACCAGGGACTAGAAGCTCTCCCAGAAATATTAAACTTAAGAATACAAAGGTGACTTTGAATAGAGAGTCTCTTGTTGGAAAGGTAGGCTGGGGGGGGGATTTTATTGTACGTTTTATGCTCCTTATCGCTACCCCCAACATCAGTGAGCTGAGGATTCCTTTCCCATCATCATCATTGGCCCAGATTGCGCTGGGCTCCCTGGCCCCTGACCCTGAGCCCCGCAAAGAAGGGATCAGCAAGAAACTGGATGTGACGGAGGACATCTTGCATGTGTGAGTATTGGCCAGGCGCCCCCTTCTACAAGAGGCAAGGTGTGGCGACAGTCGGGGCAGATGGTGGGCCCTGAGTCCCCTGTGCAGCCTGCAGGAAGGTCTCCTGCACAAGCTGCCGGAGGATGAGAGACAAGGTGGCGCCGTAATGGATGGCGTGTTGGACTTGAACCAGGGTTTAAACAACAACAGTTTTATTATTTGTACCTTGCCCATGTGACCAGGTTGCCCCAGCCACTCTGGGCAGCTTCCAATAAATATAAAAACATAAAACATTTAAAACTTCCCTATACAGGGCTGCTTTTAGATGTCTTCTAAAAGTTGTATAGTTATTGATCTCCTTGACATCTGATGGGAGGACGTTCCACAGGGCGGGTGCCACCACCAAGGAGGCCCTCTGCCTGGATCTCTGTAACCTCATTTCTCACAGGAGGGAACTGCCAGGAGGCCCTTGGAGCTGAACCCTTTTGAATGAGTCTGTTTATTGGCCTGACCCACCCTGCAGGGCTGTTTTGAGCATAACTTGGAGGAAGAGTGGGGTGCAAGTAAAAGAAAGTGGTGTGCTGAGCAAGACGTGTGTTTGGATCCTTGTGCTTCTGCACACAGGACAACTTCCTGGGGGTGTAGGAATCTGCCTACCATCCATTTAGCACCATCTGCACTTTTTCAGGTGGACAGAGAGGCGTAGCTCCCAGACCTGCCAGGGATTGACCATCTGCATGCAAAGTGGCTGCTCTCCCACTGAGTTGGGGCCCTTCTGCACCCCGACCTTCTGTTGTCTCCCCTTGCTGACTTAGCTGCCAAAATCACTCATCTCTCACAGCACTCCCATAACATGATGCTCATCCCTCGGATGTATCACAAACGCCTTGCTCTTGCCTTCAGAGCCCTTTGTGGCCATGCTCTCCCATCCTTAGGACAGCATTCTTGTATCCTGAGACATCTCTGCCTGTGAACTTTGCTCCTCAACCTCTAGACGTCTCCTGTTCCCCGAAACAACTCTGCCTTTTCCTCTCTGGTGCCCCATATGCCTGGTACCCCCTCTCAGCATCCTCCTCGCTTATTTCCTTCAAGCCCTCCCTCCCATCAGCTTTCCCATGAAGCCCTTGGAGCAGGGACACTGCAGCAGCCAGGCCTCTAACTAAAGCTCAGCACTTGTCAGTCAAATCAAATCATCGCCTCCTTCGCCTGCCCCCACATTCCTCTCGTTCCCCATTTTAGCCAAATTTTAAACTGTAAGCCTGTCAGGGCAGAGATCTATCGCCTCGTATTTTCTGCAAAGTGCTATACAAGCTGATGATACTATATAGAGGAGGAGGATAATAAGAATAATTCCTCCCTCTCTGTTGAGTACTTTGCATTCAGGTGGTGGTATGATAAGAATAAATTAATTAAGTGGAACAGTATATTTTCTGACATCCAAATGTATTGGACCAGGTGCCCAGTGTCTGCCAAGAGTAAAAGGGAAGCTCAAGGACTGGAATAGAATGAGGATATTGGCAGAAGGAGTGGTATGTTCATTGGACTCTTAAGTGTAGTGCAAGTGTTGAAGTTTTATGTTTCAGTCTACACAAAATACATTTTTTTTATTTTTTTGCAGTCGATGGAGAGCGGATGAAGCCCGGATTCTACGTGTGTCCATCAGCTCCTTCCTGGAGCATCTCTGCCTGGTGGTGGAAACTATGGATCTGTTTGGGCCTCCTGTGGCTTGATAGATGGTTGCAACAGGAAGCTTCCCAATAATCTTGGCTGGACTCTGGACTTGCCCATGGGCTACTGATGTCAGAGGAGGCGCTGAACATGCCATCTTTAGAGCCAAGATGTCGCTTTGTGTTCTGGACATACTCTTGGACATTGATAGATTTTGGGTGCTGAGAACCAGGCAAGCCTGGGACTGCCTTGATATAAGACAGATATTGGGCGGTAGTTCTTCAGTTGAGTCTTTTCAGTCTCTGTCTTCGGTATAAGTGTGATGTAAGCCTCTTTCCACGTGTCAGGTGCTTCTTTCCCCTCAAGAATTTCATTACAGACTTCCTTCAGTGGTTGTATTAGCCATTCTTTTAAAGTCTTGTAGTATTTGGAAGTCAGTCCATTGGGTCCCGGACAATCTCCCAGGACATTCTATACAAGATCTCAAAGTAGCTGTTCTATTACAAAGGAATTTCAGAAATAGACTGGAAAGAGAAGCTGCTGAATTGCAACTTATTACCAAACTTAAAACCATGGAGAGACCTGGTCTGAACAAAGACATTGGATTCTTATCTCATTATACATGACAAAGCCATTTTTCACCTTCTCACCCCTTGCTTTTTCCTGTAAGACCTATTGCAGTCGTTAAGAGTCGTCAACAGGCTCATCACAGCTATCTGCCAATCACCCATTCCCAACACCCTTCTGAGTAATACCCCTCCCCACCTTCTCACTATATAGAAGGGTCTGGTGACTTCTGTTTCAGTGTATCTGAAGAAGTGTGCATGCACACGAAAGCTCATACCAAGAATTAACTTAATTGGTCTTTAAGGTGCTACTGGAAGAAATTTTTTTATTTTGTTTTGCAGATACAGATGTACCTTTGCTCTTGTTTGCCAGATTTTCAGAGGAAATGGTGGTTGGTTTTTTTCTTTTCTTTTCATTTAATGCTTTGTCCCTGGAGGGAGTTTTTGTTCACTGAATATTACCAACATGGCATTTTGGTAACCTAATTAGCAGTATCTGCATTCAGCTAACTTCCTGCTTCATTGTTTTCAAATGCACCAGATATCTGCTTAACAATGCAACATTGATTTCTCTTCTTTTCTTCCCCTCCCCATCTTCCTTCTGAACATCCACAGAGGATGAAGAGTTATTTAAGATCTGAAAGATCACACCCAGCATTTTAAATTCTTTAGGGGACCATCACACAGTATCCAGTATTTCAGGGATGAAAATGATAACCCTTTTGTTGTTGCAATAAGCCCCCCCCCCCCAAAACCCTTCACTGTCTGAGCACCCCATTGCCAAAGGCTTTTCTTTGCCTGTTATATATTAAAAGTTATATGCAGACAGACAGTTATGGGGGTGGGGTGTAAAGGAAGCTCTGCACTGGCTTTTTGCACCAATGTGTGTGCCTTCACACAGTTTACACTTATCAAAAATATCCCTGAACTCTCTTTTCAGCTGCTTCTGCTGTTCTCAAGGCTGTACTCCTTGTGTTGACTTATGACTCTTTTTTTGGCAAGCATTAGCAATACCGAATGGGCTAGCTTTGATTGCACAGAGAGGCTCCATGGCAGTGGGCTACTCCATCTTTTATTATTGCATACCCTCCAACATTCATCAGAGGCAAATAGGGACATTCTCATTCCCCCCAAATTGACCCTCCTCAATCCCCCCCGCTTTTTCCCCCTGTCCCCCCACAGGGCATTTCCACCAACATTACACCAACAAGACGCAGCACACACAACCCTCCACCACCCTGAGAAAACCCCTTAACCCACATTTTATTTTATTCTTTGGTGGGTTTACAAAAAAAAAAAAAAAAAAAAAAGCACACCAATAAATACATTTTAGAAAGGAGCAAGATTGGACACAGCAATTCAAGACTGCTTGCACTTCCCTCCCCCTTTCTTCCCCCCTAGGGCAGCCTTGTCCTCTCCCTGCCCCTCAGAGCCGGCTTGTCCTATGGGGCTGGGCTTTGGTGGCTATGGCCTCCTTGCCTGCTCTCCAGCAGCACTACAAGCTGCCCAAGGGAGGAGGCCAGCAGGGGCGGCTGCGGAGGGGCCACAGGATGCTCCCTCACAGCTGTCACTGCCACCACCGCCATGGCTTGGGACAAGTGACGGCTCAGCCTCTTCCCCGAGCTCAGCAGCGACAACACTGGCAGGGGAAACAGCGACATTCTGGGATCAGATCAGAAGCCAGGATGGCCTTTGTAATTTCAGGACTGTCCCTGGAAAATAGGGACACTTGGATGGAAAGCTACTGCATTGGGCTGTTGCTTGTTCTAGGCCAGCCCCTCGCACCCCTGATGAGGGCTACTTCACACACCTGTGGTGCCTTCTTCTTCACTTGTTGGTAGCCTACCTGTAGCAAGTGGTGTTTGAGGACTTTTTTATAGGGCGACAAATAAGTGCTTCTAAGGAATGAACGACTGCCCTGCATGCACAAACAAGAATAGCACAGATGCCTTGCCACAGACAAAACGATAACGCCACCTGGCGCCAACCCAACCTGATGTGCATGTTTTTCCCTCCACAAGATTTCCCTCCTCCTCTTGCATTCAGCTGAGAGACATCAAGCGGCGCGAATCTGCCTGAATGAACTGAGCTGCGGCCACTGCCTGCTTCTGGCCTGGAGACACTCCGCCTCGGCTGTTTGGGGGGCCGGGCGGAAAGGGTTATCAAGGACACCCATGTGAACGACCACCGGGCGGAAAACACGTTTGGGTGGTCTTGTTCTGAGAGCTCGAAGCCATGCAACATTCCTTGGCCTGAGCACTAAGAAGAATAGTCCGCGTGTTGCACGAGGGAGGGAAGGGAGTCACCAGGATCCCCCGTGGAGCGTTACTCGCCCCCCGCCCGCTTTTCTTAATGTGCAACAACCCGGATTCCCACGAGATGGCAGCAGACAGCAGCCCAAGAGGGCCGAGAAAGGGCGGGGTGATGCTGGATTCCCAGCAAGTCGGGCGATGGGCGATGGGGCGGGGGGAGTTCATCTGTCCTTCCTACCCGCCTCTTTCATATCATCAGCGCCCTCCTCTGCGTCTCTCGTCCATCCTGCCGCTTCCTAAAGCTCGTTTACAAAGAATAAAATAATTCAATCTGCGAGCAGCTGAGAGAGAGAAAGATGGAGAGGGCGAGCAGGAGCTGAGGGAGATTTGCAAATCTAGGGGAGAAGCAAGGGAGAGACAGAAAGGGGGGGGGGGGGAGAAGGCACCGGTGCAGTGTGGGCGGAAGAGGGCGCGGAGGATCGCGGGGTTGTTACGAGATGCTGCAGCCAACGCTAGTGGCGCCTGGTGCCTCCTGGGGTGGCGTGGCGGGAGGCCAACAGTAGGTGGCGCCAGAGACAATGGCAGGCAGAGCCAACTCGTTCTAGTTTTACCCCCCACTGTCCTGCCTACTGAGTAAAGGTAAAGGGACCCCTGACCATTAGGTCCAGTTGCAGACGACTCTGGGGTTGCGGCGCTCATCTCGCTTTACTGGCCGAGGGAGCCGGTGTACAGCTTCCGGGTCATGTGGCCAGCATGACTAAGCCACTTCTGGCGAATCAGAGCAGCACATGGAAACAACGTTTACCTTCCCGCTGGAGCGGTACCTATTTATCTACTTGCACTTTGACGTGCTTTTGAACTGCTAGGTTGGCAGGAGCTGGGACTGAGCAACGGGAGCTCACCCCGTCATGGGGATTCGAACCGCCGACCTTCTGATCGGCAAGTCCTAGGCTCTGTGGTTTAACCCACAGCGCCACCCGCGTCCCTACTGAGTACCACAAGGGAAATCTTGAGATGGAGGAGGGGTGTTGGTCCACTGGTGTGGGCTGACCCCACGCATACAAAATGCAAAAACACAGGCGCGGAGTGCAGAGCTGATGCAGGGATGACTGGAGGGCCAAGGACTGCTCCCTCCTGCCGCCTCCTCCAGCATCTTTCCCTGTTTGCTGCCACCTTGACTAGCACTGGGGCAGGCTGAGAAAACGTGCTCGTGATTTCCCCAACCCAAGTCCCAGGATATTACATCCATAGGGTTTGGGGTAATAGGGGGCCACTGTGTGCCCCAGTCACCAGGCCTTCCCTTCCCTTCAGTTACTTCTGGAAGGGCAGCAATGAAGAACACCTGTGTGTTGTTGAAGGAGGGGGCAGTCCCTTCTGCCTGCCATCCCATGTGGTTGGGAACAGAATTCATTTTCACCTAAGGCAGCAGTACAGCTTAGCTGACCCAGCCCTGGAACAGACTCTGTGGCCACATGCAAGGGATGGATTAAGGACTCGCTCCACCTGGCAAGTGGTCCAGTTTCAGTTTCCCCACAATCTGCATATAGCAGTCACTCTGCCCCAGCCCAATGCAAGACCTTGAAGAAAACTATACACTACTGTTGAGTGGAAGGTGTTAGGTTGTATTTATTTTTACCAGTGTTCAAATTTATAATATGCTGTTCTACATAATTTTCACAAGGCAGCTCACAGCTCAGATATGAACAGCCATGCATTTAAATTACAAAGATAATACAGTTTAAATATTTCATTTTCAGTGAGGGGGAAAGAGAGAGAGAGAATAACTACATTGTGCCCTCTTTCATCCTATATTCCATTGTTTAGATGGGGGTAAGTGGGGGAATGGTTCCTTTGTGAAAAGGAGGAGGGTTTGCTACTCACCTCCCAAATCCAGTATCTCTGGGCACCACATATTTTGCTGTGCTGATGCTCAGGGTGTGCAGGCCAGACTTGTACCCTCCTGCAACTGCTTCGAGGGTTGCCTGCTTCTCTCCTCTTGAGTCAGTGCAGCTGCAGCCAGAGCCGGGAGGCACTGGAAATCTCTGGGACTTTTCTAAGCAATTGGACCTGTCAGGTTGGATTAGTTGCCGACACTGGCCAGGCTGATGCACCCACAAGGCAGACAGAGAGAGACCCAGCTGGGCAGAGTCACTCCCCATCAGCCGAAGACAGCTTGTCCCAGGATTAGAGTTGGCATGCTGTAAAATACCATGCCAAGCCATAGCTGGAAGACAGCAGTCGCCCTCCTAGGCTGTGGGGGCATGGCGGAAGTTTCCTGGGGTGGGGTAGAGTCGTGCAGCAACAGACATGCGTTGTGTCATGTGTCATGTAGCAGAACCTGTGTGAACTGAATGGTGATAGTCCTCATGAGGACAGGTGAGTTTCCAGGGTGATGGAGCCCACATGCCGGATGGGGGTGCTTTTCCCTCTCGGGACTAATTCTGCCATCCCTGGTTATATTTCTAAGGATTGGGCTGCACCTGATCAGGAAATGTGGGTGTAAGTCAGATATGCTTCCCAGCACAGATTTCGGGTTTAGAAAAGTGCAAAGTGCTTCCTATTTTTTTTTTTTTGTGGTAACATGCCTCAAACCATTAGAAAATGATACAAAAACAACAAAACACAGTAAAGCATGCAGCCTGTTGTATGTGTCTGAATAAGCCTGCACAAACAAATGTTTTCTTTTTCTTTTTTATAAATTTTTTATTAAACATTTTTTCCATAAAAAACTCCAATCATATCAATTTGCACATCACATATTTTAGCTTATTGGACCTCCCTCAACTTCTCTGACAATCATTCGTAGTTCAAATCCTATCTTCACATTCCTTAATTTTAATATTGCCATTAAATACTATATTTCTGTCCTTATTTGCTTTCTAGCAATATTCCTTGTATTTTCACAAAGCTTCTTTAAAGCACACTAGCGTTGTACAGTCCTCACATACAGTTTTCAAATACTCCGTAAATTTTCCCCAGTCCTCAAAAAACCTGTGATCCTTTTGGAATCTGATTTTCCCAGTTAATTTATCCAGTTCTGCATAGTCTGTTAATTTTGTCCTCCATTCTTCCAAAGTCGGTACTTCTTCTTGTTTCCATTTTTGGGCCAACAATGTTCTTGCTGCGGTGATTGCATACTGAAAAAGTTTACAGTTTCTCCTATTTATGTCCATTCTTGTTATTCCCAGCAGAAAGGTTTCTGGTTTCTTAACAAAGCTATATTTTAGCATTTTCTTTAGTTCATTATATATCATCTCCCAGAACCCCCTTACTTTCTTACAATCCCACCACATATACATGAATGTACCTTCTTTCTCCTTACATCTCCAACATTTGTTACTAATTTTGTACATTTTTGCTAATTTTACTGGTGTCATATACCACCTATATACCATCTTCATAACATTTTCTTTCAATGTGACACATGCTGTAAACTTCAGGTTTTCATTCCATATTCTTTGCCAATCATCCATTTCTATGTTATATCCTAAATCTTTGGCCCATTGAATCATAACCACTTTTACTTCCTCATCCATTGTATGCCATTCCAACAGAATTTTATACATTTTGGAAATTATCTTACAATCATTATTGACAATTTCTGTTTGAAATTTTGAGTCTTTTTCTTTGTACCCTTTTTCTTTCACATCCTTTTTAAACATTTCACTTATTTGATAGTAGTGCAACCAATCATAAACATGTTCTTTTACTTGTTCGTATGGTTTTAATCTCCACTTCCCCCCTTCCTTCACCACCAAATCTCCATAGGTAATCCAGTCACTTCTCATATTAATTTTTTTGACACCTATAACCTCTAATGGGGATAACCAATGTGGGACCCCCATTTCTAATATATTTTTGTATCTGTCCCAAACTTCCAATAACGATCTCCGGAAGATATGATTTTCAAATGATTTATAACCCTTTTCTTTTCTTTCCAAAGGTGCGCGTGCCATCCAAATCTGTTATCAAATCCTTCCAAATCCAGGAGCTTTGTATTTTTAAGTTTAATCCATTCTTTTAACCAGCAAAGACATGATGCTTCATAATATAACTTCAAATCTGGCAGGGCAAAGCCTCCTCTTTCTTTTGCATCTGTTAATAATTTATATTTGATTCTCGGCTTTTTGCCCTGCCAGACATATCTTGAGATCCTCCTTTGCCATTCTTTAAAGATCGCCACTCCTTTTAATATTGGTATCATCTGAAATAGAAATAACATCTTTGGTAGCACTGACAACTTGATCATTGAGATTCTACCCCAAAGGGATAGTTTTAGTCTTCTCCATACCTCCAGGTCCTTCTTAATTCCATTCCACACCGGGACGTAGTTGTTTTGGAACAGATCAATATTTTTTGGAGTTAACCATATTCCCAAATATTTCACCTTTTTAGCAATTTCAATACCCATTTGTTGTTGCAATACTTCCATCATTGTTTTTTCCATATTTTTGGCTATAATTTTGGTTTTCTTCCTGTTTATTATAAAACTTGCCACCTCTCCAAATTTTTCAATTTCCTCCAGTATCTCTGTCAGCATCGCCCTTGAGCCAGTGTACCAACTGGACTCATGCACTACAGCCCCGACTGGGCTAGGCGAGCTGGGTAGCACTGCCAGAGACCTCCTTTCCCACAGGAACAGGTCACAGTGCTGTGGACTCACAGCTTGGAGCTGAGAGCACCGGATTCACTGTCTCAATAATACAGTCGTTGCGCAGCAGCGTTTTGCAGAGTCTTGCAGAGTATAAACCACTCGGAGAGCAGCTCTGTAGAATATCTCCCTTTTATTCTATAACTACAGCTATAATACAAAACTATATACAGAGCTAAATATTCTGAGCATAAATCAATGCTATACTCTGAGTGCCTGCAGCTGCTCTTAGCAGCAATCTTATCTATAAACACAATCTCTTGCACTCTCTCTCCGACACACTGACTGACTCTCTCACTCATATTCACTCACTTGACTAATTAAGTAGAGAGCAGTACATTGCTCCTCCTCTCTGTAGAGTCAGCAGAGACCTCAGGAGATTCTCAGGAGATTCTTGGGTATGGGAGGGGTGAAATCTCCTCATCCTCCCCCATTTCATCCGACCATTCAAGAATCTTTAACATAACTGCAATTTACACACACACTCCAAAAGTTGTTCTCTGCTTACCACCTTGGTAAACATATTTGCAGGTATCTCTCTTCCCCCTTATCTAAGACACTTTATCACATCATTTAACAGTTACTACAACCACTCTGTGTCTATTAGGAAAGAGTTAAAACATAAACCTCAACCTGTAACTCACACAAAATACACATTGTGAATACACAAATGAATAAGCAGCTTCTGGAAAAATCTTCACACACATGTCTTTCTTTCAGATACAAATTAACATTTCTAATTAGGCAGACTTGAACAAACCATTTTCAGAACTCAAATACACGCTTTCCTTCTAATATCAGGTAAGGAAATAAATGCAGCGTTTTGTGCTACTACTCTCAGCACACTTCATGTCTGGTTTAAAAACCCCACCAGAGTTGCATGTGACCGCAGCCTTTGCAAACTCTTCAGAAAACCTTTTCGGTGGTACACCCTTGGTTGTTCTCTCAGATCTGCGCAAAACTCTCTGATCCTCTTGTTCTGGTGCTTCCTCCTCTTTGGGAGAATGGGGAGCTAAAGTATATGAAGCTGCTAAGTCTGAATCAGCGTCAGACTCACCTGAGGCTCTTGGGCTCTGATAATCTGTGCCATCATCTGGATCTACATTGGCATCAGGATTATCAATCACATCAGAACTTGCCTCCCTCTTAACTTTCTTTGCTCCTTTTGCACCATCATCACAAATGGGATGGCACTGAAAAACGCCAACTCTGTCCCATTGTGGATTGTCGTCAATGTTCCTGGTCAGCCTTATGGTTTTCGTGTCTGTGATCAGGACACGATAAGACCCTTTCTCATATCCTAGGAAAACACCATGTTCTCCACGCTTACTCAGTTTGTCACCCTGCGAGGTGTACACCCAAACCTCCGAACCAAAAATTTTAAAGTGCTTCACACATGGCTTCCTTCCGTGAAGCATCTCATATGGGATGCAATTTACACTAGACTGGTACCTCCTGTTATACACGTGACAGAAAAACGAAAGAGCTTCGGCCCAAAAAGGATTGGGCAGCCCCGAATCATGTAACAATGTTCTAATTCCTTGCTGCAGGGTCTGGTTCATTCTCTCACATAAACCATTCTGCCAGGGCGATCTGGGCGTGGCAGTCCTATGCTCAATGCCCTGTTCAGAAAGAAAAGCCTCAAACTCTTCTGAACAAAACTCTCCACCCCTGTCTGTGAAAATACAATGTACATTCTCATTATGTACATTCCTGAGCCATTTACAAAACTGACGAAACTTAGTAAAGGCTTCAGACTTTTTCTGCAGCAAATAGACCCAAACAAACCTCGAATAGGAGTCTATCAAAACCATGAAAAACCTTGAATTGCCTCTAGAGAGCGCTAGAGGCCCCACTAAGTCTACATGAATGACTTCATATGGTTTCTTGGCCTCTCTCCCAGACTCTGTACCTTTGGGAGCTTGCCTTGCCTTACTCTCAGCACAAGAAACACATTTCATGTGGTAGGGACACTCTTTCAGCTTCATACCCTGAACCATATCAGGCATTTTTGCCACAGCCTGGAAATTCAAATGACCATAAACACGGTGGTAATAATGAATACATTGGTCATGCAACTTCTCATTCTCATCTACAGACAAATTGCAACACTCTTTCACAGTTGCTTCTGCAGTGCCTGTACCTGAAACAAAAGGCAATTGATACAGACCATTTACACATTTTGCATATAGAATGAGCTTGCCATCTTGACGAATTTCACAGCGAGATTTAGCAAACACCACCTTAAAACCCTGATGATCAAGCTGGGAAACACTCAACAAATTGTCCTGAATATCAGGCGCATACAGGACATTCTTAATAGTTGCATTCAGGCTCTTTAAGAACACAGTTCCCTTAGCCTCACTCGTGAGAACTGTCCCATCTGCTTGATGAATTTCTTTCTCTTGCTTCTCAAGCTGAACAAAGAGATCCTTATCTTTGGCTACGTGGTTGGTACAGCCAGAGTCGATCACAAAGAAACTCCGCCCACGTTGATTGGAGCAGCGAGAGATCAAAGCTTTTGAAGTAGCAGGTGCTTGGGGATTTCGTCCTCCTCCCCCTCTGCCTCTGAAGTTTCCCTTCTTCTTTGAAGATTTCTTGCAGCACTGGAAACTCAAATGGCCTTGTGCTCCACACGAAAAGCACCACTTCAACTTTGGTGCTTTAACAGCAGCAGTTTCACTTTCACTTTCCCCTGCTGAAGACTCAGGCACATTTTCAAGCACATTTTTAGCAGCACAGTCCCGGCTTTCTTTAACAGCCTGTCTGCGATCCCACTCATTCAAGAGCACGCTAGACACATAATCTTCTGTTAGGCGGTCAGAAGGCATTGTAGAAATCTGGGCAGCTACTCCATCATAAGAATCATCTAGGCTATTTATCATCAGCATTGCAAACACAGCCTCTGAAATAGCCAGGTCTCGCTGAACAAGGTCCTGTCTGAGACGCTTTAACTGAGATAGATGGCTAGGCAAATCACCACCTTTCTCTAACTACAACCTGCACAGCTTCTTGAAGAAAATCACACTGGAACCAGCATTTTGTCTCAGATGCATATCTCTCAACTTATGCCAAACAGCTTGTGCAGTCTCTTGACCCTCTAAGTTCACCAGCAAGTGGTCTGAAACACTCAAAACAATTGTCCCTCGAGCTTTCATATCTGCAGCATGCCACTCAGCCCAATCATCATCATCCTTATCTGGAGGGTCATCTTCTATGGTGTGAAATAGCTTTTCCCTTTGCAAAAGCGCTTTCATCTTAACTTGCCAAACTGCATAGTTTTCAGGCGTGAGGAGAGGAAAGGACAGAGCCATCTGGCCAGAATGTGCACAGGCCATGTCTGCTATTACTTAGAGCAAGACACTTCCCTCGTGCAAACACAGATAAAGCCTTGGACTTCTTCAGCCACTCTCTCTCCCACTCAAAGCGCAATTAACAGGCAAACAGGGATGCTATCTTCTTTCTTTGGCAGTCAGCAACATACCTCAAGCAGCAGCAACAGCAACAGCGGCAGCTTGAGCACTCTGCTCCAACACAGCTCTGCTTCTAGGCACTACAAATCAGTCCAGCATGCAGCCTCCGTTCCGCCGTCCAGCGATCAGCAACAGACACCTCTGGCGACTGGGACGACTGGGATGGCTGGAACAACAACTGGTCAGACGACTGGGCCCATAACTGATGTCAGCATCGCCCTTGAGCCAGTGTACCAACTGGACTCATGCACTACAGCCCCGACTGGGCTAGGCGAGCTGGGTAGCACTGCCAGAGACCTCCTTTCCCACAGGAACAGGTCACAGTGCTGTGGACTCACAGCTTGGAGCTGAGAGCACCGGATTCACTGTCTCAATAATACAGTCGTTGCGCAGCAGCGTTTTGCAGAGTCTTGCAGAGTATAAACCACTCGGAGAGCAGCTCTGTAGAATATCTCCCTTTTATTCTATAACTACAGCTATAATACAAAACTATATACAGAGCTAAATATTCTGAGCATAAATCAATGCTATACTCTGAGTGCCTGCAGCTGCTCTTAGCAGCAATCTTATCTATAAACACAATCTCTTGCACTCTCTCTCCGACACACTGACTGACTCTCTCACTCATATTCACTCACTTGACTAATTAAGTAGAGAGCAGTACATTGCTCCTCCTCTCTGTAGAGTCAGCAGAGACCTCAGGAGATTCTCAGGAGATTCTTGGGTATGGGAGGGGTGAAATCTCCTCAATCTCAACTGCAGTCCCCATCGGTTCTTCCACCATCAGAACTAAGTCGTCAGCAAAGGCTTTAACTTTATATTGGTTTTGGCCTACTGTCACCCCCTTTATGCTTTCATTTTTCCTTATTGAATCCAAAAAAACCTCAAGGACCATTATGAATAATAGTGGTGATAGCGGGCAACCCTGTCTGGTACCTTTAGAAATTTTAATTTCTTCTGTTATCATATTGTTCACTATCAACTTCGCTTTTTGCTCCGTATATATTGCCTTTATTCCATTAAAGAAATCATTCCCCATTTCCCTCTGTTCAATATTTTTCAACATAAAGTCCCATGATACGTTATCAAATGCCTTTTCGGCATCCACAAACATCAACATTGCTTGTTTCTCATTCCTGGCTGCCAGATACTCTAAAATATTTATAACATTCCTCACATTATCTCTCATCTGTCTGCCAGGAAGGAAACCCGCTTGATCTTCATGAATGATTTCTTGTAAAACCTTTTTTAATCTCTCTGCAATTATTCCTGCAAAAACTTTGTAATCCGTGTTTAATAAAGAGATTGGTCTGTAGTTCTTTACTTGAGTTAAGTCCGCATCTTCTTTTGGAATAAAGGTTATAAATGCTTCTTTCCACGTCTCTGGAATTTCTCTCTCCTTTAATATGTTGTTCATTACTTCTCTCAGTGGTAACATTAGGGTTGTTCCCAATTCTTTATAATACCTTGCTGTAAAACCATCTGGTCCTGGGGCTTTCCCATTCTTCAATTTTTTTATCGCCGCCTTCATCTCCTCTATATCAATTGGGGTATTCAGCCTTTCTTGTGCTTCTGTCGGGATCTTTTGCACCTCTTTCTCTTTTAAATATCTTTCTATTTTTCTCATGTTGTTCTTTTCTTTTCGTTTATACAATTGTCTATAAAAGTCCAAGAATCCTTTTCTGATATCTTTAGGGTTAGTTATCTCTTCTCCTCCCACTTCAGTTTTATTTATTATGTTTTGCTCCTTTCTTTTCTTGATCTGCCAAGCAAGCCACTTTCCTGATTTATTTGCGAATTCAAAGTTCTTTTGTCTCAATTTTTTGATGTTCCATTCCACTTCCTTGTTTATTATCATTGCAAATTGAGTTTGTAGAACCTTAATACTTTGTTTAATTCTTACGTTATTTGGTTTCTTGATTAATTTTTGTTCATTTTCCATAATTTGTTTTAAAATTTCTTTCTTTTCTTTCTCTCTATTTTTCTTTTTGATCGAATTCTGTTGTATAAAGAACCCTCTCATCACCGCCTTGCTTGCATCCCAGACTGTACTCATCTTCGTTCCTTTGTTACAATTATCTTCAAAATATTCTTTCAATTTCTTCTGTGCCTCTTGCACAACTTTTTGGTCATCTAGTAGATAGTCATTCATTCTCCATCTAAATGTTCTTTCTTCAAAGCCTTTAAGTTCTAATTTAATGGGACTATGATCTGAGATAACTCTCCGTTGAATTTCCACTTGAAGAATTCTTGGGGTTAATTCATTTGATATCCAGATTTGATCAATTCTGGACATTGACTGATTTGGTTCCGAATAAAATGTGAACTGTTTTTCCAACGGGTGTCTTAACCTCCAAATGTCTATTAAGTTACAATTTTTAACCATTTCAAAAAAGGTTTTGGGTAGTTTTCCTTCTTTCGAACCATTATTCCTTAATCTGTCCATTTCTGAAGACACCACCCCATTCATATCTCCCATCACAACTATCTTTTGATCTGCAAATTCCAGCAGCTTTTCTTCTAAATTCTTATAAAAATCAGTTTTATTTCCATTAGGTGCGTAGATCCCGACAATCATTATTTTTTCGCCTTGCCAATTAATTTGAACTGCAATGATTCTTCCTTCATCATCCTTGAAAATTTGCTGGGCTTCAATTTTACTTTTTACATACAAAATCACTCCCCTCTTTTTTTCTTTGTCTGAAGATATAAATTCATTTCCAAGTCTTTTATTAATCAAAATTTTCCTGTGTCTCTTTGCCACGTGTGTCTCCTGCATGCAAATTATATCTAAATTCTTCTTCTTTAAAAATTGTTCCACCTTATTTCGTTTTTTTCTTTTCGTTCAGTCCATTCACATTCCAATTCCATATCTTTAGAGCCATGTTGTTTCCAATTAATAAATATAAAATTTTTGCCTAAGTTATTATAATCTTTCTTCCTCTTCTTCTTCCTCTTCATCTTCTTCTTCCTCCTCTTCATCCAGTTGTCCTCCATTTTTCCTCTTTACATCCACACCTCCGGTTGCTCCTTTGGCTTCTTCTTCTTCTGCTGCTGTCAATTCTTTATACTTTCTCTGGAACTTGCCTATCTCCCCCGGGCTGGTCAGTCGATGTCTCTTGTTTTTATAAGTAAAGGAGATCCCTTCCGGGAATTCCCATTTGAATTCTATATTATTCTTCTTGAGGATTTGTACCTGTGATTTGTAGGGGTCTCTCCGCTTCAACAGCCTGATTGGGATGTCTTTAAAAATAATTATGTAGCAACCATCTATAGACAGTCTTTTTCCCCTATTTTTTTGAAGAACCAAATTTCTCATATCTCTATCTTTGAAGGTTATCAGGCAGTCTCCTGGAAATTTCTTTGCTTTAGTCGTTCTTACCTTCATTCTGAAAGCATTCTGTACTGTATTTGCCACCTCCCCTTCTTGAAGCTCCAACCATTGTGCCAGTTCTGTTATTAATTTTTGTCTAATATTCTCACTTTGAGTTTCTGGTATCCCTCTCAGCCTTAGGTTGACCTCCCGTTGTCGGAGTTCATTCATGGAGATGGCATCCCACATTTCTTCTTGTGATTTATTAGTTTCCAGACAAATGTTTTCAGCTGACTATTAAAGGAAATACACTGATGGCACCTGCCTGGTGGCAGTGCTTCCCTTGAGGTCATGGTGTTAACACCAGGCAGTTGGATAAGACTTCTGTGAAACACATGTTTTTACAATATTCTATGCTTACTAAGTTTTGGGGGAAAGCATTGGATTGGATAAACATGACTGTGCGGAAAAAGGTAAAATTTTCAGAGGAAAGTGTTCTTTTTGAATTACGTACCTACTGTATGGAATTTGACAACTGGACAATGTAAATGAATTCTCCGTGCCCTTACTACGGCCAAAGGACTGATATGGATGCACTGGAAAGATAAATCTAGGGCCCCTTCAGCCAATGAATTGACATTGTGACAACACTTGCAAGTTATGAATGGATTGCTTATGTGTATGGACAATATTTGGAACATGTTTATAAAAATATAGTAGGTTATAAATATCAGTATATGTATTTGGATAATAACAACATTTATATACCTGTACTGGCACCTAATATTCTAGAAAAAAAGCACTGCTTATGTGCTAGACAAGCATATATGGAATTGTAGTTGTTTGCATTTATAGTGATATAATATACATTTCCTCCTTTTTTCCTCTTTATGCACTTTTTATTTTTATTTAATTTTGTTCAATTGGAAGAAAAAGCAAATTTAAAAAAAACAAGGCAATTGACAGGTGAGCAACTCTACCCACTTGTCAAAGTGGTCCAGGTGGTGGAGGGCATCAGGATCTGGCCCACTGGCCAGATCAGCCCCTCCCCGACTCATAGCAGGATAGTCAATGGCCACTTATCTTTGCTTTTCATTCTGCTTTTATGATCGTGAATAGTGCCCACTTACTCCTTCTCTGAGATAACGTGGCATGACCCATCTGCCTGTGTAGGCTACGATCATGCTGCTGTATGTCAACAGAACAATCTAGCCATTTTCCACTGAAACCACTTCACACGGGCTTTCCAGTGTGGTTGTCATGCTATGTTCACCACCTGAAAAGGTTGGCTGGCTGCGCATGATTATTTTTATCAGTACATGCACACTTAAAGGCCTTCGCTTCAAATGTCTCTTCAGACACATTTTCACTCAGTACTTCCATGCAACACACTGTTTGCTCAAAAGAACACTAATGATACCTGGCAAGGTTGCTGTATGGAATATGCTGGTGGCATACCTGCAGCGGTAGAGGAAGCTGCTCGGGCGACGTGCCCAGGGGCGGGGCGGGGTGAGCCTCCCATAGGGGCAGGGCGAGGGCAGGACCTCTGGAGTCTGCCTGCCTCCTCCCACTCCGTTGCCCTACAGTTGGGGGGAGGCAGCAGGTGGACAGTTTGGGCAGGAGAGACAAGTGGCTCAGGTGTGCTGCAGGCCCCGCGGTGAGTGCTGCCCAGCATTTTGTCACCCCCCCTCAGTGGTGACACCCACCGCATCCCCTTCCTCTGCCCCTGCATACCTGAACACACAGGAAGAACACTTTAGACATGCTATAAAGTACCTACATGCAGTGGTGTTGCGTCCTTTATTGGTGCCTGGGGTGCACATGTGTGTGTGCACCAGACAGGCAGGGAGTGAACGAAACCTGCCGTGCCAGCCAAACCCTCACTGCTGCCAGGCTCACGGGGCTGTGCTGTTTCGCCTGGCCAGCTGCCGTTGCCCTTGGTGGCTGGGGGCATGGTGGCAAGGCCAGGCTCCAGGGCCAAGAGACCCCCAGTGATGGGCAGGGCAGGGATTCCTGCATGGGGGCGCCTGGCTCACACCACCGCAAAACTGGGTACCCAGGGCTATGGCTCCCATAGCCCTCCCCACTCTACACCTCTGCTTACGTGACAGAATGATGGAGGATGTTTAAGCTTCTCAGTCTTGGGAATCTCTCTCTCTCTCTCTCTCTCTCTCTCTCTCTCTCTCTTTGTGTTTTAATTTAGAGAGCTAGACCACATGCAGCAAATTTATGGTAACAATGAAGGCAGCTGCACAAGCAGTGTAGACATGACAGTTGCAGCAACAGGCAAAGTAGAAGAGGTCATTTTATCAGTACCAATAGGATCCAGCCCATCTTGGTCACTGAAGAAATGCTGCCATCTTGTGATTTGGTGCACCTGCAGTACAGCAATAGCTTCCTCAGTCTTAGAGTGGAGGGATTCAGGTGACTCCAGCATCAGCAGCAACTCAGAGTTATCTGTCTCCAGCAGCATACCTGAGATCTTCCCAGCCATGGAGGGGTGTAATGAGTGAATCAGAGGGTAGAGATGTTCACCAAGCCTTTGCTTCTGCTCCTGAGGAGGGGCTGCAGCCAACATGGATGTTATTAGGGGCTCCTGTCCATGGACACGGACAGCTGCTTCTCCAACCTGATGCATTGGTAGAGGTGCCATGATGGTGTCCAGGGGCTGGCCATTCCTCACAGCTGAAGTGTACTTGTACTGGGGAACACCATGAGAGAGGGCTCTTGAGGAAGATGCCCGAGTGCTGATAGTCTGGCTTCCTATGTTGGCCACTCTCTGGGCATTGGGAGATACCCTGGGAGCTTGAGTGGAAGCTTGTCTCATGGTGCTGCTCCCCCCCCCCCGCCCATTGTTTCATTCAGAGGCTTGCAAGTCAAGGTGCAGATTCACAACTCACTGGAATGTGTTTGCTTGGAAGAACAAGTGTTTGCGTAGCTTTATCCTGTGGTATACAAAGCAGCATATAGGAAGAAGATAACCTCAGCCAATGCATTCCCCTAAATGACCATTTAGAAACAGTGCTGATTTTTTT
Source organism: Podarcis erhardii (assembly GCF_964252035.2). Classification (NCBI taxonomy): domain Eukaryota; kingdom Metazoa; phylum Chordata; class Lepidosauria; order Squamata; family Lacertidae; genus Podarcis; species Podarcis erhardii. The sequence goes on from NC_138515.1 coordinate 2,344,361, forward strand.
ATGGGTGTGAAGATGGACGTGTCTGGGCTGAGGTGGGCAGTTCAGCAGGATGCCTCCTATGCCAGTACATCTCAGTGGGATTTATTGGGCAGTGGGAAGGGAACTTCTTTTCTGTATGGCCATTTGGAGATGGTCCTTGAAACCACTTTGAAAGCAACAAACCACCTTTGGTTTAATCATCATTTCCTCTAATAGCAAACTTAGCTGCTTGAGTGCCAATAGCATTGCAGCCAAAATTGGACCTCTGGGAAACAAGAGGAAGGTATTGCCATGCTTAGATGAACCCCAAGGCTTGCAGAACAGCAAAGCATTAAAAAACACTCCCTGTATGGGGCCCTTTCAACATCCCCAAGAAGGGCTGGCTGGACCCTGAACAGGTGTGAGGATACACTGCAACATTTTGTAGTTCGTAGAATCATTAGGCACACCATTGTATTTTTTTAAAAAAATATTTTTTTATTAAGATTTTAAAGGTTACAGAAAAAAAGAAGAAAAGAAAACAATCAAGGAAGAAAAAGAAAAAACAATACATATTAAAAAAAAATCAAAAAACAGAAAAAAGAAAAAAGAAATAAAAAAAGTCAAACCTTTAACTCACTTACTTACATTCACTTATTTCCTTGACTTCCTCACACTTCCCATTTTTGTATTCTAATTCAATTAAATATTCCAGCAAATCCTTCCAACTTTGTTTTTATCCTAATAATTTATCTTAACATATTATAATTTTACCTTCTCTCTTTCACCAATTCATTTTTACTTAATCCTTTATATCCTTTCTGCTAAAAACACATAATTTTTTCCCCCAACATCTTTCTAACATTCCTTAATTTTACAATATTTCTGAAGATAAACTTTAAATTTCTTCCACTCTTCTTCCACCAACTCTTCTCCTTGGTCCCGGATTCTGCCAGTCATCTCAGCTAATTCCATATAGTCCATCAGCTTCATCTGCCATTCTTCCCGGGTGGGTAAATCTTGTATTTTCCAATACTTTGCGATGAGTATTCTTGCTGCTGTTGTGGCGTACATAAAAAAAAGTTCTATCCTCCTTTCGCACCAATTGGCCGACCATGCCCAAGAGAAAGGCCTCTGGTTTCTTCTGGAAGGTATATTTAAATACCTTTTTCATTTCATTATATATCATCTCCCAAAAGGTCTTAATCTTTGGGCAACATTAGGCACACCATTGTATTCCCACTGGCCTTTGGATAGTGTTCTCGAAGCTACCAGCATGAGTTTGACCAAACTGCGGGAGGCAGTGGAAGACAGGAGTGCCTGGCGTGCTCTGGTCCATGGGGTCACGAAGAGTCGGACATGACTAAATGACTAAACAACAACAACAACAATGTGTGAGGCTATAAAATGCCTGGAGCAGGGATGGGGAACCTCTGGGCCCCCAAACATTCATGGGAGTCTCAACAACCATCAGCCTCATCCAGCATGGCCAGTGGTCAGGGATGAGGAGGGCTGGAAGCCAACAACATCTTGAGGGTCACAGATTCCCCATCCCTGGTTTATTAGTGCAGTTAGAAGTCATATAATAAATGGAAAACAACAACAATATTAATGATAATCATAATCATAATAGAATGGATTTGGTCGCACAGAGCATATAGCTGTCTATTGTTTTACATGGCTGCAAAGAGATCTCGTTAGACAATTTTTCAGCAACCTGGTGCCTTCCAGACAGTCTGTGAGTGCTAACTGGGACTCGTGGAAGCTGTAATTGAAAATGTCTGGAAGTGGAAGGCACCAGGGCTGCTGAAGGAGAAGCATGGACGGCTGCTGCTAGGAATTGTTTTCGAATGCCGGTGTTGTTCATTGCTCCATGCAGCTTTAAAGTGAAGAGGTAATTAATAAATATGGTGAAGGCTACACACACGCACACACTATAGCTTTAAAGCTATTCTTTCCCTCAAAGAATTAAGCCTGGTTCCTCTCTGCCCATGTCTCAGCTCAGTACACTAGAGGCAAAACCACCCCAAGGAACAGCAGGCAGCATCTGTCATGGGCCTCAGAATTGCCTTGTTTTACGCTTTTTACCTGCGTTTTTTACTAGGTCAGACTGTTTGGACGTGTACACACTAATCCTTTACATCATACTTATTCCCTCAAAGACTTACGGGCTCTGTAGTTGCCCGCTCATAGAGATACAGTTCCCAGCAACTCTTAATAAACTGCAGTGCCAGGAGTCTTTGAGGGAAAGAATATGCTCCGAATGTGCTCTAAAAGTGTAGCTTGTGCTCAGCTAAAGAAATAAGGGTAGTGGGGAGGAATTGGGCCCACAGATTTGCTTATCCCTCCTTCAACAAAGAAAAAAAGTGGTTGGGGAGGGAAGGCCTCCCTTATATTGCTCAGATTTGGTGGGGGATCCAGTCCTGAGGGGGTCTCATCTATCCCTGCCTCAAGTTCAGGGCTGCTGGTAAAGTCCAGAGAGGGGAGGTTTCTTGTTGGTTTTCCCAGCCGCAGGGAGGGCCACTTAGCCACACTTCCTTTTGTCCCCACTGCTTTCCCCTGGCAAAAACTGCTCTTTAGCACTCAATTGCAGCAAATGGCAATTCGGGTTTTTGTGGGATTGCCATTTGTTCTGATCTATTGCTAAAGAATGGGCTTTCCCTTGGAAATACCTCTGGGACCTGTGCTTTCTAGGCACGGCACACGCAGAAGTGTGGACAAGCCCTCGGGCTTCAAAGAGATGTGTACATCTGAAACCCAGAGGTTGGAACAAATGCTTGCTTCCTGCTCTGCTGCCTCCTTGCTGTTGGAAGAGGAAGATGCCAGCAAGACATTGTGATGCCTCAGGCAAAGGAAAAGGAGAACACTTTGAAAAGGGCTTCTGAAGACTGACAGCAAGTGGCTTGCCAGGTGCTCTCCTGCCCAGCATTTTGCAGAAGTCTTTGCAGGCACCATGGATCAGGTGGCTGGCAGGGCCTGCAAATCCCTTTTTGGCTGAGCCAAGGCTTTTGCCCCACATCTGATGACATGGGCATAGCCTGGGGGGAGGAGCTGCCCACCCTAAATCAATGAAAATAAATAAAAATCAATACAAAAGTGAGGTTCTGCTCTCCCTAACAAAAGCCTGCCCCTCCCCTAACAAAAATCCTGGCTATGCCCATGTCTGATGACATTTGTAATTGTTGATGATGATTTAATTTATACCCCACCTTTCCTCCCAAAGAGCCCAGGGTGACAAACACATCCATAACAAAACTATTTTATTATGAGTTAAACACTCTAAAAACAGTTAAAATAGTCTAAAACAAGCTACAGTTCAAACATTTGAACTTTCCCTCATCCAGGGTTGCCAGGAACCAGCCATCAAATGCCTGCGTACACAGGAATGTTTTCAAATTCTTCCTGAAAGTCAATAGGCAGGGACACCAGGCATAGGCCTTAGTCGAAATGGACTTGTAGGGCAAAATGGGGCCTACTTTTGCTGTAAACAGAAGTTCACAGGACTGTCATTCAACTTCTGCACTAGCAAAGGGGCAGTGTCTTCCACCACAACTGGTGGCCACAGGCTCACTAATGAGGCACATCACAGCCTGATTTCTGCCCAATAAGGTAGACTGACTGCTGCTACGCAGCCCTGTCTTCTAACACCTTGGCACTGCTCTCCACCTTCCCCCTGAGGTAGCTCCCTCACCCTGCCTTCTGGTAGGGCTGGCTTCACATGCTCAACAAAATGGATATGTTCCAGCAAGGCTCTTCTTACATGCCCACCTCTTCTCTAGATATGATCCTACTAATGCCTGCACTGTTTACCTGCAATTCACAACTTATTTCCTGGTCTATTTCCTGGCCCTGATTCTGTGAACACCCCACTTCCTGGTCCTTTTCTTAAGGCTGTCCTCTGAGCATGTATGATGGCAGAGACTCCAGATCCCACCCCTGATTATAGCAGCCACTTTCCAAATGCTGCCCCTGTGCCTTCCATGCAGGTGTTTAGCAAGTGAAGCCTTTGTCACATTTTGCTTCCTTGTCTGGGAAAGCTGCACTGGCTAAATGCCTGTGGGCTAGCAAAATGCCTCCCCTTTGGGCTGCCGTTGGGCACAGGCGCAAGGGCAGAGGGCAGAAAGTGGGCAAATGTGCCTCTGTGCAGTTGGCCAAAGTGAAGCCATTGACCTGCTGGGAACGGAAGTCCCCCTTCCCAGCACCCCTCCCTCATCCCCAGAGCTATCAAGCTGGCCAAACAGATTGTGAGTGCATTAGCCTGCGGCTGGCTGGCTAAGTGGCTCTGAGCAGTGGGCTTGCCATTGCTTAGACACACTTTGCCAGGCAGTGCCTGGGGAGGACGGATGAATTATTCAGACTGCATCCTTCCCGCTCCCCCCCCCCCCAGCACCACTTCTGCTCTGGGTCTGAGATACTCCCCATATTTTGAGATCCTCTAACCTCCCTCAGGGCATCCCTGGGCACATGTCCAGCCTCTTAGGTAAGGAGAAGTGGTTGGGTGTGTCGGAGTGTGCGTATGGGTGGGGTGAACGGGGGTGGGGGTGGGGAGCGTTGGGGTGGGCAGAGGGGGGTGAGGTGGCTCCTTCTCTGTCCCCTTGCCTTTCACAAGCCAGTGACTCTAGAGCGGTGAAATCAGTCGTGAATGTGCAAAATCACACCCACTCTCAGCGTGTGGTGGGGACAGAAGAGAATTAATGCCTCTAGCTGTCAAGGAGGCAGGGCCAGGAAGGTGGCGGGTGGTGAAGACAAGGGTGTGTGGTCTGGAGGAAAAGATGGCAACAGATGGCAACAGAGAAAAGGCCACCAGAAGAGGTAGGCAAAGGGGTCTCCAAAGAAGGCGGCACCTTTTTATACAGCTCCTATTTCTGTACCTTGAATGGCTGCTTCTCACAGGGAAATGTATCATACTCTGTAACATTTCTTCGATGAAAATAGGGACATTCTATTCCATAATAGGGACGCGGGTGGCGCTGTGGGTTAAACCACAGAGCCTAGGACTTGCCGATTAGAAGGTCGGTGGTTCGAATCCCTGCGACGGGGTGAGCGCCCGTTGCTCAGTCCCTGCTCCTGCCAACCTAGCAGTTTGAAAGCACATCAAGTGCAAGTAGATAAATAGGTACCACTCGGGCAGGAAGGTAAACAGCGTTTCCGTGTGCTGTTCTGGTTCGCCAGAAGCGGCTTAGTCATGCTGGCCACATGACCCGGAAGCTGTACGCCGGCTCCCTCAGCCAATAAAGCGAGATGAGCACCGCAACCCCAGAGTTGGCCACGACTGGATCTAATGGTCGGGGTCCCTTTACCTTTATTCCATAACAACAACAACAATAATGATAATAATACCCCACCCTTCTGTCTGGGTGGCCCCAGCTACTCTGGGTGGCTTCCAACATATACGAAAACGTAATAAAACATTAAACGTTTAAAAACTTCCCTAAACAGGACTGCCTTGTAGCAGGTGGAGAGTTTTTGCCCAAATCTGCATCATGTTGGGGGGGGCAACCTTCCCCTGCATGACTGGCTTGAAGCTAGAGGCACAGGAGCAAGCACTGTATGAAAACAAGGCAACCCCAGGATGGTAGACAAAACCTAAAAGAGTTGGGTGGAATGGTCTTAAGTCTCCCCCTTTACCCACAAGAAATAGATTCCACTGGTTCTCAAGGAGATCTTGGTTCATGTAGTCACACTCTCAGCATATTCTTTCTCCATATTTCCTCAAACTCTTCCCATCTCCCTGCTCTTCTGCTGGGCCCTACCCAGGACAGGCAACAAAATACAACAAATGGGGAGCTGCAGCAGATGGTAGGTGGGGGTGGGTGGCTGTGCCTCTGTGGAACTTCCTTCCCCACTCAATGCAAGTGTTAAGGACATCCTGTGTGTGTCCTCCTTCTCCATTTGGTCAGTCATTCCAGGTAAGGTGGAGGGGGTAAGTTCTAATGGAGGGGAAGAAGCTGGCGGAGAGGCTCTGGGGATGGAATGATTCTTCACATCCATGGGAGCAGCCAAGGGAAGTGGCAGATTCTCTCTACCTTGGAGGTGACTTGGAACAACTCCCAGACCCATGCTTATAAAGGTACAGGCAACAGCAGGTCTCTAGAGAAATCCTTGGACTGGAGGCAACATCTCATGGAGGACACTTTTCCTGGAAGGTGTGTGGGTGTTATCATTGGTGTTGGCCCAGAGCTTCACACCCTCCCAGTCCCTTATTTGTACTTGTTGTCTGGGGTCAGCAAACATGAGGGTTGCGCAAGACCAAGAGCCTTGGTTGGAGAAAATGATTGTCGTTCTTAAAGGAGACAGTCCTCCCATCGCAGAATATTGTGATATGTGGGGAAAAGGAACAGGTGGGATGCCACAGATTCTGTCCTGGGCCTGTTGTTGTTCATCATCTTTATAAATGACTAGGATGAAGAATGTATTGAGGGGTGCTCATCTAATTTGCAGATGACACCAAACTGGGAGGGGTAGCTAAGGCTGCAGAAGACAGAATCAGGTTTCAAGAGGACCTTAACAGATTGGGGAAATAGGCCCAAACTAACAAAATGCATTTCAGTAGAGACAAATGTAAAGTTCTACACATAGGTGGCAAGAACCAGCTGCACAAATATATGATAGGAATCAAAGGCTGTCACAATGCAAATATCTGAAAAGCACACCGGCCTTTTAAAAACACACCAGTCATGCAGGCAGTTTTATTTTCAGTTCCTTTCCTAATTATCCCTAGCATGGAATTTGCCTCTTTCAAAGTTAGTTCACTTTGGGTCAGTTATCTTGGTCAAGCGATCTACTATGATTCCAAGGTATCTTTCCTGGTCAGTCACTGCTCTATGAGCATATATGTAAATTAAGTATTTTTGCCCCATCATGCATCACTTTACAGTGGCAAGTAATTTCTGGAGTGTCTCATCTTCAGCACAGGTGTGACTGAGGATATTCATGTCTGGGCGTCTTCACCAGATGTTGCTCATAAATTCTGGCACAAAAACTTCTGGTCACAGATGCAACTCTCTCACCACACTCAAGGCACACTGCATCATCTTATAGTGAACACATAAACAAGAATGACAAGACGGACAGGTAACACATGGCTAAATATAGTTCTGAATGGGACAGATACAGCCCATTATGGTCTCTGACTTGTTATTGTCCTATTTCTTTCAACCAAAGACAGAAGACAATGTCAGCCTGTTTCAGAGATTTATGCTGAGTCGGATATTTTTACAAAAATATTTTGGAATTCTGGACATTTTCCATTTAAGGTTCAATGCCAAGTTTCTTTAAATTCCAATTATTTGCTATTAAAATGCCTGTTTCACGATTTTTCTTCTTTAGAAATAAATGTGTCCTAAAATGAAGATTTTAAAAACCCCTTTCTCGTTATTTTTAAGTGCTCTTTTGCATTCCTTCCCCACCAGTGAAAATTTCCCCTTTTTATATAGAAAAGTTCTGTTTCTAGCCTCAGGGACCTGGGATCAGCACAGGGCTGGGAGTGAAGGAGGAAGGAGGTTGGGTCTCTCTGTCTTCCCTTTTCTACCTACAGCTGAGATCTGTTCTTCACCTGCCCTTCACCACACAGGCAGCCGAAGGGGGTGGGGAACACTATGCAGGCTGCTCATGGAGCTGTCAGCTGCTCCCATTCACTGATGAAGATGCTCAGAGACGAGCAAGTGGCACCAGCTGCATCATGTGTCCTCGTCTCCCAGTGTGAAGCACCCCCTCTTCCCCTCCAGCTACTCCCAGCCATCTCTCTCCTGGCACATGCTATCACTTCAGTGCCTCATCCTTGTGCCACTACAACTGGGCGGCTATGATTGCCCCCTACTGAGTACCCAGGAGCGGGGGCAGACTTTGGTGATAAGGTGCCCAGAGCAGGGACAAAATTTAGCACATGCCCAAATACATGGGAGTAGCCAAGGTGGGGCAGGGGGGGTTCTGGACCCCTAACAAAAGCCTGCCCCCCTAACAAAAATCCTGACTATGCCCATGCCTAAATATTTCCACAATAATTCTTTTTGGCACAAGTGTTTTTCTTATGGATCTTCTCAATATGATGATTTATTTCTAGTGGGGAGGGTGGTCAGCGTTTTATACTGCCTTGCTTGCCTTTAGCTGCTTTTAGCTCAGTATAAGGTAAGCTGCTTAGAAGCCTGTTTTGGCATTAAGGGGTACAGGCAGCCCCTGCTTTGTGTTCCGGGTCATTGTGCGCGATGGCGGAGCACGCCTAAGCCTGTTTGACCCTGTTCTGCCTCCCCCCCCCCGTTCTGCCCCCTTTTCCGGCCACTTTGCTGCGATCCACACGGTCGCATGTCAATTGGATGCATGTAAATCAGTTGTTGCCTGTATTTCTGTTCATAAATAACAATGACAACATGATGAGGGAAGGGCCAGAGCTCACTGGGAACACCATCGGCCTTGCATGCCAAAAGCCACAGTTTCAGTCTCTGTGGGGTAGTGAATGCTTCCCGCAATCTGTTAGCCGCCATCCATCCTCCAACTGCCTCCAGACACTCACACAGGACCTTCACTGCCTTCACTCGTTCTGATTTGAAAGAGGTAGAGCTGGGTATCATCCGCATATTGATGGACACCCAGCCCAAACCCCCTGATGATCTTTCCCAGTGGCTACATGTAGATGTTAAAAAGCATGGGGGAGAGGACAGAACCCTGTGGCACCCCACAAGTGAGGGCCCAGGGGTCTGAACACTCATCCCCCAACACCACTTTCTGGACACGGCCCAGGAGGAAGGAGTGGAACCACTGTATAACAGTGCCCCCAGCTCCTCTAGACAGTCCAGAAGGATGTTATGGTCAATTGTATCAAAAGCCGCTGAGAGATCCAGCAGAACTAGGAAACAGCTCTCACCTTTGTCCCTAGCCCACCAGAGATCATCATCCAGCGCGACCAAGGCAGTTTCAGTCCCATGATGAGGCCTGAATCCCGATTGGAAGGGATCCAAATGGTCCGCATCCTCCAGGCATGCCTGGAGTTGTTTAGCAACCACGTGCTCAATCACCTTGCCCAAGAATGGAAGATTTTAGACTGGGTGATAGTTGGCCGTACTGGCCGGGTCTAAAGATTTTTTTTTAAGAAGCGGTTTAATGACTGCCTCTTTCAGCGGTTCTGGGAATGTTCCCTCACAGAGAGAAGCATTCACCACCCCGCAGAGCCCATCGCCCAGCCCTTCCCGGCTTGCTTTTATTAGCCACAGGATGGGCAAGGATCAAGGAGACAGGTGGTTGGTTTCACGTGTCCAAGCAGCCTGTCCACATCCACTTCAGCAAGCCCTTCACATATAGCCAAATATTTCCAGAGTGGAAATTTAACAGTGGAATTTTGCAACAAATTAACGAATAAGTTCAAAGTATTAAACAACATTTCAATAACAGTAACAGCATGTCACAGTAACACAGAGCTTTCCAAACTCTGTGTTGCGACGTGTTAGTGTGTCAGCTGCAGTGTGTAGATGTGTCGCACAAACGCTCCCTGTGCTCCTCCCAGGGCCGGAAAGGGGTTATTTTAACTTCTGGTTTGCTAGTAAAACTGAATTACTATGTTGCGAAATGATGCATGTCCAAAATGTGTGTCATCAACATGAACAGTTTGGAAAGCTCTGCAATAGCATCTCATAAAAGACAAGGAGGTTGTTTTTAAAGAGAGTTGCGCTTCTGGGGGAGGCAGGGGACATAGATCTGCACCCACTCTGGACAACTGAAGCCATACCTTTGGTGGCAGATGTGGGTTGGGGAACCTAGATCATTGCAGTGTGGCAGCGGAGAAGCAACAGGGTCCAGAGCAGTACTTAACCCGCTCCCCTCCCTCTCTTTCTCCCTGAAGCTCCCTCTCAGCTGCTTTTACCCAGACAGGGTTTCAAACACATGCTAGCCTCACAAACATAGGCCTGGAACCCTATCATCATCATCACCAGCACCATCATCATTATCAGCATCATCTTATAAAGTGCCTAAGTTCAGCATTTTCTTGTATCAGAAACTAGGTTTTTAGTAGAAAGGATATTTTACAGGACTGAGCGGGATGGGGAGTTTCTAGCTCTTAGGACATTCTAGGAATCAGAAGGAGCTGGTTAAAAAACACATGTCTAGGAGAACAAGAAGATATGGATTGTCTCATGTTGCTCCACACAAGGTGCCTTTAATGCTATTATTGCTTTACCAAAACTGGCTGCAATGCTGGCTCCCCATAAAATCCAGCAATGCCTGTCCCTGTGGGCAATTTTTTTCTATACTTTATGAGAATAAATAATGTTTGGTTTCCTTCTGCACCTGGCCTTTTACACAGTGGCTGCATATCTGCCTCTTCCTCTAAAAGCAACCTCACACCTTTAATCAAGTGTTTCCTGTTCACATATAGAGTTCCCTTAAGCTGTAGTGCTGTACACACTTACCTGGGAGTACTATTTTTCTAAAAAAAAAGAGGTGCCAGAACTCACCATGAGTGCCTCCCTTGTTCTCTTATAATGGCAATGGCACCCACCTGAGAGGTGCCAGAACTGAGTTCCTGTGAGTTCCCCCTCAAAAAAAAGGCCCTGCCTGGGAGTAAGACCCATGGAAGTCAGGGAAAGATAGTTCTAGGTGGAAATGCATGGGGGGGGGGGGTCAGTTTTCATTTCCTGCTTTTTCCATAGAATAAATGAAGTTATACAGTTCAGAGGCAACCTTCTTGGGCTGAAAAGATAAGTCATGGTTTGCTGGTCTGGGAGTACTCTGAGTGTGTTTGTACACCCCCTTCCCAAACCTCCCCTCACATTATTAGTTTCAGTACCAATATTGTGACTTTAATTCTTCTTCTTCTTCTTCTTCTTCTTCTTCTTCTTCTTCTTCTTCTTCTTCTTCTCCTTCTCCTTCTCCTTCTCCTTCTCCTTCTCCTTCTCCTTCTCCTTCTCCTTCTTCTTCTCTTGGTTCTTGTTCTTGGTTCCAGTAAGTCAAAATTAAACACAAGTTCCCTTTTCTGGATGCAAAAGGAAGCTTTGGTTTAAAGGAGCCTTGAAATCAGCACAGAAGCTGGGCATGCAATGGAACAAGGGGGGAAATAAGTAAAAAAAAAATTTTTTTATAATTCTCGGTTGGCTATGACATCAATGACTCACATTGAATGTACTGACATGTAGAAAGGACTCTATGAACTGAAAACCCCATCCATTTTAGAATTCCTGTGGAGAAATTGTACAGTAGTTTATATGAGCCTTCTTTTCTTTAGTTTCAATAAAGGAAGGTTTCCTGTTCAAATCCTGATTTGCATGTGTTTCACTGACTGCACCCACATACAGGCACACCTAGACAACTGGCTGCTGTTTTTCAGCAAAATATTTTACTCAGAAGGGTAAGGGTGCCACTTCCAATGCTGAGGCTATGCCTGCTTTTAGACCCAGGCCTGGACTTTCAGTTGCAACCCAGAGATTCACACTGCTTTCTTTAAAACTACTAATTAAGAGTCTGTTACAAGGTCCTCTTCAACATGGGTTGCTTCTCCCATTCATTTCTTCCTTGATCCTCTTTTCTGTCCCCTTCCCACATTTGCTGGCTGGCAGGTCTGTTTACTACAGAAGATCATAGAATTGTAGAATTATAGAGTTGGAAGAGACCCCAAGAGTCATCATCCAACCCCCTGCAATGCAGGAATCTCAGCTGAAGCATCCATGAGAGATCGTACAAGTATGGGAGGGGTTGGTTTTCCCTTCACAGAGACACAGTTCCCGGCACACTCCACAAACTTCAGGATTCTTTGGAAGAGAACCATGTATGTTGACTGTGCTTAAATGTATAGTCTATGTGGATCTGCCCCCAAAGGACCAGGGAGGGGAGGAAACTCTGGCAGAGGCCCAGATCCCACTTAATGGTTTGTTTCAGGGGCCACTCCATTTGAGTCAGAAGACCAAAATTGCATTTCCAATTCCCCTCGTCAGTATGTCTCAGTCCACTAGCGAGGGCTTGTTAGTTTCAGTGGAACTCAGGCAAGAAAAACTGCCTTGGGGATTGTGCCCCTTGGATCTCTGCCTTCCACCCCTCTGCCACACTTAATAGCACCCAATATCCGAAAGCTGTCTCTGCCTGCTTCTTTGAGCATTCTGACACACTGGGAACTGTTAAAGCTGAGGAAGTGACAAACCAAAACCAGCCAGTTTCTGGAGAGGAAGTCACTGGTCTATCAGGGCCTCTTCCTTTTCAGTAATTTTGATTTCTTTATTGATTAGGCACTATGAAAGACAGTTTAAATAAAGATTAGAGTGGAATGGAAATATCACTATATGAAGATGTATGTTTTGCCTTTTAGGGTTGTCAAACTGGCCTCACTCTGATGCCTTTAATGATGTGTTCTGATATGCAGGGAAAGCTTCCTCCATCACTTCATAATCCTACCCCAAAAAGCTTAACTAGCTGTATTTTTGTGTGCCTGATGGCTGCTGTTAAAAGCAGAGGAGCAGGAACAGAGGGAGGGAAGAGAACACAGTGGTCATGCTGTTCAACAGGGCTGGTGCAGGAAGGTGCCCCAGTGAATTTTTGCCCCTTAGCCCTGTAGATCACATCCACACCGTACATTTAAAGCACATTTATATCACTTCAACCATCAGGGCTTCCTGCAAAAGGCTCCAGGGAATTGTAGTTTACCCTCACAGAGCTACAGTTCCCAGCACCCTTAACAAAGTTCAGTTCCCGGGATTCTTGTGGTGAAGCTATGTGATCTAAATGGGCATTCAGTGTATGGTGCGGATGTCTGTGCCTCCTATGAAATCGCAGCGTCGCAAACTGCTCCCATGCAAACGGTTGCTGATCTGAGTTGTTTCCAAAACTTCTTTATTACAATAAGCCCTTTGAAACTGAGTGGTGAACCGACGCCATGTGACCATCTCCTTCGTGTCAGCTATAGAGACGCCTTGGAGAAAACAGGCAGATTCCCAGGGCATTAGGAAACCAAGAAGTCTGTCCAAGGAGTCCCAGTCCAGAATCTGCAATGGTCCTGCAAATTACATGCTGGGATTTTTAAAAATATAAACCAGCAGCACCCCAGATTTTGCCTCCATTTTAGTTCCTACCATTTGTGGGGATGAAGCCAGGTCCTGTACTATTTTGCAAGATTTTAAAAAAAATATTATTTGCAGATTTAACAAAGAAAAAAGAGGGAGGAAAGTAAAGGCATTTTTAAATTTAAAAAATGGTATATAAATAATACTAAAGAGTAAAAAAATAAAGCTGACAGGTCACAATCTGAATACAATAACCACACAGTACATGCATCTTAAGTTAAATATATATGTAAGCCCCTCAAATGTCCAGATAGGTATCCACACAAAACTAACCTGAAATATGTTCACGAGGTCCTCAGACCATTGTGTAATAGACTGTGGGTATTTTTGCAAAATTATATGATAAAAGTGTATTATATGATCAAAGTGTTCATGCTGCATCATGCGACAAAACATAAAAATTCTGTCCACTTTTGAATATAACATGCCATTTACATGTCAGCTGTTGAATATGGAGATCCAATACAATTAGATGTCAAAATGTGAAGTCAAATAAACAAAGACTTATATCAGCTGGTTACTCAACAACATTCACAGAGGAGAAATCTTAGGATGATTTTTTTTTAAAAGCAAATTAAATTTCAGTTCTGTTTTCAGGGATAAGACTTAGGAAGTGTGTGTTTCTTTGAAGCCAACTTTGATGGATTTAGGAGGACAAACAGACAAACAGTTTATACTTGGGGTAGGACTAGAATTAGATTAAAGAATATGGTTGCAGTCTTGTCCACATTTAGGGCACCTAACCTAAACCAGATGGTCTGGTTTATCTGCAAAATGTCTGGACTTTGTTGAACATCCATTCTGATTTGTTTGTGGGGCGGCTACATGAGCAGCATTCATCCTGTTTTCTTTCTGGGATGTTTATACATCTTTCCCATTCGCCATTTGTTCATCCCACACTTTTCAGTGGATATCCCAGCTGCTTTCCTCACCACGAAAAGCTCACTTATTTTTTTTTAAAAGTGGATTTGTTATATTAATAGAACTTTAAAGGTAAAGATAAAGGGACCCCTGACCATTAGGTCCAGTCATGGCCGACTCGGGTTGCGGCACTCATCTTGCTTTACTGGCCGAGGGAGCCGGCATACAGCTTCCGGGTCATGTGGCCAGCATGACTAAGCCGCTTCTGGCGAACCAGAGCAGCGCATGGAAACGTCGTTTACCTTCCCGCTATAAAGCGGTACCTATTTATCTACTTGCACTTTTTGTGCTTTCAAACTGCTAGGTGGGCAGGAGCAGGGACTGAGCAACGGGAGCTCACCCCGTAGTGAGGATTCAAACCACCGACCTTCTGATCCTAGGCTCTGTGGTTTAACCCACAGCACCCCCATGTCCCTTTAGAACTTTAATCCACATTAATTGCACAAACCTAAATTTTTAATATGTGTTTGAATCCCTCCCATAAAATAATGATGGCCAGCAGGTACTCTTACTTGAGGGTAAGCCACATTGAGAACTTATTTTTGAATAACCACCAATGGGATTGGGCTGTATAATGCCAAGCGGCTTGCGCACTTTTCACTATGGTATTTTATTATCATAAATCGCTTTGGGACTTATTGTTGTGGGGAGCAGGACATACATCTGATCTGATTAACCACCTGCCCTCCTGGTGGCATATGAAGCTGGGGGGGTGGGGAAAAGGGGGGGGGTCCCAGGTTTGGCAAAGCCAGTCTGACTTTGCAAGCAGGGGAGAAGTATGTCTGGGGAGGAGGTTGTGAAACATCCCCGTGTTTCCCCACGAAGCCTTGTGAGGTTCAAGAGGATGCTGGCTGAGGGGCGGCATGCCTGTGTCTGCGGAGGACCTTTGGCTCAGCTTGGCACTTCCTGTCAAAAGGATCTCAGAGAGAAGGGCTGAGAAAGTGAATGTTGCTACAGAAGGTCCCAGAGAGCTTTTGCCAGTTATGGAAAGCCCTTTTGGACTAGATCTGAGCCTTGGCTGTGAGTCCCAGAAGACCAGCTCTCTGCCCTGCAGCCTTTCCCCACCAGGCCTGGGAGGGCGGGGCCTGGACTGACTCCTGCTACAAAAGCAGAGGCCAGAGACCATCTTGGCTGCCTCTCAGGTCATCAAGCCTGAGCTTCCACTTAAACATTTAAGATAATTTGTTTTGTTAACTTGGCTGCCTTAAATGTGGATTCTGCAGTTGACATCCTCTGCAAAGTTTTATTTTGAAATATTTAAGATAATATTTAGTTTCCAGTTAATTATGTTGCTTTGAATGTATACTTTATATTCGACTTTCTTCTGTAATTTATTCTTCTGAACCGCTTTGAGATTCTCCCCCCCTCTAAAAATACAAATCAGTATAGAAATGAAATGAATAAAAACAAATAAAAGTGAATAAATTCCCTTCTGAGGAAACTCCCAAGGGTCCCTTTCCGTGGGCGTGGCCAGAACAAGAAATGGGTGGAGCAACACATGCAAATGTTCCCTTTGTAC
The DNA here is from genome assembly GCF_964252035.2 of Podarcis erhardii. Classification (NCBI taxonomy): domain Eukaryota; kingdom Metazoa; phylum Chordata; class Lepidosauria; order Squamata; family Lacertidae; genus Podarcis; species Podarcis erhardii. The sequence goes on from NC_138515.1 coordinate 2,359,796, forward strand.
AATGTGCTGGACACGTTCCTCACCCCTGCTTTAGCTGTGGATCAATTGTCTGTAAAAGGAAGCCCTAAGAAAAGGGGTTGGACAAGATGGCTTCTAAGGCTCCGAGCTCTGAAATGCTCTGCTTCTATATTTGCCCCAGGGTTTTGGCTCGTGCTGTGCATGTAGCCACTTGTGGGAGGAAAAGGGTCTTGAGCCACTCCTAGATCTGAAACAACTGCCTGGAATTTGATTTAAGAACCAACCAACCAGCGGGGATGTGTGTGTGCTGAGGAGCCGGCGGCCTTCCAGATGTTGCCAGGCTGCCACTCCCATCCCTCGCTGACTATTGGCCATGCTGGCTGGGTGCTGTAGCCCAACCACTCCTGGAGGGCCAGAGCTTTCCCCACCCCTGTTTTGGTCTATGATTCCTCAGGTGTGGACAGAACAAAGATACCACCACATTCCTCTGGGATGAGCCGTCCTGCGCCCTCCTGCCCTGCAAGCCTCCTGCGGTGCTGTGGATCTTCACAGTTCATTTGCTTGCCCTGCGAAAGCTCCTGCCCTGGGGAAGCCCTTTGGCCCCACTGCTCATCAGGTCGCCTCACCTAAAGCCTGTGTCCAGCCCCGGAGTCTCCTGCGTCTCCTGTTCATCTCTCTTCGTTTCCGATCCCAGGTGCGGCAGGTGCTGGAGTGGCCTGGCGCCACCTGTAGCTGCTCCTCCTCATCCTATGCTTTCCTCATCTCTGTTGCTGGAGAGCTCCAGGCGCTTGCTTTTTCTGCTTCGTCTTCCTCCTCCTCTCCTGCCTCCTCCATCCTTCACCACGCTGCTTTGCACATCGAAAGCCTACAGGCGCCAGGATCCATTTCTCTGCCTGCTCCCTGGCCTATCAGATACAGAGGAGCCAAGCTGGCATGAGGAAGGGCAGGAAGGTGGCGCGGCTCCGTCCTGTGGCTGCGTTCCGCCACAGCCATTCGGCCCGCCGGCCACTTTGGCAGCCAGAGAAAGGCCAGACCCTTTTTGGCTCTGAAATCGCAGCACCCGGCACCCCTCGAATCTGGGTTGGTTGTGGTCCCTCCAGGGAAGCCAGGGGTCCTTTATGCCAACTTGTACCCCCTTAACCATATCTCCCTTAGCACCTTCTTAATCAAGACACCCCGCTCTTAAGATTTGCCGAAAGCTCTCCCTTCGAAACTCCTCATTTCTGAGTCTTTGGGACGTTTATTAAGAAACGTTTTGCCTTTGTCAACTCTCACACGTACACAAAGGTGGCACCAAAAGGGCACTCTCTAAAAGTGTGTGTATGAGGGCGGAGGACGGGGGGGGGGGGAGAGAGACTGGAAGATGTGGGGCTTGTGACCTTCAAATAGCTCTTCCAAATCCCGTTTTGAGGCTCCTAAATTCCTTCCCTCTCCCACGAGCCCAGCTCAGGAGAAGGTCTTGGCTACATTTATCTATATATCAATTAAAAACATGTCTCTCTGTGCGTATCCCACCCTACTACTTCGTTGCTGCACCGTCTCCTCCTCCAAGATGCGAGCAGAAAGCCAAAGATTTTTGGATGCCGTTGCTGGCATCCCTGCTGCGGCCCGTTTTCCTCTCCCCCCCCCCCAGGCTCGCGGGCGGGGGAGGGACCCAGGCGTCCGGCGCCAGACCCTTGAGGTGCAACCCACCCGCTGGGGCACCCCCTCCTCCCGTCCAAGCGGAGGAAGAAAAGTGGAGAAGGAGAGGCTGCGCTCATTCTCCCCCCACCAGTCCGCCCCACCCCAACTCTCCTTAGCGCAGGGCCGGGAGTGGAGGGGGGCACTCCCTTCTCCCCCCCCCCGCCCCAGCCGATGCCTACCTTATCCCCCCCTCCCCGTCCAGCTTTGGGGCCCAACCAGAGCCCGGGAAGGAGGGGAGGAGGGCGGAGGGAGGGGGCAGGGCGGGGCGGGGAGGGAGGGGACTCTCGCCGCCGCCGCCGATTATGTCACATCGATCGGGCTCTGCAGCAGGAGCAGCAGGAGTCGGCGAGGCGGCGGCTGCGGGGCGAGCGCAGGGACGGGCGCGGCTCAGGTAGGAGGCCGGAGGGGCTGCCGCAGGGACCCCCTCCCCGGCCTCGGCAGGAGCCTCGGGGTTGGGGGAGAGGATGGGTCCCCTCGCTGGGAGGGCTGTCCCTCCTCCCGCCTTTGTCAGGATCTGGAGGTGGGGGGGGCTCTTCTAAATTTGGGGTATAAAGGAGACCTGAGGGGTTCCTCAGTGGAACACGCACAGCCCGGTTAGAAGAAATAGGTTGGTGCAGCCCGCCCGCCCCCTCCCCGCCCTCGATGCGCATCTGTCTCTAGGAGAAGTTGCGGGGCGTGTGGTGGGGGCTGTGGGTCAGGAGGACTGAATGTGTGTCCGTGGGGCTAGGCTCCAGGGGAGGGAATCGGGGAAGAAGGGGCCGAGAAGGGGAGACCCTCCGGGTGCAGGGAAAGGGACCCCTCTTGCGGGGAGGGTGCATGGGAATGTAAGGGCCAAGAGATGTGCTGGAGAAGATGGCGGGGGCCGGGGGGGGGCCAAAATCTCTAGGTGCAAGCCATCTTTAGCTCTTTCCTCTCAGAGGAAGATGTATGGGGGTCTTTTGGGGGGCAGTAATAAGGGGTGTGTGAGAGAAGAGGCGGGAGGGAGGGAGGCAGCAGGGCCCCTTGAGTGTGAGAATATGTGCCAGGGATGGGGATGTGTCAGGGAAACAGATGTGTGCACCATTGTATGCCAGGATGAGGGCTTGCATGAGGAAGGGGAGTATTCCAGGAGTGGAAGCCGAGGCAAGGTTGTCTTCAGAATGAGTTGTGTGCGCTAGAAGGGTTGTGACAAGACGGGGGGGTGTGTGTGTGAGAGAGAGAGAGAGGGAGGGAGCTGGGTGTGTGGGTAGGGAGGAAGGGTAGCAGAATGGTGTCTGATGATGAGTCTCTCCTGTGTACATCTGCGCTAAGGAGGCTAGAGCATGTGCCTGTATGTGGGGGAAAGGGCACGCTGTGGACCTTGGTGTGTGAGAAGGGGAAGCATTGTGTGCTGGCAAGGATGCTGTGGGAATCGCGGGCAGCTTGTGGGCGAAGATGTTGAATTATGGTTGGAGGGGGAGAGGGAGGGAGAGTAGTGAAAGGGTGTGGCAGCTGGATCTGGGCCTAAATCAGAAGGCTCTACCATTCCTGTCCTCGGTGGAGGACCAGCATGACCATTACGCAGTGTGAGATGGTCTGCCTCAGGCGGCAGGTTTTGGGCAGTGGCCATTAAAGAGCAGCAAGTAGTTAATTATTTAATGTATCATATATATATTTAAATTGTTGGTGGGAGGCAGGGTACCATTTGGACTGCTGCTTCACGCAACACATCTTTTTCAATTATTTCTGCATCCATGGAAGGCAAGATGGGAGCTCTTTAAAACTACAGTTTGCATGTGTCTGAGAGGAGGTATCAGACTGTTGTGTGTGGGAAGTAGTTACTCGGAGCATCGCTCTGTTTTGGAGGCGTTGTACAAGGTTGTGCTATTCTGGAAGAATTTGTAAATAGCACTGGGAGGCAGGAATGAAATCATTGTGAGTAAGGACTGGAAGATGGCACTGGAAGATGGGTACTGTGATGGCACTGGAAGATGGGTACTGGTTGTGCATGTGTGTACAGGTTGTGGGTTGCACATGCAGAGCTTGAAATGCGCGTGTGAGTTGGCTATATGTGAATAACAGAATTTTGCAGGTGAGAAGGAATGTTGATTGCATGGGGTATGTGTGTGAGAGAGGGGGGGCTGTGTTGTGTTGTGCAGAATAGGGAGGGGCAGTGGGGAGGGCTTGGGGTTTTGTGCATATGGTGTTGCTGCTGTGTCTCTCTCGGGGGGGGGGGCAGTGCTGGCAATGGACATGAGCCAGAGGTCCACAATCTTTTGACAGTTTATATGTCTATGAAAATCTGCTTTGCAGGCATGTGCAACAGGGTAATGTCACAACGTGTGTGTGTGTGTGTGAATGTGAATGATTGGTGGGTTTCTAGGTCTTCTCAAAGGGTTTGGTGTAAGTCGGTTGATGGATTCATGGCTATTGAAACATAATACTGGTGTGTGTGTGATGAGTGCGTTATGCAGACCTAAGTGTGCAGTCAGTTGTGTGTGGAGGAGAGACAGGTTGTGTGTAAAGGGAAAAAAGGGTTGTATGTGCCTCTCTTATTGTGCTGTGCAGATATGGTGGGTGGTGGCATGTGCACAGCCCAGGCCTGCAGTGCTTGCATGGTGCCTTTGTGGAGGTGTTTCCTAGAAGTAAAGAATTTCCAGGATGTGTTCTTGTGCCAATCTGGCACCCACTAGATGTTTTGAACTGCAACTCCCATCAGCCCCAAAACATCAGTGTGTGTGTGTGTGTGAGAGAGAGAGAGAGAGAGAAAAAATCTGCTGTGCTTTGCATGCACGGAGTGTTTGAGTGGGATCAACCGCTCTCCTAGGCTCAGTCCTAAAAGCTGTAGGGTGAGGCTGGCATCCTTCAGATGTGAGGACACCTGGAGCAATATCAAATGAAGAGAACACCTCACTGCCTGCATCTGCCTTACCCCCCCCCCCGGCTGCCAGGTCAGAGGCTTCAAATGAGCCCAGGCCCCTCTCTGTTTAAAAGTGAACTGCTGCACACAACAGAGAGTCGGGTGCTGGTGGTTTGCACAGGTCTGTGCCCATGTGTGATGATTTGCTGCTAACTTCAGGCTGTATTTCCTGGGCTGGGTGGGGCTTGTTTTCCTATGCTTAGATCATAGCAGTTTTGCATGTACACACACACACACACACACACACACACATTTTCATGCCACAGGCTTGCTGAGATTGATGAAGTGTCTGTGGACTTGATGGCAGGTTGTGTGTGCATGGGCAAAAGCCAAGGCTCAGCTTGTATCTGGCTCCTTCTTCTGCCCCCCCCTAACCATATGAGCCAACTCCTAGGGGCCAAGGTCCTTCCCCCCCCCAATAAAATATTTGAGGGGGCCAGCCTCCCCCCCAGGTTGATGGGCATTGCCATTCAAATGGTGTGCTCATGCCTTGTCTTGTGGTCTGTTATGTGAGGTGGGGCTTACATCCCCCCCCCAATACTTTATTCAAGGAGGCACCCCTGCCCCCAGTGTGGGAATCAGAGCAGAGCTGCCAGGGCTCAGCCCCAGAATCTGTTTTCAGAACCCATTAATTTGATGACAAACCAGCAATTGAAAAACTGACTGTTTTGAACATGTGCACCGAATCATTTACATTTATTTAACAGAGGTAAATAAAAAAGTTGCATTTAGGAGGTGCAACTGTCTAAACAAGCTGTTGTTTAGGAAAGCAAGCACTGCTCACTCATTCAGAGAACAGGGTATTGCCAGTTCACCATCACCATCATCTTGGGGGGCAAAACTACACTGACCAATCCAGGCACACATCCTCTTCCTCTTGCCCCATCTAGGGGAGCAAAATCCCAGGAAGCCTTCACCAAGCTGAAATCTTCCAGTTGCTTTGGACTACAAGTCCCATCCACCTGGGGGCACCAGGTTGGCAAAGGCTGATTCTGAGAGAGGAAGGCATTAAAGTTTCTCCCCTCTCAATTTGATCAGCTTTTATATATAGCAAAAAAGCAGAGATCAGGAAGACTCCCCTCTCCCTCTTAATCACCTTGAATTCTCCTTCGATTCCAATAAGGGGGAAATAATTTCTGAGCTTAAATGGGGATATGCCCTTGCCAGGGAGAAATCTCTTACTGGGAAATGCAACCCAGAATATTCACAGCAGAAGTCTAATATTTTGGGCTGAACACCTGCTGACCAAGAAATCCTCTGAGCTGGAAAACAGCATTTGTGAACACTCCAATCCTTGGATTTCTACCAGACACAGCACAACCACAGCCAATTAAACACACACACACCGGACATAAATCCTCCTGCAATCAAGTGAGTAGTTAAGAAAATGAATGAAAATCAATGGCATTTTCTGCCCTGAAAGATGAGGGTCCTGAGATCCCCCAAATGTTGGGCAGATCAGCATGAATAGGCATCATATCCTGGGAAGTTAAATAACCCCAAATCTCAGCTGGAACAAATCTGATTTTGATTTTATGGCAGTCAGAAGATGGGGAGGGAAAACATTTTGCCATCCAATTCCCCCCCCCCCGTCCCTTTTTTGGCAGACTGCAATACTGTTTTGCTGTCTGTCTGGCTCTTTATTAGGGAGAGATGCTATTTAATTATCACTTTCAATAACAAGAGGGAGTATTAACATTGAAGCACATAATTCCGGTATCTGGGTAATTGCTCTTGAATTTCTGTTAAGGAAAAAACACCCTTATTTACAATATCCTGGGCATCTATGTAGGTTAAGGCCCCAAACGTCATCTATTTCCCCAGTTTCCTTTCCTTTTCCTGGCTCCAAAGCCTGATGCTAAAGCAGACCACCCAAGGAAAGCCCAGGAGTTCCCCACATCAAGGATATATGTACAAATCAACCCCCCTCCCATGAACAAAGTCCAGTTTAATAAATAACACTGTCCTCCTCACAGCATGGCTATGGTTTTCTGCAGCGCTTTCCATTCACTTCCATGGGACTTCTGCAGGAGAATATCCCCTGGGGGTGTGCGCCCTACCTAGGTCAGGAGCTTGATTCCCAACCTTTCCTTAATGATTAAAAAATCCCCCTTCCCGGAGCTGTGGAGGATAACCCTGGATGCCCCCAGCCTGCCTCTCCCCCCCTCCCCGCCCTGACAAGGAGGTGATGGGTGGGGGGGGAGGGGGGAGAGGGGCAGCAGGTGGCAATTGATTTACGGGAGGAATCTGTCTGAGGCAGGAGCTGCGTGGTGGGGAGAGGGACGGATAGCGGCATGTTGCCCAGGCAACGAGGAATTATGGTCTGGCATGTTCCTCATCAATCCACCTTGTCAATAGAGCTGGTGGCAGGATAGAGAGGAATACCAAGGCCGGCTCTGCCCAGCTGCACGGATGCCCTCGGCCCTGACCCAAAACCCTCCCTGCTGTCTGATCTGCCCCCTCCTCCCCACAGGTTTGACAAATGCCCCACACTCTTCTCCTTCTTGCCACCCAGCTCTCTCACCTCTTCCATCCACATTAGAGCCCAACGATCTCTCTTTCCTGCCTTTTTCATGAAAAGCTCTTTGTTCCTGGGATTCTCTCTCTGTCTCTCTCCTGCTTTGTCCCCAGCCTTCTGCTTCTCAGCGCAGCAGGAGTGGAGACTGAGAGTGGAGACTTTAGGGCTTTGTTTGGGGTAGGGAGAGGGAAGGAGGAGGCTGGGGTTCTTGGCACCTGCAGCTACCTCAGGGCCTGGGGGTTTCATCCAGAACTGCTGCTGCTGCCTGGTGCAGCCGCTGTACCCCCAGTTCCCTTGCCGCACCCAGGGCTGCACCTGCACGTCCATCCCTGTAACCAGACCCATAGTGACTCATCTCCCTGCATCTCTTTTTCATCTTGCTGTATTTGCCTGCCTAGAGTCTCTCTCTCTGTGTGTGTCCTGCTGCCCCCACTCAGCACCTGCAGGAATAAACTCAGAGGATGGGATGGGGAAAGAAAGAGCTGGATTCTCAGTCTCTTCCCCCTCTGGTGTTCCCCAAAGTCCCTCGCTCATATTGTATATAAAAGAGATGTTTCCAAACAAGCCAATTTCTTCTGACCTACCACCACAAGGCCTTGCTAGAGGAGTGTGGACTTTTGTTCCAGCTTCCAGGGGATGGCGGACCCCAGGTGTCTGGGTGCCCAGTCCTCTCTGTAGTGTGATGATGTGGGAAGGGCCCTTTCTCCTCAAAGGCTGGACCACTGACTTGCCAGCAGACCAAAGGGGCTTCAGAGAAGATAGCTGGAAACACAGAGCTGAAAACCCTGCCACCATTGTAAATAGCCAGTTGCTTGGTCACCTCTGGCAATTAAGTGCTGCAATAAAGGTGATGAAGTCAGGAAGCTTAGATCACTGAAAGAGAGCTGGCTAGGCTACTCACCAGCTCCAGGTGACTCACACAGTAGGGGCAAGGGGCTAGCAAAAATGTATGTGAGGCTCTTGTCTAATTTGTAAAGCTGATCTCTGCCTTGAGAAAAAGCAAGGTTTCCACATCCTACAGGACAAATCCAACCCATAGGCTACAATGCACTGGGAAGGTCTCTGGCTGAGGTAACACTGAAATATAGAAGATCCACAGTCTTAGCAGCTTCCATTCATGCCAGTGAACTTTACACCCCATATTAATTAGCAGAGGTGTCTAGTGTTGGTGCCATCTGGAATTAATAACTGTTGAGACACCAACATGTTTTCAACTTGCTTCTAACCCTGAGCGAAAGCCATTCAACCAAATTATCCTGAGATTTCTTACTGAATGTAACGTTTGCACACCACTCTCCACATCCTGCCTCTCCTTGTGGCAATCCCCAGTCCTCCAGAGGAGGTGGGGCAGAGACTCAGGGTTAGCTCAGGTTACTTGCTATCCTACTCAAATATCAAATTTGCCCCCAGTAAAGCTGTTAAGTGTAGACTTTGGGGCCACAATCTGGGGCCTCACAGCCAAGTGCCTTGATGAGAGTGTTAGCAAGCCTCACTGGGCATTGCCCACCATCTAAAATTTCTCCAGAAATGTCTCTGAACCTTGGTGGAGCTCCAAGGTTTCTGGGCAAATAAAAATGGCCAGTGGTTGGAGCCTGGCTTTGCTTTCCAGCATATATCACCCAAAGGGTTACAAAAAGTAAGCGGGCAGGGGCAGAGACCCAGCCCTCTAAAGGGGGTTTTATAGGACAGCAATGGCAGCTGCAGGGAGGGAGTATTCAGGGCTGGGGAGGGGGAAGCTGAGCATGGGACTCTGGGTCCAGTGTTAGAAACTCAGATATATAATCTAATCGTCAAAGGGCACCTTAAGTGTAGGTTACAGGCACCAGAATGGAATGTCTAGGTGCCTTTTTTGCAGTGGAATTTATTTTTATTATTAATTTCATTTCTATACTGCTTTATATTTTAAAGGTGGAAAAAATCTCAAAGCAGTTCACAACACATTAAAACGTCAAATAAAACAATCCATAATAAAACAAATTCAAGCTTCAAGGAAAGTATTTCAGATCCTTCCCTAAGTGACATTTTGCTTTCCCCCGTCATCAGCCTGGCATCCCGAGATCTCCAGGTGGCCTCAGTTGGACCTGCGCCAATCACAAAATGCACCTGGTGCCTGGCTGATTTCTAACACGGCACAGGAGGGCTGCCTCCAACCTCTTGGCACCTTTGTCACCTTCTCCTGCCTCCACAACTAGGAGTGTCAGTTGTGTTGCCTTTTGAAGCATCTTCCCGACTCGTAAGTTCCACCAAAGTGAACGAAGGCAGTGCAGTTGCATATGTGTGTGGTGACGATGACAACACACCTTCCCTTGCTCTGAGGAGTGACAGGGTCTGGGTTTGGCAGAGACATCACACTCCCACTTTTCAGGTTTCTTTCTTTCTTTTGCTTGTTCATGGCAAATGGAGACTTTCTGAGCCACGCGTCTGTACGGAGCGAAGGAAGAAGGCTGCAGTCTGAGAAGCTATTGCCTGTTTTTTGCTTTTGTTTCCTCTCTTGGCTTGGTTGGGCAAAAGTTCATTGTTTTCAGCTTGCAATGGGTAACAGGGCTGCTGGTATTCCACGCAGTATGTCACACTTGCTTCTTTGGGGTGGGGGTGGGGGCTGTTACATTGAAGGAGACAGGCTATTTCGGAGTCCTGGGGAGATGGCACCTTGCAGGAGGTCTCCTTTGCTTGTCTACTGGATGTTAATTCACCTGGGGGAAGATCACCTGTCACAACCATTTAGGGTTGTTAATGAGTGTAATGAGTGAGATTGAATGCAAGTAGGCTGAGAGGAGCAAGTGTTTAACCTGAAAGGTTTTCTGGCTGGGTACATACCACACATGTTAAAACACACGGCTCCCCCTCTCCCAAGCAGAGTCCTGTGAACTGTGGTTTACCCGTCACAGAACTGCAATTCCCAGCACCCTTAAACTACACTTAGACTCATAGAATTGTAGAATTGTAGAGCTGGAAGGGATCCCGAGCATAGCTATCAACATTTTCCTTTTTTAAAGGGAAATTCCCTTATTCCGAATGGGATTCCTCGGAGGAAAAGGGAAAAGTTGACAGGTATGATCCCGAGGGTCATCTAGTCCAATCCTTGCCATGCAGGAATCTCAACTAGATCATACATGACAGATGGCCACCCAACCTCTGCATTAAAACCTCCAAGGAAGAAGAGTCCAACTCTTGTCGTTGGAGTCCGTTTTGCTGTCAAATAGCTCTTCCTGATGTTTAGTCAGAATCTATTTTCTTGTAACTTGAAGCCATTGATTTGGGTTCTACCCTCCACGGCAGGAGAAATAACAATAACAACAGCAACAACAAGCTTGCTCCATCCTTCATGTGACAGCCCTTTTGATATCTGAAGATGGCTATCATATTTCCGCTCATTCTCCTCTTTTACAGGCTAAACATACCCAGCTCCTTCAGCTGTTCTTTATAAGGCTTCATTTACTTTATCATTTCGGTCTCTCTCCTCTGCAAATGTTCTGGCTTGTCGATATCCTTCTTAAATTGTGATGCCCAGAACTGGACACAGTACCCCAAGTGTGGTCTGACAAGGGCAGAATAGAGCAGGGCTATTATTTCCTTTGATCTGGATACTAGACTTGGGTTGATGCAGCCTAGAATAGCATTAGCTTTTTTTATTGCTGCATCACACTGTTGACTCATGTTCAGCTTGTGGTCTACTAAGACCCCTAGGTCTTTTCCACATTCACTACTGGCAAGCCAGGTGTCCCCCATCTTATATTTGTGCAGCTGGTTCTTGCCTAAGGATTCTTTCCCAGGATTCTTTGTGGGGAAATTGTATGCTTGAAACATGCTTTAAAAGGTAAAGTGTGTACACAGCCTCTACCGTGTCACATGTTTCCTCTTTGCCACTCTGAGCAGCCCCTCCTACCTTGGTGGGCCCAGAGCCAAGATGCGGCTGGACTGGCAAGAGAGGAAGGCCTTTGCACTTCCCTCTCTTTGGCTTTATGCTCTGTGAAACAGACTTGTTCTGCGGGCTCTTGCAGTCATCCTGCAGCCTTAGCTGCCATCACTCCTCTGGAATCTGGGTCCCAAACAATCAGCGCCTTGTTGTGCACTTGCTGTGTGTTGTCAACAGGATGGCTCGGCTGCCCCCAAGTTTCCGCTGCCTCGCCCTCAGCCTGACCCATCCTCAGGGCATCATGGCTACAATCGGGGACTTGATTGAGGCCCCAAGCAGAGCTAGTGGGACCCATAGCATTGATGGATCATTGGGGTTGTGGTGAGCTGGGCAGGGGCAGCAGGAATGGTGGGGCACCAGCAAAGCAGGGCAACGGGGAGGTGGCACAGGGAAGAACCCTGCCTCTGCCTCTCCAGGTCTTCCAGCTGCATGAATCAGCCTGTTCCAAGAAGGAGGAGGCCCACATGAAATCCTTTTCCCAGCAATGGGAATGACCCAGTCCAAGACTCCTGCTGGGCTGCAGCCCAATGACACCAAGCCAGAATGTTTTGCAAATGAGTTGCAAAAGCACAGGCATGATTTCTAGAAAAGTCTCATGTCTGTCTTTGGGTCTTCAGGGCCAGAGTAATATGTGATCATTTGGACATGTGAATCTGCCCTCAGCAATCCAAGCCAAACTGTTGCTCTTGTGCGTGTAACTGGTGTGTACATGTTCACCCATGTACACCCGTGTACACACACCACACTTAAAAGTTTTAGTTTATTCCCACCCTGTATGTGACCCAGTTCCCTACCTGTCAATGTGCCTTTGGACCACGGCCATTGGCGAAAAAGTGATCAGAGCAACAAATGTGACTCTTGCCTTTGTACAGTAGACTACACTGCAGCCCTGCAAAAGTCAGAGGTTAGTGTGCACATGCATGTGCACACACGCACACCCCACAGCCTCCATCCAGTCTGGGTCAAAAGCACCTGGAGGGGCCCCTGGGAGCCCTGAGCCTGAGGTTCCCCACCTTTCCTTTAGGATGGCAAGATCATGTATCTTTAATCCTTACGTAGAAGAAAGGATTTTGGCAGCTGCAGTTTCTCATTCAGAGCTGAGCAGGGAAAGACTCACAGAACTCTTCTGCACAACTATTAAGGCAAGAGATTAAGTCCTGCCACCATTCTTTGCGTCTGCTCACCCCCCCCTCTTATCCATGACTGAGCAGGAACCCCCATGGCAGCCGCCTCTTTTGGGTCGCTGCGCATAAATACACTGATTCTAGCCAGTTGTTGTTGTTATTGGGAGGAAAGATTACAAAATGCTGAAACATCTATACTTTGCATAAAGATCTGGAGAAGATATTTTTTTGCAGTTTGCTGTGTTTCTTTAAAATAATGTGCACGCAGCTTCCTCTGCAGCTTGGAGGGGTCCAAGGAACCTGTTGGGATAATAAGGGCAGGCAGGTTCTCAGACCCACTGAGCAGCACAGAGGCTGCAAAACAGGACAGCAAGTGCAAATGCTCCACCCCTAAGTCCAGACTGAATGCTAATTTAGAATCTTGCAATCTCATTTTATAAACAAAAGGGGGAAAGCCACCCTTTCCCCCGCAAAGGCCACTTCCCTTCCCACCACCCCCAGAATTACTGGATTGCTGTCAAGACACTTCTCAGAAATTATGAGCGTTTGGCCTTCCAGCCTCTCTCCAGCTCTCTTCACTCCATTCTCTTTCTGGGGCTAAGAATAGACTCCAGGTGCCCTGAAAGCTAGTCTGAATGGCCTTGAGTATTCAAAGCAGCTTAGTAACCCTATGAAACCCTTTCAGCATCTTCTGCTCTCATACAGCCGCATCACAGTTGTTAAATGTGTCTGTGGATAAGTTCTAAACCATAACCAGATGTAAAAAAGACTATCTATCTATCATCTATCTATCTATCACCATCATTGGATCTATGCCTCCCAGGATCCCACAATGCATGTCATATGGATAGGATGGATTCTCTATGACCCTCAAATGCTGAAATAATACCAAAACCCACAGAATGGAAAATCGACCCAAGGCAGCCTTATGTCGACATGGTGCTGTCCTGTACTGAGAGTACCTGATGGGCACAGGCAAGGCAGGGGGCGCCACAAACCAAGAGGGATCTACCAGCATCACTTCTCCATCTGCAAAATGAAGCCACAAATTGCTCCAAGTTTAAAATTAAACAACAGCACAGTCCTAAAGGTCACTAATGGAGGAAGGAGGGAGAGGTCCCTGCAGCCAGAGGAGAGGCAAAGGGGTCATCTATTCCTTCTTTGCTCCAATGGGAGGGAATTGTCTACAGAGCCACCCATAGAATGGCATCATTCCAAAGGGTGTATTGAGGAAACAAGAGGACTTTGGATGGGGCATATCCACACCCGTCCCTGACACACACTGTTTCCCCCTTTCTCCATTGCTGGAAAATCACCAGAACATGTACAATGGCAGAGTTTTCCACCCACGTACGGCCCTGCTGAGAGTCCTTCTCCGATGGAGGGGATCTCCTCCTCCTCCTCCTCCACTTCTTCCTAAAGCCCCCTCAGGCAGCCTCAAGGTTTGCTTTCTTGCACTTGTATGTTAAGTATGGTATATAAATGATTAATAATATTATTGCAGCTCTCTGTTAAATGGCCCTCCTCCTTTATGCCCTGTTCATGATGCCGGACAACGCATATTCCTCTGGCCTCATGAGGAGCCTCTTCAGTGGGGCTGGTGAGTGTGGGTCCAGCCCCCTAGGCCAGGTGGAAAGGGCCTTGCAGGGAGCGGCCTCCATGCCTCACAGCCAGGCCATGTTCCTCTGGCCTCAAATGTAATTATGTAATTATGCAAATGTAATCATCACCATCATAATCTGTGGGTTTCAGGGGTGGGCTTTTAATTTTTTTAGGCTTCCTGATGAGCCTGGAGGGTTGCTGATAGAACCTGAAGAAGGGCAATTCTCAGGGTGGAAATATAAGGAGAGAGAGAGAGAGAGAGAGAGGATTTAAGGGGCTCGCCCCCCCAACCTTGGAACTGCTCCTTTCCCCGATAAATATGTTTCCCCTCATCCCTCTCCCTTGTTGGGATTTGCATGTTTTCTTTTGCAAATGAGGACAAGGGAGGAGCAGAAATGGAGGTTGTTCACCCTTCAGCTGACCAGACCTTCCTTATCTCCCTGCGCAGGGACCCCTGCCATGGCCAGCTCTGCTGTGTTTTGCTGAGAGAGGCAGGGAGAAGAAAAACGAAACTTGGACTCTGTTTTCTGATTCTGGGAAAGGATTGGGGCTTAGTGGTTAGAGCAGAAGCCAATTCCCCTGGGTTGAATTCCCTGCGGACAGTTATGGATCCTGCCTCCTCCTCCCCTGCCTTCCCCTCCTTTGTGTGTGTTTAGTAGGCAGAGTCCTTAAGGCTCATTAGCTTATCTTTGCCCATGGTTGCTATGGAGACCACAGAGTGGCACTGTCCTGTAGGGCAGCAGCGAGGGAGTGGAAGAGGCTGCTCTTTGCGCACAGGATGCCTGGCATGCGCCTCACCTGGGCAGTGCCTGCAAATCAACACCTGCCCAAAAAATAAAGAGCAGGTGCTCATGAGAGAAACTACGCCAACTGTCACCCCAAACTCCAAGGCTTCATGGTGACTGAACTGCGCACAATATGCAAACCACAGAGGGCGTGATTTGACAAGAGACCCTGGTCAGCCCTAAGCACACCCACAATGCCCGTTTCTAAGGCTGCGCACCGCCGTGCATTGAAAGCACCCAAGTGCTGTAGCTTACCCATCACAGGGCTGCCATTCCTCATCACCCTTAACAAACTACAGTTTCTAGAATTCTTTTTCAGGGGGTGGGGGAGGGAGGAGAAATATGTCTTAAATGTTTGGTGTGTATGTAGCCTAAGAGCAGTACAGGTGATGGCTGTGCCATGAAGCAAGATAAGGTGGTCCCCTCTGACAGCAGGAATTGGGTAAATGTGGGTCCAGCCTGCCGAAATTTTTCACCTGTGCAAGAACATTGTGCAGCTGCTATTGGGATATATATTTGACAGATCCCTTTTGTCGTGGTTGCTTCCTCTGCCACCAGGCCTTTTAAGTTGAGATCTTTCCCAGGCAGCACTGCAGAGGTTTGGCCTAGACGTCTCCCTTCCAACTGTACAATTCTGTGATTCTATTTCTCCCCCCAACACTTACAGTTTATTACTTGGACCCCTTAAATCTGTAACTGCCCCACAGGCATGATGTTCCACTAGCCCCTTTAAAACAGATTAAGGTGCCGCAAGGCACTATTGTTGCCAGTGTAGATCAGTTTCATTCAATGGCAGTGCTCCCTGCCCCCCAAATCAGAATAATAAAAAGGGAAGATCTGTTCTTTCCTGTTGCTATCTTTTAACTACATCAGGCATGTCCAAAATCCGTTTCGGGGGCCTAATCCGGTCTATTTAATCCATTTAAAATTGTAAAAAAAGCTCAAAAACTTTAGTTGGCCCTCATGCATGATCACTTCATCACCCCTGAACTACATGGAGGAGAGGTAGTGAGAATGGTGACCTCCATTAACAACTGTATTTCAATTCATTAGCTATGGAGTGCCAAGGAGCAATTTCTAGCAGAAAGTGTCAATCCACAGTATGTTCAGTGTTGGTGTTTCTAGTGTATATATCCCTAGCATATAAATAGCTCGTCATTTATTCATTCAGGAAGAGATACAAATTTGCTGTTGTGGTTCTTATTACTTTATCATAGGTTGTATTCAGTGTAGCACTGTCAGGTGTGGGGAACCTTTGGCCCATCTGAAGTTGCTGAACTACGACTCCCATTGTCCCTGGCCGCTGCCCATCCATGCCGGGGCTGATGGGAGCTATAGTTCAGCAACATCTGGAGGACCAAAGGACCTATAGAATGGAGATAATTCTCTTGGGCAAGCAGAAATGCTGTTGCACACTCTTCTGGGAATAATAGTAACCTGCTTCAGGGGGTTGTTGTGAGGGCAAATATATATATATTTAAGTCGAGTGAAAAGGGCTATTTAGACGTTTCATAATACCAGACTAGGGTTGTGTGTTTGTGTTTGTATGTGTCTGTGTATGTTTGCGGGCACATGGGGCCTGCTCAGTGGCATCACTATTATATGGACTCGGTTTTCCCTGCCAGAACAACGGGAATAACTGTGTGTGACCTGCCTCTGAAGGTTGGAGTGAGATAGGCAAGAAAAGATGTCTCCCAGCCCTGAAGCTCAGTGGAGAAAGATTTGAGGCTAGTTCTGTTTCTCAGGGTGCCTTAGATTCTTATGCAGATGTATTTGTTGTAGCAAAGTAGTGAAGACTACAAACCTAGACACACTTTCAATGGGATAAGCCCCACTGAATGCAATAGGAATTAGAAAACCAGTTTAGGGTTGTTCTGAGCTGCAAATCAAGAAACAGCCCCCCCCAACCTGGTCTTGATTCTTGCCTTTGCCTCCCCCCCCAAGGTGGCCTTAGGTAAGCTTCTCCCTCTCAGCCTCAGCCCGATCCAGCTGCTTCCGCAATATGGAAGATGTAATAATGGCAACTTACCTTACAGAGTTGTTGTAAGGAGCACAAGAGGCTAGTGCCCATGAAGGACTTCATTTTTTTATTTCATAAAATGTATAGGCCTCTTGATTTTATTATTTTTTTAAAAAAACACTGAAAGAGGTTTACAAAAGATATAACAGTAAATTTAGAAAAAAAAATGTACGAACTTTGAACACTCAAAGTACTATATCAACCTTCCCCAACCTGGTGCTCTCCAGGTATGGTGTTTTGTTTTGTTTTTGTTTTTTTGCTGCTGCACCACACTGTTGACTCATCTTCAGCTTGTGGTTCACTAAGACCCCTAGATCCTTTTCACATGTACTACTGGTTATCCAGGTGAGGCCCCCCCCCCCATATTTATGCAGCTGGTTCTTCCTGCCTAAGTGTAGAATGTGACATTTGGCCGTATTGAAGTTCATTTTGTTAGTTATGACCCAGTTCCCCAATCTGTTAAGTCCATCTTGAACCCCAGTTCTGTCTTCTGTTTGCTGTCCTCCTTGTTTGCTGAGATGAAAGTTGGCTTCTGAGCAGCACCCAGGCCTTACAGGCACAGCTCCACAGGGTGCTAATGCAAGCCCAGGGTGGGATTGTAGAGGCACACACCACCCTCTTTTGTGTGCTGACTTCTCCTAATACACTAGGCTCAATGCAGCTCACAGCTGCCAAAAGTTAGAAGGCAGAGCAGCTTTTAAGCCATGAGAGATGCAGCTCTCCTAGGTCCCCCTTCTCCACCCAACACCCACATCTGTGAGAGGAAGAGGCCATGCATGTGCTTCATGATGCTCTCCATCCAGTGGCGTAGCGTGGGTTGTCAGCACCCGGGGCAAGGCAAGTAATTTGCGCCCCCTAACCCGTGGATTTGCGCCCCCTAACCCGTGGATTTGCGCCCCCTAACCCGTGGATTTGCCCTAACCCCAGATGTTGCGCCCGGTGCGGCCGGCCCCCCCTGCACCCCCCACGCTACGCCACTGTCTCCATCAGCAGAGGGTAGTGGTCAGCCGTTGCGTCTCAGAGGCAATGAGATCTGTGGAAAAACAGAATATTAGCTGCAAACAAGCATTTTTTTAAAACAACAACAACAACTGAGGGATCCTAGTGGAGCAGGACATGATCTCTGTGAGCTGGGCAGCTTCTAATCCCTCCTAGCCTTTCACTTTCTCATTAAACACTGAAGCCTAAGATAAATCTCCAAATGAAAGTGCAAGAGATCCAGTTAATTCCAGAGGATTGGAGGGGCTCTGTTGCAATGCTCAGTTTGTCCTGTAGAGGGCGTCAGGTCAGATGGCGGACAGGCTGCTTCTTTATTTTTAATGCTGCTTAGTACAAAACTCTCCAGCCCCTTTGCTTTGTGCTGCAGCTGGTGGCAGCTCTGAGATCCCTTTTAACCGGAGATGTTGGGGCTGGACCGCAGAAGTTCCCCATCCAAATCACATGCTCAAGCAGTGAGTTATGGGCTTTCCTCCCCTGATTTTATACATTGTTCAGTCTGAGGTCTTGGCAATATTCTGGAAAATGAATTTAGTTGCTCCATTAATTCATTCACAGCTTAAAAAAAGAAGACGGCTAATCAATGCATTTAAAATTCTTTAATCGGTTCAATAGTCCTTGTTAAAAGGATTCTAACCCCCCCCCCACGCCACCATGGGACATTTTAGCTCTAGTACTATCTTGAGGAAATAAAAAATCTCCTGCCCTTATATGGGGAGAGGCTGTTGTGTCTCATGGCACACCAGTGGCGGAGGAGATGGGGAGCTGCCTTTTCTCATGCAAACATTTCCAGTTCCTTTTGATTAGGGCCTGTCATCAGATTCTCCTCTTCAGTCATTCCCACCCCCTATCTCCCCCCCCCAACTCTACTCCCAGCCCCTGTTAAGAGGGCTTTTGACAAGGCCTGTCACCTACTTCATTAATTCTCCTGCTTCTGTGGATGTTTGTTTTACCAAGGGAGATGAAATATGAAAAGGTTAAAAGAGGTGGGGGGGGGGTCGGGTAGCAAGCAGGGGGACAGGGCTGGGTCAAGCAGAACCAGCAACGGGAGAGATGAGCGAGAAGGTCACTAAGGGCTTTTTGGATAGGAGACCTAGCCTGGGTAGATGGGAGGATTAAGACTGAAAGGCATTCTCGTGTGTGTGTGTGTGTGTGTGTGTGTGTGTGTGTGTGTGTTGCATTGTGTGTCTGTGTGCCAGCCCGAGACAATTTGGCTTCTGATTAAGGCTGTGTACACACCACCCCCTTGACAAACATTTAAAGCACAAGGCCAGGCCTCCACCACAAATAATTCTGCAAACTTTAGTTTGCTCAGGGGTCCTGGAATTGTAGCTGTGTGAGGGGTAAACTACAGCAACAAGGATTCCTTGGTGGAAGTCATGTTTTTAATTTATGGTGTGTACATAGTTTAACTGACACAGGACCAATCCTACTGGAAGTTCTCCTCCATAAGCCCCACTGCAATAAGTGGATGATGATAATGTGTATAGTAACAGCCCTTGCACAGCTCCCATGCATTTCAGCAAGAGCTGTGCAGGAGAACTTCCCAATGGGCTGTGCTTTGTGAGTCAGATTTGTATATTGTCTACTCTGCTGCCCGTCAACAGCACCCAAAATCTGCCACTCCAAGTTGCCCATCTCACTACGATAGGGCTCTCTCTGTCTGTTATAGTCCCCTACATGTTTTGAGCAGACTTCACATTGCAATCCAAATACCCGGAGGGTAGGAGTGTTAATGAATCTGCAGCAATTTAGGTTGAGGTGCTCAGGCCAGGTTGCTCTGTGCATGAGCATGCGTTTGTGTATATTAGCAGTCCTTTGTGTGAAGGGAGCTCTTCCTTGCTCTCTGGAACCATCTGCCACAGAACACTGTGATGGGCTCAGGGGGGCAGTGACCACTGTTGATGTCCAGAATTGTGCCAAGCACAGTTTCCTGTTTGCTTTGGCAGGATTCCTGCCACCAGAGTGTCTGTCTATAGCCGGCTGCTTCCCCATGATCCTGCTGTGAATGGCTGTGGGGGTGGGGGGTGGGGGCGAGAGATCAGACTGGATGCAGCCTGTGGCATGATTTCAGGCCACAGATCTCCCCACCTCCAAGTTTTGACCCACTAGGCATAGATTGTTTCTTGTCTTAGCAATTATGAGTGCTAGAAACATCGTTGGTTCAAACCAGTGAACACTGAGGTTGAGCAGCATATTTATGGCTCCGTAGCTTCCCTGGCTGTTGATCTGGTTTTTTTAGTTGTGGAAAGTTGGTGTTGAAAGTTAGTTGGCTATTATATACTGGGCAGATGACGTTGACTACAGGGGATACTGGCCTGTTTCAGAGGGCTTGTTGCAATAATTATGGAGACAATGTACGCTCTCCAAGTATTAGGTAGGATGGGGCTGCAGTTTTACATTAATGGACTTCTAAAGACATTGTCCCCCGCCCCCCCCTAAAGTCTGAAGGATATAAAGTTACAGTAATTGAAAGTTGGGTTATCCTGTTCACCCTAAGGACTCCCAGTCCCAGTGCCATTTGAACAGCATTTCGTGTAACAACTTGAATATACACTGTTGGGTGAAGACTGATACTGGGTAAATTGGAGCGGCATCATAGAGACAAATTCTTATTGACAGGAAACAGAAGCTTTCAAGTTCAGTGACAAAAGTTCAGAGTGGCATGCTATTCTATACTGTTTTAGCTCTATGGTCCAACCCCTTTCTCCATTTCCAAATATGATAATGGCCAGGTCTATCAAATGGCGATTAGCATGACAAATCAACATTTTAAAAATAGAAACTCCAGGATCAGAGGACGCCTACCCCCGTGCTTCCTAGATACTGGGCATAAACAATGGGTGTAGCCACACCCTGCTTGGGGTCTCCCCTGAAGCATTTTGTTGGCTGATGTTGCAGACAGAAGGCTGGTCTATGATGCCTCTTGGCCTGATCCAGTAAGGGAATCCTTGCTTCCTTAGCCATCATGTCTTATTTTTCCCCCGTCTGACATTTTCAGAAAAAAGCCTTTGAGACTCTGTAGCTTTGTCTCCCTGGTGCCTAATAATCTCCACTTCTTTAGGCTAAGCAAGCATACCCCATGCATTCTGCCTATTCTCCTATGATTTAAAAGGACGGATGATCAGAAACATCTCTCTTTTTCACACCCTGTGATTCCTCCTCTTTCGTCCCCTCCTTTATTTGCATTGCCTTGACCTTCCTGGGTAGCATAATCAGAATCATGGCCTGTCCCCTGTGAGCTCACCCCCCCCCCAGCCACAGCTGACAGGTTGCCCCCTCCCCCTCCCCCTTAAATTATTCAGCTCCCCATAGCTGCCCCCTTGGCTCCATCTGCATCCCGGCTGCTGTTCACTGAGCCCCCGCCGTGCTAACAATATAAGCCCCTCGCTTGGTAATTGCCAGATGAATAGAGGAAGGCAGGAGACATGGGAGGGAAATGGGGAGTTGCAGTCAGGGAATGTAGGGGCCCATACACATGCAGGATTCCCATCACATACCTACCAACATTCCTCAGATGAAAATAGGGACGTTTCTCACTCTCTCCTGCCCAACTGACCCTCCTCAACCCCACATTTTTTGTTGTCCCCCCCCCCAGAGCATTTCCACCAATGGAACATAGCACACAAAGCCTGTACCATCCTGAGAAAACCATCCAGATTTTATGTGGTAGATTTACAAAAAGAAAAACACACATCATTAAATAAATTTTAGAAAGGGGCAAGAGTAGATGCAGGCTCACAAAGAAGAGAAGAAGAAGAAGAGTTTGGATTTGATATTCCACTTTATCACTACCCTAAGGAGTCTCAAAGCGGCTAACATTCTCCTTTCCCTTTCTGCCCCACAACAAACACTCTGTGAGGTGAGTGGGGCTGTGAGACTTCAGAGAAGTGTGACTAGCCCAAGGTCACCCAGCAGCTGCATGTGGAGGAGCGGAGACGCGAACCCGGTTCCCCAGATTACAAGTCCACTGCTCTGAACCACTACACCACACTGGCTCAGGATAGCTTTCAAAATTCTGGGACTGTCCCTGGAAAATGACTTGGAGCACATGCCACGAGGCATCTAGGTGGTCACTGCAATGGCAGGATGGTGGGCCTGATGGGTCTTTGACCTGATCTAGCAGGAACCCCTTACATTCTTAAGAAATGCCAGCACCCATTTACAAACAAGTCATTCGCCACCGGCATGCGCATGTGTCTTTGCTTTGTTGTCTGCATTGTTCTGCTGGTCAGGAGGGCAATTCTACTATCCTCTTGCACTTGAAGTATATTCAGAGAGAAGCCAGGGAAGGGTACCAGGTCACATCACTCATCAGAAGGTTGCAGAGAAGTCAGCAAATGGTCATTTGTCTTGGTTTCACCTTGGGTAGTTTTAGCAGTGCCTGGAATGGAAAAACTGTTTGCCACTCAAGCAAAGGATTGGATTGTAGAATCTGAAATGGGTCCCACAGTGCACTCCAGGCATATACAGGGAAGCTAAACGTGCCCAGCTGATGTCGCCAGACCATACTGTGACAATCTGCGCACTCTGAGGTCACCCCTGGAACAGGAAGAAGTTGATGTTTCATTTCTAGCTTGCTGTGCTGGAGGTCTCTGAGCATTCAACACACACATCTAATGTGATCTGAGGCTTCTGGCATGGCATAGTGCAAGATAGATGATAACATTGTCCTGCCCGCCATGTTGGAGGGCTCTGGTCACACAATGCATCATCTAACACAATTTTGTTTTTTCTCCTAAATTTATTTCATTTAGAAGTAAAATAAAACCAAGCACAATCCAGGGCTGTCCCTGAAGCCCAAATAGGCCATTCTGCAAACTGGTTCCAGGGCTGGTTCAGATGTCATCCTACCCTAGCCAGTGCTCTAGCTTTTGGCCCAAATTCCATTTGCCAGGAAATCTGTCTCTATCCTCATATTCTGTCATCGAGATTTGCAGAAATTCAGTGCTAGAT
Source organism: Podarcis erhardii (assembly GCF_964252035.2). NCBI lineage: Eukaryota > Metazoa > Chordata > Lepidosauria > Squamata > Lacertidae > Podarcis > Podarcis erhardii. The sequence goes on from NC_138515.1 coordinate 2,382,232, forward strand.
CACATATTTAGGCATGCCTAAGGTCCCAGGTTCTGTCCTTGTCATCACCAGCTAAAGGGTTGGAGATGTTCTGGGCTGGAAAAAGCCACTGCTTCAAATCTTGAAGAGCTTCTGTAAGTACACCAGACTGGGCTTTGTGGGCCTATGCTCTGACTCATTGTGAAGCAGCTCTTTATGGCCAACAGAGAAATGAACAGCTATTCTACTCATGTGTTATGGCAGTGTGGAAATACCACCCCAAAAAAGTATTTGTGAGTCAGTGGGGTACATGCTGGAATGTATGCATTAGATTCACTGTGGCTGATCCTCTGGTTTTTGGGTGTGGCTGTTGGTGCTGGCCTAGAAGCACCCTCCTGTATGGAAGGCTGGTTGTAAGGGTGCTGGCAGCCTACAGAGTGCTTCTGTTGTATAGATTTTATCTTCAGTGGAACCATGCCCTGTGTGCATGGGCAAAGTCCAGCCTTCATGGGGGGGGGATTTAAAATTGAAGGAAGTCGTGAAAAAAATAGCCACAAGCACATGTCTTCTGCAAAATGTCAAGAAGTTCTGAGCTTTCTGTCACACTTCCAGCACCTATCATCCATGACAACTAGGCATGCTAAACTGGGGCTGGTGGCAGGGCCATGGGCTCCTTATCCATGCTTTAAAGTGACTAGGAAGGCTAGCTCTGGATAGCGCTAAATAGAGAGGCATAAGCCTAATATTTGTTACCTGGGCAGGGAGCAAATTTAGACGCGATCTCAGTGGTGTCTCTAAATGAACCTTTTTACTTCCTTCCATATACTGTACACAAGTGGCTGCCATTCATTCATCTGGGTCATGGGGACGCAGCTGTGAAGAAGGCAAAGCCTGCCCTTCACCCCTTGATTGGCAGAACCTGCTTTCACATATATCACCTGTCAGAATTACAGGATTTTAGCTAGTAATATCAGAACAATCAGATGTGGACCTGACACATAGGACTGTCCAGTCAGTCAGTGATGTGAAGGAGCATTACAAAATGAGACGGAAGTACTGGCATTATAATTAGGAAAACTGATTGAATATTCTCCACATCTGAATGCACTCCTGGCGTCATGCTGATTAAGAGCATGAGCTGGGAAGTCTCTGTCTCAAATGTTTCCATCTCCTGTGAATCCATTAGATAACATTAGGCTGGGCCTGCACAACTTACGTCCGACCAAACCAGATGCAAGCCATGTCTTATGGCCTGGCGGGCTGTTTAGAAAATGTTCATGTTTATGCAACTCCAGGCAGGCAGCAAAGCCAGGTTTGTTGAGCCTACCAGGAGGGGACCATGTGTGGCTGATAAGCTCTGTGTTTGACTCGGAAGATCAGAAGTTTTACAGGCTTCTCTTAGGCAAACTCCTTCATCTGGAAGATTTTAATAGGCTTGTTATAAAAAAAACAGATTCTGTAAGCTACACCCACCTGCACACCCACCTTGCTCCATGGAGAGTTCTGTTTCTTGGGATTCCTTTGGTTCTCCTGGTGGTATTTGTCTGGACTTTGCCCAATGTACAATGCAAGTGATGCAGCTAAAAACCAGGAAAATCTATACCTCTAGCACATCCATATCTTGACATCAGTAGAACCTCTGGAGCTACTGAACATGAGGTTGTACTGCATTGCACAGTTTGCTTGCTTAAAAAAAAATCTTCCATTCATCAGAAATATCTGTTAGGGGACAAGGGCAGGAGATGTATGGAAATTGACAATCAGTGGATAAAGAGCACAGCATCAGTGTGAACTATTAGAATTCTGCCTTTCCGTGTATCTGTTTATCTTTCCATTTATAATAATATATTCTTATCTCTCTGCTTTCTTTCCATCCTCTGCACTCTCTCTCTCTCTCTCTCCCTCTCTCTCTCTCTCCCTCTCCCTCTCCCTCTCCCTCTGTCTCTGTCTCTGTCTCTCCCACCCTCCCTACTTTGCTATCTCCATCCATCAACCCACTATTCTTCCTCATCCACCATCGCCTCTCTCTTCCTCTTTCAGCCCCCAGCCCCCATAAACCTTTCCTCACTCACCCGCCCCCCACCCGCTCTGCCTTCTCGTGACCCACCCTCCCTTCCTGAACAAAAGGGCCCCTCCCCTTTCCTTTCTGCCTCGAAAATACACGGCACCCTAGGCCAAGACCTGCTACATCTTGCCTTGACTTCGATTTCGGGATCTCCCTTCTTTCCTTCTCTCTTTAGTAATCCTGCTTTGTTGATGGGGGCGGTCTGGGACTGGGGATACTGGGCTGATGGTTCACCCACTTGTACACACAGCATGCTCCTCCAACAAGTTGGAGTGAAGGCTGATGGAAATAAATAAACACAGAAGGCATCATTAACTCCCTCTCCTTTCCAGCTCCTTTTTGCTGCCTGTGCTGTCGTCCTTGGGGGAAAGGATGTTTTGTGGGGGAGGGGGACAATGATTATTACACAGGGTTTCTTCCCTTTTTTCTTTACACTAACAGTCTCTTTCTCTCTCCCTCCCTCTTTTCTCCCACAGCCACAAGCCACAGTGGGGGGTGCATGCTGCTTGCTCCCCTTTTGCTGCGCCACTGCCCAGAGTTGGAGAGAGGCCCTGGCCAGGGGTGCCAGGTGAAATGGCTTCAATGCTGGCTGGTTTGCTGATGCTCTGGCCATTGGTTCTGCTCCTCTGTGATCCAGCAGCATCCATCGAGTTCCCCAAAGGATGTGAGTAGTGATGGCATCAGTATCTTCCCCCCTACGTGTGGTTTTGGAAAGCGGTAGGATGGGGTTTACTACTGCTGCTTGTGGCATGTTTCCCGAATGTGAGAGCTTGTGGTGATGGTGATGGATTCTGGCCATGTTTTGTTGTGTCAGAACATGTGGTTGGTTCTTTTCAGACAGTTGCATTTGTATTTCTTTTACAATTCTTGTTGGTTTCTCATAGCCCTGTTGCAGGCATTTATCTCTGATTTTATATTATCACATAACCTTGGGTAATAGTGCCTCCCAGCTCAGTCTGCCTGCCTTCCTTTCCCTAAACCTTTGGTGCAGCAGAGAGCAATTCCATCTGGAAACTGGGAGTGGTAGGTAGGTAAAATAAATGGGGGACCTGCATCGTGTTGCCAGGGGGGAGCTCCCTAAATGCCCTGCCCCCTAGAAACTGCATAGAGAAATAGTGCTACTCCTGTCTGTTTGTGGAAAGTACTAGTGCCTTGTGACACCAGCAGTCATTAATCCAATCCTCACCCTCATCTCAGACCTATTTGGATGGTTAGCACCCAACGTGCTTCACACTAATCAAAGCGGCAAATTTTGCCAATCGTAACAGGTCAGGAAGCAAAGGTTTGAGAATGAATGTAAGTCTACAGAGATGTGCATCACTTAAGGTGTGGATGTGCAGAGCTTGCAGAAATGGAAACAGAAAGGGAAGGAAGGATGGGCCAACGAAAAGAAAGGTGGAGCTATACCCAGCTGTTGATTCTGGCACTCACCTACACCTTGCCTTTATGACCACATTTCTGTACAAATTATACATTTGTGAGTCGTTAAATATATTTTGTTAGTCATTAAATATATCATCTAATTTCTATAGTGTTTTCAGTGTGCAGACAACTTCACAGCGCTTCCTTCTGCCAGCCTCACAACCTCCCTGTTGAGATGGACTGTACATACAATTCCATGATTTGGACAGAAATGTAGGCCTAAGATAGCAACTTTAGCGCAACCATCCAGGTGTCTGTGGCTGTGATGGAAGTTGACCCCGGCCTTCTAGACCCAAATCCACAAATCCTTCTACTAGATCGCATTGCCATTACTGACACAGTTTCTTCAGACATCTTTGTGCTTTGACTACAGTTTGATGAGTTTAGGAGTTATCAGCCCCTCCTCCTTGTCCCTTCCCTGCTGAGGCCAATGATTCTTTTGACACTGGCTTGCTTGCTTGTTGCAAAACAGATTGCATGGAAGTGTGCTTACAGGCAATTTCAGCACCAAGGACAGCTCTTGAGGCCTGGGAGGCAGGCATAGAAGAGCTGTCCTTTCAGCACTGTTGTGCAAAGGAAGCAGGCGTTAGATCAGTGATGCCCAAAGTGGGCGATACCCTCCCCCCCAGGGGGGGTGCTGGAACAATCCAGGGGGGTGGTAGTAGCCTCAGGCGCAATTGGGGGGCATTGAATAAAAAATAGGGGGTGATGGAAGCATAAAGAAAGAAGAGAGGACAAGAAAATTTTGAAAAACCGTTCGTACATGTTTCATCTGTTGTGTAATGACGCTTACTGCCAGGTCAGTCACTGTTGTGGGACGGCAACAATGCCTCCCTTGGGTCTGGAGGTCATGCTGGAGGTGAGAGGTTTTCCCAATCATGGGTGAACCCTTTTTGGCTTCACCCAGGCTTAGGAAGTCGATTGCAACTTGTCTGCCTATTTGGCCACTGGCAGGCAAGCTGTGGTGCCCTAAGCCGTCAGGGGGGCACTGAGTAATTTTTTTTTCTTTCTGAAAAGGGGGCGGTAGGCTAAATAGGTTTGGGAGCCTCTGGGTTAGATTATTAGGAAGAGGGCAGAAGAAAGAGGACCTGTGTTTCCAATCCAGCGTCCCAGCCCCTTCCCCACCCTAAGAGGTGGAAGTCAGAAGGTCCGCAGAAATTATTTTATTTATTTCATTTATTTCACCACTTGATTGTAAAAGAAACCTCAAAGTGGTTTACAAACACATAAAACAAATCAAGAAAAAATTACAATACTTTAAAACATCCTCCCCCCCAACCCCCCCCCAAGTGTAGAATGGAAGCAGCTCCTTCCATCCTGGCCAGGTGCATGGTGGAAGCTCTTCATATTCTTGGAGCCAAACTAGACCTGATGGTGGCAGCCCCATTTGTTGGGGTCGGGGTCTGTTCCAATCATATACATGCATGCTAAGAGGGCTGGGCTGGGGAGCTTTTCTTTTAGTGCAAAAGGGGGGTGCCGGTAAGAGGATGGGCAAACCTTCTCAGTGTCCCTCACTTATCTCCCTGCAGCCCTCGGGTGGGGAGCTACTGGCCTGCAGGCCGAGTGTGGCTCATGGTGGTCTCCTCATTCAGCCCACAGCCTCCCCCTCCCCACTGCACAGTGATTAATAATAAAACCAGCTTCCAATTGAGGACAATGGAAACCTGATTTCAAGCCTGATTTCCATGCATTTTGGGGAGAGGATCATGTCTGGGGAAGGGCTAGGGTTAACCCTTCCTTCCCTTTGCACTGGGATGCCCCATTACCAGCACCAGAAATTGTCCCTACATGGCAATGAGGCTTGAAAGTAGTGTCAGCCTCTCTTTCTCCCACTCAGCTGCTTTCGGGTAACTGGAATGAATTGGACAAGAAAAGAGCCTTTAAGGAAACAACTATGGACAAGTGTTCTCTTTTTGCTGCTTTTAACAAATACAAAAAATACAGGACCCTTCAATTTTGTATTTGATTAGGGGAGACCTGGATCTAAACTAATGGCTCTCCTGCTGTCCCATTTACTTTGTCCCTTGGCTTAAGTGCTTTTGTGAGTCAAAAGGGATGAATGGCATTTTTCTTTTCTACAGAGATGATTGTGTGGCTTATGCTGTTCTCTCAAGCCTAATTTTTACCGGGGAGGAAAACCTTGGTTTGGGCTGTAGAATGCAGGTGGGGACTCACAATGAAATCTCTGCACCCCACCAAAAAACCCAGTTGCACATGGAAAACTAGCATGTCAGGGAGATGAGGCAGAATTCAACCAAGTTGTTGTATGCATGGAACAAGGTCCACTCATGCAACTCCCTCTCTGCCCCCACCCTCTAAATCTGCTCTGGGGGGTTGGGGGAAAACCTAGAACAAATTTAGAGGGTGCATGGAAGGAAGGAGAGGGGGGAAGTCCTATGGTATGAGCAGACCTCATTCCACACAGGCACAAGCATGAGTTCAAGGTTAGCATTCTCCCTGACCCACTAGGTTTCTGTGTGAGAGGTTTATTTATTTTTGCATGGAGAAGCATTTAGTCCAAGAAGCCCTGGTCTGTAGTTTAAGTTTATCATGACTGAATCTTCCTTCATACAAAGAAATGAAAAATTCTCCCTCACGTGGTAGTTCATTCACTATGTGGAATATATTTTTGTGTATGGAGGAATGTGACTTCAGCACCTGCAATATGAAGTTGTGGATCTCAGACAAAGGTGTACCTCTTTGATAGCGACTGGGCCTCAGCTGCCCTGGTCTTGTGTTATGGGTAGATAGGGACAGATGAGGAACCTGCATGGGAAACGGTTTCTATGTCTTTGTTGCTGGGGCTCTCAGATGTGCGCTGGATGCACAGCCACCCTTTTCAAAAGCCTTGTGAAAAGCATTGCCATTTGAGTGAAGGTCACGAGGGTTGAGTGTGTGGAAGGGGGGGGGGTCCTCTGTGTGTCCTGAGCTATGTGGTGAATTGCTCTCCAGTGTGATGCTCCCTCTGCCATCCTTTCTCCTGTAGGTTTGGTTCTGTGGCCAATGGGGTTTCTGTGGGAAAAGGAGAGGATGGCTCCAAGTGTGAGTGAGGTGAAGAATCAATCCAGCAGCAGAAACACTCTGCAGAAGACAGCCCAGCCTGAGAGATGGGTTTAGGAATGGGGAGAGTCACAGGCCCACACAGAGGGGGGAAGGCAGCCGGGTATGTTTGCCCCAGGCCACAGAGGGCTTAGCCAGACTTATGCTGTTATGCCAAGAATGCCCCGTGCCTCCCAGCAGACTGAGGACTTAATGGGCAAAATGGCAAAAGGTGAAATGCCCATGTCTGTCCTTATGCACTGCAAGGCTTTGATAGTAAAATCTGGATTAGTGTTACTGCATACTAGCACGTAGCGTCAGTTCAGATTAGGTGTTGCTGCCATGGTGGCAAGTCTCATGAATAAGACTCCTGCTCCGGGCCTCAGACAAGCTCTGCATGGGTTTGGTTGGCAGTATCTGTGACCAGCACGATCACCCATTGGGAAGGAGGCTACAGAGCTGGTGCTGAATTTGTCACTGAGGACAAATGCCAGGACATCCATTGTGTGTCCATTGTGGGCTGCTGTTCCTATAGAATCTTCAATAACAATGTGGACTGTTAGAAGTGGTGGGGGTGGGGTGGTGAGCTGGCCACTTGCTGGCATTTCTTATTGGGCCATATTTGGGTGAGAGAACAGGAGCATTTTCACAAGCTCTTTTGAGGCAGAAGTCAGAATTACTTTCTCACCCTCCACTCCAGACATGGCTGAATTCACTTTCAGGGTTTCACATTCTAGTTTACTAAGAATAGGCAGGATTTAAATTCCAACCTTCACAGCATTTTCAAAGTCTTTTGCTTCATGTGCTATGACTGGAGCTGTTCTCTTCCCTCCTCCAAGGAATTCACACAAAACTGATCTCAGTCCTATCAACACCCCTGTCTTTGGACATTCCTTTCCTGCCAGTTGTGTCAGGCGACTGCTTTTTCAGTCCAGATATTTACTTGCAGGAAAGTCAGGCTCAACTAATGCCAAACGTGTTGCTGAGTTCAAATGATATCTCCACTGTGTTACTCATTGTCTATGAAATGAGCTGTTTTGTCAAAGGCAGGAAATTATTTTTGGCTCTGCATAATTTGTTCTTTGCAAATCCACATTGGATTCTTGCATGCTTTACAAATCAATTGTTTCCTGATTTTCCTCTGACAACTTCAGAGGGAGCGGCGTTAAGCTAACAGGATTTATAATTTGTTTCCCTGGCCGCTTTGCCCTCCTCTCTCCTGCCAGAGCTGTTGAGCCTCCTCAAAGGTAGTTGCAAGTGTTCCTGGGATTTCTGTAACTAATTCCTTCTACACCCAAGGGTGTAGTTCCTTGCGATCCACTGACTTGCTTTCATTCACAGTTGAAAAGCTACATTACTGTACAGCCAGATAGCAGCTTTAGAAAGAAACCTCTGCTCTAGGGACCTTTTCAGGGCAAGGAGGAATGTTGTGCTTTTTCTTAGTTCTTTATTGGCTATCCCTTTTCCCATATAATAAAATGTGATGATGCTGCAAGTAGTGTGAGACAGCAATTTTTAAACAAACCAACACTGTAGGTTGAAATCACGCAAGTGCTGGAGATGGAGAGGGAGGAAACAAAGAAAAGAAAGACTGTGTTGGTGTAGATAGGTGGGGACTCATGATACCCTCTCAGTGATGTTCACAGCCTGATTCATACATAACCAGAGTTCAACAATCTGTGGTTTACCACAATTGTGGGGAACCTGTAGCCCTCTAGATGTCGCTGAACTACAACTCCCATCATCCCTGGCTAAGCTAGCTGGGGCTGATGGGAGTTATAGTTTAGCAAAAACTGGAGGGCCATAGTTTTTCCATATCCAGCTTGCTGGGAATGAGTAAGTCTGCTGGTCTGCCATTCAGTTTGCTCCCGCTCCCCTTTTCTGTGCCAGGAGGAAGCAGAGCAGAGCATTGACTTTCTTGGCATTGTGTGCAAATTGGCACTTGCGGTTAATTTCTCTCCAAACAAATCATGAGATCAAGCCAAGAAGAAACTTGTTCCTGCCGCTTGCCTCGAGAGAAGCTAACCACGAGCTCTGGTTTGCACATAATGCTATTCCAGGGCTCTGGTCTATTTCCTCTTGGTCTGGCAAAGGAAGGAGGAGTGGGCACAAATGTGAGCAGTGGGCACCAGCTTGCTTGCTCATATCAGTAAGACCAAGTTTGTTTCATTCTGGCTTACCATTATGTGCAAACTGGGAAACAGTATACGATTCTATGGGTTAAGAATGTAAGTTATGAGCCAAGAAATTCTGAGTTTCATCTCGGTCATAAACTTACAAGGTAGCCCTAGGCAAGCTGTTCCCTCTAAGCCTCAGCCCCATCTGTAAAGAGGAGAAAGCTACAGTGGCCTACTTTACAGGGCTGTAAAGATAATGTTTGGGAACTGCTTTGAATAGTCCAACCTGTAAGTATATGGCATTTTTGTATTATTGTGGATCATTATTTCCCTGCCTACTAGTATGCAACAGCTGTGATTGCTGGGGGAAACTGAACAGTGACTTGGATAAAAGATTTGATTGCTTATTATTTCACTGCATCAGAAGCACTTGCTGGACCCTTGTAATCTCTAGGTGATTCAGCAATGACTGCACAGCCCTTAAGCAGTAAACCCCAGTGTATGGAAAGTCTGTTGACATCACTTTCACAGTCCAATTCTAGGACCCAAAATAAGTCCCACTAAAACAGCAGATGTAATAAAAACACAGGAGCATCACAGGAGCAGATCCAGGTAATCCCTGAAAAGGGCTGGGAGGATGAGAAGGTCTGAAAAAACATAAGAATAACTATCAGGTGAGCTTTCTTGGGGGCAGCATTCCAGAGACAGGGTGCCACCACCAAAAAGGGCCCTGCTTTCAGCCACTGGAAGCAGCTGGAGAAGGTTAAGAAATGCATCCCTGAAAGGATGCCATGTCAGTGGAGATTTCCAATATATTATAAAGATGCGGTTCTTCATTAGTAGATTGGGGCAAATTCAGGTTATGCAATTAAGGTGGGTTTGGGCTCCTTCACAATAAACCTACTTCCAAAAAGAATAGCATTTTTTTCCATTATGGAAAGTGGGGATTTCACATGGCATCATATATTCTCCTCAAACAAATTGAAGCGAGTGCTTAATAAACAGCATATAACCTCCCCACAAACATTGTGCAAACAAATCAGGATGGCTACTCAGTAAACAGGTCACATGTAACAAACGCTAGTATAATGTTACTCCCGTGGGATGTAATTTAAAAATCTCAATCAGGGTCCCACAATGGTTGGCTGTCCGTGTTAACTAAGCCAAACATTGTGATCGCTGGTCCCTGTCCTTCCTTTGCTTGGCTGACTCCAGCTCTGCCCAAGTCCTCAGGACACCTCTGCTGAGGGGCAGCCAGAGACACCTCCCCACCCACCTGCCTTTGCTGTGGGAAGTGGAGGCTTGGAGCTTCCTGGTCTGGCTCCTAAGCAGCCTCTGCCATCCTTTCCTGCTCCAGAGGAGGAAAAGGAGGGGGCTTGTGAGTATGGTCTTGAAGTCCACTGGGCATCTGGGCAATGCCTCAGGCAAACGACCTTGGGGGTGGGGACCGGGGTTATGCTGCAATGGTCTTGGTGATCTGCACCCATCTGTGCCATCTTCAGGGGTTGTGAGGAAGGCCCAGGCTCAACATACCTTGCCAGAGATAGCAGTGACACATATTCACCATAGCAGGTGTGGTGAAAAAAATTGGAGCTGGGCAAATCCCCACCATCTATGCAAAGCACATTTAAATATGTGACACCCACCCACCCCACCGAAACCTTGGAACTGTAGTTTGTTAAGAATGCTGAGTATTGTAGTTCTGTGACAAGAAAACTACATTTCATGGGAATCTGCTGGAAGCCATATTTTAAAGGATTGCACAGATCTGCCCTAGGTGCTGGTTTTGTCTCACCATTTTTGTGACCTTTTCTTTTTGAATCCCAAAGGTCACCTTGCAAAAATGTACTGAATTGTTTTACGTGGGCTGCCCATTATTTTCATTGTTGCAATGACCCGCCATGCTTTTCTGGGCCAGCTCCACACTTCCTCTTCGCCATGCAGTGCAGCCACTCCTGGCTTTCTGATCAATCGCCCCACACTTTACATTTTTGGATGCACACCTTAAAAACAAAATGTAATGCGTGAAAAGCTTTTTTGTTTTATTATTATTTTATTATTTATACCCCACTCATCTGGCTGGGTTTCCCCAGCCACTCTTGTCGGCTGCACCTGAGTACTTACTGTTTTTTGATATACAAGGTGTTGGGAGGGGACAATCATTCCATACTTATTGCAATAGCTCAATACCTGCTATTAAGGGAAGAGTGGTATCTTCTTCCTTAGTTTGCATACTCTCTAACATGTCGCAGCCCCAAACCGGGATGTGTGTCTTCTGGGCCATGCTCCTGAGCAAGTCATGTGACCCGCGTGAGAGTACGGAGCTTCAAAATGCACTTCATGGGTGCCATGACAGTACTCTTGTGGATTATTGGCTACAGTGCTCTCATACGTTTTTAGACACTGTGCTCTCACATGTTTTTGGGTGCCATGGTCTCGCGTGACAGCAAGGAACCAAAAAATGGGATGTCCCAATTTAACCAGGATAGTTGAGGGGTATGGGGGGGGCACTAGGGGCACATCAGAAGATGGCTGACAATAACATCTCTCTGACCCACACGAGGTAATTAGGAGGCTGTGATGGGAGTAAAATAGCCTCCCTACCCCCCCAAGGTTGGGGGGGGGGCTGCCCTTGCCTGCTGTGCCCTATATCACCCCCGAATTTGTGGGGATGGGGGCACTAGGCACAATGCCCTCCTGTGGGATTTCGGCACTCCTGGACGCCGTCTCTGATCCGCGCCGCTAGCTGCAAGAACTTCAAAAGAAACAATTAGGATGAAGCGAATGCACATATTTCAAGGAAGGAGGGGGAGTAAAGACTGCTAAAAGAAGAGATCTCTGATAAAACAAGACGAGTTGGAGGAACAAGAGTAAATCATGAGAAGATACGCCAAGACTCGGTATGGCAAAGGGACTGATGGGGGAGGGGGAAAAAAACTTTCCTTTCTTTCCTCTATGTGATTAAACAAGAATCCCCCCCCTCATAAGTCAGAAATGTCGTTTTAATGACTTAAGCTGTGGATTTAAGACTGTGTGGAGATAATTCACTAACCAAAGCATGTTTCAAGAAGACTGTGAAAATTATAAGAGCTTTGGAATGACGCAGTAAAAAATACCGTCGCCATGTTGGCTAGTTCTGTCGGAGGACTTAAGTCTGGGAGGAGGAACAGAGCTGTTGTTATATTGTGGGTGATACTCCTCAGAGGGACTTAAGAGTGACAGATCTACGTGTTAATGATGGAAAGAGTGATGTTATTTATGAAAGTGATGATATATGGAAACCATCTGATATGAGGACTGGTCGAACGGAAAATTCACACAGGATTATAATTGGTGTTTGTCAGCTTAAGAAGATTATCAGAAGAGATCGTAAAGAAAAGAAGGAAAAATATACGAATAAGATGAGATGTGGAAACAGCAAGATAAGACTGGATAGAATTATGAACATTATTTGGATTGATTTGTGGATATTAACGCAGCAGCAAGAAGATGATCAGAATCCCCCTTCGGAACTCGAAATATGGGTCCCCTCAACAAAAATTTAAAATTCGGCTTTGTAATTTGGAATTTATATGATGTGATTTGATTTGATTTGATTTGATTGGTCGGTTAATAAAAAATATTTTTTTTAAAAAAAGGACAGTTGAGGGGTATGAGGAGCGAGTGTGGTTAAGGCAGAAGTTGTAAGACAGATGTTGGGGGTCTTTGGCCCTCCAGATGATGAGGATGATGATGATGATGATGACCACTGGCTATGCTTTCTGGAGAGCACACAAGTCCCCTCATCTCTGTTTCAAGAATAAGGCAGGGCTGTCCCCACAGGGTGGCTGTGGGCCTGAGTTTGATGAACTCAGTGCCCCTTCTGAATGGGACAGAGGAGAACAATATCTCTCTCAACTTTTTTTTTTCAACTGAAAAGGCTGCAATTGCGGACAACAGAAATTGAGGAGTGGGGGTTGAGGGGGAAGAATATGCTTAATCCTTTCCATTCCCACTGCTTTTTTGCTCAAAATTACCTCAAGCTTCCCAGTGCTTTCCTTCTTACATTGAAAAAATATGTGTACTTTTTATCGTGCTGTCATGATGATGATTTGTGGTCATGCTTGCCTCCAATGTACGGTAATTACATGTGATCCTGCTTTCAATGCCCTTTGTGCCTGCAAATGTTTTTCGGTGCAGATACCATTTCCATGTCCTGTGACTTCTTTTTGAAATCCTGGAACTTTTAATACCAGAAATGATCCATTTTCTCTTCTGTCCTGCTTTTGTTGCTCTATAATGCAGTAACATCACCATTATTAATTTACACCCTGCCTTTTTCCCTGATGGGACTCAAGACATTGTGGAAGCACTGCAGAGCAACTCATAAAGCAGAATGGCATGTGGACAGTCCATTCTAAATCCACTGGTAGAACACATCTGCAAAACAAAAACACCTTGCACTGGTCTAGGAGGTTGACTAGTATGAACTCTAGGCTACCTGCAACTTGCTTCTTGCAGGTCTAATGTGCGAGAATGTTTGGCGCTACTTGTGTGGAGATGAGACTCTGACAACCCTGCTCTTCCTTAATTAATTTTCTGCCCTCAAGGAAGCTCACTGCTATTGAATACAAATTAAAACAATCCAGAATTCAATTAGAATCCAAACAATAAAACGACAACAGAGAAGCAGAACTAAAAGCCCCACGTGGCCCCAGCAGAACTAATCTGGTCTTCCTCAGAGGCCCTGTGGAATAAAAAGCTCTTGGCCAAGCAATGAAAAGCCCAAGGTGTAGCCAGCTTGATGGCCCTTTAGTGCAGGTGAGGATGCCCCTGGTCTACAACTCCCAACACCCCTCACCATTGGTCATGCCAGCAACATCTAGAGGACACCAGGTTGTGGAAGGCTGGCCTATAGCGAGGGGAAGCCCCTGAGTCATCCCTGCAGACTCTGAACCAACAGAACTCACATTCAATAGGGTTTTGAATGCAGATGCCCCCCTTCAACTCCTGGCACCTGCAGGTTAAAAGGATTGTGGATAGCAGAGCTGGGAAATTTCTTTGCCTAAGGGGGACATTAGATGCAGCATTAATCACCAGAGCTGACCCTTGCAGGCTTGATTTTCCTTTACAAATACAGTGGTACCTCAGGTTAAGTACTTAATTCGTTCCGGAGGTCCATTCTTAACCTGAAACTGTTCTTAACCTGAAGCACCACTTTAGCTAATGGGGCCTCCTGCTGCTGCTGTGCCGCCGGAGCACGATTTCTGTTCTCATCCTGAAGCAAAGTTCTTAACCTGAAGCACTATTTCTGGGTTAGCGGAGTCTGCAACCTGAAATATATGTAACCCGAGGTACCACTGTATCAGGCATGCCTGAGTGGGGAGGGGCTGATCTGCACTGGGGTATGTTACGTGGAAGGAAGAGGGTTTTAACCTTTGCCCTTGCACAGGTCCCATTTGGATCAGCCCCCTTTCCCCAATGTCTGCTCTTTGCCGTTGGTGAGGACATGAGGGGGCAGAGTCCGCAGCAGGACCACCTCAAGGGCTTAAAGCTCCTCCCCCACTTTCTAGCCCACCCTGTACTTCTGACCCAGAAGAAGCACAGCAAGCCAAATCTTGTCATGAGCAGCTGCCCTTTTCTGAGTCTGGCCCTTGGCAGCAGCCCTCCAGAGTTTCCATCAGGGAGTCTTCTCTCAGCCCCCTGGAGATGCTGGGGATTGAACCCGGGACCTCAGGCATGCAGGGCTGGGGCTCTAGCACCGTGGCCAGTGTCCTTCGTAGTGCATCTAGTTGGACACCGTGGCCAGTGTCCTTCGTAGTGCATCTAGTTGGATCCTGGAAGCCTTTTGTCTGAGCGAAATGAACCAGCAGCCTGTGTCAGTTTAAGGCAGTTCCTGGTGTTTTATGGCATTGCTCTGTGCTCGGAGAGCCTAAAAGCCTAAACGTCTAATATATTTCATTCAGAACAGAAACGTTCAAGTAGAGCATGCTTGGAAAAAAAAGGGGGCAAATGTGCAAAATGCTATTTATTTCCATGATATTTAATCAAGTTTTCAGAGTGCATAAGAAAGGCACAGAGCTTCAGTTTGAACAATCAGCGCCTTGTTGTGCACTTGCTGTGTGTTGTCGACAGGACGGCTCGGCTGCCCCGAAGTTTCCGCTGCCTTGCCCTCAGCCTGACCCATCTGCAGGGCATCATGGCTACAACTGGGGGCTTCATTGGGGCCCCAAGCAGAGCTAGTGGGACCCATAGCATTGATGGATCATTGGGGGTGTGGTGAGGGGGCGGAGGCAGCCAGAATGGCGGGGCACCAGCAAAGCAGGGCACCTGTCTCTCCAGTTCTTCCAGCCATGTTCTTCCCAAGTGGAATCCTTTCCCCAGCAACGGGAGACCCAGTCCAAGACTCCTGCTGGGCCGCAGCCCGATGATACCAGGCCAGTATGTTTTGCAATGATGTTTTGCAAATGAGTTGCAAAGCACGGGCTTGGTTTCTAGAAAAGTCTCCTGTCTCTCTTTGGAACTGAGGGTCATCAGGTTCAGAGCTATATGTGATCAATCTGTATATGGGGGTATTGTTTTTGTTTGTTATTACGGCATGTATTTTGTGCTTTTATATTGGAAACTGCCCTGTGAATTTTGGATTTAGGGCAGTATAGAAATAACAACAATTCATTTTAAATAACCAAGCATCAGCCATCTGAGCTGAATGGATGTTCCTCATTTTCTTAACCAACACTCTCAGCATTTGCTTACAAATTCAGACTGCACTGATCAATAATCCATTGCACATGTAATACAATCCTAAGAGTGTTTACTCATTTCAGTGGGACTTGCTTTCTTGTCAATGCTTTTAGGATTGCAGGCTTAAACTATTTTGCACTAAGTGAATTTAGCAAACTTTAACACTTTATATATGGTGATTCTTTCTGAAGCTAACCTCTTGCTGTGAAAATTTTAGCTGTTTGTAATAGATACAGTAGAATTCCTCTTGGGATCCATTTCCCAATCCCTTTAGGAACCCAGGCATCTAAGAAGGGAATAATGCCTCATGTTTTTCTAATAATATTGAACATTTCCTTCCCACTTTTTTCCCTTTGTAGAGGGAACATGTATTGCCTTTTGGAGACAAACATTTTGAAAAGAAGTTACGGTTTGCATGATTTAATTTGGAGCGCTCGTCCAGTGGCTATGAGCTCTCCTGCAGCTGCCCCAGTCTCACCATGAGGCCTCAGGGTCTCTCCCTTCCACCCTGGCTCCTTCCTGCCCTCTCCCCTCCCCCTCCCATGTTTGTGTCTCTCTCTTCTCCCACCTCCCCTTATGTCTGGATGAGCAGGCAAGTGGATCCCAAGAGACTCTATTCCTCCTCTAATTGGATTGGAGCCCCTTCCCAACCTGTCGCTGACTCAACCAGAGGCAACGCGCTTCCTCCAAGAATCAATTCAGCTTGTACTGAGGGAATTGGCAGCGGGGTGGGGGTGGGGTGCAAGGAGGCAGCCAGCTAGTCAGAAGGCTAGCTGGATTTTTTGTCTGATCCATGGCATATTGGGAGGATTCCCACAGCCCTGGTCTAAACTTTGAATGGATATTTACAGAACTAGTTGTGGTTTTTAAATAATAGTAATAATAATAATAATAATAATAATAATAATAATAATAATAATAATAGTTGTTGTTGTTGTTGTTGTTGTTGTTGTTGTTGTTGTTGTTGTTGTTATTTATTTGTACCCCGCCCATCTGGCTGGGTTTCCCCAGCCACTCTGGGTGGCTTCCAACAAAGATGAAAAATACACTAAAATGTCACATATTAAAAACTTCCCTGAACAGGGCTGCCTTCAGATGTCTTCTGAATGTCAGGTAGTTGTTTATCGCTTTGACATCTGCTGGAAGGGCGTTCCACAGGGCGGGCACCACTACCGAGAAGGCCCTCTGCCTGGTTCCCTGTAACTTGGCCTCTCGCAGTGAGGGAACCGCCAGAAGGCCCTCGGAGCTGGACCTCAGTGTCCGGGCAGAACGATGGGGTGGAGACTCTCCTTCAGATATACTGGACCGAGGCCGTTTAGGGCTTTAAAGGTCAGCACCAACACTTTGAATTGTGCTCGGAAATGTACTGGGAGCCAATGTAGGTCTTTCAAGACTGGTGTTATATGGTCTCGGTGGCTGCCCCCAGTCACCAGTCTAGCTGCCGCATTCTGGATTAGTTGTAGTTTCCGGGTCATCTTCAAAGGTAGCCCCATGTAGAGCGCATTACAGTAGTCCAAGCGGGAGATAACCAGAGCTTGCACCACTCTGGTGAGACAGTCTGCAGGCAGATAGGGTCTCAGCCTACGTACCAGATGGAGCTGGTAAACAGCTGCCCTGGACACAGATTTGACCTGTGCCTCCATGGACAGCTGTGAGTCCAAAATGACTCCCAGGCTGCGCACCTGGTCCTTCAGGGGCACAGTTACCCCATTCAGGACCAGGGAATCCTCCACACCTGCCTGCCTCCTTTCCCCCCCAAACAGTACTTCTGTCTTGTCAGGATTCAAGCTCAATCTGTTAGCCGCCATCCATCCTCCAACCGCCTCCAGACACTCACACAGGACCTTCACCGCCTTCACTGGTTCTGATTTAAAGGAGACCTTGTGGGCGGCTGGACTATATTTAGGGGGGGGGGGAAATGAACGAATTCGTATGCCCCACAAATAACCCAGAGATGCATTTTAAATAAAAGCACACATTCTACCCATGTAAAAACATGCTGTTTCCTGGACCGTCCACGGGCCAGATTTAGGCGATTGGGCCGGATCCGGCCCTTGGGCCTTAGTTTGCCTACCCATGATCCAGCCTGTACATTTTGGGTGCCTCCAAACTCGCACTATTTTGATGGGAGGAATTCAGGCACATACTGCAAATTTAGATTTGCATGTTTTAAACCTGAAGCACCCAAGTGCAAGAAATCCACATAAAAAAAAGAACCTGACTTTTTGCAAGTTGGAAAGTGACAGGTAAATGCTTTGGAAAGCATGAGATGAATGCATGATTAATGAGAACACCCTGAAAGCAAATCAGGATGAATGCAGGCCGTATCCCTGCAGATCAGAACAAATGCCCAATAAAGACTGGCTATAATCTAACTGCTGCCTAAGCTTTTTGCAAGCAGATCAGGATGAATGCCGAACAAATAGGCCATCGGGAGGAGTTCTTTTGCCCCATGAATTGCCTGCCGCTCTCCTGCTCCCCCTGGAGCGCCTCACTCATTCATGACTTGTGTCACATAGTTGTGTACCTGCTGCTCTGCACAGCAGCTCCTCTCACACTCTCTAACCACAAACTACCTCACTCTCTAGGACACACACAAATCCAGTCAACGCACCCTAATGTGCAGACTGATGACCATTGTCCACCCCGGTCACTCAAACTGCAGACAGGCACCTGATTGTCCCATGTGTGCCTGTCCTGTCCTGAAGAATTTCATCTTGTACACTCCCCTGTCTTGTATACTCCAATTTCACCTTGTATGCTTCCTGCCTCAAACACACTCATTTTGCATACCTGTGCTCTGATTGTGCTCCCCCCCCCCGCTTTCCCCATCTTGCACAAAAAATTGCATGTTTTATTTCCATGCTGTGCAGTGATTCTGTGAAATGGCCACTAACAAACACTTATTTTCTCCCTTCTGTTGCTTCCTGGCTGGCGCAGTTGACCGGACAAACTGTGAGTCTTCATGAAATGTTGTGTGAGTGTGTGTCTGGCTGCAGGGCGGGAGCAGGACAAGGTGAAGGGCCAGTCCGTGTGATTGCATTGTTGGGGAGGGGTCTCCTACCATGGTCTGAATCTGACCGACACTGTCCTGATATATCTTTGTGCAAGGTATAACCGTTTTATTGCAATCTGTCCAGGGCGGGGGGAGGCAGGGGGCTTCAAAGGGTGGCCCTCTCCATCTTAGGGGTCCTGGTTGCTGATTCTTGTTCCCACCTTGGTTTTCCAGTACTACAGCCACCTGAATTCACGGAGCAGCCAGATAAGAAGATTGTTATTTTCCCAAATGACGAGGCCATCCTGAAATGTGAGGCTACTGGGAATCCCCCAGTGAAGTAAGTATGACAAAAATAGCCTCCAAAATGCTTTGTCTTTAGGTTGGTGCGCTGATATCTGCACCATACATTTAAAGGGAATTGTAGTTTACTTCCTCACAGAGCTACAGTTCCCAGCACTCTTAACACACTGTAGTTCCCAGGATTCTTGGGGGGAAGCCATGTGAATTTAATGTGCTTTATATTTACGGTGTGAATGTGAGCTTACCAGATAGGATGTGGAAGATCTGTCACTGCATCTGATCATTTCTCTTTCTGTTTTTGAAAAGCAGTCATGGTGGGGAGAGGGGTCAGGGGTCAGACTGGACTGGTGCTGTGGTGTGTTGCTGGGGGAGGGGGAGGGAGAGGGAACCTTTTCCATCCAGGATGTTTTCCTGGTTGAAATTGCTCCCCCTTCTCAGGCAGCTCTTAGAGACAAGACAGGCACTTGTGTTGCTGTGATAATCATAGGTTCAGGGCTGAGGATTCAGCACGGGAAGAAAAGGTTAGGTCCCAGCTCTGCGTCTTCATTCTCATTCCCCCCCCCCCCCATCACTACCAGCGCTGGTTTTAAACCAAGTCAGAGATGTCAGGAGATCTGATTTCAGATCTTCCGCGTCACTCTGAGTTTAGCTCTGAGGCACATTTTCCTCCTTTGCTTGATGCCTGCTGCATCTTACACTGGAAAGGAAACACAGTGGGGGGGGCGTGCTAAGTGTCAGGAGCACCCACCTGCAGAGGAGCTGGCCCCAAGTCATCTCTGCCTCCAGTTGCCCAGGATACAGAGACATGGATGAACTGCTGCCCCCCCTGTCCCCTGCATTGATTGATTATAAGGAGGCAGGAGGCAAAGTAGGGAATAATTTGGGAAGCCTGCAAGCTAGATGTTTGGATTGCTTTGCAATTTTGTGTTTTTAATTTGCACCTTTTGTGTAGAGACTTCAAGATTGGGCTGTGCCCCTGATTCAGGTCTCTCTCCACTCTGCACTAAGAAGTCACTAGGTGGTCTTAGGAAAGCCACTTAGCTACTGTTTCTAGAAAGCTATCGGGGGAATTTTTTTTGCTAAAATTAGGGAGCAGTCAGGGGGTGGGGATTTCATTAAGAGCTCACCTACCTTCCTCTCTATTATTCACGCACACTGTGTGTGTTTTCTTTGGGCGGGGGGGTGCAGCCAGAAAGGAACCTCAGAGAATTTTTTAATACTCAGAAATAGGCAGGCTTTTGTATACCTCAATTCTAACTAAGCTAAGAAGGGCCTTAAAGGTTTAAAACGAACACTTTTTGTTGTCCCAGAAACTGATAGGGAACCATTGCAGCTGCCTGAATACTAGCAAGATGTGGTCTCAGTGGCTAGTGCTAACCAGCAAATCTAACCATTGTATTCTGCAGCAGTCTAAGGCTGCAGTCCCATATGCATTTACTAGGGAGTAAGCCCTAGTCACCTCGTGAACTCAACAGTACTTATGTCTGAGTAGATACAGTATGTATGCATTTTGCTCTGTGTTTCTCAGTGTTCTTCAAAAGGTACAATATTTGATCTTGACTACTGAATTGCTAGCCATATAAACAATGATACTTTTGGTCACACGCTTGCAGGTACAGTATCAGATCTTCTATACTTGCTAGGGATGGGGGTGGGGAATTCAGTTTAGTTTGCATGTTTGCAAATTTGCCAAATTTACATTTCCTGAAACAACAAATGAACTGAAATTCCTTCAAAATTCATATGTATCTGAATTTTGAGTTGCAGTTCTCCAACAAAAAAGTGTGCATATTGGGGAAAAGGTGTGCATAAAAATGGATATATAAAATAACATACAGACATGCAACATATCAGTGGAAATTGCTTGCAGAAATGTGTATTTTAGGAAAAGGAGCACTACAATGCTGTCAAATATTCATAAGAATGTTTTTTTTAAAGAATACCACCCTGCTCATTTATGTGTAAATTTGGCAAGCTAAACTTAGGTTTAGAAAAAATGAGAAAATGAGAGAAAGTGTAATTGACACGTCCCCTCAACCCTCTGAGCTACAGTGTTCTGAATAAAAAAAACAAAATTCCAAATTTTGCCAAGACTCAAATCCTAATAAAGAATCAAAATAGAAATGATGTATGCATAGGAGTGTATATTTGTAGAAATTCTGTTCCTAGGAATTGCATTTTTGAGCACCATACTTGGCTATTTCTAAGCCAGAACGCATTCAGCCCTGGGTTTCCACCTCCCATCGTAGTATCTGGTCTCTCCAGTGCTTATGAGACTGGATATTGCACAGTGCTCTAAGCGCAGCTCCACTCTGTTCCTAATATCTCTTTTATTCCCTCTTATGCTGCTCCAGTAATGTTCCTCACCTTCCTCTGACCTTTGCTCAGCTCCTAATCTGCTTCCTTGCCTTCAGCTCAGCTCTTGTGAATATGAGAGAAATTAGTGTCCCCCTGCCTTCCATTCCCATTACCATCCATTCCCACCATTGCTTCCCCAGCCTCACCTCCCCCTACTGGTGCATACTGGTTTTACATGGGCTCATCCCTGACCATCTCCTAAAAGAAACACCCTCCCTCCGGCCCTATTGCATTGCACCCCAAATTTTCTGCATATATCTCCCTCTTTAGAAGGCTTTCCTGCCAGCCGCAAGCCTTAGAAGTGATCTTTCTGTGAAAATGATTCCAGCTCCCTCCCATGAGTATCTCCCAAATTCCTGCCTAAAGAGATGCCCGCTGCATTCCTGATCTGTGCAGCAGCCTCTTGTGTCCAGCATGGTCTCCCTTTCATTCCTGATGCACCTTCTCTACTTGGCAGGTTCCGGTGGACCAGGGATGGGCGCGAAATTGATCCTGAGCAGGTGCCGGGGATGACGCAATGGAACGACAGAGGGACCCTGAACATCACGACAAACAATGGGAATACGCCTACCAGGTTCCACGGGAGATATCGCTGTTATGCCAGCAACATTCTGGGCACTGCCATGAGCTCTGAAAGCCAAATTATAGCTGAGAGTGAGTGCCCACCCACCCACCCTCGCTCGGTGCCCCTCAGTCTCGCCCAGCATGGTGTCCCTGCTCCAGCCCCACCCTATCCCCTTGCATGGGCACGTCCACCACCTTCAGCTGCACACCATGCACACCCACCCTATGCCTGGCCCAGGCTTGGCTGATGTTGCTCATTTCTGCCACACAATGACTGCGACTGCAGCTCTGCGCATACGCACACACTCATGTATGCTGCCATACACGCGCACACCCCCCCGCCAGTTATCTGAGTAATAAATTTCTCCCCTCCCCCTCACAATAAATGTATATCCCTTGCTTCTTCCCCCTCCCACCTCCCCTTTTACCTGCCTGGACTCCCTGGAGTGCAGCCAGTTGCTCTTGTTTCCATGGAAACCGTTGCCATGGATTCATGGTGTCGGGGTGATGTAATTGCCAGTCCTCTCCATCAGCACCTCTGTGGGCCCCTCCCCCACCCTCTGGCTTGGCCTCGCCCTCCCCATGCCTGCCAGGGAAGGAGTTAAAACAAAAGTGGGGGGGAAGCGGGGTGTGTGCGGGGCGGGGGGGGGGAGAGGAGACACATTATTGATCCTGACTGTAACCACAAAAGAGAACTGACACCAAAAATGGGCCTTTTTTCTTTTTAATGGTGGCGGTGACAAATTTTTAAGAGGAAGGGAAATTTTACAGTCTGTTAACATTCTCTTCTGTATTCCAGAACTGGAACCTTCTGATTGTTTTTCCTTTACCTTTACTAAAAATCCCAAAAGAAAATCCACTTGCCCTTTACTGCATATTATTATTGCTGCTTTTGTTGTGAATTCAGTGGTTTTTGAGAGTGAACTATGAGCCAGGAAGGTCAAATCACAGGCCTTACACAAGCCACAACCTCAGAGGCCAGGTAAATCCATGCTCCCCTACATTCTTCAGGGTGCCCTGGCTTCCGCCCTCATATGAAAGCCCCTCAGATTCTCGGCTTGGGAAATCCCAATAGCTTTATTGATAAAATCAGCACACAGCCTCAGGATCAACTGATGTGCAGTATAGGAGGCACAGTTCATGGGTTCATAAGCAGAGTTCCAGGATCCATGGCTGGGCATAACCAAAGATGTTGTCCCAGCCCTTGACACCCCCCTCCCATTCTACCTTTAAAGTTGCCTGGTTCTTGTCCCAAGTGAGAAGCCTGCGCTTGCAAGTGCGCAGCGACCCTCTTCCCCATCACTGCCTGAACTCTCTCCCCCTCCTCTCCCGGGACCCTGCTCCTCCTCTTCTGGCAGATTCTGCCATCCCTGCCCTCTTCTGGGGCATTGCAGCAGTGTTTCCCTCCTTTAGCTCTACTTCATTAGCTGCTACTTGTGAGTAGGCAAGGCCAAACACCATCATGCCTTGTCATGCATCTGCTTTCATAAAACACATGCTGGAGCTGTTCTGTGCATCAGTGTATGTGTACATTGGGCAGATTGGAAAATCCCTCCCCTCCCCAATAGCACAAGTGAGAGACTGCAGATATCAGGACTTGATGAATGAATCTCTGCCCGCCTAATGCTGAACTTCAGCAGCCAGTGCAATAAGAGGATTTGCACACATCACTGATCAAGGCAGTATAGTAGGTGGCAATCTTATTCCCTCTCCCTAGGAAAGAAGGATGGGGGTTTTTTGGGAGGGGGTGGTGCATTATGGATAAAGCAACCCGAGCCCATTTTGCCCTCAGTCCAAGGTCCTTTTTAATAAAAGCGCCTCTGCCTCTTTTGCAGCACAAATCACTTCTAGGACAGCACTTTTCCTCCAATCCTAGAAAATACTCCCTCAAGACCCTCTTTCTTTTTAATCTCTTCTGTCGTTCTTATTGAGTTACCTTTCTCAAGGTGTCTCTGCATTTCCCCACCCTTGTTTTCACATGGATATTTTGAGGATACAGAGCAGGAACCCAGGACCGACCCCCTTTTAGTGCTATGTGCTCTGGGCTGCATATCTCCTGCCCGTTCCCAGAACTCTTGGCCCTGAGAGGCATTTCCAGTCACTGAATAATATTCAGAGGGCCAGGTTCATCTAAGTAGGTGTGCTAGCAGGAACCAGGACAAGTCCCACTAGTACAGTGAAACTCTCCCTGGCTCCTACCCCCATTCACACCACACTCCTCCAAGCAGAACCCCCCAGAGCAGCACTGGAGGGGAGTAGAAGGGAGATGGCTCCATTGCACAAGCTGAAATGTTTGTTCTGACGGAACAAATGGAATAGTGTGATGCTGAATTCCTCCCAAAGACCTGTGGGATGTACGTCTTCTGTAAGAGGGAAAGAGGAACTGGATGTGTGAAGAAGTGAACCCAGAGGACTTTGCAAGCGATGCTTCTCGGCTGATCTCTCTGGAGTCTTCCCCACTTGCTGTCTCTTGCTCACCCAGTTTCCTCCCTTGCTTCCTGTCTTTGTCCAGGTGCTCCACAGTGGCCAAAGGAGAAGGTGGCACCTATTGCAGTGGAGGAAGGGACCCATACGGTCTTACCCTGCAACCCACCTGAAAGTGCTGTCCCACCCAAAATCTACTGGCTGAACAACAGTGAGTATCCCTGGTGGCCCTTCCAGGTGTGATCATGTGGCAAAGATGACCAAGGTGGGGACTACTGTCTGCCAGCAGTTGGCCTGCTGCTTAGGGTGAGCAGTTAGGCTACTCAACTCAGGAGGGAAGAGGCTTGGGTTCTAGGCTCATTGTCAGATAGTATAATGTTGGGACACATGCCTTTATATTTATGTATTTTTCTATGTCTATTTATTACAAATAAATATTACATATTTATTAGTGGCTTCTTAACAAATACCTCTATGCAACATACAAGAGGTAAATTGAAAACAAAAATGGGGGGTGGGGATCACATTATTCCTGCCTTTTATGTATGCAAGTCCCTGGATCAATCTGTGATTCAACCAGTCAGAATGGATCAGAGCTGGGGAGTCTGTGGCCCTCTAGATGTTGGACTCCAACTCCCACAAATCCCAGCCCTGAATTGCCAATGGCCAGGGATAAAATGGGATTTGTAGTCCCACAACCTTTGGAGGCCACAAGTTCCCTACCCGTGGAATAAGCAGTATTCGGGTAGATGGTCTGATTCTATGTAAGTCCACTCTAAGTACCCTAGGAGATGGACTTTTGTCCAGGAAAGTGTAGCTCAATGCATTAATCAAGGTGGTTTTGCTTGGAACTGATTACTGGGATTCAGATCCCATGGCCTGCTACCTGAAGGAGATCTGAGGTCTTGTGGGGGGAAAGCAGAGCACAGGACTGTCAGTATCCACTTTCACTGAGGCATATGCCAGGCTACTGTTGGAAGGGAGACCTTTGGTCTGATCCACCTGATCAATTCATGAATGAATGAATGAATGAATGAATGAATGAAATGGGGTGTGATTCCTCTCTCTCCTATGATGTTGGCTGGGCCAAGAGATAGGGTGGAAGAATCAGTCTACCGTGCTGTGGCTTCTCACCCCACTTTGCTATTTCCACTCTCTCCTTCCCCTTCAGAGATCGAGCATATCACAAAAGATGACCGTGTCACCATGGGCCAGGACGGGAATCTCTATTTTGCCAACGTCCAGATGAAGGACAGCCGCCCTGACTATATTTGCAACGCCCATTTCCAAGGTCCTCGAATCATCATCCAGAAGGAGCCCATTGAACTAAAGGTTTTCCCCAGTAAGTCTTCAGATACCCTGCATTTCTGAAGTGCAGCTACCTTCTGTGGTGGAAAGGTACAAGGATCCATCAGTCACCTGATCTTCTGTCCACCCAGTCTAAGATACACTGAGAAAGTGTTAGTTTCTTGGTAATTAGTTTTGAGGCTAAGGAAGGGAGAAGTATAACAGGGTGAACAGTAGGCTATGGCAAGTACAGCAGAGATGGCAATCTGTAGCCCTCTAGATGTCATTGGACTCCAATTCCAATTGGCCCCAGCCAGTTTGACCAATGGTCATGCATGATGGGAGTTGTAGTTCAATAATGTCAGGAAGACAACAGGTTCCCTGACCTGCCTTCAATCCCTCACTTGTCAACTTCAACAGCTGTGTGAAGCTCCAGTTTAATTCTGGCTGGTCTTTGGCCCAGTTTGATGATGTTGTTTTTATAATTACAATAAAAGCGCATGGCGCCAGCAGACACCTCCCAAAAGCCTGTTGGAGCAAGAGGGTCTTCACTTGCTGGACAACAAGGAGGGGGCCAGTCTACCTTCTCTAGGGAAGGAGTTCTGAAGTCTGGGAGAAACCATCAAGAAGGCCCTCTCCCACGTCTCTACCAAGCATGCCTGTGAGTGTGGCGGGACTGAGAGAAGGGTCAATTTAAGCCAAACTATGGCTTTGTGTGAACGCACAAGCATATGAGCTCCAGAAGAAAAGAGCACTTAGTGCTGCACTGCACTAAGCCATGGTTTGACTTCACACATATCTGAACCTGACTCATGATTTAGCTCTCCCAGACAAACTGCAAGCTGTAAACCACAGGGCAGATCTTGGTTATAGTTCATGGTTACTCTGGAGAGAGTCAAGCCAAACGCCTTGGTTACTGCTGCAGCAGAACAACTGGGGAGGAGCACGGTAGCCACAATCTCCTCTCTGGGAGCCTGCATGCTTATGTGATGGCACTAAGCCATGGTTTGGCTGAGTGTGATGTGCAAATGTAGATAGAAATGGAAGGTCTGTGGCTGAGTAGCTCTGTTAAAAGGGTGCATGCTTGCCTTGTTAGATCAGAGGGACAAATGAGATGGTCCCTATTCTGCACTCTTAAGGTGGTGCTGCTGAAGAGCAGTGCTGCTCCTGCCTCTTCCACAGTTTGCACCAACTAGGCCTCTGCAGGAGCTGCCACTGCTCTATGGGACAGGGTCACAGCAGGTCAGATTAGCTCAGAGTGCGCTCAGCACCCTGTTGGTTCCATTGCTGCCCAGTTGCCTTCCCTTCTTTCTCTTCCACAGCCAACAGTTTCTCGAACCAGAAGCCAATGCTAATTGTACCGGATAAGATGCCCAACACATACGAGGCGAAGCAGGGGGAGCCCTTGGTGCTGGAGTGCATTGTGGCAGGACTGTAAGTGCCTTGGAGATACCTGTTGTCAAAGGGCTCAAACTCTACCCGAAAAGGACTCCAAAACGCCCATGGAGAGAGTTGGGGAGAGGAAGGTTTGAAGATCCTTGAAGGGGAAGAGTTCCATCAGAGACAGTCACCCAGTGGATCAGCTGTCACATGATTCTGCAGCCTCTGGATATCTTGGCTTTTTTAAAAAATATATCCATGAATGTACCTTAGGATACTTCATAAATTTCTCTAAATTCACATTAATTTTACCTGAAATTAACTACCTTCACAGTATTCCTGTGGCAGTGAGTTCCACGGGGCAACTATGAATCACATGGAAGTGTAACTTCTTGGCTTTCTCAACCCAGGGATACAGAACCTGTGGCCCTCCAGATATTACTGGATTCCAGCTCTCCTCAGCCACAGCCAGTATGCCCAGTGGTCAGGGATGACGGGAACTGTAATCCAGCAGTGTCTATGTGGAGAGCCACAAGTTACCCATCCCTACATTAAACCCACCCCTTATTATCTTCTTCAAGTGTTTCCCTGGTGTTCATCCATTACTCTGTTAGTTGAGGGCCGGGGTGGTTAATCTGACCATTGGTCATGCTGGCTGGAGGGACAGCTTAACCACTCACGGTTTAGGGGCACTCACAGATCTTTCCCTTCTGGTTGCCTAAAGCAGATATCTGACTCTCTCTCTCTCTCTCTGTGTGTGTGTGTGTGTCTATGAGAGAGAGAGAGAGAAAGAGAGAAACATTTGATGTTTGAGAGAGGGAGGTATGGATGGGTCTAAGACTGTGTGCGTGTACATATGGAAGTTGAGAGAAGGCAAGAGATTGAGGTTCCATTCTCCTTAGTGCAGCTTCAGTAGGGGAGACGTACCTGCAGGTCGGCGGGCAGGCAAGCTCCTTTTTAATGTGTCTCCAGAGTCCCTGCATTGCAAGTGGAGAAGAGGAGGGGACCCTCTTGGGATTTTAGTCTTCCCTCCTTGGTAATTTGGCAAGCAAACAGAGACCTCCAGCTCCATCCTCAGGTGTGGGCAGCCTCCTTTCTCCCCCCTGGCTGCATCCTGTGGGCTTGGAAGCAGGAAAGGCACTTAAAGGCTGGCTTACAATCCAAAGTGTTTCTTGTGTGATTAAGGAAACGTCTTGCTAGTTGGCTTCTCTGGAGACTCTCAGCTCAGCCGGCCCTTCAGCCACAGGCTGGCTGATGAGGATAAAGAAGGGGAAAGTGCCAGCCAAGGAGATCCAGGAAGCACTTGGGCAGCGTTCTTAGTCATGGTTTCATTTATTGTCTGGATGATGACAGAAAGAATAGAGAGTACCTTCGAGAGGAAGACTAAGAGCAACCTTGCTTGGTGCGCATAGTCGGAAGGGGAGCCAGGGCGTTATGGTGGTGGCATGTTGACCTATGAGCAAAGCGGTTCAGGTTCAAGTCAATCTTACTGCATGACTGTGAAGCCAGTCACAATCCCTCAGTCTAGGCTACTTCCTTGTTGTGAAGATGAAATGAGATGAAAGAAAAATATGTCACATTGCTAGGATTTCACAGTTATGTCTTGCTGATGGTGTTGGAAGCAAAATTGAGCTAACTGAATCTTGATGCAATCCAAAACTGCTGCAGAGTGAAATAGAGCACTTCCTGAAGCTTGTGAAGGCAACTGAGAAAACATATTTCCGTAATAGTTAGTAGATGGTCTCTGGTTTTAATTTTTTCCTGTGGTTTTTATTGTAGATAGACATTTCCTGCTTTATTTTAATTATATAGTTATATAAAAATATTTATAAAATAAATAGATAATATTTCATAGCAGCCACATCGTAGAAGATGAAACCTCCCCTCTTCTCTCTTACATAAGAGGCGATTTCACTACTAAGATGGCAGTTTTTATGAGTTCTTGTTTTTAAAATAAAATAATTTTTTAATTAAAAGAATACATTTAGCCAATCAATAAGTTTTTAAGCCATTAATCTAACAAAATAATCAATTAAATGTTTGTTTTTTATTACCATTAGATCCCATCTTTTCTCCAAAAAGTTCAAGGTGACATAGTTCTTAGTTCTCCCACTCTCTCTTTTAACTCTCAGCAGCCCTATGAGGGAGGTTAGGCTAAGAGAGAGTGACTGGTCCAAACAAAATAAAAAAATTCCTTCCAGTAGCACCTTAAAGACCAACTGAGTTAGTTCTAGGTATGAGCTTTCGTGTGCATGCACACTTCTTCAGATGCATGCATGCACACGAAAGCTCATACCTAGAACTAACTCAGTTGGTCTTTAAGGTGCTACTGGAAGGAATTTTTTTATTTTGTTTTGACCATGGCAGACCAACACGGCTACCTATCTGTGACTGGTCCAAAGTCACTCACTGAGCTTCATGGCTGAGCGGGGATTGGAACCCTGCTCTCCCAGGTCATAGTCCAGCACTCAGGCCACTACACCACACTGGCTTTCAGCCATTGCATCACTACTGCCAGTGACACGGTATGGGGCAGGGAGGAGGAGAGGATCTGGGATAGGACAACGTAGCAGGGCTCTTTCCAGCTTTCCTGTTGGTCCTGCGGATGCTATAGGGCTCTAGCTCTCTCTCATCAGCCCCGGTCAGCGTGGGCCAATGGAGACGATGGTAGTTGAACCCCAGCAACACCTGGAGGGTTCTTGGTCTTAGGCATTAAACTAGTTGGACCCCCAACCAGAGTCATTAGCCATTTTTTACCCTCACCCTTTCTCTCCTGTCTCTGGCAGCCCTACACCAACCGTGGAATGGATTCACATGAACAGACTGAAGCTTTCGGACCGGGTAGTCTTTGAGAACTCAAATAAAACCCTGCGCATCCCAAGTGTGGAGGAGGATGATGATGGGGAATACCAGTGCATTGCTCACAACGACCACGGCACGATCCGCCACAGCTACTACGTGACGGTCGAGGGTATGTCCACAGCCACAGGCATAACTACACAAGCGTAGCTGGTGGGATAAGAGGGGGCACCAGCTAAGCCGGGGCACTAGGACTCTAGTGGGGTGTGTGTGAGGGGGTCTCTCCTAGGAGAAGCCATTCATTTCAGATTTCAGTAGGGGGAAACATTCAGCAAAGAACGAAAAACATTACTTAGGTTTTAAGTCCCATTGAATTGGGGACCAGACTAGACATGGTGCTAAACTTGCAGTCTATTTTGTTTGTTTTAAGTGAATAGTGGGAAGAAGATTTTGTTGTTGTTGTCGTCAGGAATGTGAGAAAAGGAGGGTAACCCCCCCCCAAAAAAACTCACGACAATCAGCTAAATGCAACCAACCACGCTCTGGTCTCTCCAGCATCTCACACTGCCAACAAGAACAAACAGATAAATAAAGAACCTATCCTTGCAACACTGACCAAAAACTCTGCACATATGTACACTAATGAAAAGAATGAAAAATCACTACCCTACTTCTTTCTCCCCGCTCTCCCTTATTCTCCCTCCCACCTCTATGACAGCAGCGTCTCACACCCAATGTGAGAAAGGACTGAGGCATTGTACGCATCCTTGCTAGCTATGAAAATCCTTTAATAAAGACAACAAAAAGGGTAAAAAAAGAAAGGGGGACAACTCCTTCACTGTGGCCCCATCAAACGTCTCACCCTCCAAGGGCATCGTGCACTGCCCTGAGAGGTCTCTCCTTCATGCCAGCCAAGGTTTCCTGGATAGGATTCTTTTCCAGAAAGGCAAGGCTGGGTCTAGATGAGTCTGTGGAGTTAGCAGTGAGGCTGCAGATGGGGCTTGTGGGTGGGGAGGCGGCCCTTTCACTCTGCCTTCTTTTCTCAGCTGCTCCATACTGGATAAAAGAGCCCGAGAGCGAGATCTTTGCACCAGGAGAAAATGTGCGCTTGAATTGTGATGTTGATGGGCAACCCAAACCAGAGGTGTCGTGGAGGATAAATGGGATCCCGCTAGAAGGTGAGTGAATGGGCAGGTATGGAATGTGGGTGAGGGAAAGGGATGCCATGCTGCCATACTTCCTCTCGTGGGCCTAAACTCTTTTGCTGGGTTTCAGAGGTGATGCCAGACCCGAGAAGGAAGGTGGTCCCGGGAGCTTTGATCCTCAACCAAGTGCAGCCCAATGACACAGCTGTGATCCAGTGTGAAGCCCATAATAAGCATGGCAGTCTCCTGGCCAATGCGTACATCCTCATTGTCCGTGAGTTTATCTGCTCCTCTTGGATGTGCGTGGGGCTAGACCAGCTGCACAGGGTGGCAAGGTGGGAGGAGCCAACAGAGAGCACACACACACAAGTGTCACCATTCTCACATTGCAAATAATGCCTGAAGGTGTTCCAGGCTCCTCTGAATTTCAGTTTTCAGGGTTTTTTGTTTTTAAAAAGAAGGTAAAGTCTTTAGCTGCGGGTGGTGCTGTGGGTTAAACCACAGAGCCTAGGACTTGCTGATCAGAAGGTTGGCAGTTCGAATTCCCGCAACAGGGTGAGCTCCTTTTGCTTGGTCCCTGCTCCTGCCAACCTAGCAGTTTGAAAACACGTCAAAGTGCAAGTAGATAAATAGGTACCGTTCCGGCGGGAAGGTAAATGGCGTTTCCGTGCGCTGCTCTGGTTCGCCAGAAGCGGCTTAGTCCTGCTGGCCACATGACCTGGAAGCTGTACGCTGGCTCCCTCGGTGAATAAAGCGAGATGAGTGCCGCAACCCCAGAGTCAGCCACGACTGGACCTAATGGTCAGGGGTCCCTTTACCTTTACCTTTACCAAGTCTCTAGTAGCTACTTTTCCTGGAGGGTCATTTAGTGATGTGTGTTGGGCTAGCTAGCACATCAGCCCCAGCCCACTATGCGTTTTGTTGCCACAGATGTCACTGCTTCACATCTGGCTTTGCCTCTTGGGGAGGGAAAGGCCCAGAGAGGTTTCTCCAGGAAGAGGGAATTAGGTTCAGGGGCCTCTAGCTCTTGAGCCTAGTCAAACCCTTTTACTTATGGAGATACAAGGAAAACACGAAGGCTTACTTGACCCCATTTGTCAGTAAGAGAAGTACACTTATTCCTACCTCCAGACATTCTGGTCAACGAGTGTTAAGCCTTGGCTAGCATCTGGCCAAATAGTAATACAACAAACAAGTGTGTGTGTGTGTGTGCGCGCACACACACATACATATACATACGGTATACAAAACACACACACACACACATATATACACATACACATTAAAAGCCTTTACCAAAAAGATCTAATATGCTAAATGACTAAATGTGTTTAATTGTTGTTGGGGTTTTTTTGCTGTTTGACTTACAATTTCCCCAGTTTGTATCCTGTGGGAGGGGGATAGGTCATTGTTTTGTTGTGCTGTAAATGTGATGAAGGGGAGCAACACCGGGGTGAGGGTGACCAGTTAGGGTTGCCATATGTCCTCTTTTTCCAGGACACATCCTCTTTTTCATGGACACATCCTACTTTTTAAAAGTAGAAGTTGGCAAATGTGTCCTCTTTTTTGCCCTTCAAAATATGGCAACCCTCCCTGTGCTAGTTTAAGCTTGTTGGTTAACTTTTCTCAAAGGGTGGCTTCCCATAATTTTTTGTATGGCTAACTTGACCCAACCCCAACCCCCCTGTCCCTGCTCACACAGACAAACCAACCACACGGCAACCAACCAAGCTCTGGACTCTCTAAGCTCTTGCAATGCCAACAAAAATATATAAATAAAGGTCCAGCCCACGTGATGCTGACACAAAAACACCACACAAACACTATGCAATAGAGCAAAAGATCTATCTCTATCTCCCTCCTCTCTTTTACCCCAACCACACAATATCTTTAACAATAAAGTCTGACTGTAAAAGAAATGTTTTTAAACGACTGTAAACGAAATGTGAAAAATACTCTATGAATTGAAAGTGGAGACACTATATGTACTTTCCCCTGTTTATTTGTTTGTTTTGTGACACAATAAAATATTTAATACAAACTAATTGTAAAAAAACCCCATGTCCTCAACACCCTCCCCCCCCCCCCCGGCCCTCACTTAAAAAAACCCTGATTATGAGGCTGGTCCAATATACTTGCAAAATCCTAGATGGGTTTCGTTGAGGAGACAGAACTGGTTGTTTGTTCAGAGGGTGCCATGCCCCAAACGTATCTATCTACTTGATTTAATTCAGGTCTGCCAACAGAGATCCTGACCCCGGATGGGTTAGTATACAATGTGGTGGAGAACCAGACAGCCACCCTGCACTGTGAGACTTTTGGGGCACCTCGGCCCACTGTGAACTGGTGAGTTCTCTGCTATGGCTGATGTATTTCATAGAATCATAGAGTTGGAAGGGACCAGAGGGTCATCTAGTCCAACCCCCTGCAATGCAGGAATCTCAGCAAAAGCATCCATGGCAGATGGCCATCCAGCCACTGCTTAAAAACCTCCAAGGAAGGAGAGTCCACCACCTTCTGAGGAAGTCCTTTCCACTGTTGAACAGCTCTTCCCCTTCCTGATGTTTAGTTGGAATTTCTTTTCTTGTAACTTGAATCCTTTGGATCTATCGATTCCATTTTCTTGCTAACTTTGTCCTAAGCAGCTATGGCACCATTTGTATATATCTCATCTTCTCTGTGCCAAAGTTCTGGCGCTTGGGGTTGAGTGCCACTGAGTAAGTGTAGTAACTTTTATTTGTAAATGGAAAATGATGCCTTATTTGTGTGGAGACAGTGAATATATGCTGTGAGATCTTTATTATTAGCATCAATCTGTCATATCAAACTTTAATTGCTCAAAACTGAAGTTCCAGTATGCACTGAAATCTCTCCTGCAAAACACTGACACTCTGGAGGCACCCTCTGCTTATGGTGTAGATCTTAAAATCACAGGAATCCCTCTGGAATTTTTTTGTTTTTAAGTGACAGCAACACTAACCATATTGACAACAGAGCATTTTCTCTTTCATGCGCTTGATGTGCCCCCTCTTGCTCTTACTTCCAGGCTTACAGAAGGCATGTACTCCATCATGGAAGATTACCGGAGCTTTCTATTCACAAACGGAACCCTGCAGCTTGAGAAAGTCCAGCGTGAGGATGCAGGGAACTTCACATGCTTTGCTGAGAATGATCAGAACAATGTCTCCATCGTTGCCCAACTTTTTGTCAAAGGTGGGAGCAGATTTCCCAGAATGCACCACACCTCTCAGACGGGTTATGAATCTGAAGAGAAGTTGGATAGGAAATAGTCAGTAAGGCATAATAGTAAGGCACAATGAGGCTTGATGGGAAGATAGCAGTCATAGGTCATTGCGGTATGATGAAATTGAAAAATAGGTGTTCCACTTTCCTGCTTTCTCCAGCCTGAGCAGTCACACTAAAGGTAAACAGAGAGAAAGGCCAAAGGGATCAGATCTCACTTCATGAGGTAGACAGTTTGGTGTCAGATGTTGGACTACAATTTCCATCCTCCCCCTGACCACAGACCACATTGGCTTCAGCTCGCATTGCCCAGCAACCAGGCCCAGCCCGCCCATGAGGCAGACTGAGACAACTGCCTTGGGCAGCTGAATCCTGCAGGATGGAGCCCAGTGACCATCAGAAAAATGGGGAGAAGTAGTGGCAGTGGCTTCTGACAAGTTCTTGTGAGAGTTCCATGAGATGCTGCCGGAAGCTGCACTGTGCGACCCTCGTAAGCAAAGATTTGACAGGAGCAGCACCCTTCCTGTTTTGCCTCAGGTGTCAAAATGGGAGGGGATGCCCCTGCCAACAACATATGGAGGGCACCTCGTGGACTACTTTCTGCCCACCTCTGAACTCTCAGCCACAGCCTCTAAGGCCCTTAGTTGAACATCTCCATCCTCCTGTACAGCCAGCTTCACAGATGGATTTTATAGATAATACTGAAGTTTTGGGTGCTTCCCCAATGAAATTAGGAGATGATTCAGGTTCTCCTGAGTATCCTGCCCTCTTCTGAGAAGTGGAAAGAGTAAGTGCCCTCTTCTGAGAAGTGGAAAGAGTACTGTCTTGGTAACCTCACAGTAAGAATGATAGCTCTCCTGGGGTGGCAGCAAATCTTGTTTTTTCCCCTCATGCTCACATTTTAGATTTGCCTTTTGTCTTGCATGTTGAGGTCTGCCTAAAATTAACATATTCAGGCCACTGCCAAGCTAATTTAAATCAGAGCAGCTTTAGGAATACTCGGTTTGGGGTGCCATTTAAGGTAAAAGTGTAGGAAACAGGTCAAAAGTGGTCACCTGGTTCATTTCAGTGAGGTGTGTGCAGGAGAACTTCTTAAGAGGTTGCCTTGCCTGAAAATTTGTTGCCTGGCCCTGTCTGCAATGGGAGGTGCTCGTCACACTGTGGAATGATAGGGAAAGAGAAGCCATGAGGGCTATTGAGATCTCATCCCTCCAACCATAGCAAGGCATGGTGGGGAGAGAGGACACGACTCCACATTCTGTCCCTGTTCCAGGAGCCACACAGTTTGAAGTGGAGCCTACAAACACAGAAGGGGAGAAGGGTGGCCATGTGACGTTCCATTGCAAAGTGGTGTTCGATGACACCATCCCAGGCCCTGGTCTTGAGTGGCACCGAAAAGGGCAGCTGATTAAGGAGTCCGCTGACAATGACAAGTGAGTGGTGTGGGCAGGGCAGGGTTGTGGGGGGGGCTGTGGACTGAGGGAAACCACAAAGCACTCTTATTTTATCCACCTGCTAGGTATTTCATCAATGACACATCCTTGACCATCACTGACCTGGACTATTCTGACCAAGGAATATACACCTGCCGGGCTTGGACAGCTCTTGACTCTGTGGAGAAAAGTGCCAAGCTTTGGGTATATGGCAAGTACCAAAAAAGAAGAAATCAGATATGGGTTCTTTTACCTCTTGTAAAATGGTTGTCTTGGGTTCTTTAGACTCCAAACTTACTGAGAGAGCAAAGTGATGGTAAGTGAGGCAGTGGCTGCAGCTGGTAGATTTGGGGCACATGTTTTTGGTTTTTGATGTTTTGAGGTGAATCTGGTGTTACTATAAAAGGGAACTCAAGGTGGGGGAGGGAGGGACAGAGAGAGAGAGAGAGAAGTGATGCTTCTTCTGACCGGGAGATGTACATAAACATGTACATCCTTCAACATGCCTCCGAAGGCATCTGTGAAGCAAGTTTTATTTGAGTCCGGGTTGTGAGGAAATTGATATATATGTGCATGGGAGAGAGAGACATGTTTAAAAGACAAATATTTATTAACTGAAACTACTTCCATTTCTAGATAGCCCTATCAGTTAGTGAAATAATAACAACATTAATTATACCATGGGGTGGGGTGGGGAGAGACAGAGCTGCCATTTGGAATTTTAATCTCAGGATCCAAAATGTTTTGGGTCAGCTCTGGGAAAACTGCTAAAGGAGATACAAAGAAGATTTGGGGCTTTCATCCTGCGATCACTCCCTCATTGTGGCTCACATGATGGTCTCTCTTTCAGGCAGTCCTGGCCCTGTGTCAAATCTGGAACTGTCGGAGCAGCAGGACTGGCAGGTGAAGTTGACGTGGACACCAGGAGATGATCACAACAGGCCTATCAAGGGTAAGAAACAGGGCTGAGTGCACTGTGGTGCTTAGAGCCAGCATTGCCATGTTACCAGTTTGGAATCCTCACTCAAAGCCTTCGAATTCTTGGCTTTTCTTCAGAACTCTCTCACGTGGGATGTGTTTGGGTGGGAGGGCAGGATCCAGTCATACCATGGGTAATGGCAGGATGGGGAAACATGGGGGGCAGCTATTCCCCCCACCAAATAAATCATAACCCTCAGATTTCCTGATTTCATTTTTTAACAAACCTGTAGAACCTGATATGATGCAAAATGTGCACACACTATTACCTCTTTGTTTTGCAAAACTAGCCTGATACCCTTTTCAGTGTTTTACTTTGCCCTCCCCCAATTCCTGCCCATAAACTTTATCTTCCTCCTGTACCCCTATTTCTTCCTTTCTCAGCAGCTACTGAAATCACCTCAGCAGAACAACCATATTCCTCCACAGGTCCTCCACACAGGTCCTAGCTGCATTTAAAACAAAGACAGGCTAAATACTAGAGTTATCTGCAACCTGAACTTGTTTTACAAATTGAAAGGCATCTTTGGCCCCGATTCTCTGTGGATGCAGAATGGCATCTCTCTGCTGTTTCCCTGTGGTGAAGGCCCTATTATTATTTGCAATAGAAGGCAGGGTAGAAAACGAGTTCTTCTTGAAGCCAGGTGGGCCTTAAGGACCATGGCTGTAAATGCATCATAGCACTTCCCTGCCGCTACCAATGTATTTTGGCATTTAAACTGAGGTGCTTTTTGTACCTGGGTCTGTTTGTAAAGAATCTCATTAGTATGCGCTTTAGACTCACAGCTCATTTTTGTAAGTATAGAACTAAACATCTCAAGTGGGGCAAACAACTGTTAGAAAGTGCTTGTCTCCTGAAGGTATTCTTGTCAGAAAGCCATAAGGGGTTGGTTCTGACTCCTTGCTGGGTTTGTTGCTGTATTATGTGTGAAGCAATGCAGTGCTTCATTTGAGATATACTTGGAACTGGAAGCTCTGTTTAAGTCACACATTTGCTCCAGTGTTATTTTCGTTGGTGTGCTCAGACTGGCTGCAGGAAAATGAACGCTTCTGAGCATGTGCAGAGAATGCATCTCTTTCCCAGTTGGTTGTGGTGGGGCTTCCCAGTCAAAGGCTGTGATGACCTTGATTTTTTTCTGGGAGGAGCTTAGTCTAACTATTGACATGGCCTTTACTCTCCCCACAGAGTATACTGTATTTTGTGACGAAAGCAACTTTGGGCAAGGAAAAATGGAAAAGTTAACCACTGTACCAGGAAACCAGCCGTGGGCCACGCTTCACCTTTCTCCATTCAGGAAATACAACTTCTATGTGAAGGCCAGAAATGATCATGGGGACAGTCCGCTAAATTCCCATCCTGTCAGCTATGTCACAAATCCTGCAGGTAAGGAGGCTGACAATGCCAAGGAGAAGCATGTTTGGGGCTTAAGTGTCATCGTTCCCTGTAGCAGGGCCAGCCCATCCATTAGGCAAGGTGAGGCGATTGCCTCGAGCGGCAGGATCCACAGGGATAGCAGATCCAGGCTCCAAGGAATGCATTGCCAACTGTTGCCATGGTGGCAGCAGCAGGTACTGCATGATCTTTGGAGGCTGAATCTGCTGCTTCCTTGGCCTCTTGGTGAATAGGAGGGGCTGTTACTCTCCTCCCACTCTTGTTCCCAATGTAGACCTTTAAAGGCCTAAACGGCCTCGGTCCAGTATATCTGAAGGAGCATCTCCACCCCCATCGTTCTGCCCGGACACTGAGGTCCAGCGCCGAGGGCCTTCTGGCGGTTCCCTCCCTGCGAGAAGTGAGGTTACAGGGAGCCAGGCAGAGGGCCTTCTTGGTAGTGGCACCCACCCTGTGGAACGCCCTCCCATCAGATGTCAAAGAGAAAAACAGCCACCAGACTTTTAGAAGACATCTGAAGGCAGCCCTGTTTAGGGAAGCTTTTAATGTTTGATGCATTACTGTATTTTAATATTTTGTTGGAAGCCACCCAGCCAGATGGGCGGGGTATAAATAAAAAAAATAAAAATTAAAAATTAAAAATAATAATTATTCCTTGCTCCTGATGTAGATCTTCATTTTGCCCTTCTTCCCTGGCAGTGGCAGTGGGGCGTAGGGGTGGCATTTTGTGTTTCGCCTCAGTTGCCAAAGTTTATTGAGCCAGCCCTGCCCTGTAAGAATCAACATTGCTTGTGATACACAGACAAATGGGGCCCTGCAACAAAATGTTACAGCTCAGAGTGCTTCTGTTCAGGGCTCCAGCCCCACTATTCCATTCCTCCCCACACCAGGCTTTCCTCTCCCCCCCCCCCACCGGCCTGCAACAGGCAGAATTTCATAGCCATTGAGCATGCACAGATCTTAATTGGACTGTTTTAAGGTTTTTCCTCTGTTAAGTCTCCTGTCTCCTAAATATTTTTTGTTTTTCTGAAAACCTTGGGATTTCCCCCCAAGCCTGCTGTTTCCTCCCTCATGAGTGATACTGTTTTGGCTACTCACAGCCCAAACGTGAGAAAGAGAGGGAACAAGTGGCTTGGCATAAGAAAATGCCACTATCTGCCTCTTAGTCATGGTGGGTGCTTTGTCTGAGCTGATATATAAGCAAACCTAACTGTGCTCCATTGCTTTCTAGCCCCTAAGCGGAATCCATCTGATGTCAAAGGAAAGGGGAACGAGACTTCTAATATGATCATCACCTGGACGGTAAAATATAAATATTCTTGCAGCCCTAGTCTTGGTATCCCTGGATCTCCTCCTCCTCCTCCTCCTCCTCCTCCTCCTCCTCCACAGTGTTAGTGGCATGGCTGACTTAGCAGCATGTTGAGCCATAGCTGTCAACTTTTCCCTTTTCTTGCGAGGAATCCTATTTGGAATAAGGGAATTTCCCTTAAAAAAGGGGAAACGTTGACAGCTATGTGTTGAGCAGATGCAAGAGTTGCTGTTGAATTTTGCCTAAACCTAAATTCTGAGGTGAATTTGGGTATTTCTGCAAGGCACACAAGCAATATGTTGCTGGAGGCCAGTTGCTTTGTATGTGTGTTGCTTTGTGTGGTCCAACTGAGCCACACATATTGTCTTCTTGTAATCTTAACAAATAACCTTGTAAGGTTGGTCAGTATTATTATCTCCATGCCTCACATCACATATTCAGCACTTTGCTCTTGCACCTCTGCTGCAGCATTTGTCAATGTGCCTGCTAAACAAGTCAGAACACAAAGAGCCGCTCACAGCATGGGGCGGACCTAACACAATGCATAGCGTGTCCCCAGCAGAAGTCACCAGTGGAACGAAATCAGGCAGACGTTAAGGTCTGAACGAAAGTCACTCAAGGATTTGTTTGTTTGTTTGTTTTGTTTGCATGCAGCTTTATGCCACTTTCCCCCAAACTCAGTGTACAAACAAAAAAGTCATAATACTTCATAATACTACATATAAAAGCCCTTTTAAACAAAGTCAATCCCAAAGCAATCTAACATAACGAATCAACCACAGGCCATCCCGATTAAATTTATCCCAGCTGATACAAGCTGATACAAAACAAACATTTTTTTTTAACATTCAGAGCATTTCACATACATGATCTCAGTATTCCTTACAACAACCCTGTAAAGTAGGCCAAGCATTCTTAACCCTTTATTACAGGTGTCAGGGGCACTGAAATGGAGGTGGTATTTGAACCGGCTCTGTCCAGCTCACACTCATTTCACTTTCAGTCACTATATTTAGGATTCTGGGAATAATCTTCCCCTGAGTGAGACGGGCCAATGACCCTCTTGGTTCTGGGGGATTCCCGCCACCCTCTTCTCCTTTCTTGGCACACATTTTGACTAATGGCGCTGCTTCTTCTTTCTCACTTCCTGTGTCCTCTGCAGCCCAAATTACATGAGGGAGGACCTGCATTCACGTCTGTCTTTTGTGTCCGCTATTCCAGCCCTGCAGAGCAAGTGTGTGAGAAAGAGAGTGAGAGAGTGAGAGAGTGGCCTCTTCACTGAGGTGGCACGTGGAGTGTGCTGACACAGGGTGCCAGAGTGGGGTGTTTCTATTGAGGCAACACAGTGCACACACGCCACTTGGGCCTTTTATTATCTTCGCTCTGTTTGGGTTTGCTGTGTTGCTTGCATTCCCGTGCAAAGGGGCGGCATGTTCGCACTGCACTGTGTTTGCTGCCGGCATTGTCCCCAAATGCTTGCGCTTGCCATAATGATGAGGACTGTGGGCTTTGTTCCCAGGAGGGAGCTGGTGCCAGACGCTTCCGTTCGGGGAGGCAAATACCAAGTTCAGCTAGACAAATGTTATCACAATACAGGCGGTGGAGGGGACACTGTGTGTTAACCACAGCTGGCCTGGCATTGGTTGCCCCTCGCAGTTCAGTCTTGGCCCTGAGGGAGGGTTGCCATGTGGCTCCCATTTCCTGTTTAACCCAGGATGGTGGCTGCTGTCAAGAGGAATTATCTTCCTGATGATGACTTTTGTTTGGAACACCAGAGGGTATGGATTAGCATTCCCTCCCCATCAGAGGGCAAGGTTGCAACCTGTGGGGTATCACTTCAGCCTCTTTAGGGGAACTTAATGTGCCTGAATGCTCCCTCGAGTTAAATAAAGAAATTGCTGCATGAAGCAAATAAGCTTGTAAGTTTAGAAACATTTTCAGCATAAACTTCCCCCTGATGTTCTAGGGAGAGTTTTTCTCACTCTCTTCTTTTTAAGTAGAAAGAACAGAAAAATGCATGTGTGTCATCATCCCTGTAGTCTGAAGTGGGTGCAGTCCAGGACTCCAACCCCACAGTTTGCCACATGCACCCACCTCTGGATACAGGTATGATGGCTGGTATCAGGTTTGTACCACGGTTAAGCTAAGTTCATGATGGAGAAGCTCATATCATATATAAGTTATGTCAATATTTATACTTATGATATGTGATGAACCATAGAAATAAGTTCAAATTCACACACCTGTTCACACCAGGGAGAAGCAGCATCTGTTGAGCTTCTGCCTGCTGTATGACTCTCAAAAGGTTGGTGACATCCTGCACCCACATCTACCTGAAAACTATGGCAACTACCCATCTAGTGAAGGAGTGGGAAGCAGCTTCTTATTTTTATTATTCTATTATTATTGTTGTTGTTGTTGTTGTTGTTGTTGTTGTTGTTAAATTTATATACTGCCCTTCATCTGAAAATCACAGGATGATTCACAACATAAAAATACAAAATGAGAACATAAGATACATAATAAAACGAGAGCAAAAGCAGACCAATAACTCCTCCTCCACAAACACATTTAAAAGGCCATAGGATTTTCAATCAGCCAAAGGCCTGGTTCTAGGGAAACATTTTTGCCTGGTGCCTAAAGATGTGTAGTGAGGATGCCAGATGAGCCTCACAGGGAGAGCCTTCCACAGATGGGAAGCCACAGAAAATATCCATTCTCATGTTGCCACCCTCTGGGCCTCTCATGGAGGCCTCAGCTGATGATTGCAGGGTCTGGGTTGGTTCATATGGTCTTTGAGGTATTGCAGTCCTGAGCCATTTAAGGCTTTATTGGTCAAAGCCAGCATTTTGAATTGTGCCCAGAAAGCAATGGGCAGTTGGGCCAGGATCAGCGTAATATGCTCAAACCATCTTGCCCCAGTGAGCAACCTGGACACCAAATTCTGCACCAGCCAAAGTTTCTGAACCATTTTCAGCAGTATAAGGTGTTGCAGTAAAAAGCCTGGGCTTCACTTGGCTATGAAAAGACAACGAGGATGGTACCTGGCAAATGTCCCTATAAAAGAACAGGAATTTACTTTCCATTCAGGCCGTGTGTACATCAGTATTTACTCCAGCTCCAGTGTGCCCCCCACTGTTGTTTGAAGCGAAGTACCCCTGACATTAGCCACACTCCAGCTTTTTGAGGAATACTATTGAATTCACATTCCCTCAAACCAGGTTCCATTCAATTTGAAAATGAAAGGAGTGGTTAAGTTGAGGTGTGCACGCTGGAGACAGCTGTTGTGCATGCGCAGATGACAGCACATGCACAGCTGAGAGCTCC
The DNA here is from genome assembly GCF_964252035.2 of Podarcis erhardii. Lineage (NCBI taxonomy): Eukaryota > Metazoa > Chordata > Lepidosauria > Squamata > Lacertidae > Podarcis > Podarcis erhardii. The sequence continues at coordinate 2,424,491 of NC_138515.1, forward strand.
AGTGATTGGAGTTCAGCGTGGGGAAGCAAATCAGCTAATGGGCATGGGGTGAAAATATCCCCACCCCCAACTTGGTGTGTACAGAAGTGTAAGAAATGAGCTTGAAACACAGCAGGGAGTGGAGGTGAGGCGGATAACAACCTTGCAGTGTTTTAAGTGACTAATTTTTACATAGCCTCAGTTCTGGGTTGCCCTGCTTCAACAGCAGCCTAAAAGGCACAGTAGATTGAAATTTACAGGTGAAGCATTTCCTAGCATAGAAATTTTAAGTGGTGAAGTGGGGAGATGAAAAAGGAAGGACAGCACCTGTTCCAGACCCCAACAGGAACAAAGAAGGTTGCAAGGTGCTAAAGGGCTTTGTATGGTTTATTTCCCAAAGCATTCCAGTTTTCTGCTGTTCCATGTTTCAGGTGTAAGAATGCTTTATGCAGGGCAGTAAATTACTTTTTGCATCTCAAACGAGACATTGTCTTATTTTGTAGTGGGTAAAGAAAAAAGCCAACTCTGTTGTATTTGTTTTAGCTTAGAGGGACTTCCCAGAGTGAGATCTTTAACCCAGGGTAAAACTGGGAAAGAAGCCCAGAAGCATTGAAAGTTCCATAGCCTCGTAAGAAGTTTTTGTGAACAGAAGCATTTAACGGGAAAGTTCTCCTTTGCTTTGCTCAGCAGGTGATAGCAAGTGGACCAGTCTCTTGTTAGTAGTGAGGGAGTAGCACTGAGTAAAAAGAAGTGATGGGGAGTTCTATTCATTGGCATCTCGTAGCTTAAATTTCAGCCTGTGTGGGATTTTTCGCACAGGGTAGAACTGGGTACATAAAGCCCATTTTATCGCACAGAAAGACAAAGGGTATAATTCAGTGTTCTGCTACAGAGATTGTTCCATCAGCACAAGCATTTCGACCTCCACAGGAAAACAGTCTCCGTGTTCCTTCCTTCTGTGGGTTCTCCTGACCCTCCAGAGTGGAACTGGGGAAGTGGGGGCACATGGGGAGGAGAGCAGGGAAAGCCCCGCTGTGCTAGTGGGAGTCCTTGCGCTACTTCTGCTAAATGAACCACGTTCTTGAATCCGGCCCAAGGAAATCTGTTATTCAGGAGGCAAAAAGTTCATATTGCTTCTGATGAAGAGTTCTTACACTTGACACCCACCAAGGCATAACAACAGCAAAAATGGAGTGCTCTTGAAAACAAACCTTACTGTTTCCTTCACCTTGTGAGGTTTGCCTCCTTGTGCGGGAAGTCTTGGAGGAACAAAGCATTGCCTTTTCAATTTCTGCTTTAGGCAGTGATTAAAGTCGCAAGAGCCAAAGGTCAGTGAAGAAAGGTGTCAGAGCCTAGCAGGGCCGGATTTAGGTTTGATGAGGCCCTAAGCTACTGAAGGTCATGGGGCCCTTTATATGTTCAGCTGTCCTTTGTCAACAACAAATTGTCGCTGTTTTTTGTGTTGAATATATGCTATTGTAATTTATGGACCTAATACTGTGGGTAAAACCTCAGCGCCTAGGACTTGCCGATCGCATGGTCGGCAGTTTGAATCCCCGCGGCGGGGTGAGCTCCCATCGTTCGGTCCCAGCTCTTGCCCACCTAGCAGTTCGAAAGCACCCTTAAGTGCAAGTAGATAAATAGGTACCGCTTTATAGCGGGAAGGTAAACGGCGTTCCGTGTGCTGCTCTGGTGCCGGTTCGCCGGAGCAGCTTCGTCACGCTGGCCACGTGACCCGGAAGTGTCTGCGGACAGCGCTGGTTCCTGGCCTCTAGAGTGAGATGAGCGCACAACCCTAGAGTCTGTCAAGACTGGCCCGTACTGGCAGGGGTACCTTTACCTTTACCTTTTAGGTATCTAAAGCCATTTACCACTGTTGCTGTATGTAGGTTTTATTTTATTTGTTTTTTATCTTATATTTTGGAAATGTACATCCAGTTTTTTTCCATTAATTTTTTGGGGGGCTCCCAAGAGAGTGGGACCCTAAGGTATAGCCTGTTTAGCTTATATGTAAGTCTGACACTGGAGCCTAGCATGGAGTGGGAATCATAGAATCATAGAGTTGGAAGAGACCACAAGGGCCATCGAGTCCAACCCCCTGCAAGCAGGAAACACCATCAATAGATAGAGCCTTTCCTCAGGTGGGGCCCCCTTGGTCTTCTAAGCCACTGCCTCCCCCTGCTGGACCCTTGGAAAAGTGTGACACTTCTGACGCAATGTTTCTCTGGGGCCGTGTCCAACTTTTGGAGCTAAGACCACACATCAGGAGTTAGAAAGATATGCTTCCAGTGTCTGGGCTGCTGGACAAGCCCTTTCTCCTGAGACCCCAATGCTCATGCATCCCTTTGACCAGGAGGGGTGGGCGGGCGTGGGAAGAGGATGCAGCAGTTTCCCTTCTTTTCCGGGTGGGGCAGCCAAGCCCATACCCAGACATCCATTTAACTCAGCTCCTCCTGTGATCCTTCTGCTGGCTTCTCTTTCATATGCACAGGGCAAGTGTTTACTACTGCAAACAGAGGAAGAAGGTGGAGAAAAGGTCTGGGGTGGGCATGGACAGGAGCTCCTTGTTCTGTGCATTTGAAAGTTAACCACTGGTTCTCCAGCTGCTGTCCTGGCAGGCCTACAAGGAATTCCCTTATATATTTCAAGCATCCCCTCTGCAGAATTGGGGCCTGTCGTGCTGTGGCCTCAGGGCTGAAGAAGAGACAGCGGCTAAAATGGCAGACGTAGACCAAGGCAATCTGAATTCAAATCTCATTGGGTGCTCCTTGAGTAGGTCACTGAAGCTTTCCCTGCAAAAACCCACTCTTTAAACTGAATTGGAGCAAAAGGCAATCCACAGAAAACCCAAATTGCCATTTGTTGTGATTCAGCTTTAAAGAGTGGGTTTTCCTGGGAAAGCGCTTGGACACGGAGTGTTGGACCTGCCCCTGGGCGGAAGGGGGTTACAGGTAAGGGTGGATAAGTCCAGAGTGAAAGGGGTCCTGCTTTTCCATTTTCTCCCAACACCAGGTTTGCCAAAATAAAGGAAGGAAAAGTACTTCATCACTTAACCATAACTAGCACAGAACTCACTATCATCAGAATTTTAATCTGTTTTAGTATTTTAATTTTGTTTTTGTATGTTTTAAAGTAAGGTTGTGAATTTCCAACCATTTTATTGTTTTGTCTTTTTTTGTAGACTATTTGAAGTTTTCTTTACAATCAAACAGTGTATAAATTTTATTAAATAAATAAATGAAATGAAAACAGCCTGTAAGGTTTGGTGGCTTCCCCCTGATCCCTCCCCCAAGGATCACACGATCTCACGCAGGATATGTCTTAGCCAAAGAGCTTTGCCATGATGGTTTAAAGTGGCAGCTGCATGAACAGAGGCGAAAAGAGCTGGGAGGAGCCGCAAGGGAAGCTCCATGCATTTAGTGCTTCTGAGCACTAAGAGACGCCTGGTTGGTTGCTTTTGGGGTAGAGAGGCCTCTGGCCTGATCCAGCGCAGGTGCTCTAATACTCAGCATTGCTGTTCCCCATTCCTTTACCTCCTCTGACCCCACCCTCACCCCTTCCCTTTCAGCCCTTGCCTCGCAGGGAGTGGAACGCCCCGATGCTGAAATACCTTGTGCAGTGGCGACCAAGGAACCACGAGCAATGGAACACGGTGGAGGTGGAGCGCCCCCCTGTGGTGGTGACGGACACCCCTGTCTTTTCGCCCTACGAGATTAAAGTGCAGGCGCAGAATGGCTTTGGCAAAGGACCTGAACCACACACCACTCTTGGCTACTCTGGGGAGGGAGGTGAGTAGGGAGTCGGGGAGCTGCTATTGGGGAAGGGGGAGATGTAGTGACAAGCGTGTCCGTTTGGATTTTTACCCATCGAGGCCACCTCAGGTAGGAACACCTCAAACAAAGCCAGGTTAAAGCCAGCAGAACACCTTTTAAAAAAGGCATATTTCATCATGGGTGTCTTACTAGGATCAGAAAAAGTGTGGCTCTGCTGTTGCTAGGTTTGGGGGAGAAGCTCACTTCCATTCAGATTTTAATGCAAACCTACCTAATTCAGGGTTGTGGCCAACCAAGCTCTACTCTGAGCAGACGTATTGAAATCAACACGATTGTGGGTGAGATCCTGCCCATTTTGGGTCTTGTGTGAAATTGGCATGAACGGCAGTGTTACTTCTTCGGCCGTGGCAGACATGGCAAGGCACACAGTGATGGCACAGCGGGACATGTGGGCAGCGGTGGCAGCAACAGATATCATGGTAGCAGCAGTGTACTTTCCGAAACAATATGCAAATTGAAAGGCAGCTGCCATTTGCATTCTTCACGTCTCTGTATTTTGTGCTACAGTTCTCCCAGGAGGAAGTGTGCATAAAACATCATATATTAGTGAAAATAACATGCACAATCACTTGCAAACCTTTGTATATTAGACAAAATTGCAATGCAAAATATATGTATTAGGAGAAATTTGCACTAAAATGCTGGCACATTTTTGAGGACTTTTTTAAAAAAGCCTCCTCACTTGTCATATTGCTTTCCAGAACAATTAGGTCCACACCCAAGTATCAGGCCTGGCCCCGACATTAGATCAGGGGTGGGGTGGCTAACCTTTTGGGGGCCAAGAACTGAATTGACCTATGCTCAATTGTCCAGTGTAAATGTAAAAGTGGGCATGGTAAAAAAAGGGGGGAGGGAAAGGATGCATGGGTTGGATGAGGGACAAAACCCCCTTTTGACATCATAAATTCATAACAGGGAACCTTTGAGAACAGTCAGTAGTTTTATAAAAAATTAAATTATTTTTAATTACAAATTTGAGGGACCTTGGGGTCACAAGAAAAATGTGTGTGTGTGTGTGTGTGTGTGTGTGTGTGTGTGGGCATGGGTTTGAGAGATTTATCTTTTCTCCCACTTCTTTCCCCGGGAAAACCTGCTGTTTACTGCTGAATTGGGACAAACATCAGTTGGGTTCTCTGCAGATTGCTGTTTGTTACGATTCAGTGGTGAACGGTAGGTTTCCCCAGGGAAAGCGGAGGGAGAAACAACCCCCCCCTTGCACCCTTGGCTAGAAATCATGGGACAATCAGATGAGCCCTTAATGTGATTTTTTGGGTGCCTTCTGGGACCTTTGGGCCACAGGTGAGCCACTGCTGCAGTTGGTGAGGTGTCTGCCCAAGGCAGTCTCCTCAGCCTAGTTGACACCCCTCAGGCGCAGCCGAAGGCCATGTCCCTGTGCCAGCCTTGATGTAAAAGCCACCTGCCAGTCCAGCCAGTTTGGTCTCAGGTAGAGAAACGTTTTGGGCCTGCTCAAGCTCTCAGGCCCTCTCTTCTTCTTGCCTGGTCACATCTGAATGGGATTAATTGCTCTCCCGACAGTACCCGAAGCCGTCCCTGAGAATATGGGAATTATGGTGATCAACAGCACAACCATCAAGATTTCCTGGACCCTGCTTCACAGACAGAAAATTTTTGGCCACCTCAGGGGATTTAAGGTAAAGGCAAAACCTCACCTCAGTAGCAGGGAGGGGGCAGCATCTGCAGGGGTCTGTTCATTTTTACTTGTGTGTTTTCAGAACTTACATCCCACTCTTCAAATAAATTTCCCCGGACCCATTACAATGCTGCTCTGTCACCAGCAAAACCAAAATAGTAGCACAGCACAGTCCTGGACATATCTACCATAAAAGAAGTCCCAGTGAGATCAATAAGACCTGGTCCCTGGTCAGGTGGTATAGGATTGCAGCCTAAATTATTTGAAATAGTAAGCCGTTGCAGACTAAATCAGAGCAAAATAAGAGAAATTTATAGAAGCAAATTGTGGTGCAGAATTTGGAATACAGTACTTTGCTGCAGAATTATTATTGTGTTGTTGTTTTTTTTAAAATAGTTGAGTATACACATACCCAACTGGCCTAAAGGATTTCAGTACAATGCAAAACAGCTCTGCCAACTCACAATAATTCTACTGTCCCAGCCAGAATTTCATCCTTCTGCCCAGCTGCCATATTGACTGCACTGAACGCCAGGATAAAATGTTGTATTTAATGTTGCTTCCTTGCTTTTTTTTTAAAAAAGGCCCTTTGAGAAAGAGTGAAGATGTGCTCAGAAACATTCTGGACCCATATAGATTAAACTGTTCTTATTTTATCTATAAGCTGCCTTGAGTCCCTGTCAGGAGAAAAGGCGGGGAATAATAATAATAATAATAATAATAATAATTTTTTAAAATTATGTACCATTAAAAGGGCAAAGTCACTCTTTACATGATCAAAAGTACATTCCCATCAGGTTTTTTTAAAACCTTCTTCTTGGAGCATGGAGGCAATCTGCACATGGCAAGAGGCACTTTGCACAAAGGGTGCCAGAACCAAACTGGGGGTAAAATCTCTGTTCCTCTCTCTCCCCCTTCCCCAGATTTATTATTCAAACCTTGGGACCATGGCAGAGCACAGCCATCGTCAGGTCTACCTTCACCCCCACCCCCATGGGGACCTGGAGATTGAAGGGGATGTGTCTCAAGTCACCCTGGGGGGCTTCAGGCCCTGGAGCCGGTACCGACTTCAGATGAGTGTGCTGAACGGGCAGGCCGAGGGACCCCGCAATGAGGCCCTGGAGTTCAACACCCCGGAGGGGGGTAAGTGCCCTAAGCCCATCACCCTCAAACCGTCCACATTTTATCTCCCCTCAACGCATATGGCTAACCTGCTGCTAACTTTATGCTCCTCTTACCTCTAGGGGCTGAGCCCTCCCACCGCATTCTGTGTCCTTGTTTTGTTAGATGCAAGTACCAAAGCATACAGAAATTATAACAGTAATAACAACAACAAAAATTCCAGCAAACCTCAGCGTAACGTTGGGTAACCTCATTTTATCCTACAACAGTCCTCTGTAGTAGGTTGTTGTTGTTTAAAGGGAAAAAGAAGGATACATTGCAACATTTTTAAAAACTGAGGAAAACTGCAATAATAAAATAACCATAAAATATAATTAAGGTTACAGAACTATATTGTATATGTGTAGTTGCATAAACTAATTGTTTCCCTTAAGTTACTGTATTCATGTGTCACTATGGTTTTGACAAATACTTTCCAAATATTATTAAATTTCCCCATGCAATAATCTTCGTCTCAAAGCAATCTGTTCATGAGTTGCAAGAGTTGTCATCTCATCTATCCACTGACTGAAGAGGGCCGGACGTTGGTCCTTCCAATGTATCAATATCAATGTTTTTGCAGATTCAAGGGCACAGAGAATCCATTTATTGACTGATTGTCAAAACTATAGTTTAAGATGATGTTATCTTCTGAAATTTTTAATTCTTTCCCCACAATGTTATTTATTCATCCTAATACTTTCCCTCCCAAAACTTTTCCAAAACTGAACAGTGTATAAACATACGTTTCAAGGAAGCAGTTTTCTTATTGCATCCGCAAGCGCATGTTGTTGATAGACCATGTTTATGTAATTGTGTATGAGATAATCTAATGATACTTTAGAATGGAAGCTGAAACATTATCCCATTGTTTAACTAAGATGGAGCTTGTTAATCCTCTGGAAAAGGTTGTGCTGAGATATAATAACTTGTTCAAGGTAATCCAGTGAACTTTGAGCCTGAGCTAGGATATGAACCTGGCCTTCCCACATCCAGGGGTAGCAGTCTGGTCTCTTGGTGCGCCTGCTCACTTTCAGCTTTTTAGCCCCAAGAAACTTCTGGAATGGGAGTGTTTCTTTTCACCACATGTGGCCCACTTCTTCCCAAATGCTTCCTCTCACTATCTTCACTCTCCTTTTCTCTCTCTGCCTCCACACACAGTGCCCAGTCCCCCAGCATCCTTCCACTTGGACTGCATCTCAGATACGGCACTGAAACTGGAGTGGACACCCCCCAAATTCCCCAATGGGAAATTGCTGAGATACAAGTTGGCCTTCCAGCAAGGTGAGTCCGTGGAAGGGTTTGTCTGGCCGCTTGCAGTGAGGTTGGTCTGTGGAATACTAGGGGGCTTGAGAGGCATTTGGTTGGGCATTTGTCCAGAAAAACAGCCCAAAACTATTCTTAGTAAAAATAAAGCATACTGTACTTTGGATGTGGGGGTATAGATGGTGTTTCTAAGCATACTGCTGCTACTGTTACTTGTAATATTGCCAGTAGTGACAACTAATAGTGACAACCCTAATTGTTAATGCTCCAACCCTCTCTGCTTTCTTGCGCCTAGCCAACCAGACAGCCAACCAGACAGCGCTGGAATCCACCTCCTACAGCATCAGTGCTGAACACAATGACTTTAATCTCACTGACCTTGCCCCCCATACTCCCTACAAGTTGTATTTATGGGCAGAAACCAGTGTGGGGCCAGGGGAGCCATTTGTTCTGGAAGAACATGCAATGCGCGAGTCAGGTAAGTGAAGCCTTATGGATACGCCCTCCAAGGAGAACTTGTGGCCCTCCAGATATTGTTGAACAACTCCTGTCATCCCGGATCACTGGCTATGTTTTCTGGTGCTGATGGGAGTTGGAGTTCAAGAGCATCCAGAGGGCCACACATCCCTGTCAAACCCAGGAAGAAAAAGAGAAGATGTTTCCTGTGGAGGTTGCACAAACTCCCTGCTTAGGACGAGGAGGACAAAACTGGAGCAAGGCCACCCCTACCCCCCTGCCATAGCCTGGCCCTTGGGCACTGCTCCCATGGCCACCCATAGTTTGCCAGTTTTGTTTTTTGTAAGTTAAAGTAGGTGCCTTTGAAAAGAATAAGAACAGGTTGTGAGGAGGACTTTTGAATAATCCTTGATGTATTTGTTTGCTGGATTAGTGATAGTGTGTGTGCTCCTTTTTTAAAAAAAAATACTCTTGAAATTAAAATAGAAATTGTATTCACACTCAGAGATTATAGGATACAGCTGTATGTTCTGGGTCAGAGATGGGGAACCTTTGGCCCTCCAGGTTTTACTAAATGTACTCAAGGTTTCTCACTGACCTTCTTTTATGTTGTTGGTAATAAGGTTCAAAGTCCCTGGCACAGCTTTTAGATGAAGGTTCCCAGACAAAGGCTTTTGTGGGGGACTCCGGTGTCCCCAGTAGGCATACCTGATGTCCATACGCCACATGCAAAGAGAGTGATTCCTGTGTTGATCCCAACATGTAGATCAGGGACTTGCAGGATCAAAGGCCAATAGATAATTATGGCTTGTTTCAGAAGTGACATCAAATGATAAAGCACTATGTGAACAAGTCCTGCATGCTCTCTCATCCCTTCATGTGCCCTGTATCAGTTAGTTTCTCCCTCTTCAGCAACAGAGTGCTTTGTCATTTCATCCTAACCAACATGCTTTGGTTTGTGCATGATAAACCATGATTTGAAGCTGATTTGCAATTTCAATTTGGAAGGGGAAGTGCAAGCCATAGTTTCCTGTTTCTGACATAGTGGTAAACTATGGTTTGCCCCCATGAAAGAAGTAACTAAATAAAGGGGCCGCATGGGGGTAAACATGCAAGCCTGAGCCTCGTTCATGTGTGAATAAGCTGAGCACTTGAGGCAGAAGATCCAAGGTGTAACATTGCTTTCTCACTGATGAATATAGGAAATATTCTTCCATTGCTTCAGCATTCCAATGGAGAATTTTCTAGCAGGTTTGCACTCTGCTAGTCAGAATGATATGTTTCATGGCATCCATGATCCATTGCCTGGAGGTAATGCATTGCTTTGCAACAAGGCTGCCTCTATGATCAACAACAAGTATTAAGACTTGAGTCCACCCTGGGTCTTGAACTGGTGTCCTGAGGGATGTCAGACAAAGACTCACTCTGCATGCCCCCCCCCCAAACTGCAGGAACCCTCCATGCCAACCAAGGAAGCCTTCTTGCACCAATAGAACATAATTGGTCAGGTGATACTTCAAGACCAGGCTTTCTTTCTTGATTTCTTGTCTGGGGAACTAGGAGATTCTTCTGTTGTGTGAAGATTGCCTCTGCCTTTCTCCACAATTGGCAGACCTTTCTTTGACAGACAATTCGTGTGAATGAGGTGGTGACAAAGCTTTCAAGTTGAACTATTGTTTGTACTATTAGTCTAGAGGAAGTCAGAGAATGAGGCCAGCTCAGTAATTCTATGATGGTCAGTTCATTCTAAAAAGGGGGTATTGTGCTATCTGGTGCTGTTCTTGTGCGGTGTGTGTGTGTGTGTGTGTGTGTGTGTGTAATGCATCAGCACAGCAATGTGCATTTTGGACTCACCTTGGTGTTTCAGTTATGGGGGTTGTCATGACAAGTTCCTGCAGTTCAGAATTTACCACTGGCTTAGTAGCAGTGGTCAGTAAGAGAGGGGAGACAGGGAGCAAGACAGAAGACTGGGCAAAATTGTTTGGATCCAGAGATCTGTGGATTCCAAAGGAAGAGCAATGGTTCCAAGATGTTAGGAATGGGCAGGCATCTGAGGGGCGGGCAGAAGAGCCACGGGGTAGGAGGATGATCCAGGGGAAGGAGCCAGTGACTTATGGGGTTCTGTGCCACTCGTGAGGCAGGATCTGTCAGGGACTGGGCAGAGGAGGAATGGTGGAGACCGCCTCCCCAGCCTGACCCTTCCAGGGAGGAGGGAGAGGAAGACAGCTTAGATTTACAACAGGAGTTTGAGGGAGGTCGCAGCTCAGAGGCAGACGAGGGAAAAGTTGGGAAATAATGGGAGAGGAGGAGAAGGAGGAAGCAGCAGCAGGGGGCAACAGCTGACAGACAGAGTGTCTTTAGAAAGCATTCCACACCCCACCTCCCAGAACCCGGCGAACCTTGAAAGTAGGAGAGCAAAGGGCTCAAAAGCAGAGGGCATGGAGCAGCACCCATAGAAGTGATGAATGGGGAGCTGGGAGAGATGAGGGATGGAGATTCACTAGGGACAACACCATTATCCAGAGGCTGGGTTCTATAGCCTCTCTCTGTAAGTACTGAATAAAGAGAGGATGGTAAGAAACATTCCCTTGTCTTTGCATGTTTCTGGCAACTGGCTGGGAGTCGCTGACAGCTGCCTGACAGGAGCTGGGGGTGGGGGAAGAGGAAGAGGGAAGAGTCTGGGAGAAGGAGGCAGGGGCAGAGTTGTAGCAAGGCAGAGGCCGAAGAGACAGTCCCAGAGAGAGTCAGACCCATTAGAATCTCCATCCTCTCCCACACTGTCTCCAGGTGTGGAGGACAAGGAGGGGCTTAAAGCGACAGGAGCAGCTGGAGCCGCCACTTGCTTGTACTCACTATATCTGATGAGGGGGTTTAGGTGAGCTGAATGGGGTGTGGTTGCATTGTTGCTGCAAATTAGAGTATAATTCTGAAGAAGTAGCTTCCTAGCTAGCTAAGTAGCAAGAGTAGTGTGTATATTTGTTGCACCTTAGAAACTGATGCGATCAAGTGCTTTGCCAATAGAGAACTACATTTCTGATCGCTTGTCATCATTGGGGCTGGAGTGCTTGGAACACGAGAGCAAGCAGTGGTGACTCATGCAGCAAGTTCTCTGCTGGGTGACAAGCTGTCTACCACGGAGTGGGATTGCCTAAGGGGAGAGGGCCCTTGCTAAACGGTGCTTTTGGAGGTGCAGGAAGAAGTGCTACTTTCATTTCATGTGGCTGCATTGCAACATGGGTTCTGGGTGGTGGTTTAGAGAGCCAGCAATGCCAACAGAGGCTGCTGGTGCCATCACTTGTGCCGCAACCTGCTCACAACCAAGTGAGTGCTTGCTGCAAAAGCAACAGTCCGCCACATTCTCCACATCTGACTCACAACCTGCTCCAGTAAGGGTGGCAGGTCCCCTTTCTACCATATGAGCTTAAAAGTTCTTGGAGGACCCCCAGTTTCAGACTTCCACAGTCAGACATATCTATCACTCTTGGTAGCAGAAAGAAAGGAAAGCAACACTTTATCTTGGTTACCTTCCCCACTCCCTTCAGAATCAATGATTCTCAGAAAACAAAAATCTATGCCATGTTCCAGATTTATCTGTGGTTTTTTTCATGCAGAATTTCAGGATGATGGGCAGAGAAGATCAATCCATGCATGGGATCATAGGGTATCACTTCCAGATGCTTTTTCTGCCTTGATTATGTTGTTTTTCTCTCTGGAGGGCTCTGTAGCAAGGCTGGGGGAGGGGCCCTGTGGCCCTACAGATGCCCTTGGGCTTCAACTCCCACTGGTCCCCAGCCAGTAAGGCTAATCGTCTGGGGTGTTGGGAGCTGCCATCCAACGATGTCTAGAGAGCCATAGATTCCTCGTCCCTGCTCCATGGAGTTAATCAGGCATTACTTTCTGTTGTCTTCTTAAGGAAGGCATTGAAATGTTAATAAATTCCTCTGCAACCTTGTTTTTCTTTCTGCCTCCATGCCCAGTGAACCTGAGCTTTATGAATATCAGTTTGGGTGAAACAGGGAAGAACTACACCACCATCGTCTGGACCCCACGACCCAACCAGCGAGATGTGGAAATCAAAGTCCATCTTATGAGCAAGACTGGTAAGAGCAAGCAAAGGTGGGCTGTGGCCCTTTGGATAAGGTGGTGGGTGGTGGGTGGGAGGGGAAACCACAGCAACTTTACCTTCTCTCATAGTCTTCGTGCCACCAGAGAAACTGAGATGCTACTTACTGTAATTTTATAGGTGTGGTAATTGAGAAGGAAGGATAGAGGCTTTCTCATAGCCACCAGATGACTCCATCGGTCAACCAAGTCCATAAATATCCTGCACATTTAGCAGTGTGCACTGGTTTTAATCTCCCCTGCCAACAGAAAATGGACTGTGTTGCTAGAAGCTGGAAAAAGTGCCAGGCATGGTCACTTGGAAAATGTGGATTCTCTTTGCTACTGAAACAAAAAGAGCATAGGGCAGGGCTGGAGAACCTTGGTGACCTTCCATATGTTTTTGGACTCCAACTCCCATGAGCTCCAGGCAGCTTGGCCAGTGGGTTGGGGACGAAGGGTGTTTGTAGACAACAACATCTGGAGGACCACAGGTACAGCACAGATCTTCCCATCTCAGCCTTCTTTATGATTAGAATTCAGTGTTCAACCTCTAAAAGGTGAATAGTTTAGTGAATAGATTTTGGACATACTATTCATCCTTCTTCATCAAGTTAGGCAAATGGCATAAATGTTAGACATTTATACACTGAAGTGAAATATTCGCATTACCGAGTATTGATAAACAGCAATATTTGCAAAGGAGGATTTTGAAGAGAAATCTGCTTGGGTGAGTGGGAGCTAATTAGTTGCTGCTCTGACACACAATGCCCTTTCTGCAGGCAGGCAGGGATGGGATGGAGCAGAAGACTATCCTCCATTCCTCTTCTGCTAGTGTGGATGATGGATATTTCCCAATAATTTTGCTCTTGACATGAACAAATTCTTCTCACAAAAATCCTCCCAAGCCAGCAGCAGATGTCATGAGCCCGTCTGAGCATCTGAGAACAGAACAATATTGATGGCATTTAGTAACAATACTGACAGTTTCTTAGTCAACAACTTGGAGAGTGGAGGTTGGTCCTTAAATTCGGAAATAACATAGTTCTATACATTTTTTAAGGAGAGGAAAGGCAGTACACAAATCAGCCTGTGCTCTTAGTGTCTGCTGGGCAGCATCTGCAGGCCAGTTTGTAGCTCAGGCATGGGCAAACTCAGCCCTCCAGATGTTTTGGGACTACAACTCCCATCATCCCTGACCACTGGTCCTGTCAGCTAGGGATGATGGGAGTTGTAGTCCCAAAACATCTGGAGGGCTGAGTTTTCCCATGCCTGTTCTAGCTAGAGATGGGGGAGAAGTACAATTAAGTTTGTATTTAAAGGAAAGTCTACTGAATTCACACTGTCCAAAAAACACTGCACAAGCCAAAACACAACCACCCTTTGAAATTCACATTCACTGAAAATTACAAGGAAGTACTCCAGCCAAGTAATGTGTAAAGGTGCAGGGATCCCTGACTGTTAGGTCCAGTCGTGACCGACTCTGGGGTTGCGGCGCTCATCTCGCTTTATTGGCTGAGGGATCCGGCGTACAGCTTCCGGGTCATGTGGCCAGCATGACTAAGCCACTTCTGGTGAACCAGAGCAGTGCACGGAAACACTGTTTACCTTCCCGCCAGAGCGGTACCTATTTATCTACTTGCACTTTGATGTGCTTTCGAACTGCTAGGTTGGCAGGAAGTAATGTGTATAAGAGGTTTATTATAAGAGGCTTATTATCGAGGTGCATGCAATGCATATATTAGTGAAAATAACATACAAAAATGCATTCCATTAGGGAAAGTGTTAATATTAGGGAAAACATGCTTTGCAAAAAATGTGTATATTCAGCAATATTGCTTATAAAATGTTCACACTAAACCACTGGTGAATCTTACAAGAATTTTAAAAAATAAAACAAACAATTATGTGTAAACATGGAGAACTGAACTTAAGCTTGGAAAAATGAAAGGCTGAAAAGGTCAGGTTTGCTCGCGCTGACTTCTTCTAACCCAGATTCAGGTGAAAGGGTGTGGCTGCCGAGGGGACTGAATGCACAGTCTGGTTTCCCCCTGTCTCTCCCTGTTTTCTAAGCAGATAAAGAATCGTGGCGAACCGTAGGGGATGCCAGCTCCAGCCAGGGCTCCTTCAGCATCCCAGACTTGCAGCCAGGCAAGCAGTATCGGGTCCGGCTTGTGAAAGCGCACCGCACTGGGGAGGATCAGACCATCTGGGAGACAGAGGTTGAAACTAGTGGCGTAGGTAAGTGCTATTTTGGACCAAGGGGTTGCATTGCTAAGGAGAGTGGTTCTTTTGCTGGATCAGTGAGCAATAACAAGACCAAAAGGTGAGGAAGGATAACAAAGAGATTTATTGCAGCTTGGTTACTACAAAGAAAAAGATGGATTTTTAAAAAAAAAATTTTTAGAAAATCTTTATTAATTTTCATATAGACAAATATACATGAGATACATAACATACATGACATAACATAAAATACAGAAAACAATACAAATGAATAAAAACAATGAAATAAGAAAAGATAGAAAAACAAACATAAACAAATACAATATATTACACCTACATGACAAATTAAAATATATAACTTCCAATAATTCTCATTATACTACTTACATTATCTGTATTCTTTGGACAGATTCATATTACTTTGTTTTGTATATAGACATATAATTCACTATTGTATTTCAAGTAATTCTTGGTTACCAATTTCACTGTATTTCTGCAAGTATCTTATCGTTAGTACAGTACATTTTTAAGTATTCTTTAAATACTTTCCATTCCCTAAATATCTTCTGGTTTGACATTCCTCTAATTTTTCCAGTTAATTTTGCTAGTTGCAGGTATTCTATCATAAGGATTTGCTAATCGGTGGTAAGATTTCATTCTTCCAATTTCTTGCCACCATTATTAGAACAGTAGAATAATAGAAAAAGATGGATTAAGGCAGAGTGAGGGATCCTGTGCCCCTTGAGTCACCAGGAACCCTACTTGATGGGTGAAGTGAGAGTCGAAGGCTGTCACGGGAAGGGGCCTACTCTGAATCATGCCAGGTGGGCGCAGAACTCAGAAGATCTCGGAGGGTGGCCCCATCCATTTCCTCCCTAGGGGTGGGAGGAGAAGACCAGCCTTGCCAGCTGTTTTCTGAGAGGCCACTGCAGAGGCAGCATGGTGGGGAGCTACTGAGGAGGAGGCAAATCTGGCCTTCAAGGAGCATTGCTGCAGATATTGCTGCTGCTGCAGCAGTGAGCAATGCATTCCATGTAGGCTGGGTCTGCTGCCCTGCAGATTCTGCCCCCCCCCAGGTGGCCACCTTGCCTCATGGGTGGGCCAGCCCTGCTCATTGGAGGTTTTTAAGCAGAAGTTGGGTGGCCATCTGTCAGGGATGCTTCAGTTGTGATTCCTGCATTGCAGGGGGTTTCACGGTCCCTTTCAACTCTACAGTTCTATGATTCTATGAAGTAGATGCCTTGGAGGAGAGAGCAACTTTAGCCTGCCTTTTAAAAGCGAAGGGTCTTCCTCCACTGGCTATTTTTTAATGGAGAAAAAAACCATATTAGGATCAGACCTGTTACTTTCAAACTGAAGGGCTCTTCTCCAGTCTTCATTAAACTGTTCCTGAAGATGATGTTACAGGAGCTTGTGTGTGTGTGTGTGTGTGTGTGTGTAGTCTGTGCTTCACAGCTAGTGCTTCACAATCTATCAATTATATTTTCAAAGACTTTGATTGTATTGCCCTGTTGCATTTATCTTTTGAGCATTGCCTCCCTCCTAGTTTCTCAGGCTTTTTATTAGGCGTTGTAATGTATTATTTATGGTTGTCACTATTAAATGTGACATCTTTTAAGTGGAGGAAGGGCCTTCTGTGATCTGACAAAAATGTCAGATTCATACTCGTGGAGACTTGGGAAGTGATGCTGAAAGGAGCTGTTTGTGTCTCTAGGCTTGGGAAAAGATGGGGAAGGTGGAGATTTGATTGCTGTCTTGAAATATTTTTAAAGCCACAGCAAAGAAGATAAGAGAGTCATTGTTCCCTCTTGCCATGTAGACAAAGGGACAAGAGGCTGCTGGTTTATATGGCAGGAGAGTGAATTTTAGGAAGACAATCCTACTTCTGAGAGCAATGGCTATATTTAGATTTGTACTGACTTAGATCAGGAGAGCTTTTTGGAGGGGGGAGTAGGAGATTTTATAAGAGAAATCTTCATTATTTGTTATTATATTGCTTGCTTTCCGCTGCCTTTTCCCCAAGCTGTGGGAATGGGATAGCACAGGTGCATTTGTCTGGTGCTTGCTTAAACATCTTGGTATGTGTGTTGGTGAAAACCATTCTGTTCTCTCAAGCTGTTAGCTAATGTGTAAGCACCCCATGTTTGGGGTGTCTGAGTAGACCCATGGATGCAGGAAATGGCTGTAGCTCAATGGTAGACACACACTTTGCACATGGAGGGTTCCAACAAAAAAAATTCCTTCCAGTAGCACCTTAAAGACCAACTAAGTCAGTTCTTGGTATGAGCTTTCGTGTGCATGCACACTTCTTCAGATACCAAAAGAATTAATGCCACAAGTGCCCTCACAGCTGGAAAAAGTGGCAATAGCTTTAAACAGATCACTCAGTTAATGAATAACTGCAAAATATGTGTGGAAAGTTTCTAAAATGATTAGCTTAATATAATACATTCACACAAGACAGGGGTCTTTATCCAGACCCCTCTGGACTTACGAGGAATTGAAACTGGAACCCTCCATTTACAGATAGGTAGCCGTGTTGGTCTGCCATAGTCAAAACAAAAAAAATTCCTTCCAGTAGCACCTTAAAGACCAACTAAGTCAGTTCTTGGTATGAGCTTTCATGTGCATGGCGCTTGGTTAGGGAGGACTCCAGGCTGCTGTTCTAACCATGCTGCTCTTTCCTGAATTCGTGAGTAAATGCCCCTAGCTGCCATACATGGGCGGAGAGCCCTTCCCAACCAACTGGTCCACTCACGATACTGCTGAGAACATTGCAGAAAAGTGATGTTTCTCTTTTGAGAGAAACTAGTGGCCCAGCCCACTGATAGGTGCAAATGGCTCCAGCATTTCTGGGGAAGTATTCCAGCAGGAGCCAATGAACCCTTAACCCCAGATGCGTGGAGCAGATTTTGTACATTTTGTCCATTTAAGAACCAGCATAATATGGGTGGCGTTTCCTAGAATGACCTGCTCCATGTATGAACGGAATGTACTTTCCTATGCGCTGCTGCATGAAGATGGGTCTAATCCCCCGATCTCAAAACACACACACACACACACACACACACACACACAAAATCAGCTGGTGTGTGTGTGTGTGTGTATATATATATATATATATATATATATATATATATATATATATACGCAGGTGCTATTTGAACCCAGGTTGTGCAGGGGTATATGGTAAGAACCTAGGTGTTCTCTAGGAGTTAGTGCGGCCCTGCCAGGATAACAGTAAGTTGTTCTCTCTGCAGCCTGATCTTGACATACTTACTTGGTGGATTTCCACCATCACAGGGAAATTCCACATTCCAGTCAGATGTTTTTGGGAGGAACGTCTCTCAGGAGTCAGAATTTAGAGATGGGCAAAGCATCAAAGCATTGAATATAACAGGTGGGCCCCAGCCCAGCACTTTGTGTTGTAAAATAGTAACTTGTAGATAGACTTGTATGTTTACTGCTGTGTATAATAAACTACAAGAATCAAGTTACTAGTAGTCGTCAGTCTTTGTTCCTGATCGTCTTCCTGCCTGGGCAATCTCAAGTGTTGCCTAAGAAATGCTGCAGTACTCTGCTATACTCTGCTAAGCTGTGCAACAGGCGAAAGCACTTCAGAGTTCACCTGCTTCAAAAGTTTTAACATTAATTTCCTCTCTGTGCTCTTTGCAGTTCCTGAGGATTTCCAGAAGAGCTTTGCTGCGGAAGGTTGGTTCATCGGCTTTGTCAGCGCCATCGTTCTCCTTATCCTGGTTCTGGTGCTTCTCTGCTTCATCAAGCGCAGCAAGGGCGGCAAGTACTCGGGTGAGGTGCCCCCAGCCCCACCCTAGCACCTCGCAGCAGACCCCCGTGGGCCACCCCCCAGGCTATTATCACTTTTCAGTTACATAGCACTTTTAGTGTGCCTGGTGGCGTTCGTCCTCACAACACTCCTGTGAGGTAGGTTGTTATCGTTCCCATTTTACAGACAAGGATGCTGAGCTTGAGAGATGGGGGAGTTGATGGAGTTCACGGAGTGAAGTCCATTGTTGAGCTAGGAGTTGAACTCATGCGATCAAGTCCCCTATTTGACCCACTGGGCTGGGGAAGTCCAAAACAGGGAGGGAAAACATAACACCCTCCAGATGTTGCTGGACTCCATCGGCCCCAGCCAGCGTTGCCAATGGTCAGAGATTGCGGGTGTTGCAGACCAGTAACATCTTGAGAGCCAGAGGTTCCCCATCTTTGCATTACGTACTGGAGAGACAGATTTTAGGTTAGGACACGGATGTGTTACCGGCATAAGCTGTTTTCATGGTAACTGCTTCCCTAAGGTAGCCTGGGAATTGCACTTTGTGAGAATGCCTCTTCCAGCTTCTCAGCATCCTCTCCTATCTGCAGCTCCCAGGGCTCCTTGCAGAGAAGCCAAAAACAGTTGAGGCTTTTGAATGCTGGCGTTACCTTTGTGTTGTTCATATGCTCTTATTACTATTTTGCTGTCCCCTGAGCAGGCGTGGGGGCCACAGGCTCAGGGGCCGAATGCAGCTCTCCGGGCTTCTCTACCTGCCCCTTGGAATTCTCCCCAGCCACCCTCTTGCACCCCTCACTGACCCTGCTTTGCACTCTCTCCTTGTGTGCTCTGTGCTCTTGAAGTCTCATAATGCCACTTACATGCCTGGATGGAGGCTAGAGAGGGGTGTGTGAGTGTGTGCACAAACTAGGCACTACTGTAGAAAGGTAATTTTTTCATTGTTGCTCTGCCCATGGTTTCCTCTGGCCCTCTGCCTGAAGTGGGTTCTCTCGCCTCCCCTTGGGCGTTGGAAACCCCGGGGGGGGGGGGGACTAAACAGTTACTCTGGCAGGAGCCAACACAACGATTCCTGCTAGTGCCATGGGATTCCCCCTCCCAGATAGCATGGGGGCGGGGTTGGGAGAACCCTGAGAACAGTGCTTGGGGGAGGGAGAGGGGAGATGGTTTCATCTGGCAAACTGAAATGCTTGGGCCGGTGGAACATTTGTAAGAGCACTACATTGAATAACTGCGCCAAATAACTTCCCCACCCCCTAAAAAAATTTAAAAATAGCATGTTGTTATCTAGAGATGCTTCCACTCATCTCTGATCCAAGAGCTTTGGCAGCTTTCATAATGCTTCAAAGCTTATTTGCCTTGAGATGGCTGTGGGACAAAAGAAATGAATTTATAGAGACCCCTGGACAATAATATTTCCATAGTGCACATCTCAATGCTCTGGTGGGGGGGGGCAGGCATGTTTTCCATCTCCAGCCCACATAGCTAAACCCTCATTCAGATAACCACTCAGCCCCAAGAGCTGTGGGGCAGCTCTCTAACAACCGTCTGTCACAGGTTTCCCCCCAACCTGCAGTTTTCCCATAGTTCCCATCCCAACACCTCAGTGAGGCAGAGGAGAGGCATAGCCTTTCAGAATGAGAGGCAGGGCTGCTCCTCTCCTCTTTCTTAATAACATCTCCCTGCCTGCTTGGCCACCTTCTGCACTAACCTCACCCACCCCAGACCCTAATTCCAAACCTCTGCTCTGCTCTGGTTGGTTGGTTGGTCCCCTGCCCATCAAGGCTTTCACCTCATTTGACATGTTTTCTCTTCTTCTCTAGTGAAAGACAAAGAAGATACTCAGGTGGATTCCGAGGCCAGGCCTATGAAGGACGAGACCTTTGGGGAGTACAGGTACAAGGCAGGGGAGTGGAGATGCCCTGGGCTCAGGAGGGAGGGTGGGGCGGTAAAGACATGCAGGGCCAAGGCAGCCACTCTCCATGACCACAAGGTTTATCCATGTGGTTTCTATAGGTTTGAACCCCAGGAACTTAAGTGGCCTCATGTGCCTGGACGCCCATGCTTGGGAAAGTGTGGGTTTAATGGGCTGCACTTGCTTGTGGCCAGAGAAACAGACTCTGGGGTTTATTTTGCATCCAAGAGCAGTGATGGCATTAAAGACGGAACAAATTTATGCAGGATAAGGCCATCCATGGCCACCAGTCCTGATGGTTGTGTTGTGCCTTCGCTGTTGGAGGCAGTGATGCTTCTGAATGCCAGTTGCTGGAAGCTGCAGGAGAGGAGGGAGAGATGTTGCTCCCATGGCCTGCTTGCAGGTTTCCCGTGGGCATCTGGTTGGCTACTGTGAGAACAGGATCCTGAACTAGATGGGTCCCCCTTGGCCTGATCCAGGAGGGCTCCTCTTCTTATGCTCTTCCTTTATCCTCCCATCCGAGATGTAAACAAGCCTGGGTGTTTGGATAGGTATTGCCCATTCTCAACACTTCAAGATATTTACTGAAGTGAGCCTGCTTCTGATGCTGCCACGCACCTAGTCTACACCACCACACGATGACCAATCCAGCCTGTGCTTGGAATCCCAGTGACCAAACCTTGTGAGATATTAGCAGGGCTGTGTAGTTTTGCAGAAATGTGGAAAAGCAGTAGAATGTGATATTGGCCACAGAACTCAGCTTCCTTAAGAATCTCAAGCTTTCTTTTTTCCTTTTTTTAAAGGAAGCAAGTTTCTAGCCCTTATTGTTGCAAACACCGTATTTTTCGCTCTATAAGACACACTTTTTCCCTCCTAAAAAGTAAGGGGAAATGTGTGTGCTACTTATGGAGCGAATGCAGAGTGCGCAGCTATCGCAGAAGCCAGAACAGCGAGAGGGATCGGTGCGCACTGATCCCTCTTGCTCTTCTGGCTTCGGGGATAGCCACGCAAAGCCTCTTGAGCACAGCAGGAGCGCTCCTGCCTCTTCACTCAAGAGGCTTTGCATTGCTTTCTTGTTTCTTGTTTTCCTCCTCTGAAAGGTGCATCTTATAGGGCGAAAAAATATGGTATATACTTCTGTGGGTTGTGCCTCACTTCAGTGCCCTGAATACCTCCTTCTCCCTCTCCATGACTATCAAAAGAAAAATAAACTAAGTAAGATGTCATGCAAATTTGCATAATGTATGCAGGTTGTAGAAATCCCACTTATCTTGGCAGAGGATTTGGATTACCTTCATGTAAATCAATTGCTGGGATTTTTATTTGGACACCCAGTCTTGAGTATGAGTCCCTCTTCCTTGGTGGTAGGTTCAGGGAGTGACCAAGCAGGAGGAGAGAGTAAGGGTGACGGTGGTGGCCGGTGAGTGATCTTCTGCAGAGTCTTGTACAAAACACCATCATCTGCCAAATGATGGTTGCTGCAATAATCCAGTTTAGTAAGTGTGAGATTGAGATTCTGATGGTGCTACACATCAGGGCAGCCAGGAGATCTTGTGAGTTGGCACCTGAGTTACTACACCAAGTATTTCCATTGATATAGCGTTAGTGGGATGCTGGGGGTTTTTACAGACTGACAAAGTTGTGCTGTTTCTGCATAGGGTTGGTAATCTACAATAGACAAGATAGGGAAGCAGTCAAGGACTGACAGGGAGCAGTGAGGAGAGGGAGGGGGAGGTCAACGGAGGAATCAGTTGAGCAGCCTTTCCCAGCCTTGTGTCCCCAGAGGTTGTTGGACTGTAACCATCATCATCCTCAGCCAATAATCAGAGATGATGGGGGCTCAGCAGCATCTGGAGGGCACTAGGTTGGGGAAGGATGCAATAAAAAGTTGGTGAGGCTTCTTGAAAGGCTTGACTGAAGAAGGGAGTCCCTGGGTAAGTTAAGGGGTGAGAGGTCAGAAGAAGTGAGGGTTCATAAATAGGATTCCTGATGTTTAGCATGCTGCTCACTCCTCTTAGGGCTTGCCCACGCTTCCGCTTATCCCATGCCTAGAAAGCGTGGGTCCAAGCGGTTTCCCCTTGCCCCACTTTTCCCAGGGAAAACCTGCTCTTTAGCCAGGGGAGGACTTTGGGCTTTCAACTTTCCGCAGCACCCTGTGCAAGCCCAAAATTTAGCACCCCCCCCACCTTCATCTTCCGTTCTGCGCATGCTCTATGCCATAGTTGCAACACCCTGTGGTCCTCCCCCCCCCCCCGAGTTCAGCACTCAGTTCTGAGGAACTGGCCGTGCTGCCCTAAATCCACCTCAACTTTAGTTCTTAATTGGAACGAAGAGCAATCCATGGAAAAGCAGATTGCCATCTGCTTCAATTGAGCTCTGAAGAGCAGTTTCCCCTTAGGGTGGGGTGGGAGGACAACGGAACAAGAGGAAGTGTGGATAAGCCCTTAGTATATTTACACTTTATTGCAGTCCATAGACCCAAATTACACAGTACAACGCAGCCTTAGTATATGCATTTCTGCCCTTAGTCCCCTGCAGGAAACTCTTGAAATATGACGCTGGTTTTCTCTCTTTTCTCCCCCATCTCTTGCTTCATTAATGGAGGTCCCTGGAGAGGTAAGAGGGATATCCGGGGACTGCATATTGCCTGAGGAAGGTGGGGCTGGACAAGGACACTCACCCCCTTGCTTCCTGCCTCCCTTTTTCACTGTCTTTATCCACAAGTGACCCTTAAATAGCTTTGTGCTTTCCTCATCTTTTGCAAATCCAAATGAAAAATAGGTGTCAAGACAGATTACATTTTAAATGCTGTTCTCTTCTACTGTCTGCCTTGCATTAGCATTCCAGTGATGAGTTCCAGACCAACAGGCAGTCTTATTAATGTTAGCTTGTGAAAATGGCTTTTAATTTCTTGGTAGATCTCCCCTGAAATGCTACATGCCTGATCTTTCCACCCTGAGGATATATGCAGATTATGCGATAAATGTCTGGAATTCCGATTGTTTTTAGACAGACAGATAGGGTTTTGATCACCAAAACAAGAAAACACTCAAGAATATAAAATCACTATTCAGTAATCATCAAAACTGATGACCACATGTGCGGGGGTGGAGCACAAAATCCCATATATTTTCAGCTGCACATTTTTCATTCATTTTTTTTCTTTGTTGCCAAGCAGCAATTCAACATTTTCCAAATTCAGCCAATAATCCTTTTCAGCTAACAAGCCACTGAAGTTCCTAGAGCTTTGAACATAGGAAATGCAGCAGATGTTCAACGAGCCCATATGCCCGTCTCAAAGCTCTCCCCCCCTCCAATGTTTTCTGTTTTGACAATAAGTGAATATTTATTGTTAGCCTCTTTGGGCACAGCTTATAAATAAATTCAGTCAATCAGTTGAAGCATGCAGTACTCTTCCATAATGAACTGCAATGGGCAGTCAGTGAAACTACTAAAGATACAGCTCTCCTAATTACCGGTATATATTTAGGAAAGAGCAGGTGTGTGCTACTGGAGCAGTGCAACGTTCACACAATTCAACATTAACATCTCAGACTGTATAAAAACATTCTTCATTGCATTTGTAAATTTGACTTTTGCTACTGCTGCCTCAGTACTACAAAACTGCTCATAAGAGAAACTGTATGAATGAATAAAATCAAGCATTCCAAGAGGTCCCGTTAGAAGTACAATTTAAAGCTTGTTGTAAAAGGCAAAGTTTGGACAATTTGTTACCCATTTTTAGCTAATTATAAACAATGCAACTTTGAACTCCCATTTTACAAAGGGTGCTTTGCTTTAATTATTATTTTACTGATGGTATTTTTATGAATTTGGAGAATTGATTTTAGAGTGTTTGGCAGTCCCTTCTCCCAAAGCCCTTTTCTTTAAAATAATTTTTGAACAATGTTGGGATTCCAGATACTGCGCACATGGAAAAAGTGTATCATAGAATTTAGCTATACAGTCATACCTCGGGTTGAATACGCTTCGAGTTGCGCTCCTTGGCAACCCGGAAGTAACGGAGCGTGTTACTTCCGGGTTTTGCCGCTTGCGCATGCGCAGACGCTCAAAATGACATCACACGCATGCACAGAAGCGGCAAAAAGCAACGCACGCGTGCGCAGACGTGCCATCGCTACTCACGTTTACTTCTAGATGCAAAGAGGGCTCCGGAACGGATCCCGTTCGTATCTGGAGGTACCACTGTATCCAAAAGCAAGAACCTTCAGCTTTTTCACACTCAGGACCCACTTGTAACCAAAACATGAATTTTGGAGACCCATTTTTTAATCTTTTACCATATATTTGCATGGTGGTAGTGCTCCTGTTGCGACCCACAAGTTGAAGACCAGTGTCCTAAAGGAAACAGTTATCTGTGGACAAATGCAGTCCATCTCTTATTGAAACCAATGGCAAAACTTGGGTTTAATGAACAGGAACTGACACAGTTATACAGGGGAGAGAGGAAGTGTGTGCGTATATATAATGCCATCAGGATAAAAGTGACCCAAGAGCTAATTGTGCATGATTTGACCTCTTTCTCTCTTATTGTCTTCCTTCCTTGAAGTTCATCAATGCTTAGAATTAGGTAACGATCTCCCCCTTGCCCTCCAGCCCTTGCACTTTTGTCCTGATCTGCTTTCCTGGAGCACCAAAGCAGCATCGTCTCAGCTACCTGCCATCTAAGCCTTGCAGAAGGCGCCCTGGAGTTCCCTGCTTCCTCCCTTTGGGAGATACTGAATAGATGCTTTTTCTTAGTGCTGCAGCCTGCATGCTTTCCTCTTTGCGGTGGGCATGGGCCTTCGTAGCTTTGTCAGAATTGATGACAACAGAGATTCACTTTGGTCCCTGCCTCATTAGTTCATGGGCATGTTTGCACACTTCTACAGCCAGGGCTTTGCTCAGCCCCTCTAGGGTTCACTTGACTGAGTACGCCTGCTTCTTTCTAACAGATGTCACCCCTGTAGTACAATTGGACTTTCCTTTGAACCTGATTTCCCTCTCTGGGCAGCAATCTGCAATTCTGTACAAGTTCAGAAAAACTGCAGAACTTGGTACTAGCTACATAGCGTCTTGAGAATCTCAGCTTCTATTTAAATGGGGTTGGGGAGCTTGTTTCTGGGCCTTATGGTTGTGAAGATAGAGCAGCCATTTAGTGAAATTGTCAAACCCCAAAGGAGTATTGACAGGATTTAATGAGACCAGAAAGTGAGGCCTTCAGTGATCCACGGTGCTCATTGCCCCTTCCTACAGCAAGCAAAGTCAGAATAAATAATATGAGCTAAGGAAATAGATGCAGATTTGCTTAGTTTGCATGATGCATACAGGTTGCAGGATCTGGCATTTCCTGATATGACGTTTGGGGTTCCTTGCTGCATTATTAAAGCACACATAGCCTTATCTCCATTACACACCCACACTTTCTTCCCAGTCATGCCTCTCAGGAGCTGTCCTACTGTCTAGTAGGACCCTGGCAGAGACACATGCCCGACTGGCATGTTCTCTCCCTCCTGGTCAATCGTTCGGGAGCTTCAAAAGCTTTCTTCTACCCAAACATCACAGCAACTGATGCCAACAGACATCAGCACACTTATGGATCCACAGAGTCTTCGCAGCTTGTGTAACAGAACTCAGTAGCTCAGCATTTTGGCTAATCTACTTTATTTACATATAATACACTCGGAGCATTTTGACTTAGCTCCTTCCTCTTTCTCATCAGACAGCAAAGAGAAAGAACAAAGGACAATAGTCCCACTTCGCAGAACACAGTAACACAAACATCCTGTCTCCGTCACTTCCCACTCTGTGGAGTCAAAACATACACCGTCATGTGAAAGACAACAATCCCATGACTGCAATCACGGAGCAGGAGTCTTAACATTGCCATCTCTGGCTCACTTACAGCCCATGTTTCGCAGCCATAAAACAAACTTCTTACATGTCCTTTATGTGCATTTTTGCTCCTGCCACTTTCCACATCCACTCCTCTGATTGGGTTTTAGTCATGCATGCCTGCCTGAAAAGTGTTTCCTGCTGTCTGTTTTATCTTTGCACGCTTACACATTGCCCTTTGGGGCATATCCTTGGCCTGCCCCTTTTTGGTGTGTTTATTGCCGACACTGTCTGTCTGTCTGTATCTGTCTCTCTCTCGCCATGCTTTGTATTGCAAATTGGGATCACTTCTCACAATAAGAGGAAAGACAGACCCACACCATACATTTAAAGCTCATGACTTCCCCTAAACTGCAGCTCCCAGAATTCTTTGGTGGAAGGTGTTTGCTCTAAATGTACATTGGATGTATTTTAGGTGTGTGGTGTTGATCTACCTGAAGATGTGGGACATGGGGGGGGGGCAGGGGAGAGATTGTGCATGTTTAGGGAAGTTTTTTGATGACTGGTGTTTTAATGTATTTTTAATCTCCTGTTGGAAGCTGCCCAGAGTGGCTGGGGAAACCCAGCCAGATGGGTGGGGTATAACTAATAAATGATGATGATGTCTGCAAACATATCCCTGAGATCCTAAGCCAATTGCATCTCTCAGGCATATGTTGACCGCCTGCCCACAGTCTCCTCTTCAAATGTTAAAATGTGTCCCTTTGGGCCAGTTTCAAACATTCATTTTCTCTTACGTGCAGCGATCCTCAAGGGTGTAATCCTGGAAGCACAGACTTCAGCAGGTCCTCTCCCTGTCCCACAGGAGAGCACTCAACCTTGGGCTTCCCAATTTGCATTTTCTTTTGCACTTTCCTTTGTTGCAGGCTCACAACCAGCATTCGATGCTTTTGGGAGCACAGGACTTTTATGATGACATTTGTAAGGGCCAACCTAGACACTTACAGGCATCTTAAGCACATGTTTGCCTGTTTGCATACAAAGCAGGGTGTGTGTGAAACTAAGTCCCTCCCCACCTTACCTCACTGAGCTCTGGTGCTTTAAACAGTCCTTTATTTTGGGCATTCTCATCCACCTTATGGCACTTCACACATTCCAAAGAGGCTCTGAGGGACATGTTTGTGAGGGCTTTGTACACACTTCACATTTAAAGCACATTGCTTCCCCTGAAGAATACTGGGAACTGTAGTTTACCCTTTGCAGAGCTATAATTCCCAGGATTCTTTGGGGGAAGGGTATAGTGTGTACAGAGCCAGAGAGTGATCCTGTGGATTACTGTGGCTGAGCATGTTAGTGCCTGACGTGCATAATCAAAAGTGCATTCTCCTTCTGCCCACTGAGATGGGGCACCATCCACCAAGAGCTTCTCTTGCACAAGACCCATTGAAACAAACAGGACTACTTCTCAGTGACTTAAGCCCCAGGGGACAGGTCTGTCTGTCTGTCTTCCACTCTGCTGCACTTAAATGACAGCCCAAACCTGTTGCCTGAGGGCTTCTCCATGCTTACCTTTTGGCCTGCTCTTCCCATGCTTTAAAGCTCCATCTTTTGCCCCAGAGCTTTCCCCGTGAAAACCCACTCTTTAAAGTTGAAGCACAACAAAGAGCAATGCTCCAATTCAGTGGTAAAGAGCGGGTTTTTGTGGGGAACTCTCCAGAGGAAAGGTTAAGTGTGGATAAGCCCTAAGATGACTTATTCCTCCTCCTCCTCCTCCTCCTCCTCCTCCTCCTCCTCCTCCTCGTTGTTGTTGTTGTTGTTGTTGTTGTTGTTATACCCCGCCCATCTGTCTGGGTTGCCCAGCCACTCTGGGTGGCTTCCAACACATTATAAAACCACAGAAAACATCAAACATTAAAAACTTCCCTAAACAGGGCTGCCTTTGGATGTCTTCTAAAAGTCAGATAGTTGTTTATTTCCTTGGCATCTGGTGGGAGGGCGTTCCACAGGGAGGACACCACTTCCAAGAAAGGTTCCCTGTAACTTCCCTTCTTGCAATGAGGGAACCTTGGAGCTGGACGTCAGTGTCTGGGCTGAATGATGGGGGCAGGGCTACAAGCGCGCTGCAGATGCAGTTTCTCTCACAGCCGTTCCCACAGTGTGTCAAGCCATATTTGTAATGTGTGGACTGGTCCTCTGGCATGCACTTCACTTCTCCCCACCCCCAAATATTCAAGTCTTGCAGTTTTGCATGCTGCCTTATAGTGGAGTGGGGAACCTGTGGCCCTTCAGGTGTTGGGACTCCAACTCCCATCAGCCCCACCCAACGTAAGAAATGGTCGGGGATGATGGGAGTTGGAGTTCAATGGCACCTCGAGGGCCACAGGTTCCTGCACCCATGATTTGTTTGCTTCCCTTTGAGGCCTGCCTTGCCTAGCAGAATGTAGAGCACACCAGTTGCTGCTCTTGCCCTTTCTCATCCCTCTCCTTTCCTCCCTGCAGTGATAATGAGGAGAAACCCTTCACAAGCAGCCAGCCCTCCCTGAACGGCGAAATTAAGGCCCTGGGAAGCGACGACAGCTTGGCTGACTATGGGGGCAGCGTGGATGTCCAGTTCAATGAGGACGGCTCCTTCATCGGCCAGTACAGCGGTCAAAAGGGCAAAGAAGGAGGGGGAAACGACAGCTCAGGGGCTACGAGCCCCACCAATGTGGTCACTGCCCTGGAATAAAAGAGGGGGCACTTTCCCAAAGGATACCCCCAACCCCGGGGGAAGAGGATTTCCCTGTGGATTATTGGGTTGAGGACACAGGGATAACCCCCTCCTCACCAAGGGAAAGAAACAAAGAAATAATAATTGCTCAAGCAGAAGTGGTAATTGGGGGAATTCACCCCTTTGTTTACTAGCTGACCCCCCCACCCCATCAGGGAGGGTTAGAAAATCAGGGGATTCCCATAATTATTCACCAGCCCTGAGCAAAGTCATATCTCTCTTTTCTGCACCCCTCTCCCAAAACCCAGTTATCCTTCAGCCAAATTGGGTGTGTGTGTGTGTTTGTGGTGGGGAGGGCCAGGCAGTGACAAGCTCAGAGGGGCTTAGTGGGGCTCAGGGTTCAAAATTGCCAAAAGAACGGATGACCCCCTTCCCAAGCCTCAGAAATGTTCGTTCTTCATAGGTGTTTAGGAAGCAGGTGCTAACTGGTACTGCAAAGTCCCATCTCCACTCCGCCCCCCAAGACATGGGAAGCAAACAGAACAGCTGATGGAATAATAGGGGCCGGGAGTCCATGGGGGTCTTCTGCCTGCCCCTGCGGAAGGAAGGAAGGAAGGAAGGAAGGAAGGAAGGAAGGAAGGAAGGAAGGAAGGAAGGCTTGTGGGATAGCTGAAAAGATGGCTGTGGGAAAGGAATGAGTATCAGTGGGCTGGAAAGTTCAAAAGCTGTGGGTCTCTTGATTCTGCTATGCACCCCCTTCTTTTCATGGATTAAGCCAACTGAAGTTTCCTAAATTTGCACCTAGCAAGGGGAGGTGTGCCCCAGCTGGACCCCCAAACCCCACTGCATAGATCTGTCAATCCTTTCCTCCTTGCTTGCTTGATTTCCCAACCCATGCCTTGTTCAGGGGGCAGTTCCCTTTGACCAGTGGCTTTCAAACTTTCTGTCTCGAGGCTGATCTGCTGAGGCATTCTTGCACATCTGCCGTGGAGGTCTGCGTTGCCAAGCATTCTGGGACATGGTCCAGGGTCCACACTAAGCATCGCAGTGGAAGATTGGTGGTCATAAGCAAGGGGTTCTTCAGGAGAAACTTAGCTGCCATGACTCACTGAGGAATCCCCAAATTAGTTTCCAAGAGGCCCCAGCTTACACCCCTGGGAACAAAGTTTGAAACCCATTGCCAGAACTTAGTCCCCTTCTGGTGCTGAATTTCCCACTTAGGGTGTGTGTGTGTGCGTGCATCTCTCTTGTTCCTTTTTCTTCCTCTTTGGGTGCCACATTAATTCATGTCCCTCTTTTTTCTGATGACCAAAACCCACAGTTTCTTCCACTGGGCCAAATATCTTACCATTTCACAGACACCCCCCTCCTCTTTCTCTGTCCCCCACTCCCAGCCTCCCCACAAACAATAGAGAAAAGAAAAAACCCAAGAACCTCTGTGCTTCTTGAATGCATCTCACGCAGCTGCCTTGCGACACGTTCTGTCCTTTGAAAGTGGCCTCTTCACCGAATCAAACCCCCCCACCCCCATCTCCAGCCTCTGTCTGATGTAATTTTTTTCCCTCTTGCTTGTTGGGGATGAAGCAAACCCTTGCTTTTTTGCATAAAACGTTTTTTAAAATAATAATAAAAAATAATAACAAAAGTACTCTGATGTTTTGAGCAACCCTACGCAAAATAAACCCCATCTTTTCCCTGGTCTGTAAATATTTCAAACCCTTGTGCTCGAGTTTGTTTTAGGTATCTTAGGACTGGTGTTTTGAAGTCTTCTAGTTGGTCTATTTAGGTGGCTTGGAATTTAAAAAACAAAAAAGGAAAAAACATTTGAAAAGTCCCCTTCCTCCTACTCTGTGATTCCTTCCCCCACCCTGCTCCAAGCCTCCCTGCCCTGTGTATCCTTCTCTTTTGTCAGGTCTGTTGCTATCTACCTTTCTCTCTCAATGGCTTTTTTAATATATATATATATATGTATATATAAACAGAATTATAAAATGGTAAATAAATGCTGGAATTGGAGCTTGCTTGGAGTGATGATGGGGAAACGTGGCTCACGGCAGGCGTGTTCTCTTGGGGTCCCTAAAGCCAAACCGGTTTTCCTCTTGCCAGTCCGAAGCACACTCTTCACCTCTCTCAGTGACAGTTGCCCAGAACTGAGGTGGCATCGTGCTGTGGGAGGGGCCATAGCTGAGTGGTGGGCCACATGCCTTTCATGCCTAAGATCCCAGGTTCACCCTCTGGCATTGCCAATTAAAAGAGGGCCTGGGAGCAGGGGATGGGGAAGGACTTTCCCCCGAGAATCTGGGAGCTGCTGCCAGCCAGTGTAGACCAGGGATGGGGAACTGGAGGCATGTGCCCACAGGGGGCAGAATTAGAGGCAAAAGTGGGCACAACTAACTGCTGCAAATTTTACCTTGGTCCATGAGGCTATTTTCTATGCACTCTCACACACCAGCCCTCTCTCTCCTCCAGGCTGGTCAATGAGGCATTATTTGAGTTCAAGGAAGCCTACACACTCGCGAAGGGAGGATCAGAGCTGGTGTGGCCTGTGGTGAGCGGGTGTGCGGCTGAAAAGAGAGAGTCCCAAGGGCCACACAGAGAAGCCTGTGGGACCACATTTGACCCCAGGTGTAAATCAACTTCCCCAACCGGCGGACATCTCGAGCCAGATAAAGTGCAAATGCAGCGTTTGACATCATCAGCAGGGAGTTTGGGAAGATGCCCCTGTTGGTTTTTCCAGTTGGCCAGTTCCAGCAGCTTCTCACGGAAGGGGTCAACCCATATCTGAGTCATACCTCTTCATGCTGCAAGTGGGGGATTCTCATTACCTGATTGCTTCTCTATACCAGTAACCTTCCCTGCACATGGAAAGCAAGCTTGTCAGGGAGGAGATAAGCCTAGAACTCGATGTAGCCAGACACTGGCCGTAACATCTAGTTTGACCCTGATAATAGAGGAACAAAACCCGGGAAAGGTTCAGTCAGTAGAACTCTCCCTGCGATCAAGGACCTTCGTAGACCTCCGAGAGCCCTTAGCTGTTTCTCTGTTATCAACCCTCAGTCGGCCAGTATTGTAAAACACAGATTGGGTCAAGCACACTGCCACTCTGCCTGCTGGATCAATCAAGATGCGCCTCAAAGCTGGCAGGGTGTTGCTGTTGCCTCTCCTAACAGCTGCTTATGCCTCCTTAGGAAGGCCAGCCTGCCGCTCTGATGACTGCTTTGTACATTAAGGACACAAGGACTTGGGCGGCAAACTTTAATCAGTTTAATTGGCAGAGTAATCTGTGATTAAAGCTTGCCCTTGATTAACTGGCGGATCTGAGATTGAAGGGCACACAGCTGTGTGTCTAGAGCCACACAGCCGCAATGGCTCCCTCCTCCTCCTCGTACTAGTTTTGATGAAAGCCAAACTTTTTAAAGTGGGTTTTCCTTGTGATTTGCGTGCAGTAGCAGCCAATAAGCCTTCCTTTGAGGAAATGGCTAAAGCAAGAAGAGCTGTGGGCAGCTGAGGCTGATGGCACACTGCTGAAACCCATGCTGTGGAATTTGGCCTAGTTTGTATGGGGGAGCTATTTTGACTTCGGTGTGTTAACTTAATTGGGAATATTCTGTATTCCATATTCCTGAAGCAAATGCTTAGGGCTGGATCTAGAGTCAGTCATGCTTAGGGGCAGTCCATTTAAATCACTAACTTAAGTCCTATTGATTTCAGTGTGTCTCCCCTAAGCATGACTAAAGTCTACATCCAATCCCCTGAAACTTTTCTCACAGTAAATAATAGCATTTGACAGTTCTGTCCCATCTAAGAGACACACTAGTTTCACCTGTGTATTTAGGGGGAAAGGTCCCTACACTGAAGTTTGGGAAGAAGGTATTTAGTTTAAATACACATAATTACTGAAATGACAGGTGTTTGATCAAGTGTGGTGTGAAAGAAAAACATGATGGCTGTTCAGCACCGATTGAAGAGGATCCAATTTGCCTTCTGGCTCAGCCATTTCACATGGGCCACCAAAACAATAAAAGCCAGTGATCACTCAAATCTGCTTCTACCACTTATCAGACCTCATGTGTCCTTTCTAAGCAGAGAACAGAAGGAGGACATTGCAATCCTATCAAACGCAGTGGGTCCTGCTTCTGGGTAAACATGCCTAAGACCCTGCTCAAGATTTCTGAAGGTGGTGCTACATGATCCAGACCCCTCACTCCACCCTGGCAATTGCAGGGCAGGTGCGTGGAAGGGAATGGCAGGAGGAGAAACTTCACAGGTTTGAAGAGGCATAGAATAGCAGCCTCTGCGGCTTGACAAGAGGAGGTTTCTGGTGGGAGACTCCCCTCATAAGGATTTCTAGGAAAGCAGACAAAATGCAAAGCCTATTTTCCTATGAAATATCATTAACTCAGGCCATATCAGATGTTAGCCAACCAAGTTGTTGTGTGAGGCAAAGGAATGATGGCTCCAACCCAGTTATATGAATACACTGCATTGGGCTCCTTGCACCTTTCCTAGTGCAGGAATGCCAGAATGGTCAACTTCCAGTTCCACTCAGATGACAGAAGATGGCATCAGTCACTTGGAGGTCTTGGAGAATGACTAAATTCCTCCTCCAGCTGCACCTCTCTCCTGCCTCCCAACAGTGCTGTCACACCAGGCCACCATCTCTTTACCCCCGAGAGCTTAAACCACATAAAGTTGTTGTTCTAACAAAAGAGCCACAACATGAGCAAGGGACCAGAGTCATTAGTGGGTTTCAGATATATGAATCTAATCCCATAATTTTCATGTGCAGTCTCTGGGTTTTGTTTTTTCACACTGGTAATAATAAAATAAAATAATGCTTAGCTTTCCTGACATTTACTTTGCTATACAGTGGTACCTTGGGTTACATACGCTTCAAGTTACAGACTCCGCTAACCCAGAAATAGTACCTCAGGTTAAGAACTTTGCTTCAGGATGAGAACAGAAATCGTGCTCTGGCGGCATGGCGGCAGCAGGAGGTGCTTCAGGTTAAGAACAGTTTCAGGTTAAGAACGGACCTCCGGAATGAATTAAGTACTTAACCCAAGGTACGACTGTACTCAAGTTTGCAGGTCACAGTCTGCCATTTTAAACTCACAGCCACCAGGTAAGCCCCGCCCCACATAACTGATCACATAACTGTGCACACACACTATCTGAATGGCAAATATTTTATTGTGGGGGCCGAAGACCTCAGGGCCCCTAGGAGTTGGCTCCTATGACCTATGAAATAATGGGAAAGCCTGACAACTGCTGCACCAGAGAAATCACGTTTTCACCAGGGCCAGCCCACCTATGAGTCAGATGGAAGCAGCTGCCTCGGGCGGCGGAATCCCACAAGGCAGGAGCAATGGCAGAAGCTTATTGTGAGATCTTGCCAGAAGCCCTGAGCATCCCCAGTAAATGAGGTGCCCCTTCCCTTTTGGCCTTGGGTGGTGAAGTGGGACAGGTCACCCCTGAACATGGGTATTGTGAATTTCTTCCTCCCAAAGAACAATTGATTTAAAGCTCCTGCCTTAACCTCAGGTTAAGTACTTAATTCGTTCCGGAGGTCCGTTTTTAACCTGAAACTGTTCTTAACCTGAAGCACCACTTTAGCTAATGGGGCCTGCTGCTGCCGCGCCGCCGGAGCACAATTTCTGTTCTCATCCTGAAGCAAAGTTCTTAACCCGAGGTAATATTTCTGGGTTAGCGGAGTCTGTAACCTGAAGTGTATGTAACCCGAGGTACCACTGTATTCCCCTTATAAACAGGGACATGTAACCCAAGTAGCGGAGGTGGAGCATTTTCTGAGAGGGCCAGCTCAATAGCCACTAATCTAAACTGGTTCGCTTGGCAGTGGAGGAGGAGGAGGAGGAGTTTGGATTTGATATCCCGCCTTTCACTCCCCTTCAGGAGTCTCAAAGCGGCTAACATTCTCCTTTCCCTTTCTGCCCCACAACAAACACTCTGTGAGGTAAGCGGGGCTGAGAGACTTCAGAGAAGTGTGACTGGCCCAAGGTCACCCAGCAGCTGCAGGTGGAGGAGCGGAGATGCAAACCCAGTTCCCCAGATTACGAGACTACTGCTCTTAACCACTACACCACACTGGCTCTCAAGAGACTCCAGCCTTCCTTTTTATTGTGCATTCATGGTGATTTGTGCTCATGGTGGTATCAGGGTGCTTTGCTGTAGTCCCTGCTTTCAATACCATTTGCACCTTCCACTTCATTTTCAGTCAGTGCTGTCCCATAACTTTTTGGTGAAGGGCTGCATATATCACATTTGTTGCGCAAGAGGGTCCCTCCAGACAGAAATAATGCAGTAACATTGAAACAAGCATCACAGAACAACTAATAAATTAGAATCACCTGTGGACAGCCCAGTATAAATGATGCGCTCTTATTGTATGTGTGATATGTTGCAACACTCCACCCCCGGGTGTGTTGCAGTGTTACAGAGGATGTTGGCATACAATTCCCAGGTTGTGCATGCTACAGGTGATCAAAGAGTTGCACCTCAGCATCCTCTGAGAGACATCCTGGGGCACAATTCTCAAGCAGACTTATGTGGTGCATCATCTTGTGGTAGCCTTAACGTTGTGGCTCAGACCTAAGCAAACGAAAAGGACACAACCCACTTTCTTAAGCTTTCCAACATATATTGTCCCAATGTCCCGAGGAATAATACTGCACCTTGCACTGACAGATGCAAGGGCTCACGTGGCATCCCACCTCCCCACCCCCCAGCCTCAGGCCCTAAAAGAAAGACAAAAGATAATCAGAGCGGGTAGCAAAATGCAGTAGTACTAGTGGCCTGCAGGTGGCACCGGGGTACTTTATTTATTTCCCTCTGTGCTATTGTGCTGACTGCTTTTCTGCTGAAGTCTCTTGTTTGCACCACTATGCACCATGAGAGCCCCTGGAATTTTAAGAGGTTCATGGGATGGAGAATCATACGCTGGCACTGGCACCCAGTGGGGAAAGGATGGAGGTGCAGTCAATGAGAGAGTAGTGGAAACTGCACGAGGTTTGGTGGAGCTAAAGACCACTGTAAACTAGGACTGATCTCAGAAGGCTATTGTTGTGGGGGAAGCAGGCATTGCTTATTTCCTGAAACAGGAACTGGGGGGGGGCAGGCCTGTGTGGGTGCCGTGCTGCTTAGTGCTAGATATGCGGGAGCAGGATTTCTTGCCCATTGGTGAAGAAATAGGTAGCCTATACATGCTCAGA
Organism: Podarcis erhardii; assembly: GCF_964252035.2. Taxonomy (NCBI): domain Eukaryota; kingdom Metazoa; phylum Chordata; class Lepidosauria; order Squamata; family Lacertidae; genus Podarcis; species Podarcis erhardii. The sequence continues at coordinate 2,460,643 of NC_138515.1, forward strand.
GGAAAAGGATGCGGGTGGTGCTGTGGGTTAAACCACAGAGCCTAGGACTTGCCGATCAGAAGGTCGGCGGTTCGAATCCCTGTGACAAGGTGAGCTCCCATTGCTCGGTCCCTGCTCCTGCCAACCTAGCAGTTCGAAAGTACCTCAAAGTGCAAGTAGATAAATAGGTACTGCTCCAGCAGGAAGGTAAATAGCGTTTCCATGCACTGCTCTGGTTTGCCAGAAGCAGCTTAGTCCTGCTGGCCACATGACCCGGAAGCTGTATGCCGGCTCCCTCAGCCAATAAAGTGAGATGAGCGCCACAACCCCAGAGTCGGCCACAACTGGACCTAATGGTCAGGGGTCCCTTTACATGCTCAGAGGCATTACTATTATACAAACAAAAATGCATATGAACTATCATTGATTACTTCACCACTCCCACTTCGACCTTTGCTTGAAGGAGAAAGAATAAGGGCCACATTCCCCCACCCCCTCCATTTCCTTCTCAAATGGTACATGTAAAAAGGTAAAGTAAAGGTACCCCTGCCCGTACGGGCCAGTCGTGACCGACTCTAGGGTTGTGCGCTCATCTCGCTCAAGAGGCCGGGAGCCGGCGCTGTCCAAAGACACTTCTGGGTCACATGGCCAGTGTGACGAAGCTGCACTGGCGAGCCAGCACCAGTGCCGCACACGAAACGCCGTTTACCTTCCCGCTATAAAGCGGTACCTATTTATCTACTTGCACTTAGGTACATGTACTTGCCTCCAAATCCAGTACTCCTGCCATGCCCATGCTTTCTCATTCAGAGTTTTCAAGTGTTTGGCAAGTTAATTTGGCACCTTATAATAGAATTGTAGAGTTGGAAAAGACCCTGAGGATCATCTAGTCCAACCCCCTGCAATGCAGGAATGTGCAGCTGTTCCACCCGGGGAATGAACCTGCAACCTTGGTGTTATCAGCACCACACTGAGCTATGTCCAAGGGATTGATTTGTCTACAGTATTTTGAAAATCCAGGCACTGGGGAAAGACAGGGAGGGTGGGGTGTGGAAATGACTTCATGATAGTGGGAAGACCAGCTAACCAGCCCCGTGCACAACTTTCTACAGCTGGTAATTAACAGAACCAGTTTCATCTACAAGGAATATCATGCAGCTGACCAACCCATGCAGGAACTTGACTGACCTCATTCAGTACCTGCAAAAGATTTTTCTTCTTCTTTGGCTGTCTGCACATTCCCGCTTTCTCTGCGTCCACTGCTCTCTCTCTGCTGATGTTTGAAGACTCCCCCCAATGTTAGCCACAGTCCATATCAATCCTGCAGCTTCTTGAGAGAGACTCCAGTTTGATGTGTTGTCTTCTTCTTCTTCTTCTTCTTCTTCTTCTTCTTCTTCTTCTTCTTCTTCTTCTTCTCCTCCTCCTCCTCCTCCTCCTCCTCCTCCTCCTCCTCCTCCTCAAGCCAGCTTCAATCAAACTAGAAAACCTAAGCTGCGTTCACTTCCTACCTCAGAGTGGTTTGCGTCTGCCGTTATGTGTGCAGAGATTGTAACTTCATTGACAGGAGTGCCAGGGGCTGCAGGGGCAGGAAGACCAAACGTGGGTGAAGGCATGCCTGCCCCCTCTCTGATGCATACAGTACCATGCAAATGCGACTTGAAATGCAGCAGGGGTGGAAATTACCTCTGTCTTTTCAGCTGCTACTGCATACCTAGCCATACACCATTGCAAAAGCTGCAGCTAGTGAAATTCTCCTTTCTATGCAAATTCTCCTTCCTATACAGAAGCCCTCTCAGGGCCTACACCAGGCAATCCTTCACACATCTCCTAGTGTCCAGGGCAGCTGTTTACCAGCTCCATCTGGTACACAGGCTGAGACCAGAGTGGTGCATGCTCTGGTTATCTCCCGCTTGGACTACTGCAATGCGCTCTACGTGGGGCTACCTTTGAAGGTGACCTGGAAACTACAACTAATTCAGAATGCAGCTGCTAGACTGGTGACTGGGAGCGGCTGCCAAGACGATATAACACCGGTCCTGAAAGACCTACATTAGCTCTCAGTACATTTCGGAGCACAATTCAAAGTGTTGGTGCTGACCTTTAAAGTCCTAAATGGCCTCGGTCCAGTATATTGAAGGAGCGTCTCCACCCCCATTGTTCTACCCAGACACTGAGGTCCAGCACTGAGGGCCTTCTGGCAGTTCCCTCCCTGCGAGAAGTGAGGTTTCAGGGAACAAGGCAGAGGGCCTTCTCGGTGGTGGCGCCCACCCTGTAGAATGCCCTCCCACCAGAGGTCAAAGAGAAAAACAACTACCAGACTTTTATACAGCTGTAATTAACAAATTAAAGAAAACTTAATGAAAGGGAATTATAGATAAATTGACTAAAGGGTTGCTAAAGAATCGTAAAACAAGGATGCAGTGATGGGGAGGTATGGGGAAGTCGAAGGAAAAAAGGTGCATGAAAATAAGATTATGAAGTTATACATGTTTAAATGTTTTGTATGTTTTTGTTTTGTGTTTCGCTTGTCTTTATTATGTGTTTGGAAAATGAATAAAAATTATTATAAAAAAACAACAACTACCAGACTTTTAGAAGACATCTGAAGGCAGCCCTGTTTAGGGAACCTTTTAATGTTTGATGTATTACGGTATTTTAATATTTTGTTGGAAGCCACCCAGAGTGGCTGGGGAACCCCAGCCAGATGGGCGGGGTATAAATAAATTATTATTATTATTATTATTATTATTATTATTATTATTATGTGATACCTAACCCGAAAAATGGAAATACACTAAGTGGCTAAAGCTTCCAGAATGTCTGGCACTTAGCTCCTGTCACCTTTTTCAGATTCATGGAGCGGCGGAGGGGGTGGCCACAGTGTATGAGCACATGTTACTGCACAGGTGAGCCAAGGTATAGCAGATGGCTCTGATGTCATCATGGGCGGAACAAACCAGCTGAGTGTGCCCAGCCTCTGCCATCCTGGCTCATGAAGTGCTGCATCTCCTATTGATGTCTCGCTTCCACAAGCCCATGTGGCTGCAAGGGCCTGGCAAGGGCCTGATGCTGGCTGGCAAGTCCATCTGTCTGGCTTCCCACAGTGTTCGCAGACAACTGTGTGCGTCACGAGGAAAAAGACACCTGCCTTCCACTAGCATCCCTCCCACTTCACCAGGGCCAGTCTGATTCACGTGGCTGTGGAAGGATCGTTTACTATTTTTTAGAATAAAATAAATAAATAAATAAATTTTTGTTTATACCCCGCCCTTCCCAGTTCAGAAAACCAGGCTCAGGGTGGCTAACAACAAATTTAAAGTTACAGATAGGTAGCCGTGTTGGTCTGCCATGGTCAAAACAAAATAAAAAAAATTCCTTCCAGTAGCACCTTAAAGACCAACTGAGTTAGTTCTATCTGAAGAAGTGTGCATGCACACGAAAGCTCATACCTAGAACTAACTCAGTTGGTCTTTAAGGTGCTACTGGAAGGAATTTTTTTTATTTTGTTTTGAACAAATTTAAAACACATAATTGATGCAACAAAAAACAGCATAAAATACAGTATAAAATATGAATAACAATAAATTCAGAACAAAATAAAAAAATTCCTTTCAGTAGCACCTTAAAGACCAACTAAGTTAGTTCTTGGTATGAACTTTCGTGTGCATGCACACTTCTTCAGTAGTGTGCATGCACACGAAAGCTCATACCAAGAACTAACTTAGTTGGTCTTTAAGGTGCTACTGGAAGGAATTTTTTTATTTTGTTTTGACTATGGCAGACCAACACGGCTACCTATCTGTAAATAAATTCAGAATTTGAAAATCAGTTTAGGGGGAAATCCACCCAATAAACATTAGATGATCACCAGGGTTAGCTGGCTAAATTAGTCCTATTTGGGCCAGCAAGGAGACCAAGGGAGAATTACCGGTAGCTGTAGATCCCAGAGCGGGTAATCTTCATAAAAGGGGAGCGGGAGGGAAGGAAGGGGAATAAAAGATCAGGCTAAGTTCAAATCGAAAGCCAGGCAGAATAACTCTGTCTTATAGGCCCTGCGGAAGGAAGTTAAATCCTACAGGGCCCTGGTCTCATGGGACAGAGCATTCCACCAATAATCTGATGTGCCCCTTAAAGACTAACAAGGTTATGGTGGCATTGGCTTTCATGGACCAGAGTTCCTTTCATCAGATGCATAACGTTCCATCCATCTGATGAAGGGGACTCTAGTCCATGGAAGCTTATCTGTTTAAAGCATTTTCATTCTGCTCTTCAGTCAGAAAAGACTCTCAGAGCAATTTGCAAATGCCAGCGATAAGACAGTCCCAGCCCAGAAGCTTACATTTAAAAGACATGACACAAAAAGAGCAGGGGTTAGGAGGGAGGAGGAAGAAAGAAAACTCAATTACTAGTTATAGTTACTTAATTATAGAGTTTATGTGGCTTACAGCAGAGCAGCTAACATATTGCCCTTCAGTCATTATAGACTACAGTTCCCATCAAACCCAGCCAGTATGGACAATGCTTGGGATGATGGGAGTTGCAGTTTTGCAATATTGGGGCAGGAACACCACTTTGAGGTTTTCTCTACAGTCAAGAGGTCTATAATTTCTATGAAATAAATAAATAAACAAATTGGCAGCACCTATGCAGTGCTTGGAGGGATGCAGGTGGAGCTGTGGGTTAAACCACAGAGCCTAGGACTTGCCGACCAGAAGGTCGCAGTTTGAATCCCCGCGACAGGGTGAGCTTCCGTTGCTCGGTCCCAGCTCCTGCCAACCTAGCAGTTCGAAAGCACATCAAAGTGCAAGTAGATAAATAGGTACCGCTCCGGTGGGAAGGTAAACGGCGTTTCCATGCGCTGCTCTGGTTTGCCAGAAGCAGCTTAGTCATGCTGGCCACATGACCCAGAAGCTGTAACCAGCTCCCTTGGCCAATAAAGCGAGATGAGCGCCGCAACCCCAGAGTCGTCCACGACTGGACCTAATGGTCAGGGGTCCCTTTACCCTTTACCTTTATGCAGTGCTTGAGGTGCCACAAACCTCTTTGTTGTTAATGTTGCAAAAAATGAAAATGGCAAAGCCCTCTGGGAAGTATTTTCAAAGGCACCACTGAGCAATAGTATGCTGCCCAAGAGGTGAATACAGTGGTACCTCAGGTTAAGTACTTAATTCATCCCGGAGGTCCGTTCTTAACCTGAAACTGTTCTTAACCTGAAGCACCACTTTAGCTAATGGGGCCTCCTGCTACCGCTGCGCGATTTCTGTTCTCATCCTGAAGCAAAGTTCTTAACCTGAGGTACCACTGTACCAGCATCTCTTGCAGTGCCAAGAAAGATGCAAAGGTCTCAAGCAGACTGAAGGACCAGAATCCTCAGCCAGCAGGTACCCATAATGCTTTCACCAGAAGAATTCCACACAAATGCAAGATGAAACCATCAATTCCACATCAACTGTAACATTACCTCCACATGGAACTCTGTAAATTATCTGTCCTTGATATCAGGGGTGGAGAGCCTCAGGTCAGGGGGCAGAATGTGGCCTTCAAGCCTCTCTAGCCCTCAGGGCTCTCTCCAGTCACAACACCTACAAGCCCTGCTTTGCACCTTCCCTGGGTGTTTTCCCCTGAATATGCCCTTAAACCAGTGGTTCTCAAACATCTTCTCTGGGCCACACTTTCCCAATAAAAAATTGTAATTGATAAGAAATACTTTGGAAAAGAAAATGAAATAACTCCTGGCAGTGCTTGATTTGTAACACAGAACACAACTGCTTTATAATATGATCATGGGACATCCAGAAAGTATAAAACAATGCAGCATTTTAAGGCTTGCTCCAGTCTCCCAAACAGCACTGGGAATTAATAACTGTTTGGTACAAGGGCTGTCAGTCTGGGAACTGCCCCTTCTGTACTTCTCTTGCTTCCTCAGTGAGCTTCCCATTCAACAGCTTTTAAAACAAATGGACATTTTCTGCCTACCAGTAGTTTATTTGTCTCTCTTTTGACCCGGGGTGGGACAAGTAGACTTATTGCTTCGATGATCCTTGCGTGAAGGGTGGCATATAAATTTAATAACAACACGAATCATTCCCAAAATATAATTATAAACAAACCTCTTAAGAATCAGTGAGAGATATGAGCTTGCTTTTGCCAGATAATCTCATTTATATTAGGTCTAATTTGAGACAAACGAATTCTCATCTCCTCATCAACACAAAGAAGCTCTGCTCTTTTCTGATCATTCATTGAAAATCCCTGTCTGCAGCAATATGTCATGGAGGACTGTAGAAGAATAGCCAATGCTCTTGAAGAGAGGTGTGGATACTAATTCTGGTTGTGTGTGTGTAAAATTTTGATACTACAGTCCTACCTTGGATTGAAGTTGCTTCAGGTTAAGTGCTTTTGAGTTGCGCTTTGCGGTGACCCAGAAGTAACGGAACGTGTTACTTCCGGGTTTCACTGCTCACGCACGCGCAGGCAGTCAAAATGACGTCACATGCATGCGCAGAAGCGGCGAATCGCGACCCGCGCACGTGCAGACACGGGGTGCGTTCGCTTCAGGATGTGAAAGGGGCTTCGGAACGGATCCCGTTCGTATCCAGAGGTACCACTGTATACTGTAGCAATGTATTTATTTATTTATTTTATTAGATTTATGTACTGCCCCTCATCACAAGATCTCAGGGCAGTTTACAGGATTAAAATGCAAGGCAAAAACACAAGTAAATACTTAAAACAAAAACAACAAAACAATAACCCTCTCCCACAAACACGTTGTATTTTAAAATTGTGTTGGAAGCTGCCCAGAGTGGCTGGGGAAACTCAGCTAGATGGGCGGGGTATAAATACTAAATATATTATTTTTATTATTTATTATATGAATGGCTATAGAATATTAATCCACCGTATAAAACAAAAAAAATACAAGTACTAGTACAAATTACAAATTAACATCTAACACTTAAGAACAATTTAAAACAATGCCACCCCCCCAAAAACACACCCCACCAAAGGTGCTGACGAAGATGTTACAGGTGCACATTTGACATTCAAAAACACCCTTCAAATGGAAGGGTGTTTACACTGAAATGCTTAAATGTTTCTCTGATTGTCCTGGAATCTTCCAACCACAGTTGCAAAGATGGTTCATAGAATCATAGACTCCTTCCTTCTGCTAGTTCATGCAGTGTGTGCTGCTGATGCTGGAAAGTTGGTTAAGAACTGCTAAAAGTTCAGGGAGGGCCATAGCTGTCTGGGAAAGGGGAAATGCTTGGGTCCAGCCAATATAATATCAGTTGCCATGCAAAGAAATCCAAACTCTCAACAGGGTCAGTAGCCCCGGATATTTAGGAGCAGCAGGGCATGTGGCAGGGAAGGGATCAACTGCAGAGGCAGCCATAGCTAGAAATTCCATTAACATCCCTCCTACTCACAGAGAGAATGAATTAAAGGCAAACACCATCAAGTCCCATAGATCACAGCTCCCTGGGCTAAACAGCAGCAGCACAGTAAACAGTTGACACCCCAGAGATGCCCAAACTGCTGTCTCAGCAGCTGGAGCGTCGTTAGCCAGGATCCGCTTCCAACAGCATATTTTTCAGCTTCAAAACCTGTAAAAAAAACAGGGGGAGATGGTGTTATGTGATATTAGGATTCAAACCCTTAGCAGTGCAGGAACCACGGCTTCCCCTGATAGTTCTGTGCTTGCACAACATCTCCCAATAAAAGGAACTGCAGAGCTTTAAGCTAGAATGAACCCCTGTGCTCTTAACTTCCAGTTGACTGGAGTCAGACATGTCCTTGGATCTTGCCTGCATTTTCTTTCTCCCCAGTAGAGATTATAGTAGCTTTGGGGAGGAGGGGAAAATGGTGCAATTGTGGAAGGTTTAACCCTCCTCCCTCCAAAAATCTTGCAACACTCCACTGCTGCTTTGAAGTTTTAAAAAAGCACAACACTGTTCTCCTGAATCTTATCTCATTTGGCCCTTACTCTGAGGGTACTGACACCTGTTTCTTTTTCTGTTTTCTTTCTCTGAAATGGAAATTAAGAGACATTGGATGCATACGCACCAACCAGTTGGTAAAGCCAAAATTTAGTTTTCTCAGTTTGGAATCATTCATGCTCATCCTCAGTGTGTTGCTTTCAGCCTAGATTGATTCTAGACCTGGCTACTTGATACACATTTGAAAACCCTCCCCTTGATGAGGTTATTCCCACCTTTGCCTCCATGCCCATATCCCAGGTGAATGAAGTAGTGACCCACCCACAATGTCATTGAGCAGGTATGGATACACCCCTCCAATGCCAGGACTTCCCACATCCATTTTCATTTGGAACCAGCTTCTCAAGAAGTGCTTTCCAGGAACAAAAAATATGCAGTAGCTCTGGATTGTGTGTGGAACAGATGGGGGGGGTAGTACTCAGCCTCCACTGATTCTAAAATCAAATGTCACGTGTATGCAGCCATAGCCTGGTTCACACATCACACTAAGCCAGATTATGTGACCAAGGTTTGTTCTTAGTTACAGCTTGTAGTTACTGAGGAGTAAGCAGAATCACTACCCCGGTTCAGATCACACACTATGCTAAACCAAAGAGGAGCAAAGCAGCTATGAGCTCATCTGTGACTCTGAATGCTTGAACACACTGCTGCTAAGCCATAGTTTGGCTTTGTTAGTGTGATGTGCAAACCAGGTTTAAGATTGCAATTCTTTGCATACTTATTCAGGATTAATCTCCATTGAAATCAGGTGGGACTTAGGTAGAATCTACACACATATCAAAAACGCTGTGAAAATGCTTTTTTAAAAAAAGTTTTGAAAACTATATTTAATTTGCCATAGCTCACCATTGCCATCTAGTATCACATTTGTATATTGCACTTTACAACACACTTAAAACATTTTATTTGCAGCTGTATAGCTGAGTCCTAAATTCCTAGTAAACATGTACAGAATCAGGATTCACAGCTGCAGTCCTGTACTCACTTTGCTGGTTGTCCTATTGAATTCAGTGTGGTTAATCTTTTGATTAGACAAGCCTAGGATTGCTCTGTTACTTTACAGTTTGTGATATTTGTGTGGAGTCACAAGTATCATTTTGACACATAGTACACATATAGTTGGCTTCTCAGTCCCTGTACCCACCATGAAAAAGACACACAGCAGATGCTACAAAATAATTATTTTCCTTAATAACCAACATTAATCTTCTTGTTGGAAATCAGAAGTGCAAGTGCTACATGTGATCAATAAAAGCTGCAACTAAAGGAACAATATCTTATCATCTATAAATATTTAGGGCATTGGATGAACATAATATCATTAGGAAACTTGGGACTTAGAGAGGAAAGTTTGAAAAACATCTGGAAAGTGTTACTTGTATAGCTTTTAAGGAAGAACTTTGGATGTTGATTTGTGGATGGTATCCCATGCCAGTAAAACTCCCTAGGATATAGGGCGGTTTGTGTTCCATTTGTTGAAGAAAGAATGGCACCTTCCTCCAGCTGTGGTGGCCATTTTCAAGACAAAGACCCCATGAAGGTGTAATCAACATATCTACACTGATGCCAAATGATCCTTATAAATGTAGATGTACCCCTGACCATTAGGTCCAGTTGTGGACAACTCTGGGGTTGCGGCGCTCATCTTGCTCTATAGGCCGAGGGAGCCGGCGTTTGTCCGCAGACAGCTTCCGGATCATGTGGCCAGCATGACTAAGCCGTTTCTGGTGAACCAGAGCAGCGCATGGAAACGCTGTTTACCTTCCCGCCAGAGCGGTACCTATTTATCTACTTGCACTTTGACATGCTTTTGAACTGCTAGGTGGGCAGGAGCTGGGACCAAACAATGGGAGCTCACACCATTGCGGGGATTCGAACTGCTGACCTTCTGAACGGCAAACCCTAGGCTCTGTGGTTTAGATACAATGCTTTAAATATTGAATGTCAAAAGAATTAATACAAAATAAAAAATTCCTTCCAGTAGCACCTTAAAGACCAACTAAGTTAGTTCTTGGTATGAGCTTTCATGTGCATGCACACTTCTTCAGATACCAAAAGAATTAATGCCACAAGTGCCCTCACAGCTGGAAAAAGTGGCAATAGCTTTAAACAGATCACTCAGTTAATGAATAACTGCAAAATATGTGTGGAAAGTTTCTAAAATGATTAGCTTAATATAATACATTCACACAAGACAGGAAAATCAATTGATGGATAATTTTCATCTGAAGTTCATCTGACATCACTTGTTCTTTATTGGGAATAATATATTGGAGGAGTGGAAAACATTTTCTCATTGATTCTGAGTGAATCATTGGATGAATGCATTAAGAAGATTACTGCACCCAATTTATGTACACATTTTCTTACAGTATGCTTTTTAATACATATGCCAAATGAATTAAACAGTGTGAAAATCAAATCCCCAATCAAGGCAGGCATAATAAAAGTAGAAAGTAGTAATGTTGAATAAACTTATTTTAAAAAGAAAATAAAGGAGATTAAGAAGAAATCATCACTGTTAACAAGAGTTGTATACGCATTCTTTAAAAACAGATGTGTTTTGGCTTCACTTGGCTCTTCCTGTTAGGTTTTTAAAAACCAGCAGTGCCATTGGTCAAATATGTAGGGTAAAAAAGGTAAAGGGTAAAGGGACCCCTGACCATTAGGTCCAGTCGTGGCCGACTCTGGAGTTGTGTGCTCATCTCGCTCTATAGGCCGAGGGAGCCGGCGTACAGCTTCCGGGTCATGTGGCCAGCATGACTAAGCTGCTTCTGGCAAACCAGAGCAGTGCATGGAAACGCCGTTTACCTTCCCACCGGAGCGGTACCTATTTATCTACTTGCACTTTGATGTGCTTTCGAACTGCTAGGTTGGCAGGAGCTGGGACCGAGCAACGGAAGCTCACCCTGTCGCGGGGATTCAAACTGCATGAAAAAAAGCACTGCAAACGCCCATCTAGGGCATCATTCTCTTCTCTCAATGACCAACCAGGCGCTTCTTGGAAGCCCATGAGTGTCTTTCCCCTGACTTGTGATTCCCAGCAAGTGGCAGGGCCGGCCCACTCATGAGGGAAGGTGAGGCGACCACTTTGGGTAGCAGGATCCACAGCAGCAGCAGATCCAGCCTCCAAGGAATGCACCATCTGTAGATCTTTATTCCCACCGGTTCCTGATATAGAGCAAGGTGGGGAGGAGCCATTTTGTGGTTTGCCTCAGTTGCCCTGGCCAGTGGTCTTCATAGGCACACTGCAGCTGATCCTGGAGTTTCTATGTAGCAGTCGTAACAAGTAGCCATGGATAGCTTTATCCTCCATTTTGTCTGATTTCTTTGGGAGTTCCTTCCTTTCTCTTTTTCTTTTTGGATTTAGGGATTTCATTTTTGCTTTGAGACAGACAGGAGCAAATATATGATTGCTTTTTGGTTTGTGGTTTTAAATATGTTATTATGGAGATATTGTTGTTGCAAGCTGCTTTCTACCATTTCTTTCGGTGTCAACCTTTGTGAGCTGCCTTCCTGGGGGGTTTCTTTGGACAAAATGCGGCATACAAACAAAGCAAATAAAAATGTGCCTTTAAAGCTGACACTTGGTGTAACTTGCTGCTCCAAGACATTTAGCTGAACAATCCAAATTGCAACATCACTTCTGCTTAATTAACTGGTGGGGCAGAATCCACCAGAGGTTGACAAAATTCCTAGACATGTTGCTGCACAGTGACAATGGGACTTGTGCAGGAGAACTTCTCAGTGGATCAGCTTGGTCGGTCTCCCCTTCTGCTGTCCTTACTGGTGCCCAGTCTCTGCCTGCCTCCTGCTGGGGACGCCTCTGACTCAGTGCAGCTCAAGAGGCAGGCAGTGGAGCAGACTCAGAAGGTAAAAAGAAACAATATTAAAATAAGCTTGCACTAAAGAGGCAATGCTGTATTAGTCCAAGATTAGACATAAACCGTGGATCAAAAACTCATATAATCAAAAATCGCACCTAGGGGTATCCAAATCGCGTGTAAAGCCAGGGGTAATGGTTGTCATTTAAATGTAAGAGGGTCGTGCAGATAAGAGGAAACAAACCCTCTGTCCCTAACCTGCAGTTGTCGTCCCCCCCCCCCAATGCACACAGTTGTTATTTTGTTCTCCCTCATGCCTCCCCAAAGTTGCTTTTCTCCAAGCCAGGCACACTTTCCTCTCCACAGAGACTTCTCACACATTACCTAACTATCAACTCACCAGGAAGCTAGCCTGGCTTCTCTTTTAACACCTGCTGGATCCAGGGGTTGGAAGGATCTCAGCACACACCCTAGCCCCCCCTCCAAATCATAACCATATGTAGGGCAGGTGTCACAGGCCCTGTTGTTGTTGTTCAGTCGTTTAGTCGTGTCTGACTCTTTGTGACCCCCTGGACCAGAGCATGCCAGGCACTCCTGCCTTTCACTGCCTCCCGCAGTTTGGTCAGACTCATGTTTGTAGCTTCGAGAACACTGTCCAACCATCTCGTCCTCTGTCGTCCCCTTCTCCTTGTGCCCTCCATCTCTCCCAACATCAGGATCTTTTCCAGGGAGTCTTCTCTTCTCATGAGGTGGCCAAAGTATTGGAGCCTCAGCTTCAGGATCTGTCCTTCCAGTGAGCACTCAGGGCTGATTTCCTTAAGAATGGATCAGTTTGATCTTCTTGCAGTCCATGGGACTCTCAAGAGTCTCCTCCAGCACCAGAATTCAAAAGCATCAATTCTTTGGCGATCAGCCTTCTTGATGGTCCAGCTCTCACTTCCATACATCACTACTGGGAAAACCAGAGCTTGAACTATACGGACCTTTGTTGGCAAGGTGACGTCTCTGCTTTTTAAGATGTTGTCTAGGTTTGTCATTGCCCTGTACAGGCCCTGTGCAGATGGTCAAATATTTGTGGCAGAGGCTGGGAGCAGGAGAATCAAGTGCAAACCTAACCCTCCTCTCCCCTGTGTCATCCGAAAAAGTCTAAAGACGTGGGGTGGAGGGAGACCTGGGTCAGCTTTTGTCCCTGGGTTAAAGCCTGTGCCTGCTATTTTGTCAGCAGCTCCAGGTGAATTGCTGAGCAGTGTGGAGGGGGAGGGAGACTGTGAGAGAGAGGCTTTGTTCTCCAGGCTGGGGAAATGTCTGCAGTATCAGCATGAGTCCCCTTTTCAATCTCTGACCCTGGGTTTCCACACACCCACAACCAGCATGTTCACAATCAGGCAGGAGAACCATCCAGGCTAACAAAGGTAGGGGTGTGTGATAGGGCTGGAACCTCTCTCTTCATCTCTCTCTCTCTCTCTCTCTCTCTCTCTCTCTCTCTCTCACACACACACACACACACACACACACGGTGGGAGTTGTGGCGGCAAGTGGTGAGAAGAACTTTGAATGAACAAGATGCATCAGAGCCGCAATAAAGGGGATATCTTACGCTAGTGCAACGTCTATTGATGTAGGGCTAATGCAGACTTCCAAGCTGCACAGAGCTCTTCTTCTGACAATAGAGAAAGGTGGCAAATTCTCAAGTACAGAGAGCAAAGCTATTTGTTAAGGCAAATGTTTTTAGCCTTCTGGTGAACAAGGTACCAACTATTTAGCATTTTGAAGCTTGCCAAGCAACTGATTAAAGATATTGTAGTTGATTCTGTCAGATCCTTACCCAGTGAAGCAAGTCAGGGATAGTCAACCTTTTTGGACCAGGAGGCACACTTTGAATTTTGAATTATGTCACAAAATAGCTGCTGCCATGCAGGTGTGGCATAGCGCACCAGAGAAAGTACAATCAAGGTGGAGCTTTTTCCATAACTGTATCTCCACATGAGCAAAGGCTTAGCTTGTTGAAAATGAGACAGAATCAGGAAAAATACTTTAAAGGGGAGAGGAAAACTGCAGCTCTTTAAAGATTCCAATCACTTATCAACTGCAGCTCTGATTTTACTTACTGACCAAAACATGGACAGGTGGGAGCAGCCAGGATTACTCATTTCACAAAAATCATGTAGAATGTTAACTGCGTATTCTGCTTCATAACTTACTTTCTAGGAGGGCTGGAGACTATGAGGCTTCTTTTATTGAAAGCTCAAAGTCCGGCCCCTGTCTAGGGTGCCAGTCTTTGTGGATGCTATGCACCCACAGGTGATTGGTTGGTGAACTAAGTGGTTATGTTTCAATGATTTGCACAGTGCAATATTTCACCACAGGTGTTTTTTGAAGGGTCCTGAAAGTTGACAATTTCACTTAAAGTGCGAACCCTTAGAGTTTTAACAAATAAAAATTGCTGACCACTGATTATAAGAAGGAAAACTCTTATTTTTGCTTTTAACAAGTTTTCGAAGAAGTCAGTGCTCTAGTCCTGTTTGGGTTGCTTTGCATAGTATATGAATGCAGTTGTACCTCGGTTTACAAACAGCCCTGTTAACGAACACTTCAGACAGCGAACTCCGCAAAACCGGACGTAGGTGTTCCGGTTAGCTAACTTTGCCCCGGAAGCCGAACTGAAGCCAAACACAGGAGCTGCAGAGGCCTCATTAGGGAAAGCACACACCTCGGTTTAAGAACACTTTGGTTTAAGAACAGACCTCCAGAACGGATTAAGTTTGTAACCCGAGGTACCACTGCACCAGGAACATATCAGGACATCCTGTTTCCATAGTGGCGAAACAGCTGCCCATAGGAAATAGGCAGGCAGGATCTGAGCATGAGAGCCCCCTCTCTCCCCTCCTGTGGGTTCCAGCAACTGCTATTCGGACGTGAGGTTGGCAGTGATGCACATGGCTGGCTGCCTGTGGGCTGAAAAGTGGAGCGCATGGGATATTCAGCACACACTTGCCACAGCTCCCATTGGACATGCAAATTCCCTGCTACCATTGTTGCCAATGGGGTGAGAGCAAACTTCTGAGAAGATCTGTTGAGCAAAGTATATCTGGCTTGGCAATGTTATACCAAAATGCCCCTAGCAATATGAGAAGCCAGTTATGTGTGAATGGATAGACTGCTGCACACTGAGTCCATTCACAGGAGCCGCAGTGCATCCCTGTGTGCTATGTGCAAAGAGCTGTTACACCCACCGAAGGGTTACTCTAGGTCAGGCATCCCCAACCTTTGGCCCTCCAGATGTTTCGGACTACAATTCCCATCATCCCTGTTAGCTAGGGATCATGGGAGTTGTAGGTCAAAACACTTGGAGGGCCGCAGGTTGGGGATACCTGCTCTAGGTTGACCAGGCCACCCCTAGTTTGATCTTTGCTCCCACTTGCGGTGCTGCTTCCATATGCAACTCATAGGAGTGCATGGTAGTCATGAATTTACATGGGGAAAGTAAGAGAGTGTTCTATGGACCCCATTTATGTGCAGACGGGGGGGGGGGGATAAATTGCCCTACCACCCTGATGACCCCCATGGTTTAGGACAGGCTTCCTCAACCTCGGTCCTCCAGTTGTTTTGAGACTACAATTCCCATCATCCCTGACCACTGGTCCTGCTAGCTAGGGATCATGGGAGTTGTAGGCCAAAAAATATCTGGAGGGCCGAGGCTGAGGAAGCCTGGTTTAGGAAATCATCCTTTGTTGCCCTCAACTGCATCCTGGATTAGAGCACATTGTTTTTCTCTCAGAGATTGCAGGGACATGTCTTGAGAATAGAGGTGGACCCGATTTGCATAACTCTGCCCCTTCCTCCACATATTCCTCTCCCTGGATTTTCTTGGTATGATGCTCCTGTGACAGAACGCTAAGAACTTCCTTCTCCATGGCTTATGACATACATTTTGATTCCATTGTGATGTCTGGAAGGAAATGGTCATATCCCAAGACTGTACAGTACAAGCTTAGTCTCTCAGAAAATCCCCTGGGCTCAGGTTCTACAAGTTCTACAGTGAAATAAGCTGTTGAACTCGCCTCCAGTTAGATATTGAACTTGTATGAGCAGGGCAGTAATTTTTATTGTTATTTTTGTGTTTGTTTGTTTTAATGTTTCTGTGGTCCAGCGCAAGCGGGCCGTCCTGCATTTTCATGATATGCAGGGCCTTTCTCTTGACAGCCATGCATGCAAGGACACACACCTTGGGGAACAAACACTGCTTGCATCAACAAGTTCCACCTCAGAAGCAGTTGCATCTCAACAAGGGGTTGGCTCTTGGAGACACGCATATAAAAGCCCTCAGAGAGGATAGTATCAGGAGAGGAATCCCCTTATAAACAGCTGTGCATTTCATAACCCCGCTACTTCCTTGCACTAGCTGCTCCTTCTCCTGCTGTTCATCAACCCTGGCCTGTCACAATGAATCAAAGAATCAATTTACCTCCTGACTCCCTCCATGCCTAGAATCATTTATGAGATGTCGCAGGGACCCCCACGGCAAGCATTGCTGTAACAAATGGGGCCCCTTTCTCTTCACTTACCCCTTCTAATCCCTGCCTTGTTTCTCCTCCGTTCCCAGAGCAGTGGTAGGGAGAAGGATTCCCGGTTCCCGGGGGGGGGGGAACTAGGCGTTATTTCACCCTGGTCAAAGACCCAGTTTGGCACATGCCCATGTGCATTTGCGTACACACACACACACACACACACACACACACACACACACAGGCTGAGAGCCTCAATGGCACTCCTCTGGAGTCTTCACTAGGGGCAAAACCCCCCAGCTAGCTTTCCTCCCCCCCCCCCGTAGCTACATCTCTCCTTGCCCCCTCCCCACATTTAGGCACCGGATGGATGACAGAAGTATTCTGACCTGGCCAGCAAGTTGGGGAGGTGACAGGTGCTTCCATCCCCCTCCCCCCTGCTTGTAATCTGTCCCCAGCTAGTCATCTGTCATGTGTTTCACCTGAGGTATTCCATCCGTAGCTAGCCTGGTTAATTTATACCATGCTCTATAAATTTGTCTATCCGTTAAAAACAACAACCTCCTTATGCTTGTGGCCATCACATTATCCTGATGTATTTTTAAGTAACTCAACTCAGTGGCAGGCTCTGTGAAAGGACTTTATCAATGGGAAGATGGGTTAATGCTGATGGGCAGAAGATGGGTGAAGTGAAGGCTGAGAACAAGGGGACTGGATCTTCTCTACTCTAAGGCCACTAGTTGTCAATATCTCACCTCCATTTGCTACTGCAGATGCTAAGCCCTCTTGGTAGCAGCACCACGCTTCTAAGCATACTATTGGGACTAATCAAATGTTTACTACTAGTGGTGCATGCTATTAACTTACTACTGGGATTAATAATAATAATAATAATTTATTATTTGTACCCCACCCATCCGGCTGGGTTTCCCCAGCCACTCTGGGCGGCTTCCAACAAAGACCAAAAATACACTAAAATGTCATACATTAAAAACTTCCCTGAACAGGGCTGCCTTCAGATGTCTTCTGAATGTCAAGTAGTTATTTATCTCTTTGACATCTGATGGGAGGGCGTTCCACAGGGCAGGCGCCACTACCGAGAAGGCCCTCTGCCTGGTTCCCTGTAACTTGGCCTCTCGCAGTGAGGGAACCGCCAGAAGGTGCCTGGCACACTCCTGGAACTAATAAAATGTTTGCTAATAGTTGTGTAGGAAAATGGTAATGCGTACTATTGGCACTAATTAAAAATGTTTACTAGTAGGATAAGATAGTAGTAGTACATCTATTAGTACATCTAGTATGTTATCTGCAAACCTTGAGTTGCAATCTGGAGAAAAGGTAGAAACAACAACATACTACTGAGGCTAAGTATGTTAAAATGGTAGGGTAGGATGGTAGCAGTACAATACATCTATTACCATACTACTGAAGTTAATAAAGGTTTAGTAGTAGCGTAGTAAACAGACTTAGCCTTTGTAGTATGTCATCTGCTGTAGAAAACATAACAGTAACAGAGAGTAGCAACTGAAGGAGATGACTGGATGACTACAAAGAATCATAGAATTTTAGAGTTGTAAGGGACCAGGAGGGTCATCTAGACCAACCCCCTGCAATGCAGGAATCCTCTGCCCAAAGTGGTGCTTGAACCTAGGACCCTGAGTTCCTCCACCGCCAAGGAGCCGTACTTACTGCAAGCCATGCCTAGTGGTCAGTCCCTGGCCTCTTTGCCCATCTGCCTTTCTGACGTTTCTCTCCTGTGTTAAATAATAACATTATATCTGATAGCAGGCTCTCTAGAGGTGGGTGACTGGAAAAATGGACGACGTGGAGGTGGCGGGCCAGATTCTGCCTGGGCATGGGTAGGCAACCTAAGGCCCGTGGGCCGGATCCAGCCCAATCGCCTTCTAAATCTGGCCCGGGGACCGTCCAGGAATCAGCGTGTTTTTACATGAGTAGAATGTGTCCTTTTATTTAAAATGCACCTCTGGGTTATTTGTGGGGCATAGGAATTCGTTCGCGTCCCCCCCCCCATATGGTCCCCAAGGTCTGAGGGACGGTGGACCGGCCCCCTGCTGACCAAGTTTGCTGCCCGCTGCCTTAAGGGGCGCGGAGCAGGGGCGTCTGAAAGGGCAGGAGGTTGGAAGAGAGCGGAGAGATGCTCTCTCTGGCGGGAAAGGAATCGACGAGGGAGATGCGGGACCGAGGGGGCTGTGCCCGGGGGGGGGGGGGCAACGAAGCGCGGCCGAGACCGGGCGAGGCAGCAGGGCGGGCCGGCCCCGGCGGGCCGCTGGGCACCGGCGCGCCAAGAGCGACTGGGGCGGGCTCGGAGTCGCCTCCCCTCGCCTCGCCCCCTCCCCGAAGTCATCCATATTTATCAGGCGGCGGCGGCGGCGGCGGCGGCGCGTCCCCCTCCCCTCCCTCTGGTACTCGGAGCGAAGGAGCGAGGCAGAGCAGAGCGGACGGCGGACCAGCGCGCGCGCTTCTCCGGGAGGGGACCCCGGCTGACCCCCAGCGAAGCGGGGCAAGCCGACCTCCCAGCACCGCCCCCCCCACGCCATGCCCCCCGGGGGTTGAATGGGGCGCAGCGAGCGGAGGGCACCCCCAGCCTCCCTGCCCAGGGCTATGCCAGGGTGGTGGGGGGGCCGGGAGAGCGAGCGCCCCGCGCCCCCCACCTGTAGGGTCCCCATGAGCTGACCCTCCTCCCGAATTGCCAGCCGCCCCCCCCCGGTGCCGCCCCCTCCCGCGGCCTCGCCATGGGATGTAACATGTGTGTGGTGGAGAAGCCTGAGGAACAATATAGGGTCATGCTGCAGGTAAGGGGGACCTCGCGGCGGGGGGGGGGGGAGAAAGGGGGCGGGAAAGGAGAAGAGTTGGGGGTGGGGGGTGACCGGCGGGAAGCCCTTCTGGGAGTGGAGGGGAATGGGGTTGGCTGCATATGGGGTGGGGCGGGGCGGGGGCGAGAAGGGGTTGCCTATGGGGGCGCGTTTGTGGTACTTGTGGGGATGAAAAGGGGGCTGGGGCTCCGGGGGGTTGTCTGGGGACAAGGAAGGCTCGGCAAGGCTGTCGAGAGTTTCCAGGGGTTCCTGGATGGGGTGGGGTTCGGTGGGGCGCGGTGGGGTGACTGTCCTGGACGTGAGGAAGAGCCCTTTGAATGTAAGGGAGGAGAAGGGGTGGGGAATGAGGGGGGGGCACTGGGGAAAGAGAAGGCGGCCTGGAATTATTGGAGGGGGGCACATCAGGGGAGGAATCCCTGATTTTCTGGGGAGGAGGTTCTGTGGCATTGGAGGGGGGTGATGCTGCAGTGGGGGAGGGGAGCAGGTAGGGGGAGGTTGCCTAGCAACTGGTCCTTCTCCAACTCTCTCCCCCCCCCCATTTTCCCATGCCACACAGTGCCTGAAATAATGGGGAGGGGGCTTGTGCGAAAGAGAAGAAAGAGGAATTGGGGGGAATGGCAAAGGGCCGCTGAGGTGGAAGCAAAGGATGGGGAAGGGTCTGAGAGGGAATGGGACAGACTCACATGAGGGAGGCATTCATTCACCACCAGCCCCAGTCCCCCCCCCCCCATCCATCCATCCATCCATCCATTCATCTCCACTCACTTTCCATCCCTCAGTCCTTGTATGGTTCTGCATCTGCTTAACCCGCCTGCCCTTTCTCTGCCTGTTCAGGTATCTATTTTCAGACTCTCTCCCTTCTTTTTGTCTGTGTCAGCCCCTGTTCATTCATATCTTTCTTTTCTGCTCACTCTCTCCCCCATCTCCCCTCTCTGCCCATTTATATGTTCCATCCCTCCTGGTCTCCCCCTCCCCTCCCCAGATTACAGGTACAAAGGCACCTTCCCACATCTCCAACTTGGTCCTGTCAGATCTCTTGGTTGGGACTCTGGGACTCAGGGCAACAGAGAAAGGCTTGAGGGAGAATGAAGGTGGTGTGTCTAGGCTCAGGAGCAGCCAACATGGTGCCCCCCAGATGCAATCAATCTCTCCCTCTTTCTGTGTGCCTGGGCATCAGTATATTTGCCAGTGTGCATTGTACTGGCTATTGGACATAAATGTAGGTTTACATGTTCTTGTTTGCACAGTAAAGAGACAGTATATTTTCTTTTTGGCTTGCTTTTTAAATCTCTTCCCTTGGCGTTTATTCATAGAAAGGCAGTGTACAAGTGGCAAATAAGCCTGCCATGTGTAGTGAGAGAAATGACCCCAAAGTTATGGTTTATGCTGTATAGGTTCTAATAACATCTTCGCCTACTATCCTGACACCCCTCCTACTTATATATATATATATAGGCAATGGCATGTATATCTGCATATTCAGTAATACATATATTTACATACACAGAGAAAGCATGCATGTTTGGGTCTTCTAGACAACGGTGTAATATTGTAAATGAGTCTTTCAGATATTGCAAATGGGTTGTTGGGAACAGGTGTGTTGTTTTTTTTAAGTACCAGATTTCTGGACCAAAGTGGGGAGGGAATTACCAGCTGGCATTTTGATGACAAAGACATCATGGAGACATTGTGGAGAAAATGCATGCACGAGGAGCCCCCATCCCACACTAAACATCCATCTCTGGAAACACCCATCTTTCCTTTGGGCTGTTACTTGAACACGGCAACCAGTAATCTAGCAAAGAGGATCCTGTTGTGTTGACTAAGGAAAATGGGAGGTGTTTGCCTTCAAAGTTTCCTCTTCTTTTGAGCCATGTCAAATAAGTGCCTTCTTTTTGCCCTGGCAGACTTTGTATTTAGTCTACCTGTGTGCAAAGTCTACTTTGAAGGGATGTGTATGTTCTTTCATAATTCCAGTTCAGTTTTTAATAGTGGGAACCAGATTTCCTTCCAATAGGGAAGGTCAGACTAGCTAATGGTCTCATTATAATATTTTAAAGCAGGGATAAGGAACCTCTGGCCCTCCAGATGTTGCTGGACAACATCTTCTGTAATCCCTGATCCCTGGGCATCCTGGCTGAGGCTGATGGAAGTTTAACAATATCTGGAGGACCACAGGTTCCACCCCTCCGTTTTACAGAGAAGGGCCAATATTGTTATGAACTAAGCTTTTGGTTCCAAAACGTACTTATTATCTGACTGAGATAACCGGAAGCCATTCCTTTCTTTGTCTCTTTATAACAAAACTAACTAAGTGTGCATCACTATGTAAGAGGAATGGGGAGACGCTGAGCCTTGTCACATGAGAGGTGCACAGGGGTTCTTGCTGTTTCCCACCCCATCTAACTTCCTCAGAAGCCCTGTCTTTCAGGCTGAGTTTCTACAAGTGGAGGGGCAGGGACAGACCTGAAGAACTGAGGCTTCTACTGCTCCTCTGCTTTGCATTGCCTCATCTCTTGGTCACTTTGGAGAATGGCCAGGGGCCATTTATTTACCTACCTATCCTGCCCTTTATCACAAGTGATTCCAATACTAGCTACAATAATCTCTCTCTTGTCCAGTTTAAATGGTTTTGATTTTTCTTTGGTATGTATGCTAATTCTTCCAAGCTAAGCTATAAGCATAGTTATTAAAATTTATCAATAGCATTTAAAGATTCATTTTGGAAATGAGGCTCTAGATAAAAATTTCTGCCATCAGGAACCTTTTCAGAAAACCTTTGCTGATTCATATTCTTATGGCTTCACTTACTAGAGTTTGCTTACATATTCAGTCTAGTGCACAGGAAATCAAGGAAGCTCAAAAGTAGAAATGCATTGACTAGACAGATTTTTGCTTATTTAGACAAGCAAATTTTAGAAAGTTGAAGGATTTTTTTGGGGGGGGGGTTGCTCCTGGCTGTGGGTGATCAGAAATAATATGTGGGTGATCAGAAATAATAAATAACAAGTTTCATGGAGAGCCAAGTAATAAGTTCTGAAATACAATATTAGCGTTAAATTGTGAATTAATATTGGCTGTTTTTTAAGGGTTGCTTCACACATTCTCATTTTAATGAAGACACTTTACCTATAGTAGCATATGCCATAGGTAATGGGTCAATTTCTCGCAGACACTTAATTTATCACTTATAGATGAAACTTCCAAAGATCACCAAGTAACACATCCAGGGATACGTCCAAGAACTTCATTGTGAAATATTCTTACGATTATGAGGAATTTCTAATGTCAAGTGACATTTGCCAGTTTTTATAACTTTCCATACTGTGTATGAGTAGAATATTCTTAAAGCTTTACAACTCTATCTTTGCCTTGTGAGGGAAGTGGTTGTTGTTCCTGTTTGACAAATGAGGGACAAAGGCTGTAGGATAGTGAGTAACTTACTCATGGCAAAGACAAATCTGGAACGCAGGTTTTCCAGGTTCACCCTGGGCTCTGACAGCAGGCAAAATGCTTCTTACACTTTGGAGTCCTGGGATTTGGGAATTGTTCCTATCAAGTTCATAGGTAATTTGTTCTCAAAGTGCTAAGAGTGATCTGTGGGGCCATTGCGAAGGGGTGTGTTTTGAGTCCCTCCCTGCCTGGGTTGATTCCACAGTGCCTGTTCACCACCTGCTAACAGCAGCATCAAGTGTAAGACTTCACATGCATGTCTGAGCAATTACAAACCAACTAACGCAGCCATGGAGCTTTCATAGCACCTTGTACACACGGCTTTTTCAGTGGAGCCAATTCACGTAGTTGTCTGAGTCACGAAACATTGAGTAATCAAGTGGCGAGCCGCCAATGGACATACAAACAGGAGAACTGACTTCTGGTTTCCACCCACATTCCAGGGGTTGATGAAATAGAACTGTGATCTTCTCAGGCTCCTCCCAATCAATACAGGACATCACAGGGGAACCTGTGGCCTGCCAGGTGTTGTTGGACTCCCATCAGCCCAAGACAACATGACCCATGGCCAGAGATTATGGGAGTTGTAATCTAACAACACCTGGAAGGCTGTTGGTTAGTTAATTCTGACCTTATTGATACTCCCTAGTTATAACCAGTGCTTTTTTTCCAATGCTTTTTTCCAGGGGGTTCTCAAGGTTACCGGCATCTCTTGTTGTTGTTGTTGCTGTTGTTGTTAAAAGTGTGGCACTTACTGTAACAACTGCATGGTCAGTACTGGCACCTATTTTTTCTAGGAAAAAAGCACTGGTTATAACAGACACGGGGGTGGGAGTGGGCTGTGGATCCATATTTCTCATTGGTTGATGGTGGCTACCTACTGGCCAGCAGGGCTACCCTGTTTTATCTACTTTTGCTCTATGTTACCTTCCTTGTGCATCTTTAAAGCACACAATATGATTTTCTTGTGCTTCTTGCCCTCAGATCCAGGATGTGTGAGCTTCAGTAGCTTACTTAACTTGGGAGTTTATAGCCACAAGATGATGGCCAGGTAGCTTTACAGCACTGGATTTGGGGTGGTACCAGCGGTTCTGCCGCACAGGATGCTGAACTGAGAGGGTTAATAATAATAATAATAATAATAATAATAATAATACCAAAATCAAAATCATACGGGTACCTACTGAGAAGAGCCATAAAAAGCAACTGTACCAAAAGGAATTATTGTGAAAATAACTAATTTTGTACAAACTTTGTCCTCACCTGGGGCACCATGTTACCAAAGTCTACCCCTGATGGCTTTTTAAAAAGGAGGCTTTTAAAAACAGGTTATTAGAAGAGAGGCCTAGCAAATGGTTATTAGCTATGATAGCGAAATGTTCAGTCAGTATATTTTTGAATGCCAGGCATCAATGAGCGATGTTGCTTTCACACTCTGCTTTTGAGTTTTTCAGAGGCATTAGCTTAGCTCCATTTGAAGACTCAGATAAGCCTCCTGTCACCATTCTGACCCCAGGAGACTCACTAGGACAACTTTTGTCTAGTATGATGGTTGTCTGTCTCTGGTGAAGGAATTTTTGCAAATACAAGGCTGACTGGTGATGTATTTTCCACAAAGGGCATACATATTGGTACTTGTGGCTTAAGAGTGTCATGATCTGAGTAGAGGATTTAACTGCTTTATTGAGGATGTCACAGAGAACTTCTCTGAAGTTGTTGCATAAAGAGATGTGATAGAGAAATGCCTGGTGCACGGGTTCTCTGAGAAACTCAGTTGGATGAACACCTCATACAAAAAGACCAAAGACAACAATGAAATCACATGCAAACTAGGTTAGACACAAAAGACCAAGCACACCTGTAGAAATGCACGCAAAGCAGGTGAGATATAAACCTAGTGACATAAATACAGTATATGCCTTGTCTAAATTTGAATAGTTACATAATCAGTGCCAGACACAAAGAGAAATGGACAAAACAGGGCATAGCTCCTTTTATCAGAAGTCGATGGGTTGAAAATAGAACCATAAAAGTGTGTAAACACTGTTCCTCTTGCAATACTGGCTAAACTCTTCTGTGTCTCTCTGTGTGTACACATACACACATTGCTCACACCAAATAATTACTTTTCCAGACAGTTCCTTTGCAGACACTTTCTGTATGGACACCCACACACCAAGACCAGACAAAAACAGAGATCTAAATATAACACACAAACACACACCCCAATAGTAGTTACACATGCAAACAATGCCATATGTCCACAAAGTCACAACTGCTATGATTCCTGAGATTTCATAGGTGCTACTCACATACAGGGTTACATTTCTACACTCCAGACCCAACCACATTTCACACAAAAATAATTAAACACCTTTTCACCACCACCCCTCGCTTGCACGCTCTCTGCTGCAGTGGGACAAGGCTGCGCATTCTAACGCTGGTCACTAGCCAGAGATTCTTGCAGAAAGGGGACTGGGGGAGCTTTTGGTCAGAGCTAGGAGGAATCATAAAATATAAGAAGCGCCCAAGGCTTCAGAGAATACATTAGAGAAAAGGCTCTCCAGGAGGCTTATAGAGTCGGGATCTGGAGGGAGGGGGAGAGGCGGGGAGAGTTGCTGGAAAGGCAGTTTGGGAAAGATGAAGAAGAAAAGAAACACACAAAGGGAAGCTGTGGGAACCATCTGCTGAAGGCCTGAGGCTGGATCTCATTCCAGACCTGCCTGCAGGAATGTGATTAGCATTTGTTATAAATTCCTGCAGGGTCTTCCTGAGGCAGAGTCCCTCCCCAAACCACCAGTCTAGGGTCTTCCTTCCAAGCTTTTAAACATGCAGCCTCATTTCTCCACCTTCTAGCCCTTTGGATTCCTCATCATCAGTTTACTGTGCCCGCCCCCCCTTCTCAGTTATTTTCCACTCCGGCCCAAAGCTCTCCCTCTCCAGTTCTGGGGGATGACCCTCCATTTGAAGAGGCAATCCATCTGCTGTCCTGGTGGCTCCCCCCACCCCATATTTCATAGTGGAAGAGGAAATGGGAATTAATGATACCCTTGACTTTGAGGAGAGGGAGTGGGGAGGAGATTTTCTCGGCTTTTGATCCCCTTTCCCCATATTTTCCTTCTCCCCAGCTGCAGATGCCTGTATCAATCACTCTAGTTTCCATGGCAACTGCAGCTGCAGTGATGGAGAAAGAGAGGGAGACGCACACAAGACTGTGCAGCAAAAGGCAACACAATACACAGAACTGCTCTGCACATTGTATGAGGGCACACACTGTACAATGACGCACCTACAGATGCATCAACCCATGACGCATAATGAAGTGGTGGTTGTGTAGGTTCCCACAATAACTACAGTCTGTTGAGTTACGTGTTGAGTTACGTGCATTGTGCATACAGGAAACTGGGCGTGTTGTCATGGACCTTTGGCGAGACAAAATGGACCCCAAACTGCCAGGGTTTGGATTAGGTAAGAGTTTGACAGCCAGTATCAGATACTACCTAGTCCGGGGACAACCTGAATGACTTTATTTCCCCTTCAGGTTTCCATCTGGAAAAGAGGAGTGATAAAATGGAGATTAAATAAATGTTTGAATGAGGGGTAGTGGAACATTTCATGATCCTTATGTACTGATACTTGAGAGCATCAGGGATGTCTTGGGTATTTGCTTGTGCTGAGGCAAATCACACAACTGTACAAGGGTGGTTTTTTTCTTCGGGTCTTTAATTATGTATCAGAAATTCAGCAGGTGAAATATTTCCTAAGCTTTAGACAGAAATGTTCAGAAATGATACACTGACTGAATTTCTTCTTATCTTGCTGCTGTTAAGAACTTAGACACAATTCCATAAATTTAAAAAGCTGGCAAGTATATCTAAAAGCATAGGTGATCCACTGTGCCATAGCCTTAGGGTTGCTCATGCTATTGCCACAATTATTCTATGAGCTGAAGTACTTGGGCTTAGCTACATAATCAGCTAACCTGGGATAGCAACCCTCTACTTTGTTTTGGCCTCTAACTTGCTTCTATAATTGGGGGCAAATCAGCAACTGAAGTGAGGTTAAAGGCAAGGATCAAGTCAAGGGCTCTGGAATCTGTTCCACCAGGCATGCAAATGCTGAACAGAGTATAGAGTTCTCCGCAGACAAAATTTAACTGAGTGGTCCAAGATAGCAGGGATTCAAGTCCAAAATGCACCCTGGCATTCTTTGTCTATGTGTAAACAGAGACTTCTGCCTCAGGGGATAATAATAACCCTGTGACAACCTTTGAAGCAATCTCTGAATGTGTAAGCAAGTCCCTTATCTTATTTTACTGCCACTGCTGTAATGGCTTTTTTACATGATCAGTTATCCTGTGACAACATCCCCTGAAACAGACTCCAATTTGTTTACATGCTCATGAGGCTGACAGTCAGTAACCCCTGGCACGATTGGGGCCCGTTGCCTCATCGCATGTCCTGGAACAAAGCAGTTGTGTAAACCAGCAGTTTCAGCCTTCAAAAAGGCCCTCCCTGTGCACACACCTATCCTATAGGGTGGACAGATGGAAAGGAACACAGAGTTCCTCCTGCTGCACCTTTAATAGATGTGCAGAAGAGGGAAATTTAGCAGGTATGACTTCCATCTTCCATTTTGTATAAAGGTGCAGGATCATTCTTCTCCTCTCTTCCATCTGGCCACCCTAGGTGATGGAGCCCTGAAGTCATGGAGCAGACCAGGGGTAGCCTGCTGTGATCACCAATAGTCAGCATGGATTTCTGAAAAATAAGTCATGTCAGACTAACCTGATCTCGTTTTTTGACAGAATTACAAGCCTGGTAGATGAAGGGAACGCAGTGGATGTAGCCTACCTTGATTTCAGCAAGGCATTTGACAAGGTGCCCCATGATATTCTTGTAAAGAAGCTGGTAAAATGCGGCCTTGACTATGCTACCACTCAGTGGATTTGTAACTGGCTGACTGACCGAACCCAAAGGGTGCTCATCAATGGTTCCTCTTCATCCTGGAGAAGAGTGACTAGTGGGGTGCCACAGGGTTCTGTCTTGGGCCCAGTCTTATTCAACATCTTTATCAACGACTTGGATGATGGACTCAAGGGCATCCTGATCAAATTTGCAGATGACACCAAACTGGGAGGGGTGGCTAACACCCCAGAGGACAGGATCACACTTCAAAACGACCGTGACAGATTAGAGAACTGGGCCAAAACTAACAAGATGAATTTTAATAGGGAGAAATGTAAAGTATTGCACTTGGGCAAAAAAAATGAGAGGCACAAATACAAGATGGGTGACACCTGGCTTGAGAGCAGTACATGTGAAAAGGATCTAGGCGTCTTGGTTGACCACAAACTTGACATGAGCCAACAGTGTGACGCGGCAGCTAAAAAAGCCAATGCAATTCTGGGCTGCATCAATAGGAGTATAGCATCTAGATCAAGGGAAGTAATAGTGCCACTGTATTCTGCTCTGGTCAGACCTCACCTGGAGTACTGTGTCCGGTTCTGGGCACCACAGTTCAAGAAGGACACTGACAAACTGGAACGTGTCCAGAGGAGGGCAACCAAAATGGTCAAAGGCCTGGAAATGATGCCTTATGAGGAACGGCTAAAGGAGCTGGGTATGTTTAGCCTGGAGAAGAGGAGGTTAAGGGGTGATATGATAGCCATGTTCAAATATATAAAAGGATGTCACATAGAGGAGGGAGAAAGGTTGTTTTCTGCTGCTCCAGAGAAGCGGACACGGAGCAATGGTTCCAAACTACAAGAAAAAAGATTCCACCTAAACATTAGGAGGAACATCCTGACAGTGAGAGCTGTTCGACAGTGGAATTTCCTGCCAAGGAGTGTGGTGGAGTCTCCTTCTTTGGAGGTCTTTAAGCAGAGGCTTGACGACCATATGTCAGGAGTACTCTGATGGCGTTTCCTGCTTGGCAGGGGGTTGGACTCGATGGCCCTTGTGGTCTCTTCCAACTCTATGATTCTATGATTCTATGATTCTAGCCAACATGGTGCCCTCCAGATACTGTTGGACTGCACCCTCCCACAATCTCTGGCCATGCTGGCGGAGGGGGATGGCAGTTTGGAGCACATCAGCATCTGGAGGGCACCACATTGGGAATCCCTGGTGTAGAGACTGTATCATTTTAAACTGTGTGTGTGTTGGGGAGTCCTTTTTTCCATATTCCCTCCATCTGGTGGGTGGAATCCTCCCCACCCTCTCGCCTATCCCCTGCAGCACATCAGGGAGAAGAATTGTGTCCCAGTCTGCTCCTGCCTCGATTAGTTTTCCATTTGTATGGAATTTCTTAGAGGGGAGTCTTTGAAATTTTGGTGTGCCGCTCCCCACTGTGCTTGAAATCATTTACATTGGTACAAGTCATTCTCCTACTTCAGGATTTTGATACCTTATTCTTACTTTGTACATATTGGCCAGGCTCAGATGGCTTGAAACAAATTCATGGAGGACTGATTGATTTATCTGCAAAGATTTATAGACCGTCTAATCCTAAAACTCTGTAAATGGTGTACACAAGTGCTGTATCAGTGATTGTCCACTGTGATTGCTAAACAGAAGCTCCATGAAAGAGCCGCACCAGTGGTACAAATCTCAGGTTCAGTCCCTGCAAATAGGGCTGGGAATAGCCCTGGAGAGACGCTTCCTGTCAGTGCAGACAATACTGAGTGGTCTGACTTGGTATAGGGCAGCTGCCTATGTTTCTGTCCATCTGAATACCAGTTGGTGGTAAACAAAGGAGCAGGTTTTCCCCAAGATGGCCTGCTGTTCGGCTCCAGCTAGGCTTCCAGCCAGATTTTGTGGCAGAATTTCCTTGCCATTTTTTTTTTATCTCAGCACTTGGCTCTTGGTCCTTACTAGGTTTTAGGCCTGGTTTGGTACCAGAATAGAAAAACAGGTACCTTTAAATGGCCCAAAGTGTTCAGGGAGGAGGTGTGGCAGGACAAAATATGTAATTCCTTAGGTGGGTAAACTCATATTGAGTAGGCAAGTGTCACTCCTGTTAGATCAATCTTGAGGTTGCTTTTGCTGCCACAGACTTACAGGTAGTGTTAGAAACTCAGATATATAAGCTAATCGCCAAATGGCACGTTAAACAAAGGCTGTGGTTGCCACAACAGAATGTTTAGGAGCCATCTTTTTTTACAATGAAATTTTTTATTATTATTACTATTCATTTTGTTTATATACACCTTTATATTTTAAAGAGAAAAATATCAAAGTGCTTTACAACAAATTAAAATATCAAATAAAGGAATCCAGAATAAAACAAATTTAAGCTTCAAGGAAGATATTTCAGATCCTTCTCCAAGAGACATTTTGCTTTCCCCATATTTATTTATTTACCTACCTACCTAATTTATATAGCTGCCCCATAGCAGAAATACCCTAGGAAGCCAGTTTGGAGTAGTGGTTAGAGTGCCAGACTAGGACCTGGGAGACCAGGGTTCAAATCCCCACTCAGTCCTGAAGCTCACTGGGTGACCTTGGTCCAGTCACAGCCTCTGAACCTTCCTCACAGGGTCGTTGTAGGGATTAACCAAGGTGGGGGGTGAACCATGTACTCCTTGGAGAAAAAGGTGAAAAAGGTCAGATATAAATGCAAGAAATATGCTCTTCCGCTTATCTGCTTAAGAAAGCTGGAGAGGCCAGTCAGGTGGAGATGTCAGATCTCCACATGGTCACAACTGGACCTCTGCCAGTAGCAAAGCACACCTGACACTGCTTACAGGGCTATCCCTCTGGAACCCCTGAGGTTAGTGATGACAGAGGAACCTTGCCAGAAGAGAAGTTGGCAGTCCTAGACATGAGTAGTAGGTCTGTCATATTTTCTGGAAGCACCCTGTGCCCTTAACAGCTGCATGGTAGACAACAATTATTCAAGTTTAAAACTGGCCATTGTCTGGCATGAGAAGAGTGTGGCTTGGATCACTGAATGATTGAGTAGGCAAACAAAATAGTTGTCGTTGTTTTAAGTATAGGATTTGGAGTGTATCACAAGGAAAAGAGGTGCGTTGATGGAGTTCTAATTGAACCCTTTCCCTACAAGATTTTTATGTGCAAAAAATGGTGTTTATTTATTTTGCTGAAAGAGTATTCACTCAGATGAATCCCCAGCTGCGGTCATAAGTGGTTGTGGTGTAACTCACACAGATTTTCCATTTCAGTGAGAACTAGGCCTACCTCAGAGGGTTGTGGTGTCAGGACAAAATGAAATAGCTTTCTATAAGCTGCACTGAGCTTCTCTGTGGAAGAGTTAGACAGAGAAATAGTGTGACTTAAGATCAGTGCACCTGGCAACTAGGATGCCACTGGTTCATAATATCCCTGGGGTGCCCTTGTTTTTGGTGGTTCTCTCCAGAATGATTGGAAACTCCCAATAAGGAGTTCATTCATTTCGTGTGTGTCTTTGCTGGTAACCAGTCCTTATGCCAGCAGTCAGCCAGGTTGGCCACTGGCTCTCATCCCTGGTGGCTGTCCACCATTTAAGTAACCCAAAATGTAATGCCTATAGATCTGTCGTCCAGGTAGGACTATACAGTACCTGCCCTGACTGGTAGTGGACATTCCAGTACTATGCCAAGGGTCCCTCAAAGTCTGGTACTAGCCCTGATAGTAATTATGCATAGGAAACAAAATCCTGATGGACAACCAAAGTATATTTTACGTGAATGAGAGGTCACTGGTCACCAATGGCTTCAAGTTACAAGAAAGGAGATGCCGACTAAACACCAGCAGTTTGGCAGTGAAGCAGACTCCCTCAGGAGGTTGTGGACTCTCCTCCACTGGTGATTTTTAAGCAGAGGTTGGTTGGCCATCTGTCAGGGATGCTTTGGTTGAGATTCCTGCATTACAGGGGGTTGGACTAGATGACCCTCAGGGTCCCTTCTAGCTCTACAATACTATGTTTCTATGAAATAGGGTGTGTGGGTGTGTGTCTAAAACTGCATGATCTCTCTCTCTCTCTCTGTGTGTGTGTGTGTGGGTGGGTGGGTGTGTGTGAGAGAGAGAGAGAGAGTTTTCAAGCAATAAGGAGTTATAAAGGCCACAAGGCATTTCTCTTTTATCCTTATATTTAAAATAATTAAAGTACTTGTTGCTAGAATCTCTTTATCACAGCATGTTTGCACTAAGCCCCTTGACATTCTACTTGTTTTTCCCCACTAGCTGAATGGCTGGACCACCCATAATTTGCCATGTTGAAAGGTGGCAATGCTACTGTCAGCTGGGAGAAGGGAACTCATGTTGGTGCCGTTCTTGCCATTAGAAGGAAGCAGGTGCCCCAGGCAACAGAACTTTGGGTATATATGCAGGGCAGCAATATCAGGTGGACCTGCCATTCTCTTCTGTCAGAGGATGGAGCTGTGTGTGAGCGCCAGCCATGTAGCCTGTCCTCAGTTATATGCAGCGGAGGATGCCCTCCTGTTTCCACTTTTGAAGCAGGTTTCCACCGTTGGCTTCTGTGGGTTGAATGGGGATGTGCTGACTGGTCTTCAAGCAGCAAAATGTCTTGGGCAAACCTGGTCTGAATGGGTTTGTGAAAGATTGAAACTGCTTAGGAGGAGGGGGGGGAATCAGCTCTAAGCAAGCATTGCCAGGATGGGATGTGGGGAGATGTGGAGGCCTTCCCTGCAGGAGGGATTGTTTGTTACAGTGTGGTCAGCTGTGGAGGAGTGAGCTGCAGGTTACACATGGCATATAGGATGGTGCGGGTACTTTTTGAATGCTCAGATTTCTTGAAGAAAAGGCAGCGAGCCAAAACCTTGAGCAGATGCAGAACCCAACATGAGTGCATCTCTTACACATCCCTTAGGAGGGAAGGGAACCACTCCAGGAATAATGTTATCTGAGGGGGCGGGTTGGAGTTCTCAGTGGACTGGTGAAAAGAAGCACCAGACTTTGGACCTACAAGGCTCTATCGGTCTGTCTGTCTGTCTGTCTGTCTGTTTCCCTGTCTGTTTCCTCCTTTCCTCTATAGGTCAATGGTCGGGAGTTGTCCCGTCTCTCACAGGAGCAAACCCTCGAAGCCCTGCGGTGCTCCAAAGAGCCTCTGGTCATCCAGGTGTTGCGGCGCAGCCCTCGCAGCCGGGGTGGTGCCAGTGAAGGAGCTGCCCCCCAGGGGGACCCCACAACGTTGGTGGACAGCGGAACTCAGACAGACATCACCTTTGAACACCTACTAGGGCTAAGCAGGATGCACCCCCCAAGCCCCCCAGCTGTGACTTTGGAACCTTATGGGCTGCCTGATCTGTGAGTGCTCCCCCAAGCAAAACCTTCCCCATTGCATTCGCTCTCCATGCCCTTCCATCAGTTATAGCCCCATGGTCCCCTCCTACTACTCTGTCTTATTAGAGCTGCCAGTTTTTAAACTAGTCTTTGTAGTTGTGTATTTTAAAGCAGCTCAATATGTAGAACTTAGCAGCACTGAGATAAACTCAGCTCTGTCCTCTCCTCCATGTTTTTCAACATCTATATGAAGCTGCTGGAAGAGATCATCAGGGGGTTTGGGCCAGGTGTTCACCAGTACAGTGGTGCCCCGCAAGACGAATGCCTCGCAAGACGAAAAACTCACTAGACGAAAGAGTTTTCCGTCTTTTGAGGTGCTTCGCAAGACAAATTTCCCTATGGGCTTGCTTCGCAAGACGAAACGTCGGGTGAGTTCTTGTGAGTTTTTTCCCTTTCCCCACCCCCTTTTTCTAAGCCACTAAACCGCTAATAGTGGTAATCCGCTAAGCCGCTAATAGCCGTGCTTCGCAAGACGAAAAAACCGCAAGACGAAGAGACTCGCGGAACGGATTAATTTCGTCTTGCGAGGCACCACTGTATGTGGATGACACTCAGCTCTACCTAACTTTTAAATTGGAACCAGTGAAAGCAGTGAATGTCCTGTGTGAGTGTCTGGAAGCAGTTGAAGGATAGATGGCGGCTAACAGATTGAGGTTGAATCCTGACAAACAGAAGTACTGTTTTTTGGGGACGGGGTGGGCGGGTGTGGAGGACTCCCTGGTCCTGAATGGGGTAACTATGCCCCTGAAGGACCAGGTGCGCAGCCTGGGAGTCATTTTGGACTCACAGCTGTCCATGGAGGTGCAGGTCCATTCTGTGTCCAGGGCAGCTGCTTACCAGCGCCATCTGGTACGCAGGCTGAGACCCTACCTGCCCGCAGACTATCTTGACAGAGTGGTACATGCCCTGGTTCTTCCCCACTTGGACTACAGCAATGCGTTCTACATGGGGCTACCTTTGAAGGTGACTCAGAAACTACAACTAATCAGAATGAAGCAGCAAGACTGGTGACTGGAAGTGGCCACTGGGACCATATAACACTAGTCCTAAAGGATCTTCACTGGCTCCCAGTACGTTACTGAGCACAATTCAAAGTGTTGGTGCTGACCTTTAAAGCCCTAAATGGCCTTGGCCCTGTATACCTGAAGGAGCATCTCCACCCCCATAGTTCAGCTTGGACACTGAAGTCCTCCTCTGAGGGTCTTCTGCTGGTTCCCTCACTGCAAGAAGCGAAGTTACAGCAAACCAGTCATAAGGCCTTCTTGATAGTGGTGCCCTCACTGTGGAACACCCTCCCTTCAGATGTCAAGGAGATACATAACTTTTAGAAGACATCTGAAGGTAGCCCTGTATTGGGAAGTTTTATATATGCTGTAAGCAGCCTAGAGTGCCTGGGAAAACCCAGCCAGATGGGTGGGGAATTAACAACAACAAAAACAACACCTGAACGCCTATAAATGTCTTCACAAGAGCAGGCCAGCCCATTTTCCTGATCAGCTGGCAACCCTGTTCACTCTCAAATGATGTGTCTGTTTTCCCAGCATCAGGGCTGTGGAGCCGTCACAGCTGCTCTTGGCTTCTTGAGTTCACTTTTCCTATATTATGCAGCCTGGCTAAAAAGCACATGCATGTACAAATGAAATTCTCTCACCCCTGAGTTAACCACGGCCACCAAACCTCATGTTTCAAGGTCCCAGGATCAAGTTTTCACATTAGTTTGCATGTGCTGAATGTTCATGTGCAGACATTGCTCTGGGAGTTTTCTAAGGGTAACGGTGCTCCTGAGTGGCAAATGGATGCTTCACCTAACTGCTTTATGCCTTTCCTTGTTCACAGCCCCTCAATTGGGCATGAATATTATGACCCTGTGGAATTCATGGAAGGAGGTGCCCCAGAGACTGAGCGGGCAGAGGAGCTGGAATATGAGGTGAGAATGTGATGAAGCTGAAAAAGGCAGTCTCTGGGTTTATATCAACAGATCAGGAAGCAGGGCCTGGCCCCTGCCAATTAGGCAGAGCGAGGCAAACCATGTCAAGTGGACCATTCTGGGTACCATTAAATGACAGCACATTGCTCAGTTATTTAATGTGGTGCTGTGTTTCTACAAGACATTCAGTCTCAGGCTGGCCGCACAGAGCTGCAAGGTTGGGCATTGGCAAGGTTGCCAAGGCTGGCAAAGAGCCTGCCACCCTAGAGACTGCCATTCTCAACTTTGCATACATAGAAGAGGTTTTAGCTGGCAAATCTCACTTCCTCCAGGCTAACCCCAAAGTTGCCTTGCGCAAGGGACCCCCAAATCCCAGAGCAGGTATTTTCCACAACATATTGCCTTCCAGTGAGGAGACTGGTGGCACTGTGGAAAACACTGGGGTGGCCGGTGCTTTGCTTGTTTGATTCTCATTGCTTCATATCTCCAGTGAGCCCTGTTTCATCCCTCTTAGGTCAGGTCCCCATGAGCATTTGCTTCCATTTAATAACCACTTTCTGCGAGTTCAGTCCTATGTTGTCAAGAGGCAGCTTGGAGTGCGGAAAGAGCTGAAGTATGGTCTCCTGAGTGCCACCAGGATTGTAACCAAAAGGGGACCAGTGACAAACAACAGGGGGCCTCAGCATACTCAGGAGAATCTGAAAATTTGTTAAAAGTACAAAGAAGTTTTAAAAATCAATTCTAAGGGGGCAATTCCACAGCCCAAAGAGGACTGTGCATACTCAGTAAGCACAATAATAACTGGAAAAGAAAAACAGAATCAGGGGAGGAAATGGAATGCCCTGCTTGGGGGAAATGGCTGATTGGAACCCTGAACAGGAGCACTCCTGCTCTGGAGGAAGAAGACACTGCAACAGTTTGTCACCAGCCCCCCTTGTTCTCCTTATCCTTAAGGGTTTTGCTCATATAGGGGCTGCACCCACACTCTTCCTGGAATAAGCTTGATCTATGATGGGCATCGTTCACACATTCATTCTTGACATTAATGATGAGCATGCAGGTGTGAACTGATCCTAAGGTGGTTACAGATGGTTCCACTTTGAGTGTCGCTCAACTACCAAGCAGTATATAAATTTAAATAATGGTAACAATGACCCTTGTAGAAGATCTTGGCACTATTTACCTTTGACTGCAAACCTAGGAAAGGATGGGAAAGTTAAGTAGGGCCGATTCAGAGAGACTAAAGGGACAGTTTAGCTATGATTTTCTACCTGGGCTGACTGAATGAAGCATTAAAATGTACTTGAGAAGGTCTGTTGAAACGAACCTTCTTCTCCTGCCTTGGCTGAGGGCTTGCAACCGTGTGTGACTTTGCCTGGTGCTTTCTCTATCCCACAGGAGGTGGAGCTGTACAAATCCAGTCACCGGGACAAGCTGGGCCTGATGGTTTGTTACCGAACTGATGATGAGGACGATGTAGGCATCTACGTTGGAGAGGTGGGGGAGGGGGCAACTCTTCGTGGGGTGCGATGTGTGGCCTGGGGAGGCAGAGGCAGGCAAGTGGCGAGAGGAAGCTGCTGTCAAGCTTTATGAAGCCATGGAGAGTAAGGAGCTCCAGGTTTCATTGCTGCTGCAGCAGCAGGAGCAAAAAATAAGCCTGTATGAGAGAGGGAGGGAGGGAGATTTCTTTGGGATTGGGTTAAACCAAGGATGGGGAACCTTGCTCACCTCCTGTCTATTGGCCGTGCTGGCTGGGTGCTGCTCAGGGTCCCCGTGCATCAGCTTTACATTTTACCGTATTTTTCGCTCTATAAGACACACCAGACCATAAGACGCACCTAGTTTTTGGAGGAGGAAAACAAGGGGGGGAGGGAATTCTGAATCCCAGAAGCCAGAACAGCAAGAGGGATCTGGCTTCTGGGATAGCCTCTTGCTGTTCTGGCCTCTGGGATAGCTGCTCACAGCCTCTCCCAGGCAGCGGGATGAAGGCTCCCCCTGCCCAGGAGAGGCTGCGCAAGGATCCCGCTTGCTGTTCTGGCTTCTGGTTTAGCCGCGCGCATCCTCTCCCGGGCAACGGGAGGAAGGCTCCCCCAAGAGCCGCACTCCCTTTAAAGAGCGCGTGGAGCGTGTGTGCGGCTCTTGGGGGCTTTTCCCTGAGGAAAAGCCCCCAAGAGCCACACACACACTCCACGCGGCTCTTTAAAGGGAGCGCTGAGCAGAGCCTCCCGCCTGCATTCGCTCCATAAGATGCACACACATTTCCCCTTACTTTTTAGGAGGGGAAAAGAGCGTCTTATAGAGCGAAAAATACGGTAACAGCCATGCATGTTCATTGCATTCATACAATCAGCATTGCCTCTACTTTGCCCCCAAAGTCAAGATTCCAGGAGCATGCTTTTGAATATAACCAGGAGTGCTACCACGCCACCACATAGTATGATCTTAAATTACTACAAACCACTGGCCCTAGTAAGTGTGGTGTTAGCTGCATATGCCCAAGGAACATTAGGGGCTACTGTGTGGGGAATATCCCAGGGGGCATCTTTGGTACTCTGGGCTCAAAGCACAGCTGAATTTATAGCTATTGTGAAAAGAGTTGGAAGCAGGGAAAACAGAATGCACCAAGTTATCACCACAGAAAGCCAGAGGTAGACTGTGCCATCTGGAAAACCCTGCTTAGCTGAAGATGTCAACTTAAGACATTTTCATCAACTGCTCCCTAAAGCTATCAGTGCATCCTGTCAAGGAGCTCTTCAGTAATTAATGGAACTGTTTCTCCTATCTGTTGGTGCAGTTGTGAATAATTTTTTTAGGCAGGCATGGAATTTGCAAGACACCTGACTCTAAATCGTTTAGGTATTGCATTTTTATTCTAGCACCCATCCATCCCTCAACCCTCTGTTTACCCTCACAACAATCCTAGCTGGTGATTGGGCTGAGAGAGGGTATGACTGGCTCAAGACCACCCGATGAGTGTCGTGGAACACTGAGGGATTTGAACAAGTGTATCCTTGCTATACCAGTGTGCAGCTGGCAAGGCAGCCCTTTAGAAAAGAGCAACTTCTGGAGATCAACTAGCATTAGATGGAGAGTTAATTTCCATACTGTTCCATATCCTATGCTGCATTGCCTAGTGCTGTGGTACACACTCAGGAGAAACAGGCCTTATGCACATACTTCTTCCAGGTCTTAAGATGTAAGAGAGCAAAGCAGAATCAAGTTCAAGCTTGCGTCTAAGGGAAGGGATTTTAGGTCTGGTGTGTGCTACCGTTATGATGATGGACAGGGGTCCTGGGTTCCCTGTTCAGCATTCAAAGATTAGTAGGTTCTTAGCAGGCTGGAAGACAAACTAGGAAGGAGCATACTTAAGTTCACCTCCTGATGCTCATTTAATTTTTCTTACGCCAGGTAAATCCTAACAGCATTGCTGCCAAGGATGGGCGAATCCGGGAAGGAGATCGCATAATCCAGGTGAATCCTGTGGGCGACTGTGGTGGGTGTTAAGAAGGATAATTTAATGCACAAATTTAAACTTGCCCTTCTATACATTTCCTCCAATCCTAGATAAATGGCATGGAGGTACAAAACCGGGAGGAGGCTGTAGCAATTCTCACCCAGGAGGAGCGGACAAATATTTCTCTGCTGCTGGCTAGGCCTGAGACTGAGGTGAGAGGTCTTTAGATGCATGACAAAGCAGAAGGTGAATGGAGTAGGGCCAAAGCTCAGTAGCAGAGCACAAGGCTTGCATGCAGAAGGCACCACGTTTAATCTCTGGCATGTTCAGGTAGGGCAAGGAGAGACTGGGGCAAGTTATCTGAGTCTGTGTAAGGCAACCTCCTCTGGTTCCAGAGTCAGAGGATGGGGAGATAGGCTGCTGGATCAAACCTCAGCTGTTGAAACCTGTCACGTAAGAAAGAAACTTGCAGCTGTTTAATGTGTTTCAGGGAACAGGTGCATTTGAGTGTCTCTCTGCTTGCTTGTTATGGAGCTGCATGGAAGTAGGCTGTCTCCTGCCAATGTCCCTTGCAGGCCGGGGCGTGGAGAGAGAGGCTCAAAGGGACTGGCATATTTATTGTTTGACTTGTCTGACGCTGAGAAGGAGTGTGAGCTGCTGGTGAGCCTTGCCTACTCTTATTTAGGGGTGCTTGTGAAATCCTCCCTATCTGAATTTCTCACTCTTGATTTTAAAATTATGAATAAGCTGCCCTTGTTTCCAGAGCAGCAGTGATACATTAGCAACCCATTCTTCTCCTTTTAACACATACACACTATATCTGGACTTGGGTCATATGCCTGTATGTCCACAATTGGCTGCAGTTTTAGTTGCTTTCTCCCTTTTACAACTGCACATTGGTTTTAAATCACAGCACAAAATAATCCTTGTGCAATCAAATCAGGATTCATTTTTGTACTGATTTATACTAATAGTGTATTTAGGTGCTGGTCCATGTTGGCAATTCTGTGGAGATATGCATTGAAAACTCTGGCAAACTGATCGTGTGCCAATTCCAAACATAATTTTATAATTTTTAAAAAATTAAAGCAGAAAGCAAGTAGGCAGATCCAAACTAAGGACAGAGGCAACCCAGGTAATAATATTGGAATATATATATTGGGAGCTGCTGCTCTCCTCTAGCAGGCAAAAGTGGATGGCTACAGAATAATCAAGCCATGTCTGATTTCAAACAGCCGGTGCTTCGGCTGTCAACCAGTACAGGGATGGATTGACATTTATGCAGCAGCAGCAGCAGCTCCTCCTCAGCAAGTCCGTTTCCATAAGCCCCCCAAGCCCCTGCCCTGGTGAAAGAAGGTGGGCTCCCTTTATATCTCATTTAGTTTGTATTACTCAAGCCTATATTTAAAACTTCAAACTGAGGATGGAGCAACATGTTGCAAGGCAAACACATAGGATCCTGAACCTTGTTTGTTAGCCTTGTGAATTAGTGGGTGAAGGATAGTTTCAGCGGCCACTCTTTCCTCCTGCCCATTCCCCCCCTAGGCATTTTGGGTGGTATCCAACTGCCATGTCCCATCAGGGCAAGGATTTCTGCTTCTACAACCCGCCCAACCCCTGTGCACACCCCTCCCAAAATCTGTTCCAAAGGGTTGGGGGAACTCCTAGAACAGATTTTGGGGGGCTTGAGGGAAGAAGGGGATCATTTCCCACAGTGCAAGCAGAAATCCTTGTGCCGATGAAATGAGACACTTGCCATTACATTTAATTCCACCCTTCATTTATCCTTCATTTATATTTTTATCCAGTCTTTCCACCAGGGATGGACTTTGGTCATCTTTGGTGTTATGGCACCCTGAATTTGGCAGTCCCAGATCACTCTTCTCAGTTAGGGAACTTCTTAATTTATACGATCTGAAGAAAAAACAGAGTATATCTTCTCAATTTTGTGTCCCCTTGGCTCAGCGCCCTGTGGGACAGAACCGCCCGCACCACCCTAAATCTGGTGTTGCTTCCACCAAGGAGCTCACAGCAAGATATGTATATGGCTCTTTCCCCCCCCCCCCCCACCTCCATTTTGCAATTGCAACAACTCTGGATGGTAGGTTAGGCTGAGAGCCAGGGGCTGGCCCAAGGATTTGAATGTGGATCTCATTGATTCCAGAGTTACCCAAAAAGCACACGCTTTGTAAAACGCATTTGATTTCACTCCCTTACTGACATATTGCACTTGTTTTGGAAATAAAAAGTTCATAGTGTGTTAATTTGATGCAAGGACACTTGGTTGGGGCTCATTGAAGCCGGGCCAGGGATGGGGAACCTGGGGCCCTCCATAGGTTGCTGGCCTACATCTCCCATCATCCCTGACCATTGGCCCTGCTGGCTGGGGCTGATGGGTGTTCAGCAACATCTGGAGGGCAACCAAGTCTCCAGCCCTGGGCGAGGCAGTGGAATTCCCAGCCATGTTCACTGTTGTTCTCTTCACCCTTCCAGTTGTCCAAGCGTTGGAAGGACAGTGACCGTGAGGATTTCCTGGATGACTTCGGCTCTGAACATGAAGCCGGAACAAAGCCCCGGCGACTCCTTTCTCCACCAGACCAGCAGGTGTGTGGTCTAGAAGGGGAAGTGGCGGGTAGTCAGCAGTTTGCTCTGAAAAGCAGTTGGGGTGGAGAACCAAGAGTTCTCTCCTGGGGAACTTTCTGGGGACCAGAGGCAAAAGCAGATGGAGCAACGGATGAGACTTTCATCTTTGTAGAGAAGGCTAAACTCCAAACCCACGAAAGCCAGAGGTTTCTATACATCCCCCACAAAACTCCCCAACCTCCATCCAGGCAGGCAAGAGGCATCATCACCCCTCAAAGAGATTTTCCAGCCTGGGAAAGGCACTAAAGGAGGGTTCAGAGCAGGGCCAGAGAGGAGGGCACCCCAGGGAGAGGGGTGTGGCCTGAGGAGCGTCCCAAGGGAAGAATAGAGAGGAGGCCTGGGGACCAGATTTAGCTTCTAAGCATGCAGTTCCCCTCCCCCACACTAGGATATTGTGTGTGTTGCAGGATTTTGAGACACAAGAAGCAGCAAAGGGTTAACTCTGGGGTACATTGTATTACCTGATAGGGAGTGACTTAGGGTGGGAT
This sequence comes from Podarcis erhardii, assembly GCF_964252035.2. Taxonomy (NCBI): domain Eukaryota; kingdom Metazoa; phylum Chordata; class Lepidosauria; order Squamata; family Lacertidae; genus Podarcis; species Podarcis erhardii. Next base: position 2,502,054 of record NC_138515.1, read on the forward strand.
CATGTACAGATAGAATGTCTAGAAAAAAAATTCATCATGTGCATTAAAGGATAAGCTCACTTTCAACCGATGGGGAAGCTGCTCTAGGCAGAGTCAGACCTTTGGTCCTCCTAGTTCACGATTGTGATGGGGAAGTTGCCCGCCAGACGCAAAGCACACCATATCCCATGGAGCTACAGCCCTGACTACTGCAAATCCCAGCTGACTCAACCTGGAATGGTCATGGGGGTGCTTAGATTGGCTGCCAAACTTTCATTTCAAAGGTTTGCAATATGATGCGACGCCTTTGCTTCCACTTGGCAGGAAGGTAGAAGCCTGTACTTTCACTTGGTTTGGTAGTCTCCCTGCTCCCGTCTCTGAGCAGCAACAGATCTCTCAGTTTCATAGAATCATAGAATCATAGAGTTGGAAGAGACCACAAGGGCCATCGAGTCCAACCCCCTGCCAAGCAGGAAACACCATCAGAGCACTCCTGACATATGGTTGTCAAGCCTCTGCTTAAAGACCTCCAAAGAAGGAGACTCCACCACACTCCTTGGCAGCAAATTCCACTGTCGAACAGCTCTTACTGTCAGGAAGTTCTTCCTAATGTTTAGGTGGAATCTTCTTTCTTGTAGTTTGGAACCATTGCTCCGTGTCCGCTTCTCTGGAGCAGCAGAAAACAACCTTTCTCCCTTCTCTGTGTGACATCCTTTTATATATTTGAACATGGCTATCATATCACCCCTTAACCTCCTCTTCTCCAGGCTAAACATGCCCAGCTCCCTTAGCCGTTCCTCATAAGGCATCGTTTCCAGGCCCTTGACCATTTTGGTTGCTCTCCTCTGGACACGTTCCAGTTTGTCAGTGTCCTTCTTGAACTGTGGTGCCCAGAACTGGACACAGTACTCCAGGTGAGGTCTGACCAGAGCAGAATACAGTGGCACTATTACTTCCCTTGATCTAGATGCAATACTCCTATTGATGCAGCCCAGAATTGCATTGGCTTTTTTAGCTGTTTATTATTATTAGTTTTTAGCTGTTGTTTTTTTTAGTTTATTATGCACTTGAGTTACTCACTTCCATTTCTCTATATCTCAGCTTACGCATTACTGCATAGGTCAAGATCTACCTGCATGTTGCTGGATGAACCGCAGTAGACTAGCAACAATTTCTAACTCCAGGTTGTTTCGCAATGACTTCAATGAAAGGCTGCCCTGTCCCTGACTCACAGACACTTGATTAGGTTAGGATCCCTGCTGTGTTGCAACTTATACAGTGGCCATCCCAGTGTATAATAGGGTGCAGGAGGGAATGGGTTTCACACACATACCCCTCAGGCAGCATTTCATCCTTGCACCTGTAGAAGCTTCCTTGCCAATCAGGGGTCTGTCTATGAGTCACACAAAGGTGTCATGTAGGAAATTGTGAGCCAGAAGCCTGGCATAAGGTGGTGTTCATGCTTTTTTCTCTGAATGGTCCCCTCTCCTTCCTTCTCCATAGAATGAACCCTTACAAGAAAAGCCTCCTGGAGACCCGGCCACTCCTCTGACCAACAGCCAGGAGCTGGACAGTGGTGTTGGCCGCACTGATGAAAGCACTCGCAACGAGGAGAGCTCTGAACATGACCTCCTGGGAGATGAAGCACCTAGTGCTGCCAACACCCCGGGAACCCTGCGCAAATTTGGGCCTAGCCTGCAGCCCCGCGACTTCCACTACAGCATGGACTCTCTGCTGGCAGGGGAGCCACCTAGCGCCGTGGGCACCGACATGATGCCGGGGCTTACTGACGAAGAGTACGAGCGCTACCGTGAGCTGCTGGAGCTAAAGTGCCACCTGGAGAACGGCAACGAGCCAGGCCTGGTGAGTGCTGCGCTGGATGTTAACCGCAACGAGGTGGCCCTCCTGGAGGAGGAGCTCCGCCACCTGGAGTTCAAGTGCCGCAACATCCTGCGAGCCCAGAAGATGCAGCAGCTGCGCGAGCGCTGCATGAAGGCCTGGCTGCTAGAGGAGGAAGGGCTGTATACCTTGGAAGGTGAACCGAAGAAACACGAGTTGTCCGACATCACCGAACTGCCAGAACGCTCCGATAAGGACAGCACCAGTGCCTACAACACCGGGGAGAGTTGCCGAAGCACCCCCTTGCTGGAGAGCCCCCTGCGCCGCCTGGCAGAGCCCCCCAACCTCAACCGGACTGCCCCACCTTCGCCGCCCCAGCCCAAATTCCGGCGTGAAGAGCGGGTGCGGCGCAGCCCCAAGGCAGGCGGGGAAGGCAGCCCGTACTTGGGGCGGCGGCAGCGGGAGGAGCCGCCCGCTCCCATCAGCCCAATGAGCTTAGCCAGCATATGCAAGGACTCTCTAGGGGCCAAAGGAGAGCCCCGCATGGAGTGGAAAGTGAAGGTGCGCAGCGATGGCACGCGCTACGTGGCCAAGAGGCCAGTGAGGGACCGGCTGCTCAAAGCCAGGGCCATGAAGATCCGCGAGGAGCGCAGCGGCATGACGACGGACGACGACGCCGTCAGCGAGATGAAGATGGGACGGTACTGGAGCAAGGAGGAGCGGAAGCAGCACCTGATCCGCGCCCGGGAGCAGCGGAAGCGCCGCGAGTTCATGATGCAGAGCCGGCTGGACTGCTTGAGGGAGCGAGAAGGCAGCGAAGCCCGGGGAGTGTCTGGCGAGGTCAACATCCTGGCCCTGAGTCACCGCAAAACCATGAAGAAACGGAGCCGGCGCATCCTGGACAACTGGATAACCATCCAGGAGATGCTGGCGCATGGCACTCGCTCAGCAGACGGGCGCAGGGTTTACAACCCACTGCTGTCTGTCACCACGGTTTGAGCGCATTGGGAGGAGCAACAGAAGGAGTTGCGGTGATGTTCTCCTTCCCTCCGGCTTTGCTGGAGAAAGATGACTAGATGGGCCAATCCTTTCCTCTGTTATCAGGAAGCTTGCTCTTTGAACACACCAAGGAATCGTTCGCCGTTTGCTGCCAGAGCTCCGTTGGGCTCTTTGAACCAAATTTCGAGGGGACAGGAAGCCCAGAGTCCCTTGCAGCCTTAAGAACCAGAGGGCAAGAGGGGCCATAGCCCCGATCCTGCATCCACCAGGAGCTTGCTGTAGAGAGGTCTGTCCCCATCCTGACGCACAGATTACCTGTATGGAAGGTGATTGTGCAGGGAAGCTCACTCACCTGACCCTTCCTGAGAGCTTTTAGCAGCTTATCCCCAGCACATCACATTTGGAAGCACAAGGATTCAGCTGTGTTCCTCTCTGTGCAGTACGCGGAGCACAAGGAAAGTGAGGAGGCTCACCCTGTCCGTACTGGCCAAGGCCAATGAAGGCACTCCTCACCCCCTCCCCTTGGGATATTGTGACATCTTTCTTTTCTCTTTTTCTTTCTCTCTCTCTTTTCTCTTTTGTGGTCGTGGATCTCAATTCCTTTTTCATTTCTCTATTTAAATGGAAGCTTGGGCCCTGGCGGCTCATCCCACAAGCAACTGACAGTCCTCTTCCTGCATTTTCTGTCACCTGCTTACCCCGCCCCACCTGCCCCATGGAGAGGGGCTCTAGCTTAGTGGGGGGAGGGGGGAGAGACTGTGGAGCAGAGAGCTTGTGGTAAAACCCTGTATCCAAGGCTGAACTTGCATTGTTACAATAAAAAGAAAACTTTTTACTCATTTCAAAAAACCGTACAAAACCGTTTCACGGGGGCTTTATTTTTGAAGCTTAGTGGTATAGAACACCAGAAAACAGCAAATCCTTTCACACCGTAGCACAATCCTACAAAACACCCCCACCCACCCCTCACTTAAGGAGTAACATGCTGGCAGATACTGAAAATGGAGTTGCTTTGGGAAGAGAGCACTGCAGAGCAGCTGAGCACAAGCAAAAACCCTCTCCAAATCCTGGTGGCACCCCACAACCAAGAGCTTGCAAGCATCCCTTCCTGCAGCCCCTCAGGCTGCAATCCTGCAAGAACTTACCTGGGAACATGTTCCATTGAAGCTAATGGGGCTTCTGAGGAAACATGCAACTTATTTGCACAGTAAATAAATATTATTCTAAACACCTCAGATAGATTTAACAGAGCAGCCACGTTTTACATGCATGAAGCCCTGGGCTTCATCAAAGGGATCTCAAGCAGCAGAGCTGGGAAGGGTTCTACCCCGAGACCTTGCAGAGCTAGTCAGAGGAGCAGTGAAGAAGCCCACAGGGAGATGGACTAATTGCTGCTTAGTGTATAAAGTAACTTAAACTAACATTTGACTCATTTTCAACACGACAATCCAGTTAGTGCATATCACAGTGAAAAGGCTTGAAGCTGTTTTAGAACATGAACACAATCAGATATGGCCTTGTGGCAAGAACCAGACAGAAGGAACACAGTGAGCACTCACTCCCAATATAGGTTCTTTCCCTTTTTAAAAAAGTGTAACTGAAGGCTGTTTAATGCTCTTCTATGCTATCACTGCGTAGTCTTACGGACAATATCTGTATTGAAAAATTGATTTATGGATTTTTACTTCCTTACCCTTTTGATGAACCCCTGAAAATATGTATATTTTTGCATGGGCATAAATCCCTGCGTGCACTGCTCTAACAAAACTACAAGCCCCCAAGTTCCTTAGGGAAATTCGTAACATTTAGGTTGGTATAGTACATGAAGTTTATATCACACACCTCAGTGAAGGGAGTGGCAGCTGCAGCCAGAGGATGTTTGTTTTATATTGGGTCCATACCTACTCTTGGTTCAATTAAGCAGCGGATTCTAGATGGAACATTCCCTCCCTACCCTCCCACACATACTTATTTTCTTTAGCTTTTGAATTTAGCAATCAAATGTTTAGGAAACCTTTAGTTACCCCCACTTCAAACAATATTTAACGTGAACTTGCATCGCATTCAACTAATTTTACATTTCGTATCATTGTAGCGGACTTCTACAATGGGCTTAGATTGCCTAGAGAGAGGACTCAAAAAACCCTCCTGAATTCTAACAAAGGCAAGACTCCCACTTCTTTTACCCTAGCTACGTCAAGACAAAGCAGCACTCAAAGTCAGTCCCCAAGTGTCTAGGAAGGGGCCAAGACATTGGATGGTTAACAATGCTAACTCATCATGTCAAGCAGGTCAGAGATGCGGGCAGCCACCTGGAAAAAAACTCAGGAAGGCAGGGAAGGCCAAGCTAGTCTCAAGCAGAGATGATATAGCACAAGCCAGATAGCTTTGCTTGCTCAAGGAAATGGCAAATGAGGCCCTCTCCATAACCAGCAAGATTCACTGCCTTTCTAGGATCACAGTAGGATATTCAAGAGAGATACTCCCTGCAGCCCCTTTGTGGCAAGCTTTCCCTTACTAATCCGGCATTAGCACAACTTTAGAGCAATGGTGTAATCCCAGCCGCACTGCACTGGCTCACACCAGGAGCCGCTGTCATTAGGCGGATAAGGAGCTGTGGTGCGAATATTGCTGCTTAACAGGATTAAGGCAAAGAAAAGGAGACCAAACCTCAGGGGTGGGGTGGCAGCTGCCATTACAGCACATCCACACCACAGAGCCAGCCACTGCTTAGAAGACTGTGCTGCAAAAATGGGTTCAGGTTCAGTCTAGGAGGTGGATTCACGAGAGGTGCTTGTTCCTTTAAGTATCCTAGCATCCTCAAAAGGCTACTTTTAGGAACAAGAAAAGGAGGGAAGAAGTCCAGTAGGAGCAAACATTTCCTGCCTGAATCCTAACTGGTTATCCTGAGCTGCACTACTGGTCCTTGCATTCTTCTTATCCCCCACTCCCGGCAAGAGCCCCAATAGCTGATTATTGGCATGCCAGAGGGGGAGCTGCACTGTGTGATGAGGCTCTTGGTGGAGCCCAGTGTAAAGAAATCCTCACCCACCACCGGAAAGGACAAGGGCAAACACACACACAGCAAGTTTGGCATGGAAGTTTTATTGAAACAGATTACGCTTGGATGTTGCTCTTGGCACTGAAAGCCATGTAATACACAAGGAGACCAATGAAAGCTGCCAGCACCTCAGTGGAGACCCACGGTCCGCTCCAGGCACCCTTATTAATTGGGGCAAGGGAGAGGAGGAGAAAAGAGAACAGAAAACATGTAAGTCACAGAACTAGGCATACAGAGAGGCATCAGGAACCTTGTAGCTGAATCTTTTTGGTATCCCCGCTTTTGGCCTGCTGTGCACTTCCAGGGAAGATCACAGAACAGCAGCGCCAAGGATAAGGAGCCTTGAGAGACTTAAAAGATTATTGGCCATGAAGGCAGATGGTTTCTACAGAGGGCAGGGATTTGCATTCAAGGTTTAACCCTGGCTCAGGTGTAGAAATAATCTCAACAGTCAAGCAACAAATTGGGGATCAGGCCTCAAACTGAGGAGACATTTTCAGCCAGTGCCCGAAGTGCAAATCACAGCCACCCCAACCAAATTGAAAGGGACATAAAAAGCCTCCTTCTGGACCATCCCTTTTTGCCCAATAGCTTGTTGCAGGTTCTCCTCCACCAGCACTTGCTGACCTCTCCATCCAACCCAAAAATCAAAGTACAGAGAGTATACTCTGCCTTGTGCACAGATGACCCATGCTCCACAGTCCCGTTTTGGTGGGGCCCAGGTATCGGCTTCTGCCTTGTGGCAAGGGGCCCAAATTTGGACTCTTGGGTAATGTTCCATGGTGCCCATCATAGAATAGACCCACAAACTACCATCCTCATTAGAGCACTGAAAGATCTAGCATGGCTGTAAAAGACATTCCACCTTGTCTTGGGCACTGGCCACCCCTGGAAGCAGCCCCTTTCCCCAGAGAGGAGCAGGCTGCCCAGCTCCTCTTCCTTTACTCACTCGATGATCCACATTGACCGAAAAGAGGGGTTTGATCTCAGAGACATCCTCATTGTTGCGCTGAGCCTGGGGGGGGGGGGGAGAGATAGAATTGGGATATCATGAGTTTACATACAGTTAAACAGGGCTCCTTGTGGGATAAATTTTCTCTCCACAGATCTGGTATCACTCTCCTACAAGGAATAGCTCTGCAGGGAAATGTCCAGTGGAGACCGGGAGGACTAACATATTAAGATTTGAAATATTTTCTTTTCTTTTTTAAGTACTGGGGCTCAGGTTGCCATGGGATCCTTGCCATCCACCATTAAAGGAAGGCTCACTCTTTCGAGTTCCAAGTGTGCGCAGACAGGCTTCAGTTGCTCAGTGGTAAGTGAGACACTGCATACTTCTCAAAATGGGAGGCAGAGTAAGGACAACAAATGTTAGAAGACATGGAGTAAGAGCTGTGAGACTAAGGCCAAGAGTACCAGCAAGAGCTTTCTTTCCTTATGGTACTAGCAAGGTCATGTCACCTACAGCCTGTGTAATTAGCTAATCCATCCCCTTCACCCACCAGGGGGCAACCTCACCTTGCGCAAGATGCTATAGGACTCCTCATCAAAGAACTTCACCTCGTAGGTGCCAGAGCGAGCCAGCTTATGCTCCATGCTCCAAGAGACCTGCCAAAGAAAGGGATGGGTAATCAGTGCTGAGTGAGGATGGGCCCTCCCCCTGATCAGAGGGGAACACAGATGGGCACGCACACAAAAGATGCTTGCGCACATGTGCCACCCGCTTCAGTAGCCAGGGCTACAACAAGCCAGACTGGCCAATGGTTCGGAGTAGCAGCTTGCTTTAGCATGGAGTACACTATGGAGGGATCTATGGAACCAGACCCGCCATAAATCCAGAGCCATGCATTTGTGCAGAAGGACTGCAATTTCCTAACTTGAATTTATGCAGCATAAAGACTGTCAACTTGTTCAGCAATGCCAACGTCAAACATTAAGCCCAAAAAACATAAGGCAGTTAGAGCCTACTTTCTTTAGTTGTTGGCAAACTGCACAACTTTCCAATCACCATCACGAACAAACCATATTGGGTAGAAAAGGGTGTATTCTACAATATTCTTGCTCTGGTTACCATTATCCCCATGTGTAAAACATGCCCTGATTGTTATACAAGTCTGATGAATCTGGCTTAGTTTTCACTGTTTTTGTCTACGTTTTCAAGTAATGAAAATGAACATTAAAAAATGCTTAAACAAGCTGGAAGAAATATCCAGGATTCTGGATTTTAACAATGCATCACACGTTGCAGAGAAGCCTGAAGGGAGCACATTCTCTACACACGATGTATTAAAAATGCCCATTCTCAAAATATTCCCAGCAGTTAATGTCAATTAAGCTTGCCCCATCCAGAAGATATATGACTGAGCTAGAATTTAAACTCAAATCTGAGACTGTTCTTCCCAGAGTGTTACTAGCATTTTGCTGTCTCTACCAGAAATCACTGCTTGTTCTTACCTGATAGCGGCCAACATCCTGACCCCGAGTAACAGGAAACTGCTTGCCATTGACATCTGCATAGAGAGCAACATTCTACAGAGAGAGAGAGAGTAGGATGAATATCAAATCAAAGGGAATCACAGCATGCCCTACTGAAAGCTCAAGGACAATGGGAAAGGCAAATCTTTCTAGGTCAAATGCCAACATCCCCTCCAAGTTATAGGGGTTGTAGGGTCTTTGGTAAAGATTCCAGAGAGCCCCTGGATGCACCCTTTTTGTCCCTTTCCCAAAATGTACATGTGCCACCCACATCAGTGGCGGGCACTACAGCAAGCCAGGCCAGCCAATGGTTCGGGGAGGCAAGTTAATGTAGCATGGGGTACACTATGGAAAGCCCATGGATTGGGACCCACCATAAATCCAAATCCATGCAGATACTTGGGATGCGCTCATTGCAAAACGGGAAACCCTAGCCCATTATCAAATCTACAAGGTGGCACTTTATTTTTAGAAATGAAATAAGCCAAGTATTCCAGCACTCACTTGTGCTCCGTTCTTACAGGTGAGGGAGATCTCAACAACAAAGACAGTCTCTGAAGAGATTACAGCATCTGAGGTAGTGTAGTAGGATGGAGAGATGACTGGGTCTGTACAGGTTTCAGCTGATAGGAAAGAGAAAATGGCTTATGAATCAACACATTATGAACCTGAAAAGGGATAAGCAAGCATCTGAGGCCATTCATAGAGGATGGTCTACATGAAATGTTCCTACGGAGCTCAAGATGTCAGAATGCACCTTAAGGAATTGCTGGAACCACCTACTGCTACCAACTGATTAATGAAAGGATCCTGTTGAGAGAACTGGATCTAAGGCTCAAGTAGTAGAGAAAACACACATCCTACTAGTTAAAAAAATAACGTTCAAAAGTTAGTAATAATCACAAGCTACTCGCATTCGTGACAAGATAGGCATGTGTGTCCATGCACATACCCATAAATCTATGAAATATTTATAAAACTGGGCCATTTGTGAATTGCTACATCTCAATGTGGTGGCACCCCAACTGTGGAACTCCCATCTTAGGAAGACTCAACTTATCAGCTTCCTCAAAATTGCTAGACAGCTGGTCTTTTCAGAGGGTGTTTGTAATGTTGGCTCACAATCTGAGTTAGATTTAACTACAGAACATTGATTTTAGTATGCGTTGGTTGATTATGATTCATATTTTTGTTTTATCATTTTCTGCAAATTGCATTGCCAACTGCTTCAACAGCATTGGCTAGAAATTGGTCAAAACATTAAGAAAGGTCAGATAAAATAAAGTTTCTAGATGTGTCAAATATTAATCCAAACCCCATCAATAAAAGCTAGTAAGTTTTAACTTGGCTGTTACCATTTTATGTACGGTTTATGTACCTGGCCTTTACCGGTTCATGTACTGCCTCATTATACACATGCACACTGGTAAAACTGCACATTATAAAGGTACAAGTAGGAGCTGCAATGAAGTGTTCAAGATGCATACATTATGTTCCCCTGAAGCACCATTTTAAGAAAGTCATTAAGTATCCCTGTATATTTTCTCTTCTCCCTTCTCCTTTCTGTTCTGTGCAAGATCTAGCCCCAAGAAAGAGCTCTGTGAAAACACAAATGATTGCTTGCTGCTTTCTAACTTGACATTAAGCTCCTGCTGTTGTTTGGATGAACTGCTCCAGGAATACTTCATTAACATCTTCCAGGATGACGGAAAAATCCAAAGTTAACACAATATATTTTACTGAAACAAATGGGGAAGGCTGTAAAGAAGTGAGCAAGCTTTAGTGTTTGTCAACACTTTTCATCAGGCCAGAGCTTAAGCAGTGAGAACAAAGGAGGGGAGCAGATGGGAAGTGTCATACGGGCATATGGTAAAAAAGCCACTATGAAACAGAGGCACTACAGGCAGAGTTAGGCCCAACTGCATGATTCCAAAGACGACCCTCTGAATTAGACATAACTTCCAAATAAGACCAATAACGATTCAGCTACACTTTGTGAAAAACGACAATCCCCAACCCTATCAGGCTGAGCCTTGGCATGTGGCTGTGAGGTGTTTCTACTCATAGAATCCTAGAAATGTAGAGTTGGAAGGGGGACCTGAGGGTCATCTAGTCCAACCCTCTGCAATGCAGCAATCTCCACTAAATGCCCATCCAATCTCTGCTTAACAACTTCCAAGGAAGGAGAGTCCACTGCCTTCAGGCCCTTCTCTGCCTGAGACCCTGGTGCGCAGCTGCCAGTCAACAGGGGGCTAGGTGGGAAAATCCTTTGACTACCTTCCTATGTTCCTAAGAAAACCCCTGGAATGGGTCAGCTCACAAGGCCTGTCCAGGGCGGCCATGCCTGGCGCGCAGGTGGGGCCACGTGGGGAGCCTTGAGATACCGAGGGGGAAGTGGGGAGTTTCCTCAACCTCGCCCTCCAGATATTTCTGGCCTACAACTCCCATGATCCCTAGCTAGCAGGCCCAGTGGTCAGGGATGATGGGAATTGTAGTCTCAAAGACATCTGGAGGCCCGATGTTGCGGAAGCCTGGTTTACACCGTGCGCTAGACAAGTCCAACCGAGCTGGAAGGAAAGGCTTGAGGGCAGCACGAACAGCTCGGTCACCCGCCCCCTGGGCCCGCACAGCGACCCGCGAGGTGGGCGAGCTTCCCGGGGCCAAGACACGTGTCCCCAACATTTCGCACACGCGTTTCTTCCCCCTACCCGACGCTGCCCACAGAACCCGAGAACTGCGGAGCTGGAAGGGACCCGAGGGTCATCTAGCCCACCCCTGCGAGGCAGGAGCCTCTTTGTCCGGGGGGGGGCGAGTCTCAGGCTCTACCAGCCGAGCCATCCCAGGCCCCCGGGAAGCCGGAGGAAGGGCCGGCCCGCCCTCGCAGCCGCGGGAGGTGAGCGTACCTCGCGCCCCGCTCAGCACCAGCAGCGCCGCCGCCGCCGCCAGACGAAGCAGCCTCAGCCCGGCGCCCGCCATCGCCGACCAGCGAGACGCGACGAGGAAAAGGAGCGGCCCGCCTCCCGCGCGGGGGACGCTGGGGCCGAGGGCTCCCACAGCCAATCCGCTGCTCCGTCACCGAGTGACGCGAGGCGGCCGAAGGGAAAGAGACGTGGCCTTTCCTTGGAAGGTTCCTTAAAATGGCCGCCCGCGACTTTTGTCGCGCCGGAAACCGAGTGGCGGCCTCCAACTGCGCATGCGTGGGTGGGTGATAACACATCTTGTCATACAGCCTCTCTTGTCCAGGCTATTCCCTCCTTCGCGCCGAACTTCCTTCGGCCAATAACTCAGGCGGAAGCATCTGATTGGACGTCGCTTCTGCGGTCAGACGTTTTCTGTCATTGGTCATCCTTGGCTGCCTGGCCCTGCCCATTGGACAAAGGAGACGATTGGGCGGGATGTATATGTATGAGGGTAAGCCAATGAGATCCACATTATGATAAGCAGTGGGATGAAAGTTGTGTAACTGTGCCTAATAGGTCAAGGCGGGCGGTCACAGCTTTATAGGCTGCAGCCCCCCCCTCTCTCTCTCTGGCTCTCTCATTGGTGCAGCACAGGGGGGCGGATTTGGCCCTGTGGTTCCCAGTTGCTGATCCCAAGGTTCTTGGGTTCAGACTTCCATCGGCCCCAACAGTTTGGCCCGTAGTCAGGAACAGTGGGTGTTCTATTTATTCCAACAGCATCTGTGCCCAAGGCCTGATTCTCACTGGAGTGGCAGACCTGTGCCGGAGCTGAAATGCTCTCCTCGTTCCTGGCCTTTGCCCATTCTTGTCGGGGCTGATGGGAGTTGTTTTCTGCAAAGAGATGCACTCCTAAGTTAAAAGTGTGTGTTTCTACAGGAATATTTGCACTTCCTATACACAGTTTCTCATGCAGGAAGTGTGTGGTCTATATGAAGTAAAAGATGGAGCCTAATCGTAACAGTAAAGCGCCTAAAAGAGACACATTGAAACTGCAGACGGGGTTTTGATTGAGTCAGTGACCACAAATCACATGTGGAAATCAGGAGGCACATACATATTATGCCTGGTGGAGAAAAAATAATTTGTAACCAGCTTAAGGAAGGTAAGTCTGAAACAAAAACAAAATATTTTCTCCATCTCCCCAATTTGATGAGAGGCCTCCAGCAATTTGAGACGCATAAGTGCCACAGGAGTTTAAATTTCCATTCTCCCAGGAGCAAAGACAGTAGCAGGGAAGATACAGCAGGGTACTGAACTAAATGCTATTTAGCATACCTTCCAATATTTATCCGATGAAAATAGGGACATCCCACTCCGTAATGATAATTTCACTATTTATACCCCACACATCTGATTGGGTTGCCCCAGCACTCTTGGACAGCTTCCAACATATATAAAAACATAATAAAATATTAAACATTTAAAGCACTTCCTTATACAGGATTGCCTTCAGACGGCTCAGGGATAACTCCATACTCTCCAATGAAAATAGGGACATCCTAAGCAAAAGTGGGACAAAACAAAATAAAAAAATTCCTTCCAGTAGCACCTTAAAGACCAACTGAGTTAGTTCTAGGTATGAGCTTTCGTGTGCATGCACACTTCTTCATGCACACGAAAGCTCATACCTAGAACTAACTCAGTTGGTCTTTAAGGTGCTACTGGAAGGAATTTTTTTATTTTGTTTTGACCATGGCAGACCAACACGGCTACCTATCTAAAAGTGGGACATTCTGGGATCAAATCATAAACCGGGACGGCTTCTCTAAATCATGGACATCCCTGGAGAATAGGGACACTTGGAGGGTCTGAATTAGTGAATGCTATCATAGAAACATCATCCAGTTATTTGGGAGTGGACTTATATAGACAAACCTTATTAATGCTGAGGTACATACCAACCAACAATCCATTTCTGGCTTTACTTTACGAAGCCATCTAATTTTACCCACAAGGAGTGTTGCAGGGCAGGTGCCAGTGTGATAGGAATGTTATGGTCTTAGATATATGGCAATGTTCATAACCACACGTACATAGATCAGCACAGGAAAGCCAACCTGGAACCATTTTGATTCCTAAACTGAGCAAATGTTTCTCTGCATGGTCAAAATGGAAAAGCCTCCCCATTGTCTCTTCCTTCACGAATCCTGTCTTAATCTGTGTTTGAATAAAGGTGTGAGCCTGTGACCTGGCCCAGGAAATAAGTATTTTACCACTACAAAAGAATGGCCAGGCTCCCCAGGCAATCCAATCAAGTAACCTGCCAGACAGGAGATAAACAAGGACAAGAGAAAAACAACATTTAAATTTCTGTGATGTAGGTGGGATGTATCTGAGGGGTGGTCTTAGGTTACACCCCTTCTGTGATGAATGCATAATGTTTCTGGGGGTGGTCTTGATCTACAGGGTGGCAATTTCAAAAGTCTTTATAAGGCCTTGCACGCCATTGTTCTGGGTCCTCCTCCTCTCCTGCGTGTGAGGGGAGTACCCTGTTGCAACAGATCAATAAAGATCAAGCTTACTAGCTGCTTTGCTTCTCAATATTCTCTGGTTGGCCTCTGTTATTTTCTCCTACCAATAGGGAACCTATGTAAGGACTCTATATGGGCTCTTGGATACCCCATAAGGGAAAAGGGCATATTTTTATTTACAACACCAGTAATGGGAGCCCTGACATCTTTTTTTCTGGTGGAGTTTCTCTCTCTCAACAGCTGCCAGAAAAACAGAAGTTCCACAGGTGGAGCTTTCAGCAGCATTGGGAGGCAATGAGGACAAAATATTGTGGTGTGACCACAAGCGCCCCAAGTCTCCCAAGTTCTTGTTTCGTGTTAAGAAGGAACCTGGATCTAGAAGAATGGGATATGCACCTACTTGCATTGGAGAGAATTGGGCTATCATCCCTGCCCCACCTGTTCTGCCTTTATTCCTGAAATAAGAATATTGAGGGGTCCCTTCAAAGGGTTCAGTTTCTTAAGGAAGACTGGACCTTTGGAGAGAGCATACCTCTTAAGGCTCAAACCTGTCAGGAAGTGAACAGCGACCAGACCAGGATATTGCTGTAATTGATCCACGCCATCTCCTGCCCTACGGAGGGTTATGGAGTCAATTGCCTTTCCACCCCACTTCAGAATGGGATCTGACCCCAAGGGTTCAAACCAGGGTGTCTGGTGCTCTACCATCACCAATGCCTAAGGATAAAGTTCCTTCAGCCCTCCAACCCAATGTTCTGTGCACACCTACATGCCAGACTTTGTGCAGCTGATACTTTCCTGATCATTGTTTCTTCTCATAACCACAATCCAAAGATCCCCCAGTCAGGGATAGCCAATGTGGTGCTCTCCAAGTGTTGCTTCCACCATCCTTAGACAGCATGGCTTGTGGTCAGGGATGATGGGAGTTGTAGTCCTGCAACATCCAGTGGTGATCACGTTGGCTACTCCTGATGCAGATGCAAACATTTGCTTCAACTTGAAGAAAGTGATATATGCAGTTCCTTGCTATTGCCACCAGGTGTCTCTCAGAAACTGAATAAAGTGGATAGGATGGGTCTGGAAATGGGCTGGCCCAGATGTATTGGGACCCAAGATAAAACATCCACTACAATGAAGGAGCAGCCATTGTTCTTGCACAACTCCTGTTCATCTCTGTGGGGATTCAGCTATGGATTTGTGCTCCATGGGTCAGATGGGTCTGTCCATTGTGTTAGTGGCACCCAAACTCTAATGCCTGAGGCCCCAGCTGCACCCCTTAGTCAGGCTGCTAAAATAGTGAGGAACTGGGCTGCTAGTTAGAACTGAGGACCTGCTATGGCTGACTGCTGTCCATTGGGACTGGTAGGGTGGGAGGCAGGGAGCCCAACAGTAGGTGGTGCCAGAGAACCCACAATTGGCAGAGACAACTCCTTCTAGTTTCCCCCCCATCCTTCATCCTGCGGAGTGTGCAAGGAGCAATGCTGGGACTAAGGAGGGGAAACCTGGCAGGCAGTGCCACCCCCTGGAGAGGCTGGGAGTGGGAAAGGAGGGCAGGTGGGGGTTGATTGAGGTTGTTGGGGCAGTGCCCCATTCCCCTAACAGATCAGCCTCTGCTAGGGCCTGTGTTTACAGAATTACTGGGAGTGGGAAATAATGGTGGGGGTAGGGCATTAACGCAAGATGGCGCTGTGGGTTAAACCACAGAGCCTAGGACTTGCCGATCAGAAGGTTGGCAGTTCGAATCCCCGCAATGGGGTGAGCTCCCGTTGCTCGGTCCCTGCTCCTGCCAACCTAGCAGTTTGAAAGCACGTCAAAGTGCAAGTAGATAAATAGGTACCGCTCCGGTGGGAAAGTAAACGGCATTTCCATGCGCTGCTCTGGTTTGCCAGAAGCGGCTTAGTCCTGCTGACCATATGACCTGGAAGCTGTACGCCGGCTCCCTTGGCCAGTAAAGCGAGATGAGTGCCGCAACCCCAGAGTCGGCCACGACTGGACCTAATCGTCAGGCGTCCCTTTACCTTTACCTAGGGTAGGCAAGCCAGTTGCTGGGTCTCATGCTGCATAAGCACCAAACATTTAAAGCACATCTCCCCCTAAAAAGAATCCCAGGACTCGGTCCAGGACTCTGTGAAGGATGCATAATGGTGGCATGGCAGCTAGTAAAAGTGCTGTTATTGTCACCAGAGCCACGGAGGGGCTAACCAAGTTAGTTGCTCCGGGTGAAGCCCCCAGAGGGTGCCACTGAAGCTCTCAGCTTGCGTGTGAATGCAAATGCACATGGGAGGGTGCCAAACTGGGTCGTTGACCCGGGTGGAATGAAGCCTTGTTTTGCCCCTGACTGTCACAACAACAACAACACCCCTTAAGAAAAAAAGAGAAAGGAACTGTGTGCAAAAAGTAAAGGAACAGCGCCACGGCCACTGCTAATGACAAGTCCTACACCTGAGAAAATGTGGGAGGATTTCTCTGTCTCCTGGAGAATTAAGTAAAATCTACCCCACCCCACCCCCAAAAAAGTTCTCTGCCCACAACTGGGATTGAGAAATTTGAGAGACCCTTGGCCACAGCTCCATTTAGAAGTATTCCTGTTAACGGAAAAATCCGAGGGCTCCCTTGGACAAAAACAAAGACACCAACCAGGATAACTTGGAGCAAAACAGCAGCCTGTAGGCTTGGCCTTTATTGATCTGTTGCAACAGGGTGCTCCCCTCACTTGCAGGAGAGAGGAAGGACCCAGAAAAATGGTGTGCAAGGTCTTATAAAGACTTTTGAAATTGCCACCCTGTAGATCAAGACCACCCCCAGAAATACATACATCACCAGAAATAGATACATCACAGAAATACATACATCACAGAAAGGAGGGGTTGAGGGAGGGGTTGTGGTGGTAACCTGAGTGTCCTGCCACCTGGCTGGCTCCCCCTTTCCTCCCTCCCCATGAGTACTTTCCAGGTGACAGAGGGGAGTTTGCAGTTTCCTGCCCCCAGAGGGAAGAGCTGGTTATTGTCCTTTGTTCCAGTCTGTGCTGAATCCACTCCCATATTCAAGTTCTTTGTGACCTCGATGGTCTTCTGTCTAGGACCATCAGGGTTGGCATAGCAACTGGGCAGGGCTCCTGTGTATGTACTGGTATGCTCTAGGATTATGGCTGCCCTGTATCAAACCTTCCCCATTTTGTAGTCCTTCCTTCATGGAGTAAAATAAAAGTGGAACAGTGCAAATCCGATGTATGGTTGATTTTCTATGAATTTATAACAGAAGCGCAGCATATGTAGTGTGTGAGTGTGAGTGTGTGTGAAGTTTGTACAAACTAAATGATTGGGGGGGGGGGGTGTTTCCTGCTACATTCCCAACCATACAATCAAAAACCAGAAGATGCAAGGAAAAGTACCCTTTTATTACTTAAAAAGAAAAAACCCCATACAGCAGACTGGCACAGGACATGTTGTTAGGTGCCAACTAATCTCTGTGTTAATTATTCTTGACTAGGCATCCTGAATCCTGTTTTGGCACCCAGTTCTTTGTTCAGAGTCCCATCTTCCCAGAATAGGTCTCCTTTTCCTTAATCCTTTAATTCAACACTGTTATTTATGAGAAGGGGAATAAATCACAGCCTTCTTTTCGCTCCTGAAAATGGACTTTTATGGCTTTTGACGGGGTTGGGTTTCTGCTGCCCTTAGATGGCGAGGAGCGATTGCCATTAACCCTTGCCTTGCAGGGGTGAGAGAGGTTGTGGCGGGTGGGGAGGGTCCTTTGTGACTGGGCGGAAACTCCCCAAAGCCCAGAAGCTCAGGCTAAGGGCATCTGAAGGAATGGGGCTTCTCAGGGATTGTCAGGGGGAGACTGAAGGATGTTTTCTTTTCTGCACATTTCAAAGCACAAACTGGTTGTGGTTTGCTTTGGTTTCTATATATATATTTAAATGCTTTTAGAACCCCATCTGCATTTCTGTTTTATCTTAAAAGTCTTCTGGTGTGGTGGAGGAGAATGGATACTACGAGTCAGGGTTTTAGGAATTTTTGAAAACCGAGAGCTTTGTAACTTGCATGCAAGTTTTGCCTTTCCTTGTTCATATCCTTTTTAAGAAAAAATATTTTGCAGGCTTTTGAAGCTTAGACACCAGAGTTTTGGTTTTAGGAATTAAACAACAATAACTACGTAACTTTCATGCAGTTTTGTCTTTCCTTCCTCAGATTCTTTAAGAAAAATGCTATTTAGCCTATAATGGTTTAGAGCCCACTAATAATGTCTTGCAGCACAAACCCACCTGTGTCTACTGAGAAGTAAGTCCTATTGAATTCAGTGGGCTTACTCCCAGGCAAGTAGGGTTGTGATTGCCGTTGTCCCATGGCTCCTTGTAACTTGTGGTACAACAGTCTACATGTCTGTCAGTCTGGAGAAGGAAGAATGTGGCTCTGACCTGCTTTCCAAGGAATTGGCTTCTTTAAATAGAGCATTGTTCTTCTGCAGGGGACATTGCCTCTTTTGCTGGGAATGAACTGCAACCATTTCATCACGACATCACAGGGGAAGAGGAGCAGAGTGTTACTTGATCCAGAGCCAGGAGATCCTGCTTTTGACTCAGATCTCTCAGGTCTGAGCTCAGCTTCTAGTTTAGCCATGGACTCATTGGGTATGCTCAAGTATTTAAGTCTCTGTTATCCATCTGTAAAATGGGCATTGCCTGTGGATGATGGGCACAATGAGATCACCTACATAAATGTGCTTGCTCCTCTATCAGCATGTGCAGACCATCTTTTGAACCTAACCTTTAACCTTTTGCTCTCCGCTTAACCTGGAGAGCTTATATACCAACACTGAACTCTGAACCAACCCCGAATTTGCTGACTGTGGATCCTAACGTAACCAGAACAGCACCCTCTGCACAGAGGGAGGTGTCAGTGGGTTTGGGGGAACCCCAAAGGTTTGTGGAAGTGCAAACAATTATTTTGTTAGAAATCTCTAAGGGGTGGTGAAGCCAATCCAGCGCTTGTGCTACGGCACCCCTCCTGTGCTGCCCTCCCTGCTGCCCTACCCTTCTCCCTCCAGTAAGCTCAGGGAGGTGGCAGATGAGAGACCAGGGGCCACTGTACCCCTTTCTGCCAGCCACCCTTGCCCCCAAACTGCCCAAGCTCCACTGAGCATGCTCAGTGACCGCAGAATGCCAGCAGACTGCTGGCAAAAATGGAAAGCTCAGGAGGGGAGAAACTCTGAACAGAAGTATTCCATGCTGCAAAACTTTGTTGCAGGTTCCGCTTTTTTAAAACTAATGTTGGCCCACCACTTTGGCATGCACGCCTCAGAGAAGGTCTGAAGTGGGGGCAGGGCTATGGCTCAGAGACCGAGAACATGTGTTGCATGCGGAAGGCTCTAGATGCAGACAACCAAGTAGCTGGTGGCAGAGGATCAGGCCCCTCGCTGCCAAAGTACTGGATAGCTGCTGGTGCCAGTCCAAGTAGGTAATACTGGGCTCAATGGACTATGGTTGCTTCTATACTGTACCTTTAGAGCACATTATTTCCCTCAAAGAATTTTGGGCGCTGTAGTTTGTTAAGGGTTTCTTGGAATTGTAACTCTGATGGATAAACCCCAGTGGCCAAATCCCTTCTGAGGAACAGAGTGGGTTTTAAAGGTCAGTGTGCACACAGCCAAATAGTCTGGCCTAGTATCTAAGGCAAACCAAGTGCTGTGAGGGACCTGGCCCCTGTTCCTTGGGGTGCTTTGCCTCTCTAGTCATGGCCGGCCCACCCATGAGGCCGACTGCAGAGGTGGGGCCTCACTGGAGAAGCTGGGAGAAATGGCTGCAGCGTTGGCTTCTGGTGAGATTTGGACAGAACCCGCAAGCTGCCATCACACCACCTCAGTAAGCGAGGCTTTGGCGGTGGAGGCCGGCCCCTTCTGCTTCGCCTTGAAATAAATATTTAATTGCCTCCCCTATCTGTGTGTATTCATGGTATGGTTTGCAGACCCAGTAGGAGGCAGTGTGGTGGATTGAGTTTTGGCAGCCTTTTGGATACAATATTGAGTCAAGTATATACGTTTTGAAATATTTAGATTGTTACATTCTTTAAAAACTACATTTTGGATACATTCAGAAAAGTACAGCATAGTACGGCATTTCATTAAAGATACATCCACAAATACATTTTAAAAGGATAGCTTCATGGAGAAAGAGGTACACAGGAACGGCAACAGGCACGTTACGTTAAGATGATGCATTAAAAAGGCACACATTATATTACATTCAATGATACGTGAAAAGACACAGTAAGATGGCATATTCCCAACAATGTGTTCTTTAAGGCACAGTTTATTATTGTTGTGGGACTTTTGGGTACGATGATATCATTAGGATCATTTTTCCTTTATTCCCCTCTCTGACCCTTGTAGCAGGAACCCCCCCACCCCAATCATTCTGTTTGTATAAACTTCACACACACACACACGCCACATTCCTGTTATAAATTCTTAGAAAATCAACCATACATTGGATTTGCACTGTTCCATTTTTATTTTACTCCATATGACAAGAACTAACAAAGGGGGGTGACTTAGTCCTGGTCAGCCATAATCCCTTCACTGTCTCAGCACATAAACAGGAGCCCTGCCCATACCAACCCTGATGATCCCAGACAGAAGACAATCAAGATCACAAAGAACTTGCATATGGGAGTGGATTCAGTATGGACTGAAACAAAGGACAATGATCAGATCTTCCCTCAGGGGGCAGGAAACTGCCAACTCCCCTCTGTCACCTGGAAAGTACTCATGGGGAGGGGGAAAAGGGGAACCAGCCAGGTGACAAGACACTCAAGTTACCACCAACTCCTCCCTCAGCCCCTCCTTTCTGTAATGTATTCATGATGTTTCTGGGGGTGGGCTTGATCTAGAGGAGGGGAATTTCAAAAGTTTTTATAAGACCTTGCACACCATTATTCTGGGTCTTTCCTCTCTCCTGCACGTGAGGGGAATACCCTGTTGCAACAGTTCAATAAAGGCCAAGCCTACAGGCTGCTGTTTTGCTCCAAGTTATCCTGGTTGGTGTCTTTGTTTTGTCCAAGGGAGCCCTCGGATTTTTCCTGTAACACCCTGATTCTCTTATGACAGCCTCAGGCAGCGAAATGGGACAGCTCAGTCTGGCCTCCCGTGCACTGAGCCGAGCCAAGAGGGCCAGGCCAGAGTGCAAGTCTGGTCTCATGCTGGAACCAGCCTACACCTCCACAGACTCCCATGCGGGCACGGCGCATGTCCCGGGGTGCCACACTGCATATGAAATGGCACCCTCAACTGTCCCCTTCGAGGGAGAACTTCAGCAGTTGCCACTTGTCCCCCAGTGCGGAGAACCAGGTGGCCATGCATGCTGCTCTTAAAGGCCAAAGCGAAAGCCCATCTGGGATCTCTGGGGCAGCAGTGGCAAGAGAATGGTTTGTGAAGGGGGTGGGGGTGCTGCGGTCTGCTTACAGCTGTCCAGAGGAAGTATCTTGTTCCTCCATTTCCACAAGACCGGCTGAAATTGTCCAGCTGTTTGAAAAAATCTAGGCAGCAGGTCCGAGGAGGGCCAGGGGTTGTGGTTGTGTGTCTGCATATGTGTGAGAGAAAACAAGGACACTAACGAGAGAAATCCTGCCCAGCTGGTGGCATCAGGGTCCAAGAACAAGGGCTTAATGCAGTGGAACGCCCCTCCTCCTGGCGTGAACTGCAGCCGGAAAGGCAGGCAAGAGGTGCTGCCTTCCGAGCCAAGCACTCCGCTTGCCAGAGGGAGCGATGCCCAAAGAAGGGAATATCTGAGCTGTGGAGCATCGCTCTCCAGGACGCTCCTGAGCCGCTGCCCTGGGTGCCAGCATCACTTCTGTGCCAAGCCAGCCAAGACGTCCCAGGAGAGCTAAACCCTAAGCTCACCTTGGCCTCTCTTAAGCTCTGACAGCCATCATCAGCAGGCTCCACAAATCCATGGCGCGAGAGGTCTGGGACTGGCGCCATCAGAACTCGAGTCACGCCTGCCGTGGAAGCAAGTGAGGGGGCACCCAAGGAAAGGGTCCATCTGCAGGAGGCATCAGCGGGGCAGAGACTAGGGCTGTGCACATTTAAAGCACATGCCTTCCCCTCCAAAGAATTCTGGGAACTGTAGTGTACCCTTCACGGAGCTACGAATCCCAGCAACCCTGAACAAACTGTGTCTCTCGGGTGCTTTGGGGGTCATGTGCTTTAAAGTTACTTTAAATGCAGGATGTATGCAGCCTAGCTTTCTGATGCACAAACAATACCTCTAAATTAAGGTTACCAGATTTTTTTCAAAGAATCCAGGGAACTTTTTTTAAAAAAAAGAGAAAAAAAATATTTACTCCATTTTCTCCTTCCTCTTTCTCTTCCTTTTCCTCTCCTCCTCCTCCCTGCGCCGGCTCTGGGTTTTTACTGGCCCCGGAGCGCCGCTGGGCAGTCAGCCGGTTGGCCGGGCGCTCTGGCTCTCGGCTTGATTTGGGTCGCGGGGTGTGTGTGTCAGCAGTTCCCTCAGTTGATGCGCTGGGTGTCCCCAGTTCCCCCTCGGTGGTGGCAGTGGCAGCGGCAGTCTCAGCAGCCTGGAGCCAGCCTGGTAGCGCAGTTGGCTCTGGCTGGCTTCAGGAGCTGTTTGCTGCCGTGGTGACCGCCATTTTGCCTCACCGAAAATCCCCATATGATGTGTCTTATGCCTTTGAAACAATCACACAACATTCATTGCCTACTAATAAATCTACAACATTTAAAATATAAATCCGGGGACATTAAATGAAATCCGGGGACATTCTGGGGATGGATTTTGTCTGAGGACAGATTTGTAAATCCGGGGACTGTCCCAGGAAAACGGGGATGTCTGGTAACCATACTCTAAATTAATCTTCAGTACAGCTCATAAACAAAGTGTCAAAGGATAATTAACACGGGATTTCTTTTTAGTGCTCATCTTCATGGGTAGTATTTTGGTCATTGTAGCACAGCCCTGTGAGGCTGGCCAATTTTATCATTCCCCTTTGGGCAGATGAAGGAGTGAGGAGGAGAGAAAGTAGGTTAGGCCTAAGGTGGAGCTGGGGATACAGTGGTGCCCCGCAAGACGAACGCCTCGCAAGACGGAAAACCCGCTAGACGAAAGGGTTTTCCGTTTTGGAGGCGCTTCGCAAAACAAATTTCCCTATGGGCTTGCTTCGCAAGGCGAAATGTCTTGCGAGTTCCTGCGGGTTTCCCCCTCCCCCCCTTTTCCTAAGCTGCTAAGCCGCTTATCAGCTGATCCGCTGATAAGCGGCTAAACCGCTAATAGCGCTAATCCGCTAAACTGTCAATGGGCTTGCTTCGCAAGACGAAAAAACCGCTAGACGAAGAGACTCACAGAACGGATTAATTTCGTCTTGCGAGGCACCACTGTACTTGCGCTATGCTGCAGTTGCAGGGTATAGCAGGGGGTTTGTAAGCAGCTGTTGGAAAGTCTGCCCTGGAAGGCACAGAAAGTTGTTGGGGTGGTGGGAGAGAGGAGGACATAAAAGAGAGCTTACAGTGGCTCCTTCAGCCTTGGCGTGAACCTGGTTTTGCAACTGAAGTGACAAATGTGCATCTCGGAGCATTGAACGCTGACTCGCCCATCAGTCATGCTCCCTTTGTCAATCCTTCAAGCAGATTGCCCCTTCTATTTTATTTCAACATCAAAAGCAACAAGAGGAGGAATGTAGCAACAACAAAAGCCAAAAGCAATTCTTCTGGGAATTGGGGCTTGAGGGTGGGAGAGGGGTTTTGTGATGATTGGTATTAGCCAATTGGGAGGCTGCCTAGCTGGCTTTGCTGTAATAATGTTGTTCAGAGCTCAACCTCCAGGAAGGGAATTACACTTGGACCGAACAAAATCCAGGAGCTTCTAAGTTTGCTCTTGCAAAAATGTCATGTCTGCCTTTGATCTTCTTTCCTGACTCCTTTCCAGAACACGTTTTGACAAGGCCAAGAATTGGAATCCAAACTTTTTTCCTTATGTTTATATATCTCTCTCTTTCCCCACAGAGACTTCTTGTTGCCTTGCTGCCTCCCTGGTAGCTTACTCACATTGCAGACCCCAATACACGACCAGCCCAGCTCCAACTCCCATCAGCACCAACCAGAATGGGCTATGGCCAGGGACGAGGAGAGCTGCACACATCACCTGGAGAACGCCAAGCTGGCTCAGGCCGATCTAAATGAAGGGGGCACCACTGTTCCAGAGATCACAATGCAGGCCCAGGCAAACTTTGGCTCCCCAGACCGGACTAAACTACAATTCCCATCATCCCTGACCATTGGCTATGCTTGCTGCTGCCGATAGGAATTGTAGTTCCGCAACATCTGGAGGGCCACAGCTTCCCCACACTTGGCATAAAGGATGGATGCTCTTTTTGTCAGATGCAGCCCTGGTCTTCCTGGATCTGGGTGTGGGAAGTGGACGTCTCATTACAGGCTGTTTTAACACACGGCTGTGTTCTTGGAATACAGTGGAGTCTGTGTTTAATTTTTAGAAGTGCCTAGGCAAAGGACGGGATGTGGGTGGTGCTGTGGGTTAAACCTCAGAGCCTAGGACTTGCCGATCAGAAGGTTGCGGTTCAAATCCCTGCAACGGGGTGAGCTCCCGTTGCTCGGTCCCTGCTCCTGCCAACCTAGCAGTTCGAAAGCACGAAGTGCAAGTAGATAAATAGGTACCACTCCGGTGGGAAGGTAAACAGTGTTTCTGTGCACTGCTCTGGTTTCGCCAGAAGCGGCTTAGTCATGCTGGCCACATGACCCGGAAGCTGTACGCCGGCTCCCTTGGCCAATAAAGCGAGATGAGCGCTGCAACCCCAGAGTTCCTAGGTTCCTAAGGCCCCAAGGTTACTGTTCTGGTAAGTCCTGGGGTGCTTCTGCATCCTGGCAAATTTCAGACTGCACAATTAAAGTTGTTTTCAAGGTCTTGTGCAACAAACCTGCTTCCCCCACAGACTTCACTTTTCATGATAAGGAAAGTGCTGGAGAGTGTGGGAAAACACTTGCTTTGACCCTTTAATTTCCCTGCAAACAAATCGGGGTGAATGCTCAGTGAACAAGTTGTCTGGAAGTATGCTCAAGCTGGTACTGAATGGGCATTGGCTTTGGCTCCTGCTCTGTGACCTGCTTTTGAGTGTATTATGCTTTACTACTATTTTTGGGAAACTGGAGAGAGAAAACACCAACAAATCCACTTTACTGCTTGCTCACCATATTTCTGATCTTTAGTAAATGGTCCCCACAATGGCAAAGTGGTGTCCAAATCAAAGTAAGTCCTGGCACCACTAAACCAGGCTAAATTGGCACCTGAACTTTCATCTCAAATATGCTTTTAATAAAAGGGTTGTGGAATATTTTTTGCCAGGGAGCAGAGCAGAGCCCATTCATCTTGACCTCAGATACCCTGATAAAACAACCAAGCATTCTGCAGTGGAGTTTATGGTTTGTGGGCTCTGTTTCTGAGCTGCTTGCTAAATCTACCCATTGTTACAGGAGTTCTTTTTTTTTAAGGTATAGAAATTACTTTCCCCCCTGTTTTAAGTCAGATGATGATGATCCACAACTTCAAACACTGTTCTAGAATGGCTTGTTACAGCACTCTTGATGGAAGATGAGGCACTCTTTCTCTTTGATTTTATAGAATTTTCAATCAATGCTTTCTCTATTGTCATGCAGAAAGATGTCTGGAACTGGAACATGCACAGGGTCTACCCAAAGCCTGTTCGAGTGCTTCCCCATCTAGAAGCCTGAAATGTCCCATGCCCATCTTGTCCAGGACATCCTAGTTACCAAATACCAACACACACAATCCTAAAAGGAGGACATCTTCATACGGAAACATTTTTTTAAAAGTGGAAAATGCTGTTTCCTTCCCAACAAAGGTCCTTTGTCCTTCACAGAACTTGCAAAGCAACACATACTGGACAGAAAGTCAGGGTTGTGGGAGTTTCATATTTTCATACATTTTGAATTAGAATGGGACTGAAGTGGGTGGGAGAGAGGAATTCCTATGTGGGTCCTGAATGTGTATCTTATGGAAGCTTGTAAAATACTGTGAAGCTGCCTTATGTCTCTTAGAGTCAGCATATAGATTACTCTAACCCTGGACTGGCAGTGGTAAGGAATCTCTGGCCCTCTGCATGTTGTTGGACTACAACTCCTATCAGCCCCAGCCAGCCTGGCCCAATGGTCAGGGATGATGGAAATTGGGAGTCCAGCAGCTTTTGGAGGGCCACCGCTGATTTAGGACACCTAGTTTGGGAGACAACCCCTTGGAAATTCTCCTGTACACACTCAATGTATGGTCAATTAACTGGCTTGCACAGGAGAAATCCCTGGTGTCCCTGTTGGTGTCTAGGGCTGAGATACTGTTTGCCTTAAACACACTCGCAATCTGCAGGCGCCAGCGGGGCTTGGGCTGATTTGAACGACAACTTTGGCAGCTGTTGCTGAACTCTGCAAGATAGGCGTCTGAATCACTGCAGAGCTGCCACAATAACCCGTTGAGCAATCTGCATGGCTGCTGTTAAGCTCACACCCTTCCTGGAAAACCCTTAGCCTAAGGCAAGGGGGGGGAAGAACCTTCCTTTGCCTACAATGCAAAGTGAGGCAGCGCTTTGCAGGAGAGTGAGGGAGGTTCTCCCCTCCAGCAGGCCTTTGCTCATGAAACGCCAAGGCTCCCTTGAAAGAAGCAAGCGCCTACAGGGTGCATTTTCTACCACTGGGTAGGATTGTCAACTGACCATAAATTTTCTTTTTTAAAAATATCAGTCTGGCATGCTCCCGTGTCCTTAACAGCAGTCAGTCAGCAGGATAAGTATTTTTTTTGCATGGAGAGAATGATCAGGTGCTGCTACACTCAGAAAAATTAATTATCCTCCTACCAAATAAAGAGATGAGGAGGTTGTGATCCTCCCAGCCTTTCTCAACCTTGGGTCCCCAGATGTTTTTGGCCTACAGTTCCCATCATCCCTGACCACTGGTCATGTGACCTAGGGATCATGGGAGTTGTAGTTCAACATCATCTAGGGACCCACAGGTTGAGAAAGGCTGCAGGTTTTTGGACTGCACCTCCTATCATCCATGACCATCAGCCATGTTTGCTGGTTCTGATGAGGATTTGACTTAACATCTGAAAGGTGTAGATTCCACATCCTTTTGTGAACTGTGGGAATGTACAGAAACAGTTTGCAGGTTACAAAGTGGCTTTCAGCGCGCTGTAAACCTCTCTCACGTGTGAATATTATTGGCAACTGCAAGCATTGGGGGCAGAGCTGGTGCTCATGGACTGAGCAAGTGAGCAGCTTCCACTGCCCCCTCCCAAAAAACCTCCTGCCGCATTCAACTTGCTGCAAGCTGGTTCCACCTAGCTGGCAGACAACAAGCAGCAAAGCTTCCTCAGCTCTCTGGCACAGAGGAAGTCAAAAAAGCCACAGCAGGGCAGATGGTGGGAGGGGTCTCTGACAGTACAGAGAGAGGGAGGGAAGAAATTGGTCAGAGGCAACATTTCCCAAACCACAGCTGCCTGCCCCACCTGCTCAATGCATAATCACGGGGGGGGGGGGGGCAGGAGTCTTGGTTCCTTGGGCAGGCAGATCAAAACACCAGGGACATTTGTCGTGGCAGAAATAAGAAGGTGAAGGTCCTGGGTCCAGCTTGGCTGTGTGGCAGCACTCCTCTTCGTTTAACCAGATATGTTGTTGTTGTTTAGTCGTTTTGTGACCCCCTGGACCAGTGCACGCCAGTCCCTCCTGTCTTCCACTGCCTCCCGCAGTTTGGTCAGACTCATGTTTGTAGCTTCGAGAACACTGTCCCACCATTTCGTCCTCTGTCGTCCCCTTCTCCTTGTGCCCTCCATCTTTCCCAACATCAGGGTCTTTTCCAGGGAGTCTTCTCTTCTCATGAGGCGGCCAAAGTATTGGCGCCTCAGCTTCAGGGTCTGTCCTTCCAGTGAGCACTCAGGGCTGATTTCCTTCAGAATGGATATACTTAGCATGAATTTCCCCTGGTAGTTGACTACTGCCTTTTGTTTTTGTTTTATAAGGCAACAGGGATTAATGTTACGAAATAAACCCATTTTTGGGGGAGGTACAGAGTGCCCTCCTCACACCAGTAAGCAAATTAAAATTGGCCTGACTCACTTAGGAGGAACGGGGGGTGGGCAGGGGGTGGGAATGGTAGGGGTGACCTGCAGTCCTTCACCTAAGTAAAGGTAAAGGGACCCCTGACCATTAGGTCCAGTCGTGGCCAACTCTGGGGTTGCGGCACTCATCTTGCTTTACTGGTCGAGGGAGCCGGCGTACAGCTTCCGGGTCACGTGGCCCGACCTAGAATCATAGAATCATAGAGTTGGAAGAGACCACAATGGCCATCGAGTCCAACCCCCTGCCAAGCAGGAAACACCATCAGAGCACTCCTGACATATGGTTGTCAAGCCTCTGCTTAAAGACCTCCAAAGAAGGAGACTCCACCACACTCCTTGGCAGCAAATTCCACTGTCGAACAGCTCTTACTGTCAGGAAGTTCTTCCTAATGTTTAGGTGGAATCTTTTTTCTCGTAGTTTGGATCCATTGCTCCGTGTCCGCTTCTCTGGAGCAGCAGAAAACAACCTTTCTCCCTCCTCTATGTGACATCCTTTTATATATTTGAACATGGCTATCATATCACCCCTTAGCCTCCTCTTCTCCAGGCTAAACATGCCCAGCTCCCTTAGCCGTTCCTCATAAGGCATTGTTTTTAGGCCTTTGACCATTTTGGTTGCCCTCCTCTGGACACGTTCCAGTTTGTCACTGTCCTTCTTGAACTGTGGTGCCCAGAACTGGACACAGTACTCCAGGTGAGGTCTGACCAGAGCAGAATACAGTGGCACTATTACTTCCCCTGATCTAGATGCTATACTCCTATTGATGCAGCCCAGAATTGCATTGGCTTTTTAGCTGCCGCATCACACTGTTGGCTCATGTCAAGTTTGTGGTCAACCAAGACTCCTAGATCCTTTTCACATGTACTGCTCTCAAGCCAGGTGTCACCCATCTTGTATTTGTGCCTTCTGATCGGCAAACCCTAGGCTCTGTGGTTTAACCCACAGTGCCACCCGTGTCCCTCTAGTGTCCAGGTAGAAATCATCAAAATGTCTGGGGAAATCCAGACATACGGCAATCCATGTCAGCCGTGTCATTTTTGCCAGCTTTCCTTTAAAACAGCTCCACAACTAAGAAAGCTCAACAACTTTGGCCCAAAAGGGCAGGGGGATCTCAACAACTTTTATGGCCACCCTAAGCGTTGCTTCCTCTGATGCCAGGAGGGGAACACCGGAGGCACCTGTTTCATACCAGGTCAAAAATCCGTGCTCTGGGCCACTGCCCTGCTGGCACACACACACACCCTGCTCCGCCCCTGCGCTGACTGGTAGCAGCTTGGCAGGGTCCACTCCCTGTCCTACCTGGAGGTGCCACTGGGGATTGAACCTGGGACCTTCTGCACGCAAGGCAGACGCTCTACCCCTGAGCTGTGGCCCTTCCCCTGGAATTTGCTGCTGAGCTCTTTGCTGCATGCTTGGTGGCAAGCCAGGAAACAGCAGGGTGCAAAGATGTGAAACCTGCCAGCTCATAGCTAGGCACACTGAAGTTTCCCCTGCACGGTAGAGGCCTCCGTGCTATGCACAGGTAGAGCTGCTGGCCATAATGAACCACAGGCAGCTGCAGCCTCAGCACCTCCACCACCAGCCTGCTTATTAAACTGTCAGCTACTGAGTTCCCACAGTGGTGTGAGCTCAGATCACAGCCATACTGTGCCTCTTTCCGCTGTAGCAGAATGAGATTGTTTAAAAATAGGTTTAGTGAGTACATCAAACCATATATTCGCACATGAAACCAGAATAGACAGAGCTTAACTCCCAGGGCTTTGGCAAAGTGCTTGAGATTGGCTAACTTGCAAATGAGTGGCCAGGAGCCTTAGCATTCATGTTCTGGGTAGCTGGGCAATCCTCCGCAGCCACCAGTGTTTTGAGAAGGTGAAGCCACGTGGAAGGAGACAGTTTGCTCTGGAAGGAGCACATGCAAGGCGAGGATGAACTAAGTGCTACATCCCAAGGGTTAGAAAACTGGGAGCAGAGTTTGAGGGATTGGACATCTTCTGCAGAAGCATCTCCTGCTTATGTCCTTGCATGTATATGTAAAAAGAAAGCAAATACATTACAGCAGTTCACTAAGTCCTGCACTGTTGGGGGGGGGGGTTACTTATCATATAGGGGTTGCCTCCCAGATGTTAGGACTCCCAATTGTCTCTGACTACTGGTTCTACTGTCAAGGGCTGATGGGACTCCAACAACATCTGGAGGGGGCCCCTGACTTGGAGGGAATGTAATTGGGGTTGCAAGCAAGCAGCGCTGAACTCTGTGCCAAGATAATCAAGTTATAGACCCCCTCCCCATCTAAATTATACAAATATGCAAGTTTTCTTACCTTGCATAATTTTCATTTTGCAACTCAGGGAAAAGTAATGACATAATAAGCAGTGAAGCCCCCACCCACTCAATTCAACTATGCGAAGGCTTCTGAGATTTCAGCAACCTTTGCCCACATATTAAGCGTTATCTTTGCAATCAAAGACGATAGAAAGTTGCTTCCCCTCTCGTCAAAATGGAAAACCACCAAACTCGCTGCCAAACACTACATTCCACATTATTTCCCCCACTTCCACAGAAATGCAGCATATACACAACCCTACTATTAGGGGGATGCATATATGGTGAATGAGCAGCGCTCCACCCCACTCTAGAGAGCCAGCATGGAATGTTGGTTGGTTGTAGGCTTTGCTTACAATTACAGCTGAGCAAGGGCGCTTCTGGACTGAATCCCACCCAAAAATAGAGACAACCACACACCAGTAAATTCTTATTGGGCAGTCACAGTGGGTTGGGAAGTTTTGCACAACAACCCCACTTCCTCAAACGACTGGCCTTTTTGCATTAAGGGAGGTAATGGGAAAGTGCACTGGAAAGTGTGGGGCAGCACTTGCTTTGATGCACCATTTAACTTCCCCAGAAACCAATTGGGACAAATGCTTAAAAATAAAAAATCAGGCCACCTGGAAGCACCCTAAGAATAGAGCGACGAGCTAGTCACGCTTATTGTCAGGAAGAGAAAATGCACTGGCTTTTAAACAAAAAGGACCAATTGTTATTTTTTTCCCCTGTAGTCCTTTTCACTAGCAGGCACAGGTTTCTCTGTACCAAATATGACTCTTCTCCCTCCCTCCCCCCCCCAAAAAAAATTCCACACTCATTTCCATTCTACTTCATACCCTCAGCCTCCCTGAGTGTTTCTGCCAAGCTGGCCTGCATCCTTGAACTCTGCCTCTTGGATGCCTAGATGGAGAGTTGGCTACACAAGTGTTGGTAGAAAGCAGCCTCCCATACAAAGGTTAAAAATGGGTTTATTTCTCCACCCACCTTTGCCTATTGTCCCACCCACCACTTACAGGTAGCCCCTGGATAGTTGCACAGCTGGGATTGTGGCCCTCAGTCTGATTCCCCCCCCCCACCTGCCATGCAAGCTCAGTTAAGCAGAAACAACACTGCTGAGCCCTATCCTTGAAGTGTCCTTGCATTAAGGGAATAGCCCTACAGGCTGCCCATATCTGTCAACTTTCCGATTTGAAAATAAGGGATCAGCTGCCTCACCTGTCTCAGGGACAGTCTATGGGATATCTAACAATCTGGGATAGCAGCGGGAAGCAGTGGGAAATGGCGCTGGAATAAGGGAATTTCCCGCAAAAGAAGGGGAAGGTTGACAGCTATGAGGCTGCCATAATGCTCAAGCTAAACATGGGAGACCCATGCTTCTCTCTTTGATGCTTAAATGTGTTTCAATGCTATTCCATTTGCCTCCATGGAGCTTGAGGAGCAGCATACATTATTATTTCTTGTACCCTTTTCAGTTTCTGCCTAGCTGTTTATTTTGCTCAATAAGTACTGAATTTTGATCAGTTGGCCTGGAGAAGCAGGGTGGGGAACAAAAAGCAAGAATGAAAAGGGCAAAAAGGACGTTTACTGAAGAAATAGTGGAGTAGAAGGTGCACTAAGGCCCATTTTGATTGTGGCAAATACTGATCACAATCTGAAAATGTTAACCAAGCTAAACTTTGAACACAAAACTTTAGCTGAGCGCTATTGCTCAGTTCTGGAGAAATGCAAGGCAGATTTTGAACCACAACTACCTTCTGGTCTAGGTGGGATAGGTTTGAGAAATATTTGCTGCATTCTAAGCTAATGATTTTCAAAGTATTCCTAGTAACCCAGGAGTTTCATCTTCATCTTAGCAAGGGACTCTCCTAGGGGGAGGTTGCCCACCAGACCTCTGGGACTGTGCAGCCATTAAGCACCTTAGAGCAGCCTTGCTGGCTCCGCTCCAAGGCCCATCTAGCATCTTGTTTGCACAGCGGCTAAGCAGATGCCCAAAAGAAGCCTGTGAACAGGACCTGAGCCCAAGAGCATTCTCCCCCTTCAGAGTTTCTAGCAACCAGTGTGCAAAAGCATC
The DNA here is from genome assembly GCF_964252035.2 of Podarcis erhardii. Classification (NCBI taxonomy): domain Eukaryota; kingdom Metazoa; phylum Chordata; class Lepidosauria; order Squamata; family Lacertidae; genus Podarcis; species Podarcis erhardii. The sequence continues at coordinate 2,534,384 of NC_138515.1, forward strand.
TTGCCTCCAACCGTTGAGCCGCTGTGGCCAGCAGCCATTGATAGGATTCCACAAACTCATGGGCGAGAAGGTTCCATAGTTTAACTATGTGCTGTGAGAAGGACTTCAGCTTCACTGGATGCCCAGGAGTCCTGGTGTTATGAGGGGGTGGGGGGTGGGGGCAACCCTTGTGCACAAAGTTCAGAATCCTTTGCTAGATAAAGCCATGGGCAGCTATTAGGGAGAGAGATACAGATGTTTCCCCTGAATTAACCATTAATTCAGATTCCCAGCTTTAGGTTTAGAAAAGTTTCCAGCCTTTGTAGAACTGTACAAACGAGGTCTCGCTTGTTCTGTGAGAAACTAGTCAGGGACCACCGCCTTTCTGTTATGTATGTTTGTTTGACCAGAGGGCAGAGGCCCAGGTGTGCAGGAGTCCATTATCAGGACAGCATGGACAGGATCTCCACGTGTCTTCTACTTCCGAACACACTGGCTCCAAGTGGAAATCAACGCAGCCCAACAAACGAACAGCTGAGTCCGCCTTTGCAAAGGGACCAAGTCAACAGAATTGACCAGGACAACCAAAAGCCATTTGAAGCAGAACTTTTATTCCCTTCCCTCCTCAAAAGAAAGGAGACCGGCAGTTGTGCACAACAACAATAACAACAACAAATGACGACTTAAGACTTGGAAGGATTAAAACAAGATTTTTGGTTATAAACTGGCAAAGCAAGGAGAGGCACAACAGCAGCTCCCGCCACTTATCTGTGTATCAATGGAGCTTCCATCTCAAGCCAAAGAAGGGAAAGTGAAAATCTAGAGAGAAAAGGGACAGGCCGCCTGCAGTTCCATCGGGTGCAGTGGTTTTTGCTTTGTTTCGTTCTCTCAAGCAGTGGATGGCACCGATACAGGTATGTGGTACCAGGTGCCTGTTTTTGAGGCAGGAAAGACGCCTTCCTGGCAAACTCAGGGAGGGAGGCACAAAATTCAGTCCATGGGCACGAAGCCAGTGCTTTGGCAAGAAAAGCAAAATCAATCCTGCCCCTCAACACTCCTCCCCTCCAAAAAAGGGTGGGGAAGGGGGCAAATCACTGACAAAACTGGTTGAAAAGAGTTAGTGCTGCATGTAAACAGATCCACAGGAATCCGCCCCCCCCATCCCAAGGGCGACTTGCTCCCTTTCCCCACCACACCGGCACAAAGCCTGCCAAGGGAGTTTAAGAGGCAGCGTCTCAGGTGGGCGAGTCGGGGTAGTGGCATTACAAAGAGGGCTCAAGAGGGGCAGTGTTATAATCAGGGGGGTGGGGGGAGGATTAAGGCACGGAGACATGGAAGGGGCTGCCGGGGATGTGCTCCTCCCCCCACTTCACCACCAGCACATAATCCCCTCTGTCCTTGAGCAGGTAGGTGACGTTGTAGAGCCGGTTGCCCAGGTGCTTCACCACAATCTCCTCGCAGGGGGTCTTGGGGCCATGTACCCCCACCAGCAGCATGTTGTTCCCTGTGGACAGAGCAAGGGGCGGGAGTGGGGGTCCAGTCAAAAGTGAGGCATGCTGTAATATTTAGGTTGGGAAGAGCTAATCCTGTTGAAAGACCTAATATTTAAGTATACAAGAGAGACAAAAAGGTGTTTCGCTCCAAATGTCTCACTAACTCAATTATCCCTCCCCACTCTTCTCTCCTTCCATTTCTAGACCAGCCTTCCCCAATCTTGAGCCCTGCAGGTGATTTACTGCTGACTGGGGCTGATGAGATTGTTGTCAAAAGCAGCTGGAGGGCACCAGTATTGGGGGAAACTGGTCCAAACATGCAAGTAAACAAACAGCTTACTTTTTTTGTTTCTTTGTTCTCCTTCAGACCCTCTTATAAACTCTCCAGTCCCCATCCTTCCCCCCACCCCCTGCACAGGTTGCCAATTAATGCCCTCACTAGATTGCCAATTAATGCCCTTCCCGTCCCCACCTGCCAATAAATGTTCTACACTCACCTGCTTTGCTGCAATCAACAGTGAAAGAGTTCTTCTGCCCCACAAAGCCCTTGTTGAGGCCCAGGCCCTTGGCAACCACCTTGCTGGCATCAGAGGCAAACTTGGGGGCTGCTCCATCATGTTTGGCCACTCCATCCATGAAGACCGAGGAAGTCTCATGGAGGCTGTGGCTGGGGACGAGACGGGTCCCTGCCAAGGAAAAGGAAGGACGATTACACAGGTGCAAGGAGTGTAAGGCTGTATCTGGGCAACACCCTCTTTGCCTCCCCTTCCCCAAATTACCATCAAAATTGGCCTTCATCATCTTGGTGCCCTCCAGATGCCGTTGCACTCCAACTCCCATCAGCCTCTGCCAACATGGCCAGTTGGCAGGGTTGATGGGAGTTGTCACCCAGCTTCTGGAGGGCAATTGGGGTTGGCCGATCTATGTTAAGGTTGCAGTCTCTGCTACAACAGGAAGGTTACAATGCTACTCGTGTGTCCTCAGATATGGTCCATAGTCTGGAGTGACGGCAAAGCCCTTAAAAAGCGGGGCATCTTCTTGCCTAAGCCAAGCTTCTCTCTGCCCCCCAGCCCAGGCTCTTACCTGTGATTTTGGCCTTGAAGGGGCTGCCAGCAATGTGGTATGGGCCACCATATTTAATGGAGATGAGGTAGCTGCCAGGTGCCATGGGTGTGTAGATGACCTTGTAGCCCTCTGGGCACTCTTGGCAGTCCATCTTCACCTTAGAGGGACCATCAATGGTGACGGCCAGTGCCCCAGGCCCAGCATTTGTGGTGTTGACTATGAACTCAGCAGGGCTTCCTGCAGGGGAGAAGAGCAAGAGGCGGCAGCTTCTCTTCAAGGCTCTGGACAGCCTCTCATCCCTTCCCCCTCCCTTCCTCTAGGCTCTCTTATTACCTGTCATGCCACCTTCTAAGCCAGGGCCGTAGGCAGACACCATCCCTGGGTCCCCAGCTTGGCCCAGCTCCCCAACACGGATCTTGAAGGGACTGCCAGGAATGTGGCTACCGTTGAACTTGACGTCAACAGAGTAGATGCCATTCTCACGGGGGATGAAACGCACAGCGTATTTGTCTGTGGGAAAGGTGAGAGGAGGAAGAACAGGCAGGTGTAAGCGGCCTGCCAGCAGTTGTCATTGGCTCCGTGAGAAATCGTGTGTGTGCGCGCGCCCATGCATGTACCACAAAACAGATCCCAGAAGGGAAGCCCAAGGAAATGGACATTTAGTGGAGATGACTCCTATATAGTAAAATATATCCTGCAAATTCAGCCAGCATGAATGACACAGGCTAATGGTAGCTCAGTAAACCTGGAGCCTTCCAGATGTTGTTGGACTACCTCTCCCATCATCCCTCATCATCGGCCTGCTAGCTGGGGCTGACTTAACTGCTTAAGATCAAGAGCTAAAAGCCAGACAGAGACCTGCTGGGGTAAGCTCTGGTTTTAAAAAAGCACAGTTGAAGTGGAACTTGGTTTAGAGCAAAAGGCATTTGCCAGTGGGCATGCCAAAACCAAAATGAGCTTGGCTGGGAGAAGCAAAGGAGAAGTGGCTATGGAGAGCATTTCCACTCCCCTCACCTGCCCTTTTCTCTAGAAGAGAATATTCCCAAGGCCAAGCTCCTCACATGTAGCCTGTAGTTCTGTGTCTGCTTCCTTCTCTAGTAAAAATAAGCACATGGGTCCTGATCCAGATAGGGGTACGATACACACGAGTGTGACGGTTACTAATAGTTTTTAAAGCTCCCAAAGGTACCCTGTTTCTTACTCTAAACACACATCTGCAGCTACAGGTTACATAACAAAGCGCAATTTTGCAGTTTATACCGCCTTGCTTTTATTTGCAAATGAAACACCTTGGATATTTCAGCCCTTGCCAGTCTTACTTTGTATGCTGTTACAGCAGAGCTTTCCAAACATTTCATGTTGGTACACACTTTTTAGACATGCATCATTTCACGACACAGGAATTCAGTTTTACTAGCAAACCAGAGATTAAACTAACCCCTTTCCACCCTGGAAGGAGTGCAGGGAGAGTTCATGCAACACACAGCTTGGAAAGCTCTGCTCTACAGAAACAGCCCCGATCTGCCCCTGAATACTACTGAGCACCCTAAATAGGTGCAGATTTGGGGAACTGAATATTATGGACCCCCCCTTCACAATTTCATAGATGAGCTGCACATCTATCTATCTTGAACCACAATAGAGCTTGGCCTAATTTTTGCAACTTATTGTAAAGTCTGCAGCCTTGCCTCAAAGTGTGGAGTCACACCAGGCAGGAGATTGTGGGCTGGCATGATGGCTCACAAGCCAGGTGGCAGGAAGCTGCCCATGGGCATTCACATGCTATCACCACCACCACCAACACAGCAGATGCCACTACAGGAAACCAGCTGTGCAGACTCAGCAGCATTTTGACACAGCAGCCTGCAAAGAGGTCGCAGCAACAGGGTTGCAACCTCCTAAGTAAAGTAACTTGGCAAAATGGGCACTCTAGGCGGGTGGCTCGTGAGCAGCAATTGCCAACCCTACAGCTTGAGTCGAGACAGTGTAGGAGAGAAGGGGTCTTGCTTTTTTCTGTCCTGCACAGCATAAGACACACCCTGCCCACTTCCACTCACAATTCCATGAAGAGAACCGTGCTGGGAGAGTCCTCAAGCCAGCAGGAAGCAATTGGGCGCTTAAAATTTGTCTTTTTGTTGGCCTTGGGCATGTTTCTGCCCCTCCCATTTCCTCTTCTGCATTGCCAACTGAATCAGCAACTGGGAACTGGGATCAACCCCCACCTCCAGACAGCCTTTTTTTTGTTACCACACCTATTCTTAGTTGTACGGCGTAGTAGTCAAGTAAGTTGTACTCGGAGTATGCCTACTGAAATCAAGGAACCTAATGGAGTGATAAGTCACTTTGAATCACCAATTATTAGTTACTGTTTTTACAAAAGCAACTCAAAGTGGCTTATCACATCAATCACATAACATTCACACAAAAATCAGCATAAAACAAAACAGAAAAATCTAAAACACATCCAGTCCCAGAAGCAACCGCTGAGATTTTTATGCAATGCATGGGTTGCTGTTACAGAATGGAAGCTGAATACTTGGGGGGCAGAGGTTCCACATTTTTATATGGACCTGACAAATGCTATCTGGGAACTCCAGCTACAACAGAACTCCAGTGCCCATGCCTTGACAACTGCAGAATATGCTACGGGGATGGGTCATTCTGCTACAAACTACTTGGAGGTTTGCTCAATCTTGCTCAAGGTGCTGACTTATAAAGTCTTGCTTGGTTTTAGACCAGCATCTATCTCTGGGAGCATCTTCCATCAGAGGGAAAACAAGATCTGCCAGGGGCTCTTGTGGAGTTCAGCCTTTGCCATGGAAAAGGCTTTTATTTTTATATTTTTTAAAAAGCTAAACAAAGATCCTGAGTGTTCTTTCAGGCCATGACCCAAGCCACCACTGCCGTTTCTCTTTCACCTTGAGTTTTTGTAGCAGTTGCTTTTAAAACTGGATGTGAATGACCATCTTCCAACACAATTAAATAATGACTCTGCCTCCGACTGCAAAGTATCTATTTTATTTATATATTAGACTTCTATACCACCACCACCCTCATTATCAAAAGATCTCAGGGAGGTTCACAATGTCTAAGCAGATCATTCTTTAACAAACCCATTGGATCTGCTTGGACCTTAGATCACCTCAATGGGAAAGAGGCCAACCGCACACAGAAAAATCTCAAGCCCAAGGAACCTGTTGTGGGCCTCAATTATTTTGGAATTACAATCCAAACTTGCTGGAGCTGATGGGAAATGGCGGTCCAACACCACTTGGAGGGGCCACAAGTTTCCCACACCTGCTCTACACCATCAGATGCCTGCCCTCCCCCATTACAGTTGCTAGGAGTTCATTTTAGAAAAGAATGATAGAACTGTAGATTTGGAAGGGATCCCAAGGGTGACCTAGTCTCGTCCAACCCCCTGCAATGCAGGAATCTTGACCAAAGCATCCCTGGCAGGCGGCTACCCAACCTCTGCTTAAAAATCTCCAAGGAAGGACAATCCACCACTTCCCGAGGGAGTCCATTTCACTGTCAAAAGAGAAACAGACCCAACAGCTCAACCTTTTGGAGGGAAGGGGGTGGGCCATCCACTGTACAGCAAGCCTGACCCTGCTCTGCCAGGCCCTCCTTACCTTCATCAATTTCTGTGACATGGCACTCTTCTAGGGCCCCCGAGGGGCTGTGCACCTTGGCATCAATCACACCTTTGGCCCCGTTCAAGCTGACGGCAAACGAGGCTGGCTGGTTCACCTTTAACCCTGACTCCTGGAAGCACACAGCACATTAGGCAGCAGAAAGGGCAGAGCGGGCAATGGCATCAAGCTTCGGCTACCACAAACCCCACCCCTCCCCTCGCTCTCCCCACCCCCTTGAGGACAAGGCAGAAGGTCACTTACCTGAGAGCCAGGTGGCTTAGAGAGGGAGAGCTGCCCCAGGAAACTGGGCCGCAGTGCAAGAGGCAGGCAGGCAAGCAGCAACAGGGGAGGATTTGTTAGGCTAGTACCCTGAAAGAGGGAGGCTGGCAGTTTTCAAAAGGATGGCAGCAAGATTGGCAGAGGCATGGGCCAGGGAAGCTCTCCATCTTTAAGCCCCAGCAGCCAAAAGGAGCAGGGGACTGTTAGCAGCCTTTAAACGAGACACGAGAAAAACCCCAGAGCAGATCCCTAGATGGCCAGCAGGGCTGACACAGTGGCTGTCCCAAGGCTGGCACAAGGCACCCACAGAACCATAAAACTGTGGGGTTGGAAGGGACCACAAGGGTCCAACCCCTGAACCCATCTTGTCCTAAGTTGTTTAATCGCCTTATCTTGGCAAATACCCTCAGCCATACCACCCCCCCCAGATCAGTACACATTGGGAGCACACCTTCGCCCCAATCTGCATCTCCTCCTGCCCCACTTTCAGGATCCAAGTCTCTTGGATCAAGGAACAGCCAGCCCAGGAGAGCAACAGTGCCAACTCAATCCAGCCAGCAGGGGGAGCAAATGGGCGGTTTCTCCCAGTGCCTCACCTGAAGACTAGAAACAGTGAGTCGACGGGCATCATCTGAGGTGGAGGTGGCAGGTACCACAAAGGGGCTGTCTGGGATGTGCTCATCATTGAACTTCACAGAAACCTCGTAGTCTCCTGCAAGCAAAGAGGGAGGAAGAGGAATTAAGGATGCTTATCCAAAAGGCTCAGTCAATGGATGACTAACCGGAATCCAGGCATGGGGAGTTTTTTCTTGTTTGATTTTAACCTGCCTGAGCATGAGAGGAGCACCTGAAGCCTTGCTCTGCATCAGGCTGGCAGGTATTTGGGGCTTTTCAGCAGCGGCCATGCACATCTTTGCAAATACATACGGGTCCATCACTGATGATTTTTAAGGAAACACTCTGAAGATTTCTTTATTATTATTCAGTCTGCATTTGATTAATAGAATGTGTAAAAAAGAAATATTAGATGTTGCCACTGCCAATTTTAATTGAATGACTTTTTAATTTAATGATGTTTGTAATTATTGTATTTTCTCTTTTATCACATTTTCAGTTTGACGTGCAGATGGGTCCCCATATGGAACAATTACCACATATTTACTATTTGGGTAATAGCAGAATCACAGCATGAAGTTGTATTTCATATTTAGCAGTTTGCTTGAAATTACATATTTCAACAACTGAACTGCCAAAAATGGGAGTGAGAGGTGCTCCAAAAACATTTTGAGTGCTGATTTCTGTATCTTAAAAGTTTTCAGTAGACTTCAAAATTCACACCTCTAGCATGTAGAAGTTCTTCTAAAACACCATACTACCTCAAGCCTCAATCCTTAATTAACACATTGTGTTTGATAAGGATGGAGGTTATAATAATGCATCTCCCAAATACAATCATCTGTTGAAAGCAGCCCTCCCCTCCCCGCCTTCAATAAAAAGCATTTGAGATCTAGCTGAGATTCCCTCCCCTACTTGCAAACTGTGGGGCAGCCAATTACCCAGCTTGCGTTCCAGATGGCCGCTTCCAAAGATCTGCCAGCCTCATTAGCAAACAGAAAGCTCTTTAGAGCACTGGATCCATTCCAGGTAGTTGGCAACACGATGCCCGTTGGATTCCAGAAGTTGGCTGCCTGCAGATTCCCTGAGTGGCTTATGGGAGCCGTTCCCAAGAGAAGGAGCTAGAACCAGCTCTGGAGAGAGAGAGAGGGAGGCCTGCCTCTGGAGCTTCTCCAGCCGCCACCCGTTGGAACAGACCTCGGTTTCCGAGTTGCAAGATAAAACTTCCATCTGCCTTGTGCTCAACACAGGATTCTTTGAATTGGATGTTGGAACACGATCCTTACTTTATTATTGCTTCAGGCAGATAAGAGCAGCAGGGATCTCCCCGCACTGAGCTTTACACCAGCCATATTCTCTTTCTCTCTAATACCTGTGTCTTCTGGCTCCTATCCCTCTGCCTAGAAATAGCCTGAAGCCTTGCATTCTCCAGGCCTTTGACCTGGCCATTGAAAACCTAGATGGATTGTTTTTAGATCCCCTCTCCACAGTGATGTGTAAGGCTGCCCTTGCATTCTCTACTACCTTGACAGGGCTACCTTCACCCCAACCCCCTCAGATTCAGTTAAATTGGGAGCCATCTACATCCATTTAACACCACATTTGTATACCACCTTTCGGCTGAAACAAGGGCCATTCCACAAGCTTGGTTTACAAGGGGGAAAAGTATGAAAGCCAGTGCAAACGCCAAGAGTGAGGATAGCCATGATGGAGGTGGTGGCGGGGGTTCTCCAGAAGCTGCCGGACTACAACTCCCATCAGCCCTAGGGAGCATAGGCAATGGTCAGGGATGATGGGAGCTGTGGTCCAACAACATCTGGAGAGCACCATGTTGGCTACCCCACTCAGTAATAGAATTGGAGCACAATATTGAAAACCAAGAAGAAAAGAGTTAAACCCTTCAACATTGAATTAAATGTTGGATGTAATAAAAACGGTGGCCACTTCCCCCTGGAAACCATCAAGGACAGGGCCAGTCTAGCCTCCCTAGGGAGGGGATTCCAGAACCAGGGACCTGCCCCAGAAAAGGCCGTTTTGCACTGACACCAAACATCCCCTCTTTTGGTGGAGAGGGCCCTGTAGTGCTGATAAAGCCTGTTTTCAGTCCACACACCCCTCATCTTGGTGGCCTCTTCTCCTAAGGCTGAAGGCCAACATTGAAAGCTGGAGATGGCAGAGCCCAACATTTTGATCTCTCACTAAGTATTCCCTAATCCTCATGCATCTGCTGCAGCTGGCAAAATTGCCCCACCTCACCCTCTCAGGCACACAGAACACCCCCCTTCCCCTCTGCATCCATGCCCTCCCTTCTTTAAATCTCCTGTTAAAAACCCTCAGCCCATGCAGCCGTCTTCTCCATGCAGCACCCATGACCACTTACCAGGTTCTTGCACAATGTAGGAAACACCACATGAACCATCTTTCCGGTCTTCAAAAGCAATCTCTGCCTTACTGGGGCCCTCCACAGCAATGGAGAGGCCACCAGCACCAGCCTCCCGCGTCCAGATGCTAAACTCAGCTGGGGAAGAAGGCAAACAAGTCTTATTAGGAATAACTGGCACTCCATCGTCCTCTTTTGCTAATGCAAGTTCCACCTTAGCACTAAGCTTGGGACAAAAAGCCTTTCTCTTACTAATATCCGAAACATCCTTTGCAGAGTTTGTTCCAGTAACTACTGCATAGCCTTCCCCAACCCGGTGTCCTCCAGAGATTTCAGATCCATTAACCCCAACCATTGGCCAAACTGGCAGGGAGTTTTAGTCCAAAATGTCTGGAGGGCACCCAGATGGTGAAGGGTGCTCTAGTGGGACACCTTCGCAGGTGGTGTGGATCCTGACCCTTGTGTTTGGGGATGCTTCTTCTGATACAACACTTAAACCAAAAAACAGCCAACATGGTGTTCTGCAGGTGTTGCTGGACTACATCTCCCATCAGCCCTAGACAGCATAGCCTTGTCAATGGTGATGGGACCTGTAGTCCAACAGCATCTTTGAGGGCATCATGTTGGCTACTCCCAACTTAGGGCAGAACTGCACCATACATCTAAAGCACCTTCCCAAAGAAGCCTGGGAACCACAGTTTCCCCACTCACAGGACTACAAGTCACAGTACCCATAACAAATGACAGGGCCCAAGATTCTTTGGGGAAGTGATGTGCTTTAAGTGTATGCTGTGGATTTGCCCTTAGCCACAAGGCCCAGGGGGATTCTGATAGCAAGACTGGTGGTGCTATATAATCATCATCCAAGTACACTTGAGTTTTACAGAACATGCCCAGGGGACAGGCCCCTCTTCTCGGGATATGGGAGCTGAAAACTGAAGGGAGATGGAAGGCCAATGTGGCCCGGTGGGCGGAAGATGACATTGGGCACATTTCCCCATCATTTCCTTATCATTAAACAGTGCCTAACCTATGGCTCTATGGACTACAGCTCCGATCATCCCTGACTACCATTTTTTGCTGTCTCAGGCTGATGAGAGTTGTGGGTCCCAACAACTGCTGAAAGATGATCAAGTCTGGAAACTAGGACTTATGAGCAACAGTTGAGGGAATTGGGTATGTTTAGCCTGGATAAGAGGAGAGATAGGAAAGCCCTCTACCAGTATCTAGAGGGCTGTTACATGGAAGAGGGAGCAAACTTGTAGGAGATTCCAACTAAACATTAAGAAGCTTCTGACAGAGCCATTGGACAGTTGAGTGGGCTCCCTTGGGAGGTGGTGGACTCTCCTTCGCTGTTTTAAGTGTTTAAGCAGAGGTTGGATGACCATCTGCCATGGATGCTTTAGCTGAGATTCCTGCATTGCAGGGGGTTGGACCATATGACCCTTCCAGCTCTACAGTTCTGAGATTCCAGAGTTCCAAGGCACCCCTGCAGTCATGTCTGAGAATAGAGGCTGACCTGCCTCAGTCCCCATCACTGCATCAAAAGACTTTTTCAGGCCCAAGTTGTACCAGCTTAAGTGCTAGCATCTCACACCCCTCCCTCCCACAACTCCCAAGTTACACTCAAGTCTATCCTGTCCCCCCCCCCCCCGTCCCAGGCCACAGTCCTACCTGGCACGCCAGCTTCAGCTCTCTCCAGTCCAGGGCCACCTGCGCGGACCTTGTGTGCACCACCCTCGCCAAGAGGGCCCACGGTGAACTGAAAGGGGCTTCCGGGCACATGCTGCCCTTTGTACTTGACACTGACTGAGTGGATGCCCGTCTCAGTGGGCACAAAGCGGATGCAGTAAGTGTTGTTTTCTGCCTCCAAGATCTCTGCATCGTGGGACTTGCCTGAAGGGCTGGTGACCTGAGCCGTCATGTCCCTGCTGTTGATTTCTGTGGGAGAAGGGGCAGCAAATAAAACAGCTGTAGAAACATGGAACCGCAGCTTCGCTCCTTCCCTACCATCAGCCAACACCACTGTGCTAAGACCATCAAGACCCACACGCATTCTATGGCAGGGGGGGCCCACAGGGCATTCAGAGCAGCTGGATCTTAGTCCAGTTCACCACTTAATCCCTTGTCTCCCTACCCCATTCTCAAGGTAACTTAATGCTGCTCCTTGTCTGAATAGTCAGATCTTAATAATTTTCTCCAGACCCAATATTTCTTCTAAAAACAAAACAACCCTTGTAAATACAAGGCAAGTGATACTGCACCCCTATTGTTCTAGTCACCCCCAACCTTTGGCCCTCCAGATGTTTTGGCCTACAATTCCCATCATCCCTGACCACTGGTCCTGTTAGGTAGGGATCATGGGAGTTGTAGGCCAAAACATCTGGAGGGCCGCAGGTTGGGGATGCCTATGCTAGATGAAGGCCAGGACAGGATCCCTCCCACAATAGCCTTGGCAGGAGCAGAGACCACTAGCAAGCAGAGGTATTTCACTGTACAAATGTCACACTTCTTCCACAGGCGATCTGAATTCTAGCACAGTGTGAGGTCTGTACTGGTAGCCACCACCAGTTACAGAACATGCACATTGTGGTGGTGCATTGAGGAATGCGGCCTTCCCAAAGAGATCCCCCCTCAAGGAGGTAGATTTGCAGTGGTCCTTTTCCCCTTTTCAAAACATGCATGAAATTACCCTCATTGTTTCCGAGTAGTTCTGCTGACATTAGGGGTTTGGACACAATGCCCTAAACTGCTGATTTATATTCAAATAGAAGCAGTGTTCACTCCACTTGCAAACACAACAGTCTAGTCACAGTTTTACTTCTGAGCCTTACAACCAGGAAAAAAGCAAGCACATATACACCAAAAAACTGAAATAAAATTCTGAAACTCTACATATTAAAGGGAAAGCAGCAACAGGAGAAATGAAAAGTAAGTAATTGTGCTGGGATGAGAGAACGGGAAAACTTTAGGAGGCATTGAGGGCTACATAACATGAGGTCAAGGGCTGTAAGTGGCTCCCAGTTACCAACCTGTGTCTTAAACCAAAGTGTAGCACCAACTTGGCTATGGTTTGGAAGGACTCCCAGATGGCCATGCCTGTCCTACACTTCAGCACTTTTCCCATTCTAACAGCCTCTGTGCCAACTGGGGGAACTGGGCTGAATATGCTATGGTTTTGCACTGTATCATTCTGAGCTGGAAAACAAGGCTTATGGAGATTTGAACACATACTCTGGGTTCCAAAATTTTGCTGGGCACTGTCCATGGGCCTTCCAAACTTCTCTGTGCCAAGTTCAAGGGTGGGATTGGAATAATCCTGACCATGTGGGAGGGGTACTTAATAGCTCGTTTTGGGCAATAGCTCTCCACTGCTGGGCTTGTTTTAGGCAGCACCCCAAACCACAAAGCCTATCCTTAAGCCACTCACCTGGGATTTTCAAACTGAGGTCGCACTGGCTGCCAATGTTGGCAACCGAGGGGGCTTTGCGGCGGCGCGTGATCATCTGCTTCATTCGTCCTTCTCCTGTCACCTTCACAGAAAATGGACTCCCTGCACCAGAGAGATGGAGGGGGAAAGAAAGTAAGCCAGAGGGAAAGGGACTTACTGGCTCAGCCACATGATCCAATTGGCCCTTTCAGGGAGAGGAGATCATGGATTTGGGTGGGGGTAGGTTTCGGGGCAGGAGCCCAAGAAAGCATCAACTTCCCTGTGTAAGCTTTTGAATGTCACAACACACACACACACACACACACACACACGCCCTCAACATCCTCCAGTGTAGCCATCGCCTATCATAGAATCATAGAGTTGGAAGAGACCACAAGGGCCATCGAGTCCAACCCCCTGCCAAGCAGGAAACACCATCAGAGCACTCCTGACATATGGTTGTCAAGCCTCTGCTTAAAGACCTCCAAAGAAGGAGACTCCACCACACTCCTTGGCAGCAAATTCCACTGTCGAACAGCTCTTACTGTCAGGAAGTTCTTCGTAATGTTTAGGTGGAATCTTCTTTCTTGTAGTTTGGAACCATTGCTCCGTGTCCGCTTCTCTGGAGCAGCAGAAAACAACCTTTCTCCCTCCTCTATGTGACATCCTTTTATATATTTGAACATGGCTATCATATCACCCCTTAACCTCCTCTTCTCCAGGCTAAACATGCCCAGCTCCCTTAGCCGTTCCTCATAAGGCATCGTTTCCAGGCCTTTGACCATTTTGGTTGCCCTCCTCTGGACACGTTCCAGTTTGTCAGTGTCCTTCTTGAACTGTGGTGCCCAGAACTGGACACAGTACTCCAGGTGAGGTCTGACCAGAGCAGAATACAGTGGCACTATTACTTCCCTTGATCTAGATGCTATACTCCTATTGATGCAGCCCAGAATTGCATTGGCTTTTTTAGCTGCCGCATCACACTGTTGGCTCATGTCAAGTTTGTGGTCAACCAAGACTCCTAGATCCTTTTCACATGTACTGCTCTCAAGCCAGGTGTCACCCATCTTGTATTTGTGTCTCTCATTTTTTTTGCCCAAGTGGAATACTTTACATTTCTCCCTGTTAAAATTCATCTTGTTTGTTTTGGCCCAGTTCTCTAATCTGTCAAGGTCGTTTTGAAGTGTGATCCTGTCCTCTGGGGTGTTAGCCACCCCTCCCAGTTTGGTGTCATCTGCAAATTTGATCAGGATGCCCTTGAGTCCATCATCCAAGTCGTTGATAAAGATGTTGAATAAGACCGGGCCCAAGACAGAACCCTGTGGCACCCCACTAGTCACTCTTCTCCAGGATGAAGAGGAACCATTGATGAGCACCCTTTGGGTTCGGTCAGACAGCCAGTTACAAATCCACTGAATGGTAGCATAGTCAAGACCGCATTTTACCAGCTTCTTTACAAGAATATCATGGGGCACCTTGTCAAATGCCTTGCTGAAATCAAGGTAGGCTACATCCACTGCGTTCCCTTCATCTACCAGGCTTGTAATTCTGTCAAAAAACGAGATCAGGTTAGTCTGACATGACTTATTTTTCAGAAATCCATGCTGCCTATTGGTGATCACAGCATTCCTTTCTAGGTGCTCACAGACTGTTTGCTTAATGATCTGCTCCAGAATCTTCCCTGGTATTGATGTCAGACTGACTGGTCGGTAATTATTTGGGTCCTCTCTTTTCCCCTTTTTGAAAATAGGGACAACATTTGCCCTCCTCCAGTCTGCCGGGACTTCGCCTGTTCTCCAGGAATTCTCAAAGATGACTGCCAGTGGTTCTGAGATCACATCTGCCAGTTCTTTTAATACTCTTGGATGCAGTTCATCTGGCCCTGGAGACTTGAATACATCTAGACTAGCCAAGTATTCTTGTACTATCTCCTTAGTTATTCTGGGCTGTGTTTCCTCTGCTGAATCATTTGCTCCAAATTCTTCAGGTCGGGCATTGTTTTCTTTATCGGAGAAGACTGAGGCAAAAAAGGCATTGAGGAGTTCAGGCCTTTCTGTGTCCCCTGTTTGCATTTCACCATCTTCTCCTCTGAGTGACCCCACTGTTTCTTTGTTCTTCCTTTTGCTACGAATATACCCATAAAAGCTTTTTTGTTGCTTTTAACCTCTCTAGCAAGCCTGAGTTCATTCTGTGCTTTAGCTTTTCTGACTTTGTATCTACACGTGCTGGCTATTTGTTTGAATTCCTCTTTGGTGGTTTCCCCCTTTTTCCATTTTTTGTACACATCCTTTTTTAATCTTAACTCAGTTAAAAATTCTTTAGATAGCCACCCTGGCTTCTTTAGGCACCTTCCATGTTTCCGTCTCATTGGTATTGCCTGAAGTTGTGCTTTTACTATCTCCCTCTTAACAAACTCCCAGCCATCATGAACTCCCTTTCCTTTTAGTATTACTGTCCATGGGATCTCACTCAGCACTTCCCTAAGTTTTATGAAATCGGCTTTCTTAAAGTCAAGAAATTGAGTCCTAGTATTCTTGGCTGCTCCTTTCCGCTGTATAGTAAACTTCAGAAGAGCATGATCACTCGCGCCTAATGATCCTTCCACTTCTACCCCACTAACCAGGTCATCAACATTGCTTAGGACAAGATCTAAAATGGCTGTTCCTCTTGTTGCTTCTCCCACTTTCTGGACAACGAAGTTGTCTGCAAGGCTAGTGAGGAATCTGTTTGACCTTATGCTCTTGGCTGAGTTTGACATCCAACAAATATCCGGGTAATTGAAGTCCCCCATTACTACTATCTCCCTTCCTTTTGCATGCTTGGCCATCTGTTCCAGGAAGGCATCATCTATGTCCTCCGTTTGGCTTGGGGATCTATAGTAAACTCCCACAATGAGGTCACTGTTATTCTTCTCTCCCTTAATTTTGACCCAAATGATCTCACTTTGGCTTTGAGGTTCTAAATCTTGGATCTCTTCACAGGTATACACATCCCTGACATATAACGCCATTCCTCCTCCCTTCTTGTCTGGTCTGTTTCTCTGAAATAGATTGTATTTACATTCCATTATTGTATTCCAATCGTGGGACTTATCCCACCAGGTTTCAGTGATGCCTATTATGTCATATTTAGTTTGCTGTACCAAGAGCTCAAGCTCATCTTGTTTATTTCCCATGCTTTGAGCATTAGTGTACAGACATTGAAGTCCATTAATCATTCCCCCGTGTCTCTTATTTAAGGATTTTTTTTCAACTGGCATTAAATCTCATTAAGAAAACTATGCAATCATTTTGTCACACGTTTTAGACTTATCACTAACTGGAAAGCTAAGGACTGAATGTTCTCCATACAAGGCCTACATAAAAAATAAAAAAGCCACACCAAGTCAGGAAGTAAGCTAGGCAGGCCTCTTTGCCTTGGTCTGCTGCTGGGGAGGAGGCAGAGGAGCACTGGACTACTCTTTATTTGCAACCCTGAGCAGCAAAAAGCTGCACCAAGCAATGCTGCTGATCATGCAGTGTGTAGGCTGCATATACATTGGAGCAGATATTTGTTTTACAAGTGATGAACCCCCTGCTTTCAACTCCTGCAATGCTTTGTATCCATAGTTCAACCAGAAGCAAGCACTGGAAGGTAACTTGCAATCTGTTCCAGCAACCCAAGTATTACGGACACCTCTGTCCCATCTTCAATTGGAGACATGTTCTAGGGTCCCACCAGCACTTCCTGAATGCACCTTTGCTCCCCTCGCCCCATGCAACAACCCACCATAGAGGAGACTACCCACACCTGGAACATGCTGGTCTGCAAACTTGATGTTGATGATGTAGTTGCC
Source organism: Podarcis erhardii (assembly GCF_964252035.2). Classification (NCBI taxonomy): domain Eukaryota; kingdom Metazoa; phylum Chordata; class Lepidosauria; order Squamata; family Lacertidae; genus Podarcis; species Podarcis erhardii. The sequence goes on from NC_138515.1 coordinate 2,551,098, forward strand.
AGGCTCTGTTGGACAATACGTGACTTTGCAAGTACCATCCTCTAGGTCCTCAGTATTGATGTCGACCTTACTGGGGCCTTCAATGGACAAGCTCAGCCCACCATAACCTAAGAGAGAGGCAGTTTGTAGTAAGAGGGCTTTGTTATATGTTTGGACATCACCATCATGAGCTATAGGGGACGCGGGTGGCGCTGTGGGTTAAACCACAGAGCCTAGGACTTGCTGATCAGAAGGTCGGCGGTTCGAATCCCTGCGACGGGGTGAGCTCCCATTGCTCGGTCCCTCCTCCTGCCAACCTAGCAGTTAGAAAGCACGTCAAAGTGCAAGTAGATAAATAGGTACCGCTCTTGCGGGAAGGTAAACGGCATTTCCGTGTGCTGCTCTGGTTTGCCAGAAGCGGCTTAGTCATGCTGGTCACATGACCCAGAAGCTGCACGCCGGCTCCCTCAGCCAATAAAGCGAGATGAGCGCCGCAACCCCAGAGTCAACCATGACTGAACCTAATGGGCAGGGGTCCCTTTAACTTTACCATGAGCTATACATGTGCATACAGGCACGTACATATGAACACACACTGTGCTTTGGAAACAGTTGCAAGAGTGAAAAGCACTTGAGAGCTCTGCCCCTGAGATGCACTTCAGGGATCCCACTTCCTCCAGGGATTCCCAATTCTTTTTGCAATCTCCTCTTTTTGCACCCTCCTTCTTACTCTTTAGTCTACCTTGCTCACATAACAGTACATCCTGCAAAAGTCACATGGTCCACTTTTCAAGAAGGGCTTCTCTAAACACCTATGCACATAGGGTTGTAACTAGTATGCATGGAGCAGTAGAACACCAGTATGCTACCTTTCCTATGTCTATTCCTGAACATCAGGCTAGCCAAAGATGGGGGCTTGTCAGCTGGAGGACAAATAGCCAGCGTCATCATGGTGAAACAGATTGGATCAGTGGGGTGGAAGAGATGAAAACAAACCAAGGATCTTACTGACTTAGTGATTTGTGTTTCTGGTGTATTGCTCCCCAAGAACAATAAGAACTAAAGAGCCCTGATGGATCAGGCCAGAGGGCCCACCGTAGCCCAACAGTGGTCAACCAGATGCCCAAAGGAAGCTTGCCAGCACTCGCCCCACCTGCCACTCCCAGCAACTGGTCCTCATTTGAAGCAAACACCCTCTGACAGGACAGCCACCATGGCGAGTAGCCCTTGTCTTTGAACCAAAGGATTATAAACCTGCATACCAGCATCTCTTGTGTCAATAATGAACTCTGAAGGTTCAAATGTCCGTCCCTCGCTGAGCCCTGGGCCAGAGACCCTGACGCGGCTGGCATCGCCAATTTCAGACTGGCTGATCATCACTGTGATGGGGCTGTTGGGGATGTGCAGCCCATTCTTCTTGATGTTCACAATGTGCTCTCCAATCTCTTTGGGGACAAAAGAAATTCCTACAGAAAGATGGGGTGGAAAGTAAGAAGCAAAAGAGAATCGTTATACCTATATAAACTTTTCTTCTACCCATGAGCTCTGCCAATCGGCTTGAGATATAAGCAGAAAAGCGGAGGTCTTCTCGGTCACTCACCAACATGCCCATTCCGTAGGTGTTTGAGCAGACAAGGCTCCTCACGGCCAGAAGGTGGGATCACGGTGGCCGTCAGCTGGCTCAGGTCCGTCTCGGTGATGTTCAAGGGGATGTCGGCAGAGGAGCCCACTTTGAGATGGGACATGCGCATCGTGTCATCTCCTGCAGAAGCAGAGAAAGGCAGGCATTGTGCCGTCAAGGTGGGCCTGCAGCCTACCTTCTCCTTCCCCTTCAGTGTGAGCTTACCACCCGCCCCCTTCTTTCCTTAATTAGCCCAGGTGGGCCAGCCCCAGATCTCACCAGTAATCTTGGCAGTGAAGGGACTTCCTGGGATGTGTTTGTCATTGTATTTCACCAATATGTTGTAGTCGCCAGGCAGAACGGGAAGATACGACACTGTGCAAGTGCCATCCTGGTTGTCAGTGCAGCCAATCTCAGCCTTGGAGGGGCCTTCAATGGCCAGAGAGAGGCCGCCTGGAAACAAGCAGAACATCAGACCTCAAGCATGGGAAGAGCCATTAGCCCTAGTGACCCAGTAACTGAGCCAGCCCCAAAATAGGGCAGTGTGCTCCTGTGCTGAAAATCAAGGCAGACCCCCCCCCCAAGAAAGAGTGTGTGTGTGTGTGTGTGTGTGTGTGTGTGTGTGTTTTACTATACAAGTTTGCATATTTGGTTTTTCTAGGCATCTTAATGACAGATTTGTTAAGAAGAAGACACAATCCTAAGCCTATTTTCGCTGCTGCTTCCCTGCAGCAAGGAATGGAGGGATCAGGTAGTTGCTGTGTGCATTTACACAGAACAGAAGCATCAACAGCCTTGCCCAAATGGCCAGAAAACCAGAGGGCAGGAGCAGTTCCAAGCACCAAGTGGGCCTTGCGGACTCACCTTCTCCTGCATCTTTTGTGTTGACGGTGAAGACTGCTGGCTTGTTGACTACCCCATGGATGAGTCCCGGTCCATAAGCAGTCACGTGGCCACTGTTGACATAGTCCACATAGAACTGCAGTGGGCTACCTATGGAGGTGGGAGGAGGGTATGGCATCAACATCTTTTAGATACCTACTAGCGCACATTTAGTTGCTCCAACCAATGTGAGCTTGGTAATTTCAGAGCCAAACACCTTTTTGTGTGTGTTACCTGGGATGTGCATGTTGTCGTAACGGATGTCCATCTCATGCAAGCCAGCCTCTGTGGGGGCGTAGCGCACTGTCACTGTGCCATCCTTGTTGTCTGTGATGTCTGGCTTTGCCACCTTGCCAGAGGGCATGCGCACCTCACCTGTGGGGAGGGAGGAAACCACATAAAGCCCTTTTAAGTTGGTGGGTTCTGTTCACCAGTGTAGGAATGCAAGGACCCAGGAATCTGTTTTTTGCAAGGACCCCAGAGAGGACATTTTAAGGGGACCTGGATTAAAATCACTGGTCCACAATTCACTGGGCTTAGCTAGGCCACTGGATTCATGTAAAGCTGTAATTCCATCTACCTTTCATAGAGCTGTTGAAAGGAGAGACATTTAATATGCTGCAATCCTAGGAGTTTGAAAAACTGAACTGGTTTGGCAAAGCTCTATTTGCTACGCCATCAACAGATTATTAATTTGAGGTGAGGAAGTAGATAAGCTTTCTAGATGGTTAGACCTGCATAGGTTGGACTAAGAGGTTAGACTTTAGGGCCCTTCCAGCTCCATGACTCTTAGAGATAAAAATATGCTACCAAGGATGGATACATGATTAAGATCTATATCCAAATCCTTATATACCAGGCATGTAACAGCAAGTGCTACAGCTATATTTTCAGACTGTACTGAAGCAAACTAGGAAAGTTTGGTGTTCTGCATCAAACGTTCTGCACCCAGGTAACCCATATCCTTTATCAAGAGAACCAGAATCTGCATAAAACCTTCTAGAGCTTATTCTACTTATGCTAGTTATGGAGAAGGCAAAACAAAAAACAGACAGGGCACTGAAGCCCCCACCCTAGCCACTATAAACAGTTATTCAGGCAGCCCTCTGATCTTGCCAGACACTGCCATATGCTTCACAATCTATCTTAAGGACTAGGAACTTAACAGAGATCAGGAAGCTGAGTTTTGCCTCCATTTACATTCTGTGCTCCAAGCATACTGCTCAAAACACAGCCTGGCTATAAACTATTGCCCTGACCTCTGTAAAAGGCAGAGTCCTAAACCACTTTGATCACGTCCCCCTCCCATCCCATTACCTGTGATCTCTCCTTTCTTGATGGTAAAAGGAATGACCAAGTCGAAAGGCCGCAGTCCGGCATCCAGTCCATTAACAGGACGGTCTGTTGCCTGGAAAAGACAGAGGCACCCCCAAACCCAACACCGCAGTGAGAATCAGTTTTGCTTTTTCGAGAGCCAGACAAGACAAGGAGGGATGGGAAGAAATGGCAGGAGTTCATAAACAGCGATGGAACATGGAGCAGACAAAGACAGACCTTGAAAAGCCACCAGGTACCAGACAGTCGGGGGGGGGGGGGGGAGAAAGAGCGTGTAGACAGGCAAGCTGGCCAGCAAGCCACCTGAGCTGTTGCATAAAAATGGATTTGGTGGACCTTCTTCCCTTTAAATGCTTTTAAATTTCAGGTTTGCTTTGGTAAGTTTGTATTGCAAACATCGGCTTGGGAGAGTTTTGGAGTCAGATTCTTGAACTAAGCACAATGCTGGGTTCTGAAGTGGAGCTCAGCAGTCATTTTACATACCGAGAGAGCCATTCCAATAGCTGCTCAGTGCAGAAAGAGGTCCTGGGACTCAACACACTCAAGCTGGCAAGAGCCAGAACTCGATTTTGGTTTTGTTCCTAGTTCAAGAACACATTTCTGGAGAGATGACACTTATTCCCCCTGCCCCCTTTCTATTTCATGGTGGGTTTAAACAGAAGCTGAGGGAGTTTGGTTTGGTTTTAGAGCTGTTTCAGGAAGCATTCCCAATGGGGTGGCGTTTGCTGTAGTATCTAGGAGTTGCGCAACAAGTGGAAAGAAGGGCAGTTGCTTCTGTGCGGCTCATTCTGTCCCCACCCCCATGGCCCTGTCATTTGGTAGCTGAATATTTCATCCACAGGAGAGAAAGTGAATGCCAGTTTTATGATCATCAGCTGAAAAGGACAGCACTGCAAGGCACTAATGCAGAAAGGAGTTACTACTCTACAACACACACACCCATGCTGCAATGCCCCCATTTGTTTGACAGTGATTGTCCCAAATGTGGCTGTGTTTCACTGGAGTGGAATCCCACTGATGTGCAGCCAACTGTTGCAGCACAGTTGGGGAACCTGTGTGACCCTCCAGATATTGCTGGACTACAACTCCCATCATCCCCAAGTACTGACTGTTCCAGCTGGTGCTGATGGGAGTTGGGAGGACAACAACAATATATGGAAGGCCCACCTCCCCCCCCCCCGAGATATGTCTATCAGCAGTTACAAGGATGCAAGCCAAGTAAGACTCCCAATTGTGTCTGCCCAGGACAAATGCTAGCCATGCCCACCCCCAGGGGACAGAGAAGCATCCTTCTTTGCATCCTGGAAAGGTGAACATCACACAACCTGCCTGAGATATGACTTGGCAGACCCCCCCCCCCGCCCAAAAAAAAGAATGGAGGTATTGACAAGGACGACATACAAAGCACAGATGGCCCCCCTCCCCGGCATCAAGAGAGAAAGGGATGTGACCTCAAAGACAAAGACACCCTAGGAAAAGCCCTGATCCGGTCACATTCTGGGGGGGTCTCTTCCCCCCTTGGAATTCAGGTGTGGGAGAGGCCAAGCAAGGGTGGGGAAGAAGAGGTGCCCATAAAGTTGCTTCTGAAAGCAGCCCACCTGCGTTAGTATCAAAGCAAAGTTGGGGGCAAGAGAGAGAAGTGATGAAGAGTCTGCACAGGGCATCAGACAGACCACCCAAAAGAGCCACAGAGCCCACTGCTTGGGTTCTTGTGGGGCACTTGCAGGAGCAGAGCCACTGCCCCACCCCACAAAAGCTTTCTGCACAAGCAAAGGAAGCAGAGTTTCAAACTGCATTGATTCTGCTCTGATTCTCTTCCTAGTTGACACGACGACTTCTAGCACTGGACACCGTGTGTGTGTGTGTGTGTGACTCACAGCTGCTCAATAAAAGGCAGCTATTTCCAAGGATTGTAAGCCCAAAATCACAAAGTTTGGGGAAATGGTGAATCGTCTCCTGGCTCAGTTCTTTTTCTTTCTTTTTTTTTAAGTTGCTGCCTCAGAAAAGGTGGTCATGAAACTTAGTGACTTTCCCATTCAGTGAAGGAATGTCCTCTAGGCCATCTCCTCCTGATGAGGCTTCCTCCAGATCCTAGACCCAGGGGACGTGGGACCATTAGCCCTTTGCCCCCACCGTAGTTTTGGTCTGGGTTGGTGGCCACCCTTGCTTACTCTTCACTTTGGAAACAAACGAACAACTGAGAGTTTTGTGAATGGCACTGTGTCTAGTTCGGCTGCAAGCGCAAACAGATTCACAGCTTGCCTGTAATGCCAAGGAGAGAGACCTGTAGCTCAGTGACAGGCAACCTGCTTTGTGTGCAGAAGGCCTCAGAAATTCCAGAGAAAAGGAGGAGGTTGCTGCTGCTGCTGCTCCTGGGAAGGAAACCCAACTAGCAGATGCTCCTCAGGAGCTCTAGCAGAAGAGATCATTTGGGTTAGATCCGGGTTTCCCAAACTTGGGTCTCCAGCTGTTGTTGGACTACAACTTCCATCACCCTTAGCTAGCAAGACCAGTGCTCAGGGATCATGGGAATTGTAATCCAAAAACAGCTGGAGATCCAAGTTTGGGAAACCCTGGGTTAGATTATTCTGTTTCCACCAAGAATCACCAAAAATGAAAAAAAAAAACACAATAATTTGAACATCAGTTTCAACAACTCTCAGGGCAAAGGCAAGTGCTGGAGCCTTTCCTGGGAGTGGGTTTCCATTTCTTGGCGCACGTTCTAACCCATCTGCAGTTTCCAGATGTGGGTTCATAATCTAACCCTGCCACCAGATGTTTTTGTTTAAAGGAGCAGGGAACCTTTGATCTTGCGACCTCAAGCAGAAAACCAGCTCCCCCCTCCCAAGCAGTGGCAAACAGCGCAAAGCAGAGGCGGCTGAATTCCATGGGGTGCTCCCCCCACCCAGAATGCCCTGGGCTAGCTTTTCCTCCAAGAAACTGAACTGTTACTGCCGGTCCCCAGGGCTGCTGTGCACCAGGTGGATATGCGTAGGGTGGGGCCCGCATCGGCTGGGCCATCTGCTGGGGGGTCGTGCGCTCGCCATCCAGGGCCTGTGGCAGGAATGGGGCAAGAGTGTTAGAACGGACCAGTGGAGAGGCCGGCTCAGGGCCAGGACAACCCTGCCGTGCTTCCATTTCAGAACTTAAAACCACAGGAACAGGGGAAACAGCCCAGTGGTCCATTCTGGCAAGCCTGCTGCCATCATGTCATCCCATATTCATCATCTCCCCGGGACAAGTCCAGCCCCTTTGCAAAAACAGTAAAAAAAATTTTTTTTAAGGAAAAACCTTCAGTGCTCGGTCATTATTGCACAAAACAATCCAATCTTCTCTCAGATACTAGCTCTTTGCCAGAGGATAGTATCCCACACATATCTCCCACAGCAATATGGCAACATAGGGCACCTTTGATTGTTTTGCAGAATTATTTGCTTCAGAAAGGGCTTGAATCTGGAATCCCCCCCCCAAAAGTAGCCAACAATCAATGGAGCTAGGAACTTGCTTTTCAAAGGAAACCTAAGATTAGATGTTCAGAAAGTCTAACTGTGCTATAACACAGGTACACCAGGAAAAAGGTGATGGGGAGTGACAGCACCCCTGTGAGCCACGACCCAAAAATAATGTCCACAATTATAGAAGCCGCACACTCTGGTGCAAAGTATTTCAAGTTTGCATGTAGCTGAAGTATTGTATGACCAAGCCTGCACAAGGAAACCAATTCTGTTTGCCAACGCGAAATAATGATCTCATTGCCTGAAACGCACATGTTGCAACATGGTGCCAATTTATGTCTAGGGCAGAGAGACAGCCCAAAAATGTGGCCTGTGTGCTGAGAATGGGGTTTCTCCTTTTGCACACAAAAAGCACAGGAAACTGCAATGCTAAAAAGTCTTCTGGCTATTTTATGGGATGGTCACACACACCTTATAGCTCTCCAGGATAGAGCTGGAGGTGTGGGGGGGGGGGAGAATACCCTGCTGAATGAATTATGATCTGGATTTTCTATCATAGCCATTCTATTCCCTAGGGAGGGATTGTGCCATTTTAAGAAGCCTGCATGAAGTGGATGCAAATAAATGACTAGAAGAGTTAAGATAGGCAGGACTTATTTTATTCTGCAGAGACACTTTGTAGGGGGCGGGGCGGGGCGGGGCGGGGCAGGAGAACTCCAGAAAAATCTGGGTAATAAGGTAGGTGCTAGCATATTTGCAAAGCTAAGCAGGGTCCGGTATGGTTTCCAATTGGATGGGGAACCTTGATCCTGCATTGCAGGGGGTTGGACTAGATAACCCTTGGGGTCCCTTCTGAACTTCTGTAATTCATGGGGTATAAGCTACTACTGTGATGTAGGACTGAATTACAGCAGAACTAGGGGGAAAGAACACACACAACACACACTCAGAGCCTCAGGGAGAAAAATGTTCTGGGCCAGTCCTGGTTGCAATCCTAGGCAATTTTTTCTGGGACTCATCTAGGTCTATTGAACTCAGTAAATTTCCAAGTAAAGATGCCCAGCACTGACTGCAAGTGCTATAAAAATGTTAAGGATGAAATGGAGGTGGGGAAGAAAAATATTAGCGGGTTTTTGTTGCTGGTGATGCTTTTAACAGAGTTAAAGCAGAAGTTCAGTTGTGCAAAAAATCTGTGCTCAAGTGGAGAGACTCCAGTTTCTTGGCTATGAGGTGGGGTAAGAGAGGAAGAGGAAGAAATCAGGTTCAAAAATGCTTTCCACTGAGTCAAAACTTCCCTGGCAGAGGAACATTTGCCTGCTTGTTTCTAACACACACAAGACAATGCCCATAAAGAAAAAAGGGACACTGTCCCTTCCCAACCGCTTCCTCCCTTCCTCCACGTTCTGTGACTGAGCCAGAGGGTTCCTTTTGCATTGGAACCTGGAAAGAGTGAGTAATGCATTAAACAGGAAGGCTGGGTCTACAAAAGCCAACCAATGAGTCACATGTTACAGCAGGACAAGTTTTGTGTGTGTGCGTGCATGTAACATTTGTGTGCAAGTTCCTAGCTCACATTTTTTTAAAAAACAAAACAAAACACATTTTTTGGATCATTCACATCAATGCAATTTGAATGTAACAGATTTGATGCTGGGCTCCAGATAAACATATTGTGCAGAATATGGGCTTATCCACACTTACTTTCCCTCCACTTTCTCTAGGCATGGTGTCCAAACATCTTCTTTTTGCTCACGACTTTTCCCCACGGACACCCACTCTTTAAACAGAGGCAGGTTTAGGGTAGCGAGGCCGATTTGGCTGCCCTGGGCATGGAGCCTTGGGAGCACAACTATTACACAGAATGAAAGAGGCAAGAGGTGGGGAGTGTGCCAAATTTTGGTGTTGCAGAGGGGGACGCTGAAATTTGAGACCCCAAGGTCTGCCACTGCTTTAAAGCTCAATTGGAGCAAATGGCAATCCGCAGGAAACCCAAATCGACCTTTGCTCCGATTGAGCACTAAAGAGCGGGTTTTTGTGGAGAAAGCTCCAGGGCAAGGTGAGAGAAAAACACTCTGACATACGAGTTTTTAAGTACACTTATGCCTGGAGGAAAAAGTAAGTGTGGATAAGCCCTCAGTCAGTAGAATTTGCACCATTTCAAGGAACCCTATTTTTTTCAAAAATAGTAGCACAGAAGAAGATCATTAGACAGAGGGGTACACTAAAATCACACGCTGCTGTACACGTACACCAGATTCCACCTCATGTTGTGGGTGCCCAGCACGTTACACGCATGTCATCACATGGCCTGAGGGGGGCTGATGGGGCCCAACTGTCCCTCCTGTGGCTGCAACGAGCCCCACTGTGCCTTGGCGCACCATGAAATGTCATGCGTGCGCTGCGTTGGGGTGCCCCCGGGACCCAGTGAAAATTTTGTGGGTCCCTCGGCACCCAGGTCCCCCCAGAAATGGCCCCTATGCTGCAGTAATACACCATAGGCAGGGAGTGTACATGGAGAAGCCTTCAAAAATGCAATTTCCCATCTGCAGATGAGAATTCTGCTACTTCTGAGTAATGATCCCTTTTACTTGATCTCCTCACCACACAAATAAGAGCAGAGGGAGCAAATATAGATTGTTTTTACCATCAAGGGGTGTATAAATTTTATGAAATAACAAGATAAACAAACAATCTATACATCAGAGCAGCACAGCTTTTTCTGCCACCCAGTGCACATGTATCCTCCATAGGAGTGAGCAGGGGGCTGCCCACTTGATTATTCTGAAGCAAACTGAGACATCTGCTCCTGCAAAGAGTACCTAAAGGCAAGAAACAGAGCAAGTTCTGCCCAGAAGTTACTATACCCCCACCCTCAAAAAGCAGCAGGTTATAAAACCCCAAGACTGCAATGTGGCAAAATCTGAGGCTGAGGTGGAGTTTTCAGCAGCTTTTGTTTCAAGCAGCTGGGAGCATTCTATATGCTATGCTGCACTGCACAGAACTTCTCCCTCTGCCTGTGCTCTTATGACACCCTCTATTTTGGGGGAACGGGGAACAACCACTATATTTCTAATCTGATCATGGATGCAATTTCTTCTAAAAAAATCCCAACAACCCCAATTAGTCTGAACAGAGCCTCCTTTCTGCAGGATTTTGGATTTTTGCCATTGAGAACATGCAACCCTAGAGCAAACAAGCAGAGCCCAGAACGTATAATTCTCAGATCTAGAAAGCACATGAGCTTTTCTTTTTGACAAGGGGACACACCTCCCACTTCCCATGTATGTATGCATGTTCATTCGTGTTAACCAGCTCAGATGTAGCCCAGGGCTTAGATCCAAACTCAGTGCCAGGAGGAGTGTTCCATCTAACATGTCACAAGTTTTGGGACAGACACACAAGAAGTATCCGAAACAAAGACCGAGCTCCTTTGCTAATACTGCCCCCGCTCTTTCAGGTAAAATCATCTCACCACCACAGTTCTGGGCTTCTAAGTCAATATGACAGGAAGTTCCATTATCACTCATTTAAAGGAGGAAGAACTACCGCAGGACAAGACTTGACCTTGCACACATTTATGAGCCTTCCAACATCAGCACCGTGCTAGCCATTAAGCCCTTTGCTGAACCAGACACCTCTGGCCACATACTGCTCGCTGGTCACCCCAAGACTCACCGTAACCTGGAAAGGACTGTTGGGAATGTGCTCTCCTCCGAAGCGCACACAGATGACATATTTGCCTGGCTGGGGCGCCGTGTAGAAGATGTCAAAGGTGCCGTCCTCATTTTCCACCACATCCACGTCCACCTCTGTGCCATCAGGAGTGCATACTGTGCAAGTCACCTTGCCCTTCCCAGCAGCCTTGGCATCCACCGTGATCACCGTCTCCTCACCAATTTGGATGGTGGGCCCAATGCCGGCTCCTGGCAGAAGGGAAAGCCAATGAGGAATGGAGAACTTGAGTCCAATTCCCAACTCCTTCCCATCATGCGCCATGGGTCTCCCTAAGCCCCCAGCCTCTTATACCAGCTGACATGGCCTCATGGGGACTTTGAGACAGAGGGCAGGTTGACCAAATTGTGGGAGGACCAATATTGCATAGATGAATTAAGCCACTGTAGGTCAAAACAGAGCACCTTACCAATGGACTATATTCACCCATTCAGTTGCAAGTACAAGTGATCAGTTTTATTGTATAAAGCCAAAGGCTTTTACAATGGATGACAGAGAATGAAAGGAAACTCTGCAAGTAGGAAAACACAGGCTGGAACACTAGGGCCAGTTCACACCTCACGCAAGCTCTTTCCAGGAATACCTGCATTCACATGAGAGGCCTGCATTTGCAGACACCACAATTGGCTCAAAATGATGGCTGTTCCAGCCAATACCAAAGCCTGGTCAGCAGTTAAGTTTTCGGCAGGACAATGTTTAGAACTCAGCCAAGATATGTTACCCATCCACCCACCACTATCTACCAGACACTCTTCTCCAATGCACCTCAGTGGCTCACTCCCATTTTCAGATGTGCTCATGCAAGGGAGAAGGTGGTTGAGGTGCAGAGGAGAGGCTGTCAGAGCCCCCATGCCAATTGTGTTGAGGTGGGGGGGGGGTCAAAAAACCCTTCCAGCTTGCACAGGAGGCTGGGAGCTGGATCAGACCCAACTCTTGCCATCTGACACCAAGCCCCCCAAGGAAACAGTCAGATAACATAACATTTTTTTAAAAGGACTAAAGCAAGATGGAGTTAAGGCAACTAAAGCCATGATTGGACCCCAGCAGCAGCAGCAGCATTGGTTGCTCATAAAGCAAGGGATGTTACAGCTTTGGGTGACTAGGGATCGGCCAATGCCAAGGAAGAGCTTGTTCTCACTGAAGAACAAACCCTATGCAATCAAAGCACAAGAGGAGATTTTGAGCCACAGACTTTCAAAGTAGCTTAAAGGGTTAACCTGAGGCAGCCAGCATGGCGCCCTTGAGCTCCCATCCTACCTGACCAATGGCCACAGAAACTGGAGCCAATGGGAGTTTGCCCAACAAGATCTGGAAGGCACCACAATGGGTTAATCCTTCTTACAGAGAGGGCTCTGGCTTAAAGAGATTTCCAAAAGCAACAACACTGTTAACAAACAGAGAAGCTGCTGTAAATATCATGTTTGGGTTCTCCCCCCTATCACAACAACATCAAGTTCAAGCTGAATCAAGATTTCTATTGTTGGCTTAGGTTCCTATTGTAAAATGGCAAATCATGATCAAAGCTACACACACAGTAATAAAAACTGGGCCCCTAGTGCTGGCTATGAGAGTGTGTTTTGGGGAATGAGTGCTGGGAAGGGGAAATGTTTAGATTTATGTCCAGTCAAATTTGACTCCTAAGCCCTCTGGATAGCAAAGACAAGCCGTGGGCTACCAGTTTGCCTGTCAAGCTGCATGGAGGATGCAAGTGGGGGGGGGGAGATGAAATAATAGTGCATGTTTAGGCACCAGGCAAAAACATTCCTCTTTACCCAGGCCTATGGCTATGGCCCACAACCTGGAAAAATGCAGCGGGGGGGGGGGGGGGGGAGGACTGTTATGATGATGACTATTTTATTATTAGGCTGTCTGCCAGTATGCTTTTTATTATGTTTTTATCACTGATGTTCTGTAATTAATTCTGATGTTCTGTTCATTAATAAAGGACAGTAAATAAATTGAATAAATAATGATGTTTCTTCACTGTGGTCTCGGGCTCTATCTGCAGCTTATGACTCCTCTAATCTTCTTAGGAAGACCATGAGGTGTTATTTTCCCCTTACACTTGGGGTGGGGAACCGAGCTTCCCTGAAGATGGCAACCACTTATCAGTTTCCCTGGTCTGAAGCTTCTTCCAGGAATTCACCCCGATGACCTTTCCAGTGGGGGCACCTGGGCTGCGGAATGCCCTCTCCAAAAAGACTCGCCTGGCACCTGCACTGATCTTTTGGATGATAGGAGAAGACATTTCAATGCTCCCAGGGCCTTTGCATTCAAAAGAAGTGTTGCTGCTCTGTTGCTTTTGCTTTGGTTTGATGACATTTTTGTTTTTGATTTGAGTTTGTACTGAAATGAGCCTGCATTTTAATGTTGTATTTTAATCTTGTTTTTAAGTTGTATTTTAATCAATTGTTTTATACTTGGTGTGAGCCGCCCTGAGCCCGGTCTTGGCTGGGAAGGGCAGGGTATAAATAATAATAATAATAATAATAATAATAATAATAATAATAATAATTTATTCTGTAGTTGTTTTAGATTTTTATGTGTTAGTTTTAGCCTCTTATTCTTGTGAACTGCTCGGAGTTTTCAAGCTATTTGACAGTATAGAAATGTGGCAAACAAAATCCGTTCACGTGCCTGATACAGACCCCTGAAGCACACTTCTTGTGGAAAGCCAGGACAACGTCAACAGGACTCCCACAAACTTCGGTGGTCCCCTGAGCCACCACAATGCTTGCAACATGCCTGCCTGTAGACAGAAGCCTTCCCCACAGAGTTAAGAAACATGCATGTACCTGATCCATTTCCTGATTCACAAGCTCACGCCCCTCATTAGGCAAGCACAGCAGGAGATAGAAGATGGAGAGGGAGGCAAAGGGTAGGAGAGGACTATTTGGGGAGGCAGGGAGGGTGGAGAGAAGGGGGTGGAAGGGGAAAATGTACCATGACAGCCATAATCCAACCCACCACTAACATTCAGATCCACCTCCTTGCTTCATATCAATGGCTAGGGTTGGAGAAAATGCACGGCTTCCAGCGCTCCCTCCCCCTCCCCAAAAGTTGTCTCTTTTCTGCCTCTGAAGCAGAGGCTTAGCTCACAGCAATCCTATCTTGCTGGTAGAAGCAAAAAGTGAATATGTTCTAGCAGGGGCAAACTAGTGGCTCATCTCTGCAAGTAAAAAACTGAAAAATGAAAAAGAAAGGGAGGACCCTGTTTTGACCCCTAGCATCTTTGCTTCAAGGAACAGCTTCCCTAGCAGGTCTGCAAAAGGCCTCTGCCTGGGACCCTGAAGAGCCACTACTGATTTCAATAGTCCATAATGGGTTAAGACAAAGTACAGGCCCCAACTGTCTTCACGTGCGCTACTTGTAAAGCTGGCATTCCTTATGCTGGCACAAGTCCTATCATTCAAACTCATCACATGTTTGCTGAAAGTGGAACGGGTATCAAAGGGAGCTACTGAAAACAGTTCTTGTTTAGCATCAAGTGCAGGGGAGATAATTTTTTTAAAAGCCCAAAACAAACAACAACTAAAGCAGAGCTGTGTCCCTTCAGATATAGGGACTACAATTCTCATCATCCCTGACCACTGGGCCATGCTGGCTATGCCTGGGAGGAGGTGCACCACTGCAAGTGCCACAGCCTCCCCCCCCCCCCAATCCCTGAACTAGAAGCTTTAACTGACAAATCAGTGGCACTGCACTTTAAGCGCCTGCCTGATCATTTTGGTCCTGGCAAGGTTTTAACAGACCAAGGAATACATATGCATCTTTTGTAGCCTAACCAGGGAAATGGCAGCTTTTATCCAGGTTCTGTGAAGTTCTATATCAGCAACTGACCCAGTTTTCAGCAGGCACCTGCTTTGAGAACAAGAGGTCTCTTCCAGATGGAATATTCCAACCAGCCCTTTGGGCAGGGAAGCCTGACTGCCCTCTCCTCTCTGACCTGGGGCAGAGGTGGAGCCCGATGCCAGTGTGAGACCATGCAGCAGAAAAGGAAGCAGTGAGAGCAGGCAGGCAGGCAGGCAGGCAGGCAGGCAGGCAGGCATACTTGGGGTGGGGGAAGGAAGCCATTAGCAAGCTGCTTACCTAGCCCATGACCTCCAATCGACACTGAGGTGAAAGGGCAAAGAGCAAGGGTAATCAGAGTGAGACAAGAATCACACGGAACAGTGCACAATTAAAATAAAACACAGGAGAACGTAGGCAATGTGGCATTTCCCTCCCCACAGTGGGTGAGCGGTGTGGCCGGATGTGCCCGGCAAAAAGCAGTCAATGTGGTGGGAGGGCGTGGCATTATTTTAGCGTGGCTCACCCCACCCTCCAGCAGCCCTCGCCCCCACAAGACCCTCACCTGGGAGGAGCGCTCACCTGTGACGGTGCACTTGCTGGCGTCGCCAGTGGGAAGGGCCCGGATGCGGTACGGCGAGTAGGGGATCTCATCCCCACCGTACTTGATGAGGATAGTGTACCGGCCGGTCATGTCTGGGACATACGACACAGTGTAGGTGCCATCTTGGTTGTCACGGATGGTGGCTTTCTTGGGCTTGCCCTCAGGATCCTGGCCACGGCACAGCCCAGGAAGGAGGGTTTAGAAGGAAGGCAAGCATTTCAAGTTAAGAGGCGGCAACTGCAGGAGCCATTCAAAACCTAGGTCCCTGCCCCAAAGTTGTTATGGTCACGAGAATCTGACAGGAATTTGTATGAGTGAAAACCCACTTGAACCCAGTATGGCACAAGAAGACAGCCGCCGCCACAAGCATTTCTTGCTGTTACATAGGAAAGCACTGAAAGGACATTTTATGTTTAAAAAGGGGGTGGGGGGCTGAGCAAGGCATGAATAAACTGGGATTACCAAGGTGGAGTTGTGAAATTGGTCAGTGACCTACACAAAACTCTTGTTATGCTTTAGATGCAAGCTCAGCTTAAGGCTTGCCACCACTATAGACCTCTGGTTCAAAATGAGTACTGAAATCTACTGTCTTGCTGCAGTGGGATACTCAGGAGTCAAGAGACTCTCACCAAGTGAAGAGTTGGTGGCCCTTCTAAGTACAGGATGAGAAGGGTAGTCAAGGGCAGAAAGCTCTGGAAAATGAACAAGGCAGCGTTTTCTGCCATTTGGAAATGCTATCAAAGCTCCCACCCCTGTACAAGACAGCAAGTATGGCTATGCAATCAGTGAGGATGTTGCCACAAGGCAGTGTCACCACATGAATGAATGAAGGAGCTCACAGTCCACCTGACTGATTTCTCCCCCCAAGTATCTACCGTGGAACCAACCCCTCTGCCCTGAAGGCCTTCTCACAACAACCCCCAACCTGCATTCATCTCCCCTTCGGACATTGTTCCACTTACAGTGATCTGGACGGCCAGCAAGCCCTCTCCAGCATCCTTGGCATCAATTGTGAACTCCACAGGCAGGCTGGCTGGCACACCTGTTGTGTTCAGCCCTGGGCCACTAGCCTTTACCTTGCTGGCATCATGTGTGGGAAGAACCTTAACCTTGAATGGACTGTGAGCATATAAAAGAGGGAGGGAGAGAAGTGCCTCTGTTAATGTTAGGCAACTGACAGAAATGACCACACCCCCATCCCTCAATTCCAGGGTGCACAGGTGTTCCCCCACAGGATCATTAAGGGTCACTCATCTTTCTCTTACACAGAATAAAGGCATTATATACCAATCTGAGGCCACTGCAGCCTGATGGAATCCTCTACCAATGAGAAGTTCCCATTGACAGGACAGCACGTTCAGCAGAAACAACTGGTAAGTGCAAGACACTGTACACTGGGCTCAGTGTTCCAGGAAAAGCTTTCAAGTCTTGTGCCAGTTTTTGCTCTAACACAATTTGCCTGTCAACAGCAAGAGACAAAAAGATCTGTGGCATGAGGTTTTGCTTCCAACATTGATTACACGGGATTCTTTAAAAGATTTGCAGAGGCCCTCTCTCAAACAACTTGCCCAACGTGTTCAATGCAACTTTAAAAACATTATCCTGAGAGGCAAGTCCCCAAGCCTCAGATTCTCAAGTGCTGGGTTTACAAACACTTTGGATTTCTAGTAAATGGTAAAATCATCTGAAGCTTTGGAAACGTCAAAAAGCAGCCATCACTGTTAGAGTCTCTGCCTTGGCTCAGAGAGGCTAGAAGCTTTCTTATGAATGTTCAGTGTACCAAGCTTCTGTCCTAAGGAGGCTTCAGAGTCTCACTGTCTTCCCTCTGCCCTACAGCGCCAACCCACAGCCCATACCTGCGGGGCACCTCCTCATCTCCATAGTGCACAGCAATGCTGTATGGGCCTTCCCGGCTTGGCACGTAGCTTGCGGTCTGAGTCCCGTCAGCATTGTCCACCACATCTACAGGCTCCACCACTCCTGCAGGAAGAGTTCAACAGGTGAGAGAAGAGCCAAGCCCCAGGAAGGAACTACTGGTCTAGTCAAGCCGAGATTTGCTTACCTTTAGGGCCCTGAACTTTGACCTGGAGGGGTGCCACACCTGCCTTGCTGGTGTCAACCGTGAAGGACTGGGGGACATTGGCTCTGACAACACCTGGAGTCAGGCCAGGGCCTGAACATTTAACTTTAGATGAATCTATCACATCATGCACAGGCACTTTGAAGGGGCTCCCTATGCAGAGAGAGAGAGAGAGAAGGGGATGAAAAAAGTTGGATTTGAGCCCAGAAACCACTTCAGGGTTTCAGGTAAAGCACACACTCCTTACATCAAATGCAGTTTTAAAAGAAGTCTCTTGCTTTTGAGTCCCACCCACGCTTATGTTTCAGGAGGCCAACTTTCCTAACCAGCAAGTCCTATTTGCAATCCAATTGCCTGTCTCTTTGATCTTCCAGGGGACTCAAGTGAAGCATACAATCATAAAACCATAGAATTGTAGAGCTGGAAGGGCCACAGGCAGCAGGACCAATCCTCAGCAATGATGGGAGTTGGGGAGTCACAGGTCCCCCACCCCTATGTGGCATGCCCTACGGTCCGCAGCCTCTGATCCCACACTAAGCATTACACCATCCTGCTTGCCCAGCCCACTCCTGCTTTGCTGGAGATTGCTCAGAGGAGAGCTGAAGAAGTGCACCAAGAACGCAAAACAGAGATGGATATGAACTTGTTTTGCAGAATATTTAGGCCAAGGAACCTCGGGCAGTTTGAAATCTTGCTTTCATTATTTAGGTACCAGGAGAGCCTAATGGGACTATATGCCTCTCTTTTGGCTAGAAAGGCAGCCTAAATTTCCACCAGTGCCCTGCCCGCAAAAAAGAAAACACCAAAGTGGTGAAAAATCAAGAGCAACAATTGAATTGTGGAGCCAAGGGAAGAGCAATATTTTCCGGTCAGTGGACCAGATCCTTAGGTCACCCAGACCTTGTCAGCCATTTTGGCAGGTGCGCAGGGCCACCCAGGTGTCAATCACCTGATGTCACCATGGCAGCTGGCAATGTGTTTCCTTTGCCCAGGCAGTGCAAAATCAAAGCACTTGGCCAAAGGCACAAAACATTGCAATCCCCAACAGCAATTCAGTCAAATCCCACTTTAGGCAGGAAGCTGCATCTTTACCTGCCTCACACCAAATGCTGTATGATGGCAGGTGGGCAGGACTCAGGGGAAACTATTGTGGGCCAGATTAGGACTCCTGCCAGGCCTCACTAGGACCATGGGCCAGAGGCTCCCTCTCCCTCTCTAGGGCCATGTATGCCAAGAGCGACAGAAGATACCACCATCACCAACCTATAAATCAGTTGCCCCTGCCACTTCCTGCCTACCACTGCCACACGCACAACCCAGCCCCAATCGGTACCTGGCACTTGGTGGCCACCATAAGTGACGTTGAGGTTGTAGGTGCCAGGTTCATAGGGAATGTATTCCACTGAACAGCTGCCATCTTTGTTGTCAGTGCATGACATCTTTGCTTCAGAGGGACCTTCAACAGCTAGGCCCAGTCCACCAGAACCAGCACCCCTGTAGTAGAAGAAACCAGTTTTGACTCTAAAAGGCCCCAATTGATCAACAAATCAAAGCCTGTGATAGTTGGGAGTCGCCACAGACTCATTGCCTCAGGCAAAGAAGATCGAGGAAGTGAACTAGGAAGCTCCTGTTCAAGCAACTTAGAAGTGCAGTGGAAGTGGAAGTGCTTCCATTAAGAACAGTTCTGGGGTGGGCCAATGAATCTTGTGTGAACTCTTAAAAAGCTAAAATCCCCACAGGCCATTTTAAAATTCACAGAGCAAGAAGCCATTTTGGTTGCCTTAAGGATTAGTTGTACCCTAAGTATGCTATCTTGTTTTGTCGACTTAAGAGCCTGGGTGGCTGGATCAGATCACAGCCTGCCTAGTCTTATCTGCCCTTTCAACCATGTTTTCCTGCTTATCCTTTTAACACCAATCTTTGGGCCATGAAGGGAGCAGATACGATGCAAAGCAAAGGAATCCCAACTGAGAGACCTTTAGAAGTCACCACCTTTAGAAGTGCTACTGCTAGGAGCCGACTTCATTTTCCAGGCTGCTTCTCCAACTAGCTCAGTGCTGCATTACTATGACTACAAAAAGCTGGACAAGATCTCATCTCATTAAAGAGATGCTTTTCACATTTATTACATTTGTCACTTACCACACAAAAGCAACTGACTAAGATTCAAAACACTAAAAGAATAAAACCTTTACTAAAGGTGCTTCGCCTGCAATATTATAAAAAGCACAAAACTTTTAATTTACTTTTTGCTATTGCATATTAAAGCCCAGCATTCCTGCAAGATTCCTAGCAGTCACCAAGGTGATCCATTAGAGGGTGGCAGATGACCTCCTTCCTGCCCATTCCAGATTAGCACAGCTTCTTTTGAGGGCTGGGCTGCACCTCCCAAGGGAGCAGGCCAGGTCGGCTGCCCAAACCAGGCAGCAATGCCCTTCTCAGGCCCCTTTGCACAGCAATCCTCCTTGGTCTCTCTCCAGTTTTACCTGGTCTCCACCGTGAATTTGTTGGGCTTGTTGGTGGTCCCACTTTGGATGCCAGGACCATGCACTCGAACCCTTGTGGGGTCACATCCTTCTGTTACTGGCACCCGGAAGGGGCTGCTCGGCACAGGGCTGCCATTGTAAGTCACATCAATAGAGTGGACACCTGAAGAGGAAGAAGGGGGAAAGCTGGAGCTCTTGGGTGCTATGCCTCGAACTTCAAAGCCTATGCATTGCGGAAGCCCTCCTGTGACCTCAAGTGTGTGCAGTCTGGTGGCAGCCAAGCTCACACCTCTGGCACTATTCCCTTAATGCCCAGGTTCAAGCAACCCAAGACATTTTGATATATGAGGCAAAAATGTTTGATGGAGCACATGCTTAACAGTCATGATTAAAGAGCATGTGTGCATGCTACACACACATTTTCACTCTCTACAGTTTCCAAAAAGGAGGTCACCTCATCTTGCCCAATGCTAGGGCCAGAAGTCTCAGGTAACCAACACTGAAGACTGAACAACAGCATTAATTGCCCATGAAACTGGGCACATTTTCAAAGCAAAAAGGGCAGGCTTGTGAGGCAAGCGTTGAATAGGATTTTGGATATCCACAGCCCCTCCATTAGGGTCTGCACCATCAGTACCCAAGGGGGCTCCCCACTCCATGAACACCCCTCCCTGCCACTGCACAGCTCTCTCACCATCTTCATATGGAGTGTACTCCACATTGTAGGTCCCATCCCCATTATCACGCACATAGCTCTCGGTCAGGTTTCCTGAGGGATTGGAGACTCTCGTCTTGACATGAGGGCCTCCAGCCTTAGTCAGGGCTCGTGCATCT
Source organism: Podarcis erhardii (assembly GCF_964252035.2). Classification (NCBI taxonomy): domain Eukaryota; kingdom Metazoa; phylum Chordata; class Lepidosauria; order Squamata; family Lacertidae; genus Podarcis; species Podarcis erhardii. Next base: position 2,571,895 of record NC_138515.1, read on the forward strand.
ACGCTGAACTCTGTGGTGGCTTCACGGAACACACCTGGTGAGCACAAGCAGGGTCAGAAGTCACAGAATACAGAAGGAGGCTGCACAACAGGACTCTCCCAACCCAGTCTCATTTTGCATCCTGTTTCATGAATGACCTGAGGCCCTGCACTGTATCCAGCATCACCTGGGAAAGTAATTTGGAATGTGGGTCTGAGCCAAAGCCCCAAGGTGTTTGCACCCATCGCCAGACGTATCCCCAGGCCAAATAAGACATGTTCAGGGCAAGATGGAGACCATCTATCACAGCCAAGCTGGACATGAAGGGTCTTCACAACCCAATTACTATCCTCCCTAGCCTACACCTCCAGTCCCCTTATTATGAAGTCCCAGGCTCAGGACAAAATGGTTTGCCAGCATCCTGCGCCCACTTGTCACCAGAATATAACAGGTTTGACTTTTTACCCCTTCTGTCTGTGACAAAAATTTCTATAAGGATAATGCCTGGTGAAGTCTGAAGGAAGCCCCAAGAGGGTTGTTTGAAACTTCCAATGCCTCTGCCCTATAACTAGGGGGGAACATTATTCCCAAAAATACAGACGGGCAATTATGTTTTCCTCCTGCAGCTCAGGCAAGCCATGTAAATTCAAATTAGGCTGGCACAAATTTGTCACAGCAATTCCCTTTCTCCTTTCCGAACCCCAAGCCATACCCTTCCCAGGACAGGCTGCAGACTACTCAACGCCAAGTCCCACTGGGACACTCTTCCGAGGAGAAGGCCCAGCCAGCCTCACCTTTGCCTTCCACTCCGGGCCCGTAGACTTTAACTCCAGACGTGTCCACAGCTGGTTCCACGTTGAGCTTGCTGGGGAAGTTTGGCACAGGCTGCCCACCGTATTTGATTGTGATGGTGTAGACACCCGGGCAGAGAGGGATGTAAGTGATGGTGTAGGTGCCATCGCCGTTATCCCGCACGTGGACCTCAGCCTGTGTGCCACTTTCCGAAATGATCTCAATGGTGAGCTCTGCGCTGCCGGCGCTGGAGCAGTCCACGCTGAACTCTCCCGCCTGCCCCACCGTGGCGTGCTCCAGCCCTGGCCCAGAACACTTCACTTTGGACGGATCAAAGCCAGGCAGCACCTGGGCTTTGAAGGGAGAGCCCGGCACATGGGTGTCAGCAAAGAGGATGTTGATGTTGTATTCGCCAGGCTCCGTGGGCAGGTAAGAGACGGAGCAGGTGCCATCTCCATTGTCCAGGCACTCGATCTTGGCCTCACAAGGGCCCTCCACAGTCAGGCCAAGGCCTCCATTGCCAGCCCCTTTGGTATCTATGGTAAAGGGGGCAGGAGCGCCAGCCAAGCCGCCCTTCAGGCCTGGTCCATAGGCCTTCACCTGGGACAGGCCAAGGGCAGGGGGAAAAGGAAAAAGAAGACAGAAGAAGAATGCTCCATGGTCACTTTGTCCCATCAAACAAGACCTTTAAATAAAAAGGATTTATCAAGGCAAACCCTCCCACCTTCAAAAGGTGACTATTTGCTGCACCCAGATGAAGATAAATGCTTTATAAATGGTCAACTTGCCCCTTCAGATCTATGCAGGGCTCTGAGTGACTGAGTTCATGGAGATGTGTGCCGATCTCCATCTACAGCGGCAACCACCCAGAGACAAGTTAACACAGTGAGGAGAAGGCTCTAGTCCAGGGAGGATGGGGGACCGGGGCCCCTCTTCCAGGTGCCATTTTACTCCAAGCTCCTAGCAGTCCCAGCAGCCAGCATGGCCAATGGTCAGGGATGATAGGACTTGGGAGTCTTACAACATATGGAGGAGAACAGCAGGCTCTCCCACCCAGAAATTAGTCAGTACAGCCCCCACCTCGACTCGTCTGCACTACTAGACAAGCCCTCCTTTTCAGAAAAGAAGAATTAAGGGCATTCAGGTTTTAGGGTATTTTTGGAAACTCAAGCACTAATTTGCCCAGGGAGAGGATGCATCTCTCCTACTATGGTCACACATACACTTTATTAGGCACGTGCACACACACAAATATTTAAGCCCCCCCACCCACTGGAAGAACCAACACCCACACTGTCAGATTAATCTAGACTCTTGAGGATTTGCTGTCTGCATAATAGAGGTTTCCTGTCCACAGGGTCTCTGTATGCCCACTTGGCTTGGTTTAAGTACATGAAATGGCTAGAGCTCACTAGCTAGGTCAGAATGTTATTGTACTGTGAAGTTACAAGAATGGAAGGTTTGAGACAGGAAGAAAGAAAAGTCAAGATTTAGGACAAAACAAATTCGGTGAGGAAAGACACTTCAAAAACAGGGCACTCTGTGCATGCCCCATGAGACCACCACCACATACATGCTGCAAGAAACCGCACAGAGTTCTAGAACACAGGAGGTGGTGAGCAGACGCCTGTTCTGCACCTCCACACAGAGACTATGAATCAGCCAACAAGGCCCAATCCCTCTGCCATGTTAACTGGTGTGTGTGTGTGTGTGTGTGTGTGTGTGTGTGTGTGTGTGTGGAGCTCCTACCTTGGATGGGTTGGTGGGGGGTACAGCCTCCACAGGGAAGGGGCTGCCTGGGACTGGCACACCATCATAGGTCACGTCTACTTCATAAGGCCCCTCTTCCCGGGGGATGAACTTCACCACGCTGTTGTCGGAGCTGAGGCCTGGCTCCACCTTGCAGGGCACAGGCTTGCTGGAGGGGCCTGTGATCTTGGCAGCCACCTTGCCTTGGCCACCAGCCCCCTTGGACTTGACGGTGAACTCCTGGTCCTTGCCCACTTCCACTTCTGCAAAAAACAATGTGCGGGGGGGTAGAGTGGGGGTATACATACGTGTGCATGTCTGTGTCAGATCTTAAGTGTATTTGGCCCTTTGAATTAAAAAAGGAGGGGAGAGATCCTCCTCTTCCGGGCCAAGTATTCCTACCCCCAAGTACACTGCCCTGCCTGCCCTATAGAGAGCGGCTTAAGAATTGCAAAGACAGAACCATCCACTGGATTCCTAGACAGCGGTTTCTCAGATTTATGGCACCACTTCCTAAGGCCTAGAGAAGGTGACAATACTTTGTGGCTGGGGTTAACTTGTGGGGAGGGAGAAATACTGGCATGACTAATGTTTCCTAAAAAAAACAAAGACCTTGGAGTGCTTCCAATCATTTGGCCCTGGCAGGTCTCCAGGAAGCAAAGATTTTTAATCCAGCTGCCACTTGGGAGGTATCTAAAAATGGGGAATTTTCCAATCATGGTTTGACCTCCATGGAACCCCAAAACCCTTCCTGGGGGGGGGGTGTAGTAGATGATTGCCTGTGTGACAAAATGCCCCCAATCTTGTTGGGGCAAGACTCCACAAGACCAGTTTAAAGCTTGCTGATGTTGGTAGCACAGATGGGTTGACAGGGATTTTTATTGTGTGGAGGCTCTGCCACATGGTATGGGGAGGAATGTACACACATGCATAGCACAGAAACTGCAATGTGTCAAGGGGGAGGGTGGAGATGGGCAGAAGGAGAATGCTGCTGCAATAGCTTAGAATCATTCTGCAGACTCGCACAGCTGCCACTCCAAAGGCCATTGCATTGAGCTTCACCCTTAACATGCAGGAGACTTGCTAGCCCTGCCACAACAGGCAACATCATGGGAGGTGCATTTGCTAGGACCAAGGGGAAACCACCCAGCTCCCCTTGTTATTTCTGCTATTGCCAGGAAATGTGGTGTTAATGTAATCTTGTTATATTTATAGCACTGCAATTATGGGTTTTGTACATTATTATATTTGCCATTGCGATTTTCTTTTGCCGTGAAATTGTTCTTGTGACAACTGATTGAGATGCATTCCAGTTTCCTAGGCTGCAAAAGCTGCTTTGATTTTTTTGTAGGAGGGAAGCATACAAATAAAATTATGATGTCGCTGCTTCACATCACAGGCTGGTGAAGAGGATGGCGGGAGCTGGGTTGGCAAAAATGCAGCTGACTGAAACCCCAGGGCAAGTTCTAATGGGTGAGTTGCTGCTGGGGGAGAGGATGCGGATGAGAACCAGGAGTGCTAGATGTGCTGCTGCCGCCATTTTGGGCAGAACTCTGTGTGTTTTAAGGGCAATGTGATTTGGCCCCAAGACTCAGGAAAGGTCCCACACTAGTTTTTATGGCTGTAAAAGTACCTTTGCAAAAGTGAGTATGCTTGAAGGACAATGCCTCCTGGAACTCATAAACCCAAGACAGCAAGCAACAGAGCAAAACTATTCTACATTTGCTCTGCAAAATTGCGGGCCTGCAAAACCCTATTAATGCAAGACTTCTCAATGTGGACATTTCTTCTGAGCTGCCTGGATCCGCTTTGCAGGGGCCAAAACCTCCCAAGGGATGCTGGAACAGATGGGCTCTTGGTCTGATCCCAGAAGGCTTTACCAGCCAGCTGCAAACACTGGCTGTATTGTAATCCTCAGGGATTAAGTTGACATGGCCGACCTACTTCAGACAAGCCAGTGACTGCAGAGAAGCAGAGTAGACCTTTAAGCGTGTGATAGATCAGTTTTTTATTAGGTGGTTACCTTTTAATGATCTTTTTTTTAAAAAAAAAATAAACCCAACAAGGGTTGGGTAAACAGCAGCTGTACAGTTCAGGCATCACCCTCCTCCACATCTGGTGCCCTCCAGATGTTTCGGACTACAACATGGTTCGCCCCAAGCACATTGTAGTTGAAAACATCTGGAAAACACCAAGTTGGGGGAAGACTAAACTAGTTCAACTCAATCTTCATTTGAATGGAGGGGGGCAGAGACAAACTAACTAATTTAAGGCTGGGTTTAGATCAAATTATAACTTGTAGAAACACAATACCTTTACTAGAGCTATCTTACCTTATTCCCAAATTTGACTCTTGTGCTACTTTTATAAAATTAGGCTTACTCTAATGAGCAAAGACTTTTACATTTTAAAGACATTTTCTTTGGGTATACCAGCCAAGAAAGACCGCAGCTTGAAATTTTGAACAGATGAAATAATAGAGGCAGTGATGCAACCAGAGCCAGGGTGACTTCACAAAGAGCCCGTCCTGTTACTGCTGCAAAAATCTGGAGATCCATATGCCTGTTTTAGAAGCAGGTTTCTAGCCCTCATGCTGGCCAAAAGTATGCTATAATGATGTCATAAATGCATTTAAGTCACTGGGATACATACTGTCGCCAAGTCCAGAGATCTTGATCTTGCCGAGGTCCAGGGTGGGTGCCACTCCCACACTGAAAGGACTTTTGGGGATGTGGTCTCCTCCATATGTAACATTCACTCCAATGTTACCCTGAAAGTCAAGAACCATGACTGTCATCACTTAAAGACACCATTTTTGAGTGATAAAGAGACAGCCTTCTTCCGCCCTCATCCTGCCAACTCCAAGCCACAGCCAAATCTAGTTTCTTACCTGAGTAGATTTTAAAGACTACTTTAACTGAGACTGTAAGCCTGTATCTGGACAGCAACACCTCCCAACACTTAGCAAGGGCTTCTCCGCGAGGGGAGGGGGAGACCTTGCATACAGCACATCCAGGACAAGACTAGGCTAGAACACCAACCCTAAATGCAAGCCACAAACCATCCCATTTGCCTAAAGCTGCCACTCCAGGCTCCTCTTTCCTTGCTCTTATTAGAGTTTGAAGACGTCAGATCCTAGCCGGCTTTGTGTATTCTGGGATGAAGTCTGCTACTGACTAAGAAATCTTGCCTCAGGGATAAGAGAGCCCTTAAGATCCCATGTCTCCTCCCCATCACTCACCTGCTGCACAGGGGTGTATTTGACAGTATAAGTGTTGTCATGGTGGTCAATTATTTCAGAGTCTCTAACAGCCTCTCCTTTGGCCGGGCCAGTGAACTGGACATCCAGCTTAGCCTTGCCAGCTGCCTTTGTGTTGACTGTGAAGTAGGTTGGTTTGCCTATCTCCACACCTGTAGTGAAGGGAGGTGAAAGTTAAACAACTTTTCTAATAAGCTCCTTAGTACAATGCTTACCAAAATCCCCCCACCCCAATCATCCAGTTTAGGACACAAACCATTCGCCCAAAGCCACCTCTTGCCTAGGTTTGAGTTCTACCGATTTTGCAAATTGGGACACTCAATAAAATGCTTTTGTCAGCTGCCTTCAGCTGTCCATACTAGAGGCTCAGTATTCCCATTTCCTTCCTCACACCATCCACTCTTGACTTCCAAAGGGGTGGTTGAGGATTTCTGCCTAAGAGATGGGACAACACTGGAGAGAGAATGCCCTTAGATGCCCTCTCCTCATAAACTTGAGAGAAACTTTAGACAGCAGAGGAAGGAAGGCCTGTAACCCAACCACAGCCCCTTCCCCACCATGTGACCTCCTGGGAGCATTCCCAATAATCCCTGGTTACTCGCAGGATCCTATCAGTATGGGAGGGAGGGATAGAAATGCTACTCAAGGAGTACTGAGGACTAACAAAGCCCCATCCCACCAAGGATTGATAAATCATGCCCCCACTATTTGGCGGTCCATAACACAAGCACCGTCCTGGATCCAGAGTCATGCATACTTCTAAGCATGGGAATCAGTGGGTCTAAAGAGTTGGAGCTTCAAAGCTCCTGCACAAATTTTAAGAGAAACAGGTACCTTTGGGGGGAATTTTAGTCATCCTTGCTCCAGCTTAGGCTCCAAGGATCCTGATACCTAGCCATAAGTTCAGCCCCAATTCACCCCCATTTACAGAGCGTCCCCCAGCTCACCACTCCTGTTGAGTCCAGGTCCCTCGGCCTTGACTTTGCTGGCATCATGTGAGGGATCCACCTTGATTCTGATGGGGCTGGTGGGGGTGGCCTGCAGGTGAACATGAAGAAAGTGAAAACACTGCTTCCTACACCCTTGTTGCCTCCTCCCCACCCCCACCCTTTTGCAGTAAGAGGAGCTCTTACCTGGTCAGCAAAAAGCACCATAATAGTGTAGCTGCCAGCACCGCGGGGTGTGTACTTGACTGTGAAGGTGTCATTGTCATTCCGAATGATGTCAAAGTCTATGTCTGCCTCTGCTGGGCCCACAACGCCTGGTGCACACTTGATGCCAATGCTCACGTCACCTTTTAAGAAGTAAAAAGTGGGAGTGAGACAGCAGCTTTAACTGGAACCCAGTTGCTTTATTGTGGCCTTCCCAAAGGTGCAGCACAGAGATGCGGAACCTGTGGCCCTCCAGGTGGCATTTAACTTCCACTCCCATCAGCCCCAATCAAAACAGCTAGTGGTCAGGGAAGATGAGAGTTGTAGTCCAACATCACCATCTGGAGCAGCCTTTCTCAACCTGTGGGTCCCCAGATGTTGTTGAACTACAGCTCCCATCACCCCTAGTTAGCAAGGCCAGAGCTCAGGGATGATGGGAGTTGTAGTCCAACATCATCTGGGGACCCACAGGTTGAGACCTGCTGATCTGGAGGATCATGAGTTCCCTGTTCCTGGTGTAAAGGTAAAGGTAAAGGGACCCCTGACCATTAGGTCCACTTGTGGCCGACTCTGGGGTTGCGGCACTCATCTCACTTTATTGGCCGAGGGAGCTGGCGTATAGCTTCCAGGTCATGTGGCCAGCATGACTAAGCCACTTCTGGCGAACCAGAGCAGTGCACGGAAATTCCGTTTACCTTCCTGCCGGAGCGGTACCTATTTATCTACTTGCACTTTGACGTGCTTTCGAACTGCTAGGTTGGCAGGAGCAGGGACCGAGCAACGGGAGCTCACCCTGTTGCGGGGATTCAAACCGCCGACCTTCTGATCGGCAAGTCCTAGGCTCTATGGTTTAACCCGCAGCGCCACGTGCATTCCTGGTGTAGCAGGTCTCTAATACTGAAGGCAACAGGTGGGTACTCAAGTAACACCTAGCTACTGACTGGCTCCAAAGGTTTGCAGCTGGAGTGGAGAGCAGGGAATCATCATAATCATTCTTGGCCTCTGATGGAGATGCAGTGTGAGATCATGACCTAAGGCAGCAGTACTATGAAACCTTGACCTGAAAGTAAGCCCTATTGAACACAAAAGGAAGTGATTCCAAGTAGTTTCAGGAGTCCACTGAAGTAGAGAGGAAGAGTCTTCATGACCAGGTTTCAGTTTGGCAACAGAGGCCAGCATTCTGTCCTATAGCATCCAGGCTTGCTGGGGTGTGGGCTGTGATTTCTGCAAGGGAGGGCTATAGGTTTCTTGGCATCCTCCACAAGCTATAATGCCCAGAACCCTTTGGGAAAACCACAACTGTCAAAATGACAGCAAAGAAAATCTAGCAAGCCATACATGTCAATGGAGTGGGTAAATAACTCAAGGCACTTCTAGCTTCATATGCAACAATGCCCTTGTTGTGTCTCATGGACAGAGGAGCAGTCAGCAACTAACAGGGAAGAGGCCTTGAGGGAAAGAGAATGATGATAAAAACAAACAAGGACTGCTCATCTCATTGCCAATAACTGTTCAGGGACACACTTAAACAGTATTAGAGTGTGGCCTGACTCAGATCTAATGCAAGACAACAGTGAAGGAAGTTTAGCTATTATTTAGCATTGACATTGAAACAGATAAGGCACAGTTGATAGCTGTTGCTCCACTTTTGCAGTTCACTGTAGCTAGAAGGTGAAATGCCAAGCAGGGAGCAAAAGCAGATGTTTGGAAGCCTGGAAGCCTTAAAGCATGTTTGGAGACCTTAAAGCCATGGTTTAGTGTGGCCCAAGCCTTGGGTGTAGTGTGCCAGGGGTGCCATGGCCCCAGGCGCACAATTTTTGACCTCAGTGCTTCTCTCCACTCGCCAAGGATCCCCCCTGGCCAGGATCCCCTCTGCGCAGGCAGGCAGGCAGGCAGGCGTCTCAGGGCAGCCTTGCTTTGCTCTGGCGGCGTTGGTGGTGAGGGTTGGGCTGGCAAGCGCTCTCCCCAGGTGCTGGCAACCAACGCTATGTCACTGGTCCAAGCACAAGAGTGAGTGTTGGGGGTCCGGAGAAGCATGGCTCTTCCCTTTCTCCTTACTTCTCCCTCACCCCGCACTGTAGGATGCGTAGCCCTGGAGAGCCCTCCCAATTACAGGAACTCTAAAGGGTCAGCGCTTCTAAACATTAAATGAGGCAGTAAGCAACAGCTATTAGGATACAAAGGGATCTGCTGAACTGGGCAATAAAGAAGGGAGCGGCTGATCTCTGCAGAGGGAGCAGGAACAGATTGCACAACTTTGTCTATTGTTTCCTTAGCTGTCAGCAGAAGAAGAGGGAGAGAGACCCTTCAATGAAAAATAGTTTCTTCTCTACTCCCACTTAACTGACAATCCCCACCACTTGTAATTACTTGTAAGCCCACCCATCTGTCTGGGTTGCTCCAGCCACTCCAACAGAATATGAAGAACACACAATGCGGCAGACAAACTCTGATGCGAAGTGCAGCATCCTCTCTCCCCAATAGTAGGCAACATGTACAATGACACAAGCCGCTTATGGGGCCAGAAGGGCAGTGCTTCCAACATGGACACTCCACTTAGCCATTGGGGGCTAAAGCCACTGGGATATATTTTAGAGGAGTCTCAAAAAAGGTAAAAAAATACACAGAAGGGTAGCTGCGCCAGCTTGTTGGGAACAAATACAGTACAACAAAGTCTTGTGACAGTCTTTAGACAGACAGACAAATTCATTATGGCATAAGCTTTTGTGGCTTCAAAGGATGAAAAGTGAATGGGTTTCAACTGACAGAATTTGTTACAGAGACTCTTGTTTTGCTATTTTGAAAGGCAGAGGCTGTAGGAAGGCCACGGACAAGGACCTGGTGAAGCTCATTAGAGTTGGCCCAAGGGCTCGGTTCCAGTTGCAGTTGTCCACACACAAAGAAAGTAGTGCAAAGTCAGGAAACCACCACCTCAACAAGGCAGAGGGCTGCATCCTGGGCTCTGGGAAGGGAGCATCCCAGGACTCTCCTGCGACCTGCCCTGATCCCAGTAAGCAAGAAAAAACAGCCGAGTGGCAGGGGGTGGTGGTTAAACAAATGGAGAGTGTAGGCGACTGGCAAGTTTGCCCTGCTCTCCATTTATTTATTCTCTCACCCACCCGCATAGGTTGCAATTGTGTATGTAATGTGAGTGTAAGTTGCGGGCCCACTGTATATGGTCTCCATTCTGGGGCAGTGGGCCAGAGCAAGCCCCCTGCACAGTTTTGGACACAGTGTCTTCCTCCAGAACGGAGCAACATCTGAGCTTCCCCCTCCAGCTCTGTTGGGGGGGGGCATCAACAGAAGACAACTAGCTTTATCAGAGCTGTGCTTCCAGCATGACCAGTCCTGCCCTGGGGCTTCTTGGCCTGGACTCCAGGTGGCAGAAGCCCTTCTAGACTCACCCTGCCCAGCTTCTGCACAGTCCACTGTGAAGTAGGTTGGCTCGTGAGCCTTCAGGCCAGTCTTTGCCACACCAGGACCATACACTTTCACTTTGTTGGGGTGGCTGCCAGCACCAACGTTGACCTAGAGTGAGAGACGGAAAAACAATGTGATGTAACATGTGTTTAGTAATTTAAAAATCTACACAACAAGCACACCAGCCCAGTAAGACTCTGCACACAGACAGCTATAGTCTACACCTGACCTAGCTATCTGCTTGCAAGGGGAAATAAGTTTATTTAGCTACTTGGTAAGGGAAAGACACAAAGGAGCACAAAGTTGGAAGGGTCCCTGAGGATTATCTAGTGCAACCCCCTGCAATGCAGGAATATACAACCTTAGTGTTATCAGCACCACGCTCTAACCAACTAAGCTATCCATCCGTCCTTTGCTCTCAGAGTGTGATTTGGGAGTAGGGTGGAATACAGAGAACACCAACCCTGTAGGGACTGTTGGGGATGTTGACTCCGCCCCACGACACCATCGCTGTGTGCTTTACGGGCTTCTTGGGCAGGTAGGAGCAGCTGTAGGTGCCATTGCCATTGTCCTTCACAGAGACATCCACGGGGGATCCTTCAGAGTCCTGCAACGGAGAAACAAAAACAGGAGCAGCTTAGCATCCAGCACACTTCCTTAGTCATCCTCTGTGGTAAGATCAGCATTCTGGAAGCCTCTTCTCCCATTCTCCATAGCGACAGCACAAGATAAAGCTATGCCCCCTCCGTAGCACAAGCACCAAGTCTCACCTGTACTTGCACCTTGAGAGGCGCCTTTCCACCACTCTTGGCATCTACTGTGAACTCAGCTGGCTTGTTGACTGCAACGCCCGTTTTCTCCAAGCCTGGACCATGGGCTTTGACCTGGAGAGGGGTTGGAAGAGAGGTGTGAACTCCAAAGCAACTTCTGCACAGTTAGAACACACTGCACTGGTCATCATAAGGTTTACAGCTAAAAAATGGTGGGTGGGGGTCCCTTCATTCAGCAGGAGTGGCTGGAGCATGGACACAATGCTTGAGGTTGTGAGAGCTGTGCCAAGCACACAACTCCATGCTGGAAATGTTTTTTTGGGATGCTACTCCCATGTAGCTTGAGCTAGTCTTGCACAATCCCCATCTGGAGCACTTGGTGGTGGGGAGAAGGACAGCAGAACCCCACTGGCTGACAGCAAATCAAAATAAAAGTTGAGTTTGCCAAAGTGCACAATGTGCTTGAAGACCTTTTTTCTACCATTGCCACTCCTCAACCAGAAGCACCACTCAGCCCTTCCCTTAACTGTGACCTCCAACTACCCCAAGCTCTTCCACAGTCATAAGGCCTAAAACCTTTACAGCCAAGATCAGCTTTCCAACAATGCATATGCTCACACCAGAAGAGCAGTTGGCAAGACACTCCTACGGACGCGGTCGTGACGAGCTCTCAAGCCACCAACATGGGCCAGTTACTGGTTCTCAGTTCTGCTTCCCTCATAGCATTATACATAGAAACACAATAGTGCCAGGATGCACCATCCCAAAAGGAGTCTCCTTCATGCAGACACTTACCTTCTCTGGGTAGAAGTCCTTGGGAGCAGCTTTGATTTCCGCCATGAAGGGGCTGAGCTTGATGTCTTCGTTGTTGCAGAGCACATGGACTGCATATTCGCCTGGCTCCTGGGGCCAATAGCGCACATTGCAGGAGCCATCGCCCTTGTCATCACACTCAATCTTGGCCTGTGAGGGACCCTCCACAGAGAAGCCTGCCAGGAGCACATGCAGAACCAGGCATTAGTTCACAGTTAAACCAACACTCAGAAATGCCTATCCCAGCCACTAGACAACAGTTACGTTATCCTGAAGACTGCAGATGCTTGTATTTAGCTTAAACACTGATAGCATATCGGTGTCTAAGGCTGACTACTAATCCTACACGGGTTCTGAAGGCTGCTTAGAACCAAATGAAAGTCATTTAAACAATTTTTGAATACACAGACAAGGTAAAAGTAAAAAAAGGTGGCTAAACAAAGCTCCACCTAAGCAAAGGCCCTAAACTGCCCAAGGCGGCTGCAGCTGAAGGGGCAGGTGGGCTTCCTCAGGCAAAGAGATCCCAGGTAAGGATGTTACTGGTTCCCTGACTGTCCCTTTTCCCTGAACACCAAGTCATACCATCCAGGAACCTGGAGGCTCCATTTAGCGTCAAGGCCAATGCTGACTGAGAAGCGCGTCCTTCAGAAATCTGTTTGAGCTTTGGAGCCATCTAAGCTAGGAGGCCACCACACCGTGACAATGAATTCCCCAAGTCAGTTACGCATTGCGTAAACACCAATCCCATAAACGCCAAGCCACTGGTCCTCTCCCAACTTTGCCGGTTACCTAGCGTGCCAACGTCATCACCAATGGCTTCCACCACGAAATCAGCAGACTTGCCGACCACGCCTCCTTCCAAGCCTGGCCCCCAGGCCCGCACCTTCTGGTTTGTACATTCCGTTCCCACTTTTACCTCAAATGGGCTAAAAAAAAAAAAAAAAGGCGGGGGGGATAAAAAACATTAATGTTCAATCTCAGCCTTAAGATAAAACGGATTGTTTTAACAGGCCGATTTGCTAATGAAACTTGCCTGCTCCAGTTTGCTCCAGCAGTGCAGCTAGCACACTTGCAAGTTATCACATGAGGAGGTATCAGTCTACAGAACAAGAAAGCTGCAGGAGGCCAGCCCTATCATTTGGTAGACTGAGGGGCCAGCTGGTTTTGTGTGTCACAAAAGGACTGCAAATGGTTAATTTATTACAGCTAAGTTGTACACTGCCAGGGAAAGAAGGAGTGGCCCTTGTGGGATTTTCTGCCTCCGGTGCCAAAACAGCTTGGCTGATTGAGCACTTAGGCTTGGAGGCGGAGTCATCAATTGCTCCACTTAAGCAGCAAATGCCTTGGTCAGGCCGTGTGCACTATTGCTGTGATTGGACAGCCACCCATCCCCAAAAATACAACAGGTCCCTAATTAAGTCCTACCTAGTCTGTTTGCCTAGTTATAAATCTCTTGAGTAGCAGATTGTGTTTGCCCCTCTCACCCCTCAGGGAATTGCGCAAAACATGGGAACATCTAAGTCTGCAGGCTGAAAGAACACTCATTCCCCCAGAAGAGGAGACCTACTGCACCAACGCTAGATCTCCACCCCCTCTGGAAGCCATGCCGGCTCTCCTGTTGGTTAATTGCAATCAAAGCCCCCAGTCTGCTCTGTTTTTAAGTGTATTTTACCTAGGATTTTAGTTGTATGGTCTGTTTATTTTATTTCTTACATTTATTAAATTTGTACACCACCCTTGATCCAAAGCTCCCAGGGTGGTTCACAGCATGTTAGTTGCTTTTTTCATGGAAACTGGACCAAAGTGAATTATAAAGCAAAGATTTCAACCAAGTATAAAAAACCACAACCAGATCAGAAACCTAAAAACATACCAATCAGATATAAAAAGACAGGTCTAGAAGATGAGCAAGGAAGATGCAACAAATGGGCGGAAATAAAAGGTTTTGCCTGTTGCCATAAACTGATAGAGAGGGTAACCAGGAATGCCTCCCTGGGGAGAGAATTCCACAAGCAGGGAGCCACCACCGAAAAGGGCTGTTCTCAAGCTGCCGCCCTCCAGACCTCCCCTGGGGAGGGGGGCACATACTAAAAGGCCTCAGAAATAAGGTGTTTGGGGACCTCTATTTAGGACTGAAAAGTAGTATCTAAATTTTTATTCAAATATAAATGAAATGAAAACTCTACAGCTGAGACCATCAAATTGAATGCTAGAAGGATCAAGGCAAGGAAGAGATTCAAGGCACCCTTCAATCTCCCTGAGTCTCAGCAAGCATCCCCTCCCTCCTCTCTTTCAGATGGAAATAGTTCTTCCCCAGCCTTCCTGCTTCTTACCTGCGGGGGATATGCTGCCCACCCCAAGTGATTGTGACTGTGTAGTTGCCAGGAACTGTGGGGTAGTACTCAAAACCATACACCCCATCACCCAGGTCCTTCTGCTTGACACGTTCCTCAAGTCCTTCTGTGGGAAGAGATTGTGGTGGTTGAGGGTGGAAGGAACTTCACAACATACAGAAAAAGCAAAACAAAACCCATATACCTGCCAGTTACATATTACCAAGGAAGATCATGCGTGCATGCCCTCACCTTGCAGAAGATTAGCCAATGAGTTCTTGTACATCATGTTTATCACACATCTCAGTGCGGCTCCCAGGGAGAGCTACTAGGGTCAAATGCCCACTGGGTCCATGAAGCACACGGAATATACCTGATCTCAGTCACTATCCCAGTCTTACTCCCAAATAATAGAGGACAAAAAGGAGGATTCAACTCTTATGCACACTATTCTGAGCACCCTGGAGGAAAGGCAAGAGAATACAATTGGGAATGCTGCCAAGAACAAGTATAGGTTGCCACTGAGAGTGCTTCAGAGGTGGAAGAGCATCTGCTCTGCATGCATGCATGCAGGTCCCTAGTTCAAATCCTGGTGTCTCCAGGGATGCCCTGTCTAAAATCCTGGTGAGTCACTGCCCATCAGTTCAGACCAGGGGTGGGGAACCTCTGGCTCATGGGCGAAATCTGTCCTACCAGGCCATTTCCCCAAAGCATGCCCACCTGCCCACACCTGACACCATATGCAATGTCAGGTGTGAGGCAGGTAAAGACTCAGCTAGATTCCCTGCAGAAAGCGGGACTGAACTCTAGCACATCAGCTAATGTGCAGGGGGTTCGATCACACTTGACCGCTATCTCCCTTCACTCCTGCTGGTCAGCTTTGACAGGTTCGCCCACAGGGTTTGGTCAAAAGGATTCCCCACCCCTGGCTAGACAATATTGAGCTAAAGGAACCAGCAGCTTCTTACCATCCTCACATTGGCAAGGAGGTGGGGCTGGTGGGTGGGACTCTGGTCTTCCCCCACCCTGGTGCCCATTTGCATTCAATTCCCCCACCACACTTCTCTAGAAACTGCAGCCCTTACTTACACCAAAGCCCCATGGAAGGGGCCTGGATCAAAACACTGACACACAGCTGCAACCAGCTTAAGTACAGCTTGCGTTTGGCAGCTCCAAAGAGTCCTGGATGTCGTAACATTATACTGCGCTCTGCTCCCCATCACCGACAAACCCAGGCATCCCTTGAGGGCTCTTTGCAGGCTAGAGCCTCCAAGGGAATAAAATGCAGTCACATTCTCAAGATGTTATCTTCCAGCTGGGAGAGATCTTCAGCTCCGACAAATGTCTCAGGCTCCTGAAGTCTGCCTGGGGCCTAGTTACCCAACCTCTGCTTTGAATGCTTGCGGTTTGAACCCAGGGTTAGAACTGTCAAAATCCAGCTCCTCCATCATTCACATACCTCTCTGCATTGCAGCAGCCTCTCCTTCCAGCCCAGACAAGAACCCAATTATGTTTTCTACAGTGGTTTGTGGCTCTGCTTGCCCCGCCATGACTCCACAACAGCCACTCAATTTACTGCTTTGCTTCCTTGCCTCAGCACATTTCCATGCTTGCACAAAGTACAAATGGCACCATCAGCCCCTCCTATAGACCAATTACACTTGCACCAGAAGAACTTCCTGCTGTAAAACCCAAGAATTTTAAAACAGTCCATGGGCAAGCAAGCGAGATTGATAGCTTCTTAGGCTTCAAAGAGATTCTAGAGCTTGCCATGTCTGAGAGTCAGTGGAGCCCAAATCACCACGTCCCCATCAATGGATGCTCCAGCACAGCAGAAGCAACAGCCTCCTGTGCAATCAGCCTGTTCCCCCATTGGTTATAAATAACTCTGCAGCCGTGTTAGAAACTGAGTTATGAAGGCTAGGAGCTAAATGGCACCTTAAACCTAGGTTATGGGCGCAACAAAGGAATGGCTAAGCACACTTTTTTATAACAATACAAAGCTGAAGATGGCCTAGTCCTTCCCCTGCCCACCCCCTAATATTCTTAAGAGGGTCTCTTCTCCAGTCTTCAGAGAGTAGCTGGAAGTGAGGAGGCAGAAAAAAGTCCTCCTTTCTTTCCACTCCGCAGTTTTAATCTGAAGTCTTAGGCACAGTTCTGCGCCCAGAGCTCAGAAACCTCTTGCACTAATGAAATTCCCCGTCACAAAATGTGCTTAGAACAATGGGTGTTTTGAACACTGCTCCGCAGTTTCTTCATGTTCCCCAAACAGATCTGGGCATGCACTAGCCAGATGGGCTTTGCAGTGTACTGCTTGCCTTCCAAAGGGGCATTACCACACAAGCTAGGGGTCTGCTTTAAGACATGTGCAGCAGCTGCACCCCGAATGCCTCTGAGCCTATGCAAAGTGTCATCAGGCTTCCAACATTTCCCACACAGAGTAATTAGACTATACCACTTCCAGGCCAAAAGGCAGAGCTTCTGGGTTAAGTGCAAATCCCACCCTCCCATGTCTGAAACACAGAGGGTGGGGAAGACAAACACACACACTGGACTTACTTGGGCCTTTTATTGTCACTTTGAGCTCTCCGCTGCCAGCGCCTTTTGTGTAGACCTTGAAATCTGCTGTCTCCTTCACTCGGACACCTTTGGGCTGGAGGCCTCGACCCACGGCCCGGCAGGCATTTGGGTTGCATGCTGTAGCAGCAGAGAGAGGGTGAGCGTCCCTATCGAGTCCAAGTAGAACTCCAGTTTTCCCAACTGGGTGGGTCTTTGCCATCATTAACACGCCAGGCATTCAACTAGCTCCACCCATGAGAGGGAGGCCGGATCTCAAGCCCATAGACTGCTCCCCTGGACAGAAGCAACATGCACCCTTGCCACAGGTCCCCACCCACACCTGCCAAGAGTGAAATACCATTGGCCCTGGATCCAGGCGCCGAGCAGCTGGGAGGAGATGAGTGCCAGCAGAGATCCAGGGAGATGGCTCTTCAGAGGAAGAGAGGACAGAGCAGAGGAGAGCTGGGCCAGGACAGGTGGAGGTAGGCAGAGAGGAGAGGAGAAGCGTTAGGAGCAGAACAAAGAACCACCCCCCTTCTGGTCACAAAGAGGAAACCAAGCAGCAGCAGTGGTGTTAAGGTTAAAAGAGACCCCACCAACAAGCCCCGTGCCAGATGGGAGACTCACCCTGGCCAATGGTGACCGTATATGGGCTGCGGGGGATGGGGATGCCCCCAAAGGTGATGTAGATGGTGTAGGTGCCCTCCAGAGTGGGCTTGTAGGTGCAGCGATAGGTGCTATTGCCTTTATCCTCCAGCTGCTGCTCCACTGTCCCTTTCTTGCCAGTCGGATCTTGGATGATTACCTCGATTTCCCCAACACCAGCACCTGGGGGGAGGGATTAGGGTAAGATGAAGAGAGGCAGGTGTTAGGTGGAGATAGTGCATGCAACCTTAAGTATTCAATTACAGGAAGGCCTTTGATCTGGACCAAGAACACAGCAATGAGTTTCCAGGGAAAAGATTAAGCCCTGCACAGCTCCTTGGCATTTTCTGCCATTAGCAGTGCTATGCAAGAGCAACATTATACAAGTTTTGCTTGCTCTATTTAATTTACGTAGGAATTGCAGGTTTCTTGGGGCAGCAGCTTAAGAACAGAATTCAAGTGCTATTTATACTGCATCCCTACCTTCCATGCTTAGTGCACCCTGTAGCCATGCACCTAGCAATTAAAGACATTTAAGAGCAGCCTTAAAGTTTGTTTGCAGCTTCTTTCTAGCTAGTGGAGAAAACACCACAATGTCCCCAAGTTAAAACTTTGCTATGTTTCAGCCTTTGGTAACAGACCCATTTCTGAAAGCAAAGAAATGGAAGATTTGTTTGCTACAGTTACTGTGGGCTGCAAGTTATGCTCTACTTAGCACTGGATAGGCTTCAGCTAGGATTTAGTGGGAGACCTTTCATGCTTGGAAGATGAGGCCAACAATTCAGACAGACTTGCTTAGGCAGCAACTAGTCTGGAAGCAAAGGTACTCATCTTCAGCCTCAAGAGTCAGCCTCAAGAGTTCAGAGGAGACTGTTCTAACATCCAGCTATAAATAAAAATGAAACGCCAAGACAAGAGACCAATTGTTTGCAAAGGGCTGTTGGGACAAGGAAGTTGCCTTTTGCCTGAAGGGAGAAGAGCCGAGAGTTTCAAGGCAGGCAAGGAGAGAGGGTGACATTCCTGGATAAGAGAATCAAGGATGACTGATCTCAAAGCAAGCTCTACTGTGTACTCTGAATCATTGTTTTGTTTCATATCCTGCCACATTGAATACAATATTACTCAGGGCAGTTCTGAATTCACAATTACACATATGAAAGTTAAGAACACGTGGAATCATGAAACTGTATATTCCTAATATAAATGTCTGATCATTCTGCCCCCTACTCTATGGCATGCTGAAGCAACAGGCATAAACTTCACCAAAATGTTGACCAACTAAGGCCTGGACAGCAGGCCTTAGTTCCTCCAGCCACAGCCTACATTGAAGGAGTCAGAGTGGGGCTGTTAAGCCAACTAAGCTGCCCTCCTCCACGGACAGCCTTAGGCAAGCTACTCACTCACAATCTCTTCCTTTTGGTATTCACTCAAAAATGCTATGTGTAGCCTGACTTGTTCCCAACTTGGAAGCCCACCTACCCAGAGCTGTTAGTCTCTGCAGACATGATGCTTTGACAAGCAACTCCGAAAGCAGGAGAGCTAGAAAGGTTCCACTTTGGCGAGAAATTGAAGCCTCCAACACAATTACTCAGTTCATAGTGAGAAAAGTTCTCCAACAACAGTTTATTCATTCCCAACAATTCAGGTGTCCCCAACACAGTACTCCCTCCCCCCCCCAGTGTTGCTGGACTGCAGTTCCCATCCTCTGACCATTGGGGCCAAGAATGCTGGGGCTGATGGGAGCTGTGGTCCTAGAATGCACCAGGTTGGGGAATGGTGGCTAAACTATTTATAACAAGTTTCTAAGAAACCAGCCAACTACGTCATTTGCTTTCAAGCTGTGTCCAGGCTTCAGCTGGCCAACACCCTTCCACCCTCTCAGAACCAGCACCCCGCCCCCATCCACTGACCAGCAGTGAAGATCTCAAAGTAGGTGGTCTTGTTGGCAATGTTGCCCACAGGCTCCAGGCCAGGACCCTGGGCAGTGACCTTGCTGGCATCCCCGTGCGATTTGTCCACATTCACCTCAAAGGGGCTCTTGGCAATGTGCTGCCCAGCAAACAGTACCGTCACCTGGAGCAAAAAGTGAAGGTCATCAAATGTTGATCACTGAGATGAAGGCCCAGTTCCAGAATTTTCTCCCAATCACCTACACGATATACAGACTCTTACCTTGTGGATTCCTGTCACCTTTGGCACATACCACACAGAGAACGTCCGGTTCTTGTCATTGTTGGCAATGACCTTCGCCTTGAGGACAGACAGAGGAAGTTCAGTAGTGGTTGGCATTGTACAACCCACCCAAAACACCCCCCATAACTCTTCCGCCTCAATGCCTGGCCATCCAGACCTCCAAGGACACACTCCCAGAGGGACTCACTTCTTCCCGATGTCCAGCAGGGTCCTCCACATAGACTAGCACTTCTCCCTGGCCAGCACTGATCGTTTCAACGGTGAACTCTGCCTTCTTCTTCACCATGTTGCCTGTGGGCTCAATGCCTGTGAAATGATCAGACACAGTAGTAACTGTACCACCCCCTGGCCCATGATGCCATCAATTTGTACAGCAGTGGTTCTAGCATCACCTCCACTGTACAGCCTGGATGACCTCAGGAAAGCCAACACATGCTAGCTAGAGCTGATGGGAGAGCCACAGAGATGGTACAGAGCAAACCATCACAAGGCGATCACAGGGTGTTGCAAGGAAGAGGTTAAAAAAGCATAAAGGTAAAGGGACCCCTGACCATTAGGTCCAGTCGTGGCTGACTCCGGGGTTATGGCGCTCAATCTCACTTTATTGGCCAAGGGAGCCAGCGTACAGCTTCCAGGTCATGTGGCCAGCATGACTAAGCTGCTTCTGGCGAACCAGAGCAGCGCACGGAAACGCCGTTTACCTTCCCGCCAGAGCGGTACCTATTTATCTACTTGCACTTTGACATGCTTTCGAACTGCTAAGTTGGCAAGAGCTGGGACCGAGCAATGGGAGCTCACCCCATCACGGGGATTCAAACTGCCGGCCTTCTGATCGGCAAGTCCTAGGCTCTGTGGTTTAACCCACAGTGCCACCCAAGTACAAACACCTTTAAGTCGAGCCCTATGAGGCAGCTATTCTATTCACGATACCCTGGGTCCCCAGAGATTGTTGGGCTACTACTCCCATCATCCCATTGGCTAAAATAGCAGGATTATGGAAGCTGCAGTCCAACCACATCTGGGGACCCAAGGTTGAAGAACGCCGTCCCAGGAAAGATCCCTTGTCAACACCCACCTGCCCCCACTGTGGTCAATCTCCCAATTGTTTAAGAAGTCCTGGACTCACCTGGGCCATAAGCTCTGGCTTTCTTGGGGTTCAGTTTGGGCCTAAGGGGGGCTCCTGGCTTTAGCTTAGCTTTGGGGAACTGGGAGAGGTATGTCATGACGGAGTGCTCATCAACATTGGGGTCCACAATCTCTTCAGGAGTGATCACCTACAGAGGAAAGAAGGCAAATAGCTGGAGACAGCAAAGAAGAGCCAAATTTACCTCTCACACGCCAGGAGTCAAGTACAGAGCAGGCACAGGATGCAGCCTCCCAAGAAGCCCAGTGCTTGTTTTTCAAAAAGCAGACTTCTAGCCCTAAAGGCTGCAGAGGGGGCCCTAGAATGTAACTATTTTAAGCATTTCTGGGAAATCTAAGCAGCATCCTGGGGTGGGGGTCAAGGGATAACACACCTTCGGACTCTACATTGCTCACTTGCCCCTGGCCATAACTGGAAGCAGTAAACACTTTTGCCAATACACCTACCCATAGCAGAGTTCAGCTTAACACAAAGTTCTGTATAGCACAGACCAAGTATCTGTGCTGCTTACCTGTGGGATGCCCAGCCAGTCATCCGCTTGCTGCATGGCCTCCCGGGCATTGTTGACAGGTTTGCTAGCATCCCACGAATCCCAGTCAGGGCACAGACCTATTTGAGAGAGAGTCCCAGCTCTTTGTCAGTCACACACAGTAGTGACACTTCCTCCATACAGATCTCTGGAACAGTGCTCTGGGGCACTGTAGCATCCGTCCACAACATAAGGTAGAAATAAAGCCAAAGGAGCAGGCATCCAGCACAGGCCACTCCAACACAGGCATCCCAAACCCTCAGCGGAATATTAGACCCAGGGCCAAGATGGAGTTGGCATCAATGACAAGGATAGCCAATGCTGGTGCCCTCCAGATGATGATGTACTCCAACTCCCATCAGCCCCAGCCAGCATGGCCACGGTCAAGGATGACAAGAGTTGTAGTTCAGAAACATCTGAAGGGATCCTAATTGGCTACTCCTGATCTATGGGTCAACTAACACAGGAAGTAGTGCTGGCCTCCAGCACCCATGTGAGCAAGTCAGAAGAGCCCTCCTGCAAACCTCTCAAGTTCACCCTCCCAGCCCCACATGAACAGTGCTGCTCCTTCGCTTACCTGGGGCACAGCTGTCAACAAGAGCGCCTAGTGCCCGGCCGCTCTGCCAGTCCTTGCTGAAGTTGGTGATGGGCAATTGAGGCAGTTTGTTTTGGATCCAGCCCAGCAGTCGCTGCTTGGGGGTTTGTTTCTTGGCCTCTTCGTCATCTTCCTCATCCCACATGGGCATGGAGATAGAGTAGTGCAGGATGAGCGTCCAGATCAGGCCCAGGATCAGCTTTAGATTCCCATCCACGATAGCTTTGCTGTCTGAGAGTCAGAAGCACAGTTCAGCATTCGCAAAAGAGGACAGTGGTCTGGACTTTCAGGGAAGACGAGCCCCACTCAGAAACATCCTAGGCCTTCTCCCCTCGGAATTCTCTCCTTTAGTAGGAGGAAGGCCAGTCTCTACACCAAAGGAAACCCAAGAGGAAGCCTGCAGGCAGTTTCCACCAAGTAATAAGTCCACTCCCTCATTTTCTCACCTCAATAGATCCCAGACCTACAGAACAAGCTTCTAGCAAGAGACTCTGCCCTTAGAGGCCTGAAGAAGTTGGTGGGAGGGATTTTGTTGAAGAATGGCCATAATTTGACTGCAGGTAACATGTTTGAAGAAACTTAAAAATGATTTTTAAAGTGGCCTGTGTGTGCTGGTTATTACCATGCCTTTTTCACTCATTGGCCACTCCCTGTCACTTTAGACGCCATCATTGCCACCAACCATGTACAAAGAATGGCTTTCCTTTATACAGTCTCAAGTCTCTTTGGTAGTGTCTCTTCCACATCTACACTTCCTAACCTTATCTGAAAATAACAGTGACAACAGAAAATAAACAAGTTGCAATTGATACTTGACGTATTGTTCTTGCTGCGGGTTCTATTTATTATTTTTATCCCCTGCTTCATCCAGGGAATTTTGGGTGGCATACATGGTCCATACTCCCTCAAGTTTCATTACAACAACCCTGTGAGGTAGTTTTGGCTGTGAGGGAATGATGGTCTCAAGATCACCCAGTAAGCTTTCATGACTGAGTAGAGATTTGAAT
Organism: Podarcis erhardii; assembly: GCF_964252035.2. NCBI lineage: Eukaryota > Metazoa > Chordata > Lepidosauria > Squamata > Lacertidae > Podarcis > Podarcis erhardii. Next base: position 2,594,833 of record NC_138515.1, read on the forward strand.
CTGATGCGAATACAGTTCTCCAGCCACTCAGGATGGCAGTCAAACTTTATGCAAACTAGTTTAAAACCTGATAAATCTGAAAGCACCAGAAGCTGAATGGACTGTACTGAGCTCAGTGGCTATAGCTTTGCTTCATTTTCTCCTTTTCCTTGCAAAGGGTGGTGACAACAATGCCCCCCTACTTTGGCAACATGACAGTGAGATGAGTATTACTGTAGCTGTGAATCAGACTCAGGTACACGTCCTTGGAAGTAAGGAGCCACCGGCATTATACACTATATAAAGTTGTATCACTTTCAACAGTCATGGTACATCCCCCTGAGAATCCTAGGAAATGACGTTTGTTAAGGATGCTGTTGCATGACCTCATTTCCCTCACAGAGCTACAACTCCCAGAGTTATTTGGGAAGAAGGATTGACTGGTAAACAGTAGGTCTGTGAGGGGAATAGTGATCTTAGCGGCCTTAACAAACTACAGTTCCCAATATTCTTTGGGGGACACCATGACTGTTAAAGTGGTATAAAAGTGTCTGCCCCTGTACCTAACAGCCTTTTCCCTTAGAATATTGGAAATACTTGAAACAGGTCATAAGAGTCATTCTCTCCCTTGCCCTCCTCCTGAGGTAAAGTCGACTGTATCCAGGGATACTTCAAGAGGTGATGCCCAAACTCTAGATTGCCCTCAGCAGCTCACCCTATCTGGTGCCAACCCTTAATTGAGTTTCAGGGACTAGGTAAACATCATTTTATTTGCACAGGCCTTTTAATTTGTTTTGTTTTAATAACATTATCTGCTTGCAGTTCAGTTCATTTTAACGGCTACAGCATTTTTGCCACAAATTTAAGTAAAGGAATGCTAAAACACAAAATTATTACCAGTGAGTCTATTCAGGAGCAAGTCAACAAGTGCTGAAAAAATCCAGTACTAAACATGCATGTGTAAAATGGCCCCCACAGTTAGGCCCAGTTTTGCTACAAGGCCATAAAGAAATGCAGCCGATGAAGCCTGGGGGTGGGGGGAGAGCTATGTTCTTCTGCCCCATGCCCTTTGTTGGCCCCACTTTATTTATTTCTATGCCCATATATGTATCTCTTATGTAGATTCTCCTACAATTTTTGTTTGCAACATACTGCCATGAATCCCACAGTATGTGGGCTGTTACCAAACATAGATTTTTGTTACCTTGAGGTCTTGAAGCAAGAAAAAGCAGAAATGTTGCAAAGCAAAAGCATCACTCAGGCAGCCCTTAATTCAGGTGTTCTGCTGCGCTGACTGCGTGCCGGACGACTCAAAAGAAGAAATTGGCGAGTCAGAAGAAGTCATGGAGGGAATTTGGAGCAAAGGAAGATAGGGATGGGAAGTGTACATGTGGAGGAGACACTACCCAAGAGCCACTTGGTGAAACTGTATGAAGGAATCCCACCCTTTGTATATGGTTAGAAACAACAGAAGAGAAAGCAGCAGCAGCAGCAGCAGCAGAAAGAGGCCTGGCCAGGATTGCGCAGCAGCAGATTGATGTAAACACACCAGATTCAGGGAAACAAAGAATTCCTTCAATGCACTGGCCTCCTGCCAAGATTAACCTCTCCAGAGACTAGACACAGCAGCTGAAAGGGGCCCAACTATTCTCCCTCAGCTCAGGTTCAGACAAGTCTTAAGCAACCTTCCTCTAAACCCCAAGGGTAGGCAAGCTGGATAAAGCTGAACTCCCACAGGCTCTAAGGAACAGCCCAAGGCCCTGCCCTGTATTCCCTTGCCTTCAGTTGTGGCACCACCATTATGGGATTTACTCCCAAGGGAGACCCACCTGGCCTAGTACTGGTTTGCCTTTTTTTCAGCAGGCAGTGAAGACCTGGCTATTTTCAATGTCAGCATTGTACTGCTTGACTATTGCTATTTATTATGCATTCTTCTGCTTTAAATGCATTTGATGTTGTGCATTCTTTTATTCTATTTTTTTTTTTAAGCCAGTGTACAGATCCTATGGGTTCCGGAGCACAAGGTATGAAGGAAGAATCAACCTCCAGATACAAAGTGAAAGAGACTGATGAAGATCAAGGCAACAGAAGAGAATCTAGAATGAATTCAAAGCGATGGTCTAGTCTCAGAAGCACAGAACCTGTTCCTAGGTGTAAGATGGAAAATCTGAGGGGCAGGGTGGTTCCCCAAGCCAACCATTTGACTCCCAACATGGAAGTGGAACACCATGTCCAAGACATCACCAAGCCAAGCACATCCTTAAGTGCCTTATGTGGTGAACTACAGTGGCACCTTGGGTTAAGAACTTAATTTGTTCTGGAGGTCCGTTCTTAACCTAGAATCATAGAGTTGGAAGAGACCATAAGGGCCATCGAGTCCAACCCCCTGCCAAGCAGGAAACACCATCAGAGCACTCCTGACATATGGTTGTCAAGCCTCTGCTTAAAGACCTCCAAAGAAGGAGACTCCACCACACTCCTTGGCAGCAAATTCCACTGTCGAACAGCTCTGTCAGGAAGTTCTTCCTAATGTTTAGGTGGAATCTTTTTTCTTGTAGTTTGGAACCATTGCTCTGTGTCCGCTTCTCTGGAGCAGCAGAAAACAACTTTTCTCCCTCCTCTATGTGACATCCTTTTAAACCTGAAACTGTTCTTAACCTGAGGTACTACTTCTGAGTTAGCGGAGTCTGTAACCTGAAGCATTTGTAACCTGAGGTACCACTGTACTCTGATTTTCCAATAAAGGACAGCATACAAATGTAATAAATAATTCCTGCAGCTGCACAAACACAAGAAGGTGGTTTTCACTGAAGTGGGAAAAGGCTTCTCGCAAGTGCATGTGGGGTGTGGGTGGGTGTGCATGCAACAGAAGTCATAAAAATTACTGAAGAAACCTTCCAGTGGTTTGAGGTCAGGTTTTCAGTGCCCTTTACATTTATATAGAATCATAGAACAGCAGAACTGGAAGGTAGCCCAAGGTCATCTAGCCCAACCCTGTGCAATGCAGGAATCTCAACTACAGCATCCCTGACAGCCTCCCCCAAGCTGAAGGCAGCCCTGTATCAGGAAGTTTCCAGTGTTTGATGTTTCATTGTGTTTTCATATGTGTTGGAAGCCACCCAGCGTGGCTGGGGCAACCCAGCCAGATAGGCGGGGTATAAATAATAATTTATTTTATGCTTAAAGACCTCCAGTGAAGGAGTCTACATGCTCCTCCACCCCATAACAGTAGGGGGAAGCAGAATTATGAAAAATGGTTTAACTTGCATAATTTAGACAGGTTAGTTGTCTTTTTGGTATGGAAAACAAGCAACTCTGTTTTATGGTCCATGAAGGAAGAAATTAAGTATCTGGCACCTTCTGGAAGAATATACTTACATGCTTACAGGGAACGTGCTTGTGGCTAGGGACCCCCACAGTGACAGGACCATGCATGTGTGTTTTGTTGCATATGCTATGGAACTGTTTTTTGCTACAACAGGGTGCGGAATCTCAGGCTCAAGGGCCAAATGTAACCCTCAAAGCGCCTCTGTCTGCCACTGAAACTCAACAGGTACTGGATGGAGAAGAGAGTGTGTTTGTAGATACAGTGGTCTCTCTGGATACGAACGGGATCCGTTCCTGAACCCCGTTCGCATCCTGAAGTAAACGCAAGATGCGACTGTGCGTGCACGGGTTGCCGCTTCCGTGCATGAAGTCATTTTGAGCATCTGTGCATGTGCGAGCAACAAAACCTGGAAGTAACGTGATCCGTTATTTCCGGGTCGCCGCGGAGCACAACCCAAAAATATTCATCCTGAAGCTACTTCAACCTGAGGTACGACTACTAGCCTAGTGTACAAAGCTAAATTTTACATTTGCTGCTCTGGCCCCACCTACCAGTTCCATGAGGCTCCCATAGTTTGGCTAGATGGGAATGTGGCCCTCGCGGTGAAAAGGGATCTCCCTCCCTTGAACTACAGCTTCCTAGCATCCACACATGTGCTACTGCCACACAATATACACACTTGGACCCAACAGGCTGCAGCCCATTTCCTACCCAAGCAGTCTGTGGCCTCCAAGTAGTTAACATGACACAACCCTCAACAGTATTAGAGGGAGCTGCTATTCTCCCTCCTCTGCAGCAGATTGCAGGATCTGGTTACAGGTAACATGGAGTGAGTACCATCCTGAAAAAAGGCATTTTCCAAGCTTCCCTCTGCATTCTTCCCTCCCCATCACACACACTTTTACTTTTGCCCTCCATATCCACTGAGCCCCATAGCAGCTGGGAGCATTCAAAAGGGCAGGCGTCAGGGCCAGTCGCAAAGCTGGAGAGGAGCATTCAACACTGTCGAGCTGAATAAGCTGTAAACTGCAGAACAAGCATTATCAAAGAGGACAGGAGGGCCAAAGGGAATCTAAGACCCAGAGGCCACTGAGATTCACCCACATTAGGCCACATGCCCCCTCCCTCCCTGGGAGCAGAGTCCCAGTCAAGGCTAGAGCAGCTGGGATGGGAGCCCCTTCCCATTAGCTCTCATGCGCTTGAGCTTTTGTTATTGGAGTGCCAGAGCAGATGCATCCCTCTGGCAGGGTTAAATACGCCATGCTTTCCCTGCCCCTTTTTTTCCCTGGGTGGTGATGGGGGGGGGGGAGGAACAGGGAGAAGGCAAGCCATCACATCCCAGCCACCTCCCCACCCGGCTCTGCACCGCCCACCCAGCCACAGAGCAGACCGCTCCAGCATTTTTTAGCCTTATATGGAGTGGCCGGCAGGCAGCAGCTCCTCTGTCCCAACAGGATTCTCCTTCCAGGGGGAGGGAAAAGAACGCCCCCTCCACATGTTTGGCCTGGTCCCTCCCTCTCTGCCCGCCTTTCCTACATCCTGCCTCTCTGTGAAGAGGAGCAAAAGACCTGCCCAGCCCATCCTTCTCCTCTCCCCAACCCAAGGAGGAGGAGGAGGAACAGACAGGCACACCCAGGCACAGGGCTACCCATCTCTAGCCTACAGGCATGGTTATGGTGTGCGCACGCCCTTCCACTTCTCAGCAACTGCTGCCAGACCTTGTCTGAGTCAGAGTCTGTGGCCCAGGGACTGACTCACTGCATTGACGGGCAGCGCAGGATTCTCATCTCCCACTGTCCTCAGGGTCTTCTGCAGGCTCCAGGGGGAGTCAAACAGAGCAGGGGGTAGAACCCTCTGTCCAGCTCTTGCTGGACCACAACTCCCACCCTTCTTGACCTCACTGGGTAGAGTAGATGCAAGTTGGAGCTGAACAACATGGGGCCCGTTTAGAGCCTCACTTACAGGGAGCTGGAATGAAAGCCAGTATCCCTTCGGTGGGCCTTATCTTCCCATACAGTACAGCTTTACAAGTGTTACACACAGCCACCACATTGCTGAATATCTAGCAAGTTTACCACAGCAGTCAATCTAATCCAGATTTTCCTATCATTACCAGCTCACAACCGTGTAGAGCACACCCAGACAGATACACCAAGAGGGTTTCATCAACAGAGTGGTCCCTGCAGCAACGTACATGGGCAGCTGCCAGAAATAGGCAATAGGGAACTTTTTGAAATAATAAAAAACCCTGCAGCTTCAGGATAATAGGTGGTTTTGTACCTCTGGATAGTGACCGGAACAACTACTTAAGACTTTGAGGTACTCAAAGTAACTAGGCCTTTGAAAGCTGTCTCTGTATTACAAGGTGTGTTACCCCAACTTTACCCCAAGATATAGAGTTCCTGGTCAAGTGGACAAGGAACCACACCAGGTCCAACATAAGGTAACACAGGTCTACACCTTTTGTGTAGGATCCACCTAATCATAGCCCACTAGTACTAAGGCCTGCCAGGCATTCAACACGCTGCCACATTTTTGCAACCCTGGGCCAAACATAGCTAAAACAGGAGGTTTATGAAGACGCTGCTGGGTTGTATTTAGCCTGCAGAGTCACAGGCCCAATTTTAGTGAATACAAGGAGCTACATGTGTTGGGATGTCAACACATCCCAGCTGACACCAGGTCTTTACAAACTGATAGTGTGGGACAGAGCAGGAATGAGACCGGGGCATCAGTACAGAAAATACTTTCTGCTTATATTGGCAACATGGATTGACACCAGCCATTCCAGGAGCCAAAGGATAGCAGTAGGAGATGACTGTGGGTTTTAAAAAAAATTATAACAGTATTTAGTCAGTATTTAGTCTTCCATCCAAGTTTGGTCTAGCTGACTTCCTCAACAAAGGGCTATGGGCAAACCCCAACCCCAGAACAGGCTCATGACCCTGAATCAACAGTGGGGATGTCTGGGCCCAGTGAATTGTCTGGCAACAGCAGATGTTTCAGCAGTGCTGTGGCTGAGCAGGCATGATAAATCTGAAGGAGAGGCCACCGGAAGCTCCCTGCAAAAGCAAGGTATGCATAAGCCATTGGTTTTTCTGAAGAGCTAATGAGACATCCAGGATTCCCACATTAATGAGTCAGACCTAAACTAGAATCGGTCACTTCCTCTACCAGGCAATGCAAGAGCCAGGCTGCTCAGGGCCAATGTTACATTGTTCAGAGACACACCCATCCATAGCTTTTACTGCATGGAGTTTTTACAAGCGGAGCCACCACCAGTCAGTCCAAACCTAGATGGCTGGTAAGCTATCCAAAAGGCTCCCTTTGCTGGGACCATAAATGCCAAGCATCCAAGCCAATTCAAGCTGCCCAAGCATGGAAGCAGCTGAGAGTCACCACCCATTTCCAAGAAAAGGCTGCTCCTATTATAAGGCAAAGGGCAATTAACAGTCATTTGCTTTTTTGTATTTCTGCCAAAACAGGAGGTAGTTGAACTTTTGCTTCAGGAGCTAGGGGTCCATGGCAAAGCGAGAGGAATACAAGGATCAGTGAACTGAATGCAATCTTTGCTCAGTACACATAATTCCAATGTGAGATACTATGGTCTAGTTTACATACAGTGTTAAACCATGGTTTAAATAAACCTTAGTTAAGGTTTGGTGTTGCATACAAACCCAGGCCAACACCTTAACTACAGTTAGCTATGGTTTTGTTAGCAAAAATAAGCCATGGTTTGTTGCTGGCTGTTGGTTTACTCACTTTAACTATGGATTAGCATTCCATACAAACCCAGTCAGTTCATTAGTTATAGTTTATGTATGAGCAGCTCCAGATCTATGGAGAGATAAGGAGGCTCTCCCACAAACTGGGTACTGTACTTAAAAGTCTAGCCTACTTAAGGGCCCCATCTGGAGCCATAGCTTCTTTCTGTGTTATTGTTCATCCCCAGCATGTGCCACTGTAGCAATATCCCAGACTACTATCAGACCCTCCAAGTGTCCCCATTTCACCCCAGTTTCTGATTTGACCCCAGAATGTCCCACTTTTCCTTAGGATGTCCTTATTTTCATGGTAGAAATGTTGGATGGTATGTACTAGGGCATTACTACAGCTGGAAGAGCTCAAGAGTCCATCAACTTCCTGACACCTTTCCTTAAGGGAGAATCTTTGCCCAGACTCTGCCCTGACCCAAGATTTACCCCAAAATCAGAGCAGAAAGACAAAGGCTTCCCCTTGCCTCAGGTGCCGGTTGTGGGTTCGAAGGGCTGCCGCTAGTGATCTAGGAGAGAGCAGATATTGGCTCAACCACATCCCACTTCCACTTCTCGGGCAACTTTCCCCCTCAATGTAGCTGTACAGCAATTCAAATTTGATGCGGCCGGTGGGGAGAAAAGGAGAAGACAAAACTGTTTGAGCTTGGAAAATGTGCGTGCGGCGTGTCAGGAGCTCGCTCGACCGGCGATTCAAAAGGCATCTACAAGAAATGGCTCAGCGGAAGGCAAGCGCCTGGCCGCCCCTCCTCCCATTCCTAAATAGTTAACGGGCCTTTCCGAAGCGGAGCGCGCCGGGGTGGGCCGGGCCAGAGATGGAGGAGGGCGCGCGGGGCGGAGGGCGCAGCACCGCGAACCGAGGCCCGGCTGAAGGAAAGGGGGCTTCCCCCCTTTTTTGCAGACTCCAGACAAAAAGCCTGAAACCGGAGCCGCCTCCTGCCACCCTCCCCGCCACGCCCAGATGCAGCGTCCTCCCGCCCGCCCGCCAGGCCTCTTCGCTTTCCGCCCCCCTGCAACTCACGCGCGACTCTCCCCAAAAGGCACCCCAGGACTACAGAAATGGGACCCCCAACTCCGAGGCGGCCCCGATCCGCCGCCAGCGGTCCTTCTCCCCCCCGCCCAACCCCGCGAATCCACGCACGCCCCCTTCGCGGGAGGGGCCAAGCGCGCCCCTCTCCTCTTCACCTGGGCCTCGCCATCTAGAGGCGAGCGGGGTGCCTTTCCAGTCTCCCCCCGCCGTACGAGACAAACTTGGGTGCCGCCCCGCCTCCTCCAAAGACCCCGCACTCCCCCACTTTTAGGATGCCCCCTTCAGGTCCCCTTTTCGCCCTCTCTGCCCCCCCCCGCTCCCCCTCCCCTCTTTCGCTGGGACTTACCGATGGAGACCAGCTTGATGTTCTCTCTTTCCAGAAACTCCAGCGCCACCGAAACGTTCTCCAGCTGCATCTGCCGGAAAGTGGGGCGCGTGTTGTACTTGCGCCCCATCTTCTTCTGGCTCAGCACCTCGAGCAGCGCGATGAGGCGCAGCCCGTCCCCCAAGTCCGTCTGCAAGTTGGCGATGCGCTTGTTGACGCATTTCAGGTGCTCGTTGCACCAGCGCGTGAAGGTGTTCTGCTGGATCTTCTTCCAGGGCGCGTCCTCCGCCAGGTCCTTCTCGGTGGCCGGCATCTCGGCAGCGACCTCCCCCTGGATGCTGCTGCTGCTGTTGCTGCCGCTGCCTGCTCCGCCGCCGCCGCCGCCACCAACGCCTCCCGCTCCTGCGGCCTGATGGAGTCGCGCTTGAGAGCCGCTCATTATAACGGCTGGGCTCGGGGTGGGTGGGACCCCGGCGCTGGGTAGGTTGGGCCCGGGATTAAAGGCGCAGGATCCTGCAGAACAAGAGAGGAGAGGGAGGCGGTGAAGTTAGGCGCGGCCAAGGGCGCACGGCGATGCTCGCCGAAGAGCCAGGCACACGCCCACCTCGGGGGCAGCAGCGACTGGGCTCCAAGGAGGGCAAGGCGGTAGCAGCAGCCCCACAGAAGCGGCGACCGCCTCCAAGCTGCGCGCACCTCCAGGGGCTGGTAGTCGGGCGGGCGGGCGGGCGGGCGGGGCAGGAAGGAATCCCCAGACCCGAGGCTTCTGCAGTCCTGTGCACGCTCACTTGGCGCGCAATCCCAATTGGGAGTGCGGGGGTGGAGTGGGATCTACTCTTGAGTAAGTTTATATATATAGGCAACAGCTGCAAAAGTGCCTAGCCCACTTAAAGGTGGGTCAGCGAGCTTAGGGAGGGGTCCTGAAAAAGGAGTGAAGCGGAAGATCTGCTAAAAGGGACACGGCAGCCCAAGGAAGCCTCCATGTGCAGAAGCAGTGTACCTGCGAGGAGGAGGGGGGGCGCGGTTGGCGGGTTGCCCGGGCGAGGGCTTCCCGGAGGCTACTTTGGGAAGCAGGGTGGACGAGGCCCTAAACCTCTCGGGTCCCTCTTCTGGAGCATATGGGCCTGGAATTGCAGGGTGCCAAGGCCTTTCCTTTTCGCGGGGCCCTTTGGCGAGGGGAGGGGGGGGCGTTGCTTGGGAATTGCAGACGCTGCCAGACCAGCTCGCTCACCCCACACCTTCGAAAGAGGCGCGAGAGCAGCTGGGGAAAGAGTGGGGGGCGCGCCTTCCGTGGGGCCTCCTTCTCTCCCCCCCCCGTGCCCACCACTTCCTTTTTAAAAGTGAGGATCTCGGGCACCAGGCGCTGTGGGGGATGCTGTGGGGGCAAGGCGGGAGGAAAGGTGCCCTCGCCCTGGAAGGCCCTGATCCCGGCTGTTCTCTCTGTCTCCCGCACACACCCCGCCCCAGAGAAGGAAACGAGACTTGCCCCATGAGGGAGGCAGCTCTGAAGCGGGGGGATTCTGCGGTGAGCCCCCCTCCCCAAGCTGGAAGGCGCCGGAGAAATGCCTCCGGGCTAGGAAGCGCGCGTCTCCCGAATTCCTGCGCAATGAGGCCCAGCCGGCGGGAGCTGCCCCTCGCCTGCCCCTCCTGCCGCCCCCCGGCCGGCCCTGCGCCTCTTTTGCCTCGACTGGGGCTCTGGCCGCCCTGGGTGTCTCCTCTTCCTGGGAGGGGTACGGTCCAGGGTCTCTCTCTGTGTCTCCCTCCTTCTCGCCCTCGACACCGCACGGCGACAGGGCCGGTCTCGGCTTGTCATCTGCTTGCAGCTGCTCGCCCGCCCGCCTGCCCGCCTGCCTTCCCTCCGCTGCGCGCCCTCTCCGACACCTACACGGCTGAGCTGCTGCTCTAGGATCGCTCTGTTAGTAGAGCGAGAAATTCTTAATCTCAGGGCTTCCACAAGAAGCAACCTTCAATTTTTTTAAAAAAAAATTCAAAGATCCTTACCGTGTAAATAATTAAAATACGTGGATATTTGTGCAGATGACTGCACAAACTCCCCCCCCCATAATGTTTATTCAAGTTTTAAATAATGTTTATTCAAGTTGTGACTGCACAAACTTTTGTGCTGCGGGGGGGGGTGCCAGCCCCCCCATGCAGCACAAAAGATTCCTACATGGTTGGGGTCAGACTAGTTGACCTTCGTGCTCCCTTCCTATTTTACAACTATACAAGCCTCCTTGGGCCCACCATACAGAGGGAAGTGGCTTGGGGAGAGGCATTCTGGAGCAGGTTTTATTCATGGCCAAAGATTCCCATTCTCTGCTGAATGGTTTGTGTTGGGTCATCTGTGGTAGAGGCTAGAGTACCTCTGAACATGTGCAAAGGCCACTCTCAGACTGACATAGACACACACATTTGCACATCATGTGCGTTCTAGGGTTAAGGGCCCTGTAATTTTTCAGACAAAAGAGAAACCCTGGCAGCATTGATTTGTAGAAAATTAACTAGACCCAACCAAAAATGGTCTCACATGAAGCCACCAGTTGGCCTATTGTGTGACTTGGCTCAGGTGTTGTCTACTCTGGCTACCTAAGGTCCCTTTGGCTAGAGCTGCCAGGGACTGCACCTGGGCAAGGCATGTCCTGCTGAGCTGCCATCACCACCTGAAGTCATGCCTCTTGGTGTCGCCACATCACTGCTTCACTCTTCCCGCTCCACCAACAGTGCTAAGAAGAGCCAAGGAGGTCCATTCTCAGCCGCCTTACTCGTTGACACTGGGCCAGGTGTGTGTGTGTTTTGCCATGGCCTTATCAGTCTGTTCCAACTTGCTATGTCACTCCCATGTCACAAAGCTAAAGAGACGGGGAGAGACCTGAGGGAGGAGATGTGCAGCTACAACCAGGGCCAGCCCTACTATTAGGCAGAGTGAGGCAGCTGGTGCTGGGAGACGGCAAGGCCAGTGCCGGACTTCCAGGAGGCCCTTGGCACAGTGCCATGGATGATGCTTCCTAACAAACACACAGCAGGTTCAAAAAACAAAAACAAACCACCTACTGCAGTGACAGCAATTCTGCAGCCTGTGCATTTTGGGGTAAATTCCGATTGTGAGCAACCACTGTGGAAGGGAGACAATGTTGACTCTCACTCAGAAGCAGCACCTCCACCCACTGCAAAGATGGCCACCCAGAATTCCCATGAGGTCGGAGAGTGGCAGCCCAGCCCAGCCACACGGGTGAGCACATGGCTTCCCAAAACAGGAGTCCCGGGAACTACACTTCCCATCACCCTTAACAAACTACAGTTCCTGGAATAAAGTCACATGCATGTATCTTTGTGCACACTACAGTGTTTTTGTTTTCACAAGAGGGCAATGCCTGGGGGTCTGCAGCTGCCGAACAGCACTTCTCTGCTTAATAAGACTTCCTCAGGTCCCGTGCTCTTTTCCTATAAAAAGATGTGCCGGAGGTCACCTTGTTCTCTGATAATGGCAATGGCACCCACATGAGAGGTGCTGGAACTGAGTTCCAGCTGAAAAAAGCCCTGCTCAGGTCCAAGGTGGAGGGGTGCCTTAACAGAGGGCTGAGTAACCTGCGGCCCTCTCAATGCTGTTGGACTCAAATTCCTATCATCCCCTGCCAGTAGGACAGCCAGAGGATGATGGGAGTTTGAGTTAAACATTGGAGAGCAGAGCATTTCTGTGCATGGAGGGAACCAGGCAGGGTCTTGCTTGTGTATTAACAGCAGTCTTTGGGATGGACAGTTGGAGGACTGTCTTCATAAGAGTCCCTCGTGCTGGAGGAGCAGTGCAACACCTACAAGTGGGAAGTGTTTGTGGTTCTGCCCCAGCTCCCATCTCTGCCCTACTCATTCTCTCAGGCCCTACTGTGATTCAGCAAGCTGCAGTGGCCTAACGGCTTTGTCAAAGCAGCCCCAGCCCCACCCAGACTTCCTGAGACGGGTTTTGAAATTTCTCATTTTGTACCAGCTCCTGTGCACCCCACCCTGGGACTTCCCCATCTTGCAGGGCAGGGGGAAGGTCGTGGGCAGATCAGACAAAGCACTGTGTGCAGTAAGGGGACCCCATTGCTAGAGAAGATTAGAGGAAGTGCTCAAACTCTATCTGGATGGGGGAGACATGAAAACATCTGGCCCTGTTAACTGTGAAGAGATTCCTCTTCTAATTCCAGTTGCCTTGGAGGCTTACTGGAGTGACTCAGTGACGGGGTGGTAGTGGCGAAGGAACACAGCACATGTTTGGTGCCACCAGGGGAGGCTGGTCAGTTAGGGCAAATGGGGCACAGCCTCCCTTGCACATCAGGTGTTGGCTCTGCCTGTCATGGACTCTGGCTCCTTGCCTTCCTCCCTACCCGTCCCCTTGGGCCAGCACCAGCACCGCATGGCACTCAGTATCATTTCCATCCCACAGGAACATGGGTCCCATAGCTCAGTGGTGCAGCACATGCTCTGCACACCCAAGGCCCTGGGTTCAATCCCCGACCTTCAGAAAAGGCTGGGAGAAGGCACCTTGCCTGCAACCCAAGAGAGCCACTGCCAGCCAGCCAGTGTAGGCAGTCCTGTGTTAGACGGACCCACGGCCTGACTTGGTACCAAGCAGGTTCAGACACTGGTTGCAGGGCCAGTCCTGGCATTGGAACATCAACAGGCTCTGACAGGGAGGGGAGGGGCCACTTGGTAGAGCATGAGGGCAGGAGGTGCTGCCTGTGTCCATCGCCTTTCAGCCCATTTCCTGCCCTTGGAGTCGTGCAGCCTGATTTGTTTCTTCACCAGGGCAGGCCGCCTGCTTCAAATCATCTGCACTCCCACTGCAGTGGCCTCGGACAAGCCTATCTTTCTCAGCCTCAGCTTGCTCTCCCTACTTCTGCAATATGGGGAGTAATACTATTGGCCTACCATGCAGGGTTGTTCTGAAAGCGTATGAAGACAAAGTGTGGGATGCTCTGAATGACTGGAGCACGTATAAGTGTTCCTGTCCCCTCCATTTTTCTCCCCAGCTGAAACACGGGTGGGGGTGGGGCTAGCTAGGGAAGGAAAAGGATACGTGGGTGCCCCCTGCTGGTCTAGCCAGGAATTGCCATGCTGCACTTTTGTGTCTCTCTCTGAGAGCTTGGTCCCTTTTAAGAATCAGGCCTGGGGGTTAAATTCCTCACACACAGCCTCTTTGCAGACAAATATGCCTAGAAGTCAGCATTTAACGTTAAATTTGACAGGCCTCGCGCCTGTCTGGAAGGCATTATCCATCTACATAGCAGCATCTATATAGTACATTTCAAGTGCTCAGAGCATATTACATAATGCATTTTCATTAAGTGAGTCTTGCAACCAGTGTGGTGGTGTGGTTAGAGTGTGGGAGACAAGAGTTCAAATCACCACTCAGCTATGAAGCTCACAGGGTGACTTAGGGCCTCTCACTCATTCTTAGCATTTTCTCCCTCACAGGGTTATTGTGAGAATAAAATGGGAAGGGGAACCTATGTCCGCCACCTTGAGCCCCTGGAGGAAAGGTGGGATATCAGTGTAATGCATAAATGGATAAAGTAATAATAAACAATATCTCTACAAGGAAAGCCGGTATCACCTCCCCTATATTCCAAGGTGTGCATATGCAACACTAAGAGTTTATTAGCTTGCCTAGGCTATGAAGTCAGCTGCAGGGATTTATAAGCAAATTATACACTTTGTGTTTAAAACAGACATCAACATGCGGTTAGTTGCTTACAGTTAAAAGGCTAGCCATGCTTACTCAAAAGTAACCCCTACTGATTCAATGGGGCTTACTGTCCCAGGTAAGTGGGATTAGGATTGCAGCCTTAGTCAAATCACTGGTGGCACATACCACAGCATACAACTAATTCATGTTATGCTTGCTTCTTCTTTTTCAGCTAAGTATTTGCGCATGCACACACATTTCTAGATTTGCAGTCCTGGGGGCAGATGTGTGGAGAACCATATTTTGCAATTACTGATGTCACTAGGAACCATTCAATAGCACCCTCTGATAGTGATACAAAATAAAAGTGTATCCACTCTTCTAAGAATGTTGCACTCCTGGTGAAGAGTAGTTTTCAGATTTTAGTAGGCACTTCTTAAAGCACTGTAACCCCTCTGGAAATCTAATTTGTCAGCTAGGGCAGGAGTGGAGGAAGAGGAAATAAATGTGTATCAGGAACAGTCAGTAAGGTTAAAGTGGCTTCCATGTGTCTGAAATGTATGGCTGCTGTTCATGCACACATATCATGGGAACAGATTTCCCCCCAATGTACATTTTGCATGCGGATTGAAGTGGAGAAAAACCACAAGAGTTTAAATGAGCAAATGCACATGCAGCACTTTTAGCTATGAGCAGTATGCAATTATTTAAACAAATGTTGTCCTTGCAACATGAAAACAGTGATCAGAAAAAGATTGGGATCCCATACTGTGTGTTCATGGTTGGAAAGCCTCACCATTTAAACATTTAATATGCACCACTCACAATGGAAACTGCCATGCGTTGGTATTGGAGGAAATTAATTCTTTTCATGCACACAATCATTTATATCCATATTCTGGGTATGCATACTGTATATGGGACTGTGTGTGTGAATTTTATCTGTAAGTTGCTATAGCGGGTGGTTGTCTGTTTGCTGTGTATACATGTGCAAATACATATGCTAAAGTTCTCAGAATGATTCTCAGTAATACACCCCAGTCATGGTGGGCAGGTCAGTGCCTTTTCTGTTGGTGTTGGGTGGCTGGGAGAGACAGTTCTATCAGGGCATTTTTGCATCAGAGCCACTTAGAGGCTTGCAAAGCAGTTTCATTTACCAGCAAAGTGTCTGTTGTTGTGGCAAATGGAGGGATGGGGCAAGTGCTGGTGCACATCTCTGGTCATTGCACCCTGAAGGATCTCTTTCTTTGCCCCCCCCCTTAATGCCAAAATGCAGTGTTTTACTTGCTCTTATTAGCATCTGGGGAGAAAGTAACAGGGTACACTCAGGGATGCCACTGCGATAGAGGCTAAACCTGCTCCCTCTTACCCACACCCTGAATAAGTCACCTGAAGCAGGTGAGTTCCCTTCTCATCTATGTCCCATATTGCCACCTATTTACTTTCTCCCATAGAGGTCCCATAGAAGCCTTTGAGAATCAAGACTGTGCTTATCTACATAGCCCAGCTCCTTCTCCAGAACAGCCCCTCCTCCAAATCTACAGTTCATTTTTTCAGGTCTTGGGACCTGGCTTTCATAAGGAAATAAAATCTTAAATTCCTGAAATCCTGTTCTATCCTGGAGTCCCAGAGCAAGTAAGAATATGTTAGTGAAGAACAAGTAGATATGAACAGAAACATCCATTCACCAAACACTTTCAGAACTTGGTAGCGACAGGAAATATTTTGTCCAAGTTAGCTTTTGGTCACCATTGGCTTCTTCCAGGCCAGTCAGTGGGCCACCCCAAGGATTTTGGTGCTTGACATGGCAATGCTTCTAGCTCCCCATCCTACCAATCAACATGAGGCACAGTCCTCCAGAAAGCTTCCCTACATCAGCGCCCACTGAAGTGAACGGGGTACTTTTGTGCACTTTGCTGCCTGTCTTCCACACTGCTCCCCAGCTCCATAAAAGCACCCCAAATTCACCATTAAGTCTGCAGTCCCACCCACCTAAGCTCAGGCTTCTGCAGTCGCCGTGAGCACACTCAACACCTGGTGTGCCATCACAGACGTTCAGAAAGGGAAAGTTGATTCTTTAACATGCTTACAGATGATGACCGGCAGTGTGTTTGCTGAGTGATGTATTTAGGAATCAATACAAGTGAGGCTTTTCGCACTGGCAACTGGTGCCAAAGGGTTCACGTAACTGGACCCTGAAATATGCTCATGCTGGGGCTCTGGCATACCGCCAAGGAAAGGCAGCTCCAGACTGTGGTTCAGCAGCCACCTTTGGCCAGCCAGGGGGCATCTTGCTGCCCTAAACAGCTGTGCCCCCCGCTGCACAATCTGAGAGATGCACTCCAGCCACAGAGATAACGCTCAGGCTCAGCCATGGGCGTAGCCAGGATTAATTTTGGGGGGGGGGAGCCAAAGTTGTTGAACATTTTTTAGGAGATTCCGCCCCCCCCCCCAGTTGTTGAGCTTTCTTTGGAAAATCATGGGTAAATATACCCCCAAAGAGAAAGCATTACAGGGGGCAGGCTTCTGCTGGGGGGGGGGGCAGAAACTCAGTTAACACAGTACTTTCAATGCTTCTCAATAATTTTGTGGATGGGGGGGGACTGCCCCTTGTCCCCCCTTGGCTATGCCAATGGGCTCAGCCCTTGAAGGTATCTGCACAGGTTTCATGGGTTGAGCTCTAGCACCCACCACAACATTGCAAGGGGTGTGTGTGTGTGTCTTTGTGCCCTCTTGGATCACACACACCGCCTCTTTGGAACCCTTAAAAGTAGTGCAAGAGATTGGGTTGCTTGTGGAGCTGAGATGACCATAGGACACCCAGATTTGGTACAGAATGCTAATTCTTAATGCATTGCTCTTGCCCGATCATAGAAGAGACTTGGCTACCAAGGCACTCATGCAAATACAAGCTGGGCAAACACACACACACCAGCAAGAAGAGGAACCAAAGACACTTCTGTAAAGTATATTATGGATCCTACCCCACCCAAGCAGCCACTACTCATCAGTCCTGATTTATAGAGCTTCTTTGGTGAGCACTCATATTGAGAAATCATTTTCCTTGTGGTGCAGAAAATAAACTTTAAGGAATGCCTTTCATCTCCCTTCCACCTTATGGTAACCCACGGAGCAGGTAAGTCCCTCTATGGCATGGGTAGGCAAACTAAGGCCCAGGGGCCATATCCGGCCCAATCGCCTTCTCAATCCGGCCCACGGACGGTCCAGGAATCAGCGTATTTTTACATGAGTAGAATGTGTGCTTTTATTTAAAATGCATCTCTGGGTTATTTGTGGGGCATAGGAATTTGTTCATATTCCCCCCCTTCAAAATATAGTCTGACCCCCCACAAGGTCTGAGGGACAGTGGACCAGCCTCCTGCTGAAAAAGTTTGCTGACCCCTGCTCTATGGAAAAGGCTTGGCAGGGTGGGGTGGGGGTGCCTAGTAAAAGAGATGCATGCAGTTCTGAGGTTCTATCGATAGGTGGCCCTCTTGACTCCCTTCCCAGCTCCCCCCTCCCCTCCCCCCTCTTTCCCCCACTGCTGCTCCTCCTTCAAGAAACACAGAAGAACTCCCATCCTAGGGACCTGGCTTCATATTTTCCCCTTATTTGGAGAGTTTCATTTCTTTGGGTTTTTAAAATAACCAGCCAGACCCTCCCCAGGGCCCTGGGGGAAAGGGATATTGCAGTGGGCTGCGAATCAGGGCAGAAGGGTGTCAGTCAGCTGAGGAAGGAAGCACTGGGGTTGGGGGTGCAAGAAGGCTATGGCTTGGTTGGGGTGGGGGCAGTGCGGGTGTGTGGCAGAGCAAGGGGGAGCCCCAGCTGTAAGAAATTAAGGCTGAAGCAAGGGTGGGGGGCCGAGTTCTTGGAGCTGGTGTTTGAAAAAACAACAACTTCTTTTACTCTGCATGACCTAATCTGGAATAAGAGTCATCCCAACCCCCACCCCACCCCTATTCTGCTCTCCTCACCAGGCTTAGGAATCCCCACTTTCCTCATGAACATGCTTTGAAAGGGCAAGAAAGGGACGGTCTATCCCTGTCATCCCCTCCACCCCAAATATTTAACAACCCCAATTGTGTGTGAAGCAGCGTAGTTGAGGGGAGCTCTGGGCTAAATGAAGGATGCAGCACTGGGAATATTTATTGCCTTCCTATCCCATCTTTCCTCCAATAAGCTTAAGGTGGTGTACCTGGCTCTTCCCCTCCCATTTTATCACCACCACAACCCTACAAGGCTGAGAGGCAGGGACTGGCTCAAAGTCACTCGATGAGCTTCAGGGCTGACTGGCAGTGTGCATGTTTTGAGTCCTGGTCTTCTAGGTTCTAGTCTGACACTCTAACCACTACACTGCAAGGCAATAAAAGGTTGAGAGTGTCCCACCTGTTTGCTCATTTTTCCTGACACCGGTGAGACCAAAAGCCCATTCACACAACCGCTGAAGGCCATGACGGCCATGGTTCTTTTAGTGCCTCCAGCACAGACTTTCTCCCACACGGCTGCAAACTCTGGGCTGCCTGTGTAAAAGCTGGCCATTTCCCACCTGTCACCCAGCCACCAGGGGCTCGGCCAGCTTTCTGAGCAGTTGCGATGGCATGCCAAAAGCGGGCGCAGGCTCAGCTTAGCACACAGCAAGAGCCTAGGGCAGCGTGGCCGGAAAAGTGGGCCTGTCATGAGGTAATCTGAGGCAGCTGCCTCAGGTGGCTTGTGAGGGGGACAGTCCATTAAACAGCAGCAGCATGTCAATGGTTGTTCTTATGCTTGCATTTTCCTGGTGAGTTCTGTTTGGCTTTCCTGCCCTCAGGCACCAAAATGCCTCCGGCTATCTCTGCCAGAGGGGCAGCCCCCAGAGTGAGGCCAAGTGAGGCAGTAGGTTTGGGATGCCATGAAGGACAGCAAAGCAAACCACACTCCTGGTCTGCTCCTGTTCATTTTGGTGAGGCTCATGCAATATAACCTCCGGGAGGATGTTTGTGGCCGTTCCAGAAGCATCTGGCTGGCCACTTCAGAAACAGGATTTGGTCCTAGAAGGGCCTTTGGCTTGATCCAGCAGCCAGGGTCTTCTTAGGCTCTTATGCATTGTACCCTGTGTTAACAGTGGGAGTCACGGTAGGGTGTGTGGGACTTACTCCCTCAGGCATGCATAAAAGGGGTGGCCCTCCATGTTCCAGTACTTCCCCAAGAGATTTTGGCAGCCCCCAACTTCCATATTAGTACCTTTTTGTTTGCAGTTTCCTTAGGGTGGCCTACACGGCTTCCCCTTTCTTTTTACCCTGTGTGGTAGGATAAGATGAGAGGCAGTGGATCATCTAGTGAGCTGAGTGAGGCATTGAGCCTGGAGCTCCTTGGCCCTCGCTTGACATACTAACCAAGACACAGTGGCTCTTCTTCTTTCCCCCCTCTCTTCTCCCTGCACACAGACAGAGCTATGGGACAGGAAGCCTTCTAAGCTGTGGCAACGCACCTTGAGGACATCACCAGGGATTCTGTGCAAGTGGGACTGTAGTTGCCAAAAGACATGCAGGGTCTTCCTTTTTCTTATTTTTTTAATGTATTCAGCGATGCTTTAACATGTCACAAAGCAAACCAGCATTGAGGACATATCTTTTCATCCTTCCTCATTCCCAGGACATTCCTAGGGCAGCATAATTCAGAACACATTACACTTCCTAGAAGGGATCTTAAAGGTAAAGGGACTCCTGACCGTTAGGTCCAGTCACAGACGACTCGGGGGTTGCGCGCTCATCTCGCTCTGTCCACAGACAGCTTCCTGGTCATGTGGCCAGCATGACTAAGCTTCTGGCAAATCAGAGCAGTGCACAGAAACGCCATTTACCTTCCCGCTGGAGTGGTACCTATTTATCTACTTGTACTTTGACATGCTTTCGAACTGCTAGGTTAGCAGGAGCAGGGACCCTGTTGCGGGGAACTCACCCTGTTGCGGGGATTCGAATCGCCAACCTTCTGATTGGCAAGTCCTAGGCTCTGTGGTTTAACCCACAGCATCACCTGCATCCCTAAAAGGGATTTTAGGGACATCCTTATAGCATTTGGGATTGGCATAGGAAGGATGGGCCACTTGGTCTAGAACAGAGTCCTAGGTTTTTACATTCTCATCCCTTGTGCCCATACCCACCACCCACCCTGCCTATATTATTCCACCTGCCGAACCTCACCCTTCTTTCTGATGCAATATACTTTTGGAATACTCATTCTTTCCAGGGTAATCTGCAATAACAATACTTGTACTATATTCACAATTCTAAAGCACATTGGAACCCCTTGACTGGCTCACGAAAGCTTTTATGCCAGCCTTCACTCACCTGGTGCCCTCCATTTGCTTTGGACTGCAATTTCCATCAGCCCTGCTACCTGGAGCCGAAGGGAGTTGTAGTTCAAGACATCTGGAGGGCCCCAGGTGTCCAATGGCTGTTTTATGGATTAATTGACTGAGATTATATCACCCCCTCCAGGTTGCATAGCCATGATTTGTAATGTGACTTCTACCCTTAATTGTGCATTTTAAGAATGAGGAAAGTCCTCTCTTTAATTGTGAACACATAGGAATAGTTAATGACTTTTCAGGGACTTCTAATAATGCAATCCTATACTTGTCTAATCATCAGACAAGTTTAATGGGGCTTATTTCCATGTAAATTATTATAGGATTGCAGACTGCTTGACTGCAATCCTAATCCCATTTACCTGGGAGTAAATCCCAATGAATACAGAAGGTTTTAATTGCAAGTAGACATGGTTACTGTAAGTAACTATGGTATGCCCAGGAGTAATCCTAATAGAATAAAGTGGGATTTATTTCTGCATAAACGGCATAAGGTCATGCTGGTTTTCGCCTTACATTATCTTGAGCATGCGTTTATGAGTATGCACTGAGAGAGCTAGGGGTGGGGGCCGTACTCTTTAATTACCACAATTCTATTGACACATGGGTGGTGAACAAGGATTAAATGAGGTTGCATTCATACGACAGGCACAAAATCATACCCTTAGACTTTTTGTTAATTCATCCAGAATAAATATCACCTTCTCCTGATTAAATGCTTACAGTCACTAATGGCCATTAGAATTTCCACTTGACTCCTGAAATAATATATTTAATTATAATAACATTTAAACTATGTATGGAGGTTATTGTTTTTGTTTGTTACCATGTTATGTATTTTTGTGCTTTGATACTGCAAACCACCCTGTGATCCTTGGATGGAGGGTGGTGTAGAAATTCAATAAATAAAATAAAATATGCATTAAAATTGTTGGTGGGAAAAACAATTTTCACATTTGCCAGTGTGGTGCAGCGTGTTAGCCTTAGAGCTCAACAATTTGTAGCTGTGAGTAGCTATGAGCATTTCGGATTAGTCTGCTTTGCAGGGTTGTTACGAGGATAGGATGGGATAACACCATGTGCACCACCATGAACTTGCTAGGGAAAGGATAAATAATATAATACTATACAATGTATTACATTACATTACATTACATTTCCAAACAATGTAATGCAATGTAATACAGCTTCCAGGATTGTGAAGATGACAAGATGTTTAAAACAATGCTCAGGGGTAGCTAATTTGCTCTAATGTGTATTCTTCTCCCTTGTTCTCACCGGCCACACCCAGTTGTGGCTGACACTCAGTGGTGTCAGAAACCAACCTGGGGCACAATCACGAGCCCATAATTGCACATTCTCCATCACACAGGAAAAAAGTGACCAGAAACTTCTACATTTTGCAGCACCATCAGCCACGAAGCACACACCCAGAAATTGCTTAGACCAGATGACACACTTTTGTATTCCGAATCAGATGTGGTGAAAGAGGTGCTAAGAGGTGGGGCTTCTTCTCCCTGAGAAGCAGCCTCACTGTGAAACGATGCCCTGCAGCCCCCCTAAGGTGGATTTGGGGGGTGGTCCCCTTAAGGACAGCAGAGTGAGAGCCAGCAAAGTTCCCACCCGCGGAAGACAAAATCCGCGGGGAAATTCTCCTGCTCCCACCTCACTAAAATAGGCAGGGGTGCCACCGCTTCGACGGTTTGCAGGGCTTCCGAGAAGACTGTGCCCATGGGCGTAGTCTGGATTTATTTTAGGAGGGGCAGGATTCATGTTAGGGGGCGCAGAACCGAGTAATATGCGATGCCATGACTGTGCCCCATGTTATTTAGTGGGGGCACTTTAAGGGTGGCGCACGGAACCTGCGCGGGTCTATTTCGAATTCCAAGAGACTTCCCGACCTTCCCCGATGCTAGTTATCTTCTGATCTACTAATCAAAGGCCAAAAGATTTTGGTGGCTCTGGCTGTGCTGCAAGAACCACAGGCTCACAAGCTCCAGACTTGTCCTCCCAGCCCGCCTACCGAAACCTACACAGCTGCAATCCAGGCTGGCAGAAAGGGGAACTGAAAAGGCTGTTGGGTTTAACCAGGGCGTGCAGGTAAAGTCACCTGCGGCGGAATGGGCGGGTTACCGCGCTTCTGCACTGAGCAGGAGTTCACGCGGGTGGCCACTTATCACGTGTCTGTTGTACCTGATGCGTGATGCACAGATCCCTTGCCCCTGGCCGGATGATGCCGAGGAACCAGCTGAGCAAATGGTTCTACTGGAAGGGGAGTGGGGAGGTTCCGTGCCGCTGGTCCACCCGAGGACGCCCCACCAGCACCTTGCCCTCCACAACTCCCTCTCGGTCACGCGAACAGGCCTCCTGTTGCCCACCCAGGGGGCGATGAAGGGTGGGACCCGGGCCCAGGAGGGGGCGCTGCGAGGGGAGGAAGGCCCGAGACCCCGCTCGCCTTCCGCTCTTCTGCTTAGCAGCGGACCCCTTTCTTCTCCGGACGCTCCCGCTCCCCTGCTCCCTCTTCCGCGCAGCTCCCGCATCCCGACGTGCCGTGCACGCGGGTCCCTCCGCCGCGTGTCCTCCTGGCTCCCCGCCTCGGCTCTTCTCAGCTTAGGCATCCCGGCTCTCGTGCTCCCCGCCGACGTCTCCTTCCTGGTTGCGCTTCCCGGCCTCCCTCCTCCATCCCCAGCCTGACTTCCCTCCTTTCCCTGCCTGGTCCACCTTCCGTCTTCCTCCTTCCCGGCGCCTTCTTCCTTCCCCCGCCCTTTCCCGGTCCCCGCCGCCCGTCCAGCCCCGGCGGCGCCCGCTCCCTCTGGCCCATCTCACCTCTCCGGACCGGCGGGCGGGCGGGCGGGCAGGGCTCGGGCTGGGGCTCCTGCCTGCCTGGGACGGGACGGGACGGGGCGGTGCGTGCGTCTCGGGCCGGAGCTGGGCTCGGAATGGCCGGGCGGCGGGCGGCGGCGAGGAGGACACCGGGCGGGCGGGCGGGCGGCTCAGCAAGCCTTAATTGGTAAAGAGCAGAGTCGACGGGAGGAAGGAGGGACGGGGGGAGGCCGGTGGCAGCAGATGGGGGGAGCAGCCGGAGGAGGAGGGACCCAGGCGCCGCCCCCGGGGGGAGCGCAGAGCGACGTCCACCCGGGGGTACAAGGGTTGCCCCTCTAGAGGGCGCCCCACGGGGAGCGCGCCGGTCGTTGGCCTTTCGCCCTCCACTGCAAGCGGGGCGTGGGAAGCTCAGCCACGGAAGGGGCATCCCCCTCCTTCCACTAGGGGACATCAGCCACCATGTGGGGAAGGGGACTGGCGAGTGGAGGCCTCAAGCAGGGCAAAGCCGCTATGTCGAGTTTGCAGGGCTTTGGACATTGTTGAAGGGTGGGGGGGGGCACAACGGACAGATCTGCTCTGCTCCCCAGGGGTACAATTCACACGGCTGCCCTCCTGCAGAAGCCTCCTGGAAGTTACCCCGTGGACACAGGAAGAGCCTCATTGTGGCAATTGGCAGAGGGCCAATTGGACTTGCCTCCTCAAGCCCCAAAACGACCCCCCACCTCTAGGCCACCTCCTTCCCCCCAAATGCCAGGCAGACCACCGCAAGCCCCCTTAACCCCCATGGCCATGCCCACATTGACCCAGGGATCTTTCCGCTTAGTCATGGTGCCACTCTGTGCCCCATCACTATGGGCTGGGCATGAATCATGGGCACAGAAGGGGAAGGAAGAGGGTCAGCTCGTGAGGGACGTGGGGCACGGGGGTAGGGAATGGAGACAGAGGGGGCAGGAAGTGGCAGGAAGTGAGGCATGGCAGGCCTGGGTGTTGAGGGTGATAAGCTGCTGCTGGGAATGGCCGCAGTCAAGACGGCTGAGTGGCTGGCATGGCTGATAAAAGACTTGAGAGAGAGAATGACAAGAGTTATAACAGGCATGGCCAAACTTGGCCTCCCAGATGTTTTGGGAATACAGTTCCCATCATCCCTAGCTAACAGGACCAGTGGTCAGGGATGATGGGAATTGTAGTCCCAAAACATCTGGAGGGCCAAGTTTGGCCATGCCTGGGTTTTAAGAATACATAATTACTTATTTGTAAGAGATGACATACAAAGAACCCAGAGCTACGTCTAAAATTTGGCAAACCTATCAACTTTAAAAATGGCACATGATTTGTTACCCACCTGAGTCAGTGGATGTATGTCTGCAGCTGAGCAAGCCTATATGCGCGGGAGTTCCTATGCGATGTGTTTGCCTGCTCCATGGCATGTCTGTGTAGGTGTTTATGCAGGCACTTGTGTGCTGCAGCTTGTGTGTGTGCACATGTGTGTCAGCAGCACAGATGCATGCTTTAGGCTTGTACAATATGGAACATGGAGCCCTGAGCTGCACACCCAGTGCAGGGCAGAGAGAGGTGATCTTCCGAATCTATTTCCTTGAAGACAGAGCACATGAGAAAAGCAAGTGGACTGCTGGATCCCATATTGAGGGGAGATCCGGAAATTGTTACACCAGAAAACTGTGTAGCGAGGACCAGGCATTCTGGTGTCTAAAATGCAAAATCCAAATGGTCCCACTTCCTCTCCATTGATTAATATGGAAAATGTTGGGGTAGGGCCCATCTCAATGGCAGAATGATGCGGAAGGTCCCACAGTCAATCCCTGGCCTGTGCAGGTAGAGCAGTGACAGACTCTTGCCTGAAACCCTGGAGAACTATGGGCCATTGGTGACCATTACTGAGCTAGATGGACCAGTGGAAGCTTCCTATGTAAAATGAAGCACAATCCATTGGGAAGTTCTCTTGGAACAGCCTCCTCTTGAATCTGCTCCTTTGCTTAGAAAAACTTCCTGGTGGGTTGAGCCCCAAGGGCCAGATCTACCTATCTGTCACCCTTCAAAGTGTCCAAAATTGGCTTCCTGAGGGAGCCACTCTTCTGAGGGCCAAGCAGCAAGGTACTGACTCATCTAGTGACAGGCTGTAGTCTCGCTGCCATATACTATCCACACCTCAGGATCCTCTGCATATGAGGATGATTTAATTATTTATGTACGCAACAACAGCAACAGCCAGAATCCTATATGTGCGGAAATAGAAGGAAGGAGAAGTTCCAACTAAGGAAGAATGGATCTTAGAACTAATGGACTAGGCAGAAATGGCAAAATTGACAGCAAGAGTAAGAGATCAAAACAATGAACTTTTATTGAAAAGTAGAGACCCCTTTTGGACTATTTGAGGAAGTATTGTGGCCAAATGAAGTCATGAGCAGGATTCAAAATACATGTAGGAGAAGAGAAATGATAACAGTTGTAATAAAGGAAATAAGTAGGATATATATATATATGCAACATAATGCAGCAGAGAAAGGAATTAAAAATATCATGGAGGTAAAGATGGGAAGTCAAACCGTTAAGGGAAATACGTATTAAAGTTGAAGCTGATTTGTTAAAATTTATTAAATTTAATAATATTTGGGGGAGAGGCACAAATTGGCACACAGGAAATGACATGTGATACAGGAGGCTCCATGCAGCACACACTCTGCAGCCATTCTGCAGAGTGCCAGGATTGTGCCTACGGCAGTTTTACAACCTGGCCCTCTCCATGGTGACTCAGGAACAAATCCAGTGGATTTCAACAAATCCATTTCAGCCTTAATGAATGAAATGCTTTATATTGCTATAGAATCATAGAATCATAGAGTTGGAAGAGACCACAAGGGTCATCGAGTCCAACCCCCTGCCAAGCAGGAAACACCATCAGAGCACTCCTGACATATGGTTGTCAAGCCTCTGCTTAAAGACCTCCAAAGAAGGAGACTCCACCACACTCCTTGGCAGCAAATTCCACTGTCGAACAGCTCTTACTGTCAGGAAGTTCTTCTTAATGTTTAGGTGGAATCTTCTTTCTTGTAGTTTGGATCCATTGCTCCGTGTCTGCTTCTCTGGAGCAGCAGAAAACAACCTTTCTCCCTCCTCTTTAATCTACCTCTTTGTCGCAATGAACTTGGTGAGTTGCCTCGGACCTGCTCCTATATGTTCAACTCACCTAAGCTCATTGCAACAAAGAGGTAGAATAAAACATGCATGCTTCAGTGGTGTGTGCACACTGGACAAAGACAACCAAGAGTGAGAGTGTGGAGCTGCTCTTACTGACTCAGACCATTGGTTCCTCTACTCCAGGAACGACAACCCTGGCTCTCCAGGTGTTCTGTTGCCTGTGCTGGATGGAGCTCATGGGAGCTGGAGTCCATCACATCTGAAGCAGCTTCTCAATCCGACGTTTCAGACTGCAGCATGGCTACTGATGAGGGAAGTTGGAGTCTGGCAACATATGGGGGGGCACCAAGTTAAGAAATGCTGACCTGGAGGGCCACAGGTTCTCCCCCCTAGCAGGTTTCCAAGGGCTCGGGTGCAGCTGCCCCTGCCATCACTCCAACCTGAGATCCTTTTTAAAAAAATGTATATGGAATGCAGAGTTGAATAAGCTGCTTGTGGGGAGGATGTGGGGCAGGAAAATTGTGAATATAGAAACATCAAGCAATTTGCTTCTCTCCAATCTGTTGTTCTCTTCTTGAAAAAAGAAACAGTGCTGGGGTTCTAATACACATAAATGCCCCCCACAGCCCCAAAACCATCATACCAGCTGAAATGGAGGAGCATGTGGAAGCATTGTTATTGATAATAATGCCCATGTCTCAAACGAAGCAAATGAACCAGAGAAACTTTTCCAAAGCTAGGCAAAAATATGTGGCTAAGTCAAAAATTGAATCCAATCGTGATGTTGCTCAGTAAGTCGCCCAGTCAGTTTAATGGAATGTATATGTGCAAGGGTACAAAGTCATAGGAAGTGCAATGGGGTGCATTCCTCCAGCTGCCGCATTACCATATTTGCATACCTGGAATGAAGTTTTGTGAACATTTTAGGCTCTCACACTGGCAGGCTTTCAAAGAAGAGGAATCTTGACCCACTTTAACGCCGCCCTTCAGCAAGAGTACTTCCTTTTGGTCTGGTTGACGCAAGCACTCCAGTTTAAGCTACGGCCGCTTCTCTTGGTTTCACACCAATACTGAGATTAGATGTTCCTTTGCTTTGAATAGGGGGTGCTAGGTGGGGGGTGAGTGGATGAGGCTGCCCAGCAAAGGACTCTCAGCTCAGCTGCTTCTGCCCGTAAGTGATGCTCTGCTCTGCAACGTCCTTTTCTTTGAGATATCAACTAGGAAACAATGTAAACTTGCTGGGTCTTCCAGCACTAAGCAAAAACAGCAAAGTGTCTTTTGGCAGTACAAAGACTAACAGATTCCTTGTGACATATGCTTCCTTCAGCTGTAAGTAAACACCCAACTGTGAGCCCTTAGACAGATTTGCATGTTGATCTGGTTTACACAGAGCACTCACATGGTGTAAAAAATCCTATCAAATCCTGACAAATCTAGATTTTGAACCAAGATTAGGAGACTTCTGCAACCTCCCAGTCCACTTTGGATGTCCCTAGACTGGAGGGTTCAGGGCTGTATAGAGACAGATGCAGATCAAGCAATATTTGAGGCCTCTCCAGGTCCTGGTGTGCAGCAGTGATGTTACCATTGCACACCAAGGCCTGGAGACATTCAGGGTGTTTACATCCATGAATGGGACTCTTCCCTGCTTGACACTTCACAGTGTTTACTAGAGGTGGGAGCAAGAGGAAACACCCAAGAACATTCCATTTGTGAAGGAGAAGCCCAAAGTCCTTAGGGGAAGGTCTAAGCATCCAATTTGTGTGCAGAAGGTACCAGCTTCAGTCCCCGGCATCTCCAGGCAGGGCGGGGAGAGACTTCTGCCTAAAACTCTGGAGAGGCACAAGTCAGTTCAGACTCTGCCAGTGGACCAGAAGTCTGAGGGAGCTTCCTATGTTTCAATCGGCACAAAAACCCTCACAGTGATGAAAAGAGCCCCCCCCCACGTGTGTCTGAGGGTGGCTGGGAGAGGAAGGGCCCTTTCACAACCATGAACACCATACAGCAGGGTGTGAGTTTCCAATCCAGAATTCCTATTCATTTTCCATAGATCCAGAGGACACCTGGGAAATTTAGGAAGTGGAGTTGGATCTGAATGGCTGATTTTGTCTTTTAAGAGGGAGCAATTCTCTGAGTGGAGAAAAGTCACACTAGGATTCCAGTCCTGTGCTTCATCTAGCAAGTATCCCAGACACTATCTTTGTGGTTCCTAAGACCATGGAAGGAATAGGGATGTTGTGCATTGCTGGTCACTATTTCAGCTGCTTGCAGGCTCATGACTGGATCTGGCTAAAGCAGACAGGGAACCTGTGTGGTCCTCCAGATATTGTTGGTCTCCAACTCCCAGCATGCCTGAGCATCGGCCAGAGCTGTGTTGTCGATTACCTCTTTGATGCGGTTCCACCTTGCTTTGATGTGATCTCTGGGGCAGTTCAGTAGAGCATGTTCTACAGATTCAGAGAAGCGTTCACAGTTCAGGTGTAACTGTTCCGGCAGTATCGATTTGAGGCTAGTACTATGGGTCCTCTTTGGCTGGAGATTGATCTTGCTCACTGCCAGGGAGGGATCTGTGTCAGTCAGTGCGGTGGTAGCTCTGTGTGATGCGAATACAGTTCAGTGCTGATTGCCTGCTGATAATCAAGTTTAGCTGGTGCCAGTGGTGACCTTGGATGTCTCCAGGACACTTGCCATTTTGCCTTGTCGTGTAGAATGTGTTCATGATGCAGAGGCTGTGATAGGATCACAGCTCCAGCAGCCTTTATCTGTTCCTGTTCATGTTCCCAATACCAAAATGGTCTATGCAGGTGTCCCATGCACGATGATCGTCCCCAACTATGGCATTGAAATATCTCAGGAGGAATAGGTGTTTGTAGGTTGAGACCCTCCTGACAGCCTGGTCTGGTTCCTGACAGATCTGGTCCTTGGTTGGTATGTCAGCAGAGGCAGATCTACTATGAAACTAATGATGCTTTAGGTCCAGGGCCCCGGATTCCGGAGGGACCCCAGAAGTGACTATAGTCCACATTGCTTAAATTCTTTGGGTCGAGTAGACCCTATTTGGGTTACACAGTTTAAGTGGATTATTTGTTTGTTAAATATATTTCACCAATCCCAAAATCTGAGAGTCAGCACAGATGTCGTAAAGTTGGAGTGTCGCGTTGCAGCAATGTAGTAGTTAATTTATTTTTTATTTTTTAAGAGTGCTCAGACACAGAGCTTTAAATCATGGACTGTCTCTGCCCTAAAAATTCCCCAGTTCACTTCTCTTGCCCATTCTATGTCTTGCTTAATGAACACGTCTTGCTTAATTGCAAGGAAAAGGAAATTAATTCAAAATAAGGGAAGAAACATAGGAGGAAGTGAAATAAGTCAGACAATAACCAGAATGAAATGCTTCTGGAGGTGCCATGTTATCTCCTGGTATGGTGACTTGCAAGAATTGGGTTCTCTCAGCGTAATCTGCAGAGCTCACCATAGTGCCAGATTGCAAGGCTCCGTGCTGCTCTGTGTCTCCTTTCCTCCTTTAAACCTCCTAGTCTTCCTCCTTTGCAAAGTTATCCCCTGGAGACCCCTTTGCATCCTCTGGAGGATTTCTCCTTTCCAGCATCCTGGACCCTGTTCCTTCTGGCTGCCACACCTGCCAAAGACAAAGTGAAACAAGCCTGCCTTCTTGACCTTTCTTACCTGCTCACTTGATGGCTGCCAGAGAGAGAACTTCTGAGCCAGGCAAGGGCTTGTTCAAGCTAGAATAGAGGAAAGCCAGCAGGAGGGGGAGAAGCAAGGTAAGCCCAGAGCAATGGAACAGCAAATCCACAAATATTGCAGCCATGTGGTCTCTATATAGCCCCACAACTAGGCTGCAAGCAGCGGGAATCCAGTCCAGATAGAGTCCCCAGGCAGCCAGTGGTGGCCAGAACTGTAAATCTGGCAAGAAGGTCCGGTCTGTTTTGCTGCTGGGGAAACACATCTTTCAAAAGTGCAATCAGCAACACTAGAGAGGCAGAAGGTGCTTCTGGGGCAGTGGCCCTCAGCTCGGGTTGCCACCTTTGGTCATGCAAAATATGGGGCAGGTTGAACAAAATAAAGGACAGGTCGGGGTGGAGACACACTCTCATAACCCCAAATCCTCCCCTCTCCTTTATGCAGGTGGGTTCTCTGCATTTGGCTTCCCACCTCAAGAGACTTGAACATGGAGGAGGAGGAGGAGAGATCAGGTTGGGGTGTCAGAGGGGGCCAAGTGGCAGTGGATTTGCAGCTGAGGAGGAGTACCAGGGAGAGGGAAGGAAGGAGGGGGCGAGGGAGGGAGGGAGGGGAGGTCGCTCCTTCCCCTTCTCTCTCTTGTTGCTTGCGCTGGGCTGGGCTCCTTGTCACCAACAGCAATGCAACCGCCATTGGGACGGGGTTTTTCATTTCATGCCATGTGTTATTTTGTCACTTGGTTTTGTCTCTAATGTAAATATTATTTGCTCAGTTTCTAGGCCAGCTTTCAAGCAAGCTGCTTCTTAAAGCAAACTACAAAGCTGAAAAACAAGAGTTAATAGCAAGTTTTGAAACCTCTCTTCAGGTACAGGTCAGGTGTGAGGAACCTTTTTCATCCAGCCTTGCCTCCTGGCCTAGAGTAGCATTCTCTTTTTTTGCTGCTGCCGCCGCTGCATCACACCTGTGGCCTGCTAGATGTTGCTGGATTCCATCCTGCCCCCCCCCTCCAGAAAGCATGGCTGGTGATTAGGCAAGATGGAGGGCCAGGTGTCCCGTCCCCCCCCCCCCCCCGGTCTATACTGACTGGCAGGGTTTCAGAAAGGAGACATTCCCACCGCTCCTGGGAGGTTTCAGGCTCCAGGGACTGAACCTGAGACCTTCTGTACACAAAGCAGATGCTCTGCTGCTAAGCTCTGGCCAGTTGACCACCAGCTTGAAGATCGCCAAAGAGGCATTAGACAAATGAAAGGAGCAGCAACTGTGCAATCTCCAGGGTGGAAGTATTAAGCCTCTTGGGAAAATGTAACACAACTACCAGCAAGGCTCCCTCCCTCCCAAAATCCCTGGCTATTTTGCAAGCCTTTGTTTTTGGTTTTGCTCTTTGGGGGTTGTGCATTCTCCTGTTCTCCCACCCTGATTCTGGGGCACACATCTCACTGCAAGGCTCAGAGAGAGCAGTGAGCAGGTCTCCCATGTCCGGACAGGATGTCCATCTATTGATACCCTGAAGGAGCTAGTGGAAGTTTTGCACAAAGGCTGGGACGTGGTTTCAATGGCCATATTGAAAGGCAGAGGACTAACCTGCCTGCTGGGGATGGAGGGCACAGAAAGCAGGGTGTATGGCCCACTCTTCCCCACAGCACTTCCTGGATGAAAACAGGGACACTCTTGTCTTCCCTCTATTGTCCCACTGCAGATCACTCAGTTACTCTCCTCGCTTTTCCACATTTACAAATTGCTGAAAGCTGTTCCCTGCTTGCCATAGGTACATTGTCTAGCTGTGCCTTCCACCAGAGCAATAGCTGTAGCAATTAGCAGACAGTGGCCTTTTTCTGGTGTGCTGATAAACTTGGTATTGGTTGGCATTGGCCTGTCTTGAGAGCAGAGGTATAGTGTTGGGGGAGGCAGAGGGGCCTCAGCCCCGGGTGCCCAATTCTGAGGGGGCCAGAACCAGACACCCTCATGCAGGGATCCCTGCCCTGCCCTGCCACCAGGCATCGCTGAGCCCCGGGGCCCTGGTGCTCAGAGCCCAGACTGGCTTTTCTGCTGCATCCCTGACCCCCTTGCTGAATGGCTGCCCAGCTAGCATTGGAAGGAGGGAATTTACCCACTAAGGGCTGCGCCGGCCAGCCAGACTTCTCCCTGTGCAGGTGGGCAGGTGGTGCAGCGTGGCCCCGCTTGGCTCCAGTGGCATGGGGGCACTCCTATTTGGCAGTGTTGGGAAGGAGGTCTGGGCTGGCACAGCGGGTTCTATTTGCCTTCTGCACCCCTGGCACCAGCAAACGCTGCAACGCCACTGCTTGATAGACAATGGAATGTGCCTCCAGGGATGAAGTCAAATCACTGCATTAGCAGCACTGAAGTGACCTCCCTGGGGCATAAGCCTGGGCTGTGTGTGTGGAGGTCCTGGGCTGCCCAAATGACAAGACCCCCTCTTGGCCTTGCTGCAGAGCAATATGTATGGCACCAGCTTGGCTTCAGGAGTTGCTAGGAGGAGGCATATAAATAGCGTTGCCATATTTTGAAAAGTGAAAATCTGGACGCAAATGTTGTCATATCCAGGAAATCCCAAACATATGGCAGCCCTGGTACAAGGCACCATCCAACCATCTTAGGGATTCCTCTCCGAATTTGTGGAATAAATGTGTTAAATAGCCCAGGGGGCAGCTGAAAAGGTGGCTCTTTATTCGCTTTGCAAGAGCCTGCCATACACTGGCTTTTGAAGCAGTTTGCCATAACCAGCTATATAGTCTGCTGGCACATTGAACAGGCATCCCTCAAAGTGAACAGACAGAGACTTTACAGGGAAGAGCACTAGAACCAATGTGGTGTAGTGGTTAGTGTGTTGAACTAGGACCAGCTCAGTTAGCAGAGCATGAGATTCTTAATCTCAGGGCTGCGGGTTCAAGCCCCACATTGGGCAAAAGATTCCTGCATTGCAGGGGGTTGGACTAGATGACCCTTCCAACTCTATAAAGACCTGGGCGATGAGGGTTCAACGCACACCCACCCTGCCATGAAGCTCTCTGGGTGACCTTGGGGCTGTCACATTCTCTCTGCCTAACCTACCTCACAAGGCTGTTGTGAGGACAAAGGGGAGTGTGGGGAGGACAAAGACTCATGTATATCACCTTGAATGCCTTGGAGAAAAGCGGGATTTACATTCAACAATAGATAAAATTTCTCTAGGCAGTGGTGTCATCGAGGCAAGGTTTTTGGGCTGTTTCCAGGGCATCACTCAGCATAATGGGTAGGAGGGCTCCCAAATGCCGCGGGACAGGCTAAGCCCATTTGAAGTGAACAGGAACCATCTACAGATAGCTCAGCCCCCAACGGCTTAGACCATCCCGTCCAGAGTCTAAAATCACCTAAGCGCATCACAGTATCTGTGACTGTACCATGTAAGTGGGGTTAGGCAGGGGTCAGAAAACATTCAGCAGGGGGCCGGTCCACTGTCCCTCAGACCCTGCGGGGGGCTGGACCATATTTTTTGGGGGGAAATGAACGAATTCCTATGCCCCACATATAATCCAGAGATGCATTTTAAATAAAAGGACACATTCTACTCATGTAAAAACACGCTGATTCCCAGACTGTCCGTGGGCCAGATTTAGAAGGCGATTGGGCTGCATCCAGCCCCCGGGCCTAAGGTTGCCTACCCATGGGTTAGAGGGAGAATAATGCATGCTCAGCTCTCTAGGGTGGGCAGCTGGGAGCAACACTGGAAAAGGGGAGGTGAAGGAACTCGACAAACCTAGGATGACAATGTTCCTGGGCAGCAGCACATTTCCAGAAAATGATGAAGCTGACCTTTAGTTGCATGACGGAGAGTTGGAAGGTGCAGAGTTGTTATTTTTTAAGGGGAAAAACAATTTGGCATGTGGTGCAGCTTGGCTAGCTTCCATAAGTCCTCTGGGCAGAGGACTCTGAAGCACTCCCAGTTCAGGCTCACCTTGCCAGTTAAGGGGGCCCACTGATGATGGCCTGCTTCCCCACAGGCACAGCCTCCCCCCACAAATCCTGAAACCAGTGCAAGAGGAGGATGAGGGCTCCCCCAAGGATCCTGGGAGAGCTGACTGAAGCAGGTTCAACAACTACCCTTCTTCTTAAAAGTAATTTAAAAGGGGAAACTTGCCGACTCAGCAGCTGAGCGGAAATGCAAAGGAGCTGCCTGATGGGTGCCCACAGGGCCCTTCCCCTCTGCCACTGCTTCTGCCCCACTGCGAGGACATGAAGCAGCCATGAAGCAGCCAGGAGGCTCCGCAGCAGGCCTGGGCGTTGGCTGCAGCCCAGAGGAACCGAGAGCCAAGCCGGATGCTCAAGACCAGGCCTGGCTTCTTGCCAGATGATGACAGCAAGGATGGGGGTGAACAGGGCAGCCAGTCCCTCCCACCCATTACCTCAGTCCCTCAGGAATCTGGCCTTGCAAGGATGAAAAAAAAAGGGGGGGGGGAGAGAAGCTGGAGATAGACCTAAGCGTCATTGAGAAATACCAGCTGGGTGAGGAGGTCATGTCTCCTCACTTAAAGGGAAGTTGGGGGGGGGGCATTTGCAAGCCAGGACTCCTGGGTTCATTCCCTTGGCATGGAAAAGGAAAATGGAGCGGATGAGAACAGGGTGGATGTGGGCCTGCAGTCCTCCTGGCTTCTTTTTCCTAGTTGCAGGAGGGATGGTGTTATCAGAAAGACCAGAGGCAAGACTTCTGGCTCCGAAAGGAAAGGAAAGTTGGGTGGTTAGAGAGGGATGAGCTTCCTCCTGTCCGCCTGTCAGTCAATCAACACACACACACTTCCTTTCTAGCTCTCTCTGAGGATCCCAGCGCAGAAGGAACTTCACCACCAAGAGTTCCCTGGTGAACTGTGTGCAGAGGGGAGCAGTTTGCAGCAACTCTGCCGCTCAGGGGCAGGACACATGCCTTGCCTGCAGAAGGGCCCATGTTCATTCCTCCAGTATCTGTGCCAAGAAAGTCTCCTGCCTAACATCCTGGAGAGCTGATGCCAGCTAGTGCATAGAAGAGACTGAGCAAGATGGAACTCAGTATAAGGAAGGTTCCCATGCTTGGCCTGTCATTGTGATGTGCCTCGGCCCTCCGCAGCTCTGACATGCAGCAGCACAAGACATGTGCACCCCTAAGGGGTTAATAGCCCTTTACTGCCCTTGTAGAACCAGCTGCCTGAAACACAGCACATGCGCAGGCAGGCAGCCCTAAGCTACTGGGGCAGCAGCATTTGAGTCTGCCAAGATTGCAGTGAACTGGAGGAAGAGCGGCAAGCCAGGCGCCGCCGCCTCTCTTCTTGGATAGGACATGGGGAGAGTGCTGCAGAATGGGGGTGGGCGGCTGGGCTGAGAGCCAGGCCTGTTGAGGCCTGTTCCTGGCTGGGGGAGGGAGGCAGGCAGGGAGGGCACTGGAATCTCTCCCCTATAAGGCAGCCACTCCACTTTGGGGCTGTGTTTACAGTGAGCCAAGGTGACTCAGCTCAAGGCCTGCATTCCTGAGCTCTGGGGGGTGGGATAGGAGAGACTTGCAGAGATGAACAGCTAAGGGAGACATTGCACATCAAGAAACATTTGCTTCTGAAACCTCCACATGATTTTTTTGCTATTTTTTCTTTGGGGGGCGAGGGAGGTAAGGGGGAAAAGAAAGAACGAATAGGGCGATAAGAAGAAATGGGGCTCAGGCATCTTGAGCTCTATGGAAGGATTGGGGGCACAGCCTACAACTTTAACCTACACAGACTCTACAGAGAGCATTGCTCATGGTCTCTTGGTGCCCCCTGCTGTCCTAGTCAGAGAAATGAAACTCCTACTGCTTGTGCTATAAAGCAGGCTGTGCTCCAGAGAAACCTTCCATGGAAGAGCTCAGAAGCACAATCTGATGTGATAGGTAGATCTCAGGGAGGGCTGCATGGGACGTTAAGGGAGGGGTTGTACTTCTCGTGTGGGAAACGTCATGCTCCTTCTGGGGTCGTTTATCCACCTTTGGTCCCCACCCTGCACAAAGCTCTCACCTGTGGCTCCTAGAAGCTGTCGGCATGTGACAGCAGCCACACCCTGGGAAACAGCTTTGACTGGCCAGCTGAACTAGATGAGGGTAGCTGATGGGTCCCAAACTCTTGGTGAGTCAGGGACTTCCCCTGCATGAGAAGACAGGCTCCAGTGGATTGAGCGGACAAGAGCAAGAGTTGGTCCAATCAGTGGTCAAGAAGGCGGTTTCTGCATGTGCTATAGAGGGAAGTGAGGGGCAGGTGGGGCTCATAAACCTGAGAAGGTAGCCCATCAGGAGAAGGAAAACTCTGGTCCTAAAGCTCTGCTGCCTGGTAGGATATCTTCAGGAGAAGAAAAGGCTTAAAAACCCTACACTGATTTGGAGTCGAGTCCCAATCTGGTGCCAAATGTATTGCTCTGCTTTCCTTTGGACCACATCAGTGAGGCCAATCGGGGGACCTCCATACACACGGCTCAGACCTGTGCCCCCAAAGAGGTCACTACTGTGCTATTAACATAGCAGTTACAAACTACTGGTCTCTGCAACTACAGCAGGCGCTGTGATTCTTCACCCCAGAAGGTGCATTGCGTTGTCTCTTGAGACAGATGGATGCCAACAACAGGGAGGGAAAAGGGGTGCTTATGGATTTTGACTCCCATCAGCATCAGCAAGAGTTAAGGATTATGTGAAATGTAGTCCCAACAGCCTCTAGAAGGTAACAGGATCCCCATAGCGGCTGTTAAAAGATCTACAGTAATGGAGGGAAACCACTGACTGCTCCATGGTACTCGGATTATCACTTCTGAATGTTTGTATTTGGCTTTGTCCCCACACATCACTGACTTTAGAAAAAACAACAAGCATCTTAAGTTGCATATTTGCATGTAACAATGACATTGATTAAGATGAGGGTTGGGTGTTCGTTGTTTTTTGCATTATCAAATCAACCTTTCTATGAACACAGTACAGAGGGGAGGTGGGTTGGGGCCGCATCACTATTTTGCTGAGTCTATCTTTCAGCCAAACACAAGAAGCTTGCTGGCAGTAAGCAAGGCTGAAGTCTGGATCTGGCTGCAGCGAGGAGGAGGAAATGATTTACTTTCACTGGATTACCTAGTTTGGCAGTGCACAGATGAGACCGAGAGTATTAAGAAAGGAAAGGAGGAATGGCTTGTTATAGGACTACTGGTGAGCTGGACTTAATTCTGGGCAACACACACACACACACACACACACACACACGTGTGCCTGTAATCTTCCTACACCATTGTCAGGATTGCTACAAACCAAAATGTTTACAAAACAGTGTGCAAGCTTTCGGGTTCTCCAGAGCTCATCATCACACTGGATGTGTGGCAAAATCCCTAACCCTGCTGCATTTGAAAGTGCTCCCACAAATCTAATGCAGAAGTGCAGACAGATACCCACATGCAGCTTTGTAGTCGACCCCCAACTACCTCATGTGGCTTGTCATCCGGTGCTGGAATGTCTGTAATATGGGAATAAACACCATGGGCACTGTTTAGTGTGTTAGGGATAAAATGTCCCCCTTTCAGGTTTTCAGTCGAAGCTCACTCTTCCAGAGTTTGTCCTCAGTCGTGTCTAGAATATATTGTTTTACTTGACCTGCTTTCCCCACTGAAAGTCACCAGGAGAAACAATGCAGCTGAGTGGAGCCAGTTTTCCCTCTGGTTGGTGTAGTGGAGGCTCCAGTCTGGGCCTTTTATTTTCTCATGCGGCAGCCAGAATCTCGGACGGCTCCAAAGGGTCCACTTTGCACATGAACATCATTCATTTTCCCAGGCAGAATATGGGGGGGGGGGAAATAGGGCATACAGTGGTACCTCAGGTTAAGTACTTAATTCGTTCCGGAGGTCCGTTCTCAACCTGAAACTGTTCTTAACCTGAAGCACCACTTTAGCTAATGGGGCCTCCTGCTGCCGCCAGAGCCCGATTTCTGTACTTATCCTGAAGCAAAGTTCTTAACCTGAAGCACTATTTCTGGGTTAGCAGAGTGTGCAACCTGAAGCGTATGTAACCCGAGGTACCACTGTACAAGCACAATGCAGGGCTTACCTCCTGAGTGAGCAATTCATAGAACTGTAGAATTGGAAGGGACCCCCAAAGGTCATCCAGTCGAACCTGCTACATGCAAGGTGATCAACTGCACTCCCTTTTGCAATTTATGGTCAGATTGGCCACATCTTCACAGAACGAGAGTTGCACCAGCTCCATGCCAGTGTGCGGAGTGTGCTGAGTTCAGAGATTCTCAGCTACTGCCATGACCAGCTTCCCACTCGACACAACTTTTAATACCCCAGGGAGGAGGAAAGGAGAGCTCAATGCTTTAAACTACAGTAGATCTGGAATGAGCAGAAACTGTGTATAACAGCTACTGCTTACTGGGGACTGTTGCTAAATAAATAGATAAAATAAAATAAGTGGTGTGAGCCAGCTGCACATTAGCAAGGCCGAGGGGGGGGGGGTCTTGTTGTGAAGTGAAGCTGGTCCAGTTATCTAGCTTTGAAGATAGCATGGGGAAAATACTTGTATAAGGGTCACTTCATATGTTGCATTTTCTACTGCTAGGAAGATGCACACACATTTACAGCAGCACAAATATGTCTCCTGGCAACTTCTGGCCATAAGAAGTTACTCTGCTAGTGTATAGGAGAGTCTAGTCCACTCCAGGATTGGAATAATTTTTTGGAAAACAACTTGGCAATAGAATACAGCCATCCATCAATACAGATTTTATATAAACATAATACCCAAGGACTGCTGATGGTTTAACTGAAGATTTGTAAGACTAGCTTTTTACCTCCAGGACAACCAATTGCATCAAGCAAACAGCTCAGTCTTTGAGCCACTCTCCTTAGTCTGTGCTCCACTTAAGGATTTCATACCCAACATCAAATCCTGTGTGTATGACTCAACAGATTTTATCAACAAGCTGATGCCCATTAATGGTGAACAGGGAAAAGGATATTTTGGAAACCTTTGAAGTGAGATCTTTATAGAGCAGTACTCTTGCCTTGGAAGCAAGGGAGAACAGTCTTAAAAACAGCCAGGAGAACGTACGATGTTTCATCTTATCATTGGCAGAAAATGGAAATGCTTCTATTCAGTGCTATTTTTCTGGGGAAAGAGGTGCCGGAACTCACCCTGAACACCTCCCTTGTTCTCTTACAATGGCAATGGCGCCCACCTGAAAGGTGCAGGAACTGGGTTCTGGTGAGTTCTAGCTGGAAAAAAAGCCCCGCTTCTATTCTACATAAACAAGCTTGAAATGAGACATATTAGTTTTCCTGCTCATCTACACCAGCTTTTGCCAACCTGGTGCCCTCTAGATGTTTTGCCCTATGACTTCCATCAGCCTCAATCCGCACCAAGTTTCCTCAATTCTCTGGTGGCAATACAGGTGATATATAAACATATTTAGCTTGTGGCTAGGAGACAAAGCAGTTCTGATAGCTTTCAGAGACTTCTCTCTCCAGTATTGAGCTGGCCTTTTAAAAAATAATAATAATAATAATGAAGGAATGGTGACATGAGAAATATGAATTAGCGTGACATTTTGGTATAAAAATAAGCCCTCCCATGTGTATAAATCCATTGATAGTTCTCACTCCCTCAGAATACAAGGGAAAATTTGACCTTCTGTAACAGGCTTCCTCAACCTCAGCCCTCCAGATGTTTTTGGCCTACAATTCCCATGATCCCTAGCTAGCAGGACTGGTGATCAGGGATGATGGGAACTGTAATCTCAAAACATATGGAGGGTCGCAGTTGAGGAAACCTGTTCTATAATTTACCTTATGGAGAAATCTGATGCCTTAGGAAGACCTTTTCCAACTTAAGATGAAATTCTCTAGAGTTACAGAATTGTTTAGTCTCCAAGGAATACTGGCTGCATTTCTCTATAACCGGTGCCATTAGCTATGGTCAGTGAAATTAGCTACTGCACTCAGCCTGAGCACTCCAGCTTTGCTCCTTCCTGTGAGAAACAAACCATGGAGCAACTGACTGGGCATCAGGGCCCATGAGGCGGAGTGAAGCAGCCCACCTTGGTGGCAGAATCTCATGGGGTGGTGCCACCTGCCATTGGGACTGTATGGCGAGATGTCACCGGAAGCAGCCGCCATGTGACTCAAGTAAATGAGGCTTGGCGGGAGGGGGGGGCACCTTTCCATTTCACCTGAGGTGGCAAAATTGGACAGGCAGCTCCTGCTTAGCACTGCATCCAGACTAGCTAGCGCTTGTGGTTTTTCTCCTGAACAAGCTGTGGTCAGGAAGCCAAGGCTCATTGGGAGAAAGAAACCAAGAAAACCAAGTTGTTTCCCTTAGGGAGGGGAGGGAAGCAGGAGTGCTCCATCTGCATGCGCCAGCTAAATTACCTAACAATGGTTAATAGCTCATATTATGTCTGTACCATTGTTTATAACATCAGGGTATCACCTGTATTCCTCACTTGCCTCCTGCCACCTGCTGGCTTCTGTCTGCAGAGCCTGGCATTAAGCCAGAGTTCTCCTGTTCAGACATAATCGGGAACTCTGGCTTATTGGTTTATGAAGCTGTGAACAAGCCTGTCTAACATGATTTAGAGATGAATTTAATTCTTTCCAACACAGCAAGGCCAGATCAACCAACTAGGTGACAGGCGAAAGCTAATGAGTAAGAAGTCACAAAGAGGGAGCTAACATGGTGCTTAAATGACAGAAGTGGAAACTAAACCTATTGTCCTTTCGATAACAAGAAGATGCAGGGGCAGCAGAGGAGAGTTGCTCATTCATCTCAATAGGAGTTAAACTAAAAACCAGAAAAATGTTGGAAAGCCAGTAGCTAAGATGAGAGTTTCAACTTGGGCTGTTAAAAAAAATGTATTACAGAAATCTAAACTGCACCTGAACAACAGTCCAGAAGACCATGGAGAGAGAGTGTTCCCTCAACCTGATGAAATAAGGACAAAAGTACAAACATGCTCTTTATTCTCACAAAAGAATATATACAGAAGAATATATTTAAATTTAGGAACGCAACAGGCAAGTCTTTTCCTCCATAATATCCCACAATTTGCAGATGACTAGAACTCAGGGTTGTTGGCACTTCTTGAGTGCTGCATGGATAGCCTTGTACTTCTGTTGCAACTCTTCAAGTTTTGAAGCTGGAAAAGCAAAACACTGGCTAGTTATGGTAGTGACTACAAAAGGCACTGGGGTCCTGAAGTCACTGGCTTTTCCCCCCTTTTCCTTTTGAGCCAGACAGCCTCTCGATTCTCGTTGTTCCTCACACTGCTGCTATGGAAGCTGCTAGGCTATGCTTAGAAGGGGCATAAAGGAACTCACTCACCCAACTGCTGGATGCCACTACCTGGCCAGTACACAGTGCACTTGAGCCTTCTTCCTTGTAGCTCTAAAGGTAGAGTTTTAGCTCCCCCAAAATGCAAACTTCCTGCGAGAGTTAGATCTTTTTTCACAGGATTAGACTAGGATGGAAGGAACGTGAGCTCAGAAAGCATCCCAGTCACAAATCACATCTCCACACTGTGACCTCTCCTTGGATTTAAGCAGCAATGGAGTTTCTCTATTTAGCACTGCAGCTGGGAACCATTCCAACCTGCAGGAGAAGACTGGAATGCTGTATAGGCAAGGCTCTGTGCCAAGGGCGGCAGGGACAACCAAGCATGCAGGCATATTAAGAACTTGTTGGATCCACTTCATGGTTCCTAGAGTGCTTGAGTTTCTGCATTTTATTCTGTTTTTACTGTGTACACCTCTTCAGTGGCTTTATGCTGTGAAGCAGTCTATATATCTATATAATAGTAATAATGATATACACCAATAAACCATCTCCTCTTGGGCACAGTACTCACACAGTGTGGCTTTGGCACTGCCACTCCAAAACCTTTTCCCCTGCTCCTTCTGTTTCACGGTGTTCACGATGCACTCTGAAGTTTCTTTAACCTGGAGCAAAGCCTGCAACTCCTGGAGGTAGGAGCATTGATGAAACCAAAGAGCCTGATCAGCTGCATCATCTCACTAGCCTGGTGTCCTAATCACTAGTAACAGTCTTATATTGTGTTCCAGATTCCAGGATTTCAGGTGAGTTGGGGTGGAGCAAAGACCTGCCCCAACATCATCTAACCAGCCTTCTAACTCACATACTCATCTAGGGTTAATTTCACGCAGAAAGCAGTCCATTACATGAGCCCCTACCTGCAGACTGAAGTGGTACAACTTAGACATAGGTCTTAGTAACTTAATGAACACCAGACCTAGGAAAGGTACAAAAGCCCTGGGGAAACAGCGGGGTGATTGCTAGGAAACCAATTGTGACATGCTTTAGCTATTTGTATTATTACTACTCCACTCCATTTCCCTAAATATCGGAGCCATTGGGCATCATTTGAGAACTAAAAAACTGCTTCCCTATATTATGGCCACCTGACTGCTCACCCTTGAGCTCCTTCCTTGCCACCCGCCCCCACCTCCAGTCTCACCTGCACACAGAGTTGCAGGCCAAGGTGGACCTCGTGGAAAAGGGGGCCAAGGCAGCTCAGCACAGGAGCCGGGCGCTCACAATGCTGCTGCAGCTGGCGCTCATACACCTGGCTGAAGGCCACAAGCAGCTGGCTGAAATCGGAAGCCATCAGTCTGAGGGTCTGCAGAGCTGTGGCATGGCCAGAGGATGCATCTGCACCAGCCGGATCCCCATGCAGGAAGGAACACTGAAAAGGCAGAGTTTTGTGAAGGTTAGAGGAAGCTGGGGCCACACAGTCAGATGGGTAGGGTACAAATAATACTATGCACCTTCACTGCAGGGCAAAAAAACCAGCCCTGTTAAGCCTTTCCCAAAAAGAGCCTTAGTCCAGATGCGAGCGCAAGGACCAAGGGAAACACAGGTGGTGGGATGAGAAGGCGATGGC
Organism: Podarcis erhardii; assembly: GCF_964252035.2. Classification (NCBI taxonomy): domain Eukaryota; kingdom Metazoa; phylum Chordata; class Lepidosauria; order Squamata; family Lacertidae; genus Podarcis; species Podarcis erhardii. The sequence continues at coordinate 2,637,865 of NC_138515.1, forward strand.
AACTCTCCTGCCTTCTTTAGGGTCATTGTTCAATATGCAGGCTCAGCACTTAGTGAGCGTATCCTTAGCAAAATCTAAATAATCAGAGAATTTCAGACTATAAGGCCAGTCTCCCAACATCCCACCATGAGCCATCAGAACATAGGGGGCCACGGACAGCACTGATGCACCTTACAGCTGGGCCAGGAGTTAATTAAGTTCGAGGTGACTGGGTGAGCAGCAACCCCTTCTTCACTCAACCCTGCTCCCTGGAAGACACCCAGACCAGTCTGCAGGCTGCTTACCTCTTTCCTGAGATCTTGTAGAGCTGCCACCACCTCTTCCAGCTCCTTCGATGCCTCTAGCAGGGTTTCCTCATGAGAAGTCACAGACAGAAGGGACCTTGATAGACACAGGAAGGGAGGTTGGGCATCACGACTCCCGGATTCCACCACTGGTGTCCAAAGGGGATATATGGCAATAGGGAATGAAGGAGATGGGGGAGCCATGGGGCCTGGGAATTCATCTCATGGGGGCTCCATGCCCACTTCAGGCTTACACAACCAAGTCTTTCTCTGGTTTGGCCTCGTGTCTCATTCTAGCTTTAGAAACACGGTGTCAGAACTTGTGGGCTCTTTTCCGCATGCAGGCATTGACACAGAAACCGAGCAGCTCACCTTTCCTGCAGCACATCTTCTCTCAACAGGAGGCCCTTGATGTCCGAAGGCCAGGGATGGCACTCTGGGTTCAGCACACTCTGCAGGTAAGGGCTGGTGAAAACCTGCTTCATAAATGCCTCATTCTTCCTACCTATCTCTTGGAAAGATTCCACTGCGCTGGAAGAGGAAGGGGAGGGGTGAGAACTTACAGACAGGTGACAATGGCAGCACATCCCAGGACAGCTTATCAGGCATCAATCAGGCTGGTCTATTCCTAGCTCTGCTAAGGTGAACAGTGGAGCAAAGAAATCAAGAAAGCTGTGGTTTAACCCTATTACAGTGGTGCCCTGCAAGACGAACGCCTTGCAAGATGGAAAACCCGTTAGATGAAAGGATTTTCCGTTTTGGAGGCGCTTCGCAAAACGAATTCCCCTATGGGCTTGCTTCGCAAGACGAAATGTCTTGCGAGTTCCTGCGGGTCCCCCCCCCTTTTCTCCCCCTTTTCCTAAGCCGCTAAGCTGCTTATCAGCTGATCCCACTGATAAGCCGCTTATCAGCTGATCCGCTAAAAGCCGCTAAACCGCTAATAGTGCTAATCCGCTAAGCTGTTAATGGGCTTGCTTCGCAAGACGAAAAAACCGCTATACGAAGAGCCTCACGGAACGGATTAATTTCATCTTGCGAGGCACCACTGTATTGGAAGGATATGCTGCTTTGGGTATAATAAAAGGAAGAACAGGCTCAGAGCTCTATCTTGGTACCTGGACCTCCCATGAATTCTGGAGGGGGCTAGTAGAGGCTGTATGGCACATACCACAGCCAGTGCTTAGCTCAAAATAGGGCAGCTTCGTGATACTGAGGCAGGAAGGGGGAGGCACGAGCACAGGAAACAAAGGGAAGAAAGTGGCCCCAAAGCGTGTTAGACCCTAAAACTGGCTCACAACACATTTTAGGGGAACCTGATCCAGTTTCTTCAGAGGAACTGCTTAAAAGTTTACAAACAATCTGAAGCAACCTGTTCAGTGCTGGCATCTGAGCTCTGGTTTAGGCCACAAAATCTTCCTCCCCTAGGGCTGATAATTTGCGAAATAATCTTACCACACCACTCAAGACATCAAATCCTTACCTTCATCTATTCTCCTCCTGCCCTATGGTGCCATATAAAGCAGGTCACTTCCCCCTGCAGCCCTATTCAGCTGCCCCCAAGTCGTGAAGCTCAAAATTGATTTCTGTGCACTGTGGAGTGGTCTCTTTGTCTCCCTTGCTTATGAAGCCTGAGAAAAGGCATCCCTGGGTGTTTACAGCCAAGCCCTAGAAATACTTCTAGTCCTCCTGGTTACAGAGAAAGACGGGTAGAAGTGTGGTGTGCTGAAGGCCTTAGGAATCAGGGAGAGGGGCTGTTGCTGGGTTGCCAGTATGTAGGATATGTCCAGGATTCTCACCATAGTCCCCCAGCTCCTGTCCATCTACGACTCTGCCTCAAATATTTAATTCCTCGTTCTCTGGTCCACTATTTAAACAAAACAAAATACCCACAGCAGTTGAAACTTTGACCACAAAATATCCAGGACTAACTTGCCAAGGACACACTTGTGATGTGCTGATTTAATCCAAGTTTCGGAATCTGCTGGCATCTTATCAGGCACAGAACTCTGTACCCTTTGCCAACTAATTCAATCCTGCTCAGCAAGATTGACAGTAAAGCTAAATACCCCACAAAGGCCATCAGTCCAATAGATCCCGCTAGCATAACAGTTACCAGATTCATCAGTTTGGCAAGGGAGATTCCAATCCTTTTGTGCTTGAAAAACCTCTCTCACCTGAGTGCTTGAGCAGGAATCACAGCCACTAGTTGTTCCAGGAAGTGGAGCTGCTCCTGCGCAGAGACCTTTCCCTGTAAAAATACAACACATAAACACATAGCTCTCCAGTTATTGGGGGGTGGCAGCATTAACAGCGACAAAGACTACACTGCAATTGATACAATACAAAAAGTACGGATCATTTGGGCTGTGTTAACAGGAAGATGGTTTTTGAGAAAGGAAGTAGGACTACCCATCTATTGTAGCATGACATTCAGCATAGGTGCTACAAGGAGGAAAGAACTTGGAGACTAGCCCTGCTGGGACAGGCAGGCAGGCAGAGGGTCTGCATGGAATGGACTCCCTCAGAAGGTGGTGGGCTCTCTTTCACAGGAGCTTTTTAAGCAGAGGTTGGCTGGCCATCTGTCATGGATGCTTTAGTTGAGATTCCTGCATTGCAGGGGGTTGGACTAGACCAGGGGTCAGCAACCTTTTCCAGCCGTGGGGCGGTCCACCATCCCTCAGACCATGTGGTGGGCCAGACTATATTTTGGAAAAAAATAATGAATGAATTCCTATGCCCCACAAATCACCCAGAGATGCATTTTAAATAAAAGGACACATTCTACTCATGTAAAAACACGCTGATTCCCGGACCTTCTGTGAGCCGGATTGAGAAGGCGATTGGGCCGCATCTGGCCCACAGGCCTTAGGTTGCCTATCCCTGGACTAGAGGACCCTTGGAGTCTCATCCAGCTCTACCATCTTATTATTCTACTCCAGCATTGCACCAAACTGTTGCCTGTTAGAGGCTTCCAGAGGCTGCCATGGGCAGGGCACCCCCACAACCATGTGTTCCCCATGTTCAGCAACTTGTATACAGAGGGTCACTGAAAACAAGACACATTTCAAAGGCTCTAGGAAAGGAAAGCCAGGAGGAAAGGTTGAGGTGGATAGGTTACCCCCTTAGTCTGATCACTATGCCCTGAAAGCCAGGATTGACGTTCCACCCCCACCCTGCTTGGGTGGCGAGCCAATTTGGGCTCGCCCGCAAAGGCTGATGGACCCTGATAGATTCCGTCAAGCCTTGCGGGACCTTTCTCCCCCTGGCGACTCATTGACTGAGCTTGTTGAGGCCTGGAATACCCAGCTCCTGGCAGCCATCAATGAGATCGCACCTAAGCGCCCTCTGCGACCCCGCAGAAACCGGGCTCCCTGGTTTACCGAGGAGCTCCGGAAAATGAAGCGGGACCTCAGACGGCTAGAGCGAGTATGGCGGGGTGCCCGTGACGGAGCCTCAAGAACATCTTATAGGGTTTTTATGAAAACCTATGAGATGGCAGTGAAGGCCGCTAAGAAGTCTTACTTCTCGGCCTCCATTGCATCCGCTAGCTCTCGCCCGGCGCAATTATTTAGTATAATTCGGTCTTTAACGTCCCTCGGACAGCCAAATTTAAATAACAATTTGACACACAGCTGTGAGGCATTTGCGAGCTTTTTTGCGGAGAAGGTCTTGTTGCTCCGCCATGACCTCCCTGCCAATTTGGATACAATAAAGGAACTGGAGGCCCCTCGACTGCCCTCGGGTTCAGTATTGGACCACTTTGACCGGATATCCCCAGCCGATGTGGACAGACTCCTCCGAGCTGGAAAGCCCACCACATGTCCTCTCGACCCGTGCCCGTCCTGGCTGATTAGAGCGTGTCCAGACGAGGTGCGGGCCCCCCTGGGGGATATCATCAATCTGTCCCTTGGCACCGGGACATTCCCAGGGGAACTGAAGGAGGCAGTGGTGCGCCCGCTCTTAAAGAAAACATCATTAGATCCCTTAGATCTATCCAATTACCGCCCGGTTTCGAATCTTCCATTCCTGGGTAAGGTGATTGAGAGAGCGGTTGCTGAACAGCTTGGTAGGTTTCTGGATGAAACATCGGCTCTGGATCCATTCCAGTCCGGCTTCCGCGCTGGTCATGGGACTGAGACGGCTCTGGTCGCCCTAACAGATGATCTCCGCAGGCAGCTGGATCGAGGCGGGTCGGGGCTGCTGATTCTTCTAGACCTGTCAGCAGCCTTCGACATGGTCGATCACGAACTCCTGGATCACCGCCTTGCCGACGTGGGGATCCAGGGCACAGTCCTTCAATGGCTGCGCTCGTTTCTCTCCGGTCGGGGACAGAGGGTGGCGCTTGGGGGGGAATTGTCATCCCGCCACTCCTTGGTGTGTGGTGTGCCCCAGGGTGCAATACTCTCCCCAATGCTTTTTAACATCTTTATGCGCCCCCTCGCCCAGCTTGTCCGGAGTTTTGGGCTGGGCTGCCATCAGTATGCTGATGACACCCAACTCTATCTGTTGATGGACGGCCACCCGGACTCTGCCCCAGACACACTGATCAGATGCTTGGAGGCTGTGGCTGGATGGTTACGTGGGAGCCGGCTGAAGTTAAATCCTTCGAAGACAGAGGTCCTCTGGCTGGGACGGGACGACAGGGGGCTGAGGGGGCAACTCCCATCTCTTGCGGGGGTGCAATTAGTGCCAGCACCGTCCGTTAAGAGTTTGGGTGTAATCTTCGATACCTCCCTCTCCATGGAGGCGCAGATTGCAGCTATAACAAAGGCGGCATTCTTTCATCTCCGCCAAGCTAAGCAGTTGGCTCCTTACCTCTCACGCCCTGACCTAGCCACTGTGATCCACGCGACGGTCACCTCCAGACTGGATTATTGTAACTCGCTCTACGTGGGGCTGCCCTTGAGACTGACCCAGAAACTCCAGCGGGTGCAAAATGCTGCAGCGAGACTCCTTACGGGGTCTTCGCTTAGAGATCACATTCATCCGGTGCTATACCAGCTGCACTGGCTCCCGGTGGAGTACAGGATCAGGTTTAAGGTGCTGGTTTTAACCTTCAAAGCCCTATACGGCCTAGGGCCCTCGTACCTACGGGACCGCCTCTCCTGGTATGCCCCACAGAGGAACTTACGATCTTCAAATAAAAACATCTTGAAGGTCCCAAGCCACAGAGAGGTTAGGCTGGCCTCAACTAGAGCCAGGGCTTTTTCGGCTGCGGCTCCAACCTGGTGGAACGCTCTCTCACAAGAGACAAGGGCCCTGCAGGACTTGACATCTTTCCGCAGGGCCTGCAAGACAGAGCTGTTCCACCTGGCCTTTGGTCAGGGCGCAGCCTGACTCCCTCCTCTGGCAATCTTTACAAAACTTTAGTTTATGGTTGCCATCAATTTTGATTTTAATTCATTTTAATCCATTTTTATAATGTTTTATAATGTTGTACTGTTTTAGTGTTGTTAGCCGCCCTGAGCCCGGCTTCGGCTGGGGAGGGCGGGATATAAATAAAATTTATTATTATTATTATTATTATTATTAGTCTTTTTTCATACTGGAACCTGAACTTTCAAAAGTAGTTTAAAATGATCTCAGGAAGGGGAACAACTGTTCACCACATTCAGTGCAGGCAAATCAAGCTGCAGGAGTCTCGAAATTAGGGGACAGCGGTTTAAAATTTTAAAAGGGGAGGGGATCCTGAGGGAACAGTTAAGAAATGGAATAAGTTGTCTATGAAGAGACAGTCTCATTTTGCAGAAATTCCCCCAGTGCTTACCTCAATGAGATCCAAGTCATTGGCTCGACAGAGCATCAGGTGATATCCCAAGTTTGCCATTGCTGTCAGGACAGAATAAGTTTTAGGTAAATAGCTTGAGCCACTGATATGAATGTCTTTCCCCTAAATTTAAATATGGTCTGGAGCACCTGCTTTATTTTTTTAAAGAAACCATCAATTTCCTTAGCAGCAATATGCACCAAAGTCCCATCCATAATGCAGCTTGTGAAGCACTTTGGGCACTCTGAAGTCCCCTTGCACAGGTCAGACCACTGGCCAATCTAACATGGCATTCCTACTCTGGTTTTCCTTTCACACATCTGGAGCTAATGGGAGATACCAGAGACTGAAGTCTCCAAGAACTGGGATTTTGATGAAAGTCATCATTCCTGCAACTGCTTCACCACATAGTCTACATTCAGACCCCATTTCAGCATGCTTACAGGACTATGCTAGTTGATCCATGAATCCTGTGTTTCCTGTGGAGAAAATGATGGTCCTCCTTTGGTTCACTGTTCTGAGGTTCATTCTACAGGCAACAGGGGCAGAAGCATCTGTTCAATCAGAGAGGAAGCAGGTGGTGCTGGTGGTGAATTTTAGAGCAGCAGGAGACGGTTAAGAGACCTGGATGCTCCCCACATCTGTGGGTTCACTTCCCCATAGTCTATCACTAGAACTCATTTTCTCTCCCTGTTAGGCTCAGAGACCAGAAATGAACCTGGTGGAAATAAAAGTGGCAAGGGCAGAGGTCAATGATGGGGCTGAATCTTCCACCATGTCATAAAGTTTGAGACTAGGAGAGAAAAGGCAGTCTCTGAAAGGAGGCCCAAGCATTTCTAGATGATATGAAAGCTCAGCCTTGCAGCAGCTGATCTGCTATGCATTTGCAGTGGGCTGCAGGCCTGCCCACAAGTATTGATTTGATGGTGCTGAGTGGCAGTGAAATAGTATTTTATACACACACACACACACACATACATACATAAAAGGACAAGGGAACTATCATCCTTCCATCATTTTGCTTTATATTTGCTTACTTTGGTGTGAGTGAGTGAAAAAGAGAGAGAGAAGGTAGGCTGATTTAGAAATCTGCAAGGGAGAGAGCAACTGATTTCAGTTAACTGAAATCACTTCACACAAATTTCTAATTTGTACATCTTCCTAAGCAGAAGTGCATATTAGTTGTCAGATTAGTGCATTCTGATTTACAGCTAAAGACGTAGAAGGTCTCAGTCTCCAGCATCTCCAGGCAAAGCTGGCAATTTTCACAGTCTGAAACTCTGGGGAGTCACAGCCAGTCAGTGAAGACAATACTAATCTAGGTGAATTAAAGAATCAACTCAGTACCAGGCCATTTCCTCTGTCCTACCTAGAAGGTATGTTTAACTGGTACATAAAACACAGCATTAAGCAAGACCTTCCTTTTGCTTGTTAAGAGTTCTGGGGGGTGTACTGTTCCAAGACTCACAACCCCGCAGCTTAAGATATCCTCCTCCTAGCCTTGAAATCCAATGAGAAGACTAGATGGAATCCAGTTCTAGTCAGATATATCTAGCCATCTGTAAATAAAGTTAGTTCTACATTCCATTACACTCTAGTGTGACCAAAAACAGAGCTCAGGAGGAGGTTGTGCTTCTCATCTCCGTCTGCAATACAGACAGTGGCTGGCTTGATTTTCAGTTGTTTCCATGGAGTTCTACGGGACAAGCTAAACAAGTGGGAATCTAGGATAGAAGTGACAGAAGAGCTGTGCTGCCTCGCCCCCATCTGTGGTCATCAGGAGCAGGTTTCGTTTCCATTTCTATAGCTGTCGCAAATGCTATCACTTTATTCCCCTTGCAGAGGAGTAAATATTAGCCATGCATTTAGATGGGGCAAATAACAGGTTGGAATAACATCTGCCAATCACACCCAACATTGCTTGACCTTGACCTTAGTGTGCAACAATTTTTGCTGGCACAACAGGACATGCCGCTCAGTGCTACTGTGAATAAGACCCAAGGAGATTATAGGCAGCTAGACTGGTGACTGGGGGCGGCCGCCAAGACCACATAACACTGGTCTTGAAAGACCTACATTTCCAAGCACAATTCAAAGTGTTGGTGCTGACCTTTAAAGCCCCAAACGGCCTCGGCCCAGTATACTTGAAGGAGCGTCTCCACCCCATCGTTCTGCCCAGACGCTGAGGTCCAGCACCGAGGGCCTTCTGGCGGTTCCCTCATTACGAGAAGCAAAGCTATAGGGAACCAGGCAGAGGGTGTTCTCAGTAGTGGCGCCCGCCCTGTGGAATGCCCTCCCATCAGATGTCAAAGAGATAAACAACTACCTGACATTTAGAAGACATCTGAAGGGAAATTTTTAATGCGTGACATTTTAATGTATTTTTAATCTTTGTTGAAAGCCGCCCAGAGTGGCTGGGGAAACTCAGCCAGATGGGCGGGGTACAAATAATAAATAATAATTATTATTATTATTATAGGCAAATACAATTTGTGCCTGCATACAAAGCACAGTGATGCATTGCAACTCTCCCTCACCTCTTCCCCCATCAGGCTCCCTGTAACGTGCAGGTCCTCTGAACACATACATGCCCACACACAAAGGCAAACACATTTCAATACGGTTCCAACAAATCCCTTTGACTGACAATTATTACATGCTTGTCCTTCCAACAAAAGCACAATATGTACCTTTTATCTTCAAATCTGACTGCGATTCTCCAAGAGATGACAACTGCTTTCGGTGGGCTGGAGACACACTGCAAGGAAGAACAAAACAAAGTGAGGGCCACAGTCTTGCTGCAACATTGCTGATGAGCTGCAGAAGGGACACATATCTGCTCCAAATTTGGATTCAGCAGTACATCTGCAGTTGATTCCCGAGAAGCCAGACAAATTACTCCAGCCCTCTACTAATAACAAATTAATTCTAATTATTGAGAGATGGGCAGTTAAAAACTACTACTACTACTGACTAAGCTTGAGAAAGCAAAAAGTACAGAACTATATAGAAACACAAGGAAGAACTTTCTGGCTGTAAGAGCCGTTTGACAGTGGAAGAGGCTTCCTCAGAAGGTGGTGGCCTCTCCTTCCTTAGAGGGTTTAAAGCAGAAGTTAGATGACAATCGGTCAGGAATGTTTTAGTTAAGATTCCTGCATTGCAGAGGGTTGGACTAGATGACCCTCAAGGGACCCTTCCAACTCTACAATTCTCTGATTCTAAGATTCTTTCAGAATCAGATCAGTTCTGACAGAGGCGATAATGATGATTTTCTAAAGTGCCTTCATAACAAAAAAACCTGTATGTAAGCGTGTCCCTGCTCACAATTTGATGGGGGTTGGTGGATAATCATAACGACAGGGAAAGTAGAATGGTACACAGTATGGGAAAAAGTGTCAACAGCAAAGGGACAAGAGCAACTACACAAAATTCCCAGGTTGCTCAGAGATCCATTTCCCTAGAAAAGCGGGCTGTTATGGTGCTGCACAGCAGCTTGTGGCTGGTAAGTTGTTGCTTGGCAAGTATAGTGTATAGTATATGTCATGGACTAGCTGGAAGCAGAGGAGTGGGGGGGGCACCAGCTTGGGAACCCCCAGGGGAAGAAGGCTCAGAGCCAGGGGACTGGTGGTGGGATGACTATGAGGGGTCAGCGGGAGAGGAGGGAGAAGACTAGGAGGAGGTGGTGTCAGGAGCTGAAGAGGCAACACAGTTTAGTGAGCAGGAAGAGGCTGTGGCAGAGAGCAGGTCAAGAAGCAAAGCGGAGGCAGGCTGCTGAAGAAGCCAGGGGGTCTGCCCCTCCTGCTGTGACCAGCTCTCCTCCCCCTGGTCTCCCAGAACACAAAGAGGAAGGAAGAGGGCAAAGCAAAGAGAGATAAGATGGAGGAGGTTCAGGTTGCTGGGGGAGGAGTCAGAGAGCAGTGAGAAGGCAGAGATCTTCAGTCCTCGCAACTGCCTCATTGGGGCAAGATCTACTGGGAAGAGTGGCTCTGATCACTAGGCCTGAGCTGTTTTGGTTTCTTTGAATAAATAGTTGACTATGAACACCAGGTGTTTTATTGCTGACCTGCTCCTGACAGCTGACAGTACAGAATGGTATAGTATAGTGCATTAAAACTCACTCAAGTCACGGTACTATCACAATCACAGTACTATCACGATTCTGCTAACTTATGTTAAACACCGTTTTGTAGTAGAAATAAGAGAACATTGTATATTTTAATGCAAAAATAAAAGGTGTACCTGTAACCATGTACATGTCTGTCCTCCACCTATGAGGGCTTAAAAAACAAGAATGACTGACCAGTCATCAGCCCCAGCGAGCCCAGCCAATGCCAAACCTGATCAGGGCTGCCCTCACTATCTGCTGCTCTCCGTGTGGTCATTTTGGGGGTACTGGGCTGTCAGACCCTGGACTTTGGCCTAGCCGCAGAAGTGGTATTACGATACGTAAATGAAGAACAAAAGCTGTGTTTGCTTCAAGCTACAGATTCCCATTAGGAGCCAAGCATTGCTCAGGGAAGCTGATCCTAGCACAATAGGGTGTGGAAGGAGAGGCTGCAAAGTGTGATGGGTAGGTTCAAGGACAATCAAAGAAACATTTAAATATTTCAGTGTAGTATAGAATCAAAATAATTGTTTTATATTTTCTGAACGGCCTATGGTCATATAATAAAGTAGTTGTGTTCTATAACATAAATCAACAAGTGCTAGGAGTTGATTCTTTTTGTTTGCCAACGCATTTCTTATCCATAACAAATTCAGTGTGGTGCAAGCAAATTTTTATTCTGAAAGTGTGGCCCAGAGAAAATGTTTGAGAATCACTGCTCTAGAAGTAGGAAGAGAGTGGCAAATACTAAAGGAATAAGGATCGAACGGTGATGGCCGTCACCTGCCGCAAATCCATTCCAGTATGTCCAGGCGATGCGGGGAGGGAGCGCATAGCAACTTCTGTATGTCTTTAGCCTCTGACAGGTAGACACCATCTAGTGCAGGGCAGCCCAGTTCCTGTAAGAGGGCAAACAGGGACAGGTGCACTCCAATCACATTCTGCAACACCCTACAAGTCTCTTTAAGCCGTGCAGTGCTCATTTCCCCACCTTCATATGCACTCACTGAAGAAAGAAGCGATTTTAAACTCCAGTGATAATACTCAGGAAACATACAGGATCGCAAGCGTTCAAGGAATCTCGTGCATGTTACCGAAATCAGCCTTGTATCAACCAAACGTAGCAGGCAGGAGGTCTTGTTTGCCAGAATCAAATTCCCAGACATCAACCTTGCATAAAAGGTGGGAAGATGTCAGGATCCTTCAGGATTTCCTCAGCCCAGCTGTGTCTCCAGTTATGCGATAAGCCAGACCCAACAGAACGGAAGACACCTGTGCTCAGGGCCAGTCCTGCTCAGCCAGTGTCACTGGGCATTGCTCACCCACTTTGCAGAAATACTAATAATACTACTACTACTACTACTACTTTATTATTTCTACCCCGCCCATCTGGCTGGGCTTCCCCAGCCACTCTGGGCGGCTTCCAACCAAATATTAAAATACAGTAATGCATCGAACAAGTTCCCAGACCTCAACCTTGCATAGGAAGATGTCAGGATCCTTCAGGATTTCCTCAGCCCAAGGTCTGCATTCGAGGCCTTTGCTGGCATGGCTTACACGTGTCCTACTATGCTCACGAGACGGTTACCACCTCGTTTTGCAGCCAGCCGGCTTATTTGTGTCTCCAAGTTCTGCGATAAGGGAAGACCCCTGCGCTGAGGGCCAGGCACTGGGCGTCGCTCAGCCTGGTTCCGAGGGTCTTAATGCGTCCCACGAGGCCCATCCCCGCACTTAAGAGGGAGGCTCTCTGCTTGGCGAGGCCTCTGCCCCGAGGACGCTCCCGGAATACCTTCAAGCGCCCGAACAGCGCAGCAGCAGCAGCAGCAGCAGCCATCGCCATTTTCCCGCCGAGTACAAGGCGCCGCCTCTGCTCCACTCCTATTCGCCGCGGATCGAGGAACCTCGAAGCTGATTGGAAGCAAGGGCGGGGAGAGGAGGGGAGGAGGCGGGGCGGCCGCGTCAATCATAACTTTCTGAGCTGTACCAAGCCGGGGACGGGGGGGGGAGGCTGAAAATTGGTTTGCCCCTCCGGAACGCCTTATGCTCCCCACACCCGCACCTCACAAACACTGGGGTTTTGTGTTGTTGTTTCCGTCGTGTTGTATGTTCCCTCACTGTTCGGTGTGGTTTTTTATGGTTCAGTTTTGAAAATCATACACATTCCCCTCCCCCCACCAGGGAAACGTAGACGTCGGCTGAACCCTTGTGGCTGCCCTGCTAGTTTTTATTATGAATTTATGCACACTCCGCCTTTTCCCTAAAAGGGACTCCCTCAAGGTGGCTTACAGATAAAATAAGAACAGCTCAAAACATAGAAAGCTGTGGCTAATGAATGTTAGAATGATGCTGGACAGAAATTAAGTGGTTACCAGCTGTAATGCAAAGGTTGAGCAATAAGTTAAATTAAGTTATATTAAGTTACAATAAGGATTTGCTGAGCTAAGAATTTGAACTGGAATACAAAGGGGGGAGGTGAGAGGAGGTCCGGGAAACAAGGTAATGGAAATAAGTAATGGGAATTATATTTGTTTTGTTTTTCTTTTTAATTGTGTATTTTTGTATTTTTGTTATTTTTTGTGCATTATTTGCTTTCTGTTGGCTTTTTGTATTAAATTGGAAATTCTAATAAATATCCTTTAAAAAAATAAAATAGAAAGCTGTGGCATTTGCCTCCTAGGATGCGTCAAGGAAAGGGTTAAAATGGGTGTGATGTGATTGGCCAGTGAGAAGGCGAGGGGGGGAGTAAAAATAGAGTGGGAGGTTTTGAAAGGCAGTTGAGGTTTGTCAGCTGGGAGTTGAGGCTTGGGTGCAGGAGAAGGAAGAGGGAGGCATAGGTGTGGGTTGGTGGAGTTGTCTTGTGAGAGAGTGAGAGGACTTGTTAGGTTGAGGCAGATAGTTAGTTGGAATAATACAGTCTGAAGTTGTTAGGGCACTAAGATTAGGAAACTGACAAGAGGAAAATAAACTGCAATCATACGCTTGTTCCTGCACTTAAAAATAAACTTGATTATTTGTTTATGTTAACAAGTGTCTGGACTCCGTGTGTCCCCGTGAGAAGCGGGGTGGTGGCAGCGAAGAAAGCAACCGCAGTGGTGGCACAGGGTCAATAGACCGTGAAACGTCCGGGGGCCCTGTGTGATCGCCACAAAACAACAGCACAATACGAGTAAACGTCGGTCGAATTTAAATCTGAAATCTGCATGTTTTTAATTGGTCCTATCTATTAAAAACTTCCCAACAAAGGTCCGTATAGTTCAAGCTCTGGTTTTCCCAGTTGTGATGTATGGAAGTGAGAGCTGGACCATAAAGAAGGCTGATCGCTGAAGAATTGATGCTTTTGAATTCTGGTGCTGGAGGAGACTCTTGAGAGTCCCATGGACTGCCAGAAGATCAAACCTCTCCATTCTGAAGGATATCAGCCCTGAGGGCTCAGTGGAAGGACAGATCCTGAAGCTGAGACTCCAATACTTTGGCCAGCTCATGAGAAGAGAAGACTCCCTGGAAAAGACCCTGATGTTGGGAGAGATGGAGGGCACAAGGAGAAGGGAACGACAGAGGATGAGATGGTTGGACAGTGTTCTCGAAGCTACAAACATGAGTCTGACCAAACTGCGGGAGGGAGTGGAAGACAGGAGGGCCTGGCGTGCTCTGGTCCAGGGGTCACGAAGAGGCAGACACAATTAAGCGACTAAACAACAAAATCTATTAAAAACATGCAACCAATTACAATAAAAGCAGTGTTCTGCCAGGAGAGGGGGTTCAAAACTCACAGGGAGAAACTACCATTCGTGTGGCAGACATGGCACAAGGCGAACTTGAGTCTTGCAGCCTCCAGCAGGAATCATTCTTTCTGTTGTAAACAAAAATTGCCCTTTTCCCTTATGGGGTATCCAAGAGCCCATATAGAGTCCTTACATAGGTTTCCTATTGGTAGGAGAAAATAACAGAGGCCAACCAGAGAATATTGAGAAGCAAAGCAGCTTGCAAGCCTGATCTTTATTGATCTGTTGCAACAGGGTGCTCCCCTCACCCGCAGGAGAGGAGGAGGAACCCAGAAAAATGGCGCACAAGGCCTTATCAAGACTTTTGAAATTGCCACCCTGTAGATCAAGACCACCCCCAGAAACATCATACATACATCACAGAAGGGGTGTAACCTAAGACTACCCCCCAGATACATCATACCTACATCACAGAAAAGGCGGTCTAAAACAGAAATTTGAATGTTGTTTTTCTCCTGTCCTTGTTTATCTCCTGTCTGGCAGGTTACTTGATTGGATTGCCTGGGGAGCCTGGCCAGTCTTTTGTAATGATAAATACTTAGTTCCTGGGCCAGGTCACAGGCTCACACCCTATTCATATCTTAAATGTGCCCTTAAGACAGGATTTGTGAAGAAAGAGACAATGGGGAGGCTTTTTCCAGTTTGACCTTGCAGAGAAAACATTTGGTCAGTTTGGGACAGTTTTGGAATCAAAAAGGGTTCCAGGTTGGTCTTCCTGTGCTGATCTATGTACGTGCTTGGTTGGTACACTTATGAACATTTAACATATAAATAAGACCTCAAAATTCCTATCACAATATGAATCTCGCTGGGTGACCCTTGGACAAGTCACAGTCTCTCAGCCTAGCCCAGGCATAGGCAAACTCTGCCCTCCAGATGTTTTTGGCCTGCAACTCCCATGATCCCTAGCTAACAGGACCAGTGGTCAGGGATGATGGGAATTGTAGTCCCCAAACATCTGGAGATCTGAGTTTGCCTATGCCTGGCCTAGCCTGCCTTACAAGGTTATTATGAGGATAAATGGGGGGCGGGGAGAGAACCAGGTATGCCACCTTGAGCTGCCAGCCTTCTCAGAAGGTGATTGCACAGCGTTGGTTTCCCAAAACGGCATGGAAAGGCAGGAGTTACTCAAAGGTCATCGGCCAACGTGCCAAGGCTTTTTCAGTTCTGAATCTGGAGCACAATCCTTTCCTCCCCCCCCCCCAGTCATATCTGAACTGACTAGCCACCACTGGCTCAACAACCTTCCCCATACAGATAGGTAGCCGTGTTGGTCTGCCATGGTCAAAACAAAATAAAAAAATTCCTTCCAGTAGCACCTTAAAGACCAACTGAGTTAGTTCTAGGTATGAGCTTTCGTGTATCTGAAGAAGTGTGCATGCACACGAAAGCTCATACCTAGAACTAACTCAGTTGGTCTTTAAGGTGCTACTGGAAGGAATTTTTTTATTTTGTTTTAACCTTCCCCATGTTAAAGATGTAAGATTTAATGCACATAAAATGCAATGTTTATGTGCATTGTATTTAAAATGCAAAGTAGAAAAGTTTGTATTTGGCGCAGCTGGTTTCACTCTGGCAAATGAGGCAAAAGAAGTTGGATGTTTGTTTCAGCCTTTAGGCTAATTGGTGACTCATCCTGGAAACTGAGCTGCAATCTCTCACAGCAGGAAGCTGAAACCTGAGATGGTGAACAAGCAAGTCGCTTAGGATCTCTCTGGGAGTAGAGCAAGGAAAGTATTTAAGTGAGTTAAGGACTTAAGGAAAATGGGACCACATTGCTAGCTTGTTTAAAAGCAAAATGTTCCTTTGTATCTTGTAGCATTTATTAGTAACCACTTTAAGACTGCGAACCACAAAATCTGGGATCCCCTTGAAAATGGTGCTAAAGTTTTGCAACTGTTTTGCAGCGCACCACAAATTGATATATCAAACTGGGGTTTGTAGTTAACACCTAAAACCCCAATGTCGTCTGATTCACCTCAAACTGGCACCAAAGTTTGGCAAAAGTTTTGTGGCGAAAACCCTGTGTTTTGAAGCCCCACAAACAGAGCGATAGACCCTCAAACCTGGGGGTCATGGGGTCAACCCAAAAGCCAGTGTTGTCTGATTCACTCCAAACCGCCGCCAAAGTCTGGCAAAAGTTTTGCAGAAAGCACATCAAGAAATATGTGAAGCCACCATTCCAAGTTAATGCTAAAGTTGTGCTATTGT
Organism: Podarcis erhardii; assembly: GCF_964252035.2. NCBI lineage: Eukaryota > Metazoa > Chordata > Lepidosauria > Squamata > Lacertidae > Podarcis > Podarcis erhardii. The sequence continues at coordinate 2,654,014 of NC_138515.1, forward strand.
TTTCAACCTTATTGTACTGAACCCCCCACATTTTTTACACCCCCAAAAGTGGGTTACTGCCTTTCTCAGTGTGGGGTGGAGCCTTACTAGACTTGCCCTCCTTCCCCTTTGTTTTTCAATGCATCTATGCATGTACCAGACTTGTGCACAACTGCTAAACAGCAAGACAACTATCTGTCTTGTAAGTTCACATTCTGGGTAATACCCCCTTCCATTTTTTTATTTTATGGTAAGTTTATAAGTTTGAAACATACATATGTAGAAGAGCCCCCAAAGAGCCTATCAGGATTGCCTTCTGAGTAGTCAAACACAGGTATTTCATTTTAACATGTCAAGACATATCTCTGTCCCTTTGGAAAGCAAGAGCTTGCAAGTTAATAGTTTCAAATATGGAGTTGTTTCTTTAAAGTCCTTTTTGAGATTTTTAAAAAACAAAAAAGTACAATTTTTTTTCCGTTCTAATTCCAGTGCCAACACTTTCCAATTGTTCTGCTGTTTTTTGTAGTGCCTATGTTTGGCAACCATATCACACATATAACCCTAGAATTGTGATCTACTCTGGGTGCGGCCTTTCTGGTCTCTTCAAATACAGTGTTGTCCAGTTGCCTCCAAAGCTTTTTTTTTAATTATTGCATCCATGCAAATTCCCATCATCTCTCCTTGATTTTTTTCTTAAAATGTGCTTTCATATAGGATAAAATGTTGGATTCAACTTGATGATGCAAATATAGATGGTAATGGTTTTACTGTAACTTTAAAAAATATTTCAAGAAGTAGAAAAGATACAGGAAAATTGTACATACATCATTGTGAACAAGCATCAGATGTGAATATCCATATACACTACATGGGTCAATATTTGAAAGACGTACATTCAGCAGAAGCATAATGTGTGACAGTGAATAAAAACAAAATTGTTTGGGGAATGTGTGAGCTTTATGTCCACAGATCTGAATAAGAATATACACATCTGTATATTAATGTATGGTAATAATGTATTTTTCCTTTCTTTTCATTCTCGCTTTTTATTACTTTTTTCCTTCTCACTCTTTTTATAAATGAAATAAAATATTAATAAAAAAGAAAAAGACTCTGGTACTGCGCACACACCCCAATATTACATTCCCCGTTTATGCGTTACTTTTCATTCTCTTTTGGCCTTATTATACCTTTGAGAGGCCTCAAATGGCCACCAGTGGCCGGTTTGGTTAATGTAATGCCTGCCAGTCACCAGCAGGGGGCGCCCCAAGCTCATTTGTGTCCAGTTTGACAGCATCCTCCCAGTTCCTGCTCCAACCCGACACATGGAAAGCCTATGGATTCTGTCTCATGTGTGTAAGAGGAGTATGCATCAGTCAGCTGGTGTGAGCATGTCTCCTCCTGAGAATGAAAAGCATGATTTTCAGAAGAAGAGACTGTGTGAGGCCAGGAGGAGGACAGTGGGGCAGATTTGAATCAGACCCTCCTGCTCCCCTTCTGATGCTACTGCCCAAATCTGGCAGGAGTTTTTTTAGTGGGAACACCAGCTCCTGGACCAGGTTTTGAGCATCAAGAAATACAAGTATAGTGGCTTGCTTGCTGCTCACACTCCTGCTCATGTAAGCATGAATGGTCTGAGGGAAATGGAACATCTGCAGCTGCAGCTTCTTCCTGAACTGTTCTGCAGTTAAAAAAAGGGAGAAACTCTGAACTTTCCAAATGCTATTCTGCATGGCAGCTGTGCTCAAGGCATTAAAGTCCAGTTGTGCAGAACCATTGAATGTTCTCATATATTAAACTCCGTGTGGCTCTTTAATTCATCGGTAATCAGAATATAACACTTCAATTGACCAAAGTGCTGGTTTGCTTGTTATTTAAATTTCTACTCCAGCTTTCATTTAAAACAATATACCAGAAGGCAATTTAAAATCTATAAAGTATGACTGAGATTGCAGACTGAGATTCTCAGAGGACAGGCAAGATCCACCACTTTCTACACTCTACAGTGAGTAAACAGCAACACATTTGTCAGTAATATAAATAAGTATATTAGCTGAGCTAACTCATATTCTGTAGGTTAATTTTCTTTTGTATGTTGGTTGCCACCTGGTTAGGAAAGAAGTCTGTACTGCTCCTGTACTCCTCCTTAACTGAAATTTTATTAAAATTACTAACCGACATTTCTCACAGTATGGTGAGTAGTATTCTTATCTCTGTTCTGTAAAGTCTCCTGCTGATTTCTGCAGATCAAACATTTGGCAACCCTACACCTCCGTGTGTTTGGTTAGGACCCTTCCCCTGACCACATGCTGCTTTCTGCCATCTAGGCCACTTTGCTCCCTAATTTGGCTGCCTTCACCTCACATACTCCAGGCCCAGCTCTTGTTGCTGGGCAACCCATCAGATGTAGCCTGGTGCAAGCCAGTCTCCGCATGTGGCGATCTGAAAGTAAAACAGACCTAGCTGGCCTAGTCGAGGGGAAGGGGGTAGTTTTCACCAATTGCAAGAGGGAGGAAATGAAAAGCCGAATAGCTTGGGAATGACTCTCCGTCTAGACGGACTGCTTGGCAGGGTCACCTGTGACTCAAAAGTGTCTGGATAAATAAAGAATGGCAGAGAATATTAATGGGGAGGGGGAAGGGAGGTCAGTGCCACTCAGAAACGCTTTGGCCATTCCATGTAGAGTGAAATTTTTAAAAAACCACATCTGGAGAAGGTTCTCTGCAAAAAAACAACAGCACTGTGGCATCACTGCAGCTTTGCACAAACAACCCCCACTGCCCACTGCAGCACAGGATGAGTTGAGTGCAGCACCAAGCAAAGTGCTGCTGTAAAAGACCTCCTTTCATCTGGGCCTTTGTGTTACTGTTGCCTGGCAACAAGAGCTTGGCCTGCAGGGTATGAGATGGAGGTGGCCAAATTAGCCAGCATAGTTGCCTATGTGGCAGTGGAGGCGGGGGGGGGGGGGCAGGAGGATGGGAGTTAAAGGACCAGCCTAACTGGTCCATGGTCAAAAAATACATTAAAATGGAGTGTAGCTATAAGGTTTCCAACCTCTGCTCCTGTGCCTTTAACAGGGAATTGCAGTGGAAAAGTGGAAGGTAAATGGTTAATACAAGGAGGTGTGGTTGGCCTTGCGCAATTAACCCTTCATAACATTAGGCTTCATGGCTCCCCTAAGCTCAGCAGTAGTGACTCTAATGCAGCCTCCTTGCTGACTTGAATGCCCTGTTGCAGAGATAACACAGCTGTAGATGAATTACTTTGCTTGCCTGCTGGCCTAGCTCAAGGTAGCTGAACAATCAAGCCAGGAGAGGCTAGCTTAGCAATTAAGCCTCAGGACTTGGGGCACAGAACAACCTTAGGGTTTGAGTCAGAGAGGCAGCGTGGGGAGCTATGATGCTGGCCTGAACCAACATACAGGTGCTGCGTAGCCTGGCCAGGTGGAGGTCTACTCAGCCTCTACATCCCTGGGGCTCCCAGTAGCAGAAAGGAGTGAGGAGATTTCACCCCTCCCATATCCAAGAATCTCCTGACGAGTCTGCTGATTCTCCAGAGAGGAGGAGCAGTGTTCTGCTTTCTACTTATTCAGCTCCAGCACCAAGTCAGTCAGTCAGTCAGTCAGTCAGTGTGTCGGGGAGAGAGAGAGAGACTGAGTGTTAGAGATCATGTGTAGAGATAAGGTTGCTGCTAAGAGCAGCTACAGACACTCAGTGCAGCATTCATTTATGCTTAGACCTATTTAGCTCTGTATATAGTTTTGTATTATAGTTGTAGTTATAGAATAAAAGAAGATATTCTACAGAGCTGCTCTCCGAGTCGTGTATACACTGCTAGACTCTGCTATACTCTGCTGTGCGATGACTGTATTGTGGAAGTGAATCCGGTGCTCACAACTCTAAGCTGTGAGTCCACAGCACTTTGACCTGTTCCTGTGTAGAAGGTGGTCTCTGGAAGTGCTACCCAGCTCGCCTAGCCCAGTCGGGGTTGAAGTGGATGAGTCCAGTTGGTGACACTGGCTCAAGGGCGATGCTGACAAGGAGTTGTTGTTGTTGTTGTTAATAATAATAATAATAATAATAATAATAATAATAATAATAATAATTTATACCCCACCCATCTGGCTGGGTTTCCCCACCCACTCTGGGTGGCTCACTTCCCTAAACAGGGCTGCCTCCAGATGTCTTTTAAAAGTAACAGGTAGGTAGCCGTGTTGGTCTGCCATAGTCGAAACAAAATAAAAAAATTCCTTCCAGTAGCACTTTAGAGACCAACTAAGTTTGTTATTGGTATGAGCTTTCGTGTATATGCACACTTCTATGAGGTGCTACTGGAAGGAATTTTTAATTTTGTTTTAAAAGTAAGATAGCCGCTTATTTCCATGACATATGGTGGGAGGGTGTTCCGGAGGGCAGGCACCACTACTGAGAAGGCCCTCTGCCTGGTATTCTACTCTGCCTGGTATTGCAGCTCAACAAATTTCAGACTTTCTTCACTACTTGTGTTTTGTCCATGCTTCAGAGATCCCTAATAAAGAACCCATTTTGCCTTTGGCAAAACATAGCTTGATATGAAGAAGTTAACAAGTTCTGGGGCAAAGCCTCAGTGAGGCCTGGCTCAAATGATGTTTTTAGTTTCCTTCTCTCCTTCCTTGCACCTTCCATCTATAATACCAAGTCCTATTTGCCTTCTCATGTCCCTCAGTTGTCTGAAAACATTTTTGTTTGTACTGTTGTTTGACAGATCCTTGCACAATCGTAACAAATGTCTTCCCTCAGGCATCCCAAGCCACACATAATAATTTACTGAGATTGTCATATTAAAGAACATCCTACTATCAAGTGACCTGGAGTAACAAAATGGGAAGACCAAGTCAGTGTACCTTGGATAAACACTATAGCCTTGCCACAGGGAAAAAAGGAAGGCTGGGTAGCCAATATCTTCATCCCTTCTGCCCTCTGTTCCTATAAATTAATGGCTCATCATATTGTCTCTCCTCACAAGTATTTTTATTCTTTACATAGGCCTCTTTAACATCCCATTCCTTAATATGTGGCGGAAAAGGATATCATGGCCAATAGTCATGATGGCTATACAGTAGACTACCAACAACATCTCGCCACACAGATTGAGTTGGCTGTAACCCATGCCTTACTGCATTTTCCAGGGGCAAATGTGCATTATGGCAGAATGCTTCAGGTCAGGAAACTCTTTGCATCAGTAGAAGCGGTAGCAGCTGCAAGTACAGTGGTACCTTCGTTCCCAAATGCCGAAAACCTGGAAGTAATTGTTCCGGTTTTCGAATGTTTTTCGGAAGCCGATCGTCTGATGTGGCTGTCAGCTATTGTTTCTGAGGGACCTGTACCGATTAGAAGTTGCACCTTGGTTTTCGAACATTTCGGAAGACAAACAGACTTCCGGAATGGATTAAGTTTGGCGCTTTTGTTCTTGCTATTTATTTTGTGGTTTTGTTTTTGAGGCTTTTTTAGTTAATTTGTTTTTGTGACTGTGTGGAACCCAATTCAGCTACTGATTGATTGTGTGACTGCAGAAATGGATAAAAGCCCCCCATCCAAACAATGTCTATCATCAGTGCAGGTAAAAAATAAATAAATTCATGTTAAATTGCTGTTTTAGGGGTTGTTTTTAAAAGTCTGGAACGGATTAATCCATTTTGCATGACTTTCTATGGAAAGTGTGTCTTGGTTTTGGAATGCTTTGGTTTTGGAACGGACTTCCGGAATGGATTAAGTTTGAGAACCAAGGTGTCACTGTATATCACCTCAAGGACACAGGAAGAGCTAGGCCCCAAAGTAAAGCTGAGATAACTTGCTATTTCTGTACTGTACCAATCTATTTTCCTGGATTTTCCAGACCATTTATAACAATAAATTGTTCCTGGTTAAACGATGGAACGCCTCCAGTTGTTCTGCTGTTCCCACAACACGACAAACTAGAAGCCATGGCTGTGATGGGGTGAAGTGGATGTGTAATTTGGCCCTAGACCCATATCTTCCAAGAGGGTTTACTTCCAAGGAAGCAGGCTGAGGGTTACAGGTCATGAGCCGTATGCATGTTTACTCAGAAATCCCACAGACTCCTCAAGGTGACTTAAATCTGAGTAAGAGCGCTCAGGATTTGCTGTTTATTATTCATGTTTATATTCTGCTGCACAGTTTTTAACAGATCCCTCAGGATGGCCTACAACATAAAAACTCAGAAGATATACAGTTACATCAATAACATTTCACTTATTAAAAACAGGAAAGCAGAAGTATAACAAAACCGTAGCAGCTACAGACTTTCCCACTGCAGTCACAATATGGTCTGAAGTGGACAGGGGTTTAAATTCCACATGCTTTCTTAGCTAAAGCAATATTCACTCATTTCCTGGGAACCATAACCAAAGAGGCCCATCACACGTCATCGGGGAATTTCATGGGGCAGACATCACCCTAGAAAAGGCTCGGCCACTTTGCCAGCCAACCTAAAATCCAACAATTCAAGTCAGGCACGCGGTGAAGGCCCCACCTGAGAACATCAGTGCACTTGGATGGGAAAAGGCTTATCAAACCCCAAACATTTAGGGCTTTAAATATTAAAACCAGCACTTTTCAGTTATGCCTGGGATCCAATTGTGAGGCAGTACAGTTCTCTCAACACAAGTGCAATTTAAAGTACAATTCTAGCCTCACTAAGGGCTCATTGACACTGGGCTTCACTGTGTGTTAGCAGCTGTTTGCATTTCCATTAAATTCACATGATGCTACCCTCAAACAACACCAAATTTGATTCCTTTCCCATACAAATTTGTGTTTACCCAATATGTGGATAATCCAATTTGATGTGGACAAATGGGCTCTGAAGCACTCCAGAGGATTTTTTCCAGAGTTTTGGGTGGGTAGATCAGTTGCCACCTTCTATTATCATTGACTGGTATGGAGCTATGGACTCAAATGCATGTGAAAAACAGAGTAGCATACATATAGATTTGTGCACAGATATATTCTTAATAATGGATGTTAATGGATGGATGTTACTGGCTGCTACATGCCATGTTGAGCCTAGCTTCTGCAGTGGTGGCAAACCAAATATTTGTACTGTCCAAGGGAGAGCAGCCTGGCAGAGAGATGTAGATGGGAGAGGAGTGCATTGTATCAAAAATCCCCCCCCCCATTTTCCATGAGTCAGTAAACTACTTCCTTGGCCTGTTCTATCCTTGGTGGAGGAGATAGCCCATTCTTCTTCTTCTTCTGACTGATGTCTTATCTCACAAGCCAAGCTTGGGAAGTCGTCCAAGCTAGAAGTTCAGAATGTCCCATGCTGAGCCTGGGGTGGTGTCTTGTGTGCCATGAATTTATTTGGACAAAATTACATAAAATGTTTTGTTTTTTATAAGCAGCCTTCTCAGGGGGTCAGGGAGGGGGTAGTGTCATAATGGGAACCAGCCGCTTGGGCTGAGGGAAAGATGGTTTCTATCAGTAGAATGAGGCCAGGTTGAATGAAAACAGGAAAGGGGAGGGAAACACATCAGCAGCCCTTCTGGAATAAAGAATGGTAATAAACTTTACCTCTCTATTTATCGGTCTTCCCATCTTCTTGCTCCCAAGGCTGCATCACCACATTTAAGAGGACCAGGAGCTGCTGACTGAAGCCATGTGTTCACTAGGCAGGGATGAGCCTTGGAGAGGAAATCTGGGCAGACAGCTGTACAGGTGGGCAGATAAATTGTTCCTATAAGGGGGACTTGCAATAAAATTTTGCAGCATATCCCTAAGTCACTAAGTGGCATGCTTCTGTTTTATGGCTATAACTGGCCCCTCAGACTTTGGGTCATATTTAAGGTACAGGAAAAGGAATAGTGACACCTTTCCCCAGCCCTAAATATCTTACTCATATTAAGGTTCTAAAATGCACGGACAACTTCACAAATATAGGAGGTTCCCCAGTTCAGTCATTCGCACTCCAAACTTGTGGAGAGTACCTGGAAAAAGATGCTGAGATTACTAAGCCCCAGCATGGGTTTTTCTCTGTCGTTACAAGCTTGGTGGATCAGGGGAATGCTGTGGACATAGTGTATCTTGATTTCAGTAAGGCTTTGACAAAGTTCCCCATGATATTCTTGTGGAGAAGCTGGTAAAATGTGGGCTGGACAAGGTAACTGTTGGGTGGATTTGTAGCTGGTTGACTGACTGAACACAAAGAGTATTTGCTAATAGTTCACTGTCATCCTGGAAATAAGTGACAAGTGGGGTGCCACAGGTTTCTGTCCTGGGCCCATTGTTGTTCAACATCTTTAGAAATGACATGGATTAAGGCATTGATGGGATGCTCCTCAAATTTGCAGATGACCCCCAACTGGGAGGGGTAGCCAATGTGGCAGAAGACGGAATCAGAATTCAAAATGACCTTAAAAGATTGGAGAATTGGGCCCACACTAACAAAATGAATTTCAATAGGGACAAATGTAAGGTTCTACACTTAGGCGGGAAGAACCAGATATACAAATATAAGATGGGGGACACCTGGCTTGACAGTAAAGAAAGGTAAAGGGACTCCTGACCATTAGGTCCAGTCGTAGCCGACTCTGGGGTTGCGGTGCTCATCTCGCTTTATTGACCAAGGGAGCCGGCGTACAGCTTCCGGGTCATGTGGCCAGCATGATTAAGCCGCTTCTGGTGAACCAGAGCAGCACACGGAAACACCATTTACCTTCTCGCCAGAGTGGTACCTATTTATCTACTTGCACTTTGTTTTTTTTAAAAAATAATATTTATTCAAGTTTTAAAGGTTACAAAAGGAAAAAAGGAAAAACACCAAATTAAGCAAAAAAAAAAAAAAAAGACAATACATCACAATAAGTAAAAACAAACAAACAAAAAACACACCAGAAAAATACAAACAATTAAAAAACAAATCAAACCTTCCCATAACTTATCTTTCATTTGCTTGTTTCCTTGACCTCCTCACACCTCCCTTTTTTGTATTCTAGTTCAGTTAGATATTTCAGCAAATCCTTTCCATCTTTGTTTTTATCCTAATAATTTATCTTAATATACTGTAATTTTACATTCTCTTCTTTCACCAATTAACAATCCATTTTTACTTAGTCCTTTATAACATTTCTGCTAAAACCACATAACTTCATTCCAGCAACCTTCTAACATTCCTTAATTTTACAATGTTTCTGTAAGTAAACTTTAAATTTCTTCCAATCTTCTTCCACCGACTCTTCTTCCTGGTCTCGGATTCTGCCAGTCATTTCCGCCAGTTCCATGTAGTCCATCACCTTCATCTGCCATTCTTCCTGGGTGGGTAGATCCTGTGTCTTCCTATCTACTTGCACTTTGACGTGCTTTCGAACTGCTAAGTTGGCAGGAGCAGGGACCGAGCAACGGGAGCTCACCCCATCGCGGGGATTCAAACCGCTGACCTTCTGATCGGCAAGCCCTAGGCTCTGTGGTTTAACCCACAGTGCCACCCGCATGTACAGTAGTACACATTAAAAGGATCAAGGGGTCTTAGTAGACCACAAGCTCAACATGAGTCAACAGTGTGGTGCAGCAACGAGTCACCTGGCTCACACAAGATCACAGCCCCAAAATATGTGTGCTCCAGTTTTCCTCTGGGCATGTTGGAGGGTATGCTTCAGGCTATCAACATTCTGGTGACATACACAATGCACATTTACAGCACATGACTTCACCCAAGAATCCTGGGAACTACTTTACTTAGGGTGCTGAGAATTGTAGCTCTCTATTGGTTAATTGATTATTTAAAGAAGGTCATGTCTTTAAATATATGGTGGGTATGCAGCATCTGTGAACTCACAGGTTTCTGTCACACAGGTTAGAATAACAGAATCATAGAACTGTAGAGTTGGATGCAATCCTCAGGATTATGTTGTCCAACCCCTGCGGTGTAGGAATCTAAAAGAAATGTAGTATAAAACACTGACAACTGGGAAACACTGGCCTGCAAGGGCTCCAGTTGGAGAACAGCCTTTACCAAAGGTGTCATAGGCTTTGAAGACACTCTAACTCAGGACGCAAGGGAGAAACGTGCTAAGAGGAAGGCACGCTTGGCAAATCCACACCGTGATCAACTCCCGCCCGGAAACCAATATCCCCACAGTGGAAGGACGTGTGGATCCAGAATTGGCCTCCACAGTCACTTACGGACTCATTGTTCAAACCGTGTTTATGGAAGACAATCTTACTCGGCTACGAGGGATCGCCAAAGAGAGAGGTGTAGGACTGTCAACTAAATGCCTTCCCACCTCTTTTTCTGTCTTGGGCTGCAGCTCCCTCCTTGCATTCTTCACCCAGTTTTCACCAGCTTGGCTGGCCACTGCTTTCCTTTTGGGTGAAAACAGAGTAGGTGTCGAGCAGTTCCACCGTCTTTCTGTCACCCAATAGCATGTCTCCATCTTCTCCACGCAAAGGACCTGTTAACTTGCTTGTTCTCTTGCTTCAAGCATAGCCAAAGAAACCTCTTAAAATTATTTTTAACCTCTCTTGCAAGCCTGAGTTCATTCTGAACTTTGGCTCATCTGACCTTCTCTTTGCAAATGTTGGTTACTTGTATATATTTTCCCTTTCTTCCCTTTCTGATACATGCCCTTTTTAAATCTCATCTCTAAGCTCCTTAAGCAGACATACTGGTTTATTTAGGTGCCTCTCACTTTTCTTTCTTCTTAGAATTGTCTGCTTTTGTGACTTCAGGATTCCACCTTTAAGAAACTCTGATCCATCTTGGACCCTCTTCTCTCTATTTCTGACTATGGGATTTCACTGAGTAGTTCCTTAAGCTTTTTGAAATTAGCCTTTGTTTTGACCTTTGCTGTTCATAAAATGTCATTTTCTATGTAGACATATCTATGTCTAGGTGTCCCCATTTCATTTCAACAATGTCAGTTCACTATAGGAGGGAATTACAGTACATTCACGAACTGTCAAGTACTTAATAACATGTTTGTTAGGAAAAGTGCTGGTTAATAGCCCTGAATTGCAGGCTTATTAATAACACTTAATAAGTGCTGGCACTGAAATCATGAGACTGGCTCAGAACATATGAGATGTTTTAAAAACAAAGCCAAGCTTTGATTGGTGTAGTAATTTATTAGAAAAATAAAACAAGTGTAACACAAGGGCAGCAATGCTATGCACAGTTAATATGTGTAAACTCCACGACATAGCAGAACCATTTCTGAGTAAACATGCAATAAATAAATGAATGAAGAATTCTGCTACTAGATCATTTAATTTTTTTGCCAAGAAAAGTTGAATTCCTGTATTAAATATATAAATTGGGCATGTATTTGTAATTCATATTAACTTGTCTAATTTATTTAGGGTTGTTTCCCTAGTTAGGGGGTGGAGCAGGGACTGAAGGGGCACTGAAGCCCCACTACTGGGAATATTAGGCCTCATGTCCTCTCCAGTTTGCATCCAGTGGACTCCCACTGCTGTACACATGATGTTAGCCACAATTCATATTTATCTTGCCATTTCTTATGAAATACTGTGTTTTGACTGCATTTTCCCCAAAACCAGCTTCAATTCAAATTGAGAGAAATAATGACTTACAGTTGGTAATGTGTATACAGGCTTTTCCAGCCACTTTCCTGTTTCAAAGGCTTTAGCAGATAACTGCATTTCAAGACTAGAAAGATGCTTTTTCAAACAAGAAATCTAAAATTATTGGGAATATGATTTCTATGCATTTTTCTGCATTCCTGTGGAATTGTAGCACGTGCATAATTATGATTTTGACTTTTTCAATCTTTGTCTTCTGAAGGCTGGATTCTACAGCACACACACTTACTGCAGGCATATTTTAATATTCTCTTTAATTAGAGGGGCAGATCTGGAAGATCTCTTTTTAAATGAGCATTTAATGCATTTCCATATTGCAACTTCATACTTTTAATGGCTGTGCCTATGAAGCAGTTTCAGCCGAAATGAGCAAACAGCGATGTGCATCACCCTAACTCCAGCACCATCCTAATCCTGGTCGCTAGTGGCGGATAATGATTAGCTGTTGCACACCAGTGCACACATGGAGCTGTTGCCAGACCTGTCACCATCTCTTCCAAAGATCTGAGAAAGGCACGGCTCCTTCAGTGCTACAGTGACTCATAGGATCGAAATATCTGTAGTAATTTAAATTTTTTTTAAAAAAACAACACGTGAATTTTTTAAAGGATAATTATGAGAAATGTTGGATGGAAGTGAAAAAGGATCTAGAAATATGGTCAAATCTGAAGCTATCATTGCTAGGCCGAATTGCTGTGATAAAAATGAATGTATTGCCAAGGATGCTGTTTTTGTTTCAAACATTGCAAATTTTGGATAAAATGGATTGTTTCAAGAAGTGGCAGAGAGATATTTCTAGATTTGTCTGGCAGGGCAAGAAGCCTCGAATAAAATTCAAGATATTAACTGATGCTAAAGAAAGAGGTGGATTTGCCCTGCCAGACTTAAAACTTTATTATGAATCAGCCGCTTTTTGCTGGCTGAGAGAATGGCTGCTTCTTGAAAACACTGACGTGCTGGACCGAGAAGGTTTTAACAATGTATTTGGGTGGCATGCATATTTGTGGTATGATAAGGTCAAAGCACATAAAGCGTTTAAAAACCATATTGTCAGAAAAGCATTATTTAATGTCTGGTTAAGATATAAGGACTTGCTTGAAAATAAAACCCCAAGGTGGTTGTCACCAATGGAAGCGAAGGCTCAGAATAAGCTCAATATGGAGGCCAATTGGCCGAAATATTGGGAAATTTTGGAACAAGAGGGAGACAGATTAAAACTGCAGAGTTTTGAAAAGCTAAAAAATAGAGTGCGAGACTGGCTTCATTACTATCAGATAATGGAGGCATATAATTTGGACAAAAAAATTGGCTTCCAGGTGGAAAAATCAAAATTGGAAACAGAACTGCTAGATCCCAAAATTAAGAATTTGTCAAGAATGTATAACTTGCTGTTGAAATGGAACACTCAGGATGAAACGGTGAAATCAGCTATGATTAAATGGGCACAAGATGTTGGACATAATATTATGATGGCTGACTGGGAACAGTTATGGACCACAGGTATGAAGTTCACGGCATGTAATGCCTTAAGAGAGAATATAATGAAAATGATTTACAGGTGGTACATGACACCAGTCAAGCTTGCAAAAATTTATCATTTGCCCGAAAATAAATTTTGGAAATGCAAAGAGACCGAAAGTACATTCTTTCACCTTTGGTGGACATGCCCAAGGATTAAGAATTTCTGGGAGATGATCTATAATGAAATGAAAAAGGTATTTAAATATATATTTCTGAAGAAACCAGAGGCCTTTCTCCTGGGCATGGTCGGCCAATTGGTGTCAAAGAAGGATAGAACTTTCTTTATGTATGCTACAACAGCAGCAAGAATACTTATTGCAAAGTATTGGAAGACACAAGGTCTACCCACCCGGGAAGAATGGCAGATGAAGGTGATGGACTACATGGAACTGGCGGAAATGACTGGCAGAATCCGAGACCAGGGAGAAGAGTCGGTGGAGGATGATTGGAAGAAATTTAAAGACTATCTACAGAAACACTGTAAAATTAATGAATGTTAGAAGGATGTTGGAATGAAGTTATGTGGTTTTAGCAGAAATGTTATAAGGGTTTAGAAAAAAATAGACTGTTAATTGGTGAAAGGAGGGAAAGTAAAGTTACATTATATTGAGATAAATTACAGAACAAAAATTGGAAAAGATGGAAAGGATTTGCTGAAATAGTTAACTGAACTAGAATACAAAAAAGGGAGGTGTGAGGAGGTCAAGGAAACAAGCAAATGAAACATAAGTTATGGAAAGATTAGCTGTCCCCCCCCCTTTTTTTTCCTTATTGTGATGTGTTGTTTTGTTTTTGTTCAATGTGGTGTTTTTACTTTTTCTTTTTGTAACCTTTAAAATTTTAATAAATATTATTTTTAAAAAAAATAATTTAAAAAAAAGGGCAACCAGAGTTGGAGAAAGATGATCAGTTTCAAGGGCCAACTGGTTGTGATACAAGAGATTCCTTAATATGGTTAATTGCAGCCATTAAATTCATACTGTGACTGTGACACTCTCTCTCTCTCTCTCTCTCTCTCTCTCTCTGTGTGTGTGTGTGTGTAGAGGGTTTAACCTTTTCCTCTATAGAGCAGTTTTCTGATTGATATTACACCAAAGCTGCAATTTGCCCTGTGAGCCAAAACATATTGGTATCAAAGTAGGATATTTTTATGAGTTGCCCAACAGATTTCTGTGAAAAGGGTTCTCAGTATGGATTGTCCCGAGGGCCAAGGATATATCTGACCAGAGTCTCCAATTTTGATGGAAACCGTGAAGAGCTGGTGTTCTGGTGACATGACTCTATGGGAGCTAAGAAGTCTAGGTAATGGCTGGTAGACATGACTCATCTGCATTTCACACACTCACATGCGGCCAGGGAAAGGGGTAAGGTGTCTCTGTCTGAAAAAGGGCAGTAGGACTGAGCAAAAATGACCTCCTAAAATTATTTCCACTAATGGGTGGAGTTGGCAGTCAAATATTTTGCAGTGGAGAAAAGATCTTTACCAACAGGTCAGGATAATATTGAAAAAGATGATTTCAAAATAATTTGATGTCCCAAAGTATTCCTGGAGAAACCCCATCATGTCTAGTTTAGACCTGAGGAAAAACTCTCTCTCCCAGCTTCAGGTATAGTTTTTTACGGGTAGTACCACTTCAGGCTATAAATAAAAGAATGTGACATTTGTAAACCATGGACAATATTCTCCTTGTTTCACCCCAAATCAACCCTGTGTGGAGGCACATGCCACTTCAAACCAATAATGGCAAAACTAACGGAACACATTTATGAAAGATGAGGAAGTCATGGGTAGACTGAGGCAGAAGGAAGCAAATAATACTGGTCGCAAAGAAGACAAACACAACATTTAGCCTGTCTGGAGAATCTGCCCCTTCAGATGAATCATGCCTGCACTGCCCAACACACCAACTGGGACGAGACAGGAGAATAGGCAGTAACCCAGTACTTTGCCTTCTCTGCCTGGGACCCCCTGGTGAGAAGCTGGAAATGCAGGCAGCACACACGTCTTTCACATGGGATGATGAAAGTGGAGGTTTTGACGTAATGGGACTGCCTCTTGCATCATGCGCCCACTTATGTTCAAGCTGCTTTTGCATGGTGAAGTGTGGTGGGGTTTTTGAAAGAAGACGTTAAACTAATTATATATGCTATATAGGTAAAGGTAAAGGGACCCCTGACCGTTAGGTCCAGTTGTGGCCGACTCTGGGGTTGCAGCGCTCATCTCGCTTTATTGGCCGAGGGAGCCGACATACAGCTTCCAGGTCATGTGGCCAGCAGGACTAAGCCACTTCTGGCGAACCAGAGCAGCGCACGGAAACACCGTTTACCTTCCCGCTGGAGCGGTACCTATTTATCTACTTGCACTTTGATGTGCTTTCGAACTGCTAGGTTGGCAGGAGCAGGGATTGAGCAGCGGGAGCTCACCCCGTTGCGGTGATTCGACCTGCCGACCTTCTAATCGGCAAGTCCTAGGCTCTGTGGTTTAACCCACAGCACCACCCATGTCCTGCATACATACATACATACATACATACACACACACACACACACACATACACATATACACATACACATTGGAAAGCATTAATCTTCATGAAAGCAGATTGGCAGCTATTCAGTGTGGAGAAAGAAAGGACAACTGTCCAGCATCCAAACATTGACAAAGATTGCTGCCCCCTCCTCAGGAACCCATACGCTGAATTTGGAAATGGTATCTCAAGATGTGGCCAAACCTATGCCAAAAAAACAGGCAATGTTGCACCAAAGTGATGCTTTTGTCCACCATCTTGACTCAAAATGGCCCCTGGAATCCACACAAGGCTCTGCGCCCCCCCCCCCCCCACCTTGGGAACCTTTGTGCTGAGTTTGGCAACAATACTGGACAAACATTTCCCAAATTATGTTGTTGTTGTTATGTTTTTTAAAATAAATAAGATTGTATTCCTTTGTTGTGTGAACAGTTTTATTAACACTTCTGTACACCACCCTGGAATCTTCTGAAGATCAGTGGTTGCAAAATATTTTAAAGACCCACCCACCCCTTGGGACTAGGTATTGCAGGGAAAGTAGTGGTGACCTGAGTAGGCTGTGGTAAACTTGTCAGTTTGTAACTGAGGTAAGACTGGTAAGCTTCAGAGGAGGAACCTCCAAGGTACCCCAGAGAAGGCAGCTTGGAAGCCATTGCTTTGAGAGATACAGTGGCCATTCTGAGTGTTATGGTGCCCCCAAACAAAGGGCTCATTCAAGGGAAGCTTCACAACCTGCCCAAATCCCTGAGACCATGTTGGACCCCTGTAGGGCCCTCTGCTGCATCAACAGCCAGCAAAACCCCAGGCCCCTCCACCAGAGAGATGCTGGTTTCTGTAGTCACAGACCTGGCAGTGTGCTGGGATGGGCCAGCTAGGCCCTGGAGGCGTCAAATCGCCTTCTCTAACAAGAGCCGCTCACGGTTTCTGCACAGTAGCTGGTTGTGTGCATGCACAGAAGGGCCATTCATTGGAGTGAGACCTCGGAGCCTGGCCAGGTGCTAAGAGACAAACTCCCCTGTCTTAGGTGAGCCGGCTCCCCCAACGGACATTAACTGCCAGAACCCCCTTGCTACTGCCAGAGCTTTCCCTCCATTTGCTCCAGTCAAAGCCCTGCTTTCCCCCTCCCTCCCTCCCTCTTCCTCCCCGTCGTCAGAGTTGTGGGGATGAAGAATATAAACCTCTCCCTGTGCAGGAATATGCGCCGAGTGGGGAAACCAGCCTGGAGCTCTGCAGGCTTGCAGTCTGGAAGGCAGAGAAAGCATGAAGCTCCCTCTCCCTGCTCTCTTTGCCTTGGCTCTGTGGGCTCCCCTTGGCTGGGCTGCCCGGAAAAAACCTGAAAGCCCAAGCAAGGGCTTGAGTTCCTCATCCTCCCCTGCCCTCGATGGGCCAGCCCATCCCGGGAAGCGACGGAAGCAGCAGGCAGCAAGCGAGCTGATCTTGGGGCAGGGTGTGGCGGAAGGTGAGTCAGGGGGAGGCCGTGTGGGTGGTGGAACTGCATCAGGGAGGGGCTTCCAAAGGGGCGTGGCTGAAAAGTGAAGCAGTGGGGACATGAAGTGGGCCGCCGTGCAGACTACCACAAAATAGTGAAATGTACCAAACTGATACAGTCTCTCACCCCTGTGGACACTTGCAGAAAAAAAGGCAACTGTGAAGAAGGGAAGCTCAGCTTCAATACTTTGTGCCCTGTTTGTCTAGCCCCGTCCGTCCTGCAGTGTGTCAGCCCACATTTACAAATAAGAGTTGTCCCACATGCAGCTGGGATTTTGCAGGCAGGCTCAGCTAGAATCTTACCCCGCTGCCGGAACTGGAGGATGCAAAACCAAAAGGAAACGTTCCCACAAGCTGCACACGCTGGAGAGGTAGGGGTTGGTGGTAGTGCCATTTGTAGTATTGCATATGCTATAAATGATGTTGTGGACCATAAATTTGAATGTGTGTAAATTGCGCTACCATGTGAGAATAAGCCCCTTAGCAAGTGGCGTATGGCAGCAACTGGAGCCATTTGGCAAAACTACATGTGAGCCTCTTGGCTATGGCTATGCTAATGAGCCCCAGGCAAACCAAAATGTAATCTAGGGCCCAGATAACAAACATCTGGGGACAAATATGTTCCTTAAGCCGTCAGTTGTTTTTCCTGGGGTAAAAGGACGCACATTTCCCCACATTTTTTCAGTATACATTTATGCATGGAGCTAGCCTCTGCTCAACATTTATGGTTACTTCCACACTGGTATCTGAAATTGCCACCCTTTGTTCACATACTTTTAATGGAGAGAAGAAATTATGCTGTTGTCAAATCATTGTAGTCCATTGGTTTCTGTGTTATTCTCCTGTAATTTGCAGACTTGGTATATGTGTGTGTTTTGGGGGGTTGTCTCCACAGACTGTTGGAGGACTACTGCAGCTTTAAAGTTCCAGTTTGCAGGTCCTCCCCATATTATTGCTTCCTGTTTATTCCGTCTGCAGGGTTACTGCTGAATAACATCTCTTAGGCTGCAATCCAACACGTGCTTTAGACTCTGTAAGATGGACATCAAAGTAAATAGGTTTAGACTGTTAATTGCCCAGTGTGGTGTTCTGATCATGGATGTGGTGGTCGTCTTTAAGTACTTGGGTTTTGTTTTTTTTAAAAAATAGTAAAATAACACTGTTTAGTATAAAAAATAAAAAAGTAAAAGAGCAAGAAAACCAGTAATCAAAGCCTCTCTATCAGACAGGAAGAGAAACGGCAACAGGGACAATTAATTGAGGTTATTCAATCACCAACAATCCTCCAGTCAACGGAAAGAAATAACATGGGCAGGATTTTCATTTTACATGGGCAAGGACTTTTTCTGAATAAAACTTTTTGCCAGCAAACATTGTAGAGAGATTTTAGCTATGGTATATATTGTTTAACAACGGGATAATATTGCTACATGCCACCCCAGTCTCTGAGCAGAGTTAGATTTCAGGCTCCAGGTGCTTATAACAGCAGAGACTGTGGTGTCTTTATGAGATGTGGTTTATTTACTCACCTGTACCGTCTGAGCCTCCAATGGAGGGGCTCCCAGCATCATACTCCAGGAGGGTTATGTGTCTCCTATTCCTGCAGCCTCAGATTCAAAGTGTCCGCTCACATTGTGCTCTGACCTCCCCCAGCCCTTCAGCATGTTGCTGCTTGCAAATTGCAGCTGTATTTCCTCCTGCTTACATCATACCTAACTGCAATCCTGAAACTTCTTGCTCCTAAAAACTCTGGCATTGTCTTCTGCTAACTACCCAGAGCCCAGGGCTGGGCTCCATCCATTTGCTGGCTGATGGCTTATCCCCCCTCTCCTTCTTCTCTGTTAAGGACTCATACTTAGAGGACATCATCAGGCTGGTCTGTATTTTCACACTGCCTGGCAGCCCATCTTACGACTCCAAGCACTGATCAAACTCCAAGACCCACCAGACCCAGGAGTTTAGGGGAGTCAAGGCACCCACAAACTAATACCAATATCACGCTATGCGGAACTTCTGCTTTAATTCCACTTCCAGTTAATATGGAAAGGCAATTCTTGGCAGTTAGCAGTTCTAAAGGACTCCAGCAGCAAATCAACTTAGAAATACAGCCTGAAAGAGCAGTTGTGATTCAGCAGTCATTCATTCAAAGTCAAAAAAAAAAGTGTGGTCTTGTGTATGTGTCCTCTGGCAAGGGCTGACCCAGATTTTTTGATGGATAGCCCCAAGAATCAGCAGAAAATATTCTGTTGATGTGCACAGCGAACTCAGCAAACAAAGTCACAGCATTCATCATGTTATGCTTCACCCAGGATCGACTTGACCCAGACTGCAGTAGCTCCACTGAGAGTATAGAATAAATTAATATTATATGGACCTTTCTAATCCATTTGGAAGGCTGGTCCTGATTGTGCCCCAAAGCGAGCAAGAAGCCAGTGCAGATGAGCAAAAACTGGAGTAATATGTCCTTGCAAGCAACTGGGTTGCAGAATTCTACACCAGCTGAAGTTTCCAAAATAGAATTTAAGGACAGCATTGAGGTGTGCAGTGTAGGGGGAAGTGGACATAAAAGTATTGTGAGGGGAATGTTATTAAAAGGGGCACTGACTCCTAGAGGATACTTGCTTAAATTAGCATTTATGGTTTGTGATAGCTGCTGGCTACTAAGTACTAGACACATCTTACCAGCCATGCTGGAAGTTGAGATCAGTGTCCTATCTGTGTATATGTCTGTGTACAGTGGTACCTCGAGTTACAGATGCTTCAGGTTACAGACTCCGCTAACCCAGAAATAGTGCTTCAGGTTAAGAACTTTGCTTCAGGATGAGAACAGAAATTGTGCTCCGGCGGCCTCATTAGCTAAAGTAGTGCTTCAGGTTAAGAACAGTTTCAGGTTAAGAACGGACCTCCAGAACAAAATTATGTTCTTAACCTGAGGTACCACTATATACCAATGTGAGAGAGTGTGTGCACCAGGAAAAACTTAGTGGTTAAAATGTAGCCAGAAATTGGGGTCGATGGGAAAAGAGGTATTCTGTTAATCTGGCCTTCTTGCTGTTTGAGACATGGTGGAGAAATGCACTGAAGAGTGTGGGCTGAACAAATGACTAATAGCAGATGAGGATGAATGCAAGACAAACTAACCCCAGGATGAACTTTCAAGAAATAAGTTGCCCAAACTCTGTTTGGAGCTCTTGCTTGTTCCCACAAGCTCAAACTATATACATGTAACTAACACATTGTCACAAAAATGCTGTCATAAGGAAATTAGCTGTGTCATGGCTGTCCTTGGAACTCCCTACCACTTGGAGAACCAATAAACTGTGAATATCGAAGGAATGTCTACATCTGCACTATGCATTTAAAGCCCGGTCACCTCGATTCTATCTTGTCTAGCCCTAAATTCTGATCCGATCCATGATCCTGTTTCCCACGGTGGACAGTGAGATGCCTCCGAGGAAGTCAACAAGCCAGACATAAAGGCAATACAGCAGCCTTCTCCCAGTGGCTGGTTTTGACAGACAGATTTATTCTCCAGGAATAAGCCTAATTCTCTTCTGAAGCCGTCCAGGTTAATGATCATCACCACATATTGATCATCACCCATGCATTTTTCTGCCATATTCCTTATCAAAGAAATTATGGTCTTTTGGGGAAGTGGGTTTGTTTGTGTGAGACCTCCCAATCAACTGTAAATGTGTGACTGGCCAGTGAATCCCACCCAAAACAATCGGCCACCTGGAAGTGCCCAGAGAGAAAATCTTTTCTCTGGGGACTTGCTCACACAGACTTCATTTTGTGCAGAGTTCCTAGGAACAGGTCCAGGCTTTAAAGCTTCATGTCCAAGTATTTTGTATTTTATCTCGGCGTTTTCCCCAGGAAAACCTGCATTTTACCACTGAATCGGTGCAAATGGAAATCAGGTTTTCCACAGATGGTCATTTGCTCCATTTCAGCAGTAAAACATGGGCTTTCCCAGGGAAAGCTGTGGGGCAAACACAAAACTGCTTGGTCAGGGAACTTTAAAGCCCGGACCTGTGCCTGGAAAGCAGGGTGCCAAAGGAAGTCTGGGTGAGCCCTGCGCCCCTCATCACATTAGAACCAAGAGTCAGGTTTACCATCCTGCTGTAGTACTCCCAAGGGAAGCGCACTGAATTTTCTGGTAGGACTTATTGGCAGCCGCTGATGCACATGGGAGGGGAAAGGAAATGCCCTCAGAGACACCACTGATGTAGCCCCTTGACCTGCTTCTTGCCCCTAATGATCCCAGGCCTTAGGGGCCAAATCTGATCCTATCTGCTTAATTAGCATAATATGCATACTTTGGTCCTGTTTCCTGATCACTCTGATGAGGCATAATTTTAGAAGCTGACTATTACATAGGTAGGCAGGATGTGCATTTTTCAAATCCTAAGTAAATAACCGAGATGTCGTGGTTTTTGTTTCCCCTTTCGAATTTGCAGAGACCCTCAAATCTGTAGCCAATGTAGAGAGTGTTGCAGGAGAAAAGGGCTTGCGCCAGAAAGGTGGAAAGCCTTCGGTCCTGAAGAACAGTGTCTTGAGGAGGAAGGAGGCAGCGCTCCCCAAGTACCTGAATGGCCAAAATGTGGGGCAGGGAGGTGTGCCGAAGAAGTTGTCCAAATTTGGAAAGAAGGTATTGGGCACAAAGAGAGCAGAGACTGCCAGCAGCAGCATGGGTGCAAAACCAGAATCCGCTGCCCCTGCGACAAACCTCAGCCTGACCCAGGCAGGCAGTATGTACCCTCAGAACGGTATGAACAAGAGTGGGAATAAATGGATGAAGTCCAGCCTGTGAATAAGCTTGGACCAGTTTCATTTTTCAGCTTGCCTACCAGTTTTAGGCTGCAATTCCAAGCATGCTTACTAGGAAGTAAGTCCTGCGAAACTCAGTGGGCCTTACTTCTGAGTAAGGCTTTGTGTGCAGCATACATTTAGAGGAGACACACCCTGCAAAGAGTCCTGGGAACTGTAGTTCACTCCTCACAGAGCTACTATATCTAGTGCCCTTAACAAACTACTTCTAATTGTGGGAATTAGACTTGAAGCTCCCATTTGCAGAGTATGCAGAAGGCAGCCCTGGGCTGTTTGACTCTTTAGTTCTCTTTTCCCTCCTATAAAAACTACGCAATACACTCTCTTTTAAAGTTTAAAGAACATATGACTTTTACTTAGTGTACTTGCAGTTTCAGATTAAATATACAATACAGGTGGATGTTTCTTTTAGTCACTAAAACATCTCACCTAGATTAAGCTGTTGCAGACTAACAAACATTTACAGACTGATGATACTGACTCCAAGGCAGACAGCAGCACAACACAAGACACCTGCTGCTCTGACTGCTAAGACTCACAAGACTGTGAATAACAGAACCAACGGAAATCACAAGGTCCTACGGCCCCTTCAAACATCAGCCCTTGACACATGCATTTTGGATGCTAACATCCCACACTAATCTCCGTGGAGGTTAACTGTACAGTTAATACAGGTAGGGTTGATGCTCAGGCTGTCGGGAGCCCCAGAGAAGTGCACTCCTTTGGGACGCTTCCTTTATCAATGGTGTTTATTTGGTAACAGTCGTGGGGAGCTGCAAGGTGCCATTTTTAGCTACCATCAACATAGTGTTGCCAAGGGGCCCTGTGGGAAATGTAAAACGGTGGCATGCAGAAGGCCTCTTCCGAGAGACCTGGCTCCAAGCACAAGGCACCTGCATCTGATAGTGGAGTTCAACATGTGGCTGAGTGGAAGACTGATCTAACCCATGACTCCCCGTTTGAATGAACAGCTGGGCAAGAGAGAGAGTGAGCCATGCTGCCTTTGTGCAGGGCAACTACCTGGTCAATGGTGCCCCAAGTTAATCAAGGACTGTTAATTAGGTATTGGGCCCCCTGTTAGGTGGGGGTGGAGCGGAGATGGGTCATGTAGGTGCCAAAATGTCTTAGTCTGCTTTGCCTTTCATTGCGCATCTCTTCTCTCTACAGGTTTGATCCACGTAGAGAAAGCACCAGTGAGGGAACCTGTTACCCCGCAGAAGGCAAAGGCAAGAAAGGAATACGCTGTCACATCTAGGAATAGTACTCGGATACAGATAGGAAAAGTGCCAGGCCCTTGGCATGGAAATGAAAGCCAGGCACTCTCTAGTCCTAGCCACAAAAATACTAGCAAGGCAAAAGAAGGGAAGGAGCCCAGAATAATCCAAAGCAATGCCAGCCGGGCACTGCTGCAGAAGGAGAACATCTCTCCCCACAGGAACACCAGCAAGCCAGCATCAAGAAAGGACCATGGCCCCTTCTTCAGAAATGCCAGTCACACCCCAATGCGGAAAGAGTATAGTGGCCTCACTAGGAATGGCACTCAGGCCCAGGGAGTGAAAGAGCCCAGGCTTCTCCCGAAAAAGGCCAGCAAGGCACAATCAGAGAAAGAACATGGCATTCCATCGGTAAACACCAGTTGGCCACTGACACGGCAAAAGCAGGGCATCTCCCAGAGAAATGCTAGCCAGGCACAGATGAATAAGCGGCTCAAAGTTGCTCACATAGATGCTAGCCAGGCACTGTCAGGGAAAAGGCTCATCACCCCAAACAGGAATACCAGCTGGGTTGAGGTCAGGAAGGAGCCCACCCTTACCCATAAGAATGCCAGCCAGGCAGCGCCACAGGAAAAACCCAGATTTTCTCACAGGAATGCCAGCCAGGCATTGCCAGGGAAGCAGGATGGCTCCCAGCAAAGGAATACCAGTTGGGCAGAGGTTAACAAGGAGCACAGACCTTCTCACCAGAACGCCAGTTGGGCATTGCCAAGGAAAGACTCCAGTTCTTCCCGCAGAAATGTCAGTCGGTCACTGGCAGGGGCCGAACATGCCATCCTGCACAGGAAAGGTGGACAGGCACGAGCAAGGAATCTGCCTGGTGTCCCCTTCAGAAATGTCACCCAAACTGAGGCTGTGAAAGAGCAAAACGTATCTCATAAAAATGTCTTCAGAGCAGGAGGCACACCAAAATGGCAACCTGCCGTGCCAAAGGAAAGAGATGAACCCATAATGCCATCCTTGCCTGTGACCTGCCTGCTTTCTGAGCATGCCATCGCTTGTGGCAATGCTCGCCTGAAACATGTGCCCAAGCTGAGTGACACTGCGCTCAGAACTCTCTACCTGGCAGGTGAATATCTGAGACAGGAAAGGGATTTTTCTTCTTCACCAACCTGTGCTTCTCCAGCTTCTCTTTCCTCACCTCATTCCCAGTGTAAACACTCTTCTGGGCCCAATAACTGGCTTATCGTGCAAACCTATACATGTCTACTCAGAAGTAAACTCCACTGAGCTCAGTAGGACTTACTCCCAGGTAAATGTGTATAGGATTGCAGCCTTGTTCAGTCGATACTCTGCAGTGCGCTCATTATTAATGATCCTGCTTTCAATACTATTTGTGCCTGCAAAGTTTTCAGGTGATCAGACTGTTTAATTTCCAATCAGTGCTGAAATCCTTTTAACTTTTCATACCACAAATGTTTTGGTGTGTTTTTCCTCTTGCTTTTGTTGCACTGTAGCCCCTCTGGACAGCAATAATGTGGTAGCATTGGGGAAGCATCACGGAACAAAAAATAAAGCAGGAAAAAATCCACCACTATAATTGTGCGAGGATATGTTGCAGAAGGCACTTGCAGCCAAACACCAGTTTGGAAGGGCCCTTTCTCCCCCTTTTCCAAATGTCTGTGTGGTGGATAGAAGCCAGCTAGATCTGGAATTCCCAAAAGGTTTGTGTGCTGCTGGGATCAATATCATGACTTTTGCTCCGACAGGAACCCAAATACAGGGGCCCATCAATGTATCACAGGAGGTTAGCACTAACCATAGTTTGCCTGCAAACTTGTGGTACTGGGAAGCAGAGACTGGAGGAGGGAATTGGTGCACAGGAAGTGGGAACGTAGGTCATTCAAACCATGGTTATGAGGAGGGAAAAGATGGAACGAGACTATGAGGATGGAACATAAGGATGATTTAACAGGGAAATAACTATAGACTAACATGGACAAATATGTTACTGAGATTTGATGGGCTATATAGATATACCTGTATGCATAATTTTGTGTCTTATAAGGATCATATGAGGATTATTAATGTGTTTCATTTTCTCTTTCTCTTTAGTTGTTTCTGTTTGATAAATTGTTTTCTATTATTCTCTTTAGTTTAGTTGGAATTTTATAGAATATTAGTTTGAAAACCTTTAATAAAATTGATTTTTTTAAAAAGTTGCCATTACAAGGCCCAGAGCGTGATCTTCTCTGTAACCTTCCATCTTTTATGCTTCCCAGAGAATGAGATCACACATGTCCCAGCTGGGATTTTCTTGGGGTTGCCCAATCTAGAATGGCTGGATCTCAGCAAGAACAAGCTGGATTCTGCAGGTCTGCACCCAGAAGCTTTCAAGGTGAGTGGAGACGGGAAAGACCTTTTGCTATGAAGGGAAGGTTCAGAAGCAAAGAGGGAAGTCAATTTATTCGGGGGTGGGGATGACTGAGGGGGAAATAGATTATTACAGGCACTTTTGGAGATCAATTACTCCTAACTTCTTCAATTAAAGGAGATTCTGAAACTAGGACTGTACATGCAAAGAATGTGTTGGGCCATTGCTCTATAATTTGCCCATTTGCAAGACAATAATACCCAAATCATTTCTTTATGGCTATTGAACACGATCACAACCCCGTCAGTGCCTTTCTTCTTCCATGCAGAATCTCACCAAGCTGAAGCGCCTGAATCTGGATGGGAACCACCTCACTGCAGTCCCAGCTTTGCCCAGTTCACTACAAGAGCTAAAGATGAATGACAATAATTTAGAAGGACTTCAGAGACACAACTTCCGAGGTAGGGGTCACTTTATAAGAAGTCCTTCCTTGGATGTGTGTGTGTACTTTGCATATGACCAGAGGCCCTCATTCCTAGGTGCCGGAATTTTTGTAAACACAAGGCGGCACCCTATTAAGTCACATTTCCTATAGATTTCTGAAACTCTGGGATAGATACCTAGGGGCTCATCTATACTTCCTGCTGTTCTGCCACTTTCCTCAGGGAAAGGTGCTCTTTAACACTCAGTCGGAACAAACAGTAATTCAGATTTTCTTAGGATTGAAGTTTGCTCCTATTTAGCACTAAAGTTCAGGTTTTCCCTGGAGAAGGAGTGGGGCAAGCAGAAAACTGCTCAGATCCCCATGGTTTCTAGGCATGGAACGAATGGAAGTGTGCAGAAGCCCTTCATCATTAGGAAAAAAAATATACATTTTCCATAGCAAAGAGAACTTCACTGAGACATGGAAATTATATCATTATTTATTAAATTTCTATACTGCCCTTAATCTGAAGGTCACAGGGTAGTTTACAATATAAAAACACAAAAATACATACCATAGTAAGAAATGAAAACAATACCCCATATACACAACTTAAAAGGCCACAGATAGTTTAATTGGCCAAAGGGCTCTTGAGAAGGTTGCTTGTGGGCATTTCTGTAGAATAGCCGCTATTAATATTTAAGATTGTGGTGGCGATTACAACCTCTCTGTTTTATGATCTCCACATTTTAGGCAGGACTAGAGCTATGGCAACCGCTTAATAAGATGTTAAGAATTCGTTCCTTTGCTCATGATTTGCTACATTTATAGGCCACTTTGCTGCCAGGGAACCCAAGGCAGCATACAGTTCTCCCCCACCCATTTTAGCCTCACAACAACCCTGCGAAGTAGGTGATGCTGAATGATAGTGCCTGCCCAACATGAATTCTGTGGCTGTGTGGGAATTTGAATCCTAGTCTCCAGAGTCCTAGGGCACATTCTTATTTCCCTTTGCCCCCCTGCTGCCTTGTGGAACATATTCAGGGGAAGAAAAGGCTGAGGAGCAAATCCTACACAAATCTGGAGTGGAGTTTCCAAGACAGTTGGATGCCATTTTGTACATGTTGTTTCTGGCAACTCCTGCAGCCCAGCTGGTGCCAAACTCATTTCTTTGCTTTCCTTTGGAGAGGCCAAGAGGGGGAGGGGCTTGTCATCTGGGCAGCCCAGGACCTCTAGACCAGGAGTCAGCAGCCTTTTTCAGCCATGGGCCAGTCCACTGTCCCTCAGACCATGTGGAGGGCTGGACTATATTTTGAAAAAAATAATGAACGAATTCCTATGCCCCACAAATAACCCAGAGATGCATTTTAAATAAAAGCACACATTCTACTCATGGAAAAACACGTTGATTCCTGGACCGTCCACGGGCCAGATTGAGAAGGCGATTGGGCCGCATCCGGCCCATGGGCCTTAGGTTGCCTACCCCTGCTCTAGACACACTGACCAGGCTTGCACCCCAGGGAGGTCACTTCAGGCAATGTGATTCTCCAGCAGTTTGGCTCCCTGCCCCCCTGGAGGCACACTCCATTGTCTCCCAAGACAGACAGGTGCCAACAACTTCTGAGGAGAGATGCATAGGCTTGTATTGTAAACCCTTATAGGCAAATTACATTGCAGATAACGGTGTCTGGCGCAGCCATACACAGTGCACACACATGTTATCAAGATGCACAGTAGAACAATTACATAACGGGATGCCCGGCGATTTCAAGTGACCTCATTTTGCTAACAGCATCCATGTGTCTAAATGACCTGAAACTATTGCCCAGACACATTGAAAGTAGACAACAGTAGCAAAAAGAGATCCCCCACATAAACAAATCTCATGGATCGCTACTACAAAGGCAAATCTAGATATGTTGTCCCCCCCCCCCCCGCATTGTCCTTTGACAAAGCCAGCACTCTACTGAATGCAATGCACTGTTTTCATGCAGACATGTTATGCTATTTCCAATATCGGTGTGAAGATCTTCTATCAGTTTGGAAGCCAGGAAGCCTGCTATTACTGGTCTAGTGTCTTTCTGTTTCTATAACTGCCCAGTGCTGGATGTGTGTGGGTTGTTTCCTGAAAAGTTTGTTAGCAGCTGATAAACGGGGGCTAAACAGGAAGCTGGGATACACACTGGGCCTCCTGGGAGCAAGTTCTGTTGCTAACAGAGGCCCGTTGTTTCTACTCTGTCCATCCTGAGAGTGTTCCAGCAGTGGAAACTGAAAGGAAATGTAAAAACTGGACTAATATGCTTACATGCATTAATTTTATATAATTTGAAATTTTTGTTCCTTAACAATTGGGGGATTCTGATAGCTGTGTTGCCGATATATTTATCCCCTGTTAAACTGTTGTTGTCCCTGTGTCTTTCCAAGCACCCTGGGGAGGCAGAAATTTGGCAGGTGAAGCTTTCTCCATTCTTTGCTAAATCCCTCCATGTCAGCGAAAAGGCAAAGCTTAAGAGCAAGGCTGGTAATGGGAGGCAGGGTGGGGGTGGGCAGAGAGGGGAATATTTGACCCATATTCAAATGTATATTGACCTGCATATCAGTCCTGTATTTCGGTTGCGGGGGGTAGCCCTCTTAGCTTCTGTGAGGTCCTCCTTTGCAGCTGTTTTTCAAAGGCTATGGGGGGCATGATTTGGTTAAACCTGAAGGAATTCAGGGAGTGAGATTAGTGCATTTCCTTAAGGGGTGCTCTGCCTGTCCCAGTATAATTCCAGCACTGGACTGATTTCTGAATGTCATTTCATAATACATTTGGGGAGCCCCCCTTCTCATCTCATACATGAGCCTTCAAAGAATTAATTCTGCCACAGCACTGTGATGGCACATCCAGACTGTTGTTATTCTTGCAGGTACAATTAAATGGCATAGCAGCAAATTTATATTGCACAATTAAAACAGCTTCAGTGGTCTTGTGCAACAAAACTGTCCTCCCCTCAAAAAAACTGGGCTTTCTGCAGCAAGGAAATGTGATGGGAAGGAACAGGGAAGTTTCTTTATTGTAGTTGTGGGGGGAACTTGCTCTTTTATATTTTGAAAATCAATCAAAATCAATCAAAATCAATCAAAATCAATCAAAATCAATCAAAATCAATCAAAATCAATCAAAACCAATCAGTCAGTCAATCAATCAATCAATCAATCAATCAATCAATCGGATGGGGAAATGCCCCAGAAAGTGTGGGATATGCTTGAGGCAACATCATATCACCTTTCTGCAAAGAAATAACAAATGCTTAATAAATAGCTGCCACCATATAATGTTCCCACAATCTTCCTGCCAAACATCATCAGGATGAATGCTCAATAAGCAGGTTGGCTGCAAGTGGTCAGAGGGCATTCATGGATTCATCTCTCCTCTGCACAGGCCTTTTCAAGCTGCTCACTCTGGAGCTGGAGGCAAATGAGCTGCATGATGGGAACGTGCTCCCCACCACCTTCAAGCCCCTGAGCAGACTCATCTACCTGCGACTGGATCGGAACCGCTTTCGAGCCATCCCATCAGGTTTGCCTGCCTCCTTGCAGGTGAGCACAGCAGGGGTTGTTCTTTGTAACAGGACCAGACCCTAGTCAGGGGGCTGTCAGCTGAACCAGGAGCCAAACCTGGTAGGTCAAAGGGTATAATGCAATGTATGAGATTTGAAAGGAATACCGTACAGCAAGCAATGTCCAACTTCAAAGAGGCTGTGAACTACTACCCAGTATCAAAAACGGGCAGTGATCTACCCCAGGCATAGGCAAACTCGGCCCTCCAGATGTTTTGAGACTACAATTCCCATCATCCCTGACCACTGGTCCTGTTAGCTAGGGATGATGGGAGTTGTAGTCCCAAAACATCTGGAGGGCCGAGTTTGCCTATGCCTGATCTACCCATTGTCATTCTTCAGCTTAAACATACTCTTCCCGCCCCCCCCCCTTAACACATGTGTTTTAAGCTGTGCTTATTTTAGACCCCCTCTGGGCCAAACTGGTCTGTCTGTGGGTCTCTCCTGCCCGCTCCACCCTAGAAGGTCACTAGCTGGGCTAGTGGTATGCACTGCAGAGCTCTCACCTGGCGCCGCTTCTCCTCTGGGCAGCAGCCAGGATAGAGAAAGAAGCTCTGAAGTGAGCCAGTGATGTCTGCATTGTCTCCTCAGGGCAGCAGCACCACTGTCCAAATCAGCCAAATACTGGGCACAGTACTGCACCTAAGATTAAAACTGCAGAGTGGAAGGAAAAGAGGACCATTTTCTGCCTCCCCATTTCCAGCTACAATATGAAGACTGGAGAAGAGACCCTCTTAAGAATATTAGGGGGTGGGCAGGGGAAGGACTAGACCATGTGAAAAGGGAATATTTTAGCTGCAGTTCATTCATTTTCAGCTTTGTATTCTTGTTATAAAAAAGTGTGCCTAGACATTCCATTGTTAAACCTAGGTTTAAGGATTCCAATTACTGTATCTCCTAGCCTTCATGTCTCAGTTTCTAGCACGGCAACCATGGGAGGGGTGTATATGTTGCCCTCATGTCCTTGTGGACTTCCCAGAGTCACCTGGTTGGCCATTGTGTGAAACAGGATACTGAACTAGGGCTGGTCCAGCAGGGTTATTTCCCTCTGCTCCTGTGATACCACCTTCATCTCTCTTTAAAGATGACTGTCTCCAGTCCAGCCCCATTTAACTTGTCTCATTCCGGAGTTCTTCTGTATGTTGTTGTTTTAGAGGTGGATGGGTTGTGTGAGATAGGTACTGGATTTGTTTGCGACACAAAGCTGGACAGGGACTGGGCAGAACTGGAACCAAGGAAGGGGGGGATGCTGGAATCAACTGTGTGGTGTGTGTGTGTGTGTGTGAAGCTGAAGTCATATTAAAAGACAGATTTAAAATAAACAGTTTCCCACCCTTGCAGGAGCTTCACCTCGACTCTAATCGCATTGAGGAGGTGACCGAGAGTGTCCTCAACAAAACCCTGAACCTCACTGTGCTGGTTCTGAGCAACAACAAACTGCAGGAAGATCGCATTGCTCCACGTGCCTGGATAAACCTCCCGTGAGTACCTCAGCATCATTTTCTCATACCAGTGATACTCCAAAAGGAGAGGGTATGAAAAAATCCAGATTGAGGGGGGAGGGGAAAGTGTGGGAAGGTGATTTGGAGGTGACTGTCATTTTTTAAAAAAACAAATTTATTTAAGTTCTCTTTCAAATTGTGAGGTTTGATTAACAAATCTATTTCTTTTATCTAATTTGAACAATTCATTAAGTTGATGATATTGTAATCCTGTTACTATACTTATCTTCTCCAGACCTTTTTATTTTAACATCTCCATCCATTAAGAATCTCTACATGTTGCCTACTCGTTTTTCATATTTCATTTTTTCACTGATATAGCTTCTATGGGAGAAAGCCACAAAGGTGTCTTTTTCTAACCAATTTTTATATTTATCTCATATAAATTCTTCCTGATAACATGATTCATGAAACCTTTATACATTTTAACTTTAACATACCATAAATATGAATGCGAGCCAAACTTATTGCCATGTCCTTCCAAGTCTAACACCTGTGTATTTTTCAATACTAACCACTCATCTAGCTAGCAAAGACAAAGACAAGATGCCTCATAATAAAGTTGTAGGTCTGGCTGGAGGTAACTGTCATATGGACAAAAGAAGTTTATCGTCCATATTAAACTACAATATGCCCCCAAGTGCAATGTTTTCCCCAAGGAAGGGAATGGCAGCAATTCATGTATATAGGAGGAAATCCAGGACACCAGTGTTGGGAACTCAGGAATCCCCAAGGGCTGTGTGTGTCTTTTTCCTCCTCAGGAAGCTGGAGGCCTTGGACCTGTCTCACAACCGCCTGGTGCACGTGCCTTCATTTCTACCCCGGCACCTGAAGCAGCTGACTCTGCACCACAACCGCATTGAGCGCATCCCTGGCTACGTCTTTGCCCATATGAAGCCTGGCCTGGAGTTTCTGCATCTGTCACACAATGCACTGCGGGACGATGGCATCCACGCCGTCTCCTTCCTAGGGCTCTACCGCTCCCTTGCTGAGCTGCTCTTGGACAACAACCAGCTCCAAGCCATTCCCCGTGGCATCCTGAACTTAAAGGGGCTGCAGGTTCTGAGACTGAGCCACAACCGCATCAGGTAAAGCAGGGATGGGGAGACAGTGGCCCTTTGCATAGTTATTGGACTCCACTTTGCATCATTCCTGACCATTGGCCATGCTGGCTGGGGCTTGTGGGAGTCCATCAGTAATGAGAAAGGCACAGGTTCTCCATCTCCAAAAGAGAGCCTGCTCTGCTCCTTGCTCCTTTGTGCTCCTTGCATCCACAAGCGATGAGAAATCCTAGGGCATTACAGTCAGTCTGTTTGGAGAAAAGAGTGCTGTGGGGACTGGTGGCGTTTGTGTAAAATCTGAATGTATATAAATAAACCAATTAGCAAGCAAGCACGCAGGCAGACCAGCACACAACAGAACATCTATTGTCAGGCTCCGCAGGCAACTATTTTAAATACAGTACCTGGTATCTTGAGGTTGTATTTTGCTCCTGGGATAAAACACGGGAAATCAGATTCCTAGCCTTGCTACTCTCACCCTCATTTTAAAGATGACTTATGTGAGTCAAGAAGTTTTAATTTCATTCTCCTATTATCCATGAACTCACTACTACATTGTCTTGGGTAAGCCAGTCAGCACCTCTCCTGACCAAACCTGTAATATGGGGATCATGCCCAGACGCCTCACAGGGTTGTTGTTTGTACTGCGGAGAGAAGGTACTGTATGTGAAGCCCTGTCAAGGGCTGCATGATGCTGAGGGTTCTTAGTCTCTCTTCCTGGCAGGCATGTCCCCCTGAACTCTGTCTGTGACACGCGAGTGGCAGAGGACTCGAACATTGTGTCGATGCACCTGGAAAACAACTTGATTGACCGCCGCCGGATCCCACCCACAGCCTTCTCCTGCATCAAAGCCTACCACAGTGTAGTGTTGCGGCCGCAACAGAATGAAGAGGACGACTACTAAAGGTGCCTTGCAGATCACTCACAACAGCTGTGAGGTGGTCACAAGCTATGGGACCAAACACTGTCCCAACCTGAGGGCATGGGGAGAGATATTGCTCTTCAAGACATCACAGTGCTGCAGGGGCAAGAAAATAGGCACCTGTCTCTTCTCTGTCACTTGTTTCATGCTTCCCACTAGAGGCTTCAGGGGCAGTCTTTTAAGGAATCAGGTTTTTTTGTGATGAGAGAGTACTGGAAACATTACAAATGTACAAAGGTGAACACAGATGGCCAGGCGAATACCTAGCAGACAACATTCCACACAGACACCCGGTGCCCCCAAAACAGCAGCATATCTTTGAACCTCTCTTGTCATCCTGCTACAAAACTCAAGGCTTCCGTGTCCTTTGCTGACTCTGTTGCAGCACCAGACTCTTCTTCAAGCAGGTGGACAGGACAGTTAGCTTGTTGCCACCGGTTAATCAAAGGCCTTTAGCAGGAACCTTTAGCAAAGCAATTGTGAAAAAGCCTTGAGAGAAGTTCTTCTAGTGCAGGCATGGAGAAGCCTGTGGCCCTTCAGATGTTGCTGGACTCCAATTCCCATCATCCCTGACCATTGGCCGTGCTATGCTCAGGCTGGTGGGAAATGAGAGTCCAAAGGCAGCTGAAAGGCCACCAATTCCACATCCCTAAACGAGATCTTCTGTCTGGCACCAGAAGGTAGATAGGTTTTGTTATGGATGGTCTGTGTTTTGTCATCTGTATGGTACTGACAACATTTCCAAGGGCGTTGTTTCTACTCTCCCTCCCATTGTAGTCAGCACCTGAGGCTTTTACCACCTCATAACCCTCCAAATTCTGCTACATATAAAGAGTGAGGGGGGTGCATTCCAGACTCTCTCTCTTTAGACTTTCCACAGCAAAAACTCACAATATGGTAGCATTTTCTCTCCGGTGTATCAGTTTGATAAGAAGTTTTCTTTTAAAACAACAACAACAAATGAACACAAATTCTATCAGACAGCTCAGTGCTCTTATCCAACCTCCTTTTTATGTGGTAAATGTTATTAATATGTCTGGTGCTATATACTTTCTGTATTTCTTCACTTACGTTGAAATCTTTCACAATTGTTTTATGTATAACTGTTTTTGCTCTTTCAATTTGTGAATTAAAAAACCTTCTTTAAATAAAATAAAAAATAGTTTAAAACATATTAATTCAAGTGTTTTGTTTTCTGCTGCACCTTACTTAATCATTCCTAACAGTGACCCAGGATATACAGTGGTACCTCGGGTTACAGAAGCTTCAGGTTACAGATGCTTCAGGTTACAGACTCCGCTAACCCAGAAATAGTACCTCAGGTTAAGAACTTTGCTTCAGGATGAGAACAGAAATCACGCCGCCACGGCGGCAGTGGTAAGCCCCATTAGCTAAAGTGGTGCTTCAGGTTAAGAACAGTTTCAGGTTAAGAATGGACCTCCAGAACGAATTACGGTAAGTTCTTAACCCGAGGTATCACTGTATCTCAAAGTTTAAAGTTAACACTGACTCCTTTGAGAGGGAGAGGATGAGCTTGCGGTTTGCAAACCATATGACGAAACAAATGCTCTTGACCCAAAGTTCAAAACACTGATATGCCTCATGAAGAGTAAAAAAGTCAACTTGGCTGCAACTCATGAACAACAAAGATGCTGGGTGCTCCTGTGCGAAAGGCCACACTATGCTTGTTTATAACTGATTTCCAGTAAAGCAGTGGACATTGAAAAAGCTGCTGAAACTTCTGCATCACCCTTTGCAAAACGTTGTGTACTGTTACATGAACCCCAATCTCTGAGCAGGAAAAGGTTTCAGGAGTTCCAACATGTCCCTCAGATTTGGTTTCCTTAGAATGAAGGTCACTGGGCTGATGGCATTTCTGTGATTAGAAGGTTTAATTTACACATATACAAACTGAGCACAAACTGGAAGAGTCACAGCATTAACATTCCAATAGACGCATGGAGATTTCCCATAGCATTCACTTCTCACAGAGAGCAAATAAGGCCTCTTCTGTCCCCTTTCACAGACACCATGATGACACTGCCTCCAGCCAGGGGAGCAGAGAAAGACATTCCCCCAGCAATGTAATTTGTATGGCAACACATCTGCACTTGGCCCTTTTTTTGTTAAGCAAAGGCCCACAAGGCTCAAACCCATGGCCCTGAAATTAAGAGTCTCATGCTCTACTGACTGAGCTTTGTTTCAACTTGCTCAGCGGCAAGAGGTGCAGAATCTCTGGCCCTCAGACATAATCCGTTTGACCCTCAAGCCTGTTTTTGGGTAAGCCTTGGGCATGGATCCCTTGGCTCCATCAGGATCTGGCATGTTTTGGCAGCACTGGACGAAAGAGAAGGATCAGAGAGTGGGACAACACAGGGGACACCCAGGGATGGAGGAGGGAAGTTCTCCCTTGATGTCAGAGAGGAGGAAGCAAGTCTGCTGGCAGAGGGACATCACAGAACCACAGAGCTGGATATCGAGTTAGGGAAAGTGGGGGGATGGGAACCCGCTCTGGGCCTCAGGCTCTGGGCCAGCAGCCCCAACCCAAATGCTCCCATTCACCTCGGCTGCTTTAAACCAAAGGAGAAAAATGAGAGCCAACATCTGTTAAACCTCCAGCCTGCCACTTCATAATGCATGGACCCCTATGGATTCAGAAGGAGACCTCCTTGAATAACCACTGCCTTTCCCTTAGAGGCATCACGTAAGAGCAACTGTAGCCTCTCACTGGGCAGGACACATTGAGGCTCATCCTGACCGCACAGCCTTGTTCGGTCTGCGCAGTAAATGGCTCAGGGTGGGGGTGGGGGCAGGGGTTCGACGCTTATGATGCAGCCTCCCAAGCTGGTTCCAATTTGCGAGGTCAATTTGTTAGGTCAACCCGGCGTGGGGACTGGAAGGCGTAGCAGGAGCCTGAGCCAAAGCCAGCATTTGCTGCTGGCCCCTCTGACCTTCCCCAAACAGGAAGTGCCTTTGTTGTGATCCAGATCAGGAGGAGATTGTAGCTGCAAGCTGGGCATTAACTGTTCCCTGCTCTTGACGGGTCCCTCGTGGGGCCCAGCTGTGGGGAAGGGAGAGGAGCACGTCAGCTGAGAGAAGAAATGCTGTAGTGGGGACTGAAGGAACATGGGGCAAGGGCAGAGGATCCCCCTTGCCACATGGGATATGAACAGAGGTTTTGCAACACACACACACACACACACTTTTCTCTGTCTCGGCAAACCAGAAGCACTATCAAAGTTCAAGGACAAGTTACAGGCAGGGGAAATCACCCAAGGAGAACATGGAGAAGACAGAAGAGCCCGTGTGGGGGGTGGGGTGAGAGGGCATGGCCTAGGGAGGGAGAGGCATGGCTTGGGTAGAGTCCTAACAAGGGCCAGAGATAGAGACCCGGAGGGCCACACTCTGCCAGTGGGATGCAGACAGACCCTCCGTCAAATATAAAGCCTGCCTCCACTCTCCAGTAGGACTGTGGCATATTCCTCATCACAGCAAAGGCAAGTCATGGATGAATGGATGGTGAGAAGGGAAAAGACAGCAGGGCAGCTAGAACAAGGTACTCAGTGCTGAGGAAATACAAATGCAACACAAATATTGTTTGTTTGTTTGTTTGTTTGTTTGTTTGTTTGTTTGTTTGTTTAGCCAAAGCTATTACAAAAATAAAATACACAAAACAGGAAAAAATACATTACACAGTTTAAAAAGTTATTAAAAACAGACATTTTATCAGATAAGTGTTGAACTTATGATCCCCACAAGCTTTTCTCCTTAGAATTGCCATTCTAAAGGCAAGGCAGACCACTTTTCAGAGGGGACTTGTCCCCTAAAAAAAAGTTAATCAAATAGCCAATTGATCTCCCTACTGGGAGATTTAAATCTTTGAACAAGTCTGCTGCTTAGTCCTTGTAGGTGGGACAAACAAGCAAGTACTTCCACATGGGCAAACTCTCTCTTCATAGGGGATCTGGTGATGGCATCCATCCAGCTCTGGTCGAGTGCGTGGACTGGAGCCGTAGAGCTGTAAAGGTTTCTCTTCATTTGACATTTGTGATGCTGGTTAGCTATTGAGGGCCAAGGGGCACATTGAGGCAGACAAATATTCCCTCACAAGTTTGGGAGCCCATTTCTGAGAGCTGTTCAACATTCCATTCCCCAAGGCCTTGTTCTGAAACCCTGTTCAGATAGCAACCTCCCTACTGTCAATACAGAGGAAAGCCTTCACTCCTAGTGAAATCTAAAAAATGGGAAGGTGCCTCGGGAAGATGGAATCACTGGAGAAGTGTAGAAAGCAGCCTGCAATTTCTGGGCCTCTATCCCTGCAGCTCTGCTACAGAAATTAATAATAGTGGTCACTTCCTTGCTCAGTGGAATATTAGTATAGTCATTCCTATATTTAAGAAAGGCAATCCTAACAAAGCAGCCAATTATCTCCCCTATTAGTTTGTTGGATATATATATACCAAAGTATATACCAAATACTTGCTAAAGAAATTACATCTGAGGTGATAGCAGAAGAACAGGTGGAGTTCTGCTGTAATTGCGGAGGAAATGAGTGTCTCCCCCTTTCTCAACATGTTCCTCCCTTCCCAGTGCCTTCGCTTCCTGCCATGTGCTGCGGTGCCTGATGTGACCAGCCAAAGCCTTGTCTGCCCCTATTAGCATCACCGACAGAAGCGGCTCCTCTTTCCTCAGGCTTCCGGCCCATCTGGTGCTCCAGGGCAAGGAGTGCTGGAGCAGCAGGGAGAGGCCTCTTCTTCCAGCACCTGCTGTTGCCGCTGCTTTGCCTGTTACCACAGATAAGATGCGATGCAGCACTAAAGGCTGGGTCACCTGTTGGTCAACAGCCCGCAAAGGAGGAACCACCCACAAGACAGCTAGAGCTAATTTTGTGCCAAGACCCTTTCACTTGTGTGTGCATGTGCGTCAGTAGTGGGGAAGATGGACTCAGGGGCTTTAAACTGGGGGTGGGCAGAATCATAGAATCACAGAATTGTAAGGGATCCCGAGGGTCATCTAGTCCAACCCCCTGTCATGCAGGAATCTCCACCGAAGCATCCCTGACAATTGGCCATCCGACTTCACCTTAAAAACCTCCTAGGAAGAAGAGTCCACCACTTCTTGACAGAGTCCGTTCCAATATTGACTAGGAGTGCATTCTCAGGATCATTTAATATAAACTAGCCATGCCTTAGGATATCCTACAGATGCACTATTTTTCGTACATTAAAAACAGATTGGAGGGCCATAGGGGATTTTAGTGAAGAAAACAGCAGACCACACAAGAGACTGAAGTTAGCCTGGCCCTGTTTAGTCACAATCAGATTAGATGTGCCTGATTCCTGAGAGTGCCATGCCTTATTTCAAGATTCCAGGAAGGCTTAAAGGCCTGCTCTTGGATATAAACAATATTAAATAGCCGAGAGAGAAAAACAGAGTTTTTAAGAGCACTGCTTGGAGCTGCTTTTTAATATTTTGCAATAACTATTTAGTTAAAGTCAGCTTTCTTGTTTATTGAAGTGAAGGGATATGTGCCAGCCCAGGCAATTATCCCCCCACCCACTTCCTTGTCCCTTACCATATTTGATTTGGGGAATGCCCCCCAGTTACTGGGATCTGGACCTGACAGAGTTACTGTGAGCAATTTATGTGCATAATATATCTCTAGCTCTATTTATCTGTCTATTCACACAAACATACAGAAAGAGAAAGGGGAGGGAGTCATTGAAGGCAGCAGGATTGGAACAGCAGCACATAGGGAAAGAAGTTAAGCCTTCCTCTCACACTTTGTTTCTGACTACCATTCTGCCCCCCTTAAGCTGCTATTAGCTCCAGGGCAGGGGAGTTTCCACTGGTGTCAAGGGGACCAGATGCAAATAGCAGATTGGGGAGGGAGATTTTCATGGGGACATAAGGAAGGCTCTGCTGGATCTGGCCAAAGGCCCATCTAGTCCAACATCCTAGTGTCACAGTGGCTGTCCAGGTGCCTACGGGAAGTCTGAAAGCAGAAGCAGAGCACAACAACACTCTTCCCACCTGCAATTCCAGCAACCAGCACAGCGATCATGGTTAGTAGTCACTGATAACCAGTGATGTCTCCCAGATATAGTTTGGCTCCCAGATATTGGACGCTGGGTCCCAGTAAGGGTAGCCGAATTGTAACAGGAGATAGGTTGGATAATGGGGAACACTGTGCAGGTAAGTTCTCCCACAGAAGCTCTGCAGAAATGAATGCAGGAAAATGAGCACACGATTTGCATACAGAAACTTCTATGTTCAGTCCTTCCTGCTTTGCAGTCATAGTTAGAACACAAGCAAAATGTCACATGAATCTAAAAGTGAGCAAATGTGAAAACTGAGAATCTGATGGACAATTCTCACCCCAAATCACTGCAGCTGTAGTCAGAGTAGAAGATTACTTAACACGGCACAGGAACTGCCTCTGTTCTTCACCAGGAAAACCAGCTTAGAGTGTTATGCAACTGGATGCCTTTAGAATATTTAATATCTGAGTGCACTAAAATATTTGAATTGTTATCCTAAAAACTTACTTGGGGTCAGGGAGACAAAAATGAATGTCTTGTGACAGAATAGAACATTTACACACAAATGTGTGTTATTTTTTGTTGTAAACCATTCATCACAAATCTACCGTTCTTTTGGAAGAATGGCTCCTCTAGCTTGATTTTAAAGATTTTTGGAAGGTACTTAACCAACCCATCCTGTCAGCGCAGGCATTTCCGCCCAGGCAACAGGACTACTTCATATTCTCTCTCTCTCTCTCTCTCTCTCTCTCTCTCTGTCTCTCTCTCTCTCTCCCCCCCCCCCACTACACCCTGCCTGAATATGTTATAGAGGTAGAAGAAGCCCCTAGAACAGATTTAGGAGGAGCAGGAAGAGAAGGAAAATGTTCAGTTGTACAAGCAGAAATCGTTGTGCAAGCAGAAAGTTCATGAAACACTATGACGGATACAATTCTTTGTTTTGCCTCTCGCCTGCCTGCCCAATGGGGTCAACAAGGCCACACACACACACACACACACACACAGAGAGAGAGAGAGAGGACCCCCCCCCCATCTGAAACATTTAGTAGGAAGGAGAGAGATGGGTATTGATCCTGGACAAAAAAGGGCGCTGCCTTGCGTGTGGTGGGTTTGTGCTGCTGCCTCCCACTGTGATGGCCTGTGCCCTTTGTGGATGACTTTATTTATACTTTCAAAATTACATCCTAAAGGTTCTGAGTGGCTGAATCCCCAAAGCTCAGAATTTCTTACTGGGAGAAGTGGGTTGCAAGTGCAACTGCTCCACAACCTTTATTCCTCTCTAGCTAGTGGTGACTGGGTTTGTCACAGGTGCTGGAACTGTAGTTCTGTAAGATCAGCACCCTTAACAAACTGCAGTTCCCAGGATTCTCCAAGTGCTGTAAAAATGCTTTAAATGTATGGGGCGGATGAGACCCCTCCTAGTAATCAAGTACCCCAGGAAGACTGAAGCCTGTCCAAACTTCCAGAGCCTCAAGAGCTGGAGTGTGTTGTTAACCCCTGTTTCCTGTTCTGACTCCAGCTGGGGAAATTCCATTCTCTTCTCTAAAACCACCCGCCTCCTTCTCTCACCCACTTTCTTGGTCAAGAAATATCCTGCACATCCTGTCCTGAATTCTTTGGGAAACAGAAATTGTACAACCGTGTGCCAGCTGCTTTCTTCTGCCTCACGGTATCCCAACATCCGAAAGGCAAACGAGAGAGAGAGAGAGAGAGAGAGAGAGAGAGAGAGATCCACCCACTAGGCAGGGCTGTTTTTATATGCTCAGGTGTTTCTCTCTTAAGAGACGCGGTTTTGAGCTAGTTGTTACAAGACATCTAGCTGCTGTTGCAGCTCTTTTCTCTGAAGTACATGCAAGAGCTGATGGGGTGCAGGTGAGGGACTGTTGAATGGAAAACAGCAGGGAGGCAAAAGGGTTCCAGTAGCTGCCTTGGGTTTCCTTGTTTGCTTGTAACATGCAGTTGTCTACTTTTAGCCTGGAATCTGATAATGAACAGTGCACTCCTAGAAAGCACAGGTCCAAGCAGTTTCCTGCTTGTCCTGTGCCTAGTCTGAGAGGTTTTGGCTATCAATTAGTTTCCGGGCCCAATTCAAAGTGCTGGTTTTGACATATATATATATATATATATATATATATATATATATATATATATGCTTTTTATTGAAATTTCCACACACAAAAACCCAAAAAGCATACAACAAAGGAAAAATAAACAGACAAAAATAAAAAAGAAAACACTCTTATTAATCAATTTTAAGTATCATCCACTTATTTACCTATAAAGCCTTAAACGGCTCAGGACTGAAATACCTCGAGGACTGCCTCACCCCATATGAACCTACCAGGTCCCTGAGATCATCTTCTGAGGCCTGCCTTCGTGTGCCTCTTCCTTGAGAGGTCCAGAGGGTGGCAACAAGAGAACAGACCTTCTCTGCAGTGGCTCCCAGCCCGTGGAATGCTCTCTCCAGGGACGTTTACCTGGCGCCTTCATTACACACCTTTAGGGGTTATTGAGTTACTGCTTTGGGTTTGATTTTATATGTTGTGGTCTTGTTGTGAACCACTCTGAGATCTCTGGGTATAGGAGGGTGTATGAGTTGAATAAATAATAAATAAATAATTTGCCCAGCCACTCCCCCCCCCAAAAAACCTGCTCTTAAGCACTAAATCAGCACAAATGGCAACCTGTGGGAAACCCTGTGGGAAATCCAGCGCTAAACCAGGGGTTTTCCTAGGGGGAAAGAGGGGGAAAGGAGTGTGGGTGTGCCTTGTCAATATTTACTTGTTTGATAGACTTTTGCATTTGGAGTGAAGGACAAAGAGTGGGAGGGGGATGTTGTTGCTGTTGCTGTTGAAATTTATATACCACTCTTCCTCTGTGGATCTCAGGGCAGTTCACAATATGAAAACACAGGATAAAAGCACAAAATAAATAGTTAAAACAAAACATAACCCACCCTCCCACAAACACATTTAAAAGGCTGAACAATATTAATCAGCCCAAGGGCTGGTTGAAGAAGGTTTTTGCTGGATACCTAAAGATGTATGACTGCAGAAAAGGCTTGTTCTCATGTTGCCACCCTCCGGACCTCACGTGGAGGCAGCACACGACGAAGGGCCTCAGATGATTAACGCAGAGTCCAGGATGGTTTATATGAGGAAAGGCAGTCCTTGAGGTGTTGTGGACCTGAGCTGTTTAAGGCTTTATAGTTCAAAACCAGCACTTTGAATTGGGCCCAGAAACTAACTGGCAACCACGATCAGTGTAATCTGCTCAAACTGTCTTGCTCTGGTGAGCAAGCTGTCCATCAAATTCTGCACTAGTTGAAGTTTCCAGAGGCAGCCCTACTTATAATGTGTTACAGTAATCCAGCCTAGAGGTTACCAGAGCAGAGGCAACAGAAGTTAGGTTATACCTCCCTGTCCAGATAAGGGGGCAGCTGAGCCACCAGCCAAAGTTGATGGAAGGTACTCTGTGCCACTGAGGCCACCTGAGCCTCAAGCAACAGCAAAGGATTCAGGAGGACCCCCAAGCTACGTACTGCTCCTTCAGAGGGAGTGTAACCCCTCTGAAGAGCAGGCCACCTCCCATCCAGCCAGCCTAGGGAACCTCCACTAACAGTGCCTCTGTCTTATCTGGATTGAGCTATATGTGTAATGCAAAAGCTCCTGTGCTCCTGAATGGCTGAAGGCATAGCCTGTATATTTGCAGATACATCTGTGAAACCTTGAGAACTTGAAACATAGCCACTTTTCAAAAGTGAGGTTCTCAACTATATGTGTGCCTGTCTATGTATACAGGTATACATATGCCACACATATTTTTCAGCATGTCGAACCAACAGGAGACAAATGGCACTGATCACAGCTGGCTGCATCTCAGCCTTGCCCAGACAGCTCTAATTTAAAGGACTGGGAGCATTGTTTCAACAGGTTTCAAAAACTGCAGTCCAGCTGTGCTTCAGCTGAATCAGAAATTGCATCAAGTGGCAGAATGGGCCCTCAGCCCTCTCTGCACCTCAGAGAACATGCAATTATTCCATGGAGCACCTGTATTTCTGACCAGTACATGGATTCTACACATTTACATATCCATAGTTATAAACATGTTAAGGCGCCAGCTTTAACAAAAGAAGAATGGCATATTCAACTGTTAGAATACACCGAGTTATCAGAGATGACCACTAGAATAAGAAATCAAAATGATGAAAGATACAAGGAGGACTGGATATTTATTATTGAATATTTGAAAAAGTATGATAAAAACACAATTAACCTAGCAGGATGGTGATATTTTCAGTAGGATAATAAAAAACTAAAGTGTAGATAAATAGTTGTGATAGATGAGGTGAACCAAGAAAATGCGAGAAAAAGAGGAGACAAAAGGAACCATGGAAGGAGAAGGATGGGAAGTTGGTGGAGGAAAGCTTTCTGGTTTTCTGTTTATTTTTTGATATCCTAAAATTATTATTTCTTTTTTATTTCAGAGTTTTCTTTTTTGTGTCTATTGCATTATTTCCGATCATTTCTTTATCAATTAGAGAGAGAGAGAGAGAGAGAGAGAGAGAGAGAGAGAGAGAAACCACCCCGGATTCAGATTTGATCCCAGAATGTCCCACTTTTCCTTAGGATTTCTCTATTTTCACTGGAGAAATGTTGGAAGGTATGGAGTTATCCGACCGAGCTGCCAGAAGGCAATCTTGTATAGGGAAGTTTATTTAATGTTTAATGTTTTATTATGTTTTTACATATGTTGGAAGCTGCCCAGAGTGGCTGGGGCAACCCAGTAAGATGTGTGGGGTATAAATAGTGAAATTATCATGATGGAATGGGATGTCCCTATTTTCATGGGAGAAATGTTGGAGGGTAGGCCAGTGCACAGCAGCCCTGTGCAAAATGGGACTCTTAGTCATGGTGCTGGCTGGGAAAACTGGAGAGGTGGAGAAGTGGGGTGGGAGAGGGCGGAAGGGGGGAGGTTGGAAACTCCGGCGTCATCATTAATCCAAGCCTCACAGCCAAAAAGACAGCAGCACTGTGAGAGCAGGAGGCCAATGACAACTTGGCTCCAAGACTCTGCCACCAGCCAGAGGCCCCAAATGGAACATGGAAAAAATGGCTGGGCTGTCTGCCCCTCCTTGATGCACACAGCTCATGGGGCCCAGACAGGTTTTCAGTGTTACGTGGGGGTTTTTTGCATCACATTGCAGACGCCAATGAAAAACCAAGAGGCAGCTGTTCCTGATGCTGCAGGGTGCTGCTGAGGAACCCGAAAAACACAAGGAGCTGGTCAGTCTGCCTGGGGGAAAAAAGACAAATTTTAAAAAGTATTCAGGCTTGGTTAAACCATCTTAGGGGCCAACCACAATACATCGTGAAATGGTTGCATTAATATCCCTTACACCAAACTAAGTTATCAGATGTCCCTATTTTCAG
Source organism: Podarcis erhardii (assembly GCF_964252035.2). Lineage (NCBI taxonomy): Eukaryota > Metazoa > Chordata > Lepidosauria > Squamata > Lacertidae > Podarcis > Podarcis erhardii. Next base: position 2,698,527 of record NC_138515.1, read on the forward strand.
CAGAGAAATGTTGGAAGGTATGAGTTTTGCAGTAGGGATGTGGAAACCTTTTCAACCCAGGGGCCGCATTTCCTCCTTGGAGATTTTTTGAGGACCACATGCCAGTGGCAGGCAGGGCCAGAGGCAAGAGTGCACCAAGTAACAAATATAAAATTTGCTTTTGGACCATGTGCTAGTTTCTACATATGCTCTCTTATCCTTCACCCAGACTGGCAAGAGGCATCATTGGGATTTGAGGGCAAAAATATTCAGGGTGCGAAGCAGGCCAGTGAGGGGTGAGGCCTGCGGTGGCACATCTGCCCCCTGGGCTTGACATTCACCACCCCGGTTATACAATTATTGATGATGCTGAGAACAGACAGTTCATGGAGAAGAGGGCGCTGGGAGGCAGAAAGGGTCTGGAAGAAACCAAAGCAAGAGAGGTGTTTCTGACTGCCTGTTGTCGGTTGCGGAGAGTGGAGTTGGTCCTTGGAGCAACCCTCTTCCTCTGGTCTGCCTTGACTTGATTCTTGTAACCCAGAAAGCAGCCGTCTCTGGCTTGCATCTCACAGCAGCCCTTACCATTCCTGCCCCTCGCGTCCTGGGGCAGGGTGGGCGATGATGGCTGGGGAGGGGGAAGCAGTAAGGTAATGCCGTTTCCAAGGCACAGGATGGCTGCAGCTGTGAAAACAGTGCTGCTTGCTAGGCTGGCCAGAGAAAAAGAGAGAGGAGAGCTGCGGGGAGGGAGAAATGCTAGGAGGAGGGGAGGCTGGTTGCAATCTAGTGGGCCTTTGCTCATCTCTGTTCCTAGCCATCTATGACCCCACCCCACTGGACTTTTTACTAACAACTCCCCCTCAAAAAAAGCCTGTTATATAACTGGATGGCTGAGCCCCTCCCTCCTTCCTGCAAACCCTTGTAGGCAGCTCAAAGGGCGGGGTCCCCTTACATCCTATTCCCCCCCCCCACCTAGCCTGCAGGTACACTGTCTCACGCTGGATGCTAATCTCATCAGCCTCAGCTGCTCAGCCAGGTAGAAGAGGGATCTTGAAATATACTCCAAGTCAAGTGTGGATTCCATGCCCTTTATTCAGCTCAGAGTAGTGAGGAATGGAAGTTCCCCCTGAAATGTCTGCTTTATATACATTATTTATACAATGGGCCCTACGTGATTGGCTAATTCTGGGATTCTCCTGTAGGCCAATCAGGTTGCAGATTCACTTCCACCCGGAGTTGGATTGGGTGGCTCCTGCGGACCAATCAGACTGCTGCATTCTGGATCCTATTGTTCTAGGACCAATCAGACGGCTGCATTCTGAATCCTATTGTTCTAGGACCAATCAGACTGCTGCATTTTGGATCCTATTGTTCTAGGACCAATCAGACGGCTGCATTCTGAATCCTATTGTTCTAGGACCAATCAGACGGCTGCATTCTGAATCCTATTGTTCTAGGACCAATCAGACTGCTGCATTTTGGATCCTATTCAACTCAGTACATAACAGATCTAGAAGAGGGAAGTGAAGCTGGGGCACAAGGGGGTGTATAGGGCTTTGTTTTTTTGTCACTGCCATGAATTGCTCTCTCCCTCTCTAAACTCATTCTCTCTGAGGCTTGGTTATTATAAACAGCCAATGAGGAGGTAAACCTGTCTGGACTGTGACACTGCAGACTGCAGGTGGGATCTCTCCCGATGGTGCAGTTAGGTCCTGAATAGTGTTTACTGCTGGGAGGGGGGTGACCCTTGTTAGATGCTACGCTGCATTTCCTTCCCTTGCTTCAGGGGGGGGGTGAGTCAGCCCTTCTGTGTTGTACAATGTACAGGCAAGGCTCCATTTACGTGGGGGATGCGTTCCAAGGCACCACACATTTACGTGAAATCACATATACTTGAAACACCTTTGGCAAAGCCTGCCAATGTCCTCTAAACCTCTGCAAACCCTTGAAAAATCCTTTGAAAAATCAGCAGTACTTCCAGACACCAAACTCCACCACAATTGCTCCCCCCAAACCTCCTTGCTCGAACTTCAACTCTCCCCAGGCCTCAACGGTCAGTGCAAGAGCTCCTGGCATTGTACTTGCAAAGGCTCGTGGGATTGCTAGGCATTGTTTTCGGACCATTTTGCCATTTTTAAAGCCATTTACTGGTTTGTGCATGGTCAATTGGTCATTGCTTGTACAATAGAAAGAACACAAAAGACAGCAGATGTTTTTATAAAACAAAAACAAAGCAATACAGACTAGGTACCAATGGCAGACATCCATCAAGTTCTAAGTTATGGAAAATCATGAATTGAATATATACAAAATTATTCAAATGCTTATACAATGACTTGCAGAAGAGCTTTAAGACCCCAATTAATCAACAGCTGCAAACTGGGCCAGCCCACCCGTGAGGCAAGGTGAAGCAACTGCCTCAGGCGGCAGGTTCCACAAGGGCAGCAAATCCTGATGGAGATATTTATTTTCTCCCTTGTCCCTGATGTAGATCTTCACTCACCCTTTCTTCCCTGGCCAGCAGGGGACAACATTTCTGGGTTCACCTCAGGTGCCAAAGTGTATTGGCAGAGCCCTGGTGGCAAATTGCAGAAAAGAATTCACCAGTGTGAGATGCTGTAAATGTGATGTAGTAGCGAATATACTCTGAAGCCTAGAGTCACAGAGAGAATTTGAAACATGCACACACAACACTAGTCCAGATGCACTTCAAAAGTTGAAGCCCTTCCCCAAAGTAAAAGTATTTGGAAAGCCAAAATTCAGAAACGTACTTTGCAATCCAAATTAAACTGCCATCTTACATAACTATACATGCTGTGAAAATGTGTTTAACAGACAATATTTTACTTTCAAAGCTACTGTGCTGGGGAGAACAGAAATACAAGGCTTGACTTTTTAAAACATCTATGTAAAGCGTAATCTCTCAAACTTTTTTCTCAATTGAAACTGGATGCATACTTCACCTAAGGATGTTTATTTTTTTATAATGTTAGAAGTCCTTATACTTGGAGAGGGACCATATGCTTTGCATGCATAAAAGCCCAGGTTCAATTTGGAGCACATTCCATTCAAAGAACAAGGTAGTAAGGGATGTGAAAGAAACTGTGGGAGCCACTGACAGACCAGACAATACTGGGCTAGTCCGACCTGTCACAAGGCAGATTTCTAAGGGCCCTCTCAGAAGGGCATGTACACCTCAGTCTCTATTTTGGAGATGCAACTTGCTGCCTCTACTGTAGGAAGGAAATTATCCTGAGCCTCTGCAGAGTGATGAATGATTCAATCAATCCCTATTGTTGCTGAGCCAGAACAGGAGAAGGCAAGAGGGGAGCAGTAACTCACAGAGGGATGTACTGGGCAGCCTCCTCTGTAGGAGTAGAGTTCTTTCTGTTCATGAGATACCGTATATTTTGCTTTATAAGACTCACTTTTTCCCTCCTAAAAAGTAAGGGGAAATGTGTGCGCATCTTATGGAATGAATGCAGGCTGTGCAGCTATCCCAGAAGCCAGAACAGCAAGAGGGATTCCTGCTTTCACTGCGCAGCGATCCCTCTTGCTGTTCTGGCTTCTGAGATTCAGAATATTTTTTTTCTTGTTTTCCTCCTCCAAAAACGAGGTGTGTCTTGTGGTCTGGTGCGTCTTATAGAGCGAAAAATACGGTAATCAGATCCAGCCTTTGCAAACCTGGTGTGCCCTCCAGTTGTTTTGGACTACAAGTCCCATCAGCCCAGACTACATGTCTGGAACTTACAGTCATGTTGGCTGGGACTGATGTGAGTTGTAGTCCAAAACATCTGGAGGGCACAAGGTTGTCAAAGGCGGCTTTACTCAAATACATTCTCCCAGCACATGAGCAACTCTCTTGCATCTGCACCGGACATCCTAGGGCAGTTGCCAGGGCCTCTGAAGGGCTCCCCAGTGCCAAGGCCTTCCCCGGCAGCTCCACATCATACAGCTGGCTCTGTGAGTATTCATTTACACTTGCCATAAAACTCCCAGAGTGATTTCATACTAGAGTATTAAAACATCAGAGTAGCATTCAGGGACAGAGCCTGCCAGCTTTCTACTGGACCCACTATTCTGAAGGCACGGTGACATGAGTTGTGCTACAAGTCCAGGTAGGGACTACCAAGAGTACTCCCCCAATGAACTCAGTGTTTGACCCAGGACATACAGGGTAAGACCCAACTGAAGGTATCCTGGGCCCAAGCTGTTCAGAGCTTTGAAATAGCCCAGCACTGCAGTGGGTGGAAAGCTACTGCCAGCACAGCTGCGTTTCAAGCCATGTTTTTCATTGCTGTACACACCAGAGAGGGGTCAGGGAGATGTGCATTACCAGGTTAGTTTCCCTGCAGCTGCAAAACAACCCCCCCCCGCTCCCTTTCAATCTGTGCATGTGTTGCTAACTGTGCATGTGCAATGGATGTCTGGAAGGTATACACCTCAGTGTAACTGCAGCTGATGGTTTCAAATCAGATGGAAGCTGGTTTGGGGGGAAACGCATCAAGCAGCAGTACCGTATTTCTCCAGAAACTACAGGCAACATGTGGCTTGTGGCTAACATTTTGTGTTTTTGGCTCCAAACACCAGCAGTGGGAGTGCACTGGAGCTGAACTCTATTATAAACCCTTCGCATTTATTCTAAGCTTTGAAATACAACTTCAATCTCCAACACAGGCATGTTTGATTCCAAGTGCTGACTTTTCAAATGCATCATTTCAAGCAGCAATGCCCCCCCCCCAATCTTTTCACTTCTTCTCCAATCCATCCATTCATCTCTCACGCAGGTGTCCTTCACAGCTCCCTTTGGGTTGCCTTTGAGTGCAATCAAAATGAGGGCCACCCACAGCTGCATCCCGGACTCACCAGGCAGGTCTGTGTCCTTGGCAGAGAGGCCCACACTCAAGAGCAGAAAGACCCCAGCCTGAGCAAATGCAGTTGAGGCACATCTGGACACTATTACTGCAAAGGTCTTGTTGGGGGCAGCAGCACTGCCAGCCTCCCCTTTGGTGCCTCCCACACCCATTGTCCTCTTCAAAGATCAGGATTCTGGTGGAAGCGAAAAGTCTCCCCTTCCTACTCTTCTACTTCTACTTGTGTAAAAGGCCCTTGATCACAAGCACGGAGTCTCAGAAGCCCCCTGACCACAGCCCAGGGGCTTCCCAGCAAACGTGGCTCAGGAGACAGAGGGACTCTCTGCTGTTTTGCCCTTCCAGCACAGGAGTGTTTTGCACTTCTCACTTCCTTGTGAGGGAGGCATATTAGTAGGATCTTTTTATTTACAAATGTATGCTAGGTGGTGGCGGCGGCTGGTGGTGTTCCTTGGGACCAGTAGGAAGGCAGAAAGGCCAGCAGCTGGTGGTGCCAGAACCAATGACAGAGGGTGGGTCCCTGCTGCAAAGGGGCTTGCAATCTAGAATTCAACAAAGAGAAAGCAACTGATGAAGGGGAGAGAATTAGAAAATGGAGGCAAGGTGGAAAGGAGAAGACTGTGTACTTCTACGGAACACACAGTTCCCCAAGAGGGCCACAAGACTCTATCCTTAGGGCTTATGACTGAGGTGGGGGGATGAAGGAAGGATGGACCAGGCAATGAGTTTGTGTTTACTGAACAATAGTCGTCCGTCCCCCCCCCCACACCACTGCTCTTCCAGCATTGCCCAGCACATTGCTTTTATATTTGAGTGAGTTTCCAAATTAGTTGGGGGGGTTGGAGAGGGAAAATCTACTCATCAAAGATAAAAAAATCCCACTGAGCACAGGGAATGCCCCGAGGCAGCCTAAAGTAGCTCTTTGGGGAGCAGCCAAGATATGAAGATAATGAGAATGGCGAGTTGTTGCTTAACATTGCTTAACATTATTGGAACAATATATGTGCTATTTCTCGCTTTTTAAAGTTTCCCTTAAAACATTATCAAAAAAGCATTATCAAAAACTGTCTAGCCAAGGGGTTGCCAATGCAGTGCCTGTGGGTCTTCCTTGGCTCCCACTGGGTCCCCCCCCCCCCGTCTGAAATTAGGCTCAAAAAAAGCCATAGAACCTGTGTGGCTTGTATTGAGCTAAGCTCTAAGTAGATTCATTGAAAATAATGAACCTAAGTTAGGCATGCCCATTAACTTCAGCGGAGTTAACTAGCATCCGATACAATTTTTGTGTGTGTGTGTGAGAGATACCCACAACAGTTCCCCCTGTTTGGAAATGAGCCACAAGCCTTAAAAGGGTGATGGCCTCTCGTTTAGTCTGTTGAAATTGCAATGAGCTGCTCCCAAATCTTTAACCCAATTATGTATATCATAACTTCCATGATAAATGAATACATATGTGATTAGCACTCCTTTTTTGCCTGCTCCCTTTCCAATCACTTCTTCACAAGGTGAAAGCCTTCTTCAAATATTCTTTACTCTCTAATTTATGTAAATCTTTAGCAAAAACTGAAAATGTTTAAAATTTAAATGCTCAGTTCTGCCAAAAGGATATATGGGGATGTATTGGGCAGAGGTGCCGGGTTGCCCCCAAGATTGGGGGGACAACGTGTGTAACACGTGTGATGTCACACACACATCACATGACATCACAGACGTCTCCTGACGCTGTGTAAAATGGTGCATATTGAGGAGGCTGAAGACACCTCAAGCCCCCAGAGTTGGCACACCTGGTACTGGGGATGGGGATGGTACTGTGACCCTCATGTTGTTGGTCTATTTTTAATTAATTAATTAATTAATTAATTAATTAATTAATATTATTGATAATATAGCACCCTTCATCTGAAAATCTCAGGGTGGTTCACAAGATAAAAACCCCCATCACCCTTGACCTTTGGCCATGCTGGCTGAGGCTGATGGGAGTCCAGCAACATCCGGAGCAGAAAGATTAAGGAAAAGGGCTGGCTATATTAACCCTCCATCTTCAGAGGCACTCACCACTGAATACAATAGCTGGGGAGCAACACCACAGGGGGGCTCTTCCTGTTGGCTTCCCATAGGCATTTTGTTGGGAAACAGGATGGCGACCGGGTCTGATCCATCAGGGCTCACCTTATGCTCGTATTGCTTCCACCCACCCGAATTTAGAGACATTCTATCCAAAATGACATTTCTCTGTAATTACAGTGAAACAGTCCTGGCCAAGGCTGTGGGTACGATTCCTCACGCCTGGTTTCCCAAAAGCAACACCTTCCTTTGAGGCCTCTTGCTTGGACCAAGGCTGTGCTAACCCACCCAAATGCAGCTCTTAGATTTGTGCCGCCAGGGGGGAAAAAGGCAGGAAAAAGCAAGAGAACAAATTTGGAGGAAGCTGGTGCAGCTAATTACCAAGAAAAAAGGGGGGGGCTGGGGAGGGGTTGAGCACTCCCAGAATGCAAAGAATGCAGAGCTGTTGTTGCTGCTGAGATAGACAGGGAGCAGAACCACACGGAAAGGGATCTGGGTGACTCAGGAGGAGGAGTTTATTTGCAACCTCAAACCAAACTCAGTTGCTTTCCACCATAAAGGTTAACTCTTTACCAATAGGGCTCAGTCCCAGTATCCAATCATTGTGCCATCCCAGGTGACAAGATGTCAAGCAACTAGGTGTCATTTTATTCCACACAATCCCCCTACAGGGTGCTTCAGAGTTGCCAGGGAATTTCACTTATAATGCAATTTCAAGGGAGAATCGGGAAGTTCTTAATTAAAGAAAACATCTGAGGAATTCTGAGGAGAGGAAAAGGAAGGAACATTTCATGTGGGACATGGGGGTGGGGGCACAGTGTCATTAGTTTGCCTGAGAGAACAGGAATGCCAGCTTTATACCCTGTAGGCTGTTCCTAACCTAAATAAAATTGGAGAGCAAACTCCCAGGCTCCCACCCCATTCGATTTCCAAAGCCCAGGAATAGATTCTACACCAAGGTTGCATTTCCACAAGGACTTCTGCTTGTGCAATGCAACATTCTCCCCCTCTTCTCCCTGCTCATGCTCTCTAAATCCATTCTAGGGTTTTCCCCAAACTTATGCAGAGAATATTTGAGAGAACATGGGGTGTGCATGGGGGGGGGGAGAGGAGGAAAGTCCTGTTGCATAAGCAGGATAGGGAGCAGGAATTGAATACCTCCATATGGGAAGGCCACTCATGCAGGATCATATGGGGTGGAGGCCCTGGGAGGCGGAAATCTTTATTTTGTCTTTCATTTTTTAGATTAAAATTATTTGCATAATTTATTACTTTTGTTAAATTTTCCTTTGTATTAAATCAATTCGGAATTAGTCATTTCAGATTTCAATCTGCATTTTGTAAATCATTATTTGCAATTGGACATGCACACACCTTACGGTGCCTGTGATTTTTAACTCTGAGTGGAATGATATTGGCAGGCTACAGGCTTTTCTAAGGCAATGGTTCCCGAACTCCTCCCCACCCTCCCTAGACCGGTTGAAAATTGCTGATTGCTGAGGATCTTTGCAGACCACTTGGGGCAATTGTGATGCTGTACAATGTACACAATGGAGTTCAGGCTCGTGGACCACTGGTGCTCCCCTGACCACAGCTTGGGAACCCCTGTTCTAAGAGCATCATGCCTACCAAATGGGGCTGGGTAGGGGAGACAAGCTGAGGATGTAAGGAAGGGGTGTGGGTGGTTCCCTTCCTTTATGCCCCTTTTGATATTAAAAATTGACCCCAGCCCTTTATACCCGGAGAAGGCAGAGACGTGAGGGGCAAGCGTGGCTGCCACCGTCACGTTTTGTTTGGCCTTGAGGCACCCCAATGCTGTTGTTAGTCTGCTCAACTCAAAACAGCAGTAGATCCATGAGGGATGTTCAGGAGGGGCAAGGCAAGAGGGATAGAGAATATCTTCATAAGAATATGAGATTCCTGGGGAATAAAGCAAAAAACCCTGCAGGGATCAAAGATCACATCAGGAATGTTCCTGCTGGCGTCATGTCCAATCTGGCCTACATTCCTGCAGCTGCTATCCAAACGCAGCTGGAACCAGCTCCCACAGTGAAGAAGAAGAAGAGGCCACCACAATGCATGCAAGGGCCAGAAAATGTTGTGAGCTCTTATTATAACAAGTTTGGGGGTTATAAAGCTATGTGTAATACTATCCAGGGTTAGAATCTAAGGAAGCTACTGAGCCTCTTGGGCTTGCTGATTGGAAGGTCGGCAGTTTGAATCCGCGCAACGGGGTGAGCTCCCATTTCTCTGTCCCAGCTTTTGCCAACCTAGCAGCTTGAAAGCATACCAGTGCAAGTAGATAAACAGGTACTGCTGCAGCAGGAAGGTAAACGGCATTTCCGTGCACTCTGGCACTCTTTATGGTCTCCCATTGCGCCAGAAGTGGTTTAGTCATGCTGGCCACATGACCCGGAAAGCTGTCTGCGGACAAACACCAGCTCCCTCGGCCAGAAAAGCGAGATGAGCGCCACAACCCCATAGTCACCTTTGACTGGACTTAACTGTCCAGAGGTCCTTTACCTAATTAGCACATGTAAAATATGATTACATGAGGCACATTTCCTGGGTTGTGTATTGGACATGGTAATCCTAGCCAAATCAACAAGTGTCAATAAGTCAAACAAACTTCTTTGTGAGAGGACTGCCTGGGCAGATTAACTCTTAGGAGGGCAAAGCAAAAAGGAAGTAGGTGTCAGAATGCAAATGAATGGAGCCCTCTAGTTCATGGGTAGGCAAACTAAGGCCCAGGGGCTGGATCCGGCACAATTGCCTTCTAAATCCGACCTGTGGACAGTCTGGGAATCAGCGTGGTTTTACATGAGTAGAATGTGTCCTTTTATTTAAAATGCATCTCTGGGTTATTTGTGGGGCACAGGAATTCATTCATTTCCTTCCCAAAAAATATAGTCCGGCCCCACACAAGGTCTGAGGGACAGTGGACCGGCCCCCTGCTGAAAAAGTTTGCTGACCCCTGCTTTAGTTCCTCCCTCTGTAGATAAAGAGAGCATAGTTTAGGGAAGGGGAGTGGAAGTGATGTAACCAGGAAGCTGAGAGGAAGAATTTATCTGGATGTGCCCTGTAGATGTGCCACAGGCCGCCCACGGGGGTCGTTTAACCGGTGCAGCACGGCGCAGGGACTCGCTTCCATGGCACTGGAAATTGCGTCTGCACAGACATAGATGCAGACGCTGGAAATCATGCGCATGCAATCCAGCCCACAGAGGGATCTCCGCTGGAGTGAACCAGCCCAGGCGAGGTAAACCTTGCCGACCCCGGCTGTAGAGCAAGAGAGGCTGCAGAGAAGGGATGCTGATGTGATTCTGGAATAAGCTGGCCCTTTTTGGGGTGCTGCTGCTGCTGCTGCTGCTGCTGCTGTTGTGAGCCCCTCCATGGGTAGGCTCAAGTTGTATATATGTAAATAAAACCATATATCATAAAGACACCCTAGCCCCCATTGTGCCTCATTCCCCAAGGAAACACTAGCCCTGGGTAAGCATGCCTGCAACCCCCGGAATCTCAGAGATAAGGGTGGCGGGTAACCATATGTATGGGCAACAGCACACACATACTCATGATTTAGAAGATTGCAAAGGGAGATGTTAATGGGGATGCTTTAAAAACCGCAAAGCCACCAACAAATCCAAAGCCTTCCCAAAGCCCCATTTTCCAGCCCCCCTTGCCTTGCCTCTGAACCCTCAACCCAGGGCTTCCAGAGATCAAAAGCCCTTGACCAAAAGAGCCCTGAACTCCCAGGCACACGGCTGTTCTAGGAATGCCCTCTTTCCACAAATCAAAATGAACTATAAACAAAGTCACAAAATTAGGGGGAAATGTTCTCAGTGGGGTGAAGAGCTGGTTTGTGAACAACTCATGTCCACAGCATCTCGTAAGACCCAGTGAGGATTTAAAATTTTTTACACACACACACACACACACACACACACACACACTGTAAGAACATCAGCTGAACAGGAGAAGGGGCAATTGGCCAAAATCACTTACGTAAACCTCTCTCACTCTGCACTTGACATTTGGTGGCAGATATTCCCACCCCCCATGGCATGTAGATCTAAATAGATATGGGAAGATAACTTATTTACATTGCATAGGCTTTCCCTGAGTGCATATAGAACTGTTTTATGTGATTCATTTTATTCATATCTCTATCTATCTATCTATCATTTATCTATCATCTATATCTATCTATCTATCTATCTATCTATCTATCTATCTATCTATCATTTATCTATCATCTATCTATATCTATCTATCATCTATCTATCTATCTATCTATCTATCTATCTATCTATCTATCTATATCTATCTATATCTATCTATCTATATCTATCTATCTATCTATCTATCTATCTCTATCTATCTATCTATCTATCTATCTATCTCTATCTATCTATCTATCTATATCTATATACACATACACACATAGATACATAATCTATTCTTATGTTCTATTTTTGTGTTGTTTGCTGTATTCTTTATTAGGCAGTATATACCTTTGTGTATGAATAAAATAAAGATTTTATATTACATGGAGTAAGAGAAAGTATTTTCAACAAATCTGGCATGACACATTAAGGAATTCAGGAATTTAGCATCAAAATGTACAAAATTGCTTTTCTAATCTTCTCTCGGGACCAGTACGCAAACCTAAGCAGCTCGCCCCCCCCCCCGACCCCCAGTGGCATGTAAACTGTTCCACAGTCTATGGCTGCCTACATACCATCCATTTAAAGCAGAAACCCCTGCAAAGAATCCTGGGAACTGGAGGTTAAGGGTGCTGGGAATTGTAGGTCTGTGAAGGGTAAACTACAATTTCCAGGAATCATTGCAGGCGGGAGTGTGCTTTAAGTGTTTGGTATATACACAGGGATAACTAGGAGTAGATTTTCATAGGTTCATAGTAAGTTGCCTTATATTCAAGTCAGACAATTGATCTTTTTGGCTCTGATACGCAAAATAAATCCCTGGGCTCAGGATTATTTACAGTGGTACCTCGGGTTACATACGCTTCAGGTTACAGACTCCGCTAACCCAGAAAGAGTACCTCGGGTTAAGAACTTTGCTTCAGGATGAGAACAGAAATCGTGCTCCGGCGGCACAGCGGCAGAGGGAGGCCCCATTAGCTAAAATGGTGCTTCAGGTTACGAACAGTTTCAGGTTAAGAACGGACCTCCAGAATGAATTAAGTACTTAACCCGAGGTACCACTGTAATTCCAAATCTACTTCTTTTGCAACTAGCTCCAGGTGGTGGATCTTGGAGTTGTAGTAAAGAATAGAAGTAGATCTTGCAGACTTGAAGTTTGCCCTCCCCTGGTTTAGATTATATGGGATAAGCAGGGACAATAAACATAACAGGTGCTGCCCTTTTACATTACCTGAGGGGATTCAACCACTGTACCTCATGGGAGGGTTCAGGGAGGACTTGCTTTCCCCTGCACCCTTGTCTATGGTTTGGTTGCTTCCGTCACCTGGAACTAGTTCCTCAGCAAGCATCTCTTAGCAGTTTCATGCCTGCTTGTTTAAGGACACCAGAAGGTCTTCTGAGTGGGGGCCTCAGGCTAGAGCACCTGCCCCCAGGTGCATCTGGCTCCATTGTAATAGAATCATAGAATCATAGAATCCTAGAGTTGGAAGAGACCACAAGGGCCATCGAGTCCAACCCCCTGCCAAGCAGGAAACACCATCAGAGCACTCCTGACATATGGTTGTCAAGCCTCTGCTTAAAGACCTCCAAAGAAGGAGACTCCACCACACTCCTTGGCAGCAAATTCCACTGTCAAACAGCTCCTACTGTCAGGAAGTTCTTCCTAATGTTTAGGTGGAATCTTTTTTCTTGTAGTTTGGAACCATTGCTCCGTGTCCGCTTCTCTGGAGCAGCAGAAAACAACCTTTCTCCCTCCTCTATGTGACATCCTTATATATATATTTCAGCCACAGGTTAAGATGAACCTTCTCACCCAGGCCTTTGGGTGGAGGGAGGATACAAGTGTTATTCTCTGATTCTCTGATTATAATTTTTTATTATTAAATTTTGATTGTGCTCTAGTACATTTGAATGTAATGTTTATAGTGATTTTGTCTGTCCCTTGTCCTAGGACCATAAGGTGAATTGGTGCATGGTTAGAAATAGAAATAACACATAAATAATGCTGTAGTTTATAATGCACAGATTGCAGGGTAGGTGGGGGTGTGTGAGTAATTGCAGCGAGGGAATATATTATTTGGTCTCTTGATCTATTCTGTCCAGGCTAGGCTAGGTGCAAGGCAGACTAGCTGGGGAAAGGCGAGCTTTGGGCAGGACTTTAGGAACATGGTGCTGGGATGTTTAGTTTATCAGGAAAAAACCTGACACTGAGCCTTACAGAGCAGCAGCAGCAGCAGCAGCAGCAGCAACAACAACAACAACTGTATCCTAATTGCTAGCCTTGCCCCCGCTGGGCCTAACCCACTCTAAGATCTTATCCACGCTTACCTTTCCTCCACTCTTTCCAGCCACAATCTGTGCTTTAAAACTTTGTATCCGAGTGTCCTTTTGTTGCCACAGAGCTTTCCCCATGAAGACTCGCTTTTTAACATACAATAGGAGCAAGCAGCAATCCACAGAAAACCCAAATTGACATTTGCTCTGATTGAGCACTAAGGTGTGGATTTTTGCGGGGAATGCTTTGTGGCAACAGCAGCAACAACAAAAACTGCTCAGACATGGAGCTTTTAAGCACAGACCTGTACTTGGAAAGAGGGGGGGGGGAGGTAAAAGTCTCTCACTCTGACCTCTCTGGGTCTTCTGAAATGGAGTCCTCCAAGTTTGAGGATGGCTGTGCCACATCCTTGGGCTGGAGGGGCACTGGCATCAAAAGCTCATCTGATGCAAGCTCTTCCATTGACCTGTTGTCTTGCTCCTCTTCAACTGACAGCAAGCCACAGCGAAAGGTAACCTGAAAGGGCTGCTCTTTCACCCAGACATCAGCCAAATGGCCTGAGGTACTCAACTGTAGTTGTACAGTGCCATTTTAGCAGTGATGGACCCAGCAAGAGGCTCTCCCGTGTAAGCCCCATTGAAACAAATGGGAGCTGTGCAAGAGCGCTGGTGTGGGAAGAACTCCTCCTCCTAAGGAAGGAGCAAGAGATTGAAAATAGGCAATTGCCCAAGATGTGGGCAACTTGCAATTGTACTCTTTGGGTCAGCATTGTGGTACGATATGAACAGGGCAGGAAAATCCTTTAAACCTCCTGATTCTACAGCTTTCCCTGTCCAGTGTGTTCCATTCTTTGGCTGAGTCAGCCTTCTCAGAATCTCAGAATCCCAGAATCGTAGAGTTGCAAGGGACCCCCAGGACCATCTAGTGTAACCCCTTGCAATGCAGGATTCACAGCCAAAGTATCCCTGACAGAGGGCCATCCAACCCCTGTTGGATGAAGGATCCCATGAAGGACCCACCACCTTCCAAGGGAGTTTCTTCCACTGCTCCGCTTATGAACTTCCAGATCCTCCAACTGCCCACAACTGGAAAAGGGCGGACACTGGCCCTACACATATTGATGGGAATATAACTCCCATCTCCTCTACTGACTAGCCATGCTGGCTGGGACTGGCAGTCCAACAATATCTAGAAGGCCATAAATTTCCCATCTCTGGGATTAGACGGATCTGCAAACTGATCCAGCCATTCTTGTCTCACATTCTCTCTGTCTCCCTCTAAAGCCATTCATCCATGGGCTATGTAACTGAAGAGCATTCCCCCCTCTCCTCATGTTTATTGATCTCCTTTATCCCCTCGTATCGCAATCTTGTTTCTCTGTCTCTTTGTCTTATTCTGCCCATTGTTTGTTCAGAGGTCTAAAACAGCATATGCCCAGTTCCTTACCAACAAAATGGCTTCCCCCCTTTCATCTTTATCGCTGGTCAGTTTCTTCCACTCAGGGGAAGACAAATATTTTGCATGGCCTTAAACCAACACAAAAGCCCATCCTCTCTGGCGCCACATAGTCAGAGTTTGGTGACCAAATCCTACCCTGCCCCCATTATTATTATTTTTTAGGGGGTGGGCTGGGGTGTCAGTTTTGTTTCCTCACCACCCTCCTGGCCCACTCACTCATGTGGCTACTTTGAAAATAAGAACTGACAAGAAAGTCTGCCATTTTGGACAGAGGAGGGGGCGGCTGAAAACTTCCATCCTTGAGGCTGGGTGGTTTTCTCTCTCTTTTAATTCCCCCCCCCCTCCTTTTGGCAGGTGGTTGATGGAAACCACATGACGGTTCAGCCCCTGAAGTCATTTTTTGGGAGGGAGGGAGTGTTTGTGTGCGTAGAGAGCACGCTGTACCTCATTGAAACCAGCTTGCCTACAAGGGAAGTCAACTCCTCTACATTCCCTCCAGCGCAGCGCAGTCTCCTCCGGCCCCGTGAGAAGGGCTTGACACACACAGCTCCCGTCTGCAGCAGCAAAGAAGAAAAAGCAAAACCCACAGAGTCAGGGAAGAGGAAGAAAGAAGAAGGGGATTTAAAGGCAGAAGGAAGCAGGCATTTGGCTAGAGAAGAAAGTCTGCCCCAGGTTGTGACACCCAGGACCACATTCTGACCCAAAGGTACCTTTTCTTTTCATTCTGCACCCCGCTCCCCCCATCCCCAGGGTCTCTGGCAAAGTTTTTCACACGGACTGTCTCTGTGGTGGTTGAGTTAATGAATGGACCACACAGGGATTGCAGTCAGGGGAATGAAAGCCATGAACTTGTGCTCTAGACTCCCTTGCTCTCACTAAACCTTCACTTCCAGGGCTCCCTTGATCTAACCATTAGAACTTAATTCATGAAATCCCATTCTCCTCTAGGAATGTTGCCTTCTGAGTCTACCCTTACCATATTTACTGTTACTTCATTTACCCCTCCCTAAAGCCCTAAAACCTTATACTAGTTTCTTTCTAGTGATGGGGAACAGAACCCAGGAGTCCTGGACGTCCCCTCCAACCACGGGAGAAGTCTTCTTGGCACCCTCCCTCTGCTCTAAGACTCATATAGATATGAATTCCACTGTAGTGTGTTTGTGTGTATCTGTCTGTCTGTCTGTCTGTCTGTCTGTCTGTCTATTACAGTGGAATTCTTATCTGCTGCCTGTCGCTGCCACTTCCCTCAACTCTGCTCCCCTTCCCCACAAGCTGATGAGAATTGGGCTGTTAACAGCTTGCTCTTAAACTCTCTAGTTCTCAGGTTTCCATTTGTTACTTTCATCTGCTTGGCAGCTGCCTAACCCTGCAAGAACAAGACAGGATTTCTTGGTTTTCACTCTCGTTCCCTCGAACAATCTTCAGGGTTCCCAGGCTGTTGCTGCTGGCTTTCTTCTCCTTGGTAGCGAAATTAATAGATGCTGGGGCCACATTCTGACCTCAGCCATAACAATCCATTGAGGTCTCCTGTTATTCTTGCACCATTACCAGGGTCTCCAAACTCCTTTGAAGGGGTGGTTGCCTTGGCGGGGTCTTCTCTTTGCTCGATATGCGGAGGGGGTCCTGCTACCATGAGGCACGGGGGGACCTCACACAGTGGATTTCCCCATCATTAAGGCTGGTGGAATGAGATCCAATATGCAGGGCCCAATCCACTGGAGAGCTCTCTTGCACAAAGCCCCATTGAAGGGAACACTGGTGGTGCAAGAAGACAGTAGTGGGTTGGGCAACGTTCCAGAGTCAGAAGGGTCCTTGGAGGTCATAAAGGAGGACTGTGTGTGTGTGTGTGTATGTGTGTTTGGATTTTTTGCCAGCAACTGTGCCAGTCCTGTGAATATTCCTTAGGGTCCCTAGGTACATCTTTGTCAGGAGGACAAATGTAAATGTGCGAACTGGGTGATAATGGGCAATGCCCTTGGTCACAGCATTTGGCAGTATGGGAATTGTAGCAGGGGTGCTGTTGCATGTTTCATGTGCCCAAGGAAACTTGAACCTGCTAGTGGGCAGAGAGGAAAATGTTTATTGTGTGCACGTTCCTAACGGATGGCTCGGTGCACTTCTACTCCTGCCCACCACAAGTTAAAAAATATTGGGGTTAAAAAAAGGAGAAGCGAAGGTCAAGATTCTTAGGAAGCTCAATGCCACCAGACCCCCATCCCTCTGCTCCATGGACCTGTGGCACACACACAGCCCTCCTCATTGACTCCTGCATCCTCAGCATCAACCTGGTATCACAAAAGATCATCATAAACAGAACCTTGCTGGCTCAGGCCGGGTGGATCTAATCTAGCATCCTGTGGTCAGCCAAATCCCACATGAAGTCCAAATCTCATATTCAGAGGTATGTTGCCTCTGGATGTGGTGTGGAGGTTTCACTCATCTCTTGTGGCTCATTGCCACTAGTACCCTACATCATGCATTTGTTTAATCCCCTTGTAAAGCTGTCTGGGCCATCATCACCACACTTCATGGGAGCAAATTCCTTAAGTTAACCAGAGGTTGTGCAGAAAAGTACTTTTGGTTCTGCCCATTCTGAACCTACCGCCTATCAGTTTTTTTGCATTGTCCTTTGTCCCAGGACTGTGTCTCGTTTTCCCATCCTATACTGCTAGACACTATCTCCTCTTTTAGAAGCTTTCATTCTCCTATTTCCCTTGTTGTTGACTATGGGGAATCCACCCCTCTCCCCTAGCTAGAGATAGAATCCTGAGGCATTTACAGCCCCTCCCCAATTCCCACCCCTCTTCTCAGTCTGCTAGCCTCAAAGACCCTCAAGTTCCTCATTAGATTGGATCTGGTGCCCACTGAAATCTGTGCCTGTGGCCCAGCAAGCCAACATTGCATTATTTTATCTTATTTTTATCTGAGCAAAGCTGTTAGTTATGGATGGCATAAGGTACTTGGTTGGCTTGTTTGTCCAAAGTGAGAATGAAACATGAGCAGAGCAGACTGGAAGAGCTTTTCATTCAAAGCCAGCATAAATGTTTGCAAACCGGGACAGCAAATCCTGCAACGTCTCCAGGAGCATCCAATCCCACCCTTGGAAGCAATTATATGGGGAGGCCCCAAGGGGGATCGGAAACCACAAAAACCGGCTAGTTTAAGCAAAGCCTCCTTGATCCTTTCAAAGAGTCCTGCGAAAGAGAAGATGCTAAATGCAAAAAAGAGGAGGAAGCTGGGTTATCAAAGGCTTATGCTTGTTACGGAGAGGCATCCAACTAAACGGTATTATGAGAGAGTTGGTGGCTATCATCGAGTGGAGGAAAATGGCACTGGAGGTCAGAATTTTGCAAGTAATGGGGGGGGGGCAATGGAAAGGGTTAACTAGTCAATGTAAATGAGAGGCATCATGGTTCCTAACTTCATATCTGAGAGAGGAGGTCCAGCAGGCTAGGGCAGGGAGGGCTGGGAGAAAAACCCACACATGCTCATCAACTCTACCTCCTTGTGCCAGCCCCTGCCTGTGGAGCGTGCGGATTTCTTGGCACGCTGGCTGCTGAGCTGGCAGGCATGGCGCACTGCCGGCCACAGAACCACCAGCTTGGCTCCACATAGCCACAGATGCCCAAGACCCACAGGCTGCTCCCAGCCACAGAACATGGCATTCAGGCACAACCTCTCCTCACCACCCCATCTCTGAGCTGAGCTCAAATGCTTCTTAACCCTCCATTAGACATATGGCACGCTGCTGGCGAAAGCTGTGTCTGGGTTCTACCAACACCATGTGTGCAATCTATATTACACTAGTGATGCAGATATATCACACAGGTTCAGACAACCTGCTGATTGAGCTTCATCCTGATTTGTCTGCAGGGAGATTGGACAACATTGCTTTTAAATGAGCACCCATTTTGATTTGCTTGTGGGAAAGTCACATGACGTCGCATCAAAGCAAATGTTACCCCACACTTCCCAGCATTTTCCTGTAACTTTTCATATTGCAAAATGCTTGATCTTTTGGGGAAGTAGGCTTGTTGAATGAGACCTCCCAATCAACTGTAATTGTGCAACCCAAATTTGTTGGGACGTGACTGCACCTGAAAGCAGGGACAGTCTGAAGTGCCTTGATGGCTGGTTTCATTAGCATCATAATCTCAGTCTGCCACTAGAGAGGCAGAATACCTATATGAACCCCACAGTCCACTGCACTTTGATGAGTCCTTTTGTCTGTTGTGGATCTCAGCTCCCTTGATTGCACTGGCTCCCCTGGTTCATACTTAATCAAATATACCAGGAAATACTATACACAAGGGAGGACAGAACATCTGTAAAATAAAGGGGTCCTACTTCCACATGTGTGTTTGGTGTATGATTATATAATCATGTTTTATTTCTATGGCTTCTAAAATCTGCTACTAACATTAACCATTAGTACTGTGATTTGGGATGTTCAAAGCACAAACATTGTATTGTAACATTTACAACAATCCAGTATGGCAGGTTGATGTTGTGGGTGGCTAAATCTGAGCCACAGTGGCAAAGGCAAAGTTTGAACCAAACGCTTCCCACCTCAAAATTGGAAGATGCAGTAGGCAAGCTGTCACTCAGGCTGTCACTCTTATTGGTGTTATCATTGAGGAATCCCTGATAAGCTTCCTGGGAACCACATGGCTCTCTGAAACATAGACTCAGGGGGACTCCCCACAGTGGAGTTTACTGTGTGTTTGCAGCTGTATGTGTTCCCATTTAATCTGCATAGCCCACATGAAATTATTCTCAAACGACACCAATCTCATGCTTCAAACCTGAACATTAGGGTTTACCTGATATGGGGATAATCCAATAAATTGGGGAAATGCAGGCTCCAAACCACGTCACTTGGGTTTTTCCAGTCTTTGGGGGTGAAAGGCTCAGTTGTCACTTTCTGCTATTCCCCTTTCCACGCCCACACCTTCCTCAATGCTTTCATTTCTTTTTTGGCTGTACTTGTAACTATTTCAGGGGTGCTATTGAGTGGAGGAATAATTTTATTTTGGTCCGTCAGGTTTGCACACAACCAGAAAACTGCACAAGCAAATTTACAGCTGTGTGTTTTTGCCTGCTTCTTGGGTGGGGATTTTTTTTAAACAACAACAACAACAGAGCACATCTGCAGCTCTCTATGTACATGCCCTGTTGGTACTTAATTGGCACAACAGAATCTAATTAGAAGGCAGGGACAAACACAAAAGGGCATGCCTGCTGGCATGAACGGGGAAGGCTATGCAAATTCAAATATACAAATTCTAATATGTGAGGGTGTGGACAACTTTGGTCTAATCTGAATGTGGGAAAAGTGGATTAACAGCTTGTTGTAGTTTAGTTGTTTAGTCGTGTCTGACTCTTTGTGGCCCCATGGACCAGAGCATGCCAGGCACTCCTGTCTTCCACTGCCTCCCACAGCTTGGTCAAACTCATGCTGGTAGCTTTGAGAACACTGTCCAACCATCTCGTCCTCTGTCATCCCCTTCTCCTTGTGTCCTCCATCTTTCCCAACATCAGGGTCTTTTCCAGGGAGTCTTCTCTTCTCATGAGGTGGCCAAAGTATTGGAGTCTCAGCTTCAGGATCTGTCTTTCCAGTGAGCACTCAGGGCTGATTTCCTTCAGAATGGATAGGTTTGATCTTCTTGCAGTCCATGGGACTCTCAAGAGTCTCCTCCAGCACTAGAATTCAAAACCATGCATTCTTCGGTGATCAGCCTTCTTTATGGTCCAGCTCTCACTTTCATACATCACTACTGGGAAAACCATAGCTTTAACTATACGGACCTTTGTTGGCAAGGTGATATCTCTGCTTTTTAAGATGCTGTCTAGGTTTGTCATTGCTTTTCTCCCAAGAAGCAGGCGTCTTGTAATTTCGTGACTGCTGTCACAACCTGCAGTGATCATGGAACCCAAGACAGTAAAATCACTGCCTCCATTTCTTCCCCTCCTATTTGCCAGGAGGTGATGGGACCAGTGGCCATGATCTTCGTTTTTTTTGATGTTGAGCTTCAGCCCATATTTTGCGCTTTCCTCTTTCACCTTCATTAAAAGGTTCTTTAATTCCTCCTCACTTTCTGCCACTAAGGTTGTGTCATCTGCATATCTGAGGTTCTTGATATTTCTTCTGGCTAATTTGAATGTGGGAAAAGTGGATTAACAGCTAAGTAATGCTTAAAGGTGAGCAAGCCCCAGGTCAGACTACTGTTCCATTAAGTTCACGATCACCTGCTTTGAATGCCAGCTGCATGATAGGGGGAGCATGCAGACAAAGCATGTACAGTGTTAGGTAGGAATGGGTGAGTTGGTCAATGTCAACTTTCTCTCATTTGCTAATATTGAATTTGGTTCCTCATATTTCCACTGAAATTGCATTCTTTTGGGTGTGGGATTGTCAGCATTTCAGTGTGACCATCTCCTAAAAAACACATATTTGTATGCAGTTGTGACTAATAAAACGCATTATTTCAAATAATTTCCCCGATATAATGTTTTTTGTATGCTATTTTCATGAATATATGCATTTTGATGCACATCTTCCACTAATATGCAGCTCCAAATTTGGACAAGTGCAAATTTTGAAGGCTAGTTGTGTTTGATTCACCTATCATTTCAAGAAATGCAAATTAGGTAGTTTCTTTTTAAAAGGCAAACAAAACTGAATCCCCCCTCCCCCCAATATTGAGCAGTCATTCTGATTTTTCACAGTATTGGAGGTTATGCAATGTCACCATCAAACTACTTTCCATTGTAGTTATAGGAGCAGGAAGCAGATTTTTTGTGAAAGAGTACTATTTAGTCATTGTTATTTATTGCAGTGTACTCATTTCCTTTGTAGTGGATTAGGAAGGTGAACTGCTATAGCTCAAAGTGCATATAATGGCATCTTCTCAAATGTGTGCAGAAATGGCCCAAAAGTTAAAATGTGAAATAGTAAAGTGAAAAATGGTCAGAGCTCCAGTAGACCTCTAGCAGAAGTATCTCCTGTTCATTTTAAAACTGGAGATATCAGGAAATGAATCCAGCACCTTCTACATGCCAAACACATGCCCTACAGTCGCTCCCCATTGTACTACACCACAGTCACCAGGTTCATTTAGCACAGTAAGGCAAACTATGGTTTACTGGAAATTTTCAAACATGCTGGTTCCCATCAGGCAGCTTGCAGCGCAGCAGCTAAGCCAAGGTTCCTTAAGCATTGTCTGCAGCCAAGAATAAGCCTTGGCTCTAGATGGTGGTTAGGGATGCGGGTGGCACTGTGGTCTAAACCACAGAGCCTAGGGCTTGCCGATCGGAAGGTCAGTGGTTCGAATCCCTGCGACCGGGTGAGCTCCTGTTGCTCGGTCCCTGCTCCTGCCAACCTAAAAGTTTGAAAGCACGTCAAAGTGCAAGTAGATAAATAGGTACCGCTCTGACGGGAAGGTAAACAGCGTTTCCGTGCGCTGCTCTGGTTCGCCAGAAGCGGTTTAGTCATGCTGGCCACATGACCTGGAAAAACTGTCTGCGGACAAACGTCAGCTCCCTCGGCCATTAAAGCGAGGTGAGCGCTGCAACCCCAGAGTCGTTCGTGAGTGGGCTTAACTGTCAGGGGTCCTTTACCTTCACCTTTTATAGATGGTGGTTAATGAGGAGAGAGCTTAACCATGATCTGCAGCTCTGATGACATGCTAAGCAAGCCTTGGCTTACTTAGCTGCTATTCTCCTCCAGCACATTCCTTTAAGGGTTCACCCACTCTTTGCTTGCTCTGTGCCTAGAAAGCACAGCTCTGGGTGGCTTCCCACTTGTCCTTGGGTCCAATAAGTTTTCCATTTGCCATAGCCCCAAGAAAACCTTCTGTCTACTGCAGAATCAGGTAAACCTCAGTCTGACATTTGCTGTGATTCAACAGTAAAAAGCAGGACAAGTGGAAGTGTGAGCAAGCCCCCGGTCATAATTTGGCTTAGTTTTATGTGAAAACATGGCTATTGACTCTTAAATCTGAGATTTATATGATCATGGAACATTTATCCTCCGATTAATTAGATTCCTCCCCTTATAAAAGAAATTTTATACAGGAGATCTGAAATAGCAAACTTGACTTGGGCCTTCTTTGATAGCTTTTAGCCATCACAACCATGAGGCCTGGAAACCTACTTTTGAAAATATTGAAAGCTGGACTATTTAGGACTCTATTGTAGACAGAATCACTCAGAACTGCTCTTGGGATCTAGAGGGTTGCTTGATTGCAGGCTTATGTTGCACAATGTCTTCTCATTGGCATTGCTGTTAAAAATATAATCCCGTCCCAAAATGGTTACATGTTTGGACAGAAGCCAAATTACTTGCGGTTTAGAGACAAATGTAAGGCGTGGAGTTTTGATGCCTCCCTTTGGTAATGGGGAGGGCAGTTTGGTGAGCTGAAAGAGTACAGATGACTAAAAGCCTGGTCTCTTACGTTTGTTTGTTTCATAAACAGCAAAATCTGGCTGGATCCCAGTGCATGGGAGAATGCTGTAACACAGAGGGAGCTGTGTGGAGCTGGGCAGTTACATTTAGGGTAACTGTAAAAGTGCCAGGATAGGAGCACGGTCAGGGCTGGTGCAATACTTTATTGTGGCAAGAAATCTAAATCTAGCCACAAAAGTTCTGCTGTGCCTCCATGGCCAGAGATGATACGGTTCTGCATACCAGTTGGTAGGCAGCCTGGACAGCCTCTATGGACAGCCACTGTGAGAACAGACGGCTGGACTAGATGGGCCTTTAGCCTGATCTAGCAAGGCTCTTCCTAAATGCCACCCGCCTCTCTACTTACCATGAGGGCACAACCCATTAAGAAGTTCTGCAGAGCAAGTCTCACTGGAATGCAATGGAGCTGTGAATGGGCACTGCTGTGGAAAATTAATGGGGTTAGATTGCAGGCTGTGAGTTAGGTCTCCCTCTTAGGCCAGGGTAAAAGTCAGAGAAACTTACCATATTTTTTGCTCTATAAGACTCACTTTTTCCTTCCTAAAAAGTAAGGGGAAATGTGTGTGTGTCTTATGGAGCGAATGCAGGCTGCGCAGCTATCCCAGAAGCCAGAACAGCAAGAGGGATTGCTGCTTTCACTGCACAGCGATCCCTCTTGCTGTTCTGGCTTCTGAGATTCAGAGTATTATTTTTTTTCTTGTTTTCCTCCTCCAAAAACTAGGCGCGTCTCGTGGTCTGGTGCGTCTTATAGAGCGAAAAATATGGTAATTCACATTTTCGCACAGCACAGTCTTTTAACATTCATCCATATTACTTTTAAGGTCAGAAATAAAGCAAGCAAAAATGTGGAGAATTTTATATTGACAGTCATCAAGGCTGAAAAGAAGTTTCAGATCTTATTTTGTTTCACTTTGATTTTGTGGATGTAAAATGTATATTCTCAACATGCAGCCTGTATGGTTTGTTAGCTAATACACAGACCAGCTGAGTTCTTGCAAGGAGTTTCTAGACGAATGCAGCTGCTTCAAACCCTTAACTGCTGAATGGTAGCACTTGGGAAATTTCAAGGCCAAAATAAACACTGAGCAGATTGGGGAAGAAAAACTGGGGAGCAGAAAAGCAATACTGCAAAAAGGTAGATAAATTAAGAGTCGCAGAGTGCTGTGGATGGTAGAACTGGCAGGTTTTGTGGCTAACAGAGATAGGTGATATAGAAAAAGTTAAGCAGAGTGGGCCTCTGAGCATGTGTAGAGTGCCTTTCCTTCACTTCTGGTTACTTGCAGCCAGTGGTTAAAAACAGAGGTGCCCAGGTTACATCCTGCCCAGAACCTAATTCCTCTGATAACACTGCCCCACTCTCATTCCAGAGTGTATATAAATATGATATAAATATGATGAACAATGCGGGTGCTGTGGAAGCACATCAAAACACAGTGTATCACATGTACTTTCTCCAGGACTGAGTTCAGGGAAAACCAAATGAGCATGCTTGCAGCATGAGCCAACTGAGGGCTGCCCTGATTGGTTAGAGCCTGTGATGTCATGAAACCACTTCCTCCTGCCCCATCTTGGAGCAGTGTGATGTAGTAGCTACATTGTCAGATTAGGACTGGGGAACGTAGGGCTCTTCCAGACTCACTATTTTTGAGTAGTATGCAATCACATACCGGCAAATTCACATGGCTCTGTTACAGCTGATTGGGTGGTCTTGCACAATAAATCTGCTTCCTCCAAAAAATCAGTCTTTTTGAGGATAAAATGGGAGGGAGGGAGACCCATGCATGCTGCCTTGAGCTCCTTGGAGAAAAGATGTAAATGTATTCCATAAATAAAATAAATAAGTCGCAGGGGTGAAAGTTCTGGCACTGAAAACAGACTGGGGCAGGTGAGCCCTAATTTCTGTTATGCCCCGGCTAGTGCTTTTTTTCTAGAAAAAACGGTGCAGGAATGCTGCCCTGTCCCTCCTGTTTCCGGCCAGCGGAAGAAGGAGGGCTGCTTTGTGAACAGCACAGCTAATGCGCATAGAAGCTTTTCCCTTGCAGGTCTGCCCTGCAAGCTGCCCTCTCCCTTCTGCTCACTTGCACAAGCCAGAGAGACTTGCATAAGTCTTACAGAGCAGAGGCAGGGGAAGCTCCCCCCCCCCCCCCGCACATCAGCTGTTAGCCCGGGAAGAGCCTCATTAAAGCCCCGGTGCACCTCTGGCTCACGAGAAGACCCTCTCCAGTGCCCACAGAGGATGTCCTCCTTGCGCTCCAGGGATAATCTTAATGTGAACCAGAGGCATGGCATGGGGAGAGGCACTGGAACACAGTTCCGACGCGTTCCGGCTGGGAAAAAACCTGGCCCTGGAACAAAGTTCTACATTTCTAGGATTATTAGGTTGCTGGAGGGCATGAGAGGCACACTGGCTTCAGTCCCAACTGGAGTCGGTCTTTTTAGAAGTTTGTTTGGGTTTAAAGCTTATTTACCACATCCTGGGTGTTTGAGGTGGGCAACAAATGCATACCTCCCAACAAGACGGAATAAAATATAATCAGATTTAAATGCCTGGAAAGTCTCCCATCACCTGTCGGCATAAGCCCCTCATCCCCCCCCCTCCCAACCAGCCTCAAAATGCAGGAAGTGCTTCTAACTCTTCCAAAAGGTGCTCAGGCCTGGACTCTAGCCAGGCCTCTGGGGGGGGGGGGATGTGTGAATTGCACAACCTCGTAAGGCAGATGGAGGAGGCCATTTCAAGCAGCATTTCAGGCAATAGCTGTTCCACCCCAGCCATTCCCCTCTGTTGGGAGGCAGAGTTGTGCATGCCACATGGCCAGTCCTCTGCCCACTGCTGCAAAGCGAGGCATGCTCAGGGTGCCCAATGAGCCTTGTCACTTTGCAGTGCTGCTTTGGGAAGGGGTGCTGGGGTCGCAAGGAGGGCACCATGAGAAGGACGCAGCAGCCCCCTGTGCCCTCCCTGCAAGCAGCGCCCCTTGGAAAAGCAGAGCTGGGCTCACAGGCCAGGGGGCACACCTGCAGCATCCTTTTCACCTGCTCTCCAGCTGGAGGGAGCCGAGGATGCAATTGCTCATGAAGGGGCAGGGTGCCTTGATACACACACCCCCCCCCCGAAAACTGTGCCCGGGGAGATGGCCCTCTCAGCCCCCCCCCCACTACCCCACTGTGGAGGACACGATCCCATCACCATTGTAGAAGCAAGGCCCCACCCATACTTCCGCTTGCCCCTGGGAAAACCCACTGTTTACAGCAGAATTGGAGCAAACATCAATCAGAGGTTTTTTCAGGGGGGGAAACCCTGCTTCAAATGTGCTTTAATTGTATAGTGTGTACTCAGCATAGAAACTGCCTTCTTGAACCACTATTGGTCTCGTGGACTCAATCTGCCAGAGCCTGTCTTCATATGCAGGGAAAGTCTCCGACTCATCGGCGGCTCTCACCTGGTTTAGCTGGGATTTTGGCCACTGTCACACACTGACAGCTTCTAGGCACCATAGGTGAGAGCTGAGGTGAGAGTGGGGACTAAAGGTGGACAAACTACCCCAGAAGGAGCATGATCTGTTCTCCACCAGAGGTATTATCCCCTCCCCTAACACCCCATATGCCCAGGCTTGTGTCCTGGGACGGTCACTTTGGTGTTGCTAATGCAGCAGTTGCTTCTTGGGACGGATGAGTGCTAACAGTACACAGCTTGAGTTTGTCTTTCCGAACCAAGACTAAAACTGACCAAGACCAAAAAATGAGTAAGGGACACAGGTGGCGCTGTGGGTTAAACCACAGAGCCTCGGGCTTGCCTAGGTCGGCAGTTCGAATCCCCGCGGCGGGGTGAGCTCCCGTTGTTCAGTCCCTGCTCCTGCCAACCTAGCAGTTCGAAAGCACGTCAAAGTGCAAGTAGATAAATAGGTACCGCTCTGGCGGGAAGGTAAACGGCGTTTCCGTGCACTGCTCTGGTTCGCCAGAAGCAGCTTAGTCATGCTGGCCACATGACCTGGAAGCTGTACGCCAGCTCCCTCGGCCAGTAAAGCAAGATGAGTGCCGCAACCCCAGAGTCGTCCACGACTGGGCCAAACGGTCAGGGGTACCTTTACCTTTACCTAAAAAATGAGTAATTGTTTGCCAGCATCTTCAGTTTGGTGCTTGTAGCACTCAGAGATAGCCTCAGATATTTACTTCACAAATTACTGCCAATGGTTTCGACTGCAGACACATCCATGTTACAGCAAAGACCTCAGGTGACGGATGGGAGTATTAGCTTGGATAAAGGCACTTCAGATTGTGAAAGGGACTAGGGAAGGTCAATGCCCCTCCCCGCAACAAATTTTGCAACCCTAGCAGAAAAAGGCCACAGTGGCTCAGAGCAGGATTTGGGTACCTTCTGAGGAGGAACCATATTTGGTGCACAAGAGTGAAGCAACAGGATATCATTGTTGTATGGTTCAAAGTGAGCCCCTTGTAGGTTAATAAGAAGACTTGATTCATTCAGTTGAGCTCGAAGACCATTGCTCAACTTCCTTCACAACCTCTGATGCCCGGTAAATAAGTAACTTTCTCTAAAACTAAACTGCTTATCTGTAAAACAAGAATATTAATTAATTTCTACTTCAAGGGTCTGTTGTAACAACAGGCCAAGATAGTAGGGTGCTCTGCATTTTTAAAGTGTCAAGTAAATGCTTAACAAGGGTGGCGCTGTGGGTAAAACCTCAGCGCCTAGGGCTTGCCGATCGCATGGTCGGCGGTTCGAATCCCCACGGCGGGGTGAGCTCCCGTCTTTCGGTCCCAGCTCCTGCCCACCTAGCAGTTCGAAAGCACCCCTAAGTGCAAGTAGATAAATAGGTACCGCTTTATAGCGGGAAGGTAAACAGCGTTTCTGTGTGCTGCGCTGGTGCTGGCTGGCCACGTGACCCGGAAGTGTCTCCGGACAGCACTGGCCCCCGGCCTCTTTAAGTGAGATGGGCGCACAACCCTAGAGTCGGACACGACTGGCCCGTACGGGCAGGGGTACCTTAAATGTTTAACAATAATGACAAGCATATTCAGAATTTTTGTGTTTGTTTACTGGTGGACTCAAATTGTAGCTGAAATCTTTGATTTATGTAAATTGTGCAAGTTGAGTTGCACAGGTTTTCTTACTCTGTACAAATAACTAAATCATGCGGTCATGACACTCCCCATGTCAGTCAGGCTTGCATAGGAGAACATCCTGACGAATCCTGCCCCACGATAATGAATGGAAGAGAGATGATGGCATTGGGATTTTCTGCCGCAGTGATCAAGGGATCTGGGCCAGCCTGCTACTCCCTTACCTAGTATCCTCCCTCCCTCCCTCCCTCCCCCCCCCCAAACTCCACCGGTCAGTCCTGCTTGTGTTTTGTCTCTGCCTAGTGCTGCATGAGCGGACCCAGATGCCAGGGAGGGAGAGTTTTCCACCATCCTGGCGTCTGCTCCAAAACTGGAACGGAGAACTGGGTGTGACCCCGCCTGTAATCGCAAACACTCGGATCTTGGGATATAAAGGCTTCTATTGTGGGCTCTGAGGGGGCTGTGGATTTGGAAGGGATGTGAAGCGCTTCGGCAGAGACGCCAGCCTCCTGTAATTGTTGGCTGTGGCCTGTGCGGAGAGCAGCTTTTACTGGAAGCAGCTCTTTTCTTACAAGGAAAGGCCATAATTCAAATTTTGGGCTGCTCCAAGAGAGCCAATCTGCTGTGCTGAGTGCGTGGGCCTCCTTTCCCCCCATGCCTTGCTCCTGTGCCCACAACAGTAGCTTGATTTAAAAGAAATAAAAATCAAGCCACCTTTCGCAGCATGAAGGTAAAATGGGGTGTGGGAAGCGTACCTGAGCTGTTATGGCAGGCTGCTGTTGAGAGCATAGAAGAATAGTGGGCCTTCCAGGTAAAAGAAGGAAAGGAACTTCCAGGTGTGCAAAATACTATTGGGTTGAGTCCCAGCATCCTGAGGGGCACTCACTCTTCAGCACCACCAGTTTGAGTCATAAGTCTTTTGCAAAAGAACAAGTGGGTGAGAGAGGGAGGCTGACTGAGAGAGAGAGAATGCCTCTTTCTAAAGTTATAACTTCTAGAAAAGTCACCTCCAACAATTTTGGAAAAGCAGGATACAAATTTATAATAAAAATAAACTGCGCATAGGGATGGCCCAAGACATTTTAATTCCCAAGGCAGACGACTCAAATATAAGCTCCTCACCTCCACTGCTTACTTCAGATTCATAACTGGAAGGGATTAAAGGTTCATCCGTATCTAATGGCCACTCCACACATTGTGGGCTCATGGTGTGTGTATGTGCACACTCTTAAGATGTTCAAATCCTTATGTGTATAAATAAAGAGCATGGCTTTTAAAGTTTTCTTTTTCTAACATGCCATTCAACTAAAGGCAAAGGTAAAGGACCCCTGGGCGGTTAAGTCCAGTCAAATTTATTGGGGTGTGGTACTCATCTCTGCTTTTCAGGCTGAGGGAGCCATTGTTTTCCGCAGACAGCTTTTCTGGGTCATGTGGCCAGCATGACTAAACTGCTTTTGGCACATGGAACACTGTGATAAGTGACAGAGCACATGGAAATGCCGTTTACCTTCCTGCCACAGTGGTACCTACCGTATTTACAGGAGGTGACATTTGTGCCGTGAGGCTTCAGGATCACCCTGTTCATCAGGACAGCCTTCATAATTTTTTGCTGGGCCTGCAAAACACCTAAGGACCTCGCCCTCTGCTAGAACATGCTGCTTGAGCCCTTTTCCTTCTTACTGCACCCAGAGGCAGAGAGGAATGGCAGGGCCAGGTCAGACCTGTCAGGCCCAGTACCTGACTGATCCAACCAGCCATAAACCCTGGAAGGAGGACACCAAGAGCAACCGAGTAAGCCTACCAGTGGGGGAAGGGAGTCTTTAGCAAGCTCACCCCCTCTGCAGCTTCTGCTGATCCAAGAAAAAGTGAGCCATCATAATTTCCAACAATAATTTTCAAATAGTGTTCCAGGGAAATCTTGGATTTTCTTCAAAAGATTTTTAAAATGGGTCATTATTTCAATTAAGCGTGATGAAAAAATTAGTAATGGCAGACAAGTTGATGACAGTGGCTTGACTCTAGTTTGTTGTGATGTTTGAATGTGGCCACTTTATTTGTGTATTGCGGGGATGGGGAAATTGTGGCCCTCCAGATGTTGTTGGACTCCAACTCCCATCAGTCTCAGTCAGCATGGCTAAGTCTCCAAGATGGTGGAAGTTGTAGTCCAACAACAACTGGAAGACCACACAAGTTCTCCACCTCTGGTGTGACACATTTCCAAAGGTACATTATTTGGAGAGCTGTGACAGTTTCCCCAAAAGCAGCCCAAGCCATCTCATGCATGTACACATGGCCTTTGAAATATAACATTTGATGTCACTTTTGACATCTTCTTTGTCACCCTGTGTACAATTTATCTGGCATGCCTGCTTGCTATGCCAATACAAGTAACATGAGGTGGCTGGCCTAAAATTTAAAGCTCTGAGTTATAATGGGGGAAATAATTTGCATTAGACATGTCTGCGAACGGGAAGTGGCAGTGTTAACTTTTCATGTACAGTGATTGACTTGTGGAGGAGCATTTAGGCACGTGACGTTCTCCCTGCCACCTGAGAACATCCCTGAGGAGGAGGAGGAGATCAAGCTGGGGCATGCAGGAAGGCTCTCCTTAGTGGCTTCAGTGAGCAGGGCAGGTGGGGCTCGTGATGAGTGTCAACAGAAGGCTTCTTATAAAAGGATCAAAGGTATGCTTCTGTGCGCTAAATTTGTAGACTGGGATGCACGGTTCCCTCCTGACACACCGACAGCACAGGGCAGGACTCGCTTGTGCTGCCCTTGCAAGACCTTCTCCCTCCCTGCATGCCTTCTTTGCACAAATGAGAGAGGAGGAGTGTCTGGATACCACCAATGTTTAATTAGAATGAGCATTTTGGCCAGTTAAGAGTTGCCCAGCAATAGGGATGCAGGATAATTCTGAAAAAAAAAAACAGAAAAGGGAGTGGAAATTGCCAACATTCACTTTTTTCTCCCATGTCCAGAACCTAAATCAATCCAGCAAATACCATTGGGATCCACTGCTCTTGTTGCCTTCGGTCTGAAAATGAAAATTAACTATGTTTTCTTCCCCATTTGTGTTGCATTTTCTTTGCATTGAAATGAATGGGATAGAATAATGAGATGACAATGTTACTTATGTAATTAAGTATGTAAATTGCACAAGTTAAGTTATTTTGGCACAGCAGACAGCAAGTCAAATAACATAGTTTTTGGTGGAAGACAAACTGTAGCAGAACAGAGATGTGCTACATGCGATGAATACAGGGCAGAACAGAAGATGTTCCCCATCTCCAGGTTCAAACCAAATATGTTTCCCAAAGTACATTCAGATCAGCTCTGTTTTCACATGCCTCCAAACCCTGTATTCTGAGTCATATCCATTAAATTTGGAAGCTGCTCAGTTTCCTGTGATATTTTGTATTTAGAAAGGTGTTTGTTCAGCTGTAGTCCATAACAAAACTGACAGAAATCATACTTAAAGAAAGCAGGCAAGATAAAATTGAACTGATCCATTACTGCACAAACCAAAATATAATTGATCCAAAGTATACACAAAGAAAGAGGTATAGCCGTTAAATGTTCCCTTTGGTTTCATCAAGGCTAACACAAAATTAGCCACTTTGTTGACAATCGCTGCTTGAAAACAGAAAGATCTATTTTCTGTTTCTCTTTGAAAACAGAAAATCAATTTTCTGCAAATTGGACCCCAACTCTCACTCCTCATAATCCTCACATATAGGAACAATGAAATAATTCTGTGAATACCTACTTGATTTATCCTGTTCTGCAATTGCAGCCCTGCTGATTCTCTGCTGAGATTCCTGCATTGCAGGGAGTTGGGCTAGAAAAATCTCAGGGTTCCTTCCAACTCTACAATTCTATTATTCTGTTGGTAAATCTTCCATCTAAAACAGCAGATTATGTTAACTAAAAGAGGGTATAAACTTTCCTCAAAGGGAATTTGTTGGCAAAGCTATTGAATAATTTTTCAGGCTCTGCTGATGTTTAGTTGGGGTGTACCAGGGAACAATACTGTTTATAGACTTCCTTCAGCTTGTTCTGAAATTCTAGTTTGGCAAAAGACCTCTTGACTCCATAGAAGCTGTAAGAATGGATCAGCCAAACCATTCTGTTCTGCAAAATATCAAAGCTGTGCTTGTCCAAGACTTTCTGCTGCCCAAGCAGAACCCAAATGGCACCTTCCTCTATTCTAGAGCCAACATTTTAAATCGGGGGTGGCAAGAACATAGATTGGGATCTACTGGCAGAACTCTGGGTGATTTGCAGTGGATTGACAAGTATTTCTGTGTTCTAATTTTCTAACAATATCAATTAAAAAGATCCCTTCCCAAAAAGAAAGATTATTGAAAAGGAATGCTTGGTTGGAAAGGAGTGGAATTTGGTGTGGAAGGATGTGAGTTTGGTTCTGGTACTGATCACAAATTCCTGGCCTGCATATGTGCTCAGAGGTACCATTTTCTTTAATTCTTAATAACCAGCACATTTTTCCATAGGGAAATTTTGTCCTCTGCTCCATTTGTTGGCCCTGGGGGCTCAGAAAAAATAATAATAAGCCAGACCCTGCCAGCCTAAAGTTCAAACACCTGCTTTCAAGTGTCTTGCTGCACCATTCAGACAGCAGTTCCTGCCATCATATATTTATCCTCCTAAATCCTGCTCCCTGAAGCATCCTGCTTCATGGCAGCCTCTGTCCCAAACCAGCTCAGAGTTTGGATAATCTACCTTCCTGGCATAGACATGCGTTTGAGCCAGAAACTAAAAAAGCAACAATTGCCATTTTGTTTCTAGAATATGGGTTTTCAGTTCTAAGAAAAACTGAAGGTATAATTTAGGGGCACCAAATATTGGTAGTAGCACTATTTAATATGGGAAACCACATTTCACTAACCTGGTATCCTCCAGATCTTTTGGACTTCAGCTGATGGGAAACAATCTCTGCCCAGTCTTGATGCTGAGGATATTGTTCTGATTTGAAGATTTTCTTAGAATGGGCGGGTGCACCAGCATTCTGTTACACTGTCCTCTAAAATCTCAAAACGTCTGCTGAGGCCTCTGTGCAAGAGGACCATCTAGTTCCACATCCTTGATTTAAGGTGCAGGTGCCTTAAATCTGCTAACCTGCGCAGCTGGTCACTCTCTGTGGGAGCCAAGGTTTAGATTTAGGATTAGGAGGAAAGGGTTAGGGCACAGCCCAGACAAAGAAAAGAGTCCCTTTAAGCACTGGGCAATCTCACAACCCAAATTCGCCATACATTTCGGTTTAGGGAAAAGAGCTTCCAGCTTTGAGGCATCCAGGAAACTTTGAGCCTCTGGCTCTGTACAGAAAATTCCCTGTCTCTGGAACCTGTAGTAATGTTGTAAACCTTTGCCTCTTTAAACAGTATTATTATTTTTTAAGGGTGTGGAGAAAATAAAAGCACACTTTGCAGAAAGGCAAGTGTCCAAGGAAAAAAGGGATCCATCAGCAGAGCAGTGTATGTTAGCACAGCCTCCTCTCCAAAGGTAACAGCTCCTTGCTCAGACTTTCTGCTAATTTCAGTTCAGGATTTGCAGTTTCCAGGCGTACCTTTGGCTAGGTCTCCACTGTTGGCTCCTGACCCTTCAGCAGTCAGAAAGGAAGCATCGTGAGACAGACAGAGGCCCTAACTGGGAATCGCAGCCCTGAGCAAACCATGCTTTCTCTTACTATACAAGAATCCAGGGACTGAGACAAAACCTCCCTCCTCATTTTTGCTACCTACTTCTGGGTTTATTTCTTTAAAGCACTTTTACCCCATTTTGCAGCTGAAAAACTTCCCAGAGTGGCTTACTGAAATATACTCGGAGTCGAGTGTGAAATTCATGCTCTTTATTCAGCTCATAGTAGCAATGAATAAAACTTTCCCCAAAACTGTCTAGCTAAATATACATTATTTACACAATGGGCCCCGCATGATTGGCTAATTTCAGGCTGCTCCTGCAGGCCAGTCAGGTTGCTGATTCACTTCATCCAGGTCTCTGACTGGCTGTTCCTGCAGGCCAATCAAGTCGCTGAGTCCCTTCCACCTGGAGCTGGATTGGGTGGCTCCTGCGGACCAATCAGACTGCTGCATTCTAGATCCTATTGTTCTAGGATTCAGCTCAGTACATAACACTTACATAACAAACAAGAGAGTCCCTACCTTCATGCTTACAATGTAAAAAACACTACACAAAAGAATAGGGGGAAGGGAACAGAGGAAGAAAATGCGCAACCTGTCACCAGTTCTTAAAACAAAGGTGGAGAATCACTTTTGGTATGAGAGCTAGATCTGAAGGTGACCAGGCCTCCATGGGCCAAACCTGCCAGTCAGCTGACATCATGTTGCTTCTTTCCCCATAATGTATTCACGGGGCACTCTTGGCTGATGGAAATCTGCCAACTGCCACACACTCTACTTTTTCTGCACCCCTGCAGAGTTGCAGCATTCACACAGATGTGTCCATGACACAGAGTAATAATAGGGAGGCTCCACCTGGTGAAATCTAGGACCCTGGGCTGGGAAGAATTAATGATCTTTTGCTTGAAGTTTCCAAATCTAGTATTCGCCAAGGTCTGGAAAAGATACTTCATGAACATGGCTTTTAAGATTAGATCCTAAGTGGTGGTCATCCTCACTGAAAGAACTTCTTGCATCTTAGTCTCCAGTACTGAAGGGAAGCACACAATGTTTCCACTGTCATTTGGAAATCTGTCCGGATTTTGACTGTTTGAAATACGGCAACCCTAGCCAACCCTGATTATTTTTTAAAAAATACTCTGAGCATGTGCAGTTTTTGCATTTTAAATTCACTTAAATCCTGCTACCATAATGGCTATGTGAATAAAATGGGGTTGGCTTCTGCTGCCCTCCTGCTAAACATGCTTCCTTAAGAATAAACACAATCTATTGTGCATCTTAGAAGTTAAAATAATAAAATGAGCACCTGTAACTATGGACAGGTCCAGCTGCCCCTCTTCCTCCACTCTTGGTGCCCCCAACTCCCTGAACTGTGGGACCTGGACTTTGACCGAATACACTGCTGCCTATAAGAGCCAAATATCTTGACATAAAAAATGGGAAACTCTATCTTTTTGTACTTTTTTGGGGGGGCAAACAAAATGAAAAAGAAACATAATCAGCTCAGTTGGGGCAGGGAGCCAGATGCTGTTGGACTACGGTTTCCATCATCCCTGACCATTGGCCCTGCAAAGAGGGGCTGATGGGAGTTGGAGTACAGCAACATCTGGAGAGTGCCACATTGGCTGCCCCTGGCTCACACCTGCAATAGAAATAGTCCACCAATATGGGCTTAAAACATATACATATAAGCAGCCCCCATGTCCAAACAGAAATGAAAAGCAGGCAAGCCTGCTTTGACAGTGGAGAGACTTTGCACAGCACACTCAGTGCATGACATCAGCTCACATGAGTCCTACTTCCTTACAGTAAGAGAGCGGGCGTGGGACCTGCACAAGCTAGTCACAATGATCTCACCTCTCGGCAGGCATTGCCATCTGGAAACCCATGATGACTTGCTGTAATTTTCCACATCTAAAGACTTGGGGGAATTGGTAGGGAGTGGGGTGTGGAGAGAGAGAGAGAGAAAGAGAGAGAGAGAGAGAAGTGCCAACTAAATCTATGGCAGGCTCCCATCGTTTTCCTGCCTGTGCAGCACAGTCCAAAGAAACCCTCGTGGGGGGTGGGGGTGGGGAGGCAAGGGATGTGTCTCTTTCTGACCACTACAGGCCAGGAGGCAGGCGAAAATAGCTGGTAAATTACAGTCCTGCTATTCTCAGCCCCAGGGAATTACAGGACGCCACAACCTAGGCAAAGGAACTCTCCTTTCTTAAGGACCGGGTGTCTATAAACTTCTATAGCTATAAACAGTGCTGATTTGGCTTGCTATAGGAAACTATATGCAATGGGAAATGCGGACAGGCTGTCTTGTGTGTGCTGCTATACAGAAGACAATCCTCCATTCTGAAGGGCTGCCAGAGGACAGGCCTCTCTTTGAAGGTGTCCTCCCTTGGGAAGGCTATCCTGTCCCAAGTCTGGTTGAAAAGATAAGGAGCAATAGAAAGGGAGCCTTGAAACTTCCTATCAACAGTTAGCAGCACCTGGTCAGCAGAGGGAGCAGGCATATCAGTTGTGTGGCATCTCCTCTACCATGGTGAGATGTGTTTCTGTTTCAATGACAGTAATCCTTTCCAGATGTACCGTATTTTTAGCTCTATAAGACGCACCAGACATAGGATGCACCTAGTTTTGGGAGGAGGAAAACCAGAAAAAAATATTTTGAATCCCAGAACAGCGAGAGGGATCGCTGCGCAGCAAAAGCAGCGATCCCTCTCGCTGTTCTGGCTTCTGGGATAGCTGCGCAGCCTGCATTCGCGCCATAAGACGCACACACATTTCCCCTTACGTTTTAGGAGGGGAAAAGTTCATCTTATAGAGTGAAAAATACAGTATTTATTATTTCTAAATATTTCTAAATGACCATATGCAAATTTGCACCCACTTTTTGGGCAATGGTGACCCTAAACATGGATGACTTGCCCACCATTCATCTGTCTGGAGGTGCATCTGCCATACAGAATAGGCATAAGGTTCTTATATGTACTTGGAGGGTGAGGGGAAATCACTGTGCCTGAGTACTGGTAGCAAACACACGACTGGGAATGTGTGGAAGCGAACTTGCCAAACACGCAAGCAGGAAAAGTGGATCTTTATAAGCCACACAAATATGGAAACCACTTTTATCTGTATGCACTTTGCCTCTCAACTTCAAAAGGTGTACATTTTTCTTTCACACATTTACAGCACATTGGTGAACCACAAGGATTCTAAGATGTTTTAAGCACACACATACACGGAAGAGTAGATTTTGGGGTCAGCAAACTTTTCCAGCAGGGGGCCGGTCCACTATCCCTCAGACCTTGTGTGGGGCCGGACTATTTTTTGTGGGGGGGGGGGGGAATGAATTCCTATGCCCCACAAATAACGCAGAGATGCTTTTAAAATAAAAGCACACATTCTACTCATGTAAAAACACCAGGCAGGCCCCACAAATAACCCAGAGATGCATTTTAAGTAAAAGGACACATTCTACTCATGTAAAAACACGCTGATTCCCAGACCATCCACAGGCCGGATTTAGAAAGCGATTGGGCCGGATCTGGCCCCAGGGCCTTAGTTTGCCTACCCATGGAGTAGAAGTTGTAAGTCAGTAATCTCTGGTTTATATGACGCTAGGTAATACTTCTCTAAGCACCAGCTTGAGTGGTTTCTGGTGGAGATAGCTCTGGTAGGAAAAGAGCAAATGTTAACAGCTGAGCCAAGGGAAAAGATATTCTATTTAATGGAACCAGGTGGAATTAAGAGTGGAATTAAGAGTGGGAGACAGTGCAAGTCTGACCCGTGGGGCACACTATTCAGTGGCTGGGGTAGCTTAGTCAGTAGGTCACGAGACTCTTAATCTCAGAGTTGTGGGTTTGAGCCCCATGTTGGGCAAATGTTTCCTGAATTGCAGGGGGTTGGACTAGATGATCCTTGTGGCCCCTGCCAACTCTGCAATTCTGTGATTCTATTATCTCAGCAAAACCTCATTGAAATTGAACAGGAAAGCTCTTGTGCTGCTCCTAATCATTGACAGAGTTTGTGCAGGGGACCTTCCTGGTGGACCAAGTCCCCTATTAAGCAGAAGAAAGGGTATGTGCTGCCACTTCAGGATTTTTCTGCCTCAGCCAACAAAATGTCTTGGGTGGGCCCCCCATACTTAACATATAAAGCTCTCCAAATCCCAGTGCTCAAAATGATTACCAGCCATGGGTACATTAGGTGCTGCCTGGAACAGAGAGATCACATCCCTCCCCACCCAGAGGGCTTTTGCAGCCTACATGCCTTGGATAAAGAACAATTTTCAATAATTGACAACAGTGAGGGGAGAGCTGAATGGCAAACAAAGGGGTGGGTGATTTCAGCCATTTATACTCCGTCTGCTTGCCAAAAGGCACTCTGAGCAGACATGCAACCACACAAAATTTAAGAACACAACACAAACCAATTAAAGTTGATTCAGAATTCTTGCATGCACAAAGAATGCTTCCTCCTCCGAAACAAAAAACAGACTTCTTGCAATATGGAAAATGATGGGGAAATATATAGGAATGGATGCTCAATAAGCACCAGTGTCATCTTACCTCTTCACAAACTCTGTGTAAACAAATCAGGATGAACACCCAATAAGCAGGTTGTCTGGAAGCAGCCTCTGTCCTAATTTCATTTCCCTCTGATTAAAGAGAAGCAATGTCTCAGGAGTGCCAAAGGGCTTGAGCATGGAGACAAGCAGTGCTGCTTCTTCTTCTTCTTCTTTTTCAGGGGGTACTCAAGGGTACTCTGTACCAGCACATCTTTTTTGTTGTTAAAATGCGTGACACTTTCTGTAACTAAACTTAATGGTGAGTACCAGCACCTGTTTTTCTAGAGAAGAAAGCACTGGAGACAACTATTCTCAGGGACAGAGAGAGGGATTTTTTTTAAAAGTAAATGTGAGGACTAGAATATTTTTCTCTTACATGTTTATTAAGATTTGAAACACACATGTTACTGAGCTTTAAAGCACTACAATTTCTCCTTCGTTCAGTATCTTCCTTTCTCGCATTCTATAGTTTATCACGGCAAAGGTGTGTAACATATCTGAAGGTAAGCAGAATCAAAGTGAAAATCTCTGTAGAAATGCTCTAAAAATAAAGAGAGGAGAGGGCAGAGGAAGGGATATGGTGCAACCAGTGCTATTTTTCTAGAAAAAGAGGTGCCTCCCTTATTTTCTTATAAAGGCAACAGCACCCACCTGAGAGGTGCCGGAGTTAAGGTCCATCTGGAAAAAAGTCCTTTGTGCAACCCACATTTGGCACCGTCACCCTGAGAACTGGATTCCTGACGTTGACTGGCAGCAAGCGTAAGGATTCAAGGAAAGGCATAACATGATGACAGCTGAAGAATAAGAAATATTAGTTTAGCTTCCTGAGCTGACTGCAGAGGGAAGGCCACCAAGGCAGATGATACAGATGTCATAGACCAGATGTGAGATTAGGTCACCACAGTATAGTAGCCACCACAGAGAGGAAAAATCTGTTTAAAGGTTGCTTGGAGCTGGGAGAAGCGAACTGCAAATATTGTTCTGCTAAGGCAAAACCCCTGATGATACAAGAGTCTTAGAGAAGAACGAAAAGGTAGCCCAGTAGTAAACCATGTGGCAACAAACTGCCTTATTTCGG
Organism: Podarcis erhardii; assembly: GCF_964252035.2. NCBI lineage: Eukaryota > Metazoa > Chordata > Lepidosauria > Squamata > Lacertidae > Podarcis > Podarcis erhardii. The sequence goes on from NC_138515.1 coordinate 2,738,173, forward strand.
TCACATTATTATTATTATTATTATTATTATTATTATTATTATTAGTATACCACCCTTCATCTGCAGGTCTCAGGGCGGTTCACAACATAAAAGTACAACACAAAAATACAAGGGGGGGGGGAGCAACCTCTTCACAGAAGACATTGCTTTTTTCTATGACCACAAACCAGAGGTGGGGAGTGGAAGACTTGAAGCAAGGGGTCTCCAAAAGCACAGAGAAACAACTGGCGCTATCGAAGAATCTCAGGGTAGAACGTCCTTCACCAGCTTGGTGCTCTGCAGATGTTGTTGAGCTACAGTTCCCATCAGCTGCAGACAGCGTGGCTGTGCTAGTTGAGGCTGTTGGGAGTTGTAGTTCAACAACATCTGGAGGGGTTAGCGAAGGCTGGGGTAGAGATCGAGATAGTGTCCCAAATACAAAGGAAGCCTGGGGAAAAGGTACTCCCTCAAATGCGTTGTTTTCCATAAGAGATATGAGCTTGAGAGTTGTAGGAGTGGGCTGTTCATGGCAGTGACCGTAACCTTATTACCTTCCTTTGTTTAGCGTATGGTGGGCTATGCATTGAAACCACACACACACACACACACACACACACACACACACACACACACTTAAACCTCCGCAGCTGGCATTTAGCCTTCTCAAGAGGCTCCCCCTCATCGCCCCCAGGTCCCAGTAATGTTTCCTGTGCAGTCAGAAAAAGGCAAACCCTCTCTACTAATGTTTTCAAATGCGTCTTGGCAGAAACCAGTTGGCATCCTCAGAGGAGCAAAGTTACAGCTGCGTGCTGCCCTGTTCCAAGTCGCAGACTGAATAGAGGGCAACAAAATGCAGCTGCAAACTGCAGGGTCTGACACACAGACACACACACACACACACACACACACAGAGTCCTGGTGGGCCAGGACCACAGGCCAGGATCCAGGCTGTGAATGCAGCCCCTGTGGGCAGATTCGAGAGATCTTTGTGCACAGTCAGTTGTGTTGCAACTTGCCACACTCTTGCATACACACTTCCTTCCTGTGGATACTTACGCATGGCTCCCTCATCAATCCCTCATGGTTCAGTCACCCACCCACCCTGTTTTTCAATTCCTGACATGGTCAAGTCACTAGGAAGTGCCTTGTTCAATTCATGTCTCCCTCAACCATTTACTTACTGGATTTATATCGTTATATATTCATTAGCATGCACTGTTATTTACCATACAGCCTAGTCTTGCCTAGAGCATAATCTCCTACCATGTGCAGGGAGGGTGTGGAACAAGAGGGCCACAAAAATAGGAACAGGGTGCTTTTATTGTGGTGCTTCTCATGCATGCAGTTTGTTGCAGCATCTACATGACGTCATTGTCACCCAAATGCAGGCCTGCATTTTTTCTTACTCTATTTGATCCTAAGTTACCCTTTTTGCAGCAGATCTGAGAAGCAAACTGCTGCCAATGATCCATTTGCAATGTTCCAGCAACAAGTTTACAGTATTGAGACCTCACTTTGAAGTACATTATACATTAATACCCCCATCTGGAAACACAGGCAGGCACACACACATGAACACACACACATGCTCACAGACATGTACACATAATAATAATAATAATAATAATAATAAATTTTATTTATATCCCGCCCTCCCCAGCCGAAGCCGGGCTCAGGGCGGCTAACAACAATCAACAATCAAACAATCAAATATTCATACATTCTAAAAATATTACATTATAAAAATCAATTAAAATCAAATTAATGGCAACTAATTAAGCAAGATTCTAAGCAGGTTGCCAGAGGAGGGAGTCAGGCTGCGCCCTGACCAAAGGCCTGGTGGAACAACTCTGTCTTGCAGGCCCTGCGGAAGGATGTCAGGTCCCGCAGGGCCCTAGTCTCTTGTGACAGAGCGTTCCACCAGATTGGAGCCGCAGCCGAGAAGGCCCTGGCTCTAGTTGAGGCCAGCCTAACCTCTCTGAGGCCTGGGACCTTGAGGATGTTATTATTTGCAGACCGTAGGTTTCTCTGTGGGGCATACCAGGAGAGGCGGTCCCGTAGGTACGAGGGTCCTAGGCCGTATAGGGCTTTAAAGGTTAAAACCAGCACCTTAAACCTGATCCTGTACTCCACCGGGAGCCAGTGCAGCTGGTATAGTACCGGTTGAATGTGATCTCGCAGCGAAGACCCCATAAGGAGTCTCGCCGCGGCATTCTGCACCCGCTGGAGTTTCTGGGTCAGTCTTAAGGGCAGCCCCACGTAGAGCGAGTTACAATAATCCAGTCTGGAGGTGACCGTCGCATGGATCACAGTGGCTAGGTCAGGGCGAGAGAGATAAGGGGCCAAGTGCTTAGCTTGGCGGAGATGAAAAAATGCCGCCTTTGTTATAGCTGTAATCTGCGCCTCCATAGAGAGGGAGGTATCGAAGATTACACCCAAACTCTTAACGGACGGTGCTGGCACTAGTTGCACCCCCGCAAGAGATGGGAGTTGCCCCCTCAATCCCATATCATCCCGCCCCAGCCAGAGGACCTCTGTCTTCGAAGGATTTAACTTCAACCGGCTCCCACGTAACCATCCAGCCACAGCTTCCAGACATCTCGCCAGTGTATCGGGGGCCGAGTCAGGATGGCCATCCATCAACAGATAGAGTTGGGTGTCATCGGCATACTGATGGCAACCCAGCCCAAAACTCCGGACAAGCTGGGCGAGGGGGCGCATAAAGATGTTAAAAAGCATCGGGGAGAGAATCGCACCCTGAGGCACTCCACACACCAAGGAGTGGCGCGATGACAATTCCCCCCCGAGCGCCACCCTCTGTCCCCGACCAGAGAGAAACGAGCGCAGCCATTGAAGGACTGTGCCCTGGATCCCCACGTCGGCAAGGCGGTGGTCCAGGAGTTCATGATCGACCATGTCGAAGGCTGCTGACAGATCTAGAAGAATCAGCAGCCCCGACCCGCCTCGATCCAGCTGCCTACGGAGATCATCTGTTAGGGCGACCAGAGCCGTCTCGGTCCCATGGCCAGCACGGAAGCCGGACTGGAATGGATCCAGAGCAGATGTTTCATCCAGAAACCTACCAAGCTGTTCAGCAACCGCTCTCTCAATCACCTTACCCAGGAATGGAAGATTCGAAACCGGGCGGTAATTGGATAGATCTAAGGGATCTAATGATGTTTTCTTTAAGAGCGGACGCACCACTGCCTCCTTCAGTTCCCCTGGGAATATCCCGGTGCCAAGGGACAAATTGATGATATCCCCCAGGGGGGCCCGCACCTCGTCTGGACACGCTCTAATCAGCCATGACGGGCACGGGTCAAGAGGACAGGTGGTGGGCTTTCCAGCTTGGAGGAGTCTGTCCACATCGGCTGGAGATATCCGGTCAAAATGGTCCAATACTGAACCCGAGGACAGTCGAGGGGCCTCCAGTTCCTTTATTGTATCCAAATTGGCAGGGAGGTCATGGCGGAGCAACAGGACCTTCTCCGCAAAAAAGCTCGCAAATGCCTCACAGCTGTGTGTCAGATTGTTATTTAAATTTGGCTGTCCTTCAAGGGACGTTAAAGACCGAATTATACTAAATAATTGCGCCGGGCGAGAGCTAGCGGATGCAATGGAGGCCGAGAAGTAAGACTTCTTAGCGGCCTTCACAGCCATCTCATAGGTTTTCATAAAAACCCTATAAGATGTTCTTGAGGCTCCGTCACGGGCACCCCGCCATACTCGCTCTAGCCGTCTGAGGTCCCGCTTCATTTTCCGAAGCTCCTCGGTAAACCAGGGAGCCCGGTTTCTGCGGGGTCGCAGAGGGCGCTTAGGTGCGATCTCATCGATGGCTGCCAGGAGCTGGGTATTCCAGCCCTCAACAAGCTCAGTCAATGAGTCGCCAGGGAGAGCAAGGTCCCGCAAGGCTTGACGGAATCTATCAGGGTCCATCAGCCTCTGCGGGCGAGCCCAAATCGGCTCGCCACCTAAGCAGGGTGGGGGTGGAAAGTCAATCCTGGCTTTCAGAGCATAGTGATCAGACCATGGCACCTTCATCGAAGGAGACATGATCACATCTATACCGGCACCAAAGATCAAATCCAGCGTGTGGCCTGCTTGATGTGTGGGGCCCGAAACAAACTGGGAGAGCCCTAGTGTCGCCATGGAAGACACCAGGTCCAGAGCCTGTGAGGAGGGAGCGGCATCAGCATGGAAGTTGAAGTCTCCCAATACCAATAGGTTAGGGAACTCCAAGGCCCAGCCGGCCACCGCCTCCAGCAGGCCTGACAGGGTGGCTGCTGGTGCGCTAGGTGGCCGGTACACCAGCCAGACAGCCAAGCTCTCCTCGGAGCCCCACACTAGGCCAACACATTCAATGCCGGGGATCGATGGCGATGGTAGAGCCCTGAAAGAACAATCTTCCCGGATTAATAATGCCACCCCTCCCCCCCGGCCCACAGTCCGTGACTGGTGGAGGACAGAGAAACCCGGGGGCGCCATCTCTCGTAAGGTAACTGTTACCCCTTCGCGCACCCAGGTCTCCGTCACACAAGCCAGGTCGACCCCCTGCGAGGTAAAGAAATCTCGCAGGGTGGCGGTTTTGTTGCCTATAGACCTGGCATTGCACAACACCAGTGAAGGAGGTGAGTAATCCTTGCTCACCCTACCCTCGTCTCTTGGGATGGGGCGCAGATTGGAAGGGGTACGAGCATATCTGTATCTCGATCCCCTTCGCTTATAACATCTGCCCCGACCGCCATACCTCCCTCGCCCCTCCACGGTAGCAATCCCAAGCCTCATAGTAACCTCCATTTACAAAATAGAAAAACAAAACAACCAAAAAACAATTGTGCCCAAACAAAAACCGATCCCCACCCCACTCAATATCCCACCCCAAAACAGAACAAGATAGAACGAAACAAGAATACATAGATAAAACCCACCATTCATGGTGGTACAACAAAATAAGCAATAAAAACACGTTTAAAACACATTAAAATATATAAAACATCTTTAGCATTTGCTGCAGCAGCACCGTCCTTATCAGGGAGGTGAGCCTGGGCCCCACCCCCTAGGCCAGATGGAGTTAGCCTAAGGAGGGAGAGGGAGAGGCCTTACACTCCAAGCACTCACGATGCAGCAGCAGCAATGTCCCTGGCCTCAATGAGGCCTCTTAAAGCCGTGGCGAAGGTGAGCCTGGGCCCCGCCCCCTAGGCCAGGTGGAGTTAGCCTAAGGAGGGAGAGGCCTTACCCTCCAAGCACTCACGATGCAGCAGCAGCAATGTCCCTGGCCTCAGTGAGGCCTCTTAAAGCCGTGGCGAAGGTGAGCCTGGGCCCTGCCCCCTAGGCCAGATGGAGTTAGCCTAAGGAGGGAGAGGCCTTACCCTCCAAGCACTCACGATGCAGCAGCAGCAATGTCCCTGGCCTCAATGAGGCCTCTTAAAGCCGTGGCGAAGGTGAGCCTGGGCCCCGCCCCCTAGGCCAGGTGGAGTTAGCCTAAGGAGGGAGAGGCCTTACCCTCCAAGCACTCACGATGCAGCAGCAGCAATGTCCCTGGCCTCAGTGAGGCCTCTTAAAGCCGTGGCGAAGGTGAGCCTGGGCCCCGCCCCCTAGGCCAGGTGGAGTTAGCCTAAGGAGGGAGAGGCCTTACCCTCCAAGCACTCACGATGCAGCAGCAGCAATGTCCCTGGCCTCAATGAGGCCTCTTAAAGCCGTGGCGAAGGTGAGCCTGGGCCCCGCCCCCTAGGCCAGGTGGAGTTAGCCTAAGGAGGGAGAGGCCTTACCCTCCAAGCACTCACGATGCAGCAGCAGCAATGTCCCTGGCCTCAGTGAGGCCTCTTAAAGCCGTGGCGAAGGTGAGCCTGGGCCCCGCCCCCTAGGCCAGATGGAGTTAGCCTAAGGAGGGAGAGGGAGAGGCCTTACACTCCAAGCACTCACGATGCAGCAGCAGCAATGTCCCTGGCCTCAGTGAGGCCTCTTAAAGCCGTGGCGAAGGTGAGCCTGGGCCCCGCCCCCTAGGCCAGGTGGAGTTAGCCTAAGGAGGGAGAGGGAGAGGCCTTACACTCCAAGCACTCACGATGCAGCAGCAGCAATGTCCCTGGCCTCAGTGAGGCCTCTTAAAGCCGTGGCGAAGGTGAGCCTGGGCCCCGCCCCCTAGGCCAGGTGGAGTTAGCCTAAGGAGGGAGAGGGAGAGGCCTTACACTCCAAGCACTCACGATGCAGCAGCAGCAATGTCCCTGGCCTCAATGAGGCCTCTTAAAGCCGTGGCGAAGGTGAGCCTGGGCCCCGCCCCCTAGGCCAGGTGGAGTTAGCCTAAGGAGGGAGAGGCCTTACCCTCCAAGCACTCACGATGCAGCAGCAGCAATGTCCCTGGCCTCAGTGAGGCCTCTTAAAGCCGTGGCGAAGGTGAGCCTGGGCCCCGCCCCCTAGGCCAGGTGGAGTTAGCCTAAGGAGGGAGAGGCCTTACCCTCCAAGCACTCACGATGCAGCAGCAGCAATGTCCCTGGCCTCAGTGAGGCCTCTTAAAGCCGTGGCGAAGGTGAGCCTGGGCCCCGCCCCCTAGGCCAGATGGAGTTAGCCTAAGGAGGGAGAGGGAGAGGCCTTACCCTCCAAGCACTCACGATGCAGCAGCAGCAATGTCCCTGGCCTCAATGAGGCCTCTTAAAGCCGTGGCGAAGGTGAGCCTGGGCCCCGCCCCCTAGGCCAGGTGGAGTTAGCCTAAGGAGGGAGAGGCCTTACCCTCCAAGCACTCACGATGCAGCAGCAGCAATGTCCCTGGCCTCAATGAGGCCTCTTAAAGCCGTGGCGAAGGTGAGCCTGGGCCCCGCCCCCTAGGCCAGGTGGAGGTAGCCTAAGGAGGGAGAGGCCTTACACTCCAAGCACTCACGATGCAGCAGCAGCAATGTCCCTGGCCTCAGTGAGGCCTCTTAAAGCCGTGGCGAAGGTGAGCCTGGGCCCCGCCCCCTAGGCCAGGTGGAGTTAGCCTAAGGAGGGAGAGGCCTTACCCTCCAAGCACTCACGATGCAGCAGCAGCAATGTCCCTGGCCTCAGTGAGGCCTCTTAAAGCCGTGGCGAAGGTGAGCCTGGGCCCCGCCCCCTAGGCCAGGTGGAGTTAGCCTAAGGAGGGAGAGGCCTTACCCTCCAAGCACTCACGATGCAGCAGCAGCAATGTCCCTGGCCTAAATGAGGCCTCTTAAAGCCGTGGCGAAGGTGAGCCTGGGCCCCGCCCCCTAGGCCAGGTGGAGGTAGCCTAAGGAGGGAGAGGCCTTACACTCCAAGCACTCACGATGCAGCAGCAGCAATGTCCCTGGCCTCAGTGAGGCCTCTTAAAGCCGTGGCGAAGGTGAGCCTGGGCCCCGCCCCCTAGGCCAGGTGGAGTTAGCCTAAGGAGGGAGAGGCCTTACACTCCAAGCACTCACGATGCAGCAGCAGCAATGTCCCTGGCCTAAATGAGGCCTCTTAAAGCCGTGGCGAAGGTGAGCCTGGGCCCCGCCCCCTAGGCCAGATGGAGTTAGCCTAAGGAGGGAGAGGCCTTACCCTCCAAGCACTCACGATGCAGCAGCAGCAATGTCCCTGGCCTCAGTGAGGCCTCTTAAAGCCGTGGCGAAGGTGAGCCTGGGCCCCGCCCCCTAGGCCAGATGGAGTTAGCCTGAGGAGGGAGAGGCCTTACACTCCAGGCACTCACGATGCAGCAGCTGCATCCTTCCTCCAAGCAGTTTGCAGGTTGATATGTGGTACTTTCTACATTTTTATCTTCACCACAACCTTGTAAAGTAGGTAAGGAAATGGCCAAATTTACGTAGATGTGATGTCAGAAGCCATATCTGTGCTGCTTCCATGTAAAACAGAGCAGCAGGTTGACTTACCGGTACATCCTATGTAAACAGGAGAGGAGCTGAACGCTCTTTTCTGGGCTCATCCACACCTGCCTTCTGGTCTGCACTTTCTAGGCAATTCAGGTTTTCCACAGCTCAGACCCAGAACTGGATCTGTGCCTGGAAACGCAGCACAAAAGAAAGTCTGGATAAGCCTGTTCTCTCTCATCTTTACATCCATACCGTCTGTTCCTTCTTGAGACATCCCCTGCCCCTCTCACTTCCAGTACCAGAGCAGGAAGTGCCTGTACAAAAGACCAAAAGGAGATAAGGGAGGCCAGGGCACAGCTCTTCACGCGTTAACATAGTTAATGGAGGACAATATTATTATAAGTTGGGGAGCCAAGGCTCCCCTAAAATATCTTGATTCAGTAAAGGGTAAGAATTTCAGCAAACCCCTAAATTCATGGGTCTAGTAGGGGTTGGATTTTAAGCCAGTTTTCCTGTGTCCTGGGAACTGCCTGACAGAAGAACCATGACCGGAATGGCCAAGAGATTAACCCATTAAGAAAGCCATTAACAGAGACTCTCTGGGCCAGACAGAAAATGGGGAAAGCCCAGTCTGAGGTGCCAGAGTTTCAGGAGGGAGGGGCAGAATTGCAGTGGGCAATGAGGTAAGTGAACAGCAGGTGCCAGATAATGCCACTGATTATGAACACTAAGACGCTCCGTGATTCTAAAGGCCTTGTGGATCTCACATCTTCGGTCCCTCACAGCACAATCTGACTTCTGTCATTCTTTTTTTTTAATAATAGATTTTATTAAAGTTTTGAAGGTTACAGAAAGAAAAGTAGAAAAAGTTTAACAAACAAAGCACAAAAAAAGAAAAACACAAATCCAACTTTTACATAACTTTCTTTCCTTTGCTTATTTCCTTGACCTCCTCACACCTCCCTTTTTTGTATTCTAGTTCAATTAGATATTTCAGCAAATCCTTTCCATCTTTGTTTTTATCCTAAAAAATTATCTTGATATACTATAATTTTACATTCTCCTCTTTCACTAATTACCAATCCATTTTTACTTAATCCTTTATAACATTTCTGCTAAAACCACATAGCTTCATTCCAACATTCTTCCAACATTCCTTAATTTTACAATGTTTCTGTAGATAAACTTTAAATTTTTTCCAATCTTCTTCCACCAACTCTTCTCCCTGGTCTCGGATTCTGCCAGTCATTTCCGCCAGTTCCATGTAGTCCATCACCTTCATCTGCCATTCTTCCCGGGTGGGTAAATCTTGTGTCTTCCAATACTTTGCAATAAGTATTCTTGCTGCTGTTGTGGCATACATAAAGAAAGTTCTATCCTTCTTTAACACCAATTGGCCAACCATGCCCAGGAGAAAGGTTTCTTCTGGTTTCTTCAGAAAGGTATATTTAAATACCTTTTTCATTTCATTATAGATCATCTCCCAGAAAGTCTTAATCCTTGGGCATGCCCACCAAAGGTGAAAGAATGTACCTTCAGTCTCTTTGCATTTCCAACATTTATTTTCTGGCAAATGATAAATTTTTGCAAGCTCGACTGGTGTCATGTACCACCTATAGATCATTTTCATTATATTCTCTCTTAAGGCATTACATGCCGTAAACTTCATACCTGTGGTCCATAACTGTTCCCAGTCAGCCATCATAATATTATGTCCAACATCTTGTGCCCATTTAATCATAACCGATTTTACCGTTTCATCCTGAGTGCCCCATTTCAACAGCAAGTTATACATTCTTGACAAGTTCTTAGTTTTGGGATCTAACTGACTTCTGTCATTCTTTCTCCCTCTCATATTCTCGCCTAGCAGCTCCCACTATGGAACACCTTCTTCTGCTGATGCCCCTCTTGGGTCTGGTGAGCAGTGACTTGCCGTTTGTGCAGAGAGGCTTCTGGGACTTTTCCATGGATGACCCTAATGTCCAAGAAGAGGAAGAGGCGTCTGGCATCTTCCCTACGTCAGGAGGAGCCGAAACTGAGGACATCGTGCCCTTCTACCCGGGCCTCTGCCCCTTTGGCTGCCACTGCCATCTCAGGGTGGTGCAGTGCTCTGACCTGGGTGAGTAGGAGCATGGGAGCAAAACAGCAGCCGAGGATTCTGGGGGCCTCAGTTCTGTTGCAAACAGGGAGTCGGTGGTGTGCCACTGGGTGAGGTAGGCAGAGCTAACAAAAGGGCTCAACATATTACTCTGAAAACTATTGTTGGGGAATTTGAAGTGCATGGAGCCTGCTATCATGGTCCAAGTTTCCGTCACACACTCGGGGCCCAACTGCTGCTTATACACAAGGAAAGGGGAGCCTCCAAATCCCACTGGACTCCAACTTCCATCGGCCCCAGCTAGCATGGTCAGGGATGATGGGTGTTGTGGTCAAACTGTATTTTATTTTACTTATTCCTTGCATTTAATAGCCCACCTTTTCCTCCAATGAGCTGAAGGTGGCACGCATGGTTCTCTGGCTCCTCATTTGATCCCCACAATAACCCTAAGAGGCAGGTTAGGCTGCGAAGCGTGACTGGTCCAAGGTCACCCGGTGAGCTTCATGGCTGAGTTTTAACTCTGGTCTCCCAGATCTTATTCCAACATACTAACCACTACACCATACTGAAGGACCGCAGGTTTTTTGCCTGCCCCCACCTTGCAGTCTTCAGTTCCACCCTCTTAGGCAGGGGTCAGCAAACTTTTTCAGACGTGGGCCGGTCCACCGTCCCTCAGACCATGTGGTGGGCCAGACTATATTTGGGGGGGGGGGTGAACGAATTCCTATGCCCCACAAATAACCCAGAGATACATTTTAAATAAAAAGACACATTCTACTCATGTAAAAACACACTGATTCCTGGACAGTCCGTGGGCCGGACTGAGAAGGCAATTGGGCCGGATCCGACCCCCGGGCCTTAGGTTGCCTACCCCTGCTCTTAGGCTACTCTATATTTTGCAATACATGCCTGGTCTTAATGGTGCTCTATCACCCTCTGTTGGTAGTTATGCAAAATAGCAATTAGGAGGCCAACTAAGAGTAAAATGCAAGGTCTTACATAAAAAAGACATATAAAATAAAGGTAACTGATCGACAATTGTAAAAGAAAGAAAGAAAAGAAAAAAGGAACTGAGTATTCGCTGACATTGTTTGGAAGCTGTGCATTGATGGCCCCATTTATCAGGAGTGATTATGGTTAGGGACTTGAGGGTTCTTCTCAAACTTGTGTGTCAGAATATGACACTATTATTTGCTTGAGAGAGACCTACCCTTGGTTTTGGTCCAAATTATTTCTAGCAACCCATATTGGTGCAAACCTGGAGAGCACCAAGAAGGGGTGTGTGTGTGTGTGTGTGTGTGTGAGAGAGAGAGAGAGAGAGAGAGAGAGAGAGAGAGAGAGAGAGAGACTCTCCATGTGCGTTTTAACAGGAAGGAGGTAAAGGTAAAGGTAAAAGGAAAAGGACCCCTGGACGGTTAAGTCCAGTCAAAGGCAACTCTGGGGTTGCAGCACTCATCTCGCTTCAGGCCGAGGGAGCGGGCGTTTGCCTGCAGACAGCTTTCCGGATCATGTGGCCAGCATGACTAAACCGCTTCTGGCGCAACAGAACACCGTGACGGAAGCCAGAGTGCATGGAAATGCCATTTACCTTCCCGCTGCAGCCATATCTATTTATCTACTTGCACTGGCGTGCTTTTGAACTGCTAGAAGTGACAGGAAGAAGGATACAAGTTAGAGCAGCATTCCCAGTCCATGCCTAACAAACTCATGTTTAACCCAGAAGTGGTTCTAGGTATTGTTTGGTTTCCAGGCAGGACATGATGGGTGGCCACAGCATCCTCACCCTGCACAGCCTTCTGGAACCCCCACATATCTCAAAGGACTAGTGGCTCTGATAGCTTAGCAGATTCTGGGCATGGTTCTGCAGGCCTGGAGATCACCCCACACTCTCAAATCTGCCACTGAATCAAAATATGAGGAAGTTTCTCCCACCTTCTATACACATACAATGGGTCTTTTGTCAACCTCCCATCCCACACTCCATAGATGTTGTACAGACCTGTACAGGTGTTTTGCATGGCAGGTGAAAGAGAGGAAGACCAAATGCCCAGGAGAAACTGGCTCCCTCGTCTCTCAGTTCAGCAGTGCTTTTAAAAGCATGCCTTCTGAGTAGGAAGAGCTGGGAGCGAAACAATACAAACTTAAAGCTTTTGCAGATGACCTAGTTTTGACCCTGCAGGAGCCAGAATCTAGTACGAAAAGAGTATTACAATTGATTCAGGACTTTGGTCGGGTGGCGGGATTTAAATTAAACAAACAGAAAACCAAGGTGTTGGGAAAAAATTTGACAGATACACAGTCAGAACGGTTTCAGAGAGAAACAGAACTAACTGTTGTTAAAAAAGTAAAGTTCCTAGGGGTAAACATAACAGCAAAAAATCTGAGTCTATTTAAGGATAATTATGAAAAATGTTGGTCTGAAATTAAGAGAGACTTGGACAGTTGGACAAAACTGAAGCTTTCTTTGTTAGGCCGAATTGCTGCTATTAAGATGAATGTATTGCCAAAAATGTTGTTTTTGTTTCAAACACTACAGATTGTGGACAAGACGGAGTGCTTCCGGAAGTGGCAGAAAGATATATCTAAATTTGTCTGGCAGGGCAAAAAGCCCAGAATTAAGTTTAAGATATTAACAGACGCGAAAGAAAGAGGGGGCTTTGCCCTGCCAGACTTAAAGTTGTACTATGAAGCCGCAGCTTTCTGCTGGCTAAAAGACTGGCTACTTCTCGAAGACACTGACGTACTGGACCTGGAAGGTTTTAACAATGCTTTTGGTTGGCATGCATACTTATGGTATGACAAGGTTAAGATCAATAAGGCCTTTAAGAACCATATTGTCAGGAAAGCAGTGTTTAATGTCTGGACAAAATACAAAGACTTATTGGAAAATAAAACTCCAAGGTGGCTTTCACCTCTGGAAGCTAAGGCCCAAAAAAGACCCAATATGGAGGCCAAATGGCCAAAATATTGGGAAATATTAGAAAAAGATGGAGACAATTGGAAATTGCAGAGTTTGGAGAAAATGAAGGACAAAGTGCGAGACTGGTTACATTATGCTCAGATTAAAGAAGTTTTTAAAAATGACAAAAAGTTAGGGTTCCAGGTGGAGAAATCGAAGTTAGAAACAGAATTGTTAGAACCAAAGACTAAGGTACTATCTAGAATGTATAACTTGCTGTTAAAATGGAACACACAAGACGAAATGGTTAAATCGGCTATGATAAAGTGGGCACAGGACATTGGGCATAACATTATGTTTGAGGACTGGGAAAGGTTATGGACCACTGGGCTGAACTTCACTGCATGTAATGCTCTGAAGGAAAATGTAATGAAAATGATATATAGATGGTACATGACCCCAGTTAAACTTGCCAAAATATACCATTCGTCTGATAATAAATGTTGGAAATGTAAAGAAAATGAAGGAACATTCTTTCACCTCTGGTGGACATGCCCTAAGGTGAAGGCCTTCTGGGAAATGATATATAATGAGCTGAAAAAGGTATTTAAGTATACCTTCACCAAGAAACCAGAGGCCTTCCTTTTGGGTATTGTAGGCCAGAAGGTGCTAAAGAAGGACCGAACATTTTTTATGTATGCAACAACGGCAGCAAGGATACTCATCGCAAAAAACTGGAAAACTCAAGATCTACCCACACTGGAAGAGTGGCAGATGCAGCTGATGGACTATATGCAACTGGCCAAGATGACTGGCAGAATCCGAGACCTGGGAGAAGAGAGGATTGAGGAAGACTGGAAAAAATTTAAGATGTATTTACAAAAACATTGTAATTTGGTTGAATGTTAAGAAGGATGCTAGATTATAAAAAATTGGCCACCACTAAATTAGATTTTGAATTTGATGATAAGTGAGATTAAAGAAAACATAAATTTTATGGAGAATTGCTAGATTATACTTAAATGAGTGGATATAAGATCGTAAACAAGTTGATAATTTGCTTGGAAAAACCTTTTAACGATGTAAATGGGAGCGGGAGACGTGAGGGAGTCCAAAGAAGTGATGAAACTACGTTGTGATAGAAGTAAGATTGTTTATTATTGGTGCATTTGTATTCAAAAATATTTATTAAATATTTATTTAAAAAAAAAAAAAGGAAGAGCTGGCAGCCAGGGGACGTTGCATTTTTACTTCAAGGGAGGGCCTGGCTAGATGAGAGGCAGCACGTGCGTCCAGACTAGTCGGTTCCCCTCCTGCAGTGGCAACACATCTTAGAATCCTGTTTGCTGCAAAGATGGCATTGCTCTTGCTTTTTGCAGGCCCTTAAATTGGTCATTATGGGATGCCGGTGGCGTTGTGGTCTAAACCACTGAGCCTTGGGCTTGCCGATCAAAAGGTCAGAGGTTTGAATCCCTGCAACGGGGTGAGCTCCCATTGCTTGGTCCCAGCTTCTGCCAACCTAGCAGTTTGAAAGCACACAAAAAAAGTGCAAGTGAATAAATAGGTAACACTCCGTCGGGAAGGTAAATGGCATTTCTGTGTGCTGCTCTGGTGTTGGTGTTCCATTGTGCCAGAAGCGGCTTAGTCATGCTGGCCACATGACCCAGAGAAACTGTCTGCAGAGCGGACAAACACTGGCTCCCTCAGCCTGTAAAGCGAGATGAGCACTGCAACCCCAGAGTCGTCTGCGACTGGACTTAACTGTCAGGGGTCCCTTCACATTTATCTTTAAATTGGTCATTAATTTATCTCTGCAGTGCAAGAGTTTCACCCCCCAGAATCCTCTGCAACAGTGCAAAGAATTCTGGGACATGCCTGTTTGATTTGCACCATTCTATATCCCTTTGGGCAGTAAATTATCTTGGGCCAGTCCTGGCTCTGTCCTTCTGGGCTGCTTAGCAACTGCCACAATGATTTAACCTGCCCTATTAACTTTTCCTAACCATCCTTCTTCACCTGCTTCATCCAGGTCTCAAGGAAGTGCCAAAGGAGATCTCACGAGATACAAAATTGCTGGATCTGCAGAACAACCACATTACTGAACTACGCAAAGATGACTTTAAGGGGCTGCATCACTTGTATGTAAGTATGGTAAAAGCTTCCTCTCCTCAACCTATTACCTCTGTCTTTATTGTGAAGGAGGCTTGTGCAAAGGCTTTGAGCCCCGTCTGTCTGCTCTGCCTGTGGAGAGATCGCCACAACTCTCACTGCGCTCCCTTAAAGCACATTTTTCAAAAGACAGCATTGATCTCCATCTCCTCCTCCTCACCTTATCTGTGCACTACCCTCTGCTGGTAGAATTAGGGTGTGCACCTGCATTTTTTCACCCTTGTCAACACAGGGCTTAGCCACACTTATCTTTCCTCCACTCTTTCCAAGCATGGCTTGCGCTTTAAAGCCCCATGTCCAAACACCCTTTTTTTGCTTTTCCTCCAGAGCTTTCCTCACAAAAACCTGCTCTTTAAAGCTGAATCAGAGCTAACAGCAATTCCAGTTTTAAATTCAGCTTTAAAGAAGTAGGTTTTTGCAAGGAAAGCTCTGGAGGAAATAAAAGGGCACTTGGACACGAAGCTTTAAAGTGTGGATCTGTGCCTGGGAAAAGCAGAGGAAAGGTAAGTGTGGATAAGCGCTGATGGGGAAATGCACTAGAAAGTGTGGGGCAACACTTGCTTCAATGCAACATAATCTAACTTCCCCACAAATAAATCAGGATGAATGCTCAACAAACAGGTCAGTGCCTCGTCAATCCTCCTGCATTTATCCCTCATTGTGAGAATCGAAGTCAGGATCTCCCCACATAAGCACCCACTCTTAAGGATATAAATAGCTGCCTTGCACTGAGCAAGTCCCCTGGGTCAGTAGTACTGTTTATTTTGACTGGAAGCCGTTCTCCAAGGTCTCAGGCAAGGACCATTTCCCAAGATTCTTGAAGGTGAAATCCAAGGGATTGAGACGGGAACCTCTGATATGCAAGCCTGGGTTTCCCTTCCCTTTCTGGACTGAAATGGTGGAAGGTTTCTTCCTTTCTCACTGCCCCATTCCTGGCCACTGGCAAAGTTACCTGGAGGATGGATTCCATTCCCTGTTCTATGCCCATCCACCCCCCCACGTACCCTGTCCCTCACGCAGTTTCTTTCTGTGGATGCAGGCCTTGGTCCTGGTGAACAATAAGATCTCCAAGATCCACCCAAAGGCCTTTAGCCCGCTGCACAAGCTGCAGAAACTCTACATCTCCAAGAACAACCTGGTGGAGATCCCTCCTAACCTGCCCAGCTCCTTGGTTGAACTCCGCATCCATGATAACAAGATCAAGAAGGTCTCCAAGGATGTCTTCAATGGGCTCAACAACATGAACTGCATTGGTGAGACATGGGTGCCGTTCCTCCCTAGACATGCTTTGTGAGCTGTCCCATTCCATGAGTTTTCTGAGAAACTTAGGAAACTGGTCAGAATAAGCACTGCTAGGGATGGAAGGACCTGACTCCATCAGGCTCTTGTTCTTTCCCCAATCTTAAATTCAACCCTCCATGTTTCTGCAGCAATTTGCAGTTTCATTTTATTTTATCCTCATCAAAATTTGCCAGCATTTTAGTGCAAATTTCTCTTGATAAACACATTTTGTATGCAGTTTTTACTAATGTACACATTTTTGCAAGCCATTTCTGCTAACAGAATGCATTTTTATGTTATTTTCATCAATATATTCATTTTTACACACACTTTCCCCTGATATGTGCATTTTTGTAAACACTGGTTGGTTGGTTGGTTGGTTGGTTGGTTGGTTAGACAACTACATTGCAAAATTCAGATAAGTGCAAATTTTGAAGGTTGGCTGGGTTTAGGTTCTCATACTGTTTTGGAAAGTGTGGATTGGATAGATGTGCCTTTAAATGTGATCTGAAATGGATTTCTCCCCCACCCCTAGTTACAGCTTATGGTTTGTATAGAGGAGTGAGGCATATGACGAGACCAGGTTAATTGATTTCTATCTTAAATCAAGCCATGGCTTAGCCCAAGCAGCGTAGCACCAGCAAGTCGGCGGGGGGGGGGGGGGAGAGCCCCATGGCCATGATCTTCCCTCTGAGAGTCCTCACATTCACTAGTTCTCACTAAGTCACAGTTTTGGCTTTTGCATTACCTGCAAACCAGGTTGATATCAGTTTATTTTCTATAGATGCATTTGTGTTCAAAGCAGTTTATAGAAAATAATGTGTTTGCATTCAATAGTACAGTAACCATATTAAATAAAAAATATATTATAACTAAAATACAAGACTAAGAATCCAAGAATTCCTTTTAAATATATCAGAGAAAATTATGTGAGAATAAAGCTTATCAGCAGGTTGCTTAACAATACTGCTTTGCATCTGGCCACCCTAGAGAGAGAAATGGACATAAAACAATTAAAAAGATGCCAAATGTTGGCATTAAATGTGGGTCTGATAAGAATGGGATGCTTTTGTTCTAGCTGACATGTTTTCTCTCCTCACAGAGATGGGAGGGAACCCCCTGGAGAACAGCGGTTTTGAACCTGGTGCCTTTGATGGTCTGAAGCTGAACTACTTGAGGATCTCAGAAGCAAAGCTCACGGGGGTACCTAAAGGTAATGTGCATGACTTCTTTCTCATAGCTTATAGCAATGCCTAGCCACAGCTTTACTTGGCTATTATTAATGTAATTTTCTGGTAGCCAAATGCTCTGTAAGACCAATGCATGCTCCTGGCTTTAGGACATGATTTCATTAAAAAAAATTGATTTGTGTTGCTGGCAGTGCTTTTTAACTAAAAAAAATGTTTAGGGGTACTCTCATTTTCCTGCTCTCATTGAAATACTGCCCCTCTATGAGAGGGCAGTACTTAGATTCACAAAATGTTTAGGGGTATGCAGACCCCGTGTCCCCCCAGAAAAAAGCACTGGTTGCGGGGATGGGCAAGTGGTACAGAAATGTAATCCTATCCATCTTTCCATACAATACATAGATGTATAAAAATAATCTCTCTCCGCCTCCACAACCAGATCTTCCTGAAACCCTAAATGAGCTACATCTGGACCACAACAAGATCCAGGCAATTGAATTAGAGGATCTGATCCGGTACTCCAAAGTCTACAGGTAGTGTGAGCTGGGCTCCTCCAGGTGGCTTGCTTATTATTATTTATTTTATCATTTATTAAATTTATATACCACCCTCCACCCAAGAATCACAGGACAGTTTACAGCACAGTAGCTCCGCAACTTATGCAAGAGTTGCCTTCCTGGAATCATGCCTAAAGCCAAAACCACGTATAGTCAAAACAGATTGGGTTCAGTGGTGGGTGGGATTGCCAAAGTAATTTTTCTTGGAACTCCACCCCAATTTTTTTATTTTTTTTTATGGAGGCTTACATGGAGTCTGTTTTACATGGGAAGTAAGGGACATGAGTACATCTGTACCTGTGCACCTTCCTCCCTGCCACAACTGCATTCCCCTCAGTCTGCTAAACAGCTATTTGGAGGTTGGAAAGAAACACAATGGCCAGCACCAACCAGCAACTGCATCCCGCCACTCAGCTGTCTCCTCACAGCCTTTCCAGTCCTGCCCAGATGATTTGCTCTGGGAATAGCAGAAGTGTGTGCTGACCAGGTTGCTCCTCCGCAGTCCCATCACACAACTCCCCTTCCCCAGCTGACTGGCACTAGGAACAGGTGAGGAGGGCACAGACATGCCTGCTGCCCAGTTGTTCCCAGCACCAACCAGCTGGGGAGGCACAATGGGTTCCCAATGCACCAGAAGAGCGAGTGGGACCTGGAAGGCTGTGTGAGTTTGCAGGTGTGGCAGAGAGCAGGTGGAAGATGCACAGACAAAAACATACCGTGTGTATGTTTTTGTCTGTGCATGGGAGAGGGAAAGGAGGTACTTGTGTGTGTTTGTGCACACACACATATGTATCCCTCAAATTGTTGCCACGTGCAGCCCTTGGGGCCAAAAAGATTGCCCACCCCATTCTAATATTAATAATATTAATATTAATATTAATATTAATATTAATAATATACTTATTATTTATATCCCGCCCATCTGGCTGGGCTTCCCCAGCCACTCTGGGCAGCTTCCAACAAAATATTAAAATACAGTAATGCATCAAAGATTAAAAGCTTCCCTAAACAGGGCTGCCTTCACATGTCTTCTAAAAGTCTGGTGGTTGTTCTTCTCTTTGACATCTGGTGGGAGGGTGTTCCACAAGGCGGGTGCCACCACTGAGAAGGCCCCCTGCCTGGTTCCCTGTAACTTGGCTTCCCACCGTGGGGGAACCTCCAGAAGGCCCTCAGAGCTGGACCTCAGTGTCTGGGTGGAATGAAGGGGGTGGAGACACTCCTTCAGGTATAGTGGACCGATAAACATTCCTAAAATTGTTATGATGGGTCCAACGGTCATGAAGGCGGTTTCTGCACATGCTATAGAGGGAAGTGTGGGGCAGATGGGGCTCGTCCACCTGAGAAGGTCGCCCATATAGGAGAAGGAAAACTCTGGTCCTGAACCTCTTCTGCCTTCTTTGGGAGAAGAAACGGCTATAGGAGTAAACCCTACACAAATCTGGCGTGGAATTCCTAAGATGGTTGGATGGCGCCATGTACGCCTCCTCCTTCTGGCAACTCCTGCAGCCAAGCTGGGGCCAAACATATCACTCTGCTTTCCTTTGGGCCAAGAGTGTGGCCTTGTCATCTGGGTAGCCCAGGACCTCCATACACACTGCCCAGGCTTGTCCCCCAGGGAAGTCACTTTGGTGCTGCTAATCCAGCAGTTTGGCTTTACCCCTGGAGGTGCACTCCATTGTCTCTCAAGACAGATAGACGCCAACAACAATATATTGTCTTGGAGCTAAGTTTGCACTGTGAGAGGCAGCAGGCATGGATAAAGATCTGTGGCATCTATATGCAGTACAAACACAGGGAAATATTCATAGTGAAGTTTAACATTTACAAAATGTATTTTGCCCCTTGCCATTCATACTAGAGGGAGCTAATTGTTCATATAATGTACTCAGCAAGGGAAGGTGGGCCAAAGGTTGGGAGGGCAGCAGCCCAGAAGGCCAAAGGCAAGGAGGCTTCTTCTAGAGGTGGACAATTGGAAGCAGCTGTTACCTGCTGTCCTGCTTTAAGTCAGAGGTGAAATAGCAACTCTGCTTCTAGACTTCTAGCACAACATAGCCTCCTTTCCTTAGCCCCAAGTGTTGGATGGGGGCAAGTGTAAATGGGGGGAGGCTTGTTGTTAAATATTCCCTCCCCCTTCACTGCACTCCCAGTCCAGAGTGCTCCCTTCCCCGCTGAATTTTGGGGAGAGGGTGGTGAAAATAAAGGCAACTCTATTCGGAAAGGTGATAGAATGATTCCTAGAGAGAATAAACAGACTCTAGAGAAATAAAGTTAGAGCAACCTAGGAAATGGAGTCACCAGCTTTTTTGAGCCCCCAGGCACATTTGCAAACTGGCAAAATCACATGCACCCACCAGAGCCCTAGCTACAGGGGGGCTAGACAGTTTGGGGTTTTTTTGCCCCGGGTGAAGCCTCCAGAGGGGCACTCCAGCCTGTGTGTGTGTTAGTGCATGTACGCAAATGTGCATGGAGGTATGCGCCAAACTGGGTATTTGAGCCGGGTGTGGGCACCTGTGTCCCTGCAAGCACCATGTTTATGATTCCCTGGCTAGAACAACATGCACAGACCATTAAGAGCCAGAATAGCTGCATAATATAAGCCATCTGCACCTGCGGAAATTTCACAACTATTGTGTTAAGTTTCCAAAGCTTTCTTTGTAAAAAATGTGGTGGGTGGGTGGCAGGGAATGCAGGGAGGACAGAAATCAACGAGGGAAAACATCTGAGGCAAATATTTTGTTCATGACATCATGCAGATAGATGACTTTCCCAACTCATTTAGCTTTCAGATATGTAATATTTCCTCCAAAAGATAGAATAGGAACAAAATTGGAGCCCTATTCATGAATTCAAAAACAGAGTAGGAGGTCTTCAACAGGGGAGGGGGAGCAGAAAATTTCAGGATGGAGTGAGCACACCTCACAGGCAAGTAGACAGGGTTCGCCTCTTTCCCAGTGTAAACCCTTGCCCGTTTTTAAAAATATATATAAACAGGGCAGGTACAGTTCTTTATAAGGAATAAACACAAGAAAATAGAGGCAGCTGGAGCTTTTTGTAAATCAGGTTTGAAGCTGGTATGGGTTTGTAGCATTGACTTGCACTCAGAACCATCAACTCCTAAATAGTCCTCCCCTTTCAAGTCTCAGCCAGTAGAGGGAGAAAGAGCCATACTTATTAGTCCTGATTCTTAGGCCACTTTTCAGTGTGATGCTCCTTATACATGCACCTTCCTTCTTTTGGTTGGTTGGTGGCTTATTAAGCACATTTCTATCCTGCTTTTCTACTGCCATTCTGAAAGTGGCTCTCACACAACAGATGCTCCACGAACCACACTGTTTACCCCAAAGCCACCAGACCCTCTAGACGAGGCACTTGCACCTGAGGCTGTTTCCCATAGGACACTCTCTGTCAGAGGACTCTGTGGAGGAAGAGGGCGCAGGCCAGAGCAGGAAGAGAGACTGTTCTCGCCCTGACCTAGTTATAGTCACTTTCCTCCTGATCACCACACCTGGAGACCTGCTGCCACAGCAGGTGTAGGAACAGGGTAATTGGCAGGAGGGATCAGGCAGGAGGATCTGCAGAGGTCCCATGACAGCTTTATCTCCATCTTCCACACTTAAAGGAATGCTGCCAGGGGCAAACTCTGTCTCTGACCGGAATGTTGAGCCTTGAATTTGCTGGCCTAAACCATAAATGCAAACAAACCAGGGTGAATGCTCAATAAACAAGATGGCTTGCTTTGGTCTGATCCCTCTCTACGTCATCCTCTCCTGTTTTATAGTTAGGTGGACACTGGCTCAGGGATGCGGGTGGCGCTGTGGGTAAAAGCCTCAGCACCTAGGACTTGCCGATCGAAAGATCAGCGGTTCGAATCCCCGCGGCGGGGTGCGCTCCCGTCGCTCGGTCCCAGCGCCTGCCAACCTAGCAGTTCGAAAGCACCCCCAGGTGCAAGTAGATAAATAGAGACCACTTACTAGCGGGAAGGTAAACGGCATTCCGTGTGCTGTGCTGGCTCGCCAGATGCAGCTTGTCACGCTAGCCACGTGACCCGGAAGTGTCTGCGGACAGCGCTGGCTCCCGGCCTCTAGAGTGAGATGAGCGCACAACCCTAGAGTCTGGCAAGACTGGCCCGTATGGGCAGGGGTACCTTTACCTTTACCTGGACACTGGCTGACCGCTGCATGTAGCTGTAATGGTTTGTAATGGCAACTGTTTAAGCCCCCATTTTATATCAGCAACACATTTCTCTACACACCTGAAATGTGAAGCTTCCAGCAATCCGAGAAAGAACTGGAGGAAGGGCATTAAGGAAGCAGAAAAGAGGCAGAGCGACAGGCAGCCATCTTCCAAATCCAGACTTGGCAATGGGGGCTTCCCAACCCCAGGCCCCTCCTGGCCAAACGGAAGATACTGTTCAGCTGATTAGGCAAGGAAAGAAGGCCTGGCTAAGCTTGAGGTTTCATGCTGCCTCTCTGCCAACCACAGGGACCCAATGTTGCACAGCCATACGCTTTGGGGCTTGAATGAGACTCTGCTGGGTCCCACCTTCTGAGTCACAGATGCACGGGGCTTTGGGCTAGAGCAGCCAGTTATGCATCACCAAAAAAGGAGGGCAGAAAGGATATCAATTTGCCTACAATGTGCATATGGTAATTTATAGGTGTAGATGCAAAACTAGAAATAATTATTAAACAGAAAAACAGTACATCTCACCGTATTGGGAATGACAAGAGGTGTACTGTACGCCTAGTTGGTCTGCTGACCAGGTGCTGCTAACTGTTGATAGAAACCCCTAGCCCCCCCCCCCCCCGTTTATGGTTCCTTATTATTTTAAACAGACTGAGGTTAGCCCTCGAAACAGAGGATCCTTTCAAATAAAGGACTGTCCTCTGGCAACCCTACAGAACAGAGGACCACCCTGTGTAAAGGAGGGCAGCTAGCCATCCTAATTTTGGCTGTAGCCCTGAACACCCTCCTGTCTCCCCCATTACTCTTCAAGAGTCCAGCCCTTTTCCAAGAGACAGATTTTGATTCACTTGACTTTGGTGATATTTGGAAGCCGCTGTTGTTTTCCCTTTGTTTTCATTGTCACCTCCCCTTCCTTTCTTCCCGCTAGGCTGGGCCTGGGACACAACAACATCCGCATGATTGAGAACGGCAGTCTGGCTTTCCTGCCCAGCCTCCGTGAGCTGCACTTGGATAACAACAAGCTGTCACGAGTTCCTCCAGGACTGCCTGGCCTCAAGTTTCTGCAGGTACCAGAGGGGTCGGGGGTGGTTTGTGGCAGAGGTGAGCAAATGCAGGACTAGTTTCAGGAGTAGGCAAGTTTGGGCAGCTGGTAGGACCCTACATTCATGAAGGTATCCAGCAACTGAGAACCAGGACCATTAGTGTTGCAGATAGGTCATCTTGCAGCTTCCTCTTTAGGCTGGCATGTGTTTTGCTTGAGTTGTGAAACAAACAATTAACATTTTTCTTCTCCCCAACCATCATTTCATGCTTTGCAACCGCCTCTACATTCCTGATATATTAACAGTAGGGGTGAACTAGATCTGGCCAGATCCTTTTCTTCCCAACTGCCTGTGGGTCAAGTTTGATCAGTGGGTGAGGCCACCCTTCAGTTAAATCACTTGATTTCACAATGACATCGGGATAACTATTTCTGCCCGTGCAGACACAAAGTTGGCACAAAGTGTCTTGTACAGAGCTATGCAAGCCGCAGCACTGCGCATCAGCTGCGCATCAGGTAAGTGTTGGGACTTGCAAAGCACAAGGCTTTACAGGGACTGCAGACCAATCACCAATGCCTGCTCTGGGGCTCCCTTTGGCCCAACTGGATCTTTACCTGCCCCCCAACGGATGTTATATATGGTGTCAGGCAAGTGAGCGTGGCTTCGTCAAAACAGGCAAATGTGGAGGCCTGGTGGGTGTACATAGGCCTGAAGGCATGAGGTTTCCAAACAAATACAGTTTGCCAACCCTGATCATTATAATTTTTTAAAAACACCGTCTGAGCATGTGAAGTTTTGCATTTTAAAAACTCATTTAAATCACAGCACCGTCATTGCTAGGTAAATAAAATGGGGGTTTCTTTTGCTGTCCTGAAGTTAAACACATCCACTTCTTTAAAAAGAAAAGAAAATCAACAGTAGAGATTCCCAAGATGCTACAAAAATGTAGGCCAACAGCTCATTCAGCATCTTGTCTGCAGTCCTACGAAACCACAGCACACGCCTGAGCTTACCTTGAGGAGCCTTGCAGGATCTGAGTTGTCCCATCCAAGGAGAGCTCTTTCCCAGGTCTCAGCTGCCTCACAAGCCGACAAAAGCAAGCTCAGCGGATCTTCCACCTCTGGGTAACCAAGTCTCACTTCTCCCTCCACAGGTTGTGTACCTTCATTCCAACAACATCACTCACATTGGTGTGAACGACTTCTGTCCCGTAGGCTTTGGGGTAAAGCGGGCTTCGTACCACGGCATCAGCCTCTTTGCCAACCCTGTGCCCTACTGGGAGGTCCAACCAGCTACTTTCCGCTGCGCTACAAATCGCTTGGCTATCCAGTTCGGAAACTACAAGAAATAAAGAAGTTAGAGGAGGGCGATGGGGAGGGAGGGTGGGATGAAGGGACAGAGAAAGCCAATGGGAAAACTGGGGGTAGGGGTGGGGGGTGAGCAAGGGAATGTGGAAAAGCAAAGGCCATTCTGGGGAGGAGGGAGCCAGTGGGGAGGACCCAGGTGGGGTAATTAAGGAGACCTGGCAGAATACCAGCCAATGCCCAAGGAAGAGAAAGGGATGGGAAGGGAAGGGAAGAGTTGACATGTGGAGGGAAAGAGGTACAGATCTTACAATTTGACCAGCTTCAGACCTTCAGCCCATACAATAACGCTGCATTTTCAATGAATTTGTTGTGCTAGACAAACTTGGTTGTTCCTTTGAGAAGGATCACTACTGCTGCCCTGGGGTGGGGCAGGATGATGCAGAGGATTCTCCACCACCAGAAGTTGCCGTCGTTGGAGAAGGGCTGCGGCTTGGTTTTAGGGCCCATGCTCTGCATCCAGAAGATCCCAGGTTCAACCCCTGGCACTTCCATGTCGGTTTAGGCATGTCCCCTGTCTGAAATACTGGAGAGCCACTGCCAGTCGGTGCAGACAACACTGGCTAGATGCTTCAATAGTCTGGTTCGGTATATGGCAGTTTCCTGTGCTTCTTTCTATCAGACGCTCTTAAGGCAGATTCACAAATTACAGCTTTTTACGCTCAAGTCCATGAATCCATGGGGTCACATGTACTGGTAAACAAGGCAATGGCCACATCAGTGTGTTCCCCGCACACCATACATTGAGGTGAACCTTTCCCAATCCATTACAGCCATTCCTACATGACAGTGTGCATGTATCTCAACATGAAAGTGTAGGGCTGTATGTGCACAATAATGTAACATGGGAATGATGCCTGAATTTCATGCACAGATTTAGTCCCAAATGGCTGTGGGTGCTCTTGGCAAATATCTATGTGAGAATATCCACCACCACCCCCGCCCCTGTAAAGCAGTTGTACCATCCAGTTTCCAGAGGGGATGCCATTTTCCAGACTCCAACCTCTAGATCTGGGCAGCTGTGCACATTATAGGAAGTGCTGAAAACTGAGTGCCTATGTGAATTCTGCATATCTTTTACTGCATTTGCTCAAAATTCAAAAACAGCCTCTGTGTATTAAAAAAGAAAGAAGAGGGAAACACTGCTGATGTTACAAATGTTTACCAGTTTTATACCAGCTTAGTCACGGTGGTTTCCTCTGACACAATCCTGGAAAGTGAAGTTTGGTGAGCAAAACTGAAAATTCTCTGCTCCCTCCACCTATACATTTCCCAGGGTATTCTGGGGAAAGGAAATGACCATAAAATCAGTTTCAGGCTGTAGTGTAGCCATTTTAAATCTGAGTGGCAGCCCCCAGCAATTTGGCTTCCAAATCAGAGTGATCCAAGACACCCATTATTCTGCTCCCATTGAGATCTTTATTGTAGAAAAATATCTACAATAGGGGTCTTCTGGGTGCACATGGCACCTGAAAATGGCGGGTGTACAAGAATTTTAAGATCGGAACAAACCTTTTGCGGCCTTCTTGGCCCTATGCGGACATTCAAAGGATAACACGAGTGTGAACGCAGCCCTCCAACCCCGTGTGACCACAGAGCATCGTTTCAGCTCAAACCCACAGCTCCTCCTCCAGTCTAGCTCCTAACTGCCACATCTGGCCCCACGTTTGTGGTAGGGTTGGGCAGATGCTGGGAGCCAGCGGCTGAGCATCACCGCTCCCATTTTCACTCCCTTTTGCAATGAGGAAAGCCCAGCCAAGTGAGTGACAGCATGTGCTGCCTCCAACCTGGCCAGGCTCTGCATAGAGGGGGAGGCTGCCCTGGAGTCCCCTGTGGTGGGATAGGGCAGGAGCAGGGAAGCTTTTCAGCCCAGGGGCTGCCTTCCCATTCTGGGGGCCACGTGCCAGTGCCAGTTGGGGCCAGAGGCAAAAACCGGCCAAGCAACGAATGTAGACTAGACATGTCACATAAAAGGATGTCACATAGAGGAGGGAGAAAGGTTGTTTTCTGCTGCTCCAGAGAAGCGGACACGGAGCAATGGCTCCAAACTACAAGAAAAAAGATTCCACCTAAACATTAGGAAGAACTTCCTGACAGTAAGAGCTGTTCAACAGTGGAATTTGCTGCCAAGGAGTGTGGTGGAGTCTCCTTCTTTGGAGGTCTTTAAACAGAGGCTTGACAACCATATGTCAGGAGTGCTCTGATGGTGTTTCCTGCTTGGCAGGTCTCTTCCAACTCTATGATTCTATGTATGCTTTGCACAGTATGCTTTGCACAGAATGTTTCCTTTGCACAGTAGGCTAGACACCTCCTCCAACCACCTTCCAGGCAAACAAGAGCTGTTGCAGCCAGGGCACATTACAGCCAGACCAAGACGCTGCGGCCTGGGGAGGGTCCCAGGGGTCTGGGGCAGGGGGAAGGGAGGTGCTCCCTCAGTTCCCAACCCCTCCTCTGCCTTGCCTTTGCTTACCTGGGTGCCTGAGGGGCTCTCAAAGGCCAACTTCCCAGAGCCATTCCAAAATGCAGAAGCTGGCAGTGCTAATCGCCTTGAAGACCCAAACCCCAAGGACAGTGTCCAGGCTCCCTGAGGCTCAGAGGGTGGTGCCAGGTAGACGTGAGGTGGGTGTAGCCTGATAAGGTGGAGGTGAGGTCTAGCAGTGCTTGCTGGGGGCACAGAGGACAACAGTGCTTGCCTGTGCAGCCCTGGTGCCTCAGGAGGGAAGCCTGAAGGACAAGAGGGAAGGGGGTGGGGGACAGCCCACCTCCCTCTCTGAATGCTGTCCCAGAGACCCAGAGAAGGAAGCTGGAGACCCTGACATTTCAAGTCAACTCTCAGACAACAAGCAGAGCACAGATTTCAGGCCCAAGCACTAATCGCTGCCGGATGTGGCCTAGGCACACCTGGAGAGGATGCTGAAGTTGGTTAGGGACGACTGGAGATACAAATAAAACAAATGAATTTCCCCATCCAAGTTCTGCAGGGGGTGGGAGGAAATCAATGTGGGAGAACACATGACACCCCCTGGAGAAAAGGGTGTGTGGGCCAACAAAGCTTGTCTGAAGCCGTTTGTATTTTTAAATATATATAGAAGGAATGTTCTTAGAAGAGTAAGGCTAGATTTTAAGGCAAGATCCAGCAGCTCCAGAATAGAAGGGAAAGGGTGTGTGCACGTGCATATATATATATATATATATATATATATATATATATGCCCCACCAATGAAGGAACTTATGTCACAGTTACCTTTTTTGCATGGCTTCTTATATCTGTTTTTGACCCAGCAAAAGTGATGCCTGTGTATACAAAGAATGACAGTTGATTGGGGCTACAGGAGAATAATTTTGGAGATGAAAGCCCCAGTTTATGCTCACTTCCTTTAGTCCAGTATTGCATGGTGGAATTCTCTCTTTAATTAAAGGAACTCCAGTTTTGGTTCCACTTGCTCTCCCTGAGCACTGCAGTGCCTCTCCTATGCACAGCCACTTGGCAGCCATTTACACAGCACCTGGCAACCCCTGTGGCGTCTTCCCTAGTGCCTTAAAATTAACTTCGCACCACCACAATGCCTTTGATTGCATTTCCTAAACTGTCAGCTGGAGGATCTGTTGCTTTGCTTAGCCATTTGGTTAAAGTGAGGAGGGGGACGAAACTTGGAAGGTCGGGAAGGTGGTTGCTATTACAGATAACTTGCATTCCCACAGTGACCTACGTAGAAAATAAAAACCATTTTAATGGATAATGGTACCCATTTCCTTCAGAATCTTGAGGCTGGAACCTCTGGCCTTCTTGTGAATTTGACTTATAAGCCTTTGGCTCTCTATCTGGATGTAGGGAATGTCTTTGTAAGACTGTCTTTGCTCTCTTTTTAAAAACATCTCTTTGGGTTGTTGTTTTTTAAACGCTCTCTTAAACCATGTGCAATATTAACTTCTGTAAAGGTGACCAATAAAGTTAGTGATAATTGCTAACCTTTAATGGCTGTGGATCATTTTGTGGAGGTGAATAGAGTCTTTCCTATACTTGGAAACGTCTGTTCTGGACTGATTTGGGTACAGATCACCACCTTCTGAGGGAGTCCAATCCACTGTTAAACTATCAGAAAGTTCTTATTGATGTTTAATGTAACCTCCTATTATAGAAACCATTCAATATTTCTGTGATATCGTAACAGAAAACCTTTGACTTCACAATTATTGCTAAATGCAAATCTATTTTCTTCCATAAATGTACAAATTATTACTAAAATCTCAATATCAAATATTTAAATATTTAAGTGTTTTCTTATAAAAATGTGTATATGTGTATGTGTATTCATTTCCTTATTAGAAGCAAATCTGTTACACCTGCTTCTTATATACATACAGGTCCCTCTTTACAAACTTTTTCTATGCAAAAATTCACTTATCCAAAGATGAAGAATTAGTACCCAAACCTCAGGGTACTAACCATAGATTCAGATATCCAAACAGAGAGCATTATTTTTATTTCTTATTTGCTTTTTGCTGGTTGGTCGAGGAATGGAGGGAGGGATTGGAAATAATGAGCATTTTTTTCCATAAGTTTTCTTGGGTTGGGAAGACTTTTCAGGGACAAAATGCCCCAGTCAGAAATGCATTAGAAATTTCCCCATAGGAATTAATGGAAATTGTTATGTGAAATTGTCAACTTGTTATGTGAACAATTGCCTAACAAATGATTTCCAGGCAGGGGTGCCAAGCTGAATAAAATATTGGAGGCGAGGGTGGCAGGTAAGCCCTGCCCTGCATAATCAATCATATGACACAGTGCGCGCACACACACTATTTGAATGGCAATGCCCATCAACTTTCGGAGGACAGCCCCCTCAAATATTTTGTGGGGGGCGGGGCTGAAGACCCCTCAAGCCCCTAGGAGTTGGCTCCTATGCTTCCAGGGAGCGCACTGTGTTCAGTAAGTGGGACCAGCATGTGCGTGTGTCAAATTTCATTTCTTCATTTTCTCCCTTACTGTTATGATGGACATATCATCCCAGTTAACTTTATGATTTACACCTGTTCCCATATCAAATTAATTATTGCTTTCTTGGAACCCAATTCTTCTATCATGATTATGAAAATATTATCCTTGCTATAAATATATATGAAATCTGTGTTTGATACATTCTGCCTATACATATCGTGTGCATAGTTTTGAAGACATAATAGGAGTTCTGCCCTTATCTGGACCTGGAACCAAAATTCTGAATGTGGATATGTTAGGATAGGCTGGTTCACTTTGCCTGCTCAGCATGTAATGATGGGTGAAAGAGCTTCTCATAAACTGAATTCTGAGGTTGCCTCTTCGATATGCTTGAGCCAGGGCCAGCCCACCCATGAGGCAAGGTAAGGCAACCGCCTCAGGTGGCAGGATCCGCAGGGGCAGCAGGTCCCATTGTAGATATTTACTCCCACCTTGTTCCTGATGTAGATCTTCACCCACTCAGCCCTTCCAAGTGTCCCTATTTTCCAAAGAAATCCCTGATTTAGAGAAGCCGTCTCAGTTTCTGATTTGATCCTCGAATGTCCCACTTTTCCTTAGGATGTCCCTATTTTCATTGGAGAAATGTTGGAGGGTATGGAGTTATCTGAGCCATCTGAAGGGAAGTTTTTTTAAAAAAATGTTTTATTATGTTTTATATATGTTAGAAGCTGCCTAGAGTGGCTGGGGCAACCCAGTAAGGTGTGTGGGGTATAAATAGAAAAATTATCATTATGTAATTGGATATCCCTACTTTCATTGAATAAATGTTGGAGGGTATGCTCACCCCTTCTTCCCTGGCAGGGAGGAAGATACCATTTTGCCTCAAAATGTCTTGGGCCAGCCCTGGCATTCTCAAAGACCATAGTCCACAGCAGGGCCCTTGATCAGCTCAGCTCCTCTTTTGTTCCAGTGGAGTTTGTGCAGGAGAATGTGCCAGCAGGCCCTATAGGTTGGCTCTTTCTTGCTCCAGACAGGAAAGCCTCTACTATGTCAGCTGTGATAGGGAAATTAGCTAGACTAGGATGGGATATGGCTTGGGTTATTGCCTAGTATCCTGGGGCTCAGGCCCTAAGAGACAAAAAGCTTGGGTAGTGTCTGTCACAAGGGGGCAGACTCAGAGACTGAAGATACATTTACACACAAGAAATATCTGAAGTCTTTACAGTCAACTAGAATTGTGCAACCTGAATTTGCCAGTGTGAGTCCACTTGGTCCAACATTCCCTTTTACAAGAAGAGGAGTCTATAATTTAAAGCATGTAGCTAATGCCTTCCAGGGTGCTTTTTAGACAGAAGCAAGTGGAAGGAGTTGAGCCAATGCCTTCACAGGGCTGAGGAAGGGGATTTTTATTGCCTGCCAAAGGGAAAAGCATTGTTGGGAGCAGTCCATTCTAGGATAGAGAGAGGATAATTGTTTTCTCCCCTCCCCCTCCCTGGACTCAGACCGGCTCCAACAGCATCACCAAGAAAGATAGCAGCAGCAGTAAGTGATGATGTTGACATGAAGCGGTGGGAGGAATGTGGGTCCAGGAGGCCATTCTGGAGGGTGGGGGGGTTGTATAATTACAGCAAGGGTGTGGGACAGGACCTCTGATGCCTTGTGTGAATTCTGTGCGGAGGAGAGGGGGCAGCCAAGCTGCAGGACTTATTATCACTGCAGCATCTCAGTTTTCAAAGGGCATCACAGAATATCAGTACACACTGCCCACTTCTCTGAGCAGTGAGGTGTTCCAGGGACAAGGCTACAGTTTGGATATGGGGGGGGGGGGAGAGAGAGAGAGAGAGGACTTGTAGTTATTTAATCATGGTGCCTTTATAATTTTCAAATACACGAGGAAGCAGTCTCCTAAAAACAGACAGCAGAAAACCCAGTTCCCACTTGCTCTGATTGAGCACATCAGGAGAAGAGGAAGTGGGGGGGATAAGCCCTCAGGCTCTACCTCTGCAGGAAACTCCCCAAGGGCATTAAGAAGAAGCATCAAGGTTATTTTGGCAATTCCCGAGCCACTAATTCACACTTACCTTTTGCTCCGCTCTTTCCAGGGACAGCCTTTGGTAATCTTTGGTAGTGTGGCACCCTGAGCAAGGCCAAAAATTGCTGCCCCAAAATGGATCTTCCCAATTATGGCTACCCCCTCAGCTCAGCATCCTGTGCAAGCGAACCACCGTCACTCCCAAAATCTGGCATTGGATCCATGCTTTAAAGCTTCGTGTCTGAGCACTCTTTTTGTCCCAGAAAACCTGCTCTTTGAACAACATTTTGGGAGCAAAATAAAAGGGTGCTTTAAAGTGCAGGCTGTCCCTGTAACATGCAGAGGAAAGGTAAGTGTTGATTTGCCCACTTACAGGATGAAGAGCAAAGAAAGATGGTGGTATTGTGGGGCCTTACATCATGGGGGGAGGCCATGTGGCCCTCCAGAAGTTGCTGAACTACAACTCCCATCATTCCTGACCATTGGACATGTTTGCTGGGGCTAATGTGAGTTGGTCTCCAACAACATCTAGAGCGCAAAAGATTCTCCACCCTTTCTTTGGAGATAGGAGGACTTAGGCTGCATTCATACCAAACAGTAAAAGCACATTATTTCCCCCCAAGAACACCTGTTCCAGAATTCGTTTTGATTTTGGGAGCTTTAAGAAGGGCATCACGAGTTCCCTAGAGGCAGGCAAATATAAAGGTCAAGGTCAAGGGGTGTGACTTGGTCCACTGACCTTTGTGACAGGAGGAGGTCCATTCTCCAGCACCTGCAGCTCTGAGTGGACCCCATCCTGCCTGATCTGGCAATCCAGGCAGGTCCCTGGAAAGAAGGCTGTCTGGGAAGTCTAAGTGCTGCAGGTAACACCATACACCTTTTTCTCCAGGCCACCTGGCAAGTGAGAAGGGAGACAGGGCAACCAAAATGTAAAAAGACTGGGAGCAATCACCCTATTAGGAAGGATACAGTGTTTTGGTTATTGTATTGGGGAGGGGGAGGGGGAGTCAGTGTGTATGTGGTGTGTATTAAACAAGGCATGGACTGAGTAAAGTGGCTAGAGAGATGCTTGTGTTGTCATCCCTGAGGGTGGTTGGCAGGAGATTTGGGACAGACCAAAGAAAGTGCTTCTTCACGCTGCACATTAAGGGGGTCAGAGCAAGACACTCAGCAAGGTTCAAAGGTCTGCGTCCACATTCAAGATAGGTTAATTGCAAAAAGACAAATTTAGGATGGTAACAAATAAATAAATAATATAAAAACTGAAGCGCTGCTATCGACATAGGACCAGCTACTTACTTTATTAATGAAACTGTATCTATAAGCGTGTAAACACCTCTTACAATAATCTCTCAGTATGCAAAGTCTAGTGATGGCTATACAAATAATGTTCTTAGCTATGCTTTTAAGAACCATTTGACGTGCAGCAATTTTATCATCTTCCCCATCTGACAAAGAAAGGAAATCTGAGCCTCTCACAGAATCACAGCATCCACACAGCTCTGGTGATAGTTTGTGATAAAGTTCCTTGGTGCCAAATCAGCCTCCTTCCTGTCTTTCTCTCTTTATCCCTTATCTCTCCAGTCCATCCCACCATCCCAAACTAGAAAACTTTTGTTGCCATGGCAACGTGACCCAACTACTCAAGTCTCCATCTGCCTTAGGAGCTGTTTTAAATTTAGATGTGCGTGTCTCCCTGCTTGCCTGCCCCCTCTGACACAGTGCAGCAAGCAGAGCAAACATGAGAGGCCGGGTTCTGCTGGGGCGGCTGCATGTGCCTTTGCTACTGAGAAGGGTAGGGCAACGACCCTAAGAAGGAACGGCTGTAGCTCAAGGGCAGAGCATCAGCTTCACATGGAAAAGGTCCAAGGTTCAATCCCGAGCATCTCTAGGTAGGGCTGAGAAAGACCCTCTCCTAAAACCCTGGAGAGGCAACCACTGTGGCAGGCAACACTGAGCAAGGTGGAACGATAAAGCAATACGACACATTCCCATGTCCCTATTTCTTCTGTAACTGGGCCTCTGACAGAAGCTGCAGACATTAGCAAGAGGTGTTCCTCTTCATGATGTGAAAAGGGTTGCTTGCTGCTTTCTGCACTTCACGCTGCTGTCTAAAAGCACAAGAGCAGGGCATGCTATTGTTTTCTGGATCATTGGCAACTCTTGCACACCAGTGATATGTGGACAGAATGGCCTTCTCTTCACCTGTGAGTCTGTGTGCAATGCAATTCGTGCAGAAGTTATGTGGAACAATATACCTAGTACAAAACATTGATTCTTCAGACTTTAAATTGCATGTGTATCATATTTTATATCCAGTGGGGGGTATAAACTTGCTGGCCCTCTTATTTGATGGGGAGGCCATTTAAAGCTAAAATGCTAATAGTGTCAAGAAAAGGCTTCAGTGTTCAGACAGAGACATTTATGGGTCCCTATAACTACCAGTCTCTTCCTTGTGGCCCCAGGATATGAATCCAAGTGCACACAACTCTACTACTCATCATTTGACACTATTGCCTTTCCTGTTACCATCCCATTATTTGCCAGAACAATATCCCAAATTACACACACACACACACACACACACACACACACACACACACAAATGAAACAAGACTTAAAACTTGAGCAAAGCTGACACATGCTAAAATAAAGAGTATAGAGGTCATGGCTCACAGGATCTCTCACAGAGTGCACAGATATTGGTGCAGAATTAAAACAGTGCTAAATCTGAGCCATCTCACAAGTGCCCTTCAAAGTCACAACTGTGGGCAAAGGCATGTGGTCCAACATTAGGCAATTGGCACATTAGGAACTCCTGGACAGCATCACGGACATATGCGTATTTCTCCTGGGAGGCAATTCATTAACAAGAAGTATACTACCCTTCACCACACAGCTTAAAATGTCTGGTCATGTTGTACACCCGTGGTTCTGGATCCCATTGTGTCCAGGCTCTCCCTGTCCAGTGAGGAAGTAGAACTCATGACTCCAGTTTTGCCAAAGGCTTTTATTGTCTGTCAGATTGGAATGGTACATAAGACAAGTCACAGGTTGCAAGGATCAGCAGTTACATGAGAGGTCAAAGGCATGGCTAGGTACCAGTTAAGAACCAAAGCCTTCCCTCCATGCACCTTCCTTTTGAAGCATGGGTTGGGCATAGCATTTAGTGCGGCAAGTAGCTAAAGCAGGGGTCAGCAACCTTTTTCATCTGTGGGCCGGTCCACTGTCCCTCAGAGCATGTGGTGGACTGGACTAGATTTTTTTTTGGGGGGGTGAATGAATTCCTATGCCCCACAAATAACCCAGAGATGCATTTTAAATAAAAGGACACATTCTACTCATGTAAAAACACGCTGATTCCCGGACCATCCGCGGGCTAGATTGAGAAGGCGGACCATGGGCCTTAGGTTGCCTACCTAAAGTCTCCGGACTGGGTGAGCAAACAGACACTCCTTTCCAGCGGGCTGGCTAGGCAAAGACTGTGTACACCAGTGCTGGTGTCTCTGTGTCTTTTGTAAATCATTTCAACCTAAAAGTTCACTTTGCCAACTCTCCTGCAGCACTGGCTAGTAGCATCCAACAAATCTATGATTCTATGATTCTAATTCACTACCACCGCCGACAGTGGTTGTGCTCACCAATGTATATAATGTACTATCTGCCAACACAATATTGGCAGCTATGTTATCATCTGCAGCTGCTAAAGAATCTACTGCTGTAACACTGTTGTTGCACCACTAATGATCAAATATGAGTCTTCCCCCATCAGCAATCAGGAGGAAGTTGAAGACACTGAAAACACTATGTCCAAGTCAACCACATCTTGTAGAACATCAGGACATGAGGACTTTATGAAACTTTCTTCCACGTTCATAAACCATGACCCAAATGACAATGACTTAGAACATTTTCATCAAAATGGCTGACAATATGTTAAACGTAGAGCATGTTTTATGTTTCCAGGATATTTTCAGCTATTACTAAAGTGCCCCCTACGGCAAAAGAACGTAGAACTATTTACTGGAAAAAGCCAAATGAGAAGCATTTGGAGCAATCCTTTCACTGTAGACGTGCGATTGGGGGAACTACTCAACATCTCCTTTGCCTCTGCCTTCAATGCCCAGCCTTGTGATAATAGAATAAATGATGCAAGGAGCAAGCTGCAGCCCAAGATAGAAAAACAGTTGGTAAAGGATCACTTAGCTACTTTAAATGAATTCAAATCTCCAGGGCCTGATGAGCTGCACCCAAGGGGACTAATGGAGCTTGTGGATGTACTCAGAGCCTCTGTCTATAATATTTGAGAATTCTTGAAGAACAGGTGAGGTCCTTGCAGACTGGAGGTGGGCAGATGTCTCCAACTTCAAAGGGGGGGGGGAGAAGAAGATCCAGGCAACTACCAACCACTCAGCTTGACATTGATACCAGGAAAGGTCCTAGAACAGATACTTAGTCAGTCTGTGAGCACTTAGAAAAGGATGCTGTGGTTACCTATGTGGTTACATAGGTTTCTCAAAAACAAGTCATGCTAGAAAACTTTGATCTCTTTTTTTTTTTATAGCATTACAAGCTTGGTGGATCAGGTCGGATGCTGTGGACATAGTGTATCTTGATTTCAGTAAGACTTTTGACAAAGTCCCCCATTATATTGTTGAAGAGAAGCTGGTGAAATAGGGGCTGGATGAGGTAGTTGTTGGGTGGATTTGTAGCTGGTTCCTTGTCATCCTGGGAAAAAGTGACAAGTGGGGTGCCATCAGGTACTGTCCTGGGCCTGTTGTCGTTCAATGTCTTTATAAATGACTTGGATGAAGGTATTGAGGGGGTGCTCATCAATTTTGCAGATGATACAAAACTGGGACGGGTAGCTAATGCTGCAGAAGACAGAATCAGGATTCAAAATGACCTTAAGAGGGGACTTCCAGGTTGGCGCCATTGACTAATGGCGGATTCCCTCCGAGCTCCAGAGGGAATCGGCTCCGCAGGATCGTGAATTGTCCGCGGCGGCGACGCGGGGACCCTTAAAAATCACAGGCGCGGATGCCTGCGAACGTGGTGACTCGGCGGGCACCATTTGCGCCCCCCAAACCGCGAGGGAGCCTTTTTAAAGGCTTCGGAACGGGGACGGGGTGCGGCGCGGTGCTGTGAGTAGACTGCTCCTTCTGCGGAGCGAAGCCACAAGCCATTGTCGGAGAGCGCTGACTTTTTCCTTGGAACAATTGGACTTTAAAGTAACAACCCGTGAGTAATATGGAATTTGGAATTTAAAGGAAAACCTTTGTTGAATTAGGAACGAGCGGGGAAGGGTTAAAAAGGAAGTCCGCCCCCCCTCTTTGTAGATAATCTAAAGCAAAGAACCTGCTATCTAAAGTCGAGAGAATCCTTTCTTTCTTTTTTAAAAGACTTCAACCTTCACAGTTTGGCACTATAAGAAACTTTACTGGAAGATAAAAGATTAATTTTGAGAGTTGAAGTTTCACCCCCCCGGACCCGGGAGCGTCCTGCGAGAGAGCCTGAGAATGAGCTATTGAAGAGTTTGACAGCTGTCAAATTGGCTGTCAGCAGGAAAAAGAGAACTTTGTTTTCATCGCTTTTGCTGGTTATATTTGTTACAAATTTGTTGAAAATAAGGAAGGGCTGATACACATTAACTTGACTATTGGATTTTAGCTGAAAGACATTAAGGAACTAAAATCCACCTAGAGGGGGTTTAGGACATTACAAGAATGGCTGGAGGAGGGAAAATCCAGACTGAATTGGATAGAACATTTGTTATCTTGGGAAAGTTACAAGGTGAAATTGATGTTTTGGCTACAAGCGTCACAACTTTGGTCTTAGCAGCAAACAACATTGTTGAAGCTGATAAGGACTTGAAGCAGGAAGCCCATACAATTGGGGAAATAGAGAAATTTGAGAGTCATGAGAATATGGAGAAGGAGACATATGTTGCCCCTGAAGAAAAGGAAGGAGGAGCTGTAATTTTGCAGATGTTAAAGGAGAGTTGTAATTGGTGGCCTGACATGAAGGCAACAAAGGAGAATAAAAACTTGATGTGGAAAGCCTGGCCTGAATTGGAGAGCCTAAAATTGAGAGATCTCCTCATGTGGAGATCTGAAGACTGAAGGATTAAAAATTTGATTAAGGTGGAAGTTGGAGCTTTGGGGACACTTGGACTTGAAAGGAGTATGAAACAAGATTTGGAGTACCCCATAGGCTCTATTTTTAAGTATGGAGGGCTGGCTGGAAAAAATATGGATCCTGTTGGGCCGAAGTCTCCCCGAGATTTGAGGTTTAAGATTAAGGACTATCAAAAAGGCCGGCAGAGAGGAATTGAAAGAGATTTAAGAGCCTCGGACGTAAGATCTCCAGGCTAAACAATATATTGAACTGATGAACACTTGTTGGGGACTGAAACCGGGAAAGGGGTGGGTGGAGTTTGGGAATCCAAAGGGTATATAACTATAACTTGCTTTGTTGTTATTTTGTTTTGCTATTTGTATGGAATTGGGGAAAGCTGTGGAAGGGAAATTTCGGTCGACTTTAGGGAAAATGTTTAAGAATGAGTAACAATGTATAAATACCGATGTTTAAATTTGGATAAGTTAAAATTGGTTTTTAAAATGGTTTAAATTAAATGAAAATAAGGTAATAAGGATTTGCTGAATTAATGATTCAAATTGGAATACAAGAAGGGGAGGTGAGAGGAGGTCTGAGAATCAAGTTAAATGAAAATAAGTAATTGAAATTTTATGTGTTTCTTTTTTTAATTTTTTTTTAAGTTTTGGATTTTTGTATTTCTGTTGTTTTTTGTTTAAATTTGTTTTTGTGTGTTTTTTTGAAAATGCTAATAAATATTCATTAAAAAAACAAAACAACAAAATGACCTTAAGAGTTTGGATTTGATATCCCGCTTTATCACTACCCCAAGGAGTCTCAAAGCGGCTAACATTCTCCTTTCCCTTGCTCTCCCACAACAAACACTCTGTAAGGTGAGTAGGGCTGAGAGACTTAAAGAAGTGTGACTGGGCCAAGGTCACCCAGCAGCTGCATGTGGAGAAGAGGAGATGCGAACCCGGTTCACCAGATTACGAGTCTACCACTCTTAACCACTACACCACACTGGCTTTGGAGAACAAAATGGATTTCAATTGGTCAAATGTAAGATTCTGCAAATAGGCAGGAAGAACAGGCAGCTGCACAAATATAAGATGGGGGGACACTTGGCTTGCCATTAGCACATATGAAAAGGATCTAGATAGGTCTTAGTAGCCCACAAGCTGAACATGCGCCAACATTGTGATGTGGGGTGGGGGGGATAAAAATGCTAAAGCTGTTCTAGGCTACATCAGCATTAGTATAGTGTCCCACTCTATTGTACACCTGAAATACTGTGTCCAGTTCTGGGCACCACAATTTAAGAAGGATATTGACAAGCTGAAACATGTGCAGAGGAGGGCAACCAATATGATCAAGGGTCTGGAAACCAAGCCTGATGAAGAACAACTGAGGGAGTTAACTGAGAGGAGATATGATAGCCATCTTCCAATATCTAAGGGGCTGTCACATGGGAAATGGAGCAAGCTTGTTTTCTCCTGCTCTGGAAGGTAAGACTGGAACCCATGGCTTCAAATTACAAGAAAGGAGATTCCAACTAAACATCAGGAAGAACCTTCTGAGCTGTTTGCAGTTGAACGGATTCCCTCAGAAGGTGGTGGACTCTCCTTCCTTGGCGGTTTTTAAGCAGAGGTTGTCTGGCCATCCATCTGGTACAGAGAATTCCCTGCGACTACTTTGTGGTGAATGCTTTGGGACTGATTTTAGGGATCAAAGAAAAGGGGTGCAACTATTATGCAGTGGCGACCATTATGTGGTGAAATACAGTACTTTAAGTTGAGATTCCTGCATTGCAGAGGCTTGGACTAGGGACTCTTGGAGTCCCTTCCAACATTGCAATTTTATGATTCTGTGATGCTAGGAAAGTACTAGAGAACTTTGACTGACAAACTGTAGAAACTGCTGACTTCTTCTATGGGAAAAGCAATATCCAAGGCAAATGAAAACTGTGCAAAGTTCACAGCCTCCTGCTGCATGCAGATGCAAAGAAGCGGACTGTGAGTGCCTGCTCATTTCCTGCAATCGTGGTTTTGAATAAAGCAGCATATTATTTTTCTTTAAACAGCACACAATCAGTTTGTGGGCCCAAGATGGACTTTCAGTACTTGACTCCAGCTGCCCACAAAGAATTTATGCAGTGCACTTAATTGCTGGCACTTTGGCATTGTCCATGAGATGTGATAGTGTGGAGCAAACCAGAAATTATACAATTTATGTAACGGCAAAATTCATCACAAACTCTGATGGTGAGAAGCTGTACTTTCTATGTGCCAAAGAACCCTGCATCCATGGTGCAAAATGAATCCTGGGGGCGGCCAAAGATCCCTGCAGCAAGACAGTTGGAACTGCAGTAGCTGGCCTATCTTCATGCATGCATCCTGCTTGGTCACAGACAGAGCATCCATCAATGCGGGAGAAAAGTCAGGTGAGGGTTATCTTCCACTCCAAAATCAGGGGTGATGATCAATAATTTTCTGTCCCCCTGCTGACAATCTGATGTGGAGTCCACAGATCGAATCTTACTGTGATGGCCTGGGATTCCGATTCAGAGGCT
Source organism: Podarcis erhardii (assembly GCF_964252035.2). Classification (NCBI taxonomy): domain Eukaryota; kingdom Metazoa; phylum Chordata; class Lepidosauria; order Squamata; family Lacertidae; genus Podarcis; species Podarcis erhardii. Next base: position 2,778,365 of record NC_138515.1, read on the forward strand.
GAACCAGAGGAATCCCAGCCTGCACAGGAGTCCCCGCCTCCAGGGCCGGCTGAACTGGGGCAAGGCCTAGATTCTGAGGAGCCTGCACCTGTGTCAGATCCTCAGGAGCAGGCACCAGGTGAAACCCTTCTGGCCCCAGAGGTGCTTGAGGACTCAGTGGCTACAGGTGAGCCTCCTCCGGGGCCCAGTAACCCTTCGGCCTCTCCTGAACTACAGAGGCTTAGGGCAGAGAGGCGAAGGGAACTGGTTGCTCCCAGGAGGAGTGCTCGCCTTAAGGCCAGAGGAGGCGGGGCTCCTGGGGACCGGGACCGCCCCTGGCCTTAGAAGAAGATAAAGGCCAGTCAGCCCGGTCCCAGGTTGCGGGAGCAACGTCGTTGTTGGCTTCAGATCTTCCAGTGTTCCTGTTCCCTGCCCGGCCTCCTGCTCCTGACCTTCCAGCATTCCTGTTCCCTGCCCGGCCTCCTGCTTCTGACCTTCCAGCGTTCCTGTTCCCGCCCGGCTCCCAGTTTCGGACCTCGCTTCTCATCTTGTGAACTCTGACTATGATCACGGTACCTTCCCCCCGGGGCCAGCACACTTACATAGAGATGAACACATAACTCAGTCAGGGAAGCTGAGTACATGCTCCAGCAGCTTGTAGGGCTGAGCACATCAGCCCTGAGCTCCAGAGACCGTCAAGACATTGCAGAAGCCAGCGACTACCCTCTCATTGTATTCCCCAAGCTTTTTGAGGTCAGGTGGGTGGAGGTTTCCTTCTCTCTAGTGAGTTCAGTACTGGAGCTTGGGCATTTTCTCATTCTTAAAGAAGTCTGAGGAGGAGGTAGCAAGTGGGCTTCTTGCATTCGTCCTTGATTAGGTAAAGGACCCCTGGACGGTTAAGTCCAGTCAAAGGCATTAGGAAAATCTCGAACTTAGGTCTTTTCTGCATGATGTGATCTTTAGTAGGTACCAGAAGCATCTACAAGGAGATGGAATCACCATCCTTGACACAGAGAAGCTACACCAGTAAAATCAAACCTCTCAGCACTGAAAGAACAGCTGCTGGATCAATGCTTTCAAGGATGAAGCTCATGAGAAAATGTTCAATGCTTCAAGGAATTCAGCTCCTGAGAAGCCAAACAAACTAATGCAAGGAACACCACCTGTAGGCATCTGAAAGGAGAGGTGTTGGCGTTGCCTGTAATGAAGTGGTTGACTGAACTGTTTTGAAGTTGATGCTGAACTGTTGTTCAGCATGAAGCCTTTTGCCACTTTGCAAACTTCAGTAAATCTGGAAGAGGTTCACAAGGTGCTAGATGCAGACCTTAATCTAGACTTTCTCTAGATTATATTAAATTATTATTATCAATTAGAATTGTATACTGCACTTCATCACAAGATCTCAGGGTGGTTCACAGGATAAAAATACAAGGTAAAAATACAAGTAAATGGTTAAAACAAAAACAACAAAACAATAACTCCCTCCCACAAACACATTTAAAAGGCTGTAAAAGATTAATCAGCCTTATAAAGCCGAGGATACAAATACAAAATACAAATTGACATATGACACTTAAGAACAATTTAAAACAACCCCACACACCTCACAAAGAAGCAACACCCACCCAAGTTAAAATCCCATCCCCATTAAAACCATAATTTTAGCACAAGGGGGATGGCCCACATCCTTGTTCCACCCCCAGAGTACCCCTCCCAAAGGGAAGATCCCACCCTTAGGGCAGGCAGGCTTTATAGAGCTGCCCCAGCAACTGGTGCATGCCTGGCTGGGTAGCTCCTGTTTCCAATGCTGCCTGCCTGTCCAGGGTTCTGGCCCTTGCCCTACTAGCACAGCTGCTGGCAGGTCCTGGTCTGGAGATCCAGTAGAGGCCAGAGGGAGATAACAGGGAGATACTTCAGCTTGACAACATTAGTGATCTTCACAAAATGATATCACCCCTTTTGGTTTACTTCCTTGCATTATCTGATGCATACAGAAAAGTCACAAAGTGTATGGTTGTCTTCTGGCAGCTAAGCCCCATCAGCACAAGCATCACCGTGAAGTCAGTTAACAGAAACAGACTCTAAGTTGATTCAGAAAATAAATACATATATAACTATCACTATGCATTGAACAGAATTCTAAGGCATCAATGATTTTTTTTTAAAAAAATGAGAGCACAAAACTTCTGGAAGGAAAGATGGTTGGATAATCATTGCCTGCTGAAACTCCATCAACAGAGATAATTATGTGGTGATTAATGATAGCCAAGATGTAAATCTTGGTTGTTACACTCTCTTTTTGAAGACAGAAAGATCAAGGAATTAATCTCAAATGCTCTTCATGCCAGAGGGGAATCTTGGAGTGAGGAACTGCCATCATGCCCACATAATAGCCCTGAAGGTTTGCCCTCAGGACATCAGGTCAGCTAAACCTCCCTTATTTTAATTACTTATAAGATTGGGAGGAATTACAATTTATGTGCTCTGTCTGCCAATTAATTTTCACCTAGAATGCAAATTGACTGCTGGCATCAGAAGAAGCATTAACTAACAGACCTAAGAATAAAGCAAAAAGTGTATCTTAATTTATTGTGATTAAGAAAGGTTATACATGGATAAGGGCACTATGGTTGTTAAGAATCTTCATTTTATATTACTTTTAACTCTCCACCCTGCTTGTGAAGTGCTGGCTTTAAAATGAAAATGGGAAAGGAATGCACTTTTTTCTTAAAGGGACAGACTTACTCAAGGCAGAGACTGTTAAGGGGGAGACTAACAGAACCCAATATGGCAAAGGTGCTGCTGAACACCCCCACTGACTGTTGGTATTGTGCAGCAATTACTAGATGAGCAATTAAAAGAGCTCAGAATTGAGATACCTAAAATGGTGAATAAAAATGGATCAAAGAAAGATCAAACCAAAGAATACACAGGAACTTTGTGGGGAAATACTCATCAAGATCTGCCTGAATATGAGAATGGAACAGTAAAGCAGGAGGTAACAGATGATGGAATGGAGAGGACCTCCACACAGGTGCCTGGAGGAGTGAAACAGACAAACAATGGAGCTGTGATGTTGGAGGAGTGGAAAGAAACCACTGATAGAGACATTAAGAAACATTTTGAGATGGCAGAGATGGAGGTGAGAGATAAATGATCCTGTGTACAAGTTGGAGTGAATTCAGAGCCAACAGTGTGACGCGGCAGCTAAAAAAGCCAATGCAATTCTGGGCTGCATCAATAGGAGTATAGCATCTAGATCAAGGGAAGTAATAGTGCCACTGTATTCTGCTCTGGTCAGACCTCACCTGGAGTACTGTGTCCAGTTCTGGGCACCACAGTTCAAGAAGGACACTGACAAACTGGAACGTGTCCAGAAGAGGGCAACCAAAATGGTCAAAGGCCTAAAAACAATGCCTTATGAGGAACGGCTAAGGGAGCTGGGCATGTTTAGCCTGGAGAAGAGGAGGTTAAGGGGTGATATGATAGCCATGTTCAAATATATAAAAGGATGTCACATAGAGGAGGGAGAAAGGTGGTTTTCTGCTGCTCCAGAGAAGCGGACACGGAGCAATGGTTCCAAACTACAAGAAAAAAGATTCCACCTAAACATTAGGAAGAACTTCCTGACAGTAAGAGCTGTTCGACAGTGGAATTTGCTGCCAAGGAGTGTGGTGGAGTCTCCTTCTTTGAAGGTCTTTAAGCAGAGGCTTGACAACCATATGTCAGGAGTGCTCTGATGGTGTTCCTGCTTGGCAGGGGGTTGGACTCGATGGCCCTTGTGGTCTCTTCCAATTCTATGATTCTACGATTCTACGATTCTACGATTCTATGATTCTATGAAAAGCCACCAAGCCCCTAGTGGTTCTTCTGGGGAAAGACTGTAAGAAGCAGAAATGGAAGAAACTTTCTTTCTAAATTAGGGTGGAAAATCATGGCCATCAGGAAATGGGATCATAAGATATGGAGCTGGGTATGAATTAATGAATATACACCAAGTAAACATTATGGATTATTATTCTAATAATGGATGTTGGAATTCCTTGGAGATAAAGTTGCTATACCAGACCAGAGAAAAACTATTCTTGACATATAGTGGTAATAACAATTGAAGAGCCCCTTTTGGACATTTTGTGTGGAAAGGAACAAAACCCTTGAGATATCTGGGGTTGAAGATTGGGAAAACACCACTTAGCATTTTGAGGAACAGCAGACTATTGCCCTGGAATATAGCTGGATACCACCCAAGAGTGAACACTGAATATTTTGAATAATCTTTATACAGTATACATAAGTCCCCCCTTTTTAATATTATCTTTATTTCCTGTTTCCCTCTTTTTCTTTCTTCTTCTATTCACTTTACTCTTGCCTATGTTTTGTTTTTTGATGTTCTCTGTTCTGCTTTAATGAGGGTAAGCACAGGAAGGTGATGGATGGTTGCTGAAGGACCCTGTGTGAGAGGCAGGGAAGATCTTCCAGGGTTGGAGGCTAGGAGAAGAAAGGGAAGCTCTCAGGTGAGAGATGAGAAGGTTTAACCGCTTTTGTGTGAGACAAGAGTTAAGATTACCTCTGATGGAGGGCTTTGTATTTTTTTCTTTTCTTTTCTTTTCCCCTCCTCTTTCTCTTTTGTTTTCTTTTTTCTTATTTTTTATTTAGATTTCTTTGTTTTTTTATTGCCTTGTATGTTGAAAAGTTTTAATATATTAAAAAGTTTCAATTAAAAAATGACAAAACCCAAGAGCACAAAACCAAAGACACAGTTAAGAGAGCAGATGTGGTTTAAGGGGTTCCCCCCTCCAAAGGCTTGCAAGCAAAACTGCTCATAACACCCAGACCCAGATGATGGCAATCTGACCATTTTGAAATACAGTGGTACCTTGGGTTACAGACTCTTCAGGTTACATACGCTTCAGGTTACAGACTTTGTTAACCCAGAAATAGTCCCTCAGGTTAAGAACTTTGCTTCAGGATGAGAACAGAAATCACGTGGTGGCGGCACGGCAGCAGCAGGAGGCTCCATTAGCTAAAGTGGTGCTTCAGGTTAAGAACAGTTTCAGGTTAAGAACGGACCTCTGGAACGAATTAAGTACTTAACCCGAGGTACCACTGTAGAAGAAATGTGAACGTGCACATCATAATGTGAGAGGAGGTACAATTGCACAACTGTGCGATAGTCTGTTCTGTGTTTCTTTGTACTGATATGTGACAATTGTACACTTACACACACTGTTTAAGTAGAGTTCAATATAAGTCAATAAATGCATTTGACTAATCAAGTAATCAGTCCCATAATATAAATGGTTATGAAGTTTAGAAATGAAGTTGTATTCATCTTCATTTTCTATTTCTTTTTATCATTTCTCATCTATTTCTTTTTTAGAATGTACCTAGTTCTTTATTAAATCCCATATACAGTGGCGTAACGTGGGTTGTCAGCACCCGGGGCAAGGCAAGTAATTTGCGCCCCCTAACCCGTGGATTTGCACCCCCTAACCCTACCCCTACCCCTAACCCCCAGATGTTGCGCACGGTGCGGCCGGGCCCCCCCCCTGCACCCCCCACGCTACGCCACTGCCCATATAGTCAACTGCACAAAAGCATATTTCACATTGCACAGTTTTTTAGACTGAGCATAAAATGTGTCTCACTGCCATTAGAATAATGGTAATAAATCATCCCCCATCCTGGCAGGGACCTGTCTCTGTACAACACTTAGTAGCATTTTAAGCACTTGATAATCATAATTTATTTATCACTTTTTATTATTATCTTGACCTTCCTCCAAGGAACTCCTGCTGGACTTATGTGGGCTTATCCCATTTTTTATTGGAACAACCTCGGGAGGTACATTAGCCCAAGTGACTTGTGAGTCACCCAAGATCACATTATCCAGGGAGCTTTGTGGCTGTGTGTGGATTTGAACACAGATCTGCACCATTCCGGGTTCAACGATTTTAACAGCAACAGCAGTGGAGCTTCCCCACTCCCAAGATAAGCTTCATTTTTGGGTGCTACCTTAAATCTCTATAATGACACATTCATATATTTTTCAAACACTGCATGTACAGTGGTACCTCTGGTTAAGAACTTAATTCATTCTGGAGGTCTGTTCTGAACCTGAAACTGTTCTTAACCTGAGGTACTACTTCCGGGTTAGTGGAGTCTGTAACCTGAAGCGTTTGTAACCTGAGGTACCACTGTACATGTATTTGTGGCCAGGCCTTCCCAGCCATCCACCCCAATCAATGCATCTAAGTGGTCTTTCTGCTTGATCAGGAGACATGAGCATAAAACCTGGATGTGCACCCAAGTGCAGATGCTGCATGCCTGCACTGCGTTTTTTAAATAGGACATGCATTTCTGCATGCATATACCAGAAGTCGGTCCCCATCCACATGTTATATATGGCACGACTGGTCACATGCAAATACCTTTCAAAAGCATGCCCAGAGTCGACTGTGGTGTCGTGCATTTAAAATAAAAACAAGTGTAGGCACAGAACCAATTTCAAGAGCCACCTTCCCTTCTCCCAGGGGTAGCAGCAGGGTGCAGAAGCCAGGGGTGAAGGGGTGGCTGCGGGTGAAGGGAGAATGTTGCAAAGCCATGGGATTAGCTAATGCGGGAAGACACCCTCCTCCTCCCTTCAGCGCACAACTTTGGTCAAGCACAAGAAGACCAGCAGAAAACAGGCTGGGTGAATGGGAGCTGCATGCTGAGTGACAGCTGGGTGCTGTGGAGAGGCAGAGGAGGGAGTTGTCCTGTCCTGGTAATCAATTTTCCTTCCAGCTACCTTTCTTCCTATACCTTCACTCGCAATTTACCGGTATTTTCCTCCAGTCATCTGGAGGATGGTCTTTAAAAAAATACCAAGTAAGTAAGTAAGTAAGTAAGTAAGTAAGTAAGTAAGTAAATGTCAAGTTTCCCAGTCATTTCCCAGTCTTTGTTCCATAGCATTTGTATTTGAATGCATACACATATTGTGTGTGTATTTGAGAAAGCTGCCCCAAGTAATCCTGGCTTCCGTGCTCAAGAAAGTTACTGCCAGTCTTGTCAGGATGCAACTTGTACTGAGTCTCTGCTGCTTTTAGCACATCAATGTCATCACCAAACACCAGAACAATCCTGAGAACCCGTGAGAGGACAAAGGAACTACAGTGGTACCTTGTGTTACATACGCTTCAGGTTACAGACTCCACTAACCCAGAAATAGTACCTCGGGTTAAGAACTTTGCTTCAGGATGAGAACAGAAATTGTGCTCCGGTGGTGCAGCGGCAGCGGGAGGCCCCATTAGCTAAAGTGGTGCTTCAGGTTAAGAACAGTTTCGACCTCCGGAACAAATTAAGTACTTAACCTGAGGTACCACTATATCTCCTTATGGGATAGATTCCAAGTGTATATATTTTGTAACTTAAGTCTGCCTTCTGGGATCCAGAATGTGTGAGTAAACTATTTTATACTTTTTTATACTTTTTTATACTTTTTGTCGTGTCTATTCTTTTTCAGGAGGGAATAAAGGCGAATTACCAGGAGGCTTATGCAAGCCTGGCAACAAGTTATCCACTGTGTAAGTTTAAAAGGGAATGTTACTCTGCTAAATTATAGAACTTGCTACCACAAGTTGGAAAGGATATTATTAAACAATATATCCTCTCCTGCCTCCCTGAACATTCCCACAGGGATGAGGGTGCTGGTGTTCTTTCTTCCGGACAAAGGTTGTGCATAGCAAGGAGGGGGCATGATGCTCACTTGCTCAGGGATCCATAACAATCCAACAAGTTTTTATTTTAAGACTTAGACACAGTTCAAGAGGGCAGGTCCATCAACAGGGAGGGCTGTAACTTTCAGGCCCTGCTTGTGGCCTTCCAAGAGTCACTGGGTTGGCTGCTATAGGAAACAGGGTGCTGGTCAAAATGCATGGGCATAGCCAGGATTCTTGTTAGGGGGGCGGGCTTTTGCTGGGGGAGCAGAACGTCAGATTTGTATTGCTTTTTATTGATTATGGGGGGCAGCTCCCCCCCCCTTGGCTACGCCCATGTCTAGGTGGCTCCTTGGCCTGACCCAACAAGACTCACCTTATTTCCTTGTTGTTAACCTTCCACCAATCCTGGAGAAGAGATAGACTTGTCTGGGGAATGCTCCATCCTCCTCTGTTGTCACTTGCTATTTAAAGACCTCTTTAAGAGTCACGATTTCCCCCAAAGAATCCTGGGAACTGTAGTTTGTTAAGGGTGCTGAAACTGCAGCTCTGTGGGGGAGTCTCTCACCAGCTCTCAGCATCCTTGGCAGACTACGGTTCTCAGGATTCTTTGACTGTTAAAGTAGCATAAGAGTGCTTTAAATGTTTGGTGTGGGTGTGACTTGAGTCACAGGGTTTGCGCTGGCATGGCTCATCTTTTCCTTGCTCTCAACAGATCTAAGGTCACATCTACCGCACACCTTAACAGGCAAGGCTCTCTCCAAACAGCCCTTGGATACAGTATATAGTTTACCCACCCACAGAGCTACTGTACAATTCACAGCACCCTCAAAAACTACGGTTTCCAGGTTTCTTTAAAGTGCTCTTTAAGAGTATGATGTGGATGTGATCTAAACTCCCATGTGCAACAGCATAAAAATTAGCCAACTGATGGCAGAAGGCAGGGAGAACCCAAACCAATCTATTCCCTTCTTCCTGAGCCACCTCTCTGTCATCTCCCAGGCCCTCAAGAGCACAGGACTTGCGGTGTTTATGTGTTAGAGAAGGTGCCTGGTGATGAGGCAATTCCCAGATTTTAACCATTTGGAGCAGGTGAAACCACACAGGTAGCAACCCAGTTTATGGTCCAATTTATTGGGGGGGGGATAGGAAAAGGTGATCTCGGGGCTGAGCTTCACAGCAAAGGTTAAAGGCCTGCTCTTGTATATGTTTCAAGACTAAATTGAAACACACACACATCTCACACTGAAGTTCCACACTGCTCCCTACCAGTAACTTGTGTCAGGGCCGTTGCTAGGATATCAGCAAGGGGGAGGCAGAGCGGGCTGGTAATAAGGGGCACAACTGTATTTGTCTTCATAGGCACTTGGAAAAAAAAAAACAACCTCTACTCAATCAAAAGGCTTTTCTAAAGTGCTTTTTTCCTTAATCGAAGAAAAAGCAAGATACATATTTGACAGACATTGTACTACTCCTTGAGAGTTTCCACGCAACCACAAAAACCTCAAACTAAGAAACGTGAGCAGGCAGAATCATGAACACCTTATTTTTACATGGGGGTGGGAATTAAATGTACCCAGGAAGGCAGTTACCCACCCCACTCCCTACTTAGCTATAGGCCTGCCTTGTGCCATCCTGAGGCATTGCCTGACAGGTGCCATTTTCTGAGCTTCCAGCAAATACCCCCATCCATTACAGTGCCCCCCCCCCACCAATGCTGACAGTCTCATTTCCCTCTCTTCAGCTGCTTTGTCTCTGCTCTGCTGCTGGAAAAGTATTCTGAGTCAAGCCTTTCCCAACGTGGTGCCCCCAAACGTTGTTGGAGCACAACTCCCATCATCACCAACTGCTGGCTGTGCCGGGTGGGGCTGGCAGCAGTTGTAGTTCAAAACATCTGGAGGGCACCAGGTTGGAGAAGGCTGGCGAAGACAAGCGTGGTCTCTGCCGGTTGGGAACGCCAAAGAGCGGAAACCAAGGGTGCATCCATAATTCATGGTGCAAGTAAGTGCTGCTGACAGTGGGCTCTTGGAGTGGGGATCATGCTTGCCTTGCCAGCTGGCCAGCAGTGCCCATTAGCTGATAGCTTTGCTCAAAACAACCTGCTTGGCAAGGCAAAAAATTAATAAATCATTATGCTTTGGGGACTGGGGGAAGCACTCCTGCTTGAGCATTTGCCAGCCTGCTTTGAGGGAGGGCGTGTGGAGCTGCCCAAAGTATCTATCTATCATCTATCTATCTAGCACATATTGTTTGTTAGGGCAGGTGCTTAAATCAGATGACACACAGGTAAGCTAGAGACTGCTGGCTGCCTTCTTCCATTTACGTACCTAAACCTGTATCAATGCTATTTCATCAATGCTATTTCCATATTCTCAATACAGTGTCCATTTTCTTTAAATTATTGCTTCCTGATTAGTTTCCTAGTTCTTCTTTGTAATAAATTTGTTTATGATTTTTTTAAAAGAGAGATTGCCTTTCCCCACAGTCATCTAACAAACAACTTGCGTGCCACAGTTTGCGGAAGTTTGCTTGTGGTGGCCGCTGTGTTAAAGAATGACCTCCCCTGTGAGACACATGCAACATTTAAAGCGCATTGCACCTACCCAAAAAAATCATGGGAACTGTAGTTTACCCCCTCACAAAGCTACAATTCCCAGCACCCATAAGAAAGCACAGTTTCCTGGCTTTTTCAATGTGTTTCAGACACATGGTATGAATGTCTACTTGATAATCCAGGCTAATGTCTTTAATGGTTTGTTAGTCACCTTTGGGGGCAATTTTTAAGCTGAAACATGGGATGTACATTAATATATTATTTTAATTATACGTTTATTTAGACATTTTTAGGCCACCTTTTAGGACAAAATAACAATTTAATTTTCATGCTCAGGATGACTTGCTCTTATTACATTTGCATTACCGGTGGGGAGGGGGCTCAGGCATTGGGTGGATCTCCATAGCAGGGGGCTTTTTAGTTTGGGGAAATAGCACCTGGAATGCACCTTCCTTTGGCCTTGCTAACACACACAGAGCTCTCTCAAGAGCCCATAGGCATCACAATGGAATTGCAGAAAAATTATTAACTGGTGTGGAGGGAGGGAGGGAGGGAGGGAGGGAGGGAAAGGCAACTTCTTTGCAGAGTGAAGGGATAACTGTCGAACCTTTCTTGGCTCTGGCAAGTCTTGAATGAGAGGATAATGAGTCTTTCCAGTTTGTTTGTAAAAGATTAGCACAGAAGAAGTCAGATAATCAGGAAAATAAATAAAGCAGAGGCTGGATACTTCTTTCCTTTCCTTTGAGGCAATTTTAAAGGTAACACTTCTTTACGAGATTGCTTGCCTTTTGAATTAAAAGCAAAAGGTTGCATTTCAACTCACTGAAGATCCTTCGGTAAAGAAAGCTCTATATGCTTTGAAAGTTGAACCTTTGTAGTCTGAAGGAAGCACCACTGAACACCACTGAGTTCAATGCAGTTACTCCCAGTAATAATAATAATATTATAATAATTTATTATTTGTACCCCGCCCATCTGGCTGGGTTTCCCTAGCCACTCTGGGCGGCTTCCATAGAAACCAAAAATACACTAAAATATCACAGATTAAAAACTTCCCTGAACGGGGCTGCCTTAAGATGTCTTCTGAATGTCAGGTAGTTATTTATCACTTGGACATCTGATGGGAGGGCGTTCCACAGGGCGGGCGCCACTACCGAGAAGGCCCTCTGCCTGGTTCCCTGTAGCTTTGCTTCTCGCAATGAGGGAACCGCCAAAAGGCCCTCGGCGCTGGACCTCAGCGTCCGGGCAGAACGATGGGGATGGAGACGCTCCTTCAGGTTTACTGGACCGAGGCCGTTTAGGGCTTTAAAGGTCAACACCAGCACTTTGAATTGTGCTCGGAAACGTACTGGGAGCCAATGTAGGTCTTTCAAGACCGGTGTTATGTGGTCTCGGCGGCCGCCCCCAGTCACCAGTCTGGCTGCCGCATTCTGGATTAGTTGTAGTTTCCGAGTCACCTTCAAAGGTAGCCCCACGTAGAGCGCATTGCAGTAGTCCAAGCGGGAGATAACTAGAGCATGCACCACTCTGGCGAGACAGTCCGCGGGCAGGTAGGGTCTCAGCCTGCGTACCAGGTGGAGTTGGTAGACAGCTGCCCTGGATACAGAATTGACCTGTGCCTCCATGGACAGCTGTGAGTCCCAGGAAACTGTGCTTACGATTGCGCTAATGCTAGGTCTAATAAATTGAGTTCTGTGCTCTGTACTGCTGCTTGATTATAATAGAGACTAATAGTGACAAGTGATGAATTTCTAGGCCTCATTGAGAATTGAAGATTGTCAAATTACTGGGTCTGAATGGCATCCACACAACCAATCCAGCTGACAATGTATACTTCAGCTTTCAAAACACTTTTAATAAAGTACCTCACTGAAGACTCCAGATTAAGCTTAACAGTCATGGGAGAAGAGGAGAAGAGGTCCTGGTTAAGAAACAGGAAGCAGAGAGGAGAAATGGACAGTATTTCAAAGGGTTGTGGGAAGCAGAGTGCACCAAGGATCAGTGCTAGGGACCAGCAATTTTTAAGTTGTTCATTAATTATCTAGATTTGGAGGTAACCAGTGAGATAGAAAAGTTTGCAGATGATACCAACCTCTGCAGGGTGGATAAAACAAAGGGGGGTTGTGAATATCTCCAAAAGGATCTCTCCAAATTGGGTAAATAGACAGTATAGAATCATAGAATCATAGAATCATAGAGTTGGAAGAGACCCCAAGGGCCATCGAGTCCAACCCCCTGCCAAGCAGGAAACACCATCAGAGCACTCCTGACATATGGTTGTCAAGCCTCTGCTTAAAGACCTCCAAAGAAGGAGACTCCACCACACTCCTTGGCAGCAAATTCCACTGTCGAACAGCTCTTACTGTCAGGAAGTTCTTCCTAATGTTAGGTGGAATCTTTTTTCTTGTAGTTTGGAACCATTGCTCCGTGTCCGCTTCTCTGGAGCAGCAGAAAACCACCTTTCTCCCTCCTCTATGTGACATCCTTTTATATATTTGAACATGGCTATCATATCACCCCTTAACCTCCTCTTCTCCAGGCTAAACATGCCCAGCTCCCTTAGCCGTTCCCCATAAGGCATTGTTTTTAGGCCTTTGACCATTTTGGTTGCCCTCCTCTGGACACGTTCCAGTTTGTCAGTGTCCTTCTTGAACTGTGGTGCCCAGAACTGGACACAGTACTCCAGGTGAGGTCTGACCAGAGCAGAATACAGTGGCACTATTACTTCCCTTGATCTAGATGCTATACTCCTATTGATGCAGCCCAGAATTGCATTGGCTTTTTTAGCTGCCGCGTCACACTGTTGGCTCATGTCAAGTTTGCGGTCAACCAAGACTCCTAGATCCTTTTCACATTTACTGCTCTCAAGCCAGGTGTCACCCATCTTGTATTTGTGCCTCTCGTTTTTTTTGCCCAAGTGCAATACTTTACATTTCTCCCTGTTAAAATTCATCTTGTTTGTTTTGGCCCAGTTCTCTAATCTGTCAAGGTCGTTTTGAAGTGTGATCCTGTCCTCTGGGGTGTTAGCCACCCCTCCCAGTTTGGTGTCATCTGCAAATTTGATCAGGATGCCCTTGAGTCCATCATCCAAGTCGTTGATAAAGATGTTGAATAAGACCGGGCCCAAGACAGAACCCTGTGGCACCCCACTAGTCACTCTTCTCCAGAATGAAGAGGAACCATTGATGAGCACCCTTTGGGTTCGGTCAGTCAGCCAATTACAAATTCACTGAGTGGTAGCATAGTCAAGGCCGCATTTTACCAGCTTCTTTACAAGAATATCATGGGGCACCTTGTCAAATGCCTTGCTGAAATCAAGGTAGGCTACATCCACTGCGTTCCCTTCATCTACCAGGCTTGTAATTCTGTCAAAAAACAAGATCAGGTTAGTCTGACATGACTTATTTTTCAGAAATCCATGCTGACTATTGGTGATCACAGTATTCCTTTCTAGGTGCTCACAGACTGTTTGCTTAAGGATCTGCTCCAGAATCTTCCCTGGTATTGATGTCAGACTGACTGGGCGGTAATTATTTGGGTCCTCTCTTTTCCCCTTTTTGAAAATAGGGACAACATTTGCCCTCCTCCAGTCTGCCGGGACTTCGCCTGTTCTCCAGGAATTCTCAAAGATGACTGCCAGTGGTTCTGAGATCACATCTGCCAGTTCTTTTAATACTCTTGGATGCAGTTCATCTGGCCCTGGAGACTTGAATACATCTAAACTAGCCAAGTATTTTTGTACTATGTCCTTAGTTATTCTGGGCTGAGTTTCCTCTGCTGAATCATTTGCTCCAAATTCTTCAGGTCGGGCATTGTTTTCTTTATTGGAGAAGACTGAGGCAAAGAAGGCATTGAGGAGTTCAGCCCTTTCTGTGTCCCCTGTTTGCATTTCACCATCTTCTCCTCTGAGTGACCCCACTGTTTCTTTGTTCTTCCTTTTGCTACGAACATACCCATAAAAGCCTTTTTTGTTGCTCTTAACCTCTCTAGCAAGCCTGAGTTCATTCTGTGCTTTAGCTTTTCTGACTTTGTGTCTACACATGCTGGCTATTTGTTTGAATTCCTCTTTGGTGGTTTCCCCCCTTTTCCATTTTTTGTACACATCCTTTTTTAATCTTAACTCAGTTAAAAGTTCTTTAGATAGCCACCCTGGCTTCTTTAGGCACCTTCCATGTTTCCGTCTCATTGGTATTGCCTGAAGTTGTGCTTTTACTATCTCCCTCTTAACAAACTCCCAGCCATCATGAACTCCCTTTCCTTTTAGTATTACTGTCCATGGGATCTCACCCAGCACTTCCCTAAGTTTTATCAAGTCGGCTTTCTTAAAGTCAAGAAATTGAGTCCTAGTATGCTTGGCTGCTCCTTTCCGCTGTATAGTAAACTTCAGAAGAGCATGATCACTCGCGCCTAATGATCCTTCCACTTCTACCCCAGTAACCAGGTCATCAACATTGGTTAGGACCAGATCTAAAATGGCTGTTCCTCTTGTTGCTTCTCCCACTTTCTGGACAACGAAGTTGTCTGCAAGGCCAGTGAGGAATCTGTTTGACCTTATGCTCTTGGCTGAGTTTGACATCCAGCAAATATCCGGGTAATTGAAGTCCCCCATTACTACTATCTCCCTTCCTTTTGCATGCTTGGCCATCTGTTCCAGGAAGGCATCAGCTATGTCCTCCGTTTGGCTTGGGGATCTATAGTAAACTCCCACAATGAGGTCCCTGTTATTCTTCTCTCCCTTAATTTTGACCCAAATGCTCTCACTTTGGCTTTGAGGTTCTAAATCTTGGATCTCTTCACAGGTATACACATCCCTGACATATAACGCCACTCCTCCTCCTTTCTTGTCTGGTCTGTTTCTCTGAAATAGATTGCTTCCCTCCATTATTACATTCCAGTCGTGGGACTTATCCCACCAGACAGTAATATGACAGATGGAATTCAGTGTAAACAAGTTAAAAGTAAAGTACATCAGGGCAAAAAAATATAGCTTCCCATAGCTAGGGGTCTGAACTGACAGTGACTGAGCAGGAATGAGACCTTGGCCTTGATGAAGGTGTCAGCTCAGTGCATAGCTGGCAACTTTTCCCTTTTCTTGCAAGGAATCCTATTCGGAATAAGGAAATTTTCCTTAAAAAAGGGAAAACATTGACAGCTATGGCTCAGTGTGTGACAGTTGTGAAAAAAGCAAATTCCATGTTAGGAATCCCTAGGAAAGGCATTGAAAATAAAAGTGCCAATATTATAATGTCATAATACAAATCTGTGGTGAGACTGCACCTGAGCACTGTGTACAGTTCTGGGTGCCTCATCTCAATAAGGTTCTCAGAAAGCTGGGGGGGGGGGATAAGAAAAGAGTAACCAAGATGATGAAGGGGTTTGAGCATACCTCTGAACAGCAGCTGCTGGGTAGCAGAAGTGCAAAGAGCGCTGTTGTACTCTGGTCTGCTTGCAAACTTCCCACTGGCATCTGGCTGGTCACAGTGGGAACAGGATTCTGGAGTATGATAGATTCTGAACCTGATCCAAATACGTAGATCAACATATCTGCCTGCATTTTTGGACTTTCCTTGGGTGTGTGGCTAGAAAGGCTCTCATGATGTCAGCCTGAGACCACTGGTTGTCTCAAAGAAATGAAGATCTGGGCTCTTTCGGTATTTAGATGCCAACGCCATCATCAGGCAACAGTTTGTAGGAAGGTTTGGAGGGGACCCCAAATTTTAGGGTTCATAGTCCATGTTAAGTACAAACCCCATGTTTGGTGTATCAATTGCTCAGTTTGTGGGGTGCTGAAAAGTGCAGGGTTATCTCCAGTGCTTTTTTAAAAAAAATATGTTTGGGGTACTCTCATTTTGACTCAAGAAAATCACCATTTTATAGTTCAAATCCGGAAAAATAAATACAGTAAATGGACAAAAGTACAAACATTCACAAAATGTTTAGGGGTATGCGTACCCCTGTGTACCCCCAGAAAAAAGCACTGGTTATCTCTGCAAGATGCTGCAAATCAACTGGTTTGAAGGGGACCCCATTTTGGGGGGTTCGTAGTTAATGGCACTGATTGTAGGCAATGAAAAAGCAGTGACACCGGGGCCTCCACTCTGCACTTGGTAACCTCTGTCAGACCACTATGAATTGCATCAGTTGCAGCCTTCATCAATAGCTCCACAGCAACCCTTGGTAAGTGCAATGTTTACACCACCACACCCACCAAACCAATTGCTTTGTATGAGTGTCCATGAAGAAGAACTTGATAAACCTCCTGTTTTCATTGCCAGCCTAGAACTGCAAACTGCTCCATAAATTGTAACAGCAACACACAGGATAGGGACCTGTTTCTCAAGCATCTGGAAGACCTGTGTTCATCTCAATGGGTCATAACACACTAGATGTGGCAACATAAACCTGTACAATACGAAGGACAATAATATTTCTATGGTAGCAAATGCTGATCTCTTAGATTTTTGTTTTGCAGAAGATAGCTGCTCAGTGTCAATTTTGGGGGCAAATCTGTGTGCCTGGTGAAGTGAATCACCTCTTATTTGTGGACAAAGAAATTGGAGGTGGAAGCTGAAGACCATTTCACTAAATTCTTCCTAGTTGGGGTGAAATTTTATTGCAGTTTCTCAGAGGTGAGACTTATTACAAGTAGCATAGTTTATCCCCCCCAACCCTGTGATTAGTTATTGTAGCTCTTGCAAGTGGCAACAGCAGCAACTGTGTACCTGGTCACTCTTTTGCATCCTTCTCAATACACAGACTTGGAGTCCTTCCAGGGCATTGAGGAGGGTGCAGTGGCATCACACAGAGAGAGAGAGAGAGAGAGACTGGAGAATATTTGGAAACAATCCTGCAAAGTGGCCTACTTTTTCTAGGGGACGGTGAGAGAAAAGGATGGGATACATTTCTGTTCACTTCTAACACAGATTAGTTTTGGTGACAGATGTAATCTGACTGACTAGTTTATTCTGTCATCAGAGAATGCAAGCTTCAAGTTACAGAATGCTTCATCAGGCAGTATGGAAAGGTAGCTGAACATCAGGAATGTTTGTTTTCAGCCACTTCATTATTTAGATGGGATTGAACATGTGTAACCAAGCGCTGAGGTGGATTGTGGCCCTGTTCATGAAGTTTTCAGCAGTCAAAAGGAGAAAAAAAATGAGAATAGTTGACTGCAAGAGAGATCACAGACAGTTGTAACGACCCCAAACCTGGCAAGGATTATAGCACTGCACAAACAAGAGGACAGAAAGAAGATAGGCACAGGAGATCAGCTAGATTGATCCAAATTCACCCAGGTGTCTTTCTGTTCAGTAGCTGCAGGATCCAGCATAAGCACCAGGTGCAAGTGCAATAGGCTCTGAGTAGAGGAAAGGGGTAAAGGGCTCCTCCTTTTTACTCTCCATCATAGTAGTGATGTTGGGTGACATGGTGGCAAGGGCAGTTTTCCTGACTCTCCACAGCACCCTGCTGAAATGGCTGAAAAAGCCCTCTGTTCTGTTGTGTGTGGCACCCTTAGCTGGGTCCCGCCACTCTGTGTCTGCGTCGCTAGAATGCAATGGATAAGAGTTTGATGCTTGGCTGGGCAGTGGTTCAAATCACCACTTGGCTATGAAGCTCCGTGGATGGCCTTGGGAAAGGCACTCCCTCTCAGCCCATCCACCACCAGCAGCACCACTCAGGCATCCGGAGCTGCCCACTTGGCCAAGGACTCTGTGGCTGTGGCTGGGATGCTACAGGGGCAGGTACGATCTGCACCAAGCAGATGGTCCTTCCATCGCTGCATCCCTGCATCCTTTCCATCAGTGACGGATAGGCTGCTTGGAACGTACCATCACCGGGACTGGAGTGGGGGGAGGAAGCAGCCATCTGTGAGTTCCAGCAATACATCTATGGGTGTCTCTTGATTTGGGGAGGTGTGGAGAACAAGGAGGAGTTGGGGGGATGGACCTGGCTGCGTGAAGTGGGGGAGGGGGTGCAGGAGGCTGAGATCTGCGATTGGTTCTCGGCCTCCAGTCACATCTCCCTCCCCCCCCCGCTTGCACCACAGTTCCCCACCTCCCATCGTCCCCCCCTCCCCGCTCTGCTGAGATTTGCCGCTGGACCAGCGCTCAGCGAGCTCTCTCCATCCTTGCAGGATGTAGCCGCTGCGATGCCAGCCGCAGCATCCCCGGGGCTGTAGACAACCGGCTCCCCCCACCCTTGCCCTGACCCTCCCCTTCCCTCCGATCCCCTCCTGAGGGGGGCAAATCAGGCCGAGGAAGCTCCCCCTCCTTCTCCTCTCGACTGGATCCGGGCCAAGAGAGAGAGAGAGAGAGGGACCCGCAGTTCCACCCCACGCTTCATCTTCTCCCCGCAGCGGATTCCCTCACCTGCCTCCCTCCTCCCCACCTCAGTCTCTCCTGGGTTCTAGCATGGCCTGGTAAGTAGCTCCTCTTGAGGAGACTTTCTATTTTGGAGGGGAGTTGAGGGAATAAAGAGAGATGGAAAAGACTGTCGGTCAAAACATAAAAATAAAAGAGCCTGGGGTTTTTTCCGGAGGGGGGATATGGATGAAAGACGCCCCTTTCCTCCTCTTGCGGAGGGGAATCCGGGCAGCCTCCGTCATCTGTAACGCAGAGATGCGCGGAGCTGGGGGTGGGTGCGCGGGGAGGGAGGGCAATGCGGTCGGGATGGCGTGCGGACAAGTCACTGCAGAAAAGAAGGCTGGGGGGGTCGGGTGGGATTTTTTTTTTTAAAAAAAAAACAAAAACACCTTACTAGACTTTCCCTACAACCTTTTATTTGGGGAAGAGGGAAGAGAGGAGAGGCGTTGAGCAGAAGACCTGGAGGAGGAGGAGGAGGAGGAGGAGGAGGCAGAATTCGAAAGCGGCTCCAGCTTTAGGGAGGGAGAAGTGGCAAAATGTGCATGGGGAGGGCAGGGGAGGGGGGAGAGCGTCCCGTGTCTCGCGCGTGGCCCCGCTCCCACCTCCTCTACTGCCCCTTCCCATCATTTTCGCCTTGGCGTCTATTTCTCCGCCGGTGCACCTTGCAATGCCTGCCTGCATCTCAAGGTGACAGCGACATGTTCCTGTGGTGACCGTGTGTGTGTGTGTGTGTGTGCGCGCGCGCGCGCGCGTGAGAGAGAGCGCTGCGCGCGCACACACACACGGAGCGAAAAGGGAGCGCGAGAGAGGAGGCAGCGCCGGTGACGTACCTGGCCAGATCAGCAAAGGGGGTGTGGGTGGGGGCGTACTTCAAGCCCAATAGGGATCTCCCACCCACCCACCCACCCACTGCAGCGATGTACCTGCATTAAACGGAGGGCAGGAGGAGGAGGGGGCAGCAGCCACTTAAGCTTCTGACAGCTCCAAGCCTCCCCCATCCCTGCTGTCGTATGTGGGGGGGGGAGGGGAACACTCCTCCTCCTGCTCCTTCTCCCTCCCCAAAATGTCTTGGCTGATGGAAGAACATGTGAATGTGGGGACGAATCTCTCGGGATCCTTTGGGGGCAGCTTCTTTCAGTGGCTTGGGCTGGATAATGAAAGGAAACGGAGAGGCCGAGGGATTGGCTAGGGAGACTGCGGACGAAGAGAGGAGACGAGATGATCGCTGTATCACTTGGCGGGATGGCGAGAGACACAACCGAGGGCAAAGGGCTGAAGTACGCGGAGATGGGTCGAGAAAGGCCCGAGACAGCAGGAGGATGAATGGGGGGGGCGTATTCTGCGGGGTGTTCCATCTCAGAGCCCGGCTGATCTCGCTCAGCTCCAAATCTCCCTTCGGTCCCGGGAGAGGCTAGCCTAGCCAGACGCCCCACGGGAGCGCAAAAGCGGCGCTGGAAGGAGGCGAGGGGATGTGAGCCTCCCTTTGGGGTTTCTCCCCTCGAGATGCGCTGCTTCGTGTCCTGCAGCCTCCCTGTCTTTCCTGGCCTTCTCGCCGCCCGCTCCGCCCCGGGACATCGAACGGGCCTCATGGCGACCTCAGCTCGTTGCGAGGGCGGACGGCTCCGGAGAAGGACGTCTTGGGAAGGAGACGGGGCGGTGGAGGAGACCAGGCGGCCGGCGCCGAGGGCGGGGGAGGAGAGCCTGCCTGCGCGGCCGCCGAGTCCGCCGGCAGCTCGCCAAGGGCACCGAGCGAGCGCCTTCTCCGCGCTCTCCTTTGGCGCATTGCTCGGGATGGCAAGGCGGGCGGGCGGGCGGGCGCGCTCCGGCGCTTGCTTTTTTCCAGGCAACTGCAGGGGAGGGGGCGGGCTCCACAGGCTGCCGGGGCTGGCTTTCTCTGTTCCTGATTGGCCGAGCAGGCCTGATTGACAGCGCGTGGGGGGGCGGTGGGGAAGAGTCTGGCGGAGGCGGGGCGGGCAGGACGAGGGGGCCTTGGCGGGGAGGGGGCTGGACTGTGGGCTCCCACGCGGGGGGCGGAAGCGTAGGAATCTCTGGGCCCGGCAGCAGGTGGCAAATGGGGGCGGGGGCGGCAGGAAGGTTGGCAAGACCGGGATGCCCCCCCGCAGGCCCCCCGGCCTTTGCCTTTCCTTCCCGGGGTGTGGAGGGAACCCCTTCCCTTTGAGGTTCATCCATTTCTCTCCCCCCCCCCCACTCTGCCTCTGCTGCTGCCAGAACTTCACGACCCCTCGGTGGAACGGAGTGACGGGCACTTCTGCGCTCTGTGCAGAATGAACTGGTGGAATTCGCTGCCCGCACAAGATGTCTGGTGGCTGCAGAAGGGGATTGGACGAGAGGCCTCCCAGTGGCTTGTAGCCAGACTGGAGCCTCCACGTTCAAAAGCAGAATACCTTTGGGTACCATATGTCGTGAGAACAAGCAGCGAAGGATCCAAGGGTCGCCTGTGCTCTGCGTCCCCGAGGCGTCTGTATGGCCACTGTGGGAAAGAGGAGGCTCGGGCAAGATAGTGCCGCAACCATCTCTTGGAGACGAGGAGGGGAGGAGGGAAAGAGTAAAGCATGAGAGAGAAAGGGAAAGAGAGAGCAGAGATCAAGAGAAGGAGAAAGCCTGGCAGAGAAATAGGACAAAAGAAGGGAAGCGAGAAAATATCCGGCCTGGATAAAGTGAGCAAGTAAAAGGTTACGGTACCCTAACTATGTGAGATAAAAATCATGGATCCCAAGCCGCAGCTTAAAAGTGAGACCTGGACTTTGGAAGGGTGATGTCCACTGCGGCCTAAAAGGGGCCTTGCCTTCCTCTCCCTTGGTTCATGCCCTTCCCAGGCAGGCATTCCTTCTTGTCTGGTGGGAAAGAGCAGGGTCCCCTCGACCCCACACATGTTGGGTGTTCCAGGGGGAGACCCAACTCTCACAATGCACGAATAACACCCTCAAACAAATGGGACATATGAATACCCCACACACAAATTTCATGCCTGGTGACAACTTCCAGAGAGGTAACTGAGTTTGCGGCAGCAAAGACAGCAGAGAGTCAGATGGCCTCTGGGAGGCTGAGAAATTTAATGTGGCAGCAGCTTTTGTGGGCTGGAGTCTCCTCCGTCAGTTCACTCAGCGTGCAAGTCAGGCTCTATTCGCTCCCTTTCTCCTCCTTACTATATATATATATATCTTCTTCTTTGCTTCTGTCATTGACACTGTGTACAACTTATTTTTAGAAATTCTGCTTATCCAACCACATACCCACACTTCACAAGTCTATTATATTTACACAGCTCTTAGCCGACCCATCTATTTCCCCTCACCTGCTCACATGGGTCTGTGGTGCCCACAGAGCTGTGCCTGGGCTCATTCATCCAGCCATCTTGAATGTTCCTCATGCTTGTTATTTTCTAAGCACATCTATCTTCAACACAGCAAATTATATGGTGTGTGGAATCTCCTTCAGATCTGCAGGGACCCCATAGCTCTTCACAGCTAAATGTGGGGAAACCTATCTTCTCTAGTTAGACCTTGTGCTTATGATGGACGCTGTTTTAAGGGAGAGATTAATGACCTCCAGGAAATTTCCAGCCTTGGAAATTTAGTTTTCTCCTCAGCTTCCTCCATAATTTAGCTTTCTCTTTAGCTTTCTCCACAAGAACCATGGTTAGCTCCAGTAACTAAGCATCCACCTACACCCCCCCCCCTCTCTGCTTGTATAATCCTGTATTAAGTAACCTACTCAAGTGTTTCCCCTTCTTGAGGTCGCCCTTGTCATGTCTCCGCCACTCCCCACCCTGCCCCATCTCTGGTCCCAGACCAGCCAGACAAACTTCTCCCCTCCCCCCTTAGAGAAGGCTACAGCTTTTCTGTAACAACAACTGGGGTGTCATTTTCAGATTTGGGGGCTGGGAAGAAGAGTGATATTTTTCACTTGCTTTTGTAAAGAACAGAAGTGTGGGAAGGGACATTTCAAGAGCATTCTCTGTGGTTTCTTTCTGTGCTGCCTTTTAATCTCTGTAAAACTTTTAGAAAATATTTGTAAGTTGTTATTTATCCTTTAAAAATAAAAGTAAAGGGATTTGTGCTTTTGGTATGCATACTATGTAAATTAGTCCATTTGTATGTTCGTAACAACAGGCTTTCAATATGCAGAGTTCTATCATGGAGATAAGAAGTAATAAGGGCGATAAACACAACAGGATGCCCTGGCCCATGAATGACACCTCTGATTGAATGGTTGTATCTCCATTGATAGCAAATTCTCCTAGCTTTATTTAGCATAGTATGTTCTTTGTCTGTATTTGTTATTTGCTCTGTATGATCTGTCTTGTCCAGAGTCTATTATGTAAACAATTGTGGGTGGAGGAGAGAGATGTGTGCACTAGTATTTTGTGGATAATTCAACCCCAGAAATTCTTCTTGGGGCATTTTCCGCACCTTGCTTTGGCTTTCCACATCTTCTATGAAATATCTCTACAGATACATATTTAATGTACCTTATTAGGATATCAGATGCTTAAACCAGAAACTTAATGAATATTCAAGTTTGGGATCTAGCCTAGGAAAGGGACTTCAGGTGTAGCAGGGAATTTCATAGCACAACACCACCTGCTGTGATTGGAAGGCAGTATGAAGCCTCTGGATTGGCCAGATCTGATGGAAATACTAGGAAGGTGAGCTCTGGGGCTCCTGCTAAAACCACTGAGTGTCTGTTTTTTCCAAACCTTTGTCTGCCAAGATAATGCACAATTCCTGTGTGTGTGTAGGGGCAACTGCAGAGGAGAATGCATAGAAGAAAATGATGTTTAATCCCCTGCCTTCAATTTATTCAATTTATTTCTCCTAGTGTGTCTCTGCCCCCCCACCTCCTCCAGATGAGCTTATTTCCAATTTCTGAACCTGGCTGGGGGAATACAATGTACAATGGCCTGGGGGAAGGGGGCGTTTTCAGGGGGAAATTGAGAAGTAGTTTTCCTAGTCCTTGGAAGTTCATTTCAGGCAAGAGATCAATGCCAGGTTTGGATTCAGACACTTCCACCCATAGCTCCATCCAGGCCCTAATCCAGCCTTTGCCAACCTGGTGCCCTCCAGATGTTTCAGACTATAATTGGCTGGAGCTGGTTGTCCAAAACATCTGGAGGGTGCCAGGGTGCCCAAGGCTGCCACAATGCATTGATTTTCTGCTACTCATTCATTCTCTTTCATTTGTCATCCGATTACATGTTTTCTATCCATCTGTGCGTTAATCCACTGGTGGGATATTGAGAGGCCCACAAACCTGGCCACTGGCAGAAGTTGCATTTTGAAAGGCCTTCATTCTGTAACAATAAGTGAAAACAATCATATTAATACCTCACAAAGATGCCAAATATTTTTACTAGGCCAAGAAACCCACTAGTAGCCCACTCTCTGTATATTATTATATAAATGAGAAAATTTTGGTATACGTTGGAATGTGGCTCTTATGATCATGAGTGCTCATGATTTGACTGACTGATTATCTTTGGGAAGGGATTTTTTTTTTTTAACTGAACATGATGATTTGTGGTTCAGGCAGGGCTTTTTTCAGCTCTCAGCCTCTCAGGTGGCACCATTACCATTCTAAGATAACAAGGGAGGTGTTCATGGTGAGTTCCAGCACTTCTTTTTCTAGAAAAATAGCACTGGGTTCAGGGACAAAAAATCTCAAATCCTCAAGCAGCAGAATTCTGTTACCTGTATAAAATATGCAAAATATTATTTTGCATAATTTTTGCTGCTTTTCTTTAACCAGAAGGTTAAGAAATCTGCCCAAATGAAAGATGATTCAGCAGTTTTTCTGATTTCCAAGAAAACTTTGCTAGACTTAGCCCTCAACATAGCTTTGTTTCCATTAGGTAAAGGAACTTGCTTTTCATACATTAAAGGAAACTGAATACTGTGCCCAGTATTGGTTCACCTTCCTTCACTTTCAAAGAATCAACATGTGTACAGCCCTCATCATAGCAAATGGCTCTGCTTGGTATGCAGGGGGGCTTCAGCATGGTCTTCACCATTTGAGATTCACCAAGATTATGGTGGTCATAATCTTATGATTATGCCTTGAATTTGATGGCTCCTTTGTCCAACGCATCTGTGACCCACTGGGCCACAGGCAGTGAAGGACATGGAGTCAAAGTAGGAGCCCTGGCAGGATTAGGACCAAAGTTTGCTGGCATCCTGGAGCAGATCCACAGGCCAGCCAACCTGGAAGCTGAGCTAATGGTATGCCAGGATTTGAGCTCTGCTAAGCTCACCTGAAGGAGGGCTGAAATGAAGGCCAGAATCAAGCAGCAGGGAAATGGGAAAGAATAGGCAGGCAGAGATCTGGCGAGCCATACAAGCAAGGCCAAAGTCAGGAAGAGATTCTAATGTGTTTAAATGCAGATCTGATTAGATGGGAGCAAGGGGTTGCCTTTGATGGAGCTATGCTAAGCCTGGAGTTGCAGGGCAGGGAGAGAATGGAATCAGAGAAGTGTGGAGTTGGAAGGGACCATGAAGTTGATCTAGTCCAACCTCCTGCAATGGAGGAATCTTTTGTCACCCCCCTCAAGGATGACACCCGGGGTGGGCCACACACCCCCTTCCTATGCCCCTGCCAATGGGGGCTCAAACCCATGAATCTGAAGTTAAGAGTCTCATGCTCTACCAAGCTATGTTTCACTTACGTCGAATTCATTTTCCCTTTCCCCCTCTGTGATCTCAAGTGGATGGGGGCCCTACTAGCCCACAAACCAAGGAGACTCCTGGTTTGAGTCCCAGCAGGTGGATGCTGACCTCCTACTCAAGCTCCTTCCTCCTCTTTTCATCCAGGTTTCTCAATCCATCCTTACAGATACTTCCCTTAAAACACTGTGAACCATCCATTTCAACTGAAGCCTGCCTGCCTCTCTGTGTGTGTCTGTGTCTCATTTCTCCTGCTTGGCACTTGCCAGGGGTCAGTGCATTACTGATCAGCCTTGGTCTCCTACCCCTTTGGCCGAACGCAGCCAGCCAGGCCTCTCTGCTATCAACAGCTTATACATTATTTAGGCAGCCAGTACCCATTTCAATCAGACAATGGAGTGTAGCTCCTGCCTCAGAAACACTGCAGGAAGAATTTATGGGTGAAGATGGATGCAAAGCTGCTGGGGGGTGGGGGGGTGAATACTGGTTCTGCAAGGTTGGAGGCAGAGGCTGGTTCAGGGTGCTGAGTGGCCCACAGCCTTTACATCAGTGAAATGCTTGGGGGAAAACTCCAATGACAAGACTTGGATTTCTTTAAAATAAAAAATTAATAACACAACAAATTAACAGATAAGTGCAAGAATGTTCACATAGCGCTTGTGAAAATAAAAGGGGAAACCACTTGTTTCAGTGGGTGAGAGGGACAGCACTACTGAGCCATCATTTTGGTCTGTGGACTTGCCTGTCTGTCATTTCAGTTAGGAACTTGGGAATAAGCTGGAGCTGATCCTACAGCGGAGGGGTCTGCTGTGAGCACTCAGTTTACGTCACATTTTTTCCCCTTCTGTTTGTTGCTTGCCCTGTTAGGTAGACTAGAAATTCAGGGGCACACTGCAAGAAATCTGTGGCAAATGTGAACAGGCACCCAGCCATTCACCATAATACATGGCAACACGCTCTGGTTGGCCAGCAGTCCAGCATACCCTCAACACACTTCTTTTGTCACATCCAGCCTTGACATTTTCAAGTGCACACCACAGAGTTGAATGGGGTTTATTCAAGATAAATGGGCATTGGATTGAAGATTTAGTCATATATGAAAAAACTTATAGAGTGAAAAAGAACTCAAGGGTGGTGTACACAGGTATAAGATTTAGCAGTGTTTTGAGAGCACATAACCTAGAACAGTAATGTTCCTCTGGAAGTTAACAGACTACAGTACCCATCATTCCTGTCCTCTGGCCATGCTGATTAGTAAGGCTGGGTGATACATCAATGTATCATCGCAAACTGATTTGAAGTCCATATTGTCATATCAGTTTCATTTCTTTTAGAGAGAGAGATTAGGGTTCAGGCAGAGATGGCAACCCTGCCATTTGACCTGGAAGGAAGCTCTGATAAATAACTCTAAGTGAGCAGGTGACAGGTTGCAATTGCTTTTGTGCAGCGTTTCCCAACCTGGTGCCCTCCAGATATTTGACTCCGAATGCCCATCAGCCCCAATGGACAGGGATGATGGAAACTGTCATCTAGCAGCATCTGGGAGGTGGGCTGCTCAGGGTGGGGAAGCTGCTTGAGTGGTAAATAAGAGGTACCTTGCTGCACATGTTCAGACATGTTTGGCCTGTAGCACTTTTTACTTTGTTTAGCATCTTTCATTAAAATAGCGCCAGGGTTGCAGATGGAAGGCAGTACAGCTAAATGAGAGTGGCTGAAACAGAAGACAGTGAGGAAGGTTCTTATGCAAGAGTATTGGCAATAGGGGTTTTTGGGGTGCTGTTTTTAAAAACATTTTTAAAATTTTTATTTATAAAATTAGTTTTACAGCATGAAAAAAACCCCTAAAAACCAAACTCTCTCTCTCTCTCTCTAATTTCAACTCCCCCCTTTCTGTGATTCCTTATTTTTATAATATTTTACTGCATTTCCAAAATTAATTTAATTTAATTTAACTTTTAAAAAACATTACAGTGGTACCTCGCAAGACAAATGCCTCGAAAGACGAAAAACTCGCAAAACGAAAGAGTTTTTCATTTTTTGAGTTGCTTCGCAAGACGGATTTCCCTATGGGCTTGCTTCGCAAGACGGAAACGTCTTGCAAGTTTGTTTCCTTTGTCTTGCAAGTTTGTTTCCTTTTCTTAAAACCGTGCATTCACTTCGAGGAGCAGCTCATAGCACGCGGTGTGGTAGCCTTTTTTGAGGTTTTTGAAGACTTTGGTGATTTTTGAAGCTTTCCAAAGTCTGTGCTTTGCAAGACGAAAAAATCGCAAGACGAAAAAACTCGCGGAACGAATTAATTTCGTCTTGCGAGGCACCACTGTATTGAGAAAAATCCAGAATCCCAGCCCCAGCCCTGGACCTTTGCTCAATAAAAATAAAAGGTGGAGGGGCTGATGAAAGTGCTCCCACACCAATTATCCATAGCAACCTAACTTCAAGAATCTGCACTTGCAATTTGGGTGAGGCTCCAGCTTGAGACTTGCAGTCAGGATTTGAGGGGTCAGATGGAAAAGAGGACAGGCTCTTCCTGCCTTTTTAATGGTTGTGTAGAAGGAATTTCAGCCTCTTGAGTGGAACGTCTTCTGCACAACTGTTAACTGTGCCGGACGCACCTCGTCCTCCTTGAAAAGTGGCAGCCCCTCTAGGGCTCAGGATAAGACGCCTGTTCTAGGTGGAATCTTGGTTTTTATTCCATGTGAGGCAACTTGTAATCTGACTCCCTCCCTTGAGCATAGTTGTGGCCTGTTCTTTTCCTTGTCTGATCTGCTGCCTTTTCACATATTTCAAGTACTGCAAAAGGAAATGGGTGGGACCTGTATCTTAATGAGAAGCTGCAGAATACCTAAATACAAGAATGCTCTTACACTGAGGGCTTGCGTACACTCTTTCCAGGCACTGGTCCATTCTTTAAAGCTCTGTGTCCAAGCATGGTTTTTTTCTCTCCACTGCTTTCTCTGCAAAAACCTGCCCTTTACCGCCAAATTGGAGCAAATGGCAATCCGTAGAAAAGCTGAATTGCCCATTGCTCTGATTAAGCAGTAACAAGCATGTTTCTCTGGGGAAAGTGATGTGGTAAAATAAAACAACAACACTCAAGATACAGGCCAGGAAAGCAGAGGACAAACGTTGCTGCATCTAATGCAAAGAGCATCAGTCAGGGCCTTGTGGTATGACCAGCTGCCATATTTCAACAGGAAGCTACAGGGCATGGACTGATTGGAAATGAAGCAGAATGTCCACCCCTAAACTTACAATATTGAAAGTGGCCTTGTGTATAACTGCTCTGATAGCATCGTGAGCACAGATCATTATGAAGGCACAATAAAAGGATGACTGGAAGGGCTCTGAACTGGTTATAAGAAAACGTTTCATGTTCCTCTGGAGATTTTCAGGTGCACATTAATCCAGTGCTCCAGGGCCTTTCCCTTGCTTTCTGGGCAGAATTCAAGATGATGAGTTTCCTGAAGCCCTCAGTTTGCTTGGCCTCATCATGCTCTATCGAAGGCTACCTTTTGTTCCAGGCCCCCATCACAATCTCTGCAGGCTCCACTCCTCTAACTGCTCCCACAATGTGGCAAATCCATGTGGTGCTATAGGTAATAATTCTCTAAAGCAGCTGCACAATTATGGCGCACTTCACCAAGCATGGACAGAATCTGAACATTTTCCAGAAATGCTATGACACTTTTTCATTTGGACCAGCGTTGGTTCCTAATGTTAACCCAGGAAGGTTATCCTACCCTTTTGGTATCTGGCATGATTTTGGAGAGACATGTAATTATCTGGGATCCTGAGGGAGTATGGACTTAAAAAACAAAAATCAAAGCCCACCACTACCAAAACGAATTCCAACCCTCCTTGCACATTCTTGCTCACATGCAAATGTGAATGCATGATGGAAAGCTGGCAGGAGTCATTTTTAAACCAGATGTAATACAGTTTGTACACTTGGCTTTTAGCTTTGAGTGTGAAAACACCTTTGGTGCTGAAATACACAGGAATATTAATAAAATAAATAAAATGCTGCTGTTAACTCAGTTGGAGAAAAGTCAGAATTTTAACACAGTTCTGCAGAAGATATACTGTATTTTTCCATCTATAGGATGTCCCCATGTATAAGATGCCCTCTATTTTGGGGGACTCAGATTTAAGAAAATGGGGGGAGATATATCCATGTATGACACCCCCTAATTTTTGACATTATTTTTTAGGGAAAAAATCTAGTCTTATACACAGAACTATACAGTATATTTTCTTTTGCAAGAGAAAACATCACTATAGTATTTGATAATACAGTGGTACCTCGGGTTACAGACTCTGCTAACCCAGAAATAGTACCTCGGGTTAAGAACTTTGCTTCAGGATGAGAACAGAAATCATGAGGCGGTGGCGTGGCGGCAGCAGAAGGCCCCATTAGCTAAAGTGGTACCTCAGGTTAAGAACAGTTTCAGGTTAAGAACAGATCTCCAGAACAAATTAAGTTCTTAACTCGAGGTACCATTGTAACACAAACAAAAATATTCTTATTGTTAACAGCCTGATCCTATGAATATTTCCTCTGATATAGTCCCAGTGTTTTCAGTGGAGCTTATTATTCCTATTCCTATTCCTATTCCTATTCCTATTCCTATTCCTATTCCTATTCCTATCCTATTCCTATTATTGAAATGACATTTCTGTGCCCTTTGGTTTCCATAAAGGTGTTCCTTTGTGCCAGAAGTAGTTTAGTCATGCTGGCCACATGACCTGGAAAGCTGTCTGTGGACAAATGCCGGCTCCTTTGGTCTGAAAGGGAGATGAGCACCACAACCTTATAGTTGCCTTTGACTGAACTTAACTATCAAAGGGTCCTTTACTTTTACCTTTTTTATTATACACATAATGAGAGTTAAGAGTGAAGTGTGATGCTTGTATTATTTCTGCATCCAGTGCGGCTTACTCATAAGTAAGGAAAGCTATCTCAAATAACAGTAATTTAATTGCATGTTCTGATTTCTGATTTCTTTACAAAAATACTTGATAGCAGACCAGGTCTTTGGAGAGCACTAGAATTGTGTTGGCTTTGATTCTGGATTAGTGGCAGCTCAGATATTTTGCAGAGTATTTGCCTTGCAGAGCTCTGGTGGTGCCTTAAGGCAGGATTCTAGTGGTAAAGCTGAGGTTGTAGATTTCCTCCTCCTTCATGATATTTTGCTTTGTTTTAGCCTGAAGGCACTCTATGCAGCAATCTCATTGAAGCTGAGCAAGTTCGGGTCTGGTCCGTATCTGGATGGGAGATCACTTAGGATGCTTGCCTCCTTGAATTCCATGGAAGGACGGCAGGATATAAATTTCACTAATTAATCAATAATGTGTTGTGAACTTGCTGCAGTGGATATGATTTTCCTTGCTCTTATATTCTAGCATTTTCCATAGTGGGTGGGACTTTAGCATTTCCCACAGTGGGTGGTGATGGAGAGAAGTAAGTAAGAAGTAGTAGTAGTGGCCTCTCAAACGAGAAGATGACATGCCTATTCCAAAGAAAGGCAATGCAAGGAAACGCTGTCCAAGGTGCTGAACCTTGGGAGCATTGATTCCCTAACTGTATGTTGGCGCACACTGATGTTACCGTCAGAGGCACAGATTTTTGCACCTTGAAAAGTCAGGTCATCAAGTTGGATACAGCCATCAGTTCTGGGGGTAGGGAGTCCTTTTGCATTATTGACAGTCTTCCCTCGGTGCCAGTCTTTGGGCATTAACATCATCTTGAAGAAAGCAGCAAGGACACTCTGGGATTCCCAGATGCAGCCTGGCCTCCAGCCCCTGACAGGTGCAGGGGAACCCCAGAAGCACCACTGGTGCCCAGAGAGCACTGCTCCATCTCTCTGGACCCTGAAGCGACTAAGCAAACAGCAGGGTGGGAAACTCCAGAGACACGAGGCACTGGGCTGCTACCCTCCAGTTTCTGGAGGATACCCACCCATTGTTCCACAAACTGATTGAAATAATATGTAGTTGTTGTTGTTGTTGTTGTTGTTGTTGTTGTTGTTGTTGTTGTTCATAGGATGATGTGTCCCTCCAGTTTTAACAACCACCACTCTGTGCTCCAGCTGTCAAAAGTCAAAGAAACAACAACAACAACAACAACAACAACAACAACATATTTGTACCCCAGCCACTCTGGGTGGCTTCCAACAAAGATCAAAAATACATTAAAATGTCACACATTAAAAACTTCCCTGAACAGGGCTGCCTTCACATGTCTTCCAAATGTCAGGTAGTTGTTTATCTCTTTGACATCTGATGGGAGGGCGTTCCACAGGGCAGGCGCCACTACCAAGAAAGCCCTCTGCCTGGTTCCCTGTAGCTTTGCTTCTCACAGTGAGGGAACTGCCAGAAGGCCCTCGGTGCTGGACCTCAGTGTCCAGGTAGAATGATGGGGGTGGAGATGCACCTTCAGATATACTGGACTGAGGCCATGTAGGGCTTTAAAGGTCAGCACCAACACTTTGAATTGTGCTTGGAAATGTACTGGGAGCCGATGTAGGTCTTTCAGAACTGATGTTCAGAATTGGCAGCTGAATCCTGTTTGTCCCAAGACCTTGAAGATTAAAGCATTCCCACAGACAACCAGATTCTTTGAGTTGTAAATTAACAAGATAGCACATTCACACTGAATCCATGTCTGTCCAGGACAGCCAGGTGTCAAGAACCACAAATCAGCTAGAAACTCCCTTTCCTACAGATGGAGAAGATAACTTACTCACACTCTTAAAGACAGAAAGTCTGTATTTAAAGAAACAGATACACATTCCCAGGATTCTGCAGCACCTGGCTCTCCCACAATGCTCTTCTTTAACATGAGCCAAAGTTTTAGCCTGCTAAGATTTCCCAACATCACTACACCCCCCCCCCCTTTGCATGCAGGTGAAGTCTCTAACTCACCGAGGGCTTGAGACCCATCAGCTCCCTTCACCTGGTTTATCTGGCCAGTCGAAGCTATTTCCCAGGGTGTGGCCACTGCTGCATGCTGACAGCTTCTAGGAGCCACAGGTGAGAGCTGAGTGCAGGGTTGGGACCAAAGGTGGGCAAACAACCCCAGAAGAAGCATGACATGTCCTACACTGGAGGTACTACCCCTCCCCTAACACTCCATACAGCCCAACAAGAATCATATTATAGTTGTGAATATATGTTACTGTTGGTTCCCAGCTTTCTGCTATTCTTCTGCAGTCTCTTACATGCCCCTGATATGCTGTCAGTTTTCTTAAATTAATAATCTCCCTTATACATATTGGTGCATCTCACTGGGGGCTTTCCCCCTTCTGTAAGCCTCACTGGAAAGGATTATGTGCTGTCGTAATCATTCCATTTGCCTCAGTGTGGTTTGGCACAATAGCATCTGAGTTACTTGGAAACTGAATTTCACAACTTTACTAACACACCGAATTTCTGGCAGATTTAAGCATTTGGAGAAGAAGGTGTGTTTGCAGTAGAACACAAACACTTTCTTTTTAAAGTCCCCTTTCAATTTTATAACAACGTAAAGTGAAAATGTGTTTATCGAGTCGTAGGGAAATGTAAACCCCAAATTTTATTTTTCACAGTTGCTTTTGCAGGACATGGCATCCAAGATCACACTCTACAAAAATGGTACACTCATTTGGCTTGCTGAATCCAAATGTTCTCATATATAAAATAAATGCAATTGTTTTCCTATGTCAGGTTTTGAAGGATGTGCCATCTGGTTGCCATCTGGCTACCCATCTGACTAGGGAGGTGGGTCACAGCTGAGGCCTGAATCTGAATTTCTTCATTTTCTAAGGTTGCCAGCCATTAACTTGGATGTTCTGCCTTCCTTAGAAGCCTTAAAGGGAACAGTGGAAGGCCTGATAGTCAGAACTGCTGGTTAATTTTCATGTCTTTATCTTATCTTTATACTTACTAAATACACCCACCCACCCACACCTCTGTCAATCTGTCTATCATCTATCTATCTATTATCTATCTATCTATCTATCTATCTATCTATCTATCTATCTATCTCTATCTATCTATATCTATCTATCTATCTATCTATCTATCTATCTATCTATCTATCTATCATCTATCTATCTATCTATCTATCTCTATCTCTATTATCTATCTATCTATCTATCTATCTATCTCTATCATCTGTCATCTATCATCTATCTATCTATCTATCTATCTATCATCTATCTATCTATATCTATCTATATCTATCTATCTATCTATCTATCTATCTATCTATATCTATCTATCATCTATCATCTATCATCTATCTATCTATCTATCTATCTATCTATCTATCTATCTATATCTATCTATCTATCTATCTATCTATCTATCTATCTATCTATCTATCTATCTATATCTATCTATATCTATCTATCATCTATCATCTATCATCTATCTATCTATATCTATCTATCTATATCTATCTATCTATCTATCTATCTATCTATCTATCTATCTATCTATATCTATCTATCATCTATCTATCATCATCCATCTCTATATCTACCTCCCATTACTGGGTCCAATCAGAAGTTGTAGCCCATCTTTTCCACCTATTTCTATTCTCCTCCACCTAAGCCTAGTTCACACATATATTTACATTGTTTCTTTCTGTGGTGCTAGATATGCAATAGTCCATTCATACATGTTGGTAATCCCTTCACGTGGCAGTAATTGATAGTAACATGCATGCATGGACCAGCCCATGAGACCCAAGTTCCAAAAACATATTACCAGGCCACCCAACACCAACTAGGCGAGGGGTGGGTAGTACATAGCAACATGCAGGCCATTTCACATTTTGAATCTGTTTGTCCTCTTAGCCAATGGGGGAGGCAAAAGATTGTGTCTTTCTCTAAGGCTACCATTTGAGCTCACATGGAGACTGAAATCTACAGGATGATTCACACATACTTCTATCTGCCTCTTTGATTTCTCTTCACTTGGTTGCACAATGCTTCATGTGTGAACTGAAGCCACTGACAAGCCTTGTCTGCCATTGAGAGAAGGTGGACATTCCCTCCATGGTGCTGATGGCTCTTTCACACAAGCAAGTCCCTCTTTGATGCTGTGGTTATCAAGTGGCAAGTTTTCAGGTGGGAAGTAGTCCACTGAGGTGAGACATCATTTGTTCTTCTCCTGTCAACAACTAAATGTTCTTCCAATCACCACGATTTTTAAATGCATTTTTCACAATTTTTCACAATTCACCTTTTTGTAAGATAAAAATGAGACATGCACTTGGTCATTTAGGATGGACAAATATTTCAATCATTCCAAAAGTAGCAAGACATATAAGAATTCCACTTATTTAAACCATCTGTAAGAAAGGAGCTCATGGAAAAGGGAGAAACTACTGTGGTGCTTTGTAAATCTCCTACTCGCTCCTACCCACTGGTTGCCCTGAATTTCAAATGGGAACCTGAAATCTTTGGTTTCATTGATCAATGACCCCTTGATCCCATTTCCCTTGCTTACAGGCTTCAGTCAAATCTAGCACTTCCTGACTGCCCGAAGCAGAGCTCATGGAAGGAATGTGGATTGGGGCTGCGCCCAGCTCAGTGCCGGGTTGGGCTAGCTTGTGGATCAGGACTGAATGACCCTGACAGGACTAGGAGCAGAAGCCTGAATTTCCTCCCACTTCCTCCGCCACCTTCCCTCTCCGCCAACAAGGCTTTGAAAATAAAATGCTGCTGTTATATCAATCTGTTTGGGATGCTGTAGGCAATGCTCTTCAGGCCGCCTCAAAATGGGGATCATACAGCCAAGGTGTTGAAGAGGCATCTGAAGCAGTGAGGAAAGGGATGGAGCAGACATCGCCAATCCCAGCTAGCTGGGCAGACAGGAGTTGTAGCTCAAAACATCAGGAGGACACTGGGTTGCCGAAAGATGGGAGAAAGCAGGGTGAGCCCAAGGCATTCTGGCACCTGAGGTGAACCACAAAATGGCCCCCTTCCCTCGAGGGAAAAAGGGATGAGTGAAGTTCTATATCAGGAACAAGGCAGGAGGAAATAAAGCTCTGCATTGCAATCTGCTGCCTTTGTGGATCCTGCTGCCCGAGGCAGTTCTCGCAATGTATGTTGTGGGTGGGCCGGCCCTGGGATGATGATGATGATAACAATAACAATAACAATAACAATAACAATAACAACAACAACAACAACAACAACAACAACAACAACAATAATAATAATAATAACAACAGCAACAACAGCAGCAGCAACAACAACAACAATATATTTATACCCCACCCATCTGGCTGGGTTTCCCCAGCCACTCTGGGCAGCTTCCAACACAATATTAAAATACAATAGTCCTTCAGATATTAAAAGCTTTCCTAAACAGGGCTGCCTTCAGATGTCTTCTAAAAGTCTGGTAGTTGTTTGCCTCAAGATGTGTTACAGCCACACACATATATGGCTTTCCAAAAAGATGGGGGATTATGAAGGAAAGATCTAAAAATGGAGCCTCTGTATCCAAAGACAGCATACCTCGGAATGCTAGAGCTAAACAGGGGTGGCCATCTCCATCGTGCTTCCAGTGGCCCCTGCCCAGCTGCTGTGTGAGGCTGACCTGATCAGCAAGACAATGCTGATGTTCCTGGGAATACTTACCGCAGCCCCTAAGCTCCCTTCCATTGGCTTCCCAACTCTTATTCCCTGCAAAGGGCTTGTGCCAAGTTAGGGAACGTGGCAAAGCTGGAAACAGGCGGCTCCACCTCCCATTGCTTGGCAACAGATGGTAAAAATAGCACAGGCTTTGGAAGAATTTGGCTGTACTGATGCTGCAGTCTTAGAGGACCAGGACCAGGCACTCAGTGACAGGCCTGGGGCAAAGAGATAGTCTCTGGGGCAAGCTCAGCATGCTGCTATGCAGACTTTCTTAAACCTTTTGACCTCAGATCTTCCCACCATAGTCTTGGCTGATAAGGGTTGGAAGGCTCAAGCCCAGACCTTTTCCCTGGAATTTTGCACCCTCTCTTCCAGGTGTCCAGTGCCCCACAAGGGAGCCCCTTTTCTAGAGTTGGGGAAGGGCTGTTGCTCAGGGGCAGAGCACTTGCTTTGCAAGGAGAGGGTTCCAGGTCCAATCCCAGGCATCTCCAAGAGAGACTGCTGTTGGAAATGCTGCTTTAAAAATTCCATTCTAGTTAGTAGCTTTTCTTCTTCTAGGGCTTGCCCAGACGACAGTCATTAGGGGGATTTGGAGAGGTTCTCCTGAAAACACACCCACACCCACACCCACCCACCCACACTGATAGGAGTGCAAAGTGACTGGAGGCTTCAACCTGGTTTAGGCATAAGGGGAAGCCACAGTCTCCCCACTACCTGAACAAGTATCCTGAAGCCTTGCATGCAGACAGACTCAGGTTCAGTCCCCAATGGCATCCCCAGGGAGGGCTGAGAAAGTCACCTGTCTGAAACCCTGCAGAAGCACTGGCCATCATTGTAGACTATAATGAGCTACAATGGGCCAATGAGCTGATTTGGTGCAAGAAGGGATGTGATGCTGCTGAACAAGGAATGATCCTCCCACCCCCTGCCCTACTCAGAGGAGAGTTGGGTGCTAGGTCAGCCTCCAACCACATGCTGTCTCCTAAAATGTGCCCTGTCCCCACAATAATTCAATAAGTTAGCAGACAACTGTAGCCAAGACCTTGTGTTCCAGAGCACTGCATACCATCACCAAAGCCTCTTGATATCTCCCTCTTCAGCATGGGTCATTATGTTTTGCCACCCTAATCCATGGCACTCACAGCCTGAACATTGGAAACAGTGGTGTGCATGCAGATGTACTGCAGTCAAATGCTGGCAGAACCGGTAGCTTTAGACAGGGCTGCATGCATGCCGAGATCTCCACTGGTGTACAGAAAAAGAGGATAAATTGCTATTAAGCTATGAATGTGGTTTCAAGAGAACCCCAGCCTACACACACACACACACACACAGAGAGAGAGAGAGAGAGAGAGAGAGAGAGAGAGAGAGAGAGAGTGTTTCTAGCCCTTATGGCTGTGAAGCTGTGCCTGAAAGTGTGTGGGTGAAACACTTGCTGAAATCTGGGAAGTGAGAGGGGTGGCCAAAATAGATTTTCAGAGGACTGAGGGGTGGGGAGGTTTTCAGCACTCTGCGTAGCTCATTCCCTTGCCATCCCTGCCTCCCGCACTTGTGATTAGCGCAACAAGACTTTGGCAAAAATAGTAACCAAAATTGCAAAATGCATTATGCAAAGAAAGAAAAAAGAAATGTGCAAATGTGCTCAATTTGCACAATTTTATATAGGTTACAGAATCCAGCCCTGTATAAATATTAGTGCTGAGCAATGGAGGCTGGTCCATTAGGGGAATGGGGCACTGACCCAACAACCCCAGTCTGCCCTTAGCCAGTCTCCACCTGCCTGCCTTCTCCCTTCCAACCATTGTGTTGGGGATGGCAGTGCTGCCTGCCAGGTTTCATCTCCTTAGTCTCAGTGTTGCTCCTTGTGGAACTTAGCAGGGAGGGCGATGGAGCAAAACTAGACTCGGTCCATTCCACTCGTCATTGGCTCTGGCTCCAACCAACGGCAGGGTGCCCTGCCTTGGGCCCCACCAGACCCTATTGGCACCAGCCACCACTGGTGCCAAGTATGTTTTTGTTGTTGTTGGCGTCCGTCTGCCTTGAGAGACAATGGAGTACACCTTGGGGGGGGTTGAAGTCAAACTGCTGCCCTAGCAGCACCGAAGCGACCTCCCTGAGGTGCAAGCCAAACCACTGTGTTAACAGCACTGGTGCCCTTTTTGGGGCCCAAGCCCACCAGAGATATGACCCCCTACCCTTGCACCGCATACACCCCACCCCCAAGTACAGTCTTGTTTTCAGATTATTTCAGCAAGTGGTCTTAAATCACGTGTAATAGGGAAAGCTAAAAAAGAAAAACACTCTTTAGAATTATTAGCCAATCTGACCTGGGGTTGAGGAGACCTTCCTGACCCCAAGTAGTGGGTCAGGCAAGGGGGGGGGGTGTCAATAGCCAGATTGGATGCATAAATGGGCCCAGTTTAAATGGTGATAAATCCCAATGAGTTACTTTGGTCTGAATTTGAATGTCTCACCCACCATTTCCCACTTTCTCCCTCTCTTCCCCTCCCCTGCCTTGCCCTTGGGGACCCTCTTTCGGGCACCAGAGCCAGTGCATTAAGCTGCTTTGGCCTTCCACCAAAGATCTGCTCTCTGCCTAACAAGCAGCTAATGGCTCCATTAGAAGCCGGGCCTGGAGTTCACATCGTCCTTCCCAGCACCTGCTGGAACTGCTCAGGGCCTGAGTAATGACCTAAATGGGGAAGAGAAGTTTGAGTCACTCCCCCGACCTCACCCCTTCAATCTCCCTTGGCCAGACACAGAGACGGCTGCATTGGTCAATATAGCAACGGTATATATCTCGGCTCTGACGTGGTAATTGGGCTGAGAGTGGCTGGTGGGTTGAGCTAGGAGGAATCTGTGGCTTGGAAATGAGAGGCCGGTGGAGAGACAAGCCTCAAGCGGAATAGGCTGCCTGGCACTGCAGCACCAAGAGGCAGGGGCAACTCTGCCACTAGGCAGACACCTGGAGCACCTGCTCAGCAGCTGGAGATCAAAGGCGTTTTCCCCTCCCCCAGCATGGCACTGCCCTCAATGCTACACAGGGACGGCAGCAGGCAGGCTGATGGTTCAACACTATGCCAATGGGGCAAGGAAGGGCCAGGCAAGAGGAATGGGACCCCAGTGGGAGAAAAGAGGTTGAGCAGTGATTCCTAAGATTAGGGGCCAGTGGTTGGAAGCAGATAGGGGCAGGGCAAGAGTGACAGAGCACAAGAACAGAGGATGAAGCTACCAGCGGCTGCCAGCCACAATGGCTGTGTCCCTCCTCCACTGTCAGGGCCATTGTGGGAAGGGGATGTTGATGGTCCTTGCTCTGACCCAGGAGGGCTCTTCTTATGCTGAGTATTAGGGGCGAGAAAGATGCCACTGGAGAGGGACTGCCAACTGGGTTGGGTGGACCCAGCACAAGGTCATCTCACAGCTGAGAATAGGGCCACTGCAACAGTGTACCACCCCGTCCTCACACCCAGTATCATTTTGCCAGGCCACTTGTCCACCTAGCTCAGCATTGCCAACACTGAATGGCAGCAGCAATCCAGGGTTTCAGGCAGTAGTCTCTGGCTGCCCTACCTGGAAATGCTGAGGATTGAACCCAGGACCTTCTGCATGCAGAGCCTGTGCCTGCCACCGAGCAGTGGCCCTTCAACCTAGATAGCTCAGTTGGTCTGATAATGCCAAGGTTGCAGGTTCAATCCCCGTATGGGACAGCTGCATATTCCTGCATTGCAGGGGCTTGGACTAGAACGATCCTCGGGGTTCCTTCCAACTCCACAGTTCTATGATTCACCTCTTCTGTCATGGCAAATTGCTGAAGGCCCACGTGCTCTGTGTGCTGTAGGTGTAGTCGGGTTGGCAACAGGAAAAGCCTTTTTGCAGCATGGAGAGAAATGTCATCACCTGCTCACTGGTGCAGATCAAGCTGCTGTTAAACACGCAGGAGGAAGTGTTGGCAATCCTAGGTGTAGGTTAGTTGTTTTACTCCGCGAGTAGTCTGCCTTTTGCACTGGCTTCTGGCACACGGCTTGCTAAAAAAAGCAGGCCTCACAGTTTCCTGTTTGTGGCTGCTGTACTAGTGCAGCAGAAGCGAAGGAAGCGCAAAATTCTATTTACAGTGGTACCTCGGGTTACATACACTTCAGGTTACAGACTCCGCTGACCCAAACATAGTGCTTCAGGTTAAGAACTTTGCTTCAGGATGAGAACAGAAATCGTGCTCCAGCGGCGCGGCAGCAGCTGGAAGCCCCATTAGCGAAAGTGGTGCTTCAGGTTAAGAACAGTTTCAGGTTAAGAACAGACCTCCGGAACGAATTAAGTACTTAACCTGAGGTACCACTGTATTTATTTTTTTAAAAAAAGTATTCTCCAAAAGCTACAACAGGGCAGTGGTTTGCCAAGGATGAGCACCAGAAAACATGGCCCTGCCCCTAGGAAACGGAGACATTTGGAAGTTGTCTCCTGCTTGCACAGTCTTGCCCTTGTCTTACTCGGTGGGGGCAGGGATGCCCTTTCCAGGGGGCTCCTGCTATTGATGCTCCTGGAAGCTGCTTGTCCCTGCTGCAGGCATCACATCCCGTTGGGGACTCAGCAAATGACTTGGCTTGGTGGGCTGAGTGAGAAGTTTTGGGTTCTGATGTGGGCAAGATCAGAATACCAGCCAGAGCTGAGATGGACAAAACTTGCTGTTTTCCCCAGAGATTGTTGCCTCAGGAAAGAAGGTTTCCACCTCCACTGTATTTAAATTTTCCTTTGCTGGGTTGCTTGGGAGAAATATCTGGCCCTCTGGACAATCAGCCCACCATGTCTGTGCCTCTTTCCCTTCTGCTTTTCTCTCCTTCATTTCCATAGGTGCCTGGGCTGCATCTTATGCACACAACATTTCTCCTACACAAAAAGCTAAGAGTCAGTGGGTACATTATGTATAGAGGAAGAGCTGGTAGGACTCTGGACTGTACCACTTCAGACTGCAGGTGGGAGGAGCCATGCGCTGCTGTTTCTAACATGGAAAAGCCCTATGGGATGTTTTCAATATGGAAAAAATGATCCATCAGATCAAATCACCTCAGAGCAGAGCAAGAGCAAGATTTCTATTGCTTAGAAATCTAGCATCTCTTCATACAGTTTCCTGAGAACCAGGACATTCCTCCACAGCCTCCATCCTTGTAGAGTTTTATATACATATAAGGGAATTACAAAAAAAGAATTGTTAACCTTTTAATTTTCCTCATCAGCCTTCTCATCTATGAACACATTCTTCTTTTTAATAACATGATCTGTATTATAATGTGGTGTGGGTTGCTTTTTTAAAATGTAAATGTTAATTCTGATTGTAAATTCTAAATTTTTACTGATTTGTAAGAAATCTTGCAAAGGATATATAAAAAGGCATAAAATAAAAAGCTCCCTGCATGTAGTAAGTTAGCATTTCAGAGCAAAAAGGATTAGTGCTGCAGACATCTCCCTCATTTGCTTTCTGGAAGATGAAAGATGGAGCAACTTGTTTTCTCCTGCTCTGGATGGTGGGACTCAGATCAATGGCTTCAAGTTGCAAGAAAGGAATTCTGACTAAACATCAGAAAAACTTTATGACAGTAAGAGCTGTTTGACAGTAGAGCCTTTCTGGGAAGATGGTGGACTCTCCTTCCTTTGGGGTTTTTTAAGCCAATTGGCTGGCCATCTGTCATGCATGCTTTAAACTGAGATTCCTGCATCGCAGGGGTTGGACTAGATGACCCTCAGGGTCCCTTCCAGTTCTACAATTTTATGTAGAATAGGAGTGAAGAAATCTGTCAATTTCAATGGCCCTCTGTTTCTTAATTTTCAAACTTTAAGTTGAGTTCACCCCATTTCCACATCAGTTTGCAATCTTGCTCCCTGCCCCCTAAAATGCCAATACAATAATTTGTACGCATTTCGTGGTCACTTCTAATATACAGTGGTACCTCGGGTTAAGAACTTAATTCGTTCCAGAGGTCTGTTCTTAACCTGAAACTGTTCTTAACCTGAGGTACCACTTTAGCTAATAGGGCCTCCCGCTGCTGCCGCTCCACCAGCACGCAATTTCTTTTCTCATCCTGGGGCAAAGTTCTTAACCCGAGGTACTATTTCTGGGTTAGTGGAGTCTGTAACCTGAAGCATATGTAACCCAAGGTACATATTTTGGTTTCAAATTGTACGTGATACACACATTACTGCAAGTGATTTCTTTTAATACAATGCATCCTGGTGTGGCTGTTCCCTAATATATGCATTTGTTCAGAGAAGCGCAAACGTTGAAGGATAGCTGCATTCCGCTATGAGGGCCTTTGACCTGTGAGAGGATTGTGGGGAAGCACCAAAGCCCTTTGGTGCAGCAGTGCACACTTTGGAGGCAGAAGGTTCCTGGTTCAGTCCACACCTGACTGTTACTTTTAACTAGAGGACAGGCTGGGCTGTGCTGGTCCGCTGTAGCAAAATGCCACGTGGGTGGGAAAGACTTTGAGGGACAAATCCAGGCCCCACTGAGCAAGAGGGCCTCTCGAGGCAGCAGAAGTGGCTTGCTGCATTGTGAAGCCTGTGAGGTAATACAGAGTCTAAAATTGCCTTACTGCACCACAGGTCTTGAAGGCTAGACTAGCAAATTGATTATGGCATCATAATCTGGTCCATCTGCAACTGGTGAAAGCGTTCTCTAGTCCATGAAAGCTTTTGCTGTAATTAGCCTCAAAGGTGGTGGTTGTTGCTGCTGCTGCTGCTGTTTCTAGTTAAGAGCCATCAGGTAACAGAGCTGGGAAAGGCCTTTTCCTGGGAACCCTGGGGAGCTCCTGCTGCCAACAGCACATGAAGTGTGCATCTCGATGGCCTAACTACATATAACTCTGCTGTTTATGGAGATGGTGGGCCAGCACTGCCAGCAGGGCCGGGCTACACTTGAAACAAGGAGACGTGGGTCACCCAAAACCTTGCTCAGCTATGGCGCTCCCATAGGGCAAGTCACCCTCACCTAACTTGTGGGGTTGTTGTTGTTGCTGCTTTGGAACTAGCTGGGGGTGGAGAGAGAGAGAGAGAGAGAGAGATTCTCATTAATATTTCACAGGCAGCATCACTGCAGCTTCCACTCACTGCTCCAGTCCTGGCACTAGATGGGGAGGAGAGAGAGAGAGAGAGAGAGAGAGAGAGAGAGAGAGTGCAGAACAATCAGAAGCCCCAAAAATCCTGCAAATTTTGGAACACGGCAAAGAGAATGCAGGGCTCGGAGCCTGAATAACACTGAGGGGTTTCAGTGGACTAGAGCAGTGATGATGTACACCATGGGTAGGCAAACTAAGGCCCGGGGGCCGGATCCGGCCCAATCACCTAAATCCAGCCCATAGACGGTCCGGGAATCGGCATGTTTTTACATGAGTAGAATGTGTCCTTTTATTTAAAATGCACCTCTGGGTTATTGGTGGGGCATAGGAATTCGTTCATTTTTTTTCTTTCAAAATATAGTCCAGCCCCCCACAAGGTCTGAGGGACA
The DNA here is from genome assembly GCF_964252035.2 of Podarcis erhardii. NCBI lineage: Eukaryota > Metazoa > Chordata > Lepidosauria > Squamata > Lacertidae > Podarcis > Podarcis erhardii. The sequence continues at coordinate 2,821,761 of NC_138515.1, forward strand.
GTGGACCGGCCCCCTGCTGAAAAAGCTTGCTGACCCATTGCGCCTGAGCATCCTCTCTTCCTCTGGGAAGAGAAGGACCATTTCTTCTTGCTTTACGGCAGGGATGGAGAACCTGAGGCCCCCCAGATGATGCTGAACTACAATTCCCATCACCCTGACTGTTGGCCATTGCTGGCTGGGGCTGATGGATAACTCAGTTGGTTATAGCATGGTGCTGATAATGCCAAGGTTGCAGGTTCTACCCCTGTATGCGACAGCCGCATATTCCTGCATTGCAGGGGGTTGGACTAGATGATCCTCAGGGTCCCTTCCAACTGTACAATTCTATTATGCTATGCTTCTGTAATCACCAGCTGACTGAACCTGGGTTATAGAAGTTCATTCTACTGTAGGTCTGTTCATCCCATTAATTCATACCCTCCAACATTTCTCCGATGAAAATAGAGATGTCCCATTCAATTGTTGTTGTTGTTGTTGTTGTTGTTGTTGTTGTTGTTATACCTCACTCATCTGACTGTGTTGCCCCAGCCACTCTGGGCGGCTTCCAAAATATATAAAAACAGAATAAAACTGAATAAAACAAGAATAAAATAAAACAGAATAAAACAAAATAAAAACATTTAAAACTTCCAGTAGCACCTTAAAGACCAACTAAGTTAGTTCTAGGTATGAGCTTTCGTGTGCATGCACACTTCTTCAGACACAAAAGCTCATACCTAGAACTAACTTAGTTGGTCTTTAAGGTGCTACTGGAAGGAATTTTTTTATTTTGTTTTGACTATGGCAGACCAACACGGCTACCCATCTGTAATTAAAAACTTCCCTATACAGGGCTGCCTTCAGATGTCTTCTAAAGATTGTTTAGCTACTTATCTCCTTGGCTCTGGGGTCATATAGCTCTATACCCTCCAACATTTCTTCAATGAAAACAGGGACATCCTAAGGAAAAGTGGGACATTCCACGGATCAAATCAGAACCAGGATGGCTCCTGTAAATCCGGGACTGTCCCTGGAAAATAGGGACAGTTGAAGGGTCTGATTAATTATATTGGGGGGATTCAATGTCACGCTATGACAAGCATTCTTCCTGCGCAAGCACTGCAGCTTGACAGACGCCCTCCTTCTCCTTCACCTGTACGCAGTTCTTAGGGTTCTCCTGACCCCTCCCAAGTCAGTTTTTTCTCTCCTTCAGAAATTTAATATGTGGAACAAGCTAGTTCCTTCATCATAATATGCCCCCACTCTTTATTTGTTTATTTTGCCCTGGCCTGCATGCATTTCTGTACAGTACTGCAGGGGTGTGAAAGGTCATCTCTTTAAGCTCTAGGTAGCAAAGCACAGACAGATTTACAAGTTCTTGTCTGCGTGTCATGCAGCCAAAACAGTGTCATCAACAGGCAAGGAGAGTTTACATGGTTTGCTGAAGTATCTTTAGAAAAGGAAATAAAAACCCTATATGATCCAGCATGGACTGGGCATGCTCAGTGCCCACAGAATGCTGACTGTTGTGTTAGGGGGCCAGGGAAGAGGGAGGTGGAATGGAATAGACCCTGAAGTATAGCCACATGCAATGGTATAGCTTGGAAGGGGAGCTTGGCTGGCTGGCTCACTGGAATGTGGAACAGGAGTACTCAGCAGCACGGCAGCATTTTGTTTTTCTAAACCACCACCATCAGAATGAGTCTTGTGTCTCACGGGGCAGGGGGACGGGGTGGGGACGGGACGGGACAAACCCATTCTCTGACTGAAGCACAGGGGCAGAGTTAAGGTTATTTCTACTGCTAACTTCCCTGTTGCACTCCCCATTTTGTTTGATGGCCAACCTGAATGTTCTCCTGGGAAAGGAGATGCTGTTCATTCATTCTCTTTCACTCTCACAAGGTGTTTGGCTAATAATAGCATGGTTCAAGATTAAAAGCACCTCAGTCAAAGTTGGCTTTGTCACCGTCAGACAAAGGTCAGCTGTGTCATCTTCTCTCTCAGCATCTCACTTTGTCCTAGCTGTAAAGGAAACAGAGGAGCCCAGGGCTACTGAACTGCAGGGCCTGGAAAACTCAACTGGGTCATTTGAATCTGGAAAACCCAGGAGAAACAGCTTCCCTTACAGACAGCTTTCCATCAAGTCCCCCCACCCACCCACCCACCCACCGCACATGATGATGGCGCTCTGAAATCTGCAAAAGATCAGACGACTAGAGAGATTACTCACAGATACATGTCACATTCTTCTGACTTTAATTTTCTTAATGCAAAGCGGCCTCAGAGGCTGCAATCTTGAGCGAGGAGTGACTGGTCAGAAGCTGTAAGAGGAGTACTTAACCTGCTGTGTGTTTTTCCTCTTGAATTTCCCACCCTCTCCTGTTGTTTTTCTCCACCTGGGGCTGCCTTACGGTTGCTTTTTAAAACTGAGAAAAATATTACACCCTTGGAGCCTTAATGAGACAGACCACTTGCTAGCTTCAGAGAGCAGGAATAGACTGGATCTTGGTGGTGGCTGTTCTCTGTTTGAGATACTCCTTCCCACTGCAGATTCAGTCCAACCTTGATGAAATTTCATAAGAATGGTAAAGCCTGCTGGTTTGGGCCGACTGAGGCTCAGAGTGGGTTTAAGCAAATTAGGCTCAAGGTTAATCTGACCTCTGTGTGGGGCTAGGTGGGGCATACTCTTGATTCTGTGAGCCATCAGGAGAGGCATGTAGGGGGGTGGATGGATGGGTGGATGAGCCTCTCAGCAGCTTTTGACACTATTGGTGTTCTGGAACCTCTCAGATAGAAGTTGGGAGGACTGTATTAAAGTTGTTGTACTCCTACTTGCAGAATCACTACCAGAAAGTAGCACTTGGAGAACATTGCTCACTTCCTTGGCTTTGGGGGCTGTGGGTTTCCCCCAAAGGTCCATTCTGTCTCCTATGATATTTAATATCCATATGAAAATCTTGGGAACTCTCATCCTGGGACTCAGCTGCATTAGTAAATAAATATGTATTATAACACTGTGGCACCAGATGGTGCTGTGGAGTTCCACCTTTCACCAACGTGATTTCCCGCTTTGAGGTTTGCAACGTGTTTTTCTGAAACACTTGTTTTTATGTGTCTAGATCCAGCCCTGGGCTTTGGAAGTACAGTGACATTGGTCTCTCCTTGTCTCTGGAATCAGGAGAAGCTGTGAAGGTGTTGGGCAGGTGTCTAGAGGCACTGGTGGACTGGATGGTAGCCAATAAATACTGAGTCTGACAGAAGTGTTGTTGGTCGATGGTTCCCATGTCTGGGAATTAGGTGCACCACTTCTTCTGTGAGGGACTGCCCTCCCGCTGAAGGAACAGGTTCATGGTCTGGATTCCAACTAGTCACAGGAGTCAAATGTGGCTAGGAGGGCTTATGCCCAGCTTAAACTGGTTCACCAGCCATGGCCATTCCTATATTGGGATAGAGTGGTCTCAGCTGTCCATGCCCTGGTGACTTCCTCCCATGCACTGCATGTGGGGCTGCCCTTGTAGACAGTCTGCAGGCTGCCGCTAGTGCAGAATGTGAGTGCTAGTAAGCACTGTTGCCTGGTGGGACCCTGTGTCTGGAATGTACTGTGTTGGCTGACAAGGAGCTACTGGGCCAAATTCAAGGTGCTAGCACTAGCATATATTGGGACCCAGTACCTAAAAGCAGGCCTCCCCCAATGTCAACCAGCTCAGGCCTTCTGATAGTGGTTCCAAGTTTGGGACCTTCAAAAGTGAGGTGTGTCTGCCACCTTCACTATTGTCAGGATAAATTTTTAAATGTTCCTGTTTACCTAGGCATTGGTTACCAAAAGGTGCTGTTCCTGGCAAATCTGAATTAACTGTTTTACTTACAATATGAAGCTATAGTGTTGTATGTATTTTTGCAACTGAAAATTAAAGAATGTTTTTTATGTCCTTATAATGTTTTTTAAACTCTCTTCAAAATGCCTTTAACTGTTTTCAGAATTTTTAACAAAGTTTGTTATTGCTGTGTCTGCTGCCCTGGGCTCCTTGGGGAGGAAGGGCAAGCTATAAATCGAAATAATCATGATTGTAATGTCTGGGAAGTGAGCCTCCCACCAGCTTCTATTCGCCAGGGCATGGAATGAAAAGTCACCCCTTTGCCTGGCCAGGGACTTTGCCTTGCCAGACAGGACAGACAAAGCTCTGCAGTCTTCCATCCCAGCAGGTCTCCTCTGCAACCCTGCAGCCTCCCTGTGCTGCGGAAAGACTCCTCAACCGGCAGTTTCCCTGAGTCGATATCTGCTCCTACCTACTGGGCTGCTCCACTTGTCATAGGAAGCCAGATGTCCCACTTTGGGAAACACCCTTCTGCAAATATAGAGATATGGGGTGGCGGGTGGGGTGGGGGAGGGAGAGGGTGAGTGGCACCAGCACAGGAATCTTCTGCATGCCCTATTTATTTCAAGCGCTGGAGGGCGGGGGAAGCTGCAGGAGAAACGTCCAGTCATTTCTGCTCCGAGCGCCTTCTCCAAGTGAATTCCTGCTCTGTTTTATGTGCTCAGCTTGCCAGGATTGTCTCAGGGATGCTGAGACATTATTCAGCATGATGCAGTGTTGCTTGTTCTGGACCCCCACCCCTGTTACCTGAATTGCCCTTGTTTATGAGACCAAGGTCACCCATGACAATATATTTTATTATGGAAAAACTGTCAAAGACATGTTCAGAGATTTCTCGAACACTTGCTAATATATATCTGATAACTATTTGCATAAAAACCCTTCAATCATCTACTGAGAAATCCAAATCTGATGTGAATGAGTCATGTAAATAAAATAAGGCACAACAGCAGTGCACTCTCTTGATTTCCCTACGTTAATCCGATTGGACAGTGTACTTTGGGATGGGGCGTCTTTGGCAGGGAACAGCGTTGTCCCGGGGTTATTTCCATCTCTCCCCCAGCCCACGGACTTTAGGAAGAAAGGCAAGGCAACAAACACAGAGACTCAAATGGGCAGAGATGGGAGGCCACAGTGAGTGGCTGTGGCCCTGGTGGCGGAGCAGCAATGCTTGCTTGAACCAGAGCTTGCCACATCTCAGCTCCAGAACCTATTTCAAATGATAAGGCTCAGTAAAGTTGCCACCTGTATTTCTTGCAGAGATTCTGTGGCCCTCCAGATGTTGCTGAACCACAGCTATCAGCCCAGCCAGCATGGCCAATGGCCACTGAGGATGGGAGTTGTAGTTCAGCAACATATAGAGGGCTACAGGTCAGGCACCCCAGTTTAATGGGGAGAAATACCTGCCTGCCAGGTAGAAATCCCATAGGTGAAGCTTTCCCCGTGAATCCTTGATCATTGACCATCCTGGCTTAGGCTGATGGGAGTTGGAACTGAATAATATCTAGATAGCCACATGTTTCTAATCTCTGGTATAGTGAGCAGAGTGCTGGACTAGGACTGGATTCAGTCCTCCCTCGGCTACAAAGCTCACTGGGTGACCATGTGCCAGGGACATAAGTCTCAGCCTAACCTAAAGGTCAGGCAAAGGACCCTGGGATGGTTAAGTACAGTCAAAGGCAACTATGGGTCATCCCGCTATACAGGATTGTTTTGTTTTGTTTTGCATTCACATAAACAATGCTCTTCTGTATTTATCACAGTATCAAATATTTCTCTCGCACATAAACACATAAAGTACAACAAAGTACCGTAAACAGAAGTCCCAATAGATCAGTTCATGCATAGAGTCCAAATATTTGGTAGTTTCTGTTCCACATATGTATTTGCATGTTCATAAAATCCAAATGGGAGCTTACTACAGTTCCACAGAATCTTGACAAGGATTTCCAGAATAAATCCATGTTTTGCCCTCCTTACTGCTATACAGGATTGTTGAGAGGATCAGAAGGCAGGAACCATGTCTGCCCGCTTAATCTCCATGGAGGAAAAGTTGGGATTTAAATTTAATAAATCAACGAATGTGCCCCCAACTTCACTCCCCTCCCCTCCCCCTTGCTTTGTTTCAGGGCTTCCTCGGCTGAGCTATATCTGACATGGTGGCATCCTTCCTGGTCAGAGTCGTAGTGACATTCCAGCATGACAGATTCCAAGCTGTGCCTGTTTGGAAACTTGTGCTAGCTAGCCTTTTAATTCAGAAAAGCAATATTCTAGAGAATACCCCCCCACACACTTTCGCATTCACACACCCTTGGGAGTCCTCCATCCACTGCTTGATTCTTGAGGTTTTTTCCCTTTGCATAATTATTTTTACAAGCTTCTGAGAAGGTGGCCAAGGAAATAGAGCTCATAGGAACAGATGAGCGGAATTTCCAGCTGGCTGAAGTTAATTATAGCAAGAGCTCCCTGGGAGTACAGGGGTTGTGGAACAGGAGGCCCCAGCAGGGAATGGAGTGCCAAGTGCCCTCACTGCCCTCATCTGAAGCCCATTTAGCCAACAGCCCTCCTAGGGACACCTTTACCCCCCTGCCTCAGAATCTAGGAGAGCCGTAAAGTGTGAAGTCAAATGTAAAGGCCTCGGTCCGGAAGAAAGATTCCAAAAGAAATCTGCATTAGGGCAATTCATCAGCATCAGATTTTATTTGTCAACGAAATACAGGCTATAGCCAAAAACAAACATAAAACAGACAGATCTTCAAAAAACATATTATATCACCTATAATTAAAACATTATAATACACAACACAGATATACACACTGTCTTTCTTAGACCAGCCGAAATGCCACAAAACAATATTGCAAGCTGTACAGGACTCCACTGTCTGCAGATCTTGCAGCTCAGGCGAATGAGATTGGAAGAAGCGCTTACATTTACACCAGGTCAGATGAGGGGTAGCCCTCTGGGTGTTACCAGACTACAACTTCCATCATCCCTGCCTAGTGGCCATTCTGACCGAGGCTGATCAAAGTTGTAGTTGAACAGCATCTAGCATCTGGCTACCAAGCAAGGTTGTTTGGTGTAGTGGTGGTAGAGGAGAGAAGGCATGGTGTATATTCTTTCTTTCTTTCTTTCTTTCTTTCTTTCTTTCTTTCTTTCTTTCTTTCTTTCTTTCTTCATATGTTTAGATACTGCTAAATACCAGTACTGTCTCTTAAGTGGTGTTACTTTTGGGGAGATGATGTTCCTTTAACAACTATAACTTTCTGTCTTGTTCTCTGCCTGCTTCTTCCAGAATGTAAACCAGATAGGGGGTCACTTGGAGACTTTTTATTGACTGAATAATAGGAGTTGTTGTTGTTGTTGTTGTTGTTGTTGTTGTTGTTGTTGTTGTTGTTGTTGTTGTTGTTACAAGAATCAAAGCAGCCATGTTGGTCCATAAGAAAACTTTCAAGATCTATAGTGTGTTATGCCTTTTTTAGGACTGACTAAAACGTCACAAAATGCTGAGCATGCTTTTCAGATGATGTGGCAAAAGCACTAGAAATCTGCAGCACTCTTCTTCTTTCCAAGGACACTATAAAGGGCTCTCCTGGAATTTCCTTTCAATGAGCATTGCTGGTGTTCTATAGCCTAAAAGAAACAGAACGAGGGTCCCTGGAGGCAATTCTTGCTCTCCACTTGCAATCATTTGTTTGGGTTTTTTTGCCTCCCACATAAGTCTCTTATATGCGTAATGTAGTGATGTACATGGGGTTGTATTCTTGAGGCTGCATATCCTCACATACGTATATTTTTCACCCTAAGTCATACTCAGCCACAGGATCTGTAGTCTCAAAGCATATGTAATTTTGTGATTCCCACTGAGGCATATTTTGCTGTAGATCATGTCATATTTGGGACGGGGCACTTCCAGACAACCTGTTTAATGAGCTTTTATCTTGATTTGTGTACAGGGAGATCAGGCAATGTTGGTTATTTAATGAATGTTCATTCTGATCTGTTTGTGAGAAGGTTAAATGGTGCTGCATCAAAGCCAGTCTTAGCTCACACTTTCCAACAAGTTTCTCTGTCATTTTCCGGATTGCAAAAAGTCCTGTGTTTGGGAGAAGGGGGTTCACAGTCAGATACAAGTGTACAACCTGCATTTGTCATTATGTGATTGAATCCCACCTGAAAACAGTCTGGAAGAGCCATGGGTTATAATAATCTAAAAATCAAACCTAACAAATGCAGCAATATTAACAGTTATTAAGAAGGACAGTTAAAATAAATAACAGAGACTAAGAGAGTGTGTTGTATAAACAGCTCTCGGGGTTGTGGGGGAATCTATGCTTGACAGAATAGGCTAAAAGTCAGGGCTGCAAATCATTGGTGGTCCACCATCAATGTTGGGCCATACCTGACTTGCTGGCCTGCTTCAGCTTTTTCTCAATCTCGCCCCCGCCCCCCTTCAGCCTTTCCTTTGACTCTGTTTCAGGCTGCTCACCATGGTTACCAAATAACTGTGTGAGCATCTTTCATTGGAATACCTACTTGCAAATCTGCCATTTTAGATTTCATTTGTAAGCAAAGGTGAGATTTTAAAAGCAGTGGTGAGATTTTCAACCAAGTTTAAAGGCCCTTTCTTGTATATATTCAAGAACAAATGGCAAATAATATTTTAACAGTGTGTAGTGTGTTAATATATACAGTAGATGCTGGGCAGATAAACAGGGAGATAGGTAGGCAGCAATGTTATTTGTACATTGTAGTCAAGAAGAGGGATATGTGTCTTTTGCATGCAGGGGGGTACCTGCCAAGGGCGCAGGCCCAGAGCCGGTGCAAAAATCGCACCTCTCCAGAGGGGCTAGGAGTATGCTATCTGCACACTTCCCAGGCTGCTCCTTGCCAAGGGCAGAAGGGATGGGGGTGAGGTACCAATACAGCTCCTTGCCAAGGGGGCCCAGGTGTGCCTCTGTTTGCATGCATGCCTAGTGCATATTCCCATTTAATTGTTCCCATGCGTCGGTGTGTGCACAACTAGTGAGTTTCCAGAACTAGCAGCACTCCGAAGAAATAAACTATATGTTGTTCTTAAACCTGCAGGAGTACTTTAAAAGCTTAGTGAATGCACACCTTCTTATTCGCCAGGTGTAGCTGGTGTTCAGAGCAAGCTAAGCAAGCTAAAGTATATCTCCACATTTGGCCTGGCAGATGGTCGTACCTGGCTGTGGTCTGAGAACAAAGGAAGCAACCACAGGGTGAACAGGGAGCTCACACAGATCCCAGCTCTGGCAACTTTTGCAGTCCGGAAGGTGCTGTGGGGATGTTGGCTGACCATCCTTTATTACTTACTAATGATCATTTTTCATCAGTGAAAGCGAACTGCAGGAGATGCGTTCCTGATAACTAAGAACCTCTCTCCAGTTTTTGGAATGTAACACCCATTGGAGTTTGTCTCTTTAGCCCTTGAGGTAGGCAGCAGGGATGGCAGAAAAATGTGGAGCCAATGTGCAGTTTGGCTCAGAGAGAGAAATAGTGAGCTGGAAGGCTGCACCATGGGATTCAATTCTAGGCCATTCTCTGGGAATCTGAGGTGGTGTTAGTCATTGCCAGCTGCAGCAGTGCTGCTTTGCTCCATGGCAGAGTGCCATTCAAACATTTAACATCCTTCTTATCCTCCACCCCACCCCACCCATAATCTAAATTGGTAGACTTCTGGAAAAAGTTTTTCTGCCTCTTTCAGTTGACTGTGTTAACTAAACCTGAGGATAAATGAGGGCGAGACATGAGTGAACCCTGCCAAATTGCTCACAGGCCTTCCTAGGGCATTATGCCCTTCCAACTACCCCTTTACCAGTTTAGGGGTTGCAATGTCTTTCACTAAAACTATTCCTTACAGCAGAATGGTTTAGCAATCATACAATAATAATTAAAAGAAATACTCACATGATGCCCATGAATGCAATTTAGTACTGTCCAATTTAAGCTATTGCATTGAATAAGATATTGCAGTTTGAATAAGAACAGGAGTTACCGTAACTGGAATCCTTAAATAAACCTGGTGTTGTTACTGTAAGAATGGGGTGCTTCTCCTCACCCGGGGTCTGCAGAGGTTGCTGAACTATATCTCTCATCAGCTTGGCCAGTCTGTCAAGGATGATGGGAGCTGAAGTCCAGGACAGCTGGAGAGCACCATGTTTACTTTCTCTCCTTTAAGGCTTGTGGAAGAAGCATCCCTTAAAGTGTTAATGGTCTGTTAATGGCTCTGCTAGTGGTATGGACAGTTGCCTAAGGGAGCTGGATGTGCAAGCCCTGTGGTGTGGAAGGAGAAGGCATGGAAGCCAAGCTAAGTCCCCGTTCTGGAAACAGCTGCCTCATGATAGTTGAAGGATATACGGTACCTGCATCTGGACTTTTGTCACTTCAGACTGCAGGTTCTCACAATGGAGGGCTTTTTCATACAAATATATTCCCTTCTCCCTGACAGGCTAGTTGGAGGAGCCTCCCAACATGTGGGTTGTGGCGCTTTACCAAAAAAAACAAAAACATTAAGGGCGGGGGGGGCACATGCCTTGTGGGGAGTGACTTCTCGCCCTCGCTCCTCCTCTCTCAAATATCATGCTTTGGAGCTACAGTGACACAAAACCGTTTGTTTCTAGAGACTCAGAACCTGTTGCTCTCTGAAGGACTGGGCCCAGCACTTCCAGGCTGCAGCTCTGTGGGTGGTCTCTTTAGCCCAGGCAAAGCAGCAAGAACTGGAAGGGGCAACAAGAAAGCCTTGCCCTCCTCCTCCTTGCGGGATGAGGAGAGGGAGCAAGGAGAAAAAAGAAAAGAAGCGAGAGCGGGGGAGGGGAGGGAGGAAGAGGGAGTGCAGAGGAAGTAGGGGAAATATAAACTGCATCCTGTATTGAATCAATACATGACATAGCATTTTACATTGGAATAAGGGACAATTCTGTCTTACACAGGTTGGGTGCCAACCCCAATGAAGGACCTACACTCTCACCTCTGGACTTCAGAAACAGGGGGAAGTCTGAGTGGTCACTCAGACCTTGGTGTGGATTGAAATCAGGCAGAAAGCAGTATAATAGATATATTTAGCCAAGATTGCCAGATTTAATTTTGAAAAGCCCCCAGCAGAAGCAGTGAATTCTGAGCCAGTGTGGAGTAGCGTATGGTAGTGAGTCAGCTCTGAGGCCCTGATTCATGCATGTCTGCTCCGCCATAAAGCTTGTTGGGTCCGCCTGAGCAGTCCCGACCTCTCCGATTCACCTGCTTCGCAGGGTTGTTGTGTGGCTATAAAGGGGGAGGGGAGGCCATGGGAACCACCATCAATGTTGCTGGATATAAATAGGGTAGCCAGTTGACCAGAAGGGGGTGAGGGAGAGAACAGCCTGGCCAATTCTTATGCCATTACGAGCCTGGGAAGCTGCCTTAGACTTAGGGCTTTTTCACATTTTCTCTCATCCCACTGTTTTCCCCAGGGAAACTGCTCTTTAGCGCTCAGATGGATCAAACAGCAACAGAAGTGTATTGGGCTCCCTTGCGCCCTTGGCAAGGAGGTGTATCGGAGCCTCTAAAGCTGGGAGAGACCATGGACCAGAAACTCAAAAAGTTTGCTTTTTGTCACTTTTCACACTCTGCCAGTAACTTCTTACGTGGCCATTGAGGTCAGTTGCTGCTCCTCCTCTGTTGGTCCATCTGTCTGCCTCCCTCCCTCCCTCCTTCCCTCCCTCCCTCCCTTTTTCTTCCTCCTGCAACTCTTGCCCACTCTCTCCATCTTCTGGGTGCTCCACTCACAACTCTAATAGCGCCCCTTCCTGACAGGGGAGGGGGCCCCACAGGGCTGCTGTGACAGCCCACACCAATGACCAGATTCCTCCACTGAGGTGCCCAGAAGATCTGGCCACACAATATTTATTTATCTATAACATTTTGGGTCTGCTCTTTGGCCATAAGGCTCCTCAAGGTGATGCACAAAGCAGACATTGATCGGTATCAAATCTATTCATTTGCATGCCCACCTGCGCATCAATACACACCTGTGCAGATACCTACATACCTTTTGTTCTATGGAAAAATCCTGCAGGCTGCAACCTAGCAAGAGCCACAGCTGAGTGGCAGGCCATAGCAGGTTGCATGCAAAAGGTCCCAGGATTGACCCCCAGCATCTCCAAGAAACATCCCCATTTATTTGCATGTTGCTTTCCCATGCTTAAGGTGGTTTACAACAAGGGGAGGGGGGATTACATGATTTGCAATTACAAAATATGGCAACATTTAAATATTCAAATAATATGTTAATGAAAACATTCTCATTGAGAATCATATAATAAAATCAAACAAATCTCTCATCATTCATAGTAAACCTTAACAATACAAAAACATAATTCAAATGACAGCAAAAATAACACCCCAACAAAAGCTTCTCAATACCCCTTTGCCCAACATTCTCTGAGACATTTTGGCACGTGAGGCAAACAACAAAATGCCTCCGCTCTCCCTGCTAGAGAAGAAGTGGGGAGTGAAGGTCTACATCAGGAGCAAGAGGGGAAAGAAAGAGCTGCATTGGGATCTGCTGCCCCTGTGGATCCTGTCACCTGAGGCAGTTGTCTCACCTTGTCTCATGGGTGGGCCGGCCCTGCATCCTGAGCAGCATCTCCCCCCCCCCCTTCTCACTGAAACCCCAGAGCAACCTTTGCCAACCAGACTACCCTAGAGAGCCCCTGTGAATCCCTGTAGAACAATTCACCTGAATATGGGGTTGGGGAAATTTGAATGCTTAAAATAGTTGTTTTAATGGTTTTTACCGATAATGTCATTGTTTATTTTTCTTGTTATAAAGTGCTTTGAGGGTTAGGGTTTTTTGGGTTTTTTACAGTCAAGTGGTATATAAATTTTATGAAATAAAATAAATAATATTTCACTAGTCTCATGTTCAAACCATTTCTAATCCTTGCTGCTAACACAAATAATCTCAAATTTGCTTGTTTGCTCCTTAAATTATGTTGACCAAAACAGATGCAATAGTCCAGCTAAGCCCTAAATGGTGCTCATATTTCCTTGTAGCTTACATATGATATTCCACAACAGCTCCTAAGCCAAGATAACTGTTGCTCATTTTGTTTTTATTTCTCATATGTAATGGTTTGAATGTGCTCAATTTAATTTTATTGCTTCCAGCCTGGTACTCAAATAAACCAAAATCATTTTAGATTTAAAATCACATCCTCTGCTGTCGTTGCAACTAGCAACATTTATATGTTTTAATTATCTGAAAGATCAGATGAGTTTCCTTCACTCAAGTCATTACCAAATGGTGCCATTCTAGTGGAATGCTGAATGTTACCTCCTCCCAGCAAGTTGCAGAGATTATTGATCTATTGGTTCCAAGGAAAGAGATGAGGAAAGAGATTTGTTTTGCTGGACAAACTTCTTTTGGTGTATGTGTGTGAAAGTTGGTCCAATAAAAGGTATCAGGTTACCCGTTGTGTGTCTCTGCAGTTTGACAGTGAGCCGTGACGCGCTGCATTCACTTTATGGATGTGCCTTCTAATCTGCCTTACTGCTGTTGCTGCTGCTGCTGCTGCTGCTGATAATAATAATAATAATAGGAACAAATGATTGCCACTAGTAAAACTTTAAATAGTTTGTTATTATTTCATAGCACATATATGTCACATCATTTTTCAAAGTAAAAACAACAGTTTCAAAGATGGCTAAATGCTTCATCATGCAGTGCTTAATTTGTCCTGAGGAACTCAGGCCCACATGGCATTGTGATGGCTTTTAAACAAATTGAAGATAGGTTTATGAAAGGTATTCAGAGATAGTATGCCTCTGAATACCAGGGAGCAGAGACTAATAACAGGGAAGGGGTCCAATTTGAGAACCTTGCCTTGCTTGAGAGTCCGCCTGTCATCTCTGTGTGGTCCCTGTCAACAGACAACAGGGTTAACTAGGCCACTGGTCTGACTGCATATGGCCATTTTCACGAGTGTAAGAATGACCCTTGGTGACGGCAAAGAGTTTTCTCTTAAGCAGAAAAGCAGAAGCTCATGTGAAACAGAAATCTAGGCTGGATATCCTAGCTACAGACATGGTTAGGAAGTAGCAGCCTCTTTGTGTCCAGGAATAAGGGAGAATTTTAAGTGAACTGAGCCCATTTGCATATGATGGACTGGAACATATTTGCCTTTCACATTTTGCACTTCTCTGAATTTTGTGATATACAATTCCCATCTCAAATAATGGATCAAAATGCATTAAAAAGATACACAATTTAGCATAAAACACATTTGGAAATTCAAATATTGACACGAATTACACATTTCAATACCTGTTTTGTGGTAAAATTTAAATTTATGTTTAACATGTACTGAAACTGGATTTTTTAAAAACCACAAAGGTTTAATACAAACAAGAATGCACTACCCAGAATGGCAGAGCAGATAAAATATTAATAATAACAGCAGTTATTGCCTTTAAGACTGTAGGACAGGAGTGGGGATCCTGTGGCCTTCGGGATGCTGCTGGACTCAAACTCCCATCAGCCTCAGCCAGTGGGGATTATGGGAATTGTAGCCCTGCAACATCTGGAGAGCCAAAGGTTCCCCATCCTTGCTGTGCAGAATATTTCCTTCCTTCTGCCGTAATCCTGTCTGAACTAACATCTTTTTAAAGCCTTGGTATACAGCTACATCTTAAGTTAGAACAAACAAAGGCAGAGTCAGCAACAACTGTCCCTCAGTGTGTGACATAAACAGGGCATCACCACAGAGAAGGCCCCTTCCCACACCACAGTATAAAGATCTTAAACACGGGAAGTCTAGTTCTGGGAGGGGCGCTCCTTTCGCTATCCAGGTCCCGAGTCATTCAGGGCTTTATAAGTCATCACTAACACCTTGAATTTGGCCTAGAAGTGTATAGGTAACCAGTACAAGTATTCCAGAATGATTCCAGCTGCCAGAGCTGGTTAGCAGTCTGGCAGCCGCCTACTGTACCAGTTGAAGTTTCAAGGCCATTTTCAAGGGCAGCCCCACAAAGAGCAAGTAATGTGGGGGGCAGGTGTGTGCATAAATTGCCAGAGCATGAGTTAGCTCTGTATTCAAGTTACACCTGTCCAGGAATTCAGGATTTCCTGGTACTAGTGCAGCAGCAAAAATTTAGTTGTTTGTAAATGGATGCTAAAAATTCAGGATTACTCAGGTGTGGCTGTTTTCAAGAGGATGCTTTGTGAATGTTATATGATGGGACTGAATCCAGAAGCAGTTGGGCACTCAACAAACAGAAGTGAGAGAACATCTCTATATACTGTACCTTTAGGGGGCACTTTAGGATTTAATGTTTGTCCTTGTAACAGATTCCGGCATGAGCTGCAGGCCTTAAAAGTCCACATTCCCTGTATCCCTCATTGCTCCCAGCTGCCTACTGCACATTCTTTATTTAGCTCAGCCTTGTAAATAGGTTTGCAAAAAAGTTACTAGTCCATTCATACCTTCAGTTGATACCGATGTATTTTATTTTAGGCATTTATGGCCCAGCCTTCATTAGGGACTGAAAGATAGCAACAAAAGTGGGGAAGCTCTCCTCAACTCTCTTCCTAGTTACATAAGTTCCCCTACTTTTGGAACATGGAACATGGAATAGTAGTGTTGTTTATTCATTCACCACATTTTTATCTGTTTCTCCAAGGAGTTCAGGGCAGCTGGATCGCTATTTTCTCCATTTCATTCCCTACTGTTTGGCGGAGTTCAGCAGCTGCCTTAGGCAGCAGAGTCTTGTGGGATGTAAACACAGGAGCAGTCAATGACAACATTCCTAGAGTGTACGTGTTAGAACATGGGGAGGGATGTCTGTCTAGCAAGTAGGTAAACTTCCTGGGGACGGACTTCCTCCGCATGTGACCAGAGGTGGGTGTGGCCTCACCTGTGCAGGTAAATGATAAAAGCACAGGGCAGGCAGCCATATCTCTCTCTCTCATCTTCATCTTCTGAAGGAGCAACATGCCCTCTTGGCTCTCAGCCAAGAGAGGACAGTACTATCTTCCTATAAGATAGATTCTGAGTGTATTTTACCTTTTTTAAGCTGTCTGCCTTCTGGGATCATATTGTGAACAGAACGTGAGTAAACTCTTTTATACTTTTATAAAGACTGTGTCGTGTCTTGTATTTTAAGAGGGAACAAAAGGGGAAATTACCAGAGTAATTATTATAGTGGTTCTAGCGAACCTGTGCAGACGTTACCGTTGCGAACTAAAAGGGGAATGTC
Source organism: Podarcis erhardii (assembly GCF_964252035.2). NCBI lineage: Eukaryota > Metazoa > Chordata > Lepidosauria > Squamata > Lacertidae > Podarcis > Podarcis erhardii. The sequence continues at coordinate 2,837,868 of NC_138515.1, forward strand.
ATAAACTCTGCTGATATTTTGGGAACTTGTTAGCATAAGTTGGATTAGGATATGATCTCACAATATATCCTCTCCTGCACCCCTGAACATTCCCACAAGTCTGGGTGCCATGAAAAACTAGCCAATGTTACTTTTTCATTTATTGCTCTATTTTTACTCCCATGGGATGAATGGCACTTATGGGACTCTCTGCCGTGGGTGCCAAAATAACTTGGCCAGTCTAGGGTCCTATACACCTGGACTTGGGGAGTAGGTACTGTTTGCTGTTCTGCCCCAGGTAGAAAAATGTGTTGGGCTGGCTGTAATGCTCTTAACAATCCTTCAGGGCAGGGTAGATGGAGAGGATAATGACTGATCCAAAGTCACTGAGTGAGATTCCTGGTTAAGATTTGGAAACAATTTCCCCCAGTACTGAATTCAGCACCCTCTTTCTCTAAACCACCTTGGCAGGCTACCATCTGGAATATTGTTCCTCATCAGTTGTTTGGGCTTTTTAAAAGGTGTCTTTGAAATCCATTATCAATAGTGGTTGAGCCCATATAAGATCAATAAAATATGCTAGAAATTGCTACATAGCTTTTGAGGTTGTAATGAAGGAAAAGACTGTTTCATTAGTATTTGCAGTATTAAATATGTACTATTGAAATAATTTCTTAGGTATTATTACAGAAATGTCCAGCTGTTTAATCCCTTTATATCTATTGGTAGTATTTTCGGAGCTCAGCAGCTGAAATGTGTATCACCCACTCTCAGAAAAGAAATATGCACCTTATAATATAATTGGGTTCTTAAAAAACCTGAGCAATAACAAATAGAAAGCAATTAACAAAATGATGTACGTGTAATGGTAAGGTAGATGACTTTATGCTAAATTTGTTACAAACTGATCAATGTGTATGCTTTTGGTTGGGATGGTAAATCTGTGGTCCTCCAGATGTTGTTGGACTCCAACTCCCATCATCCCTAGCCAGCATGGCCAATGGTCAGGGATTATGGGAATTGTAGTCCAGTGCAGGTCTAGAGGCTCCCAATTTAAGCATCTTTTGATACCTGGTTGATTAGTTACTGAGCCTTGGCTCATTACTAGGGTATGAGGAGATCTGCATACATGCCAATGAGCAATTCCTGTTTTTCTATCTCTGGCAGAAACTGCCACACTAGGGGAGAAGCCTTGTATGGTTTCTTAGCAACGGCAGGATGCACTCCCACCCATTTGGGGCTGATCTGGAAGTGGTTAAGGAGCATGTCATCCAGTTACTAGGCAGCTGCAAAGGACTTTGTTTAAAGATTCGAATTCCCATTCAGTCAACTCCACCAACCAGAAGCAAGAGGAGGGAGGAGATCCAAGTGCAAGCATGACCAGGGATGTGTGTGCTAAAATAAGCAAAATTCTGCATCCAGGTAACCCCAGTTCTGTGCCAAGAAAAGCTGATATCTGCAATCTGTGTAAATTAAGCACCTTTACATGGTTTCTTTTATTTTGTGTCATTTGTATATCTACTTCTGGAAGTGACGGGGAAGAGTGATAGCAACCTGTGTGGTGGGAGAGGACTACAGAACAGCCATCCCATCACCAGCATCGGTGCAGCGTCACTGAATTGGGCTCTGGTGGAGCAGCATTGTGGTGAGGTCTGGGCTGTGCAGATGCACCAGCAGAACCAAACCAGCACCCCTGTCAGTGCATCCACACAGCTGCAACCTCACCACCACCCCGCCCCAGCCCTGCCCATGTGAACTGCAATAATGCTGGTGGCAGGAGGGTTGCCCCTCCCCACCATACTGGCTGCTACTGGGAAGGAGCAAAAAGATATGCAAAGGAGACTGAAGCGCCACCCACTGACCACTAAAGAGCTCTATCAGCCACTCCAATTGGTATCCAATAGCCAGCTCTGCACAGTTCCTCTCATTATGCAGAATAGCAGTGTTCCTACAGTCCTGGCCATGGCTTTGGAATCTGTCCCCTGAATTAGGCCTCCTTCAGACACTCATCCAGTCATGCAGGCAACCCATGCGACTGGCCTTGCCCAAGTGATTCCTGGAGTTTGCACAAATAGCACACCTGTGGGGGGGGGCACACCTTAACAAATGAGCTCCCACATGCCTGGTTGAGTATGTGAAGACAGCTCAGTTTCCATGAATTTTGGGGAAATAGGAAGGGATTAGGTTTACCCCAGCTTAAGTATTGGATCAAAGTAATTGCTATATATTTTTGTAAATTTGAGTGTTTGGACATACCATGTGAGGGTTTTCACTCCCCCCCCCCCACCTTGAACAGTGGAGATTTCCTCCTGTCCAATGTCACAAGCTGCTTTTGCAATTCCCTTCGGTTTTTAAGCAGTTTGCTTTGTGGCATTCTTCTGATGGCAATGCTTGTTCAACAACCCCAAGCCCAAAGCCCTGTTGAGTGTGCATAACACAACACCCAGTTACTTAACTCTTGGCTGATGATTACAATTACAAGAGCAGAGATAAGGTTGATTCTAGTGGGGACGGGGGACGGGGGGTCAGGTGGATGGGAACGTGTCTCTTCTGGGAAAACACACACAACTGAATCACTTGGCAGAAGACATCCAGCAACATGCTTCCCTCAAGCACAATTCATTTTAGGAAGGATTGGTTTGTCTTATGGTCTTCAGAGCATTTTATAATTTTGCATAGTTACAGTGCCATTGTTGACTCCTCATCTCCTACAAAAGGGAATGTCTTCATGCATCAGATCTTGCAGAACAGAAATTAACACATGCAGAGCATTCTAACAGATTATAGCTGAGTTCAGGGGGTTCTCCTTGCTAAAATGAGACAAGATTATGAAATGAGACAAGGTCATGAAAACAGGGCTAGGCAGTAATGGTAGAACCAGTGGAGATGCCAGGTTTATGAACAGTGACAGATGAGATACAGTTTATAGTGTCAGCAGATTCAGGGGTAAACATTTCCTGGACTGTATCTTACAGAAGAGAAATAGCATGTTTGGTCCTATCTTGGGGCGGGGATGGGAACTCCCTGCACATTCAAAAACTGAAGTGATTAAAGTGTTTAAGACAAAGAAAGATAGATCTTTGCTGTAGATCTGGGTTCTCAAAACTTTTTCAAAGAGAACATTCTTAAAGCAGAGGTTAGCCAATGTGTTAATAGGCAAGCAGTATATGTCCAAAACACCCCATATTTCAGAGGAATTTCAGGAGGAGATGAGCTGCGATTTCACTTCTTGTCTGTGACATGTTACTATATTTACATAAGTAATAGTCACACAGAAGTTCCATTGTGGGAATACTAGTACAGTCACCATAAAAGATTGTCTCAATTCCTCCGAATCAGCACCAAGCACAGCTTTGGGCTGAGGAGCCTGCTTCAGGACCCTGGACAGCTCTTCAGCCTTTCCAACAGCTTATTGTGCCATACTCATTCAGGATCTTGGAGGTGAAGTAAATAAAGTAAAATATATTAATAAATGCAGATGTATTTTATTTTGCTATCACATCCTGTGAGCAGCATTGGATTGGGAGGCCCCAGACAGTGTACATCTTGTTTATAGCCTTAGACACTGGTGGGTACATTGATTGTTTGCTATCTCAAAGCTTTAATTTAGGAGTGTCAGTTACCCAGCTGTTAAAATATGCATTCATACATGCATTCAGCAAGCATTCATGCAGTATATTCCTTAATCAATACATAACAATTAAAGTTTAATATTGTGCTTACATCTTAAAGCATGGGGGGGGGCTGGACTGGAGATGTCTCCTTGTTACTCAGCCCCAGGCAGCACTTACACAAACCTACAGACTCCCCATGAGGCTTGCTGTCTGAGCTGGGGTCAAAGTCATGACCTGGACCCCAGCAGTTGTTCCCCATCCTGCTCTAAACACTATGTAAAGGAATCCTCCCTCAGAATCAGGAATGAGCATGTAGTCCCCACCTGTTTATGGGGAAAGAACACTCTCTGGGGCCAGTTTGGTTTACATTTGAGGTCTAATGAGGGCAAGTTCATGCATTCAATGGATTTCCATTGAATTGAGTGATAATTTCATTGGAGCACGTCACTTCAGCTACAGGTGTGTGTTCATGTTTATGCGTGCCCTCAAAAAACACTCTGCATGCAGAGAAATAGCATATCAAGGAAAAGGTTTTAGAACAAAGAGTTTTGTAATATTTTTAGAAGGAATAATACTGTAAAGACTAACTTTTTCTGGCAGAAACCTTGCAGGCCACAGTTCAGTTTGTCAGATGCATGAAGTGAATGAAGTGAATCTCAAGTGAGTGGGTTTATCATGAATGGAAAGAGAAGGAGAAAATGTGTGTGTGTGTGTGTGTGTGTGTGTGTGTGTGTGTGTGTGTGTGTTTTACCAAGCAGAGCAAGAGATAGCAGGCAAGTGTGTTACAGTGTAAAGGATCACAGAATTGACTCAAATGAATATAAGTTGTTATGAACATGGATGTGACCTACTGTCAACTACTGGCCACTGGTGATGAATTGACCTAGCAAGATCAGTGCATGAGAGAGAGAGAAAGTATCTCAGGTGTATTACAGGAAATGGGAGAAAATATTAAAGATGGCCATTCCTTCTATAAACAAGTAGTAGCTTTTGTTTATTAAACTGTTATTTGTATATTTACTTATCACATTTTTATCCCACCTTTCCTCCAAGGTGCTCAAAGTGGCATGCATGGTCCCCTTCCTCCCCGTTTTATTCTCACAACAATTCTGTGATGTACTTCAGGCTGAGAGACTGTGACTGGTCCAATGAGCTTCATGGTCATGAGGAGATTCGAACCCAGGACTCTACACCTTGGGATGTAGCGGGCCATACTGGAAATAAGCAAGCAAACAAACAAGGGATTAATAAATGAAAGGGGCTGCGGGGGTGGGGGAGAGAAACATCCAGGTTATGTTTGCGCAGATGTATATATGTGGCAAGGTTGTCTTTTTCATTTTCTGCTCACACCCATGTTGCCTTTCTGACAGGTTCTCTTTCTGCAGTGGGGAGACCTGTGGCGCCACACTCTGACAAGGACTTCTCCTCCGCCTCTTCCATGGCTTGGTCCCCTGGCTGGCCTCTATAACACTTTGTGGCCCCTCCATCTGGGGCTCTGTAGGATGAACAGAGGACACCACTGTGACTGAGCAGGTAAGCAGGGAAGCTGAGCAGGTGGGACATGGGGTGGGATCAAAGTTATTTCCTGGAATTACTTCCTTTTCTTCCAATGAATGGCTTTTCCTGTTCCATCCCCACAGGTTTCTCCTTCTGTCTACCAGGCTGACCTAGCCCAAGGCAACTCTTCACCCCCTGCCCCCTTTCCCCACACCTTTGCCCAGCGTAGCTCAGCTCAGCTGCAGCTTCACCTCCACCATGGGAGACATGGCCAACAGCTCCGTGGATTTCTACCCCAAAAGCCAACGGCGAGAGTTGAACCATGCGGGCGGCTTTGGCTGCACCCTGGCAGAGTTGCGCTCCCTCATGGAGCTGCGTGGGGCCGAGGCGATCCAGAAAGTCCAGGAGACCTACACCGATGTCAATGGGCTCTGCAGGAGACTCAAGACCTCCCCCACTGAAGGTACCAGGCTTTGGATAGGGCTGGGTGGGCAGAATAGGCAGGCAGTCCCCACATCTCCCATGCTTAAGAACAGAAGGAGAGAGCCTGCTGGCTCAGGGAATCGAATCCGGGATCCTGTTCTCACAGTGGCCAACCAGATTCGTGTGCGAATCTGGCACGCAGGACCCAAGCACAAGAGCTCTCACTCTTTCTATGGTTTCCAGGAACTGGTATTCAGAAGCATTACTGTTGTTGTTGTTAGTCATTTAGTCATGTCCAACTCTTCGTGACCCCATGGACCAGAGCACGCCAGGCACTCCTGTCTTCCACTGCCTCCCTCATGTTCTTAGCTTCAAGAACACCATCCCACCATCTCGCCCTCTGTTGTCCCCTTCTCCTTGTGCCCTCCATCTTTCCCAACATCAGGGTCTTTTCCAGGGAGTCTTCTCTTCTCATGAGGTGGCCAAAGTATTGGAGCCTCAGCTTCACGATCTGTCCTTCCAGTGAGCACTCAGGGCTGATTTCCTTAAGAATGGATAGGTTTGATCTTCTTGCAGTCCATGGGACTCTCAAGAGTCTCCTCCAGCACCATAATTCAAAAGCATCAATTCTTCAGCGATCAGCCTTCTTTATGGTCCAGCTCTCACTTCCATACTGGGAAAACCATAGCTTTATATGGACCTTTGTCGGCAAGGTGATGTCTCTGGTTTTTTGTTTTTTGTTTTTTTTACTACCTCTGACATTTATGACATTTGTTCGCACAACCCTTACACACCAGTCCAAAGCTGCACCTATAGTGAAAGCTTGAAAACTTCTGGCCCAATTCAGAATGTTTCAGCAGGCCACTTCCTTGAATTTTGGGCTTTGTAGTTTTGTTTTATTTATTGCTTTTAGCCTTTTTATTTAGGCTGCACACACCCCATGCCTTTAAAGTGCATTTAAAGTGCATGATTTCTCCCAATCTTGGGAACTGTAGTTTGTGAAGGATGATGGGGGTTTGTAGGGATAAACTACAGTTATTGGGCTACCCACATTTAGCTTTCTTTGCTTCGTGACTCATGCAGTTTAAACTTAAACCCCAGATCGCAAAATGTCTGTTCTCTTACTTGTTAAGAAACCTGTATCTCACCACCCAAATTGCCCCCGATCTGTAGAGCTGGGGACACAACCTAAGAGCCTCCATATCATCCTGCTCTGTGAGAACAGGACCCAGGAGCACTGGCTCTTAAACTTGCCAATTTTGGAGGCTGCCAGCTTTTTAACATGCTCCTGCTTCTGACCTTTAGTGGCAGCTCTGCGACAAACAAGCAAGTGATAATATTTGCCTCCAGTGTCTTTTTCAAACTCCACTTGCTGCTTTCTCATTATCGTACTTTCATTAGAGGAGTGGAAGGGTCCAGTCGGTCCCATCTCAACCTAATTTTACATGTTTTGAAATGTGTTAAATGTGCTTTTATTTTATTTTTGATCCTTTTGTGTTTGCCACTCTGGTCTCCTTTGGGTGGAAGAGAAGGATATAAATTTAATTAATTTATTAATAACAATGGTGTTGTTGTTGATAATAATACTTTTATTATCACCAGCAAATCTTATTTTTATCCCAGAATTAATAGGAGCCAATGATCCTGGCTCCTAGAGTGCCATAGTCTAAAGGTGGGGAACGTTGGATGTTGCTGGAATGCAACTTCCTGTCCCCTTGGCATTGGTCCCTGCTGGCTGGGGCTGGTGGGACTTGGAATCCCCAAAACAGGCAGGATTAAACTATGCTATGTGCATGGAATGAGGTCCACTTGCACCTTGGAGTGCAAAAAGCATGCATGGCATGGGGGAAGTTTTTTCTCTATCTCTCACAGTACTTGATCCCTGGGTCACCCAATGAAGCTGAACTATGAGAAATTTAGAGCAGGCAAAGAGGACTTCTGTACCATAGTTAAAACAACGAAATGTCCTGAGATGTGGAATGAAATTAGACAGATACTTGGAAGACAAGGCCCTCTATGGTTCTTTGCCATGATGGCTTTATATTACCGCAGGGGCAGTCTGCCTCATGAATACCAGCACCAGGAAAAGGCTATTGGCCTCATGTGCCTGAGCTTCCCATAGCCATGCAGTTGGCTCCTTTGGTCTGATCCCTCTTCTTATGAGGCTGAGATGCAGCTACTTCTCAGTTGTGGAACAAGACCAGCTGTTTATTACAGTTTGTTTTAGTCTTAGACTGACAGGCATATCTTCACGGCAATTTCTAGGTTTAAGTATAGTGAATCACTTTGGCATGATTATTACTATTATTGTTATTGTTATTTATAATCTAACCGATGTTCATCTGTTTAGTCAATTCTGCTGCTGCGTTTGCGACTCAGAAGCAAAATTGGCTGATGGATTGCTGGAGGCATAAACGCTAAAAATTGATTCGTGTTTTGCAGACTTCCAATTCAGACTTTGGAAGTGTTGTTTCCTTCAGAGATAATAGGGTCAGGGCCAAGGTACTGCTAAAAAGCAAGCATTAGTCGTCCTCTGCAAACGCTTGGAAATAAGTCCAGTTGAATGCAATCTGAGGTTTGGTCTATGGACACAAGGATGAGGTGAGGATGAATCAGCTGAGCCATGAAAACATAGCAGCATAGAAAGTTGTCTTACACTGAGTCAGGCCATTGGTCCACCTTGCTTCAGTATCAACCAGTCCTACCTGGAGATGTCAGGGACTGGACCTGGGACCTTCTGCATGCTAAGCTAGGACCCGTCCCCAGGCAGCAGAATGGTCCATACCCCCTTAAGCTTTTGAGCAGACGGGACTTTCTTCCTAGTAAATGTGTTTAGGATGTGTTAAGGGAGTGAAGGCAAAGGCTGAGCAAAGCTGGTGCAGTTTCACTCCCAGTATAAATGGATAGAAGTGGAGCTGTGCTACCTTTAGCTTCCGGCTTCTGCTTCCCTTGGCACAGCAAGGGAACTGGGCTGGTTGGTCATCAAAGGTTAATACAGACAGGCACTAATAGCCAACTGGGTTTGATTTGGCAGTCCATGAAAAGAAAGTAGCTCACCCCTCCTGTGGGCAGCTTGACCCCAAGCTTGCTATCCTTCTTCGACGGTTGCATAAACCAGTGTCTTTGCCTAGGCCACGGTTCATCAAAGGGAGAAAGTGAGCTCTGCCTTTCCTTTTTGATCCTCTGTGCCATTCAGCATTGACATTTAAAAGCTCTGGTGTCAGAAATGGATCCCCTCCTGCTTCATCATCTGTTCAGTTCTGACTTTGTGGCAAGGGAAGAGAGAAGGGGCAGAGTATCTGTTGTGCATGCAGAAGGCCCCAGGGGAAACCCCTGCCAGAAACTCTTGAGAGCTGCTGCCAGCCAGTGTAGACAATACTGACTAGGTGGACCAATGGCCTGACTCCATATAAAATGGAATTCTATGTTCCCAAGACTTGACAGTAAGTTTATGGTGAGAAAGTGGAAAAGAAACTTCACTCACTCTTCAATAAAACCATGGTACTCAAAGAACTAGCCAGGGCTCCCTGAGGACACTGATTCCTCCCTGATCCCATCTCATCCAGTTGTTTTGCAACAAGTTTTCAGACCCATGTTCACACTTCTCCTCTCCTTACCACTGTGACTTACACGGGCGACCATGTGGGTTGGTCAGTGTGTGTGGTTCCAGAGGCAGAAGGGAAGATTTAGCTACCAATTCTGATCTGCAGAATTGGAGCGTGGGTTGAGAAGACTCTTATACCTGAAGACCCCCACATTGCGTTCCCCTCCTACCCCACCTTGGCATTGCAGTCTCTGCTGTGATTCCAAGTACTGTCTCCCATATCTAAAGGAACTGTACCTCCAGTTACCAAATGTTGGGGGGAAACAACAAAGAATTGCCCCTGACTGTCTTCTTCATTTGTGAGTTTTCCAGAGCAGTGTTCAATTTATGGGGGGTGGGGGGTGGGGAGGGAAAACAGAGGCCAGTGCCCTACCTTTTCAGACAGCAACTTGGCTCCTGTCTGAGAAGATTAAGGGGCATGATTTGGCTAACAATGGGGGTAAATAATTTGCAATTTCATTAAAAGCCCCCTTTCCCCCTACTACAACCCATTTGAACACTCTCCAAGATGCATCCAGTTGCTAGATAGAGCACTAGACTAGACATAGGCAGCTCTAACACTATTAGGACCTTTGGCATTTGTGACTCATTCACTGGCTATTTCTGTCTGGGTTGAAGATTTTCATAAAACCCGGGTCACTGAAAGGTGGAAGAAGAGAATAGTCAGAGGAGACATGGCCCAGCTGCATTGTTAAAGCTAAGAGGGTGGGGTCGTGACTTAAATCACTCTGAGCAGATGTAAGTAAGATAGCAGATGAGTGAATGGGTGGGTCAGTGTATGTCTGAATTAACAGCTATGTATGAATGCATGTGTATAATTGTGTATGGGTGGGTGTGGATGTGTGCTATCATTATTATTTTAATTTATTACCCACCCTTCGTCCTGAGTTCCCAGAGGAGGTTACAATTTAAAACACAACATTTAAAACAAATTGCAATCAGAAATAAATAATGGGGAGTTAAAGGCCAGGGTGAAGAAGTGCATCCTCAGCATGCATCCCAAACCGCATCTTGGTGGTGCCAGGTGCAGCTCTTTGATGAGGGAGTTCCACAATTTAGGGGCTGCTGCAGATAATACCCCCTCTTGGGCTGCCACCCCTTCCTCCGCCCAGATTCTAACAGTAGCAGAACTACCAAGACAACCCCTCCCCCCAGCTGATCTTAACTCCTGAGAGGGCCTGTAGGGAAGGAAGTGGTCTCTCAGATATTTGGGGCATGGGGCATTTAAGACTTTAAACACTAATGGACTTTCAACAGCTTGAATTGGGCCTGGAGATGAGCGGTGACCAATGCAGCTGTTTTGAAATGAAGGCTACACTGTATGTGTTCTGAATGGAATCCTAGGTAGTAATCTAGAAATGCAGACTATGCATTTAATAATCTGCAGCCCACAGGCTGAAAAGATTCCTCACCTCTGATGTACTTAAAAAAAGAGAATAAAAGATCATGGGTCATTCCTCACATTACCTTTCTAATGTGGAAGCTGAGCCCACTAGGGTAATGCAAGATGCTGCAGGGCAAAGTTCTCAAAATGACACCAAATTTACAGGTATGCTGAAGTGGAAATAGATTCTTTCTAGGTTTTCCAGGTGGCTACTTAGATCTACCCCCCACAAAAAACCTAAAAATTAGGTGGTTTGTTTTTTGCCTCTGCTTTACTGATGCCCTAATCATGTGCTTGGGGATGCGGGTGGCGCTATGGTCTAAACCACTGAGCCTCTTGGGCTTGTCGATCACCCCGCGACGGGGTGAGCTTCTGTTGCTTGGTCCCAGCTCCTGCCAACCTAGCAGTTCGAAAGCACGCCCAAAGGGAACGTAAACGGCGTTTCCGTTCGCTGCTGTGGTTTTGGTGTTCCGTTGCACCAGAAGCGGCTTAGTCCTGCTGGCCACATGACCCAGAAAAACTGTCTGTGGACAAACGCCGGCTCCCTCGGCCTGTAAAGCGAGATGAGCACTGCAACCCCAGAGTCGTTTGCGGGTGCACTTAACTGTCAGGGGTCCTTTACCTTTACCTTAATCTTGTGCTTAATCTGCCTGTTGGTCAGCCCCTCAGCATAGTGAAGAGTGTGAAAAGAAAGAGTGCCTCAGAACACATGCAGAATAAATTTCATTTAGCATCTGGTGAGTGACCAAAGACAGCCCTCACACTTCTGAGTTTAGGGGCAGGACATCAAAGGCATTTCTCTGAGGTGTGGGGATGGTTTGTTTTTAAAGACCTGCCCCTGACCATGGTTAATGGCCAGCATCTGGTATAGGTTCAAATCTTGGCATGCCCATGTTTGCATCCCTCTTCCCTTTGTCTGTGTGTGGGGAGGCGGTGGGGGCTTGCTCTGCTCAGGCGGTCCCCTCTTAGCCCCCTGTAAGGCTCCTTCCTCTGAGGGCAATGGTGCCTGATGAGGAGACCTTCGGAAACTGCCAGAAGATTCATGGCAGACTGGTCCAGCCGCCTTCCTGCCTCTCTCCCTTTGCCGGTTTCCCCTTGAATTGTCCTTGAGGTTGCGGCAGCAGCAGCAGCAGCAGCAGCAGCCGGTACTGTCTCTCTGCTGCAGGGAGCTAAAGGCTTCTTTCCCCATCACACAGAGAGGGGAAGGGAAGGAGAAATCAGGCAAATGAGGAGGGCAGCAGGTGCCTGCAACTGAGGAGGAGCAGGGGAGGGAGCGGGAGCTGTCTGAGCAAGGCTGTGGGGAGAGAAACAGGTGAACCCAGGGAGCATTCCAAATGCAATGGTTGCTGGCAGGTTGTCTGCATGAGGGGGTGCAAAGAAGGCTCCAGGGCTCCTGCACTTCTACTTCATAGGTCCAGATTTGGATGGTGTCACTCCCCACCCCTCCACCCCACACAGCAAGCCACACCTGCTGATATTTCCTCTTCCTTCCTTCCATCACTGATAACAGGAGTCCTGTCTCTAGGCACTTCCAGCCTGTCACTATTTTGGGGTGGGATTCAGTCACACACTGGCAAATTCAGCACTTCTCCACACTTACCGTACATTTCCTCTGCGCTCTCCAGCAGAAAACCCAAATTGCCATTTGTTGTGTGTCAGCTTTAAAAAGCAGGTTTTCACAGGGAAAGCTCTGTGGCAAAAAAAAAAAAAAAGGGATGCTCAGACATGGAGCTTTAAAGCTGTGCTTGGAAAGAGGAGGGCTAAAGGGGAGTATGGATAAGCCCCCAGGATGTGCATTTGCAGCTGATTGGGGAAACTTGCTCAGTAAACCCACTTCTTCAAAAATATCAGGCTTCTTGCATGAGGAAAGTGGTGGGAAAATGCACTACGGAGTGTGGGACAACACTTGCCTTGATGCATCTGTCTTCCTGCCTCCCCACAAACCAGTCAGAATGAACAGTCAGTAAATAGTCAGCACCATCTAATCTTCCTGCAGACAAATCAGGCTGAGCACTCAACAAGCAGGTCTTCTAGAAGTGCCACCCCCCCACCCCCGCCTCTGGCCACTGCACTGTTTTTCTGACCAAAAGCCACACACACCCAGGCTGCTATTTCCACAAGAAGAAAAAATAGGAGGTAGGAGTGCAGCTCAGGGAGGGGGGATATTGGTCAGGAAAATGGTCTGAGGGGAAAGGGTTAAACACACACACACACACACACACACACACACACACACACACTTCTTTCCCTCCTTCCCCAAACTGCTTCTCCAGTCAAAGTCACTTGCCCACCCCTTGAGGCTGGATTTCAGGGAGCAAGCAGGGGTCCAGTTCAGGGAACTGTTTGTGGGCATTGCATGTCACCTCTGATTGGTGTTTTTATAAACGAGGCTTCAGTCTCATTTATAAGAGGTGCTATACCATCCTACATCACAGGGTGCTAGTTTAAGAATTCCTGATAATAATGTGTGTACAGTGCTTTGGAAACTTTGCATGTTGTAAATCGAAGTACTGTGCGCGCGCACACACAAAATCCTCCAGATTAAACAGAACAGCAAAGTCAAAAGAGACCCAAAGGCCAAGTGGTTAAGTGTTATCCCAGCTCAGCCACTCTGTGTTAGAGGCCTCACTGCCAGGACCAGCTCCGGACATTTTGCTGCAAACGCAACCCAAGTCAAAATGCCTTATACCTAGGCTGGTCAATTGCTGTTGGCAGCTGAGGCACAACATCTTACAAGCGCTTCTCCCTGGGAGCAAAATAATAATAATAATAATAAATTTAAGAGTCACATGGTGCTGTCCTGCTGTGACTTTCAAAATCAGCTGTGTGAGATAGTTTCCTCACTCTGCCTAATAGTAGGGCCAGCCCTGTTCACGGCCACAAGTGGAATATAATATGGGCTGAAGGTAGGATTGCTCTAAGCATCAAGTGTAACTGAAAAAAGTCGTCCTTTTTCACTAGGGGGAAGTCCCCATCCCATACTTGGAGTTTCTCAATGTGTGAGAGGGAGCAAACAATTTGATTGGAGGGAGTGATAGCGGCTCAGATCTGCCTGCAGCACTACAAAATCCAAGTTGAATGTTCAGGGGGAGAGAAGCAATAGCATCAGAGACAGGAAAATGTCAGTAGATCCCTTCTTGGCCTCAAACTTCTCAGGCATCTGTGCCATCTTGTCCATCAAACAGCAACTCTCTCCTTGATCTTTATAGACTCTCTTTATTACAATCACCCCCAAAATACTTTGGGCACAATTCCCCTGCATGCTTACCCAAACAAGTCCCACTGTGTTCAGGAGAGCTTACACCTTAGCAAATGCATTTAGAATTGCAGCTTTATTATGTAGCACCATCAAGGTTTGTGGCATTTTGTTTTCTAATATAAGAGGGAAAGACTGGTCTTTGTTTTCCACCTGTGGGCAGAGGGGCACTTCTGGACAACCTGTTTATTAAGTGTTCATCTCGATATGTTTGCACAAAGTTTGTAGAGAGGTTACATGACGGCCGCTTCCTGACTGTCACTATATTTTGATGGGATTCAATCACAAAGCAGCAAATTCTGGCACGGCTGGGAAGCCTCTCACAAGCCCACATTCTCCAAAGGTTGAAAAATGCACTGGAACGCAACAGCATCTAATATCCCTGCAAACAAACAAACAAACAAACATGCATATTAAATAGCCAATGTTGTCTAATCTCCCTGCCAACAAATCAGGATGAATTGCTCAGTAACTAGGTTGTCTGGAAGCTCCTGGTGTTGGCTGTTTATTCAGCAATCATTCTTATTTGTTTGAGGTGGGGGGGAGGTGCAGGTTTAACCCTTTCCCCAGAGGAGCGGTGGGAGGCACCAGTCGGGAACCCCCAGAGAAGAGGGCTCCGAGTCAGAGGATTGGTGGTGGGACGACAATGAGTGGTCAGAGCAGAGATGTGTGTGTTTGTGTGCTGGTGATGCCAAACTGGGTATTTGACCTGGGTGAAATAAAGCCTTATTTCACCCCTGGGTCAGAGGGAGAAGGAGCAGATTGGGAGGCAGTGTCAGTGGAATCTGAAGTCCTGGCTTTGGGAAGGTAGTCACACCTAGTCAGAGGGACTCAGGGTTTCTGTGATCTGCTGGCTGGTCTCTTTCATGGCCAGCTGTGGAGGGGATCTGACAACAGACCCTGAGTTGTGGTTCCTGCTGGCTGCCTGGGTCTCTGACATTTTTAATATTTCACAAAGCCCTCCCACCCTGAGTCCAAGGCTAAGCAAAGAAAGAGAGAATGACTGCAGTGCTACCCTGGGGCTCTTTCATCTCACAGGAGTGGGATCCGGGCCTGGGGCGAAGGCCTCCTCCATCGCCACAGGTGTTAACTCTTTGAAATGTCTATAATACAGGTGTACAGCAGTTCAGGACAAATTTTGCTGTGTGACAACAGTGCTTTCAGCATTGTTGTCTGTTTCTTGAGAATACTTGGGATGCCCAGGCTTTCCAGCATTTTGCAGTTGAAAATAGTAACACTCTTGTGTGATAAATTCTTATTAGCATGAGAAAGGATCGCTGTCTTGACTGCACATTGCTAAAGTCTCTTCCCTGCTTGCTCTATGAATTTAAACTGGCCATCATGGCTGCATGCACACCAGGCATTTAAAGCACATTTCCCCACCCCCAAGAATCCTGGGAGCTGTAATTTGTTAACGGTGCTGCGAATTGTAGCTCGCTGGAGGGTAAACTACAGTTTCCAGAATTCTTTGAAGTGTGGCTCTCAATGTGCTTTAAATGTATGGTGTGTATACAGCCGATAACCATTTACTTGAAACAAAAGAAAATACTGTATTTTTCCTTGTAGAATACAATGCTTTTTGCTAAAAGGGTTTAGACAAAATTTGGGGGTCGTCTTATACACGGATAGTGAATGCACAGGGGTTAAAAAGAAAACACTACTTATGGTACTTTCCTGCGGCTGCCATGAAGAAGCTGCCACTGACCTTCCCAGGTGCTTGGCTTGGCTGATCTCCCCCTGAAAAGCGCAACAACTTTGGGTGATCTCAGGTGTTGGGGGGCAGGCTGTGCTGCTGCCCATGAGCGAGCACCCCCACCACCCCAGGAGCCACCGGGAGTTGTTACACCGGTGCTTTGAATATTTAATAAAATATCAAAGTTGTTCTGCCTGATGTTTAAAATATTGATTTCTTAATTTGTTGTTGTTGTTGTTTAGTCGTTTAGTCATGTCCGACTCTTCGTGACCCCATGGACCAGAGCACACCAGGCACTTCTGTCTTCCACTCCCTCCCGCAGTTTGGTCAGACTCATGCTGGTAGCTTCGAGAACACCATCCAACCATCTTGTCCTCTGTCGTCCCCTTCTCCTTGCGCCCTCCATCTTTCCCAACATCAGGGTCTTTTCCAGGGAGTCTTCTCTTCTCATGAGGTGGCCAAAGTATTGGAGCCTCAGCTTCACGATCTGTCCTTCCAGTGAGCACTCAGGGCTGATTTCCTTAAGAATGGATAGGTTTGATCTTCTTGCAGTCCATGGGACTCTCAAGAGTCTCCTCCAGCACCATAATTCAAAAGCATCAATTCTTCAGTGATCAGCTTTCTTTATGGTCCAGCTCTCACTTCCATACATCACTACTGGGAAAACCATAGCTTTTACTATATGGACCTTTGTCGGCAAGGTGATGTCTCTACTTTTTAAGATGCTGTCTAGGTTTGTCATTGCTTTCCTCCCAAGAAGCAGGCGTCTCTTAATTTTGTGGCTGCTGTCACCATCTGCAGTGATCATAGAGCCCAAGAAAGTAAAATCTCTCACTGCCTCCATTTCTTAATTTAGGGTTCAAAAAAATAGGGGGCGTCTTATATATGGAAAAATGTGGTAATACTTTAGAATGTTTTCACTGAATGTTTGATATCGCAGCAGATCAGGTGAGAGATCAGCTGTGAGTTCAAACACATTCAGAGCATTCTGTCCTTTGAATATAGGAGAGTATAGAGCAAGGGTTGCCACACACTGGCATTTTGTGGCCAATATGTGCACGTTCATGTCAGTGTTCGAAATAAACCAGGAGCCAGGCGCTTTTTGCACCTGGCTGTCAATCACTTGCAGCCAAGTGAAGATGCCTGGGCAACAGGCTGGCACCTGAGATCTCCACCATCTGGAGCTGCATGTATGGGGACCATTGGATCTTGACTGTTTTCACACACTAACACCACATCCTATAGAATTCTATTAGTTATATTTTATCTACACAGTCAGAATGAATTTCAGGAACCAAAAGGCTTTTTCTGTGCAGCCTGAGCAGGAGCAGTCACCATTAAGAAAAAGAAGGAGGAATAGGCCAATATATACAGTATGTGGACTGTCCCTGGATCAAGGGACTTTTCTGTTTTGAGAAGAACTTCTTCTCAAAATTCTTAGCCTAGCTCAAGGTTGTCATCTCGGCTAGCCAGATGTTTAACTGAGAATCAATCACAGTCAGTCCCTCATTTGGAAAATAAGACTTTAGAGCCGTCTTGCCCCAAAATGGCAACTAGACATCCTGTTTTGGTGACTGCAACCTTTGTTGCATTTAGCGCCTGGTTTATATATCCGAGTTTCTAACACTGGTTGGCATCCGTGTGCACCACAGTCCAGATGCATCTGCCCCCACTCAGATATGTACCTGATCCTCCTAATAGTTCCCCACCAGTGTAAGAAGAGGGAGTACTAAACAGATAAGGTTGGAGAGTATTGGGGGTATTTTTTAATTCTGTATTTATTTATTTAATTTATATTCCGCCCTTCATCTGAGGATTTCAGGGCAGTTTACAATATAAAAACACAAAAATACACACCACAGTAATAAACAAAAACAATAACACCCCCCATTGTTTAATTAGCCAAAGACCTGGGAGAAGAGGAAAGTTTGTCCCTGACACTTAAAGATATGTAACAAAGGCACCAAGCAGGCCTCCTTGGGGAGCATGTTCCACAAACAAGGAGCCATTCTTATCCTGGGGCAAAGTTCTTAACCTGGAGCAACCACTTCCTGATTAATGGAATTTGTAACCCAAAGCGTCTATAACCCGAGGTACCACTGTATATGATTGAATCCCACTCCAAAATGGCAATAGACTGGAGGTGCTCCCTGTCTCTCTTAAACCAAAACAACAGCAACAGGGAACTCCTGATTCCATCCATGACATTTCATAGTCTAGGTCATGCGTGGCGAACCTGCTGGACTCAAGTCCCAGTCAGCATGGCTAATGATCAGGAAAGATGGAGTCCAACAAGATCTGAGGGCCACAGGTTCCCCATCCCAGGTCTAGGCACCTGGAGTCAGGGATTTCTCACTGGGATAGTTAGCCTGTGTCTGGGCTATACCATTTCAAAGTGCAAGGGGATGGGTTCACATAACTGGATGCTCCTCCACACTAAAAGAAAATAGCTTGCCTATGGAAGAGTAGCATATCAAGGGCATGTATTTAAGCCTAGGCCACAGGGAGAAAGAATGTTGGGAACTGGAAATTACACAAAGAGACACTAGAGATGGAAGAGGCCCTCAAAAGCCATCTACCCAACCCCTCACCAATTCAGGAAATCCACTCTTTGTTTTTTTAATGTATTTTTTTCCTAGTACGTTTGAACTTTACACACCACTTGGAGCATTTGTATGGAAGAGCAGGCAACAGCCCTCCATAAATCACCTAGTTTTGGAATTACAACTTGTACAGCTTGATGTCATCTGCTCTCTCTTCTTCCCCACTCCACCCCCGCAGGCCTCTCGGACAACACAGCTGACCTGGAAAAGAGAAGGCAGATCTACGGACAGAACTTCATCCCCCCAAAGAAGCCTAAGACCTTCCTGCAGTTAGTATGGGAGGCCCTCCAAGATGTGACACTGATCATTCTTGAAATTGCTGCCATAATCTCCCTGGGGTTGTCTTTTTATGCTCCACCAGGCGAAGAAAGCGAAGGTGAGATGTGCTCCTTATAGAGTGATTAGATCTGCTGGAGAGCAGAACTCCCTTCTCAAGGAGGTCATGGCCTGCTAGTCTTGGAATTAAAGGAAGAAGGCGGGCTCTGAGCCAACCTATCTAGGATATTGCCTTTCCCATAAGACCCTGCAGCAGGGCTGGTAGCCTGTGGCCCTCCAGAAGATGTTGAGCTGCATCATCCTTGACCATTGGCTGTGAGGGCCTGGGCTGATGGGAGCTGGAAGTCCAACAACACCTGAAGGGCCATAGGTTTCCCCATTAGCTAGCCAGCTGGTCACCTTATGTCCCACCTGAAGATAAGAGCCCGGGACAGCTAGCATTCATTAAACAACAATATAAGGTCTTAAGCAGGTATTTGAAGCAAAGTGCTGAAGTGCTTGCTTAATATTACAAGGCAAGGTGTCCCACAGCCTAGGTGCTAACAGACTTGAATGCCCTTCTATCTTGTAGAAGCAAGGTGAGCTTCATATGTTGGGGATCCCAGGCCTGATCCCAGGCCCACACAGACTGCCTTTGGCTTCACGATGCTGAGGTCAAAACTAAGATCTGTCTTTCAACAGAAGATCAATGTGCCTTCTTGAAACATCTATCGAATCAACAACTATTTCTGCTTTCCAGTCTTCTGAAATTTATCGAGTTCTCCATCACTTTCCACTGACTGCTCCATTTATCTACCCTGCTGATTCATTCGTTTTCCTGTTCCTATGAAGTACTTTTAATGTACAAAGAGTATTATGTGATTCTCTACTTCCTTCAGCTGCATAACAACCCTCTGAGGTAGAGGACTGCTTGTCCTCCTGCACAATTCCATGTCTGAAATGGGCTTTACACTCCAAGCGTACCCATGCAATGACCCATTTAGGGTAGTCTTTGGCAATCATCCAGATCCATGTAGTTGTGGTTGGTAGTTAACAACAAGCAAATTCACCAAGATAAATTTATATTTATGGAACATACTTGAAGGTTGTGAGATGTTCAGGACATATGCACACCAGAAAATTAAGTTGCCTCATTTACAGAATGGGAACTGACAATCTGGAAGAAGGACTAGGGCTATGTGATTTAGGTAATTTCAGACTCTGGACTTCATGATCTTAATGTCTAGCCCCCACCCCTGCTTTAGATGGCAAAGTGATCTGCTGAGCAGGGCCCCAGACCTCTGCCTTTAATAAAAATTCTGCACCACTTGATTGTAAGAAAAAACCTCAAAGACTTAAGGCAGGAATGGGGAAATGGTGGCCTTCTATATAATAATATAATAATAATAATTTATTATTTGTACCCCGCCCATCTGGCTGGGTTTCCCCAGCCACTCTGGGCGGCTTCCAACAGAGATAAAAAATACACTAAAATGTCACATATTAAAAACTTCCCTGAACAGGGCTGCCTTCAGATGTCTTCTGAATGTCAGGTAGTTGTCCATCGCCTTGACATCCGATGGGAGGGCATTCCACAGGGCGGGCGCCACCACCGAGAAGGCCCTCTGCCTGGTTCCCTGCAACTTGGCCTCTCGCAGTGAGGGAACCGCCAGAAGGCCCTCGGAGCTGGACCTCAGTGTCCGGGCAGAACGATGGGGGAGGAGACGCTCCTTCAGATATACTGGACCGAGGCCATTTAGGGCTTTAAAGGTCAGCACCAACACTTTGAATTGTGCTCGGAAACGTACTGGGAGCCAATGTAGGTCTTTCAAGACCGGTGTTATATGGTCTCGGCGGCCGCTCCCAGTCACCAGTCTAGCTGCCGCATTCTGTATTAGTTGTAGTTTCCAGGTCACCTTCAAAGGTAGCCCCACGTAGAGCGCATTGCAGTAGTCCAAGCGGGAGATAACCAGAGCATGTACCACTCTGGCGAGACAGTCCGCAGGCAGATAGGGTCTCAGCCTACGTACCAGATGGAGCTGGTAAACAGCTGCCCTGGACACAGATTTGACCTGTGCCTCCATGGACAGCTGTGAGTCCAAAATGACTCCCAGGCTGCGCACCTGGTCCTTCAGGGGCACAGTTACCGCATTCTAGAGACTGTTGTACTCCAACTCCCACCATCCCCACTCCGTGGCTAAGAATGATGGGAGTTGTCATCCAGTGTCTTCTGGAGGTACCTTGGTTCGTCATCCCTGACTGAAGAATGATGTGGTCATAAGGATAGGAGCCTCCTCCCTCTCCAACACCTTCTTTTTCTCCCCCATTTTCCTAGTCTGCGGGAACGTGGCAGCCAGCGCAGAGGATGAGGGTGAGTCAGAAGCTGGTTGGATTGAGGGTGCTGCCATCCTGCTCTCGGTGATCTGTGTAGTGTTGGTCACAGCCTTCAATGACTGGAGTAAGGAGAAGCAGTTCCGAGGTCTGCAGAGCCGCATAGAGCAGGAGCAGAAGTTTGCCGTCATCCGCAATGGGCAACAGGTCCAGATCCCTGTGGCTGAACTGGTTGCCGGGGACATTGCTCAAATCAAATATGGTAAGGGACAAGGAAGGGGCTGGCGGGCTGGGCTGGATTTATTACTGGGGGCCTGCTGAAGGCGTGACTGTTACAGGGAGAGCCTGGGTAATGATATCAAGATAAACTTTTGGGATTTGATCTGTGACAGTCCTGAGATCTAACATCTGCTGAGGAATCCTTGAGATCCTTGTTGCATGAAGGGTGCCTGTGGCATCAGATGGGGCTGGTTCACAGCTGTGGAGCAAAACAAAATAAAAAAATTCCTTCCAGTAGCACCTTAAAGACCAACTAAGTTAGTTCTAGGTATGAAAGCTCATACCTAGAACTAACTTAGTTGGTCTTTAAGGTGCTACTGGAAGGAATTTTTTTATTTTGTTTTGACTATAGCAGATCAACACGGCTACCTATCTATAGCTGTGGAGCAGTTACTAAACGCCTACCTCTATGTGAAGTTCCCTTGCAGGTGTGGCGCATGGGGGAGAGGGCATCCTCATAATTCCAGGTTCAGAAAGCTTTGCAGTGGTAGAACAAACATTGAGAACATCCTTCTAGCAGACCACATTTTCCAAACATAGTATATGGATTGGGTAATTAAATGGGCACCCCGGCTAGCGCTAAGAAACTGAGATGGGATAGGGAACAGAAGGTGGTATTTGGAGATGAACAGCACTATCCTGTGCATGTCTCCTGAGATGCACTGAGTCCTGTGGGAATTACTCCTCTTAGGTAAGTGTTTATAGGATTGCAGCCTAAGCAGAGTTGTTCTTTGAGACCATGACTCTGACCTGCTTCTTTCTCCAGGTGACTTGCTTCCTGCAGATGGGGTGCTTATCCAGGGGAACGATCTCAAGATTGATGAGAGCTCCTTGACGGGGGAGTCAGATCACGTGCGCAAATCAGTGGACAAGGATCCCATGCTGCTGTCAGGTGAGTGGTACAAGAAAGAAAGGGATGCAGTTTAGGAAAGCCAGAAGGATCATGTGCTGATTTGGTTGCTGTGCACTGACAGTAGCCAGACAGTAGCGAGACGCCCATGGGGCCGAGTGAGCCACCCATGGCGGGCTGTTTCCTGGGCGGGGGGGGGGGGGAGAGCCACGCTGCTTTGTCAGTAGCCTTCCTCCCTTCCCTGTTCCTTTTGACAGCTCGGGGGAGGCTTCCCTCCCCCAGGAAGCAGCCCGGGAGTGGGGGACAATGGCACGCCACCCACCCGTGACTCCCAAGCCTCCCCCAAGCTGTCAAAATGAAGGAGGAAGGGGGAAATGCCCCCCCTCAGAGATGACACCTGGGGCACACCGCCCCCACCACACACCCCTTCCTCCGCCCCTGACAGTAGCCTCCAAATTCTCTGGTTTCAGGAAACCCTTTCCACTGTGGTGCATCTGCAAGGAATGAGTGTGGCTGCCATAGAGCCCCCTTTGGTTTAAGGAGCTGGGGGCATACTTGGCTCACATGAGCTGAGTCTTAAATTACCACCCACCACTTCACCTGCAGCTGCTGTCACCACTGCTGATCTTCTCCTTGCAAAGCCCCGGATAAACTTCCCTCGGAGCTCCCTGGATCACAACTTGAAAACCTCTGCTGTAGGAGAGCTTGCGAATGCTGCTATGGCACCCATGGTGACTTTGGCATATGCCGAAGGATGTCGGAATGGGTGTCAGGAGCAGCAGTGCGCCCCTATTGCCTCGGCGACTGGGCCAGTTCTCCTATTGCCTGCCATCAGTTCCAGCTCCTGTTGCAAAACCATACTCCATTCACAATAAGTCACCCTTGCAACAATATTTTAAAACAAAGTGCAACTGCAAAATGCAACTTATTATTATTATTTATTAGATTTATTACTCGGCCTTCACCATAAGGGTGTGTTACAACAATTGAAAAACACAATATTAAAATAAGTTAAAACATTTTATTATTGAAATAATAGGGTGCGGTCTGCAGTGTATGGCAAAAGCTATACAATGAAGGGACCAGATGCATGGACCTCTGTTAGAAGGGATGTTTTCTTATGCTTTTCTATTTGTTGGAAGCCACCCAGAGTAACTGGAGCAACCCAGTCAGATGGCAGGGTACCAATAAAAAAATTATTATTGTTGCTATTCAGTAGCTTAGAAGGCTCTCTCTGCTGATCTTAACACCATTTAGCTTGCAGTAGCACATCTGAAGCACGTTGGGAGCTGTTGCAGGAGCTACTACAGGAGCCTGGAGGGTTTGGAGGAGATTCTGAAGAGGCTGGGAGAGAGCTAGAGAAGATTCTAAGGAGAGTTGAAATTTGGAGAGAGAGCAGAGAGACTAAAGCCTAGCACAGTGAAAGGGAGGGAGAAGGACACATGGAGGAGAAAGAAGCCACTGCCATCCCCACCCCGAAGTCCCAAAAGCACAGAGCTTTGGGAAGGAGGAAGGAGGGCTCCAGCATCCTGTCACAGGCCTGACGCCCCCTTCCCAAAGCCCAGGAAGCTTCTGCCCATCTTAGGGAGGGAGGCGCAATGCTCCAACAAGGTCCAAGAGCCTTCCCACCACCTTCCCAAAGCCCACCCATCTCTGGCTCCTCCCAACATCTTGACGTCACATGTGCAACACTGGGACATCACAACATCACACACATGACATAAGGGCCCCCAATCACCCTTGCAAGCTAGCACCTTGCAAGCACCAAGCTAGCACCAAGGCCCATTATTTTTACTAGTCTACTAAATTGCATTTTTGCCACCTCCTTTCAGGGGCTGGAGGCACCTCACACTGCTTGAGGACCCTGACAATCTTCCTCCTCATCCATCTACTACAGTTGGCACCCAAGTCCCATAATTCCTGTACAACAAGGGGCAGAAGCTGGGAGAAGTGGGGCTACTCAAGTGATCATTTACTCAACTGTGGGATG
This sequence comes from Podarcis erhardii, assembly GCF_964252035.2. Lineage (NCBI taxonomy): Eukaryota > Metazoa > Chordata > Lepidosauria > Squamata > Lacertidae > Podarcis > Podarcis erhardii. The sequence goes on from NC_138515.1 coordinate 2,861,626, forward strand.
GTATTCAACTAAGTTTTACTCAGAACAGACCCACTGAAATGAATGACTGTTGCTAAGTTAGGTTTGTTCATTTCAATTGGTCTACTCTGATCAACACTTAGTAGGCTACCATCGCATGGTTTTCAAAATTTCCACCTTCAGGAAACCTTCTGCACCTCATTTTGTCTGTCAAAACACTTGTGAACATTTACAAAAGATCCTGGAGGGTGGTCTAGGGTGCATATGCAGAGTGTTGGCCAGAACTTTCAGGCTCACCAATGTCCCACATAAACATCATGTACCTAAAAATCACCCAGTACTTTCCTGTGGCTGCAGATCATGAAGGAAAATTGTTAGTGGCTGGCAAATTAGCTTTCAGGGGAGTTGTTTGCCTTTATTGGTCTTCTCATCAAGAAATTCTTGTTAAGCTTCCATGGAACCACAGTGTTCCCCAGGGCACAGTTGAATAGCCACTGGACTATGGGATCTTGTAGTGACTCCAAGGGATCTGAGCCTTCTGCTCCTGGCTTGGTTTCCAACTTTCTTCTGATACCCTACTGACTCTCCCTTTGTTTTCCCAGGCACCCACGTCATGGAAGGCTCTGGGCGAATGGTTGTTACAGCCGTTGGGGTCAACTCACAGACTGGGATTATCTTCACTTTGCTGGGTGCTGGTGGAGAAGAGGAGGAAAAGAAAGACAAAAAAGGTAAGATATTCCCTCGGGCGTAGGTAAGCCATTCCCCAGTACATATCTGTAGCCTTTGTGACACATTTCAAGTCTTCATATTCAGGTCAGCCATTTGTTTACCAATGCAAGAGTGACATGATCAGTCTCTCTCGGGTCCGTCTTTCAACAATGTTTTCAAAATTGGCCAGCTTTTGTCCACAATGTCTCTCATCTGTGTAGTATTAAGTCAATGCACACAATCATGGTTACAACATAATAGGACCTCACTACTTAGATATTGCCTTCAAGGTCATCAAATTCATTCAAGTGCCCTCAAGTTTAGCATCATCCTGCTGTCCTTGGTTATACAAGCAGTTCTGTACCTTCAGGCATTCCTTCCCTAAAGAATTCTGGGCACTGTCGTTTACCTTTCACAAACAATTTCCAGCCCTTAACAAACTACAATGCCCAGAATTATTTGAGGGAAATAATGTGATTCTAAAGTGCTGCAAAGGTAGAATGTGGACAGAGTCAGTATCTCACACAGTACTATATTGCTGCGCAGATCTTAACCTGAATCGGCTGTTTAACTATTAAACATGTTTGCCACATACTATAACTCAGCATCATTCGTATGGGCTCAGTAGCACTGGATACCAAATAAGTATTTTGTGGGCTGTAGATGTTGACCTATTGTTCCTGGATGGCAGTTTAGGGGATTTCTTACAGTGGTGGAGAGCAGACTCAAACTTGAGGGCTGAGACAGAACTGCACCTCTGTTGGGCTCATTAAATCTCCTGGGCCCACCAGCTTTTCTGGCTCTGTCCCTCACTTTACCACCTTCCCTATCTGGACTGGATCTTGCCTCTTTCAGTCCCTACTACCTTTTCCTGTGACTTCTCCATCTGTGAAACCCGACACAGTTGTTACAGACCTTGCTCATCATTCCTGCTTTTGTCTAACATCCTTCACTTCTTGGCAGTCTGTGCCTCTCTTCAGCTTACCTAGTTCCTACATATTAGGCAAAATGGCATACAAAAATGTGTATATTTGAAGAAATCCACACTAAAATACTGATGAACTTTCACAAGAACTTGTGTTTTTTAAAAATAAAAAATAAAAAATTGAAGCAGAAATGCTTGACCAGCCAGCTCTACTGCCAGCCCTCCTCTCAATTTTCCCATTATCCCTTTGCCCTATTGATCCAGATCCAGATCCAGGTGCAGGTCACCTCTTTTCCCTGACGTAAAACAGTCCCATCCAGCTGTCCTTTGGCACAAGTGTCCTTTCAATGTTCTTGTAGCGACATAGGAGCTGCTTATTCATAGGCAGCTCCTCATGCAACTGGGAGCATTTAAATAGCCCAGTCACATGCACAGAGGTAAACTACGAGGGTCCTTCGCACAGAAAAGGTGCTGCACCTGGAGCAGGAGAGGGTTTGCTGATTCCATGGGAAAGGCCCATGTGATTGGGCCATTTAAATGTTCTCTCAGTTGCACATGGATAAGTGACTCCCACACAGCCAGAAGAACATCTAAAGGGCATCACAGTGTAATTGCATTTGACTCGGCACTCTTGCTCAACATTGTTGACTCATCTGCCGAATTATGGCTCATCATTTTTGGAGTCTGATTCAGAAAAGAGACTGGTCATGACTCAAAGCCTTCGGCGTTTGTCTCTTTATTGTTGGGCCTTCAGTACAAGAAGGGTTCAACTCATTAACTACCTCAGACCCACATAAGGTGTAGAAACACTGAAGTAACTCCACTCAATCACTCCCAGCACAACAAGGTCCCAGTTTTCAAGGAAAGTAGCTCTATAGGATGAAATCTTTTCACTCCTCCCAGTCTTCTCCTTCTGCTGTTTCCAACAGGCAGCCTAATTCTATAAACATATCTTAATCCAGGAATGTCCAACCAGTCGATCACGGGCCATTCCTTGTCGATCCTTGTTGCCCCCCCCAAAAAAAGCTAAACAACTCTGCTGGTCTATCATTCCCAAAAACCATGGAAGGGTTGGGAGCTGGGGACACTGTTATGCAGTGGTTCTGCTCCTTCTTCCTGGGCCATGTCCAGAAAGTAGTGTTGGGGTGAGTGTTTGGAACTCTGGGTGCTTACTTGTGGGGTGACTCAGGACTCCGTCCACTCTGCTGTGCGTTTTATATAAAGCCACTGGGAGAGATCATCAGGCGGCTGAGGCTGGGTGTTCACCAATATGTGGATGATACCCAGCTCTACCTCTTGGTTAAATTGGAACCAGTGAAGGCAGTGAATGTCCTGTGTACCTGTCTGGAGGCAGTTGGAAGATGGGTGGCAGTCAATGTATTGAGGTTGAATCCTGACAAGTACTTTTTATGGGGGAGAGGGGGTGAGTAGGTGTGGGGGACTCCCTGGTCCTAAATGAGGTAACTGTGTCCCTAAAGAACCAGGTGTACTGCCTGGGAGTCGTTTTGGACTCACAGCTGTCCATGGAGGCCAGATTAATTCTGCATTCCGGACAGCTGCTTACCAGCTCCTTTTAATATGCCTGCTGAGACCCTACCTGCCCGTGGACTGTCTCACCAGAATGGTTCATGTTCTGGTTATCTCCCACTTGAACTGCAATGCGTTCTATGTGGAACTACCTTTGAAGATGACTCAGAAACTACAATTAATCCAGAATGCGGATGTTAGACTGGTGACTGGGAGTGGCCGATGGGAACATACAACACTGGCCCAAAGACCTACATTGGCTCCCAGTATGTTTAAGAGTGCTTGTGCTAACCTTTAAAGCCCTAAATGGCCTCAACCCTGTATACCTGAAGAAGCATCTCCACCCCCATCATTCAGCTCAAATGCTGAGATCCAGCACCAAGGGTCTTCTGATGGTTCCCTCACTGTGAGAAGTTAAGCTACAGGGAACCAGGGAGAAGGCCTTATCAGTAGTGGCACCCGCCGTGTGGAACACCCTCCCATCAGATGTCAAGGAAATAAATAACTATCTGACTTTTAAAAGACATCTGGAAGCAGCCCTGTAGAGGGAAGTTTTTAATGTTTGATATTTTACTGTGTTTTTGTATTTTATTCGACGCTGCCCAGAGTGGCTGGGGCAATCCAGTCAGATGGGCGAGGTACACATAATAAAATCATCATTGTTATTGTTATTGTTAGTACAGTGGAACCTTGGTTCCCGAACGGCTTAGTGGCCGAACAAATCGGCTCCCAAATGCCGCAAACCCACACGCAAGTGTTCCGGTTTGCAAACGTTTTTTGGAAGCCAAACATCTGATGCTGCTTCTGCATGAATGCAGGAAGCTCCTCCAGCCAATTGGAAGCCAGGCCTTGGTTTTGAAATGGTTTCAGGAGTTGAGCAGACTCCCGGAATGGATTAAGTTCGAGAACCAAGGTATCGCTGTAGTAGTATATAGATCCGTTCCAATTTGGGTTCAGGCCTGCTCATGGAACTGAGTTGGCCTTTGTCAGATGGATGACCTCTGCAGAGAGCAGGATAGCTGGAGTGTGTCCTTGCTTCTGCTTTCTGATCTCTTGTTGGCATTTGATACCATCAACAAGGGCTGGGCAATATCTGGTTTTCAACATTGTGATATATCACCAGCTAACCATTGCAATATAGTGAAATAACACAGTGTCTGAAATAACACAGGGAAAGGCTGAAAAAGCAGCTGGGCTGTGGAGGGAGAGAGGAGCAACCAGGAGGAAGGGAAGGAGGCTGTCCACTTGCTTGGGCAAAGGAGATCCTGCCCCCGCGCTCCCTCCCTCCCTCTGCAACCCAGCCTCAGCAGAGAGAGCCTGAGAAGGTGCTCCACCTGCCTGCCTGCCTGCCTGCCTGCCTACCTGTGTGCTGGCCTTTGCCAAGCGGAGCAGGCTGCCTCTTTCCTCCTGACCGACCCAGCTTGCTCAGGCGAAGGCAAACATACAGGGAGTAAAATGCCCTGTGCTGGTGGCAGCCAGGGAGCCACAATGTATTGCCAGCTCAAAAATTCGGAAGCCAGTATCACAATTTGAACTTCATACCAGTTTCAGACTGTTATTGAACTGAAATATCACCCAGGTCTACCATCAGCTTTCATATCCTCCTGGATCAGCTCTGGGGAGGAGGAATTTGGAGCACTGTGTTTCGTTGGTTCTGAACCTGCCTTCAGGACCAAGCCCAGAAAGGAGCATTGGGAGAGGGCCTTTTGGGCCCCTGGCAGCTGCGTTCTGTCAGTTCACCCTGAAAATTTATTTATTAATGTTTTGTTTTTCTTTTCCCTGATCCCCACCACGTCTGACCCCTGTTGCACTTCCCCTCCTCTTGCACTCCAACCTCCTCTTTCCCATGGTCCCTTCTTTCATTCATTTCCCCTAGACGCTAATGCAGAGACTTCCGAAACTGAGAACAAGGGGGGTATGTGCAGAAGGGCATATATCTGCGTCTCCAGAATACATGCATACGCTCCCAGACAGGCCAACCATGCATGCTAGACATGCATCCATGACATGTATGTCCCCACCAGTGAGAACATTAGAGGAGCATGGCTGGTTCAGGCCAGAGGTCCACCTAGTTCAGCAACCTTGTTCCTCTCAATGTCCAGCCAGATGCCCCTCAGAAGCTCACAAGCAGGGCATGAGGACAGCATCCCTAACACCACCGTCCTCTTTGCCCTCCTAGCAGCTGTCAATCAGAGGCATGCTGCTGCCACCTCACTATGTGACACTGACAACATGCATTTCTAAGCATTCCCCTTCATCCTTGCACATTCTTAGAAGGCAGCAATTCCTCCACACACATGGAGATGCACACACTAGGCCACAGCTCCCTTGAAGGGGCACTCCTGTCAGCTGTGATTGCAGCACAGACAACCCACACTGCTGCCATTTAGGTTATTTGCTTGCTTGCTTGTTCATTACCTGCCATCCAACTTGCTGGAGGCGCACCAGGGTGGCTCGCTGCGACAGCAGCACAATCAATCCTTTTTAAAGCAGCACCATTAAAACCAAAAAGGAAAGCCTGGCAGGAGAGCCCGGGGAATGTAGTTGATGCTGTCAAAGCCGCAGCAGTTTATAATATATGGGCAGGGATGGAGGAGGAAGCAGCAGTGCTTGGATCTCACCTGATGGGAGCCAAGTGGATCATCATGACCAGATCACGGAGCCCACTTTAGAACTCACAATCCTACCAATCTGAGGGCTCAGCAATGCCTGCCTTGGTCCTCTGCCAAAAGCCCCTCCCGTCTTTAGAAAGCTGCAGAAGAATTCTGGAGCAGCTGATGTGACAGAACTTCTTGCTGCTGCTGCTGCTTTCAGTGGAACAAAGCAAGTTCCCTAAAAATACCAGTATCTGGTGACCTTCTGTCACTCTCTGAGAGAATTGTATTGGGGGGGGGGACCGTGGCTGTCTCCATGGAAACACTGGGTCACACAAAAACAGCACCAATTCCAACAGCCAAACCACAGAACCAGTAGCAAAAGTTCACATATGCACATTTCATTCTCTCGCAAAATAAGTAACATTTTACCAGCTTTCTAAAGGTCCTCATAGGGCAATTTTAATGGGCTTCCCTAAGAAATATCCTCTATAGTAGGAAACATGCTGTTTTTCAGTGCATTTCACTTTAAATAACCAATAAACATATGCATATCTGTTGCTGTATTAATGCACACTTCATTATATCCATGTATTCTGCATGTACATCCAGGGCTTGCTATGGGTTGAGACAGAGTCAGTTGCTACCCCCTCTTTTTCAGAGGGATCTGAAGCTATTCAATTTATTTTCAGTGGATACAGTTCAAGTCCAGCCTAACCAGACACTAAACTGTCCCACTTCCTTTTCTCTCTCACCTTGAGCACTGTGCACTAGCAGTAACCTGCATCATGGTTAGCCTTAACCAGCTCCTGCCCTCTGCACTTCTACAACAAATAAGATATCCTTCTTTATCACACCCAGCCTGGGCTATGTGCTTGGTTTTGTAGTGGGTGGAGCAGGAAATCTTCTGACTGACTCAGAAATGGAGCCCACCAGATTAAGTCCGTTTTCTTTCTCAGTAGATGCTCTGCCTGCCCATATGTCCTTGTAAAGTCACCTAGCCAGCTTCTTCCATGGGGCGTAGTGAGAAAGGGTGGAATGTCTTGTTTGTCAATGCCCATGCTGTCTCCATACTGTGTGTTCTGTGCTGGTGCCGTGTTGTCTGTTCTCAAGCGTCCTGTGTTTGCGTTCCCTTCTTCTGTTGTAGGAAAGCAGCAGGATGGGGCAGTGGAGAATAATCAGAACAAAGGTAAAAATCCCGGGACACTCCCCCAACACATTTTGAATGCCTCCCCTGTAGTTCTACATTCAGCTAGAGTAGTATCCATAGTGGAAACAGTTAGTCATCACTAGGCTTTAACAGACTGATTCTAGATTTCCTAGCCGTATATGTAATTTGCATTCAGAAAACTGACATGTTTAAACAAAGCAAAGCAAGACCTCGTGTGACCAGAGGCAAAAGCATGCAGAGCTCCTGTTAGGGATGTTATCTCTTGAAATACATGAGAGGTGGAGCTGGGTACTAAGCTTGCTAACTTGGGGAGCAAAGCCCAGAGCCAGCCTGCAATGGAGACAGGAGCAGAGCCCAGTGAGGTTTGGGTGAGTTGCGGGCAGAGCCCATACATTCTGAACAAGTCTAGCGGTTGAGACTTTCTCATTTCAAGGCAAACAGGAAACCTCATTGATTTGTGACATGCACCATAACTGCACAAAACAACTTCAATTTAGTACATTACAAGGGTGGTATATTCAAATGAAGTGCTGTTAAAATGTTCTAACACATGTAATACATTATTTTCTTACAATTTCACAGTGGGTTCCTGATTGTGGAGGTCTTCAGATGGTAACCCTTGGTAGCACCCAGCACAAAATCTTTGTATTCACCCAAGCTGTACAGCTTAAAATACACACATGTGAATGAGGATTGAGGGGTAGAGTGATCTTGCCCCTTGTTTTTCTGGCAACTGGCCTAAAAATCATAAAAGGTAGCCAAGCTGTATTTATCCTGGTCAGTTGGCAAGCGGGTACAATTTTTCTAACCTTTCCATGCCAAGCTGCACGTCTCCACATTCTTCTTTCTGTGCAATTATGAAAGCAAGAGGGTTGATCTCCTCCTTCTGCCTCTGGTCACACTAAGAGAGTCCTTGGCCTGCCATGTGCTGCTCAGAATAAGCAGAGCCAACACAACCAGGAAAGTTCCTGTAGTTGTTGCAAAAGAATAAAAATATTCCCTGTTTACAGTACCAAAGTGCAGAGATTGCATATATTTGTCAGTTATTGAGCTGCTCAGAAATTTTGGAACTCCAGTATTGGACCTGACACTCCTATGGTTCATAGGAAATAAGCATCTTGTACAAAGGCTAGTGGGAGAGTGTTATCAAAATACATGTTGGAATGTCAGACAGTGTTGGGTATTTAGAATCACAAGGGATAGGAGTGGTGTGCATGTGTGTGCACACATGCACGCCTGTGTTTCTCTTGGTTCAATAGCCACGTATGTTAAGTATTAGAAAGTGCTGTCCATCTGAGCACAAGCTTTTTTGAACCTACCATGTAAAGAATTGTTCACCTGAATTGTGCACTAGAAGGACTTTCCTCTAAAAAACTCTAGAAATTGTAGTTTTGTGTGAAGGTGCTGAGATTTTTGTCAGAAAGATCTCATTCAGGGAACCACAATTCACAGAGTTCACTGGGAGAAGCTATGACAATTAAACCACATTTAGTTCCACTTTCTCTACATGGGAGATATTCCTGTGATAAGACTGCACTAGAGTGGCTGTATATATTTTTGCACAGCTGGGGTGTATTGTGGGTTGAGAGAAAATGTGAAAGAGGCAACAAGAGACAGTGTGGATGCCTGTGTGTGCTGCCTTCTGCGGACAGATCTGAAACTGGTCCTCTAAGAAACCAGCTCCTCACTTGACTTTATCCTAGGAGGAGGCAAATTCCTATTTCCCCCAAGGAAGCATCTGGAACAGGGGAATGGAATATCAGGCCAGGGGCCAAATCTAGCTTTCCACTCCTCTCTGTCTGGCCCTCAGCAGGACTCTCCCCAGGCCACACTCCTCGCTACTGCACCTCCTCCTCAAGTGCATTTGGCTGCTTGAATGTGTCCATGAACTCTTGCTTGCCTCTTGCTTGCTTGGGGGAAGATATGAGAGAGAGGCGGGGACTCCTGGGTGGGTGTTGCTGTTCTTTTTTGCATGGCTGGAAAGTGGCATATTGTACAAAGTCACACCTGTTGCCCCATGGGCTTTTGTCTTTGCCCCGATCACCACCAGGATGCGGCCCCCAGAAGGGGAAGGCTTCCCCATCTCTGATGGCACCAGATGTGCTGCAGGGAATGGAGCCCCACTAGAGCAGTCAGGGGATGGGGCTGCCACTTTTTCTGTGACCCAGACCCTTGTTGACATCAGCATGTGACACAGAAATTCAGCTGGTGGGGTTTTTTTTGGGGGGGAGATATGTGGAAAACCTCATCTGCCATAGAATTTAGAGTTGGAAAGGGCATTGGAAGTCATTAGAGTACCCTAAGGGAAGGGCTGTAGCTCAGTGATAGAGCATGCAAGAAGGTCCCAGGTTCAGTCCCCACTGGCATCTCCAGGTAGGGCTGAGAGAGACTCCAGCCTGAAATCCTGGAGAGCTGCTGCCAGCCAGTGTAGACAATATTGAGCTACATGGACCAAAGGTAGAAGGCAGCTTCCTGTATCATCTTATCCAACCCTCTGCTCAATGCATGAATCTTGCAATGGCAGCACCCCTGACAGATGGCTGCCCAGCTCCTGCTTCAGTACCTTATTTCTAGTGCCTCAGGACGCTGTTTAACAGCACAAGAGCAGGGTGGCTTTTCTATTTGTTTGTTTTTGTATTGTTTTGTGTCAATCCTAACTGTAGGATTAATATGACAGTAGGGTGGGACAGATATTCTTCCATTATGGGTGAACCAGTGTTTTGTTCCCCCTTTCTCTCTGCAGCCAAAAAGCAGGATGGGGCAGTTGCCATGGAGATGCAACCCCTGAAAAGTGCAGAGGGTGGTGAGATGGAAGAGCGAGAGAAGAAGAAATCCAGTGTGCCCAAAAAAGAGAAATCTGTTCTGCAAGGGAAGCTCACCAAACTGGCTGTGCAGATCGGGAAAGCAGGTATGTTGGGATGCCGTCTCACAGGACCAAGCAGAGCGACCCATGTTGAGAAATAGCAGGAGGGTGGCCTTTCTTAGAGGATGAGAAACAAGATGTAGATAGAACTTTGTGCTTCATGACAAAAAGAAATGAATTCCTCTTCTCCTCCCCCCCCCCCCAAACAAAAGAAGAAGAACAAAAGTTCTGCATGGATTTATTTCCTTTTATTTTGAACGATTTATTTCTCTCTTTTTACACTTTTTTTAAAAATAATATTTATTAAAGTTTTTTACACTTTGGATCATTCAGGTTTTATCAATGTTTAGGGGGGGACAATTAAATGAAATGTCTTGGTTATTGGAGCCCCAACCAGAAGCAATGAAAACCATATTCAGTCTCCCCTCCATCTTCTGAGGTTTCATCAGGCATTGACCACTTTGAGGCATATCCTCATAACCATAACAAGGACTAGAAACAGAGATTCTCAGGAAGCTGAATTTGACACGCAGCCTTTTCCCATAGGGACTGGAGGTGGTGATGCCCAATGCATCATTGACCTGCCCCATTTTGGAGAACTCTTTCAATTAGTAATGTTGTGTGACCCAGTCCCCACTCTGCTCTGCGGAGAAATGGGTCTCTCCTTAAGCCTTGCATGGTCTGGTCCAGTGGTGGACCTACATTTTGGGGGCCCTGAAGCTTGAACTATTGGGGGGGCCTTCACAACCAGCAACAAGGTAACCACTGCTATCTTCTTCAATGGGGTTGTTCTATGGCAGATCTCCACAAATCTTCTGTGAGTGTGATTTTTGGTATCTGCTTAAGTACTTTCACGAACTCATTGTTATTCATCTCAGCGGTCTTGACCTGTGCTAAAAAGGGGAAAGAATTACATTAACCACAGCAGACCAGCCAACTTAACACAATCCTCCACCTTTGCAACATCCGTGCTATAGACTCAAACTTTGGGATTTTTGAAATATATACAACAAAAAAATAATTTGAGTTGTACTAGACCCATTTTTTAAAAAGCAATCTGGACTAAAGTCACTTCTGGGGCCCCTCAGGGATTAGGGACCCTGGAGCTTAAGCTGCATTAGTTTCATAGTAGATCTGCCTGGTCTGGTCATTGAGAGGAGACAATGGGCACTTGGCTGCCTCACTTGTCTAGAATGGAAATCACACCTAACTTGCTAAGGTGAAGGTGGGAAATCAGTTTTTTCTGATCTGAGGAAGGTCAAAAGAACTTTGTGAACAAAGAGAACTGAATAGTCTTTAGTTTGAATTTGGGTAGCAAAAAAGTGGTTAAAAACTCAGTTGTTGCAGCGAGGCAACACTGATCACCTGTTTGCTTACTCTGGCACCTCCATAAATCAATTTGCATATTTGTAAATAACAAGTCTCCAGTGCTCAGTTCTCCAAAAATATCTGTAAACTGTGAAGGCTGCCCCCAATTTCTCACTGCTCAACTTAGAAATGAAACAATATAAAAGAGGTTACCCATTGATCCTCTTTCTCTTCCACCCCATCACCTTGCAAGTTTCTGAACATTTTAATTCTTTTGCCTTTCTAGATAGCCTGCTCCTATCAACCCTTGTCTTAGCAGAAAATACCTGACGTGGCTTTGGGGACTGAATGAGTAATGTGCAAACGGGCCTTGCAAAGGAGACTTAGGATGTGGACACACTTCTTATCTGTAGTGCAAAAATGTAGTTTTTTTGAATATGGAATCATTCATGCTAATCCTCAACTTAAATTCTAGAATGATCCTGCTGCCCACAAGGGTAGGTGGGATTCCTTGATAATGTGCTTGAAATCCCTCAGTTAGGTTATCCACACCTTTTCCTTCCTGCACATGCCCCAGGTGAATGAAGAATTGGTAATTGTGACCTTGTTATGCCCACAACATTGTTAGGCAGGTGTGGATACACCCTCATTACTGGGACTGACTCCGTCCATTTTCAAATGGACATGGGAGGGGTGAGGTGTATTGCAAAATCAATTTGCATTGAGCCTTTATTTTTGGAATTGTGAAAAGCTATTTTCAGGGGCATAAAGTGTGCAATATGTCCTGAATGTGTGTAGACTAGATAGAAAAAACAAGATCTCAGTGAGCATTGAATATAATGTTGTGTGTACACAGCCTTAGTTTCAATTCCTCGTGTTCTGGCTTTAGAGCCAGAATATTCTTAAAGTGTGGAACCTGGGCTGGGTGGGTGATCACAGGGACTCAGGCTTAGGTCTAATTGTCATACCTGATTGTCCGTTTCTCTTTCTTTCTCTTACTCCTGCCAGGGCTGGTGATGTCAGCCATCACTGTCATCATCCTGGTTCTGTATTTTGTTATTGAGACATTTGTAATCGATGGGAAGGCATGGTTGGCTGAGTGCACCCCGGTCTATGTGCAATACTTTGTCAAGTTCTTCATTATTGGTGTCACTGTCCTGGTCGTGGCCGTCCCTGAAGGCCTCCCATTGGCCGTCACTATCTCCTTAGCCTATTCTGTGAAGGTAAGAATCAAATTTTCAGTGTCTGGCATACATCACAGGGTTGGTATCCTTCTCGTGTGAGAGACTGTCTCTGAAATACCAGGTTGGCAAAAGTAGTGCCCTCTGATAGTCGTCACTTACAAATTAAGGTATAGCATTGATGCTGTAGACTTCAATGGGAGTTAGAGGCATGGTGTTTTAGATCCTTCTATGTTTTGTTTCTGCTCTGCCCTCAGTACAATGTCTGTTAGATTCAGTCAAGAAGAGTGCCAGGCCTGGGGCCTAGCCTACAGCAGGTGCCAAAGAATCCGGGCCTGACCTTGATAAGGCCATAGACATGCTAGACAGGAGGCATAGTCATGAACAAGCTACAGGTCAGGAAAATAGGAGTGTCCATTTCCCCAGGTCAGGAAGGCTGCAGCTTAGATGGGTCTTGTTGCTTCAGCAATGCAGCAGCTCAAACTGGAAGCTTTTATGGGAGCTGGAGGCCCACAGGCCCTGGTCCAAGCAGCTGTCTCCCTGCACTTCCCCGTCCCCTGGACAGCCTCATGTGCAAGCATTTCAGCAGCATCTCTGAAGTTCCTGCCCAGCTCTCTGTCTCCATTGCTCCTTGACCCTAGGGTGAGAAATAAGGGGCAGAGTGGCAACTGGTGTGAGGTATCTCCAGTCCTGGGGCAAATATGTCCAGATGTGTTGGTTTGTTGGGGTCATTGGTGGTATGAACATCGTTGGAGGGTCCTGCTCCCCTTGGTCCTCATCAGGTTCAAGGTCTGTGTTGGCTGAACCATGACACAGAAGCAGAAGAGGCTGGAGGTCAAATACTGCATTAGATATATGATGTAAAGGGAGGTGGTTCAGGGCTAGTATGATGTTAGGCAAAGCAAGAGAGAGTCTGCATTGCTGGCTGAAGGGAAGCATTTTTCAGATGACTTGACATGCTTCGAAGGAATGACTGGTGCCTCTGCATATTTTGGGGTCTTCTGTGGGGTCAGCTGACAGCCTAGATGGTAGCTGACTGTGGGAGGTCCTGGTTCAACACACCCCTCAGCACCTTAGAGGAAGACACTAGGGTGCAGCTAAACTTCTGATCTCATTCTTTGACTGCAGAAAATGATGAAGGACAATAACCTGGTTCGACACCTGGATGCCTGTGAGACCATGGGCAATGCCACTGCCATCTGCTCTGACAAGACAGGCACCTTGACCACCAATCGCATGACCGTTGTGCAGTCCTACATGGGTGACACTCACTACAAGGAGACCCCTGACCCCAGCAACCTTACACCCAAGAATCTGGATCTGCTTGTGCACGCCATCGCCATCAACAGTGCCTACACCACCAAGATACTAGTGAGTGGGGGCCAGGGATGCCCCACTGCATCCTCAGGCCAGATAGGCCAATGCTGCAATACTACCTTCGGGTGCCATTTGAATGTTAGGGCAGCTCAGAGGGGTGGAACTCATAAATGTTGTGGAAGACTCTGGCATATTCTCTTGATCCACTGTAAATGTTACTTTGCCCCTGTCATTTATAAAGCAAGGGAGAAATATCAGTTTTCAGAGCTGGTCTGGCATGAGTGAGAGAGGATCTGAACCCTCCTGATTCCTTGGGTTTACCTCCTTGCAATCTGCTTCCCAAACATTTTTCCCCCCAGCAAGGCTCCAGTACAGGATATAAACCCAGTTAGAATAAAAAGTGTCTAGTAGATTGGCATAGGATTTTTCCTTTTTATGTTATTGCAGGATGAGCAATAATGCTCTTTGATCTTTCTGATGTGTTTTTACTTTTGTATTACACACGCTTTCATAATTGTAAGTAACTTTGAGATATTTTATGTAGTAAGCAATGAATAAATGCAACGATAATCATAAACATAAATAAAACAATAAGGAAGAGAGCCTGCAGGAAGATAGACAGAGGATTTGGGAAGGATTCAACTCTCCTCACCTGCATTCTGCATACTTATGTTGGTTACATAGCTGTATTTCTGTTGTTGTGCTCCCCAAGTTACCCTGGGAATTGTAGTTTGAGGACACTAAGAACTTCTGATCAGAACGTTGCAATCCACTACAGTTCCCAAAAATCCATGCGGAGAGGAGCCACAGTATAACTGTATAGTGTATATATGCCTGTAGATTCAAGGCCTGTTGCAGGGCTGCGGTTGTGGGATCCCAAAACTTTTAGTTCAGCCCATTGGCGGAAGAAATGGATGAGGTTTCCAGAACTGAAGAATGAGGTTCTCCTCTCTTATTCTCTGCTTCCTTCAGCCTCCAGAGAAAGAAGGGGGCTTGCCACGCCAGGTCGGCAACAAGACGGAGTGTTCACTGCTGGGCTTTGTGCTTGACCTGCGGCGTGACTACCAGCCTGTGCGTGAACAGATCCCTGAGGAGAAGCTCTACAAGGTTTACACCTTTAATTCTGTCCGCAAATCCATGAGCACCGTCATCTGCATGCCTGATGGCGGCTACCGCCTCTTCAGCAAAGGCGCTTCTGAAATCGTCCTTAAAAAGTGAGTCTGCGCTCCCTTGTATGAGTTTAAATGATGCCCACACAAGTTGTTGCTACTGCTGAGTGCTCATTCTAGCTCTGAAATTTGCACCAGCATAACAACAACACTTGAGAATACACGATAATGTATGCACAGAATCATGCAGTCCTTTGGCAGCATCTCTGCCCTGCTCTTCAACTCCAAAAATGCTTTCAGACTTGCTCACAATTTAAAACCAATGAAAAGAGCAAATTTCACTAAAACAAGAAAGCTGCAGAGAAGTATACAACACTAGTGGCGGTGATGTTAGGGGACACAAAAAACAGTGTCAAATTATATTTTAAGAAGCAAGGCAAATAAAAAGGTCTTCACATGGGGGAAAGGAAATTTCAGGGCACTTTTGGACTACTGGATGTCGGTACTGTGCTGAGAAGGTTGCCTTACTTCAGAAGGCAGTGAGACCATTGAGAATGTCCAGAAGTCAG
Source organism: Podarcis erhardii (assembly GCF_964252035.2). Lineage (NCBI taxonomy): Eukaryota > Metazoa > Chordata > Lepidosauria > Squamata > Lacertidae > Podarcis > Podarcis erhardii. Next base: position 2,876,856 of record NC_138515.1, read on the forward strand.
AGCCTGGTCTCTGCAGCCACAGCAGGTGCTGTGATTCTCCAGCGGCTTGACTTCACCCCTGGAGGTGCACTCCATTGTCTATTGCAACAGATGGATGCCAACAAAAGTAATCACAGTGGAAGTGTTCCCCATCTTAGATTTGTGCAGCTGGTTATTCCTGCCTAAGTGTAAAACCTTACATTTGGCCCTATATTGCAATTCATATTGTTAGTTTTGGTCCAGTTCTCCAGTCTGTTAAGGTTGTTTTGAATCCCGATGCTGTCTTTGGTGGCATTAGCTATCCCGCCCCCAGTTGGAGGTCATCTGCAAATTTGAGGAGCATCTCCTCAATTCCTCTATCCAAGCTGTGTATTAAGATGTTGAACAACAGAAGATGATCGATTATATGGGATTGGCAGAAATGACTGGCAGAATCCGAGACCAGGGGAAAGAGTCGGCGGAAGAGGATTGGAGGAAATTTAAAGACTACTTACAGAAATATTGTAAAATTAATGAATGTTAGAATGATGTTGGACAGAAATTAAGTGGTTACCAGCTGTAATGCAAAGGTTGAGTAACAAGCTAAAATTAAGTTATATTAAGTTACAATAAGGATTTGCTGAATTAAGAATTTGAACTGGAATACAAAGGGGGGAGGTGAGAGGAGGTCCGGGATATAAGGTAATGGAAATAAGTAACGGGAATTATATTTGTTTTGTTTTGTTTTAACTGTGTATTTTTGTATTTTTGTTATTTTTTTGTCCATCATTTGTTTTTGTTTTTTTGTCTTTTTTGTATTAAATTGGAAACTCTAATAAATATCTTTAAAAAAAAAAAAAGATGTTGAACAACAGCAGGCCTAGGACAGAACCCTGCGGCACTCCTTCAGGCGCAAGTAATAAGGAGCCTGGTGGACCAAGCCGCTGCATATCATGTGTGGCAAAGCTGCATATTCCAGAGAAAATAATCGTCTGTAAACTGTTCCTCTTTACCGCTTTTCCAGGTGCACAAACATTCTCAACAGTAATGGGGAGTTGCGCACCTTCCGGCCCCGTGACCGAGATGAAATGGTGAAGAAAGTGATAGAGCCCATGGCATGTGATGGACTGAGGACTATCTGCATAGCCTACCGCGATTTCCCAGCAGGGAAGGAGCCCGAATGGGACAGTGAGAACGATATTGTAATAGACTTGACGTGCATTGCTGTGGTGGGAATTGAGGATCCCGTGCGGCCTGAGGTAACAGCTAAACTAGGGTGCCTTTTCTGTGAATAAATCCCTGTCTGTCCCTTGGGACTCACAGCCCATCCTGAGTGTTTTCTGGGTGAGGAGAATTGATTCCAGTTCTAAGATCTCAGACAGACAGGACCACAGGACCCCTACTAATAACAATGACAAAAATATGGATTTCAACCACCTGCATGATACAGTAGATAGTATGTTGGACTTGGACCCAGGGAGAACTTTGCTAATGTTCCACGAATGCTGCAGTTCTGCTGAATGGCACAACAACAACAACAACAACAACAACAACCCTGAATTTGTTGCAGAATTCAGCGTCCTAAGAATTTCTGCTTTTATATTTTTAGGCAAAATGGGGATCATGTTTCTACCTCTCATGGCAGCAAAAGCATAACTAGCAATGCCTACTGAAATTTTAGAAGCCAGAGAAATGGCTAACTGATTTCCAGTAGTTGGAGAAGGAATTCCCATGATTAGCAAAATTAGCAGAATAACTTGCAAATGTAAGAAAATTTGTGCCATTTCCTTCATTTGAGTAATATATAGAAGTCAGCTTTACATGGCTTCTTGTTTGTTCCAGGAAGCACCAAGAGAAAGGACCAAGAAGAGGGTGGGGGAGAGACTGATCCTCTCTGGTAACTTGAGCTCAGGGCTCAGGTTAACCCTTTCATGCATGTGAGGGAGTCAGTAACTGTATATTACAACAAAACCAGCTAGCAGTTTCAATATGGGGGCAAGTGATCGCTCAGCAAACATGTTGAATTGCAGAAAATCAACGTGAGCCCTGTGCCTCCTTTGCAGGTGCCAGATGCCATTCGCAAATGCCAACGTGCCGGCATCACAGTTCGCATGGTGACAGGAGACAACATAAACACAGCCCGGGCCATTGCCGCCAAGTGTGGCATCATCCAGCCAGGAGAGGACTTCTTGTGCCTAGAAGGAAAGGAGTTCAACCGGCGGATCCGCAATGAAAAGGGAGAGGTGACTGAATAAATTATTTTAAGTGTGTGGAATGGTGCTGCTCCTAAAATTCCAGGGTGATTCTATGATTATCAATAGCAGTGCAAAGTGATAGCCGATTTGAGCCTTCATTTCTAGACCACTGATCATCTTAGTTGCTCTCCATTGCACACGTTCCACCTTCCTAAATTGTGGTGCCCAGAATTGGACACAGTATTCCATCATCATCACTTTTACTTTGTATACCATCTTTACAAGCGGTTTACAGGTGGCTTACATGCTGAAGAAACAAAGAATGTACACCTTATAACAATCCAATGCAATACAATACAATACAAAAATGTGATAATAAAACATAACTTTAAAACACGCAATAAAATATTCCAGGTGTGGTCTGACCAAGGCAGAATAAAATCGTGCTATTATTTCCCTTGATCTGGTCACTAGACTTCTGTTTTGATGCCACCTAGAATAGCACTTCTTCTTCTTCTTCTTCTTCTTCTTCTTCTTCTTCTTCTTCTTCTTCTTCTTCTTCTTCTTCTTCGCTGCTGTTGACTCATGTTAAGCTTGTGGTTCACTAAGATCCCTAGGACCTTTTTCACATTCTCTCCTGGTCAACCTTATGAGGGCCACATGCCAATGGTGGGCAGGGCCAGAGGCAAAAGTAGGGCAAGTATTAACTGTGACTTTTACTTTTGCACAGCATGCTAGTTTCTTCATGCTCACACACCCCTCACTATCTTCCATCCAGGCAAGCAAGTAGCATTGTCAGAGTTCAAGGACACATTGCAGCCAGGCAAAAACACTCAGTGAGGGCTGGTGAAGGATGTGGCCTGGAGAGAGTCTTGAGGGTCAGGTACAGAAGTTTGGTGGGCTCCAGACCAGTGGCGTAGCGTGGGTTGTCAGCACCCGGGGCAAGGCAAGTAATTTGCGGCCCCTAACCCATGGATTTGCGCCCCCTAACCCTAACCCCCAGATGTTGCGCCCGGTGCGGCTGGCCCCCCCTGCACCCCCCACGCTACGCCACTGCTCCAGACCTGAGGCTTCTATTCCCTGGTGCAGACAGCACTGAGCTAAACCAATGGTCAGACTTAGTGAGGCAGCTTCCTGTGTTCCTTTTTCTCTCCTCCTCTTTTGCACACCAGAAGAGGAAGTCAGAAGCTTTTGCATTCCGTTTTTCAGTTTTGAACAAACCACAGGGAAGTTTTCCCAGCTCTGCCACCTCCTTTCCCCCAGGGAGGAACATTTAAAAGAATTGAATTCTTCTTCTGAAATCAACAGACTTTTACATTGTTTTGTTATATTATTAGCTGCCCTGATAGGTAATACTTTAGGGTGGTGTATAGATCCTTCTATTAATGAATGAAATATGCAACAGTGCAGCCCACTCTACTGCCTTATTTCTGCCTCAGTCTGCAACAAGTGTTGCAGTGACTGCATTGAAAGTTCTGCCTGGGAAGGTGTATTCCAGGCTGCAGTCCTAACACCACTTTCATAGACTCTAGAATTGTAGAGTTGGAAGGGATCCCGAGGGTCATCTAGTCCAACCCCCTGCAATGCAGGAATCTCAACTAAAGCATCCATGACAGATGGCCATCCAGTCGTTTCTGATTGTGCTGTCAGTCATCAAGGTTTGGATTGCATTGCCAGCCATCAAAGGATTACCATGCCTGTTTGAACTAGTCCTGAAGCATTTGAGAGAAACTGTGTAAGTGTGGTCCGTGTCTGGGAAGGCCCAGGGTCTCAGGAGCAGAGCACGTGCTTTGCATGAAAAGGGTTCTGGGTTCAATCTTTTGTGACTCCAGGTAGGACTGGGAAGACCCTGTCTGAAACCCTGGAGGGTCACTGTCAGTTGGTCCAATCAATACCAAACTCGATGGACTCAATAGAAGGCAGCTCATTTCACTTTATTAGTGAGTAGTTCTTACTTTAGGGTTACCAGACGTCCCCAGATTTGCAAATCTGTCCCTGGACAAATTCCATCCTGGAATGTCCCTAGAGTTGCAAATCTGTCCCCGGGAAACATGGCAGCGGCAGCCTCAGCAGCCCAGAGCCAGTCTGGTAGCACAGTTGGCTCTAGCTGGCTTCAGGAGCTCCCTGCTGCCGCCACCACTGCCAAAGGTGAACCAGGGACGTCCAGCGGTACAGATCTCCTGCCCCCTTCCCCCTTTGTTTTGACAAATCGGGGGAGTCTCAGGAGTTGCAGGCTGCTGGCCACTGCCAGGCAAGGTGCAAAGCCCTTCTTTTGCACCCTGCGAAACATAAATGTGCAGAGTTTTTAAAAAACTGGGCAACGGCCAGCCGCCTGCGACTCCCAAGCTTCCCACGACCTGTCAAAACAAAGGGAGAAGGGGCAAGAGATCAGGGAAGGCTTGGGAGTCACTGGCAGGCGGCACGCACATTTATGTTTTATAGGGTGCAAAAGAAGGGCTTTGCACCTTTATACAATATTCATGTGTGCTTGGGCCCAGGGTCTTTTGCCTCACCATCCCCACTACCTGTTGCTACTCAGCTTCAAAAAAAAAAAAAAAGGATCCCCGGATTCATTGAAAAAATCTATAACCATATCTTACTTGTCTCTGCCTCTCTGCCCTGCAGATAGAACAAGAACGCCTTGATAAAATCTGGCCAAAACTGAGGGTTCTGGCTCGATCGTCACCCACCGACAAACACACCTTGGTGAAAGGTAAGAGATTGCCAGTCTCTTTGCCCTTAGTCAATGCAGGAGAGAGCAACATGGGGTGGTGGGAGTCAGGGCTGTCATGGGGTCTGGTTGTCATTTTCTGTCGGTGAACTCCAGATATTCAGACCAGGTTATCTATGCAAGTCTTACCCATATATGGATGCAAACTTCTCTGTAAAGTCACTGGTATTTATTTGGATGTGTAGCTCACTCACTACTAGCTAACCCACATTCTTGCCCTTGAAGGCATAATCGACAGCACTATCGGGGACCAGCGCCAGGTGGTTGCTGTCACTGGTGATGGGACGAATGATGGACCAGCACTCAAGAAGGCCGATGTGGGTTTTGCCATGGTAAGAGATGCTGAACTGAGTTCCCTGTGTCCACAGGGACATTTCCTTCACAGGGAAACAGGATGTAATATAAAAATAGAGCGTGTCACATATCCTTTGTCTGTGGGGTCTGCAGACAGGGAGGGAAATGCTTGCCCACGTAGAGTGAGGACAGTTTGCCTGCCCTCGCTCTGAATTGGCATCACATAGCCAGATCCCATTGGCTACATGTTGATGTTTTGTCACTGTCATGCTAGTTCTTTGATCTCCAATTAGTTGGAATCTCACAGCCAGGAAGAAGCCCTTGTGTTGTATCCAGCTAAGCTTTCTTCAGAGTAGACCTGGTGAAATCAGTAGTTTTAAGTTAGTTAGTTAGTTAGTTAGTTAGTTAGTTAGTTAGTTAGTCAGAGTAAAAGTTCATTGAACACAGCCCCTACTATTGAAAATAAGCAAATAATGCAGAAAAAACAGCTGATTGAAAAGTGAACAGACCTCAAACAAAAGTGAAAACTGAGTTTGAGGATTCAGGCTGGTGGTTATTCAAGCCCTTAAAAGCACTATTTTTACATCAAAAATGTTCAAACATGAAAATTCAGCACATCCCTAATTTTCACCTTGTTAATCTTTAAATTTATCATACAGCACAGGCTGTAAGTCCTATTGAATTCAATCTCTTCCTTCTGAGTGGACATGTATAGGAGTGCTTTGAAAGCCAATGAAATGGACTCCATCAAATTGTACAGGAAGTGAATAAGATTTGGATCAGTGGTAACAGCCCTGCTTGAAGGGCCAGCAGCACTGTCTGCAAAGCACAAATCTATCTTGCACATTGAAACACCTGTGATTTTTAAACTGGCAAAGAGGAATAGTCCCAGTTATACATATTCTAGCTCCAATATGGAAATATCTCAGAATCTAGGAATTTCTACAAAAACCTGCGTTTGTGAATCCTGTATGTATAACAGTGCAATGACATTAATCGTGAAGCTAATATCCTTTCGTTTCTGGAGTTGCAACAAAAATGTGCATTCCCTATATTTGCATTCTGGCTATATATTCACTTGATACAACTTTTATTTAATCTTTATGGTCCAGGAACCTGCTCCATAAATATGCATGATCCTGAAAACAGCAAACATTCAGAATAAAGGTACAATATTAGTTTACGAAATTTTAAACTCTGATGCTGAATTCACTTTATATTTCCTTTATAGAAATATGGAATCAGGCTACCCAAGTATCCAATCTAAAAACATATCAAAGAAATCTCACTAGATAGCCATGTGCATTTTTGTGCTGCAGAAGATGTCTCAGAGCCTACTGGTCTCAATATAGACTGACAAAAAGGTGAATCCCAAGTGCAGGTTTCTCCTGAAGACACAAAAGCAAAATGCTGGGGGCAACTCTTTGATTATTTATTTGAAGCTTTTTTTTACCCTGCTCTTCAGCTGAAAAGGCTCCCAGAGCAGCTTACATAAACTCAGTAATGATAAGACAGCCCGTGTCCTCAATCTAAAAGACAGGACGCAAAAGGGAAAAGGGATGAGGAGGGAAGAGGACAACAAGCAAACTCAGGCACCAGTTCTTAAAGTTGCAAAGTTCTCATAATGACCAGCTGAGGTGGAAACAGTTGAGAGGAACCACATGGAGCTGGTCTCCCAGCAGAGCTGATGGAGTGGCCCTGTAGTCTCATCTCTCCTTCTGCTGCAACCTGATGGAATGGCTGGTTCTCGTCCGCATGTTGTGGGACATGTTCAGTCATTGCTCCTTCGGAGGATAATTTCTATATAACAAATTGGTTATCAGTGCAATGAGCAATTTCACCTTTACACTTGCCAAATATTTTGTCATATCCCAGAAATTTGCACAATGAGTGAATCATAAGGAGCCTGTCCTGGAAGAGCTTGTGTAACTGCCAAACAATTTCTCTGAAAATTCACTAAATTCCATTCCATTCGTATTCCATTTGTTAGTGCGAGGGGGAAAAATCAGTATATACAAATGAGAATTCCTGGATCCAAATTTGGGGCAAGTACTCTTTGGTGAGAGAACCCCAATACTGTAGAGATTTTGCATGCACAAAATATGCAACAAAGTAAAGTGTGGAAATATAAACTGTAAAACCTAAAGATGTGCCCTATTAAAGTGAGTTCCGAAGTTTCCCTTTTTCCCTAGCATAGAAAAATACCACACATTTGGTAAGTTAAAAATGGTGTTCTTATAAAGTCTCCCATGATCAGATTCATGTGCTTTATCCATACAGCATTCAGAAAAAGTTGCACAGGCAGTAAAACTTGGCTTAGTTACAAAGTGGTATAAGTTTCTAAATTATTTGTATAATATAAGTGGTTTGGTGTGCAGTCTGAGCTGGAGCAACCAGCTTAAACCTCTTCGCACCCTGAGCTTCTGGAGAAGAACAATAGGCCTGATTACCTACTCCTCCCAAGGTAAGGGAAGTGGACATAGCTAAGCCTGGCAGGACAGCTTACTCTATGGTATTAACCCCTCCAGGCATTAATTAGACTTAAGCATGTTGATTATATGAGGCTGGTTATCCCACACCAGTCATAGATAGAAGAACAAAACAGCAAACATAGGTTGGTTGGTTTTTTAAAGACAGATAATTTGGGGAAAATATGAATACCATTCTGGAATGCTTTGGTGGTGAAATATTGCAGTGCTCTCTTATATCTCCCATTAGGTAGAATGTGTCACACCCTTTATTTTAACATTTGTTTTTTATGTTGTTTTAAATTTAAATTTAAATTTAAAATCGATCAAACTAAGATAATACACATGCCTAGTGTATTGTGGGAATAATGTAGATGAGCAAAACATGTGGGATGTAGAGGGAAATGAGAGATGGTTAGGCAGGCTTCTAGGCTTCTAGGTTAGGCAGGAGAAAGGAGAAGTTGAAATATGTTCCATAGACATTTCTTTGCCAGTGCAGGCGCATAGTGGAAACTGGTATTGTGTAGAATTAGGCCACAACTTTGATTACAGGAAAGAGTAGGTTTGGCTCAGGCATTGGGCATGTATAGGAACCTGGTGGGGTCAGCCTGTGTTGGGGAGTTGCCCCCAACATGGATTGGGTGCCATGACCCCACCCAGGCCACCATGGGGAAAAGTGTATTGGCCCATTGGGCGCCCTGTGGACTGCTGGACAGAGTCACCCCTCCTGGACCCCTCTAACGGGGTACTCCAGTGACTAAGGATCCAGCCCAATGCCTTATCCGCCAAAGTTGTTACTGTTGCTATGAGGTAGGCAAAAACCTGCAAGCCGGCCAATTTGCTTGCAGGAGAAAATTCGTTCCTGGCCCTGAATATGGCAACTGAGTAAACCATAGAAAGGTCCATACACCACACGGCCGCTCCCCACTTGATCAGGCCCTAACAGACAGGGTGGGTGGCTGGGGAAATCCAGCCTGCCCCTTGCCACTCCTTTAAATAGGCTAGGAGTGGGCTAGGTGCAGCCCCCAAGCCCCTGCCCCTGATTGGCCTTTTGGGCATTGCCTGTCACAGCCAGAGGTGGGGTGGCACCAGGTGACCAGCCCCTCCCCTTGGCCGTGGAAGAAGATGGCAGCTTCTCTGGGCCCACCACAGCCATGCCATGTGGCAGATGTTGCCCACCCAGAGCTCCAGGTGAGCAGTTATTCTTTGTTAACATCGTTGCTATCCCTTCAGTTTACAGATATGTCCTGCAGATGTGTGATAAATGTAAATGAAGACTTAATATTGAATATGCAATTGAAATGCAGCTACCTGGTGAAACACAAATACCGCTATCCAATTAATTATGGGGGAAATGCAACTACAGTCCATAACTCGAGTTGAATGTGCTTCAGGTTGAGTGCTTTTGGGTTGCATTCCACGGCAACCTGGAAGTAACGGAGCGCATTACTTCCGGGTTTCGCTGCTTGCGCGTGTGCAGATGCTCAAAATGATGTCACGCGCATGCGTGGAAACAGTGAAATGCGACCCGCACACACGCAGACGTGCCGTTGCATCTTACGTTCCGTTCAGGATGCGAACGGGGCTTCAGAACAGATCCCGTTCTCATCCCGAGGTACCACTGTAATTTACCGGTACCTGCCTGGTTACCACCCATAATGTATTATATTCCCAGCAGTCAAGTTTTGAAAGTGTTCAGAGTTTTCTGGCAAGGTAAATCTTGACATCCAAGAGGAAAGGAAGTGGTGGAGAAAGGCATGAAATTTGTGGTTGTGTTGTTGGCAGAAAAACTTAACAGGTTCATCTTTTCCGACAAGAGACGATGAAGGCTCCTGCAGAAGAAGTCCTTCTCTGAATTGCTGGCTTGGTCCTTGTGCATCAGTGAGGCTAAAGTGCTATTATAAAGTTGACCCACGGGCCAAGGGAGAGAGACGGTTGAGGATTCTTGTAATAAAGTACCCCTCATTTTGTGCCATTCCCAGGGCATAGCAGGCACTGATGTGGCAAAGGAGGCCTCTGACATCATCTTGACTGACGACAACTTCTCCAGCATTGTGAAGGCCGTGATGTGGGGGCGCAATGTTTATGACAGCATATCCAAATTCCTGCAGTTCCAGCTCACAGTCAATGTGGTGGCAGTCATTGTGGCCTTCACTGGCGCCTGCATCACACAGGTAAGCTTCATTGCTGTGCTGTAGTGGCAAGGCCCAGAGGAGGCTGGCCCATGAGGAGGAAGAGGACACTTGCCCCACCGACCTCAGCCAGCCCTGGGAGAGGATTTCTGAGTGTGTTTGATGTGATGCATATCAGGCTTCCTTATTGTGGGGACCATTTCTGAGATGTGTAAACCCTCTTCACCAACCTGCATAGAGATCTGACGTGTGTGCCCTGGGACATTGTGGGTGGGGTGCTTGTATGTCCCTTGTATGTATGTTCCCATCCCTGTTCAACTGCACGTTTAAGCAAATGCCTGCTGAACATAGCTAATGTTGCCCGAAAATTAGGAAATTACACATTTGGGAGTTGTAGGTGTATCTCATAGCCTTTCTGAGAAAGAGTAGCCATAAGGGGAGAATCATGGTAAGGTGCATGGAAAATGAATGTTTGAGGAGCAGCGAGGTTAAGCTGACACGAGAGAAATGCTGAATACAGTTGCTCTATTATACATGGCTCTTGGAGAATATCAAGTCAAGTTCTCCTATAAGAACATACTTGAGAGCCAGGCAGGAAGCAGATTTGAGGCCCAGCTCCATGTTCTGAGTAGAATGTTGAGAAAGTGGGGAAGAATTCTGGGGCTGAGTAAATTGGTCATTTAGGAGTAGTTGCTTACCAGGCTCCAAAGATAATCTGTGAGGTAAGGCCCATTTGTCTTGAAGGATAAAGGTAAACAGAACCACTGCTTTGTGATTTTGAATCAGGAATATTTCAGAGACATAAAAACCCCCCAGCATCCTTAACAGGGGTGTTTTCAGCAGACAGGAACAGTGTGAAGAAACACCTCCAAATTTGATCTGTAAATTCTCTCTGGATTGAACTAATCCTGTAGATGATTTAATACCGGTCCAGTTCATTGCTTTCCATGCCCTAACAAACCTTTGCAAAGTGGATTGAACCAAAATAAATGCAAGCATATGAGGCTCCCGTAGACCATTGGCCCATCTAGTCTAAGGACTTCCTGAGCCAATGACTACTCTGACTCTCCAAACCCTCAGGGCAGAACTACCTATTTCAAGACAAATGGGAGTTCCCACCCCATTCTCCTGATGGCACTGGATACTTCCAGATAGAGGAGCTTATTTACTGTGGAACTGACGTATGCATGTTTTTTCACAGCATCCGTACAATGTCATTGCCATCAAAATGCCATCCCTGCCCATCAAATACCTGACGTTCCAATGCCGCAATGCCCCTTCATCTCCACTTTTCTTGCAGGACTCTCCACTCAAAGCAGTGCAGATGCTGTGGGTTAACCTGATTATGGACACTTTTGCTTCCCTGGCTCTGGCCACCGAACCCCCGACAGAGGCCCTGCTGCTGCGCAAGCCGTACGGACGGAACAAACCCCTCATTTCCCGCACCATGATGAAGAATATTTTGGGCCATGCTGTCTACCAGCTTATTATCATCTTCACCCTCCTCTTTGTGGGTGGGTTCTTAGGACACTGAGCTGGAGTTGGGAGGGGTAGGGGTGGGTCTGGGTCCATGGTTCGGAGAGGGAGGAGGGAGAGGCTTGGTTTGCTGGGTGTAGTGTCTTCTCTGTGATGCACTGCTTTATACCCCACCTTCCTCACCCACAGGTGAGGTTTTCTTTGACATTGACAGTGGCCGCAATGCGCCCCTGCACTCTCCGCCCTCAGAGCACTACACCATCATCTTCAACACCTTTGTCATGATGCAACTCTTCAATGAGATCAACGCCCGCAAAATTCACGGCGAGCGCAATGTCTTTGATGGCATTTTTGGCAACCCCATTTTCTGCAGTATTGTGCTGGGAACCTTTGGCATACAGGTACAGGCCTCGTCTAAATGAATGTGAAGAACCAAATTAAGCTGGGGTGGGTGGGAAAGACAAGATGGATGGATGACTACATGGATGGAAATGTGTGTTGGTGGCTGGCTAGTTGTTTTTGTTTTTTTAAGAAACTGGGCTTTTCATACACTCTTGCTTTAATAATAAATTTTATCATACAGTGTTGCTTGTGCTCTTCGTGTCTTATAAGGTTTCATAGGCCCCTGGCCCCATAGGCTGTTGTTGCTATTATATCAATATATCAAGCATCTTAACTGAGGTTGTGTACACACTAAACCTTTAAAGCATATCTGAAGCACATTTCCACTTCAAAGAATTCTGGGCGCTGTTATTTGTTGAGGGCTGCTGGCAGTGCTATTTTTCTAGAAAAAGAGGTGCCAGGACTCAATGCCTCCATTGTTCTCTTAGAATGGAAAGGCCACCCACCTGAGAAGTGCCGGAACTGAGCTCTGGTGAGTTCCAGCTGGGGAAAAAAGCCCTGGTTGCTGAACATTGTAACTCCATGAAAGGTAAACAAGTGTCCAGAAATCTTTGAGGGAAAGTATGTGTTTTGAATATGCTTCAAAGGTGTGGTATGTATACACAGCCTCAAGTAACAAAAGGGGAAATAGACAGGCCCCTGCCCCAAGGAGCTTGCTGTATAAATGTTGAAAGTGAGGAAGATGAGAGAGGGAGGGAAAGGGGGAGGCATCCTTAACAGGAGACAGGTGTGTGCAATTGCATATATATGTATTTAGGCTTCACTTTCTCTTGAGGGGTGAGGAATGAGGCACAGCTGGAATAAACATCTGTTGCTCTAGCCCCATATCCCAGCAGCCCTTCAAAAAGTCAGGACAAGACTGTGGGCAGTTTGGTTAAGAACACAAGAAGAGCAAATTCCATAGCTCTGCCTCAGAGCGAGCTCTGGCTCCTTGTATCTTCGTGGTTGTCCTCTTCAGACCTCTGGTTCTCCTTGTCCTGCTGTTACATCTGTGACTCTTTCCTTCAACTTGGGGTGCTTCCAGACATGTTTTTGTTGTGGGATTGGTTCTCATGCATACAAGTTTTTTTGCAGTGTCCGCACAGTGTTATTGTCATCAATATTCCAGTCGATATTTTTAGTTATTTATTTAATGTATTTGTATCCCACCTTTCTCTCAAGTTGGGAACCAAGGTGACTCTTAATCTAGATAAGCCCTTTATGGGGAAATCCAATATAATGACAACAACTTTGTTGCCAATGACCCATTGAGAGTATTAAGCACCCTTGGTTGTGTGCTCTCCGTTCCCATTGTCAGTATTGCCCACTCTGATCTTCCTGGATCCAGTCTTTTATCTCCTCTCGACTATATGCAGTCCTGCCTGGCCACCAGCTCCCGTGAGCCCACCCTTTCCCAACAGTGCGTATAGATATGGAGGGTGGGCTTCCCTCTACAGGAGTTTCTCTCACTCTGCCTCTCTTCCCCCCACAGATCGTCATTGTGCAGTTTGGGGGGAAACCGTTCAGCTGTTCGCCACTGAATGCACAGCAATGGCTCTGGTGTCTCTTTGTGGGCTTTGGGGAGCTTGTCTGGGGACAGGTAAGAAGACTCTTCTTCTGACGTCTTCATTTGTGCTCATCATTGGATGGTTTTGGAGTGGAGGATAGGATATTATTTATTATTAATCCTTCCTCTTCCTCACTTGTGTGAGTTTAGTGTCTGGTTAGCAGAGTGCAGCATAAAATGGAGAAACTTCTGGGACAAGGTTGCTTAACCTTGTTAATAATTATCCAGGACAGATAATAATTTAGCAGGCTGGGCCTTCCCCCTTTTCATCCCTCTAAACAAAGAATCACACAGAAGCCATGTCAGGATAAAAATATTGTTTGCTTACATAAAGTTCCAAACTTGGATACAGCAGTGAAAACAAGACAGGCAGAATATACTGTACTTCTGTGCTATAAAATGTATGGTTGAGATAAAAAAATGAAATCTGCTCTCAGGAGAACACCAGTTACATGGCAAAACGAGACTGAACTCTGAGGAGAGAGGAAGCAGTGAGGATTCCTTTCCTTTGTTACTTCCCACCGGGGCAAGCAGGAGATGAGACCTCACAGAGTGTCCGCTCTGGGAATTTACAGAGGAACTCCATGTGTCTTTTAACCTTTGATTATCTAGCAAAACTTGAAATATTATTTTGGCTCAAGATTATTTCCCACACTCGTGTAGCATTTAAACTTCCCAGCCATGCTGTAACACTGCAGTATCCCAAACAAGTGCAGAAAAACCTCTGGGTGCAGAGTGCAGAACTCAGCTTCCTAAGAATCTTTCTTTTCCTTTTTTAAAACAAATATCAAGTTTCTAGTCCTTGTGGCTGCAAATATGGCATTAAAATGCACAGTAAAATCTCAGAAGCCATGAGTATGGTTTCAGTGTCCTGATTGTATCCTACCTCTTTTTTATGGCTTGGAGAAACAGAATATATATGAAAACATGCTTGCTTTGCATGATGTACATGTGTTACAGACTCTAGCTTTTCTATGCACAGAATTTTGGCTACCTTGGGCCTATGTTGTTTTACTGCCCTGGGCAATGGGAAATGCCATTGCATGCCTGTGCTGCCACCTGAGGCAGCCTGAGGAGTAAAAGGAGGCAGGCAGCTGGGCATGTGCACTGCCTGAGGCAACTGCCTCATGAGTGGGCCGGCCCTGGCTTGGGAACAAAATGCTGATCTGGCGGACTAATGTTTAGGAAGGACTGTGCACAGAGGCAGCATATGCAGGTACTTCTTTCTTGCTGTCCTGAGAAATTGCAAGCCACTGAATCCTGCCCACTGGCACAACAACCGTGTACGATTAGAAGATCGAGTTTTTTATACCTCTTCTTTTATTGTGAGTTGTCAGAGTGCACCATATACAGTGGTGCCCCGCAAGACGAATGCCTCGCAAGATGGAAAACTCGCTAGACGAAAGAGTTTTCCGTTTTGGAGGTGCTTCGCAAAACGAAAATGTATTGCGAGTTCCTGCGGGGGTTTTTCCTCCCCCCCCCTTTTCTAAGCCGCTTATCCGCTTATCCGCTAAGCCGATAAGCCGATAAGCCGCTAAACCGCTAATAGCGCTAATCCGCTAATCCGTCAATGGGCTTGCTTCGCAAGACGAAAAACTGCTAGACGAAGAGAATCGCGGAACGGATTATTTTCGTCTTGCGAGGCACCACTGTAGTCAGATACTAAAGACAGGCATGCCACGTTCTCTTGGAACTGGGGAAGCACCAATCAACACCCTTGTTTAGCTCTAGTATGTCCAGTTAATGAGCTGAAACATTAACTGGACATACTAGAGCTGTGGGGTGTTCACTTTTGGGGCACTGGTATATGATCCTCAGTGGGCTCCCCAGAAGGCAATGAAGCCCTCAGGCCCTACCTACTGTCGGCAGTAGGTAGACCAGAGTGGAGGGCCTTCTCACCTGACCCCTCTGGCAGGGGTCACTGAGAGGGGGGCAAGGTGCTGGGGAGTCTATGTAGTGTTCCCACCAATGTGTTTGCAGCATGCTGGCCTTGCCCCTCATATCCTCTGGGTAAATTGCAGCAACTCCAGTGCTGTGAGGTCAAGGTGATCCACCACTGTTTGAAACCCATGGCCTCACCTGGAGAGCTAGAATCTTTTTGTAAAATAAATAAAATAATGCTGTGAATCTTGGGAATTGTAACCAAACATTGCACATGAATGCATGCAATCAAGCAAATTTATACTTGTAAAAAAACCCTGGTTTTACTGCTTCTGGAGGTGATGGTGCTAGAGAGTTTGGGCAGATTCTGGGCATCTTGATAGGGATGAAAATCACATGGTAAATGATTGAGTGCCCCTTTTCTGCCCTACTAATACTTCTCTCCAAATTCCCCACTCCTAAAGTTTGCTGACCCCTGGCTTAAGCTATGCAGTCACATAAGGGCTCCTATTCTACTGAGAAAATGTTGAAATGTTCTACCGACATCTGCTCCCTTCTGTAGGTCATTGCCACCATCCCCACCAGCCACCTGAAATGCTTGAAGGAGGCAGGGCATGGCCCCGGGAAGGATGAGATCACTGATGAGGAAATGGCGGAGGATGAGGAGGAAATTGACCATGCTGAGCGGGAACTCCGTCGTGGCCAGATCCTTTGGTTCCGTGGCCTCAACCGTATCCAGACCCAGGTATGAGATAATGGGGAGGCGCCTCCCGCCAGGGCTTCCCTCACCCTTGCCCAACCCTTCCTTTGCTTTAGCAGTGACTTGACGATAAACCTTTCATCTGGTTATCTCCTACCCCATCCCAAGACACCTGATGCTCATGCCTGGGGGAGAGAGAGAGAGACCTCCAATGCTGGTCTAAGCATTTCATTTCCCCGCTGCCTTGTTTCAGCAGAAAGAACTAATGAATGCAGTGCTTGGATGCATGAACAGAGGCAGCCTATAGAAGCAGAAATGGGATGACGAGTTGCTGGGTGGTTTGGAAATGCCCAGAAAAATGAGAACAAAATCTGTGGCTGAGATGGTAGCAGCAGAAATGTTGGTGGTGGAAGTAGCAGTAGTAACAGCAGTCATAGAGTAGTCCTTTCTATAGTTATCAGGTAGGTCATTTGAATTCCCATATTACTTTTAGGGAATGGAAGATAAGAGATGGTGACTTGTCCAAGGCCATCCAGTGTGGCTGTAGCTAAAGACGGACTCAGTTCTGACCTCTCTGATAGTAGCAAGGATCCCTGCAAAGCCACATGCTTCCTGAGTTGAGCCCATATTCTGTGCTCTTGCCCCATTTGAAGGGCAGAAGGCAGACATAGTAAGGCCAGCAGAACATGCACTGTCTGAATCACCCAAGATGTTATGCTCCATGCTCCATTGCTCCTGTTTTTTTCAGGAACCCAGTGTGGTATTAAAGCTGGGGCATCAAACATAAGATCCTGCAGTGTTTTCACCCTACTATAGTCTACACAATCTGAACATTTGCAGGGCCACAAAGCCACAGGCTGGTGTACTTACTCTCAGACCAAGCCACTGTTGGAAATAGCCCAAGCTATTGACATTAAATTGGTATCTGTGCCTAAGACACGCTTGCAAATGTCTGTGCGCTTCCTTGTACTGGGGAGGTGCAGTAAGCAGATTCCAGGAAGCAGACTTTTGTTATGAACCCTCTTTCAAAGCCTCTTTTCTTCCCTGCCTGGAATATATTTTAGAAAGTGAAGCACTTGCAGTGGGTGGTGGACAAATGGAATATAGGTTTAGGGGAAATGATATTTGTCAAATTGAAGGAGAATGGGCATTACAGTGGTGGAGTGATGAGGAATTTGGCCCTTCAAGTCATTTGGGTTTTATATCCCTTCATCTTACTAGTGGCAGGAACATACCTCCCTGTAGATTAATGATGTCTATAGTCCCCATATGGTGGCAACTGCACTGAGTAGCATCTAGAGCCTCAAAGTATGAATATGCGCCTTGTTTCCTCTATAAGACAGTCCTTGCTTTCCTTATAGCCAGATTTTACAAGTTTGCCACAAGAAGAATAAAATATGGAGATCAAATTCTGCAAATGTGCTTAATTGACTGGGTAGTTAGTTTTCTACCACACCCATAAATCATTCAAATGTGATTTATTAGACACAAGTTTCATTTGGCACCTACAACAGTGACACGGTGCATGTTTTCATCCAAGTTTTTTCTCAGGGTAGGCCTGTATAAGTTAATGAACATGACTAAGGTCTCATCCACACTTCCACTTTTCTCATGCCCAGAAAGCAGTTTTCTGCTTAACCCACTTTCTAGGCATGGGTCCAAGCAGTTCCCCCCTTGCCTTGCTCCTTTCCCAGGGAAAATTCCCTCTTTAGCTGTAAATCTGAACAAATGACAATCTACAGAAAACCTGATTGCTGTTTGCTCTGATGGAGCGCTAAAGAGCAGTTTTCCCCAGGGAAAAGCAACAGGACAACAGGAAGTACGGATAAGCCCTAAGTCAGATCCATTAATTTCAGTAGGCCTATCCTGAGTAAATCTTAGTTGAATACCACCCAGTGACACTGACATTATCCCAGTTATAAGGAAAAGAGGTATTCACAGAAAATAGGCACTATGACACACAGAAAAGAACTCCTTCCATAGTCACTGGAAACCTTGCAACTCTCCTTCAAGTCTCAGGCTGCTTCCACACTAGGGGTTTATTCTGGAACTGCCATTCTTTGTCCACTTACTCTTTTAAGGGACATCTATATGACATTGTCATTAAAGTGCAGCTGCCCTATATTTTCCCTGTACTTTTTTCAACTTATTTTGAGAGCCCACAAATGCCGACATTGTTTGAATAGAATGGAACTGCTGCAGAAGCACCTTAACTCTACTCTTCTGTCCTTCTTTTTATCTTTTTAAGAAATGTGGTTTTGATGTGTGCAGTGACATTTGGGGCAACTGAGCCCTAATCTGCCACACCTTTTCACCTTAGAACACTCATTATTACCTATTCATCTGGCTCCATTTTAGCAGTGTGTTGAATTTTTTAAGCTTTACTTTTAGATTTGTGTTAAAATGCTTTGTCACATTAACAAAAAAATAAGAGCAGCAACACAATAACACTTCAGTGAAAAAGCATTCTACTGCAAATGTTAAAATTAACAAATAAAATGAACATGCTTCTGAAATGCATTTTTACACCGCTTCCACGTGGCAGTTTATTGTAGCAGCCTCGGTGCTGCTCATACATACAAGTTTTGTGCAGCACCCACTCAAAGTCGTCTTCATCAAAAGGGAACCTGTGAAAATGATAAATAGGGATTAAATGGGGGGGTGTATGGGACATCTTTTTGATGATGATGATGATGATGTTGTTGTGTGGATGCTGTGAAAAACTTGGAAGCATGAGCAGAACAGTGGGCTTATCCACACTAAAGAGTGGGGCAAAATGCAAGTGTGGATAAGCCCAGTGTCCACAATAACCTGCCTTACTTTCTTACCCATAATGCTATGTTACGCCCTTTAATATGGACAGAACAGAATAAGATGTACATACTCCAAAAGTGCAATGCTGAGTGAAGTATGGGAAGTCCATTTCAGTTTCACATGTTGTTTAAAGCAGAAGAGCAATGTCTGGGTAGCTCTAATAGCCTACAGTCTGGAAGCACCCTCAGGCAACCACTTTTACTTCATCAGGCTTGTAAACAGCCATGAGGTCCAGAAACTTGTGTCTTATTTCTAAAAGGCGAATCAAAGCTAGGATTATCTGGTATTTGACATCAGCACTGAAGATCAAGTACCGCAGTCTTAGCTCTGCAATAAAAGAATGCAAGATTATACTCGGACACAAAACCCACCTGAGGGCAGGTTGTACCACCTCTAGCCATTGTGGGGCTTCTGTGCCACATACTTCAAACTAGGTCCATGTGAGAGGAACGATTTCAAGACAACCATGTCTAGCTTCTATGTTCTAACAACATGCTTTCTGATTGCAGCCCTTCCCCACCCCCTCCTCCCTTCCCACTTCCTCAAACTGCCTTAAAGAGGGGGTGGGACATGTGCCTGGCAATTTTTCTTTCCCTTTAGCAAGTCAAACAAAAGGTGGTTTGTTCTTGCCTTAAGACTTGATGCTCATGGGATCTCAGAAGTTCTCAGGCCTGGAGCATGATGAGGAATGACCAATGGCATGTTGCATAGCAAAGTTGTTGCTTAATGGATGAAATGAAATGAATAGAACCCGGAATCCCAACTCTTCTCCTGCACTAGCTCCATTCCATGTAAATATGGCTGATTCCAAGGCATCCCAAAGTGAGGGAGACTGCTCAGCTGTCCCCATCCTCTTATTTCCCTTTTCTAAGAAGAAAACAACACACACTCATTTGCAGCATGTGTCAGCAATGCAGTGCAACCCAGGGATCCTGGTTTTGCTCCATACGGTAAACTTCACAAGACGTTCCCCTACAGGAATGAAGGAGCAGGGCTTCCAGAATGGAGTGTAGGGCTTCCAGGCAGGCCCAAGCCCCAGCTCTTTCACTTTTAAGCACTGTGCCTTATCCCCAGCCCACTAAACTGGCTTTATCCTGTGAGATGGTGGCAAAGCATGGCAGCAACCTGGTGTTAATACCAATCTGCATCAACTTGAAAGGTGGAAGCATTTCCCAAGAGGCCGGCTAGCTGTTAAAGAGGTAGGATGACCATGTGTCTTGCTCTGCAGGGGATAATCCTGTACCTGAAGGGCTGTCTGTCTGGTCCAGGCCCTGTTTAAGTTGAAGTTGCCCATCAATAGTTAGCATATGGACTGTGCAGACACACAGAGCTCAGCTAGTCATGGTCTTCTTCCATGCTATGGTGAGATTTGTTGTATTTTGACTTAAATTATAGTAATTATTTCTAAACTTGCACCTATACATATAAACTAGCATATACAAATTGTATGCAATCTGTGTCCTCCTTTTTGGCTGATGCGTTTGCTTTTTTTGTGGTGCCAGCCTAGGAAGAAGGGAGCAGAGTGCTTCCTGTGGTTCAGAATATGCCTTGCATAAAAAGATGACTGGCCTCAGAACGATGGAGGCTCGCCTGCATCCAGCTGCTCATCCCATTTGCACCAGCAGGAGATCAAGAATTCCCAACTGGTCCATGGCCTTCCCTCCATTCCCTGATGGGTTCATTTGGTTTTATAACAATATACACAACCTTTGCTGCAACCTAGTGTGGACAAGTACCCCTTTGCATAACTGGGGGGAAGTGCAGCCAAGAGAGTGACTTGCCAAAGGCCACCTCAGTGAGTCCAAGTCTGAGCTAAAACTCTCACACTTAATTTATTTTCCCTGCAGAGCAACACTGGCTTTGCGCCACTGCTCACATGTTGCTGGTAGTCATGAAAAAGTGAAGGTGCAATGAAGGTGAGCTTGCAGTGTGACTGAAATACTCCACAAGACTGAGAATTGAGAGAATTATTATTTCTGCAACAGAAGAAATTCATCACATGTTCCATACAATTGCCTATATTTGAGAACTGCTAACAGCAGTCAGATTGTTGTTTCTTATTCTGGTACTTCAGATGGCTACCTGTCATGGATGCTCTAGTTGAGATTCCTGTATTACAGGGGGTTGGATTAGGTGATCCTTGGGATACCGTCCAACTCCTATATTCTATGGTTCAATTATTTACGCATGGTTCACTGAAGGGCTCTTTCCCTTCCCACCATCCTTTCCCCTGTGGCGTCACTGAGCCCCGTAGACATAGTTGCTCAGTCGGGTGCATGGGACACACCTTGTTCATACATTCAGTGCAATTCAAATGGTAAGGCCATCACTATACCATTTCCTATTGCAGTTGTTGTTTACATACTGGAATGATTCCTCCTACAATAAAAATAAAAATAAATGACACATCCTTGCATTTAGAAAAATGGCATATCAAGGCATGTTTTCCCTGACATACTAGTTTTCTACTTGTGCAAGTTTGTTTCTGGGGAACATTCCCCAAAGTGCTAGGAAAAGCTTCACTGGTTAATTCTGCTGAATCTATCAATAGCTTTAATACCTCATTATGCTTTTTTGGGTGGGAAGGAGATGAGATGAGGTGGTTAGTGGCTAAGGGCTGGCTTAAACAGAACCCTGGCATGCAGGTGACACATGCAGTCAGGTGTGTTTTTACCTCTGTCAAAAACTTTGAACCAGGGTCTACAAACATAAATGCCTATGGGAGCAGGCTTGTCCATAGGATGCCTACACTCCTTTTTCTCAATGGACAAATAATGTGAGCAATGCATACTCACTCAGGCATTTACAGAAATGGATGACACCACTATCCACCCCAGTTCTGTATAAAGTGGTCCCATAACCCTGCTGCATGAATTAGCTATGTGTGTTTCAGAAGTACCAAATACAACTGCTATATTTGGGCAGGGGAAATGCCCCTCCCCCCCGTTAAATCTGGGGAGGGGGTGTCTTCCTAACTATGTGACTATGACTTGCTTGCTTGAGTCTTCGATAAACATCTTGGCCTGTTTGCTTTCACACTCTGGTATAGTAGTGAACTACATCAAAGAAGACCAACTAAGTCAGTTCTTGGTATGAGCTTTCGTGTGCATGCACACTTCTTCAGATACACAGTGTATCTGAAGAAGTGTGCATGCACACGAAAGCTCATACCAAGAACTGACTTAGTTGGTCTTTAAGGTGCTACTGGAAGGAATTTGTTTTGTTTTGACTATGGCAGACCAACACGGCTACCTATCTGTAACTACATCAAAGAAAAATTCAAGGAGGGTAATTTGCAGGATTGGGAGGTAGATGCTCTGTGATTTTTTTGTTCAGGTAGATAGCCTTTTCTACACAGTAATATTCTAATATTAGTCCTTTGATTCATTACTTATATGGCATGGCCCGGCATGCTTCAATGTAGGGCAGCTCAATTTTAAAGCAAAAAAGTGGCAAATGTAGGTAGCAAACGTCTTCGCTCACACACGACCTAGCAATTTAATGATAATTTACTATTCTTTTTGTTCTTTTATTTATCTCTTGGGCAGCAGTGTGTTCCGTTTCTATACAGACCAACACTGGAGCATTCATCTAGCTAGCTGCACAACAGCACACTCTTCAATTTTTCCCCATAAGGCGTATGCAACAGGAAGGCAGGGGTGCTACTTTGCTGTTCCATCTCAGACTTAATATTGCCCTAGCCCTGCCAGCAGTGGGGGACCTCGGGGTCTCAAATTTCCCAGGCGCCCTTTGCAGGCCAAAATCCAGTGCCTTCCCCCCTCCCTTCTGAAGTATAGTTCTGACATCCCCTGTGGCTCTGCGCCCAGTGCGCACAAACCAGCCACACCCCAGCACTCTGCTGCCAGACATTTTATTTTATACTTAATTTTGCCAACAATTTTTATTTGCATAACTAAGATCAAACAAAACAAGTTCCTAGCCAGCCTCCAACAATGAGATAGGCTACAGAATGAAAAGCTACTCATAATCAACCTTCAACAATAAATAGGGATGGTTTTTATATACAATATTTAGGCTGCAAGTCTAAGTGCGTTAGCAGGAAATAAAAACAACAGAACAAAATAGCACTTTGTTTTGAGTAAGCCCACTGTGTTCATGTTGCTTCAACAAATCAGAAGTGGAGAATCGGTTTTCTTTGGCAACTTCAACAGTATAAAAGAAATAGAATCTCATTGTATGAATGTGTGAATTAGCCTTATATTTATAATTTGTCTCAGATTTATTTAGAAAATATTTATATGCTGCTTATCCACAAGAAGATCTCAAAGTGGTTGACATAACATAAGGGGACCTACAACTATGTTTCAGTTGTTTATGGCTCCTGGTGGGATTCCACGTGAGTGGAAAGTTTCATGGAGCTGGGTGTATTCTTACAGCGACTTCTCATGCAATCAACTGTGCTTGGGTTCAGGACAATCTTGCTCAAAACATACATAGTATCCCCCAAGATTCAGAGCAGGGAAACTGCAAAATGCACCGTTTAGAGACTGCACTTCCTTCTGTCGGAATCCTGCCAAGGAAGGCCAGGCACTAGGGAGTAGATTTTGCCTTGACAGCAACCGTGACCTCAAGGGCAGTGCTTTTCTTTTCCCCTTAGGAATTAATGCCAGCTGTTCACATGCACAAGAGGAAGTGAAACGGTATACACTGGGACACAATTATAAGTGGAGGTAACCCTACTCCCTATCACTGGTCACCCCAGTCCTCAAGGATCCAGCCAACTGTTCTACAAAACCCCACCCCTTCATGTGTAAAATCCTATCTTGGGTTCAGTTCCTTGGTCATGCTAGAATGTGGCCATATGTTGAGAAGGAACAGACTTTTCTTGAATGAGAGATTTGTATTACTGCTCAGTTATACAGTGGTACCTCGGGTTAAGTACTTAATTCGTTCCGGAGGTCCGTTCTTAACCTGAAACTGTTCTTAACCTGAAGCACCACTTTAGCTAATGGAGCCTCCTGCTGCTGCCACGCCGCCGGAGCACAATTTCTGTTCTCATCCTGAAGCAAAGTTCTTAACCTGAGGTACTATTTCTGGGTTAGCGGAGTCTGTAACCTGAAGCGTATGTAACCTGAGGTACCACTGTATAGCAATTTGAAATGTGCAAATGTTTTATGACCATCCTCTTGTTTGAGGCTGTACTCTTTGCCCCTTGGTGATGGCTAATGATGAACCTATTGTCCATGATTCTTGTCTTTTAATTATTTTATTATTTCCCCCAACGAAGCTGTAACACTGGTCTTCACAAACATCTTGTAGCAACGAGTTCCTCAGGTCAGTTGTGCCTTGCACTCTGTTCTTAATGGATTGGCTACAGCCATTTGTGTCTTGCTGGATTTCCCCCCCAACAATTCTGGTATAATGTGCTGCTAAGGGTTTGTACTTTGTGTAAACTCTTTAGAAATGGAGCCTTCAAGTGTGACCAGTTGCCTCGATCTTCTGCTGGTGCAATTTGCTCTTTCCATAAAAGAACATCAGTGTGGTGCCAACTCCCACTAGCTGGCCTCTGGTGCATAATGCTTCATAGACTGTGGCAGGAGGCCAAACCCCCAGCATGGCCAATTCTGGCTGGTATGCGCTGTTCCACTGCAGCCGCTGCCCGCTGCCATCCAAATTTTCTATCTCATTTTCTCTCCTGCAGATGGAGGTAGTTAGCACCTTCAAGAGAAGTGGCTCCTTTCAGGGGGCTGTCCGACGCCGCTCTTCCGTCCTCAGCCAACTGCACGATGTAACCAATATTTCTACCCCCACTCACGTAATTCTCTCCGCCGCAAATGCCAGCGCCGGTGCCGGGAGTGAGTCTTGATTTCCTCTTACTGCTTGTGATTTTTTTAAAAAAACCAAACCAAACAAAGACAAAAAACCCCCCATCCTATTGCTGCCCTCCTCCAGTATCCCCTCCCTTCTCTTCTATCCACCCCACCCACCCACCCCCTTGGCCCCTCGTTGCTGCAATCACTGTTGCAATATTATTTATTTCAGTTTTTTCTCTGTCCGGTCTCAGTCACGCCGGATTTACAACTTATATAAAGCCATACAATTTCTGCGCTTTGCCCCTCCTTCTTTAGCCACCTGCACCCCTTTTCTCCTTCGTTTGCTCACCTCTTTCACTTTCTCTATCAGTGGCTGCTGGTTTTTAATGGACTGGAGTCAGATCCCCAGCTGGTGAGGTCATGGGCAGGGAGGGAGGGCTCTGCATGGGCAGGGGGTTGTGTTTCAGTCAAAGGAACTGAAGCACCATAGAGCACTACCAGCTGGGGGTCCAGCTTCATTTCTCGGCCTAGCCACACATCTTGATGGTGATTGGTGTTTATTGTGGTGTTTGGTGTGTGTCACTCACTGTTGCACGTCAGAGTTTTGCTGGGGTGGGGTGGGTGGGTGTTGCATAGAGGAGAGCAAATGATCGGGTACCAGACCCCACAACATGAAACTTTTGGACAATAACAGCTTATAGCATCACCATTCCTGGGATAAATATGAAGTCATCTGCTGACCATAGTGAGGATCAAGGCAATTCTGGTGTAGATTAAATCTGTAGGAAGTCAGTACCAAAAAGAAAAAGAAGTGCAGTTTTTTTGCATAGAACCAGTCAACCATCACAGGAGAAGTTCTTCCTTCTAACCGTGACTTCATGCCCCTGATTGGAGAGGACACTAGAATGAGCTGGCAGGTCAGACTCGTATTGTTACCTCTAAACACCAGATGAGGCTGATTCGGGCCACTAATAATCACAGCTGTAGTGCAATTCACATTGGAATAAAGAGGCTTTGCTCAACAGCAGCTGCAAACATCTTCACTTACATGATTCCAAATATCATCTTCCACCTACACTTCACATTTAAACCAGTGTGGACAGGTTTAGTGTCAGGCTTGCCCATCAAAAATCCAGGGTGTTGAGTAGATTTGTCCTTTTTTCTTTTTTCTTTTTTGTACGATAGCTATCATAAATCTATGATTCCAGGCACATTTAACAGTTCCTCCTTCCTCCTTGGGAACTCTGGGAACTGCAGTTTTGTGTGGAGGAGCAGGGCAAGGATCTCGAACAGAATTCTCAGCATCCTCAGCAAACTACATTTATTTGTATGTTAGATCAGCCCTGTCTTGGTTCCTAGACTGGGAGCCAAAGCAGCGCAGCAGGTTTGAAACTGGTTTAAATATGCATGGTAGACAGCATATGGGGTCCAGAGAAGATGTCATAGCAGCTCTTGTTCACCCCCCACTCAAAGTGAATTTATTATAGAAAGCCTCTGAATAAACAAATACTTTGAAAGAGAATGTGTGAGAAAACCACAATCCTTGCTCTGAAGGCTCAAGGCATTACAAGAGTGAAAAGCATGTTTATGGAAAGGAATGAAACTCTGGGGTCTGGGATGTGTCAGGAAAGGGGAGCCTTTCACTTTGCTCAGAAGCAAAAGGTGAGAACATGCCTCTTGAAGGCACCCACAGGGGTGTCATGGACCAGTTCCTCTGCATGTTAATGAAAAAAGTGGTTCCCTTGCTCCTTTTTCCCTCCTCAGTCTCTTTCCTGTGCCTATCCTTCCCTCTTCAGAAACTATGCTATGCCAATGCTTTCTTGGAGGGAGGGCACAAAACCCCTCTTTATTTTTCATTTTTTGCACGGCAGTGAAAGAACCAAAGAGGTAAGCTTCTCCACTCCCTGAACTCCAGCTCTCGGATTAGGTCTCAGGTATTCTCAGCAAGTTGGTTTGTTTAGAATATTTCAATAGTCTCTTCTCTTTTCTTTTAACCAATCTAAGCCATGCTGGTGGTCATGCCAGCGCTGTGGTGTGGCAGTTTCATGGTACCTTTTGGTATGACATGTACTGGCCTTGCTTTTCAAAGGGTGTGCACCCTACCATGTAAACCTTCGAGTATGGCCTCGTAATCTTTGCTGCAATTTCAGCAGTTGTTTCTCTCTCTCTCTCTCTCTCTTTTTCTCTTTAAATGCTGCCTTTATATTAAACTCTCTTCCTCCCTTCCAGCGAACTGCTGTTGCTCCTTGGGAAATTGATATCCATTAATGGCCTTTGGTCTTTCCCCCACCTCTTGCATCTTGGAAGTGCTGTGTCAGTTATTTTGGTTTATTTTGTTTTGATGATGATTATGTTTCTTTTTTAGGAACCATGTTGTGGATGGCAAATGGGTTTCTCCACCCTAATTTTTCCAAAGGGGAGTTTGTCATTTCAGGCTCACAGAATAAACAGGGACCACCTGAAACATTTCGGTGCATGAAACAGAAAATCCAAACTGCACTTTCCACCGTCCCTCTTCCCTGCCCCTAATTAGCACATGGCACAAAATACTGAGCAGCTCCCCTGATCAAGTCATAATGAAATGAATAAACCCATGTAACAGTTCATTTCAAAGTGGCAGCTGCACAAGAACGTCCCAGTGGATTGTGTCCTGCAACTGTTAATGACACCTAAAATCACTGCCACAGGCAGCTATCTCACCTCACCTCTTGGAATAAAGCCTGATGGATTCCAATGTAACCTTCCTCCTCTTATCATGGTGGCACAAATGCTTCTGTGTTAAGAGTGCTTCTACACTAAATGATTAGGGTGAAATTGACATGAACAGAATAGTGACACAATTTCCACAAATGTAGATGTATTTACTTAAAGAGGCGTATAGTCCTATACACCAAGAACCCTTTTTGGTCACTGCCGTTAACCATGTTGATAAAATGGATGTCATCCCAAAAGTTTATTACATCTTTTTTAAATAAAGAATTATCATCGGTAGTAGGCAGAGCTGTAAAAAAAACCCAACACCCCTATTTGACACCAGCATTGCTGCAGCTTACCTAGACAGGGCCATGGCAGGGTGGCAACAAATTACTAGTTAGCATTATTATTTTACAGTGTTTTAGCACTATAACACCTTAATACAGAAAGACACTTAACAGCATTTTCCTGTTGCATAACTGTCTTTCATTAAAGAAAATAAAGGTGGAATAACATTTCAGATCTAATTTAAAATGATTTTTTTAAAAAGTGGTGTCATAAATGCCACTCACTGCATGGGTGAGTGAATTTCAGATTGCTTCAACCACAGCAGGTTGGAATAGAACACAACAGGATGCCTGCACAGAAAACTACACATATACCTCTTGATAGCATGGAAAGTCAATTGCAATTCCCCTTGT
This sequence comes from Podarcis erhardii, assembly GCF_964252035.2. Taxonomy (NCBI): domain Eukaryota; kingdom Metazoa; phylum Chordata; class Lepidosauria; order Squamata; family Lacertidae; genus Podarcis; species Podarcis erhardii. Next base: position 2,904,622 of record NC_138515.1, read on the forward strand.
AGCTTAGGGCTTGTCCACACTTCCGCTTGTCCCACCACTTTCCCCTGGGAAAACCCACTGCTGTGAATTATGACAAACATCAATTTGCAGAAAAACAGGTTTGTTCTGATTCAGCGGTAAACAGCAGGTTTCCCCGGTGGAAAAGCAGTGGAACAAGTGGAAGTGCGGACGAGCTCTTAACATCATATCTCATACACATGAGCTGAGCAGTTATTGGCAAGACTTCTGTGCCATTCATAGCAGACTCCGACATCCAAATTGGTGACAAGTGAAAGTTCCTTCAAGGCTGCAGCTGCCTGCTTGGAAAAACTTTGACTGCTCAAGTGCTCATCTGTTTTGATATACAGGCGACTCTCAGCTTACACTGGCTTACATTCTGCGTATAGTCAAAGCACATTTTTTGCCAAGCATGTAAAGCTGAATGCACACAAGTTAAATGTGTGTAAGTTGTGAGTTACCTGAACTCTTAAAGATGTGCCAGGTATTGTAGACCCTACGTAAGAATCATATCTGGATGTGGGTGTACATTTCATTATTTGCTAGGGCTAGTGTTTAAATAAGAGTGGGGCGGAGTTTTTATATTTATTTTAAGAAAATTTATTCAATTTAAATGTTTGCTTATATGTTTTTATCATAGCGTTACTTTCCCTGACCATAAGCTAGAAAGGCAAAATTAGCTGTGTTTATCATGAACAGCAGTGACACTGTCAGGGCAGGATTCTGGGGCAGATGTCCAAGGTCCTACTCAGCAGAATGATCAGGAGAGCCCCCAAACTCAAAAGGACTGGCTAGCTACATATTGAAATAATCAGATATTCGAAAGACGTCTCTCACACATAAGACCATTAGTCAGAATCTAAAATTACCCAAGTGCTCCACTGCTGAGGTAAAAGTATCTACTACAGCAGTCCTGGTCATACATTCAGGAATTTGTTACATTGCAAAATCAAATTGGCCAATACTGTGAGGGCAGTCGCACATACACACAAAATGGGGTACATGTATTATAAGCATTGTATGACCTCTACAATACCACCTCCATGGATCTGGAAAGCTATAATCTGTACACAATTTGCCAGCTCAGCCATGACGTGAGGCATCCTAGGAGTGCATAATCAGAATCACAACTTGCAACTTTCACTGCAAGCCTAAACCTCTCTGCTCAGAAATAAGCTGAATTCAATGGGACTTGCTCCCAGATAAGCATGTATAAGATAACACAGACTTTGTTGCCCATTAATAGCCATCCTGCTGTCGTAATAACAAGGGCTAGTAAAGACTTGGGCTCTGATTCATGTTTGTAAATCTGGAACCAGAATGTGGTAGTTGAAGTCTGTACTAATAATGTTATCAAGGTATAACTGGTTGTAGTTGACAATAGGAAATATTAGGGAGACACTCCCAGTTCCGCTAACACCTTCCCAGGGAGGCTGAGTTCATATTACATACACAAAGCACAATATGCATGACAAAAACAAAACCCAGTATTCGATACCCAAGTCTACGATATATTGGATACCTAAGTAGAAGGTTGCAGCCTCCCACAGGCTGCTGCCCAATATTCACTAGACCAGACTTCCCTAACCTGGTCCCCTCTAGGAGTTTTGGGTAACAACATCTCCCATCAACCTCAGAACTCAGTAGCTAAGGCTGATGGGAGCAGTAATCCAAAATAGGTGAATGGAAGCAGGTGAGGGAAGGCTGCATTGGACTTTATTGGAACCTATTTTTGGAACCCTTTTTCACGAGCCTGACATGAACCCCCTGTCCTCTTCCTTCTCCCTTGCACCTTTCCCTTACAAACTTTCCCTTCCTATTCTCTCCCCTTTGCAGCTGCCGAGATATCATGGATGAAACCACCTCAGTATCAGCCGGGGATTTCCTGTAGTGTTTTTGTAAAAAAAAGAAAAAAGAAAAAATAGACACAAAAAACAATAACCCCAAACAATAAACCAGCCAAAGTGTTCCCTTCTCCCTCCCCCAACTCCCTTTCCTCGTTTTCTCTTCACCTGCCACCTTCATCTCATCACTGCTGCTTTCTGCTTTCTCATGGGGACTTGGGTCATCACATGCAGGTATAAGATGCAGCCTGCCTTCCCAGGTACCCTTGCCACCTCACCAAAAGAAGAAAGAATGAAAAAGATAGGAAGACCCTCATCTATTTTAGCATGGCCCTCAGCTATGTAAGGTCCAGATTTTCTATAGTGGCTGCTTCTTTAGGATCAACAAAGAGAGAGATGCCTGCTAAACCAGCAACATCAGTTTTAGAATACGGTTTCTATCTGACCGTGTAAAGGGCATTTTAGAAAGCTGACAGTGAGGCTCACCAGGCATTTGGGCCTCTTAATGAAGGAGAAAGCAGATCTGAAATCCAGAGGCCCCACATTGATCTAGTTGGAAAATCCCCAATCAGAAGTTAGAATAAAGTAAATGCTAAAATCCAGAACAGTGTTGAGAGGAAGAAGACCCACTGGATTCACCTATCCATGTGGTATTCCTGAATACATGCCTTTACTTTCACCCATGTATGTGAGCGGGGTCATTCATTCTTGGAGGGGAGGAGCTTCTACTTGTCCAGCCCCCATTAATATAAGAAGGCTCTCTTGCAAGGGATGCCTACAGTAGCTCAATCAGAGGCGGGTTTAGGGCAGCATAACCATTTCCACTGCACCAGGCATTCAGCCTAGGGGGGGCAGCACAGGGCACCACAACTATGAAGTAGTGAATTGAGCAGAAAGGAAGGCAAGGGTCAGGTGCCAAATTTTTGCCTTGCATAGGGTGCTGCTGAAATTTGAAGGACCGAAGTCCTCCCCTGGCTGAATGAGTTCGCTAAGGTTGGAGACACAAGAGGGCTGGAGTTTAGATCTGGCATCTAAATTTCATCTTATAAAAGCCAGTGGTTCTGTCACACAGGCTGGGGGAACCTGTAGCCCTCCAAATGTTGCAATTCCCATCATCCTTGACCACTGGGTATGCTGGGTTGGGACTGATGGGAGCTGGAGCTCAACAACATTTGGAGAGTACCAGGTTCTCCACCCCTTCTCTAACATGACCACAATATGGAACCTCGAGGCAGCCTCTGCTGAGGGATGGCAGGCAATTTCAGGAATCAGTGGTTTCATCTGAGTTCGAGAGTACAAAGTAAATTCTATTAAATCTGGAACACTTGAAACTTCAGCCTGTTAGTGGGGCAGGCCCAGGTCAGTTTCCCCTTGGGAACGCTGGGAATTGTAGTTTGGTAAGGGTGGTGAGAATTCTCCATTACAGAAGCATAGCTCCTGTCAGAGAACTGCAGTTTCCCAGAAGCAGAACTGCTACTTGATCAGTTTATGGCTGGAATTCAGACATGGCGGGGGGGGGGGTTGTGTTAGCAGTGGGTTTTGTAACCTTTCCTGAACTGTTAGTGCAGAGCCAATGCTGAATCACATGTGTTTCCACTATATGCCCAGTGTCTTGAGCCCTTATGTTCCAAAAGGGTCCTATCCTGCCCCCCTCACCTGCTACTTTCCCTCAACCTGCTGGCTCATCTTTCTTTTCTGTGTCTTACCATCCGCTTTGGGGCAGGGGCAAGAGGGTAGCCTGTGGGGCATGGACGGAGGCACCAGTGGCACAGCATGAACTCATAAATCCTCCCTTCCCTTGTCTCCTCCCCAAAACAGCAAGGATGGGCCTCAATACTCGAAAGTTTACCGTACTGTTGCAGCAATGCATGGGTCTTTCTTCACTTCGTGTCCTGAGGCTGTGATTGGAGGCATCTTTCACTGTCTGTCTGTCTGTCTGAGCTGTTTTGCTTCTCTGAAGTCATAGTTTGGGGTTTTCTGCCCTGGTTTTCTTGCAGCATGAAAGCAACCCCTCCTTCCTCATCTCCACTTCCTCCATCCAAAACTTGCACTCTCCCAGTGGTGCATTGGGGGGGGGGGACGTGTTGCTACATGTACCAGCAGCTGCAAACCATCCACCACCTTGCTTTCCCATCTGCACAGCACAACACTGCGACCTTTTCCTAAGAGGGCAGCACTCCAAGTGGGTCCATGGCTTGGTTAGGAATGTGGTCTGATGGCATCACCAGCTTCCTTTAAACAAAAACCCCCGACCAATATCCCTATTTCAAATCTCAAATTGTTTTAGTCGATTCCCTTCCTGTCCCAGTAATAATCCTGTGTTTCCATCCCTTCTTAAGAGGGAAAAAGCACTATGGGACCATTTCATTCAGCTCTGCACAGCCTTTGGCCCTGCAAATTGAATGTAGCCCACCAGCTGTATAGATACCACCAGTTGGTAGATACTTGACACCAACAGGCAGATACCAAAAACAGGAAGCTCGTGGGCTGGCTTGGTGAATTACAAATTATGTAGGTCTCATTTAATTCATCCTCTCAACTCTCCTGTGAGCTACATACAGTCTGGTTACAATACCCATTTATGACAATTTGAAACGGGCAGAGAAAAGGTGATGCCTCCCTGCTTCACCTTCAGGTTTTAGAGACAAACTGCACATGAAGACATGCTGCATGGAGGGCTGTTTTATTTTTGGTTTTTACCCTTTGCCCTTTAGGTCTTTATCTACTAAAAAGAACCCCCCCCACCAGCCCCCCAAAAGCTTTTTGCCTCTTGTGAGAAATGTAGTTCTGAGAGTGATTTAGGTCTTTCCAGTATGATGATTGGCAATCTACCTTCTTTGACAGGGGGAACCCTAACAATCATCAAATAATAATAATAATAATAATAATAATAATAATAATAATAATATTTATACCCCATCCATCTGGCTGGGTTTTCCCCAGCCACTCTGGGCAGCTTCCAACAGAACACTAAAATACAATAACCTATTAAACATTAAAAGCTTCCCTGAACAGGGCTGCCTTCAGATGTCTTCTAAATGTCAGGGAGTTGTTTTTCCCTTTGACATCTGGTGGGAGGGCGTTCCACAGGGCGGGTGCCACCACCGAGAAGGCCCTCTGCCTGGTTCCCTGTAACTTGGCTTCTCGAACCGCCAGAAGGCCCTTGGCGCTGGACCTCAGTGTCCGGGCAGAATGATGGAGGTGGAGACGCTCCTTCAGGTTAGGGCTTTCAAGGTCAGCACCAACACTTTGAACTGTGCTCAGAAACGTTTAAAACTTGCCCTGTAGATGGCGATATGCTGAGAGGTCACTGGTCTGAGATAGTCAACTGCCAACAGTTCAGGGAGCAAGAAAGAGCCAGGAAACCAAAAAGGAGAGCACTGTTTAAGGTAGACAGGGCTGACCAAAGACATAATGAGATGGAAAAACAACATGGCCTCCCTCCTGCTAACTAACCTTGAAAATGTCTCATATGTACACTCTTTTGAAATGAACCACTGTATCATTATGAAGCAGTTGTTCATTTTAGTGGGACTTGTGCATGAGAACATCCTGGTGGATTGAGCTTCATGCATTGGATTGGTCTCCAACTCTGCTGCCCTTAATGGTGCACAAAATCTGCCCGAGGCAACAAGCTCGCTTTACCTCATGGCAGGGGCACAGTGTTACCCGGGGGGGGGGGGAGGCTCAACCAATAATGTTAAGTTAAACACATAATGCAGCAACCAAGATACCTGGGACTGAAACATGATATAACCCAGGGTGATATAAGTACCTTCTTTGACTAATCAGAGGCCAGAGTTGAAGAGCAAAGTAATGACATTGCCAACATGGAACAGAGTAAACTGAACATATTCCTAGTCTTTTAGATTTATTATATGATGCTAAGACAAATCTTTCCACACCCAGTCCCAGAGAGGCCTAAGTAGAATGTAGCACCTGCTATATTCATGACTACACAATTGCATAGGAACTTTCCCTTCATGTAGCTGACCATTTACTAGCTGGTAATTTACCAGTGTACATGTACCCACTTGTTAAGCCAGCATGGTTTTATCATGTGCTAACACAAATTTTACCTCTCCCCTTATTTCCTGGGTTTCTGATAAGTACGAAGATTTTCCTCACAACCTGGCAGAACAATAGAAACAATGGGCTTACCAAATGGTTGTGTGCACCATCTAGTATCTTACCACCCAGCAAAAAATCGTGTGTATTCACTAAAAGTTTACTCCGAGCAGCTACATTAAAATGTTGGGTTCTAGTTTTGTTTTTCACTTTCTGCGCAAAGCTGAAAGTTGGTTGTAGGACTCCTTGCTTTACCATGAACAGCAACAGAACCATATTTTTCTCATTGCTGACTGTAGAACCTAAAATGGCCGCACACCCTTCCCAATGGAGGAAAGAGCATTTAGGAGCCTCAGACCTTCAAATGCCATATTCTCTCTAAGCTCCATTCTTACTTGCTTAGCTACCTTTCAGTATATGACCCAGTATTTCTGCCTTTCCTGCATGCTTCCGAATTGTGCTGGGGTTCTGGGTTTTGCTTTGTTGCTTTTTGTCTTTCTCTTTTAGGCCTTCTCCTCAGCTTGATCCTTCCCACTCCATCTCCTGGGTACAGGAACTGGATTCTGGGCCCCTAAAGCATGATGTGGCATGAAGGCACCCAACTGCACGTGCTGCCCTAGAATGTTGTGCTTCCGTCCTACTTCTTTTGCTCACTGGGCATGCAGACTAGTCCACATTATGCGTCTCTTGTCCACCACCAGCTTCCTAAGCACTAATCAAGATGAGCCACTCCTCTCTCATGGGAGAAAAAGTGTTCCCCCTTCTCCCACACCAAAACGCACCAGAAATTTTGAGCTAGGAGCAGAATGGTTTAGGATTTTTACCCACAAAGCACTGCAGGGCTAATTAAGATGGACATGGCAGTAAGCACACTGCTTGTTTATTTTTGAGCCATTTCCCCCCAGCCCTTCCTTGAAAGAGGCAGCAGGTTCGTTCCGTTCATGAAACCAGACAGGCTGAGAATATTTTAAGCTTTTTCTGAAGCTGGGAAATCAAATGCTACTCCCCTGTCACCTTTGGTAAATTAGCTGCTCTCAACTCTGAGGAAATTAAGGGGAGCCCAACTGAATTTTAAACGCCTGTGTTAATTGCCAGACTGAGGGGTGAGAAGATGGGGAGAAACAAGCAGCAAAGAAACAGAGCAGGTATGAAATGCTGTACCCAAAACAAAAAGTTCAGGATTTTTCCTGAGTGTAGAGGATTTTACACACACACACAATTTCTTTTCTGTTCTCCCACTTTCTTTAGATTAAATTCATTTCCACCCTCCACTGTCTGTCCCTTACAAAGCCACTAGATTGTTTCACCCAATGAAAAAATGTTGGCCACATAACACCCTCCCCCATTCCTGTTCTAACCATCCGCACTTGCCATTTTTTCTATTGATTCTTCTTCTCATCCCTTTTAGTTTTTTTAGTTCTTCACTGCTGATGAGGGCTCCTTTAGTCCCCCTCACCTTTCTCCCCAATCACCCCTTCCATCAATGTCCACCAGGAATCATAAATAATATCCCAGGTATGGCGAGGAAATGGAAAATAAAGAACAACAAAACACACGAAAACTGGGCTATAGTTAAGAAAGCAGAGGGGCTGGTTGTCTGCATGGGCGACCGCTCTTTCCACCAGCTTTGAGTCGGGCCTTGGGACTTAGAAGCCAAAGAAAATGAAGCAGGGCAGCGGGAGGTGATATCAAGAACAGTGTAAAGCTGTATAAAGCTGCACAAGCCTGTCTTTGGCTTCTTTGCTTCTGCTTATAGCCTATGGAAGGTGGGTCAGAGCAGAGCTTATGCAGCACACAAAATTTGTATGGCTTACGTCCAAGTTACCATCACCTTAAAATGTACAACATCACAGAATTATCCTGGCTTAACAGTCATTCCCATGAAATCGTAACTCTTTAATTGGAATTAGGGACATACAGAATTCTTAGCCCCCTCACTGTGCTACAATTTGCTGAGGGAAGCCATGACAGTTAAACTGGTATAAAACTGATATATGCTGTTTTGTATCATAGAAGTGCCCTCAATTAGCTAGCAGGGCTGAAAACAAATTCACCTGAGATATTTATGAAACCCTGGAGAACCACTGACAATGCACTGACAGGGGCTGGAATGAGGAGGAAAGTTAAGTGTTAGGACTGCAAGGTCCTATCCCTTCTCCTCAGCCTTCTCCTTGACCAAGCCAGCTTGGCAAAGGACAAAGTTAGCAAGTCCCACCAATGTGGCCTGGCGTCAGTTCCGGCTCTCAAGAGACAAGCTCTCATTCTCTCTCTTCTCTTTCCTCTTGGCCTTCCCTGCAGATCCGCGTAGTGAAAGCGTTCCGTAGTTCCCTCTACGAAGGGCTGGAGAAGCCAGATACGAAGACCTCCATCCATAACTTCATGACAACGCCCGAGTTCTTGATCAACGACTACATCCACAACATCCCCCTCATTGATGATACAGACGTGGAGGAGAGCGAGGGTCCCCCGAGACGGCGCTTCCGGGCCAGTCCCCCACCATCCCCCAACAAGAACAACAACGCCATTGACAGCGGCATCTACCTAAGCACGGATGCCAGCAAGACACCTACCTCCTCGTCCAGCCCTGTTAGCCCGCTCCACAGCATGGAAACTTCCCTCTAACACAACCCCACCATGCAACCAGTCAAAATGACTTTGTGCACAGCAGGGGTCTTCAGTTCCTCCTGGGAGACAAGGACTAGCTGAGTGAGTCAGGAAAGAAACCGGGCAGGAGATGGTGTTTCTCCTCTTGACACTGGAGGTTTTTTCTCTTAACGGGGTGGAAATGGACACGGTTTCTGCCACTGGTTGGCTCAGGCAAATGAAGACGAGAAACTGAACTGATGCAATGAAAAGCGATAGACAAACTGTGAAGGGGGAGAAAAGTTTTCTTCAGAATCACCCATGAGGGGTTTGTGGCTGAGTCCCGGAGGGTGTACAGGAAAAAAACAACCACCCATTTCTCTAGTCTGTTCTTCGTTTCTCTTTGGACACAAAACACACTCACCGAACCCACGATAATCCCCCGTTTGGGGGTTGCTTTGATTTATTTCTGGGACCTCTTTTCAGGTTTCCCCTCCCCCCAAAAAAAAAGTTTAAAAAAGGAACTATATTTGCACCGGGAAAAGAACAAAAAAAAGGAAAAAGGAAAAAAGAGGAATAATCTAGACATCTATTATCCTAAATATATATATATGATACCAACCAACAGATGTATTAACGGACCTTCTGACCATAACGCATGCCTGTTATCAAACCCTCTTTTCTCCTTTCCCCTCTCCCCCAAGGGAATTTCAGCCTAGGGCAAATCTGTTTTTGGTTTTTGTTTTTTTTTTTCTTTTTTAAAAAGATCATTGCTTGCTGTAGCTTGTATTTTATATCAGGGTTTGCCGGGGAAAGAACATTGATTATTTCCTCTTGGGAGTGGGAATTGACTGTGGGGCAGTTGCTGAGTACAGTAACAGAAGCCCTGATGGGCTGGGTCTTGCACAGATGCAGAGTGGTGGAAATTAAGGGTCGTTGCACTGGCACAAATTTGGGCCTTTTCAGACAGTTATCCAGAACCTGACCCAAAGCAGGCCTCCCTGAAATGGTGTACTGCCCCCCAAGCCCCCTCCCTGGAAGTACTCTCAATCCAAATGCTTCCTAAAGCTGGTAATTTTGATCAGCTTCCAATAAATATCTGAGCAAAAGAGACTGTTTAGAAGGGGGGGAAAGATAAAGATTGAACTACTTTTTTTTTAATCTACCAAGAAAGAAAGCAACAACTTTCTTGATATTAGAAATTTCTCATTCAAAGCATTGATCAGACTGGCAAAGAAGCTGTATTTCTGATAATCTTATATTTTGTGCCCAAAATGAAGGAATAGGTTTCTAGCCCTCATGGTTGTGGAAAGACATTTGAATGCATGCAGGCTTAGTGGCCTTAGTAGTTAATGACTACTCATCAAGTAGTTCTGGCTTCCACTCATTTTTACTTAATAATGCTGATTTATATTCAGTTTTATTCCAGAGTTTAGTCATGTTATAATGCTTTTCCTTTTACAGTGGTTTCAAGGACTGCATATCTCCAGACCCGATGACAGTACCTGCAAATGCTGGGCTGGGAGAAACAAGGTTATTAAGAGAATTCCACTTTTCCTTAAGGAGACTTCATGCATTTCCATTCTACTTCACTATTTTTTCCTTCACACAGTTGTGGACCATGGGAGCCACGATCCCAAAGGTACCACGGCAGCGAGGACTGGGGTGCCCTTAGGAGTGACAAGGTGGGAGACAGGTCCATGAGGCCCAACTCACTGGGAAGCTGGTCTGCCACACAGATACAAGAGAGCACTGCTGCCTTTTCTTGCAGCTCCCATGCATTACTGTTCAGCCCGTAGAGGTGAATGGCCTGGTGGGCTGTGCCTCATACTAGTTAGCAGTAGAGAATGCGTACCATTTGTACGCATTTCTGCCTCGTACGCCAAAATCACAAGGCAACCATTTGAAGGTGGCAGAGATTCCTGCTGCTGAGCAGTGTGTATTCCTGGCTCACATGCTACCTTGATCCTATGCACAGACAAGTGCTGTGAGGTGGTGGTGAGGAGGTAATGTTTGCTTTGCTCGTTTATATCCCACTCTTCCTCTCGGTTCAGGGTAGCCTATAGCGCATTATTCTATGTTAGTCCTGCAACAATCCTGTCAGGACAGAGAGTTAGAGAATGAGTTCATAGAATCCTAGGGTTGAAAGGGACCATCTAGTCCAAAATTGCAGCAGTCTTTTGCCCAAGGTGGGATCAAACGCACGACCCTGAGATCAAGAATCTCATGCCGTATCAGAGGCCACCAAGTAGCTTCCATGGCTGGGTGTGATTTCCCTTGTTTAACTCTGACGCGCTATTGGATGGATGCACTGCACTGGCTCTCGCTTAGAGAACCTTTGGTCTAGCAGGCGAGGGCAGAGAAAGAAAAGTTGAGGTTCACGACACAGCAGCAGATGGTGTCATAAGGTCAGAAAAACGCCTTTATCGCCCAGAGAGAATACTGGCTTCCACCAGGTTAAGCTTGCGTTCATCTTCCAAACCAAACCAGCTTATCTTAACCTCAGTTATACAACATTCCTGCCAGAAAGAACCTGTGAAAAGCTCCAAACTGCCACTGGCTCTCCATGGCAGCAAGCACGGATGTGGGCAGAGTGCAACCACTGAACTTAAATGAAGGGCCAGCACCCTTTGGATGATGCTGAGGGTTTCTTACAAGTATCTGGTGCCGTGGTCTGCACTGATACAGTTCCGCAATGTGGGGCTACATAGAGGCCACCAAAGAACCATTCATAGTTCTGTCACACACGGTGACAAAGGAGCTGCACCTACAGCAGCCAGGGGGAGATGGCGAAGGAGTCAGGATTCATGGGTGCTGTCCCTGACCAGACTGTTTTGTCTTTCGCTGCAAAGATGAGTCGCCCTCAACCCCTTGCAGCCCCAGCTTTCTCCGCGTATAAAAAACACGTAGCTAAAAGTCTGTAATATTTAGAAACTGTGGAACATACTCTGCGTTTTCCCAGGGCAAACCTGCTTGAAAATACCAGCTGCAGCACTGTCAGAAAAGCCATCCCTTCTTCGGAAGGGCAAATGCCAAACCCATCTGTAAATCTTTTTGTCGTCATCTTTTCTTTCCAAGAAAAACAACGAAAACAAAAAAAAAAGTTTCTTTTTCCTCATCTGAGTGTTTAAAGGGGAAAAAAATAAAAATGGAAATCTTAAGTGTTTAATTTTCAAGTAAACGGAATGGGCCACCAAAGGAAAGCTTTAGTCCCAGTCTGGGCTTATATATGCACACACACACCCCATCCGAACAAAAAAGAGATCACTTTGCTGCTGTACAAATTTGCCAGGTGTTTATCAGTGAGTTTCTGCTATTTCACAAGTGCGGGAGGGTAAGGGCATTCCTTCTAAGGGAGGGGGGGGATTGCGTTTCATTGGGGATATTTTTTTTCATAAATCATAGTAAAAAGGGGGAGAGGGTGAAAGGTTTTTTAAAAATAATAATAAATAATAATAATAAATAAGTAAAAAAAAAAGGCGCTTGTACATTTGTCCAAATGGAAGAGGCCATCCAAAAATCACAAAGCCATCAGGCTAAAAGCCCCAAGATTGCTAAATTGCTTTAATGACTTGATTATTAAAACAAGACCAGGCTGCTACCCAAAGCGAAAGCAGAAAACCAGCCATAGTCCCAGGATAGCAACGCTTTCAAGCAAAAATGGGGGAGAAATAAACTACAAGTGCTACAAAATATTGTTTGTAAGCCCAATTTGTTTTGGAAAAAAAAAATTATCAAGAGCATTGTAAATGTACAAGTAATATATAAACCACCGAACTTGGGTATTGGATAAATTTTAACATGCATTTATGATAATCTATTGCATTTTGTACCAGTTATCCTTCTTGTTATTTGTACATTTACAGTGCCTTTGATAAAGGACTTTTTCTCAAAATGCAATGGGCTGTAATAAATAGTATGTAGAGTTTATTTCCTTTCTTTGGCTGCTACCATCATCACTGTCAAGTGGACCACACTGGGGACCATCCATAAGGGACCTACAGTTTGCGTAAGTTTGGTAAACCGTTTTTCCCACTCTCCTCCATCCTAAGGAGTATACACTAATAGTAAGCTCCATCCACTGTCCCAAAAAACTGTAGAAGAAAACCCTAAAAGCGGAAGGGGGTCCCAAAACAATGAAAACTAAGCATGCAGTGTGGGACACAAGATGCTGACAGTGGTGGGGAGAAGGGGTGGCTGGCTTGCTAGAACCAAGAGCTGGAGCACGTCTCTCTGCAACCCCATGTGGCTAGTCCAACTTGTTCTAACCAGTAGCAGATGCTTCCTTTGTTAGAACTCCACTTCCAACATCCTCTCCACTTGATGCCTGATTGTCTCTTAAGAGTATGCTGGCTAAGGGTGTTGCCAGGTTTGGAAGACACACCACAGGTGGGGGGGGGGGGACTAGAAGCACACACATCCTCAGTCCTTACATTCACTTCCATTTGAAAACTAAACTGGTTTTCCATTCTGACTTCTAATACAAAGTATAAAGGGCATTCATCCTAGAGATGAAGAAATGCCATTTTTGCTTCCATGGGCCACTGAAGACTGAAGAGTCATTCCTACAAGTTCAGGATGTGTGTCACTAAAGTAGAAATATAAAGTATATAAAGTAGAAATATACTAAAGTAGAAATATGGCAGACATGCAGGAGCTGAGCTGCAAATGTACTGCAATGAGAGGTCAATCTGGAATAGATCTAGTTAACAAGTGGTGAGCTGGCAGCCATCAGTGGCACAGGCAGCAGGGGGCTCTGGCGCAAGAGCTATGCCCTAGAAAGGGCTCTACTGGCATCTGCTTCCGCTCATTCACAGTGGGGTGGGGGCAAAACCACCCCAAACCACAAATGGGGGCGTGGGGACTGTAGTGCACATGGCAGCAGCAGTGGCTCATCATTTCGACCTGACTTGCAGCATGTCCTTAAAAGTTGGCCCACACTGGCCTAGTTGCCAAAGGCAGGCAGCGTCCCTGAGCTTTCTCTGCCACACTAGGATGGGCTAACAATTGTTATCTGGCCATTATGAAGCATGAAGAATTGACCCCCACCCCAAGTGGGACAGGCAAAGGTGTAAGAATGAAACGGCACTCAAAAGGTATACTGTCTGTGGACACGTTACTTATTATTTTTAATTTTATTTATGAATTACTCCCTGTAAGGCATCCAGTAGCCACCAAGGCTAATAGCAGTGACGGACCAAGGCTTTATGAATCTGCCTAATCCTTTTTAAGAGCCATCACATTCCATGGCAATAAATCTCACGTTAATTATTTTGTGCTATCAACATACAGAGTTTGGCATGTCCTGAAGATACTGCCGTGTAACTGGATGAAACTCGAGTTCTAGAGTTTTGAAAGAGCAAAGGGAAGAACTCAAGGATTGAACTTCTGACTGTTCAATCAGTGCCAAAATTTCAGCTTGACAGATGGAACTCGGGTCATCTAGTCCAACCCCCTGGCGAAGAGGCATTCTGTTGGGGCAACCGCAACCTGGATTCAAGGTGCCAATTGGCTCCTAGTTTATATGTCTGAGTTTTTAACACTGGGAGGAAAGAACTGCAGGGGGTATGAGGAGGCTTGAAATGAGTGGTGCCATTTTTTCTATCCATTGGCAGCCATAGTTCATCCATGAATTTTTCTTACTCTGGAATTAAGGCATTCACAGCAGTGGAGTCTTTGTCAGATGTCATGGAGTCATGGTACTTCATCCAAGATCTATGACTGGTACGTTGAAGCTTTGGGGAACCATTCCAGAAACAGGTGGGGGAAATATCCTGGCAACATGTTTCACCTGTAGTAGGGAGGCAACAGGTTCCTTCTCCATGTTCTTCTTTCCCCATGGACTCTGAGCTGGCACCAAGTTGAGAGTAGAGGATCAAAGGCTTCAGACTAATTCCAGGCTGGAGAGGGATTCAGGGACACCACAGAACACAGTCTATCCAGGCACAAACACCAATCCAGCCCGTTCTGTTCTACTGGGTCACTCAAAACAAACAGGATACAAATTTGGTGTGTTTTCAGGGGGCAACACTATCACCTCAACCCCACTTAAAGTGACCAGTCGACTTGGGACGCTGAAGCCTTCTCCTTACGGCCCGATGTACTTAAGAAATTTCTGTATCCAGAGTATAGATCTGGATTAAGCCCAAGACAATCTGGTCAATGGCATTCTTGGAGAGATCTTCGCTGAACACCTAGAAGGAGAGAAAACCAGAAGAGAATTGTAGAGTTGGAAGGGACCCTGAGGGTCATCCAGTCCAACCCCCTGCAAGGAAGGAATCTCGGCTAAAGCATCCATGACAGATGGCCATCTAACCTCTGCTTAAAAACCTGCAAGGAATTAGAGGTCACCACCTCCCAAGCGAGCGAGACCACTCTGCTGTCAAACAGCTCTTGCTGTCAGAAAGGTCTTCCTGATACTTAGTCGGAATCTCCTTTCTTGTAACTCAAGTCCATTCTCCTACCTTAGAGCAGGAGAAAATAAGCTTGTTCCCTCTTCCAAGCAACAGCTCTTGAGATATTTGAAGGTGGCTATTATACCTCTCAGAGATGTGGGTGGCACTGTGGGTTAAACCACTGAGCCTCTTGGGCTTGCCAAACAGAAGGTCGGAGGTTCGAATCCCCGCAATGGGGTGAGCTCCCATTGCTCGGTCCCAGCTCCTGCAAACCTAGCAGTTCGAAAGCACATCAAAGTGCAAGTAGATAAATAGGTATCGCTCTGGCAGGAAGGTAAACGGTGTTTCCGTGCGCTGCTCTGGTTCTCCAGAAGCGGCTTAGTCATGCTGGCCACATGACCCGGAAGCTGTACGCCGGCAAGATGAGCGCCGCAACCCCAGAGTTGGCTGTGACTGGACCTAATGGTCAGGGGTCCCTTTACCCTTTATTATACCTCTCAGTCTCCTCTTTTTCAGGCTAAACATACCGAGCTCCTTCAACTGTTCCTCATAAGGAACCAGGTAGGAAGGAAAAGGTTCTGCAGAGAAGGGAAGTCACTAAGGTGGAAACAGGCAGTGGTGGTGGTTTTCCAGTTTACAGAGATTAGAAAGGTAGATTGCTGCTTGTGGTACGTTTACTCTGCCTATTTTCAACTCTGCAACAGGTTTGGATACCTGTTTCACTAGAGGGAACAGGAAGACAAAAGCAATGTGCATATGCACTATGGAAGTGAAGCTTCTCTCTAGTCACCTTCAGCTGCTTATTTATTTTTTAGCTATTTTCTGTCTCCAGCCTTAATTGTCAACCACGCTGGACCCTGCCTCTCTCACCTATCCCCTTGAGTTCACAGAAACTCCCGTACCTGGACAGGAGTTCTACCTCCAAGAGGAGCGACTTAATGACATCACTCAAGTTAAAACACCAGGTCTTGATCCAACATCTCCTATCTCAGAGGCTCTGTAGGAGTTCCTCCAAAAGTCTGAGAGGTGGCAAACCATGTCTTTGAAAAGTGAGGTGGAGAGTACCCTTCTCATGCTCACAGCTACACCAGTGCTACGGCAAATCTCATCCTAAGCAGAGAAAACAGAAGGTCCTGACCCTGTTAGAGTGACGATTTGCCACAGCTAATGCTGCCCACACCCGCAAGGAAAACCGAGATACAGGATTTGTGACTTCAACACACTACTACACTCCGCAAGATGTTCTAGGGAGGAGTTGGGACAGTGCTTTTTTCTGCCAGTACACCATACCTGAACCTCTCCTCCTCCCCCCCAAAAATTATTCCACTACATTGCACTAGTCTAATACCAGAACCACTTTTAATGTTTTTTCCTTCAATAATACCACCATTCCCAGCAGAAATAATCCCATAATAACCCTTCCTCTCCCTCACTCTCCACAATGCTTCTGCAGGCTCAAGATGGCAGATTTCTATAGTCCAAGAAAAAAACACACCAAGAACTCAGGCCAATGTAACTTTCAATAGTGGGAGTGGTCCCTAATTGCAAATCAATAGTCAATAGTAACAAAAACTAATGGGACGCGGATGGCGCTGTGGGTAACACCTCAGTGCCTAGGACTTGCTGATCGTAAGGTTGGCGGTTCGAATCCCCGCGGCGGGGTGAGCTCCCGTCGTTTGGTCCCAGCTCCTGCCCACCTAGCAGTTCGAAAGCACCCCTAAGTGCAAGTAGATAAATAGGTACCACTATATAGCGGGAAGGTAAACGGCGTTTCCGTGTGCTGCGCTGGTGCTGGCTCACCAGCTGCAGCTTCGTCACACTGGCCATGTGACCCGGAAGTGTTTTCGGACGGCGCCGGCTCCCGGCCTCTTGAGCGAGATGAGCGTGCAACCCTAGAGTCGGTCACGACTGGCCCATACGGGCAGGGGTACCTTTACCTTTACCTTTAACAAAAACTAATTCATTCAAAAGTATGTATTCTGATAATGATTACAAACTCAAATAGAGATTACAAACTCAAGCTCAAGATACACATTGATCTACCCACACTTGTTATCCTTGAGAAACGTAGAAAATAACAGGATATATTTATCCGAAAGTCTTCAAACTTACATGACCCTTTAAAAATTAGCTGATGAAGGTGAATACATCAAAACAGAGCCCTGTCCTGGTTTCTAATCCATAATTGCCTTCTGACTTCTGCTCAATGATTGAAACTAAGACTTCCACGACGAATCTGGACTAACGTGAACTTATCTCTACTCATAAACTCTTATCTCTAATTCTGTAATGAATTATTGTGTTATACATATTTTTATGAATTTGAGTTTGTAATCTCTGTTTCATAATCTCTATTTGAGTTTGTAATCCTTGTCAGAATACATACTTCTGAATGAATTAGTTTTTGTTACTATTGACTATTGATTTGCGAGTAGGGCCCACTTCCTCTACACTATTGAAACTTACATTGGCCTGAGTTCTTGGTGTGCTTCTTTCTTGGTATATTTAATTACAAAATTTCTATAGTCTGCACCCTGGTGGCTGCTCTTGCCGCCGTCTATAGTGACGAAGGGAAGTGTTTCATAGCCACAGAAAGCAGCTACTTCCCCACTTCCCCCATGGCAGAAAGGGGAAGGGGGCACTGTGACAACTGTGGCAGCTGCAGGGAGGGAGTGGAGGAGTGGGCGGCAGTGTGTGCACGCTCTCCGGGCTGCTGTGCTGGTTGCGCTCTCCCTCGCTCCCTTTTTTCTGGGCTGCTCCTCCCTGTGCGCCAGGGGCGGTTGGGCCTAAGCAAAATGTTCTGTGTGGAAGAGGAAGGAGTCTGAGAAGGATGACAAAGGGCAAGATGAGGAGTCGCCTAACAGCAGCTGCCGCCGCTGCCAAAATACGAAGGGCCTCCTGGAGAGGCCAACCTGCCGGGTCCAAAGCCCCCGCTCCCGGCAGGTTGCTGTGCCCTCCCAGTCTGCTCCAGTGGCAGCAGAAGCGGCGGCAGCTTTGGTTATGGCAGCACACTCCCGGGTTTGCCACGTTCATAAGCTGAAAGTCCGTAACAAGAGCGGAACACAACACGAGGTATGACTGTATAACGGCTGGGAAGTGGCTGGTGTGAAGCATGGAGTCCATGGACTGCAGAGGCACAGTAGCCAATGGCTGGCATTTCCTGTACAGTCATACCTCGGGTTGGATGTGCTTCGGGATGAGCGCATTTGAGTTGCACTCCGTGGCAACCCAGAAGTAATGGAGCGTGTTACTTCCGGGTTTCGCCGCTTGCCCATGCGCAGACGCTCAAAATGTCGTCATTCGCATGCACAGAAGCACCAAAACGTGACCCGCGCACGCGCAGACGTGGGTTACGTTTGCTTCTAGACACGAACGGGGCTCCGGAATGGATCCCGTTCACATCTAGAGGTACCACCGTACTTCTGATTCAGCATAAAAACGGACCATTAAGAAGAAAGGAGGCTACTGCGTGGGCCAGCTCCAAGACAAGAGTCCAGGTCCAGGTCGGGCTGAAAGGGGATACCCGACTGTTTGCCCCCAGCCAGCGGCCTGCCCACCTCTCACTCCCGCACCCTTACCTGCCACCAAGGCCTCTCTGCTTCAGCCTCAGCAGGCACCTCCACCCCGTAACACTGCAGGGCCAGGTAAAGGACGGATGCAGCGATATGCTGAGGGGGGTGTTGCAGGCACAGAGGCCCGTGGTAGCTGTCCCGCAGCAAGGCCCAGGCTGCCACGGCCACTGGGGTCCGATCCCAACTGTGCCGGTTCATCCAGTGCTTCAGGGACAACAAGTAGTGGAGAAGGTACTGCAGAAAGAGAACAGCAAGTGTCAGCGATGGCTGAAAACCCAGGGGCTCCGCTTGTGAGCAGCATCTCTCACAAAAGCTCTTCCTTTCAAAAAGGGATCAGAGCTTGTGGCAAATCAATGGCAGATGCTCTTCAAAGGCCATGTCCCTTGCTTCAGCCCCACTGGCTTCTGGTCCCATGATTCAGTCCCTTGGAGCTAACAACACAATCTCACAACTTTCCCCCACTTTGTCCTCACATGTGTGTGGCTCTCCAGCATGGAGGTCACCTTGGTTTAGGAAAAAACCTGGATGACTCCTGAACAACACTGACACTGTGGCCCTCAGTGTTGCTGGACTCCCATCAGGCACAACCTGAGCCCAACTAATGATTGAGAACGGTGGATGCCACAGCTTCCCCAGCCCCACTGAAGACCACCTGGCCACTTGGTAGTGGAAAAATCTCTACTTTTATTCTCACAATAACCCTGGAAAACAGATGAAACTGGCCAGCTTCATGACTTGTGAGGGATTTGAACTCAGGTCTCTCCCGCAAGCTCAGTACTTTATTCATGCCACCACACTGGCTTTTGCATTCCTACATCCTGCTGCCCCAGCGTCCAATCCTACTGCACCTGCTCTCAACCACGGAGAAGGGCTCCAAAGTCAGGAGTGCTGGCTCCCAGCCTGCCTGGGTTCATTCCCCCACCACTAGGGGAACGAGTGTTGCTGGGTACCATCTTTCCTCCCGGCTACTATGTCTGGCTTCCCTTCCCTTCTCTGGCCAGAACTGTGACTTCTGATCTGTTCCTCCTAGTCTAACCCTCTGCAGTCTGTTCCCATCTGGAAGGTGGAAGCAGAACCCAGAGGCTTGGGGTGCAAGGAACAGTTCCTCCAGGTGGGAGGAGAGTCGTGAAGGTGTAGCCCTTTGCCTCCCAAGCAAGTCATGCACCCCGTTTGCACCCTGAGCCCCCACCCTGAGCAGCCCGCACCTTATGGGGGTGCTGGAAGGAGACACGGAAGCACAGCACCCGCAGCATGAGCAGCTCACACTGGACAATGCTGTCTCTCAGCTCCCAGAAATGCATGTCCAGTTCCAGTGGGTCACTTCGTGGGTGCAAGTACCTGTGGGGGAGAAGAGGAAAAATTCTGGGGGTTTATGGGGTTCCTTCTTGCAGGTGACAAATTAAACTGATTTTTCTCTTTCTCTGAACACCCAAAGAAAGCTGCGTGCAAATGTCTTACAGAGGGAGGTGTTCCTTCTAAGCCTTAACAATCTTCTATGGAAATCTTGTGGAAAGCCAAATCCCTTGCCTAGAATTCTGACTGGGGCTACAGCCTTTGTTCCCCATAACTAGTAGATTTATCAACTACAGCTGTTAGTTGATTAATTGGTGGGGGGGCACTTTTAATCAACAAGGAGAAAGCCTAATGGATAAAGCATTTATTTCACTTTTTAAGTCAGTTTTCTCTTTAGTCTGGCTGATGGTTGCAGCAAGGGTCGTTTTTTGTTTATGCCACATGGGCTGTTCACATTAGGGTTGACCTACAAATTTTACTATACAGGGCAAATGTCTGCACTGCCACTTGTGAATAAACTTTGACATAAGCCAGTCAAGAGGATAACTGGATTTAAGCAGTTCAGAAAAGCAAGTGGGGATGTGTATGTCTTTAACCAAATTAAAAGAGGGGTAGTTTTGTTATTCCTTGCTCTTGCAAGAACACCCACCCACTGTGGAAAGCAGAGGATACAATGGCAAGATGAGTGAGGAGGGGCACAACTGTATAATCCCTCATTCTGTACATCCTAAGAGCAAACTCAGTTCTCCAAGTATGCTTCCTTATGTAGGTACAACACCACTATTCATGCACAAGAAGGCAGAATCAGCAGGCTTGGGGAAACCCCAAGGTCTGCAAAAGTACAAAAAAAGTAAATTAGAAAGGGACTCCCCCCCCAAAAAAAGCCAGTGAGAACAAAGCGTACTCAGTGGCTAAGGAATGGCTGTTGGGGAGGGAATAGAAAAATTTGAACTGCTTGC
Organism: Podarcis erhardii; assembly: GCF_964252035.2. Classification (NCBI taxonomy): domain Eukaryota; kingdom Metazoa; phylum Chordata; class Lepidosauria; order Squamata; family Lacertidae; genus Podarcis; species Podarcis erhardii. Next base: position 2,925,333 of record NC_138515.1, read on the forward strand.
CTTATTCTGCATCCATGTAGATATATACTCCTAATACAGCTAAGTCCAGCGCTCACACTCGGCCCCTATTACCTGTGGCTGACATTGATGATGTCCCTTGTCCGCAGGTGCTGCTCTTCTACCTTCCCCGCCAGGTAAAGGGCAGCCATAGCTACTAAGTAGGGATCATAAGGTTCCAGAGGCACCTCCATAAAGAACCGGTGGTAAATGGTGCATGCTGTGGCAATGGGGACAGAACGCAAGCCCAGCTTCACACCTGTCAATGGAAAAGAGAATCAGGAAGGCAAGGACCGGGGACTGAGGGGGGAAGCAAACTGCAGGGCCCCTTGACTCACAGGTGGCTTGGCCACAAAGCAGAGTGCAGAAGAGGGAGAGGGCAAACTAACAAGGTTGTGGTGAGGGAAAATCCACTGGGAAGTTCTCCTGCACAAACCTCTCTAAAATGAATGGGAGCTGTGCCAAACCATGCGCAGATCCAATTCCTTTCAGTGATGCAGACTCATAATTTTTTTCCAGTGGATTACATCCCATTTTAACCATTGGGAGGAAGGGGCTTTCAGATTTTCTGCCTGTAGGCACCTAAATGTCGCTTCCACCCTCGAGATTCCTATGGGCTCCCCCTTCCCTCAATCAGGGCAGATTTCCTCCTAAACAATATTTCTTGATTTTCCTTGACGTTTTAGCTTCCGTTCTAAAATGAAGCAACCAGCCTTTTCCTTTTGGAGATATAAGACAAATTATTCAGACAATGTTTTTACCCCAAGCCTGCCTCCACCACCTTTCAGTTTTCCTGTGAGTGCAAAAGTACCGACACTATGTAATTTATTTTTAAAAACAAAATGTCATTGAGCTTAACAATTTATTACAGTTAACTGAAAACAGCATTAATTTTAAAAGAGCATACTGCTTGAATTGTTTTCCTGTTTCTCACTGACTAACAATGACGCCCACCAATTCCTCCATTTCGCAGCTCTGGGCTTCCCTCCAACCCAAACAGGCAGGACCCTCTACCCTCCAAGCCACAAAGATTGCCACACCTGGTCCTGTGTCTCCTCAAATCACCTTTCCCCTTCCAACATAACCCTCCTTTCTCACAGGAATTGGGGCACTACTGACCAAGCGTTCCTCAGCTGCAACAAAATACAGAGCCCAGCACCCCTCTCACCTGCCTCCATGATGAACCTGCAGACTTTGAAGTGTGTCCTGGCATCGGCAGATACCTGACCGGCCTCTGACAACCCAGCAGAATCCATGAATGTTGGTGTGTTCCAAAGAGTCTGCAGAAACAAAAAGAACCCAAAACTGCCTTAGGAAACGTCCCTAGGAAACGGCCTAGGCAAAGCCCCTTGCTCCCAGTAGGATGCTGCTCTTTGAGTCCCATTCCTTTGACTGACAGTCAGCTGCTACCACCTGCCCCACTCCCTAAGGCCATGGCAGTCTAGCAAGAGTTGCATGCTCAGGCTGCACTGAATTAAGGAGAGATAGGGAGGGAAGGGACGCAGGTGGCGCTGTGGTATAAACCACTGAACCTTGGGCTTGCCGGTTGGAAGGTTGGCGGTTCAAATCCCTGCGACAGGGCGAGCTCCTGTTGTTCGGTCCCAGCTTCTACCAACCTAGCAGTTCAAAAGCACGTCAAATTGCAAGTAGATAAATAGGTACTGCTTCGGCGGGAAGGTAAACGGCGTTTCCAGGCACTACTCTAGTTTCGCCAGAAGCGGCTTAGTCATGCTGGCCACACGACCCAGAAAAACTGTCTGCGGACAAATGTCGGCTCCCTTGGCCAATAAAGCGAGATGAGCACAGCAACCCCTGAGTCGTTTGTGACTGGACTTAACTGTCAGGGGTCCTTTACCTTTACCTTTTTATGGAGGGAAGTCCATCTCTGCCTAAAAGCAAAACATTATCTAAAACAGATGGGGGGCACTATTTATAACTCCTGTCAAGAGGAGCACCCAATACTAGCACCCATGCTCATAGCAAGTTGTAGCGCAAGGAGGACATGATTAAATGGAAACAGCATCCAGAAAATGTACTCCTTTGATGCCGCATTACAAGAACGTGCTTGTTCCTAACATATGGTAAGGCAACACTTTATATGCACACACTAAGAGAAGGGATGCAGCTCTGGCCTACTTCCACTGAATCAGCGGTGCGGGTGGGAGTGGGTGGGTGTTGGAGAACGCCCCAGAACAGCACATGGGAGGAGGAGGGAAGATGAATCTGCCATGCAAGCCGAACTGGAAGAGTGCGACACTGATATTCCTCCCACTGCAAACAAATCAGAGGAGTTCCCAGCAGGACATTGTTAAAGTATCTGTATAGGCCAGTGAGGAAGAACCACTAGGCTACAGGCCTGATCTGGCCCATGGCACCTCTGCCAAGGCCACACACCTCCTCCTCCTCCTCCTCAAATGTCAGAAGAGCAGGGAAAACCTCACCCACAGTTCAGCAGAGGCAGGATTCGTGGGTGATGTTCCTCAGGATTTCTGGGGTGGGGGAGTCTTAAGCCTTCACTTCCCCATCCAATAAAAATGAGTTAAGAAAAGCGAATAGCAGTGTGCGTGGGATTTGGAGGGGGGGCGTTAAACCTGCCCTCCCTCCCCATCCTGATGATACATCTTCGTGTGGGGGGGCGGGTGATGTGTCTTTCTCTCTACGTAAGTGGGGGAGCCCCTGCGAGAGAATATGGCTCTGGAAGGCAAGGGAGGGAGCATGTGCATATATGCACATATATGTGGATATATATATTGGCAGCCACTCTCCTCCTCCAGCTATCTTTTCTACTCTAGAGGAAGTATGAACACTCAGAATCAACAAACATGAATCAGGAGGGAAGAAGAGCTCTGCCGGATCATGTCAATGGCCTTTCCAACCCAGCATCCTGTTCTCACCTTGACTGACCAGATTCCCCAATGCGAAACCCACAATTCATTAATGCCACGACTGTTTAAAGACAGGGATGGAGGAACCTGTGGTACTGCTGGGACGCCCAAAAGCCCCAGCCGGTTTGAGCAACAGTAAGAGATCAGGGGGGACGCGGGTGGCGCTGTGTCCAGAGCGAGTCCAGATCCTAGGACTTGCCGATCAGAAGGTCGGCGGTTCAAATCCCCGTGACGGGGTGAGCTCCCGTTCTATCTCCAAGAATGGGTTCTCCAGTCAGTGGAGTGGAAGGAGGAGCGCAAGAAAGGCACACCATGCCCGGCCCCGAACCACGGTAGGAAAGTCCCTCTGGCATTACAGTGCCAGGGCACCAGACTTCCAGAGCGCTGGGGCCTACGCAGCAGCACCCAGAGTCTGCAAAGTTCGGCCCAGCTGGTGCCAATCTATTTTGCACCCTAGGTAAGGCGAAGTACTTCCACCCAATATTTTTAGTTGCTCACCTCCATTTGTCCAAAAAAACCCATGTCTTGTACAAATTATAACATGCTTCAAAATATAAAATACAAACGTAAAATGTTATCAGAACTTTGTAAGATGCAACGACGGTCTTTCTGCATAAGACTGCGCCCCTCGAGAGGTCTGCGCCCTGGGCGGCTGCCCGGCTGCCCTAAGGATGGCGCCGGCCCTGCAGAGCCCCCCGCGCCCCCCCGCCCGGGACTCGCCCCCCTCCCGAGCCTCCCCGGTTTGCCTCCGCACAAAGGAAAGGAGGGCGCAGCCCCGCCCTCGCCCCCCTCCGGGGCCCCGACCCGCCCCGGGCCCCCCCGGGCACTCGCTCGCCTCCGCCGCCGACCTGCTACTGGCGGGAGCCGAGGCGCGCAGCTGGCGGCGCGGGAGGAGGAGGAGCCCGGCCGGCCGCGCGCTGCAGCCGCTGCGTGGCGCCTCCGCGCGGACCCCGAGGCAGCCGAGCCGGCGCGCAGCTCCCTGGCGCGTCGCCCCCAGGCGGAGCCGGGCCGGAGGCGTCCTCTCGGGCGCGGCGCCGTCTTCCTCCGCGCGCTCTTCTTCCTGCTCTCCGCCCCTCGTCCGGCCTTCCCTTCCTGGCCTGGGCGGAGACTTCTTTCCCACGTGCCGGAGCCCCTTCCAGGCGCAGCTCTGCGTTGGCCGGCTGCTGCCCCCCGGCCGGGCTCCGCGGGGAAACACGCCTGGGCTCGGGAAGCAAGGGAAGCGGAGACCTGAAGCTCTGGCCCGGGCAGGTTTTTCCGTGAGCACCAGGAGAATACAAACGGGGGAACACACCGCGGAAAGAGCTTTTGGAGCCTTCCAGGCTTCGGGAACAAGGCAGAGAGCTCCAAAACTCTTTCCATGGACAGGTCCCCCGCCAACTCTCCCTTCCTTTCTTCCTTTCTTTCTTTCTTTTCCCGCCACCCGCATAAACCTGTGGTCGTGCAAGTATCCTAGGCTTTAAGATGCGAGTTAGCTGTAACTGGAAAGAGCTGTGGCGTGTTTTACAACGATTCCCCACGAGAGGGTGCCGGTTCAAAATTCATCTGGAACCAAATGGCCTGACGGATGGATGAGTCCGGAGTTACCCATCGCTAAGGAGGAAGCCTCCCATTGGGCACCGCGGGATTTACTTCTGAGTAAATAGCTAAGCAGCAGCGTACACTAGACCTAAGCCTAAACAATGCAACTGAAGCAACATTTTGCCCTGCCTCCTCCACTTGCTTTGCTGTTTATCTTATAATATAAATCATAGTCCAGTTCGTACAGCATGAGACTCTTACTCAGCGTTTGGGGTCTGAGCCCCACATTGGACAAATATTCCTACACTGCAGGGGGTAGGACTAGATGACACTCTAATAATAATAATAATAATAATAATAATAATAATAATAATTATTATTCATTATTTATACCCCGCCCATCTGGCTAAGTTTCCTCATGGTTCTTTCCAACTCTACAGTTCTATGATTCATAGAACTCTACACTTGGAAGGGACACAAAGTGTCATCGAGTCCAACCCCTGCAATGCAGGAACCACGGCTAAATAAGTATTAGACTGTAAAGTACCATGCACATTAATGGCAATTTTTATAAGAATTCTCAGGTCTCAAATACAGAATCAATGTTCATAAATGTACAAGGCAAACATACATAAACCACATCTCTGAAATAATACAGAGGAGCAATCCTGAAGCCATTTTGACTCTCCCAATTTGACCAAGTATTTCTCTGCAAGGAGGAAGGAAATGGGTAAAGCTTTCCCATTGTTTTTGGACTGTAGGGGCTTACACCTCACTGCAAAAACAGTCTGGCAAGTATCTGTTAAGCTGAGCAAACTATCAATATGTGTAAGAGGTTCAGTAACTATTTACCATCTCAAAAGAATGGCCAGGCTGCCCAGAAAATGCAATCAAGGAAGGCATTATCTGGTATCCTGGCAGACAGGAGAGAAGCAACACACTCCAATTTCTGCTGAAGACCACCTCTTTCTGTGATGTAGGTATGTTTTGGGGGTGGTCTTGGGTTACAGGGTGGGCAATTTCAAAAGTCTTTATAGGGGCTTGCGCACCATTGTTCTGGGTCTCTCCCACCTCCTTGCAAGGAGGGGAGGGAACTCTGTTGCAAGAGAAAAATAAAGATCTGCCTTGCTTTCTATGGATCTTGCCTCCATCCATTCATCTCTGACTGATCGTGGACTTAGGGAACTCAGTCCCTTGGGGAGTTGGGCAGCAAAAGCCAACCCCCCTATTTTTTCTATACCATAATATACATCAGAACCAGCTGATCTTGGTTTTCTTGATGGCATCTGTCTGTCTCAGGAAGAGTGTGCCATTGGGGGGCAAAGTCAACCCGTGGAAAGTTACAGCTCCTGCTATGGCTGTTGAGACCAATGCAGGAGAGGCATATTTTGTTGCAGCTGGGGCAGACGAGGGCATCTAGTTGTGCACCATGGTGTTTCTACAGGAAAACACATGGTGTTTACCCTATTGGAAGCTTCTGGTCAGTTTCAGCACAGTTGTCAGTTTGCAACCCAGAGTTTCCCCCCTTAAATCTGAGAATGGGGCTTTCCCTGCCTCTCTTCCATCCGGTGCTGCCATTCACACACTTCTTCGCCAAGCAGGCTGGTAGGTGGGAGTTGAGGCAAATGATAGAGGCAGGTGAAAAAAATGGATGGGAGAGCCCATGGCTGCCTCACCAGCCCCAACCCCATCCAGCCTCTAGTGGAGTTCTCCAATGAAGCCTGGTAAAAAAGGAAATGCCCTGCATTCATGCAGACTGCTCAACTCATGGCTGGTTGCACATTTTCAATTTATGCATTTGTACTGCAGTGACTGGGGGTCTGAAACAACATTTGGGAGGATATCCTTTTCGTTAGAAGGCTGTTGAGGAACATGCCTCCAAGGTTCAAGTCTCTGTCACAGTGAAAAAGTCCTGCAGCATCTGAAAAATCAAGCAGTTTATTGTGACATGCACTTTCAAATCCATAGTCAAGAGTCGATTTCACAAAGTGCGAATTATTAACATGTAAATGCAAATTTATTAAGCCTAACCTAACTTTCACCAGCTACATAGAGTAAATTGGAAGAGCACCCTGAGCACTGAGGTACACCAGAAGAAAAAACCCAGTGAACAAGATTTAAAGGTAACAGAAGTGCAAGGAACACATTCAGATAGCAAGATAAAAGCCACAAACAAAACATGACCTACATTTTCTGGAACATCAGAGCTTGAATACTGTGTGCCACAGCAAATAATGCTGTGGCCTTGGCCTTGTGGTGTAGTGGTTAAGAGCGGTAGTCACGTAATCTGGGGAACCGGGTTCGCGTCTCCGCTCCTCCACATGCAGCTGCTGGGTGGCCTTGGGCCAGTCACACTTCTTTGAAGTCTCTCAGCCCCCCTCACCTCACAGAGTGTTTGTTGTGGGGGAGGAAGGGAAAGGAGAATGTGAGCCGCTTTGAGACTCCTGAAGGAGAGTGAAAGTTTATTGGCTTGTTATTCTTCGTTTTGCTTTGTGATGTATTCTTGTGTATTTTTATGTTGTGAACTGTCCTATGATCTGTGGTTGAAGGACAGTATACTACTACTACTGTAGTAGTAGTAGTATTACAACAACAACGTTCAAAGGCTGAAGTTGTTTAGAACCTCAGAACAGAATTTTGAAACCACAAGGAGCAGAAAGTAGCTTAATTTAGTTTATAGTAAATGAAGCTTCCTCAAAGGTGAATTCTAACAAGGCTAACATATTCCCAGGTTTTCCTGTGTTTTCCTCAATATCACACAGCCCTGATGGTTAACAGTTTATATTCACCTGAGTTATTCCAATAAAGAATGTGAAAATCTTCCACTATATTAAAACCTGTGCTTTGTGTCTTAGATTACATGTTCAAAGTATCTAAGACTTGCAGTAGCTGAAAACCAGTGTTTGATATATGGAGGGGGGGGCAGAGGGGATCTGTCTCCCTTGCCTTTTGTGACGGCTTCTTTGGTTGCTTTTAGAAGAGGGGAAATGGTGGTGAGTCAAGGGTGGGGCTCGTGAACTTCTTTTAAATCCCCTTTACCTCCCCTCCTCCCATTAGAACATCCTGCTTGAATCTCATTAACACGGGGGGTGGGGGGGGCAGATTAAAACTTCTCTATAGCACCCTTGCCAGAAGCCACATCATGCCAAGCTGCAGTGTTGTGCAAAGGAGCCATGAGTTGGCACCTGCCAACTGTTCCATACTGTTGTACTCCCATCAGTAATTGATACTCGGCAGCTTGCACTGCTGGTGTGCAGAACACTACAACCTTGACAGAAATGTTTCATACACATCATCACCAGCTACTACCTGGGTCAGAAGAGCAGAGGGAGGCGTTGCTTGCAACCTGGCCATCTCCTAGGCTGAACTCCGTCTGAATTCAGTGAGAAAGAGCAGCATGAGCACTTAACACAGGGAAAACTCTGAGCACGGGACTGCTGCCACAAGCAACAGAATGAATTGACCCTTCAGAGAGATGCATCGTGAGGGTTTTGCTGAGTGCTGAGAAATCAGGATAAACATAGTGGGAGCTACTTTTGCATTTTAGCAGAAATATATTTAATTCTAGGCCAGTGACAGACAATAGTTTTTTAAAACATGAGAGAACCGCACTCATGTGGTGTGCTACTCACATACTCCTTTTGTTCCACAGTAGTCTCTTGTATGCCTCCTTCCGGAAACTCTTGCAGCCAAGCTGGTGCCAAATGTATTGCTCTGCTTTCCTTTGGACCACATCAGTGAGGCCAGGAGAGGGGGTCTTGTTGTCTGGGCTGCCCAGGACCCCCATACACTCTGCCCAAGCGTGCACCACAGGGAGGTTCCTTTGGTGTTGCTAACACAGCAAAAACAATGCAGGCGGTAGCAGTTACAAGTTACTGGTCTCTGCAGCCACAGCAGGTGCTGTGATTCTCCAGTGGTATTACTTCACCGCCCGCGCCCCCCCCCCCTGAAGTGTATGACTCCATTGTCTCTTAAGACAGGTGGATGCCAACAACAACAAATCCCTGGTCAAACAAGTTGTGCATGCTTTTGAAACAAGATCAAATCTGCCATATCTGTTTACCAGGGGGTAGCTAATGAACCTTCATTGCTTTGACAATGGAATGAGGTAGTAAAGAAGATTTCAAGTTTCTTGCAAATTACATAAAGGAAGTCGGAGAAGGATGGGGAATAAACAAGGCGAGGCTGGAGACGGCTTTCTTTTGTTGGGGTTCCTACTTCATGCCCGCAATTTAAAATGACAACACCACTTTGCAAAGTTGTTTGCTTTTCTAAGCTACATGTTGTATATCAGTTGGCTGAAGGTGTTCCTGGGTCTTGCCTTAAAGTACAGTGTGATTTGCAAGTTGAATCTATGCACTCAGAAGTAAGCACTACTGAGTTCAATGCAGTTCACTGCCTGGAAATTATGCCCAGAACCACAGTTGTGCCTCATGGATGATCAGGGATGTAAATTCATGTCTCCTGGATCAACACAGCTCCCTGGATTTTGGACTTTCCTTGAGGTTGTGGCAATGGGAGCTGCCATGGCACATGTGGTAATGAATTTCCTAAGTGCTGCCTTTGAACAGAGGTTCCCACATTGTTCCAGATGCTCAGCCCTACTCTCTTGCCTCAGAGGGAGCTGTTGCCTGGCAACTGCCAGAAAGGGAAGATGCACCTCCATCATGAGCTGAGCAAGGTCCAGCTGTCCAGCACCCGTCCTGTGCCTAGAAGGAGGCTCTGCTACCTACCAGGCAGAAGCCACGTGGCAGCCAAAAGGAAGACCAAGGCAGGAAATGCTTGCTGACTAATCCTGGCACCACAGAGACACTCTGGCATTAATGTCCCTGATAACAGACCTGGATGTGATTTTTATTGAGATTTTTTTTTGCAGTTTGAGAGACCCTCAGGATTATAAAGTGGCAACAAAACTATTCTAAATTAAATAAAGGCAGAAAATAGAAAGCTGGGGTTCAGCTTTTAACTCTACGACAGAGATGTATTTCCAGATCAAGGAATTTGTTTTACTAGATTATCTGTGTGACTCATTGAGGGGAACAGAGCCACATGCTACTGAAGAAGGCAGCCCCCTTCCCTCTGATGGTGGGGGGTAGGCTTTTAGTGTATCAATAATGTTATTAGAGAGAGAGAGAGCACACAAATTCATCATTTCAGTGCCAATGCTCATGTAGTCAAAGGGGCACCATCCGTGCGAAACCCACAGTTTCTGGAAACAGAAACAAAATATTTAGAAAATAATCCAAAAAACAAAGATTGAGCATTCTTAGTGGTCACAGAATGTTGGGTGACTGCTGTGGGGGAAATGGAATGGAGTATTCCCTCAAAGGGATGCGGGTGGTGCTGTGGTCTAAACCACTGAGCATAGGGCTTGCCGATTGGAAAGTCAGTGGTTTGAATCCCCGCGACGGGGTGAGCTCCCGTTGCTCTGTCCCAGCTCCTGCCAACCTAGCAGTTTGAAAGCACGTCAAAGTCCAAGTAGCTAAACACATGCTGCTCCGTCAGGAAGATAAAAGCCGTTTCCATGCGCTGCTCTGGTTCGCCAGAAGCGGCTTAGTCATGCCGGCCACATGACCTGGAAAAACTGTCTGCAGACAAACATTGGCTTCCCTCGGCCAGTAAAGCTAGGTGATCACTGCAACCCCAGAGTCATTCACAACTGGACTTAACTGTCAGGGGTCCTTTACCTTTATCTTTTATTCCCCCCAAAAAGAGCATGACTGACTGAAGAGGAACCTTTTTGGCCCAGTGGGCCAGATCTTCATCAACCCCTATCCTGTGAGCCAACTTTGACAGATAGGCAGAACCACCCAACCTCTCAGTCATCTGACATCATCTGAGTTCCCACAGGGAACTTGCTCGTGCACCTGAACAAAGAAAGACTGAACTCCCTGCCCCTCAGCTGATGTGTAGGAAGGTCAATCCTGCTTTCCACAGGGTGCAGCTGATCCAGACCCATGCCTGACATCACTTTGACATCAAGGGCAGGGCCTGCAGGGGAAACAGCCTTACAAGTCAAATGGGGAGGCCTAGAGGGTCAAAACTGGCCTGTGGGCCAGATGTTCACCTCCTCTGGCCTCTGGAATAGATTAATGTTATGTACTGAAGTTCTCACCCTGGGCCAGCAGGGGGATACTCTAGATAGTTATGCAAATGAAGGCTCGAAAATGACATTCAGTGATTGGATGGATACTGTAGATAGTTATGCAAATGAAGGCTCGAAAGTGACGTTCAGTGATTGGATAGTTTTAGAAAGTTGTTACAGTAACATGGTACTGGAGCTCTATATAAGCAGGCTGACTGAGCCCTTCAGTTCAGTTCAGTTCAAGAAGAGCTGTTTGAAGAATCGCTGTGTCGTCTGATATGTTCACCCACAACTTAACAATTAATAACTGCAAAGCTTTGCAAAGAGCCCCGAGGAAAGCACCTTGTAAGGCTGGTTTCTAGTTCTAAGGTTTTCTTATTACGTTTGTATATCACCTTTACTGCAGGGACATGGAGCCGTGTGCTACTGAAGAAAGCCGGTGTCAGAACTGCGTCTTTATATCAAGTGTGAGGAAACTTTTTCAGCCCAAAGGCCACATTTCCTCACGGAGAGCCTTCCGAGGTCCACACTGCCATAGCAGCCAAGGCCAAAGAGAAGAGCAGCTGCAGCAATGGATGGGACTCTCACCTTTGTACTGCAGGTTCCATTTCAACCCCATGGAAGCCAGAGTGTTTGCTGCATGTGCCTCTTTCTGAGCCAAGCAAGAAGAATGATCCCAGTTCAAGTGTGGAGCAGATTCAGAGAGAGAGACCCATGTAAAGCAGAGGTTGGTGGGCTTGCAATCTAATGAACAAAAGGGGCATGTGGACAGAGGCTGGTGAGGCATCCCCTCGCCTGCCATGTTTCACACGGATCCAGCCCCTCTCACATGTGGCGTCACAGCTCCTTGGATGGTCAGCCATGTTGGGTTGATCAAAGAAACAAAGCTTTTGAGGTGCATGGCGCTGTTTGGCACGAGGTAGAACACTGTAGCATCCCAAAGCTTGTTAGTGTTTGTTCTCTAGAAGGTCGCTTCCATGTTGTTGCGGAAGCTGCCTATAAATGCAAAAAGGCATCTAGAGCTGAAGCAGTAAGAGGAGAGATGTAGGCGGCAGCCGTTCTAGACGTATTAAGCCTGGTGAGACTCGCTCTGCATTCATGATTCCCAACCTTCATTCCATCTGGCCGTTGCAGGTAAAGCTACCAAGCCCTTTTTTCTGATGTGCTACATTTGCCACAAAGTAATGCACTGTCTGAAGAACCACAGCGCTATGTGTGTATGCGCACACACAACAACCACCACCACCATCATAGGGAGGTAAGCTAAAACAGTCTCCCCCCACTTCCCGTTACCGTGGTTTCCATTCACATGTGAGCCATCAGTTTGTGACTGGAAACTTTTTTTCCCTGGGCTGGGGGAACATGGAGAGAACAACTTATTATTTGCTACTGTTTAGCTAGGATCTATGCTGATTTCCAGCAGCCTTCATGGGGGTGGGGTAGGCAGGGAACAGCCTGAGAATCAATCAGACCCATTAGGAGTATGTCAAGTAGCAAGCCTTTTAAAAGTCTCAGGTATCACATCTCCTTGAAGTCACCGCTGATCCGTGGGCAGAATGCTAACTGCAAATTGGGTTTGGGGGGGAGGGAGAGAGAAGACATTGCAGGTCATGGGGAAGAGAAGGCAAGGAAGCAGAGATGTTTTCAGACCACCACGTACTCCTCCTTTCCATCTCAGGATCATTTGTCCAAATTTAACAGGGTCAAACAACAGTCCAGGTGGCCATGGATGAGCCCTCCTTGCCTGACCCAGGCAGGGCCATCCCTACCATTAGGCACAGTGAGAAAAGCACCTTGGGCAGCATTTATAGTTGGATATATTTCCAAGTTTCCCACAGTCTGACTACACCAGGGGGTAGAGAGGGGAAGTAGGTGTCCATTTGACTTACTGTTTCAAATCAGATTGGACCTGGTTTGGTGGGAACTGCAAAACAGACGTGTATTGCGGCTAACGTTGTGTGTCTGCGGCCTCACAAGGCAGCAGTAGGAGCGTGCTGGACGCAGAGTAAGCAGGAATGTGTACACAGCCGTCCTCACATGCTCCTATCCATTTCTTTATCCAAATAAGCAAGGATACATTCTGGTCAGACCAACATATTTGGGCTGTGAAGCACAGCAAGTGGGAAGTGTGGCCTGGGGACACTTCCAAGGGCCAAACAGAGAGGCGTGGAGGGCCACAGTCTACCCTGTGACTTCTAAGCTAGCCTGCTGCCCTTGTGTGCTAGGGAGGACATCAGCCTGGTCACCAGTGTTGAAGCAAGATTCAACCACCAACGCAGTCAGCCTCTATATCTGGAATGGGGAGGAGATATCACCTTGTCTTTCACCTCAGGCAGCACAATGTCTTGGGTGGACCTTGCAGATAGCTGCCCATCCAAATATACAAGTCCAAATGGTTTAGAATATAGGTCAACTATTGGAGGTGCTGAATCTGAGAGATGTTCCTAGCTCTTAAAAGATAAGGAGGTGTGAAGAAATGGGCTTCCTTTGCAATGGAGCTTTTCTGACAGGCCACTGAAGAGGACAGATGTATTGGCCTGTGGCCCCCCTCCTTCTAAATGACCCTTCAGGAAAATTAGCTGCTGACCAGAGGTCTACAGGACCATCTTATGCACATCTGAGTTCAATGTGGCTTACTTCAGAGTGGGTAAATGGGTATAAGTGCAGCCTTTTACAGACTGTACTATCTTTATTTCACAACAGAACCTCTGAATAATAATGCAGTGGGCTCTGCAATAGGATGCTGATTCACACGTGCTTGACCTTTTCTTTTCTTTTCTTTTTTGCATGGCTTGGAGATCTGCTCAACCTGTATGTGAATGTATGCATACACAAACCATATACCACAGAATGCCAGTAATTGTTCAGCCAGTGGCAGACTTTGCCTCTCATGCTCCACTGTGCAGCGCTGTAGTGGCGCCCCCTGCAGCACAGCACCCAGTGTGGCCAAACTGGTGGCACAATTCTCAAACCGCTTCTGGTACAGTGACCTCTTTCCCAAGGAAACCAGACCGGGTGAATGTACTGCAGGCCAGGACATCTCAGCACTTTGAAAACTGGACAGGAGTCTACACAGCCATTATGATATGTACTATTTCCAGCCTCAAAGGCTTTCAAACTATGAATTGACTTTCCCTTGCCAGGAAAAATAAATTTAATAAGCTGTGATTCAGAAGTACTGAGACTTTTAAATGAAAATCCCTGCCTATCCCATTTTTGGAGGTTATTTGGGGACATGCTATGTGAGAATGAGAACAGAAAGAGAACTTTTCCAAATATGAAATTAGAAACTGTTGTGCATATAGAATTAAAGGGGGGGAGGGAACTACGTTGAGCTGTTCTTAAGTACATTTCCTGTCACTGAAAATACTCTGTATTCAAGAAGAGCACCATCTTGGTTAAAATGTCAATTGGGAGCAGAGGGGGAGGAATATAAGCAAGGTAGCCAAGACACAAGGGGGGGGGAGCAAGCACTATGGGATGGGATACAGTGTGGTTTACAATTGCATTATGTCTGGCCTCTTAGTTATTGATTTTTCTCCTTTTTCTATTTATAGCAGCCTCACTCAGTGTCAAATCTCTTTCAGCGGTCACCGGCTCCAGCAGAAACAGGGCTGAGAAAGGAGGCAGCAAAGCCAGACAGCTGGGAGGGGGCCGGGAAGAGATTTGGGCTGTGCAAGGATAGCATAGCTTATAGTGCCAGCAGGAAAGAGCACCAGCCACAACGATGGCACCATCAGCACCATCATCTTAAATAAGATGGACAGTTCCACCTCCACATTCATACAGGTTCTCTCAAGAGCCAAGATGGCTGCACTCCAGCTAAGTGTATAAACTATAAAATCAAGTATACGAAGCTAAAATCATTGCATCCTGACAAAGTGTCTGTGACAATGACCCTTAGCTTGAGGGCAGGGAGACTCCTGGGAAGCATCGGTGGGAAGAGTCAAAGAACTGGCAGCTCCCCGTACCCACCGACATGCCAGGGATGAGGGCCTGTTTGTGGCTAGCATGGCTCTGAGGCACACCTTTCCTCCTCAACAGCTCCCTCCTCTTTCAGGTACCATCCCCACGACACTGATCCCACCCCCGTCACCAGAGAGCAGGAGCAGCATGGCTGGTTGTGGGCCTGTGGCTATGCGCTTAAGGGCACTGCTCCTGTAATTCCGCTGCACCATCCGCTTGCCCTTTAGAAATTACAGGATGCAATGTAAGCAAAGTCATACTATGACTATGTGACTGAATCCCACCTGAAAATAGCAGCCGTCTGAAGCACCCTCTGAGAAACAGATGAAAAGCTTTGTCACTTGCAGATGACCTGCTTAATTGAACATTCATTCTGATTTGTTTGCAGGGAGGTTAGACAATGCCACATCAAGCAAATGTTATCCTACACTTATTCTGTCACTTCCCAGATTGCAAAAAGCCCACTTTGGGAGAGGGGTTATTGGGCAAGAGTTTGAAATCAATCATAACTGTGCAACCTGAATTTGCTGGCATGTGATTGAAACCCACCTAAAAACAGAGACAGCCTGGGAATGCCCTGCATTGGATAAGATTCTCCTGGATGTAGGTTTTCAGGTTGTATCGAGGGATGCTGAGACTGAAAAACACACAGCAGGTTGAATCCATATATCTATAGCTATAGCTCTATCATCTATATCTGTATTTATATCTATATCTATCTATGTCAGCTGTATCCAGCCATAAGCAAAAGCTATAGATAAGGCCCCGTGATTGAACACTCCCCCATGAAGAGGCCTATACAACAAACCAATTGTTTCTCCACAGACCATATTATGTCATGTTATCTTTCTTTTCTTCACCTTGGTATAGTCTCTTGAATGACTCATGCAACCCTGAATTTAAGATGATGTCATTGCTATTCTATGATGGGAGCTAAACCTTATTTAAAAATCAATGGATAGAATTATCTGTTCCTCCAGCCCAACTGAACTATCCGAGCCCAGGAAGAGTTGTCAAATTGTCCCCTTTCCGGCAACATTTTCGATCTTGGGATGGCCATTTCTGCATCAACCAAAAAAGAAAAGGAAATGCAGCAGGCATGCACACACACACACACACTTACTTTGAAGGGCAACACATATTTATTAACCTATGCTAATTTATATGCCTAGGTGCCATTTTAGAAATTGTTACAACTCACCAAAGTAAGGAAGTCTTATGACCAAGTGACCTGTCGGCCTGCTGAGTCAGCTTTCCACACTAACTGTTGATGAGCCGCTCCTGTTCTCCTTCCTTGTGGTCCTGTATCATTAAACCAGACTTGAACAGAGCTGTCCTCTGCCCATCCCAGTTCTTTGTGCATGGCCTCATGGTCCAGCAGCAACCAAGAATCCAAGTCGGAAGCCATGGTGCCACAAGCTGAGGAGGGGGACCAGGTTCCTGGCTCTGGGCCTGATGGTGCTGATCAGGGACTCAGGAAACATGATGCTGGCAGGCTGGTGCAGACTAGACTGGCTCCCACTGGACCATGGCCCATAAAATCAGAGCCAGGACCTTCACAGCACCTTCCTTTGGGCCCTAGGAATTCAGGGCCTTCCAGACTTCTTCACCAGCCCAAGAGTGCAGTGAACACACCAGGCAAGAGGCCATGGACAGAAGCAGCAGAGCATCTTCAGGCCAGAAGGATGCTGCCCTGACTCCCTAAGCATCTTCAGGAGCCTATGCAATCAGGGTCCCTTAAACAGGCTGTTGTGTGGACAGAGCCTTAGTCCAGCCCTCCCTCTGTGCATCTACAGGGAGAACCAGGCCAGTGCTAGACATGCATTGCAAAGTGCAAGTAGAAGAAATGGCTATCCCAGCCTTCATCAGCCTGGGGCTGATGGGAACTGTAGTCCAAAACATCTGGCTGGAGGGCACCAGTCTGGCAAAGGCTGGGTTAAACATTTGTGTCCCAAATACAGGTGCTTCATCAGAACGCAGCTGAAGTTTGTTTAAGGAAACAACCACCAGTTTCCACATCCTGTTCCATAATGCCTGCCTGTCTTTCACCTGTTAAAAGTAATCCTTCCCAGGAGTATGTAAGAGGGAAGTGCTACTCCAATTTTAATTGAGGAAGAAAATAAAGGTGCTTTTTATATCAGAAGTCTGGGAAGCATTAGGCAACTGTTTCTGATCGAAAGAAAGAAAGAAAGAAATTTAATAAAGGACATGCGACTTCTCTGACATATATCATAAATTGTGCTTTCTTTTCTGCTCTGGCTCAGCTTTGCCGAGAGTACGGGAATCACACACTGGCATCTCTTGAGTGGGTAATGGAGAAACAGAATGAACCAGCCAAGGGATGAGATCATCTGTTTATACTCACTACTTCTTCCATTAAAGTGGGGAGGGGAGGGAGGCTTTTAAGGGCTGATCGCTGGCCTGTGAAACTAGCCCTTTGTTTGTCAGGATGATTCTTGCCGTCTCTCTGCTCCTTTGTGTGTGAGCCTGACTGATGATGTGCTCCTGGCATGTCTCCCCCTTTCAAAAGAGATGGTGCCATCTGAGAGATACACTCAAAGAGACCAGCAGCATTTCAGCTAAGTAAAAGCTGCGGGGAACAGTGGAGTCATGGCTGGCCCACTGACCATTCAGCAAGGTGTTTGCGTTGAGTTGCAGACATAATAAGAACTCTGCTGGATCAGATCAACTTCCTACCTCGTCCAGCATCCAGTTTCCTTGAGTGGTCAGCCAGATGCCTAAGGGATGTCTGCAGGCAGAACATGAGGGCAGCACCCTTCTTCTCCTTCTGTGGTTCCTTAGCGACTGGGGTTTAGAGATGCCGCCTCTAATTCTGGGTGAATTATACATAGCCATTGTGATGACAAGCCATTGACAGCCTTTTCTTCCATGAATCTGTGTAATCCCCTTTTAAAACTGTCTTAAGTCCTTGGCCTTCACACTACATTTCATAAGTTATTGCTGCATCTTGGAAGTAAAAGAGAAAAGGAAACAGGGCATTAATAAAGATGTTATGCGGGTTGTTCTCTTGTTCTGTAGGTTGTTCCTGTATTGCTGTGAGCACTGTGAGCTCAGTAAATAAGTCCATTTCGGTTTCTCTTGGTTTCCTATTTCTCTAATCTAAAGTTTGGTTCACAGGTCATTTTCACACCAGTTTGTGAGTTCTTTTGAAAAAAGTCCTCATGAGAATTCCTCAGAATTTTGGTGCACATTTCCACGTAATATACACATATTTGTACGAATTTTGTGATATACACATTTTTAAAAGCATATATTTCATAATTCTACTTACAGTTAGGTAGCTGTGTTGGTCTGCCGTAGTTGAAACAAACAAACAAACAAAAAATCCTTCCAGTAGCACCTTAGAGACGAACTAAGTTTGTTATTGGTATGAACTTTTGTGTGCATGCACACCACACGAAAGTTAATACCAATAACAAGCTTAGTTCGTCTCTAAGGTGCTACTGGAAGGAATTTTTTTATTACATTTCATAATATTAGGCTTTAATTCAATGGGACTTACTCTGAGTAGACATGTTTAGGATTGTGCTGCCTGTAAGGCGCGCGCACACACACACACACACACACACACACTGAGCACAGACCTGGTCAGCACTCCTGGTGTGAACACAAACAGAAACAAATCTAAAACTAATTATCTGAAATATTGGAATGTGTGAGAGGCCTTGCTTTGCCACACATGGCATCAATAATATGCCTCCTATCCTTAATTTACATCCTGGATGAGATGTATGTCTGGTTTTAATGTTTCACCTGAACAAAGCTTATGGCTTGTTTCTCTCAAAGCAAAACAAATCATGATCAGTAGTTTGGGAAGAGAACTAAGTCAACTCCTGCATGGCTTGTTTCCTTCCTGGAGGAAGAAAGGGACCAAGTGGGAGCCCTTAAGCTGCAGATGCTACCATGGTTAAGGCTTAGTACTGCATCCAAACAGTAGGGATTTATTTACACTTAAAGTGAATAGGAGTGAGGATCTAGGCTGGTGCAGAGTGAGGTAAGGGTGCTTAACCCTTTCCCCTCTGCTATTCTCCTAATCTCAATTGCATTCAGTCCTCTACCTAGCTGATGCTTGTCCCACTAGTGGGGGAAAATGAGCACACATCACCATTTCCATTATTTTGACTTATTCCCCCCCCCAAAAAAAGGTCTCTAAGTCACTTACAGAAAGGTGACAGACCAAAAAAGTACACCATATAAAACAACAAAACCATTCCAATAACCCGTAAACAAACCCTGCAGCAAAAGCAAGGACATTTCATTCAATAGGCACATTGAACCTTTTTGAGTCCATGGCTCCCTTGACCAACTACACACTTTCTGCGGCACCCCTGTGGGGCTCAGGAACCCAGTTATGTCACCCCTTGCCTGCAGAGATAGCAGCCCCTCACCCCTTTTCGAACAGTCTCCCTTGTGGAGGGTTCCCTCAGCCTCTTCTCTTCCCTCTCCTTGGGAGTCCTCTGGGCAGCCACTGCTGCCGCCCCTGGTCTCTGAGTTGCCCCCCCACCCTATAGAGAGATGCCTCCTCACACTGCCCCACAGGGGCCTGGGAAAGCTCCCCCTAGCCAGCCCCAGACATACCATTTGCCTGCAAAGCTTGTAGCCAGGGCTGCTGCAACGAACAGCTATGCAAGCCTTGGGGAGGCAGAGACATGAGAGGGCATCAGAGGAGGAAGGGAAGGAAAGAGGGGCAGAGGCCAGTGTTTCCCACGGCACCCCTGACCATCATTCAAGGCACCCCAGGGTGCCACGGCACACTGGTTGAAAACCACTGCAATAGGTCATCAACCACCTTGTCATAATCCGCCAAAAGCCTAGGAAAACAGTTTAACCTGGCTGGCACCAAAGGATGATAATGATGTCAACCTACAAGAAAATCATGGCTTGGCTTAGCAATGTGTGCAAATCCGCTCTGGGTGTTGGTTTTAAACAGCCCCACGTCACCTGAAGTGCCTGGCAAAGAAGCTACTCATAAATTTTAGAAATGAAAACAAATACTGTACGAGGAATCCCATAGCCCTGCCTTGATGAGAGGGGAAGTAGAATCAGTCTCAGGCCAGAGTGTGCTAGCCAATCCAGCTCATTCAGAGACGGTGGGAGGGCCTAGATTCATTCCACATATTGGCCAAAGAAACGGCTCTCCAGTCCATGAGTGGTATGATTGGGCTTCACAAGTGGGATGAATGGATGCCTTTATTTGCATGAGAGAGAAAAGAGGATGTTTGTGTTCACGCTTGCAGTTGTGTTTTGAAGTGTGCGTGCGTGGGAGGGAGCAAGCAGCATTCCTTTTTGTGTGTGTCTGAACCTCCACAGGGCGAGTGCTGCGGCTGTTTACATCTGTGGGGTAAATGTACTAGTGGGATGAAAATGAAAATGGCGGTGTGTGTATGGCTGCGAGGGTGTACTCGCCTTCAGTTCCACAGGGCTGGCTGCCAGGTAAGTGTATGTGAGGACTGCAGGCTTAGTCTGCATTGTGTGTGTGGCTATGGGAATGCTCCTTGTGTGCGAGGGAAGAGACAGTTGGGATGATGTGTAGGCAGACAGTGAGTGATTTGAGGAGGGAGAATTGCCATCAAGGGGAGTCAAGAGAGGTTGATGCTACAATGCCCTCTGGGAATGAACAAACTTCCTAAGGGAAAGTTCCCAACAGCCCTTCACTCTTTGCTTCAGGAATAATCAGATGGAAGCATTTGCCATACAACACAACTGCTTGCCTTTGCACCCTTTCTACAGTTTTAATCATAACGAGGGGAGGCAATCACTAGGGCAGGGGACTCCTTCAAACCTGCTAAAATTATGATTGGGTTGGTGCCAGCCTTTGTATCAGCAGAGTCCTTAACTTCCTAGCCCTCAGGATTTCCAGGAGCAGCTTGAAAATGTATCCTAAAAAACAATATTATCTTTCTCCCACGACTGTGATTATTTTCTGCTGTTGTTGATCAGTTTCACCCAGACTCCACAAGCTTTCCATCACTCTTTTTGGAAGCAAGATGAATTATTTAGAAAGTGCATATGCGTGAAATATATAGTGATTTCCTTTATGTAATCTGTGCAGAGTTTGGCAATGGATACAAACCCACCAGTTGCTTAGCTATGGAACAATATGGACTAAGGCTACCTCTGCCCAGCACCCCTATTTGCTACCTTCATTTTAGGGACTGCTTTCTTGCCAATCCCCTAACCAGAGTGTTCATCACAGCAGGGTTAAGTAGCACCACCCGATACAAGTGTGCCAACTCCTAAGAGACAAGGCAGTTTCTGCCCCTTCCCAGTATTTTTGAGGGGGCGGAGGACCCCCCCCCCAATATTCAAAGGGCATTCAGCTCTGCCCCCAGACTCCTTGCAGCACTGCAAGGGCACTTTTCCTGGGAGCTCCACAAGCCTGGGGCCAAGAATTGGGAGCACAGATGGGGAGGACTGGAGCAGAGCCCATTTGAACGGGGAGGTGAGTGAGGTGCAGTGGGGGCTTGGTGGGGCTGCATACCTGCAGCTCTACCTTCCAAGGAGCATTCAAGGCGGGGCCGGCTGGGAAGCTCTGGATCCCCTGTGGCCTTTTTTTGGCTGCTGCTGCTGCCAGACGGCCAGCCAGCCAGAACTCTGCACTCGCCCACAAAAGGCTGCTGAAAGGCAACTGGGCGCCAGTAAGGGTGAGCAGGTGAGGAGAGGCACCAGCACAGGAGCACCAACTCCAAGGCCCAAGACAGTTTCTGCCCCCTGGCTCCGTGCACAGGGCCCCTCAATCCTGTTAAGAAGATGGCGCCTCTGTTTTTTTTTTTATAATAATTTTTATTCAATTTTTAAAACACATAATTAAAAAACAAACACATCACAAAATACAAACAAACATAAACAAATCAAACATAAATAAATTCATAATCTTATTTTCTTGTAACTTCTTTCAATCGACTTCCCCTTACCTCCCTTTCGCTGCATCCTTATTTTAAAATTTTTTAGCAACCCTTTAGTCAATTTATCCATTTAGTTCCCTTCATTAAATTCCCACAAATTTGTTAATTACAGCTGTAGTTCTCTACTTCTTACCCCTTGACATCTTAACACTCCTCAATTTTACAACAGTTTTTAAGATATATTTTAAATTTCTTCCAGTCTTCTTCCACTGCCTCTTTCCCCTGGTCACGAATTCTGCCGGTCATCTCTGCCAGTCCCATAAAGTCAATCACCTTTGTCTGCCATTCTTCAAGAGTAGGTAGTTCTTGCATCTTCCAATACTTTGCCAGAAGAATTCTTGCTGCAGTAGTAGCATACATAAAGAAAGTCCTATCCTTCTTTGGCACCAATTGGCCAACCATGCCCAGGAGAAAAGCCTCTGGTTTCTTAGTAAATGTCCATTTAAGGACTTTCTTAATTTCATTATAGATCATTTCCCAGAATGCTTTCACCCTCGGGCAGGTCCACCATAGGTGATAAAAGGTACCTTCATTCTAATTACATTTCCAACATTTATTATTGGGCAAATGGTAAATTTTTGCAAGCTTGACTGGGGTCATGTACCACCTGTAGATCATTTTCATTATATTTTCTTTTAAGGCATTACATGCCGTAAACTTAACACCAGTGGTCCATAACTGTTCCCAGTCAGCAAACATAATGTCATGACCGATATCCTGTGCCCATTTAATCATAGCTGATTTCACCGTTTCCTCCTGTGTATTCCATTTAAGCAGCAAATTATACATTCTTGACAGATTCTTAGTATTGGGTTCTAACAGTTCCGTTTCTAACTTTGACCTCTCCTTCTGAAATCCTATTTTCCTATCCTCTTTAAATGTCTCATTTATCTGATAATAATGCAGCCAATCTCGAACTTTGGACTTTAGTTTTTCGTAACTCTGAAGCTTTACCCTTTCACCTTCATATTCTAAGATTTCACAATATTTTGGCCATAAGAAGATGGCGCCTCTGACCCAATATCAAATGAAGAAACAACCACCCAGTGGAACTTCACCACACTGCAGTGCCCACCAGTTTTGAATGGTGGGTGGTATATTCATGGCTCTTGCGTTGTTAAAGTGCTGGTAACAACTTCTATAAGGCTTTCTATAATGCAGTAAGAATTGTAATCAAGAACAGGGAGGGAGGCAAGGTGATGCAAAGCTGTTAAATGGACTGAAAGCTCTACTATATATGGCAGGGGCAGAGAAGTACCTTCTGCTTACTGTTTTTTGGTGAATATTCCAAAATCCAGGTATGGAATCTCTGATTTCTGTTTCTGAGGCTGGAGCCTACTCAGGTATGGATTTGGGGGCAGCCACCCTCTCTGCACCTCACAGCACCAGGTTCCTCTCTTGGACAGTGGCCAACAACCAGTTTTTCAAAGGATGTTGCACTGAAAGCAGGGTCACTGCTTGCTTCCCCACCCTCCCCCCTCTCCCCCATCAACCATCTCGGCCATTTGCTTTTAAGCAAGCTTTAGGAATGCTTGGGATAAATCAAGTGGTGTCCATGAGCCCTCTTGGCTAATGTAAGAACAGAAAAACCTTACCATGTACCAAGACTTACGGATCATTATTAATAGAGAAAATCACCCACTCATAGCATAGAAACTGGAAAATCCATTTTTGTTTTAGCTCCCCCCATGCCCCCCCCCCCGCCACAAGATGAAAATGGATAGGTTGCTAAGGAGATTAGAACTGGAGGAGGAGGGGAGAACACAGACACGTGTGTGTGTGTTTCATAAAACTATTCTTGGAAATTTACTTTGCCTAGATTCTTTCTTCACTGTGAATCACTGACAGAGCTTCTACCTAGGTCTGTGTTTAGCTAGTTCTCCACGACTGAAACAGGGCTGTAGGCATGTGTTTTCACCTGCACAGTAAGGGCAATAGGAACACTAGGAAAGATGGGATAGAAAAATGCAAAGCACGTCCATCTAGCATTGTTCTTTAAAATCTGCTTATTGCATCCATGTCACAATAGTTCCATGGGCCACCAAGCAAGGATATTATGCCCATCACCTTGGTCAGTGCAAGGCTGTAAAGAGCCAGACTTGAAGGAGCAAGTCCCAGAAGAGTGGCAGTGCAGAAATGGGACAGATCCGCAAGAGGGCCAATCCAGAGACAGAATTGATTCTGAGTCAGAGTCTCTGATGAAATCTGTGTGCACACCATGCATTTAAAGTGCATGACTTTCCCCAAAGAATCCTGGGAGCTGCAGCTTGTTAAGGGGGCTGGGAACTGTTGTTCTGTGAGAGGTCAATTACAGTTCCCAGGATTCTCTGGCGGAAGGCAAGTGCTTTAAATGTATTGAAGCTGGTCTCTGCTGTGCTGATCACCTTTTAGGGAGCTGGGTTAGGCCCTGTCCTTCCTACTGTGCTGCTGGATGAGTATTCTAGAAATTTTGTACAGTGGTACCTTGGGTTAAGTACTTAATTCTTTCCGGAGGTCTGTTCTTAAACTGAAACTGTTCTTAACCTGAAGACCACTTTAGCTAATGGGGCCTCCTGCTGCTGCCGCGCCACCGTAGAATGATTTCTGTTTTCATCCTGAAGCAAAGTTCTTAACCCAAGGTACTATTTCTGGGTTAGCAGAGTCTGTAACCTGAAGCGTATGTAACCTGAAGCGTATGTAACCCGAGATACCACTGTATTGTACACTTTTTAAAAAAATGCTTCTAACTGATTTTATCTGTTTTCTATTTTATCTTCTTAAGTTGCTTTGAGACTTTAAAAAAAACCTCACAAAATGAATAAAGTGACAAACAAACAAACAAGCAAACAGATAATAGGCCATGCAAGCAAGGCCAGCATCTGGCTTCTGCTAAGGTAAAAAACTAGAACTATTTATGGGTTAGCTATTTTGAAATGGCTGGGAGGTGAGGTGGATAACTTTGCAGGAACTGGTTTGAGAAGGGGGGCAGAATACTGCCACTTTTTTCCTCCAGCTCCAGCAGCTCCCTTCAAGAGGAGATTAGGAAGCTCTGAATCCTGGCTGACTCTGATACCCTTGTGGCACCTGCCGCACTTGCTCGAGTCACCTACAAATGCCCGCTCACCCTCGTCTCTTCTAAGCCCCCGCTGCTTGCTCACTGGCAATACCACAGTGGAAAGGTAGTCGTGGCAGCAGTCAAGGAGGGGGGCTTCTGTTGCTAGTGGGTTCCTCAGATTCTGTTGCTAGTGGGTTCCTCAGATTCTTAGCGCAGACAGATTTCATCCATTGTCATCACTTATCAGACCTCTTGTGCTTTTTACTTTGTTTTGTTTTGCTTTAAAGGCAATCCACAAATCATCTTTGTTGTCTCTGACCTAAAATTGAAAACTGGTTTTTCATTCTAACTTTCAAGGCAAGCTATATAAATTTTCACCAAGGTGCAGAGTGATGTCTCTCTGCACCTGTCATGGCCAATGAAACTTTTGAGTTTTTCCTGCAGGGATTAGGACTATGTCAACTGAATTGTTTTCTATTTCAATGCCATAACCTGCATTACATAACATTATACCTGTCCCAAGAAACTGAAACAGCTCTCTCAGACAAATGTTTCTTTATTGTCAGTTTACTACATGATAATTTTCTACTTTTACAAAAATATTGTATAGCATCTTGAACTCAATTTTGATGAAAGGCGGTGTACAAATATGTTTTAAATAAAGACGAGCACTATCCTGGAGAGAATTCTCCTTTGCAGTCTCCATTGAAATATGACACAGTTGTATAAAGCACTTGTGCATGCTTTTACACCAGACATGGGGTACTTGCAGTCTTCCAGATGCTGTTGGACTCCAACTCCTATCAGCCCTGGCCAGCACAGTCATAGGTCAGGGATGCTGGGAGTCAGAGCACAGCAGCACCCGGAAGGCCACAAGTTCCCCATTCCTGTTTGTAAGGAAACCCCTTCTTGCCAAAGCTGCCACCCCCATTATACAGAATCTCACAGAATATCCTAATCTGCCACAGCCACAGAACTATGGCTGTTAAAGCATATATGCCACAGTTAAAGGACCTCTCCCTCCCTCCCCACAAGAATCCTGGGAACTGTAGTTTGTTACAGTAAGCTACAGTTCCCAGGATTTGGGGGTGGGGGGGGCTGTGTTTTAAATGCATTGTTACAAAATGCATTGTTACAAAAGCTGGACGCCACCCCCAATCTCTGCCAAGCTGTGTCAAGATTCCAGGGGGTTCCAGGTGCTCACCCACAGTCTATGCTCCCAGTGAGAATAAGACGCAGCAGAGACTGTCATCCTTTTAGAATTATGGTTAAATTACATATATTTACACCATTAGTCTTCACAGAGGAAGTCCAGTATGGTCACCTCAAGAGGGGCTTGTTCCCCACAGCAGTGCAGCACTGGAGCCCACGGCATCTCTCCCAGCCTGCCTTCAGCCAGCCTGCCAAGATGGCTCTGCCCTTTGTTCTCAGCTACTCCAAGGCCAAAGGCCCCCCAACTCTTCCTGTGACAACTCACCCCGTTATCCTGGCAACCTTCCGAATCCCCTGTCTCTATTCACATCTCAGGGCAGGGGACAGTTCTCCTGCACTGCCAAAGGCCCTCAATGGCCCTGTACCTTGCCAGGTCGTCTTCCTTAGGCTAGCCAAGGAATCCCTCTGCAGCTGGTATTTTCCCTTCATATCTCAGATAATCAAAACCCTACCATTTATTACCTTCTACTATTCACTAATAGGCAGGACGCGGGTGGAGTTGTGGGTTAAACCACAGAGCCTAGGACTTGCCGATCAGAAGGTCAGGGGTTCGAATCCCCATGACGGGGCGTTGCTTGGTCCCTGCTCCTGCCAAGCTAGCAGTTCGAAAGCACGTCAAAGTGCAAGTAGATAAATAGGTACCGCTCCGGCAGGAAGGTAAATGGCGTTTCTGTGCGCTGCTCTGGTTCACCAGAAGCGGCTTAGTCCTGCTGGCCACATCACCTGGAAGCTGTAGGCCGGCTCCCTCGGCCAGTAAAGCGAGATGAGCGCCGCAACCCCAGAGTTGTTCGCGATTGGCCCTAATGGTCAGGGGTCCCTTTACCTTTTCCTTACTATTCACTAATAGGCTCTGTTACCTCATATCCGTAACAGTATGATGCCGACGCAGCCAAAAGCCCAGACAGCCGCCGTTCTGGCACAGGGAGGGGACCAAGGGTATTAAAACCCCAGTGACGCCCGGCTGCCCTTCAATGCCCGAGGGAGCAGAGCCCCGGCCCAAGGCGCCCACCTGACCCCGTCCTTGTCCGGCTGGATGGACGCGCGCGCGTGTGCGCGCCCGGCCGCCTTGATGAGCGGCTCCGCCTTCCCGGGGCGGCGCCTCCGGCCCATGGCGCGGCGGCGGGGCGGGGCGGGGCTCCGGGCTGTACACAGCCACCACGTGGAGCCGGGGTGGGGACGCGCCTGGCCGAGCGGGCCGAGAGAGAGAGAGAGAGGCGGAGAGAGAGGGTGGCCGGCCGCTCGCTCGCGCGGCGCTGGAGACGGTGCCTCGAGGCCGCCTGGCCCGGCCGCGCTTCCCCTCCCGCCGACCTGTTTCCCTCGGGCATCTTACCAAAGCAGTGTCTCCCCGGGGTCTCTCTCCGTCCCGCGCGGAACTTGCAGCATCGCTCCCTGGGCGCGCGCCCCGCCGCCCTGCCGATGGAGGCGGCCGAGGACTCGGTCGCTCCTCCCGCTGCCGCAGCGGCGAGTCGCCTTTCGAGCGGCGACGGAAGCGCCGGAGCCGCATCAGGCGCCTGAGCCGAAGCCCCGCGAAGCCGCCGAGCTGGCGGCGGAGCGCTTGGCCTCGAGAGCCGCCTTGGCGCAGGAGTCCTCCCCGCCCGCTTCGCTCCTCTCCCGAGGCCGAAGGAGGCGCGCTGAGGGCGCCTCGGCGTCGGGCTCGCTCCGAAAACCGCGGCCCGTCCTGGGCGCCGACGCCGGCGGGATGGCCGCGCTCCGGGAGGCGTCCGCAAAGCGCGGCGAGCGCCGCAGGGTAAGAGGAACGCGCGCCTTGGGCTCCGCTTTTACGCAGCGTTGACGCGGCCCGGGCTCAGCCCCGCCACCTCGTCTTTTCTGTGCGCAAAGTTCGTGGGAAGTCCTAATCCTAAAGGCACCAGCCTGAAGCCCCGAACTCAGGACGGCGGGCAGGTTGACTCCAGCCCTGAGAAGATGGGAGGCGGATTCAAGAGAAGTCGGGGCTTCTGGGCACGCGCGAAGTACTTTTGCTTGAGCTACAGGCCCTGAGTACAAGGTAAATGGTGCTTTTGAGCATGTGTAAAGTGCCATCACTAAGGAACCACGGCCAGCCTTCCCGTGCACATTAGAGGTTAAGAGAAGGGCTACTAGGCAAAGCAGAATATTATTATTATTATTATTTTATTTTGAGGGGGAGGGTGTTATTCCACTAGACACTCCTAGGGATGGATATTAGCGGTCTTCAGAATGCCCTTTCTGTACACACCTTGCAATCCTTGCCTCCACTCTTTAAGAAAGGTCGTTATTAATATCTTCATTGCTAGGGTGAGATCAAGAGAGTGGAGGCTTGTCTGTGAAGTGGATCGTGGCAGAGGCAAGACTCAAACAATAGACTTTTTGATGCAAAGTTTAGTCTTGGTTGGCTTCAGCTGCAGCAGGAAAGAGGTTGCCTTAGCACAGGGAGCTATAGTTGGTGGGAGTTATAGTTCAGCAACATCTTGAGAACTCAACGTTGAAGAGCACTGATGAAAGGGATAGATGGAGCAGGCCCAAGACAGGCCTGAGGCAGAACAGCCAAATGGCACCATCATCACTACTACCCTCCCAGTACTTGACCTGGCGCAATCTCTCCAGCCTGCCCAGGACTTGCACAGGAGAACTCCAGTCATCCGCTCCATTACCTTTTATGCCTCCCAAAGTTCACTGTATCTAAAGCAGGTGTGGGGAACCTGTTGCCCGCCAGAGGTTGCTGAACTACAACTCCCATCATCCCTGGCCATTAGTCATGCTTGCTGGGGTAGATGGGAGTTGTAGTTTGGTTATGTTTGGAGGGCCCAAGGTTTCCCCACACCTGATCTAAGGCAACCTTGACTTGTGTCACCTCTTGCCATGGGCAAACTGCATGTGAACTTTGTCTGTTTCAGCGGTGTCCTACTTCGCAGCAGTGTTGTGAAGACGAAGCCTGCAAAATTCTTACCGAATGAAATGTTCCAAATAAATCATAAACTGTAACTAGTCTGAGTTGTGGCTGGTGCGAGTGGGACTGCCTTGCTCTCCTGAGTTACTGGGAAGGAGGGAAGAGAGGCACAGGGAACTAGGCGGGATAGCGCATGGCAGTGCAGCTGATCCAGTGCTCTTTCCACTGCAAGCCACACCATACTCCCTGCACCTCAACCCTCTCGGAAAGCAGCAGCAACCTGCGGTGTTGGAGAGCCACTTGGAGAGCCTCACCAGCCACTATTGACATGGCTCCAGCAAGCACAGCATGCTCTCCACATTGGGTGCCCATCCAGACACCCTTTCGGGGGGATTTTGTGATGAGTTGTGCTTGTGAGACTATTGGGGTGGTTATATGGGACCCTGCTTTCCATACTGTTTCTGCCTGCTAAAGATTTCAGGTGGGCATCCTGCTTTCTTTCCAGTTGATACATTCCCCATAACCTCCTGCTGGAGTGCTGTAAGTTTTTACAGAATAAAATGTTTGCTTTTTATTATTTTATTTATTTATTTATACCCCATCTTCCTCCCTGACGGGACTCGAGGCAGTTTACAGATAAAAGCAAGTCATTAAAAACGTGGGGGGCGGAGACCACAATCTTTTAAATCCAGTTAAACATTAATGGAATGAAAACTATACAGTGGACGCTCGGGTTGCGAACATGATCCGTGCAGGATGCATGTTCGCAACCCGCCTCTGCGCATGCGCGGGTTGCAATTTGGCGCTTCTGCGCATGCGCAACCACCGAAACCCGGAAGTAACCCGTTGCGGTACTTCTGGGTTTCGCTGGCCCGCAACCAAAAAAAACGCAACCTGAAGCGTCTGTAACCCAAAGTATGACTGTACATATATAAAATTTGTTTAAAACATACAAATAATTACAATAAAAAGCACAGCACCAGTCTTTTCATTAAAAGCAGTCAATTCCCAAAAGCCTGTTGGAACAAGAGTCTTGTCCCGCTTGTGTTGACTGTAGTGCAGTGGTGCCCCTCCAGATGCCAGTAATGTGGCAACATGGGGAAACCATCACAGAACAGCTCATAAAGCAGAACGATGTGTAAACGGTCCACTATAAATCCACAACAAGTGCTCTAGTATTGCCTGAATGTCATGTCGCACAATCGACCTGCAGAAAAAAGCCCGGGGGGGGGGGCTTCTAAACCTATGCATCCTAACTCAAAGGAAAGCCCCACCAAACTTATCCAAGATCTTAGAAGAGGAAGAGTTGTCTGTTAACACTATCTGAGGTTCTTTGTGTGCCCCCTCCAGGAGAGGTCCTCAGGATGGCTACACGAGAAGGGGCCTTTTCTGCAGTGGCTCCCCGCTTGGGAAATGTTCTTCCCAGGAAGGCTTGCCTGGAGCCTTCATTATATGTCTTTAGGTGCCAGGTGAAAATGTTCCTCTACAACCAGCCTTTGACTGTTTAAACGATCTGTGGCCTTTTCAGTGGGCTTGTGGGAGAGGGGTTATTGATTAGTTTGTTTTTGTTATGTATTTTTGTGTTCTCATTTTGTATTTTTATGCTGTAAGCCTCCCTGTGATTTTTAGATGAAGGTCAGTATAGGCAACTCCCAGTTTACATGGGTGGTACATTCCAAGGCACCGCACGTTCAAGTGAAATATTGCATATTTGAAACGCCATTGAAAAAGCCCCCAAACACCCCGTTCCGGCCCCATCCCTCCCTTTTTTCTGACATTTTCAGGTTACTTCCAAGTTCAGCATGGTCACGCACATATCGGATGTGCCTAAAACACTGCTGCCTGTATATAAATTTAATAAATGTCACTACTGCTGCTGCTGCTGCTGCTGCTAATAATAATAATAATAATAATAATAATAATAATACTAGGAACTTGTAAAATGCTGATTAATTTCTCCTGCTTGTGTTCATTATATAAGCATTTCAGAATAGATGTGTGCTTTTCTGTTTTGCTGAGTGGAGGCTTTAATCTTTCTCAGCTATAGGTTGGCCAACTTTTCAACCAGCTCTTGCACCTGCATGTTTACCAGAAGCACTTGATCTGCGGGCATTAGCCTGTGATGTTTATTTCCAGGCCACAAAAAGCTTTTTTTTTCTGCTGATTTTCTGCAGATCAATCACCTCTTAAAGGGAAAAGAGCAGGCCAGGTTATGGGGCAGGGTTTTTTAGGGGGGGGGGTTAGGTGTTGACAACCCTAAATACGACTGAGCATTATGGGGCCAAGGGTGGTGATTATTCCGGATTGATTAAACCACAATAAATTAATTATATGTGCCACTGATTCATAATCTGTAACTGGACATAGAGATTTGCACAATAGTTTTGGAAAACATGAATAAGGAAATTGTCAACTTCCTCCTTTTGAAACCCTAAAGTATAAGGAACGCAAGAAGCTGCTGTCCTGAGTCAGCCTGGGTCCCTTTGTCTCAGCACTGGCAGTAACTGTCCTGTGTCTCAGACGGAGGCCTTTCCCAGCCCCATTAGGTGGATGAGCCAAGAGTTGAACCTGGGACCTTTTCTCAGGCGCAAAGCACGTGCTCTTACCACTGGAGCTATGGTCCTTAGCAGAGGGTGCTTCTGAGCTCGTGCGGAGTGCCTCTTCCCCTCCTGCACCCACGCGGACTACCTTTAGTCACCCCCCACACATCTGGAATTCAGAGTGAAAGGCTTCCTGGGTGTGCAAGATGTGGCTGGTTTGAAATTAAGGAATGAAAGCCCCGGGTGCCTGCAGTGTGTACACAGCCTATGTTGTCATCCGACTCTTGGCAGTTACTGCTGTCTTCCCTCTGGTTGCCAGGAAGTCTCTCGTCAGCATCTGGCCAGGATGGAGGGGACAGCAAGGTGCCAGGAAGGGAACACGCACTTCCCGTGTTTCCCTTATCCTGCTGCCTGTGTGCTCCCTCTCCCGCACTCCCCAGCCTCACTCTCCCATTTTGCTTTCCCACTGCAGGTTCCTCCAGGATCTGTGCTAGCATCCCCTTCTTCTCGGGAAGCCTGAGGTGCTGTTTTTGGTACCCAGAGTGTGCATCTCTCTCTCTCTCCCTCTCTCCCCGCTTCATTTTCTACCTCCCCCCCCCCCGCTTACCTGGATGCCTGCTTACCACAGACCCACGCCTCCCTGGCCTCTGCTTCAGCATATCCTCTCCAGCGACATTGGATAGACTTCAGCTGGCAGGAGGATCAAGGGATTTTTCTTCAGGCTGGGACACAAGTTGTGGCTCTCCTCAACTGGCAGAGATCTACCGGTAACTCTCAGGGCAGCAACGGCAGAGGAACAATATTAGCTGGATTCACACGCAGAGACAGGGGAGGCTAATCTGGCACAACTTGCGATCCTAATTTTGGTTGGCTGCAGCTGACCCTGATTTGGAAGATCTCCCCTTGTGTGGCAGCACTAGGGAAACCACAGCGGTAAGGCAGGTCAGGATCCTGAGTGGAGTGTCCAAGAAGCCACTTTCCCCCCCATGCGAGAATCCTCTGTAGCCTCTTCTCCTCCAGGCTGTCACAAAGCGCTGGGACCCATCTCTCCTTTTCTACTTTCACCTCTTGAGAGGCTGGGCACCATACCATTCCTTTCCCTTCTCCCCCCTCCAAAAAAAGAGACTGAAGGATGATTTCCATGCATGGAGGCACCCCTCATTGTACCCTCCTCTTGCTTTGCTAGCCCAGGCTGTTTGGATTGCGATGGATGGGGTGAGACCTGTGCTGGCAACATGATGTAGCGATTCCTTCAGGCAAAGGCACCTGGGACTTTGGATCCTGAGTTTGGAACAATCTGCCAATTGGACAAAACCTTTCCCTGCAGAGTCCCTTTTTCAGGTCCTGGAAGTGGCAAGCTTCATTGCGAGTGGGGAGAATCCAGGCGGTGCTCTGAGATTTTGGCAGGGTTGGCTTGGGCAGTCTTGACCGTGAAGATTCTCATCTTCCAGACCGTGGCTTGTAGCCACATGGAAGACCTGGGAAAGTCCACGTCGTGGCTGCGGGCTGAGCTGGCCTCCCCGTCTCCGTGCCTCCACATCCTGGACTGCCGCAGCCGGGAGCTGTACGACTCGTCCCACGTGGAGCGGGCCCTGAGCGTGGCCCTCCCGGGGCTGCTGCTTCGTCGTCTCCGGAAGGGGAATCTTTCAGTCGGGTCCTTGCTGCCGGGGCCTCCCCAGGCCCTCAGGGATAGCACGGTGCTCCTATATGACGAGGGAACGCTCCAGCTGCCCCCATCAGGGAGCCAGGAGGAGGACGAAGGGTCAGTGCTGGTGACGCTTCTGCAGAAGCTGCGGGAGGAAGGTTGCCCCGCCTACTACCTGCAAGGTGGGTGTGCTGAGGAAAGAAGGATTTGTGAAGGTGGGAGGTAACTTTGAGATGGGGCAGGGCTACCCGACATATGGAAACCTATCTCTTTCCTAGGGGGCTGTCCTATGTTGAGTCAACCTCATCAGTCTCAGAACAAGCCACACTGACTGGCAAAGGTTCTCTGGGGTTTTGGGGGGCGGGTATTCCCAGCCCTACTTGAAAATACTGGTGACTGGACCTGGGACCTTCTGCATGCAAAGCAGATGTTCTACCTTTGAGCTGTGACCCTTGCCTAAAAGATGTGGAAGCTCCCTTAGCCAGGCCATTGGTCCATCTTGGTGTTGTCTGCACTGACTGGCAGCTTCTCGTCAGGGTTTGAGGCAGCGTCCTCTCCCAACCCTTCCCAAATATGCTGGGGATTGAAACTGGGGCCTTCTGCATGCAAAGCAGGTGCTCTACCTGTGAGCTGTGGCCCTTCTCCTAACCAGTCCATTCTCCAGTGGAGCAGGGAAAAGGCAGATTCAGGAATATTGTTGCCAGATTTCAAGCCAGAGATTTCCTCTGTTTTTAAATTTGCTGCTGAATCAGGAGAGCAGATAACCACAATTGTACCATCCCTGTACTGCCATGTCCCCCCGTCCCCCAGCTGTTCTAATCAGCAGTTTTTCAGCTGTGGCAACGGGGCAGAGCAGATTTCCAGCAACTGGAACTCAGGAGAATTGCTGCCTCTGACAGCCGAGGCAGAACTTTGCCATCAGGGTTAGACCTGGGGTTTGACTTGGCATAAGGGTGTGTCCATATTAGCACCATAGAGTTCAGTTTGTTTTTGTTTGTGCAACACACAGGGGACACTCATGGGTTGGGGTTGGGGGACAAGGCAGCGGATGATTTCACCCTGCAACACATTGGCTAGAGATGAATTACAGAATGGCTTAAGGCCTCCAATCAAGTGTGAAGCTAGTTTGAGAAACAACACCTCAAACGGTAGCATCTGATAACAAAGTGCAGGATACGTATGTATTTTGGATAATGCTGTGGGAACATGGATTACAAACCCAGCCCTGGAAGTGCAGTGAGGACACAGTAAATTGGGGTGTGGACACAGTCTTGGTCTTGTTACACATCCCTTCCTAGTGACCTTAGCCAGGAATATTATCCTGTATCAGAGATGGAGGAACCTGGGTCCTTCTTGTGGTCTCCAACTCCCATCGGCTCCAGCCAACATGGCCAAGGCTTGGGGGATGGTGGGAGCTGGAGTCCAGGAACATCTGGAAGGTACCACTGGTTCCTCACACCTGCCTGAGATTTTAAGTCACTTCCTAGGGAGGTTCGCCCGGTGCCTTCATTACATATCTTTAGGTGCCGGGCGAAAGCATCTCCCAGGCCTATTAAACTGATGGGGTACTGTGTTCATTTGTTATTGTGACTTTAAAAAAAGGAAGTCCTGAAGTACAGAAACTCAGAAAGTGTACAGAAACTCAGAAAGTGAAGTGTTTTCCCCTGGCTACATCTGCATGCTTTCAAGGTCGTCTTTATCACCCAGCTCTTAAATGTAAAAGAGGGACTGCCAGGAGGGGTGGGTGGGTAGGTGGGGGGTTGGATGGCAACGCAGTACAGGCCTGCCCTGGGAAACTTCCCTGGCCGCTGCCCAAGCCTGTTAAGTGTCACCCTAGGCCTGACCCATCAGAGCAACCGGGCCGGGAGCCAGAATAGAAGAACAGCAGTGAATAAGGCTGCCAGCTTTTCAACTGGCCATTGTAGCTGTGCTTTTAACAAAAGTTTGATTTGCAGACCCTTAGCAAATGGTGATTCTTTGCAATGCTGTGAAAAGTTTCACTTGCAGATTTCTGCACAACATGTAGCTGCTAAATGCAAAAGAGCTTGCCAATCCACCCCCCACCCATCATCAGTTTGCGACTCCAAATCTCAGCAAGCCTTTTGGCAAGTGTGCCACCAGTGCAGTCCAAACTATGAGAATGCCACTTTAGCTTCTACAGCAGGGTATATGAAGCTCCCACTTTGTCTCTTTGCCTTCCTCTGCATGGAGCTTTGCTGTGATTCAACCCTTGACTACCCCTTAGCTAGACCACGGGGCACCCTCCAGATTATGGATTACAACGCCTATCAGTCCCTGTCAGCATGGTCAGGGATGATGGGAGTTGTAGTTCAACAGTTTGTTTCCTGCTTGGCAGGGGGTTGGACTCGATGGCCCTTGTGGTCTCTTCCAACTCTATGATTCTATGATTCTAACATTTTGAGGGCATCAGGTTGGCTACCCTTAATCCGGGTCCACCTATTGACTATTTGTAGGATTGCCAAACACAGTGCACAGTTCTGTGTAACTCTGATACTCTTTATTTATTTATTTTTGAACTGTAGCCTTTCAACAGAGTTGGGTAGAGGGACTGCTTAACCTTTCCACCAGCAGCAGTGGTTGTCTCTTCAAAATCACCCCTTCATCTGTTTTTCTCCACATCAGGGAAAATATTCTTGAACCTGTGTTTTTCCCTCCATGGAGAGAAATGTAGTTGTGAGTGATTTTCAGCTCAAAAGCAACGTAGGCAAAGCTTCTCCTTCCCACCCACAGATCTTCCACTCAAGATTGCACCTCTCTCTGCGGCTACCTTTTCATGTGAGATGGTCTTAAAAATATATTGAGGCAAAGCTACACCCAGCAGCATTTAACATGTAGTTCGCTGCTCACTTTGTCCTTTGGAAACAGTGATTAGGTGGAAGCTGAAAACACAGGTTTTTTTCCCCACACAGTGCAAGCTGCTCTGAAATTCTCTCTTGTGCACAACTATTAATAGTGCAGGAGCACGGCCCTTTTTTACCAGGTCTCCCTAATTCTCCTCACCCCTGCTCCCACAACACTGAAGACTGCCAGGATTGCAGGTTTCGGGACAGCTGCACATTCCTCCATTGCAAGGGGTTGGCGCTAGATGATCCTCAAGGTCCCTTTAACGCTGCAGTTCTATGATTCTGTGCTCTTTTAAAAAATGTAAAAAGCCTGGAATGGTAGCAGTTAAAGCGTTTTGTTATGTAATCTTTGATAAACATGCCCTGTAGATTTCTACAATCAAAAGGTAATATCACCAAGGCAACAGTCTGTAAACAAACAATCTCCTGGCACAACACTTTGTAGCAGCGTCTGTAAGCGTCTGTGTTAAAGTGGGGGCAAGAGGTCTGGGCTCCAACAGAAAGGATTCAGGACTTGGAACTCCTGACTGCCTCTTAACTGTACTGCCAAGTACAGAAAGTCATGGCTATAGGTAGAGCAAAAGAACTGGGGGGCAGGTGTGGGGGCCTCCTTGGTCCTGAATGAAGTAACTGTGCCCCTAAAGGACCAGATGTGCAGGACTCACAGCTGCCCATGGAGGCCCAGGTTAATTCTGTGTCCAGGGCGGCTGTCTATCAGTTCTACCTGGTACATTGGCTGAGACCCTGCCTGCTTGCAGACTGTCTCACCAGAGTGGTGCATGCTCTAGTTATCTCCAACTTGGACTACTGCAACGCACTCTACATGGGGCTACCTTTGAAGGTGACCCGGAAACAACTAATCCAGAATGCAGCAGATAGACTGGTGACTCGGAGTGGCTGCCCGGACCATATAACACCGGTCCTGAAAGACCTACACTGGCTCCCAGTATGTTTCTGAGCACAATTCCAGGTGTTGGTGCTGACCTTTAAAGCCCTAAATGTCCTCGGTCCTGTATACCCGAAGGAGCATCTCCACCCCCATTGTCCAGCACCGAGGGCCTTCTGGCAGTTCCCTTGCTGTAAGAAGTAAGGTTACAGGG
This sequence comes from Podarcis erhardii, assembly GCF_964252035.2. Taxonomy (NCBI): domain Eukaryota; kingdom Metazoa; phylum Chordata; class Lepidosauria; order Squamata; family Lacertidae; genus Podarcis; species Podarcis erhardii. The sequence goes on from NC_138515.1 coordinate 2,961,971, forward strand.
AATCAGGCAGAGGGCCTTCTTGGTAGTGGCGCCCACCCTGTGGAATGCCCTCCCATTAGATTTTAAGGAGATGAGTAATTATATAACCTTTAGGAGACATCTGAACTGATTTTTTTTAATGTTTAATGTCTTATGTTTTTAATATTCTGTTGGAAGCTGTCCAGAGTGGCTGGTCCAACTCAGGACAGGGTACAAATAAAAAAATGTTATTGTTAATAATTATTATAGGAAAGAGTGTCCCCAATATGACAGGGGAACCTCCACTGTCAGTGCTTTAATTCTGCATGTAACAACTGTGGCTGTGCTGCTGCTGCTGAGTCGTCTCTTGGCTTTGTCCTTCCTTGCAGGAGGCTTCCATAAATTTCAGGCTGAATGGCCGCACCTCTGTGAGACCAACCTGGACACAGCCAGTGCCAGTAGCTCACCTGTGCCCCCGGCAGCTCCTGTGGTGGGACTGGGCGGCCTGAGCCTCAGCTCCGACTGCTCCGATGCAGAGTCGGGGCCCCTCAGCAGCGGGATGGAGTCAGAAGGGGCGAGCCCCCCCTCCTTCCCCGTGCAGATTCTACCCAACCTCTACCTGGGCAGCGCCCGTGACTCTGCCAACATGGACACCCTGGCCAAGCTGGGCATCCGCTACATCCTCAACGTCACCCCCAACTTGCCCAACCTCTTTGAGAAGAACGGCGACTTCCATTACAAGCAGATCCCTATCTCAGACCACTGGAGCCAGAACCTCTCTCAGTTCTTCCCTGAGGCCATTGAGTTCATTGGTGAGTGAAGGGAAAGAAAGGCAGAAAACCCCACCCTTGGCCTCCCGGTTGCGTTTTCCTGTGGCCGTTGTCTGCTGGCCATCGGAGGACCCATTCACATGACCCCTGCAAAGCATTTGAGGGAATATGGCTTGTGTCCCTGAGACAGTCATCCGAGTCCATTGAGAGGCAACTGGCTCTCACTGCAGCTCACAGCTGACTGACTACTAGTTGGGCCCCGTCACTCACCTTTGTGTCTTCATGTTGGGCGGGGGGGGACAGACTTAATGAACCTTCGGGGTCTCTTCCAACTCTGCAATTCTGTGGTTCACGATTGATTCATAAGGGGGGCGGAGAACCTAGAAACACTGTGTCTACTGCAGTTTTTTGTAACATACCACTTAGGAACTTTCAGTACCCTGGGGCTTGCAAGTGAGTAAGGAGCTGGAACCAACACCCCAGAGATTGTCCCACTAGTGCAGGCATCCCCAAACTCGGCCCTCCAGATGTTTTGGGACTACAACTCCCATCATCCCTAGCTAACAGGACCAGGGGTCAGGGATGATGGGAATTGTAGTCCCAAAACATCTGGAGGGCTGAGTTTGGGGATGCCTGCACTAGTGCATCTAGTTTTCGGGGCCAGTGGGCAGGTAGATACACTTGAAAATGGGTGGTTTTCCAAGCCAGGGTCCCCATAGTGAGTTGCTGGTGGTTGAACTAAGGTCAGGTAGGACCAAGGAAGGGCAGGAGGCCTGGCTTCCAGTATTCATCCCTGGCTTGGGTGATCCAAAGGCCTCGCCCAAAGTCAGTGGGGCCAGAGCTTCCTGTGCATCAGCTGTGGATGAACCTTTGCCCTCCACCCCCACCCACAAGATGTTGCTGCACTACAGCTCCCATCATCCCTGGCCGTTGGCCATGCTTGCTGGGACTGAGGGGAGTTGTAGTTTGGTGACATCTGGAGAAACAAAAGTTCCCCATACCTGCTGTACAGGAATAAGGCTCATGGATCCTCAGGCAGCTTACTAGGCAAAGTCCTTAGAACTTGTGGGGCTCCCAGTTGATCTACATCTTTAGTGTTGAGGTACAGTAATTCCGCATCCTGGGGAGAAGGCAACACAATGGTGTGCCATTCCATTCTGGTTTGTCCTCATGATACTCTCAGCAGGCACAGTTTTCAAGCAGCCCCATACTGATCTGTTTTGAATTTTGTACTGCTGGAGAGTAGGAGTCCTTTACCTGCTGAGAGCATCAAGTTAGCCCCCGATGGTTGTGAGCATAAGCCCTTGCTCAAGGTATCTACTACATGGGCTGGGTTAACTGACCCCTCCAGGCACCCCCTGTCTTTTAGAGACCTCACTCTTCCTTTGCATTACAGACCTGCAATCTTCCCTGACTTTAAGTCTCCTACACTCCCAAACTGATTCTTTGCTGTTGGCCAGTTTCCCCCTTTTCTTTCTCATTGAGCAGCTTCAGTGTGTGCACACAGTGAGGTCTGTGGTCTGTGCATCCTCAGATTGGTTCTGTTCCTGCATCATCTGTAGAATATGATGCCTTGGCACCAACTAGGCCTGCAATGGTTCACTGATGAATTTGCCAGATTAATCATTTTAATATATTTTGTTCAGGTGCCTCTGATAAAACAGATAATTCTTATTTTAAAAGTTAACAGTTTTAAACCAAACGTTTCCAAAACTGGTGGCATGTAGACTCCCATCTTCAAAGAGAGGCATTTTCGCTTCTCTCTCTGTTCAACAGAGTTAATGCATTCTCATAAACTGACTTCTAATCCTCATTCTAATCACTTTGCTTGGCCACTCAAATTTTCACAAAGTGCTTCTTGCAAGCGGGGCCCTGCAACAAAATGTTGCTGTGTTGAGTGTTGCTGTTCAGGATTCCAGCAACTTCATTCCACTTCCCCTCCCTTCCAGTGGTTAGGAAGGGGGTGCCTGCCCCTCCCCCAAACTCCCTACCTTTGTCCCTTATCCTGGGCCACAACTATTTTTTGAGCTTTCTCCCCTGATCCTCTAATGTCAGCTCGAATGCCCTTTTCCTCATTGTTTCATTCTCTCTTTTGCTGCCCACTTCCTTTTGCCCCCAAACTTCCAAATTCTTTGCAAGCCTTTCTGGAACTGGAGCCAGAAGAGAACAATTTGCACACTCTCTTCTAAACCTAGATTTTGTGTTTCTTTGGCACAGTTTGAAATATGCTGCTGCAGTGCACGCAGTCATGGACATACAATTCTCAGACTTTTCCTTTGGAAAATTCAGCATAAAATCTTCCATTTAAAAAAGAATTAGAGTGATGGAAGAATAGTCTCTGGGACAGTTTGGGAGAGATGACGCCCACCAAGGACCTTTTATCAAAGTTGTCTCCATCTGGCTTCTCCCCAGCAGGATGTAAAGGGCTGTTGCTCTGCTGTGGTGGTCCTTAGGCAAGTCTGTCTGTGTGAAAAGTCAAAGCAAGATCACTTTTATTCGGGGGGGGGGGGAGCAAAGCAATTCAGTGGCATGTATAAATTATGTGGGTAAAACCTCGGCGCCTAGGGCTTGCCGATCGCATGGTCGGCGGTTCGAATCCCCGCGGCGGGGTGAGCTCCCGTCTTTCGGTCCCAGCTCCTGCCCACCTAGCAGTTCGAAAGCACCCCTAAGTGCAAGTAGATAAATAGGTACCGCTCTGGTGGGAAGGTAAATGGCATTTCCGTGCGCTACTCTGGTGCCGGCTCGCCAGAGCAGCTTCGTCACGCTGGCAATGTGACCCGGAAGTGTCTGCAGACAGCGCTGGCTCCCGGCCTCTTAAGTGAGATGAGCGCACAACCCCAGACTCAGACACGACTGCCCCGCAAGGGCAGGGGTACCTTTACCTATAAATTATGTGACCAAGCATATCTACATCTTTCTTAGTTGCTTCATATAGTTGGAGGAACATGGCAGTGTGTGGGGCACTTAATTCCTATTGAATCACTGGGAGCTTTACTCAGCAGTCACTGTCTATATACAATCTGCCCTGAGGACTAGAAACTTGCTTTTTGATTATATATATAGAGAGAGAGTTACTATAGGATCCTTAGGAAGCTGAGTTCTTCACTAGTGAAGTTGCAGGATATCCTCAGCGCTGCTCTTAACCTGAACATTCACACACACCCTTGGGTTCTTCCCCACCTGCCTCCCTTGTCCTGCCACCCTTCCCTCATCCCCACTTTTTTCTCTGCCCCAGCCCTTACAGCCCCAGTTTTGTTGTTGTTTAGTCGTGTCCGACTCTTCATGACCCCCTGGACCAGAGCACGCCAGGCACTCCTGTCTTCCACTGCCTCCCGCAGTTTGGTCAAACTCATGCTGGTAGCTTTGAGAACACTGTCCAACCATCTTGTCCTCTGTCGTCCTCTTCTCCTTGCACCCTCCATCTTTCCAAACATCAGGGTCTTTTCCAGAGAGTCTTCTCTTCTCATGAGGTGGCCAAAGTATTGGAGCCTCAGCTTCAGAATCTGTCCTTCCAGTGAGCACTCAGGGCTGATTTCCTTAAGAATGGATAGGTTTGATCTTCTTGCAGTCCATGGGACTCTCAAGAGTCTCCTCCAGCACCATAATTCAAAAGCATCAATTCTTTGGTGATCAGCCTTCTTTATGGTCCAGCTCTCACTTCCATACATCACTACTGGGAAAACCATAGCTTTTACTATACGGACCTTTGTTGGCAAGGTGATGTCTCTGCTCCCCACCCCCCACCCCAGTGCAGCCGTATTCACGCGCCCGACCTGATCTTTCCCTTTCTCGTTCCCTCTCTGTCCCAGATGAAGCCCTGTCCCGGAACTGTGGCATTCTGGTGCACTGCTTGGCGGGGATCAGCCGCTCGGTGACCGTCACTGTAGCCTACCTCATGCAGAAGCTCAACCTGTCCCTCAACGACGCCTACGATCTGGTGAAGCGGAAGAAGTCCAACATCTCGCCCAACTTCAACTTCATGGGACAGCTGCTGGACTTTGAGAAGTCGCTGGGGCTCAGCAGGGCCAGCCGGCGCCCCCCCTCTGGCCAGAGCTGCTTCTTCACCTCGCCAACTGACGACAGCGTCTTTGAGCTGGATCCCACGTAGGGCCAAAAGAGGGTGGTGGCCTCTCTTCTTGCCATCGCCGTTGGCCGCCGCCTCCTCTTCAGTGTTACCTGCCTGCCCTGGTGGCAGAGTCCCTTTGGGGACCAACTGAATACCTCACGCCAGAGAGGAAGGCACCTCTTACAGCTGCCTTTGTTGCTGTGGATGCTGCACATCTTCCCAAACATGCAGCTCAGCTGATGGGGCCAGATCCATAACCAAAGACCCTCCCTGCCCCCACAACCCTTCCACCTGCCTCTCCATTCTCCCAAGATCCCTGGACAAATGTTGAGTGTCTCCTCTGGACACACAGACCGTGTGGTCCAGACCACCCTGTTAGATTTTAAAAGATTTGGAATGGGCCGTTTTCAGGGCTGGAACCTGCTGGTTGCTAAAATGCCCATCTTATATAGGATGTTTCCCATTCTACAGCCATAATCTAGAAACTGGTTAGGTTGCAGACCTTCGGCTCCCATGAGAATCCTCTCTCCCCAGGACTTCTGGTTCTAAAGCTACATCATTCAGTTTAAGGGGGGAATTGGGGGGGGGGGATATGAAAGAGAGAAAGAAGTCTCCTGTGGCAGTTCTGTAATGAATAAAGGGATAATCCAGATTAGAAACCTATTTCTCAAAGGTGAAAGGTTCCCCAACTCTCTATCTTGTTCTTGGTTCTAGAACCATGAACCACAGAATCCAAAGCGGTGTCACAGCATGTATAGTCTGAGACTCTAGAATTGCCTTAAGGAGCCCCTGCCAGGAATGGTACAAGACACCAAACAAAAGAATCTACACCCTTTTAAGCCTTTGGCCTCTGGTTCTAGGAATTAATCCTATCATGCCTGATGCAAGAACTGCAGCTCTGGAACTGGGACAGTTAAGGAATCTCTGGGTCAAGAACCTACGAGCTTTGGATGCAGATTCAGAAGCCTGTATCATTCATCATACCTCAACCATCATCTGCCCCACAACGTCCCATCCCAAAAGCAGGCTGGCCAGCCACTCTGGAATTAATCCAGCTATTTCGGAAAAGCAGAAGGAAAATGTGTGGGGTCGAAACTTTGGAGCAGATTTGCATCAGGGAGCCAGCTGGAAGACCTAGATAGTAGGGGGCATGGTGATCAGTTCCTGCACAGAGGTGGAGAAAGTGGAGCAGCTCAGAATTTCATGTCTGTGTTTGTACAAAGTTTGAATGTGTGTATGCCTGAATGCCTGCTTGTAAGCAGCCAGAGCTGTGTATGTGAGTACTAGACAGCGTCTGCTTAGCCTGCATGCAGGGCTTAATTTGTGGCCAGAACGTAGGGCTGAAACTTGCTTTCAGTGTCAGGTGCTCCGTCCAGGCACAAGTTAAGTAGTAACAAAGAAGAGAGCACCTCTGAGCATGGGCAGAAAAACAATCAAAGAAGTAGTAGGTAAATGGGCAGACTGCTGGCCACAGACTGCTCCCCTGCAATAGGCTACAGTTCTTGGGTAAAAGGATGTGACTTGTACTAAGTAGGCATGCACTCAGCACTTCCTTTAAAAAATGAATTAACTTAACCATTGCCTGTAAGTGAGTGTAGTCAGATAACAGATTGTGCCTGTGTGTTCTAAACTATGTCCAGGGCATTCTGGTGCCCCCTGCTTAATGATAAGTTCCCTAGGTTTCTTCACTGTGGATCTGCTGGGCTGTGTCTCTGCTGCAATTCCATAAGTTGGTATTTTTGCAGGATTGGCTCTCTCCTGATCCCACCTTTCTTTCTTGATCTTTTTTTAAAGCAACTTTCTTGGCCCTTTTGGCTATGAAGATATGCTTAAAAGTGCTTGCAGGCAAAGCTTGCTGAAATAATCTCGAGCAGCTGCAGAATGAGGGGCTCCAGGGGTCAAAGCGGGTGGGCTTCAGGGTCCTGCATAGTGGACCTCCTTATGATTAGCAAAAGCAAGATAAAGGATGCAGAGTTTTAAACAAAAATTTGCAGAGTAACAGTGCAATCTTACATGTGTCTGCATAGAATTAAGTCCTATGAGGTCCAATGAGACTTATTCCTAGGTAAAGGTGTAGAGGACTGCAGCTTAGGTTGTGCAAAATACAAGCAATTACGCAAATTTGCTCATCTAGTACCATTCATGTGGGTTGCAGAATTCAGCTTTGGGCAGGGGGGAATTTGGACTGCCTGGACACAACCTTTAATTTTATTTGGCTGTAGACTTCAGTCCTGTGTACCTGTATGTGAAAAATGCAGGTCCGTCATTTTCTCTTTTCCTCTTTTCTTCGTGGCAGCTAAGAGAACTGCCTTAGGATGGTCATTTTTTAAGAATAATAATAATTAATAATAATAATAATAATGGTTGGCATCCTGGTCTCTTTGTTTTTCAAATGAATGTATATGGCTCCGGAGCCAACTGGAGAGACAGGCAAGGACTGTCACTGCCATGGGCAACACAGTCACTTCAATAAAAACAGGCCTTTAAACAATACGAAGGAGTGTGGATTTGTTTGGTGTTGGTGCTGATGAAAAGCAGCTGACGGTGAACCACTTCACATGCACAAGACCAGTCCAAAGAAAGCCACTAACCCAGCTGCGAGGAACCTCTGGCCCTGGAGTTGTTTGCTGAACTACAACTCCCATCTTCCTTGGCTATTGGCCAAGCTTGCTCGGACTGTTGGGAGCTGTAGTTCAGCAACATCTGGAGGGCAAAAGGTTCCCCACATCTGCCATAACCCTAATGACTATGATCACTGAGATCATCTGGATTTTTAAATAAAAAACAGAATGGTGTTTTATAGTGTACACCATCTGTATAATTTAAAATGTGGCTGTATAGGCATACTCAGAAATAAATAAAAACCTCACTCATTCATGTTTTGAGTAGAAGACAACTTACTGTTTAATCTTCCCCTGACACTAAGTATGTGGGGAGAAGCAAAAGAGGTGGGTCTCTGCAGAATTTACCATTTATATTGTCATTTCTTAGATACAGAGAATCAGAATTAGTTGGAGGAGACCCTGAGGATCCTTCGTCCAACCCGCTGCAATGCAGGACTGTGCGGATGTCCCTTATGGGGAGAAATCCTGCAACCTTGGCATTATCTGCCCCATTCTCTAACCAGCTGCGCTATTCTCCACCAGTGGCCTTCACTGTGGCTGATCAGAAGTCAGAACAAAAGCTGGTGGGTGGTGGCAGGAACCACAGAGCCAGTCTTGGGTCCCGGAATTTTAATGGACTGCAGCTCCCATCATCTCCAGGCTACTTAGCCAGCGCTCGGGGGTGATGGGGTCCTAGTAGTCCAACAACATATGGGGAACCAATGTAAGAAAAAAAGAATGTCAGCAAACAGCTTCTCTTTCAGAGTAATCTGTGTTAAATGGATTAGGATGGGAGGGTTGGATGGGGCCGGGAGGTGGAATGGAGAGATTTGTGGTTTTGACTGCAGCTCAGGGGAGGAGAGATATTCCCAGAAAGGCAGAAGAAGCCTGAAATGAGGTGATTTTAGGAGCTGTCTTACACAGAGTCAGACCACTCGCTCAGAATTCTCTACACCTGCAGCCCCTTAGCCTCTACCTCCTTAGCTGCCAGGTTTCCTTGAATTCCTCGATTTTCCAGGCTTTAAAAATAGTTTCTTCCCTCTTGTGTAGGTTCTGGAAAATTGGTACAGTATTTTGCATGATTCTACCCCAACTCCCACTTTTATGCCTTGGAAAAATGAGGCATAAATGCCAGCTATCTGAGAATAATTAGGTAGGCACCTGTTCTCCGTGTGTGGCACTAAAATTGGGAGTTAATTTCACTTGCTTTGCAGAACAGCAGCTGTGTTGGTCTGCTGTACTACATCACCAACAACAAAACCCTTCCGCTACTTAGGTGAGAGTAACCCCATCAAACCCAATAGGTTTTCCTTCTGAGAAGACCTGCACAGGATTGGCATTCTAATCTGAGGAAGACTGAAGCATGAGGGTCTTTATTCTAGATGATTAATTCAGGACATTGTCTCTCACTTCACCCATCTTCAACTCTGTCTCTGCTCACTGCTTCTGTTCTGTCCCCACAATTTACTCCTGAGTCAATCTGCCCCTACATAGGAGAAAAGGGTTGCCCATTCCTGGTCTGCACTGACCGTGACTGGATTTCCAGGGCTGGAGATGCCTGGGACTGAGCTATGGATGGGGGCAACATGTTTTCCCTGTACAACACACTTCTCTTTTCCTGGCCCCCTGCATCCCAGGATGGTTGTGGTTAATTACTGGCTATAAGAGGAGCAGAGGGTCTTTGATTAACAGCTACTCTTTCTTCCAGAGGATGTGTGTAAGTGAAAGCAGATCATAAGCAAAGAAAGATCTTCAGATCTGCAGCACTTGCCAAATACAATGATGATAGGAACCAAATTGCTCTGCGAGTGGACAGAACTGAATTCTGGGAAGCACTAACAGAGACCTGAAGCCTAGAGTGGCAACTATTTCAAAACTAATTGTAACCGAAATTGCCTGGTGTTACACAGTTTGTGATGATGGGCTATGGCAGAGGTGGGGAACCAACTCCTGTCAGCCCCAGCCAGTTAGTGTGGTCACTGGCCATGGATGATGGGAGTAGTAGTCCGGCAACTTTTGGGAGGTTCCCATCCCTTTGGCTATGCTATTGACCAGTGAAGGAAGGGTTGGTAGGCCAGCCTGACAGTATTTAAACCAGACCTGGCAAATCCAGGAGTTTCATATTTTAGGCCACTTACAGCAGGTAAAAGACCCCTGGATGGTTAAATCCAGTCAAAGGTGACTATGGGGTTGCAGCGCTCATCTCCCTTTTAGGCCAAGGGAGCTGGCATTTGTCCACAGACAGCTTTCCGGGTCATGTGGCCAGCATGACTAAACCGCTTCTGGCGCAACGGAACACCATGACAGAAACCAGAGCACACGGAAACGCTGTTTACCTTCCCACCATAGTGATACCTATTTATCTATTTAAACACTAGTGTGCATTTGAACTGCTAGGTAGACAGGAGCTGGGACAGAGCAACAGGAGCTCACTCCATTGTACGGATTTGAACTGCCAACCTTCTGAACGGCAAGCCCAAGAGGCTCAGTGGTTTAGACCACTTACAGCATCCAAGTGTTGCATCACACACATTTCCTTTTATGTCCCGCAATGTATTTGGGGGCTGCACATGCACAGTTCCAAAGACAGTTGCTATTGCTATTTATGATTGCCTTGCAAATATACCTATATACTTATATTCTGCCTTTTAGGACAATGTCCTCCTAAGGTCACTTACCCCTCAAAGCATTTAAACCACATTTCATTCTAACCTTTTATGTGTGCCTGTTCCTCATCTCACTGTCCTCTTCCTTCTGTTTCTGGACTAAAATCCTTCCGTCATCCCGGGCCATGTTTTACCAGGCTCGCCTAGATACTGCCACAACTCCAGCTATAACCCAACCATTACAGGAAGACATTGGTCAATATTTTAGTGCCGTGCAGTGCAGCTGAATGAAAAATAGGTTCAGAATTCAGAAATGTAAAAGAAAACGACCAGCAAGCGAAAGGGGGAGAGTTGGATGTTACTCTGCGGGGCAGGAATCGCTGCTCATAAGCAGATACGTAGTTTTCTGTAAGCTAGTTCTATAACTGGGTGAATTTCAGGCCAAAACAACCTGACAAGCCTAGCTGCACTCCACAGCCTGGAAGGAAAATGCTAGTGTCTCAGTGGCATCCTCAACATTTGCTTCCTCACATGGCAGCCTCTTTCAGTCACATCCAATATGGTCTTGGCTGCTCTAGGAAGTTTCTGCCACCTTGCTAGAGTGGGAGAAGGGGCAGGGGTGCCCGTGTTGATGATGGGCAGCAAAGAACTCAGATGGAGATCTCCACACATCTAATGGTACTTCTTTTTTTCAGCTGACCCGCAAATCCGTGCCCTTTTGCACTGGGCTGCATGTGCCTGTTTCATGCTTCAAATATAATTTGTGGTTCCCTTTTTCAGCATGGTGGCTGGTTCAGCTTTAGTACAAGATTCCTCCCTTGGCGCTCTCTGCACTCTTCCCATCTGTGTCTGTTTTGTATCTTTTCATTTCGTTGTGTTTTTTAAAAACTCTTCTATTCCGTTGCCTGGTAACCAGCCTCATTTCTGTTCTGAGAAGAGGGTGGAGTGGGAGGGAAACTAGCTGTAATCCTGGGGGATGCCCATATTGGACTTTCCCTTCTACCAGTTGTCTGTGTGTGTGTGTGTGTGTGTGTGTGGTGTGTGGTGTGTGTGTGTGCATACAAACACACTTTCACTTCCCCAGGGGGCAGTGTGGCACACTGCAATACATGCGTGGCCTGTGTCACTGGCATCCACAACATAAGAGGGTTCCTGGGAATGTCACACTGCTGACAGTCGCACCAGATTTTAGAGGGACAAATTTATCCCATTTTTAAAAAGAAAAGAGTGTGGGAGAAACCTGCCAATTAGACGTCACAACCAGGCCCACCCTCAGGCAAGTATCATCCGAATGCCAGATTGAGCCGTGGGGAGGCCCAGACCTGCTATCATTTCTGGACCTGAAGGACGGAGGCACCTGAGGACAAAAATTAATGGTTGCAACACGAGAAGACAGAAATATATACACGTGTGACAAACTCTTTCTACCACTTTAATCCAGCTTTCATCTTCCCCACACCACCCAATAGGCTGGGCCTTCAAAAGCTGCCCAAAGGCAGGCATTCAAGAAAGGAAAAATACTCCATTTAAAAGTCAGAGTAGGTTAGTGGACATGGATTGCATCCTGGTGTGGTCTTGAGGAGCGACTCATTTCTTTCTCAGCCTTGTTTACCTTAGAAGAGAATGGAGATGGAAGGGTTATAATGTTATTCCTTGGAGAGATGGGTTCAAGCTCCCACTCAGATATGACATTCTCTCTTGCCAGCCATTCTCTCTCCTTCTCGGCCTAATCTACCTGAAAGAGTTGTTGTAGGGATGAAGGGTTGTGTGGAGAAAACCACGTGTGTGACTTTGCGCTTCTTGTATGGCTGGTCTGGGGAACCATTGGTTGGGCAGAGGTTGCTAAACTACATCTCCCATCAGCCCCAGCAATGGCCGGGAGTGATGGGAGTTATAGTTCAGCAGCATCAGGGGGACAGGCAAAGGTTCTCCACACCTTGTGGTGGAGCAAGAGGTTATTGCTAAATAAAAATGCTTTCTCCATGCCAGGAAACAGTTCTGTCATTGTGTTAAAGGGACGGGAGGGGGGATATGTCACAGTCCTATAGGGAGAGCTAGCTGCCCCGGTGTGTCTTGGTCTCTCTTCCACAGGCGCAGTTTTGGTTCTCTGTGAGCTTCCGTTCCCACCACCACCCTTCCCCTGTTTGCAGCCATTTCCTGCAAGCTGTTTCCGAGGGATTATTTTCACCCAGTTTTCTTCCTGTCAGAGGACAGGAAGGGCAACTTCCTATGCAGAGGAGATTGCTGTCGCCTGAACAGTCATTCTTGTCCTCATTGTGTTGTGCTATGTGCTTTACAGTCCTTATTGTGTCCACACACAAAAAACGCCACAAGACAGGACGTTAAATGCTTTGTGGGTGGTGTTACCGGAAAAATCTGAGGGCTCCCTTGGACAAAAAGTAAAGACACCAACCAGGGTAAATTGGAGCAAATCAGCAGCCTGTAGGCTTGGTCTTTATTGAAGAAAGACTGTCGCGACAGGGTGCTCCCCTCACTTGCAGGTGAGAGGAAAGACCCAGAATAATAGTGTGCAAGGTCTTATAAAAACTTTTGAAATTCCCCTCCTCTAGGTCTAGCCCACCCCCAGAAACATCATGCATACATTACAGAAAGGAGGGGTTGAGGGAGGAGTTGTGGTAACTTGAGTGTCTTGTCACCTGGCTGGTTCCTCCTTTCCCCCCTCCCCATGAGTCACTTCCAGGAGACAAAGGGGAGTTTGCAGTTTCCTACCCCCTGAGGGAAGATCTGATCAGTGCCCTTTGTTTCAGTCCACTGCTGAATCCACTCCCATATGCAAGTTCTTTGTGATCTTGATTGTCTTCTGTCTGGGACCATCAGGGTTGGCATAGCAACTGGGCAGGGCACCTGTGTATGTGCTGGGATGCTGAAGGGATTATGGCTGCCCTGTAACAAACCTGCCCCATTTTGTAGTCTTTCCTTCATGGAGTAAAATAAAAGTGGAACAGTGCAAATCCAATGTATGGTTGATTTTCTATGAATTTATAACAGAAGCATAGCGTATGTAGTGTGTGAGTGTGAGTGTGTGTGAAGTTTGTACAAACAGAATGATTGGGGGGGGGGTTTCCTGCTACAGTGGGAAAATGACAAGAGATAATCTGTGGCACCAGAACGATGAAAGAACATATTGTGGCAAAAGTTTTTGTGGACTAGAGAGCCCACTTGGTCGAACCAAGGACCAAATCATATCCCACCCTCTTCCACCCTGCTCTTCCTCCAAGGAACAGAGGGTGGAATAAGATGCCTCTGCACTTTTTATCCTCACAACAACCTTGTGAAGTAGGCTGGGTGGGAGTCCGGGCGGCAGCATAGTGTCTTTTATTGTCTCTGGTCTAAGGTCACCCAATGTGTCTCATGACTCAGAGAGAAACTGAAACCAGGGCAGCTGATTCATCCTGAATGGTTTGCATGAAGTTTGCGGGGACATTAAGTGACGTCAGTTGTTTCTTAGGCACTCATTCTGATTGGCTTGTGGGGAGGTTATACAACATCATCAAGCAAGTGCTATCCCACACTTTTCTATGCATTTTCACATCACTGGCATACCCGCCAACATTTCCCCAATGAAAAAAGGCACATCCCATTCCATAAAGATAATTTTACTATTTATACCCCACACATCTGACTGGGCGGGTTCCAACATATATGAAACATATATGAAAACATAACAAAACATTAAATATTAAAAAACTTCCCTATACAGGATTACCTTCAGACTGCTCGGGGGTCAGGTAACTCCATACCTTCCAACATTTCTCCAATGAAAATTGAGACATCCTAAGGAAAAGCAGGACATCTCGGGATGAAATCAGAAAGCAGGACAGCTTCTCTAAATCAGGGATGTCCCTGGAAAATAGGGACACTTGGAGGTTTTGCATTGGTCACATGCAGACCATACATTTCAAGCACTCTTACAACCACTTTAACAGTCACTGTTTCTCCCAAAGAATCCTGGGAACTGTAGTTTTTTTAGGTTACTAGGAACTGTAGCTCTGTGAGGTGTCTCCTAACAGCACTCCAACAAACTACAGTTCTACAGGATTCTTTGGAAGAAACTATGATTACTCAATGGGTATAAGAATGTGCTAAATGCACAGTGTGGCTGAGGTCACTTTCCTTATCACAAAAGCTTTGATTTTGCTCATGTAGAGGAGCACTGGGCTGGGCCACACTGGGGGTGCCAGCATGGAAATGCCTGGTTGGCACCCACCAAGTGCCACATCATCTGGCCAGACTCCCCCCTGCAAGGGTGGGCAGGTGGCACAGCGCAGCCCTGCTTGGCTCTGGGGTGGGGTCGCTCCAGTGGGGTCGGCGGTGTGGGCTGGGGTGCCCCAGTGGTCTTCTTCACCCTCCATGCCCCACCCCACAAGCCTGCTGCAGGCACCGTGAGCTTATGCAACACTGCTGCCCTGTGCTCAACCCTTGAAAGGAAAGGCATGCAGAGAGTAAACCAAAGCTTACCATACTTTTCATGTTGGTGACACACTTTTTAGACTTGCATCATTTTTCAACACAGCAATTTAGTTTTACTAGCAAACCAGAGGTTAAACTAACCCTTTTCCAGCCCTGAGAGGAGAGCAGGGAGTGTTCACGCGACACATCTACTCACTGCAGCCAACACAGAGTTTAGAAAACTCTGTACTAAACCATAGCATAGTAAGGATCCTTCTCAGTGGCAGCACCATTAAAAAAATTATGTGGACGCAAAGTATATTTCTAAGTGGGCGAAAAAGAAAAATAACAGCATGTGTGAATGACAAAAGTTCAGAAATGGAGGGTAGGCTCCTCTCTCGGGGAGCGCACAGCCCCATGCCCCCACCTCTGGTGCCACCTATTATCATCCTCAAAACATGCCACTGCTTGCACTAAAAATGCTGTTTCTGTTTTCATGATGGCTTTTGCCCCAGACCAACAGGCCTTCCTGCCAGCCTGATCTTGGAGCCAGATCTGGCTTCCTTCTTTGAGAGAAGGGGAAGTGCAGCTTCCGCTGAAGCGCTTGCCCTTCCTAAGAAAGAAAGCCATTCTCAGCTCTGGCAAAAAACAGGGTGGGGCAACATGAAACAGGCTCATAGGAAAGTTCTGCTGGACAGGGTTTCATATTTATAAGGCAGGGTGGACTCCTACACACACACACACACACACACACACACACACACACACACTTCATTGTTTACAAAGGTGCGTAATTTGAACCTTCGACATTTCAGAAATCACACAAAGGAGGAGAAAAATATATCTGACTAAAGTCAACCATCGCAATGTGACACCTTAAAAACTTGACCATTTTTACTGAGGCATGAGGTTCCATTGGCTACTTTACCAGACACGTGCTTTGGAGAGTCGGAAGGAAGGTTTTCATGTGTCAGAATGCATAGGGCCTGTGCCACAGACTCATGATAACAGGGACTTCAGCACAGGCAATGTTGCCCGCTTTATAACTCCCTCCCCCCCCCTCCTTTCCTTTAATGGCCACTTTATCTGAAGGTGTGAACAGGTGGGATGGCCAGGTTCAAAGGAGGACAGGGCTACGTTGGCATAGAAAAGGAAACCACAGCAGAGGCAGCTTTTCATGCAAGGGAGAAAAGCACTCTGTGCATGGGGAAGACCCAGGACTGTTAAAGGCACAGGCGTCCCTCCAAACTTGGCCATCCAGCTGTTTTGGAACTACAATTCCCATCATCCCTGACCACTGGTCCTGTTAACTAGGGGTGATGGGAGTTGTAGTCCCAAAACAGCTGGAGGGCCAAGTTTGGCCATGCCTGCTAGTGGCAGGTGATGGTGATGCTTCACCCTTCAAGCTGTGGGCAGGGAAAGGCTTCACATGCTCATTGCTGCGCATCATGCTGCTGTTACAGGCACCAGAGCAGGCCCACCTGTTTTGTCCCTGCCCCCATTCTGCTTAACTGCCAACCCTGCCCCCAGATTTGCTCATGGCACCAGCTTCCCCTCTGCCATGAAAACGCTGCAGAGGGAGAGGAACACTGGTGCAGCTACAGATACCAGTGGCCAGGAATTGCAGGTGGCCAGGGTCCTGTTTGTGGCTTTCTCATTGGCACCCTGTGAGAACAGGATGCTAGGAGATTGGCCATGGGCCTGATCCAGAAGGACTCTCCTTATTTTCTTATGTGTGGTGAGCTAGACCTGCTCTGTGTTTGGGAGCCCTACTGCTCATTCGATCCCTGGAAATCTCCCCCCTCCCCAAACTGCAAGCCCTGTCCTGCTGGCAGCACTGGTGAGGAGGGAAGGAGCCATGGCAAGAGGCCCTGGATGGCTCCCGCTAAGTCTTCCTCCTCTTCCTCCTCCTTCCTGTGCTACATAATCCCTCTCAGTTCTCTCTGGGTTGCAGCAGCATCTTCAGGGGCAAGAACCCCCAATCCCCGCTCACACAGCACAAAAGGGCCACCGAGATCAGCTGTGCACTTGGATGAGGAGGAGGGCTCTGAGAGGCTGCGTTGATGTGTGTGGGGAGGTGTGATTCAGCCAGGAGGCAGGAGGGATTCGTCATTGGTGGTTGCATAATCCTGGCAGCAACCTCAAAACACCCACCAAGTTCGCATGGGATGCCAAGAGGCAAACTGACTCTGAGGTGGGGTGTGCCTGCCATCTGCTGCGAGTCAAGGGAACTGCATGGGCAAAAGAGCCTCTTCTCCATCCTTGCATCTTGGGGTGGGGAACATTTTTCAGCCCAAGAGCCCCGCTCCCTTGTGGACAACCTTCCATGGGCCACGCTCCAAGAGGGAAAAGGCACGTGCGGCACAAGGACGTGGCTTTTCTTTGCACAAAAGGCCACACGCAGAGCCCCCTTCTCGTGTATCTAGGCTCATCAAAGTCTAGTCAGGCAGAAGCAGCCCAGGAGGACGTGGAGTGGGAGCCGAGAGCATGTGGCCTGCAGAAGGTGCCAAGGGCCAGAGAGTAAGGCTCAGAGGAGGGCAGGTGGCCCCTGGGCCTGACATACCCCAGCCTCCTTCAAGGAGCCAGGTTTTGCCATGTTGTCTCTCTAGAGAAGGGAAAGGTTTGCCCAGTATGTTTCCCGTCCAGGACTGCAGGAATGTAAGAAGCAGGCAGGGATTTTTACCTTCTATGTAAAAATGCAGGAAGCGAGCTCTGGTGTTAGGAAGCAATAGGGCTCTTGCCGATTTAGTAGTGTAGAAGACAGAACTGAGGCAAGAGCAGCACATCATGCAGGGCTGAGGAAAAGCTGCATCTGCTAAAATTCCCTCTCATGCTCCCTATTGTCACACTTTGAAGCAAGGTGTAGTGTAGCTGAATGAATATCCCATCTAGTTAAGAGTGACCACATTCCAAAAGGGACAAGACTCATGTTTAGTGGGGCTTCTGGTTCAGCACTGCCTTAATGGAGGCAGCCCCCATGACAGCGGGAGATCGTAGGCGAAGGAAAAACAAGTATGATTGAGGGTAAGCCATCCTTGTAAATCCCTCCCACCCCCCCACCCCAGGGACAGTGGGAACTGGCTTCACTTGCATTTTGTCTTGGTACCTGGCACTCACTCCTGTATGGAATGCGGGGGGCAAGGAGGCGCTGAGTGCAAAAGCCCTTTGCCTGGCAAAAACACTCCAACGCTGCCATTAAGAAGCAGAGCTACTCCTGCTAATTAGAGCTTAATTGGACTAAAGTACAGGTGCATGTAGGCACGTGGGTGGCGCTGTGGGTTAAACCACAGAGCCTAGGACTCGCCGATCAGAAGGTCGGCGGTTTGAATCCCCGCGACGGGGTGAGCTCCCGTTGCTCGGTCCCTGCTCCTGCCAACCTAGCAGTTCAAAAGCACGTTGAAGCGCAAGTAGATAAATAGGTACCACTCCAGCGGGAAGGTAAATGGCGTTTCCGTGCGCTGCTCTGGTTCGGCAGAAGCGGCTTAGTCATGCTGGCCACATGACTCGGAAACTATACGCCAGCTCCCTCGGCCAATAAAGCGAGATGAGCGCTGCAACCCCAGAGTCGGTCACGACTGGACCTAATGGTCAGGGGTCCCTTTACCTTTACTTTACCTTACAGGTGCATGCTAGAAGAGATGAGTTCACAAACTGCAGAACAAACCAAGTGCAGACTTTAAGGTTTGAATTTGAGATAAGACTTCATTCGGTGCAAAAGATGGGGGGAGGGGAGCCTACGATTTCTTTATTTAAAGTTTCCTTCTCTACAATTAGGATTTGGCAACCCTCCACTGAATGCTAGTTCAAATTATATTTGTACAAGTGAGGATGGAAGAAATTGGATTATAATAATAATAATAATAATAAATTTTATTTATATCCCGCCCTCCCCAGCCGAAGCCGGGCTGGAATATGTTTGATGGAATATAACATCAAACAGAACTGTGTGTGTAAAAATAAGGGAAAAGGGAGGGAAGCTATATTTTGCAAAAGGTTTACGATGGAAGAAGAAAAGAAGAAGAGTTTGGATTTGATATCCCGCTTTATCACTACCCTAAGGAATCTCAAAGTGGTTAACAATCTGCTTTCCCTTCCTCCCCCACAACAAACACTCTGTGAGGTGAGTGGGGCTGAGAGACTTCAGAGAAGTGTGACTGGCCCAAGGTCACCCAGCAGCTGCATGTGAAGGAGCGGGGAAGCGAACCCGGTTCACCAGATTACGAGTCTACCACTCTTAACCACTAAACCACACTGGCTCACTTAGAAACTTAGAAACTTTATTATCTATGAAATGAACTGAATAACGCTAAGAGGGCTTGGAATTTAATTTAATTGGAAGGATAACTGGCCATATATCTTCAGCTGGAAGGAAGGATAAAAGGAGTCTGTGAGCTGCCAAGGAATTGATAAAGTTCTTTATTGAGTCATCTGCAATTCAACAGACCACTCTTCTTCCCAGGCTGAGAGGGAAAATGGTGAAAACAGTTTATTTACTGGGGCAGAGCAACTTTTGCATTTCTTGTTAAAGCTCTTCGTGCAAAACAATGAAACATGAGCCAGAGCAATGGAGAAATTTCTGGATATCAGCTCCATCCAAGGCATGATGAATAACAGCAACTGAGAGAAAGACATAACACCTTACAAGGACAGGAAGAAATACCATGGACAGAATAATTGCCACACACAGGATGAGAAAGAATATAGTTTGAGTTGAGGTCCAGCTCCCAGGGCCTTCTGGCAGTTCCCTCCCTGTGAGAAGTGAGGTTACAGGCAGAGGGCCTTCTCAGTAGTGGCGCCCGCCTTGTGGAACGCCCTCCCATCAGATGTCAAGGAAATAAACAACTACCTGACATTTAGAAGACATCTGAAGGCAGCCCTGTTTAGGGAAGTTTTTAATGTTTGATGTTTTATCATGTTTTTAATATTCTATTGGAAGCCACCCAGAGTGGCTGTGGAGACCCGGCCAGATGGGTGGAGTATAAGTAAATTTTATTATTATTATTATTATTATTATTATTATTATTATTATTATTATTAGTATTATTAATTATTATTATTATTATTATTATTATTATTATTATTTATAAATCATTCAATGTGTCAACACAAATAGAAGTTATTAATATTGTAGTTGTTGTATAAGAGATTATTATTAGGAAACTAATAAGATTTTGGAACACAGAATTAAAGATTATGAAATCATCAAACCTAGCACATGGGGGGGGGTAACATTAACGAAATTATTTAATTCAGTATTTGAATGATTAGTATTAATAATTGTATTATAAATTGGTATTGTTATACTGAGGCTATTATTGGTATTGTTATACTGGCCTATAACTGAAAACTAACAAAAATTTATTACATATAAAAAGGACTCACGTTCAGTGGGGCAGTGGGTAATTTTGCACTCTGGACTTAATGGTCTTACAGAACCTCCTATTCCCACCTCTTTAGTTGGTGATTTGTGCATTATTTCACTTGCTTCAAATTGTGGTAAGCCAACCCTGCTGCCTGGGGTGGCGGCGGCTCATACTCATTTGTAGGAGGGAAGTTGCCTTCCACTGAGTCAGACCCTTGGCCCATCTAGCTCAGTATTGTCCACACTGACTGGCAGCTGCTCTCCAGGATTTCAGGCAGGGGTCTCTCCCAACCATACGTGGATATGCCAGTGGGCCTTGAACCCAGGACCTTCTTCATGGAAAGCAGATGCTCTACCAATGAACTGTGGACCTTCCCTGTTCTGCCTAGTGGTGCCCCACACTTCTGCCTTGTGCTGGCAACACTATTGCTGAAGCTCCTTTCAAAATTCAGAGGAAATTCTATTGGGGCTGCGCTTCCTGAATGCTGCCTAACTTCGGAGTTTTTAGAGAGACAAGAACCAGTTGCCAGCATTTAGAAATGACCACAACCCTTGCGTATTCAGAAGCAGCCCACCATGCACCAGTTTAGGAAGCGACGCTTTTCCTGGCATGAAGAAGTGATGATGGGGAAAGCATCGCCTTTTTGATTTCTGCTTGTCCTACTGTTACTGAAGACCACATTTGTGCAAGCAAATGTCAGTCTAAAACTCGCATTTATTTAAAGTGCAGAGAGAACACAAATGGAAAGGGGTGGGTGTTTGCCAGGTCAATTTGCTACATGCTTTTAAAACAACCAACGAAGTGAGCCATGGCTTCTCTTGCCTGTTCCTTCCCTTGTCCTTTTGCCCTCCATCCATCTCCCCTTGGTCTAGCAAGCAAGGCACCAGGTGCAGAGCACAGCAGGGAGGAGAGCACACAAGGGTGTCAGGAATGGCGTAAAGGCACAGAGAGACCCTCCAGGTTGCAACCTGGCAACCACATACTATAAAGGCAGAAGAACAGGCAGGGGGAAGAGCGCTTGCAGCAAGAGAGAGATAGAGAGAGACATCTACGGCTCTCGGGCAGCACAAACAGAGCTTACATAACCAGCGAGCTCGTCCAAGCAGGAAGATGCATTTTCACACATGTGGTTTCAAGTAGCAAGGGCAGTAGTCCACAAGGGGCCAGGAGTGCTCATTCAGATTACAAATGCCTCCCTTCGACTTTGCATTATATATTAACAACTGGGCATTTTCACATATAAGGTGTAGGGCTTAACTATTAAAGAGACAAAGGCTTGGCTGCATCTGGGCAGTATCACCTCATATTGCAGGTGGGAGCCTGTAGGATAAATCGCTCCTCCATTTTAGAAGGGAAGAAAACTCCATGCAGAGAACTAGGGTGGTATACACAGCATGCATTTCCCCACAAAGAATCCTGGAAACTGTAGTTTACCCCTCACAAAGCTACAATTCCCAGGACCCTTAAAATAGGATGTTGTAAACAAAATCTGCCTTTATTCCCTTATGGGGGACACAAGAGCCCTTATCGAGTCCTTTGTAGGTTCTCCATCAGTAGGAGAAAATAACAGAGGCCAACCAGAGAATACTGAGATGCAAAGCAGCTAGTAAGCCTGATCTTTATTGAACTGTTGCAACAGGGTGCTCCCCTCACACGCAGGAGGAGGAGGACATTTTAAATTCCCTGCCCTGGAGCTCAAGACCACCCCTCCATACATCATTCATAGATCACAGAAGAGGCGGCCTACAACAGAAATTTGAAAGTTGTTGTTTTTCCTGTCTGCCAGGTTATCTGATCATGCCTTATCTGATTGCCTTTCCTGGTAGTCTGCCCATACCTTTGAGATGGTGATTACCCAATTCCTGAGACAATGGAAAGATTCCCTCACCCCCTGCCTCCTTGCAGAGAAAACATTTGGTCAGTTTGGGAGTCAAAATGGTTTCAGGGCAGTCTTCCTGTGCTGCTCCAGACATGTGGTCCACATATCTATGTACGTGTCTGGTTGGTACATTTATGAACATTTATTATATATATAAGACCTTAATTTTTTTATTACAGGATTCTTTGGGAGAAGTCACATGCTTTAAATGCATGCTGTCTACACAGCCCAGGTGTCAGAAAAAAAAATATGGTTCTAGCTTAGCCTTCTCCCCACCTTGCTCATTTTCTATGTGAGGGGTTTTGGTTTGCAAGGTCATGCGACCAAATGCTTACCTACCTGTGTCTGAAGTAGTACAACACAGAGGCAGGTCTACCACCTCTGCGAGGCATCAGCATCTCTGACAGGGAGGGGATCGGCAGCACTGAGTCTCTTTTAATGTAGAGTTTGGCTCTTGCTCAGTTTTTGCTCAAAAATCAGTTTGCAATGTACATTCAAAACTTGTATTCAGAATTTCTTCACCAGTTCTGCACAGGAACAGAAGTGTTTCCAGTGCCAGCTCCAACTGCTGCTTAGTGGGCAGGTGGAGGGGTGGTCTGAATTTTCTGCAATTCAGTGGTAGGAAGATGACACCATATAACTGCCTTGGTCTCCTGTACTCCGAAAGCAGCCAAAGCTAAATGACTGTGCTGAAAGCAGAGAATCTGCTCGAAGTAAACCACAGGCTTCAGCTTTGCTTTTGGAGTCAATTATAAGATAAATATTCCCTCCAATAATATACACAGAATTTTATTTTTTTAAAACTTTGCTTTAAGCAGAAAGAATAGCACTTTTAGAAGAGTCACATGACTCTCAAATTTGTCACATATATTTTGGTTCAACGTAGCCCCCCCCCCTCTCCTGGTGAAGTTATTTCTGGTTTATGCAATAGGGTACTTGGCTTGCTGAGGTTTGCTGGGTCTTGAGTAGGCGGAGGGGAGAAGTTTGTCAGTTTTGCATTTAAAGGCAAACTTACAAAAATCACACTTTCCACAACAATGTGCAAATTGTTGACTGAGAGCCTTCTTTCCATAGTTGCTCTTCTTTGAATTTTGAAATGTAGTTATCTAGTTAAGCAATGTGTACAAAAATGCAATTGCTAGTGTTCCTAAAAATGCATATATTTAATGAAAATAACAAAAATGTGTGTTACAAACAATGTGTGCATTAGGAGAAATTCACACTAAAATGCAGATTTTTTAAAAGGGCTTAACAAAAAATAATTGCAAACTGATGTGGAAATGTGGAGAACTGAATTTAAGAATGGAAAAATGAGAAACCAGCATTGAGATTTGCCTATTCCTAGTCCTAAAGCAAGGGACTCGTTGGTCAGTGGCTTATTCTGAGGCTGCAGTCCTAAATCCCTTGCTAGTCAGCTCCATGGGCATAGCCAGGGGGGTGCAGCTGTCCCCCCTAAATTAAGTAAATAAATAAAAATACTTAACTGACCAATTGCATCATAGTTAACTCAGTTTTGCACCCCCACCAACATAAAGTCTGCCCCCCCCAAAAAAAAATCCTGGCTACGCCCATGGTCAGCTCCATTGAAAACAGTGGGGCTTAGTTCCATGTAAACATGCATAAGATTGGGCTGTGAATCATTCTTCTGCTCCTCTCTGACATCCTCCCTCTTCTTCTGGTTATGTAGGAGGAAGCTGCTGGAGTGTTAGGTAGGATTACTCACTGCTGCTAATTTGCAGGCATTCTTCAGCCATTCCTCCAAATGGTCTGCTCCTTAACAGGTTGCTGTATTATAGAGCTGATGTAACCCGAGTGCCAAACAAAGCAAACAGAGAAGTCTCCACTTCATATCTCACCTGGGCCATGAACTTCCTGGATCAGCTGAGCCAAGCTGCTTTCCTTGTCTTAGCTTGTCCCTCATCTGTAACATGGAAGATGGCAACTCTGACCTTTCTTTCAGAGCTCTTGTAAAGACTTCTTGCATAACGCATTGCAAAATGTGCTACAGCAATGCAAAGTGTAGTGTGACTGCCTCCTCCAAGCAGAAGTTGAAGGACAGAACACCTGGGTTCTATCCACCAGCACAATGTGGATAGACTTTCTTTCTAAGGGTTATCAAGTGGCAGGTGCAGGGCCAAATCCACTCCCACCATTTACCAGTGAAGAGGCAGAACTGTGGGTCTAGCTGGCAGTGACAGTGGGTGTGGACACAGGACTAATCAACAGCAGCCAGCAGGGCACGAGGAGGGGAACAGGGTTGACCCGCTCTCTGCTGTACCCTCAAAGTGACTGTCCAGCCCAGTAGAAGTAGTCCCTGACATGGGAAGCAGTAGCAGAAAGACGGGGGCTTCTAGCCTAACAATAATTCACTAGAAGTGAGAGAGACAGCGTTCAGTTTGAATGTGTGAAAGAGAACTGTTCTCATTATTTGGTAGAAACAAGTCAGGGAAATGATCTGTGAAGCAGTGCCACAGATTCTGTGGCAGGGCAACATTCTAGGTTGGCATCTCTGCTTGTTATAACCTGTAGATGGGGGAGAAGAGGCCCGGCTTCACACAGAAAGGACGACCATTACCATACGGTGTTACAGTTTTCATTTATTGACACGTGTGGGGAGGGGAAGCATGACGGAAACAACCCCCCACCAGTCCCCACAAGAACCACAAGAACAATCTCCAGCTCTGAGCAACACGGCAAAGCAAATGTTCAGTCTTAGAGGAATACAAGGGCAGGTGGTAGAGGGTGTGGAATAGAGGAGGAGGGCAACTGACCTTGCTGACCCCCCCTGCTTTCCCCACCAATATCTTTTAGGGAACATTAGGGGATAGCCCATCCCCCCGCCGTGTGGGGCACCCCTGAGCTGCACCCAAAGAAGCAACTTTATTTCGGACTGGGTGCTGCAACTGTGCTAGGGAGCCCAGTTTTTCCCTGGGGAAAGGGGCAAGTAGCGACGGATCTGTGAAGATAAAGCAGAGCACCTGATGAATCCAGGAGGCCTTGGCTGCTCCTGGCTGGTCCCAGCTGACTCTCTCTTTCCCTAGAATCTACCAGCACCTTGTCTAACTGGCCCAACTGAAAAACAAAACACTAATCAGCAAGAGGTAAAGACAGACGTAGCATTCTCAGAGCAGGCTCTTGCCCCACCGGGCAGCCCCAGCTAAGCAACTCATGCCAACAAGTCAAATGCTGGATTGGCCAGTGGCTTCCTACTGCAAGGCAATGTGTCAACCCCACATCCTTGCCCCATGCCTTGTACGTGAAGCAGACCTGTCCGCCTCTTATGGTTTTGTTACTTGTGGCAGCACTGCCCATGTGCTGAGGATTAGATGTGT
This sequence comes from Podarcis erhardii, assembly GCF_964252035.2. NCBI lineage: Eukaryota > Metazoa > Chordata > Lepidosauria > Squamata > Lacertidae > Podarcis > Podarcis erhardii. Next base: position 2,986,958 of record NC_138515.1, read on the forward strand.
CCTTCCTTCATCTTAAAAAAAGGAAACACAACCTCAACGGTTGTTGTTTTTTAATGGCTACAAAACTGCTTCAGAATGTGGAGGTGTAAGTTGGAGATATTCTGGGTACTTGCAAATTGGTGCTCATCACAGCTGACTTCTCCCTGGTTCAAACTGAACCATGCTAAGAAAAACCCTACAGAATCCCCACCCCCCACCCCAAAATGTGCACCCCGTGACAGAAAAGTATAAGTTAGTTTGGAGACAGTGAGGCTGCTACAAAACACCAGCACCCGTCTTTAAAATGTTACATCTGTCTTCACCGCCTGGAGCCCAACTCCCAAGGTCCCCCCAATGTCTATCAAATGGCACCTCCCTGTCTCAGGATTCCTGGCGGCTGCTTTTTTACGATTTCCCGTTCCACTATTCCCACACAGCTACTGTGGGGTCCCTCTGCTCCACCGGATCTTCTCTGCTCGGCAGCTACCACGTTGTTACTCTCACAGGGAGAAGAAAGAGTCTCAAATCCATCTTGGAATCCCCCTAACGGGTTATAGGGAAGGGTGTCTTTTTCAGCCCCTCCACCAACACAGCATCCTCTCCCCCGCCCAAAGCCATCCAGGGCTCTCGCTGGGCTCTACAGCCAACATGGAAGGAAGTGTGGTGAGTAACACAGCAGGGTTGTGAGGGCTTCACCAGCCTTAAGGGGGAGGCGGGCTTTGGTCCCAGGCAGCAGGGCAACTTCAAACCCTGCTAAAAGCAGGCTGGACAGTGGCTGACTTGACGTGACTCCTGGGCCCCTCAGGGCAGAGATGTCCCCAGAAGGGGGAGCAGGAAATGAAAGGGCACGCCCACCTCTTGGGTGAGGGTACTGGCGCAGCGTCATGGCTGTGAAGCTGCATGCAGGAGGGTAGCTCATGCAAAGGGCAGCGGCCCAGGCTCTCCAGGCACCTGCGGGTGGCAAGAAATGGGTTAAAGACAGGCCATTTCTGTGATAATAAGTCCCTGCCCTTCCAGGACTCCCAGGACAAAGCAGCCCCATCTTCTGGAGCCCTGGTCCTGGATAAGACCTTCTTGCGCCCACTGAGACTGCCCCTCCTTCCCATTGCTATTTGCCCTGCAGCCTATTTCTGTATGCTGCCCATGCCTTAGTCCCAGCTACTAGGTTTCCTTGTGCACTGTGCTTGCAATAATGAAACATGGCAGCCAGGACTAGGCTGGGTTGCTAGCAGTCCCTAGAAGCAGTCACTCTCAGAGAGCAGCCTGTAGAGTGAACCAAATTGCGCTCTCTCTCTCGCTCTCTGTGCACAATTCAGCTGAGTTAGCCGTGCCCTAGTGGATCCCTCCTGCACATCACTGCCACGGCCATCCCCCCACCTCATTCCTCCCTCCCGGGCTCTAATCATGCCACAAAACCAATGAGCAGGAAGCAGAAAAACCTACCTATGGGGGCAATGTACCCCTTACAGTGGTTCTCAACCTTGGGTCCCCAGATGTTTCTGGCCTACAACTCCCATGATCCCTAGCTCACAGGACCAGTGGTCAGGGATGATGGGAGATGTAGGCCAAAAACATCTGGGGACCCAGGGTTGAGAAAGGCTGCTTTTTCACAGAATTGTAGAGTTGGAAGGGACCACAAGGGTCATCTAGTCCAACCCCCTGCAATACGGGAATTGCAGCTAAAGAAGCCCTGACAGTTGACCATCACCTTAAAAAAATCCAAGGAAGGAGAGTCCACCCCCTTCTGCAGGATGCCCTTCAACTCATCTCCCCCTGACGCTTCATTGCAAAACGCAGGCCAAGCAGGCAGAGAGCGGCAAGGGTGGTCTTGTGAGTATGGCTCTCAGGCTTAGTCCCTCCCCACAACTGCATAGCTTTTAATTACATTCCTGCCCTGGTGCTTTTAAAATAACACTGACAAGCAGAAATAAAAGGAAAGGCCTTGCTTGCTTAGCTTCCACGCTAAGAGAAGCCACCTTTGCTTAATTTCTGCATATCCAGCGACTGGTAAGGAGTATGGGGCAGTGAGCAGAAAGAAGTGAGAGATCTGCCCCCCCCCAGCCCCCAGCTGGCAAAATGCTCTTCTATCACACGCACCTCTCTGGTCACCATTTCCCATGATGCGCTCCAGAAGTGGTCTCTCCAATTTCCTCGCCCTCCGCACCAGGTCCATGCTTGGTGATGTGGCGCAAGAAGGATGTGGCATTGAATGCTCGCTGTAAGAATGGAAGTGTGAAAAAGGTTGCCAGCTTAACAGAAAACTGCCCAGCCTGAAGCAGCAGCTTGGTCTGCAGAAATTAGCAGGGGAAACTCTTCTGCAGTGGTGGGAAACTTGGTAGTGGGGAAAGCCCTCCCGTCAGATGCCAAGGAGATAAATAACTATACAACTTTTAGAAGACATCTGAAGGCAGCCCTTCAGGAGTTTTTAATGTTTGAAGTTTTATTCTGTTATAACAATACTACTACTACTACTACTACTATTATTATTATTATTATTATTATTATTATTATTATTATTATTATTGCAGGTCATGCTTTTAATGAGGCCCACAAGTACATTCTGGCCATGTCACAAAAACCCATCCTACACCTGCTATCAGGTGTGGAGCAGAGGTTTGCAGGGACCCTAGAACCACTTCCTTTAAATTAAGCAATGCAGAAAGACTGCAAACCCTTCTCCACCTTGGGTTTAAGTTAAACATTCCTCTTTACCTTCCATTGACTGCGAGCAAAGTTTTTCTGGATCTGCTCACACACAGAGCCATGAATGTCTTTCTCCAAAGCCGTGTCCCCAGAGATCCTGAAATACATAACAGGCAGGGTAATTATCTTTCGTTAGATAATTTTGCCTTGGTGTCATCACTGGTCTGGGACTGGTCTAGCTCAACTGATGCACATCTCACTTTCTGGCCACTTCATATTCGCATGTGTGAAAATCTTGGTGCCCTGGTGTCTATGGTTTAACGTGGTACTGTACACGTATAAACTGTGAAAGACGTGGAGCAGAGGAGAAAAGCAGGATTTATCATGAGGCTTTGGTGTGCAATCTTGCTACCTATTCATTCCAGACAGAACAATTTTCAGAGACCACTTAAGGTACTGAATTAAAGTACTCAGTACTAGGCCTGCAGGCGGGACTAAGCTCCAACAGAATACAGAAGGTTGTGGAATCAAAGCAATACACTACAGAACAGGGGTGCCATCTGGGGCCGGGGCCGAGGCCCCCCAAAAATGTCAAGGCCCCAGTGGGCCTCCCCATGGCTGCAACAGGCCCCAGTGAGCCTCCTCCGCCACATGACGTCACATATGCCTCTGGCCCCCCAAAAGTTGGGCGGAACCCAGCATGTGTGCTACAGAAGTGCAATCTATTGTTTTCCTTCCTGTTACAATCACATTGATCTAGTGGAGCCTCACCACTGTTTTGAAGAAAAGCAAAGCTTGGTAAAGAATATTCTGAGTGGACGAGGAAGTGCTTAACCTTCTTCCCGCTGCTCTTCACTTTAAATTCCCTCACCAGCTGGCCCCTCCCCAACCCAAAGTGCATTTTTAGTCCATTGGCAGAAAAGCCACGAGAACGGAGAATTTAGGGAGAAGAAAGAGCAAGCATGGAAGGGTTAGAGTGCCCCCTTCCTCACTGCTGCTCTCCACACCATCTTTCCCTTTCCCAAAGAGGTGTGTGTGTGTGTGTGTGTGTGTGTGTGTGTGTGTTACACATACATACACACTAAAGGGCCATTGCTGATAATATGGGAACACCAAAAATGGGGGCAGCTTGGCTCATGAAACAAAACACCGTATTGTTCTAATGCAGTATTATGTATGTATCTTTGTCATACAGTAGTACCTCGGGTTAAGTACTTAATTTGTTCCGGAGATCCATTCTTAACCTGAAACTGTTCTTAACCTGAAGCACCACTTTAGCTAATGGGGCCTACTGCTGCTTCTGTTCTCATCCTGAAGCAAAGCTCTTAACCTGAAGCACTATTTCTGAGTTAGCGGAGTCTGTAACCTGAAGCGTATGTAACCCGAGGTACCACCGTATCTCCCAAACTCTTCTTCACCACACAACAGAAATGCCAGCAGTGGGCAAAATTATTTCCTTCCCCTTCCCACCAAGACCTTTGCAGACCGCCCCCCCCCTCAGGTGGGACTTACCAGGGGTGCTGCAGGGCCTGCTCACAGGTGAATCGCTTCTCAGTGTCCCGTTCTAGAAGGTGTCGGATAAAATCTTTGGCTGTGTGGAAACAAAGGGGCAAGCCTCACAATTTAATCAGAAGGTTGTTGCCTGAAGTGTCGCCCTGGCAACCCAAGGGGCACATGCCCTTGGCATGGCTGCACTCACTTTCTTGGTTGCTGAACCACCATTTTGTCGGTTTGAGGCAAGGAAAAGAGGGCTACCCTTATGCTATTCATATAATCAGTTATCAGTAATCAATATATTCACATATGCTCACACATAATCAGGGCTTACAGTATTTTTATAATCCATTTTGAATCAAAGGAAAGCTTTTGCCTTAGCTAACTGCAAACTGCTTGGAACAGCAACTTTAGAACCGACCTTTCCCCTAGAAACATCCTTGTACCCTGAACAAAGGGGAAGACATGAATCAGAGACACAGGTACAAAATCCCCCTCAAATGCAGGCTAAAATAATCCACAGAACAGAAAGGACCAAACCACAAAAACTCCAAAACTCCCTGTTCTGTCAGAACTGGGGGAAAGGTCAGATTGTGCATCATTGCGCATCATTTGTGCAGACAACGGAAAGCAGAAGTTAGGAGTAGAACTCTGCGCTTGACCAGGAGCTGGGAGCATGGCAAGAAGCACGCTAATTGGCTAATTTTCGCTGGCGTTCGTGACTGTCTCATGATTGTCTCATGATCTGTGATTTGCTGTGATTTGCTCAGGTATAAAGACCTCAGGATTTGTGTTTCTCGGGGTCCCAGTCCTTTTGGAAAAGATTCCAACTGGGTCCTTATTGCTCAGCAATAAAACCTCACCTTCTCTTTCTCCAAAAGGCTGTGTCTGCCTGATCCTTGTTCACTCTAAGTGGGTACCTACTTTACTTTCACGTGCTACAGGTTAATGTGGTAGGCTGAGGAAAAGTGCAGGGAGCAGTAGTGATGCTGTTCCCTTTTGTTGTTGGCAATGGACAACAATTGCCAGTTATCTGAAAAGCTTACTGTTAAGATGGATCCCTAGTTCTCAGTGACATAGTAGCTCTGCATCTACATTTTTACCACCTCAGACAGTTATTGTAATACTCTTCCATACAAACCTCTCACTCCACACAGAAATCCACCACTTAAGGAAGAAAGATTCCACCCACCTCTTTTTCTCCAACAAGTTATATTACTGTAATTGGGTGGGGTTTTTTCAGTGTTTCATTTGTTTACAATATTTCTGTTTTTATTTGTTCTAACCATATAATAAACTTCGATTTAGGCTTCTGGCCAACATTACCTCTGCTTTTGAAAACTTAATCAATTTCTTAAGCATTTTGATTATGAATTGTTTTTGTTTACTATTTGGGGCATACAGTGAGGCAAATGTATACTGTTTCCTATCCAATGTCTCTCTAATCAACAAAATTCTTCCATTTGGGGTCTCCTAATAAGTTTCTAACAAAATAAACTCATTGAAGTAAAAATTATCACACTCCCTAAACTGGATGCAGAGGAAGGCTGGCCAAAGTAAGATGGTTTTCATGGTCTATGATCTTGCCTGAAGTGGAAAGCCTTCCTCTAAAAGAGTTATCCACTGAGACATTTCCTTTATGTAGATCACCATTATATGGACCATTCTACCTCCAGCTGCCCCTTTTATTGTGCTCATAAGGCTACGGGCAGGTAGGGTCATAGTTCATCCTGCTTTCAAATGTTTGGGGTGCTCAGACTACTTCACTCACAGTCAGTACATTCCCTGTGACTTTCTGCTCAGCTTAAAGTATTTTCATACTGCCCCACTCCCTTCTCACGCTTTTATTTTTCCTTCATAACCATTTCTTTCCTGCCTTCGTTTTTCCATGTTTCTCAGCAGTTCCGTGTGGCATCTTGCAGCTGTCTACTGGTGCTGCCTAGTTGTCACACCACGGCCAGATCTGCCAGCCGCCACTGCCTTGCAATGAACCCAAAATCCACGGCGAGGCTTTGCTTTTTTGCTTGGCATGGAAACCCCTTCACCAATGCAATGCTATCTTCCTCCTCCTCATTTTCTTACTGCCCTCTTTGAAGCCTCCTGGGGGTTCCAAGTTTAATAGCACCAAGATTTACGCTGCTGCTTTTTGACTAGCTGCTGTGTTGTCATAATATATAAATAGTCTGGACTGAAACACCCACAGGACTCTTGCAGCTTTGAAGTAACAGCTCAGATACATCTCCGTGGTGTCGCCAATGAGAGATCCTACAAGATGGCCCTCTGTCTGTCTTGTATCTAATTTCCCACAAAGACTGAAGTTAAAACATGAAGGACTGATTTATTTTGGTAAACCTCACAACAATATAAGATTGTTGTGTTATTAACATATGGTTATTAAAACATCTGGTTTCGGGCAATACCTCCCTGGACTGATCAGGTTGGCTCTGTTGTATTTCTATGTAAGTTATGCTAATTATTTCTCAGTTTTCATAAATGAGTGTTTGTCCTCTTTTTGGAGGATATGTTTTCTCTCTCTTTTTGCTTACGTATTAGTAGTGACTCTATAGGTGGCCCTCCCTATGCCCCCCCCCAGGCCCTCCTCCCGCTTCCACTCACCTGACTCAGAGATATCATCCCAGTATGGAGAATCAAACTCATACTCAGCTTTCAGGATCTGGTTGAAAAGCTCAGAGTCGTTCTCATCATAGAAAGGGGGATAACCGCAGAGCCTGCAAGGAGCAGCAAAGGGCACTGAATCAAAGGCCTGCACAGAGGCCGCTACCCGTGGTAAGATGCAAGAGGTTGTCCAGGTGAGAAGGCAGAGAAAGATACGCACAAGATGTAGGAGATGACGCCAAGCGCCCAGGAGTCCACGGCTTTTCCGTACGGTTTCTGCTCCAGGATCTCAGGGGCTGTAGAGGACACAATGGGCAAGAGTGAGGGGAGGGCATGGTGCTGCTATGGTGTGTGCCCCATCTTCAATTCCACCTCTTTTAGCAGGGGGGCACAACCTGCAGCCCTCCAGATGTTTCTGGACTACAACTGCCATCAGCCCCAGCCAGCATAGCCAGTAATCAGGGATGATGGGAGGTGTAGTCCAACAACATCTGGAGGGCTACAGGTTGTGCATCCCTGCCTGACAGTGTAGCAGCACACACAGGGCCCCCCCTCCCACAAAATGTTTCTTGAAAGGTGCTGTTGCTCTTGCTACAGGGAACCAGGCAGAGGGCCTTCTCGGTAGTGACGCCCACCCTGTGGAACGCCCTCCCATCAGATGTCAAAGAGATAAACAACTACCTGACATTTAGAAAACATTTGAAGGCAGCCCTGCTCAGGGAGGTTTTAAATGTGTGACACACTGATGTATTTTTAATCTTTGTTGGAAACCGCCTAGAGTGGCTGGGGAAACCCAGCCAGATGGGCAGGGTACAAATAATAAATTATTATTATTATTATTATTATTATTATTATTATTATTATTATTATTATTGCAGCCCCCGCTTCCTCTAACTTAGTAGAACCCTCCCATTTGTGACTACGCTCCCTCTTTTGTACAAATAACGTTACCCCTGAGTGCATACGGAATTAGTGTCTCTGAGCAAACGCAACCTGACCGCCACACAGTTAGAATTAAGGGGCAGAGCTTCCTTCCGTGACAGACAGCAGGGCTCTCCCTGCCACCCCACCCAGATCTGAGCCCAGGCATCTCTCCAGAATTCAGAGCAGCCTTTCACCCTGTAGGCAATATCCAAGAACATTGCCTGCCTGCTGCCAAGTGTCATACTGGGCCTCTGTTGTCGACTGTACCTGTTCACAATTCACCCCTGTGTGCTCACGTAGCACTGTGACCCTGCACAATTAAGGGCCAGCGGCCTTAGCTAGGTCACCCCCAACCCACCCACTTCTGAATCACTCCAGTTGGGAGAATCTGAGGGATTACAAAACAGGGTTGTGTGTATGCTGACATTCCGTAGGGGCACAGAAACACCTCCAAATTTGCCACCTGGAAACCTCAGCTTTTGTCTGGTAATTAATTAAAAGGCAGCAGCATGAATACTTATGAAAAACATGCATGGAAGTGTAAACCTAATGACTGGCAAAGATTCAAAAGCCATGGGTGTAAGATTGCCAGGGGCAGTGGCGTAGCACTGTTTGCCAGCGCCTAGGGTGGGTGCGTGCGCACGCGTGGCAGACAAGTGTAGGACCAGGGCATGGAGAGTGAAGGCACCTTGGCCCCCACTGCCTCTGGGCAGGTACTCATGTGCCAGGCAGGGACGGGGCATGGGTAGGGGCACACACTACGCCACTAGCCAGGGGTCATGGGTACAGCCTCCGTGCCCTGTAATTGTTGCTTGCAATATCCTCAGTGAATAGTAGCAGCAGAAAAAAGGTTACATAATTTTATATAGATTGTAGAATTCAGGTTATCATGGCATTTTTTTAATTTTTTTTTAGCATAGAGAATTCTTCACCTCAAGATTATGTCTATACACATGGGCAGTATTTTTGGAAGCTCTGCCAATGGAACAGTGTTTTGCTTATGTATACTTTGTTACCTCAATCCCTCCACAAACCCCACAACATCCATACTTCAGGCATCCATCTGTATATTATCTGCCCTAGAAAGAGCAGCCAGCCAGACCATTTTTGCAGCTTGCCATAATTAAATGAAGAAAGGCAAAAGCAGATGAATTTCGCCTTTTACTTGCAGAGGCACCCTCCATCTCACTGCTCCCACTCAGCTTACAATGCCCACCTCCCCCATGCCACACTCACCCACGTAGCCAGGGGTACCACAAGCTGTGGACATGATCCCATCAGCCTCAATCTTGGACAGCCCAAAGTCTGTAATCATAATCTTGGCATCTTCAAACGGAGTAGCATAGAGAAGGTTTTCAGGCTGTTTGGGGTGTAGCACAAAATTGGGTTACCTGCATATTAGTTCCATTTCTCCTTTCTCCTAAGCAACCCAACTGATGGACTAGCAGACATGCCTTCCTTTCAAAGGAGCCCAAGGTGACAAACAAAATAGTAAAACATGGCTGACTGTCCATCCCACTGGCCTACTTTGGCCTGAGCCCTTTCCCCCCAAACCATGGCCAGCGGCTGGCTGCACACCTGGCATAACATCTGATGCCAGGTGAGGGGCAACTGGAGACATGGCTCCCAGTGCACAACTGGGAGCCTTAAAGTGCACTTCCAATTGTACGAGAGGCTTCTTGTGACCACCAGTCAGCTGGTGAGAGCAAACCAGCTGGGATCAGTTTCACTACAAAGTTCCCTAGCCAGCCCCAACCCAGAAAAGAAAGCCATAGCTTGAAGTCAGTGCCCATCATCAGCTGACAGGCACTTCCTTCAAGCTCACTGGGCTGCACTGCATTATTGAATCCCCCATGAACTCTGTAGCCAGCCAGTCCCTGAAGGGGCTCTTTGCCTGCTCCTCCTGAAGGAGCGTCTCCACCCCCATCGTTCTGCCCAGATGCTGAGGTCCAGCGCCAAGGGCCTTCTGGCAGTTCCCTCACTGCGAGAAGCAAAGCTACAGGGAACCAGGCTGAGGGCCTTCATGGTAGTGGCGCCTGCTCTGTGGAACGCCCTCCCACCAGATGTCAAAGAGATAAACAACTCCCTGACATTTAGAAGACATCTGAAGGCAGCCCTGTTCAGGGAAGTTTTTAATGTGTGACATTTTAATGTATTTTTAATCTTTGTTGGAAGCCGCCCAGAGTGGCTGGGGAAACCCAGCCAGATGGGTGGGGTACAAATAATTTATTATTATTATTATTATTATTATTATTATTATTATTATTATTATTTGCAAGTTTCTTTCTCCTGCTCCAGAAGGTAGGACACAAACCAATGGATGCAAGTTATAGGAAAGGAGATTCCAGGAAGAACTTTCTGATGGCAAAAGTTCTTTGACAGTGGAACAGAAGGTTGCGGGCTCCCCTTCCTAGGAGGTTTTCAAGCAGAGGTTGGATGGCCATCTGTCATGGATGCTTTAGTTGAGATTCCTGCATTGCAGGGGGTTGGACTAGATGACCCTCGGGATCCCTTCCAACTCTACAATTCTATCTACAAATATTAGATTCCTCAAGCAAAAACATGAGGCAGTTGTACCAAGAGTTCAGCCAGTGGGCTTCATGGGTGAGGAGGGATTTGAACCTCCCCCATCAAAGTCTGGTTTTTGCCACTAAACCCAACTAGCATGTGAACCAAGGACTGTCCCCACACAACTTCTTTCTCCATCAGCTTGAGAAATAACAGAGGCCCCTCGCACCACCTGCTACTCTAACCCACCAAATGCACAACTTGCGCAGGCCTATCAAGCCGAGTGCAGTCCATCCAAGTTCTCCAATGAACCTCCCATTTTTGCAGTTCACCCGCAGGTGCAGAAAACGGTGGGGAGGAATGTGACCTGGCCGGCAGGCCTATGTGGCTCATGTGCTGCATTCGGCTTGGTGGCTCACAAGTTCTGGAAGCCCCCCAGGAGTGAAAATGAATTCCTATGGAAGTGTGAGCAGCGACTATAGCCTTTCCTCCCTCCCTGCTTTATTCATTTATTAGTAGCACTTGAATTCCACCCAACAGCCAAGCTCTCTGGGCTGGTTGCAAACAATAACACTTTAAAACACAGCAAAAGGACAGAAAACAAATCAGCAGCAGAGAATAAAACAACACAGAAAATACACAACATCACTAGCTATACACAACAGGTTTAAAACTAAGTAGATTTAAAAAATTCAGTTTCAAAGCCTGAGAAGATTAAAATGTCTTCGTCTGGCACCCAAGAGACCACATGCTCACCAACCCCACACCTGACATCATGCATAGCACCCCCACTCCTGCCCCAGACCATCCCAGGGCCCTCTGTGCTCTCACCTTGAGATCCCGATGAACAATGCCCAGATCGTGCAGGTAGTTCACTGCCTCCAGCACCTGCCGGATGAGCTGGCTGGCATCCTTTTCAGTGTAGTAGCCCCGCTCAATGATGCGGTCAAAGAGCTCTCCTCCTGTCACGCTGCAAACCAGAGACAGGTGGCTTACCTCCAGGCCCCATCTACATTTCAAGCAGGAGGCCCCTGTTCGCCTCACAAAGCTGCAATTCCCTGAGTTTCTTGGGAAGAGGGATTGATTGTTAAGCCATATGGGGAATTATAGCTCTGTGTGGGAAATGGGGGGCCTCCTAACAACACCTGGCACCCTTAACAAACTACAATTCCCATCATTCTTTGGGGGAAGCCATGACTGCTCAAAGTAGTGATATGGCTTTAAATGTGCAGTGCAGATGGTGCCCAAATATTAAACTGCAGGTCCAGTTAACTCCCATAAATGAAATGCACGGATTGGGAGGGAGATAAGTGATCTTGTCTTTTATATAAAGCAACAGAATGTCTTGGGCCAGCCCAGATCCAGGTGTTCTATCATCTAACTCCCCCTACAAAAATTACCTTCTGCAATACTTTCTTTTGCAGATTTTGCCTGCCCTTCCCCAATAACAAGAGTCAAGACTGGTATATTCTGAGACGCTTAAGCCAGGGGTGCCCAAACTTTTTTCAAAGAGAGCCAGATTTGATGAAGTGAACATGCATGAGGGCCGACCAATGTTGTTGAGCTTTTTTAAGGATTTTATCCCAAAGTTTTTTAGCTATTTTTTGGATTACTGCCATGGGGGCCAGATTAAATTGACCAGCGGGCCGGATTAGGCCCCCGAAATGGACTTTGGACATGCCTGGCTTAAGCGATCCTAATGGGCCGAGATCCTCCAACACAGCACTTCCTCTCTCCCGTCGTCAGGTCTCTCTTCAAAGGCCGGCTTCTGCATTAAACCCTGGCCGAAGCCCCTTGGCTCTCATCTGCAGCAGTACTAAATACCTGTAGCTGCATGTGCTCCATCAGCCCTTGAACTACCTAACCCAGTGTCACACCTGCCACTCCCAGCCAATTCAGAAAGGACTAGCCATCTCCAAGACACCCTGGGGACACCCCTGAATAGCACAAGGGACTTCTACTCACAGCTGCATGGTCAGGTACAGGTGAGTGGGGCTCTCATGAATGTCCTCCAGAGCCACAATGTTCTCATGCTGAATCCTGCAGTGCCAGTGAGATTAAACAGAAACTAAGAGATGGAGGAGTAGGCATGAGTCAGAAAACCCTGGCTTCTCCCCTGGCTGTGAGACAGGCTTGTGTCTAGAACATAATACAGTCAAGGGTCTACATGCAAGGCTTGAGAGTGCCGTGGTGAGTCCAGCTGGACTTGGACTGGGGAGACCCAAATTCAAATTAGGGTGTCTCAGATGCCAAAGAGGAAAGGGCTCCCTCTGAATCTTTAACATGGGTGTAGAAGAGGGAATTTCAACAGATTTAGCTTGCATGACAAGCTAGTTCAAATCCCCAATCAGCCACAAAGTGAGCGAGGTGACCTTGGCCAGTCACTGCCTCTCAGCCTAACCCACCTGGGATGGAGGGGGAAAAGAACCTGAGCTCCTTGGAGGAAAGTTAAGAAATAAATGCAATTTATAAACAATATTGCAAGATGTTGAACCTGCGGTTAGTTGCTCAAAAACCAAGAGACCCAGTGTATAGAAAATGCTTGGGGGTGGTGGTTAAAAGTCTAACTGAAAGCCACATTCTCTGACCCAAAAGTGGGAGATCCTAGATCCCCAATCCCAGATCTGTAGGGACTAGATTTTAGTCACTCAGGGAAAGGTTCTCTGTACATGCTTTGAGGCACATAATAAAACTAACATTATCACCATTGGTTGAACAGAGTTGAACCCCAGTAATGAAAGCAGATTCTGAGGATGCATTTTATATTCCAGAAGGAACATGAATATATCTAGGTATCTATCTCTACACACACACACACAGTTACTTACTTTTTGAGAACAGCAATTTCATTCTCCACTGCTGCTTCCTTGCCCCGCAGAGCTTTCTTGGGAATACATTTGAGAGCTACAAGGCGTTGGGATCCATGCTCCTGTGCCAAGACCACCTCTGAAAAGGCCCCTCTGTCAGAAAAGGGCAGCAGGAGGATCAGAGAGAGGCAGAATAAACCCACCTGTCTGCACGCGCGCGCGCACACACACACACACACACACACACGTGCACCTCCCTCAATGCCACAGAGCTGTTTTCCCATGTGGCACGCTTTACCCTAAAAAGGTGTTCCTCATAAAAACATAAAATCCAGAGTCTAAATTTACCTAACTGCACCACTGGCTATAATATTTTCAGTAAAGATGCAGGCAGCCATTATGGTCTGGCCAGGGATGGTGGGATAATCAAAACAGCTGCAGTAGCCCTTGACAACCCAATCCTATATGCATGTTTACCCAGAAGTGAGTTTCACTGAGTTGGCTCAGCGAGACTTATTCCCAGGTAAGTGGTTACAGGATTCCAGCCTAAAAGATGTAAAATAGCGAATCAGCTTTTAAATGTCACAGATTGTCTCTCTCACTTTCTCACAGGAAGCCCTTAGCATTTGTTTGTTCCCAGTCCAAAAAAACTGCTCAGCTTGCATCGTACTGGTGCTGGAAACAACAGGAAAAACAGTTAAGAATTTCACTACTAAATTAAATCAGATGTGGGTTCCTTTTAGTAGGGCAAATGACCCAAGTGTTACCAAAATGCACAAGAGGAATAACTTTTTGAGAGTTACTGCAAGTGCTCACAGCGGGATCCTGCTTCTTCATCACATGGGAAACAGATTTGCACAGCTCTGTTTACTGCTTGACATTTCATGGTCTGATGGTCCTTAGATAAATGTGTGAGCTGCCTCCAGCGAAAGGGTTTCTAAACCGACATCTAGCAACATCCCAGTTCACTCGCAATCACTGGATGCTACAGAGAAAACAGCTGACGAGTTTGCATGTGTGGACCCAGGCCTGCGGCTTCCCCTGCTCAGGCAGAATAAGTGGTTTTTTGTGGAGTGGTGGTGATTACATGCCCCTTCTGTTTTTCTAAAAATAATATTTATTACTTTTAAAACTTACAAAAAAGAAAGAGAAGAAAAAAGACAAAAAGGAAAAAAAAACAAGAAAGGGAAAAAACAATACAATACAATATATAAACAATACAAAACACAACATTGACACATTGACCTAAACAAAACAAAACAAAAACAAATGGCACCTATTTCTACCCCATTCTACTCCACATTCTACTGCACTGAAAACCCAAAAAGGGGGGGGAGAGATTTGTACACTCAGTTAGGGAAGAGTTAACTTTGTGTCTGCTCTCACTCCCCCACTTCTGATTCCCTGGACTCTTGGTCTATTATTGTCCCATACACGTCAGACATGTGTGAGAGCCGCCCCCCCCAGTTCAGCCAATAGGATGACAGCATGCAAATGAAGTGCATCAAGCTGCGCCATTCCTGAGGTGTCTCTGCAGAAAGAGACACCCTGCAGTGGGGGACAGGTGCCCAACTGCTGGAGCAGCAGAGGAGATGGGGCAGGACCAGGGGGCTAAGAGAAGGGCAGGTTGAGAGTGGCAGATTGAGGGAGGCATCATGTTGGGCTTGGAACTAGGAAGGTAAGGTGTGAGCTGCCAGCACTATCACCCCTATCACAGCCACCCCTATCACCATTCCCTGCCCAGTGGTGCCATCAGAACAGGATTTTGGGGCTCTGCTCAGCAGAATGACAGGAGGGTGCCCAAACACAGCAGAGCTGCCTTTAAAAATTCTGAAATACGTGGTCTGCCTTACCCATCCCAATAGCTCCACCCTTAAGACCATGAGGTCTGAAATCTAAAATTACCTAAGGGCACCACTACCCATGGGAAAGGCTAATTTTGCTTATGTTGACAACGTTTAAAATGAGTACTGATTTGAGAAGGGCTTTGAGGAATGGCAGAACAAAACCAAAGTTTATCCCCATGAGAGAAGCCCTGTAGGTTCAGATCAGTTGGCCAGGGATTCGGCTGGGAGCAGAGGGAGAAAATGATGTTAAGGTGGGTGGGAGGAAGAGAGGACGTTACTTTGCCATCTGGGGCTGATGGGATTTGTGGTCCAAAAGTTCTGGAGGGCACCAGGTTAAGGAAGTCTGCTGTGGCAGCAGAGAAGGGGCAGCTCAGAACATGGGGAGCAAAAGGGGGCTTTAAAATCAAGGAATGATGAGCAACAGGAAGCCTCAGTTCCCAATTGGGTGTCGTTGGCAGGACCCACATGGCACAGAGTGTCCCACACAGGTCTTCCATTAGCCGTTGTTAGTTCACTCACGTGCCCAGCTTCTCTTTGATGTCGTAGACACTGGTGATGTCCTCGACCTTTTTCTTCCAGCCTTTCCCGAGCGGCATTGCAGACAGCTACAGACGGGCAGCACAGGAATAGCTAGGCCCAGAGATGTCGGAAGGAACACGCACACAAAACAGATCACTGAAATGGGGTCAGCTCATTCCCACGGCTTCTTCGGCCGGAAACTTCAGAGATCATTCCTCTGTCATGAGATATAAAACATTTGTCGAATGTAGGGCCCAGTGCAGAGCCAGGTCAAGACACTTTGATGCCTGTGGCAGAAAATCCAAACAGCTCCCCTGCTCTGCATACAGATGTATTAATTTGGCTATGATCCACTCAGAAGTTCTCTGTTCAAGCTTTTCTGAAATGAACGAGATGGGAGGTTTCCCAGGGCGACATTGGGCACTTGGGATCCATGGAAGAGAGCCAGCTGCCTCCCACTCTGCCATCCTGAATGGTCCCCAAAATCTGCTGCTGGCCCTACCATTAGACAAAGCAAAGCAGCCATCTCAAGCAGCTGGTTTGGGGTATCATGAAAGGGCAGCAAATTGTTATTTTGTTCTAATTAATTTAATTGATTCACGTATTTCTACTGTCGAGGGAAGAAACAGGCACTTGTGAGATTTTCTCCCTCAGGTGCAAAAATAGTTTGCCTTGGGTCCAGGGGTGTAGGAAGGGGGGCGGTGGGGGCAGTATGCCCCGGGTGTCATCCCAGGGTGTGTGTGACAAAATCCCCCCTGGGTGGATCACCCTGCCCCCAGGTGCATGGCATATGCACCACTCCAGGTGCCCGAGTGGCTAGCTCCGCCGCTGCTTGGGTCCTATATGCATCTTGGCTTATGGGTGTGTGTGTGCCATTTGCTGCCGCTGCTTGGGTCCTATATGCATCTTGGCTTATGGGTGTGTGTGTGCCATTTGCTGCCTTGCCTCATTCACAAAAACGTTTTGGTCCAACCTGATTAGCAGCAGTTTCTGGGTCCCATCATGCCTAGCCCTGACCTGGTGCCAGGCATGGAATCCACCAGGGGAATCATAGAACTGTAGGGTTGGAAGGGATCCCGAGGGCCATCTAGTCTAACCCTTGAGGGGCCCTCTAGGTTGATACATGGGGAAGAATTTCTGGAAATGTCAGAAGCGGAGTCTCTCTCTTTCACACACACACACACACACCCCACTCCTCAAGAGTGCAAGCAGTTTTGGGTCCAAGCGGAAGAGCAACAGCACAGTATGCATCTATGGGGTAAGTAAGGGGTCTGCGTAAGTAATCCCTGATATTCCTTCACTCCTGACAGTTGGGGTTAGGGCTGGTTTAGGAGGCCAGAGTATATAAATAGGGTGCTCATGTGTCTTACTTTACAGAAGACCATCCCCTATTTGAAAAGCTTTCAGAGAACATGCCTCTGTATTTGAAGGTGTCCTCCACTTGAACAGCTTTCTGGTCCGAGTGGTTTAAAGATAAAGAGCCCTTAGAAGAGAGTGGAGGGAGAGGGCCTTGAGGTTGTCCATCTGCAGCACCTGGAAAGCAGACGGAGCAGGCCCACAAGTCTTCCCCACTATGGTGAGATTTATTATATTTTCATTTCTATTGTCATCATTATTTCCAAATTTGCATGTACATATATAAATTAGTTGTCTAAACCACAGAGCCTAGGGCTTGCTGATCAAAAGGTCAGCAGTTTGAATCCCTGTGACGGTGTGAGCTCCCGTTGCTCAGTCCCTGCTCCTGCCAACCTAGCAGTTCAAAAGCACAAAGTGCAAGTAGATAAATAGGTACTGCTCCGGCGGGAAGGTAAATGGCATTTCCGTGTGTTGCTTTGGTTCACTAGAAGCGACTTAGTCATGCTAGCCACATGACCCGGAAACTGTATGCCGGCTCCCTCGGCCAGTAAAGTGAGATGAGCACCACAACCCCAGAGTTGTTCGCAACTGGACCTAATGGTCAGGGGTCCCTTTACCTTTTATATAAATTAGGGTGTGCACATTTTTATGCAAAGTTCTTTCTTTCTTTCTTTCTTTCTTTCTTTCTTTCTTTCTTTCTTTCTTTCTTTCGTAATGAGTAACTGTCCAACACAAAAAGAATGCTGATTGTGTTTAGGATTCATCTCCTGACTATTTAGGAGACCATTCAACTGCTGTTATGGTCACATAAGCAAAAGTGGGGGGGGACAGAGAATAGCCATTTCATCCTGAAGAGTTTGTAGTCTCTTCTCCCCCATCACTGTGTAGCAACAGGCCACATAAAGACAGGGTTGACTACTTCTTTATTTGCCCTTGCACCTGTGCTATTAGTTCCTGCAGACATCAACAAGTAATATGCTGTGAAAAACATTGCTTGCTCATTTCTGCAGATCTCATGACTGCTAAATTGCAGAGGAGCAAGGCCAGGCTGCTGGGCGTTGTTTCTTCCAGGGGCTAGCTGGAAACCCTAGGCTAAAGACCTGAACAAAGAAAAACCAAGCATTTTGTAAATATAGGACCATTGCTTCCCCCTCCTCTAATAAATATGTAGGGTTATGCAGAAGTTGAAAATGAGAAATTAATGCCATACATTATAGCAGCAACTAGTTGCAGTATGTGGCAGCAACAGCAAAAGATAATTGACAATAAAATAATAGCTATGCAAAAAGATGAAGACAGATTATGTACAGGAAATGGCAGACAAAAATTATGTACAGTAAGTATTTGGAAATATGGTTTCCTTTTATTAATTTCCAGAATGAGAGAAGTTGAGTTTGAAATGAATGGGAGCTGTGCCACAGCCAGCTAAAAGGTTCACCAACTATAAATAAATAAATCCAGATGTGTGGTTGGCCTGTTGTTTCAAGAGGTTATTTTTGCTTAAGTGATAAGAGACAGAGAAAATGTTACTACGTGAACAAAGTTCCATCTCCACACTTGTAGACCACTGCTCACTTTTAGGACTCTGCATGTTATACACGTGTGTGTGTGTGTGTGTGTGTGCGTGCGCGCGTGTGTGTGTGCATGCGTGTGATGCTCTGCTGGAGCGCACCCCCCCCCTTAACTGTGAAACAGTTGCTGCTAGAGGGTGTCAACTTTGTTACAGAATCTGGCCACTTTTATGGGGACAGACTGGCAAAATATACTTCCAGCACCCAGACCCCTGCCTAAGGAACAGAAGAGCTATCAAGAAGATAGAATTTGGTCAAGGTGGTTAACAGTAATGTATAAAATATACATCCAGGATATCTCTTTTCCCTTTGCCTTTACTACTTTTTTATTTTTAAAAAGTGTCATCTCTGCTAGGCCTCAGGATGCTTTCTAATTTGTGTAGTCTGTCCCAATGCCTGGGAACAGAAAGGATATGGGGCATAGATGTGGTTAAAAACATTGAAAAATCCCAAGAAGAATATGTGGGTTGCCGCTTTCCTCTGCCAAAGACAATCACTGCACATTTTGGAGGCACATGGTCAGGGCCAACCCAACACACCTGGGGTGTTCGAAGATGGCAACTGAAAAGACAGGGGGCCCCCACCCTCCCCTTCATTTGCAATCCAGCGGGAAGTTTGCCTGCGCAAGTTGCACTGAGATGAAGAGGCCCATGGATCTGAGCTGCCTGTCTCTCACTCCGCCAACCTCAGTTCCTCCAAACATCCAACTGCCTATGGTGGCTGCTTGGTGGTAGGACAGGCTTCGGGTGGGAGTGTAACTGTGCCTACACTTCCTTCCTGACTGAACCAACAAACATCCAAACTGGAGTTGCGGATGGCAGAAAGTAGCATTAACTTCCCCAGCAGTCCATATGAACCTGCTCAAGCCTTAAGATAAGCCTCAGAGGCCCCACTTCCCAGCCTACAGATAGGGCCTTTTCCGTGGTGGCCCCATATCTCTGAAACTATCTCTCAGAGGAAGCATTTGTTAACTTTTATTTTTATTTTTTAATTAAACGTTTTATTTAGGCATACTTACAAACAAACAAACAAACAAAACAATAAGATACACACACTTAACCACAAAATAAACCAAAGAAGTAAGAAGAAAAAGTAAGACAAAAGGAACATAAAATACTACACCCGTGTGACTTTTAAATATCCTTTAAAAATTATCTGTTTCCATCTTGAGTTTTACAAAAGGTGTTTTGCTGGCCTTTTAGTTTTATAACTGGATTATTATTGTTGTTGTTGTTGTTGTTATTAAACTAATATTATTTTAGTTATGCTTATAAGCCACTTTGAGAGAGTGTTGCCCTGAGTGGTGGCAGAAAAATTTACTGAAGAAATAAAAAACGTAGGAGTGTGGAGGCTGACATTACAATTGGGGCTTAAAAAAAGCCAACCCCAGACCTGGCATTGTCCTGACCAAAAAACAGAACCAATTAGATGGGCTAAGGCAACAAAGGGTAAGCTTGATTCTCAGGGCCAGCACAGATGTTTTCTTTATTAATAGGCAGAGATTGTTCGGGGTTTAAAACAGCAGTTCTGCAAGTGGGGATAAAAATCAGACTGGGGCTGTCACACCACAAGGGTGCCCGGATGTGTTTTATTGCGGGGGGGGGGCAAATTGTAGCTGCAGATACGGCAATTTCAATAAGGAAATCTAAGTTTAAGGCATTTTCAATAAGGAAATCTGATGGGATTTGGGCAGTGCCTGTACCGATCACAAATCTGCTGCTATTTCATCTACTTTAGTCTTCCATGGTTGGAGTCACTAAGAGGCAAGGAACACTCAACATCCCCAAGTATACCACTGATAGAAGTGAGGGGAAGTGTCACACTTGGGGGGGGGCAAAGCTAGCCTTCCACCCGTAACCATGGGTATCCTGGTTCTCTCGCAGAACTTAATGCTGACCAGGGAGGGGGTGGAGGTGGCCTGCAAGGTGGCCTGTGGCACAAAGACCTCAGGCCACTGCTCCCCCTGCCAGAGGTCTTTGTGGCACAGAAGTCCCTCACCCCTCCACAACCCCTCACCTATCACCAGCCAGAATGGACAGAGTGTTCTTAACTATTATTTTAAAAATCTACTGCTGCTGCCACCAAATCCGCATGGGTGCCTTTTACTAAAACCATATATATATATATATACACACACACACACACACACACACACACACACAATATATTGTGGGGGGCAGAATTAGGATGTGGATTTTGTGCCTCAGGTGCCATGTGCATACACACCAATTATGCTGAAGTGTGTGTACAGAAGAGAATGTATGTTTAAATCAGGGACTGCGTTGCCAACCAGGGTGTTTAAGGAGGCGGGTGTGTCTGCCCATATGTGTGTGTTAGCAAACTGTTCTTATTTAGCTGTCACATTTGTATCTTCCTTCAAGGATCTTAGGGCAGCATAGCTGGGATCTTTACCCCCTTTTATCTGCACAACAAGCCTGTGAGGATTAACTTTCAGTAAATGCTGAAAATAAATTGCCCAAGGCATTGAGATTAACAGCAGGTCTTTCCACTCCATCTGATATTCTGTCCATAATTATACCACATTCTCCCCTTGTTTACCTGAGTATTGCAGTCGTTATAAAACACTCAGTTACATCTTGGTTATATAGCTGTCTGGGACTGAATGTGCATTGGATCTACATGGGAGGACCAATGTGTCTGATTGTGATGGGGGATGACTGTGTATTCAACTGCTCTTGTTTTTTAAATGAATGATGAAGATATATGCTGGGGGAGTGTAATGTTTGGCATGCAATGAATGTTGCCAACATACTGGGAAATTTGAGTGGAAAGCATAATGTTTGCATAAATCGTGCATCATATTACGATCACAATGAGCTAGCAACGCGCGTGTGAAGTCCCAAATGATGTGTGTGGAACTAGGGGCTGCAGTGCTTTTTTTCTTTAAAAAAAAATGTTTAGGAGGTACTCTCATTTCCCTACTCATATTGAAATACTGCCCCTCAATGAGGCCAAACTTAGATTCACAAAATGTTTAGGGGTATGCGCACCCCTGCGGCCCCCCAGGAAAAAGCACTAGGGGGCCGCATGTGAAGACTGCAACACAAGGGAGATGCAGATGCATTATCAAACACTGCATGAATATCATTGCATGTATGTATGGCAGTACACGAGATTTTGAAAATCTGCATGTACGTACATTGGAGGTACACTTGAATCTGTGGTGTAAATAACATGTGTTTGCATACAGCTGAAATGTGGATGTGCATGTGTACCGTCTCATTTTGTGGCAGTCAGACCTGAGGCTGCATAGATGGATATGAAGTGATATAAATAGGCATGAATGGATAAGGATGGAGGCATGGGAGGGGAGTGTGTGCAAAGGGTGGATCTGGATGTGGTGCATAGATGTGAATGGAGGGATGAGAGTTGGTACACAATATTGATGAAGACTGAAAATGATGAAGCATTAGCTGAAGAGGAAAGGCATTTTTATGGAGGCAGCGCTTGAGCATGCCATGGGAAGGGGAGCATATGGGGGCTGAAAGAATCCAGAAAATGGCTGGACAAACTGATGGATGGATTAAAAGGGTTCAGACGAGGGGTGGGGAGACAGAAAAGAACCTGTTGGTGGACTAATACAAGCTTGGACGACTAGCCAGCTTGGTGCAGCAAGCAGAGAAACAGCATAGCAGGAGCTCTACTACAGAAGCACAACAGGCAAGTCTCGCATGTGTTCAGCAACAACAAAAACAGCTCAGTGAAACCTTACATATTCACAGACACACAAACAATTCTGCAAATGGTGGATCCTCCTGTTTGGGGACACAGCAAAGAAGAACGATTTGGGGAGCTTCACCCGACCAAAACAGACCCGACAAATTCGATATCCCTCGACTGCCTGCAGCAAATTTAAGATGCCCATCATTTGCCAGACTTCTAGGTTAGATCCGATGCCTACATAGGTGCATAAAACTTTCTTGGCTGGCGCTCTCCTTGTGCCCACCTAGGCAGATCCCTGTCCCTTGCGCACCCGCCCCGCCGCCCGGGGCTTCTTGGGCGCCCGCCGCCCCCTCCCCACCCGCAGGACCCCGGACTGGGCTCCCGCCTCGCCGCGAGAGAGCGCCCTGCCGGCGAGGGACCCGACCAGGGCGCGAGCGAGGCAACCCGCAGGGCTGTGCGCGCAACCCCCCCCCCGCCTGCCCCGCGAGCCCTGCGCGGCTTCCCGCCGCCCTGCCCTACCTCTCCGCCTTTCACTCCCGCGCCCGATCCTCCGCTGCCAGAACCACCAGCAGCGCGCGCGCTTCTCCCGCCGCAATCCGCCGTCGTTTGCATTCCTTCGGCGTCCGCGTCCTGCGCGCTTCCCAGACTGGCGCTGCGTGCGCCTCGCGGGGGCGGCGGGAGTGGGATGCGCGCGCGCGCACAAGCAGCCCCCCCCCAGCCCACTCCCGCGCGCCGCGCAAACCCACTCCCTCCCCAGCCCCGCTTCGCCCTGCCCTGCCCCCCGCCAAGCCTGCCCCCCCCCCGGATGGCTGCCCTCCATCCTACCTGCTGGCAGCCAGGCGGGAGCGCCGTGCGGAGTCCGCCCATGCCCGAGCCCGGCAGCCCCTTCCCGGCCCCCGGAGCCACGCCGAGCGGCCCGCCTCCCGCCTCCACGCCTGGCGCGCCGGCTCCCTCCGCCCTCCTCCTCGCCTTCTCCCTTAAAGCAGCGCTCGGGCCCGGCCTTGTAAGGAAATAACTGGCCGGCGCCGTGGTCTCTCCGGAGAGGCTGGAAATCGCCGGAGGGGGACACGAGTGGTCACTCCGGAGCTGCTACTGTCTGAGAAGGAGGGACCATCAGAGGACATACGATCGGTCCAGGAGTCGGGCACGATCTCCGAAGCAGAGCCTCCACGTGCGGCGGCAGTGTATCTCTTGGCAGAGGGAGCTGAAGTCCTCTGTTGGAAGATCGCGTCTGACATGAAGGGACTAAGTCCCCCTGTGCTGCAGCGCTACCCTCCCACCCCCCACCCCCAGCTGCAATTCAGAGATATCATAGAACAATTCTCATTGCCCTTGCGCGATTGTTGTCAAAAGCACCAGATCATACACGTGAAACACTCTGAATACAGGCTTGTTCGCGTGGCACCTTGTATTGAGCACAGCAAACGTATCCATTCCGAAGGAAATCAGCCCCGAGTGCTCACTGGAAGGACAGATCCTGAAGCTGAGGCTCCAATACTTTGGCCACCTCATGAGAAGAGAAGACTCCCTGGAAAATACCCTGATGCTGGGAAAGATGGAGGGCACAAGGAGAAGGGGACGACAGAGGACGAGATGGTTGGACAGTGTTCTCGAAGCTCCAAACATGAGTCTGACCAAACTGCCGGAGGCAGTGGAAGACAGGAGGGCCTGGCGTGCTCTGGTCCAGGGGGTCACAAAGAGTCGGACACGACTAAATGACTAAACAACTAAACAACAACAACTGTATGTCTCTACACAGGGCCAAGTGTGTGTACACTCGGTGATTTGCACATTCAATTATGTATGCAAACTGAACCCTCTTAAAATGTTACATGTGAATAGCCCTGCAAGCCTGTGGCTCAGTTATTTGTTGACACATGTAAGCAGATTGTTCGCTCCTCTAACATCCTCCTAACAGCATCTGGTGGTGGTTCTTATTATTACAGATTCTGGGGCAAAGAACAAGGCAGGGCTGTTCCTGTGTTGCCCTGCTTGTAAGCCACTCCACAAGCACATGCAAAGCCGCTGGTGTTCAGAGCATCCTGTGCCAGATGACAGGGCCCAGGAGACAAGGTGTGGTGACAGACCCAGCCTCCAAGGGAGGCATTGCCTGCTTCCAACACTGCTGCTACTGTGGTGGCAGCAATAGCTTTGGTGCGCTTCCCAGAGGCTGGATCTGCCGCCTCCTTGGCAGCCTCCCACGCCTCCCCCCGCCCCCCCAGCAACCTCTTGGCAAATTTCTAACACATTTTTTCCTAACATAGTTTTTTGAAAATAGTATTTTATGACCCCAACCCATTTTCAATATGGGAATAATAATGCTACTCCGCTTAGAAGGGTACTCCGAAGGATTACTGAGATAATGTATGTGAAGTTCTGCAGACTTTCAACTAGCACTATCCCAGCCTGTTCACAGGTCCTTATATGATCAGTGAAAACAGTTGGTCCTGGCAAGTATTGACCGCTCTCAATCTTAACCTGATAACTGCCATTTGTCCAGATTTTAATTTGTCTGAATTAATTTTAAGATGCATTTTAATTAATTGATGCCTGTTTTAAAATGTATACTGTTTTATTTATATGATGTTAGTCGCTCTGAGCCCGGCTCTGGCCAAGGAGGGTGGGATACGAATAATATTTATTTATTTATTTATTTATTTATTTATATTATTATTAAATGGGATATGCTGCTGGTCTCTTCCCACCCTTGTCCCTGATGTAGATCTCCGCCACCCCCCTTGTTCCAGATGTAGATGTTCACTCACCCCTTCTTCCTCAGCAGGAAGTGGTTCGCTTCAGGTGCCAAAATGTCTTGAGCCTGCCCTGCTAGATTGACCCAAATTCTGATGCAGCAAGGCTCTTATAGATGACACAGATAGAAGAACTGAATCACAGTTCAGCAGTGCCGACTTGGACCCCAGACTGTGGGTGCCCGGCACGCATGCAGCGCTGTTGTAACATTGTGTGGCATGACCTCATGACACCATGTAATGTCATGACAGCATGGCGTGGGGTGCACATACTCTGGTGCCACAGTGGCTACTGGGCCGGAGCCTGTGCCTCTGGTTGCGGCAGGCCCATGGGGTGGAGACGCAGGCTCCGTCTAAGTCGCCACCATGGCGCTGGAGTAGCAGAGGTAAGGTGGCGACTGGCAGGGGAGGGGAGGGGTAGAGGCCAGGCACCCACAGCAAAAAAATTGTGGGTGCCCAGGTAGCCCAGGCCCCCTGAAGTTGGCACCACTGCAAGCGTTAATCTTGCCCAGTCCTGATCATAGGTGCTGTAGGCCTCTGGTTGGCCCCTTTGAGAACCAGATGCTGGAGGAGGTACACCTTTGGCCTGATGCAGCAGCACTCTTCTTCTGTTCTTAATCTATGGCCCTTCCAGACACTGATGGACTACAGCGCCCTTTGGCCCTGAGCACTGGCAATGCAAGCTGTTGGGAGTCAGGAGTACGATGAGATCCAGAGGTCCACTGGTTTCCCATTCCTGCTCTATGGCAAAAGATGCTGACACAGTCAACAGGGAAAGTGCAAAAGCAATGCTCCTCAGCACCCATCAATCGCACATGTTCCATCTAGACTATTCCCTTCTCTCCCCACACCAACTGTCTTGTGGGAAGGATTCTGGTGCATATGTGTGTGTGTTTTAATGTGGTTTGATGTTTCTACTAGTGAGCTGTCTTGGAAGGATTTGTATGCTGAAAGGCGGGATAAAAATCACGGAAAGAAATAACCTGCCTTAATTAGAGGCTCCGCTTGCCTTGCCATGGCCAGTGTCTATTGATAGACAAGGTATTTTGCTGCCTGAGGCAAATGGCACCCACAATTCTAACAAACCACTCAAATTATCTTGGCTCCTGAGGCAGAAAGTCCCAGGCACATGTGTCTCTGCCCCTCTATGACAGTAAAAAAATATAACAATAATAAATTCAAGAAACTAAAAATGGGCTGCCCTTCTATGACACCCAAAACCAGCTGCATTAGGCATCCACCCCACATCGCTGAATGGTAGGGCCGGCCTGGGATAGGCCTCTCCTCTCATGTCCACAATGGTCTAGAAGGGGAGGGAGTGGGGGGACTGGCAACCTAGGAGTGGAGGGCAACTGATAACTTCTAGGCACAAGTTATGGACCATCCTCCTTTCCAAGGACAGTTAGGGAAAGATCAGTGTTGGTCAGCTGTTTTGCAACACGTGGACACTAGATGGCATGTTTGCTTCAGTAAGGCAACAACACACTCAAGCATATGGTTGTGGGCAGTACACATGTATGTTGAAAAGCATTGTGTTTGAGGCAATAGACAATTTAAGCCAGCCTTTCCCAACCTCGGGCCCCCAAAAGTTATTGGACTACAATTCCCACCATTCCTGAACCATGATGGCTGGTGCTGATGGAAGTTGCAGTCCAACACCACCTGAGGGCACAAAGCTGGGAAAGACTGATAAGGATGGGGGTTTTTTTGTGTGTGAATGGGAGACCATCAAGATTCATGATCGTATGGAAGGCAGACAGTGCCATGTACCCCCGGACTTGTGGTAAAGAGGCACAGACCAACCTCCACTGAGGTAGAGGATCGCATATTTGAATGCTAAAAGGACTATGCACACACACACACATACACACAGCTGAGGGAGAAACATTCAGCCTTTCCTTATCCCTAAGTTTTATTTTGTAAGGGGGTCATTCCAACACATAACCTCAAACTGGCAGCCTAAAGTGGTAGAATCCAGGAAAAGCTTTAACAGTTGATCTGTTAGGTACTGAGCTGAATCCTAGATCAATAAGATCCAGAATGCAGCGGTCTGATTGGTCTACAGGAGCCACCCAATCCAGCTCCAGGTGGAAGTGAATCCGCAACCTGATTGGCCTACAGGAGCAGCCCGGAATTAGCCAATCACACAGGGCCCATTGTGTATATATAGCTAGACATTTTGGGGGAAAGTTTCATTCATTGCTACTATGAGGTGAATATAGAGCATTAAATTCACACTCGACTCCAAGTATATTTCATGATCCCACCAAATGTACAAATGGGTCATAAGCAGCTAACTAGGACAGCTCACTTCAGGGTGAATCACCAGGGTGGATCAGTTAATGGGTATTGGGAAAGATCCTGGCAAGCCCCTGCCAGTCAGTGTAGCCATCACTAAATTAGGCAGGCAAATAATCTGACCTGTTGTGTGGTCTGTTGCAGCGGCACAGCGTGGATGTGCTGTGGCTGCTGTGGCCCCAGGCACATTTCCTTTAGGGGGCACAACCAGGCACCCCCACAGCAGCCTCCCTCATTGGAGCCTAACTCTGGCATGTGCGGGAGCTGCAGAGACAGCTTCCTTGTGTGGCCCAATGCCACCAGCCGCAGCTCCACTCCCAGGTTAAGCCTGACCCAGCAGTGGAGGGAGGCTGCAGCTTGCAAGGCACCTGGCCACAACAGGCCTCACCTATGTCAGGGGTGCGCCCCAGGTGTCCACCCAGAGCACCTTTAGATTATGCTCCACCACTGGTCTGTTGGTTGGCAAAGAAGAATTAGTTATAAAAAGGAGAATTCCCTGGATGCCAGGATCCAGGTTTGGGGCAAGTGCTTTTGGTGAGAGAACCCCAGCAGAGATTTAAAACCACAAAACATGCAGCAAAGCAAAGCATGGAAATATAGACTGTTAGACCTTTAAAATACCGTATTTTTCGCCCTATAGGACGCACCGGCCCATAGGATGCACCTAGATTGGGGGGGGGATAAAGGGGGGAAATTTATCCCCCCCCCCACAGGCACGGGGCTGGGGCAGGGGAAGCCCAAGCTTCCCTGGACCCCAGCCCCCAGAACGGGAGCCAGAGCGATGCCGGAGCCGCGCTGGGCTCTGGAGGGTTGCGCGGAGCTGCGCAGAGCTGCGCAGAGCCCGGGAGCACAGGCAGCTCTGCGCAACCCTCGAGAGTTGCCAGGCTCCCAAGGGTTGCACAGAGCTTCCTGAAGCCTGGAGAGCGAGAGGGGTCGGTGTGCACCGACCCCTCTTGCTCTCCAGGCTTCAGCAAAAGCCTGTATTCGCCCCATAGGACGCACACACATTTCCCCTTCATTTTTGGAGGGGGAAAAGTGCGTCCTATAGGGCGAAAAATATGGTATGTCCTTCTAAGTCCCTCCCAAAATTTCTCTCTCCCCCTAGAGTAGAAAATGACCACACATTTGGTAAGCTAAAAATGGTATATTTACAAACTCTTCAAAGATCAGATTCATGTGCTTTTGCATAAACTAGCATTCAGAAAACACAGGCAGTAAAACTTAGGTTAGTTCCAAAGTGATGGAAGTTCCTAGATTATTGTTATAGGAACATAAGGATGGCTTGTAGAAATGCCATCATGAGAACAAGTAATCATGCATGTATAATAAAAAGGATGTCTGAAGATACCATCCAAGTCTCCAGTTCTGAGCAGCCCTATCACCATTTATGGGACAGTCATGAAATTCCACCTGGTTACAGTAGGGGGCTCCACGTCCATTCCACATGTAGGCAGCAATGCTTTCTCAGCCAGAACTTCCTTGACTTTAAAGACCATCATAAAGACAGATCGCGTTGCCACAGGATGGCAATGGAAATATTTGCAGGGCAGAACCTGAGAAACTCGGGACAAAATCAGAACTAGAATCCTGCAGTAGGAATTAGTTAAAGATGCAATTCAATACCGATTTGGTTTTTAAAAATATGCAACCTTCCCAGTAATACTTTTATACTGTAAAGCACCATGCGAAGGGCAATAGATAAATATAATATGAATGAATGAATGGAACTGAACTCCTCTGGAAGCAATGTTATCAACTTTTGTTGATGCACAAGAAATACCAAGAAATACTGCTATTAATGGGCATTGCTCCAAAAGATGTTCCTCCTTTTCCCCTGTTCTCCTTTTTGGGGGAGGAGAATTGACACTCACTGAAACATTTGACAACTTCCAGGTATTGCAAAAGGCTTTGAATTTAGACGATAGAATAGAGCAAGGATGCAAAGGGGGGAAGCAATAGGTTTTATTAAATTACGCTGTAGGCTGCAACTTGATCAGAAATACATTGCACTACACCAGTGACTCACAGGATTAAAACCTCATGCAAGGTGGCAAAGTCCCGAGAGATCAAGTGACATGCCCAAGGTCATGTGAGGTATATATAACGGCAGAGTTGGAGTGTCTGCCTTTACCTTTCTTACCCCCACAATTCCTCCCATTCATTTCCTTTACTGAAAAGCCCTGGAGTGTTTCTGTGCTGCTCTGTATAAGAATCAGCTGGTCTGTGGGTCATTGCCAGATTTCCATGCCAAACCCAGATGGTCTGTGGGCCAAAGCCAAACCCCAGAAGGCTTTGTGTGTGAATTGCAGTGGAAATCTCATCACCTTCTGGGGCAACACGGAAATCCCCTCTTCCCTCATCACCCACCTTTCGCAAAATTGCTCATCCCATTTAATTTCAGCAGAAGAAACGAGACTCACCATCTGGTGACTTTTCCTCCATCTGGGAAAGGTGACAAGGAATGTGTCAGCTGAAAAACACATGTCTTCACACACACACATTTTCAGAAAGGCCATGACTTTCCTCCCATAATGTAAAGGGAACCAATATGGAATGGGATATGAGGCCTGGAAGAGGCAGGGACATTAAGAGTTTCAGGTGAAGGCCTGAGGGCAGGAGGCTTTTGGGGTTTTTTGTCTCAGTGGGACAAGAAATGGGGTCATATTGGACTTCTCCCTTTTAAGGAGTGGCCTGATTATTATTTATTTATACAATACAATTGAAGCACGGCGTGCCTCTATGGGATTGCATTAGGAGCTCAGCAGGTTCCTCTCTGGCAATTTAATGTAGATAATGCAGGGGAGAACAGAGGGAGTGGTGAGGAGGAGGAGGAGGCAAGCAAATGTAGAAAAGAGTCCTATTATTAGATAAGAACCTCAGAAGAACCTTGCTGGATCAGACCCATGACCATCTAGCCTAGCATCCTCCCTCACAGTGGCCAGCTAGAGGCCCCCAAGGGAAGCCCACAAACAGGACCTGAGCATGTGTTTGTGTATGGGAAAGAGAGGTGGGTGGGGAGAGGGGGTAGGACACTGTATTTTTGACTTGATTTGAAGCTGCTGAGCACCAGCCCTGTGACAGATGACATCCTCTCTGAGGAAGGGGCTTCTCCTCTGCTCAGGGCAGGAGGCAACACACGTCCAGGTGGTAAGATCTGTCAGGGTTTCTAATCCTGACTTCTCTTTCACGCTATATGAGCCTTCAGGTGGGAGCTCTTGGCATAGGCTTTGCTGCAGCCAGCACAGGTGTGCATGGCAGTCCATTTGCAGGGCCAGGAGCAGCAGCCCCTCTTGGGCTTGGCTTCCAGCAGAGAGAAGCTCATTGGAGTGGAGCACTGGCACAAAGGGGCTGCCCCATGCCCTGTTCCACCCCCAAAGTGCTGCCCCTAAAGGGATGACACCTTTCGGTGTTGCCCCTTCAGTGGGGGCCCCGCCCCGAAGGCAGCATTAATGACGAAGGGTTTATACAGCACCATGTATATAGAATTGTGCTTTACAAAATTCATGTTTTGTAATATTGTAGGTGTAAGGTAAAGGGATCCCTGACCATTAGGTCCAGTCATGACCGACTCTGGGATTGCGGCACTCATCTCGCTTTATTGGCCGAGGGAGCCGGCGTACAGCTTCCATGTCATGTGGCCAGCATGACTAAGCCGCTTCTGGTGAAACCAGAGCAGCGCACGGAAACACCGTTTACCTTACCGCCGGAGCGGTATCTATTTATCTACTTGCACTTTGAGGTGCTTTCGAACTGCTAGGTTGGCAGGAGCTGGGACCGAGCAACGGGAGCTCACCCCATCACGGGGATTCGAACCGCCTACCTTCTGATCGGCAAGTCCAAGGCTCTGTGGTTTAACCCACAGTGCCACCCACATCCCATATTGTAGATGTAGATATGAACAATAAAAAAGGATGCGAACTATTGAATTCACAGAGGCAGATCTTTCTGGAGCAGGGCTGGCCCACACATGAGGCAAAAATGGGGCTACTGCCTCAGGCAGCAAGTTCCCCAGGGGCGGCAGATCCCCATGCTGATCTTGCTCCACCACCTCTTGTTCCTGATGTTGAGCTTCCCCCACCCCTTCTTCCCTGGTGGGAAGGAGAGGTGCCTCATTTTGGGGTTCAATTCAGGTGCCAAAATGTCTCAGGCTGGCCATGCTCTGGGGAGGAGGTGGAGCCCAGAAAGGTGCCAAGGGTATTTTTATTTTGTAAATTTGGGGACAGAGCCCAGTTGGGGTTTTTTCAGGGGGGCTGGGGACAGAGTCCAGCACAAAACCTGTCTGTTTAAGTTGATGTACAACTTTAGCCTTCCTCCTGTTTTTCTGGCAACCAAAGGCAAAGCAAACAAACCACCAAGCTATGTGTGCTGGAGTTTTTTAAACCCGGCCAGTACATGAATAGTCTGTCCTGTTCCCCGGTGGGTAGGAGGTGAGGAGGTGGGAAAGACACCTCCTCCCCCCCCCCCATGAAGGAGAAGCTTCCCCACCTTAGGAAGAGACAGGAAGGGACAGATCTTGCCAGGCTGGCAACCTTCCCTGGCATCATGTGCCTGAGCTTGGATTCTTTTTTTAAAGCGATCTCTCCCAGGCAGCGTTAAGAGGCAAATCCTGTTTATTTCAGGAGGTTGGTGGCTTATGCAGCATGCTGGGGACGCAAAGTGATTAGAGACATAAATTATCTTATGCTGAAGAGGGCCAGGAGTGCCAGGCAAGGGAGCAGAGGAACCGTCTATGCCTGGGTCTCGTTCTCACACAAGAGACCTAACACTCCATCATTTAGCCCACCTTTTCAACAGATGCAACATTATGAAGGGACAAAAATGACAGTGATCAAGATGACTTTGCATGGATTTAGCCACCTCTGAATACTAGTTAGAACAGCAATGTTTTTCAGCTTTCCTCCCCATTCCACTCCCCGCTCTCGCCCCCCAAACACACACTTGGAGGTAGGGATCAGGATTCACAGAATTATGTCATAAACATGCATACCAAATTTCACTGAAATACCTCACGCTCAAGGGAGAGTATGGTTTACATATTTCCTGGCTCCTCTGAAAATGAGTAAGGCGTTAAGCTGGCTGTAGTTCAAACTTTAAATGGGGGGGGGGGAGGTTCCTGAGCACCTGCTTTCAGTGCAATGTCTCATTCTTCCAAGTATTTATCACTCTGTGGTGGGTTCTAAATCTTTCCTGGCACCTTTGGAAACAGCTGCAGCAAACTTCAGTTCTGCAACAGGGTCCCAAATGTTTGCACTGGTTCAGAGCACAATCTTATGCCTGCTTCCACAGAAATTAAGTCTCATTTTGTCCAATGGGGCTTACACACTAAAAAGCGCATTTTGGATTGCTGCCTGAATCTTTCTGGTATATAGCACAGTGCATGATATTCAATATGTTCTGCCTCCCTTTTGAGGAAAAAAGACAGGCTCTGAGGTGGCATTTGAACCTGAAGGACAGAAATGTGTTCTGAGCACATATACTAAATTCCATTCAGATATCTCAATGATCAAAAGCTTTCTCATGTTATGAACAAATGAAATGCTGAATGGGCTATTTAAACCAAAGGCCTCCCATTGCATGAAGTACAGAAGAGGGCAGCCAAAGTGACCAGGAGAGACTGGAGCACCTTCTTCAAGGAAAGCCTGAAGCATCAGACATTTTTTAGTTTAGAATGGGAGGGATGCATGATTGAGGTTTGTAAAAACATGAATGCTGTTGGGGGTGGGGAGTGCTAGATTTATCTCCGTCTCTCAGGTTCACCAAATGAGAGGAAGGGGCAGTTAGAATCTTAGAAGGGAACTTTGGGGTCATTGGGTCTTCTTAGAATCATAGAATCATAGAATCATAGAGTTGGAAGAGACCCCAAGGGCCATCGAGTCCAACCCCCTGCCAAGCAGGAAACACCATCAGAGCACTCCTGACATATGGTTGTCAAGCCTCTGCTTAAAGACCTCCAAAGAAGGAGACTCCACCACACTCCTGGGCAGCAAATTCCACTGTCGAACGGCTCTCACTGTCAGGAAGTTCTTCCTAATGTTTAGGTGGAATCTTCTTTCTTGTAGTTTGGAACCCCTTGCTCACTGCCGGCTCTGCAGTGTGGGATGCAACAACAGCATCCCTGGCAAGATGTAGTGTAGACCTTCCAAGTGTCCCTATTTTCCAGGGACATCCCTGATTTAGAGAAGCTGTCCTCGTTTCTGATTTCATCCCGAGACATCCTGCTTTTCCTTAGGATGTCCCTATTTTCATTGGAGAAACATTGGATGGTATGGAGTTATCCAAACCCCAAGCCATCTGAAGGCAATCCTTTATAGGGAAGTTTTTTAAAATATTTAATGTTTTATGGTGTTTTTATATATGTTGGAAGCCACCCAGAGAGGCTGGGACAACCCAGTCAGATGGGTGGGGTATAAATAGTAAAATTATCATTATGGAATGTGACGTCCCTATTTTAATCGGAGAAATGTTGGAGGTTATGGTAGTGTGCTGACCTCTAATTTAGATAGCTTAACAAAAAGATTAGACACATTCAACAGATTTGCCAATCAGGAATATAGAAACACAGGAAGTTATCTTCTACTGACTCAGGCTCTTAGTCCATCAAAGATTAGTAATCAAATCAGTAATTGTGAATTTGTGTATGTGGCAAAATGCACATGCACACAATGCCATTCCATTTTGCACCAGGAAATGGAGGCAGAGAGAACAGGAATCCTGACTGCTGGCTTCTTCTGCTCTTACTTAGGTTGCCAGCTTTCGATTCCCTGCTACATTCTGGTACATGGAAGGCCAGGGAGAAGATGCTGGATCAGACCCAGGGACAGGCAGAGCCTGGCAGACACTAGCAGAGGCACAGCTAATAGTAAAAGCTTTTTGCTGGCAGATACCATGCTTTGATCCGAGTGTGGGATGAAGAAGGGAATGTGAGTGTGAAGGCAATCTCTAAAAGATTCCTCAGCTAAGGTGTTGTGTGGCTATCACTCACCATGCACTCTGCTCCCTTAGGCACAAGAGAGTCAGGGCCTTTGAAAATGCTCTGGGGTGCTGAGGTCATCAGCCTAGCTCGTGTGTGTGTGTGTGTGTGTGTGTGTGTGTTACAAGGCTGAACAATAAACAGCAAATATGATTGTGGATTCAAAGATTGCATGAGAATGTTGCCGCTGATGTTACACTCCCCTGCCCCCAAACCTTTCCAGTGTTACTTGCAAAATGTGGGCTGTGAGCCCAAAATTCTGGCTTTTGTATTAAAATAACAATAGGCAACTGCCCCAGAAGCCACAAAGCCTGGTCAATTTGTTGTTTTGCTCTGTTGGCAATCCAATCCAGTCCAAAGAAATTTCTTTCTTCCCCTGTTTCAGGAAATGAAACCCAACAGGTCTCAGGGCCTGCAGTAGAGAAAAGAGGCAGCAATATGAACTCTAAAGCAGGGATAGGAGATGTAGTGCCTTCCAGACATTTTGGACTACAACTCCCACTGTCCCTTGTCATCTACCACGCTGCCTGCAGTGGGTGAGAGTTGACATCTGACACATGTGGATGGCACCATAATAAATAATAATAATAATATTTTTTTATTTATATCCCGCCCTCCCCAGCCGAAGCTGGGCTCAGGGCAGCTAACAACAATAAAATAAGACAACATTTTAAAATCATTTCATTAAAAAATTACTTCAAATCAAATTGATGGCAACCATTGGGTAGAGTTCTGTGAAGATTGCCAAAGGAGGGAGTCAGGCTGTGCCCTGGCCAAAGGCTTGGCAGAACAGCTCTGTCTTGCAGGCCCTGCGGAAAGATGTCAAGTCCCGCAGGGCCCTAATCTCTTGTGGCAGAACGTTCCACCAGATCGGAGCCACAGCCGAAAAAGCCCTGGCTCTGGTTGGCTTCCCCTGCCCTAAAGGGGAGTCTTGACCAGTCCTGTTGCAGGACTCAGTTTGAACCAGGTCCAAGAACCTCCTTTCAGTGCCAGAACACGGACTTGGAGCACAGAGCACCTTTGAGCGCATGCACAGGGCATTCATTATGACAAGCAGTCTTGGCACAGCTGGAATGAGGGGTCTAGGTCAGTCATTTGAGGAAGGGTTAAGCCCCAGCGCCTGGCATTTTAGAAGTTAAGCACTCCCTAATTTCCAAGAATCCAAGGTCCCCTTGTACTAAAGAAGTGGTGGGGAAAACCTGTGGCCTTCCAGACGTGGTTGGATCAATGGGGGTTGCAGTCCAGCAACATCTGCAAGGCCACAGTTTAGCCATCTCTGCATTAAAGGATAGTATATTCTCTTGACCACAAGGGAGCTGGTTTAGGAATTATCATGGGGCTTTGTGGTAGCCAAGCAAAGTTATGGTTGCTTGCAGATGATCCAAGACATGATGAAAGAACAGGCATGACTGCTGAAGGAAATTGGTGAGGTGAATGCAGGAGTATAAGAGAGTCCTATGCTGGATCAGATGAATGGCTTCTCTTGCTCATCATCCTGTTTTTCTATGAGAAGTCCGGAAGCAGGACACGAGGGCAATAGTCCTCTCCCACTGTCATTCCCCAGGGACTGCTGTTCAGAAGCATCTCATCTTTTGGCCATCTGTCATAGATGCTTTAGTTGAGATTCCTGCGTTGCAGGAGGTTGGACTGGATGACCCTTGGGGTCCCTTCCAACTCTACAATT
This sequence comes from Podarcis erhardii, assembly GCF_964252035.2. NCBI lineage: Eukaryota > Metazoa > Chordata > Lepidosauria > Squamata > Lacertidae > Podarcis > Podarcis erhardii. The sequence continues at coordinate 3,022,608 of NC_138515.1, forward strand.
CTATGATTCTATGATCTTGGAGGGTAGAATGTAGCCTTCAGAGGTCACATGAGTCCTGAAACCCTGCAAATAATGGAGCCACTGGAGAGCTAGCAGGTGAGGAGGGAGGGCTTGTATGGCTTGGAGGGAGAAATAGGGCTCACTGGTGCTTACCCCGGACCCAAATTATTCTGTCCCCCTCCCTCCATTACAATACAGTACAAATACAACTAAAACATTAATGTCAAATATATGCATACCATTCATTAAGGCATAGGGAAACTTCCATATAAACTAACGCCCAATTTTAAGTGTTAATGAAAATCAGTAAAGGAGTCTCATCATGTCTCCTTCTTGCCAATGCAAAGAGCAAATGCATGCATTTAGTTTATTTTGCCATTTTGGCTGCTCTCCATATTTTGGTTAGCTGCTGCTTGAAGGCTGGAGACCTGGGGCAGGACAGACCATTTGTTTGCATTCTCACAGCAGTCAAAAAGTTCCAAACCATGATGATGGTGCACTCTAGGGGTTCAGGCTTGTTAGCCTAAGTCTAGTGGCCCCAACGACAAGTAATGGCTCCACAGGCACAGGGAGCTCTTGAGCCTTTTTCAAAGCTTGGGTTTAGGTCTAAAATACGTGGAGTGAAACTGGCAAAAAAGGAAAGTACAAAGTCCAGAGGCAAAATCATGTTGCAACAAAAACAACAAAACAGCCTTGTGGTGCCCTAAACACGTTTGTTGTGAAATAAGCATTCATGGGCCATAGTCCACAAGGGAGCATCTGACGGAGGCTCTAGCCTATAAAATATTATAAAACAATAACTTGTGAAGCACGTAATTCCCTACATCAGGTGTGGTGAACCTTTGGCCCTCCAGATGTTGCTAAATAACCACTCCCATCAGCCCCAGTAAGAATGGCCAGTGCTGGATTTTGGGTGGTGTGGGTGGTTCCCCTGCACAGGGTGCCGAGTTGAGGGGGTGCAAAATTGAGAAGATCCATCCTTGAGAAGATTCAGGGGGGGGGCACCAACTTTTGGCCTAGTTCAGGGTGCCATACTGTACTACCAAAGATGACCAAAGTCTGCCCCTGAGTGGCCTGTGGTGGTTAGGGATTGTGGTTCAACAACATCTGGAAGGACAATGATACTCCACACTCGTTCTACTCCACATGTTTACTCAGAAGTTAATTTCACTGTGTTCACCGGGGGCTACGCCCCAACAAACAGAAGCAACATGTTCATTAGCAGACTGAAGCAGCTACCTCAGGAGATTGATGCAGGTTGACTGAGGAGTGTTGCCAAAGTGTTAGAAGGCAAGAGTTGTGTGCGCTACATCAGAACCAGCCTGTGTCTGCTAAGGTAGCTGACTCCCATTGCTTATAATGGAGGGCACTGATCTATTGTAATTGCTGAAGTACTGTGTCCAGTTCTGGGTACCACAATTTAAGAGGGATGCTGGCAAGCTGGAATGTGTGCAGAGGAGGCCAACCAAGATGATCAAGGGACTGGAAACTAAGCCTTATGAGGAATAGTTGAAGGAGCTGGTATGTTAAACCTGAGAAAGAGGAGAGTGAGAAGAGATATGATAGCCATCTTCAAATGTCTCGAGGCCTGTCACATGGAAGAGGGAACAAGCTTGTTTTCTCCTGCTCTGGAGACTAGGAATCAAACCAATGGCTTCAAGTTACAAGAATGGAGATTCCAACTAAAAGTCAGAAAAAACTTTCTGACAGTAAGAGCTGTTAGACTCTCCTTCCTAGGAGGTTTTTAAGCAGAGCTTGGATGGCCATCTGTCATGGATGCTTCAGTTGAGATTCCTGCATTGCAGGGGGTTGGACTAGATGACCTTTGGGGGTCCCTTCCAACTCTACACAATTCTATAATTCTAAGATTCAACTTCCAGTCTAGTCGACTTCTGTATGTGGAATTGCGAGGTGTAGAGAAGGGGAAATATTTTTTTTTCTTTCACCTTAGACAGCCTTGGGCCAGCCAGTAACTCTATTTAGGACGGCAGCCAAAGTCGTTTAAGGTGTCCCATGACTCTGCTGCTTCTCATGTGCAAAGGGCCTTGTATCGCTGAGTGACTACAAGCCCGCCTGACACATATGAGTCTGCAGCACGGGATATTTGTGGGGGAGGGCACGCACAAAGAGTTGAGGTGAAGAGGGTTTTTTGCCTCATTTAAAGAAGACTTTGCCAATCTCCAGATATTTTAGACTAGGGTGATCCAGTGTGTGGCCCGAGGGCCACGTGTAGCCCTTGAGGCCTTTTTTTGGTGACCCTCAGCAACATTTGACACCCCCCTCACCCCTCCTAGAGTCGTGGGGCTCCAGGACCCTGTCAAAGTATTGCTGGGGCCCACTTGGAATGAAGAGCCGGACCTCTCTCTTTTAGACTAAAACTACCCTCGATCCCAGGCTGATGGGAGTTGTAGTCCAAAACATCTGGAGGCACAGTTCAGACAGAGTCTAGTAGTATCCAGCCCGTGGTGAAATTTAACATTTCCTTATTGTCATTTAATCACCAAGGAAGCGACTCCCCACCGCCCAGCTCCAACGGGAGGTGGGAAGATAGATGCATAAAGCGGGTGGGAGCAGGTTTTGAAATTATCCGGCGCACATTACAGGGTTATTTACAACAATGAGCAGAAGGCGGCATACTTCAGAGGTTTGATCCGTAACTGCTAGGGAAGGCAACCACAACAAAGAGAAGAGAGTCTTGCGTTAAAGCTCAGCTAGGAAAGTGCCGCGCGGGAGGGGGGGGGGACGGGACTCGCGGGGGGGGGGGAGCGTGTGCTGTCACAGACTAACAGGCAGCGATCCTAAGCCTGCTAAACCACGAAGTACGTCCACTTTTATTCAAGGAGGCGGAATCGGCCCGCGAGGCCGGCGCCGCAAGGGACGAGGCACCAAGCCTTAACTCCCAGGCTCCGGGCGCGTGTGCGGAAGAGTATTGGGCTGATTTCTTTGGGGACATTTACAGCTGGATGGATCCCAGCAGGCATATTCAGCGCCCTATAGGCGACGGGCTGCGCGGCTACAGCCTCCTGCGCGCAGGTGCAACGGGGCCGGGCTGGGCTGGGCTGGGCTGGGCTGGGCTGGGGGGGGGGGGAAACAGCTCTTCCTCTGGGCAGAGGAGGACAGACCCCCCCCCAACACCCACCGACCCAGCGAGCGGCTGCCCGTCTCTCCCTCCTGGCGGCCGGCGCGGAGGAGGCGGGAGGAGGAGCCGGCGGGGGGCGGGGAGGAGGGATCCTGACGGGGCGTGACGTCACGCGCGCTCCCTCCAGCTGCCTTCGAGGGAGGCGAGTGAGCGGCGGCGGCGGCAGCAGAAGCGCAAAGGGAGCCGAGGCGGACGGGCGCGCAGCAGAAGGGAAGGGCTGACCGACCCCGCTCCGCCCGCGGCCCCGCTGAGCCTCCGGGCCGGCCACTGCGGGGGTGTCCCCCGCTCGGCTGCCCTCGCCAACCTTCGCCCTCCAGCAACTCCCTTCCCGCGTCCACTGAACACATGAGGTTTTTCAGGTTGACCTTCAAGTGCTTCGTGGATTGTTTCTGAGTCCCCCGGACTCGCCCCCGCGCTCCCCCCGCCGAGCCCCCACCCCGCGAGACCCCCTCTCTGCCGGCGCCGCCGAGACCCCCCACGCGCCCCCCCCGCCCGCCCGCCCGCCTTCCTCGGAGCATCGCCCGATTCGCCTGGAGGGGGGCGGCAGGGACTCGGGGTCCCCCCCCGGCGCCATGGCCAAGGGGGCTTCGTCGGACAGCAGCGGCTGCGGCGGCGGCATCTACAGCGTCTCGGTGGAGCAGCAGGACAAAAAGGCCGCCATGTGCCCGGGAGTCCCCGCTGCGGGCAAAGGGGAGGCCGCGGACCCTCCTGGGCCGAGCCTGGCCCTGCCGCCCCCCGAGAGGGAGACGTGGACCCGGCAGATGGATTTTATCATGTCCTGCGTGGGCTTCGCCGTGGGGCTGGGCAACGTGTGGCGCTTCCCGTACCTGTGCTACAAGAACGGGGGAGGTGAGCAGCTGCGGGCACGTGCCGGGGGGCGGGGTGCAACGGGGGGGGGGGTCCCGTCGGAAGGGCGCCCACCGAGGGGGGCGGGTGCTGCCGCTTAGGGGGGAGCGAGCAATTCCTCAGCAGGCGGGGATCGGGCTCCGAGAGGCGAACCTCTAGCCGGGGAATCTGGACAGGGGAGCATTTCGCAAAAGGCGAGAGGCAGCCCCCCCTCCCCGTAGAAGTAGGTACGAGATCCAAGGTAGTCCAGCCGTGGGGAGCGTCGACAGGCGTCCAGCCTGGAAACGGAGACCGGGATCTCCAGGCGTCCCTTGCTATTCCCTGAACAAAAGGGCTGCTGTGTTCCATTCACGGACTCACGGCGGCAAGAGCAAAAAAGGAAAAAAAGATAACTTGGGATTCATTGGGAGAAGAGAGAGAGGACCCCTTTCCTACAAAAAGGAGGCTGCAGGGTTGAATTAGGGCACGTCTGCTTTTGGCCCCAGACGCCGTTTCAAAAGTCCAGGCACACGTGTAAAGAACATGTCTCTTGGCATGTCTAGAATGTCTTTCCCTTCCTAATGAATGACCACAGCCAACCTTCGGGCATCTGGGATCAAGCTCCTGGGTGACTACAGTGCTGGGTAATCTTCGGCTCCAGAAGGACCTCACATTTTAGAACTGAAGCACCCTCCCTCGAAAAATGAGTCATGGCATCACTTGACATAAGGAATCTTGCCAGGTTGTAATTCTGGAGGCAACAGATAGAATCCGGAGGTGAGATGCTGGGAGGGAAGATCAGAGGGTGGGGGGTCCTGGTTATTGACCAGAGGTGCCCATTTGAATAAAATATTTTTGGGTGGGGCAGGTAAGCCCTGCCCTGTCACCCTTAGTAGCCTCCAGTATCCAGTCACTCGCCTTCCTTCACAGTCGGGCTACTTCAGCCTACAATTGTGGACCAAACTAGGGAAGTGAGGGGGACACCTTGACCCCCCCCCTGCCTGCTGATTTATGTGGAAAATCCTGCCTCCCCTCCCTCATTATTATTGCAAAGTGTTTTTTTCCTCTCAGGTAAATTTTGAAAGTGGACTTGAGCCTAGTTAGTTGCAGGGGGACCCGGCCTCAGAGGAGGCATTTGTTTAAGGGAGAGTTTTGTATACATATGAGAGATTAGGCACCCCATTCTCCTGTCCCCATTGGCAAATGTGGCAGGGAACACATCTTCACTGAGGTAATGTCTAGCTTGATGCTTTGTATGTGAGGGAGCACACAGGTGGGGGGGAGATATTTTATTTTTCAGTCTATCCCATTTAGATCTTCTCTTTTCTCCAAGGAGGTGGCACACATGGTTGCCCCCCTGCCCGATTTTAGCCCCACTACAACACTGTCAGGGAGGCTAGGCTGAGAGGGAGCGACAGGCTCAAGGTCACCCAAAGAGTTCTGTGGCTGAGTGAGGATTTGAACCCCTCAGGTCCTTGCCATCTGATGCTCTAAGCACTGCCTTCTTCAGGTTCTCTCAAAACAAGTGGGCCTGTTGTTTCTTAGTTTCCGTGGGGCCCAAATGTCCTCTTGAGGCAAACCATGTCTCAGTAAGTAATAAAATAACATAAACGTGAAGCAAACGTCCCCTGGCATCAGCCAAGGGTGTACTGGGCGCAGTGACTGCTGCCTGAATCTGCAGAGAACCTGAACAGACAAGAGCTCTTGGGCAGATCTGCTTGCACTCATTAAATCTCAATAGGGCGCCAGACCGTTAAGGTCAAGGATGACACATCAGGCCACCGTCAGCACCAACCGCCTCACGATTGGTCCATTTTTAACTGATGAAGCAGGGGATGGATGTGGAGGAGGAAGTCAATGGGAAGCGAGGATCAATTTGTTTCCACACAGGTGTGTTTAATTGGCACAACATGGTGCAGGAAGCAAGTGTTGTCAAACTACAATGGAAGGACAAATCTGCCAGGGAGAGATGGGAAAGAGGCAGGCGGGTGGGCACTGCCAGGGCATTTTAGCTAAGCTCCAGGACCTGTTTCCAAAACATGAAACACAGGAAGGTCCGGAGTATGCTCTGTACATGCTCAGATGAAAGCCCCACACTCTAAAGGTTGCCTCAGCCAGCTCCCATACACCTTGGCTTACATGCCAGAGGTCACAGATTTTCAGGCCAGCCTGCATTCTTTCCTGATGCCTATCAGTTTAAAAATTAATTGAAAAGAAAGAAAAGAAATTAAGTGTAGGGGCTGCTGGTGGTGGGGATCAATCCAGCCTGGAGGTCTGAATCTCACCATGCCATTGGCACATGACCTCAGCATTGCTCCATTCCTGATCAAGTGTCATGTGACTATAGGGCATGATGCCAAGTCTGCCATCTCATTCACCCCCAGGCTGGGGTTTTTCCCCCTCATTGCCTTTTGAAAGCAAGGAAACAAAAACAGAAAGTCAGAAGTTATTCTGCAAGGGAAAGCATTCCTTGTGCTGGCCGGGGAGAAAATGGGGTGATGAAATCACAGCTTGGGTGATGTGACATGTATCAAGTCACACACACACACAAGCCAGTTGCTCCCTGGTAAAATGACCTGGCCCAGCTGACAGGTCTGCAGAGATGTCCCCCTGCCAAGTGCTCTCTGTGATGGGTGTGCCTTTGTGCAGCACCAACATGGTGCTGGGCTTGGACAGGGCAGACCCGGAATCAAACCTCACTCAAGTTGTGAAGCTCACCTGGTAACTTTAGGCCTAGTCACTATTTCTTGGCCTAATCTACCTCACAGAATTGTGACGGTTGTGGGTGTGGAGAAGTGGGGTAACTCGGCTCTTTGGAGGAAGAGGAGGGTAAAAAAATACATAAAATAAATTCAGTGCAGATAAATTAGCTCTGGAAGCCCAATGCAAGTGTGTTGTCAGCTTAGCTAGCATAGTGCCAGGGTACTACTAACAAGATTGCCTGCAAACCACATCTCAGCTGTTCCTCCCTCCAGTGGTCTTACTCTTGCATTTTGCTTCCTGCATTAACTGAGGACTAAGGTAAAGGTAAAAGGGACCCCTGACCGTTAGGTCCAGTCGTGGATGACTCTGGGGTTGCGGCACTCATCTCGCTTTATGCTGGGTCATGTGGCCAGCATGACTAAGCGGCTTCTGGCGAACCAGAACAGCGCACGGAAACGCCGTTTACCTTCCCACCGGAGCAGTACCTATTTATCTACTTGCACTTTGACGTGCTTTCGAACTGCTAGGTGGGCAGGAGCAGGGACCGAGCAATGGGAGCTCACCCCGTCAAGGGGATTTGAACCACTGACCTTCTGATCGGCAAGCCCTAGGCTCTGTGGTTTAACCCACAGCACCACCCGCGTCCCTTAACTGAGGACTAGACACTTCTGAATAAAATATTGCCATTTTTTATATTAAGGATGCTGTGTATGGTGGTGAGGGGGTGCAACTTATGCTTTGGCAGAAAGTCAGCTCTTCAAGTTGCGTCCCTGGAGCCAGTCTATATCTATTACTTGCAGATGACGTATTTAGACAGAACCCACAGATGCCAACCCTTGTTTTCCTCATATTAAAGAGAGAAACAAGGAGAAAAATTGCTCAGTCTCAGGTGAGAAGCAGCAGCATTGTGGTCTGCAGACACCTGCTACTGGAACTGGTTAATGAAACTGGAAAAGAAATGGATACAGCCCCAGATATGTTACCCAGGCACCTCTTAGGTGGAATGAATTATTTCCCCTTTCCACTGGAAAGATCTGGGATCTGTCCTTCCTAGATGTTTTGACACTACTTGTATATCTTGTTATGCTAATAGAGCCTCACTGAATGGAGTAACTGAGCTAACACCCAAGGGATTGCCAAAATCTTGAAATTGGCAAGTGGCCTAGAGATGGTGTGTGTTTGTATGTCTTTGTGTGAGAGAAAGGCACATGACTTATTATGCCATTAGAGTGCAGGGTTCCGCTTTTATCCAGCTTCTGTCCCGGGTTCTGAGAAAAGGATTTTTTTTTTTTTTTTGTCTGGCCAGCAAAAGAGAGGGGCATGGCAAAATCCACCCCCAGCGTAGGCAGTTCATCACTCTTGACTCTCAACCCTGACAGAATAAAAGTTTAAACTGTTCTATTAACATTTTGAGGCTCATCGAAGCTCGGAGTCGGTGCGGGAGATGATTCAGGCAGTGCTGTGTGCCAGAGCGTTAAAGGGGTCAGGAAGGAAACTACATGGGAGTGTGATGCGGAGGTGAACAAAACATGGAGAAAGAATATTTTGGACTGATATGTATCATCAGAGTTGGCTGGGGTGGGCAGGCCAGGGCTAAAGTAGCAGATAAGAGAGGCTGTCACTGGACAACCTTGCTGGCCTGGGATGACACCCCCCGCCCTGCTTGCTGGGTGCTTTCTAGGGAAAGTGGCAGGACGGGTGCTGGCTTGGGCTGAGACTGGGATAATCCACTGCCACCCCTCTGAGTGAGAGTGATGCAGGCATCCTCCCCTTTTTAATCTGCAGGCAGCTGACGGCAGCTTCATTTGTATAGAAACCACAGAAGGGCATAGGGCGGCTTGAGTACAAACGGCTTCTGCAGGAGTCAGGGACACAAGCGTGTTGCTCGGTGCCGTACAGGTGAATGTGTGAACTGCCTCAGCTGACAAACATGTGTTGCATCAAGAGGAGGTATGGCAGGAAAGTTCTGTTTGCAGCATTGCATCTGTGTTGGCTCATTCACATGCACAATCTTTTGCCTAATTTTTGGTCATCAAGCATTAAACAGACATGTTACCTTGAGGGCCAGGCTAGTTTTGCTAGCTAGTCTGCCACGAGGCTTTATTCCTCCAGAGGAAACTGGCAACTCCCTGGTTCTGTGTCCTCAATGGCAAAGAACTTCCCTCTCCAATGAGGTCGGCTGGGCCACCAGTCAACTGTGTGCTCAGGGCAAGAATGTGTTAAGATGTCACTGGTTTCTCTCATATGTGACTGCAAGTCTCCACAGAACGGGGATCTCTTCTGCTTCCAGGGATTCATTTTTCCATTTTGATCAGTTGCATCTCTCTGGCTCATGTTTTCTGGGTATGAATTCCCCTGAGTCAGAAAGAGGTCTATGGAATCCTTTTCAAATGGCAGCAAAAGTTCTCAGTTGTCCCCATACAAATAGCCATTGTTTAGTGAAAATAATCAGTAGGTTGCATTTGTAGTTTCTTTCTCTAATTCCTGCCTTTAATGAGTCACTGATCTCGTATATAAAGGCAACACATGAGGCATGTTTACGCTACACGTTTATTGCTATCATAAGTGTGTAATTGTCATGCCTTTCCTCACAGAATCCTGGGAACTGTGCTGAGAATTCCATTGAGGTCCATGGGTTCCCAGAGTTCTTTGCAGAGAGGGAACTCCTGCTTAATACTACTGTCTGTAGTGTAGATGCACACTACATACATTACATTTTTTAAGGATGCTGAAGATTAAATTTGTCTAGAAGCTACATTCTCTGTCCTGGATGGCCAGATGCACAGGAGTTAACTACTGTTACTCTGTTGTGTGAAATACACACTTTGCATGTTCTCAGAGGCAGATTTTTCTTTTATTACTTCACATATCTCAGCAATTGATTCTGGCTTTGAAACCAAGATGAGTTAAATGAGAGACAATAGATTCTGAAGCAAAGTGGGAGGCAGCTTGAACAGATACATGGGGCACAATCCTGCTCCTGCGCAGCGCCTGCTCATTTTTCTGCCTCTCAGGACCCAAATGTTTTGGGCCTTGAAAAACAGATTCCAGGGAGGGTTGGTCCTGTATATCAGGACTAACTCTTGAAGAGATAGAAAACTATTGTCTTGAATGGATGTCTTCTGACTGCAGTTGAGACTTCACATGATTGAATGTGTCTGCTCCATTTAAAACAACACCCTGCTATTGTTTTGTTTTTTTTAAAACTAGTATGTCAGGGAGAAGGTGAGGCTAGATTTGCTTCCCCCTGGCATGCTAATTTTCTCTGTGCAGATATTTATTTATTTGCGGAGCATTATTCATTCATGTGAGCTTATACCTACACTAAGAAATGGTACAGGTTTACCCCCTCAGTGAGCATTAGGTGCACACACAGAATGAGGCACACTCCAGCATATCTTACTCAATTACATACACTGCCAGAGCCAGGCTCCTTCCACCCTATGAGCACATGTATGCACAGACGAGTGTCTGCAGTCTCTGGACCACGGATGCCCTTTCAAGCATACAGTGATGAATGGGTTCGCTGACCACTGCCCTGCTAATCCCCATGGGAAAGATCTTACATCTCCAAGATTATCCTCTTAGCCAGGGATTTGCAGGAAGAAGAGCAAGGCTTGGGCCTTCCCATAGCCCAGGGATCTGGGATATAAATAGCATCCCCCGGAGTGGTTCACACTGAGACCCACGTGCACCGGGAAGCACACAGGGCTGTCAGTCACAGCCACAGGGCTGGCCTGCCAAGTGCCTTAGTGATGGCAGGAAAGACGTGGGCTGTTTGGGGAAGGAAGGCTGAGAAGCAGAAGCAGCAGTAGACAGGCGGAACAGCACACTTTGAAGCCAACCCAAGCTAAGATGGAAGAGCTAGGAGGATAAAAGCTGCAGTGGGGAGAAACAGGAACGAGATATTCTGTAGTGTAACTATTCTCTTTGCCGCTCCCTAGCAGCTATCTCAGGAATCTGTTCCTCTGTATATTCTGCAGTCATTTGTACATACTGACTTTTGTGCTGCAAACAAAATATCTCTGAATGAAGCTGGAAGGTTATGTTACAGTTAAAATGAGGGGAGGCAGTGGCATCAAGAAGCATTGGTTCAAGCTGCAATTCCATGGAATCACAGAAAGCAACAGTTATGGTTCTGGAAGCAAAGGTTCAGCTTCCTAAGAGTGGCAGTTTTATATATGTGCTTCTACTCCTTTATGACAGCAAACAATATGCTTCAGGGTGTGCTGGTGATGTCAGAAATCAAAAGGCTGAATAGGATTTCTAACGGTTTGCCTTCCAGTGTCGTCAGTTAGAAGGAGAACAAAATGTGCAAAGCATGAGAAGTCATGCAAATTTCTGTACTTTATACATGGCACATAAATAAGGTTTTTCAGCACAGAATTTGGGTTACCTTGCTACAGATTTTTATGATTATTTTAGAACACATAGGCCAGCCCATAGCTTGGGGGGGGGCTGGGATTGAAGGGGGCTGGGATTGAAGAATGAGGGAGCTGTTGCTTACTTTGTGCTGCTCACCTGGCCACAGGTGTTTTCCTCATCCCTTACCTTCTTATTGCCCTCATTGGCGGGATTCCCATCTTCTTCCTGGAAATTTCCTTGGGGCAGTTCATGAAGGCCGGGAGCATCAACGTATGGAACATCGCACCACTGTTCAAAGGTAAGAGACTCCTTCCCCTGGAGCCTTACTTGCCTCTCCTCCTCCCCCTCCCCACTCCAAATCTGGGGCTGGTTCACAACAGGTTCTTGTTGCAATGGAAGGTCTGGCACCTCAACCGTTTTGGAGTGTATGCCCGTCTCCACCTCCACCTAATCTCCACCTCCTCCTGCCACCAAAGGGGCCTTTGGTGCCCCTTGCCCCACGCAGGCCTCTGGGGCTTACCTGGGAACAGCAGGGAACAACACTTAAGCAGTGCTATAAGCCACCATTTAGGCTGTAGCCAGCCTCTCTAACCAAGCCAGTTTTGCTGATCTGTATCTGGTTTTGAGCAGAGAGCCCCACCTATTACTATGTAAATTTCATTCATACATGATGCTCCATATATGAAGCAGAGGTGTGAGTGTAGTCCCTGCAGTCTACATCAGATGAGTGGGGGAGTGAGGTCAGGAACTGAGAGTCATCTATGTTAGCAGGTGGCAGGAAAATAAGAAAGCAAGATGGAGTGTCCTAAAGTAATAAAAAATAATAAAAAGGAAGAGGCTGCAGGAGACTTCATGATTCTTCAGGAGCTCACAGTGTTGAGTTGCCTGCAGGAATCATATTAAGAATCTTGGCTTTCATTTAAAAAGAAAAGTTTCTAGCCCTTATGGCTGTGAAGGTCTATTGAAATCTCAGAGGCCAGAGAGGTGGCAGAATAAGATGCCCACCTTATTCTGGAGATGGGGCTTCAGTCCTTCCCTTGTTCCCCATTCCTTCCCATAAGAAGCAGAAGCAGAATAAACTGTTGTGCAGGGGTGCTTAATTTGCACAATCTATACAAGTTTCAGAATCCAAGTTTTCACGGTGCATGCACACCACCCAGTTAAACGTACACCACCCAGTACGATTGCAGGAGGCAGGCGTGGCACTGACGCTTTTGAGCCGCCTGAAGAAGTGGCGCCTCATTGCCCCGGGCTCCTCTTTTCACGCAGCTCCTCTCTTCCACAGGACTGGGCTTTGCCTCTATGGTGATCGTCTTCTATTGCAACACCTACTACATCATGGTGCTTGCCTGGGGTTTCTATTACCTGGTGAAATCTTTTGCGGCCACCTTGCCCTGGGCGACCTGCGGGAACCCCTGGAACTCTGATGAATGTGTGGAGATCTTCCGGCATGAGGACTGCGCCAATGGCACCGCCACAGGCAACCTTACCTGTGACGAGCTCTCCGACAAGAGGTCGCCTGTCATCGAGTTTTGGGAGTGAGTGCTGGCATACACTGGCTAGTCTTTACTCCTGGGATGAACTGGGTTGGCTTGGGCAAAACCCACTGATCCAAAAAGACTGCCAAGCCCCTCTCCTCGCCTGCCACATCCTAGCCAGTGCTCACTTTTTCTCTCCCTGATTGCAGGAACAAGGTGCTGCGTCTGTCAGGAGGCCTGGAGCTCCCTGGTGAGATCAACTGGGAGGTGACACTCTGTCTGCTAGCCTGCTGGGTCCTTGTTTACTTCTGTGTCTGGAAGGGTGTCAAGTCCACAGGAAAGGTAGGGGGCTTGGGGAGGTGGCACGACTCCAGGGGCAGGAGCAAGGGGAGAAACATGTAGGTCAACTCTTGGCAGGATAAGCAATTGTCCTCCTTTAGGAATAGCCAACATGGTGCCCCCCACAGATTTCTAGACTCCCTTCAGCCCCAGCCAGCATAGCCAGTGGTCAAGGGTGATGAGAGTTGCAGTCCAGCAGTGTCTGGAGGGCTCTGTTTCCCCCCCAGTTTCTGTCCTGTGTGACAGACCTATCTGTCCAAAAGAGCCCCAGATCCACTACTTGAGGAGACCACCTCATATCATGTCAACTGCGGCTTCCTCTAGAGATGTCCTGCCCCCATAGCATAAGTTTGCATCTTTTCTGCCATTTGCCAATGGACTGAAACAGGAACAATTTTTGACAGCCGCAGCCAAACACTCCCTTCCTCTGTCTTGTCCTGATGGCAAAGATATACCTGGTTGGACAGCAGGGTAAACATTATCTAAATAAGTAAGCAAATAATAAATTTTGTGTGAGGAAAAGTTGGACGTTCTCACTCAAATGAATCACCTGAGGAATTTTGAAACCAGTTCCAATAAGATTATTAGGAATTCCTGGGGGATGGAATGTTCTTAGTCAAACAGTTTTGTGGATGTCATTTCTGTTTCACACACAGAGATACTGCTTGATGTCCGCTAGGAGTCTGGGGCAGTTGAGACAGCTTTCTACACAATACATTCTCCCACCACTTTCAGAGACAGTCAGTTGCTGGGAAGAGCTGCTGTGCTCAGGTCTTGCTTGCATGCTTCCCACAGGCATCTGGTTGGCCCCTGTGAACAGGATGCTGGACTAGATGGGCCTTTGGCCTGATCCTACAGGCCTCTTCTTATGTTCTTGAGATCTGGTACCTGGGCCAAAACAGAGGCCTCTTTATTTCACCTAAAGTGACATTTTGATGCACAAGCACCTGAGGAAAGCAGAAAAGGGTTTTGACAAAGCTGAAAACCTTTCTCAGTGGGGCTCCATGCCTACACCCCTATCCCTGAGTTAGCACTTGTGTTTCGGAGAGTGGTCACGTGGAGCGCAGGCCGGACATATGAAAACTGCTTTATAGTGAGTCCCACCATTAGGCTGTCTAGCCTGAGTAGCAGCTGCTTTCCCAAACCCCAAGGGAGAAAAATGACATTGTGGCTGCCTATGTCAGGCTTTCCTTTCTTAGCCCTGCCACCTGAGACCCTCTTAAAAAGGGAAATGCCAGGGATTGAATTTGGGACATATGTATTTGGAATCCCTGTGCTCTGCTGATGACCTATGGCCCATTCCTTTCTGTACACAAAAAAGAAAGTCACAGTTCTCCATTTGCCATGCGGTATGCATACACAATCTCTCTTTCTCTGTAGTGCGCATGCGCACACACACGTTCCTCTCCTTCTCAGACCCCCTCGCTTGTTCCTCCTTTTCCTGTGCATGGCCAGTGCATTTGAAATCCCACCCGTCAGCAAGTTCCATGCCTGAGAGAGCCTGACATTTTTCACCAGACGGCAGCTGGAGGTGGGGGCAGCCGCCTTGAGGCCTCAGCGAGACAGGCACACATGTGGCTTGGCCTCCCACAGTAGGCCACTGTTGTGTTCACAAGGCCTGGCTGAGGAGAGACCTTGGCAGCTGCCTGCCCAGGCCCACATGCTCTCCCCAGTAGTAGTGGACAACGAGAAGTCCCCAGAGATCCAGAGGAAGGGTGGGAGTGAAGGGGAAGCATTCAGAGTTAGGCCTTTATGTTTCTAAGAATGCCAGTCTGAAGAAAGTTGTTAAGGAGTGATGCCAAAGCAGCTTTGCAGTGGAGAAACTGTTGATCACCCACAGGCTTAGTAAATTCCCATCAGAAGGAAGCAAGATGAAAGCCAGTTCCGTGTGTGTGTGTGTGTGTGTGTGTCCATATCCATATCCATTTCTATCCTGCAACAAAGAATGCTTTGTAATCCTGATTGCATTGAGCATCTCAACAGAGCAAATGTCTGGGGTCATGAGTGCTTAGGACTGCCAAGTCAGTGACTCAGGAGAATACATCTGTGGCTTGAAATTCCTGAATGCAGCAGGAGATGAATCATATGTGTCTGTCCCCCCACCCGACCTCCACACAGAGCCGTAACTAGGTGATCTTGCACCCAGATTGCACCCCCTAGCCATGGATAAATTAGCTCTCCTTTCCGCCTCTCCTCCAACCCGCCCCCCATCTACCCATTCAATTCACCCTCTATTTAAAATAATTTATTAAGAGGCAATAAATAATAATAATAATAATAATAATAATAATAATAATAATAATAATAATTTATTTGTACCCTGCCCATCTGGCTGGGTTTCCCCAGCCACTCTGGGCGGCTTCCACAGAAACCAAAATACACTAAAATATCACACATTAAAAACTTCCCTGAACAGGGCTGCCTTAAGATGTCTTCTGAATGTCAGGTAGTTGTTTATCGCTTTGACATCTGTTGGGAGGGCGTTCCACAGGGCGGGCGCCACTACCAAGAAGGCCCTCTGCCTGGTTCCCTGTAGCTTTGCTTCTCGCAATGAGGGAACCGCCAGAAGGCCCTCGGCGCTGGACCTCAGTGTCTGGGCAGAACGATGGGGTGGAGACGCTTCTTCAGGTATACTGGGCCGAGGCCGTTTAGGGCTTTAAAGGTCAACACCAGCACTTTGAATTGTGCTCAGAAACGTACTGGGAGCCAATGTAGGTCTTTCAAGACCAGTGTTATGTGGTCTCAACGGCCGCCCCCAGTCACCAGTCTAGCTGCCGCATTCTGGATTAGTTGTAGTTTCCGGGTCACCTTCAAAGGTAGCCCCACGTAGAGCGCATTGCAGTAGTCCAAGCGGGAGATAACCAGAGCAAGCACCACTCTGGCGAGACAGTCTGTGGGCAGGTAGGGTCTCAGCCTGCATACCAGGTGGAGTTGGTAGACAGCTCCCTGAATACAGAATTGACCTGCGCCTCCATGGACAGCTGTGAGTCCAAAATGACTCCCAGGCTGCGCACCTGGTCCTTCAGGGGCACAGTTAACCCATTCAGGACCAGGGAGTCCTCTACACCAGCCCGCCCCCTGTCCCCCCAAAACAGTACTTCCATCTTGTCAGGATTCAACCTCAATCCATTAGCCGCCATCCATCCTCCAACCGCCTCCAGGCACTCACACAGGACCTTTACCGCCTTCACTGGTTCTGATTTGAAAGAGAGGTAGAGCTAGGTATCATCTGCATATTGATGGACACCCAGTCCAAACCCCCTGATGATCTCTCCCAGCGGCTTCATATAGATGTTAAAAAGCATGGGGGAGAGGACGGAACCCTGAGGCACCCCACAAGTGAGGGCCCAGGGGTCTGAACACTCATCCCCCACACCACTTTCTGAACACGGCCCAGGAGGAAGGAGCGAAACCACTGTATAACAGTGCCAATATTTATATTTATGGACATATTTTTAGCCGACTTTGCGGGGGAGCCCCATCACTTGCACCCCTGGCGGGGGCCCAGCTCACACACACACACCAGCTATTGCCCTGCCTCCACCTCCACCCTGCCTGCTATAACAGGCACAACTCCATCTGTGTTATGCAGCAGGTGTGGGGAAGGGGAAGCCTGATGGTGACTGTGGAAGGCAGGGGAGTGGGGGGCAGGAGTGCCATAGCTTCCTGGTCTCCCACAGTTTAGGGGTGCGTATGTGTGACACCTGGGCCTGGGCAATCCATATGTGCGAAGGTCTTCAGTCCAGGGCTGACACACAAGCTATTTTGCCACCTGAGGCAGAAGCGCAGATGGTGAGCCATTCCCCACGTCACAGCACATACATAGATGCTGCATGCAAACTCTACGTTTAAAGCACACTCAAAGCACATCCTTTCCCTCAAAGAATTATGGGCATTGTAGTTTACAATGAAGTGTTTCAAAGGATTTGGGGCATCTTACCCAGTGGGGAAGCTTCACTGGCCACCTGACTCCATGTCACACTGCTGCTAAAAGTGCAGGAGGATGGCCAGTTTAAAAAGTAGCCACTGTAAAATATCAATAATTTGTGCCCCTTGGCAATGTTACTCCAAGGAGGTGCTCCAAGGAGGTACTTAAGCTATTCCTTTGCCAAAAATCCAATGCTTTTCCCAAGTCTTCTTGCACATGTTCCCCCCACCTCCTGCCCCATTGCCTTCCCAATACTGAGCAGAGAGCTGAAAAGCAAAGCCTTTTCTTTTCAGGCATAACACTCTCCTGCCCCTCGTCTCCTTTTTCAACACAGATTGTCTACTTCACTGCTACATTCCCTTACGTGGTGCTCATTATACTGCTAATCCGAGGGGTGATGCTGCCTGGAGCTCAGGATGGGATAATCTACTATCTCAAACCCGACTGGTCCAAACTGGCCTCCCCTCAGGTAAGTGGGAAGCGCGGTTGTGAGGGCAGCAGTAGGGTTGCCAACTTGTTAGCCAGCTTCTGTAGCATTAAGAGCAACTTAGAATGCAGGAAGCAGCACAGAAGTGGGCAAGACCCTTTGGGTGTGGTTGGGCTCCCAACTCCCTTCGTCCCCAGCCAGCGTGGCCAATGGTGGGGGATGATGCTGTTGGAATCCAGCAACATTTAGAGGCTCTCAGGTTCCTCAACCCTGAACACACCACAAGCGCAGCACCACAGAACAGAAAACAAGCAAAAGTCCAGCAGGTGCAGGAGATAAATGTATGGGCGCCAGTTATACAAATCCCAATGCATTGCAACCAAATAGCTCTGTGTCAGTGATTTGTTAGGCAACTTACTCCAAAAGTAGCCACTAGCCTACAGAGGGCTGCAGCTGTAACTGAAGTATTTCACAACATAAATACAAATGTATTGCCTGTCAGGTAATACAGATCAAGCTGCTGTTAAGGGCACAATAGCCATGGCTGGTTGAAAAGTTGGCAACTCTCTTGAGAAGGGGTTGGAGCCAAGACTCCTGGGCTCTTCCCTGTCATACCTCAATCTCTCTCTCTCTCTTTCTTTTTCTCTCCCAGGTGTGGATCGATGCTGGGACCCAAATCTTTTTCTCGTATGCCATAGGACTGGGGGCACTCACTGCCCTGGGCAGCTATAACCGGTTCAACAACAATTGCTATAAGTGAGAGCCCATTTCCTATGCAACCAGGCAGGGCATAGGAAAAATATGCTATGCCCTGTAGGGTTGCCATCATTTCCCCACCTCTGCTAGCTGGGCTCCTGTCCCTTTAACAGCTGCATGGCAGGTGGAAATTCAACAGACAAAACACATTATCTCCAGGCATGAAAAACCTGGACCGGTTGAATTGTGGATATCATAAATTCATAGTTGGAAGGCTGCTTAGAGGACATAAAATCCAACACCCTGCTTGACACGGGAGGGATCAGCAAGGCCAGGGGCAATCCCAGCATCCTGACAGATGGCAATCTTGCCTCTGCTTAAATCTGGGGTGGGGAACTTGTGGCCATGCTGGCTGGGGCTCATGGGAGTTGGAGACCAACAACATCTGGAGGGCCCCCCCCCCCGGCTTAAAATCCTCCAGCAAAAGAGAATGTCACCCCTCCCCACACAGTCTTATCCATTGTTCAACACCTTTGCCCCATAAAAATGACTTGATGTGTAGGCAACTCATAAAAACTTATTTTTTCAGCCTTCAGCTGTAGCCAATCATAGCTTGATCTTCATCTATTAGCAAGTTGTGTCTGTTTATCTCCATCCCACAAAATGCATCACCTGTTGATTTCTGCATCTCAAACAGGGAGTTTTGCAACATGCAAGAGACAGCCATGCCATTTGCTGGTTTTTCTGGCTAGTTTGGCAATGCTAGATGTCTACCCTACTTGACTGACTTGCCCAGTGTGCAGAACGACTTCCATCCAGTAATAAAACAGCAATCACCCAGTAATAAAATAGTAGATAATAATTTTGTGGCTGGTGAGCACTCTCCCTTTTCTCCTATGCAGAATGGAAGTTATTATGTATGATGGCATCAGGGCAGGGCAGGGAAATGATGTGTCATTTGACTACATCAGCGAGGCCAAGAGCAGGGTTTAGTTTTCTGGGCAGTCCAGGACTTCCATACACACAGCCCAGGCTTGCGCTTCAGTGCAGCAAATGCAGCAATTTGACTTCACACCTGGAGGTCCACTCCATTGTTTCTCGAGACAGATGGATGCCAACAACAACAATGTGTCATCAAAGCAATTATAAAATGTTATTTCTGTAAACTGAAATGGGACAAGTTATTAGGCACAACCAAATTCTATGCAGGATCATCAAAACTCTTCAGAAGGCTTGACACAGTGGGGCGTCACTTGGTTGTGGTGCTGGAGGAGACTAGTTGACAATAGAGGTGGACAGGTGCCAGAGAGGGCAGGGTTCCTCTTTCTACACCAGACTTTGCCAACCAGGAGCCTTGCAGATATTTCCGACTAGCACTCCCATCAGCCCCAGCTAGCATGTACTGGCTGGGGCTGGCTTGGAGTTGTAATTCAAACACACCTTTAACAGGTGTATAGAAGCAAATGACAAGCCTCACTGGAATTCCCTCTTCTACGCAACTATGAATGGTGCAGCAGGAACAGCTCTGCCTTCATTTCTTTATAGCCATTCTACTGACAGTCAGACCACTGGCAACTGTTTTAAACTGCCCCCGCCCCCCCTAAATCCAAGATGGTTCTCTGAATCAATTTCATTTTGCCTAGGACTGATTATAGGGAACACTCACTGATTGCAATACTGGGTCTACTGAAAATGAAACAGTGCGGGAAATGTTCTCAATTGCAGATACCTTCCAAATCACCCACTGCTGCCAAACATTTCTGCTCCTGGAAGATTTCCAGCACAATCCCAGGTATGTGTCTACTCAGAAATCCCACTGGTTTTTTTGGAGCTTACTCCCAGGAAGCATTTCTAGGAGTGCACACTTACCTGGGAATAAGTCCCAATGAAGTCACTGGGACTTACTCCTGAGTAGACAGCGTAGAGGATCACAAAAGGAGACAGGGAAGCCACCAAACTGAATATTTTTGCTGCGCACCTGTATTTAATCATTGCCTCATATGCACACATGCAAGTCTCACCAAGTGCATTAAGGATACAACAACTAGGAGAAGCTGTAGGTCCTGTGACAGGTTTCTGGATGTTCCCTCAAGCTGAGCTCTGTGGGTGGGGAGCCCTTATGGAGGAGAATGATGGGCAGGCAAGCCTTTCAGTTCTGAAAGTTCCTTCCACTCTGCACTCCCTCCTCTTGCTGGTGTTGGGTTAAAGCCAGAGATGGGGACCTGGTGTCTTCCAGATTTTGTCAATCTCCCCCCGCCCCCCAACAAGCCAGCATGGCCAGTGGTGAGGCATGATGGGAATGGTAATCCACAGTATATGGAGGACCACTGTTTCCCCATCCCTAGACAGCAGCACAATCCAACTTCCTGCCACATGTTCATGGCTGGACACTCTTAAGGTCTCCCTGCCTGATCCCCATCTCTGTGTTGCCTCCTGCTGCCAGCGCATAGACTCCTCCAGACGTGACCTCCATCACATGCATGTGCTTCCAAACACTCAGTGAGTCTTCCTGCCTCTACGCCTCCCGCTGCTGATTGTGCTGGGCTTAGAGATACAGCCTCCCTCCCAACCCAACTCCCAATCCCACAAGCAGACTCTGAAACCCCACTCCCACTTGCCTCTATCTCCATGCTTCCTCCTGGTTCTAGGCTCCCAGCCATAGGCTCCCTCCCACCAGCATGCCATATGCACATGTATGCAGGCATGTCATGTCAAAAGGCCTCCCACCTGCTGCTACTCCATTCGTAGCCTGATTAGACACGCCTAAACCCATTGAAAAACATGTGTGTTCAGGTGCCTCATTTGACATAAGATGGAGTTACATGCTTCACAGTAGAGTATTATCTGCTCCTTGAATGTTGCCCACCAGTGTAAAATGGATATTTGCAGCTGACGAGATGGTGAATGCATTTGTTGATGAAAGTCCTTTGGGCTTTTCATTGCATTGCTAAGGAAGTCTCTCTTTTGTGTCTGCTTTTGATTGGAAAGGAAGCTGCCTTGTCGAGAGCCAGAGCAACGGTCCATCTGTCTCACCACTGATTGGCAACCGTTCTCCAGGTCCTCAGGCAGCACAAAGCCCTTTTCTCTTCTCTCTCCTCTCTTCTCTTCCATGCTGGCCTGCAGCCCCATTTGATAGCTATTACTCTTTGCCTTCCCTCCCCAGAGATGCCATCATCCTGGCTCTGATCAATAGTGGGACCAGCTTCTTCTCTGGCTTTGTGGTCTTCTCCATTCTGGGCTTCATGGCAGCAGAACAAGGAGTTGATATCTCCAAGGTAGCTGAATCTGGTGAGTGCTCAGACCACCTGTCACAGAGACTCCTCGGGGACTGAGATGCTGGGTTGACTACTGCTCTGCAAGAGGTAGTCATGGGATGGGGAACCCCGTGGTTCTCCTCATGTTGGGTTGGCTATCAGTCATTTAAATCTCTCCATAACTGGAACTTGGCATTCATTCCCTTCCCATCTGGCGAGAGAACAGCCACTGTGCTGTAAGCCACAAGGCAGTTCAAGTGGGCCTGACAAAGGGTACAGGGAAGGCTAATATTTTACTAAAAAAGGTAATTGATTCAGAGCAGGAAAGGGGAAACTGTGGCCTGTCATATGCTACAGAACCATAGAGCTGGAAGGGACCCCGAGGATCATAGAGTTCAACCACCTGCAATGCAGGAATCTCAACTAAAGCATCCATGACAGATGACCATCCAACTTCTGCTTAAAAGCCTCCACCCCGAAGGAAGGAGAGTCCACCACCTTCCAAGGGAGACCATTCCACAATTCTTACTGTCAAGAAGTTCTTCCTGGTGTTTAGTCAGAATGTTGTTTCTTGTAACTTGAAACCATTAATTCGAGTCCTACCCACCAGAGCAGGAGAAAGCAAGCTTGCTCCATCTTCCACATCACAGCTCTTTAGATATTTGAAGATGGCTATCACATCGCCTCTCAATCTACTCTTTTCCGGGCTAAACACGCCCAACTCCCTCCACCGTTCCTCATAAGGCTTAGTTTACAGACCCTTAATCATCTTGGTTACCCTCCTTGGCACATGTTCCAGCTTGTCAATATCCTTAAATTGTGGTGCCCACAACTGGACACCAGACTCCAGGTGTGGTCTGACCAAGGCAGAATACAGCAGGACTATTACTTCTCATGATTGAGACACTATAATTCTGTTGATGCAACCTAAAATATCAGCTTTTTTCTTTTCTTTTCTTTTTTGCACTGCTGCATCACACTGTTGACTCACGTTAAGCTTGTGGTCTACTAAGACCCCCAGATCCTTTTCACGTGTACTATTAGCAAGCCAGGTGCCCCCCATATTACATTTGTGCACCCGGTTATTCCTGCCTAAGTGCACAACCTTACATTTGGCCCTACTGAAATTCATTTTGTTACTTTTGGCCCAGTTCTTCAATCTGTTAAGGTCGCATTGAATCCTCATTCTGTCTTCTTTGGCATTAGCTACCTGCTAGTTTGGGGGTCATCTGCAAATTTGATGAGCATCCCCTCAGTTCCATTATCCAAGTCATTTATAAAGACATTGAACAACAACCAGCTCAGGACAGAACCCTGTGGCACCTCACTTGTCACTTTTTTCCAGGATGATGAGGAGGCATTAATGAGTACTATTTGGGTTTTATCAGTCTCCCAGCAATGAATCCACCTAACAGTTACCTCGTCTAGCCCGCATTTTACTAGCTTTTCCACAAGAGTATTCTGGGGGACTTTGTCAAAATTGTTACTGAAATCAAGATACACTGCATCCACAGCATTCCCCTGATACACCTAGCTTGTAAATCTATTTTTTAAAAAAGAAATGAGATTTGTCCGGCATGACTTGTTTTCAAGAAACCTGTGCTGGATTTTACTAATCACAGCATCCTTTTCTAAGTGCTCACACCCCTCCTCTAATCTGCAGGGACCTCACCTGTTCTCCAGGAATTCTCAAAGATTATAGACAGAGCCTCTGAGATTACAAGCTCTTTTAGTGCCCTTGGGTGCAGCTCATCAGGCCCTGGAGATCTGAATTCGTTCAAAGTAGCAAGGTGTTCCCTTAGCACCTCTTTTCCTATCTTGGGCTGCAGCTTCCTTCTTGTGTCGTTTATTCTGTTATCACCAAGTTGGGCACTGCTTTCCTTTTGGGTGAAGACAGAGGCAAAGTAGGTGTTGAGCAGTTTTGCCTTCTCTCTTTGGCTGGACTCCAGCTCTCATCATGCCCATCTAGCATTGCCAATGGTCAGGGATGATGGAAATTGGAGTCTACCAATGTTTGGAGAGCCACTGGTCTCCCATGCCTGTATTAAAACATGTTTGGAGAGCTAGTGCTGTGTAAACTCTGAACAACAACTAACCTCTAGTAAAAGGTAGCTTATATTCTGCACTGCTGCTGGTTTTAGTTAGCACATAGTTTAGAAGTCTTCACCTTCTCGTGTGTTTTTTTTCCTCCGCTAAGAAAACATTTCAACCTGAATGTTACTCGATAGAGTTCTAGGACACCAATCACAGGAAACCCCTTTAGATTCCTTTGATTTGTGGCTACTGGAGATGGAAATGCACTTAATTATATGAAGATACCAAAAGAGCAGAGATTCTTTTAAACTGGAGGAAATGAGTTAGAGGATCTTCTTCATATCTCTTTATTTATCCAGTTTATGATCTGATGCAGAAATAATAACAAAAAGGGTTTGTTGCATATGACCTGTCCAACTTAGGTTTGAATTTATTTATGTTGTGAATGGGATTAATATTTTGTCCATGTATAAAGTACTCTTGTTGTTTTGGCTTTGCTGCTGTTAAATCTAGGTATGGATTTACTGTATATCATTTTTCTTCATGGCCAATTACAAAAGTAGGAATTTAAGTGTTTTGGTTAATTTGATATCTCTCCCCCCCCCACCCATCATTTTATATACACTTATTTGTGTTGCTTTTAAAGATGCTGTTTGTGAGTATTTCTTTTGTCTTATCAGTGATAAAACACCATGCTTGGTATTCAACTAAGTTTTGCTCAGACCAGGCATGTTGAAATTAATGGACCTAACTTAGTCATGTTCATTCATTTCATTGTGTCTCCTCTGAGTAAACCATAGTTGAATGCCATTTCACGCTTTGATAGTCCAATTTGGTAAATTTATGATTGATTGATTGATTGATTGATTGATAGATTGATTGATTGATTGATACTGTGTTCCAAGAAAAGCAAAATTCTGGGACTTCTGCAGATTTATATTGGCTTATTTTGCATAACGGATGGTTAGACCCTGCTTGTCATGAGAAGGGCAAAAAGCTACATAGCAATCTGAATAATGGTACTTTTCCTCCACCCTTCCCTCTTTCTAGTTCGCAGTATCTTAGTATGTGCTGCCCACATCCTTCAAAGCCCATAAGGGCTTGAAACTGGTTTTGTTTTGAGGGAGGAAGATGAATGCTGAGATCCTTTGGATGCTGAATGTGAAAGCCAAAGCCCACTCCAGCACTTGCATTGCACAACAATAAAACTGTGTAGGAATAACCAAGACTGCCTGAACTCAGCAGCCATCGAATTCTGGTTTGATGCCAATGTAGTAGGTCCAATAAATTATTCAAGTCAATCATGCATAATTTGCTCCACATCAAACCAGAGGAGAACCAGAAAGCCGTGTAGAGCTCTGAGCCCTTGGCAGCTGGAGTGGCCACCTCATTTCTGCAGCCCTGGTAACTAGAGGCTTGCTTTATTGTTACTAAATGTGTGCCAGACATTTATAGAGATGGACTTCTGCCCTAGGTGCCAACATCAGTGCTTGCATGGGGTATGTGTGACTGAGGCTGGTAGTCAACACTAGTTCTACTCAGAGTAAACCCATTGAAGTTAATGGGCATCACTAACTAAGGTTCCTTAATGTCACTGTGTCCACTCTTGGTTGAATACAGCCCCAACATCCCTTAATGGGTCCACATGTTCCAGCATTCTAAGATTGTCTCTTCCTTCCTCCCCTCTTCCCAGGGCCTGGCCTGGCATTCATCGCGTACCCACGAGCTGTCACTCTGATGCCTGTCGCTCCACTCTGGGCTGCCCTCTTTTTCTTCATGCTGCTGCTCTTGGGCTTGGATAGCCAGGTGAGAGTTTGGGGGCGGGGAGGGCAAGGCGGGAAGTAGCCAAGAAGCAGAGTGTTTTCATGAAGGAGGAGGGGAGGGCAAAGCAAGCACATTGCCCGACATCTTACTATTTTCCTTCCTTCTTTCTCCAATCGCCTTGCTTTTATATCTCACTCCCCACCTTCACAGTTCGTGGGCGTTGAAGGCTTTATCACTGGTATCCTGGATTTCTTCCCAGCCGCCTACACCTTCCGATTCCAGCGAGAGGTCATTGTGGCTGTCTCCTGTGCTGTCTGCTTCTTCCTTGAGCTGTCCATGGTGACCGAGGTATAATACAACAGAGGACCTCCCTCACTGTGACCTTCTCCCTGCACAAGCATCACTGGAATGAATGAGGAGGACTTGGTGCAGGAGATTTTGTTTATGTAGAAGATTTATACCCCACCTTTCTATCAAAGATCCTCAAGGCGATTTACAATCCATTGCAATAAGATTTGTGCACACACACATATCTCCTAAAATCTACATAGCCCTGGCAGTCCTGAGCTTTCCTTTGCTCTGCTCTCCCAGGGCAGCTGGAACAGAGTGTTCCTTTCTGGAAGGATAGGAGGAAAGAAGCTCCCTGCTGCTTCTCCCTCTCTGGCTGATGTGTGGTGCTGATGTTTCCTTTGCCCTGGTGTTCTTCCAGGGGAGCAGAGAATGCAGCTTCCTAGTTGCCCTTGGTCTCAAGTGCTCAGTAGATTGTATTCCATCATCCCTTAATGGCACCCAAAATCTGTGGTCCAAGGCTGCTAATATTGTTGCTAGTAAATTTGGGCTCCTCCTGCTGCTGTCACAGTCAGATCTAGAATACAAGCAAAGCAAAAAAAAGTGTAGTAAAATTTTAATTGCCAATTATTCCTACACACATGCTAGAACAGAACAAAGCAAAAAGATGCATTGATATGGCTTTCAGGCTAGAAAGATTTGAGTCTCTGTTGTTCTACTTGCTGGCAGAGTGGCTGCAATCTGCCTACAAGACTTTAGATCTGAGTTATGTAACAGTTCAGGTTTAGTGAAGCTTATTTTGCAATGCATCTCAGGACTTACGTGGAATCCAATTGTTGCTGAAGTCTCGTAAGAAGCCCGGCTTAACCTAACAGAGCATGTTCTGCAAGGCCTTAATTTCCAAAAAGGGATCTATAGGGGCTCCACTCAGTCTAGGTGTTTCTCAGTTATTGTTTTGATGACTGTACACAGCAGCTGAGGTGACTTTACCTTGATCTATTAAGGCTGGCTCACCTTGTGTGCCATTGTCCAAAATAGACTAATGGGGAGCTACGCGAAAGTATAAGTGACCTGACAAAGAGATCTCATTGCAAAGCAGGAAAGGGGTTGGCTTTACGGTCAGAGAGTACAGGCAGATCTGGCAGTGAATAGCTGTCAGCTGAGGTCAGAAAAAAATTGACACAAGATCCTGGAGCTGCCCAGGGCCTCATGCTCCCTCTTCACGCCCCTGCCTGATTAAGTAGCTTATCAAGGGCCTCTGCTATGCCTTTGTTGCCACAACTGCACCTGCCAGCTGTCCTTTGCTTAAGTGTGCAAACAGATGGGCTTAGAATCAATGGCCGCTGTGCTCTAGAAGTGCACTCACCACTTCTGGTGGCTGTTGGGTGTACCTATTTCTTTTCAGAACCAGGCCCAAGGAAAACTGTTCAGTGAGTTGGGAGCAACTGGCTGTGCACAGTACTGATTGTCTGGTGTCTTAGACATCGCAATACCACTTCCCTCTCACCTGGGCAATTTTTGAACTTAAAAAAAACTGATCTGAGCTTTAAAAAAATAAATATTAAAGCAGAGTGCTGCACAAACATTTAATTTCAAATATATACAGGTTATGCTTAATTTAAAAAAATTAATAAATGGTGGACAGCCCACCTGAACCATTGGCAATAAGGCTGCAGTCCTAACCTGCTTACCTTGGAGCAAGCCCTGTTAAATTCAGTAGGACATACTTCTGAAAGACATGGTATGGGTTGCACTGCAATTCGGTGTTTGAAGCAGAGGCAGTTATGTCTGTTAAGTGCAGCAAGAAGGTGGCCGCTCCTATTTTTAGGCACAAACCCTCTGCTATGAGATTCCTGAACTGTGTGCCAGAGCACATTAATTGTAATCAGAGCACATGACTGCGGGTGAGGTGAGGCTCGAAAGACTAAGCCATCAGGTCAGCTGCAACAAGCACCCTGTGATCATGTGGGCAGGGAGTCCTTTATTGACAGTCTTCCCTTGGTGCCCGTATTTGGGCAGTGACATCACCCTGAAGAAAGGAGTAAGGACAAGCTGGGATTCCCAGATGCAGCCGTCCTGCAGCCCCTGACAGGTGCAGGGGAATCCCAGAAGCACCACTGGTGCCACAGGATGTGCGCACATGGCGGGAGGGTGCACAATTTATATTCACCACCTCAGGCCTCTGACAGGCCTACCTTCTCTTGCCACAGACCCCTTTGCCTGTGGGCCAGCCATCCTCTTCAGCATCTGCCTCCCCACACTGCTGTTCTTCCTTTCTCCACTCCTTGCTGTCCCTAAGCAGGAGAAGGGGGTTCCCAAAAGCAGTGCCAGGAAAAGAAGCGCTGCTCCTGCTCTGGAGAAATAAGCTGCCCTGAACCACTGCTAAGAAGTAAGGCTGACCCCCTAGTTAGAAGAATGGAGGTGCTTCAGGAATGTTGAAGGGAGGTGTGGGATGGTAGGAGCCAGGTGCTGGGAACAAGAAGCCATTGGATAAGCATTTTGTGGTGCCCTGTGAACCTCACACCCAGGCCCTCCACACAGGGGGGTATGTATGTCTTCCAGCTATTTGATTACTACTCGGCAAGTGGCACGACCCTTCTCTGGCAGGCCTTCTGGGAGTGCATAGCAGTCGGCTGGGTTTACGGTAAGATCAAGTTGTGTCCCTGTTTGGAAGAGTGGGGGGAACTCAATTGGCTAAACAGAGAAGCAGTCGCAAATGTTGACACTGCATGCTGGTCCCCCAGAATGCCAGCTGGTCGTCACAGATGTGTACAGGCTGCACTCTGGATAAATTGGAGAAAATGTTTCTAGTCTTCTTGGGTGAAGAGGGAGACCACTGTTGCGTTTAAGATGGGTGCCACCTTTGGAGAGTGGCTCAATTACTATTTGTAGCAAACACCGGGCAGCATACAGAACACAACCTGCTACCTTCACAGAATTCCCAGAGTGATTTAACACTCTATTATTTTCCCCAGAGAACTCTGAGAATTGTAGCTCTGAGAGGGGAATAGGGGTCTCCTAACTACACTCGGCACCCTTAACAAACTACAGTTCCCAGGATTCTGTTCCTAGTGACACAATGCTGCTTTAAATGCACAGTGTAGACGGGACCTCAAACTGCATGTGGCCAGGGCAGACTCATGTTTTTAAACATAAATGTTTTCTGTTGGCTTGTGGGGAATTGAGTCTGTGTGTCACTGAGCCTTTCCACCTGCCTTATCCCCACCTGGCACTGTTTTCCAGATGGGGAGAGGGAAAGAACCTCTGGGGAATAAACTGCAGGGATATGAGGGCCAGATCAGGAGTGAGACTCAGCACTGCTTGGGTGTTGGAAGTCACAGACGCCCAACATACTTTGCAAGTGAAAGGAGGATGTTTTAATCTGATTTTAAAACAAAAACAAAAAACACTGTTGGCCAGAATGCTCATTTGTATTACAAATTATTCTCTTCAGCTTTCTGTCTTGTATTTCATTTTATTTATTGCATTTATATGGCACCTTTCCTCCAGGGAGCTTTTGCCTGCAGTGTGCAAGAGACACAAAGGGATTTAGGACTGATGTGTGAAAATGCCCTTTCAATTTGCACCAAGGGAGCCAACAACCATGGAGTGGTGTAATTTGTTTACATGGTCAACACTATGACAGCCTTGGTTTGAAACAGCAGGCAAAATGTCAGTCTAGCAAATATATGGCACAAGGTCACTTGCCACAGATTTAAAGCAAGGGCAGCCAATGCTGTGTCCTCCAGGTGATCTTTGGCTCCCGTCTGGCTGGAGCTGATGTCCAACAATGTCTGCAAGGTGCCATGTTAGCTAAAAGGTAAAGGGACCCCTGACCGTTAGGTCCAGTCGCAGGCAACTCTGGGGTTGCGGTGCTCATCTCGCTTTATTGGCCAGGGAGCCGGTGTACAGCTTCCGGGTCATGTGGCCAGCATGACTAAGCCGCTTCTGGCGAACCAGAGCAGTGCACGGAAACACCGTTTACCTTCCCGCCGGAGCGGTACCTATTTATCTACTTGCACTTTGACGTGCTTTCGAACTGCTAGGTTGGCAGGAGCTGGGACCGAGCAATGGGAGCTCACCCCAGTGCGGGGATTCAAACCACTGACCTCCTGATCAGCAAGCCCTAGGCTCTGTGGTTTAACCCACAGTGCCACCCGCATCCCTACTCCTGCTCTAAGGGTTGGTCTCATGCTAGAACTGTTCCTGGACTTTAGACTGCCAGTGGGGCAAGCGGAAGGTCCCATGGCTGGATGCGTGTGGGGAAATACCCACGGATAGCTAGCTTGGCAAAGAAAAGGGCAGACTACCATTCTTCTCCTTGCAAGTGTGTTTACTCCTTTGTAAAATATATGAGGGAGCATTTCATCATCAACCCCACCCACATCTGGAGCCTAAAACAACCCAGGAACCGTTTCCCCGCATGTTCTGCTGCTCATTTGGGCTGGCTTTAACCACTGGCAGAGGAAGGGGGTGTGGGGGGTGCGGTCTGCCCCAGATGTCATCCCTGAGGGGGGTAACATCACCACCCCACCCCCAAGTGCACAGCATGTGTACCGATCCAGGTGCCGGAGCAGCTAGCTCCACCTCTGGCTAACACACACCTAAACTCCCTTACATATTTCACAGTCTGAGTGGCTGAAAAGCAACAAAAGAGTGGATTTCACAAAAGGCCCACTTCACACTCCAGTGCAAAGGGAAAACACTAAGCACCTTTCCCCCACATAAACAATACCTCATGCCATAGGTGTCAACTCTCTGGGGCCCTGGGTGCCCAAGTACCCACAGAATTCCCCATGAAAGGGCTGGGCACCCACAATTTTTGGTGCCAGGGCCATGCACGCTGCAGGGCACCCACAGTCGTGGGGCCAAGCTGCACACTTCAGCCATCATAGTTAGAAGCACAGTGGGGCAGTTAAAAGGGGCTGAATGGTAACTATTCCACATGAACATGCTCACTTAGTGATTGTGTGTTCAAGGTCAGGGTTAGCATTGTTCTGGCTTAATGGGTCGGGAGCAAAACGAGGTGTGACCTTGTGTGTGCAGCAAATGTGGGCAAAAGTTGAAACTGGCATGTTTTGTTCTGCCCCATCCCCAGTCATAGGTGTCTCTACTTCCCTTTCCTCTCTGGGCTCCTGGGCAGAGCTGTGCCCTTGAAAGGTTCCTGTTTTATCTGTAGCAACTAGGAGAGGGAGGAGGGAGGAGCAGGCGAGCAGGGCTGCCTACGTGGGGCCAAGGGCTTTCCAAGAGGCTCCAGGAGGGGTTGGAACAAAGAATCATAAACCTTTGCTCCATCTCAAAGAGGCAGCATTTCCCTTAAGACAGCCTTTCGCAACCTGTGGGTCCCCAGATGTTGTTGAACTACAACTCCCATCACCCCTAGCTAGCAAGGACAGAGCTCAGGGATGATGGGAGTTGTAGTCCAACAACATCTGGGGACCCACAAGTTGAGAACCGCTGCAAGAGGTTGAGGAGGTTGGCTGAGGAGCTACAGCAGGAGAGGGCTATTCCCTCCTGCTCTCCCATCGACCCCTGACCAGCTGCTGTGGGAAGCAAGATGCTGGCCTGGACAGTCCTTTGTTCTGAGCCAGCAGGGCTCTTGCTATGCTCTCATGCGCTCTCCCAACTTCCGCCAGGTGCCGATCGTTTCATGGATGACATTGCCTGCATGATTGGCTACCGGCCCTCCCTGTGGATGAAGTGGTGCTGGATGTTCCTGACTCCTCTCATCTGCCTGGTAATACTCCAGGGTGGGATTCTAAGGGGGGAGAGTGGTGTGGGCCGTGGATACAAGGACATCTCTTGGGCGCCAGTATAAAAGCTCTTCATGTTCCTAGCTCAACTGTTCCCCAGTAGGATTTCTGGGCCTTAAACTGGTGGGTGACAGGCAGAAATCCAGCAGGAAAAGATTCACCTGTGTGTGAATCTGGCTGCCACTAAAGACACACAGGAAGGGACATATCGGGAGCTGCCTCGTACTCAGGTCCATTGGTCCATGTAGCTCAGCTTGTCTGCACTGACAGGCAGCAGCTTTCCAGGGTTTCAGACAAGGAACATTCTCAGCCCTACCAGGAGATGCTGGAGATTGAACCTGAGATCTTCTGCATGGAAATCAAATGCTCTGTCCCTGAACTACAGTCTGCCTGCAAGTCAGGTGGCCGTCCTGTTCCTGAGCAAAAGCACTGAATCATTAGGGGAGAAATGCAACAGGTGACACTTTTGCAGCTCAGAGCAGAGTCGCTGCCTTTTTTTGCTAACCCTGCTCACATTTTTAGCAGCAGCCAGGCACACACAGAGAGAGGTTTAGTGGCTCAAACTTTTCCAGGCATAACGATAAGTGGTAGGAAAATGGGCAAAGCTGAGGAGGCAAAAAAGATGTGTGTGGCATGACACACACAAATGGTGCTTCAGGGATGCAAGACTGGGCAAAAACATTTTGATGCCTGAAGCAGAAAACCCAAAATGACACATTTTCCTTCCTATTAATTAAGCTGCTGCAAAATCCCCTGGGGAAGTTCACCTGCAGAAAACTCACTGACATTACCAGGAATTACTGTGATCTTCTGCCACTCCTTTTCAACAGACAGAGACTGGTGCACTCAAACTTCCCAAGGGATTGCTAAGGAGGGAGAAGGTGAATGCACCATTTTGGATCTTCTCTCTCTGGCATTCACATGTCATGGAATGACAACTGCATGACGCATTTGGCCTGCTTTGCCTGCCTCCCCCTCTGCTGCCCCTAATTGCACCCAAAGTCTTCTGTTGGAGGTGGTTGCCTCACCTTCCTAGGTCATGGGGAAGCCAACTCCAGACAAAAAATATTTGCATCTTCTCCGTAGTCCCATTGGCAGCTAAATGTAGAGCTACAGCTGTTTTCAAGCAGGAGAGTGCTCTGCATTCTCCTCTCAGAATCTGTCCCCATAGAACCACATGTGCCCAATTCTTGCTCTCTTTCTCTGCCCCACCAACACCACCACTTCAGATGTTTCCCCCACCTGGTGCCACTGCTGATTTGGGTTGTCAGGTTATGGAGCTTAGGAGCTAAAGGGTGGTGCCAAGAGGTGAGGCCTGGTGGAATGAGGTACAGCCTGGTGAGGGTGGGTAATGACACCTAGTGGGTCATAAGGCAGTGCCTGGCTGTGCCCAGTGGGTCAGGACTGCAGCCTCACATGAGGGTGGGAGAACCAAAGTTCTCATCTCATCAAAATATTGATGCTTCACACCTGAAATCTAAGAACCCTTACCGGTGAGGTAATGGCTGCTAGACTTCTACAGATTCCAAACAGATTCCATACAAATGTAACATTGACAGAGAGGCGAGGTGTGAGTTCTTGTTCACAGAGGCTGGGCAGACATCATGACAGATCTGACAAGCAACATCTGTAGAGGTGCCCTGGAACCTAGCAGAGAACTGGGTTCAAATTCCAGCTCAGCTGTGGCTCTTGGCCTTCCTTCATGCCTGCGAAACGGGAATATTAAATCTGTCCCAATACACTTTGCCTCCTGCAAGTGGTAAACATAGGTCTGCACACTCAGGCATCCACACTTATATAGTGCACTCTCAAAGGATCACATTGAATGCTCCCAATCGCTTTCCATACTCAGGTGCTGCTGCTGTTGTGAGCAGCTTTTTGCAGCTGGAAAACCTGCTTATATCAACAGTTGTGACAGCAAGCAGCCACTGTCCACAAAGTAAGGTCACCCAAAGGAAGTGGCTGCAATCTTGGGTGCCTCCCGTGTGTCTGATTGGGTATGTAGAGCTGTGTGAGCCATGATGGCAAAAACCCCATGTGTGGACACCTTAGAGAACAACTTGAATGCTCCCTAGAGATAGATCCATTCACCAGAACATGGTCAAAATGTTAAAGAGGGATACCAACATTTTCATTCTAAGCAAGAAAAGAAAGGAAAACTGAAAGGTTTGGAGGGGAGGTGGGGTTACAAACCTGACTGCACCAGACAACCACTTGATACCTCTCAAACCCCCCTTCCCCCCACTTTTCCAGGGCGTCTTTCTCTTCAATGTTGCCTACTACAAGCCATTGATCTACAACAACAGCTACGTCTACCCCTGGTGGGGAGAAGCCATCGGCTGGTGCTTCGCACTATCCTCCATGCTGTGTGTCCCTCTTACTGCTCTCTACAAGCTCATCCGTGCCAAGGGGACACTGGCTGAGGTGAGGCTCCTTCCCAGATCTCCAGAATGGAAGAGACCCAGGATTCCCAGGTTCAAATGGGGGGGGGGGTGAGCCTGGAGGGTGAACATCCCACACCATGACCAGGGGTGTGCCAGGGGGCAATGCATGCTGAAGCACTCTAGCCCATGAGGATTGCAGACATGTGCTGAAGCCATGCATGCTTCAACGCCCACCTGCCCCAGTGTGCAGCAGCCATGAGTTGTGCCAGAAGGGCCCCTGCCCCTTGCCAGCAGACCCTGTTGAGCGCTGACTGTGGAGGGCTCCTGATTTCTTTGGGTCGCTGCTCCCCTGCTCCTATAGTGACTTGTCTAGGTCAGTGATCTGATCAGTTTGCAGAGGCTACTATGGCCACAGCCTGCAGCCAGCCCTCTCCTTTCCTCCTTTGGTGCCCCCCCCCCCAGCTCCTCCCTCCTGAGATGCTTCTCAGCAGCCGTGGCTTAGACGTGCCGTGCTGCCTGGGCTGCTTGCTGATCTGATACCGTCAGTGAGAGTCCTACAGACATGCTGGTGCTTGTTTCGTTTAGAGAATTTGAGGCACTTCTTAGGCACATGGAGCCTTCTCAGTTCACTTAGTGCATTGCCCTTTCACCCAGATCTAGCCAGGCTAGTTTTATTTTTCGGTGCTTCTGCCATTTTTAGCACAATAGCTGTAAGATGCAAAAATAGAAGGGAAGTGTAAGCTTGGAAAAACATCCCATTGCCACCCACTTGCCTGCCTGCCCGTCCATTTTGTCAAAGGCAGATCTGGAGAATCGTCTTAAGGCTGTAGAGAGACAAATATCAAATTAAAGCATATAAACAGAAAAGTAGTAGTTTTGACATTGAATGGCTCAAAAAAAAACTCAACCAAAAAAAGAAAAATACTGAGAAGGGATACTGCAGGGATTGCTGCCACTGTAACAATTTGCTCTGAGAGCTCTGGCTTGAGTTGAAGTTACTTTGAGTCTTCTGTAGCTGTTCACTCTTCTGCTGACATGATAGGGAAAGTACAGAAAACTTCCAACTTCTGCAAAGTTAAGAGAAAATGTAAGCACAGTGTGTTTAAGGTTAGGTGTTGGTGGTGGGAAGGGCCAAAGAAGAGAGCAGCACTGCTGAAGCCTTGGCCATCCTTTGAGATGACAGAGTGTACGTGAATGCCATGTCAGGTTAGTGTTCTGCTGGGGGCATTGGCTATGAGGCTGTCAATGTCTCTAGTAGTAAAGGGCACAGAGAATGTATTATGTGCAAAAAAGCATGCATTTGTTGAGTTTATACAGGTCTTCACTGTCTGTTTCTCTCCACTCAACAGCGCTGGCACCACCTCACCCAGCCGATCTGGGGGTTGCACCATCTGGAATACAAGGTGCCTGAATCAGAATTTGGCGTTCTGACCACCTTGACTCCTGCCTCCGATGGGGGCAGCAAGGCAGTCATCCTGGAGAGCGTCATGTGACCAATGCTCGCCCACTCTTCTCCCACAACAAGAGACGCCCTTTCTTTGTGCCACTCAACCCCTGGCTGCCATTGGAGGGGAGGGGAGGGAGGGATACAGTTCACCTGCCATGTGTGGAATGGGGGGCGGCACTCCCTGCTTGTTGGGGGGAAAGGTATTGCTGGTTCTTTATTCACTTCCCACCTCCTCCTCTCAGGGGCCAGAATGAAGCCCGACTGGGCGAGAGGGAGAGCCAGCCCCTCAGATCTCTGAGTGGAGGGTGGGGGTCCTAAAGGCCATAGGGGTGGGGGGTGGGGGAGGGAAGTGGGGGGGAGAGAGAGCCTTAGATTTACATTTTTTAAAAAAAGAAAAGTTATTTTTTAAAGATAAAATATTTTAAATTTCTATATATGCATTATATATCTCTTACCTATCTATATTTAGCCAAACACACAGGAGGGAGAATTCCCTCCCACCCAAAGGGATCCAGAAGTCCTGGAATTTTATTCCCAGAGCTCTCTGGGATCTTAACGGGTTAGATGCAGGACGCCTGGGTTCCACTCCTGCTCTGTGAGAGGAGACAGTCAAAAGAAGCAGGAAGGGGTTAAAAAGGGGTGCTGTGGACCAGGACACTTGGGTGCGACCCACAGTGGCAAGTGGGGGAGCCATATCCAGCAGCTTGGGGTGAGCAGCTGGGTCCCTGTTGCGTTGAGGTGGGAAACGTACCCCTCCCTGCCTCCAATGGCCTGTGTGGAATAGCCCTGCTGTCCCCACAGGGAGGCAAGGCATAATGTCTGCCCTCCTTGAGCCCACTTCCTTGACCAGTCACAGTGTTACGGGAAGCCCATTCCTCTGCCCCAACAGAAGCGTTTTGTAAAGCAGCCAGCTGCAACCAGGCCCTTGGGCTGAGGTTTACAGTGCACAAAGGAACTCTTTTATGCCCCTGACTTCTCCCATGCATTAAGCCCAGGTGCACAGAACTGCTCTCAGATATACCAGCATCTGATTCAGAAGCAAACCCAGGCATAATCTCTGCCACAGGATGGCATAAATCTTTGGAGCGCTTTGTGGGAAACTGTGTTTAATAGCATTAGAAAGTTTCCTCAAACTCACTCTGAGGTATTGCCAACCCCTCTGTCTTCCCCTGCAAAGAACAAACCCCTTTCCTAAATTTCTGGCCTTCTGCAGGTTCCCAACACCTCCTAAAGCTCCCTGCTGTTAAGTCACTCTATTATTCTGACATGGCAGACTGATCAAGGGGAAAGTGCAGCAGGCCTCAGCCTCTAGACTCCCTCACGTGCTACATTTCTGGGGCATACACCTAAAAATGTAAAGTCTGAACCTGACAGACAGGTGTTTGCAAACTTGGGTACCATTTAGGTACAATGGTCAAGGCACTGGGATTGGCTGCGTACACTTGCTGGCTGCTCCAGGTTCACTGTTTGGGTCATTCATGTGACAACTAGGGGGGTCCCTTTTTGAGGTTCAGATGTGCTCTCAAATAGTGGAAACCCACGTTCATTGGTGCCCACACAGCTGATTGGCGGGAACAGCATGTCGACCGTGGGAGGCAGAGGTTCTCGATGGCCAACATTTGTGCAGGTGCCCCACCCCTTGCGCCAGTGTATCTTAAGGAGTGCTGGGGCAGTCAAGACTCTGAAATCCAACTTGTGAAATGATTTGTGGGAATTGTCTTCCTGATTGCTGGAGTGGGGTGGGGTGGGACAACATGTGGAATTCTCCCTTAACTTAGATAAGGAACCCAGGTGTCCTGTGTGTCCAAGTCAAGATTATACTCAAAATCCCTTAACCCTGCCTGACAGGATCTGACCAGTTTCCTGTCTCTGAAACAAGTAGCTGGTATCCCTCTATGCTTAGCTTCTCCTCCCACACTCCCTCAAAAAAAATATGTTTGCTACGCTTTTAATTTGCACATTTTCTATGACAGAGTAAGAGATAGTATATGTGTGTGTGAGAGAGTGATAAACTCACATACTTATACATATATCTCAAACAAGCATAACTGTAACAGTACAAAAAGCTTCTCGCGTGTATATTTTTAATGGAAGCACTTATAAAAGAAAGAGAAATATCTAATTTTCTTAATATTTCTGCAGGTTGTAAAAATAAGCAGAGACAAAGAGAGAGAAATCACAGAATTTTATTTTGTGACAAAATTATAAATATTATGTCTATATTTGTTTCATAAATACATACATATAAATATATATATATATATATAATGAGATTAAATTGCATAACAAGCCAACCTCATGCTACAGGGGATTGGGGTGTTTGGAAATTGTAGCGGGGGGGGGGGGTTGTGTGGAGTGGGTGGGGGAGGGATGTCAGTGTAGCAAATAACAGTGGGGGAGGAAATGTGGCCAGGATTATGAGGGTTACACTGTGTTCGCTGCACTAGCCAAGACTTGAGTGATTTGTTCCATTCTCTGCTGCGTGTAGCTTGCTTTGTCTACACTCCTAATGTATAACGTGCACTTAATGTGTTAACTGATACTTCACAGAATAGGTACCACCTCCTAGCATGACAAAATTCCTGCACAGAAAGCTAAACAGAGCCTCCATGGTCACATGCTGTATACCTTTAAGTTGCACACTCTGAGGAACAGAGGAGGGATGTTGTCTTCATGAGCAGCCTGTGAGCATCTCAAGGGCATCTGCCTGCCATCTGTTGAAAACAGAATGCTGGACTAAGGTGGACCTGAGGTCCAATCCAGCAGAACTCAAGTGGTTATGCTTTCTTTCAAGCAAGAAAAAGCATGCAATGTTCTTGTGGACCACATCTGACAAGTCACACGCAGAGACATACCTACAGGTCACTTAAATTGGCCCTTGCCCAGGGGGGCAAAATTCACACCTGTTGACTCTGCCTCAGAGTGCCTAGGAGCCCCCCTGCCCATCTGCCCACTCCCTGGGCCACCCCTTCATTACTCTGGGCAGCCGGCCATGGCATGTCGACTCCTCAGGGTGGCTCGGTGGACCTCTTTGCCAAGGGTGCAAGGGAGCCTCGGAACGCCTCTGATTACACGTGTTTCATCTTGCTGGGTTCACAGCAGAATACAGTACCAGTTGTTACACATGACATTCTACATGCAAGTTGCTTACAATTTCTTTCCTGAAATGTGCAGGAGATTTGCCAACATAACAAATTTGCCAATTCTTAACAAAATGCTCTTTAACACCAGCAAATTTTATTTGGGCAAGCGCTTTGGAAAACCTTCTCCACCTCCTCCTCTATCAAGTTGTTTGCTTTTAAACTTCTGCTGATTATGGAATTCTCAGTTGTTTAATCACATGCCTTTTGAATGATTCGTTTTAAATATATTTGCATGTTACCAAAATCTCAATATAGGTGCCTTTTTGAGATGTGTATTGCATTGTAAGTATAAGATCTGTGACTCCCTGTTCTAATGAAAGCTCATATTTTAATGCTTTCCTCTATCATTTCCTATTATGGCACAGCATCAGAGCCAAAATAGCCTCAAAAGACATGTGCTGTTTGTTCTCAGTCCCAGCAACCAAAATCTGCCCTCAGCACCTAAAATTAAACCTTACAATCCTATTTCTTATGCTTATGGCTGCTCAGGTTCAACAACCTTTATTAACATGGACTCCCATTCTGCATTTTGCACACACTTGCCTATATGAATTCTTACAACAGCATCTTTTCAATATTTTAAATGTTTTTGCATGCACACACAACCACATAAACTTTAGTCTGAGCACTGTATAAGTGGGGTAGAATTTGTTTTTGGTTTTTTTTAATTATTCTACCACCACTCCTCAAATGGAAACAATAGCTTCTCTCCCTGCCCCCATTCCCCAGTAATTATTGGAAGAGGAAGCCTTCATGCATTGCTAACTGGCTACAAAATGCAAATCTTTCAAAACACTCTGTATGGGAAGAAGAGGGAATATTGTATTAAGAAACACAAATTTAAATAACAAAGGGGCTCACTCAGCAGTGAACACCACCTTGGAATGGAACTAGGTGCTGGTGCAGAACTGGTTGGATCTCGAGAGTTGTTTGGACATTTCCAGGAGATACTTCAGATTCTCTCCGCCCACCCCACTGTCCTACCAGCAAGACTGTTGATTATTTCTTTCTGAGGAATCTTGCATGCCCCCTGGTCCAGCCCTACTCTCTCTGCAGGTGTTAAAACATCTTGCCACAGATTGCTCTGGGTGTTAACCCAACAGTTGCTGGGACTCTGTAGACACCTTGTGCTTTCTGAGTCATATTCTGCTGCTAATGACCAAGGTTCCTAGCATAGGACATTGGGAAATAATCAATAGATGGGAGTTATCATTCTTAATCAGTTTGGGCCAGCTGAAGATTGGGTCATGCTCCATGCTATGGTCCATCCTTCCTGGTCCCTACCTCCTGCCTATGTACATTGCACTTTGGGTAAGGGGATCAGGGACAACTTCTTTTCCCAGCTGGAAGAGGCACCAAATTGTAGGTTTGTACAGCTCTGGGCTATGTACTGGTTTTTGGTTGGGGCTGAGCTTTTCACCTGACCTAGGAGCTGCATATCCTTTGCCAAACACCCCTCCCCCTTGTAACGGCTCTTGTCGGTTCTTCATCTCTCCCCTGTTACTGCTTAGCTATGTAACACAGCCTCTCCTGTTCATCTCCTGAAAACAACCTCTGCCCCACCCCACGCTGCAAGTAACAACTAACCCTTTGATAAAGCAGATGGAAGTCCTGGGATTCCTGATGGATGGAAGGGCTGAAATCTGGCCAGATTTTTCTTCATTTTTCAAAGGCCATTAGCTTCTGGCACAGATTGCCAAAGTGGGGCCATTGATTTCCTGTCTGTCCCAGACCAAAACAAACCACCTTTCCTAAGTGATGATAAATGCAACTGCCTTACTCATGTAATGATTGGAGAGGAATTTGCTGGCCTATGCTAATGATCTAAATAGTCTCTTTTTGCTTTTGATCGCAAGACTACAGACCACTTTTTCTGACATTCTGAGCTATTGCACAGTATTTTTACACTCCTTTGTGTTTCCCTTACAAATTTGCAAGCCAGAGCAAAGGCAATAGGGCCCAAGAACCCAGTGTTTTCAACTCTTGAATGGCTGGGGATGGGGAATGTCAACATGGTTTAGGAGGTGAGAAGTTGTTTTGCTAACAATGGTTAGTTCTGAGGATGAAATAACTGCTGTGCTCTTTAAGCC
Source organism: Podarcis erhardii (assembly GCF_964252035.2). Taxonomy (NCBI): domain Eukaryota; kingdom Metazoa; phylum Chordata; class Lepidosauria; order Squamata; family Lacertidae; genus Podarcis; species Podarcis erhardii. The sequence goes on from NC_138515.1 coordinate 3,062,665, forward strand.
TGAGAATGCCAACCAGTTCCACCAGTTCCAGTTTCCATAATAACTGTGAGAGTTATTTCCCTTGCAACTGGGCCCAAAATTAGGGATTTTCCAAACACCACCACCTCTTCCTGCTGCTGCTGCCATCATTAAGATGTTCCAGATCTGTGAACGTGCCAAGTGTCTGCCCAGCATCCTCCTGCAAATTGAGGGGCGAGTGGCTATCAGAAGTCTCATCTGCTCAGGGCCAGGTTTCACTGGGAGAGCAACTGTTCCATCTTCTTGCATGCACACTCACGCCTGCATTGCCAGAGCCGTGGGAGAACCCAAACACAGTCTTCCAGGGTTTCAGCTTTAAGTCCACCAGTGTTGTCTCAATGCCAGTGTTGTCTCAGACCTTCTCCTTCGCTTCCTACCCCTCAAGTCCTGCCCAGTGCAGGTTATATACTGTCTGTGATTTTTTTGTGCTAACTTTATCATGGAACATAGCAATAAAAGGAACCACCCTGATCTTCCAGCTGAATGTGTCTTTGTTTATTGTGGGGAGCTCGGGTTGGGGGAAAGAGGGAGGAATTCTGCTCATAAACCCACCAGTTCCCTTGTTGAGTTATGAACAGAATTTTTCACACACACACAGCACCCAGCCAATCAAAATTCTGCATGCAGGGAACTCAAAAGGCTGCTCAAAATGGAGGCTATAGATATCTATAACATGAGATACAGTTTTCACCACTTCAAGACAAAGCTTTGGAGAGAGAGATTTGTAGTAACAGGGAAGGTGTGAGGAAGGGAGAGCAGGTGATGGCCACGCCAGGGAAGATCACTTGGGAAGCATAAAGGAGTGGTCAAGAAGCAGGACTATGAGGACTCTGGCTCTGAACCTTGGACCCCAGATATTTGCACCACCTTTTCTCCAAGGAGTTTGAGGCATATACAGTACATAGCTCTTTCCCCCATCAGCTCTTTGTTTTGTTTTTTAGTTCTCACAATAGCCACGAGGGGTAGGTTAGACCAAGAGAGAGTGACTGGCTCAATGTCACCCAGTCACCTTCATGGCTCAGTGTGGATTTGAACCCTGGTACTCCAGGTTCCAGTCCGGCACTCTATAACCATTATGCCACATTGTATGTCAAGGTCTCCAGGGTGTTGGAAGCAAAGGGAAAGCTTGGCTGTTTGCCTCAGGGCCCATCCCTGGCCTTCTCTTCTTTGGAAAGTTTGAAACAACCCAACTTTCCCTACCTGTTGCAGTCTCTCTCTCTGATAGAGAGTGAGTCAGAAGCCATCGCCAATGTAGGTAGAAGTAGTCTCTTCTTCTTTGGTGATCACTCATAGCCGAGTAAGATTGTCTTCCATAAACACGGTTTTAACAATGAGTACATAAGTGACTGTGGAGGCCAATTCTGGATCCACATGTCCTTCCATGGTGGGGACATTGGTTTCTGGGCAGGAGTTGATCATGGTGTGGATTTGCCAAGCATGCCTTCCTCTTAGCACGTTTCTCCCTTGCGTCCCGAGTTTGAGTGTCTTCAAAGCCCAGGACGCCTTTGGTAAAGGCTGTTCTCCAACTGGAGCGTTCACAGGCCAGTGTTTCCCAGTTGTCAGTGTTTATACTACATATTTTAAGATTTGCCTTGAGACAGTCTTCAAATCTCTTTTGTTGACCACCAGCATTATGCTTTCCATTTTTAAGTTCGGAATAGAGTAGTTGTTTTGGAAGACGAATCCTACAAGGAAGATCAGTTAGGAGACACATTAAAGTGTGTGTGTGCTTTATTTTTTGAAGTAGGCCATGAGCCCCAGAAGCCCTGGAAATCCTACAAAGAAAGGCCCAGAAGTACTACACAACTGGAGTCAACCCAAGGTCTCAGCAGGACCAGAACACCATTACCTGTACTTTTATTGACTAGCCCAGCTCTCTCTCACATACAGGATTTGGGCCAGTTGCTGCCAGGTAGGCTTAGATCTGGAACTTTTCACTTTAGAAAAGGACAAGGGCTGCTGGTGTCAGAAGTGAGCCAGCAATAAATCACACAGAGCAAGTGAAGTTAACTCTTTATCAGAAGAAACAGGATCTGCTCAGGAGTGCCAGGCTAATGAGCACAACCACTCTTCTTTGGAAGGTTGCCTGCTTTTCCACAGATGCCTAAGTCTCCTCCCCTCCCACATTTTGAGACGCCTGACTTTGCTCCTCCCGCTTCATGCCCTTCCCTAGCCCTGGGAGACCAGTGGGGAGGGGAGCGTGTTGCAGTAGGAGGGAGCAGTGGACGAGGGGTCTAGGCTTGCCCCCAAAATGTTCCCAGTAAATTAGAGTATTACAGTATTAAAGCCTGGTGCCTCCTTCACAAAGTCTGGGAATCTTCTGCCCGGTTTAGAGAGGGAGGTGCAATGCTCCAACGGGATCCAAGAGCTCTTCCACAACCTTCCCAAAGCCCACCTGGCAGGAGGGCTGCAGCATCCTGTCAGAGGCCGGGTGCCTCCTTCCCAAAGCCCTGGAAGCTTCTGCTCAACTTAGAGAGGGAGGTGCAATGCATACACACGGGACATCACACATGCGACATCACCCCCTCAAGTTGGTGCCACTGGGCCTCATTGTTCCTCTGTGAAAAAGTTTCACTGCACACCATTGGGAGGGGGACGCACCCATGCTTCTGCACCAGCCTAACTCATCTTTGCCTCTTGATCTCTCTTGTCCCCCCCCCTCCTGCTCCAGCTTCTGCTTCTGCACCTGGGCTTCTCTCTGCCACAATCTCTCCCTTCTCACTAAGCCCTGTTGCCTCTTCAGCTTCTGCCACCTCCTCCTCCCAATCTTCTCCCTCTGTCCACTCATCCTCGGCCTCCAGGGTGTCAGGGCCAATTTGTATGGTAGCCCAAATCTTTAGGTCTTATGTGTTTATGCGCTTACCTTAGATTTTAATCTTTAAGCTGTTATTGTACACTGCTTAAAATGTATATTTTATTCTTGTGGAAGCTGTCCCAGTTGTGCTTTTCGAGCTGGTCTTTGACCGTAATAAATCATGATGATGACCCCTGGGGGTTCCCAAGCTGGTGCCTCCCACCATTCCTCTGCATCCAAACAGCCCATGACATCTGGCACCTGTTTGAATATATTTGCATAAATCATGAGGACTAGCACCTTCCATATTTCACACATGCAAGAGCTTTCAGAGCAGGTGATTTAAACTGCCAAACTACAAATCCATGAGAAATTACTGAAAAAACTCCAGCACCATTAAAAGCAGACTATGGGGAGGGTAAGTTCAAAGGAAGTTTCCTAGTGGATTGTACCCCTACATGGAAGGAATAGAGCTCAGGGAAAGAAAGAGGGGAAATTATTGCCATGGAAATTTGTGTGTGATTAAAAATGGGTCCCTTTCTTCTTACACAGAACAGTAAGTCCTCAGGGAGCAAAGCCTGGCAACGGGGTGCCGACTTGAATAAAATATTGGAGGGGCCCAGGTAAGCCCTGTCCCACATAACTGATCACATGACGCAGCGCACACCCACCATTTGAATGGCAATGCCCATCAACAGGGGGGATGGGACGGCTTCCTCAAATATTTGATTGGTGGGGCCTCTTTCCTTGGAGGTTTTCAAGCAGAGGTTGGGTGGCCTCCTGTCATGAATGCTTTAGTTGAGATTCTTGCATTGCAGGGGGTTGGACTAGATGACCCTTGCAACCCTACAATTCTGTGATGGGACCTCGGCCCCTGGGAGCTGGCTCCTATGTCTGGCAAGATCAACTGGGCCCTACACACGAGTCAAAATACTTGGCCAAGGCAGTGTGGAGTTTAGCAAGGGCAGAGCCTATTGATTATTGTGCAGGGATGTTGTCAATGGCAAAGAACCATCAGCCTCTTGGGCTGCACTGAGCAAGTTCTACTAATTTATTTATTCTTCTTTTAAAGACACAGATACCAAGTTTCGTAGCTAAGGCCTCTTTGGCTCTCAAACTGACACCCCACCCTTTGTCCCCACCACCTCCAGGGCTGGAATTCTTGAAACCATAAACAGATTGGGGATGCTTATTCTGTTTCTCCATGAAGCCAGGGAGTGCGAGAGAGAAAAGAGAGTAGCTTGGCGCTCAGGAAGACATCCTGCTCCGGCAGCCAAAGCTCTGTCTCCACTCTGCCTCAGCTTCCCCACGGCCAAGATTGGCAGATGAAACAGACGCCGCGGCAGCAGGATGAAGAGAGGCAGGCCAAGGGAAAGGCTGGCTCAGAAAGAGCAGCCAAAAGGCCAACTGCTCAGGCCTGCCCCCCAATTCTCACTGAGGCCTATATCACAGCCACTGGCCCATCTTTTTGGCAAGGATTCCTTGGCTTTAAAATCCCCATGCCAAACAGGAGTTCAAGAGGTAAACCTGCCCATACCTGTTGCATTCTGTGCTGGGATTGTTTTGGGGGGGGGGGGAGAACTATGAGGAATGGCACTCCTCCAAAGATCAGGAGAATATGGGGGTGGGAAAGCAGCATAAGGAAGTAAAATAAGATTAGCATATAGACTGGCACAAAAGTGGTTTCCAGGCTGGATTTCAACGCGTCAGTACAAGTGTGACCTGAAACAAAGTGCTGCCATGGATCCACACCGTCTGCCAACCGGAAGGCTGATGTTCAGGGTTCCAGGCAGCCAGCAATGCCCTTCCAAGCCACAAAGGACTGGAGGCCACCAACGTCTCTTCTCAGCCCCTTTTCCTTTTCCTGCTGACAGTTAACACTGTGTAACTGGTACAGGCAGTGGAGCATGCTCAGTCCTGGATTTCTTACAAATTATTGTTTTGTGGGGGTTTTTGTTTGCCCCATTCAGGTTGTTGTTCTTAATGTTTTGTTATTCTGCGTACCTTGAGATTCAACCCAAACATGCAGAGGGTGGTGGCTTCCTATGGGCAAGGAACATGTCTGGATGCGATGGAGGTTTCTGTAGCCACGAAAGACCAAAAACTCTTATTACTCCAAACCTTTCAAGCTTCTGCAGAAGCAAAATATGTGCATTTCCTGAAGTATACTTTTATAATTAGGGATGTATTCCAAAAGTATCCTTGGAGCTCTTCCAGGTGACAGGTCTATCAAGCATTCATCCTGATTCACTTGCACAAAGCTTATGCAGAGATTAGACAATGTGTGCTCTGTATTGAACATTTATTCTGATTCATATGCAGGGCTGTTTTATAACAATGAGCATTCATCCCAATTTGTTTGTGGGGTATTTATATGTCTTCCCATTAAACATTCATTTACCACACACTTTTCACTGCATGTCCCCAGCACATTTCTGACTGCAAAAGGCCTGTTGTCGTTTTAAAGAATAATTGTTGTGCCTTTGGCACCAAGAGTGCGTTATTCACCTTAATTTCACAAACCTTAATTTCCAGTATGTGTTTAAATGGCTCACACAAAATAGTGACAGGCTGGAGGCATCCCTTGACTCTGGAGTCAAGACAGAGCTGGATAAAGGATTTAGAAGCAAGCACTTGGTGCACCACCATTGACAATTTGGTTTAAGAAAGCTGTATGCAGAGCTCTGTCACAAATCTCACTTGCTATCACCTGAAAGTGCTTCGAGGGGTGCAGAGCTGAAGATTCTGCAGCTGGCTTTTATCACTTATTTGAATAATCATCAGGAAAAGAACTTTCTCTCTCCTAGCCCTGAGTTCACTTGGAAATATTTTCTTGACCTAGGTGCTCATCCTGTTATTTTGAGGTTTTTGTATGCTGTTCTCTCGCTTCCACCCCTTTAACAGCTCTCTGATGGATCCCCTATTATCTGTGTGCTCTTTATGTATACTTTCCCTACTCTGTACCAGTGGCTCAATTTTTATCCTGTTTTATTAAGATGTAAACTTTAATTTAAAAGAGTGAGGGATTGCAAGGCTCTTGGCATGGGCAAGACCCACAGGTAGAGATCCTTAACTGGTGAGGGGGCAGGGGAGAAACAGTGGGCACCAACTAAATGATGCTTTATGGGCCACTCAGACACTTTTATGGACCTCTCTCACTTCCTCATCCCTACTTGTGGATTGGGGAAACTGCCATCTCCAGTCATTGATGGGCTACAAGCCCCATCATCCTTGACTATTGCCTGCACTGGGAATAGGGGCTGATGGAATCTGAAATCCAATGACATCTCAAGGGTACCACAGGTTCTCCAGCCCTGCCTCCCAATCTAGTTTGCTTACTCTACATAAAAGAGGGGGGAACAGGGAAGCATTATCACTTTGTGCTGAGTTCAACGCTGAAATAGCTGCATAGTTACAGGCCTCCAGGACTCTGGCATTTGCTCTACTTGATCAACTCCCAGCACAAGGCATATAAATCAAGAGCTGCCAGACTATAAGCACTTCCTCATGCCTCTCCCTGCATCCCTAGACAAAGGCAGGGCATGGAATTTTGTTTCTTGCTCCAAAACTCAAGTTACTAGCCTTCATGGTTACAAAATGTCTTAAAACTGTAAATATCCCACATTTTAAAATTTCAGGACACACTCTAGGTAGCACAGGCTACATACTAGTTTTAAGACAGAGATCCTTAGGCCTACTACTTCCCAGGCAGAAAAGCTTTAAACAGCATGTGTTAATCATAGCATGCCCATCTGTGGGTGTTTGTCTTGCTAAGTGTAAATGCAAATACAATTAAGAAACCACCCTAAATATCCTTGCAGAAGCTTACGAAAAGCTTGGCCTATCACTCAACATCCAAAAAACCAAAGTGCTGCACCAACAAGTACAAAATAACCCCTCTGCAGCACCACAAATCCAATCCAACTCAATGGTGTAACGTTGGAAAATGTCAATCACTTCTCCTAACTAGGCAGTTATCTTTCTACAGGGGCCAACATTGATGCAGAAATCCAGCATCACCTGAGCTCTGCGAGTGTGGCTTTCTCCCAATTGAAGTGCAGAGTGTTTGAGGACTGGGACATTTGCAGGGAAACCAAAATGCTTGTTTACAAAGCTATTGTACTACCAACCTCACTATATGTTTGTGAAACACCGAACACTTATAAATGCCATCTCCAATTCCTCAAAAGATTTCATCAATGGTGTCTCCGAAAAATTTTACACATCACTTGGGAAGATCAGTGTACTGGAAGAAGCAAAGATCCCCGGTGTTGAAGCAATGATTCTTCAACATCAACTTCGTTGGACTGGTCATGTTGTGTGGATGCCTGATGATCGTCTTCCAAAGCAACTACTCTATTCCAAACTTAAAAATGGAAAGCATAATGCTGGTGGTCAACAAAAGAGGTTTAAAGACTGTCTCAAGGCAAATCTAAAAAAAAATGTAGTAGAAAAACTGACAACTGGGAAACACTGGCCTGCGAGCGCTCCAGTTGGAGAACAGCCTTTACCAAAGGTGTCATGGGCTTTGAAAACACTCGAACTCAGGACGCAAGGGGGAAACGTGCTAAGAGAAAGGCATGCTTGGCAAATCCACACCGTGATCAACTCCCGCCTGGAAACCAATATCCCCACAGTGGAAGGACGTGTGGATCCAGAATTGGCCTCCACAGTCACCTACAGACTAATTGTTAAAACCGTGTTTATGGAAGACAATGTTACTCAGCTACGAGTGATTGTCAAAGAAAGAAAGAGACAATTAAGAATACAGTAAGAATCTGTGGCCAGCTGAAGCCTCCTGTTGAACTACTTTTGCTCCAAGGAGACTAATAAGCTGAGAAGAATAAGATTCAAGATTGAGAGGCCTTTGTGATGGCCTGGGACTCAGGCTCGGACTCGGAGCCAGAAGAGTCTCAGTCCACACCAGATCCTTTGCCTCAGGTGGCAGCTGAACCTAGGCTGGGGCCTGATTCTGAAGAGCCCCAGTCTGCACAGGTTCCCCTGCAACAAGCACCAGCTGGGCTGAGTCAGGGGCCTGAACCTGCCCTGGCTCAAGATGTGGGGATTACCTTGTTGCCTCCAGCTGGGCAATCACTCACAGCTGTTCCACTACTAGTTGGGTCAGGAGAGGCTGAGGCAGCCTCTGGGTCTAGTAACCCACCGACGTCTCCTGAGCTGCAGGGACTCAGGTCTGAGAAGGAGAGACCTGAGTACTCGCAGGAGGAGTGCTCGCCTTCGGGCAAGACAGGGAGGTGAGTCACCAGGGAATCAGGACCGGCCGTTACCCCGACAGAGATAAAAGGCTGCTGGAACCCGCCCTAGGTTGCGGGAGCAACATTGCTGTTTGCCAGAACCTGCCTGTGATCTTGTGCCTGACCTTGCCTGGTTTCCTGCCTCGTGTCCTGCCTTGGCCCTGTCAGATGTCCTGCCTTGGTCCTGTCAGACTGTCTCCTCATGGAACCCTTGGATTCGGGACCGGACCTGGACCGTGTTACTCGGGTTACCCCCGGGCCCAGCACAGCTTTAATGATTCTGAATACCAGTTGCTGGAAACCACAGGAAGGGGGAGCGTTCTTGTACTTGGATCCTGCTAGAGTTTCCCAGAGGCCTCTGGTTGGCCCCTGGGAGAACAGGATGCTGCAGTAGATGGGCTGTTGACCTAGCAGGTCTCTTCTTATGTTCTTATGACACCAGGGCCCTAGCCAAAGTCATGTTTTTACTACCATCTGATCTGACAAAATGGTATAGGCTCCCAACTGGTGTTAAGAATAGATGAATAGTGGTTTTTGTTCTTCCAGGTTCCTGTGGGTTTCCCCCCCCTTTCCCCCCTTTTCCTAAGCCGCTAAACCGCTTATCAGCTGATCTGCTGATAAGCCGCTTATCAGCTGATCCGCTAAAAGCCGCTAAACCGCTAATAGCGCTAATCCGCTAAACTGTCAATGGGCTTGCTTCGCAAGACGAAAAAACCGCTATACGAAGAGCCTCACGGAACGGATTAATTTCGTCTTGCGAGGCACCACTGTAATTACACCATGTCTCTGCAACTACTAAGTTGGAATATTCATGGTCTTAATTCCCCAGAGAAAAGGAAAAAAGTTTTTCATTTATTGAAAAAGGACCAATTGGACTTGATTTGCTTACAAGAAACACATGTGATAAGGCTACAAAGGAAAGTATTAATCAATAAAAGATTGGGTCAAGAGTTTATTTCATCGGACAAGGTTAAAAAAAGAGGAGTCGTGATTTATGCAAAAGAGAGCCTATCACCGAAATTTATTTTTAAAGATGACCAAGGAAGATTTGTGGCAATTGAAATTCAATCACAAGGAAAGAAATTTCTGATAGTAGGAGTTTATGCGCCAAATGAGGGGAAATCTGATTTTTTTAAGATGTTGCATGAGACATTGTTGGACTACATGGACTATAACATCGTTATGATGGGAGATATGAATGGAGTGGTATCTACACATATGGACAAGTCACAACGACAGGTAGTCACTAAGGATGGCAGACTACCAAAAACTTTTTTCGAGGTGACTGACAATATGGACTTGATAGACACTTGGAGAACAAAGAATCCCTTGGGTAGAGAGGGAACCTTCTTTTCTGAAGCCAAAATGACATGGACAAGAATTGACCAAATTTGGATAACTAGAGGACCGGCTCCTAAAATTTGAAAAGTGGAAATATGCCCTAAAACCTGCTCCGACCATAATGCCATGAGAATGGAGATGAAATTAACACCAATTGGCTCCTTCAGATGGAGGATGAATGACGCCTTGTTTAGAGATGCAGAGGTTACCAAGAAGGCCCAAAAAACCTTGAGAGACTATTTTGAGATAAATATGAACACTACTACTGAAAAAAGAGTAATCTGGGATGCAAGTAAAGCGGTCATGAGGGGGTTTCTAATCCAACAGAATGCAATAAAGAAGAGACTTCAAAATGAGAAAAAAGAAAAAAAATTGGAGAAAATAAGAGAAGGTGAGAAGAAACAGAGTGAAACCAAAGTCACAAGAGATTTTGAGAGAAATAAAGTTACATCAAGTTCAATATATGAAAATGATGAACCAGGAAATAGAATGGAAAATAAAACAGATGAGACAAAGGACATTTGAATCCGCTAATAAATGTGGGAAATTGTTAGCCTGGCAAATGAAAAAAAGACAAAAACTCAATACCATTACTAATTTGGAAGTGGAAGGAAAGATTGTACAGAACCCAGTGGAAATTAGGAAATGTTTCCAGAGATATTTTAAACAGTTATATACACAAGGGCCACAGAAAGAGACTGATATAGACCGATTTTTAAAAACAAATGGATTACAAAAAATCTCTCAAGAAAACAAGTTAATGCTGAACTATAAAATAACAGAACAGGAGATAGAAGGTGCCATCCAGAACATGCAGTTGGGCAAATCTCCAGGGCCGGATGGGTTAACCTCAAAATATTATAGATCTTTGAAAGATTGGATAATTCAACCACTAAAGGAGGTTTGCAATGAAATTTTGGAGGGGGAAAAAGCGCCAGAGTCGTGGAAGAAAGCATTTATTACACTTATACCGAAAACTGAGTCAGAAAAGACCCAACTTAAGAACTACCGCCCCATATCCTTGCTTAACGTGGATTATAAAATTTTTGCAGATATTTTGGCAAAAAGATTTTAAAAAGTTTTAGTCGAGAAGATACATAAAGATCAAGCTGGCTTTCTCCCGGGTAGACACTTGTCTGACAATACGAGGAATATAATTAATATTCTGGAGAAGCTGCAAGTGAACATTAATACCAAAGCAGTTTTAATCTTTGTAGATGCGGAGAAAGCCTTTGATAATATTTCTTGGAATTTTATGATGAAAAATCTTCAGGGGATGGGGGTTGGTCAGGGTTTTGAAAATGGTATAGATGTAATTTATTCAGAACAAAAGGCTAAACTAATAGTTAATAATGTGGTGACAGAAGAATTTAAGATAGAGAAAGGGACACGACAAGGCTGCCCAATTTCCCCACTGCTTTTTATTTCAGTCCTGGAGGTTTTGCTAAACATGATTAGAAGGGACCATTTGATTAAAGGGGTACAGGTCGGAGCCAAACAGTACAAATTGAAAGCTTTTGCAGATGATTTAGTATTGACATTACAGGAGCCAGAATCTAGCACCAAAAGAGTACTGGAACTGATTCAAGAATTTGGTCAACTGGCAGGATTTAAATTGAACAAGTTAAAAACTAAGGTTCTTGAGAAAAACTTAACATTGATTGAGAAAGAGAGGTTTCAGAAGGAGACAGGTTTAACATTGGAAAAGAAAGTAAAATACCTGGGGGTTAACATGACCGCTAAGAACTTAAATCTATTTAAAGATAATTATGAGAAATGCTGGTCAGAAGTGAAAAAGGATTTGGAAATATGGTCAAACTTGAAGCTTTCCTTGTTGGGACGAATTGCTGTTATAAAGATGAATGTGTTGCCAAGAATGTTATTTTTGTTTCAATCATTGCAAATTTTGGATAAGATGGACTGTTTCAAGAAGTGGCAAAGAGATACAGTGGTGCCTCGCAAGACGAAAAGAATCAGTTCCGCAAGTCTCTTCGTCTTGCGGTTTTTTCGTCTTGCGAAGCAAGCCCATTAGCAGCTTAGCGGCTTAGCGCTATTAGCGGCTTAGCGGATCAGCTGATAAGCGACTTAGCGGATCAGCTGATAAGCGGCTTAGCGGATCAGCTGATAAGCGGCTTAGCGGATCAGCTGATAAGCGGCTTAGCGGATCAGCTGTTAAGCGGCTTAGCGGATCAGCTGATAAGCGGCTTAGCGGATCAGCTGTTAAGTGGCTTAGCAGATCAGCTGTTAAGCGGCTTAGTGGATCAGCTGATAAGCGGCTTAGCGGCTTAGAAAAGGGGGGGAGGGAAAAAAAACCCGCAGGTACTCGCAAGACATTTTCGTCTTGTGAAGCCCGCCCATAGGAAATTCGTTTTGCGAAGCACCTCCAAAACGGAAAACCCTTTCGTCTAGCGGGTTTTCCGTCTTGCGAGGCATTCGTCTTGCGGGGCACCACTGTATTTCTAGATTTGTCTGGCATGGCAAGAAGCCCAGAATAAAATTCAAAATACTAACTGATGCAAAAGAAAGAGGTGGATTTGCCCTGCCAGACCTTAAACTTTATTATGAATCAGCTGCATTTTGCTGGCTGAAGGAATGGCTACTTCTTGAAAATACAGACATTTTGGATTTAGAAGGGTTCAATAATGTATTTGGGTGGCATGCATATTTGTGGTACGACAAGGTCAAAGCACACAAAGCATTTAAAAACCATATTGTTAGAAGAGCATTGTTTAACGTCTGGATAAGGTATAAAGACTTACTTGAAACTAAAACCCCAAGGTGGTTATCACCAATGGAAGCGAAGGCTCTGAAAAAGCTCAATATGGAGGCTAAATGGCCGAAATATTGGGAGATTTTGGAACAGGAGGGTGATAAATTGAAATTGCAGAGTTTTGAGAGTTTTGCCAATGCAATTCTGGGCTGCATCAATAGGAGTATAGCATCTAGATCAAGGGAAGTAATAGTGCCACTGTATTCTGCTCTGGTCAGACCTCACCTGGAGTACTGTGTCCAGTTCTGGGCACCACAGTTCAAGAAGGACACTGACAAACTGGAACGTGTCCAGAGGAGGGCAACCAAAATGGTCAAAGGCCTGGAAACGATGCCTTATGAGGAACGGCTAAGGGAGCTGGGCATGTTTAGTCTGGAGAAGAGGAGGTTAAGGGGTGATATGATAGCCATGTTCAAATATATAAAAGGATGTCACATAGAGGAGGGAGAAAGGTTGTTTTCTGCTGCTCCAGAGAAGCGGACACGGAGCAATGGTTCCAAACTACAAGAAAGAAGATTCCACCTAAACATTAGGAAGAACTTCCTGACAGTAAGAGCTGTTCGACAGTGGAATTTGCTGCCAAGGAGTGTGGTGGAGTCTCCTTCTTTGGAGGTCTTTAAGCAGAGGCTTGACAACCATATGTCAGGAGTGCTCTGATGGTGTTTCCTGCTTGGCAGGGGGTTGGACTCGATGGCCCTTGTGGTCTCTTCCAACTCTATGATTCTATGATTCTATGATTCTAAAAGATAAAGTGCGAGATTGGCTTCATTATTTTCAAATAAGGGAGGCTTATAACTTGGACAAGAAAATTGGCTTCCAGGTGGAAAAATCAAAATTGGAAACTGTTAGAACCCAAAACTAAGATATTATGAAGAATGTATAACTTGCTGTTGAAATGGAATACTCAGGATGAAACGGTTAAATCTGCTATGATTAAATGGGCACAAAATGTTGGACATAACATTATGTTTGCTGACTGGGAACAGTTATGGACCAGAGGTATGAAGTTTATGGCATGTAGTGCCTTAAGAGAGAATATTATGAAAATGATACACAGGTGGTACATGACACTAGTCAAGCTTGCAAAAATATATCATGTGTCCGATAATAAGTGTTGGAAATGTAAAGAAAATGAAGGTACATTTTTTCACCTTTGGTGGACGTGCCCAAGGATTAAGGCTTTCTGGGAAATGATATATAATGAAATGAAAAAGATATTTAAGTATACCTTTCTGAAGAAACCAGAGGCCTTTCTCCTGGGCATGGTCGGCCAATTGGTGTCAAAAAAGGATAGAACTTTCTTTATGTACGCCACAACAGCAGCAAGAATACTTATCGCAAAGTATTGGAAGACACAAGATCTACCCACTCTGGAAGAATGGCAGATGAAAGTAATAGACTATATGGAGTTGGCAGAAATGACTGGCAGAATCCGGGACCAGGGAGAAGAGTCGGTGGAAGAAGACTGGAAGAAATTTAAAGATTATCTGCAGAAATATTGTAAAATTATTGAAAGTTAAAATGATGTTGGACTGAAACGAAGCGGTTTTAGTAACAAGGTTAAAATGAATTTGTAAAAATAGATTGATAACAGATGAAAATATAAAGTTATAAGGTGTTAAGGTATTGGATTAAGATTAAAAACAAAGAGGGAAAGGATTTGCTGAACTAAATAATGTGAATTGGAATACAGAAAAGAGAGGTGTGAGGGAGTCAGGGAAATAAGTAAAGGAAGTATAAGACGAAGAAAAGATGGATTTATTTTTAAGTGTTTTTTCTTTTTTCCTTTGTATTTTGTATTTTGAAATTTTTCCTGTGTATCTTTGTATTTCTTTTATCTTGTTATTTTTCTTTACTAACCTTTTTTGTTCTGTAAAACCTTAATAAATATATTTTTTAAAAAAAACACAAAAGTGACAAAATGAATTTCAAAAGCAATAAATGCAAAGTTCTGCACCTAGGCAAGAAGAACCAGATGTACAAATATAAGATGGGAGACACCTAGCTTACTAGCAGTACATGTGAAAAGGATCTAGGGGTCTTGGCGACCACAAGCCAAACATGAATCAGTGTAATGCAGCAGAAAAAAAAAAAAGCTAATGAAGTTCTAGGCTGCATCAACAGAAGTTAGGTGTCCAGATCAAGGGAAGTACCGTAATAGTATCACTCTATTCTGCCTTGGTCAGACCACACCTGGAATACTGTGTCCAATTCTGGGTGCTTCAATTTAAGGATATTAAAGAAGGATATTGACACGGTGGAACATGCACAGATGAGGGTGACCAAGCCTTATGAGGAATGGTTGAGGGGGTATTTTTAGCCTGGAAAAGAGTAGACTGAGAGGAGATATGATGGTCATCTTCAAATATCTCAAGGCCTGTCACATGAAAGATGGAACAAACTTGTTTTCTCCTGCTCTGGTGGGTAGAACTCGAACCAGTGGTTTCAAATTACAAGAAAGGAGATTCTGACTAAACACCAGGAAGAACTTCCTGACAGTAAGAGCTGTTTGACAGTGGAATGGTCTCTGTTTGAAGGTGGTGGACTCTCCTTGCTTGGAGGTTTTTAAGCAGAAGTTGGTTGGCCATCTGTCATGGATGCTTTAGTTGAGAGTCCTGCATTGCGGGGCTGCTAGGGGCGCATTGGAAGATGGCTGACAATACCATCTCTCCGCCTCACACAAGATAATTAAGAGGCTGATATGGGAGTATGCAGCCTCTCTGGTTGCCCCAAGGGAATGGGGAACACTGCCTTGCCTGCAGTTGACATAAATCACCCCCGGATTCGAAAGAAGGGGGTGAGGGCACTAGGCACACAGCCCTCGTATAAGATGGCTCTCCCTGAAGCTGTCTCTGATCGCGCGGCCTGGTTGCAGGAGCTCAAAATAAACAATTAGAGAGAAGCAAATGCACATATTTCGAGTGAAGATCAGGAGTGAAGACTGCTAATTTAAGTGATCTCTGTGAAGTGGAGCGACGGGCTGGATTCAACAATAAATCAAGAAGAAGATACTTCAAAGGGTCGGTATGTCGGAACGGGACTGAAAAGGGGGGGGGGACTTTTCTTTTTTTTTATCTTATGTGAGTACCTAACAACCCTGCCCCCAAGAAGAATCGTTGCAATTACTGATTACAAGCAGGATGATTAAGAACTGTATGGAAATAAATTACTAAGCAAAGACATGGCTTGTGGGAAGTTTTGGAAAGGAACGAAAGGTCTTTGTGAAGCAGTTATAAAAAGAGATTTATTACGGCAGGCCTGGCTTCAGGATGATCGAGGGGGAGGAGGACCATGGTTTGTTATTATCGGATTGTGAGTTTGACCTGGCAGAACCCCCTAACAATTGAGGACTGACAGGCCTGCAAGGATTAAGGAACAGACTTTAAGAATGTCTTGTACGGAAGTATGGAAATGGCGTCTGTTTGTTTTGATATGGCTCTTGGAGAATGCAAAATCCACACAGTAACAACATTTGTTTTCAACCCGCTTGTGGAGACTACCAGAGGTTACAAAGAAAGGAATATATGACAACAACAAGAAGATGAGGAAAATAATAAAGAGAAGATTGAATAGAACTGTGAATATTATTTGGACAGAACTGTGAAGATTAAAGCAGCAGCAAGAGAGATGTTTGGATCCCTTTCTGAACTCGAAGCATGGGTACCCCCAAGAAAAATGTAAAAATTTGGCTGTGTAATTTGGAATTAATGTGATTTGGAATTAGTGTGATTTGATTGGCCTGTTAATAAAAAATATTTGAAGAAAAAAGAGAGAGTCCTGCATTGCATAGGGTTGGACTGGATGACCCTCAGGATCCCTTCCAACTCTATGACTATGATACATTCACTCATTTGAGCAAAGTGGAAGCCAAGCAAACCTAGATGTTGGAATCCCTAGCTCCTCTACCAAACATTTATTCATTCACACCTTTGTTGGATATTCTGAAACCAAGCTATATTGTTGCTTTAAGGCAGGATAGCAAACCAGCAGTGCAGATCAGGCTGGCAAACCCCATTTTCCTCCACATCACAGTGTTAAGAGGAGAGGTTTAAAACTTCTCTTCCCAGTGCAGAGCTCCAATGGGATGATTTCTGTCATTGTGCTGAGGTGTAACTTAATGATTCAGGCATTCAGGTGGGAACTGTACATCCTGTACTCTATTAGTTTTGATCATTATCTTCGGACAATGGGAGGTTACAGCAAATCAGGCCAGCCAAGGTATTTCGTTCCCTGAGGTAGAAAAGTAAATGTCACCCAACTCTGAGCAGACAGCACCTATGATATTTTGGTATCCAAGTCAGAAAACTCCACAAGCACCAGACTGAGAAACATTTACTCTTCTTTTGTAGCATTCAAACATCTACCTGGGCTTCACTCTTCCTCATGGTAAGATCAGCCTTGCGTGGCAAAAATTCCATTGCAACCAAGAATTCAACATTTGCTTCAAAACTGACACCTGACACTATTATCAGAAACTGCCACTTGCCCTTGACATTGTTTTTATTCTTCTCTAGCTTTCCTGCAACTTAACTTAATTTGCCCTCACTATCGGGACTATTCATCTAACCTTTAGAAACACAGCCTGCCGTACACATTATACCTTTAAAGCACATTCGAGCACATCCTTTCCCTCAAATAAATGTGGGCATTGTAGTTTTCCCCTCACAGAGTTACAATTCCCAGCAACAAAGTACAGTTTGCAAAAGTCTTTGAAATGTGTTTTAAAGGTATGGCATGGGCACTGCCACGACCATTTTTTCTCTAAACTCTTCAGCTTTTTGTTGAAGAAATTAAGTTATCAGTATGCAGAAATCAGGAAGGAGAATGTTACAGGGGCTGATAAAAAATTTGGAGAGAACAAACATGTGATGGAAATGTTCCTTCTCCACCTCCTCACACTACCAGAACTCAGAAAGACCCTGTGAAGTTTATGGCATCAGGCCTAGGACCAACAAAGGCAATATTTATCCATTCCGACATATGAAACCTCACAATGTGGCAATAGGCACAAGCCCAGATTTCTTAAAAGGAAAATAAATGGTTTGGGGCAAATTCATAAAGGATAGGTGTGTCAAAGGCTATTTAGTAGGGAGGGTAGTTAAATGGAGGATCCTTAACACTGGTCTCAGTGGGACTCTTGTCTTAGCCAGCCCTGCAATTCTGATCATCTTACTTTAACATTTGCTGAGGAAAGACTGTGCCAAAGGAATCCTGGTAGGGATCATTGCAAGCGTCCTTCGCTTCTTGGAATTTTCACAGCCTGAGAAGTTCATAATGTGAACTGGACATTTCTGGTTGTTTTGGGAGGTGGGGTGGGGAGAATAAGAACTGCTTGCCCTTCAAAAAATAAATATTGTAGAAATTCCACATCAGCACACCTCTGCCTTTGCCCTCACTCTGGACTTATTCACACTTTTTGCCCCGCTCTTTCCAGGCACAGGTTCACGCTTCAAAGCTTCGTGTCTATTTCTGCAGTAAAGGGAGGGTTTTCATGGGGCAAAGTGCAGAGCAAAAAAAGGATGCTCAGACACGCAGCTTTAAAGCTCAGACCTGAGCCTGGAAGGGGGGGGGCGCAAATGGCTATGAGAGGAAAGTGCCTGGAAAGCGTGGAGGAAAATTACCATATTTTTCGTACCATAGGGCGCACCGGACCATAGGGCGCACCCAGTTTTTAGGGGGGGGAATCAAGAAAAAAAATATCCCCCCCCCGGCCCCAAAGAGCAGTGTACAGGCTGCACACAACCTCTCCCTGCCAGAGGGGTTGCGCGCAGCTATGGAAGAAGGCAAGACAGCGAGCGGGATGGATCCTGCTCGCTGCTTTGCCTTCCCCTTTAGCCCCGTGCAGCCTCTCCCTCCCGGGAGAGGCTGCGTGGGGCTAAAGAATCCATAGCCCCGTGCAGCCTCTCCCTGCCGGAGGGGTTGCGCGCGGCTATGGCAGAAGCCTGCATTCGCTCCATAGGACGCACACACATTTCCCCTCAATTTTTGGAGGGGAAAAACTGCGCCCAATAGAGCGAAAAATACAGTAGGTATAGATAAGCCCTCTGACAGCCAGACTAGACATGAGGGAACCAATGGCTATGGCTGCCGCCACCAGCTTTTCAAAACTTTAAATGCACACGCCTTTTTCCTAATCCCATTATTCCAAACGGCTACCATAAGCCGTTTTCTGCCCCTCCTTTCTCCAGCTTCTCCAATAGTTTCTGGGGAAACAGGGTTTCCACATAAAGACAAGACGTACTGGAGTGACAACCCACTACAGTGGTGCCCCGCAAGACGAACGCCTCGCAAGACGGAAAACCCGCTAGACGAAAGGGTTTTCCGTTTTGGAGGCGCTTCGCAAAACGAATTTCCCTATGGGCTTGCTTTGCAAGACGAAAATGTCTTGCGAGTTCCTGCGGGTTTTTTCCCCTTCCCCCCCCCTTTCCTAAGCCGCTAAGCCGCTTATCAGCTGAACCGCTAAGCCGCTAAAAGCCGCTAAGCCGCTAATAGCGCTAATCCGATAAGCCATCAATGGGCTTGCTTCGCAAGACGAAAAAACCGCTAGACGAAGAGAATCGCGGAACGGATTCTTTTCGTCTTGCGAGGCACCACTGTATTTTATTTCAATACATTTATATCCCATCTTTCCTCCATCATGGAACTCACAAGTGGCCTCCATGTGGTTCCCAGCAGGTCGCCCAATGCAGACACTGGCCAGGCCCAGGCCTGCTTAGAATCACATGCTGTCAAACCAGGCCCTGAGACTACCTTCCCGCCACCATCTCCTCTGTCTCCAAGGTATAAAACACCATAATAATCATATGAAGTAAAAGAATCCAGGATTGTAGCACAGCTGTGATTAGGCAGCAGTGCAGCCGCTCATAAACAAGAGGTAGCAGCAAAGAGAGGAATTCATGCTCTGACTCAGGTTCTGTTTCACCTCAAGAATGCAGTTTGTTTCGTACCCATTTGAAAAACTGCCTTGCTAAAACCGCCGTAATTTTCCCCATGGGCTGCTGCTGAAAGAACCTCGCAACAGTCCACTTGTAGTACTTCAGGCTAGAGCTGAGGCCAAGGTTGGTGGGATTTCCAGTCCAAAGCCCTCAGTTTGAAACAAAGGTCAGCTCTGCTTAAAATGCCACCGTGAAATCTTAGTTGTAGTACTCAATTGCATGCTGGCACATGTGGTCCACTGAATGACATGCAACTGCACTGTGCTTTTAAATGTTTAAATAAATATATATATAAAAACATTTTCCCCTGCAGAAGAGGCCCACTGAAAAACTGTGAACTCCCATCTCTACTGTCCCATTGTTAAATACAATAAAGCCCCAGATTTCCCCATTTTTTCCACAGAAGCCCATTACTGCAGGGATAACCGGGGGCGGGGGGGGGGGATGCCATTTGGCATTTAATATCAGCTCAGAAGCTGGACAGTGTTAAATTGCCACACCACTCCAAGTATGTTTTTCATCCTTAAGGCAGTGCAGTGTACCAGTTAGACAGTCAGACTAAGACCTGAGAGAGAGAGAGGTTTTAAATGTCCCCTCAGCCATGCATGTCCTCCCCCTCACTGTGGGGAGTCTCTCAGCCTGGCTTACTTCACAGGATTGCTGTGAGGATAAGAGGAGGGAGGGAGAAACATGTACCGTGGTACCTCGGGTTACATACACTTCAGGTTACATACGCTTCAGGTTACAGACTCCGCTAACCCAGAAATAGTGCTTCAGGTTAAGAATTTTGCTTCAGGATGAGAACAGAAATTGTGCTCCAGCGGTGCGGCAGCAGCAAGAGGCCCCATTAGCTAAAGTGGTGCTTCAGGTTAAGAACAGTTTCAGGTTAAGTACGGACCTCCGGAACGAATTAAGTACTTAACCCGAGGTACCACTGTATGTTCTTCCACTCCATCTCCTTTCAGCCCTAACCAGTACAGCCATTGTCCAGATATGACAGGAGTTGTAGTCCAACATCTAGAGGACACCTTTGTTGGCCACCCTTGGCGTAGAGAAGTGGGGAGGGGGCAAAGACGTTCAGGAAGCTGAATCTTGCATCTACTATATTGGCCTTCATTCCCAGTTCAGTCAGGACTATCAGGAGACACACAGACAACAGCTTGCATGTAGAGCAGGCCTAACTGAGGTGGGCAATAAGAGCTAGGGCAAACATTTGCGCATCATGAGCAACACACCACACAAAATTGAGGTGGCGCATACATGCACACCAGGGGCGGATGTCAATAAGGGACCGCTTGCACCCAGGCCTTGAGCCTGCTCAAACTGGGCAACTGAAGTCTAAGGGAGCTGCCAGCACTGAGAAGTGTGATGCAGCGAACATGAGATGGGATAGAAACCTGCCCCCTTGGTGTGTTTTGGCTCCCTAGACCCACCCACACCCCCAAGAACAAGCTGTTGCAAGAGGGCAAATGATCCTTCTCTCAACCAGCACAATGAGGCAAGATTCAAGTAGGGGAATTTAAAATGTAGCCTGGAGGTTCAGCTTCTGGGAGCTGTGTGTGTTGTCATTCAACTACACTCCCATTTCTAGGAAAAGGGATAGGGGAGGAGAAGGAACAGCCAGCTGAAAGAGAAGGGCTCAAGGCTCGCTTCCTCCCTGGGATTGTCATCATGTGCTGGGCAGCAAACCACATTGAGCCTCCTTGTCAGGGGCAGCCATCAAAGAATTTGGGGAAGCTGTTGAGGCAGCTCCAAAACAGAGGAGTTCAGGGTCTGAATGTGAGAAATCATCAGAGACAAGTTGGGTTTGGGGAGGCTGGAAGCCAGCGCTCAGAACCAACGTTTTTGGGGTGGGAGTGGAGGGAAGAGTGTTTAAAAAAACCCCACTCCCCACTGTCCACAATAAATGTGTTCTTTAAAAACACACATTTTGTCAGAGAGAGGGAGGAAAAACACATCCTGCCGTTAAAAAAAGCAGGGGGACCCCTCCCTCCTGCCAAGGCTCCTGGCCAGAATCACCCTCAACAGGGAGAGAAAGAACAGGCCCTCGATTGAGAGCTCCTCTCAACTGCCCTGCCAGGAAGGCTGCCCAAGGAGCGTTTTAAAGGTTACTCCTGGCTAGGATCCGGCTTTCGCCATGATAAATCACCTGGCAGGGCCTGGGAAAACAGATCTACCAGTGCACAAACACCAACTCAAGACTAGGGGCAGGGAGGGGGAGGGAGAGAAAGAGAGCAAAAACTTTCCACTTTGGCTGTGTGCTTTGGAAGACTGGGCAGCGACCTGTAGCGCCATCCACATGGCCTTTGGGCTGCTTCCCTCGTGCAAAAATGAAGTTTAACATGGTGGCCACACTGGTTTTTCAGGAGGATGTGACAGGGCAGTTTTTTGGATGATAGTTATGAGATAAACAGGGCAAGAACAGGAGCAATGAATACACCCAAAATGCCTGACAGCAGTGATCAAAGGGAGACACACAGAAACTTTGTTCAGCACCAGCTTCTAGAAACAAAGTGTGTGTGTGTGTGTGTGTGTGTGTGTGTGTGTGTGTGTGTGTGTGTGTGTGTTTTGAGGGGAAGCAGTGGCATGCAGTCAGTGGACTATGGAGACTAGGCTAGTCCCCTGAATGTTCCTGGTAAATTAGAGCACAGTATAGTTATACCTCATGTTACGTTTGCTTCATGTTAAGTTCTTTCAGGTTACGTCCCGCAGCGACTGGGAAGTGCCGGAAAGGGTTACTTCCAGGTTTTGCTGCTCACACATGCGCAGAAGCGCTAGATCGTGCTGTGCACCTGCGCAGATACGGCGCTTCAGGTTGTGCTCTCTTCATGTTGCAAACAGGCCTCCGTTCGCAACCAGAGGTACCACTGTAAAGTATTTAAAGTCTGACACCTCCTTCCCAAAGCCCGGGAAACTTCTGTCCGGCTTAGAGAGGTATGATGTTCATGCACATGACATTCCCGCCGCCACCTTCACAAGCTGGAGCCTCTGGTCCCAACTGTTCCCCTACAAGAAATTTCACCACATGCCACCGGGGGAGGGGGGGTCCCTTCATGCCCAGCTTCTGGCTTTCCAGGAGAACCTGGCCAGCCACAGGCTCTTGATCCAGCAGGGCTTTTTATGTTCTCTCTACACACACACAAACACCTACTTCACTTGTCCTACAGCACTGAAGAGGAAAGCGTCAGTCTGCAAGCCAGCAAGAAAACCAAGGAGGCACATGCTCTCCCCTGCAAAAACACCTGGTGCTAGCGAGGGGAGAAGCAGGACCTCTCCTCTGACCCGCTGGGGGTGGTGAGGAGGCCTTTAGCTTTAATGCTCCTGCCTCACACAGATGCCTGATGATCGTCTTCCAAAGCAACTACTCTATTCCGAACTTAAAAATGGAAAGTGTAATGCTGGTGGTCAACAAAAGAGGTTTAAAGACTCCCTCAAGGCGAATCTTAAAAAATGTAGTATAAACACCAACAATTGAGAAACACTGGCCTGCGAGAGCTCCAGTTGGAGAACAGCCTTTACCAAAGGTGTCATGGGCTTTGAAGACACTTGAACTCAGGACGCAAGGGAGAAACGTGCTAAGAGAAAGGCACGCTTGGCAAACCCTCACTGTGATCAACTCCCGCCCAGAAACCAATATCCCCACTGTGGAAGGACGTGTGGATCCAGAATTGGCCTCCACAGTCACTTACGGATTCATTGTTAAAAGCGTGTTTATGGAAGACAATCTTACTCAGCTACGAGTGATCACCAAAGAAAGAAGATTGCTCCTGCCTCAAGGATGACTGAGCCACCCTGCTCCTTGCACGTTTGAGGCACAAGTGCTCTGAGTCTCTTTCTGTCCCTCATCCTGAAGACCCTTGTCATCTACGTGGCAACTCTAACACTCCTGGCCTTGCAGCTTTCTTCTCTTTCTTTCAGAACCCTTCTACTTTCTCAGCTTAATTCTTCAAACTATTCCTTTCTTCTGGGGGGGGGGGACGGACACGCTTCCCCTAGCACTCCTTTATTCCATCTCCACTCACTCCTCCCTCAAATCCTGCTCCCTCTTCACTTTTTTCCTTTTTTGAAGTGCATTGTTCTCTTTGCCCAGGAAAACCACTTACAGACACAAGCGGCGTCCCTTCTGTGGCCATGGTTTTGGCACCAAGTGAGGCACTGAACACAGTAGCAACTTGTTGCTCAAGTCCTTGGCAGACCTTAGGAGGCGGAAGTTGAGTGCAAAAGGACAAAGACCAGAACCTTGACTGTAACCAGGGTGGGACTCAGGAGCCGGCAGACCAGAAGGCAGGCATTTTTTTTGCCACAGAAACAAGTCAACAGGGGGGGGGGGGCTTTCGGTTTAGCCCATCAGAAGAACCCAAACATCCCCCGCTCTTCATTAATCCAGAACACAGAATTCAAGACTACAAGATCAATTTCCCCTTGCTCTGTTTTTTTTTAATCCATTACCCCCATTTCACTCAGAGGCCACACTGAAAGCTTTGTTCTACCAGAGTTTTAATGAGAAGCTTTGTACAGACACCTTGTCCTTAATATATATTATAAAAAAAATACAGAGATTACGGACACAGGGGAGATCTTCCCCATCACAGCCAGATGGTATCAATAGGAGCACATAAGCACCACACATAATGCTCCACTCATGCTCCCTTCAGGCTTTGGATGGAGTAAGTGAAACTACCCAGAGTCTGGGGGAGCAAGTGCAGCTAAAAGACAGCAGGACAGCCTTAGAGCACATGCTGAAATAGACCAAGCCAACCCTCGCCACCATGAAATGCTTCTGGCCCTGGTAGCCCAGCCCCAACTGCCTCCCCAGAGAGACACGACTTTGTCTTCCTCCTCTCCTCCACCTGTGAGAAACAGTCAAGCAGCAGTATTGTTCTGGTAAGTTCACATTCAGTCTCTTTATTGGGGGGGGGCAGGGGCACAAGGATAAAGAGAGTAAGCCGTCCACTCAAAAGCTCTATCACTGAAGGGGGTGCAGGACGGGGAAGGAGCAAATAATGGTGGATGAGCAGATCACCCAAACCCATGCCCAGAAAGTGAGGGGAGGGGGCTCAGCTAGGCTGCCCCCAGCCCCATGAAACATGAGTGTACAGCAACCAGGTGGAGACTGGCCAGAACCACCAATATGCAGCAGGGGAATCATTCTTCTTTCTTGTCTCTTGGTCCATCGCAGGCCTCCTGGGAGAAACAAGGAGGGTGGGGAAACAACATGGCGTTACATAAGAGGTGAATTATTTCATTCAACTGTATTTTTAAGCCACGTTTTGGACAAGCCAGTGCAAAGTGACTTACCACAGTTAACTTCTCCATTTTACATGCTTTAGGGACAGTTGTCTTGTTTCCTCATGCTTACACCCCCCGTCCCCATCCCCTTTTCAAAAACTGCAGCCGAGTAAGTAACACTGAATTCTGCAAGTGGTTTATTTTTGTGCTGGTTATGGGGAGGAGCCAGAAGTTATGCAGCACTAAGGGCCCCACAGTTCAAGCCACAGAACTCTCATTCCGTCATCCCCTTTGGCTTCTGAGAGGACAGCAAACACACTCTTCCAGGCATGTGTTGCTGCCATTATGGCCTGGAAATCAGCTTTAAGTGAAGATTCCCAGGAAACAAAATTCCTTATTGTCCTTTGCCACATGCTGCGCTTGTTACTTTTGCAGGATAAGGCAGACACATAGTTTTGGATTTGGAGTTTCACAGAACTCTGCAGACAGCAGAGCAAGGTAGCAAGTGGACACTTTGCAGCAGAAAGCGAACTACAAGTCCATTGTCATTTCAGGCAGATAATAAGCAAGTCACAAGGCCTTGCATGCCCAAATGTACACAACAGATTTGACTCCCTGCTGGCCGATGACGCAATATCTCCATTCAAGCCATTGTCCTTTGTATTCTGCAAGGTCATAAGCTGCTCATTCTTAGGCACATCATTCAAGGCTGCTGCATTTGTTTTGCTTCTGTGCTGTACATGCCTAATGCTGGTCAGTGTGTGCACTAGCCCCATGAAAGGCAGGTTCTGTGAATGTATTTCCACAGCAGCCAGTGGCGATTCCCTACCCTGACCAGTTAGGGATGCTCAAAAATCAAGGCTGTTTGCATGCTGAGAGAGAGGCCGCCTTGTGCATTTATGGCTCAGGTGACTTCCCCATTCATAGCTCAGTCTTAGCCCCAGGCATCTTGAGACACACACATCTCCACAAACTCCACCAGACTGAGCCACATGGCTGAAAGGACATCATCTTAGGTATAGCCCTGTTCTGCTACTCCACGCAGTAATGGCAACTTGAGGGGCAAATAGGCATTCTCAACAGTCCTTCTGAAAAACACAGTTTTGCCTTAGCAGAAATGCTGCCCCCACCCCAGCCTCCTCCACGGATGGCCAGGGACTTCCAATGCAATTCTATCCTGTGCCCAAGTGCAGAGCTCAATTGTCTAGGAGGGACAGCAGCTGCAGCAGCAACATTCTGCCTCTCTGCCAACTAGTCAGCCCTTAGCACTGCAATCCTACCCAAGAGGGAGGGATCTGCTTACACAGCCCAAGGAGGGGGAAGACCACCCAGCTCCCTACAGGAATGCAACCTGGAGAAAGCTGGAGGAAGCTGCCCAGAATGGCCACGAAGGCAAACAGCTGCATGAGCAAATCAAACTAGCAGCAGCTACGGCCCACAACACTCCTACCAAGCTAAGCAGATGCCAGAAATCGCCAGCTAACACAGGTTCAGATAGCGTCCTGGATTCTGCTGCCCATTCAGAATCCAGTCTTCCTCCTCCTCACCCTCCACCCTGCAAATTCTCCCTTTGAAGGGCTGCAGTAGTGCTCAACTTAAGTAGAGCAGAAAGGCCAAGGCACCCCTAATTTTGATGTCTGGACAAGATGCAGAGCAGTCTATCAGCACCCTGTACAGGGGACCATCATCCCTGACCTTTGGTGATGCTGGCTGGGGCTGAAGCTCAACAGTATCTAGAGTGAACCATGCCAGTACGCAGTACAGGGTGCTTTGGAGTATGATGGCAGCAAAGATGAAATATTAGCTCAGCAGGATACCTCACTGCAGAGAGGAGTTCCCACGCACTGTTTAGTATTTGCCGTCACTTAGTTCTCCCCTCCCTTTGAAAACATGCTTCGAACAGAGTTCCCAGGACACCAGCTGAGAATGCTGCTGTTTGCACCCACACCTCCTCAACATGGCCTTCCCCATCCTGGTGGCTTCTAGAAGGCTGTGCTGGGGCTCAAAGGAGGGCACCAGGTTGTGGAAGGCAGCCTTAAGGAAAGGCCAACATGAGAGCCTCCAATCACTACCCAGGAACAATGCTCAAGGGCATGTGAGTAGCTGGAAAGGCCCCTACCCTCCTCCTCCTCCTCGCAGGGCAAGGACATCTCTGCTTCCCTAGGTACCCAAAGGCACACTGGCCCTTCAGAAGCAGGAGGGTGCCATTCCTCAGCAGTGCCAGCCTGCAGAGCCATCAGAATAGCAACAACACTGAGATCCTATTTTTAAGCAGCTGGCAAGGCACACTGTTACTGAGTCTTGGCAGCCGGATCACACCAGCTCTGGGGAGGGGAGGGGGAAAGCAGGTGGTTGCAGCACACAGGCGAAGCCAAGACAGAGCTCAGTAAGGACTTGTGGGCTGAAGGGAGCATGGGGATGAGAAGGGATTGGAATGAGGATATTCAGAGCAACGCCCATTGCAATCCAGAAAGATGCTGCGTGGGGGGTAATTAAGCCCCGAAGGCAGGAGGCTTACTCAGCATGGGTTACAACAGAACCTTGAAACTTTTTTTTTTAATCATCCTAAAACTGAGAAAGAAGAGGCGGTTGCTGTCCCTGTCCAACCCACCCAAGCTCCACCATGGAGCAGATAGCAAGCAAAACGCAGAAGACTCGGCTCGTGTGAACTGTCTGGAGCCCAGTCAAGCCTTCCAGAACCACCCTCCCCAACTGCAAACTTCTAGAGCGAAAGGGGCAAGCCCTCGGTCACTAGCTATGGGAGAACTGTGCAAGCGATCAGGTGCATTCCCCAAGGGAGGCTTCCTGGAATGCCCAATGGGGACTAAGGCTGTGTACACACCACACAAATAAAGCACATCCTGGGAACTGTAGTTTACTCCTCACAGAATTACGATTCCCAGTGCCGATGACAAGCCACAGTCCCCAGGATGCTTTGGGGGAAGCCATGTGCTTTAAACGCAAGGTGTGTACGCAGCCTTGGATAACAAGAGGGGCTGGTTAAGCATGGGAATTGGGAAGGGGGCCATCACAAGATTGTGACTGAAAGGGGGGGGGATATTTTCCCAACGCCAAAGAATTGCCAGTAAGCTTCTGGAGAGGACAGTGACACACAGAGAAACCTCCTCCTAAGATCTACTAGAAAATATCATTTGGTCCCAAAACAATAGTTGAGAGGCTGTTCCTGAGGTTTCCCACCTCTGATAACCAGACCATAGTTGTCAACCTTCCCCTTTTTTTGCAGGAAATTCCCTTATTTCAGCGCCGTTTCCCACTGCTATCCCGGATTGTTAGATATCCCGTAGACTGTCCCCAGGACAGGTGAGGCTGCTGATCCCTTATTTTCAAATCTGAAAGTTGACAGCTATGAACCAGACATCACTATCCCAGTCCCAAGCTGCTGTTAATGAACTTGTATATAGTCCTTCACTCCTGAGTTTAAGTCCAGCCTGGGGAAAAGAAAAACATCCTCCACATCTTTGCAGGCAGTGCTGCCTCAAGTCTTGTTTTAAAACCTGAGCAGCGAGGGGCCAGCCCCTTCCGTACTTCCTTGAGGTGGTGCCAGGCCCAGCATTGTTCCTCCCCGCCCACCTGTTATCAGCTCCCAGGTGAGGCAGCGTCTTGTGACCTGCTGCTTACGTGCAGAGAGAAACGTGGAGGGTTGTTTACCGGGCAGGATTCCCAGGCGCTGCCAAGATCCTCCCCCTTGCTGGTACTCCGCGAATGGGAGAGGCTGGAGTAAAAAACCCGCAACCAAGGCTGGGCAGCTTCTCTCAGCCACTGTGTGCAGATTAGGTTACCCTGGCAACGAAAGCTGGATTATTTTTATACGTGTGTGTGTATGCTGTGTTTGTTGTGGGCTGGCCATTTAAACCTAGCCAACCAGTGACACAGGGTAGGAGAGAAGGCGGATCTGCGGCAGAAGACAGCTTTAATCCAACAGATTCAAAGCCCTCCCTTAAGAATGCAGAAAGAACCTCCATTAATGTACCAAAGCAACTCATCAACATAATCACACACACACAAAAATAAAAGACTGACTACTCCTTTCTTCCTGCTACAGGGGTGGCGACTTTCAGGGGACCCTGAGAAGGGGGAGGTTCAGAAGCACCCACTGCATGCACAAATGTGAAACCTCCCGCAACACATTCAAGGACTGGAAGGATGTATGTTTTGAAGGTAGAGACTCTCAGCAACAAGATTCCAGAACTTGTGGAAGGCTCTTGCTAACTTTTAAGGATATCTGATGCACAGTCAAAAGGTTTGGGGTGCAAGGGGTGGGGGAAGAGAGCACACCCCTGAGGAGGTAATAATGGGTTGTAGGACTATAAGCAGCAGGGACACAGCTCCTGCTTTCCCTGAAAGCTTAAACAATGGCAAGACACACATTTATTTTCAGTTACAGCTGAAACTTCAGAAGATGCCCCAGCTGCCCGCATCTGGAGGAAGATTTGTTCACAAAACTGGCTTTGCCCAGCGGGAGTGACCATGCTGGACTCACCACCTCACACACAGCTGAAATCCAACAAGGAACAAAGCACAGGGCAAGAAAAAAGGAGGTTCTACTTGGGATGCCTCCCTCTCAACCACTGTAAGGGCCGACCGCAGCTGAAACCTTACTTCTCGAGAGTCAGCCCATTCTTCCCTTATTTATGCATTCTGGTAACTGGGAAGCCACCTCTCTTTCAAGGAAGAATGTCCACAGGACACTCAAGTGAAGGCTGGAATGAGGAGCCCCCCCCCCCCCGAAGCAGGGGAAAAGAGGAAGACCAAGAAGCTTCCTTCCTTCTCTAAAAACCAAGCAGATCGGCCTTCTGCAACTAGGGGTCCTCCAGATCTTCTTGGGGTCCCACCAGCCCCAACCAGCCTGGCCAATGGTTAGGGATGATGGGCACTGTAGACCAACAATATTTGAAGGACACCAGGCTGGGGAGTGCCTGGCGTGCTCTGGTCCATGGGGTCACGAAGAGTCGGACACAACTAAACGACTAAACAACAACAACAACAACAACAACAACAACAGGCTGGGGAAGGCTGGCATTGACGACCCTCACATTCCCAGAGCAGCCACAGCACTCATGGGACAAACACTCTCTCTTTTTTCTTTTTTTTAAAAGGATTTTTGAGCCCCAAACCCCTCATCACACCACTACCACTGCCTTCTTCTTGCCTGCCCTAGAACACAAACACCACTGCTCTTCCTGGAGCAAGACACCAACTCAAGCTGGAACCCATATAGAAGCCAGGGAGAGGACCGGTTTTTAGAGTTTTGGAATAGTCCAGCCAGACACAACAGTGGCCTCATGCAGATGCCAGCCAGGCCCCTCTTGACTCCCTCCCACCTCAGAACAGATATTTGCAACCCCACTTCCCTCCCCTGGCACCTGGAGCTTGGTGTGTTCATGCATCAGTCTGTCATACTCCTTGGTGAGTCCTTCGGCCTGTTTGCGCATAGCCAGGGCCTCGTTCTCTGCCTTTTCCAGGGCTGGGGGTTAAAGGGGGAAGAAAAGCACAGGTTAGAGCAATCTCTACACATCCCAACTGACCCAGATAATCAGGCAACAGCAAGCCAAGTCACATGCATGTGTCTGTGTGTAAAAAATGGATCACTGCAGATCCTGGTTTTCCACGAACAGAAAACCACAGACTTTTGGATCAGAGGAGGAGCTGTGATCTTCCACCAAGTTCATTCCTCTGACTTCTAACTCCATGAAAGGACTGAGGTGAGTAGTTTGATTTCTAGCACTTACTTAACAAAAATTGTATGCCTGCCTTGATCCAAAGTTCATAGGACAGTTTACAAAGTAACTTAAGGTGGCTGCAGCCATGTTCCCATCTGCTGTGGCTATCAAATGAGGATGCTATAAAGCTTAGCCACTTATTTCCCTCTTGGTCTTCAAAGTTGAGATCACTGGACAATAAGCTAGGCTGCTTCTCAATTGCCACTTTGCCCACTGCAGGGTTTGTGCTTGACCACCAGCATAGACAGAATTTTAAAAAGTTACGCTCAAAGACATGGATGGTGGTTCTAGAGTGTAATTAGTACTAGGCAAGCCTGAAATAACCGATTGGATCATGTCACCACAAGCACATTTCAACTATTCTCAATAAGCTCTCATCCAAATTTTTGTTCTGAATTAGGACTGTGCTCCCTGGTCCCAATCACCTCTAACATTCACCAGTGTTTTATTGTGGGAGCAGAGAACCAGAACCCTAACCCAAACAATTCCCTGAGTCGCTTCCAGTTCTGCTTCTTAAGATTCCTACAACCTATCATGGGAGGGGAACCTCCAGCCCACACAACAAATCAGAGCCACCAGAGGCCCTAATGGGGCCCACAGGGTAGTTTCTGCCACACCTGGAGTCACCTATGACTTCAGGTGTGGTGCAGGTAAAGCCACATCTGCAAAGGAACAATTGGGAGCCTAAAGATGCACTCTCAGTTGCTCCTTGGCAAGAGGAGCTTGCATTCAGGGCCTTTTGCATGTTGGCCATCAACGGCACAGCCGAGTTTTCCAAGCAGAGCCAATCTGTGCCGAAAGTCGAGCTCGTGGTCAGTGCTGAATTTAAATTTAGTGTGCCAAGTGCAAGCCCCTCTGGGACCAGATCCATTCTGAAGCTTGCGTTTGGCGCCAAATGCAAGCTGCACTCCCTGCACTTCAAGGCTCCGGATGCCGACAGTCAGAGAGCAACTGGCGCACATCCCATGATAGCATTAGCATCACTGGAAGAGAGGGACACCCAAGGCTGGTTTGTGTCAGATGCAGACCTGAAAGGCTTTGAGGATCCTTAAGGAGGACTCAGAGAAAATTGGGAAGATGCTCCTTCCTTCACTTTCCTCACTGGCTTCAAATAGCACATAGTTAAGCTATTCAATTATTTCCCCTGAGAAATAATGATGGCTACAATCTTGGACAGTCACCAGACTTCTGTTTCAGTGTATCTGAAGAAGTGTGCATGCACACGAAAGCTCATACCAAGAACTAACTTAGTTGGTCTTTAAGGTGCTACTGGAAGGATTTTTTTTATTTTGTTTTGACTATGGCAGACCAACACGGCTACCTATCTGTAACTTAAATAATTCAACAAACTTAAAAGGTATATTGAGCACTTCTTGTGTGCCTAGTGTTGCACAGTACACAACCAGTTACAGTCCTGCCTGGCCACTGTGCCATTCACATGGGAAGGGGGAGTCAAAGAGAAGCTGGGAATGTTACACAAGCCCACCAAGAACTGAGAAGGTCGGAAGGGCAATTGACACCCAAAACTTCCCAGCTCCAGGATTCCTCCAGCACTGATGTCAACCCCTCTAGTTTGCCAGCTCTGGAAATGAGCCCTGGAGAAGCTGCTCAGACTGGTTGATACTGCAACTGAGAACTGTAGCCCCCCACCCCCGAGTGTGTGTGTGTGTGTGTGTGTGTGTGTTTTTAAACACATGCAGCATGAGGGGAGAGAGTATCCTATTATGTCATTGCAAGGTTTTAGAGTAATGTGCAAAGACCCTGCCCTGCTACCCTAAAAAAGCTTGCAACATTTATTTGGAGTTGGAGTTGTATTGGAGTTAGAGTTCTTTTCACAAACAGAATTGGTTTTAAATTGTTTGCGTATCTACTATACAAACAATTATAGTAGACACCCAAACAATTTTCTTGGAGGACACCTGGGAAATCGTTTGTCTGCTTCCTATGCATCTGGACACTGTGAAGATACCGTAATCCAATTTTGCATTATGGTTCTTGAGGTCAAGTAACGGGTTTTTCATCTATCGGATGCCAATCTGAATCAAGATGGCAGGCTGAATCTTACAAAACAGTGTGGATTTTAACCACTGATTTCAAAATAGCACTCAATTTGATGAGGTTTCTTAGCATTCCCAATCATTGTTGGGTATGAGCTTGCCAGTATAAAATAGTTTACATACAGAATTGTTTGATTTTCTTTACTGCGAAATCAGATCAAGATATTTTATGGGAAGCAATTCATCAATTGAATCAAAGAAATAAAGAAATACATTTGACTGTGGAGGAGACACAGGGAGAGGAGGGAAGGGTTTAGCAGTGGTGAAGTATGGTGCCGACAGCACCAAAGAGCAGCATTCCCTTCCCACTAAGTGACTGTGCTCTCACACATCTCCCACCCATTCCAGTGGGGCTTATGCAGGAGAACTTTCCACTTGACCGTGCGCCACAGCTCAGAGCAGCAACACCTACACTGCTGCCAGAATCAACCACTTCGCAGGAGGCTACCTGGGATCAATGTGACAAGTGGCACTACATCAGCTTATGCTGCATGTCAACTGGGACAGGAGAGAGAGGAATGGGGAATTTGTGGTCCTGCTGGACTTGCACCATGCCTGGGCATTGGTCATCAGGCTGGGACTGATGGGAGTTGTGACAAAGAAGGTATAAAGAAGTCCCAAACCTGCCAGTGTGTGCAGTGCCTAAACATTCAGATTTGAAGAACTGAGTGCACCAATTAGTGGTCCCCATCATCATTTCCCTTTTCAATAACTAAAGAGACCAATTCCAAAGTTGGACATTGCTTTGTAGAGCAAGGAAAAGAGCATCCTCACAACTATAGAGAACCAAAGTGTTTACAAACAAACTCTTCAGGGCTGGGTCCATCTGTTCCCAAAGTCTGATGCCAAGTGAAGTATTTTTAAGCGGGGGGGGGGGGGGGACAGAATTCTGAGATTGTACATGAGGAAGGCGCATGGCTGTACAGTTCTAGAAGTATAAATAGATAGTGTATCACCCTTTCGTCGGCATCTAGCCCGGATGATCCAGCTGTACACAACTGGGACGTGGGGGGAGAGGGATAGTCCAGGGTCTCTAATAGGTCATGCCCTTTCCCTATAAGTTACTGGGCAGTGGCATCATCTACCACACAAGGTCATTTTGCAGCCAGGACTGGAGGGGGCATGCGCTAAACATACTCCACCAAGTCTCTCACCTTTCTTTGTGGAGGCCAGCTCATCCTTCAGTTTTTTCACTTCACCCTGCAGTGCTTTACTCTCTTCTTCACCTCCAGCGCCTTTGGTGTCCAGATCTGTTATTTTCACCCCTGCTTGCTGCAGTTGCTGAATGAGAAGAACGAGAGAAGGTTAGAGGACACAGGAGAAATCAATCCATCAATGAGAAATAGCTTGACACAAGACTTAATGTGTGTGTACAGACAAACCCATCCTGTACATGGTCAGCTGGCTTATCTCCTGACCCTTTCCCCTAACCTACCTTGCAAAACTTCAGTGTCAACCCATTTCTAGGACAGTTGACACAGCCAAAAATACTAGATAGGCAAACCACTATTGCAGAATCCGAAGAAGCAATTTTGGGATTCCTCTTCAGCTCAGAGACCAGGGGCGGCAGCAGCGGCTGCCTGGAGGACTCCCAAGGAGAGGAGGCTGAGGGAACGCTCCACAAGGGAGGGTGTTTGAAAAAGGGTGAGAGGCTGCCAGCACTGCAGACAAGGAGTGACATAACTGGGCTCCTGAGCCCCACAGGTGTGCCACAGAAAGAATGCAGTTGTTTAAGGGAGCCATAGGCTCAGAAAGGTTGAAAAAGAAGAGAATGTTAAATTACAGTATATTAAGATAAATTATTAGGATAAAAACAAAGATGAAGGATTTGCTGAAATATCTAACTGAACCAGAATACAAAGAGGGGAGGTGTGAGGAGCTCAAGGAAATAAGCTAAAGAAAGAAAGTTATGTAAAGGTTTGATTTGTTCTTTTTTTTATTGTATGCATTTTTTTTCTTTTTTGTCTGTTTTCCTTTTTTTATCTTTTTTCTTTGATGGGACTTGTTTTTATGTATTGTTTTGCTTTCTTTTTTGGTTTAATTGGGTGTTTTTCTGCTGTTATTTTTTATTACTCATGTAACCTTTAAAATTTTAATAAAAATCTATTTAAAAAAACACAGAAAGGTTGAAAACTTCTGCTCTAAAGGGATGGTCAGCATGACATTCAGCGGTCTACAATTTCCCTTGGCATGGCAAATACACATCTGCTGAGCATGACAAGTCTCCATGTTTCCTTCCAACCTGAGGACTAAAAACCTCGCAGAAACTGGTACCCATTTGATGCTGGGCTTCCCAAGAGGAGGAGAACTATAGTGACGATGCCCCTACCCCTCTCCTACTCTGAGACTGAACCTTGGGCAAGGGGCAAAATCCCTGTCCTAGTGCTTTGAAGGTCAAGGACTGGGCCCTTCCTGCTGCACTAATGCATGGCTTAGCAACCAAGTCATCAAGTATGCAGAGGCATCAAGTTTGCAAACACAGATGCAGTGGTTTAGCATTGGGGGGGGGTCCACAAGGGCAGACACCCCAGGCACAAAATTTGAACACCAGATGCTGCCTCATTACAGCTGCATGCTTCCACCACTAGGCTCCACTGAAAACAGCTTTTCCATGCGACTCAGGAAGTGACCTCTCCAGATAATGGAATGACTCTACATCTCTCTGTGATCTCCTGGGTGGCATGATGCCGTTAGGCAGTTGAATGCACATGCATCTGTTTTTCCTCCTTCCCATCCACCCCTGTGCGTGGCCCCAGGCACTGGCAACCCATGCTACACCACTGCACAAACAATCCTCATATGAGAATGGGGAAGCTTAATAGTGAGGCCTGCCCAAGACCAACCAGGAAGCTCATGGATGAAGCAAGATTTGACCTGGGGTCTACCTATTGGAGGACTCTGGGCAATTTCATTTTTACACAATAAAATGCCCCATTTGAAATACCTGTATCTTGCTTTATAGCCCGGAGGTGCTCTCAAGAAGTGGCTTACGAAAGTTTTTCAACTAGGATGATTTAGGCTCTCACCCTTTTCTATTGCCAGGCAGCAGCTCCCACCAAAATCCTTTTGCCTCCAAGGAGCAGGGAGACAGCTGCCTCT
The DNA here is from genome assembly GCF_964252035.2 of Podarcis erhardii. Taxonomy (NCBI): domain Eukaryota; kingdom Metazoa; phylum Chordata; class Lepidosauria; order Squamata; family Lacertidae; genus Podarcis; species Podarcis erhardii. Next base: position 3,097,901 of record NC_138515.1, read on the forward strand.
CGTGCACAGCATGTGGTTGGATTAGCTGAGGGACTCGCCTGCCATGTTCCACAAACTTCCCAGCCACCTCATTTCCATCCTATCACTTTCTCCCTTTTTTGATGCATATGAAAAGCCACCCTGAATCCTGTCGTTCTCCTAACATTTCTTACTTTGGAAAAAATCCCTGAAGGAAAGTATCCCATAATAACCAGTCAAACAATAGGCATACTGCCTACACACCCCTGGAAATGCCAACCGCGAGTGTATAAAACAATGGTCGTTGCTTCTGGGCAGCTCAAAGGGAGCTGGATAAGCCCAGGACAGAAAAGGGGACATTTTCCTAGGCAAAGAGAAACCTGAGATTTTGGAAGAGAGAAATGGCTGCTGAAAAGACAAGGCATGGGGGTGTGAGGAGGAGAATCTTTCATCCTCAAACTGAGCCTCCACTGGGAGGGGGGAGTTGCACAAGCCTTCTCCAATCATGGTTCGTCTTATATGAGAAGAAGCAGTTGTGATTGCAAGCACTGGCATGACAGGCACAAAAGCGACAGCCTGACATTAGCAATGCTATGTATAGAAAGAATGTTATACAAGACCTTCAGAGCAGAGATGCCCAAGCCTGTGGCACACGACACGACAGCAACTGAAGCTGGGTGGAAAATCAGCACAGACCAGAATGAAGCGCTTCTTCACACAGAACAGTTAAAACTGTGGAATCTGCTACCACATTGACAGCCACCAACCTGGGTGGTTTTAAAAGGCAAGTTCATGGAGAATGGAGCCTATCAAAGCCACAATGTCTACGTTCTGCCTCCACCAACAGAGGCAGTGAGCCAGGCGTCTGGAGAGACTGCTGCTGTGCCCGGTCCTGCCTTTGGACTTCCAAAAAGCATCTGGTTGTGAGATCATCAAAATGCTCATTTGTATGCCACCTTTCCACAATTAAAAACAATGCTCAAGGCGGCTTACAACATGTCAAGATTTACATAATTACAAAAGTCATAAATAAACCACATCAAAAAAATACACAACCAAATGGAAAACAATTTCCACATAAATCAAAATCTAAAACTAAGATTACAGCATTAATATCAGTTTGAAATGACAAAGGTAAAAAAAACAGCAATTAAAAAAAGAAAAACGATGCCCAAGGATCAAGGCTTTCTGGGAGATGATATATAATGAAATGAAAAAGGTATTTAAATATACTTTCCTGAAGAAACCAGAGGCCTTTCTCCTGGGCATGGTCGGCCAATTGGTGCCAAAGAAGGATAGAACTTTCTTTTTGTATGCCACAGCAGCAGCAAGAATTCTTGTTGCAAAGCACTGGAAGACACAAGATCTACCCACCTTGGAAGAATGGCAGATGCAAGTAATGGACTACATGGAAATGGCAGAAATGACTGGCAGAATACGAGATCAAGGAGAAGAGCAGGTGGAAGAAGATTGGAAGAAGTTTAAAAACTATTTACAAAAATATTGTAAAATCTTTGAATGTTGAGGACACTGAAATGAAAAGAAGAGGTTCAAGTAACTAAGATAAATAATATGAAAGAAGGGATAGATATTGGATGAAAATTTGAATAATATAATATTTGAAGGAACTTTTAAAGGATAAAACTAATATAAATGAATTTGCTAAATTAAGTTTGAAGAGGAATACAAGAAAGGAAAGCGGGTGGAAGTCAAGAAAATAAGGTTATGAAGGATATGAATTTGAAAAGAGTGTTCTCTTTTTTCTCTATGTTAAGTGTTTGTATTTTTGTATCTTTGTATTTTTATGGTTTTGTATTTTTCTTGTGTTTTTCCCATTTATTGTTTTATAATCTTTTTATTATGGAAATTTAATAAAATATCATTTTAAAAAAAGAAAAGAAAAAAAGAAAAACAGAGCCCTCCTGGGTAGCCGGATCCAGCAAGGCTATTCTTAATGCCCTCAAGTGTGTTTATATCCTGTGCCCTCCATTTCTGGAAACCCCTTGCTTCTCTCCACTGCTCAAGTAAAAGGGACGCAGGTGCTGCCCTGTGGAACTCCCTGCCAGTAGATGTTTCGCAGGAACTAGCCCAGAGGTCTTTTGAAAACCATACCATTTCAAGCCAGATCTTTGTAATATGAATTCTCTTTTTTAACAAATCAGGGTTGACTGGTGTTTTATCTGCGTTTATGCTTTCATGGACATTTTGTTATTTTATTCTCATGTTGTATACCACATCTCTTTCTCTCTCTCTCTCTCTCTCTATATATATATACGCACACACAGAGAAAGAGATTCAAAATACACAAATATTCAACTGTGTCGCACATACAACTGCTCCATTGCCACTTCAAGGGCCACTGAATCTCCTTTCACAGAAGTTACAACATGCATGGATTCTTAAATTCAAACTGCTTTCAAAATGGCAACCTAAAAATATCCTCCCTCGTGTTCTGCAGCCGTTATATGGAGATGTAGAAAGTGTGCATCTGCTCATGCCTGTGTTTTGCAGGATGACACTATTCCGTCAACCAACTTCAAAGGCTGTGTATTTGCTTCCCACCAGCTACAACACATTATTCCAGCTCTCCTGTGACAATCTGAAAAAGTAGAAATCCTTCAATGGTAGATCACTGCACGTCTGCTGTAGATCACTGGCTCCCCCCCCCCCCAAAGTTCAAAAAGTTTTGCTCCTCTAAAAAAAGCTCAACATTTTATTTTTGCTCTGCACCCCCCAAAACAGCCCCCCTCTTCCCTTCCTAAAAAAAGCTCATCAACTTTTGACGTGCACCACCCCAAAAAAAAAATGGGGGTAGTCTTTAACATTATGAGTAGATCACAGTCTCTTAGGATCAGTTACAGATAGGTAGCCGTGTTGGTCTGCCATAGTCAAAACAAAATAAAAAAATTCCTTCCAGTAGCACCTTAAAGACCAACTAAGTTAGTTCTTGGTATGAGCTTTCGTGTGCATGCACACTTCTTATCTGAATTGATAAGAAGTGTGCATGCACACGAAAGCTCATACCAAGAACTAACTTAGTTGGTCTTTAAGGTGCTACTGGAAGGAATTTTTTTATTTTGTTTAGTCTCTTAGGAGTTGGCCATGCCTGCTATAGGCGATGTCCAACCTCAATCATGCTCAGAGTAACCCACTGAAATCAATGGAAGCTTATGTCATTGAATTTGTTGGTATCAGCCTTTGAGTTCACACATCAACGTGTACCAAGTAATTGGTGGCCAAAATGAAGGACACAGAATCTTTTGTTAAAACTTCCCTCCCTGGTTACCTTGAAGAGACTGACCTGCCACACCCAAGAAGGGGCTGTTTATAAAACTGCCTTAATCAAACAAGAATAGAAGTTTGACCAGTTCCCGTTGTCTTTAGAATACACAGTTCCCTCCAACTTGGCTGGCCTCAAGCAGCCAGGAATATGGGCTGAGTACACACTGCACATTGAAAGCACATGACGTCCCCCAGAGTCCTGGGAACTGTGGCATACTCCCTCACAGAGCTACAATTCCCAACACCCAGCACCTACAGTTCCCAGTATTCTTTTTTTGGGGGGTGGGGAGGGAATCATGTGTACACAGCCAGTTTTTAGAGAAGCTTCTGCATTGATCCTCTTGGCCCCCCCCTCCCAAGACATACTGCAACAGGGCCAGCGTTCAAGAAAGTGATCTGCCCACCTCCCTCTAGGTTAGGGTGGGTTCCCTGTGGCCCCTGCACATGCTGTTAAGCTAGTCCAAAGGAAGCCTGTAAGGGATTCCCACCAGCCCCAGTCAGCATATCTAATGGTCAGGGGTGAAAGTAAAGCGAAACAAAAAACAAAGATAAAAAAAAGAAAACAAAAATAAAAATCACACCTACAAAGAAAACCGTGTCATCATATTAATCGTTACACATATTGACTTCCTTCCTTTGTTCTGAGACCTCATAGTTTTTAATCATTCTGTATTGTTGTGTCTAGTGTAGATTCCCTCTATCTTTATACCTCTTGCACCATTTTTCAATTTCTTTAACCCTGCAAAGCTTCATTCATTACATACAGATAACAGTGGTGCCCCGCAAGACGAATGCCTCGCAAGACGAAAAACCCGCTAGACGAAAGGGTTTTCCGTTTTTCAAGGCGCTTCGCAAGACGAATTTCCCTATGGGCTTGCTTCGCAAGACGAAAACGTCTTGCGAATCTTGCGAGTTTTTTCCCTCCCCCCCCTTTTTCTAAGCCACTAAGCCGCTAATAGGGATGCTTCGCAAGACGAAAAAACCGCTAGATGAAGAGACTCGCAGAACGGATTATTTTCGTCTTGCAAGGCACCACTGTACTTACTCCAGAACAATGTTTTTTCATATATTCTTTAACACAACCCCATTCTTTTACTAATTTTTGGTCTAATTGTCCCCTTAAAAATGCTGTGAATCTTGCCAAATACGTATGTTCACAAAATTTGATTTGCCATTCTTTTATTGGTGGGTTTTTCCAATTTTTTGCAATGCGCATCCTGGCTCACTGAAGGGTGCTCCAACTCTACAATTCTAAGGTTCTATGAAAATGAATGAGAAAAGGGGGGATTTCCTCCCAAACCGGGGTGCCACATCCCCATCCTGTGATGCAGAACCTCCCCAAGCAAAATTCACGAGAGGTGACTTTAAATGGAATAGAAAAGTCCATTCCAAGCCGATCTCTAGCTGTGCCAGTCTGTAGTGCCAGAGAACGGGGGAGAGAAGAGCTCTCCAAAAAGCAGCCGCAAGGGACTGGGGCACTATCAGAAGCCCAAGTCATAATCACCGCCCTTGAGCAAGGTTTGCATTTTTATCTTTGCATCCTGTTTATGGCTGCAGATTGAAGACACACCAAAGCCGATACATTCAACCACCACCCTGCTATCCAGAGGGTCAAGGTTGTCTTGCTAATGCACAGTCCTTATTTATTTGACTCCATAAAAATTATTGCCATATTTAAGGCAGTGCCCTCATGTCAACCCAGTGTGGTGGGGCTTGCCTGCCCCATATGGCGGGTGGTGGCTCAAAACACATAAGGTTTGAAGGCTCTTTGGTACACAGGCAAATGTGAGGCCTCTCACCCCGCTGCAAATGGAAATTCCATGAATTTCCATGCTTAGTTTTATTGGTTAGGGAGGACAGAAAGTAGGGCTGGGCCTCAGAGGAGAAAAGCTGGCAAGGGAAAGAAAGAATGTGCATGAAAGGGAGCTGCCCCCAGGTTGGAGCCCCACCCTCCAAAGCTGAAACTTGAGAATGCAGGGGCACTTTCACCTGTTTTGTCCATCATGCAGTGGAAGGAAGCCTGCTCTTTTTTTTATTTTCTAAGGAAATCTGGATTCTGCATTAGAAGCTGCAGCTGCCATGAATTCCCAGAAACTCCAACACACTTGCCATGCGACAGAGCTTGCCTTTCACAGCCGCACTCTCCACGTGAAGAGGGGGTGGGGAAGACCTGGGATCTAGTTCAGGATTCTTATGAAGCAAAGCCGAGGTTCTCAGAAGTTTCAAGGCTTTGTAGCTGTAAAGATTGTGGGACTATTTAGCAAGCCTATGTTTAGGGAACTTAAAAGCTCCCAGGTACCTTTTCCTTTTGCAAGGGAGAGGGGGAAGCAGATGGAAACAAAATATTTCAGGTGTCAGGGTTTTACAGACTTTTCAGACATTACAGTGGTACCTCTGGTTGTGAACGGGATCCGTTCCGGAGCCACGTTCGCAACCTGAAAGGAACGCAACCCGCGTCTGCGCACGTGCGAGTCGTGATTCACCATTTCTGCACATGACGTTATTTTGCATGTGTGCACATGCGGTGAAACCCAGAAGTAACACTTTCTGGTACTTCTGGGTCGCAACCTGAAAAGACGTAACCCACAGCGTTCGCAACCCAAGGTATGACTGTATTTGTTCCCTCAGGGTGAGCCAGGTGTGAAGAGGCCTCAGGCACCCGTGCTCAAGTAGAAGGGTGCAAAATTACTAGTGCAGACTGGTTATTACCGCTTTCATCATTTAAGTGCAAGACTACACAGCGCCCTGCTTCATCGGGGTGCCTTTCCGTTGCTGCCAGCTTACACACAGTGTTTTGTTTTTCAAAAAAATAAATGCACAGTGAACTCTACAATTCAAAAGCTTGCAAAAACACCCAGCCACCCTAGAGCAACGGTTTCTGGTCTCAATGAAAGTTTGCCATTGAGAGGTGCAGCGACTGGCCAGCCAAACTACACTTTCCTCCTGTGTTACGTCCCAGTACACATGTGCACAATAGTACTGCAGTGAATTCTTATCTCCCACACAGAAGGAGAGATGGCGCAGCCTGTTTGCAAAGTTCTAACCTTTGCCTTCGGTGGGGAGGAGGGATTCCATAGCATGCACCCACACTCACTCACTGTGTAGTATTATTTGCAGAAAATGATTTCTAGGGACTACCCTGATCTCATAAAAACCGACCACAGGAAAAATGCATCCTGGTTGCTGGGGAAAAGGAATGGCAACTACAGGAATTCCAAGGACCTGAAAATAAGTCTGAAGCAGAAAAAGAACACGGAACAGGAGGGGAAAACAGCAACTTTTTAGGACCACAGGAATAACTATAGCCTGGTGTCCAAACAACTCATTGGCTAAAATGGTTGGAGCAGTCAGTCCAGCTTGTTTCACAGAAATTTCTTAGAAGGGGTACCTGCATATTTTGCTTCCCATTTCTCTGTCTAGAAGGGCAAGAGACTTGCTTCTTTAGAAAAAGGAAAGCTCAGAGTCCGGAGCCCCTGCCCAAAGGTACCAGTGAAAGCCTCTCCAGGTGCCACCTTGCTTGTGGGTGCTGAGTTGGTGACCTCCACCATGTAATATTTCTCCTGGCAGAGCACAATGTCCTATACCAGGGATGGAGAACCTGGCACTCCATGTATTTCTGGGGGGAAACTCCCATCAGCCTCAGCTAGCATGGCCCACAGTCAAGCATGATGGGGGCTGTAGTTCAGCACCAGTTCAGAGGGCCGCAGTTATAGTTTCCCTTTGCAAGATTGTCACAAGCACCATGCATGATGCTGAAAGGTTTGGGAGTTTGTTTTTAAAAGAACCAAGCAAGAAGATTTCCAGTGGTCAGAAGGTAAGGCTTCAGAGGAGCTTAGCTCCTTCATTAGATCATCCCAGTCTTCTCAAGGCAAAAAATCAGCAAAGCTACTTGCCACCCAGGAGATGGGGCGGGTCATGGCCCTGGCACACAATCTTGGAGGGGAGCAAACCAGCATCTCTGTCACGCCCTGCCTGGCTCCAGCAGTGAGGACTGGGTGGGAGTGCCAAGGGCAAAGAGCACCCTCTGTGCCCCTACCCTGCCCGGCGCATGAGCACCTGCCTGGCAGCGTTCAGCAGCAAGAGCTGGGCGAATGCGCTCCACTCCCACTGGTGAGCATTTGCGCCACCCCTGGTTCTGGCAAATGGCGCTATACCCCTGCCCAGAAGAGTTTGGCCTACAACACCTCTGCGCTCTCGCTGGAGGGAGGCAATTCCAGGAAATGCAGAAGCAGCGTTTTGGATTTGATATCCCGCCTTTCACTCCCCTTCAGGAGTCTCAAAGCGGCTAACATTCTCCTTTCCCTTCCTCCCCCACAACAAACACTCTGTGAGGTGAGGGGGGCTGAGAGACTTCAAAAAAGTGTGACTGGCCCAAGGTCACCCAGCAGCTGCATGTGGAGGAGCGGAGACATGAACCCGGTTCCCCAGATTACGAGACTAACGCTCTTAACCACTACACCACACTGGCTTGGAGGGGTCACCTGCTCTGCATGCAGAACGTCCCAGGTCCAATTCCAGATGTCTCCTGGTGCCAAGAAAGGGCCCCCAAGCCCCAGGAGACCACCTGCTGGTCACAGGTAGGCCACAGTGGGCTACATCTTCCTCCCCACACCTTCACTGAAGAAAAATGTGGTGGACGGAACAAAGCCTGCCTCACATGTAAATTCAGAAAGTGTGCCTTGACTACCGGAGGGTTAGCCAACACCATCTTGAACCCATTTTGAGGTATACTCCATATTTAGGTGCCAGCAAGCCTCTCACCAACACCAGGCTATCGAGGGAGCGGGTTGCAGTGCCAGCTGCTTCGAATGCTTGGCATTTGCTAGTGCAGCAATCTTGTAGGTCAAAGTCACCCACCAAGTATTCCTGAAAAAACAAGGCACCAGTGGGCGATTAACCCCTTGGGTAAGGTTACTGCCATAAAAGGGGACTGGGTATATAGTGTGACAGGCAGTCTCAGAGCCTTATAGGATTACAGACACCAGCCAATACACCCATAAATCAGACCTCTGAAGTCTGAGGATGCGTGGAAGTGTGCAAACTACTGCCCAGAGGGGCCACTGCACCTGTGTTTCCTCAAGAGCAGAGGGACTAGCATCCAGCAGGGCCATCCGCTGCTAAAACTGAGGGGAGCCTCAAAACTCACATTTGTAACAACACTGCAGCAATCTGCTAAAGTCAAAAGTGCCCCACGGCAGCTTCCCCCGTGCCTCTGGCCCAGGCAGGAGACCATACCTTCTTTAGCTTGTCGTTCTCCTCCATGTACTTCTTGGCCGCATCGCTAGCTCCTTCTGCCTGCTTCTTGAAGGCTTCGTTCGAAGCCAGGACGGTGGCGTGCTGGGAGATGAGGGTGACCAGGCGTCTCAGCAGACTGCAAGGACAGAGGCAGAAGGTGGCTCAAAGAGGGCATCGCAAACCAAGTCAACAAGAGAGTTAAGACACACACAGAGAGGTCTTTAGATCTGGGTCTGCTGTAAAGGGCACTGGAGTGACCTAGTTGATAAAGCACCGGGTTCAATTTCCAGGTCCGTCACAGGCTTCCCCAATGGCCTTGGGAAAGGAGGATTTTGTACTGGAAACTGGGAGTGACAGTAGCTTCCTTACCCACCAAGGCTGTCTCTGAATACTGGGGAAAGCAAGCAAGGAACACAACTAGGCCTTGCCCAAGGTGGGACTTGAATCTGAACCCAGCAGTGCTTTATCAGCTGGATCACTGAAGCCCCCACCTCCGGTCATAAAACGACTGAGCCATGCATACCCTTTGGGGAAAACAGAACAGCAAGGTCTAACAATGTCTCTGACCAGAGAAGACTGGTAAGAAAATGGAAGGCCGGTCTTGCCATCAACAGGATCATGGGTTTAACTGCAGTAGAGAAGACTGTGCTTCGTGTCAAAAGTTCAAGGATAGGGACCTGTGACTTTCTGGGTGTTGCTGGACCACCATCTCCCACCATCCGTGGCCACGGGCTGTGCTGGCTGGGGCTGACACAACCTGGAGTCCAACATTATCCACAGAGCTACTTAGGATCCCCAATCCTGCTTCATGTCGAGGTTCCGCAAACCTTTGATAAAAGAAGCTGCCTTATACAGAGTCAGGACATTGGTCCATCAAGCCCACTATCGTCTGTACCCTGACCAGCAGAGATTCTGCAGCACAGGAGTTCTCTTCCCACACCAAGACAGAGGAGAGCAAAAGGCAGAAGGATCCGTGGAGCGCTTGGCCAAAGCCTTTGCTGCCTCCCAAGTCAGGAAGTGGTTGTGGCCTCAGCCAATGCAGGCACAGCTCCACACTGAGAACCCATTCTGCCAGCCCTTCTGCAATTGTTTATATCAAAATATGGCCTCTCTTACGAGGTTGTTGCTCACCAGGGCTCTCAGCTTAGAGACAGCTTCTTCTCCACCCTCCACCTGCTATCACCACTGCTTCCCTCCAACTTAGCCTTATCACTTCTTGCCCCAACCCCACCAGAGGAGCGAGAACAATGAAGCAACGCTTCCTGGACTTGAAAGAAGCCACCGCACATCGCCCTTTCAAGGAGCAGCTCCTTTTCAGCATAGGAGAAGAGAAGAGTTTGGATTTGATATCCCGCTTTATCACTACCCTAAGGAGTCTCAAAGCGGCTAACATTCTCCTTTCCCTTCCTCCCCCACAACCAACACTCTGTGAGGTGAGTGAGGCTGAGAGACTTCAGAGAAGTGTGACTGGCCCAAGGTCACCCAGCAGCTGCATGTGGAGGAGCGGAGACTCAAACCCGGTTCCCCAGATTACGAGTCTACCACTCTTAGCCACTACACCAGACTGGCACCACAGGAGGCAGACTAATGTACAGGGAACCATGCTGAGCCAGCCCCCAGAGTCATTGCAAGGCGCTACATTGCAAGGCTTACGCAAGCCCTTCCGGCAGCTTGGATTGGCCCAGGGGAAGGAAGGCTGCCCCATCCAGGAGCCACCAAGCAGATCGATCACGACAAGGGAATGGATGGACACAGGCCAAGAGTGCCGCCCACAAAGCTCAGCCTTGGCCAGATGTCAAACAGGCTTTTGCCACCCCCAGGTGACCACCGTCTGTTAGAGGCCACAGACCGAAATGTCGGTCAGAGAAGGGAGTGAGGTGGCAATAAACCCAGCGCAAGGCAGAGATGGCCCTCGGCACAGATTCCTCTGGCAGTAAGAGCTGCCAACGCAAGGCCACAAAGCGGAACGAGAGAACACTGGCAGTCCCTTCAAGTGCTTCAATGCCAACTGAAGCCCAGAGCAGGGTGGTTTGCAGCTCTCGCCTGGAGAAAATGCTCCATCCCGTTTTTAAAAAAGCTTCTCTTGATAGTGAGGACACAAGAGAGGGAAGGGCAGGCTTTTTACCTTTCTGCAAGCCAACATGCTTTCAAGGGCAAGGGAAGGGCAATGCCACCTTGGACAAGCGTTATGGGAGTGAGATCTGGCCCAGGACTCCCAGTTCCCTCTGTATAGCCATTCTGAGCACGGACAACAAGCGCATTTTGCAACAATGAAAGGGAAAGTGAGCTGAGAAGCTGCAGCCCGAAGGCCAAGGGCTGAGCTCACAAGACCAGAACATCCTGCCTCCTGGCCAGACACTCACACACAGCAAAGATATGGAAGCCGACAGCTCGCCCCCCCCCATCCCTACTTCCAGCCCCAGCTGCACAGTCAAGCACATTCCCTTTGCATGCAACTCTGCACCCAGGCTGCTGATTTATGGCCCACAGGCATTGTTCACACCCTTCGCCAGCTGTCCTGTACGGCCAAAAGCGGCTGCTCATCAAACCAGAGAGCTGGCTGGACAGGCACCGTAATGGACACAACAGAGACCCTGCAGCCTGCTCAGTGCCAGGGAGGACATGAGCCCTGGTTCAGCCGGCCTCTGTGAGCAGCTGCTGCCAATGGCAAGGACCACTGGCAATGGAGAAGGGGTGAAGCAGGAGGCCCCAGGTTCAATCTCCAAGTGGCATCTCCAGGTGGGGCTAGAAATGCCCCCCGCCCACCTGAACCCCTGGGGGCTGTGGCTGCCAATCAGTGTGGCAATATCTAGACCAGCAGTTCTCAACCTGTGGGTCCCCAGATTGTTGAACTACAACTCCCATCACCCCTAGCTAGCAAGGCCTGAGCTCAGGGATGATGGGAGTTGTAGTCCAACAACATCTGGAGACCCACAGGTTGAGAACCACTGATCTAGATGGACAGCTGCTCTAACTCAGCATGAGGCCATCTTCCTCCACGGGGGAAAGGGCCACATCTCGGTGGTAGAGCGTCTGCTCTGCATGCAGAAGGTCCCAGGGTCAGTCCTCTGCACCTCCAGGTAAGGCTAGGAACACCCTCTGGCTGAACCCTGTACAGCCTCTGCCAGCCTGTGCAGACAATGCTGGGCTAGATGGACGAATGGTCTGACTCTCAACAGGTTGTAAAATGAATAGCAAACATAAAAACCCATTATGTGGGCAGGAGAATAACTTTAGGAATTGGAATTTCACCTCTTTTAGGCTTCTTACTGTTAATCTCAGAAGCTTCTAAAGAAAAAGTTGGCACGAAGGGCCAAGGGCTGCCTGGCCGTCACTACAGTCCAAGTACCCAGAAGTGGTGGTTCTGTCCAGAGAAAGCGTCCGGCATGTGCTCATTAGGGCATCACTTTGTGGCTTAATCCCCAACTCTGAAGAGTCCACTCTACTGGCTTGTAGACTCAGCTGCTGTCCTCATCCTCAGGAATTTTCAGTAAGAGGTAAGAAATTATGCACGCCTGCCACCTTGTGGCCAAAGAGAGCACAGCAGGCTGCTTCAGCCTCTACAACTACAGTGGTACCTCGGGTTAAGTACTTCATTCATTCCAGAGGTCCGTTCTTAACCTGAAACTGTTCCTAACTTGAAGCACCACTTTAGCTAATGGGGCCTCCTGCTGCTGCCGCGCCACTGGAGCACGATTTCTGTTCTTATCCTGAAGCAAAGTTCTTAACCCGAGGTACTATTTCTGGGTTAGCGGAGTCTGTAACCTGAAGCATCTGTAACCCGAGGTACCACTGTACTTGACTCTAGTCTAAACAGCAGCAAACAGACTACACTGGTACCTCGGGTTACATATGCTTCGGGTTACATACGCTTCAGGTTACAGACTCCACTAACACAGAAATAGTACCTCGGGTTAAGAACTTTGCTTCAGGATGAGAACAGAAATTGTGCAGTGGCAGCAGCAGCAGGAGGCCCCATTAGCTAAAGCGGTACCGCAGGTTAAGAACAGTTTCAAGTTAAGAATAGACCTCTGGAACAAATTACCGTAAGTTCTTATCCAGAGGCACCACTGTATGCAACAGGGGTTAGAAACAGGATGTCTTTGGTCAACTCCCACCTGGTCCTCACAGTCAGGTGGAGGCAAGAGGGAGCAAGCAGTGCATGCCCAGCTACTTATAGTCCCATTATTTATTATTATTTGTATACTGCCCTTCATCTGAAGATCTCAAGGCAGTTCACAGCATAAAATTACGTAATGAAAACACAAAATACATAATAAAAAAAAGAACTATCTGTGGAAACTGGAGTCCAACAGCATCCAGACGGAATCTTAGGAATCTCGGCAAGTCTTGGATAGTAAGCGGGAATACAGAAGGCACTGGGAATAAGGCACTGAGATGAGCAGTTGCATCAGTCGCAGCCAGATTGCATCACCCTGAGCACCCACTGCTTGCCAGTAAGGCCAAATTGTCAGCAAGGCCCTTGACATAGTTCTTGCAGATCGTGTTGCTGTATAGAAATTTTGACACCCTGCCTCCTCCAAGAGGCCTTCCCAAAGAGCTAGGCTGCTGTGCCAGACTGATGCTGAAAACAGGAGTCCTGCTCTGAAGATAAACAGGTTTTTTACAGCATAAGCTTTTGATGGGATGGAAGCCACCTAGACAGACAGGAGAGAGAAAAGAAACAGAGAGATAGCACCCAATGAGACTCTAAACGGCCTAGGACCCTCGTACCTCCGGGACCACCTCTCCCGGTATGCCCCACGGAGAGCCTCAAGGTCCATAAATAGCAACACCCTAGTGGTCCCGGGCCCTAAGGAAGTCAGATTAGCCTCAACCAGAGCCAGGGCCTTTTCAGCACTGGCTCCGGCCTGGTGGAACGCTCTGTCTCATAAGACCACGGCCCTGCGGGATCTGCTTTCCGCAGGGCCTGTAAGACAGAGTTGTTCCGCCTGGCCTTTGGCTTGGGATCAACTTGATCCCCTCCCCCTCTTTAATTTTTCTTTTCCTTTCTCCTCCTGCGATGAGGCTACATTTTAATATTTCAATATTTTAATGTTGTATTTTAATCTTGTTTTTAAGTTGTATTCATTCAACTTGTTTTTATTATTGCTTGTTAGCCGCCCTGAGCCCGGCCTTGGCTGGGGAAGGCGGGGTATAAATAAAAAATGTTGTTGTTGTTGTTGTTGTTTTAAACCAGGAACAGGAAACCAATGTGGCCCCTCTAGCTGTTTTGGGACTACAACTCCCGTCATCCCTAGCTAACAGGACCAGTGGTCAGGGATGATGGGAGTTGTAGTCCCAAAACAGCTGGAGGGCCGAGTTTGGGGATGCCAGCTCTAGATGCTGTTCTGCAGCCCTGACCTAAACAGAGCAACGCAAATGGGAGCAGGGAGAAGAGGCAAGGCCCTCTGCAGCTGACATCACGCTCGTTGTCAAAGCTTCCAGAAGGGAGAGCAGGGAAACGTGATGAAAACCCTGCCTCCTTTTGTACAGCAGTGGTTTTCAAATCTATCTTCAGGGAGTAATTTTTAGTATTGCTTTGCCTGCCAATCTGCACATCTCACAGTTGTTGTGAACAACACTGCAGAAGGTTAATTGCATTGCTTATGCAAGGGTGGGGAGACTTTTTCGTCCACCGTGTGGGCCAACCTTGACAGGTGAGTGGTGCAATCCATCCCAGAGGCGAAACTAGGCTTTATTTCACTTGGGTCAAAGACTCAGTTGGGTACCCAATCCCCCAATGCACATTTGCATATACATACACACACACACACACACACACAGAGAGAGAGAGAGAGAGAGAGAGAGAGAGAGAGAGAGAGCCTGGGAGCCTCAGTGGTGCCCCTCTGGAGGCTTCACCTGAGCAAAAACCCTGGCTAGCCCCCGCCTCCTATAGCTACAGCTCTGAGGCAGACAACACCAGATGATTGGCCACCCCTCCAAATTCATTGTGCAGGGTTCCCAAACTTGGCGTCACAGCGCAGGAGGCATTGCCAGCCCTGTGCCTTCCATGTTCTGTAGGCTGAAAGAAGCACAGGAGAGCAGTTGTAAAAAGGGAGAAGCAGCTTCCACTGAATAGAAACCACATGCCCACCTTAAGCAAGGTGCGTTCCTACTGCCCATCATTTGATGCCATGACTGGGAGTATCCCTTGCTCCAGCAAAAGAACAGTCAGGAATCCACTTTAAGCTCCTGGTTGTTCCTTTGAAACCCCACCCTTACCTGTCCCACACCTGCTATCATGTATGTGGGGCGGTGGGCCTGGATTCACAAAAAGGCCTTGTAGGCCAAGTGGGCAGGCCTGGCTAGCCATGTTTGGCCCATGGGCCAGAGGACTCCACCTCTAGCTTTGCCATCCTCTCGGGTGGTGCTGTGGGTTAAACCACAGAGCCTAGGACTTGCCGATCAGAAGGTCGGTGGTTCGAATCCCCGTGACGGGGTGAGCTCCCATTGCTCGGTCCCTGCTCCTGCCAACCTAGCAGTTTGAAAGCACATCAAAGTGCAAGTAGATAAATAGGTACCACTCCGGCGGGAAGGTAAACGGTGTTTCCGTGCACTGCTCTGGTTCACCAGAAGCGGCTTAGTCATGCTGGCCACATGACCCGGAAGCTGTACGCCGGCTCCCTCGGCCAATAAAGCAAGATGAGCGCCGCAACCCCAGAGTCGGTCACGACTGGACCTAATGGTCAGGGGTCCCTTTACCTTTTATGCAGCTCTGCAGCCACCACCTACGGTGCAAGAGAACCAGGCAAAGCGTCATTAAGGGGAGATGTCAAAGCCTGCCTAGAAGCTTTTCTCTGCAAAGGAGAATACCGTATTTTTCGCTCTATAGGACGCACTTTTTCCCCTTCAAAAATGAAGGGGAAACGTGTGTGCGTCCTATGGAGCGAAGACGCCATAGCTCCGCTACCCTCTCCAGGCTGGAGAAGTGACACGCGGCTATGGAAGGAGCCTCTATAGAGGATAGCAGTCTGTTTCCCGGAGCGCCGGGCGCACTGAAATCAGAGCGCCTGGCGCTTCGGGAACACACCCGCAGCCTAGGCAGCCCTGCGGGAGTTCCCCACGCTGCGGATAGCAGCCTGCCGCCCAGCGCGAGGGGCGCTCTGAAGGAGAGCGCCCCTCGCGCCGGGCAGACATCCGCAGCGTGGGGAGCCCTGCAGGAGTTCCCCACAGGGCTCCCCCCGCCGCGGATAGCAGCCTGCCGCCCAGAGCAAGCGGCGCCCTGAAACAGAGCGCCCCTCACGCCGGGCAGACATCCGCAGCGTGGGGAGCCCTGCAGGAGCCATAGCCCCGCGACCCTCTCCCAGCTGGAGAGGTGACGCCCGACTATGGCAGCAGCCTCTCCGCTGCGCCTTTCCGCTGCTCCCTGACCTGCTCTTTGGGGGCTGGTGGTGGGCTTCCCCCCGCCAACCCCAAAGAGCAGGTCGAAAGGAACCTGAAGCCTGGAGAGCGAGAGGGGTCGGTGCACACCGACCCCTCTCGCTCTCCAGGCTTCCAAGGTAGCCGCCTTGTTTTAGAGCGGGAAAAGAAGAGGGGGGAAATTCTCCCCCTCTCTGCGCAGCGCCTCCTGCCGCTTCGCTGAAGGGGCGCTGGGCAGAGAGGGGGAGAATTTTTTTTCTTGTTCTCCCCCCTCTAAAACAAGGTGTGTCCTATTGTCCGGTGCGTCCTATGGTGCGAAAAATACGGTATATGGAGGCCACCCTTGAAAGGGGGAGAGGGATACTCCCAAGAGAACTCTTTGCTACTATGTGCAAGAACTATGTCAAGGGCCACAAAGTAAATAATTTGGTTCTTACTGGCAAGGAGTGGGTGCTAAGGGTGATGCAATCTGGCTGCAGCTGATGCTCCCCTCAATGCCTTATTTCCAGTGCCTCCTGAATTCAAACCTAGTATCCAAGCCTTACCCAGATTCCCAAGCATCTGGCCCAGGGATTGGGAAACGGTGGCCCTCTAGATGCTGTTAAGACTCCAGTTTCCATCAGGCTCCAGGCAGCATGGCTAATAGTCAGGGGTGATGAGTCTGGCCGGCCAGGCAGCTTGCCCGCCACCTGATCTGGCCTCAGCAGTGCCCCTGAGGTACTCACAAGGACATCAGCAGCGAGAAGCCAGCAATGTAGAGGTTCCGCTGGGCTCGGAAGAGCTTCATGTGATAATGCTCCACAGCCCCAGGGTTAGTCTGCAGGTTCACTTTCTCCGTCACATCGTCGTATTTCCGGATCTCACGAATGGCATCTGAAAGTCACAAATTTATACACGAGTCAGAGCTCCACAGACTGACAATTTATTTGCAAGCCTTGTTTGAACTTAAGTTCCGGTTGGTTTCTGGAGCTTTCGTCCCAAGCCCAGCCCACTGCCATGAATCCATGAATCCAGCTGCAGTCTTTGACAAGACTCCACCAAAAGCCATCATGCCACAACAGCACGTCTTCCGGACAGAAGTATAAAATGGAGGTGGGCTTTGGTCACGCCAGCTTGGGGAAGGGAGAATGCTTGTCCCACTGACCAACGTAGGGTCCCCAAAGCAGGTCTTAGACTGATGGGAACATAAACAAGCTTTTCAGCTGCCCCCACACAATGCAACACTTTGCTACCCTCCTACCATGAGGAGCCTCTGGGTAATTTCCACTGGTCCAGAATATAGTAGCATAATTTCTATCTAGAACTAACCTCCAGGAACATATCTCACCATTCAGAGCAGGGCTGGGGACCTGTGGCTCTCTAGCTATTTATGGACTCCAGCTCCCATCAGCCCCAGCCAACATGGCCAATGATTGGAGATGATAAGAGCTGTAGTTCAACAACTACTTGGGGGGGGGTCACATGCTCCCCAGCCCAGTCTCTGAGGAGAATGCCGTTAGCTGCCAGCTTGTTTTCAGGCCCAGCTTAGGGTGTCGGCTTATAATCTTTAAAGCCCTCAGTGGCCTTGATCTAGGAAGCCACTTAATGAGCTCTTTCTCCTATACTCGCCACCCACCACATTAATTAAGATTGACACATGAGACATTACTTCATGTAATCATGATCATCTGAGGCAAGATCAGCTGTCACCAGGAATAGGATATATTCAGCATGGCGCCCAAGTTAAATTCTCTCCTGAGAGAAATCTGTCAGTTCCACTCCATTGTCATATATTTCAGGGCTTTTTTTGTTTAAAAGAATAATGATAATGAGGTGCCGGTTCTAGGATCTATACCAAAGTGCTGTGGGTGCCAGCACAAAATGGCTGCCATGAGCATCAAAGAAACAGAGGTACTAAAGGGCCCTGCTTCTCATGCTTGAGAATTAAGCCAATGTTAGCTGAAAGGTCTGTGTAGATGTAAGACAATGTCCCCCCCCCCCTCCTTCATTCTGTTCCATTCTGAGACAGTACGAATGCTATTTGGGTGTTAACATTACAAGCCATTTTGACAGCCTAAGTCATGGCAATGCATGATTGCAAAATCAAGTTTTGACTCCTCACTGACTGTGCTAAAGGTGAAACTATTTCCTCACATATTCAGCCTCGCCAAGTATTCTAAAAGCAGCGGACTTCCAATACCAGGCGATAAGTTGGTCACATGATTGTGCTGCCCAGGCTTCGTTTTCTTTTAGCAACAGAAATTGCTGGGGTGCAATTCAGATGGGGATCACAGTGCATGGACCGGCGTGTGTGTGTGTGTGGTGGTGACCTACTCCACAGCCTTTTTTTCACTAGAAACCCACTCTTCTGCTTATTGCCCCTAAAGGTGTGATTTACCACAAGCAGCTTGGGAGGCAATTTTGAGGGGGGAAATGTGTGGAGAGAAGGGACAATTCCCTCACCCCACAAATCCTACCCAAAGTCAAACCCCCACAGCTGATATTTCCAGAAGGAAAATCAAGCTCAAGTCACATGGCAAACATATCATCCAGTCTGGGTCAAATATGATAGTCAGGTTTCAAGAATATATGGGGTTAGCAGGATAAAGGTAACTAAAGTTTGAAGTGACTGAGAACTAAAGCACTGAATTTCTTCTCCTCCTAGGCCAGGTAGGGGATCCCAAGGCCCAGAGGCCAAGTGCACACCCATCTACCCCCAAGACCTCTCTATCTGGCCCACATGACTCTCTCCAGGACACAGCCCACACTAGCACCTGCCCCACTGTCTCCTTGAGGACTTTTGCCTGACTGGAACTGAGACCAGAGAGGTCTGCATGGGAATCTCTGGATTTTACATGACTTGAATGGAGCCTGCTATATGCAAGTGAGTAATGTCTGGGGTCCCACCCATTTTTTTGCCTCTGGCCATGCCCATTTTGTGGCCCCCAGGAGGAAAAAGTGCCCTATCCCTGCCCTTGACCATTATTACAAGAAAGCCTCTTCAAAAGAAAAGAAAAAAAGCCTGTGCAACAACTTCTTCTGCTAGCGCAATGGGGCTTGCCCCCTCAGTTGGCTCTGGGGGTCAGGAGAACCACTGGGACAGCAGGCAGGTGGAGAAGGCAGCTCATTTCATCAGGAAAGCAGAAATGAGTGAGCCGACAGAGCGATCCGCTTGGCTCTATGTTGAATTCATTCCCTAAGTCTCATTTTGGTTCTATAATAAGTTTCTGCATTTGTGTGGAATACAGCACACAAGTCCATCAGCTCCATCCATAGGGAGCCCCGACAAACTGATGGGATGGCGCTCTACTCACTCATAAAACGAATGCTTCAGTGGAGATTCCTACATTGGACTAGATGACCCTCAGGGTTTCCTTCCAACTCTACAATTCTGAGTGCATGAAAGGGGTTTGTATGGAAAAATGCACTTCTCACCCTCACTGTCCTACTGAAAACTCCAGAGGGCAGCAGAAGCCAACTTTTTGCATACCTTGCAAGCTCCATCTCTGCATGAACTGCAGCTTGCATGTGCCACTTTAACACTTGTGCTGCAGAGTCTCTCTTGCCAAAGGAGCCAGAAGCAGAGAAACCTGCTGAAGAACAGCCAGGAATGTTTCACAGGGAACAGCCTACCTGTCACTGGGCATGTGCTGCTGGCTAGAATGCTGGATTCTGGGCCATCACCACAGGTGACTTTAGAGGCAGTGACAAAGAACATGGTGCCCTCCAGGTGCTGGCGTACTACAATGCCTAACAGCCTCAGCCAGCATGACCAACGGTCAGGGATGATGGGAGTTGTAGTTCAGGGACAGCTGAAGGGCGCCATGTTGACCATCCTTGCTTTAGGGGAAATTGAGCATCTCTAAGACAACAACCCAGCCACAGAATCTATCTTAATGGAGGGGGAGGTAAGAATGTGCCCAACTTCTGATCCAATTTATTTCTAAGCCGTTTCTCCATCTCAAAGGCCTTCAAAGTGCCGGCAACCTTATCTTTTAAAAATATAGAATTCTGCACCATAAAACTGGACCAGGAGTGACACACACACACAATTCAGGGGAGAGCTTGTCCACAAAGGCACTACATAAAGGCAGGGCCAAGTGTCGAAATGCTAGCAGGGAGAGGGGGCCAAGTGAGCCCTTCAGGGCATGGAGTTCCATAATCTGGGAGAAACCACCCAGAAGGCTCTGCCCCATGTAGAGGGTAGACTGCATCTCTAACAGTGGCAGAGCAGGGCATCTGCTGAGGACCTCAAAAGGCAGACAAATATCACATGAAGGAGGCTGTTTCCTGAAATGTCCTGATGCAAGGGACTTAAAACAAATTGGTTTGCTTTATGTGGAACTGGTGTAGTGGAGGTAGGGGTCAAAAGAGCAGCCTCATTTCACAAGGCTTCCAGGGTCTCTATCGCCCACCCACCCACCTGAATAGAATACATTGCCATAACCCACACAAAAGATATTTGGCATCCTAGCCCAACTGCTGGTGATATATTTTATTATTATTATTATTATTATTATTATTATTATTATTATTATTATTATTTGTACCCTGCCCATCTGGCTGGGTTTCACGCACCCACTGTTGCCTGGGGCTGCAATGTTGCAAAAACGTGGTTACAAAGCACAGATCCACATGGATCCTCAGGATTTTTGCATTGGGCTACCCCAAACTCACCGTCAGATCACATGTCTGTGGCCATAGCATGAACCACAAAAATCATACATCCACTGTTTCGTTTAGAATATTTTTTTTTTGCCTTATATCCCGGTTCGGGATATAAGGTAATGAAAATAAGAATTGGGAATTATATTTGTTTTGTTTTGTCTTTAAATGTGTATTTTTGCTTTTTGTTTTGTTAACTGTTTTTCTTTGTGTATAAAATTGGAAAATTTTAATAAATATTTTTAAAAAAATAGAATTTTTTTTTCCTCCTCTAAAAACTATGTGCGTGTTATGGTTGGGAGCGTGTTATAGAACGAAAAATACGGGTACCTATAAAGCAGAGGTCTGTCATCTCCACCACTTTCGCACCCGCAACCCCCAATATTTTGACACCAGCTTTCCCCCTCTGATTTATCTTCAACTCTTACTCTTCTAGGATTTTCCAGAGCACAGAAATGCTTCTGGTTGCCTTTTAGATTTCACAGCCACCCTGTGAGGAAGACCCCAAGAAAATTCATGGCTGGGCAAGATTTGAACCTCAATCCTTCACAGCCAAACCCAGCACAGCACTCTGGGCAAAGCCCTACTGCAGCTACATGGAGGGAGATGATGGTTCTCCTGAATCACTGGCCAAGATAAAGTTGAGCGGGTGTGGAGAAAGGCCCTGAACCACAGCCACGTTCCTGTCCCCTTTCTGTCACAGCGCTGGGCTATGAGCAGCTCAGAGAGCACAGGAGGAAGAAGTGGCCCAAGGCCCTGGGGACCTGGCCAGCACCTGGCAGGCACAGGCAGAGAAGCAAACGCTCCCATGAGAGGGTGAGGCGAGAACACCCGCCCCAAGCACACGGGCTTCCGTCCACTCACCAAGAAACAACAGGACCAGGATGACTATGAGCACAACAAAGAAGGTATTCCCATAGGCCAACACTATCTTCACCAAGCGGGACTTGAAGATTTTCTGCCATCTGTGGAAGAAGGTTGGAGGTTAGGATCAATGCTTTGCAGGCAACAAACACAAACACACTTGACCGCAACACAGGCAGCAGCTTGTTCTGCTATGGGTGGGGAAGCAAAATGGAGACAGGACCCAGTTTTTCCTGTCTTGGGCTATTTAGGAGGCTGTGGACAAGCGACGACCAAGACTAGGATGGTAAACTTCCAAACGCGGTTGGCCTATAACATTCCCATCCTCCCCAAGTATTAGTCACACTGGCTGAGCTGATGGGAGTCTCAGCAACATCGGGAAGGCTCTAGGTTCCCCCTTCCCCACCTTCAGGGATTTCCCGCCTCCCCGGTTACCTCTGCCTAACCTGACGCCATGGAGGCACTTTCAGGCAGAAGGCATTTTGGGGCTACATCAATGCCTTGGAGGGAGGGTAACTCCTGGAAGAAATCAGGAGACAACTCGGTAATTGCCAAACAACATCCCCAGACAGCCTTCCGTCTGGGTTAAACAGCAGCGGAAGAGATGCCAGAAGGAGATGGGAGGAAGGAATGGGGGGGGGGGGATGTGTATGCCATGATTCGAAAGAAGTGCAGGTTGGGAAGAGAATTCAGCTTCCTGAGAGTCTTGCATATATGTATTTTTTTTTTTAAAGAAAACTAAGGTTCTAGGCCTCATAACTGGGGAGGTATGTTTGTAAGGTGAGCAGTGCCTGCGAAAGACTCAAAAGCCAGAGGAGCCGCCAAGGAAGGTGTCAGGGAACTGCCAACGGAAAGGCAGGTGGTGGAAGGGCTCACGGAGGCTAGGAGAGACTCGGCAGCGGAGGAGGGAACCGGCAGGGGGAGAGAGGGAGTTCCAAGGGAAAGTGAGTCGGAGGGATGGCTCAGGGAGACTTCCAGCGAAAACAGTGGAGAAGTTTCAGGACCTCCTATAGGTACACCCACTCCTCGCCGGAAACTGTCGCGCCGAGAATCCCGAAGACGCGTTTCCGTTAAGGAGCTTTTATGTTGGAAGAGATTCCGCAAACGCCCACTGTCGGATTCTACCAGCGATTGAGGGAGTCATGTTTAAGGGGCTCCGCTATAGACAGAGCTTTGATAACCAGACCCAAGCTCTGAGGGACTAAGCTTTTGCGCACAAGCTGCTCATCATCCCATCACAGCAATCCGACAGTCCCTGAAAGCCGCTTGTGCAAGGAGAGGCATCATGAGCAACCCAACCGGAGCCGGAGACGCAGGAGGAGCTGGAGCGGGTCCAAGCCTGGAAGAAAGGTACAGGGTGTTGGAACTCCAGCTAGCGCTGCAAACGGCGAGGCTCGAGGAGAGGCGGGCTCAGGATGCAGATAAGGGAAAGACCACCCCACTTGCAAGGAAGGTGCCAGGATTGGTGCAGAAGTTTGGGGGTGATCCCAGAAATTATCAAGCCTTTAGGACAGAGATGCAATACGCCCTCAATCTGCAGTTTGATGACTTTCCCGATGAGGAATCGAGGGTGGCGTTTGTCATTGGGCATCTCGAGGGAGGGGCGAAAGACTGGGTGAGGCCCCTGATGGCAGCGAATAATGACACCCTAAAGGACTCGAGAAAGTTTTTTCGCGCCATGGACCTGATGTTTTCCAGCGAGATTGAGCAGGGAGTGGTGCACAGACAGTTAATGGCGTGTAAACAGGGGAACCGATCCGTCCGTGAGTACTGGACTGAGTTCACCATGTTGATCCATAAATTGGGGTGGGACCTGTCGGCGGACCCGATACAAATGCTGTTTGAAGAAGGGCTATCCTCGGCGGTGAAGGACGAACTTTCCCGGGCGCCCAGGGCGGAGTCTATGGACCAGCTGACCAAATCCGCGCTGGCCATAGGAGCCCGCCAGGAGGCGAGAGCTTTGGAGAAGCGGGAAGGGAAAGGGGAACGTTGGAGTGATTTCCGCATTCCAGAGATTCCAGAGCAGCATTCCCCGCCAGTAGAGCCGATGGAAATTGGAACAGCGCGTGCGCGCAGAGTTTCAAACACCAATGAAGGGCGGAAGAAGGAGGGAAAGAGCGCCAAGAAATGTTTCCTCTGCCAACAGCCAGGTCACTTTGCCAGAGTCTGCCCGCAAAGAAAGGGATGGCAAGGGATGGCGGGAGCTGTTGGGAGTGAGGAGGAGGGGGTTAAGGAGCAGGTAAAAGCCAACGCCTGGCTGCCAGCATCGGGGCACAGCAGCCAGGCCAAAGAGCAGTGAATGTGCCCACGCCGGAACCCCCAAGACCAGCGCTTGTCGTAGAGGTGTTGCTAGAGCTGCCAAACGGACACCCACTAAAGATAAAAGCGCTATTGGACTCAGGCAGCTCCTGTAATTTTATGAGTAAGGAGTTTGCAGCGGAACACCAGATACAGACTATTCCTTTAAGCAACCCTTTGCAGGTGACCACGATTGATGGGAGGGAGCTGTTGGGGGGAGAAGTTAACCAACAGACTGTCCCAATGATAATGAAGGTGGCAAGACACACGGAAGTGATAGCGTTTAATGTGGCCACCCTGGGAGGAGCTCCCATCATTTTGGGAATGAGCTGGCTAGCGCTGCATGATCCGCTAGTGGGATGTCACCAGCGGGTAGTTTCCTTTGGGTCAGCACATTGCCTAGAACACTGCAAGGAGGGGGAGCCTCAGGGAGGAGCCAAGGCCACTCTAGCAGGGATGGAAGTAACAGATAAAGGGAAGGTGCCACGACAATACGCCGACCTGGGTAACGTCTTCAGCGAAAGAGAAGCAGATAAACTGCCCCCGCATAGACCCTTTGACTGTCAAATCAACCTACTCCCTGGAGCCCAGTTGCCAGTGGGCAAGCTGTACGCCATGTCCGATAGGGAGATGCAGGAGTTGAGGGAGTTCATTGACAAGAACCTCAAGCGAGGTTTCATCAGGGAGTCAAGAGCGGTAGGGGGTAGTCCAGTATTCCTTGGGGATAAAAAAGACATGGATAAACCCAGGTTGGTAGTGGATTACAGGGCCGTGAATGCCGTGTCAGAACCCGTGGCTTTCCCCATGCCCAGAATTGATGACATTTTGACCCGGCTGAGGAAGGGAAAGATTTTTACCAAACTGGACCTGAGGGGGGCGTATAACCTGATACGGATGAGGAAGGGAGATGAATGGAAAACCACCATGTTCACCCCTTTGGGGGCTTTTGAGTATCTCGTTATGCCCTTCGGTCTACAGGCAGGCTCCGCCTGTTTCCAATCATTCATGAACCACGTCCTGGGACCTTTGCTTTACAAGAATTGCGTAGCATTCTTAGATGACGTGTTGGTGTACTCAGAGAACGAGGAGCAGCATGTACGGGACGTCCGGGAAGTACTGAGCAGGCTGCAAGCAAACCAGCTGTGGGTGAAACTGGAGAAGTGTCAGTTTCATACCAGAGAGGTGGAGTTCCTGGGGTACCGCTTGTCAAGACAAGGGATTGGCCATGGATCCCGGCAAGGTTCAGGCGGTACTGGAATGGAAGACCCCTAAAACGAAGAAGGACGTGCAAAGGTTCCTAGGGTTTGGAAACTTCTATCGGAAGTTCATCAAGAACTTTGCCCACTTGACGGCTCCCATCACTGATTGTCTCAGCAGCAAGAAGAAATTTGTTTGGACGGTAGAGGCGCAGCGAGCGTTCGAAAAGTTAAAGAAAGCATTCGCGTCTGAAGAACAGCTCCTGCACGTGGATCTACAAAAACCAATGAGAGTAGAGACTGATGCATCAGACCGAGCGGTAGGGGCGGTGCTTCTGCAGCCGGGGGAGAGTGCGTCGGAGTGGAGACCGTGTGCCTTCTTCTCGCGAAAGTTGAATAAATCCGAGAGGAACTACACCGTGTATGACCGAGAACTACTCGCCATTCATGAAGCATTCCGGAGATGGCAACACTTACTGATTGGTGCACAACACAAAGTCCAAGTGTGCACTGACCACAAGAATCTAGAGTATTGGAGAACGGCCCGAGTGCTTAACCAACGACAAGTGAGATGGGCCCAGGAGTTCTCCAAATTCCACTTTGAAATTTGCTACGTGCCGGGCCCGGAGAACGTCAGGGCGGACGCTCTCTCTCGAAAACCAGAGTATTTAGAGGGGGAGCGCCAGAAGAGAGACATATCATCCCCGAGGACCACTGGGAGTGTGGGGCGGCATTGGTGGGGCAAAGAGAACTGGTAGAGGGAACTGAGAACGATGAATACGCCCAGGATAAGCTCAGAGGACTCCGGGGGGAGGGAGAGAACCCAGGAGGTTTTGAGGAAAGGAACGGGGCATTGTATTACAAAGGGGCACTGTATATACCCGAAGGAGAATTGAGGGGCAGGGTACTCAAACAGTTGCACGACAGCCCCACAGCGGGGCACTTCGGGCAACACAAAACCATGTGGTTGGTTACCAGGGAGTTTTGGTGGCCCAAGGTGAGGGAAGATGTACGTGAGTATGTAAGAGGGTGTGACCGATGCCAGTGGGCAAAAGGGGAGAGGAGGGCACCGGCGGGGTTATTGGAACCATTACCCACACCAGAACGACCATGGGAGGCAGTATCCATAGATTTTATGACGGATCTGCCAAAATCCAAGGGGAAAACAGCTATCATGGTTGTGGTAGACCTATTAACCAAGATGTGCCACTTTATAGCATGCTCACATGCAGTCACGGCAGAAGAGACAGCCAAGTTGTTTGTAAAACACATTTTTAGGTTGCATGGCGCCCCCTTGAGGGTGGTCTCAGACCGAGGGAAACAATTTACGTCCAGGTTCTGGAGGAAGCTCATGAGCTTACTGCACGTAGAGGTTAATTTTTCGACTGCCCGACACCCAGAAACCAACGGGCAGGCGGAAAGAGCAAACAGTATTCTCCAACAATACTTGAGGTGTTATGTCAATGACAGAGAAAATGATTGGGTAGAAAAGTTGGCTCTGGCAGAATTTGCCTACAATAATGCGGAGAATGTGTCCACAGGGATGAGTCCCTTTTTGGCCAACTATGGGTGTCACCCCAGGGCATTTCCAGGGGAAGGGGGGGAACGATGGAGTGTCCGGGCAGCGGAACACTTTGTAGAAGAGATGGAAGCGATCCATCGTCAGCTCCAACTCAACTTAGAGAGGGCCAAAGAAGAATACAAGAAGCAAGCAGACAGAAACAGAAGGGAAGGTGAAACCATAAGGGTGGGGGACCGGGTGTGGTTATCGACCCAAGGGTTGCCGTTCAAAGGGGGGTGTAAGAAATTGAGACCCCAAAGATTGGGACCATTTGAGGTCATACAACAGGTCAATCCGGTGGCGTTCAAACTCAGGTTACCGAACCACATGAAACTACACCCAGTATTCCACAGGTCATTACTGTCACCGTACAGAGGGGGACGTGAAGGGGAGGTTACGCAGGGACCAGTCATAGAAGAAAGGGAACGCAACAGCCACGTGGCGGAGATCATTGACTCCAGGTGGAAGGGAAACCAGGTGGAGTATTTGGTAGCTTGGGAAGGGGAACCAGAGTCAGAAAACACCTGGGTAACTGCAGAAGAAGTCAATGACGAGGTTTTAATAGAAACGTTTCATCAACGGTTCCCAAGGAAACCTCAGTCTGTAACGAGGTTCCGGAGGGAACATTTTGGCGCCACCGACGAGGAAGAGGAGTTCGAAGGGTTCCCAAAATCGGAGCTAGAAGAAGGAGTAGACTCCGATGAGGAGGAGTACTCGGGGACAAGGGACGGCAACCGGTGGAGGGAAGTGTTCGAGTCTTCGGAAGATGAGGGAGGTTCTTTCCGGGGTTTTGCATCCTCACCACCCGTGGAGGAAGGGGCGGGAGGGGGTGAAGGGGGCCCTGGAGGGGAGGTGGATGTCAGGGAACTGCCATCGGAAAGGCAGGTGGTGGAAGGGCTCACGGAGGCTAGGAAAGACTCGGCAGCGGAGGAGGGAACCGGCAGGGGGAGAGAGGGAGTTCCAAGAGAAAGTGAGTCGGAGGGATGGCTCAGGGAGACTTCCAGCGAAAACAGTGGAGAAGTTTCAGGACCTCCTATAGGTACACCCACTCCTCGCCGGAAACTGTCGCTCCGAGAATCCCGAAGACGCGTTTCCGTTAAGGAGCTTTTATGTTGGAAGAGATTCCGCAAACGCCCACTGTTGGATTCTACCAGCGATTGAGGGAGTCATGTTTAAGGGGCTCCGCTATAGACAGAGCTTTGATAACCAGACCCAAGCTCTGAGGGACTAAGCTTTTGCGCACAAGCTGCTCATCATCCCATCACAGAAGGCTTGCAGGAGCTAGAGACAGAGCTGAAGTGTCCCAGGCAGCTCTTTGCTTCTCCCAAAAAGTTAAATTAGCAGAACTATGCAGGGTTTAAGTAGGTCATTTTAAGGATTGTGACACATGGCACCAAACACAAAAATATTTTTTAAGCAATTGCCTCTCATGTTCCAATCATGTCACACAAAAGATTCCATCAACAATCAGATTTCATTAACTGAATTATGCAAACTAAGTTTACGAGTGTTAGAAACTCAGATATAGATCGCCAAATGACAACTTAAACCAAGGCTGCGGTCACCCCAATGGCACCATTCCCCACCCACCCCCATGGGACGATGACAATTATTATTATTATTTCTGTTTCTATACTGCTTTATATTTTAAAGAACAAATCTCTGTGTTTTATAACACATTAAAACATCAAATAAAACAATTCAGAATAAATCTAATTCAGGCTTCAAGGAAAGCATTTCAGATTCTTCTCGAAGTGGCATTTTGTTTTCCTCAATCGCCAGCCTGGCATCCAGAGATCTCCATATGGTCACAACTGGACCCGCACCAGTCACAACTGGCTAATTCCAAACACCGTTTACAAGTTTATGTAGCAAAACATGGCTTTTCTTGCTGCAGAATCTGCAAAATTTGGACTTAGCAGGCTACAGAATTTTATTTCTTAGTGCATCAGAATACAAACAGCCCTGACGGTGCGCTTTACTATCAACCTTTGTAATAGTAATAAAAAATTACTTAGCCGCCCTTCTATAAAGTCCCAGAGTTGCAGCACTTTTTAATAGGTATTTTAATCAGCTTAAAATAAATTAGTGTCGTAGAATAGGGTGGTTCCTAAAAACACTGTCCAAGAACTATGTCCTACATAAGGGCTGTTGCACCATTTCCTAACCACAACCCCCCTCTGAGCTACTTAGCAGATGTTTGACAATAGGGAACTTGGCTAAATAAATGGGAGTGACTTTTCATCCACCTCCTTGCCTCCTCTCACAGATTCCAGTGACAACCAGATATTAAAAAAAAATTCCCATCGGTCTGCAAGAGCTAATCACTCTCACCCAGCTCAACCCACTGTTTCGTTGACAGGCATCCGCCTCCTGCAACATCCTAGAAACCAAGGCCGAGAGAGGGTGTGATTGCGTCCTTAATTGTCTTACACAACAGCTGTGGCCTGGAAAGGCTCCAAGTTCACCCGCAATCCCACCCCCACCTCAACTCACCTTGTTGCTGAGATAAAGGGTATGCACAGGAGGAAAACGAGGAGGACTTCTGCATAGAGGAAGGTGGCCACAGCCGCCCACTGGAGACTCATCGTGAGAAGCTTGGAAGGGACACTACGTCGGAGAGACTGAAGACTTCACGGCTAGGATGCAATTCTTAGCTGGAAGAGAGAGAGAAGACACTTGAATATGAAATTTGCTGGGCAAAATCCCCTATCTTGTACCCTCGCAGCAACAACCACTCAACTCCAAAGCTAAGGTTTAACCTGTATGGCACACTGAAGGAGGGAGAAGCCTCAGCTATTGGTTCCCCCAGATGGCAATGGACTCCAAATCCAATCACCTCCAACTAGCATGGTCAATGGTCAGGGATGACCACTGGGAGTTGTACATCATCATCTAGAGCAGTGTTTCCCAACCTTGGGCCTCCAGCTGTTTTTGGACTACAATTCCCATCATCCCTTGCCACTGGTCTTGCTAGTCAGGGATGATGGGAGTTGTAGTTCAAAAACAGCTGGAGGCAAAAAGTTGGGAAACACTGATCAAGAGGACCACAGGTTCTTCCCCTCTGCTTTCAAGACTGGCTAAGCTTATATACCATGCAAGTTCACTGCCATCTCAGAGGACAGCCTTTGAGTAAGCTCAGGCAGGGTCTGCCTGCAGGATCAGAGGCAGTGTGTGTATCTTGCTGGGGTTCCACAAGTGGGGCAAGTGCTGTTGCCTTTGCTATGGGCTTCCCAGAGGAATCTGGTCTGGCCATTATGAGAACAGGAGGCTGGACTAGAGGGGCCTCTGGCCTGATCCAGCAGGGCTCCCATGTACTTAAAGTCTGTAATGTTCATGAAACCCACATCAACACCCCCCCCCCCAAATGTATTTGGCACAATGGTCAGAACATGTTGTTAAGCTGCTCAAGAACTGGAACAAGTTTGTTCCTTTTCCTTAGGTAATTAGGCTCATCCTCACATTTTAGCATTTATTCTTTTCTACCTTGTGAGCTGCCCAAAATACAGGTTATATAAATAGTTTGTTTTATGATAATTTGGATTGTTCCTATCTTTGTACAGTTTATCATCATTATTATTATTTTAATTTAGTACCCGCCTTTCACCCTAAGGTTGCAAGGCGAGTCACGACAATTAAAAAACTGACAACTGGACAACACAATCACAAAAAATAGGGAGGGTCCTAGTCTGTAATTTTATGTACACCACTTAAAAACGTTAATGGTTTAAATAAATACATAATGGCTTAAATAAATAAATATATTCTTTATATTAAATAAATATATTCTTAACACAGCTTGCTCCATGGGAGATTTCTCTGCAATCCAGACAGAGATGGATACATTAAGTGCCCTATGATAATCATCTGCTGTCTCTTTAGATCAAGGCCTCTTTCTCCTCCCCGTCTCCATTTTGATTTTACCTTCAGATTAGGGTTGGGGGAATCTGTGACCCTTCAGATGTTACTGGACTGCATCTCCTTCCCATCAGCCCCAGCCAATGACCGATGGCCAGGCTTGTAGCTCCACAACTTTGAGGGCCACAGGTTTCCCATCCCTGCTTTAGGCACAGTCTAATGCAAATAAGCAGGGGCCTTGGGGCAGGGTCTGACACCCCAAGAAAAACTCTTTTAGGGAAAGAAACAAAAGTAGTGCTTTCTGTTCAGTGCCATCTTTCCTGCGCATTTAGGGAGTGATGCTGCCATGGACACCAGGATAGTGCCCCACCTAACAGGCAGTTCATTCAGTAACAACTTGCAGGCCTCCAGCCCCACAGCAAGCATCAGTGTTTAGAAGCAATCAATATTTCACCCTTTGCTACCTATACAACCTTTGCAAGGACCCAGTGGATGAGTTGCATTTGGGACTAGAAAGCTCTTCTCCACTTATTTCAGCATATTATTTGAAAAAGTGCAGGCATGGAGGCAACCCTGGAACAGGCCCATAAATGCCAGGACAGCAGAGGGGTCACCACAGCCTGTTCGCTTCCTTTTATCTGAGCATTTGGTGCAGAAATAGCCCACCAGGGGCTTAAAGAGACCCTTGCAGCAAACAGGGGTTTCGTTTACCGTTCCCTGCCTCACTTCCACGCCCAGAGAAAGCACCAGAAAAAGTTCTATCCGCCTCCCACAGTGTTACACCATCAGCCACATTCAGAGAACACGTGGGCAGGGCAAGGAAAATCATTCCCTAAGCAGTATGTACTTGCAACAAGGCAAGGTGCAAAGCAAATTTTTGGTTTGCTATGGAAACCTAAGGCCTTAAAAAGGCGGCGGGGGGGGGGAGTTCTGTCTAACTCTAAAGCTTGCTTCTAGGTTGTTAAACTTTAAAACGTCCGAGCAATAAGGCAGAGGGGGGCAGGGGCTAGCGGGGTTTTTTGCCCCGGGTGAAGCCTCCGGGGGTGCCCCAGCCTGTGTGCGTTCGCAAACGCATGGGTTTTCTTTTGCCAGCCTGGGTCTTTAACGCAGGTGAAATGAAGCCTAGTTTCGCCCCCGCAAGAAGGCAATGCGTTTTCTCCCACGCTTGATAGCCAGCAGAACCAGCCGCAGGATCCAACCGGGCTCCTGCGAACCACCGAGGCGGCAGGATTGTTGCAGAACCGGTCTGTGCGCGCCTCTTCCCACACAAACGCCCAGCAGGAGCAGCAAACGGAGAAACCTGCGCGCCGATGGGTTTCGTCCGCTGCCGGCGAGGAGCCTCACCCGCCGCGCTCGCCAGGCGGGCCGACACGCAGCCCAAGAGGAACGTGGGGAAGGGTTAATTGCGCGCGACTAAAGGCTGGCCGCGCCTGGGCACGGGGATTCAGGGAGCTGCAACTGGAGCCCGGGCGGCGCGCGCCTCTTGCTTCCCGCCCCCGCCAGATTTCAGGGGGGCAAGAGGAGCCTGCCCGGGGTGGGGGGCGGGGGGCGGGGAAGCAGCGGGAACCCGCGCCGGAGCCCCGCTCTCCCGGGAAGGCCTCGGCTGCCCGGCCCGCTCCTGCGGCGCCCTCGGTGCGCCCCGGCCCCGCTCCCGCGCGCTGCCCCCGGGGCCAAGGCCGGGCGGCGCCCCACTTACCAGGCCCTCCAGCAGAGCCCAGCTGCGGCCGAAGTCGGAACTAGAAGGCTGGCAGGCCCCGCCTCTCCCGGCGGTGGGCGCGGCATCCCCGGGTCTCGTCGGCCGGGAGGAAGAGGGCGGCCGGGCCGGGCGGAAGACGCCTCGCCATCGCCGCCGCCGCCGCGCACAGTCCAGGCCCGCCCTGGCTGCTGCGCCTTTCTTCTTCGTTTCTTCTTTGCTTTGGTTTCTTCTTCTGCAAAGGGAGGGACTCCGCAGGGAGCGCGAGCCCCGGCAAAGGAAGCGGGCGCCGTAAAAGAGCAGCAAAGTTGTTTTCTTGCGACTCTCGAAAGGGCTGGAGTTGCGCCTCCAAGGGACCTCCATTTTAGGTTGGGTGCTTGCAATGTGGGGCCGCCTCGTTGAGCCGATGAGTCTTCTTTACGGCTTTAAAAAAATGAAGAGGCATACATATAGCGGGCACACGCTCCGCAGAAAAATGGGAAGGGGGGGATTCTTGCAACAGAAAAATACAGATCGGCCTTGCTTTCCTCAACTGGTTCCTGCCTCCACTCATTCTTCTCTGACTGATAACGAGCAGCGGATCCTGGGTCCCTTGGTGGGAAATTAGGACTTTAAAAGTCAACCCTAAATTTTATTATAATATTACTTAACTTTCCACTTTTGCATGACAAGCTGCGCCCAGAAAGCAGCCCAGAGCAAACGTACAAGATGCAGAGTGTGCCAGTAAATTTTTAAAAAAAGCAATTTAGCAGACGCAGAATAAATTGAGTATTACACCCCCCACACATACAAACAAACAACCCACCCAACACCAATCTAGGCTTAAGTACATAAATACAAAGCAAAAAGGAAAGTTAACCCACAATAAAGTTTGTGGTACTGGTCTTGCTACACCCAAAGGCGCCTGGCTCAGTGGGGTTTGCTTCTGCACAGCTTGCATAGGAGTGAACTGCAAGGCCACAGGGTGATGGCGTTCTCTGGACAGTGAGCCTGCAGTGGGCACTGTAGTTGACCTCACACAGAGTTACAATCCCCAGCAACCTCAAGGTACCAGTGCCATCAATTATTTTGAATATGCTTTAAAGGAATAGCATGTATAAGGGGAAAGCTGGCTACAGGATAGCCAAACCTGCCTTATACCTGGACAGATTGTCAGCCCATCTTCCCCAGTATATTCTATTATTAACAGCTAGCATCCCTCACAAAGGGGTCTTCCCCATCATACGCAACTTGAGGTCCTTTAAACTAACAAATAAAGAAGACTTAACTGAATCAGGGACTTTGCACATGCAAAGCAAGTGCGGTTTCACTGAGCAGTGGAGTGTACGCTTTTCACCTGGCCTTTGTCATGTGACAAAGACACATGAGAGCAGAAGCAGCAAAGCAGGCTGAGAAGTGCTGGGACTGCACAGTCATTTTGGGCTACTAAAGTTATCCAGGCCTAACTGCTAACTGTGGAGTCACTCTGACACTCTGACTTAGTAGCCACTTTCTCTTTTGGGCTCTCTAAGATGTCAGTGAGAGTCTGTTTCAGTTGTGAGCAGAGTCAGTATGTAATCTCAGTCAAACTGTTTGGAACCATGTTGTTTATTTATGGAGAAGTTTATTTTAACTCAGTAAAGCTTTTATTCTTTAAAACTCTGCATTATTAATTGACGCTTCGCGTCAGCCTTGCTGGCTAGGCAAACCCTGCCGTCTCCAGCCCCCCCTTCCAAGGGAAATGCCACCCCTCGCTCCCTGCCCGCCCCACTGCCTATTGTGGGGAGAGTGGCCTGTTGGGCACGGCAGCTTGAAAGTAACATCAGTGCCTGAACCACCAGTATTCAAGATGCAGTAGAGAAATATGATTTATTCACATATTTACACCTTCAGATTGCATGGAAGGAGTCCAGATCTTAACAGCATGGTCATGTCAAGCAAGGCTTGTTCCCCACAGCAGTGCCGCCATAGAGTCTAAGGCAGGGGTCGGCAAGGTTTCACCTGCCTGGGCCAGTCAAGTCCCGGGGAGATCTCTCCGTGGGCCAGATCGCGCACATGCAATTTCCGGCATCTGGGCATATGCAGACACGATTTTCCGCACCACACCGCATTGGTTTAGCGCAGTGCACAGGGACTCATCAAGTGGGCGGCTTGGTTCAGGGGTGGCTCGTGGGCTGGTTAAACTGCCCCCGTGGGCCACAGGTTGCCGACCCCTGGTCTAAGGCATCTCTCTCAGCCAGCCTGCCCAAGATGGATCTCTCTTCTCTCCAGCACACTTGCAAAAGACATTCTTTACCTTTCAATTCACACCAAATTACTCTAGCAACTTTCTATCCAGGCCCAAGATTCCTCTTAAATGAGCCATCAACGCCTTTTTGTCATGCTAATGCCTCTATCCCAGGTGAGATTCTGGCTTGGAAAGAAAGCTTGACCTGTATTTTTCCACTGGTCTGCAATCTTCCCTTCAATACTCCAAATAAAATCCTACCATTTATTAATTTCTAGGGTTTAGGGGGGTCCCCCCCCAAACTCACAACAATATTTTTCAGAAACAATTGAAGACTTTTTTTATTTCAACAACTTGGGTGCTAATTTTGTATTTTAAACCTATATTTAGCTATTTTTTCCTGTTTAAAAATATATGTTAGCTGTTTTATGGTATGTTTGTAAATCATTTTGACATGCATTTGGAAGGCAAAAAATTAGTATGAGTGAATAAACAATGCAGCATCAAAGTAGCTTTAGGAATTGGTGGTGTGTGCATAGGGTCGCAGCCTCAGCTCTCTCCACAAACCTGGGGCTAATAAAATTGGACTACAGTATATTGTGGAGAAAACCGCTTCCTCCGCCTTCCTCCCCACATCTGCAGTATGGGGATAATTGTGTCTACATCTGCAGCACATTTTTTTAAAAAAGTAAAGATAAATTCACAGCAAAAAAAAAAATTGTTATGCTATATATTGCTATATTTAATTATATTTCCTTTTATTTTTGTAATATTGAATATATTCTGTGTTTTCCAAATTGCCGATTTTTGTCATTTTTGAATTTATTGCCATGTTCATGGTGGAAAAGTGACATGTAAGTAAATTAATCAAATCAATCAGTCCCCAAAACTACAAACTCCCATTTCTTTTGCTTCCCTGATTTTGTCTGAGGAGTTTGTGGAGCTGCCAGATAACAGCTGTCCTAAATAGCTAGGTTTTTCTGCTTTCTCCTGACAGCTGTTTTCATTTCTGCCCCACTAAACTGGAGGGTGATTGAGAGGGGTGGAGGAATAGTGTCAAAAGTTAACTGAGAAAGACTGGTCTGCAAAATGGACAAGTCTGGTCTGATCCAGGGAGAAGGAAACAATACTATAAAATGAGAACTGTCTGGGGCACAACCATGAGGCAAAGTAAGGTGCCAGCCTCAAGTGGCAGAATCCACAGGAGCGGCAGATCCTGATATAGATCTTTATTTGCCCCTTGTCCTGGAGACAGATCTTCACTCACCCCTTCTTCCCTGGCAGGGAGGGGGTACCATTTTGTGGTTTGCCTCAGGTGCCAAAATGTATTGAGCTGGCCCTGCTCATCATGCTTGGGGCAGCTCCCCACATCCCATATTGGGCTCTTGATCCCCATAGGGCAATGTTCAAAGTGGAACTGGAAGCAAGGTCCACAAAGTGGAATTCTTAAACTCAAACTCATTTGCATCTCTGTGGTTCCTGCTTTCATCAGAACCTCAGTGCCGAATTTATTTATTTTTATTTTTAAATTATGTGATAAAAAGTGGAAAGGGACGGTATCCGCAATATACAAAATACTACTCCAAAATCCCACAAACCCCCTAGACACAATAAAAAAACAATGGGAGAATGACATAGGCTATGAGATTAACCCCACTCAATGGACCAGAATGTGGTCTAAACCCCCCTTTAAATCCATATCAACGAAAAGAAAATAACTCACTTTGAAACTCACCTACAGGTGGTACCTCACACCAAGAAAACTAGCGCTAATACGCCCAGGAACCTCACCAAAATGCTGGAGAGGGTGCACCTCCACAGGCACATACCTCCACATGTGGTGGGAGTTCCCCAAAATCCAACTACCGTATTTTTCGCCCTCTAGGACGCACTTTTTCCCCTCCAAAAATGAAGGGGAAATGTGTGTGCGTCCTATGGGGCGAATGCAGGCTTTCGCTGCACCGACCCCTCTCGCTCTCCAGGCTTCAGGAAGCTATCTGCAAGCCTCGCGCGCCTGGTGGGAGGTCCCACCGGGCACGCAAGGCTTGCGGGCTGCAGCCCGAAGCACGGGGCGCGCTGCGGAGCACGCCCCATGCTTCGGACAAATGTGCGCAAGCCTCGCACGCCGGGCTTGCAAGACTTGCAGGCAGCAGCCTGTTCTGGGGTCGGGGGAAGCTCGGGCTTCCCCCGCGCCAGCCCCGCGCCTGGGGGGGGGGGAATAATTTTTTTTTCTTTATTTCCCCCCAAAAAAACTAGGTGTGTCCTATGGGGCGGTGCGTCCTATGGGGCGAAAAATACGGTATTCTGGAAAACAACCACACGAGAAATATGTAAAATAACTCAGCAAGTATTAGACACCACCCAGAATTGGCCCTACTAAACATCTTCCAAGACAACAATGCCCATTTACACCACAAAGAACTCATAACCCACCTACTTTCAGCAGCCAGAAACGCCATAACCAGACACTGGAGAGACCTGTCAGGAGTAAGCATGGACCAATGGTACCAAATAGTATGGGAAACAGCCCTACTAGGAAAATTAACCAATAAACTGAAACTGACACGGGGACAAACAGAAGAAGACGCCTCTACCCTGGTATGGCTCCCCTTTATCACGTACACAGCCCAACAGGACAATGACAATAATCCACCAACAGCATACAAATCAATATGGCTAACCTGATCCAAAACACCCACCCACCCACCCCACTCACACACGAAAACAAAGATCACCACAGCCAATCACAAACAAACAACCACACCCTAGGCCAACCCCAACCTCTTTCACCACCAAAGGAACACAAGTGAACAGCACAAGCAACGCTGACACCAAACCCTACATACATTAAGCATAACAGGAACATTGCCACCCGACCCCACCCATCTTCCCTCCCTCCACCCCTTTTTTTCCCCCTCCCCCTAATGTCTCAACAAATGAAACGGATTTGTAAAAATGTTACATGGAAAAAAATATGAGAGACATTACACTTACTTCTGTAAAACAAGAAAATCTTTTAATTTTTTTAAATTTTTTTTTAAGTGGAAAGGTGACCAGGAACAGATGGAGGGGATGCAGTTCTAGTCAGGTTTCTGTTTCTGGTACTTGAAAAAGAACAGAGCTTTTATTGGCACTCATCTCATTAAACTGAATTGGCTGCTACTGTTTAATTACCAAAAGGAATTTTCACCTCTGACCCAATGGCAGCTGTCAATTTAATTTTATACTTTTAGTTTAGATGGTGTGTTACTCTACATTTTCTTATCTCTGTAGTAACAAATAGAGCAACTGTCATGACACTACAGGAAACCTCGGTTGCCATGGCAATGCCAAAGGGTAGTGGCCTTAGTGATTTCCAGGCTAATGAGACTTCAGGTTCCCATTCGCAGGGGATAGGCTCTTCCGTGCAAAGATAGAGACGTGGAAATACAGTAGCCAACAGTCCAAACTCCACATCCCCGGGTTCTTTTTAATCTTCTGGCTCCTCCAGGCCAGCCAAACACTCCTTTGCGGGGTGGAAGGCATGTTTATGTCAAAGCACTGCAGTGAAAAGGAGATTCTAGTTCTGCCCTTTTTTTACTTTATTGTCTTTTCAAGAACTGGTTTCCAATTCTTGCTGTGGGGAGGATTCCAAAAGGAGCTGGAACTGGGTTCTGGCAGAGAAGCAGGTGCATGACCATGCTTGGTGCATTGCACTCAATTGAGCATTGCCACAATACCTGCCCCTTTTCTACCTCTGCCATATTAACAACCAGCCACTTTGCATATGTGCTCTTGAGCACTTGCTGTGTGTGCAGCACCTTGCCTTGGCTTAATCGGAACAAATACCAACCATAGTTACAGCAGAGTACCCAGTCATTGAGGACCTGGCTTCTGCAGCAGCGATGCTGCTATGCATGTAGTCAAACAGACTTTG
Organism: Podarcis erhardii; assembly: GCF_964252035.2. Taxonomy (NCBI): domain Eukaryota; kingdom Metazoa; phylum Chordata; class Lepidosauria; order Squamata; family Lacertidae; genus Podarcis; species Podarcis erhardii. Next base: position 3,135,974 of record NC_138515.1, read on the forward strand.
CAAGCATCGCGGCCAAAGGAGCAGACTGATCACCAAGGACATACCAGCTCTCCTCCGGTCACCATGGCTAGCTCAGTTTAGCAGCAAGCCTGAAAGGAATGTTTTATTGGATCCTAATGTGGCTGTTACTGTGAAACTTGTCATGGGGTCTATGCTCATAGCAGCATTCTTGCTTCCTAGCCTTTGGTTATATAAGGATGCAATGTAAGCATGACATCAACAAATAATTGCTTTGTGAAATTTATACATGCCATGAAGTCATGGAAACCTTTTGAGTTATTGTGAAATCCCAGGCAGTTGTTTTGTAAAGAATGCAAACTGAAAGATCTTGAGGCTTAATCACAAACCTTGGGCTGGGTTTCATCCATGGGGATCCTGCATGCAGCTGGTGGGAAAACTTCAGGACTTTGCTGACATTGGGGTTTTGAGGACTTCAGCTCCTTCCTCTAAAAGAACTATGACCTTTAGCTCCTTCAGATTAAAAAGACATTTGAGGGGTAAATTAAAGAACCCGCAGTGATAACAATCAGGACAGAGTCTAATTTTTATCTCTATGGTGCCAGCTCTGAACTTTGTACACCTAGCAGTTCTTTAAGCTTTTGGATTGTCTATTTCTTATAGAAACTCTAACATACTGAGCAGAGTATAGTTTAAAGGTAAAGGTAAAGGACCTCTGACAGTTAAGTCCAGTCGCAAACGACTCTGGGGTTGCGGCGCTCATCTCGTTTTACTGGCCAAGGGAGCTGACGTTTGTCCACAGACAGTTTTTCCGGGTCATGTGGCCAGCATAACTAAGCTGCTTCTGGTGAAACCGGAGCAGCACACAGAAACACCGATTACCTTCCCGTCAGAGCAGTACCTATTTATCTACTTGCACTTTGATGTGCTCTCGAACTGCTAGCTTGGCAGGAGGTGGGACCGAGCAACAGGAGCTCACCCTGTCGCAGGGATTCGAACCGCCAACCTTCCGATCAGCAAGCCCTAGGCTCAGTGGTTTAGACCACAGCGCCACCTCAGAGTATAGTTTAGGAACTCGCAAAGACTTAAAGTATTGGTGTGTTCAAACTTGAGTAGAGGTGGATTACTGAGCTAGCAAAATAATCTAATCCTCTCCTCATACACAAGCATACTCACCATGTCCATTATCTCTTGAGTTCACGAAACCATTGATGCTGCCAAAACATTTCCTCTCAATATGCATCCATAACTGTGCATCTTCCAGGGCATGAAAGGAAGTGAAATTCCATTTTGTTGGAAGCTGCTCCCTGCGCTTGAAATGGTACCCCAGTAACTGCCTTGAACAGTCTGCCCAAACTGGTGCTTTCCATATATTTTAGACTACAACTCCAAAACACTGGAACTTGGTTGACCTATGACCACAGACGATGGGAGCTGGTGGTCTGGAGGGTTGCCACAGGTTGCCCATCCCTACTCTATATGGTCTTGGACTACAAGTCTCATTATCTCTTACCATTGGCCATGCTGGCTGGGGCTGATGGAAATTAAAACTCCAACAACATCTGGAACCCACAATAGAAAGCCTTTTTGATATGATCTAACAACGCTACGCAATGCAATTTCCATTCTCCCACACACCATGATGGCTGTGCTCTGCCTCAATGCTGGAGGCGCAATGCTTCTGAGTACCAATTGCTGAAAACTGGAGGAGAGGAGAGTGCTCTTGTGCTCGGATCCTGCTTGTGGGTAGGCATCTGGCTGGCCAACAGTGAGAACGAGATGCCAGACTAGATGGGCCATTGGTCCTGAACCAGGAGGGCTCCTGTCTCTTTCATACACACACCCCACCCTCAACAGGACACAGAATTTGCTTAAAAAGATATTCTATATATGTTACTGGTTTTTCAAAATAACAAAACCGACATCCAACAGTACCCCCTTCTCACCCAACCCCTACCTTCCAAACAGAGATTCCTGATGGCAAAAATATTTTCTTAACCTCGTGTGTTACATCAGGTTTTATTGTCAAACTTTTAAAGTCATCTACATGCATGTACTTATTATTAATTAAGCACGCAATAACTGTGTTCTCTCGGGGAGTTGCAAGCAGTAAACATGCTCCTCCTCGGCGTCTTCTAATTAGAAAATAAATCATCCGTTGTTTTTTCAGAAGCCACAGCGCCATTGCTTGCAATGATGGATGCGTCAGATCAACCAACCCCAAAATAATGGGTTAAGAAAACAAAAAACCTCTGGATTTAAGAGGAACGCCTGGACACATACTGTATTTACTATCTAGGTGAGTGCGATTGGTGCAGTGGACTCTGGCGGGGTCTAAAACCTCCGAATTAGAGCGATTTAAAGGCAGAGCAAAGGCAAGCGAGCGAGCGAGCGAGCGAAAGAGCTAAAGGCGCGCGATTCTTCCAGGCGCCCCCTCGTGGCTGCCTTGAGGAGCGCCCGTCTGCCGCCGTCCTCTCTATGGTGCCCTGAGGCTTTCTCTATGGTTCTACGGGATGGCCATGGCTCAGTCCCCTCCCACCTAGTCAGGCTGAGGGTTGGGCATTGTGGGGTGAGAGCGGACTCTGGCTGAACAGCCAGCCCTGCCACAGCCAGGCAGAGAGCAGAGCACCCGAGCTGGAGGAGGAGGAGGAGAAGGAGTGGTGGGGGGGCAGAGAGGAAGCCAGGAGCAAGGGGCAGTGCCCCCCACCCCACCCTAAGGGACACCATGCCAGTTGCCACAGCCAAAGTGGCAGCCAGGTTGGCCCAGGGGGTCACAGCGAAAAGAGCGGCAGTGGCACTCCTGGTGGCGGCGTATGGAGCCAAGAAGTTGTACCCAGTCCTGCGGCGACACTGGGTTTCCTCTGACCGCCAAGTGAATGCCAACTCAGCAGGGCACCACAGTGCTGAAGAGCCAGCCTCCAAGTGGGGGGCAGCCGATGAGGTGGCAGCATCGCCACCTGGGGTGAACAGGGTGTTTTTCTTCCGCCTGCTGCGCCTGCTGAGGTTGCTGTTCCCTGGGCCACTGTGCCGTGAAACGGGGCTCCTGGCCTTGCACTCGGCCGCCCTAGCCAGCCGCACCTTCCTCTCGGTCTACGTGGCCCAGCTGGACGGGCGCTTGGCCCGCTGCATCGTCCGCAAGAACCCGCATGACTTTACGTGGCAGCTTCTTCAGTGGCTGCTCATTGCCCTGCCTGCCACATTTGTCAACAGTGCCATTCGATACCTAGAAGGGCAGCTGAGCCTGGCCTTCCGCGGACGTTTAGCGGACCATGCCTATCGGCTCTACTTTGAGGGCCAGACCTACTACCGCGTCAGCAACATGGACGGACGCCTGCGCAACCCGGACCAGTCTCTCACGGAAGATCTGGTGGCCTTCGCCAACTCCGTGGCTCACCTCTACTCGAACCTGACCAAGCCGGTGCTGGATGTGATTGTCACTTCCTATACCCTGCTCAGCTCGGCCAGATCGAAAGGAGCCGACACAGCCTGGCCCTCGGTCATTGCCGGCCTGGTGGTCTGCGTCACTGCTAAGGTGCTGCGTGCCTGTTCGCCAAAGTTTGGCCAGCTGGTGGCTGAAGAGGCACGTCGGAAAGGGGAGCTGCGCTACATGCATTCCCGGGTGGTCGCCAACTCGGAAGAGATTGCTTTCTATGGGGGCCATAAGGTAAAGCAAGTGGGCAATGTGCCATGGTTCTCTGGGAGGAAAGCAGGAATCAGCTGATAGGAGGATTACTGGAAGCCAGGACTCCTGGGTTTCCGGACAGGAAATTATAGTGTAGTAGAACTGGAGAAACACGAGAGGGGTAGTTTACCCCCACCCTCTTTTGTTATATGTCTTTCCACTTTCTCTTCTTCCCCTGAGCTCTGAAACGGAGGCAGCTGTCCCTGCCAGGCCCTCGGCCGGTGGAAGTGAAGTTGGCTTTATAGAGAGACAAGCTAGAGCTGAAACCAGCACCCTTGTTTACTTCCTTTTCTTTGTAGTCTTCTTCCTTGAATTTGTCCGAGGGCAAGGCTGAGGCCCTGACCTGAATTTATCCAGCTTCAAATCTGTCTATGTTCAGTAATCCTCCACCAGTCTAAATTTCCATAGAAACCTTTCTTGGTTTCTATTGCTCATGCTTGACTTCTGCCTCAACCGTCAAAACAGCCCCAGGCGTTTCCAAGTGTGGCACTTAAGGATTCCTGCACTGCCTAGCGGAGGCGATTGGACGGCAGTTGCAGTGTGTTTATCAGACACCATTTCTGATCCCCAGATTTGGAAAAGCAATGGATCAGATAACATATAACAGATGAGAGCTGGGAATCGGGATCTAGGCTCTTCCTGTTTTCTGAATCATTGTGAGGGTGGGGGGCGGGGGGGGAATGCTCTTATACTGAGGTCGATGGTGACTGAAGTTAATCGTCATTTTTATCACATGTACACTGCAGTCGCCCCTCTCCATTCCAGCCCAGCTGTGTCAGGAACATTCCAAGGCCGAAAACTCTCCTACCTTTGGCATCCTTCCCAAATTAAGGGTAATTGTAGGTCACATTCGCACACAGAAATACAGCAATGGGGCCAGCCTTTGTGCTTAAACATTTATTAGAACCATGTAGATTTGTGCACACATGCACACACCTCAGACAAAAAGTCTATAGCAGCAGTTGCCCTTTAGGAAAAAGGAGCATGACCAGTATTAGTCATGATGACATTTGAATTGTGTCACCACTTGTGATGTTTAAGACAATTATCACTGAATGTTCAGGGTTTTCTTAGGGCTATTGGGTGCATTTGTGCTGTGCCTCCAGCTGCCCCCTCCTCCACTAGTCTACCTACCTGTGGCTCTTCAGCATAAGATGGCCTCCCACCAGTCTTGCACAGCAGATTGGAAGGGTGGGGGACACAGCATAGGACAAAAATACTACTCCCATATGAAAGCCATTGTCAGAATAGCAGGACTGTGACTCCAAAACAGTAGCCACCCCATCCCCATCTCTTTGAGACAAGATCTGTTCGTTGTCACCTCAATGGCTTTAGTAAGTGGAGAACAGGAAATGCTGACCTTCCTGCCTTGGTACTCATTAACTTTGGCCTCCCTATTAAAGTTGTGGTATTGGTGCAGGATTACGTATCTCATACCCCTTTGCACCTCCTGTATTTTTTCAGGGTGTTATTTATTATTATTACCATTATTTATTAAATTTGTATGGTGCCCTTCATCTGCAGATCTAAGGGCAGTTCACAACATAGAATTACAACATAAAAAACAAAAAATACATAGTAAAAATAAGAACAACAAAAAGCCAATAATCCCCCCTCCCACAACACATTTAAAAGAGCATCGGATGTCAATCAGCGAAAGGCCTGGTTGAAGGGAAATGTTTTCACCTGGCACCTGAAGGTGTATAATGGAGGTGCCAGGCAAACCTTCCTGGGGAGAGCATTCCATAATTTGGGAGTCACAGGTAGATTTGGTTTGGTGCAATCCAGGCTCCCTGTCCCAGTGCGGCTGAACTAGCACTTTTGTAGTCAGATTTAACACCAGGCGAATTGCTGTTGTGAGGCTAACAGGGCTTGTACCACAGAGATGAAGGGACAGAGCAATTTCCCAATTTCAACTGCAGAGAACTAAGGAGAAGACTAGGTATTAGCACCACAGCCTGACCTTCCAGTAGTTAATTAAAAGCTGCCATTGGCCAGTGGTGTAGCCTGGGTTGCTGGCGCCTGGGGCAGGCAAGCCACCAATGCCACTGGAACCAAACGGGGCTGTGCTGTGCCACCTGCCTGCCTGCACAGGAGGGAGCCCAGCTGGCTTACATGACCCTTTGTGGGCAACACCCCTCAATGCCTGCAGAGAGGAGCGCTGGGTCGGGCTGCCCTGGGGTCACCCTCCCTCCATCTGCATCCACTCACTGTGGACCTGGGCTATTCTTGCTGCCGTCCAAGGAGCGTGGCACAATGAGCAAGCACTGGCCGGGCAGCCATTCAGTGAGGCCTTGGCATGGCATGGCCTGGAGAATGAAGGGTGGCATGGCCTCAGGAATGTGAGGAAGGTGGACGGAGCCTCTTCAGTTGCCAGCCTCTGCCAGGGACATGGCGGCAAGGCCAGGTTGGGCTCCAGGGTCCAGAAACCCCGGGTGGCAGGCAGGCAGGCAAGGACAGGGAGCCTGGGACAGGGCCTTCCAGGATGTGCCTGGGTGGCAGTGGCGCAACCCGCTGACAGGCTGCTTTGCTGCCTTTGCCAGGATAGGGATCCCTGCAGAAGCTGGTGGCTGTATGGAGGCCACCCCCTCAGAATTTTGTGCCCGGAACCATAGCCCCCCTGGCTCCCCACTGCCACTGGCCATTACTCCATGAATGCAAATACTGTGTTGTATTGCTGCATCCCTGCATCTATGTGATGAAAACCCTGACAAACCATTTAGCACCAGTGAAGTGCTAGTAAAGGCTGGTTTTGGAACTGGGACTCCTTATTCAAAATGTGGCTTTTCAGTTTGTAACCCAAAGTTCAGGGTGTGTGTTGCTATAGTACTTTTCCTATTTCTGTAGTCACACAGATAGTGGAAGCCACACTTACTGGGAAGCAAGTCCCATTGCAACCACTAGAGCTTACTTCTGAGTAAATATGCATAGGATTGTGCTATTAGAACAACTGAATTTTAGAAATCTTCCCCCTACTTTTTATCCTTGAGATTACTTTACACCTCTTTTCTCCTCCCTTTCAGAAAAGGAGGGACAATCTTAGGGTCAGTTCACATATTCAGGTACATCACTTGAGCACTTATCACTTGACAATTACCAGTGACCCAACTTTTTTTTCTTTTTGCCCTTGCTGCTGTGTCTTTAACAGCACATTGATTGGGCAAATATATGTAGATGAGGCTTCTCTTGTCATGGGGGTGGAAACTGCTGCCGTAGCTGCTGTTAAGGACAGGGCTGGTTAAAATCTTAGAGTTAAACTCTCTAAGAGTTCTGTCTATGACAGCAGAGAACTGCAATGGCTCATTCACATATGTCAGTCGTCCCTTAATTCTGTAGTCCTGAAAAAAGACACACATGTAATGAACCAAACTGTCCTTCTGCCTCTTTCTTGTGGAAATTGCTCAAGTGCCTTTTAAGAGCTGGCTGGTGGTCAGTAAAGAAGGAAACTTTTCCTGACATGGAGATAAAGGAATGAGCAAAGCATCACCTGCCTTATTTATGCAGGTCAGTCTGCTGCTAAAAGCACTGCACCTGGTGGGAGTGGCTGCTTTTGAACCATTGAACCTTTTCATCACATGTGCACAGATGAAGCAGATTCTCTAACAAAGAGGTAATGCTACCTCTGGCCTCCAGGGAGCAGACAAAGAAAGTTGGTAGCATTTGAAACTTTTTAGTTTCTAGCAGTTCGAAAGCACGTCAAGTGCAAATAGATAAATAGGTACTGCTCCTGCGGAAAGGTAAATGGCGTTTCCGAGTGCTGCTCTGGTTCGACAGAAGTGGCTTAGTCATGCTGGCCGCATGACCCGGAAGCTGTCTGTGGACAAACGCCAGCTCCCTTGGCCTACAGAGCGAGATGAGCGCCGCAACCCCAGAGTCGTCCGTGACTGGACCTAATGGTCAGGGGTACCTTTACCTTTACCACCTCTTAGTCATCTTTAAAAAAGGTAAAGGGACCCCTGACCATTAGGTCCAGTCACGGACGACTCTGGGGTTGCGGCACTCATCTCGCTTTATTGGCCGAGGGTCCTGGTGCACAGCTTCTGGGTCATGCAGCCAGCATGACTAAGCCGCTTCTGGTGAACCAGAGCAGCGCACAGAAACGCCGTTTACCTTCCCGCTGGAGTGGTACCTATTTATCTACTTGCACTTTGACGTGCTTTTGAACTGCTAGGTTGGCAGGAGCTGGGACCGAGCAACGGGAGCTCACCCCGTCGTGGGGATTCGAAACGCCGACCTTCTGATCGGCAAGCCCTAGGCTCTGTGGTTTAACCCACAGCACCACCCACGTCCCTTTTTAAGAGGTGGCATGATAGAAGTTTATAAAATTATGTATATCATGAGAAAAGTGGAGCTGTTGTGATCCTCTGTCTGTCTTGAGACAATGGAGTGTGCCTCTGGGGGTGAAATCAAACCAGTATGTTAGCACCACCAAAGTGACCTCCCTGGGCCGGCACAAGCCTGGGCAGTATGTCTGGGGGTCCTGGGCTGCCTAGATGACAAGAGGTCATGGACAGCCAATGAAGCTGAATGTCAGAAGAATTCAGAACAGATAAAAGAAATTACTCATTCACAGAGCTCTTAGTCAAACTATAGTACTTGCTCCTGCAGGAAGCAGTGCTGGCCACCAGCGTAGATGGCTTTCAAAGAGGATTAAACAAATTCATGGAGGAGAAGGCTATCCATGGCTACTAGCTCTGCTGTGCCTCCACAATGGGAGGCAGTACTGCTTCTGAATACCAGTTGCTGGGAATTTCAGGTTCTGTTGTGCTCATGTCCAGCCTGCAGGTATCTGGGTGGTCACTGTGAGGATGCAGGACTAGGTGGCCATTGGCCTGATCCAGCAGGATTCTTCTTTGGTTCTTAATTAAACTCCAAACATTGGAAGTAAAGCAGCAGTTCTTCTGAAATTAGAGCCATATGGAAATGCCCTCCATCTCAGCAGCTGCATTAAGGCAAAGTCTAAGGGTGTGGGATTTCAGCTACCTGACTGAAGCTAAGCAGGTCGCAGTCTGGTCGCAGTCTGGATGGGAGACCTGGGAACCTCATAGGGGATACACCCGTATACCAATGATAAATAATAAACATCTCATCACCCTGCCGAATGCCATAATGTCTCCTGGCCTCCTCTCCAGGTGGAGTTGTCCCTTCTGCGGCACTCTTATCGTGAGCTGGCCTCCCAGATCAACGTGCTGCTCCTAGAAAGGCTCTGGTATGTCATGTTGGAGCAGTTCCTCATGAAGTACGTGTGGAGTGCCGCCGGGCTGGTCATGGTAGCTGTGCCAATCATCACCGCCACTGGCTATTCTGAGACAGGTGAGTGGAAGCAATTTTTGTAATTAGAATGGAACAACAGGGTGACGGGAGCATGTTGGGTGTCACTTATTGATATAGTAATAAAGTAAATAATTGTTTGTTGGCAGGTGATACTTGAGAATGCTTTCAAGATGCCAGATGAAGTGCCCGATACCAGCTTGCTTAAGAGGCTTAGGCAGGGCATCAGACTAGGCATTGCTGCAGATTCTCCTTGGCCCTCTGCTTGCCAGTTTTGCCACAGTGAAGTACATATAACCACAGAATTGCAGAGAGGGAAGAAAACAGGATAGATGTGACATGGCAGCCCCTGTCTCAGCCACATCTTTCCAGTCCCGCCCCCCTTGCAGGAACAGATTGTCTGAGCAGTGAAGATGTGGAAGTGGCTGTAATCTTTGGGTTGAATTACACATTTGGCAGAGTCTGGGGTCAGGACATTCAAAACAGCTTCAAAGTGACAGGAAGACTGTGTGATTTAGAGAAGAAGCTTCAGGTAGTGGAAGAAAATTTAAGCTGTTTTCCTGAATAACACAGTAAATGAATGTGCAGAATCTTAGATTGAACTGGGGCAGGAGATGATAACAAGGTGATTGAAGGTTGAAAGTAGCAGGTAAGGAAAGGGTTAAGCCCTGCACATCCACTGCTTTAGTTTGGAGCTGCACCCTTTCTTGCTGTTTTGCACCTCTTTGGAAGATACTTGCGTTCCTAGTCCTTGGTCTTTGCTTTTAAAGGTCCACAACCATTCTTCACTCTCCCTGCGGTCAGTTGTTTTTGTGTGTACAGAACTGGAAATCTTCACTGCGCATGAAAATCGCTAGCTATGGCACTGAACACAGATGTTGGTTTTGAAAAACGGCTGTAGCTGGGGAAGTGTGAAGAGGAGACCCTGTTTTTCCTCCTTAGTTTTATAGGCAACAGGTGTCCTTGTGTTAATTGCAAGAGCTCCACTTATGGTGGAAGTGAGAGGAGTGGTAGCAGATTATACAGACAGCTCACAGTGAAACTTTACATGGGATGTAGTATTTAGAATGTTTAGGATGTTTAGAAGATTTTAGAATGTTGTATTATTTTATTGTTGTTAGCTGCCCTGAGCCCAGCTTCGGCTGGGGAGGGCGGGATATAAATAAAAATTTATTATTATTATTATTATTAATTCACCCTGTGTGTGTGATCCTGATTTCGTCAATGATAACTTGCTGGGCAGGTCGGCAGCTCACCTGTTCCATATATCTTCTTGAGTAATGATACCTAGAATGACATGAAGGGTGTTGTCAGACTGATAATCTTATAATGTCTAGGCTTAAGCCTAGGCTAGAGCCCTGCTGCCTTATGCAACAATTTTCTTTCTGGAAGGCAATTTCCTCTCTTGTTGCTCAAAGTTCTGGTGAAATGACCCATCAGGATCAGCAGTAGGTGATCAGGTTCCTCTTCCTGAGTTTAAATCTAATTACCGTATACAGATATTTGATGGTTAAATGTAAAGGTATTACAGAAACCGAAAGGCTGATCATCCCAGGAAGATTTGTTGCCTTCTTTGTTGTTTTCGCTGTGGGTGTCTGAGCTGTCCCTGCCCTCGCCAATGCCTCCTCCTCCTCCTTGAAGTCTGAAGAGGATCTTTGTTAGCTCACTCTCTAGGACCTGCCCAGTTAGAATAGGAACTGAAGGTCCAGTGATCCAGCACAGGCTGTTCAGGGATTTCCTAATCTGGTTGCAGCTGTAGCATCTGCTACCAAGGGCCCCTCCGCTACCTATATTATGTCTTCGCTGCTTTCTCCCATGTTAGCCAAGAGACAGGCCAATGGCTACTTAAGCTACTCCTTCCTCCAGCACCCACATCTACAACAAGGAAGGCTCTGTCACCATATGTTCCTGACATTAGGCCCTGTTTGCAGCACCACTGCCAGGTGAAACTTAAGGGGTGGCAGAACAAGGGGGGTGTTGCAACACCCTCCCCTCCGACATGTGTCTGGCCCCAACATTGCAGACCCTCCAGCAGACACACCTGTTCACAGGCCTTTGGAGGTGGAAGTTAAAGATAGAATAACCGTTTTCCCCATGCTGTGTCGCTGCAGCTGTTTTGCCATTGTTAAGTTAATGCTATGGTTTTCAAGTATGGTTTTAGCTTAATGCTGCTCGAATTTGTTTCATTGATTTTTGGAATGCACCTTGCCCTGGGACATATGATGAAGGGCAGGTAATAAGTATTCCAAATAAATAAATCTGGCAAACAAAGGAAATATTTAAGGGAAGAACTCTGTTAGAACATCTTTGCTAACCCCAAGGGTGCAAGAGAGAATTAAAGAGCCTTTTCCTGTGCCTAGAAGCAAATGCCTCAAATGCCTACGGGAGAGGTTTCACCAATGCCAGTGATGCTGGGAGGAGGGAGTTTCAGAGTCCCCTGCTTATGTTTTCATTCATGCAGGAAGTAATCAGTAGGCAAGTGTTCCTGGCCAGAGGGAAAGGATTCCAGGTGAGAGCATGTGATTTCCAGGCAAACTCAGGTCCTAAAAACAGCTGTGGAGCTAGAAAATGGAGGGTAGAGATGTTGTCCTTGGAGTTTCTGCTGACCATGTCTGTTTCCCCTCCTATGCCAGACCCTGAGGCAGTGAAGCAAGCTGCGCTGGACATGGAGGAGAATGAGCTGGTGAGCCTGAGAACCGAAGCCTTCACCACAGCACGGAGTCTACTGAATGCAGCAGCTGATGCCACAGAGAGAGTCATCTCTTCTTACAAAGAGGTACGGATGCAGCTTGGCTGCTTGGGTTGACCCAGAAGGAATTGGGTTGGTTTGATTATCAGTTGAAGGAAGGGAATAAGCCACGCCGTTTCTGTTTTCCTCTGAGGGGAAATCCTAAAATTGCACATCTCTGCAAGGCACAGCCCACACCCAGAAGGTTGGAAGACCTGGGAGCACAATGTCCTGGCATCAGTTCCCAGTTGCACATCAGCGTCCTAGATTCTGCCTTACACGATCATGTTTTCCAACACCCACATGCATGATCTTTGACCTAGTGCAGTGCTCTAATACTTCGTGGGATTGGTTTCGATCTGTAACAGACCAAATGGTTCAAAGCAAACATCTAATTTTGCCCTCCTATGTACACACTCTTGGGAATAATTCCCTTTGAACTTGGTAAGACTTATGCATAGGATCTGTCTAGAACATGGGTCGGCAAACTAAGGGCCGCAGGCTGGATCAGGCCCAATTGCCCTCTGGATCCTGGAATCACCACTTGGATTGGTGTGATTGTTTGGACTGTGCCTTTTTTTGCAATTTTTTTCGGGCGCCATTTCCGCCCCCCCCCCCAACACACAATGGCGGTGCCTCTTCCTGGCTTCTCCCTGCCCTGCAGAGGATGGGAGCTGGGCTTTGATTGGTGCCAGCCAATCCAAAGCCTCGCCATCCGCCCGCCAGCCTCTCCATCCATGGCTGCGCTGTGGGCATCGTGACGGGTGCGTCAGGGGGCTTTGGCTGAAGCTTGGCGTGCCTGCTGGCCCCGCCACCTGGCACCTGGGAAAGCTGGCCCGGAAAGGAGAGGCAGCGCCAGCGGTGGCTCCCAATCGCAGGCAGAGTGGCGGAGGAGGTAGGAAAGTGAGGGGAGGGGGGGAGAGGGGGAGAGAGAGAATACCCCTCTGTTCCGTGTGTGTGTGCGCGCGTGCGTAGTCCGGCCCACCACAAGGTCTGAGGGGCAGTGAAGTGGTCCCCTCCTAAAAAAGTTTGCTGACCCCTGGTCTAGAATAGGAATGAGCATAAGGTGGATCTGGAACTAGTGCGGTATTTCTGCAGGGATTTGTGACTCCCAATTGTTTAATAATTGCAGCAACAAAATGACATATCTTGCTTCCCAACCAGACTTCTAAAATGAAGAAAGCTGGAGTAACAAGGAGTAGATTTTTTACATGGAAGAACTGTGAACTCAGTTCAGTTCTGATAACTCAACACAATTCCCTGGGTTCAGTAGCTGCTCAAAGGCACCATGTTTTTTAATTCTTAGTACATGTATTCCAAATCAGGCTCCAATCGGTGGAGCTTGAGGGTTCTAGGGAAATGCAATGTATATTCCACAAATCTGCCCTTTCCTGGACCAGAGCATACTGTATTTCCTTTATTTCATCACACACTCTAAGGGAATCTCCACATGACTGGTCTTTAAACCTGATTTAAACTCTGGTTCTTTACACACTATACCTTTAAAGAACATTAGGAACTTATTCTCCTCCCAAAAATCCTGGGCACTGTAGTTTATCCCTCACAGAGTTACATTTCCCAGCAACCCTTAACAGACTAGAGTGCCCATAATTTTTTGAGAGAAAGAATGTGCTTTAAAGGTATAGTGTATGCTTTGATTGAAACGGGCCAATGAAACTCCTGGTTAGACATCTGGGACCCTCAGTTAAAGAGATTTGAAACTTACTTAAATGTGTTTAGTCTCTCTCTCTCTCTCTCTCTCTCTCTCTCTCTCACACACACACACACACACACACACACACACACACACACACTGCCCTGCCCTGCCATCTAATGGCATCCTCCTAACAATGCCAACTGTGTGCCCCAGGTAGAGAGAAACTGCCAGTGGTTACTCACAGGAACTTCCTAGGGAACTCTGCCTTTGGAAATGTTTCCTTCTGGGAAGCTTGCTGAAGCAACCTCCTGCAACCTTGGGAAAGGACCTTGGCTCAGTGGTCAATCAGATGCTTTGCATGCGGAATGTTCCTGGTTCAGTCCCTGGCATTGCCAGTTAAAAGGATCAGATGCTGGGAAAGGCTGAGATTTAAGACTCTTGCAGAGCTGCAAGCCCAACAATAATGGGCTACATATATGAGACCAAGAGTCTGACCTGGTATGTGGCAGCTCTCTATATCCGTTAATCAGAAAGGAGCATTGAGCTATATGGGAATTCCGAGTAATTAGGCATAATAAAACTTGACAGACTGAGCTGGTTTCAGGAGCCTGGAGCGAAGCCAGAAGGTCTGTAATATTAGTGATTGTTATGGGATTGTTGTTTTTACCTGTATGCTTGGAGTGATTTTCCAATGCTGGATACTCTGGGTAACACTCATTGACATCAATGGGTTTACTCTGTGAGTTAATGGATATCAGTGGACTTAATGGGATCTACTCTCAGTAAGACTAATGTTGGCTATTACCAAGAACATCCCAACTCCATCCCTAAAAGCTTTGTGTTTCCCTTCTGGCGCTAAGGTATGTTACTTGCTGCTTCCTAATTCAGGTGACGGAGCTGGCCGGGTACACTGCTCGCGTACATGAGATGTTCCAAGTGTTTGAAGAGGTGAAAGCCTGCAACTTCCGGCGCCCTGGAGAACTTGAGGAGGGTCAGGCTCATGCTGGGAGAGTGATGAAGCATGGCGTGCGGGTAGAAGGGCCGCTCAAAATCCAAGGTAAGGCCTTCAGCTCCAGACTGTATTGGGCTGACATGGCACACCTGCACTGCTGCTGGCTTGATAACTGCAAGATGCATCTTGCTAGATCAAGAGATGATGTTCACGTGGTGGCAAGGATCAAACCAAGATGGTTATCTTATTTACAATTACTCAGAAGTCCCATAAAACCCAATGGGACTTTCGGCCAAGTACAGGAACCCAGAGACAGCTGCATAGCTTACGTCAGATCTCAGTGAGCTGGTAAACCTGGGCCTGGGCTATAGCACTTCGAATTGCAGGTAGGGGCTCCCATGACTGAAGGCACTTCATTACAAAACAAACCATGTAGGAGCCATCTTGCCAGGGGTTCTCTCAGCTGTGTTCCTGCTTTTTCTTACTACAACATGCAGGGGAGTTACTTGTGAGTGCTTTATTTTAGTTACTTTTTTTTTGTACAGTCCAAAATAAAGAAAGGCAGCATGTCAGGAGGAAGGCTTCCCCCAGATAACAAGGGGGGGGGAGGGTTGTGTGGAGGTTTAAAAAACATGTTTCATATGGAGGGGACTTTTCAAGGGAGCTCTTACACCAACAATCTAAAGTGGTACATTCCGGATGCATGTTTTACCACCTCGGTGAGAACTAGGCCTTTCTGCCAGCAAGTCAGGATTGTCTCCTGTGTGCTGATCCCGGGGGGAAGGTTACCGTTGGCGTAGTCAAAGTCCGGTCCTGGGTCACTAGCCTGGAATCAGTCCACAAGGAGCAGGGCGAGGTCCGAAGCAGGGAGCCGGGCGGGGACAGGAGCACTGGAGAGTCAGGTCTGGGTCCGGGCAGGAACAGGTACTCAACAACAACGTTGCTCCCACAACCTGGGACCGGGCCAACTGGCCTTTATCTGTTCTGAGGCCAGGGGCGGTCCCGGCCACTAGGAGACCCGCCTCTCGGCCTTAAGGCGAGCACTCCTCCTGGGAGAAACCAGTTCCCTTCGCCTCTGCCCTGAGCCTCTGCAGTTCAGGAGAGGCTAAAGGGTTACTGGGCCCAGGGGGAGACTCACCTTCAGGCACTGAGTCCTCAACCACCTCTGGAGCCAGAGTGGGATCACCTGGTGCCTGCTCCTGAGGATCCGGCACAGGTGCAGGCGCTTCAGAATCAAGGCCCTGCCCCAGTTCAGCCGGCCCTGGAGGCGGGGACTCCTGTGCAGGCTGGGATTCTCTGGTTCAGCCTCTGAATCGGAATCCCAGGCCATCACATCCTGCCTGCTTGACTGTGCATCTACTTTCTTTCCCCTCCTTTCCTGGGTAATGCACATAGCCCTTAGTAACTGCTAAGGAGAGGCAGATTGGCAATTGCTCTATAGCACAATAGATGCTTGAGCAACATCCTATACAGACAAATAGTGATTTCAATTCTCGGAGTGCCAGTCCTTATGTAGCCAATATAGTATTGCCCATGCACAAGAGGGAGGCATCAGCAGACTCGGGGGAACACTGCCATTTGAACTACAAAAGAACCTTTAGAGAAAGACATGCGAAAACACTGAGCATGTTCAGTGGGCGCCTAATGCTGACTGTCTCTTGGGAGGTAAAAATGGAAAGATGGAGTGGCGGGAATCCTGAATAGGGAGCACTGCACTGCAACATTTTGTTCTTGGTCCAAGAAATGGGGAACCTTTGCCCCCCCATGCCACTGCCATCTGCCTCAGCTGGCATGACCAATGGCCAGGGACAGTGGGAGGGTTAGCTCAGCAACATCTGGAGGACCAAGGGTTCCCCACACCTGCTTTATGCTATGGACAACTAACCTATAAAGCATGGGTAAATGGAAAGACAAAGGAAACACAACCCCAAACTACTTTTGATGAGTTGATGGCTGTGTCAGTTGCCCATCTCTAGTTGGGGAGTGGGCAGTCTGTGAATCCAGAGTCTGTGCCTGTAAGTTTTGTCTCTCTGCTGCTCTGTGTCCGCTCTTACTTCTTTTTTTGGTGTCCTGCTTCTTTTCTTGTTCTCTCTCTTCCACCAAACCCTTCTCTTTCTCCAGCATCACCTCCATCTGTCCCAAAGCTAGTTCACCTCCTCTTGTATTTGCCCTCACATTTTACACCTCTCTCCATCTCTTCACCCTGCAGCCTATCACATCGTGGGAGCAGGCATTGTACCTGCTCCTTACTCTCTGTTGACAACAGCTTCCCTGGCTATTATTAAAATGTACAGTTCTAGGCCAGAGTCTGGGCTGGTAATTCTGTTTTGTGCGTGTTCATTAGATTTTTATCTTGCCTTTCTATCAAAAGAAATGGCTCAAGTGACTTACAGAGTTGAAATTTGCAAGTCGACAAGGCTAGGGCTGTGGGTATTCTGTTCATTTTTTATTTTTTTAAAACCTGCTTAAATTGAGCTTAAATTCAGTGCCCTCGATAAATTATGCAAGTTAAGTATATTTCCCTGATATGTTTTGCATAATCTATTGACAACATTGCACAATAGGTCCTGTTTCTGTTAGTCGTGGTGGGTGGGATATGATGGCAAAGGAGCCCCCTGCAGAGAGCAGTGTTGAACCCTCCACTCTTCAGCTGGAGAATGGAGACGTCAGTCCTGCAGACTCCTCCACCCACCTTGCACCTGATGATTGGCAGATGGGTGGCCCCACACACCTGTCAAAGCTGGCTCATGGGGTTGGGGAAATAAACATCTTAGCCCACTGGGCCAAAAAGACTCCACACTCCTGC
Source organism: Podarcis erhardii (assembly GCF_964252035.2). Classification (NCBI taxonomy): domain Eukaryota; kingdom Metazoa; phylum Chordata; class Lepidosauria; order Squamata; family Lacertidae; genus Podarcis; species Podarcis erhardii. The sequence continues at coordinate 3,153,028 of NC_138515.1, forward strand.
ACTACAAAACTGTTGCCTCAATGGCATTGTTAGTTCGGGAAAAGGTGCAGCAAAGGGCATCCAAAGTGATCAGTGGGTGGAGCAACTTGCCCAGGAGGAAATGTTACAGCTCTGGGGGCTTTTCAGTTCAGGAAAAAAGTGAATAAGGTAGGACATGCCTAAGGTTCACAAAATGCTGCGTGACATGGAGAAAGACACATTTTCCTCCCTTCATCACAACTCTAGAACTTGGAATCATCCTGTGAAGCTAGTTGACGGGACAGAAGTGCTTCTTCCCCAAGCACATAAGCAGTGAAATTGCTTGCTCAGGAATTCACTTGCTCAGGATGTGTGGACAGCCACCTTCTTTAAAGGTGGATAAGGGAGGATTAGGCTGCTGCTGGGTGCAAGGCATGATGCCCATATGTTACCTCCAGGGTCAGCGGCTCTCTCCATGCCAGTTGCTGAGAGTAGGCCATTTCCCTCATGTCCTCTTTGTGGGCCTCTCAGGGGCATCTATCTGGCTGGTCATTGGGGAAATGGGATGGTGGATTAGACAGACCTTTGGTCTGATCCGTCAGGCCTGTTTGTATGTCCGTTGGTTATCACTGGATCCTCTAAGTTGGGACAGCTCTGGCAACCCTACCAGCTAATGGCTCATCCTTAATACACTTCCTCACCTGTTATCCTGGCTTCATCCCATAAACAAATACCAGCTGAACCTCCTCTGACCTGACCGCAAGGTGACTTCCAATTGGGTCAGATAACATGACCGCAGTGGAAGGATAACTATTTGTCTCCTGTGCCTTGAAGGCTGAGGAGGAGTTTTGGCAGGTACAGTGTTCCCCACTTTGTATGAAGTGGCACCTGTCAAAATTATGTCTCCCATTTGGTTTGCAGTAGTACAGCAGCCCTCCTTTCCATCCCATCATTCTCCCTGGCCTGACTGGATTAGACCAGCAGGGCTTTGGGTCCTGGAGCCTCTTCTGAAAGCCATGCTTTGTTCCCAGAAACATATAACATGTGCATGTTAATACCAAATGGAGGAGTGCACATGAGCATGTGCAGACTGCCTTAATCTAACCAGTGAGCCATAGCCATTCCCTGCAGATCCAGTGTCAGAGAGGGGCCTGTCGCAAACCATCCTGAGGACTGAGATGAACAATGTTTAGCAGATACAGGGGCCCCACCTTGCATTCTTTCTCCATTCCCAGGCAAAGTCTAAATTTGGGCTTGAGCAAGAGAGGAGACAGGAGGAGGATTGTGAGAGGGTGTGCTGCCCCCTTCCGGCTGAGTCTGTGTTCACTCTCGCAAGGGTTGGAACACTGTCTTTCATTGTGGATTTGATATCCAGTCTCTTCCTTCCTTCCCCTCACATCCCATCCCATCCCACCCCACCCCATTTTGCTTACAGGACGTGTGGTTGATGTTGACAATGGAATTGTCTGTGAAAACATCCCCATCATCACCCCCACTGGAGACGTCGTGGTCACCAGCCTCAATATTCGGGTAAGTGGTAAAAAACAAAGTTTGAAAGCGGGGAGCAGGAGCCGGGAGACTTTGGCTGAGTTGGCTGTGCCTTTAACAGTTGCCTGATATCCAGGAATTTGCATGTGATAACATTGATCCCTATATTCCAATGCCATGAGAAGTTTCATTTGCAGATTTCTGCAGATCAACTTGCTCATGAAGGCACAGGAGCAGAGCAGACCCCATTTCCATTTTTGCTACTGGTTGCTAAGCCTGTTGTGTATTATTGCTTGGAATTCTGTTCTGTATTGTTGCTTGAAAGATATATCCTAGGGCAGAGTTCTAACATTGAGAGGTTTCTAATGCTGAAGGCCTGGAAGAACCTTCTTCAGATTCAGCAGGGTTGTTAAAAGAAAGATGGAGATAAGGCTGGGCTGAGATTGCAAGCTTTTTTTGTCGGTAGGAGATATGAAGCAGCAAAGTTGAGGGAAGGGGGTGGGTGGGACGGAGAGTCCCTGCCAGTGCTGCTGACTTTGCAAGGTCAGGTAGGAGGAGCAGGGGGTGTGGTGTTGGGGGGGGGAGCTGATAAGACCTTGATCACTGCCTTCTCTTTATTATATTTTGCAAGAGCATAGAAAGAGCTGGAAAATCGGCCAGAGTACAGGAGTGGGGAGAGAGAGAGCAAGCCTGACGTGGCTCAGAGATAGTTGTCAGGGCACCATAGGGGTAATGTCACTTGGCAGGTGGCCTAAAGCGGCTGGCAGATCACAGATTTCTTACGTTCTGGACCATTTGGGGTGGGAGTGGGGCCAGGTTCCCAAGGCAGGGGAGTTGAATCTATCCTCCGAAGGCCAAGGAGAGATGGGGCAGGGGAGTCTGGCCTTTACAGGTCCAAGGCAACCAAAAGCGACTTACAGCCAGCCAACCAACCAAATTAACAACAAAAAAAACATAGATACATTAAAACTGAGGGGGGGGGAGGGAAACAGTGCATTAAAAGCATCCCACCCACTTCTAAAAGGCCACAGATAGTGAAAGGCCAAAGGCTTGGCTATAGAGAAAAGTTTTTGCCTAGCACTTAAAGATTTATAATGATGGTGCCAGACGAGCCTCCCTGGGGAGAGCATTCCGCAAACCGGGAGCCACCACAGAAAAGGCCTCTTCTCATGTTGCCGCCTTCCAGACCTCTTGTGTAGGAGGCACATGAAGAAGGGCCTCCCATCATGATCACAGGGTTCAATTCAGTTCATATGAAGAGAAGTGGTCCTTGAGCTATTGCAGTCCTGAGCTGCTTTATGGGTCCAAACTACTGTATTCCTTCCTACAAACCTGCCTGGGCTCTGAGATCTTCTGGGGAGGCCCTTCTCTTGGTCTTGCCATCCTCACAGGCACACTTGGAGGGGGTGCAGGGAGGGCCTTCTCAGTGGCTGCTCCCAGGCAACTTTGGAACTCCTTCCCTAGAGAAGCTAGACTGGCTGCTTCCCTGCTGTCTTTCCACTGTAGGTGAAGACGTTCTTGTTGCAGTGAGTTTTGGGGAACTGACTGCTGTTCCCAGTGCTGTTTTTGTTTTGACGTGATTGTATTTTTAAAAAATACACATTTATACATATAGTTTTAATTCTGTTAATGTTTAATTGTTTTTCAGTGATTTTTACCTCTCTATGTTTTTAGCTGTTCTTTTTTTATCTGTAAGGCACCTTGAGTCCCTGTCAGGAAAAAAGGTGGGTGATAAATAAAATAATAATAATAATAATAATCAGACACACTGCTCTCTGATGCCTTCTTGCAGGTGGACGAGGGCATGCACCTGCTTATCACTGGCCCAAATGGCTGCGGGAAGAGCTCACTGTTCCGGATCCTGGGGGGACTCTGGCCAACATATGAAGGCACCCTCTACAAGCCACCCCCACATCGTATGTTCTACATTCCACAGAGGTACAAAGGACCAGTATTCAGATGTCTGCAGGGAAGGGAAAGGCGGGTGATACAATGGAACAAAAAAGAGAGAACCTAAGACTCCTGGTTGCTCTTCATGGGGCTGAACGTGTTAAAATAAGGAAACAGAATCATAGAATTTTGGAGCTGGAAGGGATCTCAAGGGTCATCTAGTCCAACTCCCTGCAATGCAGGAATCTCAGCTGAAGCATCCATGACAGATGACCATCCAGCCTCTGCTTTAAAACCTCCAAGGAAGAGTCCACAACCTCCCGAGGGAGAGCCTTCCACTGTTGAATAGCTCTTGCCTTCAGAAAGTTCTTTTCTGATGTTTAGTTTGAATCTCCTTTCTTGTAACTTGAAGCCATTGGTTTGAGTCCTGCCCTCCAGAGCAGGAGAAAACAAGCTTGCTCCATCTTCCACGTTGTTTTAGCATTTGTGTGTTTGCCGTCCTGGCTTCCTTGGGAGGAATGGTGGGATATAAATTGTTGTTGTTGTCATATTACTATATTTGCACACCAAGGAATGTTATGCTTGGTATCTCATGGTAGGCCATACATGTCCGTGGGAACCCTGCGAGACCAGGTGATCTACCCAGACACTGCAGAGGACATGGCACGGAAAGGGAAGACGGACGCTGACTTGGAGCGGATCCTGGGCATTGTCAACTTGAACTACATTGTGCAGCGTGAGGGAGGTGGGTGCAACCAGGAGAGGGGGGGGTGAGCATGAGAGAGAGAGAGAACACATGAATCTTTAATTCATGGGAGACAAATGGGGAGGGAAATTGTCATTTCTGCTTCCTTTGCCTCTGGCTGTGTGGAGCAGAAAGTGAATGGGCAAGCATGGGAGGGTCTGCTGCACCATCCGCGTTGAGTGACCAATGAAATCTCTTACCTTTCCATCCACGGCGGGGCCAGGCTGGGAAGCCGTCAGCGACTGGAAGGATGTGCTCTCTGGTGGCGAGAAGCAGCGCATGGGGATGGCCCGCATGTTCTACCACAGGTTAGTGCCTACAGGTGCAGTGAGAGGCCTGATTATTGGCCGCTGCTGCTATTCTGTGCATGGGATTCAGTTGCATTCCAGCAAATTCACATACAGCAATTAAAGTGGCTTTGGCAGTCTTGTGCAACAAACCTACTTCTTCAAAAAGAGGGGGGGGGGGTTCAGTAAGGAAAGTGACAGGAAAAAGCACTGGGAAGCAGGGGAGAAGATTCCCTTGACGCAATGTTTGTATAACCTCTTGGCAAATAAATTGGGGTGGGTGCTATTTAAGCAGCAGATATTGCATAACCTTCCCACAAACTTTGTGCAAAGAAATGAGGCAGTTTGTCTGGAATCAACCATAATCCCTCTAGCAGAGGACTAGCCACAGTGTTGTGCTTTCCAGACCTTGTGTACTACAACTTCCATCAGTCCTAGCCAGCATGGCCAACGATCAGGGAAGATGGGGTTTGTAGTCCCGCAACCCCTTTTCTCGCAGTCCCTCTTGCATTTTTGCTCATCCTGCTGCCAGCTGAGGATGGGAATGCAGTGTGTCCTTGCGTCAGTAGAAAGGCAGCAGAACCAAAGCTGAGACCAGCGAAAGTCACACCAGGGGCAGCCCAAAAGGATGATGTTGGGAAATACTGCCAGGATCACAGCTGAAAGGTGGAAGAGGCACAGATTGGATCAGGAATTGTGGAGGGAGGTGCAGAGGGGAAGGTGGAGGACTGCAGTGTTAGGAGTGGCCGTGTACAGACTGGCTTGGCCAAAGAGCCACTTTGGGGTCTCTCATTTGGGCTACTGCTCTACCTCCATAGGCCAAAGTACGCTCTCCTGGATGAGTGCACCAGTGCCGTCAGCATTGATGTAGAAGGCAAGATCTTTCAAGCTGCAAAGGATGCTGGGATAGCATTGCTCTCGATCACCCACCGACCTTCACTCTGGTATGTTTTGTGCTCTACCCACAGTCTTCTGCTTGGTATGTTTCTTTTGGCCTTTCTTCCTTTGGAGCCCCTTGATCCAAGGACTTTATATACATCTATCTCACTCTTCCATGGGGCTCCCAATGGTCTTCCCTCCGAGTTAGTGGTCCCGCTTCCCTTTAATGATTCTACAGTACTGGGTGCTCTTGGATCACTCCTGTTCTGCTCAGGGAGCTTCCTGTCTACAAGACCAGGACATCCAGGCTAGTTGGTTAGTTGGAGTCATTTGAAGACACGTTTTCTCCCTTCTTGCCCATCAGCTGTTTGTGGAGTCAGCTGTGCCACACACTGGCCCATGAGTGGGGCTTTTGAGAGAGCAGGGAAGGCTGGGGACATCCCTGCAGCAGTGTGCCTCCTCAGGCCCTCAGTCTCCATGGTGGTACACCTCTGCCACGCTTGGAGCAGTTTCTTCGCATACCTGATTTACCAGGCAGGAGTCCCTGTGGGCCACCCCTTATTCTCTCTCTCTCTTTCTCATACAGGGGACAGGGAATTGAAGGAGGAGGATGGGGAACCATCTGAGCATTAGCTGAGAAGTGGACTGGCAGGCTTATAATGCCTCCAGGAATCTGTCCACACTTCTACATCCATTTACTCTGCTTCTACCTATCCCTGTGATTGTGCATGCTTTTATATCCCCCCTTTCTCCCCAAGAAGCTGGAATGCCAGACCACCCCACATGCCAGACCCCCCCCCCAGTATCAGTCAGTATCTCCCCATCCCAGCTTTCATCATACCCCCAAACCTCAGTTGCCACTGCATGAACCCCCTTCCTCCTCTGGTTCCCACCTCATCACACTTGGCACTGCCACCCAGATAGGGTAGGAAAGGGTTGTGTCATTAGTGAGCCTGGAGGCAGGACCTGTCATTTCCTCTGTGACCAGTAGAGGCTGCCATAGAGTGGATCACCTGTCTGGTGCCCCTTTGCTCAACCCGGGACAGGGAAAGAGAAAGGGGTTTTGAAGAAGGACCTAGAATAACCCACCAACTCCAAAAGTCCTGTGTCTTTAATAAACTAAAGCTTTACAACAGCAGAGGATGCCCCTGCTAAAATCTTCCTTTCTGCACACATTGTGAAAGGGACAGGGGACTGTTCTTGCATAGAGTCTGGCTGCGCCTGGGCCTGCCCACCTTGTCCTTTCCTGCCCCCAGAAGACTTCCTATCCTCCCCGCATCTCTCCCTGTTTCCACCGCCCCTCCAGTCCCTGGCTGTCTCCCAAGCAGGGAGTCACGTCCCCAGCAGGAAGCCGTGTGGGCGGAGGGGGGCATCAGAGTCTCATCCCTGGAGACTGAGAGCCGCTTTGTTCCTGACTCCCCCAGAGACAGCTCAGCGGAAAGATCCCTCCCCAGGAGCAGGCAGGGATGCCAACCCCACCCACACACAGGGCACTCACTGGACTCCGAGGAATGAGGGGCAGCAGCGAGAGCTCCAGGCCAAGCGCACGGGGGTGTGGGGTGTGGAGAGATTGCTGGGAGGCCCAGAGCAAAGCGTAGCACAGACCAGCATCTCAAGCAGCCCTTCCCTCTTCCCTTTCAGGAAGTACCACACCCACCTCCTGCAGTTTGACGGGGAGGGGGGCTGGCGTTTTGAGAAGCTGGACCCTGCAGCCCGTCTCTCCCTGCGAGAGGAGAAGCAGCGCCTGCAGCAGCAGCTGGCCGGAGTCCCCGAAATGCAGCAGCGTCTCAGTGAACTTTGCCAAATCTTGGGTGAAAATACAGCCTCTCCAGCGGGACACATCTGAGAGAGCCAGGCACCCTGAAGCATCCCCTCACCATTTCTGCCCCGGCCCACTCGGCTGAGTGCTCAGTAAGAGGATCCCGGCTGCTTTCCTTTCCTCCTGGGAGCTGCAGAAGGCGGCCGGCTGTTGCCCTGGCTGCTGAAGGAAGAGTCACGTTTTCTCTGCTGGGGCATCACTTATTTCTGGCACTTGTTGACTGTGCCCTTCGTCACCTTCTCTCACTTAGCCTGCCTCGTTCTAGGACTGGAGGGAGGGAATGGGTCACCCCGTCCTGACAAGTGACTCTGAAGTTTCCTCTCTCTCCCACACACACACCTCACACACACAGTGCCTGAATATCCCAAGATAGTAACGCCAAAGCGTGGGTTTTGTTGCCCCCACTGCCATTCTCTGCCCTCTGCATCTGTGGATGTTTTGGAGTGAGCTTCCAGCATCAGCCACACCTTAGAGGCCTGGAAGGTTCAGCAGGACCGGTCTCCGCCTTTCTCCACACAAAACAGCCGCACAACATTTGATACGAATCCAAGCCATGAATGTAGCTCTTGCACCTTTCTCCCTGGTGGCCTCCTTTTTGCCACAACTGGGCTGTAGAAGCTGGTTGCACAGGGCAGCACCAAAACCCCCTCCCCTTCAACCTTCGCCCCCCGAGCTCCGCTTGAGGAAGGCCTGCCTCCTTCCCTGGACACCATGTGGGTGACATGGCAGCCAAGGGAGCAAGTTAGGAAATCCACGTTGCTCTAGATCAGTAATTTTCAGCAGTTTTCTCTGAAACCTTGCTGTTCCTCAGAACTTACAAAGAGCTCCCCAGTGAGAAGATGGGTAAGTTATGCAGGGCAAGCGGTCAAAAAACCTCACCACGACCTCTTTGACCAACCTTCCACAACTTTTTCAGAATGTGGGGTTGGTTCATTCTTCAGGGGCAACAGTTTAGGTCTGCCTCATGCCCTTACAAACTGAGAGTGTGGCCTAAGATGCCTCTCACATTGCAGGGGTCCCAGACACAAATTGGGTCCTCAGCAGATAAGCCAATATGGAGTCCCTTGAGGTGGGAAGCCTTGAAAGCCACGGTCCTGGGCTGTCTCGGGACCCCCTTGTGCAACTCTGTAGAACATAAAGCCCTTCCTGAGGCTTTGTCCTCGTGGCTTCTAATACTTTAGTCCCTTAATTTTGAGGGACTGGTCTTCCCTGTGAAGGCCAGCAGAAGGCCCTGTGCCATTTGCTTAGGGCACTTTCTATGGGAACTTGCTGAGACTTGATTTCCATACAGCTGTCCTTTAGGACTTGTTCTCCTTGAAATAGCAGGAATTCTCCTAGGGTCATTTCCCCCCGTTTTCTAAAGCAGGGTGGAGGTAGAAAGAGAAAGAGATGTTTTTGTATACAGACAACAAGGCCTCAGCCAGTGGAGCTGCATTAGTTCAACTGCACAGCATATATCCACATTAGGAGGAGTGCAGCAATTTGGGTCTTGCCTCTTGCCATGTGCGTGATGCGATGGAGAGAGGGAGCGTGTGGCAAAGGAACTCGGATTGGTGGTTGTCCCCTATTTCACTTATGCCAGTGTTAGTCTGCACAGATGTGTCTATTCTTAAAAACTGAGCCCTCTTTTAATTAGTCATGAAGGTGATTGCTGCTGTTGTTGTTACTGTTACTGTTGTTGTTGTTGTTGTTAGAAGGCTCACTGCCAGTTGTGTTTTCCATGTGAAATAACATACCAGCAAGCTATTAATGATGTGTGCTCCCATGTCCTTTAAATGCACATTTAGCTACAGCCATCACACAGTTATTTTTTTTAAAAAAATCAGCCATTGGCTTTGATGGTGGGACATCAGGCTTTGCCCTGGTTCTCTCCCCTCTGCCCCTTTGCACGGGTATTTCCTCCTCTCCCCACTTGCCTCCCTTTCCCAATCCTGCTGCTTCCAAGCACACCTCATCTTCCTAAGAAAGCAAAGAAGATGCATGGTTGCTTAGGGGAAATGAACCCTCTGCTCTCCCTTCGTGAAACATCTTGCCCTGGCCTGCCGTCGTGTGGCCTACCATGTTTGGCCCTTGGACTTAACTGGCGGCAGCAGAGTCTGGCAAACCACCTGCTGTGTTAACTTTCCCACAGTTCTACAGAGTGCCTGATTTAGCAGTACTTTGCATGGTGTGCAGCACCTCAGGCCCAGCAGCTGCTGACAAATAAGGCCTTAGCCAGAGGGGAGGGGAGCTTTTCCTGGGGGGGGCTCTTTCCGGGGGGGGCTCAAAAAACAGAGCAGGAGGCTTTATTTGACAATGAGGCTGGTAGGCTGCATTAAGCTGGGTGGCAGGCCTGATTCCGCACCTCTGTGCCCAGGGACACCTGGCAACTGGCCCTCTGGCACCCCCCCCATAGGACTGGCACCTGGAACCCTGCTTGTCCTATGGGGGAGCCATCCTGGATTGGGACAGACACATTGCTCTCAAATGGCATGTTGCTTCTGGAGGAGTAAAGCCACAGCTTGGCAGCCCACAGCCTGCAGGTTTCATACAACCTTCCTGAGGCTCCCTGTGCCCCATGAAATTGCCACTTCCAAATTTTGACATGTCATTGTGGTGGGGGAGGACATTGTGCAGGGCGGATCATCTTGAGATGCTAACAAGGGAAGCAAGTTCATACAGTGTTTTGCAGGCTCTGCTGCCTAGTCCAGCCATGTTCACAGAGAGGCCACCTCAGTCAGAGTGTGCTCACATCTTCAGAGAACCAGATAAATTCTTAACGTAATTTCAGTCAACTAGTCCAATGAGTTTTCCTTTCCCCAAGGGCAATTGCTGACATTTTACAAAGCACAAGGCCCGTGTCGCCAGCCAATTTGGGCACTGGGGAGGTCATTTCATGCCCCACACATCACCACCATCCCCGGCGTCTTTTAAGTGCCACACTGGAGTTATTAAATATTTTTTTTAAATCTGTATTCTGCTTTTTTACAAAAGTAAATTCAAAGTTGCTTACAACAATCAAATATACAAACAAGAAAACCAAATCCACAAAAATGCATCAAACCCCATAAAATACCAGCATCACAAAAACAAATGGATCTGCACCTGTCAAGGAAAGAGATGGTAACAACCTGACAGAGTAAAAGTGCACTCCTTTAGTTTGCTGGCAGTCATCTCCTTAAATATATAAACACATATATGCTTTCCTGTGAATTTTTTTTAAGCAAACAGCAGAGCAAAGAGAAAGCTGAAAGAAACTTTCTCCATGTTGTGTTAGTTTTATACTTGCCGGGAGTTTGTGTACGTGTGAACATCAAAAGAGAGTGCCCCCCACCAGAAGTTAGAAGTAGCACAGCCCACTCTGCCACATTCTTCTGCATGTGTGTGCGTTGCCATTGGTTTCTCCTATATCTGCTTCTGATTTGCTCTCTATGTTTGCAAGTCTCGTCATTGCTGCAGCTTCCTGCAAGCCTTGAAAAGAGAGCCTGGAAGTTCAGGGCTGTTGTGTTTTTTCTCTCTCTCTCGCTCTCATGAGCAGCTCCTTGTATTGGCCGCCATTGCCTAGGGGAGCAGCAGCAACATAGGTTCTTCTTTCATTCCTGATCACAGACCTGCCTGGCTTAGCTACTCCAGCCAAATTTTAAGGCAAGCCATTTGCAAGTGTGTGCATAGCAACACCACAATCCTATTGGAGAGAAAATAAAATCTCTGCATTGTTCATTCTGGAACAGCTCTGAAACCCTATAAATACATGCGAAGAGATGGGACTTCCCAAGTGGGTCCCAGGTGTTTGGAGTGAGGAGTTTCAACTTTTTCTTCCTCTCCTCTACTTGATTGTATAAATTGCTGATTTATTTAATTGTAGTATGTCTGTGTGTTTTGTAAGATGTTTTAAAAACTTATTTCTGAATTGTCTTCGGACCATCTTTTTATTTTTATTTTTAGCCTGCCATCCACTTCATGCCCTTCCCAGTATGAAAGCCCCACAAGTAAACAATGTGATACTATTGCCTGGCAAGGGGGGTGGGGAGAGCCAGAGTGTGTGCCATGGAGGGCTGAGCATGTGTCAAAATTCTCAGTGGAATGAGGCTGTTCCCATCTGCTGGCTCTGATGTCAGAATTTTACAAAACTATGCAACAAAGACTTTCTTTCTCTGCTGTTATGTACGTGCAAAACTGCCATCCCACTCCCCCTTTCTCCTACCCTCACAGTGCCTTTTATGCTGGCAGAAGCCAGGTTTATTCAGATGCTGATAATAAAAATATTATAGATCACAAACAGCTGTCCGTGTGATTCTGGATTCTGGGATGGGATTCTGCATGGCTACTGCCAAGAATGGTAGCAATTGGAATTGGTATTGGGAGAGCCAGCCCTAGCACTGAGGTGGGGGTCCTCAGTGGGGTCCAAGGGGTGGTAGAAGGCATTGTGCCAGAGGATACTTTTGACACAGCCTCCTTTCCTCTAGTATTCATTAACTGCTCTGTCCCAGGCCCCTCTATCACCTTTAAATGTGACTGAAATAAATTTCTCCCTCAACCCTATCCACAGGTCTCTGCACCTTGTCATTTAATTTTTTAAAATTATTTAATTTGAGGGAGGCCCTTTTGATTCAACTAGAAATTCAAACAGAAACGTTGAATGGGGAAAACCAATGGTAGGGGCTTATTGTGAGTCAAAGGGAGATAAAAGTAATGTTTTAGTTACTGAGTTTAAACAACCTTAACTAATAGTGTGATGTTTAAATTACCTTTTTATTTTAATTTTTTAAAAGGACATTGTTTACATGAAATTAATTCAGTGCATCACATTGGAAAAGTGCCCGAATACCGGTCAGCTCAGCCTGGTGATTTTTTTGTGTTCATTAGCTAGGCAGACAGGAGCAGGTTGACTTCTTGATGAGCAAGTTGGTGAAATAATGCAATTTGCATTTAAAACAAAAACACAGAAGAAGTAAGTAGTGACTGTCCTTTTCGTTTAACTTGGAACGCTGAAGGTGATCCGACTGGCAATCAGATCTTCCTTCAACCGTGTCAGTGGGGCAATGTCTTCTGCCACACCTGAGGGCAATGCGCTAACTCAAGGACTGCATCTCTCCACACTTCTCCCTGGGCCCACTCCCAAGAAGCTGCCTCCTGAGGCACCCACCTCACCCTGCCTAATACTATCGCTGGCCAGCCTTGCTCTGGTGAGGTGGGAGTTCTAGGCATAATGGGGAGCAGGAGGTAATGGGTGAAGCTGTTTTCAGAGAACTCGTTTTCTACTTGGATGTCCCAAATTTGAGTGAGCATAGAAAAGTGCTTGCTTCACAACTGAAGCTCTGTACAAACATAGCCATAAAGAACTGCCTGTCTGGGATTCAATGTATGCTGTCTGACTTCAGCTTCCATCATCCCTAATCATGGGATGATGCTGGCTGGGTCTGATGGGATTTGGAGTCCCACAACATCCAGAGGGCGCCATATTGACTGAATTCCAGTCTGAAACCTGCTAGTAACTGGCTCTGGCACCAGCCACAAACCATCTCAACTCACCTACAGTGTTTAGCTATCAAGACTCCCATGGCAATGTCCCTGAACAGATTCACAATCTGGCAACATGGTGCCTTGTACAGTATGTTTACTCAAAAGAATATGCCGTTAAGTTCAATGGGACTTACTCTCAAGGTTCACATTGCAAGTGCAAAGCAATGTTCAGTCTGATACTGTAAACCACCTAAGAGAAGTATTGCAGTTTGCTGTTGGAAGACAATATTTGGATGAAATCTCCAGGTAGAGACATCTGTCTGAAAGCCTGTAGAGCCACTGCCAGTTGGCATTCAATCTAGACAGTACAGAGGTAGATGAGCCGGTGGTCTGACTCAGTATAAGGTAACTCCCCTTGTTCCTAAATAAACTCTGCTGCATTCAAGAGTGCCTCCTTTGCCACCTGCAAACCTATGCACCCTTACTTAGAGGAAAGCTCCACTGAACTCTGTGGGAATTCCTTCTGAGTCAGCATGCAAAGGACCTGACTGCATTGTTTTCTATAAATCTTGGAGATATATAGCTTCGGGGAGTTGGATTATTCAGAGTTGCAGTGCCACATCTCTCTGAACGCTGACTGCAGCTAAATATTGTATGATTACACGTTTTGCAATAAATCATGAGGTTGCACTGGAATCAGCAAGCAAGCATCTGTTAACAACGCTGAACTTATTAGTTCCTTCTTCACGTGCCAAATGCTTAATGTAATGGAAGTGACTTCTGTTCTCATTACACCTTGTCTAAAGAGTGTATTAATAAATACATTTGGTAGACATTTAATCGTATGCTAATCTGATAGTTCAGTCATTGCTGATTGAAGTTTGGAAGGGATTTTGTTCAGGTTTCTTCCTTTTTTATGCTTCCTTCTGAAGTTTCAGAGAAAGACTCCCAACAGCAGAAAGTTCACAAGAGGCTGAACATAGACAAGTGCTGATGTTCTAATCTATACATTTATCTTAAATCTACATGAGACCCAAATCAATGTAATAAATTATTTATTTATTTTTATGTTATTAGTACACAGTTTATTTATCACTGTGCTTACATCACTGTTGGGACGCGGGTGGCACTGTGGGTTAAACCACAGAGCCTAGGGCTTGCCGATCAGAAGGTCGGCGGTTCGAATCCCCACAACGGGGTGAGCTCCTGTTGCTCGGTCCCTGCTCCTGCCAACCTAGCAGCTCGAAAGCACGTCAAAGTGCAAGTAGATAAATAGGTACCGCTCTGGCGGGAAGGTAAACAGTATTTCCGTGTGCTGCTCTGGTTCGCCAGAAGCGGCTTAGTCATGCTGGCCACATGACCCAGAAGCTGTACGCCAGCTCCCTCGGCCAATAAAGCGAGATGAGCGCCACGACCCCAGAGTCGGCCACGACTGGACCTAATGGTCAGGGGTCCCTTTACCTTTACCTTTACATCACTGTAAATCAGAAATCTGTTGGGCATAGTCCTATACTAAATATGTGCTGAATGCGGAGCTGTATAGGATATAACAGAAGCTGGCATAGGCCAACAAGAGAGATTCACGAGCACATCTGCTCAGATACACCAGCTGAACACACCTCTAGAGGAACAGCCAAGGCAAGGCAGAGACCTGGGCAACACAAGGAAGCAGCACTTTCTTCAGATCCTATGCTCCCCCAGACTATCTCTATCAATAGCACAATTTTATAATGACAACAGAACTGGTGCAAAGCATTTCCCTCCCACTGAACTCATCCCTCCTGGCCTCCCTGTCTATGTCATAAAAGTACAGTAGGGATGGCAAATCTTTTTTTTTTTTAATAATATTTATTACTTTTCCAACAATTTAAACACTACAAAAAAACAAGAACAATACAATACAATACACAAACACTACATAACACTAACACATTAAACTAACAACACAAAACAAAAACAATTTAAAGCACATCAAATAATTTCAATATCTTATTTCCACGACCTCCTCACACCTCCCTTTTTGTATTCCACTTCTGTTAATTGTTTCAGCAATTCCTTTCCATCTTCCTCTGTTTTCTATCCTATAATTATCTTAGCACATTCTAACCTTATTTTCCCTTTAATACTCTATTAATCCGTTTATACTTAATTCCTTATAACATTTCTACTGAAGCCGTATAACTTCATTCCAACATTTTCCTAACATTCATCTTTAATACTCTATTAATCTATTTATACTTAAATCCTTATAACATTTATACTAAAGCCATATAACTTCATTCCAACATTTTTCTAACATTCATTAAATTTACAGTATTTCCGTAAATAATCTTTAAACTTTTTCCAGTCTTCTTCCGCCGACTCTTCTCCCTGGTCTCGGATTCTGCCAGTCATTTCCGCCAGTTCCGTATAGTTCGTATAGTCCATCAACTTCATCCTGGTGATCTTCTATCCGATGCTCTTGGCTCTTTTCCAAGTCCCTTCTGCAGATCTTCTTCATATTTATACAAAAACTTTACTTTATCTTCTACTGATCTTATTTTTATTTTCCTTCCTTTGAAACTGAAGGATAGACCTTGGGGAAACTCCCACCTAAAGCTATGATTTTGTTCCTTCTCAGCAGGGCAACAATATCTCCGTAGTTAGGCCTAAAATCCAAAAGATATTTCGGACGTCTTTAAAAATGTCCACTCTTGACTGTTGTACTTCTAGGTTCTTCTGGTAATGCCAACCCAAGATTCTATCTCTCTCTTCTTTAATTCGAAGGGTGATCAAGCAGTCTCTTAATCTATTCTTCTCTTTTTTTCCCTCCTCTTCCAAGTCTGAAGGCCCTCACAATTCTAAACTCTTCTTGGCCCAAGTCCAAGTCCCAAAAGTCAGCAGATTCCTGTATGAGAAAATCTGTCAAGCTTTCCTTCTCCAATTCAGGTAGGGCTCTGATCCTCAAATTCGTCTGTTTTTCTTTAAGTTCAATCATAAGAAGCGTCAACTTATGTTCATCAAGTTGCCTCTGTAGGGCTGGGACTCTCTCTCTCTCAAGTTGTGTTACTTTACATTCAGCAGCAACGGCTTTCTCCCTGGCTTCCTCCACAGTCTGCCATATCAAAGTAGATTCCTGTATCAATTTCTGGATAGTTTCTGTATTGGTATTCACCTTTTGTCCCAAATTATTTATACTTTCTGTATTTAAGTAAATTTTAGTAGTTGCAGCATCCACTTTCACATTTATTGCGTCTGTTTTCTTGTTAAGCTGTTCCAGTGAATCATTTATCTTATTTAATGCAGCCGCTAAGGCTTTTTCTGTCGACATTCCTCTTGATTTTGAGTGTACTGATGCAAAAGCAGCAGCAGAAGAGGCAGAGGGGCCTGATGTTGAGCCTCTCCTGGATTGCTGCCAAGTCCTCCCAGACCTTAATGTTTTTTCAGCAATTGACTGGTCTGTTTTTTCCTTTCCATTTGCCATAACACTTAAAAAATTCAAGGTCAGTCCCAGAGTCTCACAGTTCTTTATCTTGCAGCTGGAAATTCCCCTAGCCCAGCTCTTGTAAAGCAACCAGTTTCAAAGGCTTCCACTAGGGGGAAACAGTTTCTATTTATATTAATCAGTAATGTCCTCTTTTAAACACAGTTTCCAACAATCCAAAGTTAGTTTCAATTTTCAGTTACTTTTACTCCTTTTTAAAAGCAGCCGGAGACAATAGAAACAATGTATTTCTCTTATTTAGCTAGCTGTCAATGAACATCTAAACACTGTCAATAAGCATTCCAAAAGACGTCAGTCCTGCTAGCAGCCCGTTTCCAGAGTCAGAGCGGCAGTATTTTAGCTCTCTTCACTCTCTCCTGCAGGCATACTCAATCCACAACTTTCCCCCCTCTTCTCCTGCCTCCAAGGGGGGGTTGAATGTTCTTTACCAGTGGAAATTTAGTCCTTTACAGTAGGCTTTCCAAGACTTCAGCTTGCAGCCTCATTGCTTCAGTCTATTTACAAAAGGGGAAGGCGGACTTCCTGTATTGAACCTCCCCGTTACGATGCCAAATTAAACTTTTTAAAAATCCAATTCTCCCGCTTCAGCTCTACTCACGGGTAATTATTTTAAAATCAATTTGTCCACAGGAAAAAGTCAGCGCTCTCCGGCAACAGCTATGCGGCTTCGCTCCGTGGAAGAAGCAGACAATTTGAAGCACCGCGCCTCTCACCCCACGTCGCTCCGGAACCCCGAAACCGGGTTTCCCCGCGAGTAGGGGAGGCGCAAAAGGTGCCCATCGAATCCCACGCTCACAGGCTTCTCCCGCCTGTGATTTTTTACGGGTCTCCGCCTTCGCCGTGGCGGCCAGACCCAGATTCCCACGGGGCAAATTCCTCCCGATCAGAGGAATTCCGCCATTACCGGAGGCACCAACCCGGAAGTCAGGGATGGCAAATCCTATCAGCCCCAGCTGGTAAGGAGGGTGGAAGATGTATTCCAGCAACACCTGGAGGGCCACTGCTTCCCTATCCCTGAAGGCTTAGCCAATCACAGCACACCAGCATCTATGTATAAGTGCCATAACTTGGATGATATGGTGTGAAACATGGTTCTCTCTCTCTCTGGCTGGATGTTGTGCACACTTAGAGCACACGAGGGAGAACTCTGGCGATGGAAACTATGGAACAAAGGCACTTTGCAGGAAAGGGGGAGCCTGTTACACAAGGTAGCCAATCTCCTTCCAGAACACTTTGGGTACATGCTAACATGTACCTTCCTAGAACCCAAACAGGTAGCTCACCTGGGGATTCTAGACTAGGGGTAGGTGAATATATCAATCTCAGCTTCTCTCGGCTTCTCATTTCCCCAGGCTTAAATTAAGTTCTCCACATTTCCACATCAGTTTACATGAAAATTCATCAGCGTTTTAACAAAAAATTCTCTTAATATGCTCATTTTTGTAACAATTTCGCCTAATATATACTTTTCAACAAAGCAGTTCCCCCTCAAATAATGCTTTTTTGAATTCACTAATATAATGTGATTTTATGCACGCTTAATCTCGATATATGCATTTTTATTACATATTACTTGGCAGGAGAACTGCATTGCAAAATTCAGAGAAGGATGGATTTTGACAGGTGGTTGTGTTTAGGTTTGCATCTTATTTCAGAATATATGAATTACATAGGTTTGCCTTTAAAGGCAAACTGAAGTGCATTCTTTACCTGTCCCTGCTCTAGACACAAATGCACAAGGGCAGAGCACTCCACCCAAGGAAGTAAGGGAAGTGGGAGTCATCCTGCGAAGCACAACTGCCTCCCCCTCCTTGCAATATGTGATGACTGCGTCTCTTGCTGTAACATTCTCTGCCACTCACAGCAGTGAAGAGCGGTGTCTCCCATACAGAGAAAACACTTGCCCCCACATACTGCAAGCTCTATTTTATCAGCAAAGGCTAAGCACTGCACTCCTGCACTCAAACAACTGCTGGCCAGACACTCAGGAGGACTTTTGCCTTGCAGGATCACAGCCCAGACACATGCAACAGAACAGCTGCCCTTGCACTCTTAGTAGTGCCCGGCCTCCCTGGGTAGGAAGTAGAGTCCCAGTCGCAACAGTCGCTCCTTGAACCCTTCTCTCAAGGAGGGCTGGTGTTCTTTCTGCAGACCTCCTGACGCAGAAGCTATGTGAGTGTGGTGCTGTGTGCTTGCTCATTCCTGCCTTTGCGTGAAGTGCAAAGTGCTTCACTATGGTTTCCTAATGCCCCCCACCCCAGCCCCAAAGCTCGGCTTCAAAATTTGTTCTAAGCCAGCCTTTCTCAACCTGTGGGTCCCCAAATGTTGTTGAACTACAACTCCCATCACCCCTAGCTAGCAAGGCCAGAGCTCAGGGATGATGAGAGTTGCGTGGCGAGTTCCCGCCCCCCCCCCAGTGGAAATAACGACACATGACACAATTATTAAGGTTAATGGGCTAAAGAAGGCCACAACTGTATTGGTTACAGGTGATGAGCGGTATTGGCTTAGGCATTGGTCCTAACCGACTATATCCGACTTCAGCCCATCTGCTTGAAGTCCAGGAAGGGTTAGCCACCATTGGGTGAGTCCTGCTGATGCACATCAACTAGGAACTCCCCCAGGGTCACCGATAGGGGGTGTTCCTTAGGCCCTCACCTCCCTAGGCATCGGACAGGGCCATGCCCCCCCCCCCGAATCCTTTATTGGACTACCCTTCAATATGTGGGGCAGGTGATGGCGCTACCTCCCTTCTTCCATCTACAGAACAATACCAATGCCTAACCGCCACTCGAGTTGTAGTCCAACAACATCTGGGGACCCACAGGTTGAGAACCGCTGTGACTAAGCCAAAGGCAGGGAATCTGTATCACCCCACAAGCTGTATTCCGTTTGGAGCAAACTTCCATGACAGTGGTGGGCAGGGGCAAAAATGAGTGGGGCAGCAAATGTAAATATTATTGTTGTACAGTCGGCCAGTTTCTATGTACACCCGTCCATCCAGACCAGCGAGAGCATTACCAGAATTAAATGACACTTCCCAGCTGGGCCAAAGTAGCTGGTGCTAAGTAGGGTTGGTGGGATGTGTGGCTCAGGAATGTTCTTAGAGCCAGAGAGGCTTGGAGGGCCACATTTGGGCCCCAGGCTGAGATTCCCCACCATGCCCTAGACCACCCCCACCACCAGTTTTCTTTCTTTTGAATTCTGATTAGGGTGGTTGCGTGTCTTACATTAGAGAGGGCAGTCCTTTGTTTGAAAGCGATCTCCCCTCAAAGGTCTGTCTGGGTCAAGTCCAGATTAATGGTAAGGAACCCTAGGAAGGGAGAGTAAAGGGGAACCCTGAAGCTGCCTGTCAACAGTACCTGGATAGCAGAATAAGCAGGTATACAGGTCACCTCGTCAGAGTCATCTCCTTTATGGGATTTAGATTTAGATTTAGATTTCAGAAATTATTTTGAAATGCACATCTATATGTTATTGTGGCTGGTTATGCACTGAAAGAAAAGAAGGCACCAATTTGCACAAAACGGGCATATTGTAATTTATAGTTAGGTCCAAATTTAGGCATAACTACTATAACTTAAATAGAAACACAGCACATCCTGCCATAGTGAGGAAGACAGCAGGTGGCTTGTGCACCTGCTCACTCTGCTGACCAGGTGCTGCAGTTGCTGGTGAGCAGCTCCAAGGCGCCTTCATCCAGCTCCTTATATTTACAGCTGACTTGGCTTGGGCAGCCCTCAAAAGAGAGGACACCTTCAAAGAGAGGACTGTCCTCTGGCAGCCGCCCTCCAGAATAGAGTACATCCTCTGCAAAATAGGATACAGTGGTACCTTGGGTTACAGATGCTTCAGGTTACAGACTCTGCTAACCCAAAAATAGTACCTCGGGTTAAGAACTTTGCTTCAGGGGGTAGCTGAGTTTTTGGCAGCAGTCCTCCAAGGAGCAGGTTAACAAGGAAAACCACTGATTTTATATGTATATATATATATATATGTATGTAGCCATCTGCTGCCTTTTTTATATACATTTCAAGGCTTTTATATGTTATTTTCTCTTTTATGGTTTTATTTGCATAATGCCTAATAAAGGTTTGATAATAATAATAAAAAAACTTTGCTTCAGGATGAGAACAGAAATTGGGCGGCGGCAGCAGGAGGCCCCATTAGCTAAAGTGGTACCTCAGGTTAAGAACAGATTCAGGTTAAGAACGGACCTCCAGAACAAATTAAGTCCTTAACCTGAGGTACCACTGTACATGGCCACTCTTAGGGTTGCCATATTTTGAAGAGCAAAAAAGAGGACGCTATGATGGCCATTCAAAGCAAATGAATGCAATTTGTCTCACATTTTACCCCTGAAAAAGAGGCAGTGTCCTGGAAAAAGAGGACGTATGGCAACCCTGGCACCCTACATATATAGTAGCAGATGTGAATATTATGCAGATCAAGGACTTAGTTTGTCGTCTTCTCGTTGGTGATGCATTTTTAGCAGCACATAAGCAGCCACCCTAGTCCTGCTCATAGAACCACTCATGACCCTTTCTGTGGGGCTTCATGAGCTCCCTCTAATGCTCAGGATGGCCAGGACTGACTCCCCACCCTCCCATTTCATTCTGAGATAGCAACCCACACCATTACATGTACCGAAGCTGATGGGACTGGCAACTAACGGAATCCTCCCTCCAGTGCAGCTGAGGGCAGCAGGCTGGGTAGTAGCGCGACTCATGCAACACGCTGGCGATTAATATACACAGAGCAATAATTATACATACTTTATCAACCTTCTGAGAAAATAACATTAAACAAAGCCACAAAGACTTGCGAACTACCCAGCCTAAAATGAACTTATAATGTCTGGTTTCAATAGATTTTTCAAATGCTTAACTCAGTTTTTTAAGTAAGTTCATGAAGATACCAACAAAAGGTAAGTTTGGTGATGTTCACAATACTGAGAGATGCTAGTAGAGTTGTAGATAGATGTTAATAAAGTTGTAGACGGTGAAGTTGTAGACAACAGGGTGTTAGTGTTTTGCACCTGTTCGCCCCCGATGGGGCCCTTTAACTGGGGCTTGCAGGTAGCACACTCCCAAGATAATTTTCCAGGCTTCTTCAGTGGTCTAATCTCAAAGTCTTGATACATATATTGATATTCAGTCTTATACAGAATACTCTTTCTTGGCTTAAGCTTAAGAGACTGATTTGCAGCAGGCTGGGCAGATCTTCAACCCTTTGTGGCTGCATCACTCTGCCTAATGGTAGGGCTGGTCCTGGGAATGGATAGGACAAGCCCAGAGTTCAGCAGCATGTGCCAGAAGACTTGCCCAGCACTAGCAGGAAGCAACACGCAAAGATCTTGCTTAAGAATTCCCTGGTCAGCAACATAACAGGTAAACAAGGCTGCTACCCCAGTGCCAACTTGTCTGCTGGATTCCCCTCCCCCCATCCCATCATCTATAATTAGTATGCACATAAACTGCTTTGTTTTACATTTATATATTTATGCATTATGTTTTGATAGCTATAATGCATGTACATATCTGCATGCAATAAGCATTAATTCCCATTGAACTTGCTGATTTTTCCTGTTGCTTCCTTTCTGATTATATTGCAGATCCACCGTTACCTGAAAATCCAGAAGGCTTCTTCCTAACCTTCTTCCCCAGGATGAGTGAGAACATGCTGGTATTTGCTTGTTTTAAGTGCATTTCTTCAGGTCCCTGTCCTTGATCTTGTCTAGGACATTCATAGATTCCATGGCTTGCAGTTGCATTGACACACAATTGATCTGTTTGTTTGTCTGTCTGTCTGTTTGTCTGTCTGTTTGTTTGTTTGTTTGTTTATGAAAAACAAGTGAGCATGGGGTAAATGGTGTCTCCACCTAATCCATAAACTAGCTCAGTTGGAGTGCTTGGAGGTAGCCCAAACTGTTTCATAACCAAGTGCTCTAGCCTCTTTGATTTGAAAATCTCGGTCATTGTCTCATATGAATAGTCACATTCAGGGCTTAATCATTTATACTCAACAGGGCATGTTTTAAATTGTTAAAAGATTGCGGCCTTAAAACTGACATCAGTCATAAACATGGACAACTGTTTGTCAAATAACACTACAGTCCACCAGGAGGTTCCTCTGTGTAAGACTCAAGGGCCTAAACCCACCAATGGCCTTGCTTGAGCTTGTTTGGTAGTCTGAGTTGGGTTTAGCCTGAGAAAGGGAAACCTGTGGTCCTCCAGATGTTGTAATGGAACTCCACTTGCCATTAGCCCCAGCCTATAGTCAGGGATGATGGGAGCTCTGGTTCAATAACACCTGGAGAGCAACTATGGATTTAGGTCAATAGTTTAGGCCTGCTCATGCAGCAGGTTTCCCACTTGTGTAACAGAACTCCCTCCTCCTCCGTAGCACCTCTCACACCCTCCAAATCTGCTCCAGAGGGTCAGTGGATGCTCTGGTGCAGATTTTGGGGAGCACACAGGAGAAGAGTAGAAAGGGAAGTCCCCACAAGACAAGTAGTCAAATGTGGCCAAGCCTGTTTCGCTCCCTAAGGTGAGACGGAATTGTGCCACCACTCCATTGCTGAAACCTCATTTATCGGGTCGCACAGCTACGACTTCTGGGGTCTGGTGAGATATTACATAAGGTCCCATCAGATATTGCCAGAACCTGGAAGCCACAGATGCATCTCTAGCAGCAGTGACGGTGGGCAGCGGGGAGGGCACCCACCCACCCACCGACCACGGGAGAAGCAGTGGTAGCAGCAAGATCTCACTGGAAGCCTCCATTGCTTCTCCTCGCTTCTCCAGTGGGGGGGGCACACATGGGGTGCCATCCCTTGGGATTCTGCCACCTGAGGCAGCTGCTTCAGTCTGCCTCATGGGTGGGCCGGTCCTGCAAGTAGTACAATAACACCCATGAGAGGATATTCCCAAGATGCATCTGCGCCATTATAAAAGCTGATCAAAGGCCTTTATGTTATAACAGTGCGTAAAACACTGCACACTAATCAAGTGCGTAAAACACTGCACACTAATCAAGCACTATGCTTGGCTCCTTCTCAGTGTTGTCCTCCTCACCAGACTAGACTAGACTTGTTAGAAATGCATTAAGCACTAGATGGTATGTTGAGAGTGGCTTCTAGTCAGTCACATGGTTGTTTTCAAATCCAACCCAAGTAGAAGTGGCCAATGACAGAAATGCAGAGGGGTTCTAACCTGTGTGAGGGATCTGAGGTTTGACCCAGCAGTGTCAACTATTATTTTTGTTTTATTTACCAAAGAAATAAAATGGTTTGTGCTTTCCTCAGGCTGAGCCAGCAGGAAAATGTCCACAAGGCTCTTGTCCAAGTATTTGCCAATCCCAATAGATCAGTTTTTCTCTAGGCTTGATAAGGATGTGGTGATGTGTGCATTCCTCTTCTCTAGTGGTCCTTTCTCTGGTGTCTGGAGATTAGTTTAATGCTTGAAAACAACATTTCAGGCATTTTTTTACTAAGCACAGTCCAGTCCAGTGAACTGAACAGTAAATTCTAAAGCAGGGAGGGACTTCACCTTCTCAGTCAATCCAATTTTCAACCTTTTCTTACTACTTCACTGTCTCTGTGCTTTGTAGCCAGGTTGCTTAATCCTTATCGAGGGTGTCTGCATGTGGCAAGGGATGAAAAAGTAGTTGCTGCAGATCAAGCACAATCAGCAGGATGATTCTGATGACATGGGCCCTTTTGCTTTCACATGGCTGTCCAACTCTGTGTGTGTGTGTGTGTGTGTGTGTGTGTGTGTGTGTGTGTGTGTCCAGGTCTGATTATCAAGCAACACACAATTTCATTGGGGGAAATTCCACATTCAGAATTCTTTCTGCAACTGTTTTAAAGTTATAACCAGTCAGGTGATCTTCTGCATCACATGTGGCTCACCCCCAGCCTATCACTGAAAGCAGGGAACTTTCTTTAACAGATACAGGGGAGTTTCCATAATTTAGGTGCTGAGTACAGCATATTGGATAGATGTCAGTAAAGCTGACACATAGGCAAAATAGTTAGTAAACGTTTTCTGTTGTGGGTAAAATGCTGATATTGTCTCAATTCCTCTTTTTGTGTGTGAGAAACACCACTTTTTGTTTTGAACCTTGCTGTCCCTGCTCCCTGATCAGAGCAGGTAGGACTTGTTATCAAACCCTATGCTTAGTGCTGACCACGTGTCTTCATTTTTCAAAAATCAGCGATGGGGCTGGGGCACTCAATCTGCCTTGTGACCCCACAACACAGGGGATTAACCTTCCTTTACCCTGCACTGAAAATTCATCCCTCCACCCGGTGCATCTCTCTCTCTTTTTTAAAAAATAATATTTATTACTTTTCCAACAATTTAAACACTACAAAAAAGAAGAACAATACAATACAATACAAAAACACTACATAACACTAACACATCAAACTAACAAAACAAAACAAAAACAGTTTAAAACACATCAAATAATCTCAGTATCTTATCTTTCATTCACTTATTTCCACGACCTCCTCACACCTCCCTTTTTGCATTCCACTTCTGTTAATTGTTTCAGCAATTCCTTTCCATCTTCCTCTGTTTTCTATCCTATAATTATCTTAACACATTCTAACATTATTTTTTCCTTTAATACTCTATTAATCTGTTTATACTTAATTCCTTATAACATTTCTACTAAAGCCATATAACTTCATTCCAACATTTTTCTAACATTCATTAATTTTACAGTATTTCCGTAAATAATCTTTATACTTTTTCCAGTCTTCTTCCACCGACTCTTCTCCCTGGTCTCGGATTCTGCCAGTCATTTCCGCCAGTTCCATATAGTCCATCAACTTCATCTGCCATTCTTCCCGGGTGGGTAAATCTTGTGTCTTCCAATACTTCGCAATGAGTATTCTTGCTGCTGTTGTTGCATACATGAAAAATGTTCTATCCTTCTTTGGCACCAATTGGCCGACCATGCCCAGGAGAAAGGCCTCTGGTTTCTTCAGGAAGGTATATTTGAATACCTTTTTCATTTCGTTATAAATCATCTCCCAGAATGTCTTAATCCTTGGGCATGTCCACCAAAGGTGAAAGAATGTACCTTCAATCTCATTACATTTCCAACATTTATTATCAGGCAAATGATAAATTTTTGCAAGCTTGACTGGTGTCATGTACCCCCTATAAATCATTTTCATTAAGTTTTCTCTTAGGGCATTACATGCCATGAATTTCATACCTGTGGTCCATAACTGTTCCCAGTCAGCCATCATTATGTTATGTCCAACATCTTGTGCCCATTTAATCATATCAGATTTCACCATTTCATCCTGAGTGTTCCATTTCAACAGCAAGTTATACATTCTTGACAAATTCTTGATTTTTGAATCTAACAATTCTGTTTTCAATTTTGATTTTTCCACCTGGAAACCAACTTTTTTGTCCAAATTGTATGCCTCCATTATTTGATAATAATGGAGCCAATCTCGCACTTTATTTCTCAAAACTCTGCAATTTTATTCTGTCTCCATCTTGTTCCAAAATTTCCCAATATTTTGGCCATTTGGCCTCCATATTGAGTTTTTTCTGTGCCTTTGCTTCCATTGGTGACAACCATCTTGGGCTTTTATTTTCTAACAAATCCTTATATCTTATCCAAACATTAAACAATGCTTTTCTAACAATATGATTTTTTAAAACTTTGTGTGCTTTTACTTTATCATACCACAAATATGCATGCCAGCCAAAAGCATTATTGAAACCTTCTAGATCCAACACGTCAGTGTTTTCAAGAAGCAGCCATTCTCTCAGCCAGCAAAAAGCAGCTGATTCATAATACAGTTTAAGATCTGGCAGGACAAATCCACCTCTTTCTTTGGCATCAGTTAATATCTTAAATTTTATTCGAGGCTTCTTGCCCTGCCAAACACATCTGGAAATATATTTCTGCCACTTCTTGAAACAATCCATCTTATCCAAAATTTGCAATGTTTGAAACAAAAACAACATCCTTGGCAGCACATTCATTTTTATCACAGCAATTCGGCCTAACAATGATAACTTCAAATTTGTCCATATTTCTAGATCCTTTTTCACTTCAATCCAACACACCGGGTGCATCTCTTGCTTGCCCCAAGTTTTAAAAAATGAAGTGATTGCTAGGGAACCAAAGGTATGCCTGGTGTAGATATATCTTAATTTACCGTATCACTGAAATAAGGTGTCAGGACAGAATTCTGAACTGCAGTACTGCCTCAAATGCATTTCTTTGGTTCAGACATGAAGATGGGTGTTCTTGGCGATATGATGGGAGCATTTGGCTGCCTTTGCACAGTGCCAACCCCATCCCATGTCAATATGCCACTATTTGAGCACTTGCCTCCCCGTCCACCGCAATCTCCATCCCGTCCAAATCACTAGCTGGGGGCGACCCTCTCTTAGGACCCTGCCTTTGGGACTGGGGCAGTCTGTCCCATTTCACTGCCTGAGGCAAAGCAGGAAGGTGCCATGTGCCATCACCAAAGCCTTGCTTCTCAGAGTTGTGCAGCCGCAGAGTCTGGAGAAAACCCCACAAGATCTCCCAGGGGCCTCCATGCAATTTCGTGGGGCTCTCACAGCAGGGGTGCCAATGTGAATAAAATATTGGAGGGGCCCTGTAGAAAGATATGTAGCACAACCAAGAGTAAAAAGGAACCCATGGTGGGAGGTGGGAGGAAGCCAAATCATGTAGAAGGATAATGGAGAATATTGTGAAATGGATGTACCAATTTACTGCAAAAGCAGAAATTAAATGAACAAATTAAAAACTAGAGGGGCCCAGATAAGTCCTGTCTGGCATAACTGATCACATGAGTGGTGCACACACACTCTTTGAATGGCAATGCCCATCAACTGTGGAGGGCCCGGCCCCCTAAAAGTTTTATTGGGGGCCCAAAGACCCTTCAGCCCCTAGGAGTTGGCTCCTATGCCTTGTAGGACTCTTTAGCATAGCTGTCAACGTTTCCCTTTTTTAAAGGGAAATTCCCTTATTCCGAATAGGATTCCTCGCAAGAAAAGGGAAAAGTTGCCAGCTATGCTCTTAAGAGAGACCTCGCAGGAACCTCTTCTCTGGGGGCAGCAAAGTGGGAGGCGCCCCTTGGCTTCTGCCGCCTGAGGCAGCCGCCCCAGTCCGCCTCGTGGGCGCCGGGCCCCGCCGGGCCCCCCTCTCTCTCTCTCTCCCCGCCTTGCTCGCCAGAGCCACTCCTGCGCGCCGGGAAGGGAGGGCGGGCGGGAGGCAGGAGGCGCGCCCGGCTTCTCCAGCGGCGGCTGCCTCGGGGCGGCAGGGGGCGCCTGCGGGCCTCGGCGCTGGCCAGCCGCGGGGCTTTGGGAAGGGCGGGCAGGCTGGGCGCCGCGAGCGGCTCGGAGAAAGGGAGCCGCTCCGGAGTTGGCAGCGGTGCATTGTGGGGAGTGGCCGCCGCCGCCGGGACAAGCCCTGCTGCCGGGAGCGGCTCTGGCTGGCAGCGGCGGCCGCCTGCAAGTTCTTCTCGGCGCGGGCTGCCAGGTAAGGCGCACGGGCGGCGCGCTCGGCCAGGGCTCTCCGCCGGGCTCCGAGGCGGCGCGACGCCCCCTTTCCCTGCTCCCCGTGGCGGCTCCTTGCTTGCCAGCGAGCACCCCCGGCTGCCCCGTCCCCCCTCCGGGATGCCGCCCAGGGCGGGGACGGCGAAACTTGCCTCTCCTTCGCTCCCCCCGCCGCGACCTCTCCCTTTCTTTCTCCCCTTCTGCGAGCGGAGGCGCGGCTGGGAGTTGCCGGGGGGGTTCGGGCGGCTGGGTGGGCTGCAAAGCCCTTTCTCCCGCGGCGCCCCTTGCGCCAGCCGGCTGCTTTGTGTGCCTGCCTGCCCGCCCGCCTGCCTGCCTTGCCCGCCTCCCTGCCCGCCCGCCAATGGCTCTTCTGCCCGAATTGTCGCGCTGGGAGATTCCCAGGCCGGGCGGCGAAACAGGTGCTTTGGGCCGGGACTCTTTGGGAAGTCGGGAGTTGGCGGAGGGTCTGGGCGCGCCAGGAGTGGGAGCCGGGGGTGAGGCCATGTGGGGCTTGCATGGAGGGGGGGAGCCACTCGCCTTTCGGAGAACCAGCCTTGGTTCAGCGTGGCGTGTTTTTGGCGGAGATGTGCAATCGGAAAGGCGGCTTGTTTTCCGTGCCTGGGTGGATTTCCATACTTTGTTTCTGCTTGCATCACACCTTCTCCGGTAGCTTCAAAGAGGTGACAGGTGGGAAGGGCATCGTTTGCCTCTCCCGAAATGCCAGAGTTAGTAGGGGCTGTTTCTGCGTCCCTGCGAGCACGCCCCATTCATTTGCAGAGAGGCTGCTTGATTTGTGCCAGAGCTCGGCTCTGACCTCTTTTCAGTGCCAGAATATTTAAAGTAAGAGAAGACTGCCAGGCCCTGAGAAGGTGCAGAGTGCGTTTTCCATACACTGGGCAACCGCAGAGACGCCGCACACATTGGGAATTAGGAGGAAGGGCTGTCAGATCAGAGATTGGTGTTTCCAGGCAGACTTGCGTTTTGTCACCATGTTGCATGTTGTATTTTTAATAGGCAACAAGCACTGCTCCTTTTTCACATGTCCACATCACAGATAGATATGATGGATTTTCTTTCAGTTTTCCCCATTTAAAAGTTCTGCAGCTGAGCTGGCCAATCACTTAACACCATGATTTCAGGATAGATTAAGAAAGAATGAATGCAGCTTGGAAAGTGACGTCCAGTCTGAGATGGGGATGGGCAGTAGCTCCGTGGCAGACCCTGTCGAAGGTCCCAGATTCAAATCTCATCATCTCCAGGTAGGGCTGCAAAAGACTCCTCTCAGGAACTGAGCAAAGCTGCTCCCCATCAGGGGGACCAGAGACTGGAAACCAGACCATTGGCTGTGCTGACTGGGGCTGATGGGAAATGGAGTCCCACAAGACCTGGAGGGCCACAGCTGCCCCACCCCTGGTGTAGACAGTACTGAGCTTGATGGACCAGTGGTCTGACTTGGGATACGGCAGCTGAGCTTTGGTGGTGGTGGTGGTGGGGCTAAGTGTTCTCATTTTGCACAAAGAGGCAATACTGTTGCATGGTTTGCAAGTACAGTAAAGTACAATTAAACTAGTTGGAATGATGCCTTCACCGCAAAATAAATGGGTCCCCCAGCCTCCTTGCACCTTAACGTGATCCCACCTGTGCTGAAAGCGGATTTCTCTTTGAACCCACTAAATTCCTTTTTATTAAATTAAGCAGATATTTGCATACAGAAATTATAACTTAAAATACTAATAATTATACATAGCAAGGAAAGGCACACAAACAATATGTATCTATGTATAATTATTAGTGTTTTAAGTTATACGGTAATTTCTGAGTGTGTTTGCCCCCAACTCCACCTCACGCCTCAAAAACCTAAAACGTAGAATGCTCCTAAGGATATATAACAAGGAAAGGCAAGTGGTAGGCTAGCTATCAGCAAACTGGGGGAAAGGACCACGCCCCCCACCATTTGCTGAATTTATGGAGTAGGCTTGCTAGCAGTCCCATGCCGACTTGTTTTCTCTCCTCACACAGAGGTGGGATTCTCTCTCCTCCCTGTGATTTGAAGCTAGGACAGCCAAATGGATATGTTAAATGTGAAACTCCCTTTTTTCTGACGCTGGGGTTACAAAGGAGTGAGGGGGAGGAATGCTTAAAGAAACCAGATGTGAAGGTGTTAGTCTTCAGGGGAAGGTTTGCAGGGCAAGCTGCCACGTGTAGGTGAGGGTGGGAGTCTGTCTCTCCTGCCTCCCCCCTTTGCTGTCGACTGCAGGGCAAGTCCCAGCAGGCCTGACTGCTGCCAGTCACACAGTTATTAAACTCACAATGGGTGTTTGTTGGTTTGTCTCATCTTTCTAAAGTGGTGTGTATTTATCGGGGTGAGGCAGAAGGGGGGGGGGGGAGACCACCTTCCTCCCCAGAGACTTCAGCCAGTGCACGGTTAAGCAGTGGCCAGTGGGTTGGGTTGGGGAGAGGAATGGATTTGCCAAGAACTCAGAATCACATGATTCTAATCCTGTCGTTGTCTGACTCTTCCCCCTCCTCCCCTCACACAGCAGGGGGTGGGGGAAGGATTAGTGCCTGTCTTCCTTTAATGGGACGGTTTACCATAGACTGGCAAATAGTGCTTAATGTTTGCCTGGATTATATAACAAACAAAGTGATTATCCTCCCCTTGTTTTCCTCCTCCTATATACAAACTTGGGAATGTGGGGGCACTGGGATGGCTGTGGTTGAGTCTGGGATCCCCTCCTGGACCCCAGCTCAGGTTTTGGACCCAGTTAGGGCCCCTCTCTCCCCACCCACCCCAGCGGCCAGGGTGTGTGTGTGTGTGGAGACGCTTCTCGTCCTCACCCATATACCTGCCACACATGCTGACACTTTGGCTGTGGTTGTTTTTAGATCCTTTTCTCCAGTGGAGGGGGGCTGCTGTGGTTCCCAGCCCCACTTGCTGCTGCTGCGTGAGGGATTACTGAGGCCGCCCACGGTTTGCTCTTGTGGGCACCAGCACCAGCAATGTGTGTTGCCCAGCCTAGGAACCTGTGCGAAAGGCAGCAGTGCCAGGCACTTCCCAGGAGGAGGAAAAACCTGCTTTCCCGCTGGAACAGGTGCACGCAGGGAGCCTGAGGCCGCGTAAGGAAGAAATCCACAGGGGACGGTACCTCCGATGGCCCTGGGCAGGGTGGTGGTCGATTGTGAGTGGTGTGTTTGTGTGTGTGAAGGTGCCTGTTGCTGGAAAATAGATATGCTGAGGTCCGTCTGAGGGGACATGATGTGCTGCCGTGCTTGGTAGGGCAATGCAAGTGAGAAGGGTGTGCATCTGAAGCCTCAAGCGTTGAGGAAATGAAGAGAGGTTCATGACAAGGTCCCAGCCCCCTCTCTTGGCTGTGGTTCCTTCACGTCTGCCCCACATTTTCTCCTCTTGTCTTTTTTCCCCTTCACGCTCTGACTTGCTTTGACGCCCTCTTTCAGCCTTCCGCGCGCTTTGCTGCCCCAGAGCTTGTTACCCTGGGAGGCACTCAAAAGCCCCATTGATTTCCTCCCACGCCACTGTCTGTGTCCATAGGAGTCTTACCCGCCAT
Source organism: Podarcis erhardii (assembly GCF_964252035.2). NCBI lineage: Eukaryota > Metazoa > Chordata > Lepidosauria > Squamata > Lacertidae > Podarcis > Podarcis erhardii. The sequence goes on from NC_138515.1 coordinate 3,184,135, forward strand.
GCCTGCGCATAAGTGTGTGGCTGGTTATACACCATGCATTTAAAGCACACACTGCCCCCAGACAATCCTGGGAACTGTAGTTTGTTAGGGATAATAGGAATTGTAGTTCTGAGATGAGCAAGTTACACCTCCCAGGATTGCTTAGACAGGATGTGCTTTAAATGCATGGTGTGCATGCAGGCAGGGTGTGTGTGTGTGTGTGTTGGCACAGAGGGAGAGATGTCAGGTTATTGTACCTGCAATTTCCCCCTCCTTTCCCCACTTTTCTGGTGGGCTTTGGCACTTGTAGGGTTAAACACGCTGGTTCCGAACTCCCTGCGCCAGAGTCTCTCCTTATTCCCTGGACTGTTATCAGGGGTGGCTCTGTTCCTGCCCCCCTACCCCGAGCCAGACAAAGGGGGCATTCAGCAGCCCCTGGACTGGCATGGCTCTCCCCACGCCTGCTTCCCGCTGTGGGGGCGGCTGTGCTGGGCGCTCGCCAGGGAACTGCAGCTTCTTGCTGACCCCGACACCTTCTCAGCCGAGGCCTCTGCTGACTCCAGGGCGCCACAGGAGGTGGCATTGTGGGGAGTGGCAAAAGCATCAAGGGTGGGGCGGGCCTGAGCTCAAAGCAAGAGTGTGTTGTGTTGCCCCAAACCAAACTTTGCAGGGAAACGGAATAATCAGGACCCATTGTGACAGGGCTGAGGTACCTGGGGAAGGCCTCATGGAAGCAACACACACTCCTGACACCTTGGCTGTTTGTACTTTCTGTACACTTTTTCTCTCTCTCTCTTCTTCCCTGTCTTCCCCTTCTGCTGCTTCTCCCCACCCACCCCCTGCTGGCCGTAACCTTAATCTTGCACCCACTCCCTTGTGGGGAGTGTCCTGCCCCTCCCCGCTCAGGCCAAATGTCCCCGATTCTGCAGCTTCCTGGGGCCGGCAAAGGGGGATCGATGATTCCATGAGGCTCTAATGGAATTGCTATTATGCTATAGCGTGGGGTGGGCACAATAATTGCTTGGGAAAGCCAGGGAGGGGTGCTGCTCTGAGAGATTGAGGCTGAAATGGCATGAAATGGGCTGGACTTGACTGAGCTGGATTCTAAGCTCATAGCACACTACACATAAAGGCTTCTGCCAGGTGCCTCATGGTGGCAGCTGCCTCCAGGAGCAGATTTTGGGCAGGAGAATGGGAGACAGGCAAAGCCCTGATCTGTGGGACTCAATCCCCCCTTTGAGAAGTTTTGCACCAGCTCTGCTGAAATGAACAGCTTTGGTCAGTCTTGTGTGCAGGAGACCTTCCCAGTTGATTAGGCCCCCAAGTTAATTAGGGGGTGTTAACTGACTTCTTCTCCCACCTCCTTCCTCAGGCTTTAGGTAGCCCTGTAGCAAAATGATCAGAAAGGTTTGGGAATCAATTTTGGAAATGGGCTTATCAGACAATATTCCTTGACTGGTTTTGCCTTTCTTAAGCTTTTCGTTTAAATGGTTTGTACTGCTTTATGACCTGTCCCCACCCCAAAATTAAAAAGGGGCGCCCTCAGGTCCCAGCAAACCAGGCACAGCCATCCCCCTCTCCCTGCCCCTTCCAGTTAATCAATAACTTCATGCAAAGAAATCACAAGGGATTCCTCTGTTCCCCACCCAAGGGCCAGACACAAGCCCGACCTGTCCGTCTCTTGCAATCTCAGGACCCCCCCCCCCACTCCCAGCCTGCAATAGCTGCCTTCTGTCTCTGGCAATGCCCTTCATTTTGCACCCACAGCCCCTCTCCCCTCCAGCCTGTTTCATTCTCTCTGGGGTGCCAGTGCTATGTGTATAAGTTGTGAGAGCTCTGTTTCTAGGGGATAATGGGCCCCTTTAGCCCCCGTGTGGCTCTGTGATGGCACAGCCGAGATGGAACAGTGGGGGCTTTGATTGGGGAAGGTTATCACAGCAGCCATTGATGCAGCCTTGAATTGCCATCTAACCTCTCCCCCTCTCCGTCCCCCAGCACCCATGTCAACTCACCCGCTGTCTTATCTCATTCTTCCACCCATAGGGATGCCTGCTGAGTCCTTCTGCTTGACGCCACCATGTGGGAGCTGAAATGCCCCCAGCGCAGCCAAACGGTAAGCCTTGGAAGTGTAGGAAGGGGAAATTGCAGAGGAGGAAAATGGGATTTAACAGGGGAGACGCAACTGTGCTGGAGTACCATAGCTCCTGGGCAGAGGGGATGTGCATGTGTGTGCATGTCATGAGCTGAAGCAGGTGCTGGAAAACCTTAGTTTGGTGTGTGACACATTTCTGATACTGCCCTGTGATATGCTTTGATGACAGACTTGGGTTGCTATTCCGTGCTAAGAAGCGGGGACCTGAAAGTGTGTGTGTGGTTCCTTTTGTCTCCCTTGCAGCCCCACCCCTGTGCCATTGTCTGCCTGTGTGTCTCTCTCTCACCTTCCCCAGGGATTTTGTGTGTGTGTTGGTGGTGGTGTTGCTACATGCGCTGCCTCTGCTCCCTTCCAGCTGTTGCCAGGAGGGAAGGGGTGGGGGTTACTGTAAGCTCTCGTTTCTGTGCTTCCTGCCTGCCCACCCCCACCTGAGACTGGGCGTAGGGGGAGATGGAGGGATGAGACAGAAGGTTTGGTTTCCAGCCAGGATGTTGAATATCTAGGTTCTGCACCCTCCCCTCCTCCAGCAGGCAGATGGGCCCATGTGCTGGGCAATGAGATAATATGGAAGGGTGGTGTTTGTGTGTGCTTTGCTGGGTTGGGAATTCCACTGGGGAGGAAGGAGTGGGACAAAGCACCTTCACATCTGTGTGTTTAGGCAACAGCTGGGTCAGGGGAATTGGAGCAGAGCAGAAGGGGGAGAGGTATCCCCCCCCCCCGCCGCCTTAGGTGCCATCTTCCTAATGGCATCTGTCTGGGCCCTGCGAGGGGGTGTGCGTGTGAAGAGGAGGCTATGCAGTTTCCTCGTTTTGAATTACGTTCTTTGCACACTCGTTTGCTTCCTGTGCTAACATGCAGATTGGCTTGCCAGTTCACACTCTTCTTCACTGGCGCTCTCTTTTTCCTGCCTTGGCTCCAAACTGAGATTGCTAAACCTGTAGAATATCCCACTCGTCTCCCTATCAGTGCATTATTGCTTTTTTAAAAACCAAAACCAAAACAACCTATTAATTAAAAAGTAGTCCCATTTCTGTCTCTCCTCTTCCTGCACTTGTGAGCACACATTGTGCTTTGGGTGTCTTGTAGGCATTGCCTTTGCAGGCCGTTTAAAGAATGGCAAATAGAAGCAAAGGCCAGAGTGAGGGGCTGGGCAGTGATGAAGTCGAGAGCATCCTTGTGCTGTTCATGCCCCCATTGGCCGCTCTCTCCTGCCTGAGTTGCTGTCTGAGCTGTGACCTCGCTAGAGGGAGGGGATTAATTCCGATGGGATGTGGCTTAATCGCCTTCCCTGGGCTGCTAAATCCCAGTTGGTGATGGAAAGGAGGGGGAGGATACTCATTTCCAAGGTGAAAGCGGACTGGATCCCCCCTCCTCTCCTTCCACTTCCTCTTGGGGGTAATTTGAGTGGCTTCTTGCAGCACCATGTGGGGAGACAAATGAAGGCAGGAGTTGGTGTCTGAATGATGCGCTCAACTCTTTAAACTATTGGCCTTCGGGAGGGGAGGGAGAATTCGGGCTGCTTCAGGCAGCAAAATGTCTTGGGTCTGAAAGGGCAAAGTGTGGGATCCTGGGCTCATTGTGGGAAGGAGGAACTGGAGTCACCTTTCTGCAGCATCCATTGTGGTGGGCAGAGCGGGGGAGAGGAATAATGTGCGGAACTGAGCACCAGTTGGGGAAAAGGGGCACTGAAACTGGACATCGAGAGGCATCCTAAGTCAGGGAGGTAGAAGAAGTGTGCCAGGACTCCTGGGCAGGGGCATAGGAAAGGGGGCGGGCTGGGGACGGACCGCCCCAGGTGCCATCATGGGGGGGGGGGAGTGACAAATTATCAGGGAACAATTACTGCCCTACGAGGGCGGTTCATAAAAAACTTTTTTTGAAAATGCCTGCTCCAAACGTCTGATCCTACTACACTAGGGATTAATTATATAGCTACATATGAAATTTCATGCATATCAGTTAATATCTTGACCCTCCTCCACGAAAACATCTGTTTACGTGGCCTTTTTCCTATGTCGTGAAGGCTGAAATTTCAACAAAGCACATGCCTTTGCTAGACTCTTTTTGGGCACCTGCTAAAAGCATTCTTCTTTAGGCAAGCATAACTAGATGCTTGGAAAGTTGAAGTAATTTTAATCTTAATATTTTAGCTTTTGTATGTTTTAAAGTAGGATTGTTAATTTTTCTTGATTTTACTGCTGCTGTGTTTTTTGTTTTGATAAACCACTTTGCAGGTTTTTAAAAATAAATTTTATTAAATAAATAAACAATAAATAAATATAAATAAAATAACACAAGCCAAAACACAATCCATCCTGTAGATTTAAGTATCTGTCCATAGTCGCCTACTTGTTATCAGAGGCTCAGAATCCACATTCCTTTGTAAGAAAATATGAAATAATGTAAAACCATTTTTGGAGGCAAAAAATAAATAAATATCAATGTGGTGGGGCGGGGGGAGACAAGAAATTTTCCACACCAGGTCCCACCTGACCTTCCTATGCCTCTGCTCCTGGGTTCTTGGTGCTGCCTTAAAAGTGTGGTGCACAAAGGATGCAAGATTGCACCTCTTTACTACAGACCAGTCTAGACAGTCCCTATCTTGTATTCACAAATGGTGATCAGGATTCCAACTTCACTTGTAAGTGCATAATTGGTGGAGTGGAAAGAGATCTTCTTTTGCCTCCTCATTAACCCACCCTGACAAGAGAAACCAGACAAAACATCATCAAATTGGCTTTGCATCTGTTTTGCACAAGTTAGTCTGGTTTTACTAGCCCTGGGGAGCAGTAAGGAGAGAGTGTCTGCCCAGACTTTTTGCCGAATGTTGATGGGTGCACTTCACTTCTCAGTGTCAAAATCCAGCAGCGGAGCCTTGATCAGCTGCTCCCCTTGGAATGTGGTACAGATCCTATCCAAGGAAAAAGATCTGGTGCAGAAACCAGACTATATCTCCAGCTTGGCGATTCCCACACAGCATGCTATGCCACAGTTCTGTGCTGCATGAGAGCGGCTAATGAGTCACGAGACTTATTTGAATAAGTAAATTAAATGACTCCTTTGAGCCTGGAGTTTCCACACGAAAGAGGCTGCCTGCTGTGTCTCTGAGTGCTAATCATGCCTTCTCTTTCTCCTTCTGTCCAGGATTTGGCCATGTTCCTAGGCCACTTGCTGCTGCCCTCGGTGGTTGCCCTGACACTCCTCCTGCCGTCATACCCAGCTGCTCGGCCCCCTTCCTACCCATCCTTCTTGGCCCCCAACACGACTTTCAACCACCTGGCCCGAGCCCGGGACACAGGGGCACTGTATGTGGGTGCTGTCAATGCCTTGTACCAGCTGAGCCCTGAGCTGAGGCTGGCAGGGCGTGTGCGAACGGGGCCCGCGCAAGACAGCCCCGAGTGTCTTCCTTTCCGCGACCCACGTGACTGCCCCCAGGCCCGGCTCACGGACAATTCCAACAAGCTGCTGTTGGCCAATGAGCGGGCTGGGGAGCTGGTGGTCTGTGGGCAGCTCTTCCAGGGAGTGTGCGAGAAGAGGGCCCTAGCAGACATCAACAAAGTGCTATACCGTCCCGAGGATCCTGGTGACAACCAGTTTGTGGCAGCCAACGAGCCGCGGGTTTCGACCGTGGGCTTGGTGGGGCAACACGATGGCCGTGACCTGCTCTTTGTGGGTCGTGGGCTAACTGCAAAGCTCTCCGGGGGCATCCCACCATTCACGATCCGGCAGCTGGAAGGACCCCAGGCGTTCTCCAACGAAGGGATGGGCAAGCTGGTGGTGGGGGACTTCTCGGACTACAACAACAGCTATGTGGCGGCCTTTGCCTCTGGGGGCTACGTCTACTTCCTGTTCTCTCGGCGTGGAGCAAAGGCACAAATGGAGTATCGCCCCTACCTATCGCGGAGCTGCGTGGACGACACTAACCTCTACTCCTACGTCGAGCTGCCCCTCGAGTGCCGGGACGCAAAAGGGCATGTTTACAATCTGGCTCAGGCTGGGCACTTGGCATCCGGCTTCCCCGGGGACGAGGCAACCCTCTTTGTCGTTTCAGCCGCTGGGCAGGGCTCCACTTCCTCCCCGACAGGGCAGACAGCTTTGTGCTCCTACAGCTTGGGCGAAGTGAACGCAGCCATGGAGCAGACACGGCGGCTGTGTTACACTTCGGCTGGAATTGGTGCCACAAATGAGCAGGAGGCCGCCATTGAATATGGGGTGACCTCCCGCTGCAATTATTTGCCTAAGGTGAGAGAGAGGATGGAAGTGATTGCCTTCTTTCCATGGGGGAAGAGGCAGGGGGCAGTGGAAAGGCTTCCCTAACCCAGAGGTGGCTGCATTCCAACCTTTCTGTTGATTTCCAGGAGTCGCCAGAGTCTTACCCTTGTGGGGATGAGCACACACCTAGTCCCATTGCTAGCCGGAAGCCACTGGTGGCCGAGGCTCTTCTAACTACCATGCCAAGACTGACAGCCGTGGCGGCCATGATAGAAGCAGGTCATACCATCGCCTTCCTTGGAGATGGTGTTGGGCAGCTGCATAAGGTAATGGGCGACGCAGTGACAATAATCTGAGCTGTGTGCTGTATTCCTGCTGTGCTGCTGATAGCTTCCACCCAGGTGTGCACCTGCTAAATGGGTTTTTGTGTTACTGTTTTCCTCCTCCCCCCTTATATATTTGTTTAAATTTATTTAGCCCATATTTCTGCATAGGTGGTTTTGTTTTTATTTTGGGTTCATCCTGTGTGTGGCAAGGATCCGTAGGATGATTTGGAGTGGAGAAGCAGCAGCAGCAGCAGTGGGGAGCAAGAGTACCTGCAGCTGCTTCTGTGCTCCAAATCACTGCTTCCCAAAGCTGTTCCTCAAGGAAAATTAAAAAGAGAACTCGTGTGCTTGTGTTCACATGTTTCATTCATATTTGACTTATTGCTTACTCACTTCAGTGTAGGCAACTTGGTCTGTCTGGATCCATGTTCTCTACATCAGTGTTTCCCAACCTTGGGCCTCCAGCTGTTTTTGAACTACAATTCCCATCATCCCTGACCACTGGTCTTGCTAGCTAGGGATGATGGGAGTTGTAGTCCAAAAACAGCTGGAGGCCCAAGGTTGGGAAACACTGCTCTACATTGACTGGCCTTGATCTTGAGAAGTTCAGGCAAGGTGGTCTCCCAGCCCCACTGGAGATGCTGAGGATTTAACCTGGGACTCTGCATGCAAAGCAGTTGCTATCCTACTGACCTATGTCCCTAAGTCTGTAAGCGAATCAAGAGTTAGACCCCAAACTGCGTGTGCCTTTTGATCTTGCTTTAACTTCTTCAATATCCTAGAAGGGGGAGGTACAGGGGGAAGGCAACTCCATACATTTCTGCAGTTTGGAGTTTTCAGACCTCTAATTATGTCTCTGATCCACATGTGTGCAGAGCTTGGTATAATTTCTTCAAGGTCTGGATCTCTTTTCCTCCAAAGCGCTCCGAATTTGAGACTCTGAATAAGTTAGCATCTGTGTGTCTTAATCCCACAGTACAATTTATTTGCATAGGCTTGGGAGATGCCTGCTACATGTGTGAGATAAAAAGTGGAACCGCTCATGCTGTTTGCAAGCCGCAAAATTTGGTATTGGTCACTAATTCAACATCCTGAGAATCTCTTCCTCTCTCCCTCCCTTCAGAGCAAGTCTCTAGCTATATTGGTGCAGAAATAATTGTTTAAGTAGGTGGTTGATGCCTAGTGGTGCTTCTGAAACCAGAGAGGAGACAAAACTAGTGTAAGGATTGGTCACTGCTCTTTCCCATGAGTAATAGAAGCAAATTGTAAACCTGTGCAGGCAAATGAAGAACATGCAGATCGGCTTAAGTTTTGTAATTCCTTTCAGATTATGGAGTATAGCTGTTTGGAGTGCAGAATTAGTTCGCCCCGGAGCAGAAATTTAGCTTTTAAAAAATGCAAGGTGTGTCTGGCATATTTCCTTCTCCTCCCGAGTCTGAGATTCCATTTTCCCACAAATTAAAGACCAAAAGAATATTCTACAGAGAGGGCTGATTTGGCACATCCTGCCTGTAGGGGTAGGACTGGGTTTGATTTTGATTTTTAATTGCGTGTTTCAAGCCATTTAAAATTGCATGTTTCATGTGTGCAGCGCCAGCACCTGCTTCCAAGCAGGCTGTCCCTCCCTCCCTCCCTCCCTCTTAGTCTAAACCTGAGACCTGCTACACTGTACAGAGTGAAGGCTGTTGTGTTGCTTATGCTGGAAGCATATTGTAAATTTTCTTGCATTGGGATGATTGCTGCTTCTCTTTTGCCATATGACAAGGAAGAGCTAAGAGTGGAGGATTTTAAAAAAATAAGTATATAATAAGCAGTTTCTCCAAATGCGTCACAGAGCAGGAAGCCCCATAAAAATTCTCCTCTCACTAAGAAGGAAAGTGATAGGAGATCCTTTCATGGCATAAAGTATTTACTGCAACTCTCAGCTCTGGAAAAATTGCTCTTGATTCCTGGTACTGAGTCTAGAAGAATCTGGAGACTTAAGAAGGCTTGTCGGCCTTTTAGAGTTTTTGCTGTCTATGGCTTTGCCATACTGTATTCTGTCATGCGGTTTCCCCTTTGGACTGGCCACTTACTAAATAATGTTTAGTTGATTGATCTGCCTTTTAATCAATTTTCTGATTTCAACCTAAGTTTTTAGGCTAAAAAAAAGAACCTTTATAAGCATATTGGGGGGGGGGCGGGATAATGAAGGAAATGTTAGACAGAACGTTACACTTCAGTAAACAAAGGCAGCCATTTATTCCTCCCTCTTTTCTCAGGGAAAACCCACTGTTAGTTCTAAATCAGAACAAATGTCAATCCGGATTCTGGAGGAAACCCACATTGCTGTTTGTTCTGATTGAACACTGAAGAGGAAGTGAGGACAAACCCTTTCACAGTAACAGTCCAGGACCAGCATAACCTAAAAACATGAGCATGCGTTACTCTCAGCCCCACTGTTCTAATATTGCTGATTTAACTAATTAATTAACTGTGGTTACTAATTTTGCTCACTATAAGGGCCTAGGGCAGTGATTGATCCACTCTTCATACCAATTGATGCTTGTAGTCCAAGGTTCCTATTCTCTTCCTCTCTAGTAGAACCTCTCCTCATATCCCAAAACACACACACATGTGCCTTCAACCTAGAATCAGTGGTGCCCAGTGTGTTAGTGTTTTCTGTCCAGGTGAGAAACTGCATCAGTAACATGGGTTAGTTTTCCCGCGTAGTTCCTCAACAGCTGCAGCCTTGCACTGCAGTTTATTCAGGTTTAGGCTGGCGTGCATAACTTTGGACTGCCCAGGGACAGACTTTGGCAGAATTGAGTATCCTGAAAACCTCAACTTTCATTTGTTAAAGCAGGTTTTTAGGTTGGAGCAGACCTGTATCTTAGGGGCAGACCTCCTTGCATTTTGGGGACTCAATCCTCTGTCGCACTTGGGTGGCAAATGCTAGGAAAGTCTTCTGAGCTGAGGTCCTGACCGTTAGAATAGCCACTACTAGATGGACCAGTAAATAAGGCAGCAGCATCATGTGTTCCAGCTGTGGAAGTAGCCATCCACATTGTTACAAATTTATCTGGTGAAGGTCTCCAAAGCCAGCCTGGCGCCGAGTAGGATTTCTAGAATCCTGTCAGTCATGCTTTGTCCTCCCTGCCCTGCCCTGTGGAGTGGTTTCAGACTGTTCTTTTTTTGTACCAAGGTTGGGTCCTGTGAAAACTCATGGCTGGGAGAAGAGAATTGGCCTGTGTGCTAAGCAGCAAAGGAGCAGTCATTCTTGTCGTACCAAGGGTCTGGGGTGTGGGTGTGTGTGTGCAGCTCAAGAACAGGGCACAGATTGTGCATGTTCGCCATATCCATTTCCCCAGTAATGAGTCAGCCATTGGCTACTCTCCACCACCCTGTCCTAGCTGGTCTGGGGCGTAGCACCCACACAACTTTCGCTATTGCTGGGCATATTCTCCAGGAACATGAGGGTCCTACACATGAGCACCCTGCTGCCAGTTTGGAGTGAGGATGATGCCAAGGGGTACTGGGTGCCCAATATTTCCTGCTGTCCCATTTGTTCCTCCAGCTTTCATTCATGCTATTTCATGGTCCCATGTAGTATGGATGAAGTTATTGCTCCTCTGTCACCCCTTTGTTCTCCCATATAAGTTTTTCTGGAGTAGTTTAGGGTTGAAGTGTGTGGGAGGGAAAGGGTGGTCTCTGTCTTTGAGTAGAGACCCTCTCCCACTCTCTGCTTCCTGCTATGTAGGCTCCCAGGACATCTGCCCCAGGCACTCTGCTTAACTACCAAGCACGGATACAGGGCAGATTGCCTTCTTTCCAGAAGAGATCCCCAAGGCTCTTGGCTGGGCCCTCCTCTCTTTATCCCTTTCTCTTTCGCCTGTTAGCTCAGAAGATGAAAAGCAGAGGTGACTATCTCTGCCTTTTGTTGGGTTTCAGCATCTCTGATTGTCTTGTTGCTATTTGTGATTGTGTTTTATAATTTTGTTAAAATTAATTGCTTGAAGCTCAGGGGTTGTGCTGTAGTTTTTTCCTTTTTTATTTACTCTGGGTAGTGCTTCTGTGCTTTAACTTGGGAATAGGGAACCTTGGGCCCTCCAGATATTGCTGCGTTACAACTCCCATCATCCTGGACCACCATTGGAAGGCTGTCCAGCAACAATGGGCGGGGGGGATGGGACACAGGTTCTCTTCCCCACTCTTTTCACTTTTTTCTTCTTTTGTTGGAGCCACTGCAAATACTTTGATGAGAAACTTTCTCATCAGCATCCCTCTCGGAAGCTTGAACTGCAGGAGAAGGTAGTGGCAGGGGATTGTTGCTACAGTTGTTCCCTGGTTCTCAGGCGCTAAAGCAGAGCTTTCCAAACTTTTCATGTCAGTGACACACTTTTTAGACATGCATCATTTCACGACACAGTAATACAGTTTTACTAGAAAACCAGAGGTTAAACTAACCCCTTTCCAGCCCTGGGTGGAGTGTGGGAACGTTTGTGTGACACCCCTTACACACTGCAGCCGCCACACTAATGTGTCGCAACACACAGTTTGGAAAGCTCTGCACTAAAGGCTCTTCCAGACGTCCTTTTTGTAGTGCGTTCGTGTTAGTTTGTGCTTGTGCTGCTATTGGGGCAATTATGCATGATCCTGCTGTCAATATTGTTTACGCTGGTAAAAGTTTCAGTTTCCTGCTGAAATCCTGTAACTCATCCCACAAATGTTTCAGAGGTTTTCTCCAATGTACTGTAATTGTGCTGCAGTGTAAGACTGCCTTTCTAGATGGCAATAATGTGATAATACTGAGGAGGCTTGACTGAAAAACTAATAAAGCAGGATGGTATGTGGATGGTCCAGTACAGGTATCTTTATCTTATGCGAGGGTCAGGTTCTGGGGTCCATGTGTAAATGTAAAGGAGCCATTGTCCCCCTGCAGGGTGGAGGGCTGCTTCCTGGGCTCTGGGAAGGGCAGTTACCAGCCCCTTCCCATGACCTTCTTGGAAGTCTTAGTTATCAGGCTTTGGGTAGGAGCCTTGAGGGGAATCTAGGCTGCTGCCAGGGCCCTCACACTGCCTTCCCAAAGTCTGGTAAGCAAGGAAAACCTGCTGGGTGCCTGGGTTGGGGAAAAATAAATACATGGAGGGTGGGGAATGGTGGGCTTACTCTGCTCTCCATTTATTTACTTACTTTCCCTCTACCTGCGCGAAGCTGAAATCATGTAAGTGAAAGCAGAGTACAGTGCTTGTTACCTGCACACGATCCGTCACTAATGCGCTGTTCTGCATGTTGTGGAATAGACCCACCAAATATCTCAAGGGACCCTAAGAATGTATCCGGTGTCTTTTTCTGTTGTGAACAACCCTGGGATCTTTGAATGAAGGGTGGTGTACAAATTTACTAAATCTTCTTCTTCTTCTTCTTCTTCTTCTTCTTCTTCTTCTTCTTCTTCTTCTTCTTCTTCATTTCCCCTTCCTTCAAGGATCTCCTGTTTTTTCGTTGCAATGAACCAATGGGGTACAGTTAGCTGAGAGACCATAGTAACAGACCCAAGGTTACCCAGTGAACGTCATAGCTGACAGGGAATTTGAACCCAGGTCTTCCCATCACTCACTACACCGCACTGGCTGTCCAGGGTAGCATGATGTCAGCCAAGACCCTCCCAGACAAGATCTCTCCCACTTGAGGGCAGAAAGAGGTTTCTGGCAGGCAGAGCGTTTGGATGGCTACCCAAGTTTCTCCAAAGTCTGGACTCATGCTTCTTAATAGTGCTACCCTTTGTTTTCTCTCCCTCTGCCCACAACAACCACATTTGTCTATTCTCTTACACTTTCTTGGCTTGATGACTAATCCTCATCTCTCTGTTTTGCCTTTTTTCTGGTTTCATCCTCTCTCTCTCCCCTTCCTTCCCCTTATTCTCAGTTCTGGTGCCCATTCTTCTCCCCACCAGTCATTCCTTCTCATTATCTGTTTTGCCCTTGTTTCTCCTTTTTTACATCCCCCTCTTCACCAGCTTCTGTTTCCTCAATGGATCAATTTGAATGTGGCATTCAGTTTTTTCTTTTTTAAAAAAGCTTGGCTCTTTCTTATCTACTTTCCTTCTCCTTATTTGCCCCTTAATTGTCTTTGCTCTACAGATCTGGGCTACTTGTTTTTACTTCATGCTGGTGTCCTTTTCTCCCTTTTTTTCTGGAACTCCCTGTGCCCCCCTCCTTGCAAGTGTCTGAAAACTGATCTCCCCTGCTGAGCCTTTAATCCAGCCTTGCAAATAAGCCCATAAAAATTACTAGCCTGCCGAGCGGCTGGCAGATGAGGGATGGAGAACTCTGTTCTCTCCAGCAGCTTGCTGCATTTCTAGGCTTGGTGTGCTGGGAAGGGCAGCCCCCTTTACTTCTGTGCTGCGTGCAGAGGAGAGAAGGAGCGCTCCATCCCCTCCTCTGTCAGCCTGCTCACTCAGCTGCATAGCATTCCATGTGCTCATCTGCATACAGTTCCTTGTCACCAGTGCTACCAGCTATTGCTTAAATGCAACCCATCTCTAACCTCTGATCTCTGCCTCTTCTCAGTCTTCTTTGGTGTTCCTTTCTTTATAGTTCTGTTTTTGTGTTTGGTTTGAGATTGTAAGCCCAGGGGCCTGGCTTTGTTCTCTTAACCTTCATTATTCTACAGTGCCTTCTGTCTATAATTATCACCATAAACATTATTGTTTTATGCCAACAGGCCAATGCAATTGTTTAAAATCTATCTTGAGTAGCCAGTCAACGATTGTATTGTATTTTGTATGTTGCTGATGTTTTGTGAGAGAGTAGTATAGAAATCCTTTTATTTAAATAAATAGATTATTCTCCATAAATGAAAGGAGTAGGGCAGGTTTTGCAAAGTAAAGAAATAATAATACAGTAAAGATTTATTCCAGTACCTGACGAATGTTTCTTAGTGCCAAGCTTGGAGGTTATTTTATCTTTTTAGTACAAGAATATGCATAACTCTGCTGTAGCCTCAATCAGGCTTGTGTGGAATCTAACCCAAATCGCCCTTCATTTTGCTAAATTACTCTAAAGTGTCTTAAAATTATTTTATTGCATTTTTATCCCACCTGCCCTCCAAGGAGCTACAGTGGTACCTCGGGTGAAGTACTTAATTAGTTCCGGAGGTCCATTCTTAACCTGAAACTGTTCGTAACTTGAAGCACCACTTTAGCTAATGGGGCCTCCCGCTGCTGCTGTGCCACCGGAGCATGATTTCTGTTCTCATCCTGAAGCAAAGTACTTAACCCAAGGTACTATTTCTGGATTAGCGGAGTCTGTAACCTGAAGTGTATGTAACCCGAGGTACCACTGTATCCCATAACGTCCCTGTGAAGTCAGTTAGGTGGAGAAAGGCTGACCTGAAGGGACACCTTGATCTTCATTGGAAACTGGAGCCCAGAGTCTAACTTTGTAGCCACCACACTGTGCTTAGTTAGCTATCACATAAAGATTAATGTCCCACATGGTATTTATTTTAAAAACCATAATTTTGCTGGGATCTCTTGGTATGTTAGTCTTTAAAATATCAATACTGGATATGACTTGACTTGGGGTGCCTACATTTGTGGCTCTGTAGGCAATCCTGAGCTCTTGCCTGCGTAGTTTTCTACACAATGGCCGTCTTGCGTAACCATGGCCCACATCTCTGCTAATCTGTTTGCCTTCTGCAAAAAACACCCTCTTCGGGTAAGATTACTATCACTTGGAAGCTGAGTGGGAGGAGAAGGTAGTAGTTGACATTCACCATTTTACACCCCAGAAGGACACTTCCTTTAAAGAACTGCATTAACAGGGAGTATCAGTGCTTTCAGAAACTATTGCAACCTCTGTGAAATCAGCCATTACTCCGCAATTGTATCTCTTGCTACACACCTTTTTAGCATTCTTTTGCAATCAAAGGGAAACACCTACCATGCTTAACAACCTGGAAATCTATGGTCAGGAATGTGTGTGGGCACCCAGAGCTGAGTAATAGCCAACATTTGCCTACCAATTCAGCTTCAGCCTGTATTTATGGCCACCATAGGCTTGCCCCCTGTATCTTGCAGTGTCTGTAGATCAGAATCTTGGAAGATTAGCCCTATAACTGGGCAACAGTTAAATCTAAATTTGTCAGATTAACTTCAGCATTGAGGAACCTGTGTTCCTTCAGATTGTTGCTGTACTAATGCAAGTTGCATAATCCCTGATCAAGAGTCACACTGGCTAGGTGATGGGGTTGGATAACAACATCTGGAGTGTGACACAGGCTCCCCATTCCTACACCATAGCAAGGCTGCAGCCAGATGAAAACAGAGAATGTGTGAAGGGCTGTAGCTCCATAGTAAAGCTGAACCCAGGGATTTATGCATAGAAATCACTTGTATGCTTAAGTTCCTGGGTTCAGTCCTTGCTGTCACCAGTTAAAAGGATCCCGGACTGAAGGACTTAGAAAGCCACTCACTTCCAGTGGAAATGAGTTTCCACTCAAAAGATGGATAATAATTGCTGTTTTTGTAGAAATTTGCAAAGAACTAGTGCCTGAATATGCTTTTTCCTCCTCCCTCCTCCTCCCCTTTTCTTTTGTGCAGTGTCTCTTAGATTGTGAGTCAGAGGGCAGGGTCTCTTTTGTTAGCAGTCTTATGTAAACAACTCTGGGAGCCTTTTCAGCTGAAGAGCGAAAAGTGCTTTAAATAAATAAATGACTTTTCCATGGTGTTCCTATCTAGTATTTGTTTAGTGGTCAATCCTATGCAAGTTTACCCAGAAGTAAGTCAACTGTGTTCAATGGGCATTATTCCTAGGTAAGTGTATTTAAGATTACAGCCTTTAAATGTTCTTTTGTTGGTTATTAGATGTTATCCAGCTCCCTCTTTTTCTGTTAAGAGTACTGGATTCTGGGTATCACTTTTACCTTTCTCTTTAAAAGCCTGCAGGCAAAGACAACATGTTTTCTTTCTTCCTTTCTTTCTGGGTGGTGGTGGAGCTTTTTGTCTTTCTCATGCTACCAGAAGGGCTGGTCTTCCCACTAAGCTGGGGAGAGGCAGCTGCCTCGGGCATTAGATGTTGGGGTGCCATTAAAGGGAAGCAAACTTTTATTTAGTTTATAGGTGTTGTTACCATGGGACAGGGCAAGGGAATCAGCTGGATTTTTATTTTGTTCATATCTGCCTACGAGTTCCTTTCTAAGGTGCCCTTCTACCATTTCCCTACGACATCAAAGTTATGTATACACACACACAAACACAGAAGCAGGTACTGGCTGCAAAACGAGCCTTGAAAACAAAGTCAATGAATGCAAAAGAGCTACCTGTGCATAAATAGATTTGCATAAGTAACTTTTTGGATAGGCGTTGGGACATTTTTACCTTAAATGGCTTTTATTTTAAAGGTTTATTGTCCCATTTCCCAAGAGCATCTCAGTCCCAGAGACCAGGATAAAATCTCTTCTTCCAGTTAACCATACTTATCAAAATGCGCTTAACTTGGCATATGGAATCTGGACCAATAGAAGAAAAAAAGCAAAGCCACACAGAACCCAAGGCAGAGCTACGTAGGATAAGCAACATGGTGCTGCCCTTCCCCTCTTCTCCAGCCATAAAAGGGCCAGAGCCTCTACTTGGGGCTTCTGTTTTCAGTGGTAACCCCATGTTGCTTATAACATGCTGCTTTGGGGAACCCCTGGAACTCCCAATTGCCCAATTGCCTAATTAATAGTCGGGGTGGTGGGAGTTTCAGTCCAGCGATACCTGGATGACACCCCAAAGTGTCAACAGGGTTGATCCAAAACAGGATCCTTTTTTACTGACTGTGGTCAGCGGTGGAATTTGAGGAGGAAGAATATGTAAGTACAAGGACCTACATAGGGTGTTAACCTATGTAGACTATTTCCAGAGGTGCTTAGCCTCAGAGGCCTCCTTGTCATGTGCTTCCTAAACAACTTTTTAATAGGCACTGATAGCCCTTACTCATTTGGCTAGGTTTACCTGAATGGCACCGTGGCGGAAGTCTACAGCACCGTTCCCACTGGCCAGCGTTCCCCAGTCAATCCAGACCTGCTACTGGATGGCAGTGGGGCCCACCTGTATGTGATGACAGCTTCCCAGGTGTGTGAGTAGTCATGGGGCACAATCCCCTTCTCCCTTTACTTCTACAGCACTTCTGTTTGTCATCCTCAGTTTGGATGCAGGAAAGTTCTGCATTGTATCTGCTTATGTTGAGTTTTCATAGGACTCCCCATAAGTTCTTTTTATGTTGAAAACTTGCAGCATTGCTGTGCTGCCTTGTGCAAAAAAACTTTGTTATGTGCTCAGAGGTAATCTAAGCCCTGTTACTAGATTATGAGATGGTACAGAGTTTATAACAATCAATCTCCTTTATTGGCAAAGAAAAAGTGCATGGATCAGAGCACAACACAGTTAACGAAACATAGTAGGAGATACTTTAGGATAAAACTGTCCAGACATTGTGAGGTACGAAAATGGCTTTTAGGACCTATGGTGACATACTCTGGTTTCTCTTCAGATCGTATGGTACAAAGTTGAGTGCTACTCTGAAATAAATTTTAACTTAGAATGTATTTCTTTTCCTGTATCATCTTTAGCTTAGTTCATTGGTGTTGTCTGGAGTGGTAGGATAAGACAGTAAGGGTGACCTGTAGTGCCAAACTTCCTGCCCCCTCAAACTCCACTCCTGTTTTAACCATCCTTTTCCTGATCGATACCTTTTCTCTCCCACCCCTTTGCCCTTGGCCTAAAACTATTCCCTTCTGAATATATCTGAAATGCAAAAATGGATGCAAAGTAGCCTAGATTCTACTGATGGTAGTGGTTTTTGAGTATATAGTGTATGACTTGCCTTTTTCCAACCCAGGTCTCCAAGGTCCCAGTCTCTGAATGCCCTCACTTCCAGGACTGTGCCTCCTGCCTGCGCGCCCAAGACCCCTTCTGTGGTTGGTGTGTTCTGCAGAGTAGGTGGGTCTCAGATGAGAACTAGCAGAGTGTGCTTTATTTCAAATTAAAAGACACACCTTCTTTTTCTCTGTCTCTAATATAATTGGCTGATTGGCAGGTGTACCCGGAAGTTGGAGTGTGAGCGCCATGAGATGGCCAATCACTGGCTTTGGAGCTATGGAGCTGAGAGCCAATGTTTGAGAGTGGAACAGATGTCACCAGCCAATCAGAGCCGAGAAGAACAAACAGAGGTGAATGTGGAGGGTCAAAGGTTGAAACCTGGGTTGATTGTGATTTGGATCAGGTGGTTATTCACATGTTACCCTCTTAATAAGCATGTGTGTGGAATGAAGCATCATCGTCACCTAGGTTTTCCTCAAACACACATTGCTTATGGCATGTATATTGACATTGATGCCTGGAAATTCCTTTCCTTGTGCTCATCAAGTTCTGGCAAAGATTGATCCCTAGCTGCTACCACACTCGCCCTGTGCCTGAGAGGGATCACCAAACATTGGCTCACCAAACAGTAATTTACTTAAGATCAGTGATCTGCTTTTATTTTCAAAGCTGCTCATACAGTCCTCCTAAAAAATAACTTAAGGAAAATATAACATTAAGACCATAAAAAATTATACCACAAAAAGTGGCCCAGCCAATTAAGCTACATTCCTATAAAACGATGTGTCTCCTGCTCTGCCCAGGTCTCCATGTTGGTCCCACGTCTCCCTGCACTGGCAGAGGGAGAGCAATACCACTGTGCCTTCGGGAGCCAAGACAGCCAAGCACACCTGCAAGACTCCTGGGTTCGCTGCCTCTCACCTGTTCCCCAGCAGGTGCCACCCACCCAAGAGGGCAAAGGTGAGCCAGGAAAGTATGCCTGACCTCTAACCTTGCAATACAGTGGTACATCTGGTTACGTACTTAATTCGTTCCGGAGGTCCGTTCTTAGTGCGCGATTTCTGTTCTCATCCTGAGGTAAAAGTTCTTAATCTGAGGTACTACTTCCAGGTTAGCGGAGCCTGTAACCCAAAATGTTTGTAGCCCAAGGTGTTTGTAACCCGAGGTACCACTGTATTGTACCCTTTACAGCTATTGTTTCCCCTAGAAGAGGGATGGTTTTTCAGTGGGACAGCATCTTTGGATGAAGGGCAGTATATAAATTTAATGAATAATAATAATACCGTGATACAGATAAGGAGCATGCCCTTGATCAGTGTGGCTATTCTTCCTTTGAAAATAAAACTGACCCAATATGTAGCTTGTCCCTGATTTCTCCAGAACAGCTATCACTAGGGTTGTCAACATTTCAAGCAATCTCTGCTTCTGTGCCTGTAAAACAGCAGCTTGATCTTCAGCAACTAGTAGGTGCCACTTTTTGAAGTCTGTAAATAAACTTACTGAATGTCTGCTGATCAAGTTCCTCTTAAAAACACAGCAGTAGCCCCCACTTGAAAAGTTGGCAATCTGTTTATTGTTTGCTGCTTCCACTTTGGCTTAGTGCTGACAGTCATTAAAGTAGAATTATGAAGTTACATACATTTGTTAAACTGAAAAAGAAATTGCTTGATATCCCTCCTTTTTAAAAACAAAAAGGATCTTCATATGCAAAAAAAAAAAGGGTGTGTGCGCTAAAATATCTTTAAGTAATTAATCTATGTGGACTGACCTTGAGCATGTGCTCTAGGTGTCATAGTAGGATTACTGTGGGGAATTATATCCTGGTGCTATTCTGTTTTCCAGCAGGCAGGGGGGGAGCAGCGCTTTTGCAAAGTATCAAGCCCAACTGTTGATTCTTCTGGCAAGGCCTTAATAAACCTCTGGGAGTTCATGCCCAGAGGCATGTGGAGGCTTTGCTATGAGTGCCATGCTTCAAAGCCAGTCCTGTTCCTTTTGCCAGGGGGTTGTAGGGAGGAAGTGCATCTCCCCTTGTGTGAATGTATTTACAGTGCCCCACATTCTAGGCCAGGTATCCCCAAACTCGGCCCTCCAGCAGTTTTGGGACTACAGTTCCCATTATCCCTGACCACTGCTCCTGTTAGCTAGGGATGATGGGAGTTGTAGTCCCAAAACAGCTGGAGGGCCAGGTTTGGGAATGCCTGTTCTAGGCCATCCATGGACTCCCATGGAGGCTTATAAACCAATCCAATAGGTATTAACTATCCCCCCCCCCAAAAAAAAAGTTTTAGATGCTTAAAACAATCCCAAAAAACCTTTTGGCAAACGTGGGGCTAGTTCTTATGCCTACACCAAGGCCTAGTTCTCACATGAGGTGTCACCTTGTGCCTGGATCCACCACTTCAGGCTACAGGTTGGAGCAAAAGAAGCTCAGGGACAAGTGTGCTAGTCCCTGACATTCTAGTTTTCTCTGTGGAAGGTTTTTTTCCTACGGAATCTCAACTTGCTGACTGAAGTGGTGCAGCCCAGACACAGGTTTGCCACCTTGATAAGAACTCTGACTTGGTCATCTATTATATTTTTATCACTGTAGTGGAAGGCAGTCACATCCACATGTCCTTTTAGTCTTTTTTAGCTTTGGGCATCGTGGCCTCCCTTCAGTTGCCTTTGCCTATTCTCAAAACTATAAAGCCATCTGAGAAAATGCCTGTCTGTTACCCAACAACCGTTAAATGCTTCTGGCCTAGACCAAGAGATAATCTCTGAAGGGTCTTCACCAGAAATGCCTAAATGGTGGGAAAAGTCAAGAGGCCATTGGTGCGCATGCATGCTGATGCTGTTCAGAGGGTGCGTGGAGGTAGCCATTCATCTTGCATTATGTGTCAGTGCAAGGAAAGTTTCTTACTGTGCTTTTCCCCTCCTCAGATCATGTGACTGTGGCGTTGGCCTTGATGTTCCAGGACGTAGTGGTGGCGTCTGTGGGATTTTCCTTCTATGACTGTAATGCTGTGAGCCAACTTGCTGATGCCACCCCGTGAGCGAATGTTGAGTGGGGATGAGGGCATTTTGGGGGGAGGGGGCTGCAGGCTGGATATTGAGAAGCATCTGTAAGATTTTTTGTGAGGGTGGGAGGTTGGAGGGGATATAGTAGAACTTGCCCTAGCTAGCAAGAAGCTTTTATGTTGAAAACAAAACTGTGTTCACTCTTTGTACTAAAAGGTTGAAATTCTGCACTAAGGAAAACTGAATTCTGGAACTTTCCTATGCACATGCATATAATTGCTTGTTTTACATAAATTATTCTGTTTCTGAGCAAGGGCAAAGCAGAGATCTAATGCCCCAGTCTCTGTTGAAAACAGTCTCACTGAATGTCCCCCCTAGCTTTGAAGATCTCACCTGACACTTCGAAGCACATTCTTGCTGCCTTAAGCTAGAATCTTGCTTGTTTGTTAAAAAAAAAAGTATGTTTCACCTCCCTTTCTGAACTTGCTGTCCACATACAGTCCTGGTTAAAGATCCTTTTCCTTTACTCCTCCCCCCTTTCCCCATAGGTGTGGGACATGTGTGGACAGCCCCTGGATGTGTCATTGGTGCCCTTCTAGTCACCGCTGTGTCCCTGGAGGGCCCTGCCCAGATGGAGAGGGGCTTGTGTACAATCAGAAGGTGAGTAACTGTATAGCACAGGGGTCAGCAACCTTTTTCAGCCATGGTGGAGCGGACTATATTTTTTTGGGTGGAAATGAACGAATTCCTATGCCCCACAAATAACCCAGAGATGCATTTTAAATAAAAGGGCACATCCAACTCATGAAAAAACACACTGATTCCTGGGCCGTCTGTGGGCCAGATTGAGAAGGCGATTGGGCTGCATCTGGCCTCCGGGCCTTAGGTTGCCTATCCCTGGTATAGCAGGTCCCTCCTTACTTTCCAGAATAAATTATGTTGGTGGGGGGAAGAATGGGAGAAATGTTTCTGCATCTAAGCCCTCTGTGTCTCCTAGTTAATTTCTGAAGAGCCCCGTGGTGCAGCTGCCTGCCCCAGTGTGGGGGACATTGGTGAGACCCACCTGATTCCTGTTGGTGTAAAAATGCCACTGAACCTGATAGCCTGGAATCTGCACTTGTTAACGGTAAGTGACAAGATTAAAAGTCCTAGAAGTTACTGGTGTGTCTGTGTGTGAAAGGAAATAGGGCTTGACAAGACCTCTTGGGACACAAGGGGCTCTTCATTTCAAAGTTAAAATGCACTTGAGTCTGCCACGTCTAAGTACCCAAGGAACATCTCATTTTTGTATGCATGTTCATAACTTTTAAGGGAATCCATACCCCAGGGATGAGGAACTGGTGGCCTTCTAGATGTTGTTCCACTACAATTCCCATCAGCTGCAGCCATCACAGACAATAGTCAGGCATGATGGGAGCTGCAGTCCAGCCACATCTGGAGGCTCACTTGTTCCCCCAGCTCCTCTGCAGAACATTATTCCCAATATTGTGTGGGGAACTGTGGAAGTTTGTACATGTTTCAGATCGGTCTTGCAAATGAGCTAGGAATTTGAAGACATGTGCTTGAGTGCTATTTTAATATTTTAAGCACGGCCTCTCACAGGGTTGTTGTGGGGATTAAATGAGGAGCGGGAGAACCCTGTATGCCACCTTAAGTTCCTTAGAGGGAAAAGGTGGGATATAAATGCAATAAAAAATAAAAGTAGCTGCAGCATCATACATACCAGTTATTTGTATGCAAGTCGTGCCTTTGTTGTCCTCTGAGGGGCTTCAGCTTGCGATGACAGATGTGGTTGGCATTGCCCCTCTGAGTTAGGACTGGCAAACGAAAGGGCAGGGAGAGCAGGACTAAGAGTGAGCAGACTTTGTGGCAGGACTGGGGAAGGAGGGGGCAGGTGTGGCGTGCAGGGCCCTGTCTCACCCTGTCCTCATCCTCAGGCCCCAGTGACACTCTCCTGTGTACTGGAAGTGGAGGGAACCCCGGTTGTGGTTCCAGCATCCCTGGAAGAAGGGGACAGGGGAACATCCCGTCGTGTGCAGTGCCTGCCCCAGGCATATAACTACACACAGCCTGCCCCTGAGCTACATGTCCCTCTCTACATCATGATAGGGGAAGACCGGCGCCTTGACAGCCATGGAGACCTGCATGGTAAGGGATGATGTCTTGTGGAGGTTGGATTTTATATGTGTGTGTGTGTGTATATGTGTGTGTGTGTGTGTGTGTGTGTGTGTGTGTGTGTGTGTGTGTGTATATATATATATATATATATATAGTTGTGGTTATGCCTTTGTGTGTGCCACAATTCTACAAGGAGTGCAGAATGTGGTACTGGGTGCAGGATTCAGTTTCATGAAATCCCCTGTTTTATAAATTTCAAAAGGAAGAATGCAGGCTTCTAACCCTCACAGCTGCAGAAAGATGCTTAAACAATTATGCACAGAGCCTTGAAAGCTTGACCTGGGGATGGTAAGATTTTCAGTGGTTGGAGATGCGCCTTCAGTGCCCTGTGCAACGCTGTGCCCTTCCCCACCATAACAAAACTAGAAGAAATCAGGCAAAATAGTAAACCCCATATAAATGATTATGCAGAATAAGCAAATAAATTGCATAGTTGATGCAGGCTGCGTAATTCAGGTTTTCTTGGTGCAATTTCTTTTTAAAAAACCAGCGCATGGTATACTAAACCCTGGATATGTCCCACCACTACCCTTGAGTTGCTCAAGGCCCTGCAGTCTTGCACTTTCCTGTCTTCCCTGGGTTAAGAATGAACTGTTGCTGGTCTGGAAAAGGCAATATTAACAGTATGACTTGAATCTGATATTCACTACTTACCTTCTTGCCTCCTTCTCCAGTGACTTTGTACAACTGTTCTGCTGGCCGTTCTGACTGCAGCCGCTGCAAGGCTGCTCCCCAGCATTTCCGCTGCATTTGGTGCCAGCTAGGAGAGGTGGCCAGCTGCATCTATGAGGACCTGTGCCCATCCAAAACTGACGTAGCTGCTTGCCCATCACCCGTCATCCACTCGGTGAGAATCAGCACAGTTAGGTCTGCTACTCTGGTTAACTGCTGGTCCATTTCTTGGGAAGTTTTTGTATAGAACTTGAGCTGGGAAGCTAACTAGGACCCACTTCTGCTAACAAAAAACTGAGACCATTTTGTAAATGAGGTTTTTGTTTTTCCACAATCAAGCAGTATATAAAATTTATGAAATAAGCAGTACCAGTGCTTGTCCTGTTCAGATTGCTGATGGTGCTTCTCCACTGAATACTTCTCCATAGGAAAAGTTTTTCTAAATGTAGAAAACTGACATGTCAGGGAGAAGGGTTCTGGTATAGCTTTTATCCTGACATCCAGTTTTCTGTGAGCAAGAGAGTGTGTTCTGTGAATATTCAGATATGTGACCCTTGACCTGCAGTCTGAAGTTGTCCACTTAATACCAATTCAATGGAAACTAGGCCTCAGCCTGTACTTTGTGTGTGTGCATCTGCTTCCTTCCCAGTCTCTCACATATCTGGTAGACTAGGTTATTGCCTGAGAGAACTCTTGTAGTAAACCAATTCGTCTCTAGTCTGCTGTCAGTGCTTTTTGTATCTTTTAGTCCAGTCTGGAGCAGGGAGGACTTGGTTTGGTGCTATGCGCCCAGTCTGGGTGCTACTACTAAATGAGGTGTAATGGGTGACCACTGGAAAAAGGGGCCTTCTCAGAATGCCCTCCCCACACAGGTTTGCCAGGCCTTGTGGTCTTTTTGGTGCTCGGTGAAGACTTTCCCATAGCCTCCACCCCAGGCTTTTCAGTTGCAAGTTGCTGAATCCACTGAATTTTAGGTCAGTTGTATACTTATAATGACACTGTGTTTTTCTTTATGTTTTTTAAAGATGTTTTTATGCTGAATTCTAAAAAAACCCAGAATCTGTTGGTTGTTTTTTATCCTCATGATTTTTATTATTTTTATAAGCTGCCCAGGGAACTGGGCAATACATAAATGCTGCTAATAAAATATTCCTGCTTTGTAGATCCACCCCATCACTGCACCCTTGGAGGGGGGCCTGACTCTCACAGTGACGGGATCCAACCTCGGCCGTCGCTTTGAGGATGTGGCCAAAACTGTGACTGTGGCTGGACTGCCATGCATCCCTGACCGGGCTCAGTATCTGGTTTCTACCAGGTAAGGAGGCCTGGGAGAAGGGCATGGCTCTCCAGTGTAAAACATTGAAAACCAGATTTTTATTAAGGGCTACAGAGAGCAATCAATTCCAACCAAGAAAGTTGTGGCTGAGGAACCTATTTTGTTTCACTGATTTGCCTTATCAGTTTTATTTGGTATTATGCATGTAAAGCTATATCAGTTGCATGTGTTGTTGAATGTTTACTGTGTAGCATTCTACTGATTTTCATTAAATGTGAGGAGTCTGAGCCAGTAGCCTGCTTTATCTATTTAAAATATTTCTTAGCCTCTTTTCCTTATTCAGGATAGTGTACAAAAGTGAATCAAGCCAACTTACACATCATAATTCACCACCAAGGTCTAGCATCTTGTTTCTTCCTGCAGCAGCCAGGAGGGCGTGGAGGCAGTAGCCCTTTCCCTAGCAACTGACACATGGTGGTTTGATACTTTTGGATTGGGAGCTTCCAAACAGAGGCCTTTATTCATCTATCCTCCTATGATTTTTTTTCTAACCCTCTTGTAATGCCTACCAAGGTAGTGCCATTCAATGCATCTTGTGGCAGCAAATGCCATAAATTAATTTACATGTTGTTGCCTGTCCTGAACTTGTTGCCTGTCACTTTTATTGGAAGGCACTGAATTCTAGCGTTACAAGGGAGCTGGAGAAAATTTATCTGCTCACTTTCCTTACCTAATCCATATCTTTTTAAGCCTTCATATTGTCTGTCTTTAATCATTTCTCCTCCCTAAACCAAAAAGCCCCTACGCTTTATAGCAGTTTCTCTAGCTTATCTGAATGCTTAGGTTTTTGAATAGCATTCCTTCTTGCCAGCCTCGAGAAAGAGGCTAGTCATGACTCCCACTTTTCAGACGGAGGGCTGAGGACCAAATAGAAAGCTTGGCCTTGCACCACTCACTGGATCTGTGACTGAGCCAAATTTGAACTCTGGCCTCTCATGTTCAAGTAAACGCTAGGCGCAGAAACTGAAACACATAATGGGTAGTATTCAACTAAGTTTTACTCAGAGTAGACTTGTTCAGTCAGTTTCAACTACCTGGTTCTGTTGCCAGAAACCAGTACAAGGACTCTAGCTAGCGCAATGGGGCTTCTCCCACACCTCCCCCAAATTCACTCTGCAGGGTCAGGAGAACCCCCCAGTATAGCACATAGAGGAGAAAAGGGGAGATCACTCCATCAGGCAAGCAGAAATGGTTGAGTTTATGGGATGATCTCTTTAGTGCTGTGTTTTGCCTCTTCTTCCTCTTCTGGTCCACCGGCTCTATCACTTTTGTCCTTGCTCTTCAAAATGTCTGCCATGGACTTTGGCAGGCTCCTTCATGACAGGGCCTTTCTGCTGTTCTCTACAGGATTGTGTGTCATGTTTCTCCTGGAAAGCGAGGCTTATCTGGCCCTGTCCAGGTCACTGTAGGAGACCGTCCGCCAGGAGTTTCTGAGACTCACTTCACTTATCAGGTCAGTATCTTACAGAGGACTGGCGGATGCCCAAGGGGTGGGTCTAAGGAAATACTCCAGCTTGGAACTGGGGGACCAGGCCAGAGATAAGTGTATTTGCTCCTAGTTGTTCCCATACACTGTAAACTTCCTCCATGTCACTACTACTTGGGAGGGAAATGGGAGGGAGAAGTCAGATGTTGGCAACACACACAAGCGTGTCCCATTTAAACCATGGTTTAGTGAGATGTACATGAGCAGGAAGGAGCCCCTGCGAGCCTCGAGCTCAGGTGCTTCTCTCCCACTTCCCTTTCTCCCCTTGCAGCTGGAAGGCGGATTATGGCAGTTCCCCGCCCCCCATTTTCACTGAATCTCGACTTGTCACGTTGCCCAAACTCAGGACTCTGGTTCATAGGAACCGGTGCCTAGGGGCCCTAGGTCCCTTTGCCACCCCCCAATAAAATATTTGAGGGAGCCAGGCCCCCACAAAGTGGATGGGCATTGCCATGCAAATGGTGTGCATACACCATGTCTTGTGATTGATTATGCGAGGTGGGGCTTACCTGCCCCCCATATTTTATTCAAGTTGGCACCAGACTCTGGTTAGTTTTATTAAGCCAGCTTCAGAAATCACAATTGGGAGTTTGCTTGTTTTGAAACTGACAAGAGCTGGTCATAAGCCACAACCCCTTGTTCAGGCAACAAGACAAGGCCTTGGAAGAGCAAAACTGAAAGCTGCTGAAGTCTTCCTCCAGGTCACCTGGGGGGGGGACGGTGAAGGGGAGGCTTGTGACCACAACTTCCTGCCTGTACACATAAAGTTAAGTATAATATGCGAACCTAACCCCTTTCCACAGGCCTAATGGGTGCTTCTTTCCCCAGGACCCCACCCTTCTTGATCTGCACCCCCAGCTTGGCCCCATGGCTGGGGGCACTCGAGTCACCATCACTGGGGAGGAACTTCTGACAGGCACTGAGATTGCTGCTTACGTAGGGGCGCTGCCCTGTGTTCTGTAAGTGGTGTGGCTTTTTTCATCACCCTCTGACTTTGACCTTCCTTCTCCTCTTCTTTTCTCCGCTAGTCTTGCCTCAAGCCTTCACTTAACATCTTTACTCTCCCAACAGCGAGGAGCCGGTGCAACCAGGAGCCATCGTTTGTCGTACCAGTGCTAGCCTCAAGCCACAAGAGGTGTCTGTCTGGGTCCAGTATGAAGGGGCTGAGCGCCAGCTGCAGGGCAAGACCTTCCATTACACACCCAACCCCCAACTCACTGCGGCTTCCCCACTCACCAGCTTCCATGGGTAAAAAGAATATAGGGGAGCGGGAATGATCAGGGCTGTCACCCAGTTAAATAAAATATTGATTCATCAGTCAATTAAATCTACATAAGTTTGCTGCAGTTAAAAACTGTAGTTCTGCAAAAAGACCAAGCTTACTTTGTTTTTAAATGATGTATGCATATACCACAATGCATATATCTGTGTTTTTCTTTAAGTCTTCCCCTGCTACAAAGAGAAATGGGTGACTGGCCTTGCCATCTTCATTTTTATAACCAAATGTATTGAATTGGGATGGGGGGAGAGACATTACAGTCCCAGTGCAAATCAATATGCATGCATGCATGAATTTGCTGGCTATTTTTTACAGTGGTGCCTCGCAAGACGAAATTAATCCGTTCCGTGAGGCTCTTCGTATAGTGGTTTTTTCGTCTTGCGAAGCAAGCCCATTGACAGCTTAGTGGATTAGCACTATTAGCGGTTTAGCGGCTTTTAGCGATCAGCTGTTATGCGGCTTATCAGCTTAGGAAAAGGGGGAGGAAAGGGGAAAAACCCCGCAGGAACTCGCAAGACATTTTCGTCTTGCGAAGCAAGCCCATAGGAAAATTCGTTTTGCGAAGCGCCTCCAAAACGGAAAACCCTTTCGTCTAGCTGTTTTTCCGTCTTGCGAGGCGTTCGTCTTGTGGGGCACCACTGCATTTGTAATCAGCTCAGCAAGGGCTAAAATGTGAATGATCTTCTGTCTGGTTTGGTGCTAAATTCTGAAAGAGGTGCAGGGGTTTCAGGCTGAATGTTTGCAGATGGGTAACTGGGCTTCCTTTAACTTGAGGGGAATCAGTAAAGGAATAACTCAAAGTTTTGAAGGGAGTGAAATTTGGATGTGAGTAGATGTCTTGGGAGGGACATAATTATCATACCATCATTCTACCTGGACACTGAGATCCAGCATTGAGGACCTTCTGGCGGTTCCCTCACTGTGAGAAGCCAAGTTACAGGGAACCAGGCAGAGGGCCTTCTGGGTGGTGGCGCCCAGATGTCAAAGAGATAAACAACTACCTGAAGTTTAGAAGACACCTGAAGGCAGCCCTGTTTAGGGAAGTTTTTAATGTTTTAATGTATTTTTAATCTCTGTTGGAAGCCACCCAAAGTGGCTGGGGAAACCCAGCCAGATGGTCGGGGTACAAATAAATTATTATTATTATTATTATTATTATTATTATTATTATTATTATGCATAAGGAGCAGCAGGGGGAAGGACAGAGATGTTTAAGGGAATCGGGCACCTGAGGAGAAAATGGAGGCAAAGCAAAAGTAGGGTCACACGTGGACCCCTGCAGCTGTGAAATTCCCATGGGAATCTGTTTGGACCTCTGGTCTGAACCAGCAGGGCCACTCTTATGTTCCTGTGTCTGTGCCTGTGTCAAACTCATGGGTGACATGCCCTTCACTGCTTCAGCCACTTCTCACTTTCCTGGATGCTGTGTTTCTCCAGGGGCGGACGGATCATCTATGTGAAAGGGACTAATTTGGATGTGGTGCAGCAGCCACTCATCAAAGCCATCCTGGAGCCGGAGGAGATGGCAAGTGGACGCAGCCGGGAGAAAAGAGCCTGCGACTCCTTGCAGGGCCCCCACATCCCACTGACCCCAGCTCCACCCCACCCCTGCTCTGAGGTGGGAGACATGTTGGAGGTGAGTGCAGGGAGGAAAGGAATGCTTTGGTTTGCGGATTACAATTCAGGGGTCTCTCACTCACTCCCTCTCCCTTCTTGCATCTCCACAGTGCTGGGAGCCTTGCTGCGCCAATTCGTCCACCCTTCTCCTCTGCCCATCGCCTGCTGTGCCACCCAATGCCCACTTCCGACATCTTCGTTTTGAGCTGGATGGACTCCACGTCCCCTTCAGCAATGCCAGTGGGGGCCAGAATTTCTCCTACAAGCCTAATCCCCACCTGCGCTGGCCTGGGCGGGATTCCACTGGACGTCCTTTCAGTCTTAAACCTGGCAATGTCTTGGACATAGAGGTGAGTGGCCATATTAAAGTGGGGGAAGGCCTTGGAAGTGGGGAGTGGAGTCCCGAGGATGCAATAATCACTCCTTTGCCTCCTAGCACAATGATACTGAGTGGGACATTTCTTACCCCTACCCTAAAACTCGCTCAGCTGCCCTTTTAAGCTGCTTCCAAGGCCTGCAAATCGTCATCAATGCCCTGTATGTGGATTTATTGAACACACAATTGCAGTGAAGTGGTCTTGATTTGAAGCAGTCTTGCATTGACTGCATGTCAGAAGAGAGATCTGAACCGCACCTTGGAAAAGCTAAGCCACCGTCTGCAAATATCAAGGCCCACTCAAGGTATTTTGCTACCTGAGGCAGAGAAGCAAGTGGTGACCCTGTTCCCAAATCAATGGTCATTGTGCCCAAGGGCACTTGAGGCCGAAGATCACACAAGGACTTCTCCCTCTCACTGGCAGTAAAAATACAATACAGTGGTACCTCTGGTTACAAACACTTCTAGTTATGAACGCTTCAGGTTATGAATTCCGCTAACCCGGAAGTAGCTGCTCCTGGTTGCAAACTTTGCCCCAGGATGCGAACGGAAATCACGCGCCAGAGTCCCCATTAGCGAAAGTGCACCTCAGGATAAGAACAGTTTCAGCTTAAGAACAGACCTCCGAAATGAATTATGTTCGTAACCAGAGGTACCACTGTATAGTAAGTTAGCAATCAATATGCTGCCCTACAATCCCCAACCTCCAGCTGACTAGAAAATCAAGATGCCAGGAGGCAGTACATTAATAGGGCTGTTCTGCTGCTTCAATGAAGGTGGGGGGTTATTGGGTTTTTTTGTTACTAGGTTATAGGGTTGCCATACGTCTGCAATTTCCCAGACATCGCCGAGATTTGCTCGTTGGAAACAGCGTTAGGACGTAAATTACTCAAGTGTCTGGGAAAATCCGGACACATGGTTTTAAAAAGTTCAAAAACTTCACTTTTGTACCTGATTTTGCAAAAAAAGGCTCAACAACTTTGGGCAAAACATTAAAAAACCCCAGCTTTTTGAAATATAGCCACCCGCGTCCCCATATATGGATAATATCTATTTTTAATAATAATTAATACTAGTAGACTGCAGGTTGTGAATGCATTATTTGCAGTAACGTTTTCTAAACTTTTGATACCTGGGGCACAATTATTTTCTGAATTAATATAAATATAGTATAAATAAGTATTACTTACACTAATTCAGAAAATAATTGTGCCCTAGGTATCAAAAGTTTAGAAAACGTTACTGCAATTCATGCATTCACAAGTTTCAGCCTACGTATTGAGCACAGTCCAACAGCCCTATCTTGGCGGCCAGCTGTCCACTCAGCCCCCCCCCCCTTTTGATGGTGTTTGTGTGGAGAGGGTGGCCAGCCTTATGCAGGCAGCAAAACGGGTAGATTTATGGCGTCACTGGATGGCTGCATTTGGCTTGATGGGTCACAAATTGTGAATGCCTGGTGTCGTTTCTTTAGCTATTAGCACGTGAAGTTATTGCCTTGTTTTCTCCTGCTCTTGATGAGCTCTTGGGCAATTGGGTGGGTCTGTCTTTATGCCATTAATGGTGAGATCAGAAGGTATTGGGCTTGTATTACAGTGTCCAGCTTGGAAGCAAAGGGGATATGGGTTTATGCTGGCCCGCAGCACTGCTTCAACTTGTGTGTACATACAGGGAAATTCACCTTTTGCCTCTTTCTCTCTTTCTGCTGCCCTGCAGGGAGAAGGCTTAACCCTTGGCATCAGCAAGAACGAAGTGAGGGTCATCATTGGCAACAGCATCTGCACCGTCAAGACCCTAACACTGACCCATTTGTACTGTGAACCCCCACTGCAGCCCCCACAGCCACTTAATGCTTCCTCTGTGCTCCCAGAGTTCATTGTGAGTAGGTTGCAGGGAAGGGAGAGATAGGCTGCATGCAGGAGTTAACCTCTTTGGGATTCCCCTTGTAATGGGGAAAGTTCTTCCTCTCTTGAAACTTTGGAAAGACCTCCTGCGTGGCTTAGATTTTATCAGGCAACCCTCCCTCTCTTACTAAGAACGTAACTTGTTTAAAGTGCATATATAAGCTCACACCCTTGTAGTTTGCATAATGACAAATTAGTAGCTACCAGAGTCAAGTTTCCCACTCCACCCATAGTGTACAGGAATCAAAGGTCTGCACAGTAATGCTATATTGGTTTTATGCCTGTGTCAACTGCCGTTGCCGTGACTTTTTCCTGGTAAGTTGTTGTTGGGGATCCATACCCCATAACAAACAATTCCCTGAGGAGAGGGAGTGGCTTAAACTGGTTTATGTAGTGTAAATATGTACTTAGTGATCAAGATCAAATTTAGAATCCTTTATGTGGCCTTACTGTGTGTGCAAAGGTATTAAGGAGATAATGAATGGAGTTAGGTCCTGCTTATGCGTCCTTCCTTTTCCTGCTCCAACCAAAAGTCACTTGGTTGATGACTGGGATCAGGATTGCTAAACCCTGACCCAGAGGTCGTGGCTGCTTTTGCACACTTGCAGGCCACGCCCTGTGTGGGATCAGTGCTCAGAAATGCATTTTTTACCTGTTTCTGTCCGTTTTTTATGTGCCATGTAACATACCTTCAGTTTTTTCCCCCTTTGGCTGGTTTAAATTATTTGAAAACTTAAAGGAACGAAACAGGTTTTATTGCTATAAAAAAGGTCATAGAATCCTTTTATTTTTGGCTCTCCTGTATCTTCAAAAATGTTAACATGCTGATGTAAAGCACATACAAAAAACAGCTAGGAATTGTTTTAATGTAACATCACATACTGCTTTTGTAGCTCTTTACCTTTCCTTGTTCAGATTACAAAATAGAGTACATATTTCAATTTTATTTTAGATGTAAGCCTTTTGGCTGACATACGGGATTTTAAATGTCCATTTTCTCAACATCCCAGTGTCACAGAAGGTTGGTTTGCACACCAAACTGTGCCGTGTTTAATGTCCTACAATTTGTTTCCTATCATATTTTGTAAATAGTTTTGGTGTTGCCCAAAATAATTTTTTAAGTGGCTGCCATTTTGTGATTCCAACCCCCCCCCCCCCACTTAGGCATCTAAAAAGCTTTGTGTTAGTTATTAGGCTTGCCTTCAAAATGTCATCAAAACAGGTTAAGCAACAGCAAGAGTTGGTGTTTACACTCTTTGTGGCTACCCTGGACAGAGAGTAAAATGCATTGGTCAGATACAGACAGATTTTGATTCAGCCGGTCAAAACACACTGAAGCAAACACATTCCCCTTAAGTAGGCTAAAAGCTTGTGGAAACTTGCTGGCTATCATGCCCCAATCTTATGCTTCACTGTGCCTCTGGATTAAATGGTAGGTCAGAACTTTTCAGTAGATTGTGGGAGACTTGTCAGGAAACAAAGAAGAAACCAGTACAAGCTGAGGTTTCCTCACAGTAGTAGGAGCAACTGTTTCAGGGTTAGGTTTTGTCTTTGAAAAGTATGGAATCTCCTGTTGTATACAATTAGATCTGCAGGCTTGGAATGACCCTTCTTTATATATTGTTGGACTCCCAACTCCCATCAGCCCAGTCAGCATGCCCAGTGGTCATGGATGATGGGGAGGGAGTATTAAGCACATCTGGCAAGAGGGTGAACAGGGCAAAGGGGATGGGAGTCTTCAAATTCTGTAATAATTTCAGGTGATCATTTGACCTGGACTACAGTTCACAAAGACTTTTGCCCCAGTATATTTGTAAGTTCTTAAGGCGCCACAAGACTTTGCTGTTTTGCTGCTGCAGACAAATTGGCCACCTCTCTGGAGTCATCTTTCTGTGTTGTCGCTGTCACTTTACAGGTGCAGATGGGAAACTTACGCCTGGATCTTGGCCGAGTTCGCTATGACACTGAGCCACCCTCCCGTTTCC
Organism: Podarcis erhardii; assembly: GCF_964252035.2. Classification (NCBI taxonomy): domain Eukaryota; kingdom Metazoa; phylum Chordata; class Lepidosauria; order Squamata; family Lacertidae; genus Podarcis; species Podarcis erhardii. Next base: position 3,217,477 of record NC_138515.1, read on the forward strand.
CGCCGGAAGCCCAAATTGGGCTGGGGGTGGGGGCAGCCGTGTTGGCTTTTGTAGTTCTGCTGCTCATCCTCATGTACAGGTATTAACATTACGATGTTTCAGGGGGAGGGGTGTGCAGGGGGAGTGAAAAGTTGCTTTTTTCCCTTCAGCACCCCCCCCAATCCTTGCTTCTGTAAAAACTGCGTTGCTCCTCCCCTCATCCTGGCAGGCGAAAGAGCAAGCAAGCCCTACGAGACTACAAGAAAGTGCTGGTGCAGCTTGAGAACATGGAGATCAGCGTTGGGGACCAGTGCCGCAAGGAATTCACTGGTATGGGATGGGGGGGGAGCAAGTATGGAGGAGGGAGGTGAGTTTGAGCCACAGGCAGGAGAGCAGTGGCATGAAATAGACGAAGGAACAGCTTGAGGAGGGTGGGGGAAGTGAAACTACGCTTTTCTGAAAGATACCTGAATGATACGGAGGGCTAGGAATAAGGTTGTGTTATCACTCCCTCCACCCCCTTGTAATAACCCTACTCTCGTAATTATAAGCAGCAGCCTGGGGCACAGAAATTAAGCAGGTGACATGGAGGGAGGTGGTGAGACAAATTTCACTTGCCTAATTTCTGAGTTCTGGGCTGTTCAAAGCCAGGAGTTGGGGAGCCAGTAGCCCTTCAGATGTTGTTGAACTTCATCTCCCTTCATCTCTGACCCGTTGGTTGTGCTGGCCAGGACCGATGTGCATTGGAGACCAAAAACACCCCAAAAGCCACAGGTTCCCCGTTCCTAGTTTAAATGTGCAGGATTTAATGAGTCTGTAGCTGTATAATGATTGATTGATTGATTGATTGATTGATGATGATGCACAAGAACAGAGTTCGAAGGGTATTTCCTGAAGGGATACATTTCCAGAATTTCATAAAGGAAGCTGTTTTGAGATGAATTGCAGAAGGATGTTTGCTGAGAATCGCTAACAGCTACATATTTGGGTACAGAATTCCATCTAACGGGGATCTTTTCTGCTAATGTAATGGTTGTGTGTTGCTCACTCTTTTCTTTTGCTTTTCTTCTCCACCCCTCTCTTCATTCTTGCCTTCCCACCCGTCTCCCAACGCAACCCCCTGCTTGCTTCAGACCTGATGACGGAGATGACTGACCTGAGTGGGGAGCTGGAGGGTTCAGGGATCCCCTTCCTGGACTACAACACCTACACCCAGCGCGTCTTCTTCCCGGCTCAGGGGGACGTGCCATTGCGGCGTGTGCTGGATCTGCCCGAGGGGCGCCGTGCCACAGTGGAGCAGGGCCTGGGGCAGCTCTCCAATCTGCTAAACAGCAAAGTCTTCCTGCTGACGGTGGGTGATCTGGGGGAATAAGGGGAAGGTTCTAGAAAGTGGCTGAGCTAGAGGGTCAGTCCGATGCCATACTTGGATAGGGAGTGCGGGGAGAGGTTGTCTTGCAAGTGGAGTTTTTTGGGGGATTTTGTGTGTGAGAATGCATATGAATGCGAGGTTATTGCATGGGAGATCAGCAGTATCTTTTTAAATTTCCAGATGAGAGAGCGAGCCTTAAGGAGCACAATTCTAGTTGTACTGAACAGTAGGTGGAGATACAGTATGGAGAGACTTCAGTTCGAGAGCAGCTGCTTCTGAAAGTCTCCTCCTGCATTTAGACCATGCAAAGTGTGTGCTGATAACCTCTGGGGGTTGCAGTCTGGCACCTCCTTGTTCAGGGATGGAGAACCTGGCACTCTTCAAGTGGTGCTAGATTCCAAGTCCCATCATCCACAGCCAGCATGGGAGCTGTAGTCCAGCAGCACCTGAAGATAGTCCAGCAGCACCATCAGGGTGTTTGTGTCTGTGTGTGCACTTTAGAGGTTTTGTTCTGCTGTATGAATGGATGAAGGCGCACAGAACATCTGCCCCGAGTTTTGTTTCCTGCTCTGGCGAAGGAGTAGGACTGAACGGGTTGTACCGCAGAGGTGACGAGAGTCTTCCCTTGCTGTTCCCAGTTAATCCGAACTCTGGAGGCCCAGCCTACCTTCTCCCAGCGGGATCGATGTCATGCAGCATCACTGCTCTCATTGGCTCTTCATGGGCGCCTGGAGTATCTTACAGACATCATGCAGACTCTGCTGAGTGATCTTGCTGCCCACTGCGTCACCCGCAATGCCAAGCTCATGCTTCGCAGGTAAGCCCTGTGTTTGGGATGGGGCGTTGTGGAGGTGGGGAAAGATGCCCTTGTTCCAAGAAGTCCCTCTAGGTGCCTTCTCCCACTCCTTCCCCTGGGGGGTGGAATGCTTTCACAGTTGGTGAGGGTTGCCAACTGGCAAGAATTTTTATTTGGCTGGCCAGAATTAATCCCCCTGGCTTGCTGCCAGAACTGAAGAACGCAATGCCCTGCCCCCCCAAAAAACCTGTTATATTTTGCTGGAGTTGTATGTCCACAAGGTAATTAATGCTTAAACTGGAATGTCTCAAACCACAAACATGCTGAAATAGAGATCAGGAGCATTTTAAAAACTCTCATTTTGCTGCTTTATATTAAAACAGTAAGTTTTTTATACTTATAAACAGAAAGCAGTCCCTTGAACTAGGTTTAAGCATTTTGTATATGTTGAGAGACTGTCCTGTTCTTATAAACAGCAACACTTAAACTTACTTTCCATCCAAAGGGCCCTCAGTACCTGTTTTTTAAAAAGTATTCATCTTAAGGTACCACAAGTTATTATTTCATAACCACTCTACTTAACCCTGCAGAACAGAGCTTTGAATTTAAAACTGTGGGCCAAGGATTGCTGTCACCATCTTGTGCCACAACTGGTAGCCTAACTTGGCATGAGGGGGGAGGGGGGACGCTAGCAACTCTACTTAGCTCCTCAACTGTCCTGCAGGACAGAGACCATGGTAGAGAAACTGCTGACCAACTGGATGTCCATCTGCCTCTACTCCTATCTCAGGGTAAGTTGTAAAGCCTGTCTGGATGATGCCTTCTGCGTCTAAGGTGGGACTTTGCACTTTTTAACTTAGAATCCATTGTTGTATATTGTTTTAAATGTTTGTTTTGCTATTAGGATTGTAGTTCCATTTGTGTTTCTCAAGCTGGTCTCTGACCGTAATACCGTATTTTTCGCACCATAGGACGCACTTTTCCCTCCTAAAAAGCAAGGGGAAATGTCTGTGCGTCCTATGGAGCGAATGCAGGGGGGAGGCCGGCGGGAAAAGCCCCCAAGACAAGCTCCGTGCGCTCTTGCGGGCTTTTCCACAGGAGAGAGAAGGGACTGACTGGCTGCATCAGTTCCTTCTCCCACCTCCCAGGAAAGCCAGGAGAAGCCGTGCAGCCCTTTTAAAGTGTGCACGGCTTCTGCTGGTTTTTGCCGGAGGTGGGGGAATTCCCCACCTCCCAGAAAAGCCAGGAGAAGCCGTGATCTCTTTAAAGGGGTTGTGCGGCTTCTGCGGGCTTTTGGGAGAGGTGAGGGAATCCAACCACCTCCCAGGAAAGCCAGGAGAAGCCCTGTGCAGCGTCTCCTGGCAAGGACAGGCTGCACGGGGCTAAAGGGGAAGCCAAAACAGCGAGTGGGATCCATCCCGCTCGCTGCCTTGGCTTGCTGCATAGCTGCGCGCAACCCCTCCGGCAAGGAGAGGCTGCACGGGGCTATGGCTTCTTTAGCCCTGCGCAGCATCTCCTGGAAAGGAGAGGTTGTGCGGGGCTAAAGAGGAAGCCAAAACAGCGAGCGGGATCCATCCCGCTGGCTGCCTTGGCTTGTGCCATAGCTGCGCGCAACCCCTCCGGCAGGGAGAGGTTGTGCGCAGCCTGTACGCTGCTCTTTGGGGCTGGGGGGAAAAGGTTTTTTTTCTTGATTTCCCCCCCTAAAAACTGGGTGCGCCCTATGTTCCGGTGCGCCCTATGGTGTGAAAAATACGGTAAATTTCATGTTTCATGTCCAAGGTAGGAGGTGGGAGATGCCACCAGGAGGAGGAGGTCTGGTTGAAGGTGGGGGAACAAAACTTGCCCCACATTTTTCCACGAGTGCTCACTCTCCTGCTTACTGTTCTTGCCTAGTCCTGTGGCTTGTTGAGGCTTCATAGGGGTAAACATTTTATCATGCTCTCTCGTCCCACAGCTAGTCCAGGGCATGCCTAAGACATTTTGATGCTGAAGGCAGAACAATCCAGAGTACCCTATCCAAACATACTTCAATTCAGAGTGGAGTACAATCCACCTTGTGCAAGTGATTATATTCATTTATTTATTGCATTTTCATGCTGCTTGAAGAGGCACCATGTGGTTTCCCTGCCCCCTTTTATCTTCTCAGCAGCCCTGTGAGGGAGGTTGGGCTGAGCAAGAGAGTGACTGGCCCAAGGCCAGTCTGTAAATGCCTGTGGATAAATAGGAATCTGGGTCTTATTAAATCTTGTGTGACACTCTAGCCATGACGCTACATCAGCTTTCATAGGAAATGTATGTAGGAAAACATCTCAGTGGATTGGATTTTTCTCTCAAGCTACACTTGAGAACTGAATTAAGTGGCCAGTACCACCAGCTGTGCTTTTTTGGCACTTTGCTTGGAATTTCCAAAAATGTACACTGCCCTGATGGTGGGTCCGGTAGAAAGATGTATGATTTTGAGGCTCCTACTTCTAGCTGTGCATGTGTGGGGTTGTTAAGTGCAGTGCAGGGACTGTAGTGACTCTGGAGCCCAGGCTTCCTTCTCATTCCTTCCCCTCCTCCTCTGTGTTTTCCTACGAAGGAGGTGGCTGGTGAGCCCCTGTACATGCTCTTCCGTGCCATTAAGTACCAGGTGGACAAGGGCCCAGTGGATGCTGTGACAGGCAAGGCCAAACGGACCCTGAATGATGGGCGGCTGCTGAGAGAAGACGTGGAGTATCGGCCCCTCAACCTGACTGTCCTGGTGAGGGGGGGTGGCCCAGGTGGCATGGGTGAGACTCAGCGCATCCCAGCCCGTGTCCTTGATACAGACACCATCACTCAAGTGAAGGAGAAAATCTTGGACCAGGTCTACAAAGGCGTCCCTTTCTCCCAGCGCCCCTCAGTGCACTCCCTTGACTTGGGTAAGGAGTCTCCTCCATTCTCTACTCCCCACCCCACCCCACCCCAATCTGTGGGTCTTCCTTTGGATAAGGAAGGACCAAAACCTGTTGAGGATGTTTAGTTCATTTTGAGAGAGGCCCACATGAAGTTGTCCTGGGCTTGCTGTGGAGATTTGAGGGCAGGGGGTGGAAGTAGGAGACCCTCACCTGCCACTCTTCCTTTCCTCAGAGTGGCGCTCAGGTGTTGCTGGCCACCTGACGCTTTCGGATGAGGATCTGACCTCCATCACGCAGAACCAATGGAAGAGACTCAACACTCTACAACATTACAAGGTATGGGGTTGGGTGGGATGCAGCTGAATGGTAGAAGCTGGGAGGGAGGGAGTATGGAGTCGGGTAGCCAGTGTGGTGCCCTCCAGACTCCACTTCCCATTAGCACCAGACAGAACGGCAAGTGGTCAGGGTTGATGGGAGTTATAGTCCAGCAGCATCTGGAAGGCATCACATTGGCTACCCTGACCGTGTCTGCAATGCTGGGCTTCCACGTTTTGCTTCTGGCAGGAGAGTCATGGTGCTGGGAACCCGTCTCTCACCTGAACTATTTCTCACCTTCTTGTAGGTGTTTCACTTGTTTACTGTCCTTCCTCTTTTCCCCAGGTTCCAGATGGGGCCACAGTTGGCCTCATTCCCCGCCTTCACAATGACGTCTCCCAAGGCACCAGCCAGAACTTCTTCTCTGGAGAAAGTGAGTCTGCTTGTCTCTCTCTTCCTTGAGCCATTGCTCTCCCATGCAGTAGAGCAACCTCCTTTTTCCCTCCTCTCTGCAACTGACACATTGCAAAGAGATGTGGTTTTCACTATGGCCATAAATGGTGAGCAGTGCAGCTCAATATGGTGGGTGGGGGAGTCTCTTGCCTGTTCATGGGGTAGAGAGAAGCACCTTAGCCCCTTTTTTTGTAATGTGTGTGAAGAGTTCCTTAATTTTCTAGCCTGAAAAAGTAATGGAAATGCTCCAGACCAGAAGACTCTAAAATTAATGCCTGTAGATGTTTCTTCCTTCTCCTTTTGTACATAATGGTAATTCAAGTTATCACATGGGAATAAGCCTGTTTTATTTCTGTATCTATAGAGGCCTTTTGTTTTGCAAACAAGGGAGTCAAGTTTTTTCTAGTCTTCTTTTAGTCTAGGAAAGAAGAGCACAGATTGACATTTGTTATAAATGCTCTGGGAGTGGCAACAAGAGATGCACAGGGCCAGAGGCAGACAAACTGGAAACTTTTTAGGGAGGTACTGGAATTAAGAGAGTGAGGTGCCACATTGGTTGGGGAAAGGCCTGTGTGTGTGTGTGCGCGCGCGCGCGTGCTGTTTTTGTAGGCCTTTAACAGAAACTCTAAACATTTTTTTAGATTTTTCTTTGTCACCTGGAGGATTAGATACTTCTTTGGCTCCCTTTTACACCCCCCCCCCAAAAAAAAACCCCTTCAAATAATAGCATAGTTTATGTGGGAGCCATTTAGATTCTGCATTACAGAAGAATATTCTGCACCTGGCCATGATAAAAAGTTCCCAAACTTCTGTGCTGCTTCCTTTATTCCTTGTGGGTGTGGGTGTAGGGGCCATGTCAGTCCCACCAAGCCTCCCACTGGGCCCGTGTCTCCTCCTTCCTTCTTCCAGGCATCATCATTTATCTCAGACCTTTGTTTGCTGCTGGTGGTAGCCCAGGACTGGGGCCCTGGCTGTTGTCTCAGCTGTCCACAGGACAGGCAGGTGCCCTGAGGGCTGCCTAGTGGACTGCCCCATTTTCCATTGTAATGAATCCTGTTGCACCCTTTGCAGACACTCCAATGCTAGAGGATGGGGAGGATGGGGGGCTACGCCTCTGGCACCTGGTAAAGCCATCTGAAGAGCCTGAACTCACAAAACAGCAGCAAGAGCGGCGCAGCAGCCTTCGGGAGCGTGCCAAGGCGATTCCTGAGATCTACCTCACCCGCTTGCTTTCCATGAAGGTAAGAGGGAAAGCATTCCCCCCCCCCCCGAGCCATTCTCCAATTATACCAGCCCTTTTAGAGCAGTGGGATTCTTCAGAGCCTAATCAGGATTTCCTCAGTCAGTAGATCAATAATGACAGACACATTTCCCTGCGTGAAGGTGACTAGGTGCCCTTGAACAGGGCTTCCCAAACCATGGTCCATGGTCTCTGCACTTCATTTGGGTGGTCCGTGCTGTGTCCATATTCAATATTGTATTGATTTTTCATATTGATTCTGTGGAGTTCAAGTTGTAACACAATAAAATACAATTGGAGAAGCAAAAGAAGAAATAAAAATACAGTTGAAAATCATATAGCGTCTAGCCCAGTGCATTACACTTGCTTACAACAGTCAGGAAAACAATTGTTGTCCACCGAGGCCCTCAGCAGTTTTCAAGTGGCCCAGGAATGGGATGAGTGGAGTTCAAGAGCCACTGCCCTAGAATATTTCCTGGGTTCCTTGACATGGTAAATCTGAAAATGTTGGCTGCCACATCTAGAAAGTACAAGGGCCTTGTCTCCCAGTCTGCAGGTAGTGCAGATGAAAAGTTTTGTGTATCTGTCATAGGCAGTGCTTTTTTACTAGAAAAATAGGCACTCATACTCACCAAGAAGTATCACACTTTTTAACAACAAAAAGAGGCTCCGGTACCATAAAGTTGTTACAGTAAGTGCCACACTTTTTAACAACAAGAACAAAGAGGTGCTGGTACTGTATACTCTTGAATCCCCCCTGAAAGAAAAAGCACTGGTTATAGGCATACAGTATTTTGCAGTTCCTGTAGACTAGACTTTCCTTTCAGATACTGTTGGACTCCAAATCCCATCACCTCAACTATTGGCACTGCTGGCTGGAGCGGATGGGAGTTGGAGTCAAACAATATTTGGAGGGGATCTGTTTGAGGAAGGCTGCTGTAGACACTGTTCTTGGAAGTACCCCAAGATTAATACTTAATACAATATAGACTAGAACCTTGTTCTGGTTGTTGCTTCTGCTTCTGCTGCTGCTGCTACTACTACTTTGTTTCTTACCGGTGTTTCACCATGAGGTCCCAGGTCCAGTTACCAACAATTTAAATTAAGAGGTTAGAATAGGGTTAAGTGGACAGCTGTATATTGATTACTCTAGGAATTTTTTTGTCACACATGCAACACATCAACAGTTGAACAGGTTAAATCTTGTTTGTTTGGGGTGTGATGATTCTTAGCCTAAGGCAGTTGCCAAAGATACTTCGTACAGCCCTCTAAACTGAAGGATAAACAACCAGTTCAATTTATTTGACAATTTTGAAACTAGTATGGTGGCAGATGGTTTGTTTTCTTCTTGGCAAGTTCCATTCCATAGAAGTCAAACTTTTCCATCCATATTAAATTTAGGGCTATAATACAGAGGTACAGTAATGTTGGAAATGTATTTAAGACTAGATGCTCCTGAGAGCATAACAGTTGTTGTTTTGAGAATGAAATGGGTTGAAAGCATTTTTGAAAGTACATTTTTGCTGTAGAAACATGCTGTTATTTATGTGGCTGATTCCTGGCTGTCTCAGCAGTGCACCTGTGAGTCTCTAATCCCCTCTTTCTTCCCTTTATTCTCCAAAGGGGACGCTACAGAAGTTTGTGGATGATGTGTTCCAGGCTGTCCTGAGTGTGAACCGCCCAGTACCAATTGCTGTCAAGTATTTGTTTGACCTGTTGGATGAGCTAGCAGCGCGGCACGGGGTCACTGAGCCGGAGACGCTGCACATCTGGAAAACAAACAGGTGGGGTGGGCACGGGGTTACTGAGGCAGCATTGCCTGGGAATGGATGGTGGCCGTAGGAGCTGAGACTGGGAAAGTGGGTTGTGGAGTCTGAACATTTTCAGCCAGAAGGGCTGAAGACAGTCAGCCAGTTGCTAACTTGGTTTCTGCCTTTCCCCCTCCTCCTTAGTTTGTTGCTGCGCTTCTGGGTGAACACACTCAAGAACCCACAGTTCATTTTTGATGTGCGTGTCTCTGACAATGTGGACGCCAACTTGACTGTCATTGCTCAGACATTCATTGATGCCTGCACAACTGCTGAGCACAAAGTTGGCAGGGTAAGTTTATACATCTGCACATGTCTAAAGGTCACACCCATATCAGACCAGGATCAAAAGAGGACAGGTAGTGCTTGCCTTGATCCTGATGAAGTCAGGCCTGCCCTCTGTTCTGAAACGGGATACTCCAGGCATTTAACTTGAATATGAATCCCATTGCCACTGACAGAGGTAGCCAGTTGCACTGGGTAAAGGGGGGGAGGGGCTTCATTTCCCCCAGTATTTTTGGGCAGGGGGCAGTGCCACCCCAGTACTGAGGGGGCCGCTGTCCCCACAGCTGTCAGTCACCCTCCAAGTGCCCCAGCCTCAGCCTCTACACAGCAGCCCAGAAGCCAGGCAGTGGCTGTGACAAGTGTGGGCAATCTTTGCTTCTCTCATCCCAGCTGCAGCCTGGCAGCCCAGAAGCTGGGCGGGGGCTGGGACGAGCAAGCATGGAGCTCGCCCTCCACATGTTTTGCCTGCACCCCCTCAGTGTGGGGGGCAAGTCAGCACCACTGGAGGTAGCCCTGCTGTTCAACTATGGATTTTAGATGCCATTTGGGCAGCAGATTTGGAGACTGAGGGAGAGGGCCTATGTGCGAGACAGTCCACTGGGCAAGTACCCTTGGGACTCTCCTATTCATTTTAATGTGGAAGATTCCCAGGGGATTCCCATGTTAATTAGCCATTTGGATTTCCTGCTTAAGCACCAAAATCTCTTGTCCTATGCCTTATAATTGCCACGATTTTAACCCTCACAGTTAGCATACTGCCATAAACAGAACAGGAACAAAATGGATGGCACACAGCAGAGAGACCTTAATCAGACTGTTTGTTTGAAGAGCAGCTGAATAAAACACTCCATATTGGCTCAAGGAATTGAAACAAGTGACACTTTTTGAAAACAAATCTTCCATGAAACCAGCCTTTCATGGGAGCAAAGGTGTCTGTCTAACTAGCAGAAGCCACCTTGTCCCATCTCTACTGAGGACCATTTCTGATGTCCCAGAGGAAGTGGAGAGTAAACTTCAAGATATTGGACAAAGTGGGAGCAAATTTTTCCCCAGCATCACAATTCACTGATTGCAAGTATGAGCATGACTGTTCATGTCTTCTTGCATATAAAGGTACTCATTAATGCAATAGTCTTGACATAAGAGCGAAAGTCCCATTCTTAGTTCAGTGGTATTTTATAATCCACCAAACTATCATCTGGATTCCAGTATGTCTGTTGTGGTTTTGGCCTGTTTCAAACACTTGCACAGAAGTACTGATTTCAAGATGCTTATTGCTGATTGTGTGAGAATGACTTTTCTCCCATCTAGGCCATTTAACAGTCAAACCTTGTTAATTACGTTGCATCACTCCACTTAACATTCTGTATTGCAAAACATATCATTTCCCGCACCTTAACATTTTAACCGTCTGGGTACATATATTATTACAATGTTCAAAATTGTGGTTACAAGCAGTTCCAAATCCAGGCATGCCAGCATACACTTAGGTTGCCAGTCAGAACTGTGGGGGCTGCACCTGGCCCCCCAGTTTTTCTGGGCTCCCCTCTACTTCCTCAACTTGAGCGATTTTCTTTGGGGATGTGCAAGGAGCTATGTAGAGCACTGAAATACTGCCCTCTTAAACTGGAAAACATTCTCAGCTGTTTAATGCCCTCTGATAATTCACCCAGTGTTGCCCACACAATCAAGCCTTAAGGTGTTTTAAAATGAAATCTGAGACTGCAAGGATGTTTGTGTGAAATGTAAAGGGAGCCTTGACTTATAGAGCCTTTTTGATCTAAAAGTCTTATCTCCGCCCTCATCATAGAAATGTTGGAGTTTTCCCTGTTTGTTTGTACAACAGTGAATGAGTGATGCTCTGCCATGCTTGGTCACACACACACACACACACACACACACACACACACACAGAGTGAGAGACAGAAAGAGAAAGAGAGAGAGATTTAGAGATTGAGATTAAGACACATCACCATATGTTCTAGACCTGAACTTTGGCTCAAATATAAGCCCCAATTTAGGGCCCCAAGTGCCTTTCCCACATTCTTGTCACTCTCTGGAAACATATGGGTTGAGGGTCTCAGCTTTGTTTTCCAGAATTTCTGAAAACAATTTTCAGGGGGTTTTTTGTAGATCCCTGAGAGAAGGTTTGCTGGGCCTGAAACATGTTGCATATTAAATCGTGTCTTTGATATATTGGGGCACGTTTTTCTTTCCTTTAAAAATAAAATACAGGTACAGCTTATTTTTGTCATTTCCACGCAAAACCCAGCAATTCTAGAAGATGAGGGTGGGGGCAGGGAGAACATCCTGTAGTATTGGGGACAAGAAGGATTGTTTCTGCATGTACTGTAGAAGTTGATCTCTCTCAATCTCTCGTAACAGCCTGTCAAACTGGTCAGACCTGACTGAGACCTGCTTTTGCCACCTCTCAGGCATCATTCCCAAGGACTGGTGGTTCTCTCAAATCATTTTTTTTCCATGACCAAGAGCTCACTTGATTATGTTTTTAAAATGTAGGCATTTCCATTTTTAATTTGGGGTTTAGTTCAGCCACCTTACTCAGCAGCTCATCATGCCCCTACAGTGTTTTGCCAGGAGGCCCTTTCAGAAATGCCGGCTCTGAGGTTTTGTTTGGAATTCTAGATTTGCTATAGAAAAAAGGTTGTGAGATCAGGTGGGAGGTCCCTCTTGGGGGAAGGGAAGCCATGATGTTTAAAGCAACACAATAGGTAGGGTGGTTGGTGTTTTTCACCTTTAAGCCACGTTCAGAAATACCAAATCATTATTTATGTTTGGATGCAAAAGTATCTTGGCATAGAAAGTATGCTGGGATTTAGAATTAGCACTTCTGTGTTTTCAGTTCTGCATTAATGATGCTGGCTGGCTGGATCAAGCCAAGGTCCATTTCATTCAGCATCAGTTCCCAACAGCAGTCAGCCATATGCCTTTGGGAATCTCAAAAGCAGGACACTGAGGTGATGGCCATCCCATTTGTTCCCAGAATCTGGTTATTATTTGTTTTAATTTAATTTAATTTAATTTAATTTCTATTTATTTATTTATTTATTTTATTATTACTATTATTATTATTATTATTATTATTATTATTATTATTATTATTATACTCTTCTTCCCCTCTCCCCTCCATGTTTTTTCTTAATACCTGATAGTAATGTCCTTGAAGAGGGCTTTACTGAGGTGGTAAATCTGTCTATGCTGCAAGTAGGTTTCAGAGAAAATTGGAGATTTATGCATGCAGACAACTATGTCAGAGAAAAAGCTATGCTGTAACTCTTTTCTCTAATATCTTTTTATTAATATTATTATGGATGCAGGGGTTTTTTGCATGTAGGAGAATTTCCTCACCTGCATATGAGGGGTAGTTTGACTCTTCACATGCTCAGAGGAACTTCCCCTCCTCTCTGTTAGCTTTGCAGAGTATTGCATTGGGAGCATGCTTTGGAATGGGCTCCTATTTAAATGCTGAATTGGTCTTATAAACTTTACATTTTCTGTCTCTCTTAAAATGCAGTCTGGACAGCCTGAAAACTAACCAGTTGCACACCATACCATACCATACCATACCATACCATACCATACCATACCTACAGGTGGAGACATAATTCTTGAGTCTGACTTCTGTCCCCTTTCCAAAACTTCTTCAAACCTTACATCACCTTTTGTTCTCTCTCCCTCCCTCCCTCTCTCTCCCTCCTCAGGATTCACCAGTCAACAAACTACTCTATGCCAGGGAAATCCCACACTACAAACAGATGGTGGAGAAGTAAGTGTGAAAAACAGAAAAAAGGTTGTTGTGGTAGAATAATACCTAGCTCTGCAGAAAATGAGAGGTTGTGGGCGTGTTTGGGGAAGCCAGGAGTCCTGGGAGCTGATTGCATATTTTCTACGTTTTTTAAAAAATATGCAAAAGGAAATACTAATTTTGCAACAGTTATAAATTATGCAAATAGAGCAGATTTACATCCCCCCCTTATTTTACATAATTCTGCTTCTGCCAGTGATATGGAAGAGTAAGGAGCTAGACACGGCTTTGAAGCCCCATCTTTAATGGGAATCTTATTAGCTTCCTCCATGGCTTTGGAGATTTCTCAGTCAGCATCCACAAACTTGAGAGCATATCTTCATAAATTCCAGATTCATAAATTTCTTTTATTTAATGAAGATATTCTAAGGGATGGAGTAGGAACCGGCAAGCCACTCCAGTATCCCTGCTAAGAAAACTCCATGGACAAAGGCGTGCTCTGGTCCATGGGGTCACAAAGAGTCGGACAAGACTAAACGACTAAACAACAACAACAATTCTAAGGGAACTGAATCCTGCATGTTTTCTGCACAGATGCAAAATCACACCTTCCGGACCACATCCATTTAATCAACATTGCTCAAAGATTTCACATACAAAAATGCATTGAAAGGGTGAAAAGGCCCACCATTTTTGTTACCCAGTATGAATGAGAGAAATGCTTAGTGGTCTTCTCCCAGTATTGCTTGCTTGCTTAATTAATTAATTAATTAATTAAATTAATTAAATTAAAGCAATGACATCTTTCAGCATACTACAGAATGAGGAACTGTAGTATGAGGAACAGAACTGTGTTGTAGACAGTGTTGGATGTTATGAATGTTGCTGGCTGGCTTGAGAATGTCATTTTTAGGGCAGGCAAAGGAGACTTGCATTGCAGTGTGGCCCCTCCCCACTAACCTTTCTCTTCTCTCCCCCCACCCTCCTCCACGGTTAGGTATTATGCTGATATTCGACAGACTGTTCCTGCCAGCTACCAAGAGATGAACTCAGCCCTGACTGAACTCTCGGGGGTAAGGGAATCCTGCCATGATTCCAGAACCAAAAATAGTATTTAAAAACTGCACTCTCTCCGCCTCACTAATTTTAAAACTCTCCCATGCTGACTTAATCTGCCACTTTCAAACAAGAAAAGGTTGCGTGGCAGAGCAAATAAATGCCTCAAAATCAGTTGACATATTCAGTGGATTTTCATGATGATGATGATGACTACTACTATCGTCACCATCATGAAAATCCACTGAATATGTCAACTGATTTGACTTCAGTATGTGGGTGGGTGGAGGGGAGTGGTTGCTACTCAGTCCCTTGATTCTGAGACATTTATTTGAGGCAGTAGTAGTACTATTACATTTACATGCAGTCCATCTGACTGGGTTGCCCCAGCTACTCTGAGCAACTTCCAGCAAAATATAAAAACGCAATAAAGCAACAAAACTTCCCTATACAGTGCTGTCTTCAAATGTCTTCTAAAAGTTATACAATTGTGCCGTTCCAAGTTATGTTGAGGATATGTTGCAAGAGATCTTGGAAAGTCTTTAAATCACAGGTTGAACAAGGGCTGCTTGCTGCAGTTTGGCCCAAACTTGGATTGTTTATATAGGCAACTCCCCATTTACGAGGGAGTTACGTTCCGAGGCACCGTGCACATACAGTATGTAAAATCCTGTATATTTGAAACACCATTGGGAAGAAGTCCCAGCAAAAGAAGAATGGATACAAAAACTTATGGAATATGCAGAAATTATGAAACTTACTGGCAAAATAAGAAATCAAGATAACAATTTTCTAAATAAAATAATGGAAATGGTTTATTGAATATTTAGAAACAAACTGTAAACAGATAAGAACATTGGCAGGATCATTGTAATAACGTGCAGTTTTATAAGCGGATGCTCACATATTGAACATGTGTCAAAGGGGGGTTGTTTGTATTTACCAGATCACTTCATCATATACCAGTCCACTAAAACTGGGGCAGGGCACCTCTCTGTGCACAGGCATGCATTGTGCTCCCTTGTTGGGATCCCATTATCAGGGTCTGCAATCACACATTGTCCCTCCATCAATTATTACTCCCTTTCTGAAGTCGTCTTAATTGTTGTTTTAGGATTGTTATAAGGAAGGGTGAGAAGGGGTATCAATGAGTATGATATAAACATAGCATAATGTGTAGAAATATGCAAAAATACAAGGACCGTAGTTCAGTGGCAGGGAGTGTGCTTTGCATACAAAACGTCCCACATTCAATTCCTGGCATCTCCTGGTAGGTCTGGTTGAGCCCTCCTTTTCTGAACCCTGGAGAGATTCTGCCTGTCAGTGTTGACAGTACTGAGCTACATAGACCAATGGCCTGACTAGATAAGGCAGCTTCCTATGTCCACGTGTATTTGTAGTGAAAATGTAATTAAAACATCTAACTTTTCATTTTCCACCCTCCTGTTTCGGCAGAAATATTCCTCTGACCTCAACTGCCTGGTGGCCCTGCAAGAACTTTATAATTATATTAACAAGTACTATGATCAGGTATGATAAATCCCTTGAGATTTTGTACTTGCAGGATGTTGGTGGGGGTGGGACAGAGGGACATAAACAGATCAATTTCTGCAGGAGAGGGTGGAGTGGGAGTGAACCCATCTATTCTAATCCATTCCCTGCAGAGAGGTTGGTTGCTGGGAAGGGAAGGCCTGTAGGACCGGGATGGGAATCATGTGGCCCTCCAGATATTGTTGGACCCCAACTCCCACCAGGCCCAGCCCATATGGCTAGTGGTCAGGGATTATGGGTGTTGCAGTCTGGCAGCATCTGGAGGGCTCTAGCACAAGTTAGCCAGCCCTGCTGTAGAAAGACTTCTGCTAGGATAGGTAGGCAAAATATTGACTTTGTGTGCTTTTTTGCAGATAATCAGTGCACTAGAAGAGGACCCACTGGGCCAGAAGATGCAACTGGCATATCGACTGCAACAGATTGCAGCTCTCGTAGAGAACAAAGTTACTGACTTGTGACACTCCTGGGTCCACTACCTGCTCAGATTCAGCACACACGAGGAACTGTACAATCCTAAACAGGTTGACTCAGCATGAAATCCCACTGAGTACAATGGGGCTTAATTCCCTAGCAACTGTGCTATTTAGGGTTGCAGCCTTTTAAGTGGGCAAGGTTGGGCCATACTGAAAGTTCCCGGCCACCTCTGTGCATGGATCTGTGCGCACACCATGCCTCCAGTCAGTGCCTTAACTGCATAGAAGCTGCCAGGGTCTCTCGCACTCAGTGCTCTTTCTCGCTCTCTTTTTAAACTAGCTGCAAAGAGAATCTTCCGAGTCCAATACACTGGATTTGTAAATAAAAGGGTGTATTTATTTCTGTGGCTCTCTAAAAAGGGTACCAGCTACTGTCTCCCACCTTTTGGGGGAGTGGGGTTGTGGCAGGTCCCTGCTGACCACTGCAGTCTCTAGGATTTGGGGGGTCGACCCCAATTTCCTGGCTGGTAATGCACTAATATTGGGGTGGAAACGCCACCTTCCTCTGAACAGACTCAACTAGTCTCTCTTTTAACTTTCCCCATCTCTCTCCCCCCCCCAACACCCCCATTTTATGTATATATGGGAGCTCCCTGCTCCAGGATTGTATTTATTTTAATGAGATTTTGAAGAATAAAAAAAACACACCACTTTTCAGAAAAGTACTGTTGTCTGGTTTATTCACACAACCTAAGGGAGGAAGGGAATGGAAAGGTTTGCCTTAAACAGGCTCTAGATGACTCCCACTTGGTAACTAAGGGGTGAAAGCTGGGAAGACTGAACTGCCTCCGGAGAGTTAAGATGGGGTGGAACTTGTTCCCTTTGGTCAGGCTCTTTGTCACCGGATTAGTTGATTAGAAACTGCATGTGTTCCAAACCCAAGTTGCTGTGCATTCTCTGATTCCACATATACATGAAATACAGTGGTACCTTGGTTCTCAAACTTAATCCGTTCCGGAAGTCTGTTCCAAAACCAAAGCGTTCCAAAACCATAGAGATTAATGCAAATTGGATTGATCCATTCCAGACTTTTAAAAACAACCCCTAAAACAGCAATTTAGCATTAATTTTACTATCTAACAAGACCATTGATCCATAAAATGAAAGCAATAATCAATGTACTGTACTATAAAATAAATAAAACAGTATTGTAGATGATTTTTTTTTTAAAAAAAAGTTATTATTTATCTGCACTGATGATAGTCATTGTTTGGATGGGGGGGGGGGCTTTTATCCATTTCTGCAATCACACAATCAATAAGTAGCTGAACTGGGTTCCACACAGTCACAAAAACAAATTAACCAAAAAAGCCTCAAAAACAAAAATGCAAAATAAATAGCAAAAGCAAAAGTGCCAAACAATCCATTCCAGAAGTCCGTTTGAGTTCTGAAATGTTCGAAAACTAAGGCGCAGCTTCTGATTGCTGCAGGTGCCCCAGAAACAATAGCTGACAGCCTCATCGGACGTTTGGCTTCTGAAAAACGTTCGAGAACTGGAACACTTCCGGGTTTTTGCCGTTTGGGAACCAAGGTGTTTGAGAACCAAGGTACCACTGCATGGTATTGGGTATGCTTGCCCCTGCACACCATGGGTGCACATCACTCTATGCAGTTGCTTCATTTTTTAAAATCCATTTTCTGCTAATGTGCTCTGCTCTGTTGCAATTGCTCAGAAGTCCTAAGCTGTGTGATCTATGTGGTTAAACTACTTGTTGTAACCTGCTGTTAACTATACTAACTGTTACGGTATTTTTTGCAAGTTGCCCTGAAGGCCCAAAGTGGGTCAAAAGAAGAGCAGGAAGTTTAAAACACACACCAGGGTTATCTGTGTTACCTTAAGAATTTACACATAATCAAAATTGCTGCTGACTTGAAATCTTCTGCTGGTGAAGTAGCAGTGCAAGTTCAACTGCTGCTGACAAGATATAACTGAAGTAGTCGATGCAGATTGAACATAAATAGGCCTAGAGTCCCAGTTTCAGTGTCTCCTCAGAGAATGCAACAATGGCTTTAACATGTGCATTCATTCATGCATATAACCAATCTTCCCCACACAGGGAGAGAAACCAAATCTGTACAGGGGGAAACCGTCATCATGGGGCAGCCTCTTTAAGTGCATTCAAGGGCTGTGAGCTCATGGTGAAATGAAGATCAGAGGACAGAGCAACTGTGCAAGGCAGAAAACCTGAATTCACCCACCTCTTGCAAGATGATCTTCTATGTGTTTCTGCCAATTGTTTTGCCCTAATCCTGTTACTAGGGATGCGGGTGGCGCTGTGGGTCAAACCAAACCCTGACGGGGTGAGGTCCCGTTGCTTGGTCCCTGCTCCTGCCCACCTAGCAGTTCAAAAGCACGTCAAAGTGCAAGTAGATAAATAGGTACCGCTCCAGCGGGAAGGTAATCAGCGTTTCCGTGTGCTGCTCTGGTTCACCAGAAGTGGCTTAGTCACATGACCTGGAAGCTGTACGTCGGTTCCCTCGGCCAATAAAGCAAGATGAGCGCCACAACCCCAGAGTCGGTCACAACTGGACCTAATGGTCAGGGGCCCCTTTACCTTTACCTTTTTAATCCTGTTACTTAACTAACTTCTTGGGACATCCCCAAATTATTTATACTTTTTAATGGGCCCAGGTCCAATGGCCAAGAGAATGAACCACAACAGTGTGATACTAATCAGAAGTAAGCACAATTGAGTTCAATGGGGCTTACTTCCATTTCAGTTGGGGTTAGGATTGCATCCTTAAATGGGAACCCCCTGGTTCAGTTCTAGACCTGCCCTGACCCTCAGCCTCCTTCCCTCACATCTGCAAAATAGGGCAAGGGATAATAATACAGAACTGACCTACCTTCTCATAGGGTGATTCTTAGGACTTCAAAGCACTTCACAAGCTTTAACACTATAAAAACGAAGCATCAGAACCTGCCTCACGCCAAGCCAGATGGCGCCTCTAGCTAGCTCAGTGTTGTCCACTGAATGGCAGCTGCTACTCTCCAGGGTTTCGAATGGAGAGCATTCTCAGTTCTACCTGGAAAGGTCAGGTATTGAAACTCGGGAACTTCTCCATGCAAATCACTGAGCAGCAGCATTATGATGATTTAAGCCATAACGAGGAATTGCTCTCCAGTGAATCATAGGATCATGGAATTGTTGAGTTGGAAAGTCACAAGAGCCATCAAGCCCAACCCCCTGCAGTGGGCATAGGACTGCAGTTTTTGCAAAGCTTTGTGAGAACAACTAACTTTCAGGTTCGCCCATCTGAACGGTGGAATTCATATAGTGACCTACCTTGTCAGGGTGGTGGTAGCTGATGAAGATGATGATGAAGAAGACTGAGCTGATTAGCGCCCCTCCCCCCATATATATATATGGAATGTGCAGGCGACCTTGGAACGGACAGCTCACGGAAGAACCCCGACCAGCCCTAAGAGGAGGCGTGTAGTGGTGATAGGGGATTCCCTACTGAGGGGAACAGAAGCAGTGATCTGTGGGCCTGACAAGATGTCTCGGGAAGTGTGCTGTCTCCCTGGGGCTAAGATCCAAGATGTAACTGAACGACTGCAAGGAATCATAAAACCCACTGACAAATACCCCTTCCTCTTGGTTCATGTGGGAACCAATGACACTGCAAGCAATAGCCTCCAGAAGATCAAAAGAGGCTACGAGGCTCTGGGCAGGAAATTGAAGCAATTAAATGCACAAATTGTCATCTCATCTGTCCTCCCAGTTGAACGACGTGGCCCAGGGAGAGAGGGAAAAATAGTGGAACTGAACAGCTGGCTTCGCAAATGGTGTAAACAGGAACGGTTTGGATTCTTAGATCACGGACTGCAGTTTCTTGAAGATGGACTTCTGGCAAGCGATGGGCTGCACCTCACAACTGTTGGGAGGAATGTTTTTGCCAAAAATCTCATAAACCTCATCAGGAGGGCTTTAAACTGAGTAATGTGGGGGAGGGAGACAGTGCTCCTGAAGGCAGGAGTCTATCAATTGATGAAGATGATCATCCAAATGTCATAGACCAAATGGAGCAAACAGCACGCAGACCTAGTGGTGGGAGGAAAAAATCCTTAAATAAGAGACACGGGGGAATGATTAATGGACTTCAATGTCTGTACACTAATGTGCAAAGCATGGGAATAAACAAGATGAGCTTGAGCTCTTGGTACAGCAAACTAAATATGACATAATAGGCATCACTGAAACCTGGTGGGATAAGTCCCACGATTGGAATGTAATAATGGAGGGATACAATCTATTTCAGAGAAACAGACCAGACAAGAAAGGAGGAGGAGTGGCGTTATATGTCAGGGATGTGTATACCTGTGAAGAGATCCAAGATTTAGAACCTCAAAGCCAAAGTGAGAGCATTTGGGTCAAAATTAAGGGAGAGAAGAATAACAGTGACCTCATTGTGGGAGTTTACTATAGATCCCCAAGCCAAACGGAGGACATAGATGATGCCTTCCTGGAACAGATGGCCAAGCATGCAAAAGGAAGGGAGATAGTAGTAATGGGGGACTTCAATTACCTGGATATTTGTTGGATGTCAAACTCAGCCAAGAGCATAAGGTCAAACAGATTCCTCACTGGCCTTGCAGACAACTTCATTGTCCAGAAAGTGGGAGAAGCAACAAGAGGAACAGCCATTTTAGATCTGGTCCTAACCAATGTTGATGACCTGGTTAGTGGGGTAGAAGTGGAAGGATCATTAGGCGCGAGTGATCATGCTCTTCTGAAGTTTACTATACAGCGGAAAGGAGCAGCCAAGCATACTAGGACTCATTTTCTTGACTTTA
Source organism: Podarcis erhardii (assembly GCF_964252035.2). NCBI lineage: Eukaryota > Metazoa > Chordata > Lepidosauria > Squamata > Lacertidae > Podarcis > Podarcis erhardii. The sequence continues at coordinate 3,238,245 of NC_138515.1, forward strand.
AGAAAGCCGACTTCATAAAACTTAGGGAAGTGCTGGGTGAGATCCCATGGACAGTAATACTAAAAGGAAAGGGAGTTCATGATGGCTGGGAGTTTGTTAAGAGGGAGATAGTAAAAGCACAACTTCAGGCAATACCAGTGAGACGGAAACATGGAAGGTGCCTAAAGAAGCCAGGGTGGCTATCTAAAGAACTTTTAACTGAGTTAAGATTAAAAAAGGATGTGTACAAAAAATGGAAAAGGGGGGAAACCACCAAAGAGGAATTCAAACAAATAGCCAGCACGTGTAGACACAAAGTCAGAAAAGCTAAAGCACAGAATGAACTCAGGCTTGCTAGAGAGGTTAAAAGCAACAAAAAAAGGCTTTTATGGGTATGTTCGTAGCAAAAGGAAGAACAAAGAAACAGTGGGGTCACTCAGAGGAGAAGATGGTGAAATGCAAACAGGGGACACAGAAAGGGCTGAACTCCTCAATGCCTTTTTTGCCTCAGTCTTCTCCGATAAAGAAAACAATGCCCGACCTGAAGAATTTGGAGCAAATGATTCAGCAGAGGAAACACAGCCCAGAATAACTAAGGACATAGTACAAGAATACTTGGCTAGTTTAGATGTATTCAAGTCTCCAGGGCCAGATGAACTGCATCCAAGAGTATTAAAAGAACTGGCAGATGTGATCTCAGAACCACTGGCAGTCATCTTTGAGAATTCTTGGAGAACAGGCGAAGTCCCGGCAGACTGGAGGAGGGCAAATGTTGTCCCTATTTTCAAAAAGGGGGAAAGAGAGGACCCAAATAATTACCGCCCAGTCAGTCTGACATCAATACCAGGGAAGATTCTGGAGCAGATCATTAAGCAAACAGTCTGTGAGCACCTAGAAAGGAATGCTGTGATCACCAATAGTCAGCATGGATTTCTGAAAAATAAGTCGTCAGACTAACCTGATCTTGTTTTTTGACAGAATTACAAGCCTGGTAGATGAAGGGAACGCAGTGGATGTAGCCTACCTTGATTTCAGCAAGGCATTTGACAAGGTGCCCCATGATATTCTTGTAAAGAAGCTGGTAAAATGCGGTCTTGACTATGCTACCACTCAGTGGATTTGTAACTGGCTGACTGACCCAACCCAAAGGGTGCTCATCAATGGTTCCTCTTCATCCTGGAGAAGAGTGACTAGTGGGGTGCCACAGGGTTCTGTCTTGGGCCCGGTCTTATTCAACATCTTTATCAACGACTTGGATGATGGACTCAAGGGCATCCTGATCAAATTTGCAGATGACACCAAACTGGGAGGGGTGGCTAACACCCCAGAGGACAGGATCACACTTCAAAACAACCTTGACAGATTAGAGAACTGGGCCAAAACAAACAAGATGAATTTTAACAGAGAGAAATGTAAAGTATTGCACTTGGGCAAAAAAAATGAGAGGCACAAATACAAGATGGGTGACACCTGGCTTGAGAGCAGTACATGTGAAAAGGATCTAGGAGTCTTGGTTGACCACAAACATGACATGAGCCAACAGTGTGACGCGGCAGCTAGAAAAGCCAATGCAATTCTGGGCTGCATCAATAGGAGTATAGCATCTAGGGAAGTAATAGTGCCACTGTATTCTGCTCTGGTCAGACCTCACCTGGAGTACTGTGTCCAGTTCTGGGCACCACAGTTCAAGAAGGACACTGACAAACTGGAACGTGTCCAGAGGAGGGCAACCAAAATGGTCAAAGGCCTGGAAACGATGCCTTATGAGGAACGGCTTAGGGAGCTGGGCATGTTTAGCCTGGAGACGAGGAGGTTAAGGGGTGATATGATAGCCATGTTCAAATATATAAAAGGATGTCACATAGAGGAGGGAGAAAGGTTGTTTTCTGCTGCTCCAGAGAAGCGGACACGGAGCAATGGTTCCAAACTACAAGAAAGAAGATTCCACCTAAACATTAGGAAGAACTTCCTGACAGTAAGAGCTGTTCGACAGTGGAATTTGCTGCCAAGGAGTGTGGTGGAGTCTCCTTCTTTGGAGGTCTTTAAGCAGAGGCTTGACAACCATATGTCAGGAGTGCTCTGATGGTGTTTCCTGCTTGGCAGGGGGTTGGACTCGATGGCCCTTGTGGTCTCTTCCAACTCGATGATTCTATATGCATGTATGTTTGTATCTAGCACCTGTCACTCAGACGCTTTAGGAAACTTGCTTTTTAAAAGCACAAACCTGCCATCTGCCTCGTCTTTCTCCGCCTCCTCTCTCCCGCTCCCCGCCCCATGGAGGGGCAGGCCCGGAGGGCGCTCAGTCTCCTCCCCGCCAGCCTCACGTGGGGGAGCAGAAGCAGCTGGTGCGGTTGGGAAGGGGACGGGCCACGCAGGCGCAAGGGGCATCCCCGAGCCTGGATGGAGCTCACAGGGGCTGCGGGGGCCATGAGCAGCAAGAAAGGTAAAGAGGGGGCGCGCGGCTGCCCTTCAAGTCTGGGGGGTGCGTGCATGGGGGCTGCAGATACATCCTGGGTGGGGGAGGCAGTTGCATGGGGAGAAAAGAGGGGGCCGCCGCGCAGGTGCAGAGGCGGCGGCGGCGGCGGCGGCGGCAGGGGGCTTTCCTCTTGCACGGTCGGTCCCTGCTGCTGCTGCTGCCATTTGCAAGCTTGCCTAGGAAACTTTTGCAGGCGGAGCGCTCATTCTCCTCCCTGGCATCCCTCAGGCCCGGGGAGCGGCCGCGGCAAAAAGAAGAAGCACAAGAAGGAGAAGGCGCCTCCGGCTCCGCAGGCGGAGAGCGAGACCCCCACGGGGTGAGTGGGGCGCCGAGCGCATCTTACCTCGGGGGGGGGGAGGAGGATGCGTGTGCGAGTGAATGCGGGCGAGAGGTCCTGCTTCTGGAAACTGCAGCTCTCGGATTGGGGGGGGGGGGAATTGAGGAAGCCGGCATGACTGGGGGGGGGGGGTCAGGTTTGCGGAACAGGTTCTGGGGAAGCCGCAAGGGGAGTGCAGGGCTGGCTGCGGCTTCTCAGGGCAGATTCAGACGTGCATGTTCGGAATGGTGGCTTGAGTGGGCGGGCCAACACGGGTGTAAATGCCTAAAGCGCCCCGCTTTTCGGGGGAGCCTTTCAGGCTCTCCGCTGCCAACCTTCAAGCGGCAAGAACGCCAGTGGCATCTGTGCACGTGTAAGCGACTTTTAGTGTTTGGAGGGTGGAAATTTCAGGAAATCGGTCAGTTTCATAACACACTTTTGTCTCTGGAAGATGGCATAGTTTGCATGTGTGAATGTCCATCACAGGTATAACGCTATATATATAATCTGAAATGCAATTAAGTGGAGGCAGTTTGACTACAAGTAATTTGGGTGCTGAGAAGACCAAATCATGGTTATGATTTCCATTTCTCTGGCAAGGGGGAAAATGATGATAAAACTAATGTTGCAACTTAAAACATATGAGCACTTCTACATTGCTTCATTGACATGTAAAGCATGTAGGAGAGCTGGTCGAGAAAGTAATTCAGCTTTCTGATGATGAAGGCTCAACCCCCAGTCTTCAAGGCAAAACCTGAGTAGGAGTGGCTGTGTTTGCTCACTTTAGGACCTTTACCTCTTCAACAACGATTTTTATTGTGAGCTTCCGGGAGTAAGGAGCTTCGGTTTTTGCTCGTTGTTGTTGCCTAGACAAAAGCCTGTGCCATGATAAGTGTGTTAGGCTTTTAAGAGGCCTCAGTTCATGAACGTGGATTGGATATCTTTTGCACCAGGATGGCTGTGACAGACTAGTAAATCCAAATGACTCGAACAAGTGAACCAAGCTAGATCCCTCAATATGTTGTTGGACTTCTAATTCCATCATCCCTTACCACTGGTTGGGACTGATGGGAGTTACGAGTCCAACAACATCTGGAGGGCACCAGGAGAGGGAAGGCTCCCCTGAGATAAGATAATTCCTGCCATCATCTGAAATTATTATTATTACTATTATTTTATGTATATCCTGCCTTTTTCCCAAACCGGGACACAAGGTGACTTACGGATAAAATAGAAACAGGTAAAAAACATGGGGAAAACTTACTAAACGTTAATAAAAGTAAAACAATTTGTAAAACAGATTTATTAAAAATATAGATAGTTACAATAAAAACATCACAGCGGTTCCCAAAAGCCTGTTGAAACAAGGAGGTCTTCACCTGGCAGTGCAAGGACAACAAGGAGGGAGCCAGTTTAGCTTCTCTAGGGAGGGAATTCCCAAGTCTGGGAGCAGCCACCACCGAGAAGGCCCTGTCCCGTGTCCCCACCAAGCGTGCCTGTGAAATTGAGTTTATTGACTTCCCTTTTTAAGGCAAGTGCCACTTAAAAGAGTGACTGCTAATGGAGTAGTGCTGGTGCTGAGGCCTTTTTAGAGGAATGAGGCTCCCTGGGGGTTGGAAATGGTGTTGTAGGTTACTGGGTGGATGTACAGTATCTTTTTCTTGGTGCCTTTGGAGAAGGTTGCCTCTGAATCTGAGTCAGATGCCACAAAGGGGGAAAAAATAGGTTGTTTGGTTCTGTGGGGAACATGCTGAACCCACAGCTTAGATCATGGGTAGGCAGGCCAGATCCAGCCCAATTGCCTTCTAAATCCGGCCTGCGGACAGTCCAGGAATTAGCGTGTTTTTACATGAGTAGAATGTGTGCTTTTATTTAAAATGCATCTCTGGGTTATTTGTGGGGCATAGGAATTCATTCATTTTTTCTCCCAAAATGTAGTCCGGCCCCCCACAAGGTCTGAGGGACAGTGGACCGGCCCCCTGCTGGAAAAGTTTGCTGACCCCAGGCCTAGATCATCTTGCTGTGCTGATTTAGATTGCAGATGGGGATTACACGATTAAATAAAAAAAAGGATATCCACATAGGAAACTAGCAAGCTACGGCAAAACTGTGCTAAAACTCCCCTCCCATTCTAGGGAGCTTTTCGTTTCTTTTCCATGGGAGAGCAGGCAGTCTTGAGAGAGAGCACCTGCCGCGGTTTGGTCTGGACCTGGGGCCTCCTGGTGAGCTTGGCCATGCAGGGCTGGCCGCTTCCGCTGGCCGGTCTCATCCCGCTCCCCTCGCCCAGATTCCATTCCCATCCAGGGCGGCAGCTGCCGGGGGCCATGGGGCTATTTTTAACCCCCCGCCCGCCTCTGGTGTCTCTGTGCACATTTGGGCTCTGGCGGGGAGGAGGGTTCTGAGCTCACAAAGTATTAATTCCTCTTTTACTAAGGAGGGGAGCATGTGGACAGATAAGGTGCCCAGCTGCCGGCATGCTTTGCTGAGGCAGTCTTCTGTCTCCATCCCAGGGCCTGTCACTCCAGCCTGGCTTTCACGCCAGAATCGGCAGCTCCCGCCCAGATCTGGGAACTTTGCTCGGAGAAGTATCTTCTCCCTGGGGAACGCGTCAGGAACAGAGCAGGTCTTCTCCCCTTGCCCTCCCCCCAAATACACACCTTCCTTTGACAAGAACTGGAAGATCAGCAGAGAAAAGGGTGCCAGTTAATTTCATTTTATGCCTGGCCACTCCGAATCGCTTCCCTGTGTATTTTTGGAGATGGGGGAAACGATGCAAGAGGGACTAGGAGGCAGTAGGTATGTCTAAAATTATTGTGAAAGGAGGGTGGTGGTGTTATTTTATTTTATTGTGCCATTGATGTGCATGGCGTTTTACAAAACGATATAAACCTAACAGAGAGGTCCCTGCCCTGAGGGGCTTACTCTCTGAATTTTGACAGAGTGGGAGATGGGAGGTTTAAGAATATGAGCAAATAAAAGTTACAGTTCCTTAAACTTTCTGTTGGGTGTGTGTGTGTGAGAGAGAATTAATGCCCGTGTGGTTCGTCCTCTCCAGAGGTGACTCTCAGGTTGGAAGCAGGCAAAGGATAAACAGCTGCTTATAGAAGCGGGATAAACATGAATTAAAAAGTAAATGACATCATTGGGAATTGAGATGCTCCTGACAAGTCTCTCTTTCTCCCCATGCCCCCCCCCAACTCTTCCAGGCCACTGAGTCCCTCCTGCTCAGATGACGCTCCAAGCACCCCTCCAGTACCCCCCCTGCCTTTCCCTGCAGTGATTGGAGGAGGACAGCTGGGATCTGATGATGAGGAACAAGAGGACCCCCGAGATTACTGCCGAGGTATTTGGGCAATGTGGGGAGTGGGGCAGGCTATTCTTCCCCCAAGCTGGGACAGATAAGGGGCTTTCTGTTCGGAATTGTAAGCGAGGTGGGCAGTACTAGATGCTGAGAGCAGATAAACAAAGGAAGGCTGCATTGCCTTCATGCCCTCTGCTTGTTGAGCTTCTAAAGTTGCTCTTGTTTCCAGCAAGACAACCCAGAGAGCTAGACCCTTGGTCTGGTCCAGCAGAGCACTCTTCTATGCCCCTAAAGAATAACAACAAAACTGTTTAATGTCTTTAGAAATTGCCCACATGCAGTGCTAGAACATGGGTGAGAAACCTGTGGGCCTTCCAGTGCTGTTGAACTACAGCTCCCACAATCCCTGACCTCTGGCCAGGTTGGCTGAGGCTGATGGGATCTGTAGTCCTCCAAATGCTGTTGGACCGGAAGTAACCCACCGCAGCGCTAGGTGCACCATGGTCCAGGGTGGCAATTGTGCTGGGCCAGGACGGGGGTGTTCTCTGTGACTCTGGCAACTGGTATAATTAACCTGTCTTCCCCTTCTTGCCTTGCTAGGTGGGTATTACCCGGTAAAGATTGGGGACCTGTTCAACGGGCGCTACCATGTGGTGCGGAAACTCGGCTGGGGGCACTTTTCGACTGTCTGGCTTTGTTGGGACATTCAGTGAGTATGGCGGGGTGGGGAGGCAGGGGGGCATGCTTCGTTTCTGTCCCCTACCAGAGAATTAAGAAGTGAAGGCTAGTACAATGGACTTCACTTTCCTGAAAAATGGAAAAATAAAAGGCAGTGTTTTCTGACTGGTCAGATTATGGAGCAACAAAGGGAGGCTCTGTGAAGCGAGGAAGAATTAAGGGAAATGGAAATACTCAGGAAGTGATTTTTATACCATATACAGTGGTACCTCTGGATGCGAACGGAGCTCTGGAACGGATCCTGAAGTGAACGCAACCCGCGTCTGCGCGTGCGATGGTCGCGATTCGCCGCTTCCACACATGCATGTGACGTCATTTTGAGCGTCTGCGCAAGCGGCGAAACCCAGAAGTAACGCGCTCCGTTACTTCTGGGTTGCCGCAGAGCGTAACTTGAAAACGCTCAACCTGAAGCATATTCAATGACTGTACTGTAGATTCAGAGCAAGGAGAAGAAAAAGAGAGGAATGTGCTGAGGGCTTATATGATCATGATTGTTCTGCTGCTCTTGAGGGCTAGAAACTTGCTTAAATTTAAACTTGTTGTCATTGTGGTTATTAGTTTGCACAAAAGCCCATTTGAGCCTTTGGAACCACACATTGTGTGCATTTTACCCAGTCTAGGTCCTTAGCAGGAGGACTGATAAGGCTGGAAATACAAATCCAGAGTGTATTCACAGGATTGTAGCTTCTTTATTCCAAAGTAGCCAACGCCTTCAGTAAGAGGCAAAGGGGTGGGGGCAGAAACTCAGCCTTTCTTACCAGGCTACTGATTGTTAAGTAAAAAATAATTGTTGGGCGTAAAGGGATTGCCTAATCTGTGTTCACAGATCTTGAAAAGACCCATGAGGATGGGGGGGGGGGGTCCCTGAGTGTGTGTGGGACAAGGAGAGGGTGGGCATGGTAGTCTCAAGTGTCTTAATAGCAGAGGAAGTTGCTGTTTCCTACTGTAAATTGTTAAGTATTCCCACTTTGCTTTTATGAATTGGTTATTATTATTATTATTTAATCACTACTATGTCTTTAACTTGTTTTATCTGAGAAGTCTTGATGCTCCTGTGGAGATACAAAGTGGGGGGGGGCAAAATTTAAAACAAAAAGTGGAAAGGGGGAAGCAGGACTAACCAGTCCCTTCCTTCTCTGTCTCTCCCCTCCCCCCGCAAGGCGGAAGCGTTTTGTGGCCCTCAAAGTGGTGAAGAGTGCTGTGCACTATACAGAGACGGCCGTGGATGAGATAAAGCTGCTGAAATGTGTGAGTTGTCCTCCTTTCCCATCCCTTTCCCAAGTTCTGGGGGCCCTGTCCCCTCTCGAGGAGTAGTGATTAAATAAAAGGAGAGGAAGTTTGTGAGATTTTGGCATACTTGGAACCCCTTCTTCTTGGGAGCCCTGAGCCACAAACTACCGGTCCCCATGTATATGTGAGTAGATCATGGCACTCTCTATTATTTTATCTAATCCCTTGGAGAGCCTAGGTGAAGCACCCCTACCTTGGATCCATTTGCTCTGTGTATCATCTAGATCCCACCCTTTGCTGTCAGACGCAGTGTCCTCTGTTCCCTTAGCCAATCTAATCTGATGCTCTGCATATGACCTGGACCACAACTTCCATCAGCCCCAGCAAACACTGGGTGCTGGTAAGGACTCATGAGAATTGCAGTCCAATATGTCTGGAGGGCATCCCGGATTGGGAAACAGCATTCAAAACTCCCATTGTTCTAGACATATTTTGCGACAGGGAATTTCACTAGCGCGAGCAGTTTCTGAGCTCTGGCGCAGTACTGCACCTAAGATTTCAGATTAAAACAGCAGAGTGAGTGGAAGGAAAGAAGGATCTTTTTCTGCCTCCCCACTTCCAGCTACTCTCTGAAGACTGGAGAAGAGACCCTCTTAAGAATATTAGGGGGGATGGGCAGGGAAAGGACTAGACCATGTGAAAAAGGAACATAATATTTTAGTTGCAGTTCATTCATTTTTAGATTTGTGTTCTTGTTCTAAAAAAGCGTGCCTAGACATTTCATTGTTGCGTCCATAACCCAGGTTTAAGGTGCCATTTAGCTTCTAGCCTTAATATCTCAGTTTCTAACACTGTTAAGAAAGGCTGCCTTAGAGCAACATGAAAAGTACTTGTCTACAGGAGAGCCTACTCGCAGCTACCAACTCGGAGCAGAGAGTTTGGTTTGCTACTCTGACATTTGAAGTAGATTCCTAATAAACATTCCTTCTTCCCCATCCCACACAAAGACACCATTTCCCTATTCTAAACAGTGTTTCTTTGTGGAATATTGTTTGGAAATAATAATGGGTTTGACAATTTGGTTCAGCTTCTGATGCCCGGCTGTAGGGGAGCCCTTGCCATGGGCATAGCCAAGGGGGGCAGCTCCCCCCCCCAATCAAGTAACGAATAGAAATACTTAATTAACTGACCAATTGTGTCATTTCTGCCCCCCTAACAAAAGTCCTGGCCTCCCTAACAAAAATCCTGGCTATACCCATGGCCCCTGACATCAGAAATACAGTGGAAGTGTACCCAAGTTGAGGGGGGGGGGTTCAGCTGTGACATCTATGATTTAAAACAGCCTCCCAAGGATGGTTTCCCTGGCTCTATCATTGCTCACTTGTGGATAGGCAAACAAAGGCAGTTTTATTCCAGGGAGCTTTTGGAGACTTATCACTCTTTATACTGGTTCTGCCTTTAGGGTTTTTAAAGTCCTTTTTTGGACTGCTTTGTGGTTTTACTTACACCCCCCCTTTTTCTATAATGTTTTTATTTATATTGTAAGTCCCTTTGAGTGGATCAGGTGGGATATAAACCCTGAGAATTTTTTTTTTTTAAGTATGATTGGGATTGTACAACTTCATAGTGCAGTGAGGGATTAGACTCCCTCACATTAATACAAACTCACTACGCTTTGAGTACTAGCAAAGATTCTATTGTAACCTACCCATTCTTCACACGGGGCCTTTTTTATTTCTAGGGAACATTTAAGCATTCCATACTTCACCTCCAGCCACATAGGCCCCACACATCTTCCTGCAAGGTGGGCGGTGGGATTTCAATTAGAAGGATTTGGTTGGATCAGAAGCCTGGCCAATATCAAGGTTTCTTGGAAGGACGCGCCTGCTAGAGTGTCCTGCTAACGAGTTATTTACCACAGATGCTACATCTCTGCATTTTTTATCTCTAGGTTGGCAACTGGGGAGGGTGGGCCGTTTTGACCCAAGGGCTTCTGTTGATGACTCTGATCTAGGATGTGTCATTTCCCCCCTTTTTTACTCTCCAGGTGCGAGACTCTGATCCCTGTGACCCCAAGCGCGAGAACATTGTCCAATTGATTGATGACTTCAAGATCTCAGGGATCAATGGTGTCCGTATCCTTCCACAAGCAGGCCCAGAAAACCAGAGGTGCTCCTGTTCAGATTGTTAGGAGCCACTATTGACTTCCAAATGTATGGTTTCTGAAGGTATCTCTTGGGTGAACGTCTAGCTCAGGACAAAGCTTTCTCTGCTACTTCTTTGACCAGAATGGTGTGGTGGTTTTGTTGGGGAAACATTCAAAGAGCAGTACCAAATTCTTCACACAGATAAAAAGGTTGCATATTCAGAAGAAAGTTGACCTTGCAACCTGGTTTTGTATGCTCAGGAATGTTTTTTCTGTGGGGGAGCGTTCAGTTCTGCATTCTGCCTCCTTCTGTATGACATGATACAGTCCAGAGACAGTTGGAGCAAGCAATGGACTTTCTGTTTGGATCAGGCCTATGAGGATGGACATAAACAGTTGCAGTCTGCCTTAGATGATTTTATTGTTGAACAGAGGCACAACTGTTGTTAGGCTGCACCCCCCAGGTCATGTCACTGTCGGATAAGAATCATACATTGGCCTGAGATGAGTTGCAATTTATTTTTGCTGGGAAGATGTTTTTCCTCTCCCCCCATGATGGATGTTTGGAATGTCGCATTTACTGTAGCTGTGCAGCGTTGAAGGAATATATAGGCTAGTAGCTGTGTGTGACACTTCTGATGATGACCAGAACCTTCTCCAGTATGCAGACACACACACACACACAGAGAGAGAGAGAGAGAGAGAGAGAGAGAGAGAGTGTCACACACTGACTTTTTGGTAGCTTAAAAATAAAAATTGGTGACTGTGCTCATTGCTATTCCATTTTTCGTAGGAGTTCTTATGTAGCCTCTTAAAAAATAAATGGTAAATAGGTGTGGACATGGGAAAAGCCAGCAAGGCTCCCTGTCCTCTACAATTCCCTGCCACATTTAATGAATAGTTCTGTGTTCTGTGTTCTGGCTGTGTGCTCCCACAAGCCTCGGCTGGCATGACCAGTTGTCAAGGATGGTGGGAGTTTCAGTCCACAACATCTACCTTATTTAATTAGACACAAAGCAGCAAGCATGCAGTCATTCCCTGCAGATAATGCTACTCCTGCTATTGAATGAGATGTTCTGGAAAGGAATCCCAGTTTTGTGGTCATGTGGAAAGTTGCGTGGTTTTCACACAGTGGCCAGTTGTCAATAGGCGAATGTCTCAAAACATCTGTATTCAGTGTTCTCCTCCTCACTGAATACTGGCACAGTTTCTCTTCCATATCTGATTTTAAGACATTAAAACACCACATTAGTAATATGGGGGAAATGAGGGTGGTCTTAGTGTTCTGATACATCGCTCAGACCTAGGGAAATCATTTTATCTTACTGTGTCTCCTTGACTCGACCTCTGCCCAGATGTCTGCATGGTCCTTGAGGTTTTAGGACACCAACTATTGAAATGGATCATCAAGTCCAACTACCAGGGACTTCCTATACCCTGCGTCAAGAGCATTCTACGCCAGGTAAAAAGATTTATTTTAAATCCAATTGGGGGGATCTTATTGTAGCATCAAGATCATTTCAACCCTTCTTTATTTAGGCTGCTCAGATTTAGGTTACTTGTATTATATTCAAAATCACTGGGAGGTTGAATCAAAAAAGCCACACAACTTGGGCAGGAATGAAGGTGCCTGTATGTTGGGGATGGGGGTATCATATCATTGAGTTCTTTCTGGAGTATAGTTTTAGACCACCAGTGGGGTATTGCATGTTGTATTGCTTTCCATGAAAGAAAAGAAAACTCCAGTCTCTGCATATGGAAAGCTAGACCAGTGTTTCCCAAACTTGGGTCTCCAGCTGTTTTTGAACTATAATTCCCATCATCCCTGACGGGTGGTCCTGCTAGTTAGGGATGATGGGAGTTGTAGTCCACAAACAGCTGGAAACCTCGGTTTGGGAAGCAATGAGCTAGACCATTGCGGTGAAGGTTAGACTAAAATCATCCAGCTTGATGGGAGGGGATTCAGGTGAACAGAGGAGCATGCGTCTATTTGTTGAAGAGAGGCTGGGGCCTAAGGCAGTCATGCCCAAATCTAGTTCTATCTAGAGGCTGATACTGCACACTCGTCCTTCCGCTCTTGAAGAGGATTCTGTATCTTGAGCACATGCACCTGATCCATGGTAGTTAACAAAGTTCCGGGCTCTGAGGTTCCCAGTATAAGCTCTGTAGTTCCTGATACCACAACCTCTGTACTCGGAAACCCTTGAATTCTCCCATTTGATCATGCATCTCCCTTCCCAGGTATTGCAGGGCCTCGACTACCTCCACACAAAGTGCAAAATAATCCACACAGACATAAAGCCAGAGAACATCCTGCTGTGTGTAGATGAGAGTTACGTGCGCCGCCTGGCAGCTGAGGCCACTGTCTGGCAGCAAGCTGGGGGCCCGCCCCCCTCTGGCTCTGCAGGTAAATAGTCACATCCCCCCCATGTTCTTTTAATCTTTATAGTGGCACGTCTTCTTTAGAAGGAAGAGGATAATCCCCGGCTCCATTCTCCTGTCTGCGTTAGACAGGCAAGACCAGGGGTTGGCAAGTGGAAAAGTTGGAGACTTTAGCAAGAAGTCAAGGAAGCATCTCTTTCCAATTGACTTAATAACTAATTTTAGTGCAGTAGTGCCTGTGTTTGCGTTTACTGAACTGTGACTAAATTATAAATACCCAAGACACCTCTACATCGTTCCATCCTTATTACATACATCATGATTATTATCGGTCTATTGCGATGTTTAGCTAGTGATACATCGCAGTGTTGCCAACCAAGTATTGCCCAACCCTACAAGACATATGGGTGAAGTTGGATTGCAGGAATCAGAGTAGTATGGAGAGAGACAACAATACAAGTCTAGCGATGCTAAATAAATCAAATTGTCCAGGGAATCCTTGGCAAAGCATAAAACAGGAAAAACTTTGACTGAATTGTGGAGTGGGATAGAGGAGAGTCAACTGGGAAGATGTGCAGAAAAATTGAAGCTGCAATGGTTCGTGAAGGGCTAGGCCCCTAGTTGGCAACTATTTACTCTTTATTTACTACTTTAATACAGAGATTGCAGGCATACACACAGGGTTGCTTCCAATGTTAATCCTACTCAAGAGTAGATCTACTGAAAATAATGGACCTAATTGAAGCATAGCTCTGTTAATATAACGGAATTCAATATAACCTGCACTCTCCCTTTGCAACTGAATTGTCAGAAAGTTGCACCGCTCTTGCCATCACTTTTCCCACCTAGACTCCTGCCTCTCTGACTCAGCAGATGGAGGACCCGGCTGGTGCAGTTGCCGATCTCCAGGCAGCAGCCTTAAACACAGTGCAAAAAGAGTTTGTGTGTGTGTGTGTGCATGCACATAATTGAGTAGAGCAGCTCTCCCCAGTCTCCCTACTTGTCACAGAAGGCCACGGCTGTGTGTCACTCCAGTCCATGGATAAGGAACCTGTGACCCTCCAGATAATGTTGGACACCAGCTCCCATCAACCGCAGTCAGCATGGCTAATGGTTAGAGGGGGAGGTTTAGAGAGCAGTGCTAAGGAGTATTTGCACAGGAACTCAGACTGTACTAAGGATCTCCAGAAGTGGTGACTGCACATTCAAGGCCAAGCAGGGTAGACTTGTAGGATGATTGATGGGAGGAAAGGAGAGGGCAAGAATCACAACGTCTCTCTGTGGGCCATGGACTACCAGCCATGGCCTAGAATGTCAATCCACCTTCACTAGGCAGTTTGGCTGCCTCCCACATCCTCTCCCCTATTTATCTTCACAGCATTACTGATTGTTGTTTGTTTGCCTTAGACTTCCTGGCTATTGGATTCTGGGAATCATTTCTGTCTCTTTCTCTCCCTCTTTTCTCTCCTCACTCCATCTGTGCACCTCTTCCCTCAGTCAGCTCTGCACCCCAGGAGAGCCTGGTAAGTCTCCTCTTGGTGCCACTACCCCTTTCAAAGGTGGTGGAAAAACTAAGTTTAGAATTGGTAATTATTATTGTTGCTGCTGTTTTCTGTGGCCTGGTGTGGATGGATGGGCCTCCCCCTGCCCCCTGTTTTGCAGTTCGCATACAAGGTTCTCATGGTCGCACCTGTATTTACCAACAGTCCAGGCTTAACGGGACCTAGCCACAGACAATTTTTCACATGTGCCAGAGATGTCTGCAGCCTTTACTGGATACAAAAACCAAGTGCAGAGAGAGGCAAGAGCCTTGTGTGGGTTGTACTTTGTTCTGTGTGGCACACAGTTAATTTAACTGTGGCACTGCCCTGCAGTGTGAAAATGCACCTGTGCATTGGCCTAATCCTCTCTCTGGGAGGGCTCACAGCTCAGTAGAAAAGCACATGCCAGTCCCTGGCATCTCCCATTAAATGGAATGTTTAGCAGATGATGGAAAAGGTCCAGGGAGCTGCTGCCAAGCGGAAAAGCTGATACTGAGCTGGAAGGACAAAATAGTCCGACCTGCTCTAAGGCAGTTCCCTGTGTTCCAGTCATTGTGCCTGTGTGGTTCCAGTTGTGTCACTTCAAAGAAGGGTAGAAGTGTTCATGGGAAACATAACGTACACAAATAAGGCAGAGACAGCACTGCAAATTCATTTTTCATTTTAATGTGCACACACATTTGATAGATAGACAGATTATCCCAGAAAAGTGTACCAGATTTGATTCCTCGTTTCTGAAATGTCCCCATGTTGGGACTGGCTGAGGACTGGCTCTCGGCCACTTTTCCAAGATTACACTTCAACTTGTAAAGCCATCTGATGATTTCCAAAGACTCTGCACTCTCCTCTGTGGACACTCTTTGCTTACCTGCGCTGCCTCTCACACTTCTTTGGGTTTTTCCTCTTTGGCCTTTCTGTAGCAAATCCCAAGCAGGGACAATGCACTCTCGATTCTGCCTGTGCCAGTAAGGGGGACAAGAATCCATGCAAGTGTGAACACAAAAAAGGAGACAGTTTCGGACCAGGGAAACCACATCTTACAGCTAGCCTTAGAGAAATCAAGCAAGCCAGTTCTTTTTTGATAGTCCACCAGAAGCCAGCCAAGAGGAAATGCAACCAGCTTGACCACTTGCTTTCTTAACAGACACAAAGCTGCTACAAGATAGAAGTTCTTTGGTTAATACAGCAGAGCCTTGTATATTTTGACTTGTTCCCTCCTTCCATTTTCTGTACAGATGGGTTCATATCCCAAGTGCCATGATGCCGGTATTTTGTAACATGACTTCTATGTGCACATGTGAAGGGGATAGAATATTATTCTTTTTATTATTAAATTTGTATACCACTCTTCATCTAAAGATCTCAGGGCAGTGCACAGCATAAAAATAAAAGATAAAACATTAAATACATAATAAAAACAAGAACAAAACAAACAAACACTTTTTAAAGGATATGTGATGGTAATCAGCCAATACAGGTTTATGGGCTTGCATGTAGATAAAAACCTTCCTTTAAGATCGCATAATTCCTGACTCGGTTCTTGCTGTTGCTGCTGCCGCCACATTGTTATTCCTGCTGTTCTGTTGTGTTAGTGCTGGGTATAGGGCATTGGTTGTTGCTCAGCTTTGCTGGAAAGACAAAGGGTCATAATTCATATGCTCATCCCATAGCATTTAGTTGTTTATTTTGCCCACCCAACTCCTGCTTTACTTTTCCACCTTAAAAACGCCACTTTGCATATATCCTCACACACACACAGATTTGCATCCCTTTTTGCTTGTGGAAGTGCAAGATGGTGTCCTCTCGCACACCCATTATGGTTTCTTTGTCTTCTCATTCCCAGTTGCATGCCCTTCATGCCTTGTGTGTGTTCTCCGGAGTTCATGCTTCTGCCACCGAGCACACCCTTGTTTCTGTACGTCATTTATTTGTTCCTGCGCCTGCTTTTGCTTTAACCCAGCCAGGCCTAACCCAAGACATTTTACTACAGGGGTGGCTAAGCCTTTTGGGGCAGAGGTCCATAGTGGCCCATGGCCACCCTCTGAGGGCTGCATGGTAAAATGGGCATGGCCAGATCATTTATTTCCATCCAGAGTAAGGCTCTTCCCTTGCTTTATTCTCACAGATTCATTCCATTGGTAGTTTCTTTATTTTCTTCCTATTATTTTTTAACTGATGATGTGTTCCATCCAAAGTCAGGCAGTTCCATTCCTTAATCTCCCCAAACTCATTCTGTTTGTTTGTTTTTTTAAAAAACTGATTTATTTCCCCTTATTATTCCTTCAGAGTCCCTCTTTTCCCTCCCAGATGCATCTCATTTGCAATTAATAGGTTGTGCTAACTTTCTTTCATTTCTGTTGTTTCTATTCACTTCACTTCTGTTCACTTCTGGCTGTATTACAGTATTTCTCCCATTTTGATTTCCCACATTGAGAGATCATTAGTCATCACAGTGGGATAAACAGTGCAATCAGCCACGCGCAGGAGGGAAGACAATTGGTTGTTAATGGGTAGGGCTGTTAATGGTGCTCCTGGAAGCACTGCTTTAGAAAGCAGTGAGGTGCTTGGGGAAGCCCAGTTGCAAATGCCCAAGTAAAGTTAAGGTTTTTAGAGGCTGGGTGGCCATCTGTTATGGATGCTTTAGTTGAGATTCCTGCATTGCAGGGGGTTGGACTAGATGACCCTCAGGGTCCCTCCCAACACTATAATTTATTGGTGGGGGGTGTTGGGAGTTAAAAGCTACAATGCCTGCAAGCCACCCACAATCTCTTGATGCGCTGTTTGCAGCCTGCTGTCAGCCACCCCTGGTTTACTTAAATAAGCAGCAGCTCCATGCAGTTAGCCTTCACACACACACACACACCCCCGATGCTTTGCAGGATCACAGCAGATGTTGGGCCCCAATATTTGAATTGTGCACAATTTTCTTGACACCCCTAAATATATTATCAGTGAGGGACCACTCTCTTCTACAGTTGGTCTGGCCCAGCTTTTTTTATAGGCCCAGCCCTTGCAGGCCTCAGCCCTCACTCTAATCCTTCCCTTACATTTGGCTTGTGCCTTTACATAAGTCCTTGTTTCCTTGTAGGACTAGTGTTCAGTGAGGTGTTTGGGCCGTACCACTGTGGTGGGTGCTCACTTGAGTAAAATGTTCCCGCATAAATAAATAACTGCACATAGAAAACTTAATGTTTTGGGGGGAAGGGCCTTGTCCATCTTGCCTTCTTCCTCGACATGCTAGTTTTTGTGTGGCAGAAATTATTTTGTTTGGGGTAGCATTTCAGTTAGGAGAACCCCCATTTGTAACCAGAAACAGGCTGACCACTAGGCCTCATTTGCTCACTTGCTCTTGCATCTGCTCTTACAGATATGTAATGCCTTTCTTCTTCTTTTTGCTACATCTTCCTCCTCATTCACCCCTTGCCCACCCCCATTTGTTTGCACACAACTACTCTCTTGCAAGCTGTGTGTTTTGCTGTGAAATTGCACCCCGCTCCTTTGGGGTTCTGGCACTGCCCACTGACACTTTGAGTTGCTTCCTGGTGATTCCCTTGGTTTGTTCCTTCTCCTTCTCCCCTTCTCTACCCCAAACCTCAGGGCCTGCCATGGGGCTCCTTTGCATGCTCTCCTCCCCCCCCACTTTCCCATGCAGCCCTGGAATTGTAAGTAACAGGGCTGTGACATGGGGTCATCTCATCTCCCAGAATGGGAAGCTTTCGAAGAACAAGCGGAAGAAACTGAAGAGGAAGCAGAAACGACAAAGTCAGCTCCTGGCAGAACGGCTCCGGGATCTTCAGCAGCTGGAGGAACTGGCGACCCTGGCAGCAGGAGATGCCAGCGAGCCCACGGCAGATCCAGGTGAGGTTGGGAGAGGGAAGTCGGCTGCTGTTGGGTGCAGCTGGTTCTCTTGTGTGGTCAGGTCTGGAGGCTTGACAACACCCCCTCCATCTCTGCATACTTGCTCTCACAGCCTTTTGCCCTTCACTGCCTCCCCTACACTTGTATTCTTGCATTTACATTGCCTGTTGTTTGTCCCTGACATTTAGATGGGTCCATTTCACGTGCCATCAGAATAAACCATAGTTAACGTTTTATTGTGAATGTACCTGTCTAGGATGTTTTCCTCCTCCTTCCTAGCGCACGGAGAAAATGAAGGCCCCTGGCTTGGCGTTCTGTCTGAACCAGGGATCTTACTCTAAGCAACCCATGACTAGGAACAAAGATTGGTTTATCATGGTAGTTTGTTTGGAGCAAAACAAATGGCGACTCAGTCCATGGTTGAAATGTAATGTTAAGCCCAGGGGTGATGGTTTGTTTCCCCCCAATACTAGCAAGAAGCAGCAAAGTGAGCCCAGTTGCCTTGCAGTAAATAGTTTTATTTTTGAACCTTTTACATCCTGACTCTTGAAATGGGATGTAGTCACCTCCTGATTCTTACCTTTTTGGTGCCCTTTCACCCCTTCAGAAACATATAATGCAGCTCTCTTTCTCCTTTTCAATCAGTGCTGTTCGCAGCACACTCTTTTATGATACCAGGAAACCCTGACCCTCTTCTTTCCTCTTCTGTAGACCTGCCTGGCGGAGCCCCCATCATGGTCTCCACAGCTGGGGGGACAGAGCCCTCAGGGGGCTCTCTCGCTTGCAGCCCCCAGAGTCTGACATCGTCTTCTGGTTTCTACACACACAATGCCTATGACAGCTGCAACGGGCACTCTCCACCAGGCACAGCCAGCCGCCATTTCAGCCCTGACTCAGCAACCTCCGGCTTCTCAGGATCCCTCTTCTCTGGCTCAGCCATGTCAGGTGTCTCTAACCAGCGGGAGCGTGGAGGGCTTCTCTCCCCCAGCAGTGAGTATCATGAGTTTACAGGGGCAAGATGACAAAGGAGCCATGTAGGCCCAAACGCCCAACTGACTCTCTCTTTGGCCAGAGTTTTCTAAAGTTGTGATAGCAGAGGCAAACCATTATTCTTAATTAAAATTGGAGGCATCCTTCAGTCTTATCACTCCAAAGAATTAATTTTAAGGAGAATCACCTGTGCTTCTGTATTAGTCACTGTTGTGTATCCTCCTTCTGAGCTCAGGTCATTCTAACTTTGGAAGTAACTGAAAGACTGATAAAGAGATGTGACAGAATTCATAGTGGGAGCTCTACCGTAAAATGTGACCATTATGCAGTGAAATACAGTATTTTCTGCTTCGAGCACCAAAGTGTTTTGGGCTGGCATTTTTCAAGCAACACTTGTGCTACTTATAGGCTTTTTGGTTTAGTGAGTGGACAGGAGATAGGCGTTCAGGTGGACCTTCCTTTTGTTTGTTGGCATCTGTCTGTCTCAAGACAATGGAGTGTGCTTCTGGGGGTGAAGTCAAACTGCCAGAGAATCACTGTGCCTGTGTCATGGACTAACTGGAAGCAGAGGAGTGGGGGGGGCACCAGCTTGGGAACCCCCAGGGGAAGAAGCCTCAGAGCCAGGGGACTGGTGGTGGGATGATTATGAGGGGTCAGCGGGAGAGGAGGGAGAAGACTAGGAGGAGGTGGTGTCAGGAGCTGAAGAGGCAACACGGTTTAGTGAGCAGGAAGAGGCTGTGGCAGAGAGCAGTCTAGAAGCAGAGGCAGGTCAAGAAGCGAAGTGGAGGCAGGCTGCTGAAGAAGCCAGGGGGTCTGCCCCTCCTGCTGTGACCAGCTCTCCTCCCCCTGGTCTCCCAGAACACAAAGAGGGCAAAGCAAAGAGAGACAAGATGGAGGAGGTTCAGGTTGCTGGGGGAGGAGAGCAGTGGGAAGGCAGAGATCTTCAGTCCTCACAACTGCCTCATTGGGGCAAGATCTACTGGGAAGAGTGGCTCTGATCACTAGGCCTGAGCTGTTTTGGTTTCTTTGAATATAGTGTTACTGTATTGGCCTGAATATAAGCCTCACTTTTTCTCAAATTCCAACCTTACGGTATGCAGCCAGGAGCACTGGGCAAACAGCGCCCAGAGCGCGGCAAAGCAGCACCCACTCCGTGCATAGTTCCCCGTCTCCTAAGGCCTGGAAGAGAGAGCGTGAGGAAGGGGAAAGGCCTCTGGCAATGCAGCGAAGCTCCCTCCCCCACACAGTATGCAGCTAGGAGCAGTGAGGAATGGAGCGGCTTATATTTGGGTATTTTTTCTTTCCCCCCCTCCAATTTTAAAGGTGCGGCTTATATTCAGGTGTGACTTATATTCGGGCCAATACGGTAACTTCACTGACACCAGGTGTTTCATTGCTGACCTGCTCCTGACTCCGACTCCTGACAGTCTGCTGTGGCTGCAGAGACCAGTAACTCGTAAATGCTGCCTGCCACACTGTGTTAGCAGCACTGAAGTGACCCCTCCATGGTGCAAGACAGGACAGTACAGTGGTACCTCGGGTTACATATGCTTCAGGTTACTCCGCTAACCCAGAAATATTACCTCGGGTTAAGAACTTTGCTTCAGGATGAGAACAGAAATTGTACTCCGGCGGCACAGTGGCAGCAGGAGGCCCCATTAGCTAAAGTGGTGCTTCAGGTTAAGAACAGTTTCAGGTTAAGAACAGACCTCCTGAACGAATTAAGTATGTAACCAGAGGCACCACTATATGTATGGAGGTCCTGGGCTACCCAGATGTCAAGACCCTGCACTCAGCCTCATTGATGAGATTCAAAGGAAAGCAGAGCACCAGCGTGGCTGCAGGAGTTGCTGGAAGGAGGTGTATAGGGTGCCATCCAGCCATCTTGGGGACTCCATTCCAGATTTGTGTAGGGTTTACTCCTGAGCTTTTTCTTCTCCCAAAAATATCCTGCAAACCAGTGAAAGTTTAGGATCAGAGTTTCCTTCTAGAGAGGCTACCTTCTTATGTTGACGAGCCCCATCTACCCCTCACTTCCCTCTTCAACATGTGCAGAAACTGCCTTATTGACTACTGGACCCACTCTTGGTCTCGTCCACTCAATCTGCCAGAGCCTGTCTTTGCATGCAGGGAAAGTTCCTAACTCACCAGGGGTTTGAGACCCATCAACTACCCTCACCTGGTTTAGCTGGCCGGTCAAGTGGTTACATTTGAATAGCACAACTGTTAGGCTAAACCAATTACTACCCCTTCAGCATCTGTGGATGCCCCATAAAAGTGGCCTTTGAAGGACTGTTTTGTTTGTTTTTCACCTGATTTCCTGCCCTGGTCTGCCTCTGCAGCTTTTGGTACCTCTGAATTCCTGGTGAACCCCTTGGAACCTCAAAATGCAGACAAAATCAGAGTGAAGATAGCAGATCTGGGAAATGCCTGCTGGGTGGTGAGTTGTTGGAGCGCATGTTCCTCACACCTCCTGAAGGGAGCAGATCTGGTGGGGCTGTCTCTCGCATGGGGAGTGGAATGTGGTGGCTGCACAGAAGAGACTGGGAGCATGTGGGCTGTTCGGGGACTTGAAGCTATGGGCACCCTGTATTTCCCACGTAATGTATATTTCTGCATTTACACTCTACACAGTTTTTGCTTCAATTTTTACTTATTGTGCTGTGGAAATTTAAAAGAGACGAGCACCCCCCCCCCCACACACACACTTCTTTTCTTCAATTGAAAAGATTCTGATCATTTCAAGCTTCAATGGGAAGGCAGCAAACATATTGATATGTTTTATAATTTCAACATGTCCAGCTTTTAAGGTTCTTAAAAAAATTAAATGAGGGCTCCATATAGGGAGTACATGGATTGGTGTCTTGGGGAAAGCTGCCAAGGAGGAAAAATTACATGGGATTTAGTAAGGAGTGGCGATGGTGGCAGTGGTCTGCCTTTTGGAAGGTACATGTGGGGTTAAGTAGGGCTCTGCTTTTGGTGAGCAGCACATATATGCTCTGGCTTAGGAAATGGTAGTCACAGTGGGAGACACACACTGGATTGGCCAACAGGCCAGCTGTTGAAGAGAGCATGGGATGTGGGTTCTACATGTGCACATATGCACAAGAGAGCATGTCCATGCGTACATAGGTATGTCACAGGGATGTTCCTCACACTCTCAATTTCCTCAGCACAAACATTTCACGGAGGACATTCAGACTCGCCAATACCGGGCACTGGAGGTGCTAATTGGTGCCATCTACAGCACTCCTGCTGATATCTGGAGCACAGCATGCATGGTAGGTTCACTGGGCTCCTTCTGCTTCTTGTGCCATATTCTGGTGGTGGTGGTGGCAGAGCTCGATGTCGGTTAGGGTTTTCAACTGAAAAACACGTCCACAAATGTGGTCACCATCTCGCCATTGGTTAAGCATATTCTTTTATTCTGGCAAGTCCAAACCTGGAGATGTGCAATGTGGGGTCTTGCTGACCATGCACTGAATCTCAAAGGCACTTGACTGTCAGTCACAATGTTCATATGGAACTTCCAGCTTCAGAGGCAGCATGCCTCAGATTAATACCTGTGGCCAGGGAGCTAAAGCAGGAGGGAGCTGTTGCACTCATGCCCTTCTTGTGGGCTCCTCAGGGGTATCCTGCAGGAGACAGGATGCCGAACTCGATGGGTCTTTGGTGTGATCCGGCAAGGCTCTTTTCATGCTCTTTTGCTGAAAAGCAGCAAGGTCTTTCTCTGAGGCTTTCTGGGTTCAGACCAAACTAAGCCTCCTGGTTTGGCTATGCGAGGCTTTGTTTTGTTGGAATTGAGTACAGTGGTGCCTCGCAAGACGAAATTAATCCGTTCCGTGAGGCTCTTCGTATAGCGGTTTTTTCGTCTTGCGAAGCAAACCCATTGACAGCTTAGCGAATTAGCGCTATTAGCGGTTTAGCGGCTTTTAGCGATCAGCTGTTAAGCGGCTTATCAGCAGATCATCTTTTAGACTCATCTACCCATGTACTAGGGGACGCAGGTGGCGCTGTGGGTAAAACCTCAGTGCCTAGGACTTGCCGATCGTATGGTCGGCGGTTCGAATCCCCGTGGCGGGGTGAGCTCCCGTCTTTCGGTCCCAGCTCCTGCCCACCTAGCAGTTCGAAAGCACCCCTAAATGCAAGTAGATAAATAGGTACCGCTTTATAGCGGGAAGGTAAACAGCGTTTCCGTGTGCGGCGCTGGTGCTGGCTCGCCAGATGCCGCATAGTCACGCTGACCCACGTGACCCGGAAGTGTCTCTGGACAGCGCTGGCTCCCAGCCTCTTGAGTGAGATGAGCGCGCAACCCTAGAGTCGGACACGACTGGCCCATACGGGCAGGGGTACCTTTACCTTTTATCCGTGTACTATCTGAAACCAAAGGGGTGTATTGGTTGCCAGATGTGAAATATTTTAGCATTATTTTTAGCTCTCCTACCCTACTAAAAATCAGGCCGTCCCTTTTGTCAGTGTAGTGACTGTTATTTGTCAAGATACCTCCCGCTTCCTTTGCAGGCTTTGCTTGTGTGGCTGTGTTGCCAGGATGAGCTGAATGTTAGGTGGTTAATGAGATATAAATATACTTCCTTTGTTGCCAACCCTATTTACAGTCTAATAGCCGCACATTTAAAATCCTAACACAAAACAAGTACTTGAACCAAACACACAAACTTTATGCTTCTGACCTTTGCCCTTCCTGTGCTTTGCCATTTTATGCTTCTTTTGAAACCAGTCTGCCTGGGCAAAGGAAGCGTGGCTTTTGGCAGGGACCCGGCTCCACCCAGCAGCTCTGGGGCTCCTGAGAGGAACCCATTTGGCATTAAGTTTAAGAGGCGCTGAATACAAGCCCCGCTGGAACAATCGGAAGTGCACTTTAAGCCTCCTGGCTTTGCAGCTGCATCTTTATTGCCCCCCCCCCAACCTGATGTTGTATAGCACACTGAGTGTGGGCAGGGGGATGTGGCTTGGGGGAAAGTCCGGCTTGCCCGTCTCACAAATCGTCCACCCTGAGGCTTCTTTAAAATGGCTCCTTGTGATGTTTTTGTCATGCAATTAAGTCATTCCCATGCACTTGCTTTCAATGAAGTTTCCTCCAAAGCTGGTGCGATTGCCGGAAAAGAAAAAGTTTAAGCTGCTTGGGATACACAGACATATACACATATATAATATGTATAATTCACAATTTCTTTGCACCAACATCTTAATATCAGCACGTGGTAAAATCTGATAACGCGGATTCTACATGACTCTGTATGGCGAATAAGCCAGCCCTGCAAGATCCTCACTCTCTAGGCTCCTTCTCTGTCCTGCCTGCCTGAGTTTGATGCATGATAGAACAAATATTCAGATGTCTGTCATTGGTTCTGCCAGGTTTTCATGGCAGGGTGTGTGTGTGTGTGTGTGTGTGTGTGTGTGTGTGTGTGTGTGTGCAGCAGATAATTCTCTTTGCTTCTTAGACCAGTGAGTATGCCAACTCAAAAACCTTCTCAAGAGGGTTAGGCAATACCACATGAGCATTTCAGGCCTTGGGCCTGACTGGCTGCCATGTAGTTCCCACCTTTGGCCAGAGGTTGGCACTGGCATGCAGAACCACCTAGGTCCTGGTGTTTAGGTGATCTGAAAAGTCATAACGGGCCATGGGGAAGAGGAGAGATTTCTTAACTGAGAGCCAGCCCACCCATGAAGCATCTGCCTTAGGTGGCAAAGGTGCAGGAGGCAGCACTCTGCCTGCCCCACTGTTTCCGTCGCCACCAGAACACCAGGTTTCGACGAGAGGGAGGTGTTCCAACGCACAGCATTGCTACTCATCTTCCCCCCTCTGGGGTAGAGAACTCAAGCAGCAAGGGCTTGTGGAACACTGCGTGTGGGTCTGGCAGAGGAAAGCCCATTCATGTGTTGAAATGGGATGGGCCACCCCTGCCTTAACTGCATAACCTGATGATTCTCTTTCTTTGACAGGCATTTGAGCTGGCTACTGGCGATTACCTCTTTGAACCACACTCGGGCGAGGACTATACCAGGGATGAAGGTAAAGAGCTCTCACTGGTTGAGGATGCTGTGTATGAGGCCTGCCTAGCCAGCTGGGCTTAAATCTCTCTCTGTGCTCTAATCTGGAGGCATGGTTGATGCCAGAATTTCACAACAGGCCTGCTGGAACTCTGGAGGCGTACAGAGGGGGGAGAGACTGGGACACGCAGGCCCTGATGTCCCCTCCTCTTTTCCTTTTCAGATCATATTGCCCACATTGTTGAGTTACTAGGCGATATCCCTCCGCACTTTGCTCTTTCCGGGCGCTATTCGCGCGAGTACTTCAACAGGAGAGGTAAGTTAGGGAATGCAGCCTCTCTGGGTTGCGAGGATGTTGTTCCAAGTGGATGCTTCCACAACACATCTGTATCATGCTCAAAGGCTGTCAGGAGGAATTGTGAGGGGTGGGGAGAGCATGTGTGTAAGAGAAGTTGACAACAAGAAGCTGAAGGAACTGTGTGATCATGACCACTGGAAGGAAAGAAGTTGTTCAGGCAGCTGAGATTTTGGCCAGAAAAAAAACCAGGTTTGTGGTGAAACCTAAGGCTGGGAACATGTCGACATTTCTGGGGAGTCATTAATAGGTTCTGCCTACCCTGCCAGTGGTAAATGTCATGAAGGTCACAGCATTTGTTGTCTGGGGTGTCCAGAATCAGGCTACCTGCATGCACAAGCAGCCCCTTCCGCAAGTGGCTGGTCGTTTAAGTGCAGCCCACATTCTCCGTTCCAAGTAACGTGGAACAACTTACGTTCATTTGGGCTTGCCCAGCTTCTCAGTGGGTTGTACTCTGCACTTTCAGTCTGTCAGTCACCCACACCTGCCACCTCTGGCAGCCACTTCACCTCGTCTTCTTTAGCTAGACAAGGTCCACAGGTTTCAGGTGGGCACCTACAAACAGCCATGAACAGCTAGTCTTTTGTCCTTCTTCATTAGGGTACAAGAGTGTTTGCTGCATTGCAGAACTCTGTGGTCCCTCAACCTTTGTCATCAGTACTAAGAGTATCTGGGTAGTGATTTGGGACTGTTGTTGTTTCTGCACGCCTTTTTTGCCGTGTCCACCTGTCTGTTCTTTTTCTCTCTTTGCCCAATTGCTGCTCATTCAATGAATCTGGCCACTGATGATGTTGACGACCATTAGATGGAGGAGTGGTCTATCAGTGGTAGCTAAATGGAGCCTCAGAGTATAAGATGCTGAGTCAAGAGGGCTGCTACCTTCATGCCCTGCTTTGGGGCACTTTTTTTAGCTGCTGGGGGAAAATGAATGGGGACTACATCAGAGGAAGCTCCTACAGTTTAGCCAGCTTCTACTAATTACATACCTTTCCTGCTCCACAGAGAGAAACAGCATGAAGGCCCACAAAGGATACAGGATCTAGAAGTTTATTGCACACTCTGTTTATTGCATAATAAATTACTGTTTTGATCATATTAATGCTTTCACTTCTGGGAGGCTGGGCCTCTCCCCAAGAGATGCAGTGTGGGTGCGCTGTCAGTTATACAGTAGCAGGGTGGGATTAATAGCATAACTACCACCACTCTGGGCAATCTTTCCCACACCAAGCACCTCTATGACAATATATTAAGAGGTAAAATGTGATGATTGGGGCTTATGCAGGATGATCCCAGGGCCACATTGCATGTTCTTTTCAGAACAGGTGTATGTTTTCCATGTAGTCTGTCTAACTTTGGAACAGGTGGCTGGCCTGGATTGGGATTGTGCGCTGCGATCTCAGGAGCATAGAAGCTGAATGTGGCTTTGGGCATCATGCTCCACTTCCTGAGGTGAAAGTTTCTAGCCCTTGTACTGTGACAACACAGCTTTAGAGTGTGTGAGCAATGCCTGTTGAATATGATGCCCACTGTTCAATAACTCTTTGCCTGTCCCCATGACTAGCCAGGCCCAGAATTAATTTCACAAAATAAGAGATAAACCAGGCACGAGTTTGGTTTTCCTTGGTGCAGAATTTTCATTTCATTTTACTTTCCTCCAGTGCAAAGTACACACAGCCCGAGATGGGGTCTCTCCACTAACCTTGCCCTTTTTGTCCTCCTTCCTTCCCCAGGGGAACTGCGCCACATTAAGAATCTCAAGCACTGGGGCCTGTACGAGGTCCTGGTGGAGAAATATGAGTGGCCCCTTGAGCAAGCAGCCCAGTTCACGGACTTCCTCTTGCCCATGATGGAATACATCCCAGAAGAACGCACTACAGCCTCCCAGTGCCTGGAGCATCCGTGGCTCAACTCTTAAGGCCAGGCAGAAGTCCAGACGGACTGGTTGCTTGAAGGAAGCAGTCTTCTCGCCTGCACAAGATTTCCCTGGCATGGACCTGGTCCCATCACTGGAGTTGACAGGCAGGGGGGAAGGCTGTCTCCCCCAGCTCCTCCCCTAAGTGGACTGCATTGGAGGACTGGAGGCAAGAGGCTCTTCTCTCTGGCTGATCACAGTGGAGAAGGGGGAACTGTAAAGCAGGACTGGAACCCAGGAGCCAGGTTCACTCTGTGGTCATTTCTGAAGCACAGCCAGAAGATTCCCACAATCCCTTGCTGACTCTTTTCCTAGAAGTTGCCTTCTTGGGAGGTCTCCATGGCCACCACCTCCATGTACCCTTGACTTTTAAGACGGTTTGACTTTTAAGAATTCATTGTGGTTCTTCCTTGCCAGTTTCTCCTCCTGCCCTCTGCTCCCCATCGTTTCTAACTGGTGGGCAAAGAGAGTGGCTGTGAAGCTCCCAGCATGTGTGGGTTTGAGAGAGGCTCAGTATGTGAGCAGAGTGTGAATGATGAAAAGGAAGAAGTACGTGGATGTTCTAGCAAGAAAGCTGGGAAGGGCAGCTCTTTATGTGGTGGCAGAGAGACGCGGCAGGTCCTGGCTGGTGCCCCTACCCTGTCCCAAATTTCCATGCCAATGAATTGCAGGAAAAGTGACAATGAATGTGTGCAAAGTGACATGACCATGGCCTGGAGGTCCAGCCGTGGCACTGTTTGGAGGGAATGAGAGAAGGTAGCTGATGCAGGAAGCAGTAGAAATGTATAGGCCGTGGAGGTGAAAGAATTCGTTTTTCTGGCTTGGCTGTCAGCACCTGATGTCTCTGCACTTCACAGGCAGGTTTCTGCCAGCAACTTTGTGGTTAAGAGTTGAATGAATGGGCCCCTCCTCTACCCCAAGAGTCCTTTGTGAGTCCTTTCCCCTGCTGCCTAGGCATGGGGCATGGCCCTTAACATGCTTTACTTTAGCCAGGAGTTGCTCACAAATTTGGTATTCTAAGAATCTCAGAAGTTTTTTAAACAAGTTTCTAACCCTTGTCATTGCTAAGGAAAGATTTTTGCAAAGGGAAAGTCTCTAAGGGCAGCTTTCAATAGCTGGGATTTTTTTGTATGTTGTGAAGTCTCTTCTCCCCCATTTCTAATTGTCTTTTAGTCTTATTTTGCCTCAGTTTCCTTTTTCACTCCAGTTTGAGGTGAATGGGAATCATACTGAATTTCACCCACTACCCTAGCTGGTGGGAGAAAACAAGCTAGCTAGCTGTGTGTGTGTGTGTGTGTGTGTGTGTGTGTGTGTGTGTGTCTTTACCCACCAACTACTCCCCACAATGCGTATTTTGGAATGGCTGGCATTGTTGCTCTCTCAAACTGCTACTACAGCTCCCGCTCTTCCCCCCCCCCCAACGTTTCCTGACACTTTTGCAACTTGTGGTCAGTTTTCATTATTATGGCAGAGTGTAGCTGCTCCAAAAAGCTTGACACTGTTCCAAGCTACTTTTGTGCCTTTAGGAAGAAGCTTATCTACTGTTCGTGATGAAAGATTGAATGGTGTGGGAGTGCCCCTGTAGCATTTTCCCCAAAACATTTTGGGTTCAGAAAAGGAGGAACCACAACCAGAGGAAAGACAGAGAACAGGAGGAGGAAAAAGATGTGTGGAGCTTGGCTTAAACCCAAAGTCCCAAGTTCTGATGCCTGTCCCATGGCTATAGCACTGGAACCCAGAGTTGTGGTTGGCTATTGCATACTGCAGCCTCATACTATAAATGGGGAGGTGGTGTTGGGGAAGCCTCCTAGGTATGGCAGACAACTGGTCACAGTGCTGCCCAAGACTGGTGTCTTTAAACCAAAGTTGTGGTGCAAGAGAACTGGGCATGGGGAGAGGGAAGCAATACTGTTGCCTTGGACTGCAGTCTCTGGAACAAGAAACCCTGTCCTTGCATTAGGGTGTTGCCCATGTTGGGGAATGTGTGTGTGTTTGTGTGTGTGTGTTTTGAAGGCCCTTCTACTGTTCCAGGGATTTGAGTTCAAGACTTTTCATTAAAATGTTTGCAATAGCCTCTGCGTCCTCCTCCTTTCTAAGGACAAAGTTGGGTTTAGGAAGACCACACTGGAGGAGAACCTCTTGAGGATCAGGTTCTCAACTCCTGCGAGGGGAAAGGGGTTAGAGTTACTCCCTCTAAGGAAAGTTGTTCTTCTACTTCCCTTCTGGGATTGATATCTTGGGTGTGCAGTGGCATGGAGGGAGGGTGGTGGTAAAAGTTCACACTGCCACAGAGTAGAATGGAAGTTCAGAACAAAACTCACCTTGAGAAATATCAGCCCCTCATTGTAAAAGAAAAAGCAAACTTAGAAGGTCCCCAATACATCAGGGATGGGGAGCCTCTCCCAGCCCAGGGCCACACACACTTCCAAGGGCTGGGCTGGAAGCACCGCAAGGAGTCAGAGGCAAAGTTGACAGAGCAACCGATGTGACTCTTACCTTAGGTGGACTGTCACCTACTGCACCTGTGTGAAGTCAGAAGTTTCTACATACATACCTCTACAGCCAGACACATGAGCCATTATTGCAGTTCCAGGGACACATTCCAGCTGGGCAAAAGCACTCAAGGACAGAGAGCAGGTCCGGTATGGGATGCAGCCTGGTGGAGAGTTCTGGAGGACTAGAGTGCCCCATCCAGCCTGTGGGCCTGAAATTTACCACACCTAAGACAGCTCAGCAATGTCTGCATGAACCTAACCATTTACCAGGAAGCTGCTTTCTGTATAGACCTCTCCTGCTGCCCTGGAGTGCATGTTTCTAGTCCCTGACTGTAAAGATGGGATTTTAAGTCTAGGCAGTGCTTGACTGGGGGCAAAGCATTAGTGGGCTGCAGCTCTTTAGTGCTCCCCACTGCTAGCAGCAGCAGAAGTCATGCTGCTTGCAGAATTTTGCTTTTATATCACCATTCTTTTTGGCATTCACAAAATCCATTGAAAATTAAGTGTGTCTTTCTGTACTGTGTTGGAACAAAGGGATGTGCAGCTGTAGACAAAGGAAAACCTGCTTTTTAAAAAATTGACACCATCTTAGATTCCAATCAGCAGGTGCCGTAGTGGTAGGTTATACTGCAGGAAGCAGCCAGCTCCCTTCCCTAACTAGGGGAGTCTGGTCCTTGCATTTGGCTGCTGCCTTAGCCGGTCCTTGATTGTAAGTTCCTTCAGTGTAAGTCACCAGGAGCCTTCCCCACGATAAAAACCATGCTCCATAGCCCCAAACTTCCCTCTCCCCTGCTGCTCTCTCTCACCACACCATTAATCCACTTAGCTGTGCGTATCTACTAGTCAGCCTAAAAGCAGGAGACACAGAGACACGATAGGCCTCACATTTCCATTTATTTCCCTTTAGTGAGGTGGGTATGAATTGCCATCTTACACACTATATACAGAAGATGGGAGTTTGTGCTTGGCTAGCTCACAATGGAACAGTCTGTTCTAGTCACAGGCAGCAGTTGCTCCGGCCTCTTTCAGGCAGACAGGAGGGGTATTTGTTTCAGTTGCAGCTCAAACAGCTATTGAGCCTGGTTCTTTGGCTTCAGAATGTCACTAAAAAACAATAACATGCAAAGGTAAAAAGAATTGAATGGTCTTTAGGAAAGCTAGCTACACAGACTAAGAACTACTTATATTTCATTCTGCCCAACCTCACACTGGCTAATCACTAAAATTCCCATTTTGTAAAGAGGCAAAGCTTAAGGCAGGGACAAGTGAAGTTTAAAACTGCTTGGCTTCAGTTGCAGGAGGATCCTTCGTGTCCACGCAGCCCCTAAATTCTGCTTCTACCAGTGCCCCCTAAGCCCCTCTCCTTCCTTCTCCTGCTTTACATCCAATCCCTAAAGGCAGAAGCTGCTCAGTAAGGACAAGCAAGTACAATCTTACAAAAACTTTGGTATGATGACATTTCTTGAAACCTTGGAAACGGGTTTCAAGAAGTCTGCACTTCATCAAAATCTTATAACTTCCCTTCCTCACCTTCCACTTCAAACCCCCCCCCCCCTGAGAGCTGCAAACCTGTCACCTTCCTACCCAACTCACCTGTGCCAGGTTCGGGTTAGATTTTTTGATCTGTTGCAGGATGGACTGAACAGCCGCTGAGGTTGTACCCTGGCCCCCAATATCTGGTGTGTGAGTCTGGAGAGGAAAAAGAAAGAAAAAGCTGTATTAAGCCACCTTCATTCACAACTGCCCCTTCACAGTCTTCAGTTTAGTTAACTAGCAGTCTGTCTTCAAACTTGGGAGCCAAGAACCCCCTTCAGCCCAAACATGCATTTTGGGACCTTCATTTTTTTACTGTTTAATTTAGCTGTAAACACTGTTGCAAGCCACTAGAACATTTGGTGTATCTGCAGCAAAACACTGGAAACTGCAGTTCCCAAAGGGATGGGAGAGCTAGAGATATCGCCAAGTTAAAAACTATTTCCCATGGCATCCACAAATGAAAATGCCAAATAGGCAACAGATGTTTGTAGTGAAGATGGGCTACCTACTCAAAGTGTAAGGACAGTTACCAAGGGAGACCCACATGCAGACGCATACATACATGCTGTGGTTGTGCACATATGATGGTGCACTCTTGGAAACCTGTGGCTCTTGACCAATTGAAGGGATAGACTATTCCGCCCAACCCTCTTTCCACAATGCCACCAACTTGATACTTCTGCTCCCCCACTGTACCAACTGACACAAGCTTCTTCATTTACTTCTCACTACAAGTCCCTGCGTTGCTGTACAAGTCATGGTCATGTTCTCTGATCCAACTGCACCCCCAGTAGGGCACATGGACTAGTACCTGCTCAGCTGTCTTTCTCATGCCTTAGGGATATTTAGAGACTCATGGGCCCAATGGCTGCATCCTTCACACTTGCTCTAGGAATCATTTAGACCCGCACCCTAAAAGCCTGACTTGGATTGGCTAGTCACATTTTGGATGCCCTCCAAAACAAACAAGAAATCAATCTGAGATATTTGACAATGGTTTTTAAGTCCTCTGCTGGTATGTACAGACCCAAGAAGAACACCCAGTGACTTTAGAGCCCACATCCCCAATTCTCTTGATAGGCCATTGGCCTGGGAAGGGAAAAAACAACTCACTTCTACTTCGTCCATAGAGGCCAGAACTGCCTTGCGGATAATTGATGCATGGTTGTGCAGTCTGCAATGAACAACAGAGCGAAGCGATGAGAAACAGCAGCACAAATGCAGTCTCTCTTCCCCCACCCTCCCCTATTATGATGGAAGAATCTGCCACTGAGACAAACATTTCATTTTTGTCTCACACTTTCCCCAAGATGATCAGGTAAGTGTTCAGTAGCTCCCACATTTTAGATGCATCTCTCCACCTAGTGTCACCCAATAATTTAGTGGCTGAGTAGATATTTGAACTTGGGAATGCCTAGAGCAGGTGAAGAGAATCTTTGTTCCCCCCAGATGTTGCTGAACTACAACTCCCATCAGCCATAGCAAGCACCGTCAGGGGTGATGACGGCAACATCTGGAGGGCCAAAGGTTCCACAAACCCATCCTAGAGGCTAACCCACTATGCCACGTTGGCTCTCATAGTTGGGAAATGGGGAAACAGTTGCGGCAGTTGTATTAGGCAGTGGCGGCGGCTGAGACAGGGAAAGGGGTATGCGCACGTACTTGAGGTGGTCCAGCATCATGCAGCTGGCGAGCAGCATGGCTGTGGGGTTGGCAATGTTCTTGCCAGCAATGCTCTTGCCAGTATTGCGCGTGGCCTGAAGAAGGAGAAGAGAGAGATAAGGCATTGAGAGAGCAGGCTATATTGTCTGAGGGAGCAAGAGGGTTTCCAAAACGAAAGAAACCAACATAGAATAATGGAGAGGCAAAGATACAAGTGGTCTGTTTTTTTGCTGGTGTGTTCAGCTCTCTTCCATCTCCCTCAGTTTTCTTCCAGGCAATGCTTACTGGAGAGATCCTGGTGCTCAGGCCCATCTGGAAGCCAGAGCCTCTGCCTTAGGAGCCCTTTCTCACTCAGTCAAGTAGCATTCCTGCCCTCGGTGCTTCTTCATCACAACCCCACTTTACTGGAGCCTGACATCCACCACCCTCTCAAAAACTCACCGTTTCAAAAACTGCATAATCACGCCCGTAATTGGCACCTGGCACCAGGCCCGGGCCCCCAACCAGTCCAGCACAGACGTTGTTGACAATGTTGCCGTAGAGGTTAGGCATAACCATGACATCAAACTGCTGTGGACGGGACACCAACTAGGAAAATCAGAGACAGCAGTGAGTTTAAAGGTGAGAGTAGTGATTCATGTCCCCTCCTCTCCCCACCCATCCCAGCCACAACAGAACAGTGATGTAGTTTCAGATCTTCCTGGAAGCTTTCATAAAAGCACTCCTAATTTAAACAATTTCTCTGAATGATCTGCAAAAGTCACATATTCTAAACAGAAAGTTACATTATTAGCCAACCTGTTTTCCCTCCAAAGTAAATCCTGAGAAATGTCTTCTGTTTCCTTTATAACAATTGCTTTGACTATTACAAAACTTGACATTTCCAGTTCTCGTGATTCTATTTTAAAAAAACAAACAAAACAAAAAACCCCAAAGTTATGCTTGTGGGCACAAAATGCTGGGACTGACTCCTGTGCATGTTTAATCCATGTGAATGGATTAAGGTGGTAATCTGAAAGGGACTTACAGTGGGAATCCCTGAACAGCACTGCCAAAGAGAATGAAGAACACAAAGATTTGAGCTGTCTACAAAGAAGACTCAAGTGTCCTGTGTTTGAAATGGCAGCTAGACATAAGACTAGAACATCCAAGTACCTGCATAGTAGTGTTGTCAACAATCATGCTCTCAAATGTGATGTTTGGGAAGCCAGCTGCCACCTCTTTGCAACACTGCAGGAAAAGGCCATCACCCAGCTTCCTAATATGGGAGAAAAAGAGGGAAAATGTCAGCCAGAGCTGCAGCAAAGGCACCACAAACTGTAGAGGCAGCAAATGTTTGTGGTATTCCTGAACAAGAGCAGAAAGGTCTCTGATGCTAGCGTACAGTCAGACCTGTACAGCCTACCTCTTCCACACAGAACAGAAAACTGATCCCTGACTTGGCAGCCTAGGAATAAAATTTCATGGCACAATGCCCTGATTTGCAGGGTGCATAAATAAGAATTGAGGCATCTCCTACTGGGCACAAGTTGTGGCACACTTTACACCACTGAGCCAGAAAACCACCACCCCCAGCTACACCCAACCCTGCTCCCACACACGAACGCTGAAGAAAGGCCTACATGTTCCCTAACGTACATGATGTTTGCCTTGTGGACGGCGGTCACCTTCTTGCGCCCAGCTTCATGCGCCAGCTTGAAGGCGTATTCTGCGATGCGCAGCGACTTGGTCTTTGTGATGATCTTCAGGCTCTCCACTACACCAGAGACGCTCTGGAGGGGGCAGGGGCAGAACAGGCAAAATCAAAACTCCTAGTTTCTACCTCTAGCTCAGTTGGGACTGGGTGGGAAATGATGTCCTACTTGGAAAGATTACTGCAATCCTTGGACAGATTGCCAGTTTTAGGAAACCAACTTTCTGCTTGTGGTTTTCCCCTATGATGTATCATAGAACCCCGGTTAGAGGCCATCTATTTAACTGAGCAAGAGCTGCAGGCTTCGCCTGTTTTTTTCACACCCATACGAGACAAAGCAAATGTCTGTGAGTGAGTGAGTGAGTGAGTGAGTGAGTGAGTGAGTGAATATGCTAGTATGGAGGAGGTTTTACAGAGCCGGGCCCTGTGACTGAAAAAAGGCACTTGCCAGCATCTTGGTTTTTGTCAGGAGGAACCATTTGGAAGTACGCAATCACAGGAAGAAATCCCTGGAATGGAAGGATGAGAGCCAGACTGAACCCCTGGACTGTCAGTTGCTGGCCACCATCATAAAATCTTTGACACCTCACTAAAAGGTCACTTGCCATATAGCAGGACTATCTCATCACCATTCAATCCTGATCATGATATGCCACAAGCAGAGAGTCAGTATGCTTTAGAAGGGAAGGAAAGGAAAGGAAAGGAAAAAAGCCCACCTGGAGAGGAAACAGCACTGCCCCAATGCAAATAGGGTTGAGGAGGGAGGGGGATTTGGGGAGAAATAAGGAGAGCAAAAGTGGTTGCCTCTGCTAACTAGCACCTCGTGCTCCAGGCTGCTGTATTCTCCCTCCGTGTTCTCTCGGACTATGAGTATGTCGATGTCATGGTGCCTGGTTGCCACTCCCCGAAGGCTCTTGCAGTGAATCACATTAGCAAACAGATCCAGATTTGTGCTGTGGATTCAGAGAGGGAAAGGAAAAGGTCACACAGCACAGATTCTACTCAGAATAACAACTGTTGTGATTCTGTGTACTTCAGAAAGCACAATTGTTCCTTTTGCCCCAGATCCACCTTCTCCCTAGTTTCGCCAATTGCCTCAACAAGAGTATCGTGTTGCTAGGAGAGATGAACCTCACATGCTATGGATGATGACCAACCCACATCATTGGAAATGAGATTCTGTGGCACACCCAGATGGGAGCAGGAGGGCTGATGGGTCTGGCTGTGATGCAGGGTCACACCCAACCAGCAAGAATGCTGCCGCTTGCTTTTCCAATGTGCTTTCCAGCTCAGCAGACCAGGAGCAAAACCACACCAAGGAACAGAGGGCAGAGCTGCATATAATGTGTGGGTGGCATACTAGAGGAAGACATCGGTCCTGTGACTTGTGGCATCACTATGGGAAGCAATACAGAAATCAAAACTGCTGGCCTCATTTACATACTTCCTTCCACTTCCACTATTTTTTTTAAGCCTCTAGACAGGGGTAGAAAATGGAAATGACTGGTTGTATATGGACTAAACCACACTCCCAACTCTTAGGCTCTGCTTGGCAACTGGGCTAAGCCTCTCTCTCAACTCACCGCATTATGTTGTTCCGGGACTTGTGAGAAGGTGGTAAGTTATGGTTCGTCTCGATATTTCCTATAAAGCCAGGAAAAGAGAACCAGTTAATAAGAGGATCCACTCCCTGGCCTTAGTAAACATAGCACACCAATATGGGGCAATCTGAAAATTGCAGCTATATAAATTGTCCTCTTTCCTGATGGGTTAGAAACAAACGTGGATAAAATATCAAGCCTGGGAAATCTGGATTCAGATTCCACAGCAGTCAGACATGTACTGAGAGGCTGTTAGTTTCAGTTCCTCCATCCATAAAATGGGAATAAGCAGCACCAGTTTTCCAGAGCTATCACAAGGATGCAATATTAGATATAGGTTTAAATGCAGCAGAGTATTGGACTATGACCTAAGAGACCAGGGTTCAACTCCTCACTCAGCAATGAAGCTCCCTGGGTGACCTTGGAGTCAGTCACCATCTCTTAGCCTAACCTCCCTCACAGCGTTATTGTGAGGATGAATTGGGGAGGAGAACCATGCACACCATCTTGAGCTCCTTGGAAGACAGAGATGGTATATAAATGTAATAAAAAAATAAGCATCTTCAAATATTGTTAAGGCGAAACCTAGAATAGGCTCGTTTTGGACTGAAGAGGGAAGAAGGGAAGAAGGAAAGGGGACCAGATGAATCCAAAATGTGGCTTTGGAAAATAAATAGATACTGGCCTTTACTAAGCCCATGCAGCCCAGTAAAACAAATCTGCCCTTTCCAACCACCCCCTGAAAAGATACACAGGACACCCCTTTCTCCTCCTTTCGACTTCACTTTATGCAGAACTTGGCACAATTCTGCATGCTGTGAAAAGCAAAGGATCACCTTTGAGGGCTACACGGTTGCGCCGGATGGCCATGAGAGCATTCTGCATGTCCTCTTCAGATCCCTCTGAGCTGACCAGAACTTCCTCAAAGTCCACAGGCACAGTGGCATGCCTGGGGTAGAGAGAAGAGAAGGGTGGGGCAGTCAAGATGAATTCCAGCCATGGCTTTGCGAGGCAAAAAGTGTCTATTAGTTAGCAGGACAGATCAGTGCACACAAGCAGGCCTTCTGGGTCTTATGCACAGCTCTGGAGAGGCACACAGAGAGGAAATTTGTACCTGAACACCTCCTTGACATGAAGCATAAGCTCCGGCCCAATCCCATCTCCAGGAATCATTGTCACAGTATGGCGTCCCCCATATTTGGCTGGTGGAGGCTGTGGAGAAAGAGGTGCAGGTTTAGGCAGTTTAGAACAAAATCTTGCAAATCGTAATCCTTTCGGCTAGGCCACACCCCTGCCCAGGAATCTTAGGAGGCCTTTGTTCTCAGTAACTACACATCCCTGCCATGCTCATCTAGGCCAATGCCTTTCAGACAAGTCTCCAAAGAACCCTTTCCACACTGACATGCAGAGTCTGACATGAAATGCCCCCACCCACACTGCAGAGGGTTCTGGGGCATTTTCTAAGTCACCCACTCAGTTTGCATGGAGTGCTTAGTCAGGCCTACTGGGCTTCACTG
Organism: Podarcis erhardii; assembly: GCF_964252035.2. Taxonomy (NCBI): domain Eukaryota; kingdom Metazoa; phylum Chordata; class Lepidosauria; order Squamata; family Lacertidae; genus Podarcis; species Podarcis erhardii. The sequence goes on from NC_138515.1 coordinate 3,275,985, forward strand.
TCACCCCTTGCTAACTAGGGGGAGCATCCTAGAACATGCTCAGCACTTCCCTATGCCTACACAAAGCATGGAAGGCAAACAAGCTGGTTCATCCTTATGGATCTTCCTTCCCTATGAGGAACCCCTGACAAGCTTCTGATGATCAGGAGAGCTTAAAACAACAAGAGTGTAGATTCTTTGTTCAAAGTGAAGAATGAAACCCTGAGAGTCCTAGATCCCAGCCAGGTAACACCGGCTGCTCTATTCTAACCAGCAGACCACCCCATTCTCACCTCATTCTTTTAGCTTGCTACACTACATTCAACCAGCACTAAGGATTGTCATGATATTCTCAATTGCCTTGCATTTTAGCCACTCTGACCTCTGGTTTCCAGTGGTAAATATAGACACCAGTATTCCCAACCCTAGCTTATCAAACCCCATTCAGGAGACAGTGTTTCCAAAACCAAATTGAAGAAAGGTTTAAGCCCACTATTTCCAACCTGGGAGAGGAGGCTAAAGAACAACTTAGGACTAATGGTCCATATATTCTAGCTCAGTAGTGTCAGTCTTAGCAATCACCCTTTGCCAGTTACTTGGGACATTTGCAGCTTGATGAATAATTGATAATTGGAATAGGAGACTTAAACCCATTGGCTGTAACTCCAAGTTTAAAATTGAAATGGTAGGAAAACTACTTACAATAGTCTGTTGCTGTAGGCAATGTGTCAGGAACAGATATTGGGAAGATGGGAAAGGGGAAAAAAGAACAGGAGTTTCACAGGCAGCAGTGTAAAAAAAAAAAAATATATTGTTAACCAAACATTTACCAAGATCCTTCATCTAGAATTTTAACCAGCAGAGTGCTTTACAATCTCATAGGTCCTCAGAGCCATTATAAAGTTTATCTAGTACCTCTGAAATGTTATCCACTGATCTTTTTAATTTTTCCATGTATTTTGGAAAGTTAGTTGCTTGCTATGCATTTGGATACCTCTTTAAGATATCATAACCAAATTCTGCACAACAGTTCGTGAATCAAGGAGTAGGTTTTCATCTATGTTGGGATAAAATTGGATGCCATTTTGAATCAAGATAATGGACTGAACCTTTGAAAACTGCACTGATTTTAACCATTGATTTTAAAAGGTACAAGGCTGTTAGTACCTTGTAATTTCCCTACACAGTTAATAAGTTAGAATTATTACTCCAATTGAACAGAGAGAAGATATGGAAAAGGCAGGTCAATATGGCAGAGCCCATTAGAACATCTTCCTCCAAGAGGAGAAACTGTCTTAGATTGCAACATTTTGTTTGCATACCAGATTTGATCCCAATTCCTCGGGTGCCCAATCAGTACAGAGAATAGAAACAGATGTCACATTAGGACCATTTACATCCCCCTTCGGTCCATAGACAGCGGTCAGTGAATTTGTGGGGGAAATAATGAACACAAAGAGTGCCTCCCCTAACATCTCTTTGTGACAAAGGATAGCAAGCACAAGCAATACAAACCGAGGCCACATTCCTGCGACTGCCATCTGTTAGAGCCTGCACCTGTGGGGGAGACAGAAAAACAGCATAGGCTAAGGAAGGTGATTTGGGGAATCCAGAAATAAAGGATTCTTACAAGACAGGAATGAAACACTAGGTGTCCTGCCTGACTCTGTGAAATTCCAGGTTTGAGTGAAATCTTTCATTTACTCCCCTTTGCCAGAAGCTAGAGATGGATATTTGATCTGTCAAAGAGTTCTTGGTCAACTGTTCCATCAAAAATGATCAAATATTTAAAGGAATTGCTGAAACAACTAATAGAAGTGGAATACAAAAAGGGAGGTGTGAGGAGGTCATTGAAACAAGTGAATGAAAGATAGGATATTGAAACGGTATGCTGTGTGTTTTAAATTGTCTTTGCTTTGTTTGGTTTGGTTTGTTGTGTTAACGTTGTATTGTGTAATGTTTATATATTGTATTGTATTGTATTGTATTCTTTTCTTTTCTCTTCTTTTTCTCTTTCCTTTTTTGTAATGTTTAAATGTAATAAATATTATTTTTTAAAAATGATCAAATATTTAATGCTAATGAAGGGTTCAAATCCACATTCAGCTATGACGCTCACTGGGTGACTGTGGGCCAGCCCCTCAACCTCTCACAGGGTTGCTGTTGTGAGGATAAATGGGGAGCAACAGGAAAAGTGTGAACCACCTTGAGCTCCCTGGATGAAAGGTGGGAGATAAATGCAATTAATAAATAAGTCTGTATGAAAGCAATGGGTGGCAGTTATTCCAGACTCATTACTATAGAGGTTACTAATCATCATGATCATCTCGTGCAAACAGGGCTGTTTCCTTTCCTTTAATTCCTTGGTTGTGCTTTTAGCCCTTTAATTCTTCTCTCCTAGTCTCATATCTATCGCCCAATCAAAATTATCTGCTACGCAACGAGTCCCAAAGGAAGCGCCCAATAAAAAACCAAAGCCAGCCAATGCGAAAGCACCATTCTCCTTTTGTCCCACCCACCGCCTGCTTCCTTAACCAATCGGAAACATGGCAACGGTTGCCCCAGCCCGCCCACCCACTCCCCTGAGAGGAAACCAAGGAGCGGCGCCGGTTTCCCTTCACCTCCGGACAAGGTCAGTGTCCACAACCGCAGTAGAGCCCGTCGTCTTACCGAGCGGGACGCCAACAAGGCTGGCCTCCACAGCTGCCTGCCAGTATACAAAACTGCCGAAGCCGCCATCCTTGAATCTTCTGAGGGGGGCGAATTAACAGGAGTCTTATCCAGATACCGCGAGACCTGTGACGAAATCCCGTAAGAAATCGCGTCTTCCCGCACAAGCGGCGGGAGGAGCGCATGCGCAGTAAGGTTGCTTTAGCCTGTCTCTTCCGACAGAGCTTGAGATCCTTACAATTCCCGGTGGATATTCTCCGGGATATTCTCCTAGCATTCTCATTCGTACTTTGCAACCATAAATAACTCACAGCTGCCATTTTATTAGTTGTTAACCCAGCAGGTCGTAATGTCCAAAGAAAGCAGGGCTCACAGTAGGCGCCAAACGAATAGAAATTCGTTTAATTATTCTGCTCTTCGTTTAGTGTTGCTTTTGCTTATTTATGATTTCAACTGAATGCAACGAGAGCTGCAATGCAATGCATCCTTAGTAAGAGTAGAACTGTGAAAGCAAGGACGTCTTAATAAAATTGCTCCTCGTTTCGGGGTTGAGGGGAGGGAGACTATACGGAAAGCCAGCAAGTTAAATTATACATATTGGACATCAGTGTGAATTAAGTCTTTGCTCTGTTTTTCTGTAAACTTTCGACAAAATTGCTTATTACAGCCACATTAATAAAACAACTATTACTCTGTTTCCTAAGTTGATTTTTTGAAGAATTTATTGAACTGGTTTACCTCATTATTACGGTATTGTAAAATAATGTTTAGCATTTCACACCCCCGATGACCCATTTTTTTGTCACTCATGTACAGTACATGTTTTATTATTTATGTGTACAATGATAACAGAAATAGTATACAGTAGATAAAGATATATAGATGTATAAAAAGAACAACTATGTTACTGTATTTCGAAGTGCCAAGTAAGAGCGGAGGTCGACAGAGGCTTTGCAGCGCCTTGCCATGAATAAAGACCTTGAAAACCTAACTCAAAAGCCATGGGCAATTCCACACATTATATAGTTCAAAATACTGAGGGTGTTATAACGATCAGCACTGACATGAGGGTAGTGGTTGTTTTTAAGATCTCCCATCTAAAAAATTTCGGCAGCAAATGTATGTTCAATTGCACGAGCACCTCCTTCGCCCTTCTATCCCGCAGTTAAAGGTTTAAACATCCACGCAAATGGAGTCAGAAGAACGTTTCCCCTAAAATCAACCCGGAAGCTAATATGTCGCGACGAGCTTCCGGATACGTTGAGCTTCCGCTGCTTCCGGTCCAGACAAGGCCCAACCTCTGTGTCCGCGGCCGTCCTAGAGCGGCAGCGTTGATAAGCAGCGCGCAGGCGCGCTCCCCGCTCTCTTTCCGCTCGGCGAGGTGAGTACGCGGGCGAGGCGGCGGCTGCGGCGCGGCTTGGGCCCGAGAGCGAGAAGCAGGCCCTGCGCTCGGCCCGCTTCCCTTTGCGGCCCCGGACTGACTCTCTTTCTCTCTCTCTCTCTCTCTCTCTGCCTCTCAGACCTGCAGCCATGGGCCGCCGACCCGCGCGCTGGTGAGTTGGGCCGCCCGGAGGCCGGGCAAGGCCGGGAGGAGGCCGCGTGGCCGCTCCGTCGGGGCTGGCGAGGGCGCGGGGAGGCCGAAAGGGGTCTCTCCTGGCAGCCGCATCTCCCGCTTTCCTCTTCTGGCGGGGGCCGCGGTCGGGGAGGACGAGGGTGGGCGACCGAAACGGGCCCGGCCTTGGGGGCTCTGGGCTTTCACGGCTTGCTCGTGGCCCGGGGACCCTTCTGCGTTGCCGCCCGTGGTGGCTCTTAGCAGCAAGGTTGCTTTCGTGGGATGGATATTAGACCCAAGCACGCGCACGCACAAACATCCCCCGTGAGTTTAGCATAAAAACAAGAAATTTCTGCCAGATTTGATCAAGGGGCTGCCTGCCTAGTTTTGCATGCTGCCTCCTAGCAGTGGCCAGTTGCATGCATGCATCAGAAACCCTTAAGCGGGACATGAAGGCTGAAGCTCCCCAGTCACTGCTAGTTGTACTCAGAGTAAGCCCACTGAAGCAAGCAGGTATGACTAACAGGTTCACTAATTTCAGTGGATGCACTCTGGAGTAGGATGTAGTTGAGTACACTATGACATATAAATATTCTTTATTTTATTCTTACGACACTAAGCTTAGAGAGTTGATACTGAGAGTGGCTTTGCCTGAGACCACCTAATGGCCTGGTTCAGATTTTCATTCAAAGCCTCATAAACGTTTATGAAGCCAGGCACTAGCATTGGGGCTGAGCGTTCCCCCATTTCACCATTCTGTCACACACCACCCCCAGCAGGCCAGCATAAATCCAGATTTCCTGATTTTTTTCTTAATACATGCCAAGATCTTTGCATAGAAACTGACAAGGAATAGGAGACATGCTTCTCACGAGTGCCCCATTCCGAGCTTCAAAAGCCATGGTTTGTTGAGCTGAAAACGATTGTCCAAACCATGCTGTTGAGTAGCTAAAAACCTTGGATGCTCTGATTTATATATCAGTCTTTCAGATACTAGTATACCAGGTTTAGGGACAAGTGTAACTTTGTGATAAACATTGCTGCAGAAATTACTATTGATCTTGGGATGGGAGCCAGAACTGTCAGCCAGATGTAAATTCCAGTTAAACACCTTGCTTTCGATAGCGAAAGTAGAAGTTCTTGGGTTTACAGAACTTCACTTACTGTTAAGAAACAGTACTAGTATGGAAATAAAAGCCAATAAATACAGATAAGTGTCTACATGTTCTTTATCAATTGTATGAGACATATTTTTAATTTAGCACTTGCTTGGTAGCCATAGAGCAGCAAGAAACTGAATGTGGCAAGTGAGCAGACTAGCAACATGGAAGGATTCTGTTCCTTATGTTTGCCCAGCATAGACATAAAATGAGCTGCTGAAGGAAGGTTGGAGCTCTTCATCCTTCCACTGCTAAACTCCATTAGGCTAGTAAATTGGTTTAAAAGGCTAATATCTGGGACTGCATCTTGGACCAGTTTCTAACCACCAACCCCCAATCAGATGTGAATGGCCAAAGACAAGGGTTGATGGGAGCTGTAGTTCAACAACCTATGCAAGGCTATAGGTTCCCAATTTCTGGTTTATCATATTCAGCAGTTGTGACTTTAATTTCAAAAAATTGTTTCTGACTACCTTATCTGTCTTTTTCTTCTAGTTATCGATACTGCAAGAACAAGCCCTACCCCAAGTCCCGTTTCTGTAGAGGTGTTCCTGGTAAGATATTTATTTTTGCCTGATGAACAGTTAAATTGAACTGCATGCATTCAGATAGGAATGTAGAATTTAATCCAACAGAGGATAGCCTGATGAGACTTAATTGCCTGGTCAGAGTGGATTGCACCTAATTTGGCCTGTTAGGAAATCCGAGTTAAAGTGAACTGGCTGATAATATTACTTTCTGTTCTCCAGATCCTAAGATCAGAATTTTTGACCTGGGCAGGAAGAAGGCCAAGGTTGATGAGTTCCCCCTCTGTGGGCACATGGTGTCAGATGAATATGAGCAGCTTTCATCAGAAGGTACAGAGCACCAACAGACCACTCAAACCACTCTTTTTGCTGGGCTTCTACTGTCTGCCCCATTCACCCTGTCTCTCTCTCTGCAGCTCTAGAGGCCGCCCGTATCTGTGCCAACAAATACATGGTGAAAAGTTGTGGTAAGGATGGATTTCACATCCGTGTGCGCCTGCACCCCTTCCATGTCATCCGCATCAACAAGATGTTGTCATGTGCTGGAGCTGATAGGTGAGGAATGGGTAGAGACCCAGTTCTGGTGTTAAAATTGACCTTGCAGTCAATTAAGCCGACCAGCCCCTGCTGCTATCGGGGGGTGGTGTGCACTGACTGCGCACAGTAACTCCCTTGGTTGTGTACGTGCTCTGTTCCTTGTACAGTGCACCTTAAGGGACCCTGGGAACACTTGAGTCCTGGTGAGGTGCATGACTGGCTGAAGCTCTTGGCTTCTACATTTGCCAAGAGGGCTTGACTGGTGGTGGGTGTAGCAGCATGGTATTGTCCTTGAGGATAACACCCTAAGATTTGGTTTTGGTTTCTTATTAGACTCCAGACCGGAATGCGTGGAGCCTTTGGTAAGCCTCAGGGCACTGTGGCCCGTGTGCATATTGGCCAGGTCATCATGTCCATCCGTACCAAGGTGCAGAACAAGGAACATGTCATTGAAGCATTGCGCAGAGCCAAGTTCAAGTTCCCTGGTCGCCAGAAGGTAATGTGTGTGTCGGTGGGGGAGGAATACTGTCAGTCCAGAAGTATACAGGCGTTGCACCGCTAAAGATAGGGTGCAAAACGAGATAAATCTCTCAGTATAGCTAGTGAGATCGTAAGTTTTAGTTTGCTGCTCTTACAACCTTTTGCTGAGAATGAACTTTGTCATAGATGACTTTCATCTACAGTGACTGACTGTAAGTTGGTATGGAGGGACAGGCCAGTTGACCTGTGGTGTTGCATCTCAGCTCAACAAAGACAGACTGATACTCAGTAGTAGATGCATAAAAGCTGGGAAGTCTGAGGCAAGCTTCTGATGTCTTCTCTCTCACCTAGATCCACATTTCCAAGAAATGGGGCTTCACCAAATTCAATGCTGATGAGTTTGAGGACATGGTGGCTGAGAAGCGCCTTATCCCTGACGGCTGTGGCGTGAAATACATCCCCAACAGAGGCCCTCTGGACAAGTGGCGTGCACTGCATGCAGCATAAGTGCTTGGTGTTTATCCACAAGCTGCTTTCCTCAATTCTTGAAGGAAGATGAATGGAAATAAAAAATGTCTATTGAGCTGCTTTGTTTACTGTTACATTAATGTTACTGTGGGTTTGATATAACATCAAACTTCACCCGCTTTTGGAAACAAGTGAACATAGTAATGAATTTGAATATCAGTATTCCTTTGTCAGTGTCACACAAGACCATTCTCACAGTAATGAATCCCTCAGGCTGGTCTCCCAGCAGATTGGGAAGGGGGCCATTTCAGTGTGCATTATAGATGTATGGCTTACTGAGGCAGTATCCTGCTTCATCAGGGTTGGTTGGTTCAACTGAAACAAAAATGGGATTATCTAGGGTAAACAATGTTGGGAGTTTCTGGGGGTAAAGGATGGGATACAGATGACAACTGAATCAAAGAAATGAAGTGCTATTTTCATAAGATACTTTTTTAAAAATGTAGTTTCTAAGGAAGCTGAATGCTGCGCCTAATGCCTACAACCCATGTAGGATATTTAAATTCACCCAGCCCTAAGCTTAGGTGGTGAATTTTGTGGCAACACCTGGATACACCTGCGTGAAGGCTTGCAAGTCCTAGCTGCAATGTAGATGGGGCTCTTCTGTCACCTTGATTTTCATGCTGGAGGCAGGGGGGGAGTGTATGTGCATTAGACTGCTTTTACTGTATGGGGATTCCACTGCTGCCCTAGACGGATCTTGCTGAATGGAATAGTCATAGAAGTTAGTTTCTTTTTGCCCTGCCATTGCCCTTGCTTCTATAGCCAGAAGGATGGTTGATGGTTTAGAGCTCTCGCTGGGCTTTCAGAGCAAGCCGAAGATTCACCTCTACAGGATAGTGGTCGCTGACTGCTAGGGCCTGTAGGAATGAAATGGTGTGGATTATTCAGGTCTTTACATCACGTTCAAACTAGCAGCCAGTTAAGAAAGGAGCCCAATCACACCCACCTCTTCCTCCGATAGTCCAAGTGCTTGTGTGAAGTTGAAAGGCTTGGCAGATCTGGGTACAATGGCGCCAAGCAGCTCTTCTCCATGGACTATAATCCTAGCATGGGAGGACAGAGTACAAAAAGTGGAGTGTGATGGGTCTCTGCTCTGCCCCCAACAAAAAAAGCATGGTCAGTTTACGTGACAAAGCAGGAGTCTAGTGTGCCAGGTTAACTCTTAAGTTCTTGGCCTGGCTATGGTACAAATCAGGAGTAGTCTCTGCCTCTAGTGTTGTCTGCTCTCCAGCTCAACAGACCAGAAGCAAAACCACACCAAAAAAGGGCATATGGTATACACTGTAAGTGACACAATCTCCTCAGGGCTTACTTTCTGTCTGGCATGCTTGCTTAAAAGGCTGGCAAATACTGGATTGCTTTTGGGAGTAAGGGGAAACATGTTGAGAATGGGTGAGTGGAGCTGAAAAGTGTCCTCTGGTACCTGTCATAGGCACAGCAGGTCCGGTGGCTGACTGTGGTGTCCTCTCCATCACCAATGAGCCAGTGGAAAGCAAGGTGATTGCGCAGGCGGATCCCAGCCCAAGCACTTGCTGGGATGTAGGCACCAGCAGCATTCAGATCTCCCAGCAGCATCACATTCTATTCAGATCGCAAGGAAAGAGTTGTATGTGAGTAGCATCTCCACTAGAGGAGGTGGCATGAGACTTTGCTGGGAATCAGGAGAAGGAGAATGTCCTATTAACACATCTGGTCAGCCACTGTGAGAACGGTGCTGGACTAGATTGGTCTTCTGATCCAGCAGGGCTTTTATGTTCTTAGTGACTTGCTGAGTTTACAACATCTGCCCCCATAATATACCTCAGTTTTCCACCGTTGCATCAGTTCTGTGCACACTCCAAACAGCAGATCAAGCTCTTGGGCAGCTTCCCGAGGACTGGTGTGGTGTAAAAGTAGCACAAAATCTAGGATAGCTGTGGGGTGGAAGACAGCAGTTCAGATGATGGGAGAGGTTTCACTACTGATCTCCCTGCTCTTTCCTCTTAGTGGCTATTATTACACACATGCACACTTAACAAGAGCTAGCTCCTTTACCTCAGCTTCTCAATACATTCAATTTCTTCTGTTTCCTCATCTACCTAAGCACCACTGAACCATCCAACTAGGGCTATACAGTGCTAACTCAGAAAAAGTACCTGGGGTAAATAACTTTGCTTCAGGATGAGAACAGAAATTGCACGGCGGCAGCAGGAAAGCCTATTAGCTAAAGTGGTGCTTCAGGTTAAGAACAGTTTCAGGTTAAGAACGGACCATAAGAAATGCCAGGCTTTCAGTCCTAAAACCGAGGTAGTCTTCCATAACTGCCTTGGAGATAACAGCTCCTGGATCACCAAGAATCTGTGGACAAGTATCCAGAACAATTGAGACCTCTGTGGAGAAACTGGGTGTTACCTGTGTATGGAGAGTGAAAGCGAGCGGCAAAGGGCCCCCGGGCAAATGCCTTGTAATCTCTGGCATCCTCATCCCCAAACTGGCACCAATCAGTAACTGACACAACATCCATTCTGTCAAGGTAAAAAAAGTAGGCATCAGAGGGAACATTCATCCAAGGAGCCTTCATTCCTCAAAAGGTTAAAGTATGCATAATCTCTCTCTCGACTGTTGAATATGAGGGTGAACTTGGATCTGGGAGATTTGGGTCTGTGCGCCTTTGAGTGAGTTCTTATCCAAGTAAACCTGTGTCTGGTTTTGTACCAAGAGAGAGCCTGCAAGTGGAAGCTCTCACGACTGAATGTAGATGTCAGCACCCTGATGCTCCCTTTCACCCCAAATTTGCAATCTTTCTTTGTGAAGGGGTCATTATTATGATGAAATCAGGTAAGCCTCTGTCAGCAGGCCAAAGTCTCAGCCCAAACACAGGTTTATGTCCTCAGGAGATCCAGGCCTTGGTTCCCCAACTACAAACCAGAGCTGCGAGACCCAACACTAATGAGCAGGTGTGGAGTAGTGGATGGACACTTAAGTCCAGCTTTATATGTGGCAAATCCAGACTGAAATCGCTGCTCAGCCAAAACAAAGTTCGCTGGAAAATTATTGTCTCATACCCCAGTTTGCCCAAATACATTTTTCTGAGGCTAAATAATAGTTCTGGAGGAAGGATGGGATTATAGGGGTTACAAATATGGAAATGCATATTGTTATAATTGATTGGCAATTAAAATACCAGAATTGGCCCTACTGTTAGGCAGTGAGGTGGCTGCCTCAGCTGGTAGATGCCGTAGCTAGGTGGGTGGGCAGGAGGGGAACAGCAGTGCAAGGAAGTTGTTGTTGTTGTTATACCTCACCCAGCCATTCTGGTCAGCTTCTAGCACATATTGTATGTTCAGTACTGTGGACCCATTTCTGTGGAACCCACAGCTGAGATCAGATAGCCCCCCCCCCCCCTTGAAGTGAAAATGTTTTCTTCTCTCTTTAAAAATCAGCAGGCATTTTAGCTACGTTTTCTGATTTTTTGGTTAGTTTTAACTGGTTTCATATTCACTGTATCTTTTTAGCCTTACTGCCTAGTGACTTAAGTGTTTATTACTGAAATAAGTAATAAATTCTCACACTGCTCAGCTTTGGTACTTGAAATGGAGGAAGGCAGGTATCATTTTGTCCTTCACCTTGGGTAACAAAATGGCCACCCCGTAAAACACTATCCTGGGAGAGGGGGAGTTATATACATGCATATATAGGCCAGAGTTGGATTTTGGTTCCTGGGGCTCTGATTTAGTCATGTTCCCAGCTCCCCCAGATATTACCGATACACAAAGATATTCTGCTCCTTGTAGCTGCCTCGCCCTAGCCTCTTGCTCTCCAGGCGGCTGTAGTGATGAGAGGGATCATACCTGCCAGGTAGAAAGAGTTCAAGATGCCACTTTGCCTAATAACAGAATGGGGTGATACAGAATCCTCAGATGAAGAATGGAGCAATGGGGGGAAGCCTTGTTAGAATGCTCCCCCACAATAAAAAAAGAAATCTCCCTGTGAATAAAAATAAACTAACTAATCTCCCCACACACCTGTAACCTGAAATGGTACCATTCACATTATACCCCCTCCTACTGCATATTTTGACTAGGTCTATGATTAGCAGCCTCTGCTGGTACTACCTGTTCAGCTCCCGCAGCAACGTCTGAATAGCTGCACCCCTGGAGTCTCGCACCTCTTGGATGGCAGAAATATCACAGCGAGAGAGGATCTGGCAGTGGGAGAAGAGTGGGTGGTCAGGGCAATGAGGTGCTCTGGGCATTGTCACTGTCACACATATTTCCCCCTTTCTCTTGGTCCTGGTTGCTTCCGCATTGCCACTGTTCTGCAGAACTTCATAGTGGATTAGAGTGCTTTGTTGCCCGCTTTTAAAAAAACAACAGTAACCAGTTTGTGGTGCAGGAAGTGATGGGGAAATCCATTGACGTCTTGGATGAATTAATTAGTAACAGAAAGGAATGTAGGCACCAGGCCCCCTCCACTCGTGAGCAGAGTGAAGCAGCAGCCCTTCCACCTCTGCCCTGGTGGAGAAACAGCATCAACCTCTGCCAGATCTCACAAGATCTTGCCAAACTCTTAAGTAAACAGATGGAAAGAATGATCGAAGGTAACCAGATGCAGCATTTGTTCATATCACTGCCTTAGTATGCGGTGACTGGGGATATTGACATGGTGGGGATGGACAAGGCCCTGGAAACCAAGACTTAAGTGGAACGGTTGTGGGAGTTGGGTATGTTTAGACTGGAAAAGAGGAGACTATGATAGCCGACTCCAAAGGGATGTCACATAGAAGATGGAGCAAACTTGTTTTCTTCTGCTGTTGAGGATAGAACCCAAAGTGATGGCTTCAAGTTATAAGAAAGGAGATTCTGACTAAACGTCAAAAATAACTTTCTGACGGTAAGAGCTGTTTGTCAGTGGAATGGACTCCATAAGAAGGTGGTGAATTCTCCTTCATTGGAGATTTTTAAGCAGAGGGCTTTAGCTGAGATTTCTGCATTGCAGGGGGTTGGACTAGATAACCCTCAGGATCTCTTCCAACTCTACAATTCTGTCTGGCAAAGGTTTTCAAGTCTTGCCTAGAATTAGGAATTGCGTAAGCACTCCAGTCAGTGTGAAGCTGACCAATGTGTGGTTTCTACACATTGCATTGCCATTATAAAAAATCAAGTGGGCCAATGTTTGTCAAAAGCACACATCCCTTTGCTTAAAAACAAGGGTTGTGTGACTTGTATTAAACAGATGCCTTCTACCAAGCCAGACACTGAACCATCTTGCTTAGAATCTACACTGACTGGCAGCAGCTTTCCAGCTTTCAGACAACAGTCTTTACTTAGCGATGCCAAGATTTGAACATGGGACCTTTTCCATGCAAAGCGGATGCTCTATCAATGAACTTGAGCCCTTCCCTTAACACTGCTATAGTTATGAGATACATGCCCTTAAAATTTCTATGTTTGCAATTAAACCCAACTTTAATACATGCAAGAGCAGGCCTTTGAACTTAGCTGCTTGTCAAACTGCTTCAGCTGAAAGACCTCCTGCTCAGAATTCATTTTTGTTACATGGTCTTAAATCTCCCAGCTTGTGGAGTAGCTGGTACATTTTCCTCTCTGCTCTTTGATCATGGCCATCTGCCATGGATGCTTTAGTTGAGATTCCTGCATTGCAGAGGGTTTGACTAGATTACCCTTCAGGTCCATTACAATTCTATGATTCTATTTGCTTATCGCTGTAGCAAGAATACATTTGCAACCTGTCATCCACAATGTTTTTACCTCTGCCATAATCGCAGCTGCCCCCAGATCTCTAGGGTTAGGGATACAGTTCATGGTTTCTCCCTGGTCCTGAATGGGGTAACTGTGCCCCTGAAGGACCAGGTGTGCAGCCTGAGAGTCATTTTGGACTCACAGCTGTCCATGGAGGCGCAGGTCAATTCTGTGTCCAGGGCAGCTGTTTACCAGCTCCATCTGGGATGCAGGCTGAGACCCTACCTGCCCGCAGACTCGCCAGAGTGATACATGCTCTGGTTATCTCCCGCTTGGACTACTGCAATGCGCTCTCCGTGGATCTACCTTTGAAGGTGACCCTGAAACTACAACTAATCCAGAATGCAGCAGCTAGACTGGTGACTGGGAGCGGCTGCCGAGACCATATAACACCAGTCTTGAAAGACCTGCACTGGCTCCCAGTACGTTTCCGAGCACAATTCAAAGTGTTGGTGCTGACCTTTAAAGCCCTAAACAGCCTTGGTCCAGTATATCTGAAGGAGCGTCTCCACCCCCACTATTCTACCCAGACACTGAGGTCTAGCACCAAGGGCCTTTTGGTGGTTCCCTCACTGCGAGAAGCAAAGCTACAGGGAGCCAGGCAGAGGTCCTTCTCAGTAGTGGTGCCCTCCCTGTGGAACACCCTCTCACCAGATGTCAAAGAGAAAAACAACTACCAGACTTTTAGAAGTTATCTGAAGGCAGCCCTGTTTAGGGAAGCTTTTAATGTTTGATGCATTACTGTATTTTAATATTTTGTTGAAAGCTGCGGGGTATAAATATATTATTATTATTATATTTATTATTATATTTATTATTATATTTATTATTATTTCTAAGCAGGGCTGAGAGCAAGAATTGCTCATTAAACTAATGAAGCACTGTTATCACCCTTGGTCCAAATCAATCACAAACTCACCTGGACAAGAGCTCCCATGACCCTCCGGTTTGCTGCCTTGGCTCTCCCAAAACTGCGAATGTTGAAAGCACAGATTTTGAAGGCTTCTGTCACAACCTGCACGCCCAGAAAGATGAGCAGAAGGGTGAAGCTCTGTCCCATAGCACTGGTGTTCCTTGATGTATGTATCAAGCTGATGCTGGAGGGTGTTGATAGCCCAGAGGACTGTATTGCTGCATCAGCATCCAGGCAGGGGAGGGAAAAGGCCTTTGTACTGACTGTTGTGTTTGACATATGACAACCTAGCAGAGAAAGTGCTGGGCCACACCAGCATGATTACTCGCTGAGAGAGGGCGGCATCCCAGAAGTCAGGTTCCCACTTTCTCCTCCCTACTCCTCACTTGCTGCCACTGTCCTTCCAGAACCAGCAACCATTCAGAATAAGCTGAACAGTATATGCAGCCTCATGGATTGTCCATAAATGATCCCTTTGTCCATATACACATCTCTCTCTCCTGTCTCTCTGTGTCATGGGTTGGTTGGACACAGAGGAATGGTGGAAGGTACCAGCTAGGAAACCCTCAAGGAACTAAGGCTCAGAACCTGGGGCTTGGTGGTGGGATGATGATGAGTAGTCAGAGGGAAAAGCCTGGGAAGAGGATGTGTCTGAAGCTGAAGATGTAACAGGGTTTAGTGAGCAGGGAGTCTGTGGCAGAGAGAAGTGCAAAATCAGAAGCGGAAGCAAGAGGGGAGGCCAGAGAGGCAGAGATGAGTCAGGCTGTTGAAGAAGCCAGGAGTTCTCCTGCTCTTGGTGTGACAAGCTACCTTCTTCCCTGATCTCCCAGGACTAGAAGGAGGATGAAGGGAGAGAAGCAAAGGCAGGCACGCCAGCACGGTCTCAAATTGTGGGAGAGGAAGAGACTTACTGGTAGGCAGCTGGGGGAAGGCAGGGACCTTCAGTCCCACAACTGCCTCATAGAGGCAAGATCTACCAAGTAGATTTGCTGTGCCCATTGGGCCTGGAACTCCTGAGCAGACCTTGTTTCTTCTAAGAAAGATTTCACTTATTCTGTGTGATGTATTGCTGACCAACCCCTGATACCTGCTTTTTGCATTTATCTCTGATTAAATCACATCTAGCAGTTATCTTTTATTAATTCATTATTTTATTGATCATTTCAGATTTTTCTGTTGGTATAATTAAAGCACAGGTGCATGGTATAAAGAGGCCGCACTGCTATGTGTATATACATTTTTAAATTTTATATTGTCCTATCAGGACAAATCCTTTGGAGGATCTTCTTTGGAAATGGTCAAGGTGAGAAGGTCCATCTGTTAATGGATTTTTTGAACAAATCTATGCATTAAAGGAAGACGGATTGCAGAGGTAGAGGAAATACAATCAGCTTTTTTAAAGTATGGCAGTGAGAGCTAACCCACAAATAACGGGAATAATAATGAATGGGACAAGACCATAAAGTTGTTTTGCAGAAGACCCTGTGCTTCTCATTACGAACCAAGAACCTTGCTGAGGACCACTGGAACCAAGCTGCATCATTTTGGCATGGATTAAATGTTCCTCATTTTGCATACATTCAAGCTCTAGTTGAATTGTCAGACTGTACTTTTTGTATTCCATTGCAGTTCACTTCCATCCTTACATGTTGCCCATATGTATATATGCGTGAATATTACACCCCATGAAAGGTTTTGCTGTAATAAAAGGTATTACATCTTTAAGGTGCCACAAGTCTTTTTGTTGCTGCTGCTGCAGCAGCAGCAGCAGACTAACATGACTACCCCCCTGGGAAATGTTCCTTATTTAAACCAATTATCTTCTGAAGTTTAGTTCAGTCATGACCCAAGATTTTATAGGCTACAGAAAACCATTATAGAACACCACAAAAAGCATTTGCTTTGTATCATTGAGTTTAGAGTTTCTACTGCATGAAAATTCTACTAACACGTATAATCCATATCCAACCCTCTTTATACATCTCTTCCTAGAAAGAGAGGGAACCGACCCACAGCCGAAAACAAAGCAACTGAAATATCTATAGCACACACAGCCTTCTAAACTGCGTGATTGGTCTTGTCAGCTTCAAAGCTGTCCTTTAATGCATCTCAGAAATCAGAATGATAGGGAAGGGCTGTGGCTCAGTGGCAGAGCACATGCTTTACATACAAAATTCCCATGTTCAGTCCCCAGCATCTCCAGGCAGGACTGGGCCAAACCCCTGCCTGAAGCCCCACAGAGCCACAACCAGTCAGTATAGAGAAGAATGACAGACGAGTAGTTTGAGTCATCATTAAAGCATCTTCCTATGTTACTGTGCACCTCTTTATACAGGAGAAAATAGGCATCTACTGATTCCTATAGCGTAAAAGGATGAGATTACACGAACAATGTGCTCTCTCTTTCTGTCTCTCTCTCTCTCTCTCTCTCTCTCTCTCTCTCTCACACACACACACACACACACACACACACACACACACACAAAGGGGGGGGGGGAGCTTTGTCATATTGTTGCTTAGCAGAATGTTCCCTGAGTCAAAAATGGCAAGAAGTTTCAGTGCTACTTCCCATTCTGAGAACACGGTTCCTCTCTGTATGTCCTTTACCATTTTCTCTTTCTGCCCTGTTTTTCAGGAAGAATGGCACATATGACCTGTTCTTGTTTTTAAAAAAGGCAGGGAGGGAAAAGCCCGACCTGCTGATAGATCACCCTATCAATTGTGGGTGAGGAAGAAGTACAAGAGGCAAATTAATTAAGTGACTGAGAGGTAGATCTCGGCTGCACTTCATTAATAGTTCTTCCTAAAGAGAACTTCAGCAGTAGGGGGAGGATTAGAAAGGTGGTGAAGTTCTGCTGTATGTTTTTTGGTTTGGAAGCTGCGGCACAGCATATGCCCACACTGCCCAGGGCGGGTGCGCTCCTGAGGGGGGCGTGGGGTGGAGGGTGCCTGGAGCAGCACATGCACCCTGTAGCCAGGGGCGGAGCAAGCTGCTCATGGGGGTGGAGCAAGCTGTCCATGGCGGACATTCAGCATGTTGCCCGCCAGCAACTCCCAAGCCTCCCCCAAGCTGTCAAAACAAAGGGGGAAGGGGGGAATGTGGCGCAGCTCCCCCCTTACTCCAACGGCTCGGGGTAGGCTTGGGAGTCATGGGTGGGCGGTGCACCGAATGTCACCCCCCTCAGTGAGGGCACCTGGGGAGGCCTGCCCCCACTGCCCCCCCTTCCTACACCTCTACTTGGAAGACTTTTTTTAGGTTGGGTATTGAGATTTACTCATGTGGAAAAAGTCTTCTGTGAAGCTTTGTTGGGACTGTGCTACTTCAAAATGCAGGTAGGCTCCACCTCCTATTAAAAAAACCCTCCCTGCACCCTGGGAATTAACACAACAGGGAGAATGATAGCAGCTTCTGGCTCTGGCTGCACCACCCATTTAAAGTAGTATCATGCCACTTGAAACAACCATGGCTTCCCCCAAACACTCCTGGGAGCTCTTAAGCGTGCTGAGAATTACAAGGAGCAACCCCCATTCTCCTTCCAGAGCTACAATTTTCAGACTAGTTTAACAGTCAATCCCTCTGCCCAGGGAACTGTGGGAATTGTGGCTCTGTGAGAGGAACAGGGGCTTCCTAGCAACTCTCAACACCCTTAACTTACTACTCCCCTTAGGATGCTTTGGGGAAAACCATGGCTGATTAAGGTGCTGTGATCCTGCTTTAAATGGTGCAGATGGGGCCTCCTTCTCTTTGATATGCCAGCTTTTCACAGAGAGGCAGTTTTTTACACAGAGCAGCATTCAGTTTCAATGAACCCCACCTGTAGTCCAGAATGGTTCAGTCCCATGTCTGTACAGTGGTACATCGAGTTAAGTACTTAATTCGTTCTGGAGGTCCGTACTTAACCTGAAACTGTTCTTAACCTGAAGCATCACTTTAGCTAATGGGGCCTCCTGCTGCCGCCGCGCTACCAGAGCACGATTTCTGTTCTCATCCTGAAGCAAGGTTCTTAACCTGAAGCACTATTTCTGGGTTAGCAGAGTCTGTAACCTGAAGCATATGTAACCTGAAGCGTATGTAATCTGAGGTACCACTGTACTGTGTCTAGATAGGTCCTTCTGTCAAAAAGTCAGATGATTCGTTGGTCCTTTTCAAGGCCCATCTCAATTCTTTGATTGTAACTGAGAAGTGACACAAACTTTCATCAGCAGCCAGCTGATTCCCTTTTTGCAAATTTCCGAAGCAGCCTGAAACAGTACCCAGATCTGGTTTGGGAAAGCCTGGACTCTGCAAGAGAATGAGGGTGCCTGAAAATCCATGCAAATCTTCTTTGGTGCAGTTGCCAGACAGAATTCACCTTCCTATAAGTGGTCCAGTTGTGCTGAAAGATCCACATTCCCTTCTGCTGCAGAGGGGGCTCCGACTGCATCAATATAGTGCTTCCTTCAGTATTTAAAATCTGCTAGTACTGGACTGCAGGGGCAACAAAAACATAATATGCTGGCTGACCAAGTGTGAACTGTGAAAGTCCCACGTCAAAGCTCACTCCATGGGTGGCCACAGGCAAGCCATCCATTCTCATGTAAAAAAGGGGAATCCTCTTGGCAGTTCAACACAGAAATGTTGAAGAACTGTAGAGAAGTGTTACAGAACTGTAGAGTCAAGGCAGCCACCAGCATTTGGACCCCTGGTATCAGAACAGCTTCAGATGCCATAACCTGAGCCAGCCAGCATGACTAAGGCTAGCAACACAAGGCCAGCTGGCCTGGCTTGCTGGCATCTCCAATGGGCTCTGTTCAGTTCCACCTCTACAGGATAATGGTCACTGATCTCCAAAGCCTGAAAAAGCAGATAAAGAGATAAAGAGAAAATGAGGAGCTGGGCAACAAGAGATCTGGTTTCTATCTCCTGTACAAAAAAAGGGTTCCTTTCCATAGCAGATTCCAGTGCTTTAATGCAGGCATGGGCAACCCTGTAACCCTCTATAACTATATATGCCCCCTTGAACTCCTTGAAGGAAAAGGTAGGGGGAAATGCAAGAATGAATAATGTAACTTTTTGTACTTTAGGAGAGTTTCTACATGCAATCACACTCCCTTCATTCCAGGTAAGCAAGAAGCATCAACCACCTTGGCTGCCAGTCCTGGAAGACCTACTCCTGCCTTGCAGGGCTTTTCCACTGACTGACTCCAGCAGCAAAGCTGAGGTGGCTGAACAGACTCTTGGGTTCGGATATTGTTAGGGGCATTTGTTGGGGGTTTGCACTGCTGTTATTATTGCCCTAATTGTTTAAAATGTTTTAAATTCTTTTTAACTTCTACTAACATGTGTTTTGAAATTTGGGGGGTTTGTTGTTTTAAAATAAGGAATGTAGAATGTGTTCTAGGTAAAGAGGAGATGGGGAAGGCAGAGGTGACCCCAATCACAGTGGCTCTGGGTGTGGGGCGGGGACAGGGCAGGTAAGGGGCACACGGCAGAGGCAGAGGCCAACCCGCTCTGTATCACTGAGACCTGGGTGGGTGTGCAGGGTGGAGTTGGTCTCACCCAGCTATGCCAGCCTGGGTACTTGATGCAACATCAGGACAGACTTGAGGGTCAGGGAGGGGAGTTGCTGTGGTCTATAGAGATTTCATCTCTCTCTCCAGGCTTTCTGTCCAGTTGGGGGATCCTGGCACTGGGCAATCAGGACAGATTAGGGATTCTGCTGGTTTACTGCCCACCTTGCCACCCAGCAGTCTCCCTGCCTGAATTGACAGAGCTGGTCTCAGAGGCCGTGCTGAGGACTCCCAGGCTGCTGGTTCTGTGGGACTTCAACATTCATGCCAAAGCAACTGGCTAAGGACTTCATGGCTGCCATGATGACGATGGGGCTGTCCCAACATGTCACTGGCCCAGTGCATGCGGAAACATGCCATACTATGTGCTTATCAGCAAGCAATTTCCCCCTCCCAACAGGAATTTCCTGGTACCTCTGCTTCTGAGAGCCCAAATTCTTTGGCAAAGTTGAACGGCTGAGCAGATCCAGGCACCACAGCAGCCAGGCAGCGTTCTCCATGGACCACAATCCTGTTTAGGTGTAAGGAAGAGTGAGGCATGGGTTAAAATAGAGTGGATCATGCAATTCATCCCCTGACCGGTAAAGCTGGTTCCGGGATCTCACCTGTCATAGGCACAGTGGGTTGTGTCCCGAACGGTGGTGTCGGCATTGTCACCGATGAGCCAATGGAAGCCAGGGTCCTGGCGCAGGCGGATTTGTCCCCAGCGTTTCTTTGCCACATAGCCACAGTCAGCATTGAAATCACCCAAGAAAATCATATCCTGGGGAGGAATAAGAAGGAGAAAAAATCAGCTCGCCAATATTCATTAAGTGAGCAACGGGATTAGTGAGAGCAGAAAAGAGATGCTGGCTGGAAAATAAGCAGTTGCCAGGTTCTCAAGCAGAGATGGTGTTTGTCCTTCAAATTAGGGGAGAGGAACTTTTTATGTCAAGGAACAGGACAGGAAACCTAACCGCCTGGGGCCTGGTTACCTAAAGGACCAGCTTCTCCAATATGTGCCATCTCATATACTTGGCTCAGCATCAGAGAACTTGCCTTGTGCTCTGTCTGAGAAGCAAGCTGCATTGGTTGTGGTGGCATCACAGGCTTCATCCAGACATATTTCCAATATGGCAGAATCTACTGTCAAGGTGGAAGCCGTTTGCCAGTCAGCAATAACTTATCAAGGTGTCAGTGAAGTTAACTCTTTGTTCAAAGAAACAAAACAGCTCAGGCCTAATGAGCACAGCAATTCTTCCAACTAGGTCTTGCCCCAATGGGGCAGTTGTGAGGACTGAAGATCCCTGGCCTTCCCACTGCTCTCTAAGTCTCTCATCCCCCCCCCAGGTCCTTCCCAAGCAATCTGAGACTTTTTCGCCTTGTCTGTCTTTGCTCTGCCCTCTTTGTTTACTGGGAGACCAGGGGAAAGGGGGGCTGGTTGTAGATTGAGAGGGAAAGTCCTTGGCTTCTTCAGCAGTCTGCCTGAACTCTGCCTCTCCCCCCTCCCCAACTTCCACTTATACCTCTGCTTTCGGACTGCTCTCTACCACAGCCTCTTCCTGCTCACCAAACCCTGTGACCTCTTAAGCTTCTGATACCTCCTCCCAGACTGCTCCCTCTGACCACTCATCGCCATCCCGCCACCACTCCCCTGGCTCTGAGCCTTCTTCCCCCTGGGGCTCCCCAGCTGATGCTTCCCATGACTCCTCTGCTTCCAGCCAGTCCATGATATCTACCAATGGTCAACAAGACTGCAAACATTACAATGGCTGGACATGGTCAGCAGTAGCTGCAGCAGTGAAGCAGCAGAAAAATTTCCCATGTAGATGCACGGTGAGACAGCAAATCCCCTGCCATTCTCTTAAACCTCAGCTCCCTTGCAAGTACCCATTCCTTACCTCTGTGCCCCAGCGTTCCTTCACACTCAGGAAAACATCATAGAGAGCATCTATTTCAGTTTCAGCTGCCTTGGGCATAGTGTGCTGTGGGATCAACACCAGCTCCTTGAGTTCTTGGGAATGGAAATGGAGAAAAAGGTAACCACAAGGTACAGAGTAATCTAGGCAACTTGGAATTCCAACTCAATATAGCCCCTATGGTTTGAAAACAAAACAAGATCTGGAACCACCATTTTGATCCTGGCTTCTTCTCACTAAACATAATTTGAGCAAATCACATTTCCCTGAGTTCATACATCATAGGAACTATGGTTTGTCTGGATACTTCTGATTTCCTACTGTAGCATATGATAAAGGAGAATGTGGAATACACAAAAACAAGGCTTGTTGCAGCTTGTTCACATAACAAAAACCCATAGTTTTCTATTATGTCCAACTAGTCATGCTGTATGAATGCTATTGTCAACAGATGTTTGCTTGGATGATCTGAGAAAATGCAGGAGGAAAGTAGGTGATCTCTTAGACTGCATCTACACTATAGGTTTAAAGCAGCATCATGCCACTCTAAATAGTCATGGCTTTCAACACCCCCCCCCCAATCATCCTGGGAACTATAGTCTGCTAAGGGTGCTGAGAGGAGAACCCCCCCCCCCAATATCCTCGCAGAGCTACAATTCTCAGAGTTGTTTAACAGTCAATCCTTCTTTCCAGGGAACTCTGGAAACTGTAGCTCTGTAAGGGGAATAGGAGTCTCCAAATAACTCTCATTATTTTATTATTATTTTTTATTAATGCTTGGAAAAAAGAGAAAAAATAATACACCAAAGTTAACATCAAATACCAAGCATTTTTAATATTATAAACTAAAAGAGAGGAAATAAAGAAAAAAGACTTCTGATTCTGCACCTAATCAGCTTCATAGACTTATGCAAAACTCTTGCTCCAGAATAGCACCCAACTCTTCTACTTTCCATAAAACAACATTTTTTTCAGTCTTCAAACCCAAATATCACCCTCTAGAAGTTCAGGCTCCCCACTCTCCCACACGCAGAAAGAGAACTCCTGAGATGTCCTAGGCCCCTTACTTTTGTTTGGAATGCTGATGCGGACAATGAAGGGCTCCCGAGCAAAGACATCAGGCCGGTCTGGATGTCTGTCCTCGTAGGAGTAGAAGTCTAGCATCCGAGTCTTCTGTTCCCTAGGGGAGGGGAGAACACAGAAATAACTCTGGCCCCAGGGAAGAGGTGAAAGTATGCAGGGGTGGGCTTTAATGTGGTGCTCTGAGCGAGGACAAAATTTGGCACACTCCGCCCCCCCAATATTTCTTGTTTCAACAGTAATTCATAATGATAAAATTGCTGTTTGTGGATTGTCTCAGTAGGTATTCATATAAATATTAGCAGCAGCAGCAGTAGTAGTTGTTGTTATTATTATTACTCCCTGGCAAAGCTCCCATCACAGGCTTCAGCAGGGAAAACACATGGGCTGCTTCCAAATGACATTTTAATTGAGGCTGATTTGTTTACAGGGAGATTAGATGACTGTCAGGTGTTGGTATGGTTGCTCCAGAGCAAACAGGCAAGACTCCAACCTGCCTTTTTTAGGCTTTATTATCTGTACAAACTATTTACAGTGCAGAGCATTGCAAGTCCATGTCTGCTTAGTCGTTAGCAGAATCTGGGAGTGGGCGGTCCTTCCCCAGCATAACAACTGTGTGACCCCCAACTTTCTCCTCCCCTCTCTGTGCCTAAGACTACTGCGCAGAACAGGCGCTGGCAAAGGGGTACTTCCCTCCCCTCCGCTTTGCTCAGGCTCTCCCTAGCATCTTCTGGTCCTTGCACCCCCTCCCCACAGGAGGTGGGGCTTCCCTCCTCACCAGAGGAAGAAGTACTTTGCAAGATCTTCGGAGACTCCCTGTAACACAACCTTCCACCTCTCGCCTCTGAGCTGATGGCAGTTCCCTGACAATGACATTGTGTTAAAGCACACTTTCCAGTACATTTCCGTATCAGTTTTCTGATCACAAAGAGTGAAATCTTTTAGGGATGTGGGTTTGTTGTACGACGCTTTCCAATCAACTGCAATTGTGCAACCTGAAGTGGCCGATATGCGATTGAGTCCTACACAACAACAGTTTGAAAGTGCCCAGGGTGAAGCTGAAGGCTAGATTGTACCTACCGAGACAGTGCTGTGTGAGCAACAAAAGGAATAATTTATTTCACATTATCTGTGGTCTAGCGAATAAGGATGAAATAAGTGGTGGATATTTGCTAAGAGAGAAACTTGACTCCTTGCATCTGTGGGGATTACAATTAAGGAAAATATGTGGGGCAGGAAATTGATGCAGAGCCCTCATCAAGGTCAATAGCACATCCTAGATTGGGCACCAACAATTGCTTTTTTCTTGCAATAAAAGGGTCTCATTATTTCTGCATTTTTCGAAATGTGGCACAGTCATGAAAGCCCCACCTAGAGACCACAGTGACCTGGATGGTTTGTACCGGAGAAGGCCCTCCCTCAAATAACCTGGTTCTGTTCCAAGTGATGGCCACAGCAGCATGAAAGTTCTGGCAGAAGCAGGACAAGAGTTCAAGGTCCAGCAGAGCAGGGTAAAGTCCAGGGTTCGGCCAAGGCAGCACAGAGTCAAGCAAAGCAAGGCAAGATAAAGCAAAGTCCAGGCTCTGGCAAAGCAAAGGAAGGTACGGTAAGTCAAGGTAGAACAAGGCAATAATTGCTAGAAAGGTGCTGGCAAAAACAGGCTCCTCTTGTGCCAGAGATTCCAGGGCAGTCTGGTGTCTCCTCTGAACCCACAGCCTCATCCTCTGAAGATGGGCAGTAAGACACAATTTAAAAGTGTGACATATGCCAAGCTTCTATTCTATCAGCCTCCAATCTCCCATTTGTGATAGGTCAGTATTATTTTCTCCATATCTTACAGCATTGTAAAGATATCTGAGATAATGTAGTTAAAAGCTCTCTAATATGTACTAAAAATCACTATATAAACGTTAATTCATCACCACCATCATCTAAATGCACGCTCATGACACTCATGACACTCACCTGTATATGAATGCATAGCGTTCTTGGTAGTTGTTCCGGCCCAGCAGAGGGCTGGTGAGGTAGGTATAGGGACTAGAACTATGATACCTGACAGGAAAAGAGAATTCAGTTGCATTGAAGATATACGTGGATATATAAAAAGCACTTCAGCCAGTGAGTGGATAAATTGAGAAAAAGTCTCACTGTAAAGTAGGAATGGAAAACCTGTATTCCTCTAGCTATTGAACTACAACTACCATCCCTGATCATTGGCCTTTGTTGGCTGGGGCTGATGGGAGTTAATTCCAACAACATCTGGAGGGCCACAGGTTCTCCAGCCCTACTGTAAGGCAATGTGGGAGTTTTGAAAGTCAGACACTCGCTTCCTGTACCACCCAGGTCAGAGGAGGGAGCTTCAGGCAGTTCAGGCCAGGACTCCATCATTACAGTCCAGAATCCTCTTGGTGCTGGGAGTAGGGTAATTCAGGAGAACCAATCCTCTGCTGTTGCCAACAATAAAGCTCCCAGATCCAGTGTTCTCCCTCAGTATGGTCACGGTGCTGCTGTGGAGAGTCCTGGTGCTGGTTTTGTGTGCCCTGGTCCTGTGCATCAGGTTCAATGAGCTCCTGCTGGCTGGCCTTGGGTTCAGTAGTTCCCCTGACTACCAGCATGAGCCTCAGAGTTATGAACCCAGTGGGGCTCCTTAGCTGGTACAGTGGTACCTCGGGTTACAAACACCTCCAGTTACAAACACTTCGGGTTACAGACTCTGCTAACCTGGAAGTAGTACCTCGGGTTAAGAACGTTACCTCAGGATGAGAACAGAAATCATGCACCAGCAGCGCGGCAGCAGCGGGAGGCCCCATTAGCTAAAGTGGTACCTCAGGTTAAGAACAGTTTCAGGTTAAGAACAGACCTCCGGAACGAATTAAGTTCGTAACCAGAGGTACCACTGTATTCTGTTTACTGACTGGCTGGGGGTTAGTGTACACACACACACACACACACACACACACACGAGCACACACACACCATCACCATATCCAAGATTCCTCCCCATTCTGACACAGTCCTGCCATGAGACAAAGCACAGTACACTGGCAATTTTCCTGCACAAGCCTCATTGAAATAAATGGTATTGCTAATCTTGCACAGATCTCCCTCTCGTTCCTGTGAGACTCATGCAGAACAGCCTGGGGAATTATGCCCAACACAATTTAGGGGGAAGGGTTTTTCCACCTCAAGCACCAAAATATCTGGGCCAGCTCTGCTCCCATCATGCAACTGTCCAGCTTTCCTCCCATTCATTTCTCTTTCCCAATCCATATTTTTTCCAAAGGCCCTGTTGTCTCCTTCTCCACTATCTCTTCATGGATTCCTCTCCCTCTGGTTGCATTTCTCCCATATTACTCACACTCACCGATTCAGGGCAGCCACCAAGGCAGGAACTGCTTTTCCCTTTGCATCCATCACCTCTTGTAGGACAGCGATATCACAACGAGAGAGGATCTGTGGGAGGGAACAGAGACACATTAGCCTGTATATCAGGGGTAGAGAGCCCAAATGTTGTTGGACTCCAACATGTTAGTCCTAAATAAGGTGGTAAATCTGTGTCTGGGCTATACCTAGGGAATGGGAGAGAATTCTGATTCAGTTCACATTTAAAGGTGAACCTTCTGCCTGCAAAGCATGTGTTCTTACCACTGAACTTTGGCTCTCCCCTGGAGCTCCTAACCAGTGACGGACCTGCATTTTGGGGGCCATGAAACTTGAACTGCCATGGGGGCCCAATCGCAACCAGCAAAAAGGTCTGGGTAACCAACAACTGTTATTTTCTTCAATGGGGTTGTTCCACAACAGATTGCCACACCTTTACAACAGCTTTACTCAAAAACTTTGGGATTATCAAAATATATATATATATTTTTAATAATATTTATTAAAAAAATTCAAATATAACAGAAAAGAAAAACATCCAAATTTAAGGCCTTATTTTCAATATCATCTTTCCAGGACTTCCCCTCCCCTCCCCCTCTTGTATTCCAATTCTTTCAAATAGATTCAGCAAATTCTTACCCCAAGTTTTAAAGTTATTATCATTAACCCAATTTAAAAAATATTTTCCCATCCCCTAAAATCGACCTGTTCCCTTCCACGAGTTCCCCTCTTTAGTATACAATACAGATTAACATAAAAAAAAATAGAAAAAAGAATAAAATGTAATTTAACACCCTTTGGATTCCAAATTTCCCTCCCCCCTTTCCCGGTTGCGTTCCCAATGTCCGTCGATGTCTACTGTCGTCCTGGAGCTCCCACATCTAAGCCATAATCCTTCACCAGTCCGCTTTGCCGTCTTTTTAATAGTCTTTGCCGTCTTTTGGTCATCTTTGATTTCGAATGTCCAATCTTGGAAAGGGTCTATCTTCCAACTTTGTCCAGTTCTTGTTATTCTTGTTGTTCTTGTTGTTCTCTCTTCTCCTCTTTTTTTTTTTCCCCCTGCTCTCCTGCACAAATGTTCTAATTCCAAAAAGCTTGTAATTCCTCTATAGAGGCTTTGTTATTCAGGAACAAAACATTTACGTCAAGTCCCTTCCATTCTTCAATAGATAAATCTATTGTCTCCTTTAGTGTGTAGACCTCTGTAGACAAAATAGTGTTCCATTTCTGCAGTTTCCCAGGAGATAAAAAGTCTGATTCAAATTCCATGCCAGCAATACTTGTAATGACCCACAGCTCCTCTAGAGGGGTTATAATAACTCAGTTTCCTTCCCGATCACACCCACCAGTCAAAGTAACTTATTATTCCTTGTTTTAAACAGTTTATATCCAATTTATAACAAATGTAACCAGCAAAGTCCTCGTAACAAAGTTCTCTTTTTGTTCTTCAGTTTTGGCAGCTCCTTTGACAGCTGTCAAAACCTCTATTTCTCCTCTCCCGGCGCTCTCACGGATCGCTCCCGGGGTTTTTCGGGGGGGGGGGTTGTATTTTAATTCACATTCCACTTTTCTCCTCCAGCCCAGCTTATAATTTTCCATCGCGAAATTAATAACTTTATCAAAAAAAGGTTGCACTCGATCTTAGTTGTCAGGTCCTTTGCTTTAGCTCCTCTACAACAGGGGGGAGGCTGACTTCCTTTTTGCACCTCCCCCACTCGCTCCGAATTTAAGAAAAAATTTGTTCCCCTTTTTAATCCAAGTTCCAATTACTCACGGTTTATTCTTTTAAGTCCAGATTTTCAATGGAAGAAGTCAGCGCTCTCCGCCAAATGGCATGTGGCTTCACTCGGCAGGGGAAGCGGAGGACTCACAGCACCCCCCCGTCACCCGCTCCGTAGCCTTTAAAAAGGCTCCTTCGCGTGGTCGGGGGGGCGCAAACGGTGCCCGCCGAGTCACCATGCCCATGGGTTTCAGCGCCCATGGTTTTTGAGGGTCCCCGCGTCGCCGGCGCGGTAGAACCCAGCCCCTGCCGAGCAGGCTCCCTCCGGAGCTCGGAGGGAGTCCGCCATTCGGCGATGGCGCCAACCCGGAAGTCCGGGATTATCAAAATATATACAGCAAAAAATTAATCAATTTGAGTCATGCAACTCAAATTGGATCTACTGGACCCAATATTTTAAAGCATTGTAGACTAAAGTCACTTCTGGGGCTCCTCTGGAATTAGGCGCTTTGAACCAGGGGTGGTTTCATAGCAGATCCAGCCCTACACCTAACTTTAGTGGCTTCTCTTCCTAACCTGTCCTTCCTACTCCTTCCACACCCATTAGAACTTGTTAATACACGTTGTTCATGTGAGCAAATCCTGTCTAAAGAAGGAATTCAACCCACAGAAGCGACATGCATCCAGAAGAATCAGGGCTCCCGCCAGGGGTTGCCTTAAAGTCCCCACCTTGACAAGTGTGTCCATGACGCTGGCCTTGTTTGCCTTCCCTTGAGCAAAGCGCTGAGTGTTGAAGGCACAGATCCGGAAGGGGGCTCCTGCTGGGCACAGCAACAAGAGCGGCAAGAAGCGCAGAAAGCATGAGGGCTCCATCCTTGGGAATCCAGTCAGGTTCCTTCTACAGACGGATTCTGTGCAAGATAAAAGTGAATCA
The DNA here is from genome assembly GCF_964252035.2 of Podarcis erhardii. Lineage (NCBI taxonomy): Eukaryota > Metazoa > Chordata > Lepidosauria > Squamata > Lacertidae > Podarcis > Podarcis erhardii. Next base: position 3,304,638 of record NC_138515.1, read on the forward strand.
GAGAAAGACGGAAAAGCAGGCCGATGGAGGAGGTAGCAGTGGCTGGGAGCCTGTCAAGGGAATCACTCCTACAATAGTGGCCACTCATGAATCTTCTGGGACGAATCTAAATATAGAGATGAGTGCTACTAAATAAAGACCAGCACAAACTAAAGAGCAGAAAGCAGCAGCATGTTAGTTCATGATTCTTATGCCAACAGACTCCTCCTAGACAAGGCATGGTTTGAGCCAGGGGGCACTGGCACAGAGGCAGTTTTCCTCTTGGAGGGGGCAGCTGCTGTGCCAATTTTAAACAGGATCATGGTGCAGAGAGAAAGATTCACCCCACCCCTGCAGACTGCAGTCATGAAGTTGGTCAGGACCCTTTGCAGCATTACTTTAAAATATGAAGATCTGCTGAATGTATTCACACCTTTAACCCATCTTCTGCTTTGATGCTAAAAACTTGCCTTGATCTCCAGCATCAGCTCTAGAACATGCAGTGAGGGCCTCCCGAGAAAAGGCAGGCTATATGCATCTCTCACAAGCTTCCTATCTGAAATTAGGGAGTGGGGCTTCCAAGTTAGAAGTTACAGCTTCCATGCAGGTATAACTTAGCATCCAGGGAACCTGAACATTGGAAAATTCAGTTCAGAGGAAAGGAACTCCTTCACACGGTACAGAGTAAAACTAAGGAATTTGCTACCCCAAAACAATCCATGAATGGAGGGGCTACTGCGCTCATGCCCTGCTTATGGCATTCCCACAGGAGTCTGGTTAGCTACTCTGACAACAGGCTGCTGGGTGAGACCGGCCTTTGGGTTCTTCGTCTGGTATTCCTGTTCAATGAAAAGTGGCATGCAAATAATGCGACTAATGTCTGTTCCTTTTTGCCTCACATCTCACCTTTCCTTAGAGGAGATCAAGGGGGGAGATATGGTTCTTCCCTCCTCATTTTAATGCTCACAGCAGCCATGTGAGGTAGAGGCTGAGTCAACCAGTGAAATTCAGGGCTGAGTAGGAATTTAAACCCTGGTATTCCAGGTCTAGGGATGTGGGTGGCGCTGTGGGTAAAACCTCAGTGCCTAGGACTTGCCGATCGTATGGTCGGCGGTTGGAATCCCCACGGCGGGGTGAGCTCCCGTCTTTCGGTCCCAGTTCCTGCCCACCTAGCAGTTTGAAAGCACACCAAAGAGTGCAAGTAGAGAAATAGGTACCGCTTTATAGCGGGAAGGTAAACGGCGTTTCCATGTGCTGCGCTGGTGCTGGCTCGCCAGAGCAGCTTCGTCACGCTGGCCACGTGACCCAGAAGTGTCTTCGGACAGCGCTGGCCCCTGGCCTCTTAAGTGAGATGAGCGCACAACCCTAGAGTCGGACACGACTGGCCCGTACGGGCAGGGGTACCTTTACCTTTATTCCAGGTCTAATCTAGGACTCTAATCACTAGGCCACACTGGCCCACAGAGGCTTCTCACACACTTTTATTTCTTTTCAGTGACTCCGCTTTTACAGAAGATATCATATATTCGATTTTTAATGTCTCATTCTCCAGTGCCAAGCAAAGAAATATGGAAGGTATTCATATAGACCAAGAATAGACCAACAGCATTTTCACAAGCTGCATTAAGGGTCAAATTAGACATTACTTTACGTTTGGACAGTATTATTACATTGATATCTAAGTTGCTCAGGCTAGTCTATGGTTTTCTCATCTCCTCCCCCCATTTTATCTGTACAACAACTTGATGAGATAGGTTTGACTGAGAGATATTAACTGCCCCTAACTGCCCCAAAGGCACCCAGTGAGCTTCATGGCTGAGTGGGGAATTGCACTCGGATCTCATCTCCTCAGTCCTATGTCCGACCACAGGAGTACCACACTTGTTGCACATCTAAGATCCTCTTTCATGATGTCTACAACTGGGGTGGGGAAACTTTGGCACTCCACATGCTGTTAAACTACAACTTTCATCAGCCCCAGCAAGCATAGCCAATGACTGGAGATTATGGGAATTGTAGTTTGGGGGGAAGTGACAAGTGGGGTACCGCAGGGTTCTGTCGTGGGCCCGTTGTTGTTCACTGTCTTTATAAACAACTTGCATGAAGGAGCTGAGGGGATGCTCATCAAATTTGCAGATGACAACAAACTGGTAGGGTGTCTAATGCTGCAGAAGACATAATTAGGATTCAAGAGGACCTTAACAGATTGGAAAACTGGGCCCAAACCAACAACATGAATTTCAGTAGGGTCAAATGTAAGGTTCTACACTTAGGCAGTAAGAACCAGTAGTACAAATATAAGATGGAGGACACCTGACTTAGTAGACCACAGAAAGGTAAAGGTAAAGGACCCCTGACAGTTAAGTCCAGTCGAAGACAACTCTGGGGTTGTGGTGCTCATCTTGCTTTACAGGCCGAGGGAGCCAGTGTTTTTCCACAGACAGTTTTTCTGGGTCATGTGGCCAGCATGACTAAGCCACTTCTGGTGCAACGGAACACCAAAACCACAGCAGCACACGGAAACGCCGTTTACCTTCCTGCCTGTGTGGTACCTACTCATGTACTTGCACCTTTTTTTTGGCATGCCTTCAAGCTGCTAGGTTGGCAGGAGCTGGGACCGAGCAATGGGAGCTTCGAACCGCCGGCCTTCTGATCGGCAAGCCCTAGGCTCAGTGGTTTAGACCACAGCACCAGCCGTGTCCCTAGTAGACCACAAGCTGAACTTAAATCAACAGTGCAATAGCGCCACCTTGGGCCCTATACTGTGGGTGCCCAGTGTGTGTGTGCTACAACATCAGAAGGACCAGCCTGTAATTGTGTGGACCAAAACTTCAGAGTAAGAATTACTGTATAAGTCAAAACACAGAAACCCAGTCATCTGTATTTCTAGCTGTTTATAATGTCAGGCAGAATTATTAGTACAGCCAGACCTCGGTTGTCAAATGTAATCCGTTCCGGAAGCCCGTTCATCTTCCAAAATGTTCGACAGCCAAGGTGTGGCTTCTGATTGGTTTCACTGCACCAGAAAAAGCTTTAATTTGCATAAATTAATAACAGGTGTTGAACCCACTGTGCGTAAAGTAAGAGCGAATGCCAAATTATTTTTCTCAGTTAAGCCAGATCTGCAAGGTTGTTTACGGCAGGTGTGGACAACCTGTGGCACCACAGATGTTGCTGGACTACAACTCCCATCATCCCTGACCATTGGCTAGGCTGGCTACAGCTGATGGGAGTTTGAGTCCAGCCACTACTCCCGATTCATGTGATGTGCAAGGTAGGTACCAAAATCTTTTGACAGAACAAAATCATCATCATCATCATCATCAATAATCAGATCTCCTGTGTGCCTGGCTAAGTGCTCTGATGCACAACCCTGCTTATCCGGAAACGGGTTAATTCCAAGTTAACCTGTCTATTTCCAAGGAAGAGGAAGTTTCCTCCCTGTCTCGGACTGTCCTTTAATTTGTCGGGAAGGACCTGGGTGCTCCCGATCCCGAGACACTCCGCTGAGGAACCATCCAGCAGCTGAACATATTTGCGTCCGCCGCGGTCAAGGCAAAAAGGGAAGGGCGGATCCGATGCAGCGACTGCTGCTCCTCCCGCTGCGCCCCCTCCTGCAACTTAGGGCGGCTGTTTCCTGCATTTGCCCTTCGGCCGCCCCCCAGCCCTTCCCCGCCCTCCCACCCCACGGCCTCGCCTCGCTCCTCTCACCCGCCTCGCGGCCTGCCCGTTTCCTCGCGCCCGGGCCCCTCCGTCCGCCCGTCGGGCAGCAGCAGCAGCAGAGCAGCCAGACGGGGCGGGCGGGCGGGCGAGTCCAGCCCCGCGCTGGAAGGAGGCGCCACTCGGGGAGCTCGGAGGAGGGCGGAGGCGCAGCTGGGCGGGAGAAGGGAGCGCTCGCCCCCGGGCCACTAGTCGCCCCTCCTCCCCGAGCCCGCTTTCGGGGGGGGGACTCCCTTGCGAACACGCCTGGCCTATATTGGGCACCGCGTTGTGCAACTCTTCTATTTTAAATAAAACTAAGCCGCTTTGTGCAGGAAGCTCCTCAGAAAACGGGGCAGAACTTTTTATGAGGGTAACACGGACAAGGGAGGCTGGCTTCGCTTTGCCTCCCCCCTCTCCCCCCCCCCTCGTAGGGCACCCACCCACTCACGGGCTCCCATCCCGGGGTACCCCAGAAATCAGCCCATTTGGGTGCTGCGTTTCTGTGCCAATGACTGACAGGTGGCTGGCATGGCTAATATCTTCCACACATATACTGGGTGCATTTCCTTGTGATGAGGCTTCTGTGGAAATACGCTTACAGAGCTTGATGACTTACTCCTGCTGTGTATCATGCCTAGTTTGGACCGAGATATACATAGATCATGTGGCATGATGTGTAGCTGCCACATTAAGGTGTCAGTAGAGGCGACTGGTGCCACTTGATTCTGCCTGGCCTGGACCATGAGTCTTCTAGGTGCTTCCTTAGGTGGTCAGACAGGGGTTGCCAAATGTATGAACCAGACCTACATACGTTAAAAAGGAACCAAATGGTTGCTCCTTGCCAGTATTTGCATCTTATACAAAAGGACTAGCACAACGCAATCCAACACAAAGCTTGAGGGCTGCATCCGGCCCTCGTCAACTTTGACACCCCCACCCCACTGCACTGCCTTTCCAAAGCCAGGCAAGGCCTTGGGCTTTGAGAAGGAGGTGCGAGGGCTCTGACAAGGTCCTAGTCCTTCTGCCTGCTCCTTCCAAAACCTCATTAGCTCTTGCCCAGCTTTGGGAAGTAAGGAGGGATCTGGGACCCTGCCAGAGCCTGGTGCCTCACTTAGCCAATGACTGGTGTGTGTGCCAAATTTTGGCCTTGCTCCCCCTCCTGCAAGCAGGTTCTCTCTGTTAAAGTATTCTTGTGGCCCACTTGGTGTGAAAAGTTGGACTGCCCTGGACTAGCACAATGACATGTTTACTTATTGGCCCTGCTCCTGCGCCTTTATTGGAAAACCAGTATGCATAAATTTAGTATACAATGCTTTTCTGACCACTTACCGTCTCAATGCTAGGAAAAGCTTCACCTGTGTGTGTTGTGCTGCTGTTAAATGAAGAGAGGCAAGGGTAGTAAAAAGAAGTGGTGTGTGTTGGTAGCATGAAGTGGGGGGAAAACCACTATCATCACACGGATATTGGGTTACCAACCTACCAGCATTTTAGGAGTCCAACTGTAAAATCATGACACACCAGATAAATGAGCCTGATAAACCAGTAAGCTCAAAATTATGCCAGATTCCACTCTGTTATTTGTCAGGCTTTGCTCATACCCAACCTACCAGGTTCTGCACTGGTTTTGCCCTGTGCTGGATCTCTCCTTGAAACAGTTAAAAAAAAATAAGTTGACACCACTTTGCCCTGGCTTTTGCCACTTGAGGTGCGTATTTTTACGACCCACCTTATTTCTGTAATTTTAAGTTCTTTTAAACTGTTTTTAATATTGAGTTGTATAATATTGTGTTTTAATTATGTAACCTACCCGTGAGAACCTTGTTGCCTGCTGCCTACATGGTAATTGCCGGATTTTGGAAAGACAAATCATTCCTAGAACACTGGTATGCACTGGTAACTTTACTGGAAAAACTAGCCACATATCTAAACAACCAAGAGATGATGTTATGATACAACATATGGCAGTCAGACGGCCACCTCCTTTTCATGATCAAGGCATGTTTGTGGTGGAAGGACAGATACATCGCACTAATTAATGTATGTAAAGCTTCTGCACACTTTATTTCAGGAGGGATAGTGAACACTATTGCTTGGCAATATTGTGCTGATCTGTTGCAATATCTAGAAAAACAATTTAAATATTTTATTTAAATAAACTTTTATTATTTTTTTCACTTGAAACATGTGCAGTCCTATCCCTTAGCACAGGGGTGTACATCTACCACCCTTTCTTGTTACTAAGGGGGGGGGAGCAATAATCCCTGCAAGCATATTAACTCCAGTTCTATTCAATGGTGATAGGATGGATACTGCACAAAATGGATATAGTTTAACAATAGTTTCGAGTATTATTTTTTGTCTAGAAAGGTGCACGATTTGCCTTTCTTATCCCATATCCTATGTTGCAACTGGTTTGCAATTCAAACAGGAATTCCCATATTCATTCTCTCCTCCCTCTCTCTGATCAGATCCCAAACCTGTAAAACAAGTGCCATTATTGTTCTACTGACTACTCACCATACTCCTATCTCCATCCACCCCCACACTTCTTTGTTTCAGGAATCCCACAGGTTTCACTGTTCCCTAGGGTGTCCTAGCACATTCCCCTATCTCAAGTGACTCAAAATCAAACGTGTACATCAGCACACTGAAATAAAAAAAAAATCAATAGACATTTGAACACAGCAACTCAGCACATACGCAAAAAGGACACAGCTCTAAGCACTAATATGTGCCAAGAGGTGGCATAGGAATAAATGTCAGAAAGACGCTTGCTTTCATAAAACCTTGTTTAGGGATGGGTAAACTGTGCTTCCACCTGGTTTTTGTCAGCATCGCCCTTGAGCCAGTGCCACTAACTGGACTCATCCACTTCAACCCCGACTGGGCCAGGCGAGCTGGGTAGCACTTCCAGAGACCACCTTCTGCAAAGGAACAGGTCAAAGTGCTGTGGACTCACAGCTTAGAGTTGTGAGCACCGGATTCACTTCCACAAGAAGACAGTCGTCGCACAGCAGAGTATAGCAGAGTCTAGCAGAGCATAAACGACTCGGAGAGCAGCTCTGTAGAATATCTTCTTTATTCTATCTACAACTATAATACAACTATATACAGAGCTAAATAGGTCTAAGCATAAATGAATGCTGCACTGCACTGAGTGTCTGCAGCTGCTCTTAGCAGTAACCTTATCTCTACACACGATCTGTAACACTCAGTCTCTCTCTCTCTCCACACACTGACTGACTGACTCTTTGATGTGGTGCTGGAGCTGAATAAGTAGAGAGTAGAAAACCGCCCCTCCTCTCTGGAGAATCAGCAGACTCGTCAGGAGATTCTTGGACATGGGAGGGGTGAAATCTCCTCAGTTTTGTCATCACAACCATGTATGGTCAGTGCAACCATGGGCGTAGCCAAGGGGGGCAGGAATGGGCAGCTGTCCCCCGAAATAAATAAAAATAAATGAAAATACATAGGTAACTGAGGTTATGCCCCCCCCAACAAAGGCCTGCCCCCCACTAACAAAAATCCTGGCTACACCTGTGGTTGAAACTATATCCAGCAACAACTGAATATACATTCAACCACAATGTCATTACATTCAGTGAAAGTGTGAGGCAACTTGCTTAAAACTGATGTGGTAATACTACGGCAATCCATTATGCAGTATGTCTTCACTAGCACTAATAAAAGCTCATTAAGTATCAAGCACAACATCTGAGAAAGCAAAAGCATTTTCAATGCGATGTGTGTTACTGCTTGTTGGACATACCAGGATAACAGGTCAGATCATATACATGGCGGGGGTTGGGGGGCAGACACCAAGAACCATAACAGCTTAAACACATGGTTGCCAGTTAACTTCTAGGTCTGCTAATTATATATACTTTTACCTACCCCAGCCCTCAGTGGTCTGTGCCATGTATACTTGAAGAAGCACCTTGTGGGCGCTTCTACAGCAGTTCACTGTGCACTCAGAGCTGCTCATGCGTCCATGTTTTGTGCCGTATCTGCAAGACATCAACCTCGTCAAAATGCTACCCCATGTTATTTCTCCATTTAATCCAAATTTGCAATTTCTGTGGAAAATCTGATAAGCAAAGAACACAAGAGAATCTTAAACATCCTTACATCCTCCTCATTGTTTTAATCAAAACTTCCTAGCTAGAAGGTGCAATCCTATGCAGGAGTGTCACTAACTGAGTATACGCAGGGCTGGCCCAAGAAGGAAGATCAACATAAGGATCTGCTGTCAATTCAGGTGATGAATCCTGCCACCTGAGGCGGTTGCCTCAACTTGCTTTATGGGTAGGCCAGCTCTGAGTACAGTCTTTCTCCACATGAAACAGTTATCTGTTTTGGTTTTCGGCTGTTGCTTGTTGAGTTATGAAGAATTTCAATGATCAGTTTTTTCATTTGCGCTTTAAAAAAGTATCATATATAGTGGCTTTCTGAAATTTAAATGTTATAAATGCATTTTGACAAAAAAAGTACAGTGAATCATGAAAATGTGGGTGTTCTTCTGACATGTCTGCTACACTATATAAATCTTCCAACACTAATATCTAGCTTTTATATAGTGCTTAACCCAATTGTTGAAAGCTCTTGATATATATTCTCCCAAAACTCCTTAAAACAGTTCTGTGAGGTAGGCCACCATTATTACGTCTTTATTGCACAGGTGTGCCAGAGGATAAGTGAAATCCTTGCACTGATGGAACAAGTTAGTTGGATAGTGCCCCAATTAACTAACTGTTACCCAATGTGCTTTTTTAATTGGAGATGCCAAGAATTGAATCTGGGTCCTTCTGCATGCCAAGAGGCAGTCTTCAACTGAGCTACCAGAGTGACTTGCCTGGGGCAATCTAATGGGGTCATAACTGAGGGGAGATTTGAACCAGGGGATTTGCCAGCTCACATTCTTAGGAAGGATTCTATATCAGGGGCAGGAAACCTAAGGCCCGGGGGCCGGATGCGGCCCAATCGCCTTCTCAATCCGGCCCACGGATGGTCCGGGAATCAGCGTGTTTTTACATGAGTAGAATATGTCCTTTTATTTAAAATGCATCTCTGGACTATTTGTGGGGCATAGGAATTCGTTCAGTCCCCCCCCCCCAAATATAGTCTGGACCACCACATGGTCTGAGGGACGGTGGACCGGCCCACAGCTGAAAAAGGTTGCTGACCCCTGTTCTATATCATCTCTCTACAGCAGCAGTTCTCAGACTGGCCATTACTCGTGGCCAGAGGGGAGGCCCCACACTAAAGTAACATGCCACAATATCAACCAAGCAAACTAGGTGTCACCACATCTAAAGCTCCTTGTAACCTCATGGAGTCGCTTTGGCTGCATTTGAGAAGGCAGACTCCTGAATGGCAGTCTCAAGCTTCTGAGTTCCTCTCAGAAGGGGTCCTTGGTAAAATCAGGAAGGGTGGACAAGCTGCCGAGAAAGGAAACTTCCTTATTGCTGATGATCTTCCTGTGCAATATACAGTCAGAGGGGACTTCAGGGTGCACTGTCAGTTCATGACCATGGAAATGTTTTCTTTTATTTTAACAAAATGTATATGTCACTTAATCAATACTATGCTTTACGTAAAACAGAGTGTAAAATATTTATCAAAAGAATACAGTTCAAAGCAGCAAATTTCAAACCAAGTTTATACGAAAGCCAACAAGCTTGTCCAGTGCTCAGCATGAACTGAGTGGACACAGGTCTGGCCCTCACCATGCAGGCGCACTGGGCAACTGTCTGAGGAAAACTCAGCAAGATTGCAGAAGACTGCAGATGGCATCTGGCAGGGGAGTATGGGCCAAGCCACCCTTATTTGTTTGGAGATCCCTCTTAGATGCCTAGGTAGTCCAGCCTGTTCTCTGGCCTTCCACTGCCCCTCCTCCCTCTCCCTGTGGCTTTATATCCTCCAGGTACTCCTTTTCTCCCATCAAGCAGATGAACGAGAGCTACCATGCCCCTTCTAGCACAAGTGGAGCCTCCAGGCAAGGAGACCAAACACGGCCTCCTCAGGATTCATTGCCCTGTTATTGCTTGGTGGTAGGGACTGGGGTCTACTTAAGGGCAAGTTACTGGCAAGTCCCTGTAGCCCATCACACCTACGGAGCTTAACACAGCAGCAACAGCAGCAGCAACAACATCAGCACCTTTCTTGAGCCAACCCTGAGTATGCGCCCTAGAACATGCCCCAAAACACTCTGCAGTGCACAGGAGAGATGTGACAGTTTCATTGGTGCCTCAGCAGAAGGAGCAACATGGAAAGAGTTTTTCTGAAGGTGGAACATGTGGAAAAACTGGTCTGCAGAGCAGTGGTGTGGGAGCCTGTGGCACTCCAGACATTGTTGGGACTCCTTCAGCTCCAGCCAGTATGACCAATGGTTAGAGATGAGCAGGTAGTACATGACACCAGTCAAGCTTGCAAAAATATATCATTTGCCCGATAATAAATATTGGAAATGTAAAGAAAATGAAGGTACATTCTTTCACCTTTGGTGGACATGCCCAAGGATTAAGGCTTTCTGGGAGATGATTTATAACAAAATGAAAAAGATATTTAAATATACTTTCTTGAAAAAAACAGAGGCCTTTCTCCTGGGCATGGTCGGCCAATTGGTGCCAAAGAAGGATAGAACTTTCTTTATGTATGTAACAACAGCAGCAAGAATACTCATCACGAAGTATTGGAAGATACAAGATCTACCCACCCGGGAAGAATGGCAGATGAAGGTGATGGAGTACATGGAACTGGCGGAAATGACTGGCAGAATCCGAGACCAGGGAGAAGAGTCGGTAGAAGAAGATTGGAATAAATTTAAAGTCTATTTACAGAAACACTGTAAAATTAAGGAATTTTAGAGGGAGGTTGCAATGAAGTTAAGTGGTTTTAGCAATAATGTTGTTAAGGGGTACGTAAAAATGGATTGTTAACATGTAAAAATGTAAAGCTATGATTTATTATGATAAAGTATCAAGATAAATGCAAAAAGGGTAAGAACTTGCTGAAACAACTATTGAACTAGAATACAAAAGAGGGAGATGTGAGGAGGTCAGGGAAATAAGTAAATGAAAGACAAGATATGGAAAGATTGAAATGTTTTTAATTGCTTTTTTATTTTATTTTTGTACTTTGTATTTCTTTTTGTTTTCTTTTTCTCTTTTTTCATTTTTGTAATTCTCTTGAAACTTTAATAAATATTATTATTAAAAAAAAGAGATGAGTATGAGAGTTGCCGTCCAACAACATATGGAGGGCACCATGTTGACTCTAGGCCACTGCTCTATGGACATATATCATACAAGAAACTGGGAATTTTTCTGCAACAACATCATCATCTCTAACACATCATCCTGAAGGGAGGCCATTTTGGGCCCCAGGATTTGTCCATTGTGGCAGAACAGTTTTTCTACAGGAGCAGAATTTGTCAGAGTGGTGTTGAATTTGATAAAAAGCTTGGCGATGGCTGGGTATCTTTTCAGTTGCCTCAGCTCATGCGATGGATCGCTGAGGAACTGTATCCCAATATTCCTTAATGCAGACTCAGCTGCCGCCACCCCCTGATCATCAAAGCCATAAAAATCGTCGGCAGCTTTCACTGCTGCGGCTTGACTGTCAGCCTTCGATGACAGAGTGTCACAGCGGAGCAGCTCCCGTAAGAAAAGCTCCTGAGCGATCTTCTTATCATCTTGACTTTGCAGCCAACGCAATTTAAAAAATGGATGTGATACAGAAGCAATGACTAGTGGCTTTGTCTTTTTACTACTTACGGCGGTGTCAAAGGTCAGCATGTGCCCAAACTGCTTCTGAAGCTCCCCTTTCAGTGCATCTGCCAGGCAAGAAGTGTATTTTGGAGACACCGACTCAAGTCGGCTGTTTAACACAAGCACCATGGGCAGGACAGCACCGCAGAAAGACTCAATGGCCTCTTCTGTCTGAAGTTTGTCAAGTGCTGTAGCAATCGGAGACATCACCTCCAACCACTCCCCTAAGAACTCCAGCTCCAGGTTGGTAAATTTTGGAAGCTGGAGGCAGGCCATTATGAGATTCACCGTGCCCCGCATGTCGTATATGCGGCAAAAGCTGTCAAACTCAGAATTCCATATGGAGGCCGGTTTGGGGAGAGACTTTCCAAGGGCGTAATTAACAAGCTCTGCATTTTTCAGGCTATCTTGGGAAACATTCCTTAAAGCACAACATTTGCTTGCCACACTCTGGAAAAGGTGCCTGTATGGAGGGTTGGTGGCCAGCGCTCTGGAAACAGCTGTTGCAGCCACAAAGCTGAGTGTGCAGGAAAAGCAGGCCACGCGGGGTGGCAAGTAGAAGAGGTCGGAAGAATCAACAGTGTCGCTTGACAAGGCTTCATAAATGCGCACGTTGACACAGGCATCAGCATCCGGGGGATTCACTTGCTTCTCCACATCATTCCCCTCTTGCTGGTCCAAGCTATCCTCCAGCTGCTCTTTGGATCCAGAGAACAGCTGAAAGGTTTTCTGGAAATGGTTCCTGTTGTCCGTGACAATGTGTGTTATTTTTGTGGAGTCCAAATCATACTGCGAATGGATCTCAGTCAGCACAGAAGCAAGCTTGCTGTAGGAACATGGCCCAGAAAAGCGTCGGAAGCTCAAGGCAGCAGATTCTCTTGTCAAGCTAGCTGAATTGATCCAGTGACATGTGACACCCACATAACTTTGCCCCTGATGCATCCACACATCTGCAGTTGTACAAACATAAGAAACTGAGTCCAATTTCCTTTTAATTTTTTCAAGAACCAAGGAATACTGTCTTGCAAGGTTGTTCCGTAAGGTTTCTGTAGAAGTGACTGCAGCACTGGGAATAATCCCTTTAATCAAAGTGTGGAAGCCACTTCCGTCGACAATCGACAAGGGAAGCATATCAGTGATGAGAAAATTGAGAATTAGTTGATCCAGGTTTTCTTTGGATAAAGACTGATCACAGAGCTGATACTGTGAGTAAGGGTCCCAATGAGGCTCACTGTATTTTGGAATTTTCTCAGAAACTTTTAACATGCCACTACCAATTTGTTTGCAATGGATATTTTTCCTTTTGTGCATCAGCTTCAGATATTTTTCTCCATGGATTCTCTACAACAGAGGAGAACTATTTCAGTCAGTGCTATAGGATATAGAAATTATTATGGGAATCATACAGAAATATATAAATGCTTGTCACATGCAAAAGTACTGACAGACCTGATGAATTGCTCAGTGGCCTGTGGAGTCAGGATCTCACAGATATTGGGAGGAATTTAACATAGCACTAAGGAAATCAGCACAAACATTTCTGCTTGCTTGATGGAATCAACTCCCCTCTCCTCCCACCACACCTCATGTGCTGTTCTGGGGATTCTCCCAATCCCAACCTAAGCCAATGGGGGTTGAAGGGGAGGAAAGTCCCATTGCACTAGCAGAGTCCTTATGTGAATATCCACCCATTAGTTAAATCAAGCTGCTTTATTTTTCTTTTAAAATATCCAGCCTCCATAACCTTACAGAGAAATTTGCAAGAATGCTGCCAAATTGTTAAACGAAAAAAAGCAAAGAAGCTAAAAATTAATAACCTTGCTAAAAATTAATTTTAAGTAAAAATAAATTCTTTTTATAATAATTTCTGATTTTAAGGTATGCTTTTTGCAAAGTCTCTTAGCTATGACAACCGATTAGAATCAACATATTCAGAGGCAGTATATCTCTGAATACCAAATGGGAATACCAAATGGGCATAAAAAATTTGGGGTGGGTACTTTTCCACTCATCTTATGCCCTTTCCTGAATCATCTGGCAGGCCTTCCCAAACAGAATGATGGTTTCCTATGGACCTTTGGCTGGAGCCACTAAACCATGTGATGACGGGACCAGTGACCCTCCAGAGGACATCAAACTCTCATCACCCTCAGTCACCATGGCCGGTGGTCAGGAATGATGGGAGCTGTGGTTCAACAACACTTGGAGGTCCACAGCTTCCCTATCCCTGCAAGATTCTTCTTATGTTCTAAGCATCTCCTGTTTCATGATTATTATTTTAAAGTAAGATCACCTAAAGGCAATAAATTTATCTGCTGTAGTTTGGCATTTGATGTGTATGAAAATATGCACTGAAAATATTTCAATGTGGTTCTCCAACGTGATGTGCTATCTCTTCTTCAGTCCAAGACTAGGATCCTTGAGGACTGGAGAGGTCAACCACAATTTGTGGAATCAGGTGATGTAAGAGTCCAGAGTCCACTCCTTGCAATGCAGAGTAGTCTTTATTTAGCCTGGGGGCAGGGAACTTGTGGCTCTCCAGATCTTGCTGGATTACAGCTCCCACCATGCTTGACCACTCACTGGTCATGTTGGCTTGGGGATGATGAAAGTAGTCCAACACCACCTGGAGAGCCACCTGGAGAGTAGACATCAGCAACTGCAGGAGGGCCATGGCCTGAATCTGATCTATTGAGGACGACCAAGGTTGCTTGAACGCGCGCACTCGAACCAGGCGACATCGAGGTCCGAAACAAGATGCTGCCGCGCGCGGGGGTGGCTAATAACGGCAAAGCGCTCCTGAGCATAAGAAGCGGCCCTGAAGCGCACGGAGCACCTGAGCCGCCATCCCTTTTGCACGATTGCACGGGGAGTTTGCATGCCGGTCGTGCCCACGGGGGCTCCCGGATCGCTCCTCTTAAACCTATCTGCAAATGGGGCTGGCTCACGTGCGAACGCGTAGGGGCCCTTTGCTGCCATTCTGTACCTGCACGTGCTTGGTGAAATTGGATGGCGCCTTGTGCTGCCCTCGGATGGTCTTCCTCTTGTGCCTGCACAGGCTGCAAACTGCCTGGATGAAGTTCCCGTCGTCTTCCACGACCTCGGAGAAGTACGTCCTCACGACGATGGGCAGCGCTTTGCTCTCGGGTTCCGCCGCTGCAGAAGAAGACATGCCGGCGGCTTCCGAGGTCGTGCACGGCTCCGGGACTGATGAATGGGAATCGGGGCACGGGGAAGCCTTCAGCGGCCACCCGGAGAGGGCTTCTAGCCCCGCGAGGGCATGCGTCAACCCTAATGCGGCTGCCGGGAAATGTAGTCCTTTGCCAAACGTTTCACGCCGGTGCGTTTCTTTTTCACCTTCACAATAAGAGAGACCATTATTTGCTGCCGTTTGGACGCTCACGAGCTACATCCAGTCGCGCTTTCGGCTTCAACGCATTTCCATAGGGAAAAGGATTTGCACGTGGCGAGATGAGATTCAGTTATAAATCGCCATCATCACTTTTTATTTGCATATCACCTTTCTGGGTTGCTATACACAAGGGGCTTTACAAGCTGAAGAAGCAACAACACGTACCGCACATCTTATAACAAATCCGATCCGATCCAAGTAAGTCAAAGTTATGACTTGAAATAAACAACATACAAAACAAAGTAATATTCAGTGATCTATTACATTAAATAAAGGTTGCAATTCTACGCACGCTTTTCTGGGAGTAGCTCTTTGAAAACGTGCCCCAGGATTGCGCCGTGAGTCTCCTGAAACAAAGCAAGTCCCTTTCAGTAACATCGCGCTGTTAAAGGGCGCCGTTAAAAGGTGCCAAATATAGGGACATTGCACATGGAATATTGTGTTTCCTCCCATTTAAAATGGGATAAAATGGGACACACAGAGAGAGAAGGAATACAATATGAAAGGGGGCAGCATGTTTTAAGCGAGCTCAGCCAGCTCTTTTTTAACCCATAAGGAAGTTCCTAATCTAAGAACAAAAGCCTGTCCTGTCTGTTTCTGTTCTGTTTGTCTTTCAAAATGCCGGAGTTCTCCACTCGTATCATAAAACAAGGCGGGGGGAGGTTCATTATTCGTGATTATGCCTCACTAAATTCAAGGAGGATATTTCCCACTTTTAACTCCCAAGGCGAGGCGAATAGGGATCCCACCATAGAGATGCCACGGGGTAGAGCGACACTGCTGCCCAATGGGCCGCCTTCAACATTTAGCGGAAGCTTCGATCGTGCGCGTCACTCTGAAACACCATCTGGTTCCGAGGCCTTGCCGGAAAGCGCGCGCGCGTCCCTCGAGTAGCCTTTTGCGACAGTTCACGACCGCTAAGTGTCCGAGAACGCTTTACGACCCTCTGTTCCTGATTACGCCTCTCTTATTAAAATAAAAATAAATAAATAAATAAAAAATATTTACGTGGGAAGAGAGTTTGCAAAACTGGGGCGCTTTAGGGCCGAGCTGCTTCTTTCTCGCCGCGATAAGAAAGAAGAGGAGTTTGAAGGCAGCTAGCAGGAGCCGGAGGTGAGTGGGGTGCAATGGGGAGGCGCGGGGAGGAGGCGCGGGGGGCGGACGGAGGCGCCGCCTGCCTCCCGCTTCATTCCCGGCGTCTGGCACCCGCCTCCCCCGGCGCCGAGGTGGGGAAGCGGCCCCTGTTGGGTTTCTGGGCCTTGCGGAAACCGGCCGGCAGAGGCTGCTTGGTAGGGACGGGCGAGGGAAGGGGGCTCCCCGACCCCCAGGCAGAGAGAGGCGCCAAGGCAAAGGTCGGACCCTCCCTCTTCTCCAGGGGATGGAGAGAAGCCGACCTGGCCTTCCGATTTCATCCCGGAACGTCCCTTAGGAATGTTCCCTTAGGACAGGGGGGCCCAAACTATTTTAAAAGGGGGGCAGATTGTTTTTAAGATTGAAGTTGTTGAGGTTTTTTGCAGGGTTTTACCCCAGGAGATGAACTGTCACAGGGACCGGATCAGGCCCCCCAAATGGACTCTGGACATGCTGCCTTAGGATGTCCCTCTTTCCATGGGAGAGATGTGGGAGGGTATCAGGGCGCAGGTGGGGAGCAGTGGGCTTGGGGGTGGAGAGCACCTGGTGGGTGGCTGCCTGCCTGCTTGCTGCAAGAGGAGGAGGTGAAGGCTGGTAGAAAGGGAGAAGAGGACTGAGGGATTCGGTGCATCTTTCCTTACACCTCTGTATGCACACGGGAAGAAGATTCGGCTCACAAAAGAAATTACCAAGATTTCTAGAATTCTGATGTGTTTTTAGTTTATTCCTGGTTTTTATTTTTTGAATGTTTTATTTTCTTTAAAAAATAGTTTTATTGTACTGTTCTTTTTGTAAACCACTTCAAGGCTTTTTCTACACTGAAGAAGTGAAATAAATAACTATGACCAAAAGCGCAATAAATATCCACCTAAAACTTTTGAGAGCCACTTCTTGAGTTTGTGTTGCTCAGATTGCTCCTCTGATTAGAGGACCAATTTAAAAAAGAATGGGTGCATCAGGGATGAAGGGTAGAAAGGCGGCATTTCCTCAAAATACTTCTCAAAATTACCACTTCTCTCCAAGCTTTCATTCACAGTATATTTGTATTTAATGTGTATAGTAAAATCCCTGCACCACTAACTAGTGATCTTTGCCACCCTTTCACACCCCTACCTCAAAACTAATTTTTCTAGATCTGGGGTAAAACAACACAACAGAGGTGCTTTAGTAATCGTTTTTGCTGGGTGTGGACTTGCAACAGCAGTTTCTCAATTTCTATAGGGTTGGCCCACATAACTTCAGTTACAGCCTCTCTGCTTCTCATCATTGCACTGTTCTGCTTAATCCTGTTGTTTAGCCTCATCACTTTTTTCTTTTTTTAAATGTGGTGACAGCCCTCAGGCAGAGGTGAGACGGCAGGATGTGATGGCTCCACCTGCAAGTTGCAACACAACCTGGGCAGGGGAGAGGACTACATACCAAGAGCCGTAGGCAAATGTGATAGGTTGCAAAGCAATCTGCTGTTCTCTTTGGCAGGGACAGCTGACACACTTACCTCAAGGATTGCCAGGGATGGGAAGATGCCCCTTGAGGTGAAATGGCCTTTTCCCCGGGCCCCACATCTGCCCTGGACCTTGGCCAGCAGGGTGGTCATGGGCTTGGTGGGCACCTACAGCTGCTTCTGGACCAGTGAGTACCTGTAACTTCTGCCCCTACACAGCTAGTGTCACAAAAGGGACAAAAAGAGTTCATGGCAGGGTGTGCAGAAATGCTTGACGGCATTGCCATTTAGGCTCCCTGGAAGACTGCAAGAGACTCATGCTGTTCCTGGAGCTCAGGAAGACATGTGGAGATTCCTTAGAATCTTAATATTGTAGAAGTGGAAAGGATCCTGAGGTTTTGACTCGCTTCTGCTGGGCAGGGAAATGAAGACTGAGCTCTTGGGGTCAGAACTAGATTAGTGACAGGGGTGGGCATAGGGCGGGGAACCTATTTCCACCTGAGGGCCAAATTGTCTCTTGGGCAAACTTCTGGGGGCCATATGCCAGTGGTGGGTGGAGCCAGAAGCAAAAGTGGGTGGAACAAGAGAGGACTCTTGCCTTTGTGTAATAGGTTACGTTTCACCTGAGCAGGAGCCAGAGGCTTCTATACAAGCACCTCTCCATTCAGGCAAGCAAGAGACAAAATCTCTCAGGAAGGAGGGTGAAAAGAAGGGCTCAGAAGTGGTACACCCAGAGGAGAGTTTTGAGGCCAGATAGGGAGACCTGGAAGGCCACAATCTGGCCCTGGACTTGTTATAGGAGAAGAGAGAGGATCTGGTGAATGCAAAGCCAGTGAGGGAGCTGTCCGTGTGCTCCACTTGTTTACATATCTTGGCCTCTCCCTCTGCTTTATAGCCACTCAGTCTTGCCTGAGGGCAACCAGAACCCAGAACTTTGTATTAAGCTAGGTCTTCTGTTTTCCCCATTTCTCCCCATCCCATGCCCCTAATGAGAGCTGTTGTAGTTCTTCTCTGCCAAGAGCTTGCTAGGTATCTTTAGGCAACCCATCCACTACTGGCACTCTGGCAATGGTGGATGTAACAATATTGGCCTTGCAAGGTTGTTTCAAGGTTGTTGTAGCAAAACAATGTGTGCATCTCAGTGGGGCAGCTTGCACTCTAAGTGCAGAGTGTCCCACGTTCAATTCTTGGCATCTCCAGGCATGTCTGGGAAAGACCCCTGAACCCAGGAACCAGACAATTCTGCTGCCAGGCCGTGTAGCCAAGACCAAGGCAGCTTCCTATGTGAACTGTGTGTAATGCTTTGAATGGACTTAACCATCCTGGGGTCCTTTACCTTTACATTTACCTAATGCTTTGCTCAAAACTGCCATATGACTGCTAAATATGGAAAGCCACAAATTATTGCAGCTATCCATTGTTATTAATGGTTAGATAGATCACTGGGAACCTTGACAGATCGATCTATCTTGCTCCAGTCTGAATTCGAGCCTAGGAACTCCTCAGCCTTTCTCTCTACGCTCTCTTTGTACCTTTGCTGTCACTGAGCTGTCTTTTTGCTCTCCCACTTTCAGGGTATATGAACCAGCTGAATGTCCATAACATAGAAGTACTGTATGAACTTATTGAGAAGCGCCAGAAAGGCATCCCTCTTTTGACGGTCTGCAACCACCAGTCCTGCATGGATGATCCACACCTGTGGGGTAGGGTACTAGAAGGGAAGTGCTGCCACCTGGTGGATGGGAAGGGGAAGGTATTGCTTTTTTCTTCTGTTTGAGAAACCAGGCCCATCACCTTCCTGAGGTCTGGAGCACAGTGAGCAAAAATGGGTGCTCTCCCCCCCCCCACTCCCTTGGGACCTTCATGAAGGAGGCTTAACTTGTCTATCTTAAGGATGAACCCCAAGCCTGACTCCTGTGTGTGTAGCATTTTCCTGCATTAGCTATGGTAGATTTAATTTGGATTGTTCCCTGTATTAATGTAGTTGTGCCTCCCCCAGGGATCCTGAAATTACGGCACGTCTGGAACTTGCAGAAAATGCGCTGGTAAGTACTGGGAAAGGTGGTTATTCCCTGTGAGGAAGGAATGAGCTGAGATCTACAGGGATAGGGCGGTATACAAATTGAATAAATAAAAATAAAAGCTCCTGGGTGTTTGTAGGGCTGCCCATCATATTCAGTTTGAGCTCCCAAGGTTTTGGAGAGCCCAGATGAAAACTTGGCTGAGCATGTTGTGACGTGGTTTTAACAGTCTTTGTGCTCTCCCAGGACCCCAACAGCTGCAGACATCTGCTTCACCAAGGAGCTGCATTCCCGTTTCTTCAGCCTTGGGCGATGTGTACCTGTCTGTCGTGGTAAGCAGATGGTTTGCTTAATAGACATGGGGCAGGCAAGCAGCTCTTGGGTTATAAATGGGGTGGTTGTCCAGACAAGGCTTGGGCCATGGACAGCTGTACCAAATCCAGGCCTGAGAAGTAATTCACTTACTCAGTTTGAAGCCTTGTGCCTCCATTTCTCCCAGCCTCTATTTTCCAGCTGACATGTGTAAAATGGGAATAATAGTGGCTTATCAACAAGAATGCTGTGAAGAAAAAGATTTTTAATTGCTTTGCAAATGAAAAGAGTTCTTATTAAGCATCACTCTTAAAGGCAAAAATCTGTTTTCTTTTCAATACTTATGACTTGTCTAGGCATGGTGAGAGAATGTTCTGGTTAGGGCTGCATGAGCCCTCCGTGCGGGATTGAACTGCCATTAATCTGTTCATTCTTCCTGCAGGAGATGGAGTCTATCAGAAAGGCATGGACTACATTCTTGAGAAGCTCAACCATGGAGACTGGGTTCACGTGTTCCCAGAAGGTAGGTAGCAATGCTTGGAAGTGGTTCTGTGAGCCACTGGGGCTGGGGGTGGCAGATAGATATAGGTGTGGTGGTGATATTGTTTGCTTCAGAGGCTAACCTACATTGCCCACCAATTGCCCTAACTGTTCTCCATCTTCCTCTTCCAGGCAAAGTAAACATGACTCAGGAATTCATGCGCTTCAAATGGGGTAGGTATTTTTTAGTAGGAGAGGAGCATTCTGGGACCATTTCATCCTCTCTAACTCCCCTTCCTCTTATTTCTTCCAGGCATTGGGCGTCTTCTGGCTGAATGCCGCCTTCACCCCATTATACTGCCACTCTGGCATGTAGGTGAGACCTGAATCAGGAGAGGGACAAGGTCTGATGTTAGGCAGGTGGCAATGGCATAGGTAGAGGATATAAGGGTTCTCAGATTTCTGGTGGAATAGGACACTTGTCTTCCTTTAAGATCTGTGCAGAAAGGTTGATTTTGGCAGGCGCCAGATTTCCCACCCAAGGGTGCTTCCAAAGGCAATGCCCAAAGTGTGCACAAGGAAGGCTGGCAGAATGTGACACAAACTCTCCATCTTACTTTCCAAACCAACATTTTGTATTTCAGAAGTAGTTTAGTGAGAATATTGAGATTCAGGATGCGGGACTGGGTTGTGAAAAACCAGCATGACCTTTTCTTCTCACTTGATGCTGGAGGGTACCCTGGAACAAGTAACTCCTCCCTTCTACTTCCAGAGGTAGCTCTATTTAAACCTTGCTCTCTGAAGTGGGAGGAGCCTCTCCCAATTTTCTTCTCTGCCGCTGCTGAGTGAGCCGGGGCTCCACACACAACTCCAACATTTATCTAGCACATGATTTTTATTTTTTTATCTTTGGTAAAATCTTACAAATATAAAAACTGTTAAAGCCAGGTATTAAAAAAAAAATAGAATTTAAACACATGTCAATTTCTACTTTGTCTGAATAGGCTGTATGTCTAACCTACTTGCATAATTCACATGGAATGCTATGAATTTAGTAGTGGAGGCTCTTTTCAGGTCCTGCTAAAATGATCCCTTCTGTACAGCTATTAAATACACAGGAATCCTATTCCATTTTGTCATTTTTTATATATATGGCTTATGATGGGGCTGGGATCAAAACTAACTGTTTGTGTTGTTGTTTCCCTCGCTCCATCTCCCTAGGAATGAACGATGTACTCCCCAATGCACCCCCATACGTGCCCCGTGCTGGGCAGGTGAGTGTTGGAGATGGGAAGAGGCGCTCCTAGCATTGCAGACGGGAGTGGCAGGGGATTCTAAGTCACCAGCAAGTTGAGGACTTGTGCAAGTAAAGCAGTTTGCCTCCCTTGTTACCTGTTTGCTCATGGTGCCTTTTCTTCTTGTTACAGAAGATCACCGTGCTAATTGGGAAGCCATTCAGTGCCCGTCCACTGCTGGAGCACCTGCGGGCAGAGAACAAATCAGCGGTGAGTGCAAAGTAGGGAAGAAATAGGATGGCTGATCATTAAGGGCTTGACATGCCGCACTGATGGGTTCAGAGCTGGATTCATCCTTAAGGTTCATTCTCTATAGAATTGGGCACTGCATTGCAGGGATGAGCAGTTACAAATTTCCCCCCAATGAGGGAAGACTGTGTGCCAAGCCTGCTTCTTATGTTAGCCTTTCATAAGAACATAAAAGAGCCCAGTGGCCCATCTAGGGCACCATTCTGTTCTCACAGTGGGTGGCCAGATGCCATGAGTGCAACAGGACTCTGCCCACCTGCCATTCTCAGCAACCTCTGGCAGTGGAGGCAAAACACAGCCATTGTGGCTGTCATATGATTCCCTGAAACATGGGGCTATTCCTTTTTATAATACAATTGGAAACCAACAGCCATCTTTCTAGGAGAATGATGATGGGAATAAGTAAGACTGATCTGCTAAGAGAAGCAGAAGTATTTATCAGCTGTTGAAGATATGATGAGTTCAGGCTGGCATTGATGGGAATGGGAGAGACTGGGGGGGGGCCCCTCAAGCTTTGCCTACCTGGCTGATTTATAAATTGGTCCACCTTAGCTGCATGATGATTTTATCATTTATGTGTCAAGAGTCTTTGAGATCCCAAACGATGGCTTAGGTTGGGCCCCAGGCTTGTGCATTTGTTTGAACTGGAGGTGGGGAATAGTTCTTGGGATACACCTGCTCCTGGTGTACCCATCCGCACATAGGCGGAGAGCTGGCGTGTGTTGCATGGACTTGCTGACTACGGCTCCTTGTGCTTGCAGATGGAGATGCGGAAAGCATTGACTGATTTCATTCAGGAGGAGATCCAGGCACTGAAGGACCAGGCCGAGAGACTGCATCAGACTTTCAAGCTTCAGGGCTAGCGATGTGAACAGGATGAGCATCAGAAGCTCTTCCACCAAAGCATGGATTGTGCAGTCCTGTGCGGCACGATGCATGGACTACCTCTGACGTTCCCACTTTGCCACCTGTTGCCCATGCCACGCCACAAGTGGACTGGCATTGCATGTAGAGAGATGGATGAAGGCTCTCTGCGTACCTCATGGAGCCCCACCCCCACCCGTGTGTCTCACGCTCTGTTGTTGTGCTTCCTCCCGAAGGGAGGGGAGAAACACAGAAAGACTATTGACCGTGGAGTTCCCTGTGACCAGAAGCAGAGGTGCTGGAAGGAGCTTGGGCCCAGACTGGCAGCTGTGGGTGATGGATGTACAGGACCAAGGGGAGGAGCTAGGGAGGGGACGGTAAAGCAGGCTCCGCCCCTCCTTGCAGTGACCCCTTTTTGCACCAGCCTGCATTGCTTAGTGGGGGCTGGAAAGGATCGGTGATTGATTCCGTCAGTTCTCTCCTTTTTTGTAGAATATTGGCCCCAATGTGGATTTTATACTTGGCAATTTTCCAGTAAATGATTTTAAACCCTGCTGCAGCCTGTGCTGAGTTCTTCTGGTGGCTGGGAGGAGGGTAGGACTGGCGATGGCTCTCTGCACATGCTGTTCTTTGTTCAGAAAGAGACACATGCAAAGGATGCCTCATGCTGCCTTTTCTTCTTGTTACAGAAGATCACCATGCTAATTGGGAAGCCATTCAGTGCCCGTCCACTGTTTATATCAGTTTATATCAGTTCGTCTCTATTTATAGGAGCCTTTCCCAGCCAGGTGGCTGATGGGATTTGTAGTGTAAAACATTTAGAGGATGCCAGGCTGAGGAAGGGATGCGGGTGGTGCTGTGGTCTAAACCACAGAGCCTAGGGCTTGCTGATCAGAAGGTCGGCGGTTCGAATCCCCGCGACAGGGTGAGCTCCCGTTGCTCAGTCCCTGCTCCTGCCAACCTAGCAGTTCGAAAGCACGTCAAAGTGCAAGTAAGTAGGTACCGCTCCGGTGGGAAGGTAAACGGCGTTTCTGTGTGCTGCTCTGGTTCGCCAGAAGCAGCTTAGTCATGCTGGCCACATGACCCAGAAGCTGTCTGCGGACAAACGCCAGCTCCCTTGGCCTATAGAGCGAGATGTGCGCCGCGACCCCAGAGTCGTCCGCGGCTGGACCTAACGGTCAGGGATACCTTTACCTTTTTAGGCTGAGGAAGGCTGTGGTTTACAGTGTCAAGGAAAATGCCTCCCTCCTGCTGACCAGAGGAGACATTGTGCTAGAAAGTTGTCAGGGCTTCTCTCTTCACTTGCATCTCTCTCTCTCTCTCTCTCTCTCTCTCTCTCTCTCTCTCTGTGGTGATTTAAGTGCCACACAGAACATACCCATTGCAATGTTACCTTGACTTATCACTTGACTTACCTTGACTTACCGCCAAGTGTGTCTGTGAGGGTGGTGGGACCGAGTGAAGGGCCTGCCCCGAAGATCTCAGAATCTAGGCAGGTTTGTATGAGGGAATACAGCCTTTCAGATAGTCTGGACTTCAAGCTGTATGGTGCTCTATAGGTCATAACCAGCCCTTTGAATTATAAGTGGAAACAGACCAGTAGGCAGTGGAGCTGTTCTATTATTGTTGTTGTTATTATTTTATTGATTAAATTTGTATACTGCCCCTGATCCGAAGATTACAGTTCACAACATTAAAATACAGATGAAAAAACAAAAAACATAATACAATAAAAGCGAAAGTAAACAAAAACAACAACTCCTAATAACCTCCCTCCCACGGACAGTTAAAGGCTGTAGGATGTTAATGAGCCAAAGGCTTGTTCGAAGAGATGTATTCACCTGGCACCTAAATAAATGTAATGAAGGTGCCAAGCGAGCCTCTCTGAGGAGAGTTTTCTAGCAAGGGAGCTGTGTTCTCCCTAGATAACCAGTTTGGTCAGTGTTACAGGAATTCTAAGGTCATATATATATATATATATATATATATATATATATATATTCATAAATGTACATGGCAAACACATACATAAGTATATAAACTACGTGTCTGAAATAGTACAGGAGAACAATCCTGAAGCCATTTTGACTCTCCTAAATTGACCTCAAATATTTCTCTGCAAGGAGGAAGGAAATGGGAAAAGCTTTCCAATTGTGTTTGGACTGTAGGGGCTTACACCTCCCTGCAAAAACAGTCTGGCAAGTATCTGTTAAGCTGAGCAAACTATCAATATGCGTAACACAGGGGTAGGCAACCTAAGGCCCATGGGCCAATCACCTCCTCAATCCGACCTGGGAATCGGCATGTTTTTACATGAGTAGAATGTGTCTTTTTATTTAAAATGCATCTCTAGGTTATTTGTGGAGCATAGGAATTTGTTCATTTCCCCCCCAAAAAAATATAGTCTGGCCCACCACATGGTCTGAGGGACAGTGGACTGGCCCACGGCTGAAAAAGGTTGCTGACCCCTGTTTTATATCATCTCTGTACAGCTCTCTACAGAACTAAGTACTGTATTTACCATCTTAAAAGAATGGCCAGGCTACCCAGAAAAGGCAATCAGATAAGGCATTACAATGGTACCTCTGGATGCGAACGGGATCCGTTCCAGAGCCCCGTTTGCATCCTGAAGAGAACACAACTCACGTGCACGGTTTGCGATTCGCCGCTTCCGCGCATGCACGTGACGGTCATTTTGATACCTGATACAGTCATACCTCGGGTTGAAGTCGCTTCAGGTTAAGCCTTTTTGGGTTGTGCTCCGTGGCGACCCGGAAGTAACGGAGCGCATTACTTCTGGGTTTCGCCGCTCGCGCATTCACTCAACGTGACATCACGTGCATGTGCAGAAGTAACCTGCACACGCGGGTTGCGTTTGCTTCAGGATGCGAATGGGGCTCCGGAACGGATCCCGTTCACATCCGGAGGTACTACTGTATGATGTTTTGGGGGGTGGTCTTGAGCTACAGGGTAGGCAGTTTCAAAAGTCTACATAAGAGCTTGCACACCAATGTTCAGGGTTCCTTTACTCCCTCCCAGTGTGGCGTGAGTGGCGGACCCTGTTGCAACAGTTTAATAAAGATCAGGCTTACTAGCTGTTTTGCTTCTCAGTATTCTCTGGTATTTTCTCCTACCGACCGAGAACCTACTGTATACGGGCTCTTGGATACCCCACCAGGGGAAAAGGAGCAGTTTTTTTCTTTTAACAGTCAGCGCGCTTGCCAAGGGCAGCCCCACATCGAGGGTGCTGCAGTAGAATCATAGAGTTGGAATCATAGAGTTGGAATCATAGAGTTGGAGGGTGCTGCAGTAGAATCATAGAGTCCAACCCCCTGCCAAGCAGGAAACACCATCAGAGCACTCCTGACATATGGTTGTCAAGCCTCTGCTTAAAGACCTCCAAAGAAGGAGACTCCACCACACTCCTTGGCAGCAAATTCCACTGTCAAACAGCTCACCGTCAGGAAATTCCTCCTAATGTTTAGGTGGAATCTTTTTTCTTGTAGTTTGGAACCATTGCTCCATGTCCGCTTCTCTGGAGCAGCAGAAAACAACCTTTCTCCCTCCTCTATGTGACATCCTTTTATATATTTGAACATGGCTATCATATCACCCCTTAACCTCCTCTTCTCCAGACTAAACATGCCCAGCTCCCTTAGCCGTTCCTCATAAGGCATCGTTTCCAGGCCTTTGACCATTTTGGTTGCCCTCCTCTGGACACGTTCCAGTTTGTCAGTGTCCTTCTTGAACTGTGGTGCCCAGAACTGGACACAGTACTCCAGGTGAGGTCTGACCAGAGCAGAATACAGTGGCACTATTACTTCCCTTGATCTAGATGCTATACTCCTATTGATGCAGCCCAGAATTGCATTGGCTTTTTTAGCTGCCGCGTCACACTGTTGGCTCATGTCAAGTTTGTGGTCAACCAAGACTCCTAGATCCTTTTCACATGTACTGCTCTCAAGCCAGGTGTCACCCATCTTGTATTTGTGCCTCTCGTTTTTTTTGCCCAAGTGCAATACTTTACATTTCTCTCTGTTAAAATTCATCTTGTTTGTTTTGGCCCAGTTCTCTAATCTGTCAAGGTCGTTTTGAAGTGTGATCCTGTCCTCTGGGGTGTTAGCCACCCCTCCCAGTTTGGTGTCATCTGCAAATTTGATCAGGATGCCCTTGAGTCCATCATCCAAGTCGTTGATAAAGATGTTGAATAAGACCGGGCCCAAGACAGAACCCTGTGGCACCCCACTAGTCACTCTTCTCCAGGATGAAGAGGAACCATTGATGAGTACCCTTTGGGTTCGGTCAGTCAGCCAGTTACAAATCCACTGAGTGGTAGCATAGTCAAGACTGCATTTTACCAGCTTCTTTACAAGAATATCATGGGGCACCTTGTCAAATGCCTTGCTGAAATCAAGGTAGGCTACACCCACTGCGTTCCCTTCATCTACCAGGCTTGTAATTCTGTCAAAAAACGAGATCAGGTTAGTCTGACATGACTTATTTTTCAGAAATCCATGCTGACTATTGGTGATCACAGCATTCCTTTCTAGGTGCTCACAGACTGTTTGCTTAATGATCTGCTCCAGAATCTTCCCTGGTATTGATGTCAGACTGACTGGGCGGTAATTATTTGGGTCCTCTCTTTTCCCTTTTTTTTCAACCTGGGAGGTGGCCGAGGCCTGCGTCACTGCGGCCAAAGCTGGCGAAGCGCCCCTGAGGGTGGGCCGAGCCAAACGCGCGACAGCGGACGGGACTGAATCCGCGGAGCTGCGGGTTTCGCCGATCAGGGGCGAGCGAGAAGGGCAGGAAGTGGGAGGCCGGGCGGCGGAGGAGGAAACAGCGCGGAGCAGGCGGCTCCCATTGGCTGCCGCGGGTCCCGCCTCGCGCCCTGACTGGCTGCCTCCCCGGCCTCGCTTCCCCCGGCGTCCTGATTGGCTGGGGCGCGCAGGGGAAGCGTTGCTGCTGGAAGGAGCAAGGAAGCAGGGAAGGCAAGATGGCGGTGCGGGAGGCGGCCGGGCTTCTTCTTCTGCTGGCGCTGCTGGGTCCGGTGTCCGCGCAGACAGGGCAGGTGCCCTTGGTGGCTTGGTCCAGCCGCAGGTAGGTGGGCGGCCCTGGGCTGGGGGGGGGGGAGGCGCGGTGAGGCCCGCTTCGGCTGGGGCCAGATCCGCAGACGGCTTGATGCGCACGGGCAGCGCGCCTGTTTCTCTGAATGTAGTGGTTCTCCAAGGGGGGAAGATTCAAGGGCAAACACTATATTTTGGGAATCATGGAATTGCAGAGTTGGAAGGGACCGCGAGGGTCATCTAGTCCGGCCTCCTGCAGTGCAGGAATCCTTTCCCCACAAACCCTGAGTTGAAGCGTCTCATGCTCTGCTTAATGTAATGATTCGTGTTCTTATGTAGCTGCATTGTTTTGTACTCTCTAGATGTCCCATGATCATAGTATAAAGCAGTTGTGTTCTGTGTTATAAATCAAGCACTGCCAGGAGTTGTTTGCTTTTGTTTTCCAATGTATTCGGTGTGCCACAAGTAAATTTTTATTCTGAAAGCAAATGTATGGCCCAGACAAGAAAAGCTTGAGAAGCACTGACCACTTCAGTTGCTCTGGGTTGCCCTTGTTCACACTAGTGGCTTCAGGGATTGAAAGTGTGCTGCACTGCGCTTGGAAACACAACACAAATGAATGTTTGCAAAGGTGTTGTTGTCTGGCAGGTTTGTTCATGAGCTGCGTTGAGTGCAGAGTTTGGTGGCTTTTCTGATTGATTGGTTCACTTATATTCCGCTTTCCCATAATGAGCTGCACCGAAATCTAGGTTTAGGTACATAAATGCATTGCAAAACCAGAGTTAGCCAACAGTAAAATTTCTGGTACTGGACAGCATGAAACATTCTTCTGTTCTCATCACAGAGAGGGGTGGTTGATGTGTGAGTTTGTAACTCAAGAATGACAGGTTGGGGCTTTCTTCTGTGTATGTGGTGGGTTATGGAACTAGCCTTGCAATATAGTGAGGTCAATGGGTTGCTGGGTACTGTGATGTCTACTGGAGAGTAAGAATAGAAATGCACACTCCTAGGGTAGGGTGAAAGGCTGGTTCTAGGGCTCTTGGCATGGCAGTGAGGAACTAGGGTGGACCATTGGGTTGCCGTTGCCTTGTTCATTGAAGTGTGTTCTTATCAGCCCAGCCATAGGGACAAGCAAGGTTTAAATGCTAAAAGGGGAAAGAGCCAATTCTAATTTGCTTCCTAGTTTGTCCTTTGGCCATCTGGAGAAGGCTGTCAGTCTCACAACTGCTTTATAGTGGCAAAAATGTTTGCTAGTTCTAAATACGTGTGGCCAGGGATTGTAGTGAATCCCAGCTTTTAAAGTCTCTAGACACATTTGTAATTAAGAATCATAATTGTATTTGAGCATATTGCTATTCCCTCACACACTCCAAAAGCATAATGTAGCAAATGCGTTATAAAATAGGGCAACTGAGCAACTCATAGTTAGAAAAACAGCTGCAGATTGGTCTTCATTTAGCACTTTTAGCACTGCAGGCTCACAATAATAATGATGATGATTATGATTATTACTGTTATTTTAAAGATTTCTTATCTGCCTTTCACTGCAAGATCCCAAGACCCCTAATGACAATACAATATACAATTATGAAAACAGATAAAACAGTTACAATGATAAAACAAGTAAAACCATTCCAAATGTAACAGAATTTATTGTATAAATTCAAAAAAGGGTGTGTACCACAAAACAAAATACTTGAATTGTCAAAGTATGGAAGGGACAGGAAAGAGCAACATACAGATAATGGCAGGATCCCACCTTTGGGGAAAGTTGTTCATAAATCATGTCTTGCATCAAAGGTGGCAAAGAGGCTACCTGAGCTGACACTGGATTGGCAGGGTATTGGTTCACGTGTGATGTGTTTGCTTTCCCAAAGTAGTGCTGTACAGCTGATCTTTATATGGTACATGAAATCAAGTCTCGTTGAATTGAGTGTGGCTTAGTTGCAGCTAAGTGGGTATAGGACTACATACAGCTTTGGTATAATACTCCTACTTAGCACCTAAAGGTAAATTTGTTTTCCTTGGTGTCCCTCCTCATTTCACACGATGCTGATTTAATCTTCCCCTGTTTCGCTTCATTTTGACCTCCTGACACCTATATCTTTGATATTTTCTGACTCTCTTTATTTTTCTCTTTTCCCTGGCAAGGGGGAAGCTACAGTTCTAAAGTGAGAAATTGTATTGGAGGTGGAATTGAGATTTTAATAAGGCTTCTTTGGACTGCCCTGAGCTCAGTGTGGCTCTCTCCAGATATTATGGACTACAACTCCTATCAGCCCCAGCCAGCATGGGTATTGTACTCCAAATCATTTGGAGGGCACTAGACTGTGGAAGGTTGCCTCAGGCAATAGACTTGGATGGGGATGAACAACCCATGGTCAGTTGACCAGAGTTTGATTAAGACTGTGCAAGTGCAGAAGTGTTTGTGTCCTTGAAACATTTAGCAACCAACCTGGTGTGGGTGTGAGAAGGATTGGCATTTGGTTTTCCTACCACCACCACCCTTTTTAAGTAGAATCCAGGTTTTAAAGAAGATATTTGATACTGCACTGTCTTGTTCCTCCTCAGAATTGTGTGGTTTGTTCTCATTTTTTAGTTGTAGAAGCTAACAATGGTGATTTCCCCACTGAGAATATGGTTGACCCCAGCCTGCACATGGCACATAACTTTGAACACTAAGGCCCCATCTGCACTATACATTTAAAGCAGCATCAAAACCATTGGAGCTTCTCACAGAGCATCCTGGGAGCTGCAGTTTGTAAAGCATGTTGAGGGTTGTTTGGATACACACACAAACCCCCATTTCTTTTACAGAGCTCCAATTCTCAAAGTGGTTTAGCAGTCAATCCCTCTTTTCGGAGAACTCTGTAAACATTTACTAGGATGCTTTGGGGGGGAAGCCATGACTGTTTAAAGCAGTATGATATTGCTTTAAATGTCCAGCAGAGTGTAGATGGGACCTGAGTTGGCCTCATCAGCAGCCATATAGTGAACACAAACCTTCATTGGGTTTCTTTGCCCTTTGTTTTCTAATGGGTGAAGTAGCCCTTCAGTCCTCATAAAACAGACAAATATACAGTTGTACCTTGGATCCCGAACGCCCTGGAACTCGGGTGTTTTGGCTCCCAAACGCTGCAAACCCAGAAGTGATTGTTCCAAAAGAAGTGAACATTCTTTTGGAATCCAAACGTCTGATAGGGCTTCCATGGCTTCTGATTGGCTGCATTGAGTTGCATTGATTGAGCTTCCTGCAGCCAGTCAGAAGCTGTGGTTTGGTTTTCAAACGTTTTGGAAGTCCAAGGTACGACTGTATTCCTATCTGCTACTCTAAGAGTAGGGAGATGGCACCTGTGAAATAAAAGACAATCTACACAATCACAACTGCTCTTTTTATGACCCCGTTTCTGTGTCTATCCCTTTCTCACTGTGTGTGTCTCTCTTCCTTTTGTGAATACAGCTCCTTATGGTCTCCCTTGGCAGTACCACATGAGGGCCATGTGGTGACAGAAACTCAGCTTGCAGCTTTACTGGACTCTGCCCTAGACGGTGGACCTCACAACGTGCTGCTGTTCCTTCAGGAGAAAGTGAGTCTGGCCCCTGGCAGAACTCTTTGCTGAGGTCACAAATGCACCACAGATGCAGACCTTCAGTGAAAAGTTTTCCTTCCTAAGGAACCCTGGGGTTTGTTGTGACAGTGCTGAGAGTTTGTAGAATTATGGAGGTCATTTAGCTCAAACCTGTGCTCAGTGTACGCTGTGCAGTGCAGGAGGCAATAGCAGCATTCCTGGCAGATGGCCAACCAGCTTCTGCTTAAATAGCTCTCACCAATAGGAAGTTTCTTCCGCTATTTAGTCAAAATCTGCTTCCCTGCAATTTCCGCCCATATCTTCTAGTCCTGTTCTCTTGACAGCAGAGAACAAGTTTGCTTCATCTTCTGCATGACACCCCTTCAGATATTTGGAGACCACTGTCATGTTTCCCCTTAATCTCCTCTTCTTCAAGTTAAACACGCTTGGCTCTTTTATGGTTGGGAGCCATTAACTGGCTTGGCAGTTTTCAATTAATTCACTTTTTACTGCAGGCATACCCTTCAGCCACCTCTCCCCCACTTAATCTAGTTCATATTTCAGAGGTCGGAATTATCTTCTGGAAATGGCCTTTTTTTCAACAGCATAATTCAATAATTGTCCAAAGGGCTGTTTCCACCCATTTCATCCATTTGGAGCTTGAGCAGAAAGAGGTGCTTGTAGTCTTTTCAGAGCTTGTACAGCATAAAGGAGAAGAAACTTTTTTCTGCTGGTCATGTGAATTGGGTGTCTCATGACTCTCTATTTATCACTTCCTCATTCCATTTATCACCCCCCCCCTCTCTTTGCTAGTTCCTCTGATGATGAATTGTGGCTAGGCTGTTTTTTGCATCTAATGTTTGTTAACATGATTGGGGGGAAATATAAGATGGAGGCTGGAGAAGCTAGGCTGCTTCTAATCTGGAGGGTTTGGGAGCCTGCAGAGTGCTTCCTGTCAAAAGCTGCTCCTAGTTTTTTCTTTATTCTGTGTGTTTGAACAACAATTGGAATGAAAAAATATTTTTAAACACAATACAAAAGCATCACTGTGAAACATTAAAAACTGTACTTTTAAAAAGGTTTTAAAAATCAATCTTCTCTCCCAGCTCAGTGTTGAGGATTTCACAGCCTATGGAGGGGTTTTTGGAAACAAGCCAGACAGTGCCTTCCCCAATCTGGAGGTAAGTGAGAAATGGGGAGCTGTACTTTAGACAAGTTGCCGGTGTCTCTCCCTGCTGTTATATATACGTCTATACTTTTGATGGGCCACTGCGCTGCACTGCAGTGCTGTGTCAAGAACATATATAAAAAAGAGGAACTTTAAGAGCAATTGTAAATTCAAGTTCTGGTACAGCTAACAAGGGTTGTGCTTTTCCCATTCCTCCTCTTTCCATGGTCTGCAGTGTAAGATGGAGCATCTCGCTCTGCTCTTTGATCCTCTGTTGGTATACGGGCCCTTCAGATGTTGTTAGGCTCCAGCTGCCATCAGCTCCAGCTAGCATGGCCAGTAGAGAGGGATAATGGGCTTTGTAGTCCATCAACATGTTAAGGGACACATGTTCCTCTTCCTTAGGTTGCAGCAATCTTTATCAACTTTGGGTCCCCAAATGTTGGACTGCGACTCTCATCATCCCTAGCCAGCAGGACCAGTGGTCAGGGAAGATGGGGGTTGTAGTACAGCAACATCTTGGGACCCAAGGTTGAGAAAGGCTGGATTAGAGGATAAAGTGAAGAAAAATAACTTGAGCTGGGGGGTGGGGAAGAAACTTGCATCCTTGGACAAAATGAGGAATAAAACTTTGATTATACTTTATTCTAGCTACAACGTTAACAAGCTCTAACCAAGTTTTGTATTGGCTAGAATTGGAAGATGCCAACAGTTGGGTGTAGGTCTGAGGAAAAAATTAAATACATGTACATTTCCTCTCTGTACCATTCACCTCTCTTCTGAATTAAATAAAAGAGAAAACAACAATAACTTGTTTCTAAGCTGTCAGAGGCTTTGCTGGATATTGGCTCTTCCAAAGAACCCAAGGTGTGTGAGAAACCTAAATAAATTATATTTTTGGAAAGGAAATTACAAATTGAAATATAAAGGAAACATAGAATACCCTGCCAAAGATGCTCAATATTTTTCATCCGGGTAAGATTCTGAAATGCTTCAAAGTGTGTTGCACAAAACCTAACTCCTGGCTTTAGAGAAGTTCTTTCTAGAGATGGAAATGATTCATAGTCGTATGGAATTATGTCCTTGGAAACAGTGAAACAGCCAGTGCATGAATTGAGCATCACATGCATTGGTCAGGGAAACACTACCTTCTTTTTAGAAACTGTTTTAAAAATTACTTTATGCTAGGAATCAGAAGATTGTCATGCTGGCCTTTAGTAGTTCACCTGGCTCAAGCCTCCACGGTCATCTAGCAGCAGCCGTTCTATCAGACAATAGCAGAGGGAGAGATGGGAATGCAGGGCCTCTCCATTGACTTGGCTGAAAGACTTAGCAGTTTCTGGCTCCTTCTCTGCTTGAGCTCGTTCCAGTCTAGCTAGTTGTTTCAAAAAATTCTGTAACTAAGAACTAGTGCCTAAATTTGCTTCTCCCACTCGCCAATCCCTTTTTCCTTTTGTGCTGACTTCTAAATTGTAAGCCTGAAGGCAGGGACTGTCTTTATTATTGAGATATGTAAGCCCCCCTAGGATTCCTTTCCTTTACGATGGAGAGCAGGATAAAAATACTGCAAATCTGCAGTGTAATGCCAAATTCTCATCCTGCAAGTACTACGTCTATGAAATAACACCTCTGTCTCCCTTACCAACCTGCCCGCTGTTTTTATGTTTTTAAACTGCTGTTGCTGGGGGAAGAAGCCGCCTGGAAGCATTCTTAGAAGGGTGCATAAACTTGATCAAAGGAGAAGCAGTGTGTATGTTTCCTACTATATGTTCAGAACATGGACTAAGTTCATTCTGGAAATTCCAACCCTTTTCATCAAGCAAGATGGACATGTCTGGATTTAAACGGCTGCTGGATTTCTTATGCAATGCAAATGTATATCTGTGTCTTTACTGCAAACTGTCTGTGGTTCATTAGTGTACCTTTTGTGGCCACACAGAATTTTAGATGCCTTGCAAGTGGGGGGCATTGACAATAAGCCTTCTCAACACACAGCTTTCTTGTTCAACACATTGTACATTTTCAGAAAGTTGCATGTCTCAGAATGAGCTCTGAATTCCATCCACAGCCGTGTGGCAATTGATGATGGGTGTTGTTGTCCAACATTATCTGGAAAGCACCAGGCTGGGGCAGGCATGCTGTTTGCCTTAGGAAATCCTATGGCTCTGGCTCTAACTCTTAACCGTGTCTTTTTGACAGAATGCGCTTGGTGCCGCTCCGTCGTCGTTGGTGCTTCCATCTGTGGATTGGTTTGCAGCCAGTGCTGTCCCCGCCTTCTTGAAGGCCAAGCTGGGCATATCCCCTCTTCACGTCGATCAGAACACCCTGCAGGAGCTGCGGCTCAACGCCAGCCTGCCAGCCCTGCTGTTGATACGACTGCCGTATGCCACGGGGTTTGTAACCAGCTCCATAGTACATTTCCTTACGTTGCCAAGGAGCCACATGGCACTGGATGCAAAGTGGAATCTTCTGCCTGCCCCACGACAATGCCCCCCCTGCAGGTCTGGGCCCCCTCCATGCCCCCACTATCATGCCTGCGCTACTGCCAGCCCCATCACCACAACTGTACCCGTGGCTGCGTTGCTGCCACAATGCAACAGCAGCGGTAAGTGTGCAATGGTGAAGGCATTGGGGCCATGTTAGCAGTGCAGATAAAGTCCTGGTGGGGCTGGCAGCAGCACAGCGATGTGGGCAGATCTTATGACTGAAGCAAATTGCTTTACCTCCCCTAATGCATGAGCTGCCCTGGTGTATTCCTGTGTCTGTGAGGTTAACTTCCAAGGAACAGAGCATGCTGTTTAGCATGAAATTTAACATTCTGAGAAACTTACCCTATTTTAACTTTGAAAGAGCAAGTTTCCAGCTCTCACGGTTGACACCCCTTGGTACCCCAAGATCTTAATGTTTTCAGCCTGTCCTGCCGTACCTGGTCTTTCTAGCCTGCTATTGCTTGGCACTTGTACTTTCCTGTTCTTATAGGGTATGTGGACACATCCCTCATTTTCTGCTTCAGAACTCCCTGTTTGCAAGTGTATATTATACTTCCCTTAGCACAGCCTTCTCCATCCTGCTACCCTCCAGAGGTTGTTGTACTACAACTCCCACCATGCCTGATGGTTAGCCATGTTGGCTGGGGCTGATGAGGATTGTAGCCTAAAGCATCTGGAGGGCATCAAGTCAAGAATGGCTGCCCTGGTGTTCCAAACAAACCCATCAGTCCGCTGCATGGTCTTAAAATGTACATTCAGTTGCCAAGGTTGTGGACTCTCTTCTATCTCAGATAATTAATTGTACATGGAGAGGCAATATCGTCACAGATGCTATTGAACTAATGACAAAAACCTGTCCCACCGGCTAGGATGGCATTGATGACATTTCCTATATAAAGAAGATAACAGAACTTATTTCTCTCTCTCTCTCTCTCTCCTCATCCCCCACCTTCCAGCTCTAGTCTCATGGCCCCAAAGGAAGTTCTAACCAGCAATGGTGAGCATTGTGGAGCAGGGTTGTTTGGAAACTTTTAGGAAGGGTCTGAGATTGGGTTGAGAGGTCGCTGCTTGGAACGTCTGGCCTTGCATTTAGCTTTCTGGGTGGGTATTTGTTGCCTCGCAGTTTGAGGTCTTAGGCTCCCTCAGGAAGAAGGGCAGGATATAAGTTCAGTAAATAGAGAGTGGGGGAGCAACTACAATCTGCGTATTTCTCTGTGAATTAATGCATACAAATGAGCCATAGCTATAAAGTGACTGTTGTACTCTGAGAAGGGACACCAGTCTTATAGGAAAGCCAGGAAGTTTGGTGCATTTATAAATGAGGCTGGATTCTTAGGATACAAGTAGTGCTGCTTAGGACTGAAGTCTTTTCATGGGCTTGTGCTTTCGTAAGCGGGAGTCTCTGGCCTTTGGAGAGTTTCTCTTTCTAAAACAAGATTTCTCCTTGCAGATGAAATCCTTGGACAAGTTTTGAGTGCTCTTCAGTCGGAGGACATCCCCTACACGGCCATCCTGACTGCTTTGCGGCCCTCACGGGTACATGGCTCTTTAGATTCCTAGCCTACCTTGGTTAGATACCTGCTCTGAGTGTTCCTCCATTCCTGGGAATGTCCTTTCATCTCATTAACTTCCATTTATGCCCTGCCTTTAGGCCCCCAAACATGGTTCCCAAGGCAGGCACATTAATAGGATGCAAGCACTTGAGAACAATTAAAATACAGTAAACTAAAAATACATTAAGATAGTTCTAAAACCAGCAGGATTATCCAAACACTCTTTAAAAACATAGTGTGTTTTGTTGTGTTTTTTTGCTAAGAAAGCCAACACTATAGGAACTTGGTTAGCTTTTAGGGCAAGTTTTCCAGGGAACCGGTGCCATTACTGAGCGGGCCCTGCTGTGTTTGGCTACCACAATGACTACGGATAGCCATGGCTCTTAAAGCAACGCATCCTGATCTTTTCTAAGCAAAGCAAGAGGTGGTGGGGAAGGGAGGCTCATTTGGGGGAGGCACTTAGAATTTGAAGCATAGGCTCTCTGAAGCCTCTCAATCCCATTTTACTGCCCTATTTTCTCCCTCTCCAGGTTGTTCGAGATATCTCTGATTTGGTTCCTGAGAGGCTGGGTCGGCAGCTGCTCCAGAAGGAAACTGTGGCTGCACCACTTCGGTTCCCTGTCACTGGGACCCCACAGATACTCTTCTGGGCCAGCAACTTCTCTGTGGCTTTTAATGGCACAACATGGCATGATCTTACTAACCTCACATTTGGAGAGCAACGCTCTGTCAATGTGGACGAGTCAAAGTGGACGCCTAATGCTTCTGAGTGAGTTGAGGGCTGGCAAAGGATCTGAGATCAGGTGCATGATGGATGGTAGGAATGAAGAAGAGAGGGCTTGAGGCAAAAGCAGAGGCTGGGACAGTTGGGGAAAGCGGGTGGATGCAGTTAGGATGTTAGTTGCCAGTGGTGCTGAAGAGGACCAAATGTGTGTGCGCTAGACGAATGCCTCGCAAGACGAAAAACTTGCTAGACGAAAGGGTTTTCCGTTTTGGAGGTGCTTCGCAAGACGAATTTCCCTATGGGCTTGCTTTGCAAGACGAAAACGTCTTGCGAGTTTTTCCGACTTTCCCCCTCCCCCCTTTTTCTAAGTCGCTAAGCCACTAATAGCCGCTAAGCCGCTAATAGCGCTAAGCCGCTAATGGCCGTGCTTCGTAAGACGAAAAAATCGCAAGACGAAAAACCTCATGGAACGAATTATTTTCGTCTTGCAAGGCACCACTGTATCCATATAATTACTGACTGGTGCAGTTTTGCTGCTCTAGCCATGATGGGTGGGGTGGGGTGGGGTGTGGAAGTCCTGTCTCCAATCCATGAGGAGTCCTGCTCACCACTGTCTCTGGGTTCCTGGACGAGAACTCAGAATGCCTGCATTTCCCTGCAACTTGACTCTCTGTGGTCTTACGAACTAGAAACTGTGCTTAAACTACTCCCTCTTCTCACAAAATTGGTTAAGGGCTGAGGCAAGGCTATAGAAATGATGGGTGGGAAATGTTTTCCCAGGGCTATGCAGACTTGAGAGGATGTATATTGCGGGTTTTAACGCTTCTGTTTTCTTTCCACATTGTAGGTTGGTACTGAAATACTCAAATGTGGGTGGGTTTCCATTGAAAATCACGTAAGTATGATGGACCCAGCTCCTCAGAGTTTTTATGACATATATAACTACTTAGCAATTTATGCCTCCCTTTTTGAGTCTTAAGGTTATAAGCAGCCAGGTGGGCAACATTTAGTCAAAACTTAAAGAGGGGCTTAGAAGTCCCCAGTAAAAGGAGATGGGAGCTATTTCAGGGAGTAAGATGACAGAGCCCTGCCATTCCAAAGAGATTCTGCATTTGAAGTTTGAGAAATACTTCATGATTTGGGGTGGGGTGATGGGGGAGTCTAACTGGATTTTAGAGATCTGCTCCAGGTGACCTTACCAGCTGTTGGTCTTCACTTTCTTTGCACCCGTTCTTCTCTCAGGTTCCGCATGACGAACTTGCTGTACCCAGTTTCTGCACGGTACTGGTTTACCCTCCACAATGTGGAGCTGGTCAGGCCTCAGAACCCCCCAGCTCTCTTCAATGCCACCCAGATTGTGGCACCCAGCGATTATTCTTTTGCCTGCACCTATGTGGCCAGTCATCCAACAGCCTCGGAAGCCATGTTAATACCTAACAACAGTTTTGCTAGCCAGTGGAAGGTGCTTATGGTGAATTTTCAGGTATGTTGCAGTGGGAGCATATCATGTAGTAGTCTTTGTCAATAGTTTTTTTCCACTGCCCTGTTTTAGATCCTTTAGAAAGACAGTTCGTTGACAGTCTCCCTGTGATATACTGTTATGTACCCCCAACCTTGGATCAAGGCATTACAAGCTCTTCTAGCAATGGGAGATGTATGGGTATCTCTTTCTTTCTCTGAGAAAACCCTAAGGGACTCTTATACCCCCTCCCACAGCCTCTAAATTAGAACTAGGTTTCATCCTATGCTGTGTTGAGAATGTGTTGTGAGGTAGGGGATCACAAATCAGCCTCCATCACTAACGCATGAACTCTTTTCCCTTTTAGATCCAGAGCTATAATGTGACAGGTGAAAGATTTTCTTACGCCAGTGACTGTGCCGGCTTCTTCTCTCATGGAATCTGGATGGGGTTGCTGACCTCCCTGCTTCTTGTTGCCATTTTCACCTATGGCCTCCACATGGTCATGAGTCTCAAGACTATGGACCGTTTTGATGACCCCAAGGGACCTACCATATCTGTGCCCCAGACAGAGTAGGGGCCAGCTGATGTACTCCCTGCCCTGGGATCATTCTTACAGGGCTGGGTTTGTTCTGTTCATTCCATCTGTTGTCACATCTCCTTCCCCCCCACCTGCCCATCACAATGCATTAAACCCTATTGGTCCCAGTCCCTTAGCCTTTCTTCCTTCTACTTCTTTTTGCCCAATAGCTGCTTCTCTACTGACATTCCTTGGTCACTTCTTTTCTCTCCTTTGATTCTTTCTAGCTTCTCCAGCCTAAAGCATCCCAAGGGACATGATGTAAACAAGTGGGGAGGTGTAGTTTTACTATTGTATGGAAGTGCAAATCCTATGTCTATTGCAGCATCAAGGCTGTCTGCAC
This sequence comes from Podarcis erhardii, assembly GCF_964252035.2. Lineage (NCBI taxonomy): Eukaryota > Metazoa > Chordata > Lepidosauria > Squamata > Lacertidae > Podarcis > Podarcis erhardii. The sequence goes on from NC_138515.1 coordinate 3,344,241, forward strand.
TGAACTTTGCTTCAAGGATGCACTGCCATTCCCCTTCAGTTCTGTCCAGCGGGACAGAATTAGGCTTGCTTTCTGATGTACATCCTCTAAGTTTGTTGTGATGTTTAAAAGTTTCCTTACCTTGCCCCCTTCCCAAATCCTTGTTTGCAGCTGTATTATAAGTGCTCCCCTCCTTATTTATTTATGTGGTATCTGTGATTAATTCTGTTTACAGTGACTCAGTATTTGGGACACCATGCTATTCTTGATCAGGGTGGGTGGGGGCTTCCTTCCTGTGACCCCTTGCTGTTAAGTCAACTTGAACGATGTGAATAAAAGAGAGTTCTGGTGTGTGTCTGTCTGTGTCTAGCTCCTCTAGGAAACCCTGCAAGTGAAGAGATCCCGAAGCAGCTTTCTTTTGGGGTTGACCACTAGAAATGTCTTGCTACTCAGTGTGTAATCTTCCTATCTTTTCTCCCCCTTCCTGCCACCAGTGTCGTAGTCCAGTGATAAATGATCAACATTACTGGGCAGGCACACTGGCATTAGTGATTTTGGGGGTACTTTAAGGTATCATAATATATACATACAGTGGTGCCTCGCAAGATGAAAAGAATCCGTTCTGCGAGTCTCTTCGTCTAGCGGTTTTTTCGTCTTGCGAAGCAAGCCCATTAGCGGATTAGCGCTATTAGCGGCTAAGCGGGTAAGCGGCTTAGAAAAAGGGGGGGGGGAGTTGGAAAAACTCGCAAGACATTTTCGTCTTGCAAAGCAAGCCCATAGGGAAATTCGTCTTGCGAAGCACCTCCAAAACGGAAAACCCTTTCATCTAGTGAGTTTTTCGTCTTGCAAGACATTCGTCTTGCGGGGCACCACTGTACGTGTGTGCATACACACAAACAAACACACAGTAAGAATGTGTTTGTCTTCTATATGTTTCAGATCTTCAAAAGTATAAATATATTGTTCAGCAACTAGCATTAGCCTGGTGCCTCTAAACTTTTGCATCGTCATGATACCCAACTGGTATCAATAAATGTAAAGAACTAGACTTAACAAGGCATTCTCCTTCAGTTTAGATATGGCTGTGGGCTTTTACAGAAGGTAGGAAAAGGTTAGCTTCCTTACCAGTATAGAAAGGATAAAGTTTACTCATAATATAAAGTGGAGTGCTGTGTATTATTTAAATGCAACCCTATATCAGTTTTACAAGCAAAAGAAGAGTGGACTCTTATGAATCATTGTAACCCTAAATATATTTTGGGTATGTAAGTGGTCTGTGCACCTTACCATTTTCCAAATGAAAGATTCCACAGTATAATAAACGGCATGGTGAGCTACAAGGAAGGTCCACTTATCTAATACCTGTGATAGCCACTATTGGCAGGGAGTAGAGGGCTGGAGCCCCCAGGATGCTTATTTGAAGGTGGACCTGGCTAGGAAAATGATTGAATGCCAAGAAGAATTCGGCTGTTGTCCCTTTCTGTTTGTGTTGATTCGGAAGGAAGAATTATGACCATATAACTTTCCTCACTTTTGCAAAGCTGTGAGACGATCCTAACTACCCTGCCCTAAATTCTTTGTTAACAATACCGTGGAAAAGTAACAAGATCTCTATTCTCCATTGCACACCTCATGGGGGGGGGGCGGTTTAGCGGGCCGTCAAAGCCAGGAAAGTAGAGCAGCTGGGCCCGTTTTAAGGACAGGATTTCCCCGTCGCAGACCCAGATCCATAAAGGATAGCAGCGAGAAGACACTGAAATAGCACGCAACACTTGGACGCATAGGAGTCAACTCCTAGGGTCGTGGGGACGTCGACCCCGGCCCCCCAATAAAATATTTGAGGGGGCCTTTTATTCCTCCCCAAGTTGATGAGCACTGCCATTCAAATAGTGTGCGTGCCCCCCTACCTGCCCCCCCATATTTTATTCAAGTTGGCAGCCCCTCAAGTTGGCACCTTCCTCCCCCTCAGCGATGGGCGCCCACCCTGACCAAGAGGTTTCCTGAGGCACAGAACTATTTGCCTTAGCGGGAGTAGCCCCTCCGAGCCCCGAGAATAAGTTTCGAAGGGATTTCCTTCCTCCTCTGGGGACGTTTCAGGGCGGGGGGGGGGCGAGGAGGATGACTTTTTCAAGCCGCGACAGATAAAACTCCACTGACTGAGGGAGTTTTCCTCTCAGCAACACGGCTTTTGTTTATCTGAGGCGGACGCGAGAACCGACGGTGCTGTCACGGTTGCCATGGGGACGAGAGATTTGGGGGGGGGGTCTCTGGGTTTGCGAGCTTCTTCCTCCCCCCCTCCCCCCCCCCGCAATGGCAGAAAAAAAAGAGCAGCAGCAGCAGAGCCGGAACTCGTTTTGTTGCGTGCCTCCTCTCTCTCGCGCGGAGGCACCATCTAGACTGAGGAAGGAGCGATGCTCGCGCATCTCTCGCCCCCCCCCCCCCCGTTCCCGACATAGCACTTCTGGAGAAGGACCTCGGCGGGGCGGTTCCCGGTAGCGGAGGGATCCCTCTGCCGGGACTCGTTTGCGGCGGAGGGATCCTCCTCCGGGCTGCCAGTGCTGCGGCCCCATCTTGGCTCCGCTCGGGGCGGGGCGGCGGCGGCGGCGGCGGCTCCGCACCCGGCACCATGGACGAGGCCTACGACGTGATCGTGCTGGGCACCGGCCTGACCGTGAGTGTCCACCCCGCCCGCCCGCCCGCGCGCCCGGCCCCCGGCTTTGCACCCCTGCCCGCTCCGCCTCGCTGCTCTTGCATCCCGAGCTCTCCCGCTGCCTCCTCCTGCATCCCTCGCCAGCAGCATCCCTGCCATGTCCGGGCGGGGTTTGCAATTCCCCGCAGCCCACGAGGCCTTTCTCGTTGCAGCAGCGCAGCTCCAGAAGCAGCACGTAGTTGCGCCTTTCCCCTCGGCTTCCGTGCTGCTGCTGCTGCTGCTGCCTCGTCCCCTCCGTATTCCAGACCAATATTGCACCTGTCCCCCCCCCCCCCAATTAGCAGCTGCTGCTCCCGGAGGTGCAGCCCGCCTCGTTTGCACCGCTCCGTTTCCCCTTTGAGCCCCCGCTTGCAACTCTTCGGATGCAACGCGCCGCCATCAGCCGCCCTCTGCAAGCGATGGGCGCCCATTTGCCCGCGCCCTTTCCCGGCCCTTTATCCCACCCAGCGCCCCTCCTTCGTTCGGGGGTTGCCAAGCCATCAGCTGGCTGCGGCTGCTGTGCATCTAGCAGCGCCTTGTGACAATGCAGGGAAACCGTATTTATTGCGCCGTTTGGAGATCGAGCTCCAGGGTCTTCGAGGGGCAGGCCAGTTGTGTGTATTTTCTGGTCGGTTAGCAACCCTGCCCTCTTTTACATCTCAAGAGGGGGAGGAAGGGGCGCTGCTGCAGTTCCCATGCTCCTTATGACCCCCCCCCACCCTTCAGCAGCATCCCTTCAAGCTCTTCCAGTGCAGTCCTTGAACTGTACTTCCAAATCCTGCAGTCCCAGTGTAAACTGGCTGCCCCTTCAGCACCCAAGGTTGAAGGGTCTGAAGCACAGAGTGTTCTCCGCCTGGTCCTGAGCGCCCCTGTACCTACTGCAGATGTGGTTGAAGTTGCATGTACTGTGTGCAGTTTCCTGGTTTTTCTCATTAATGCAGCCCCCTGCCAGTGTTTTCCCCATTCTGAACTTTTAAGCTTATTTATAAAAAAAGAAATCTGCTCCACTAAAGTAAATGCTTCTCCTTCTTAGGTGGTTATTCTGCATCTCCCCCTGCAATTCCTTGCAGTCTAGGAAGCACATACTGCTTGACCCTTGCAGTCTCCATGAGGTTAAGGTTTATTTTCTGGTCTTCTTTCTTTCAAGGCTCCTTAGCAGCCCTGTGCCTTCTTACTGTATCAGCTGGGCTTTGGGCCATCTATGGTTTTCAGTAGAACTGAATGAATTTTTCTCTCTCTCTCCAGAGTTAAGAAAAAACTTCCCCCCTGCTCCTGCTCCTATCAGGGGAATGTTAACCATCACCACCCCAATACTGATTTGTCCCTCTTTACACATTACTGCAAGATGGGATTTCCTGTTCTGGAAACCAATTTAGGCACCTCTTCCTGCCCTCAACAAGTGGCTAGACACCTCTTTTTGTGTAATTCATATGTTTTTCTACAGATTAATTGCGCTTTGCAAAACTTAACTTCTGTTCTATCTCTCCTCTCCCCAGGAACATCAAAGGGATGCTGATCTCAGTCTGGCATCTTTCCAAGCTCCCTCCCTCCTTTTTCTTATGGTTTCCTGGCCTTAGTGTGGAGAGCACTGTCTACTCTGTCCTGTTCATGCTCCATTCCCCCCCCCCCCTGAAATTATAATTTAGAAGGATGATGTTTTCTGATTCATCACACACACAGCTTTTTCTCAATCTTCTGCATGCAGCCCTGTCTGGTAGGGGGCTAAACTGAATTTCCCATGTTTCTGGAACATAGAAAACAGCCCTATAATGGGTCTGGCGATTGGATTGTCTAGCTTACTAATTGTCTAGTTCTAGTTTCTAGCTCTTAAGTGGAGATGCCAGGGATTGAATCCGGAACCTCTTGTATGCAAAAGACATGTTCTTCCATTAAACTCTGACCCTTCACTATGGAACAGCAGTTAAGACAGAATCTGTTAAGGAGAAAAATGTTTTCCGCTCCTCCTCCCACCTTAGCCTCACAAACCAGGCTTGTCCTTAGATGAATCCGAACTCATATCCCATGAGAAGCCCTTCATCCTCTTGTAGCAAACAAGCAAGCAAGCTGCTCTCTCTTTCACCACTTGTAATTCATTAACAACAAATTCACACAAACTTATTTTTACTGTCATGGAGCTGTAGCTTAAGTGAGAGTGTTTCCTAAAGTATTCTTTGTTAGTGTTTGGTCCTCCTGATAGAACCATGGTTTTCTGAAGGGTAGGAAATAACTGTTCAGCCAGTTTTAAGTCTGTAGTATAGATGCACCGTTTCAAATGACCAGTTCAGGATACAGCAAACATGCAGTTAGTATTCATCCATGGAGTGGTATCCAGCTATCCTACTTATGGAAGCATTTCTGTTTTAGGGATCATCCACTATTTCCCTTGCACTCAAAGACCAATTTCATTCTTATAATGAAATGTAATTTCTTCTACAGCTTGTAGGGATGATTGTGGAATGGAGTTGCATGAATGTCCCAGGAGCCTATTGAATAGTGCCTGTGACATCACTAATAATACATTATGCAATTGCTTTGGGAACTTTCACGGAGCTGAAATGATAAGGCTTGTGCTTGCATTACAGTGTTTCTCTCTCTGCCACCCCACCCCCTCTCTTTCTCTCCCCTCCCCCTTCCAGTAGGCTGCTGGGGGAGGGACCAGTTACTGCATGAAATTAGGCCACAGATTGTCTACCACCTGCATTGCAGGAGCAGCGTCCTTGCCACCTTCATGTGGCCAAATATCCCGCCACTCTGAAAACTGAAAAACAAATAACTTTAATCGGTTGAAATTAATGTGTGTGGGATGGATTATATAGGAATTTGCATGTTGCTATGTGCTTCACAAAGGAGTTGGTGATTTCAGGTATCCACATGTTACCGCGGTGGTGTGGAATCCAGCCAGGGAGAGTAGATAATCTCCCTTTTGAGCTTCCTTTTCTCACTCACCCATCCATAAATCTACCCGCCCAACAGCAGCTAGACTTTAGACTTTGCCTTGAGTATTTATTATAGCTGTAAGCTACTGAGGTGAAACCAACAAGAGCATTCTACAGACCTTAGCTTTGTAAGTTGTACCATAGCTGTCTACCCCTAAAATCCCAGTACAAGTCTTGCTGTGGATTCTGTTTGTGCAGAAACCCTTGTCATTGCCCCAAACTTCCTTGAGACCAGTTTCTGCCTGGTGCCAGCTCCACTGTTCGTAACTGAGCACCCCTGTATACTGGTTTGGAGCACGCAGTGGCATGGCATGGGAAAATAACAACCTCAGGCTTATTCCCCTTCTTCACATACACATGTGTACTTCTTATCCTCCTTTTTGTGTTGATTTTGATATGCCAGGACTCTATGTAAAATGGGTGGAGAAATCTGTGATCCTCCTGGTGTTTTGGGATAACATCTCCCAGCATCTCTGAGCATTAATAATAATAATAAAAAAAATAAATTGTATTTACCGTATTTTTCGCTCTATAACACGCACCTGACCATAACACGCACATCGTTTTTAGAGGAGGAAAACAAGGGAAAAAACATTCTGAATGAAACAGTGGATGTATCATTTTTGGGCTTCATGCTGTGGCCACAGACATGTGATCTGATGGTGAATTTGGGGTGACCCAATGCCAAAATCCTGAGAATTCCTGTGGATCCATGCTTTGTAACCACGTTTTTGCACCATTGCAGCCCCAGGCAACAGTGGGTGCGTGATTTTTTTGGTGCAGGCTGTAGCCATGGACATGCTATGTGATGTGATGGTGAATTTGGGGTGACCCAATGCAAAGATCCTGAGAATCCCTGTGGATCCATGCTTTGTAACCACATTTTTGCACCATTGCAGCCCCAGGCAACAGTGGGTGCGTGATTTTGGGGGGGCAGGCTGTAGCCATGGACATGCTATGTGATCTGATGGTGAATTTGGGGTGACCCAATGCAAAGATCCTGAGGATCCATGTGGATCTATGCTTTGTAACCACATTTTAAGTGGGGAGCGAAGGAAAAACAAAGAAGGGACATTAGAGGGGTGTGCAGAGAAGCAGCTGGCTAAGAATGCAGGAGAGGGGTATAACGGGTTGGAGGAAAGAAAGGCAAAAGTTTCCCCCCACCCAAGCCAGCCATCTCTCTCTCTCTCTCTCTCTCTCTCTCTCCCCCTCTCTCTCTCTCTCTCTCTCTCTCCTCCCTCCCCCTCCCTCCCTCCCTCCCTCTCTCTCCCTCCCCCCTCTCTCTCTCTCCCTTCCCCCCTCTCTCTCCCTCTCTCCCAGCAGCACCGGAGCTTGCCTGGAGGGGAGGGGCTTTCCCTGCTCTTTGTTCCGTTTCAGCGAACACAGCAACGAAACAGAGGGTGGGCAGTAAGACCCTGAGGCAGAATGCAGGAAAGCAGCCGCTTCCTCTTTTCAGTTTTCCCTTTTCCTTGAAGCCTCGCGATTTGATTTTTGCCTGGTTTTTCGGCTCCAGGGACCACACATTCGCTCTATAACACGCACAGACATTTCCCCTTCCTTTTTAGGAGAAAAAATCTGCGTGTTATAGAGGGAAAAATACGGTAAAAAATCACAGTAAAAACATAATGGGGGCGGGGTATATTTAAAATGCAGTCTCATTTTAAAAGTAGCCAATAGATCAAGACCATAAGGGGAGGGGAACATAAGGGTCAGACTGGGTCCAAACCAAAGGCCAGGCGGAACAGCTCTGTCTTGCAGGCCCTGTGGAAAGATGTCAAGTCCCGCAGGGCCCTAGTCTCTTGTGACAGAGCGTTCCACCAAGTCGGGGCCAGTACTGAAAAGGTCCCGGCCCTAGTTGAGACCAGTCTAACCACCTTGTGACCTGAGACCTCCAAAATGTTGTCATTTGTGGACCTTAAGGTTTTCTGCGGGGCATACCACGAGAGGCGGTCCCATCGGTATGTGGGTCCTAGGCCCCATAGGGCAGTGGTGGCAGTGATGGGTAGGAGTGGGGGGATGTGCAGGCAGACGAGACAGAATGGGAGGAGGAGGCTCCAGGGGAAGGGACTAGTGGGTTGTGGGGTTCTGTAGCACCTGTGAGGCAGCTGCCAGCAGAAGAGAAAGAAGGGGTTCAGGAGAGGGAGACCGGGCAGCTAGAGCAAGGGGGAAAGGAGCAGGAGACAAGAGAACAGCTAAAGGAGGTCCTGGAACCTAGAGAGCCTGCAAAGCTCCCAGAAGGGGTCATGGCTTCGAAATCCCCTGGAATCCCCCCTCCTCAAGAAAGAGCTATCTATCTGAGACAGAGCATAGGACTCCAGTCGTAGGTTGCCTAAACATCTAGTTAGCGGGGAGTATTCCTGGATATTTCTTGCTGATGTAACCTACTGCTTCACCAATAAAGAATTAAAATCTGGTTGCTTGTCCTCGTTGGTCCTGGTGTGGTTGGACAATTGGCTGTGCTGGCTACGGCTGTTGAGGTTGGAGTGCAACATCATTGGGAGAGCCACAGGTTCCCGAACCCTGCACTGTGAAAGCTACCATGCTGTGGGGACATAGGTAAAGGGAGCCCTGACCATTAGGTCCAGTCACGGATGACTCTGGGGTTGCGGCGCTCATCTCTCTTCATTGGCCGAGGGAGCCGGCGTACAGCTTCTGGGTGATGTGGCCAGCATGACTAAGCCGCTTCTGGCGAACCAGAGCAGCGCACGGAAACGCTGTTTACCTTCCCACCGGAGCGGTACCTATTTATCTACTTGCACTTTGATGTGCTTTCAAACTGCTAGGTTGGCAGGAACAGGGACTGAGCAATGGGAGCTCAACCCATCATCGTGGGGATTCGAACCACCGACTTTCTGATCGGCAAGCCCTAGGCTCTGTGGTTTAACCCACAGCGCCACCCGCGTCCGCTGTGGGGAGATACTTTGAACTAATCATGCCATAGGGCATCCATAACCCTGCTCACCTTCTGTCCTAGGAATGTATCCTTTCTGGCATCATGTCTGTGAACGGCAAGAAGGTCCTGCACATGGACCGGAATCCGTACTACGGGGGCGAGAGCTCATCAATCACCCCCCTGGAAGAGGTAAGGAACCAGGAACATAGGACATGTTTATACCTCTGTTGGATTAGATCTAAGAGAAAGTGTGCTCTGATGGCTAAGGTGGGAAATCTCCCATTTAAAATCTCTCCTCAGCCCTGAACTCAGTAGCTGGCTGGAGCCAAGGCATTCCCTGTTGATCCCACTCCCTTACCTGTGATAAGGGTGTAATTCACCCATTCTTGTAAGATTTTCTGTGATAATGTATGCAAAGTGCTTTGAACAATGCCAGGGTGGATAAAAATAAATGATTTATTTATTTTTAATATTAAAAAATCAATTTTTTTTATTTAAATTGGATTTTTTTATTTAAATTGGATTTTTAAAATAAAATGCTTTTGGAGGAAAAATCTTTCTAAAGATAGTTTTCTGTTTAAGTTACATTATAGTCCAAAGGCTATTCATCAGCAAATAAGGATTTGTTTTAAGCTTTTCATGTGTGCTAAAACTCAGTGTAAGTTTTTTTTTTAAAAAAAATGTTTAACCACATCAGTTAACAAACATGGATACGTATGCTATAATGTTACTGTTTTAGTTAAATAAAATGTTTAAATTGCTATTAGGGAAATGATTACTTTTCTCCTTCCAATAAAGTACAGCAGAAAAGTTGTCCAAATATAAACAGTTAACTTTTTAAACCTCACCATAATTTCATAATTATCTGTCAATGTATTTCTAATAGTATAACCAAATTGGTCATTTTTGATACAACTGTAAAAACTACTCTGAAAATTTATTATTCCAAAAATGAAACATTCATCTGGTTGTAAATATTAAGAATGAGTCTTTCTGTAAAAAATAATGATTAAATCAAGTCTTACTGACTAGTGATTTAAATTGTGATTTAAATCGATTTGATTTAAATCAGGTATAGGCAAACTTGGCCCTCCTGGTGTTTTGGGACTACAACTCCCATCATCCCTAGCTAACAGGACCAGTGGTCAGGGATGATGGGAGTTGTAGCCCCAAAACATCTGGAGGTCCGAGTTTGCCTATGCCTGGTTTAAATCAAATCCACCCTGAACAATGCTCAGGAAAAGCATATAAATATCCTATTCGGCATCTTTTCACTTCCCAGAATCTTTCCAGCTATACACCTTTCAGCTGTGTGAAACGGCAAAGTAAATGTTTGCATGCTGGTTCTAGTGTTTCATAGATAACTTGCACCAGGGAGCCTGGAAGTTAGGAGAAGTGGTTTGGGGTGATGGGCTGCTTCCTGCAGTATCCTGGTCTCCTTTTTGAATTGACACTTCTCTGACTGATACAGCTGAGAGAGATTCTCCTCCTGCATTTTGGTTACACTGATACATTTGTATTAGGCTAATATGTATATTTTAATTGAGGTGCCCTGTCTGAATGAGTGTGTGTGATGTACTGTTTTTCCTCAACTACCAGCTCTACAAGCGCTTTGAGATTGGTGATGGCCCCCCTGAATCTATGGGGCGTGGCCGGGACTGGAATGTTGACCTTATCCCCAAATTCCTCATGGCCAATGGTAAGTCCATGCCCTTGTTGTTTCTTGGTCTGTTTGCCAGAGATTTCATTCGTTTTACTCAAAAAGGGGTGAAATGAGCTTGAAGAATCACTTTAGAAGGGCAGTCTGTAGTGGCACAGGACAGGCCCACATAATAGTATCGTGAGACGTCTTGGCTCATTGAAGTGGGCCAGGACTTTGCATATCATTGGCGGGCGCTGAAGAACAAGCAGCCAAAAGTGGCCTTCTGCAGTTGATGGAGCTCTGTCCCTCACACCTCACAGCTCTGCCTGTATGCTCTACACACATTTATTTGGCAAACATTTCCCCTCTTATTCACCTATCATTTGCTGTGAACCTTTGTACTGTGTGCATTTTATTTACTTTACTTTTCTATCCTGGATTTCTTTCATTATGGAACCTAAGGAACAAATGGTTCTCGCAGTTTGCCTGTCCAAACACTGGTCAGACCCAAGCCTCTTTACCATCAAAAAAGTGGCAGGTCTCATGTACCTTCATCTTGGCTCTCTCTATAATGCACCCCTTATCTATGGTGGCAGGTAGAAGGGCTCTAAATGAGGCTTTCCTTCCCCCACGCAGGCCAGCTGGTGAAAATGCTGCTGTATACAGAAGTGACACGCTATCTAGACTTCAAAGTGGTGGAAGGCAGTTTTGTCTACAAGGCAGGAAAGATCTACAAAGTGCCGTCGACCGAGACAGAGGCTCTGGCATCCAGTAAGCCTATTTCTTGCAAAACTGTACTGTGTTTGGCTCACAGGGACCTTTGTATTCCTTTTGTGGTAAATATATATTACTGATATACAAAAAAGTAACGTGCAATGAAACATTCATTAACAAACAAACTCAGATCCTCAGTGTTTGCATTTACCTTCATATCTATACTTAATCTGCATTAATTTTATTTTAAAATAAATTTCCTGCTTTATAATTCAACTAGCAGTCTCATTGCCAATACTGCTTAGAAATTTAAGAAACTAAAGGATCAGTGTAGTTTTGCAAACTTCAGTCCACTATCTTGATTAAAAATGGCATCCAGTTGTATTCAAACACACACAAGAACCTGCTCCTTGATCTCAGGAACCATCATGCAAAATTTAGTTACAATACCATAAGAGATAGCTAAACACATAGCAAACAGACAAACAATATATATACAGTGGTGCCCCGCAAGACGAATGCCTCGCAAGACGGAAAACCCGCTAGACGAAAGGGTTTTCCGTTTTGGAGGCACTTTGCAAAACGAATTTCCCTATGGGCTTGCTTCGCAAGACGAAATGTCTTGCGAGTTCCTGCGGGTTTTTTCCCCTCCCCCCCTTTTCCTAAGCCGCTAAGCCGCTTATCAGCTGATCCGCTAAAAGCCGCTAAACCACTAATAGCGCTAATCCGCTAAGCTGTCAATGGGCTTGCTTCGCAAGACGAAAAAACCGCTATACGAAGAGCCTCACGGAACGGATTAATTTTGTCTTGCGAGGCACCACTGTAGTAGATAATGGAATCTCAAGGAAGCAGACAAAGCATTTTGGGCAGGATTGAACTAATGAGTCCCCCAAGCAAAAGCTGTGTGGAAGGACTTGCACTTGCACACCAGATCTTCCCCTGTTCTCCTTCCTCTGAGCTTCAGAGAACCCTTGGAACAGCGTATCTGGGGAGAAGAGGGGGGATCATTCCACCTAGCAAGTCGAAATACTTGTGCTGACGGAAAGATTACTTTAGTTGGTATTGAATGGTGCTAAATGACTATAAAATAATTTAAAGGAATCCATAATAATGACATTGGCAAGATAATTCTAGAGTTTTTAAAACTTCTAATAACTGAGCCCCCCCCCCCAAACCCCTAAAGTTGGAGGTATAGTTCAGTCTTTGCACCTGAAAAACTTTGCTCTTTGAGTAGGGCCTTCTCTCGGAGGAGCCTGTGCCCTGTGTGTCTGTGAGTCACTGCTATGGACGTGCATCCTTTGAGGGGCAGGTAATTCTGCTGCATCACCACACCAGGGGTGACTGACTGATCTAAATCACACCCGGTGTAGAGACACAGCAGGACTACCCACCCCCAGAAGAGGCTGAGAGGAAGGAAGGGTGCAAAGTCAGAGCAGCAAAGTCAGGAGGATTTCTGTTGGGCAGCCTTCTCTGTGGGTGAGGACTTCGGCTCACAGGTGCCTTGTGATTATTTGACCCACATTATTTATTGCCATGCAGTGTACAAGATGGGATTGCTTACCCTAAATAGGAAACATTTTTGTCACAATTAAGTGTTACCTAAAATTTTGGAGTCCAGGGAGTGACTTGATGCTAACCTTTACACTACTCTTCTCCACGTTTGGAAGGACCCTCTCCGTGTCTCCTCCCTTGAAGATGTTGAACTTGTACTCTGTTGGTGGCACCCTGGCACCTGAGATCCTTTTAGCTGGAGATGCCTGGGATTCAACTTGGTACCTTCCTAGTGCAAAACATGCTCTTCCATTGAGCCAGGTCCCTGGTAATTCAGTGTGACTCTCCAGTGTGCTGTCTCTAGTCCAACCCATCTTCCTCCTTTAGATCTCATGGGCATGTTTGAGAAGCGGCGCTTCCGTAAGTTCCTGGTGTTTGTGGCAAACTTTGATGAGAACGACTCGAAGACATTGGAAGGGGTGGATCCTCACGGCACCACAATGCGCGAGGTCTATCGACGTTTTGACTTGGGCCAGGATGTCATTGACTTCACAGGTCATGCGCTGGCACTCTACCGCACCGATGAGTGAGTAGTTGATCCTAAACCCTCCTTCTCACAGGGAGTGCAGCTTTTTCTATGTCCCCTGGCTATGTAGCTGTGCCACATCCTGTGGTTATCGTAGTAGCTCCTTGTCAGCTGAGAGTGACCGGGAGGACAGTGATGTCCAACACTGGCTTGTTAGAAACAGGGTGGGCAGGGGGAGATGCCCAAGGAAAATGCCTATGAAAAATTATGGACTCTCCCCCTTCTCTGCAAAAAGGGGAAACTGGTCATTGGCTCCCTCAGGCCCACAAAACAGCCCTGACCTTTCCCTTAGGAAACTCCCAGTTGTCTTGTCCTCTGCTTCCTGTTGTTCATTCTTGGTGGGACTGAAGCAGGCTGTTTTCTCTTCTCACAGCTACTTGGATCAGCCCTGCTTGGAGACCATCAATCGCATCAAACTGTACAGTGAATCCCTGGCCCGCTATGGGAAGAGTCCCTATCTCTACCCACTTTATGGTCTGGGTGAACTACCCCAGGGCTTTGCCAGGTATGCCATATCCTAGGGCTCCAAGTACATGGGGCAACTCCTGCCTTGGTCCTTAGACTAGTAGAAAGAAAGGGCATCGAGTCCAGTCACAGTTACTATTTCCACCATCACCACCACCTAGTTCTGTTCCAGGATATTGAGACTCTGAACTTTTACAAGTGAGCTTTCAAATAGGTTATATGCAAAACCTGCAGAAATGTGTATGCTTTATTCTGAACTTGGTATCTAAGATTTTGCAGAGTTCTCTGGTTTTCTGGGGTGATGGACACATTTACATTCTGTACAAGGAAACATGAATGTTACTCCAAGAGAGAAACAAATGCATGTGAGGAGCACAGAAACTTGAACCCCTGGATCGCTTTTTCATAGATCCCATCTGCATGCTTTCACAAGCATAAGGGACTAGGTAATACCTTAAAAATGTAAAGATTTTAAAGAAACTCAATTATATTTGATCACAGTCACAAAAAACAAGCAATTCTGATATTAGTGTTTGACTTGTTAATTAACAGAGGGATGAAAGTAATGGGAAAAGGATTGCTTACATCTTTTGGCAAAGTAGTTCTGCCCTTGTAGCTGAACTGCATGAGGTGTGTGTTAGGGTTGAGGTCTGTTTTGGTCAGTGCCCTTCACCACCCACCCATCTCATGTCCGCAGGCTCAGCGCCATCTATGGTGGCACCTACATGCTCAACAAGCCAGTGGATGAGATTGTCATGGAAGGTGGCAAGGTCATCGGGGTCAAATCTGAAGGCGAGGTGAGAATGGGAAGCTGACCTTTCACCCCTCTATGGTAAAAAGGCTGGGAAGGGGATGTCTCAAGTTACATCCTGGGAGCAATGGTGCTCGGAAGACTGTTCCGTAAGTGAAGTACCTGTATCAAGAGGCTTGAGTTACCGTTGTTCATCTGCATCCAGGGTCCACTTTCCCCCCACCTTCTCTGCCTGTAAGCTGATTCTGTTAGTCCATGTGGATTGGCAGCAATTGGAATGGGAAATCATCATCCTTTCTCCTGCCTGAGTATGTGGCTTGTGAGATGAACCTAGTCTAGCCCTATCTTTGGCTGGTTGCTTTTGATATGGGGACAAATTCAAACAAGTGATTCCTCCCAATGCAGTCTAAGGCTAGCAAGCACTTAAGCTGCATGGCACTTCTGTTGCATACTTTGCCAGCTGGAACCTGGACAAGCGATATGGGGAAGGGCAGAGATGGTAAAACATAAGGATTACTAGAATCCCAGAGGTCCACCAAACAAAGCTAACAGTGCAAAATAGTGCCTCAGAAGTGAGCGTAGTGTTAGAATAGAACAAGATGCCTCTGAGCACCTTGGAATTTATTTTCAGCATCAGAACTGATCTTAAAGTCATTTCATACAAAAATCCAGTTCTGGCTTCTCAAGGTCCCCCACCCCCTTTCATTTCAGGAGCATAATTTGGGGAGGGAGCATTTTGTTCTATTTATTTGTTTGCAATTTATATACCATCTTTCTGCCAAGCTTCTTAGTTATACACTTGGGCCTTTCGAACCTTTAACTGCATGGAGTAACATCCTAGGAAGTCTTGGGCTCTGCCAGTGTCCCTCTGCATAATGTTTACTCCCCCACTCCAGGTGGCACGCTGCAAGCAGTTGATCTGCGACCCCAGCTATGTGCCAGATCGGGTGCGCCCCGCAGGAAAGGTGGTGCGTGTCATCTGCATCCTGAGCCACCCTATCCGTGGCACCAATGACTCTAACTCCTGTCAAATCATCATCCCCCAGAACCAAGTGGGGCGCAAATCTGGTGAGTACAGGTGGATATGGGGCTCTGGGTAGAGTTGGGGGAAGGGGAGGCAGGATTTAATGTTTGGGGGCTTCTTCCACAGTATCATATACAGCTGGGACAGGGGACCAGTGGCTCTTCAGGACCAGTGGCCCATCATCCCTGACCATTGGCCATGATAGTTGGGATAGATGGGAGTGGGGAGTCCAGCAACACCCCAGGGGTCAGCAAACCTTTTTTGGAGGGGGCCAGTTCACCATCCCCCAGACCTAGTGATGGGCTGGACTGTGTGCGGGGGAGCGCACAAGCGGTAGAGGGGGCTTCTCTCTCTCCCCCTCTCTCCCCCAGCCCCTCCCCTCCTCCTGCCTACCTCCTCCACCACTCTGCCTGTGGTTGGGAGCCAGTGGCAGTGGTGACGCCTCTCCTTTTCGGGCCAGCTTTCCATAGGGAGAGGCCGGCAGGCGGGTAGCGAGGCTTCCTATCAAAGCCCAGCCCCCTTCCTCCACAGGGTGGGGAGAAGCCAGGAAGAGGGAGGGAGGAGGGAGGAGACGCCGCTGTGGGGAGGGAGGGGAAAAAATAACAAAAGAGTGGCACTTGGGGGAAAAATAGTGATTGCGCCGATCCAAGTGGCGATTGCAGAACTGTTTGCGGGCCAGATCCTGCGGACCTTAGTTTGCCAACCCCTGCGCTATCCCCAATATGAAGTGTACCAAGGGCATTATAATGCTCACATTTTTTTCTAGTTCTGTATCTTATAACAATTCTGTGGACTAGGAAGGCCCAAGTGAACTTCATGGTAGGCTCGGGATTTCAGCAATGACTAGTGCTAACTCTCCAGGGTTTCAGGGAGGGGACTTTGCAGCCACTGAGCTACCGTCCTTTCCTTTGTTACGAAAACACACACATTTACCCTCTGGCATCCTGTATAAGATAATGTTGGTATGGTGTATGTGTTGGGGTTGGGGCTGCTTCGCTTGGGCTATTTTCCACCAGGCTTGTGACTCTTTCCTTTGCCTCCCTACCCAGATATCTATGTCTGCCTGATCTCCTCTGCCCACAATGTGGCTGCGCAGGGCAAGTACATTGCGATTGCCAGCACTACTGTGGAGACGGACTCTCCTGAGAATGAAGTGCAGCCAGCCCTCGAACTTCTTGAGCCTGTCGACCAAAAGTGAGTGGGCCAGGGGAAAACATGAGGAACAGAACTAGTCTCTAGGATTATGATGTTGATATGACTGCTGTAGGACACAATTTCTGCTTTAGGACACAGAACTTCCTGCCTACAGTTCACAATCTAAAAGGAGAGGGAATGGGGACACACATAACAAGGGCCTTCAAATACTTGGACACAGCTGCATTTCATTCAAGATAAAGATGGTAATTTCTAGGGGATTTTCCACATAGGGTAAAGAAGGAAAATGCAAGGACAAGAGATGCAGCAATCACTAATATCTGGACTGCGCGTGAGTGACTGCTGTTCCAGATTTTTAAATGATGGCAGGAAGATTCTAGCCTAGTCACTCCCTAACATGCTAGTTTTCGATGCGTGGGTGTGTTCCCTCATGCAAGCCCTACTTGCAATCTGAAGTGGCACAATCAAGACACTAGGCCTCTGAATAGAATAAGAAAACAGTTTAACAAAAGAAAAATAAATGAGGCTATAATGAGATAGAAGGAAACAAGGGGCAGGGAGACGCAAGATTACATAGAAAGTTTAAAACAGGTTTATGCTGGATCTGATAAAAGCTCAGATAAATTAATAGAAGAGGGCCTGCTGAAGGATGCTGAGACAGTGGAAACAAAGACTTTGGGGCTAGAGACTTTGGGCTAGCTAGGCCCTCCAGTTCATGGCTCTTCAAGCTGCAGGGTTGAGTCAGAAATTCAGTAGCAAGGAACAGAGAAACGGCTTTGAGAGAGGGATCACTGCTGGTGTGTGTGAATCTCATTTTTGCCCGTGGTAACAGAGTTTGCAGGTTACTCTCTTATTATTTCAAAAACTTTCAAAGCCTGTTTGACCCGAAACGGCAAAAGCAGTGCGTGGGGAGTGAAGCCTGTCTCAAACATATTTCAAACCCTTAAGACTTTCATAAGCATCTTTCCTTTTTAATAGGTTTGTGGCCATCAGTGACATATATGAGCCTACCGATGATGGAACTGAAAGCCAGGTGAGATTCCACAACGTATTTGGTGTTCCGAAGTGTTTAGAGAAGGGAGAGCGTTACTGCATGGCCCATAGCTAGCTTTAAAGAAGATCCTGGCTTCTTTATACCTGAAGGAGCGTCTCCACCCCCATCGTTCTGCCCGGACGCTGAGGTCCAGCGCCGAGGGCCTTCTGGCGGTTCCCTCATTGCAAGAAGCAAAGCTACAGGGAACCAGGCAGAGGGCCTTCTCGGTAGTGGCGCCTGCCCTGTGGAACGCCCTCCCATCAGATGTCAAAGCGATAAATAACTACCTGACATTCAGAAGACATCTTAAGGCAGCCCTGTTCAGGGAAGTTTTTAATCTGTGATATTTTAGTGTATTTTTGGTTTCTATGGAAGCCGCCCAGAGTGGCTGGGGAAACCCAGCCAGATGGGCGGGGTACAAATAATAAATTATTATTATTATTATTATTATTATTATTATTATTATTATTATTATTATTTATCTTCTGTTGCCCATCTCATGCACCTGTGGTTTTTCTTGCCTCCGTTTCCCCTGCAGGTATTCTGCTCACGGTCATATGATGCCACCACCCACTTTGAGACAACATGCGACGACATCAAAGACATTTACCGGCGCATGGCAGGGGCTCCCTTTGACTTTGAGAGCATGAAACGGCGCCAGAATGATGTCTTCGGCGAGGATGAGCAGTGACTACTCCCCTTCTCTTTCTCTCCCCTCCCCTCCCCATCCTCCCTCCCCCTGGGTTTTCCCCATGCAAGGGACCATACTCCCACTAGGGACTGGCTTTACCCCACCCCTCATCTGAGACTGGCTCTTCCAGATATTCATTCAGCTATGATTGATTTCTCTTAATTGTGACCATTCCCCTTAATCCGCAGGGAGAAAAGACATTCCTAGTTTATTTTTCCACTCCATCTCCTATCTTTCTGCTCACAAGCGAAAGACCCCTCCCCCCCCCAACAACTGAGGTTGCATCAGAGTTGGTGCAGCTGAAATTCTTTGGGGACCCATTCTCTTACAGAACAGGGATTTGTATTGTATTCAATTGCATGCATTTAACCTCTGCTGGCTACCAACTTCTAGGAAAAAGCAGGCTTGGGTGATTTGGCACACTCTTCTGCTGCAGCTCCTTCCCTCTGCATGTTTGTAAGGATAAACACACATCTGAAAGCGGGCAGAAGGAAGCACACTAGTCACTTTTCCACTTCAGGTTGCCCCATCACAAATCTGTTCCTAGAAGAAGCAGACATCAGGGGTTTAAAGACATGTAATTGCATGGAGCATGCAGTTTGGCCTTTGTTCCTGCTGCTAATCTCAAACTTTCCTCATCTCTTCCACTTTGCCCTCCTCTCAGCTCCCATGTTATTTTCTGTGCCTCACAATTCCCCCCCCCTTTCCAGTTCTGATCCCAGTGAATTAGCTTGCTTGCTTCACTTGTGACAGACATTCCTCCCCCCGCCTACATATAACGCAGCCCTCCTTCCTTCCCA
This sequence comes from Podarcis erhardii, assembly GCF_964252035.2. Lineage (NCBI taxonomy): Eukaryota > Metazoa > Chordata > Lepidosauria > Squamata > Lacertidae > Podarcis > Podarcis erhardii. The sequence continues at coordinate 3,363,090 of NC_138515.1, forward strand.
TATTTATCATGATCATGGTGTGAATCTTCATTTCTGTATGCTGAGAAGAGGCTGGAATGACTAGCACTACAGGATTGGGGGGGGGCGTGAAGGGCCCCTCTGAACCGCCTCTTTCCACACATGCTGTCCCTCTGGCCAGTCCCTCCCCTCCCCCACCTTGCCACTTCAGGTTCTCACAGGCCTCTTTGTTTGTCTTGTGTCCATTTTGTCCCCTCAATTCCCTCTTAGTTACTTTAGCCTAAAGTGGGGGAAGATTTGTGTGTGCGTGTGCGTGTGTGTATGTGTCTCTCGTGTGCTGGACATAGGGACAGGGTGGTGGTTCTGTCCCCTTCCACTTGCTGCGACCTGCTGTAACTTATTGTAACTTATTAATGAAGCAGGTCAAACTTTTGTTGACACACCTGATAATTAACGAGGTTTGGATGGGGGCGGTTAGGCCCTGGCATGAGCAAAAAGGCCTGGGGTCTGTTTTGTGTCAGAGGCTTCCTTCCTGCCAAAGCTGGCTTTATGGTTAACAATCTGTCTGTAACTCTAGTGGGATATGAGGGGTCACCTCCCTCCACCCCACAGCTGCTCAATTGTCTCAAAGTAATAAATTCACTTAGTCTAGCTCTGGCTCTTGTCTGGTACCACCACCATGGGAATGAGAGGGGAGGGGAGGTCACATTTAGGCCGTCTCCTAAATAGAGAAGGGAGACTTTTGTCGAGAAAGACCATGTTAAACTCAGGAGATGGATGAAAACTCTCATGTGAGCCTGGCCTTTGTGGCTTAATCTTTTTGGAAAGGAATTCCAGTGTAGAGCCCAGCCCCATGTGAACCATGAAACTTGAATTTTGTTTTAACCTGCACAGCTTAACTCTGGTTACAGACTTCCATCTCATCTGCTTTTTTTCTACTGCTCAGTGTCATTTTTTCAAGAATTTAGAGTTAAGCAAGGAAATGAAGAATTGCTGTTTTAGGGAGCCGACTGTTGGAATTGATCAGATTATTCAAACTTTCCCCAGTCTCCCTGTGTGTCACCAAGATCTGAAAGCAGATAAGTGCAGGGTTTAGCAAAATACGACCCTTAATATGTATCTAGAAGTGTGGCACATATTTGGGCATAATGCATTTACCTCTCATCTACCTTGAGCTAAGACATTTTGGCCCAGTTAGTTTATGACCCTTTCCTCTTGGAGCAGAAACCCTGTTTGCCAAGATAATATGGGGACAGGAGCAGTACTTGCAGGGGAGAATTGGTGAAGAGTTCTTTGGCCTTCTCTGCAATTCTGCCCTCAGGGAGCCTCTCTTTACAGTAAGAGTGCTGGTTTTTATTCTCCCTCTAGCAGAGTGCTTCTGCCATACTGGAGCAATGATCATTAAAAGGCTCTAGAAGAAATCTCTAATTGACTCTTGTGGAGCAGGAACATGAAGAAGAGCCTCAGATGAGGATTGCAGGGTCTGGGTCAGTTCATATATGGATAAACCTTTTGGGCAGATACTGTGAAATTTACATATTGAAGAATTTAGAGGGCACCACTTATTTCCTGTTGAGCTGCAGAGCCAACTCAAGTAGAATGAAAACATTGTTTACAATATTTAGAAAGGTGGGAAATTCTAAACAGAAGAGGATTCAAACTAGGATTTTTTAAAAAGGATATCCACTCAGGTCTCACTCCCAGCTGCCAATTGCAGAATTTTCCACATCTGGGCAAGTGTGGTAGAAGTACGCAGGAATCACTGTAAATGCAATCAGAACATTTAAATAAAACTGGTCACATCTACACCATACATTTAAAGCACATGGCTTCCCTGAAAGAATCCTGAGAAGTTTAAGGGTGCTGGAAATTGTCTCTGAAGGGTATAGTTTCCAGGCACAGAGAAGGTTGAAGTTTTCATTGCAGTACTCTGAAAAGCACATTCTATTTTTGGGGGGTTTTTTTTATGAAGGTAAGATAACACATCCTGCAGGGTTCAAATCCCTTTTCTGCTGGGATGTCTGTACCTTTAAAAGACAAAAATTCAACAGACTTGAGATGCGCAGGGAAGGATTTAACTTGTTTAATTTTTACACCATGTAGTAAGTTTTGAGGGCACAGGATTTGCAAGTCTTCTTTCCTGTAGTACTCTGGAAGAACTGGAAGCATCATGTTGCCTTCACCCACACCCCAAAAAGCTTGTTCCAAGTTGTGTTTTTATTGTTGGTTTTCATTGATTTTTATATTAGTCACTTCCATCTTTGCAAGAAAAGCGATTAACAGATAAGTGTGACAACTTTGAAGGGCATAAAATAACTGCAGCTAGTGGGGACAAAGATGCAAGGAGAGGGGGAGGCTGTGTTCCCCCCTGCAAACTACAAAAGAAAACGGGGCTTTCTGCAGGCTGACTGCCTAAACCAGCCTTTCCCAACCTTGGGGAGGGAAGATGTTCCAGCTGTTGTTGGACTCCAACTTCTCTCATCCCTAGCCAGCAGGACCACTGATCAGGGATGATGGGGGGAGGGGGGAGGAGGACAATGGGGGAAAGACTACACCTGGGAGTAAGCCTCACTGAGTTCAATGGGGCTTACTTCTGAGTAAATGTATTCACAGGCTCGCACTGCACGCCTTTGTCTCAAGCGCGTTCCTCCGAGTCCTCCAGAGACACACGGGATCAGTAACCCGCACCGTTTCCGTCCGCTCGGCGGCGGCCCTCTAGGGGGCGCTGGCTCCGCGTCGTCGCCAATCGCGGAACCGGAAATGGGTCCTGCGCACTGACTCCTCCCTGAGCGAGTTTCCGGAAGACGCTTCATCGCGACAGGGCTTCCACCATAGTGATGCCGCGGGCCAGAGCGGAACTTAGCCAATAGCGGGCGGCTCCGCTTTTTCTCCCTGCCGGAAGTTCCGCTCGCGAGCGACGTAGGTAAGGCAGCTGGTGGGATCTGCGGCTGGAGAAAGGAGAGGCGACATCCGCGGGTGCCCCTTCTCCTGAGCAGGCAAGGCCGCAGAGCTTCCTCACACCGGGTCCGTCCATTTGCGCGCCCCTCTTTCCCCGGCCGGATCCGAGGCCCTCGCCTGCTCCTGCTCTCCGGGCAGCAGCCTTTGAGGGGCCGAGCTGGGGGGTCTGTGGTAGAGCCAGCCCCGCCCGCCCTCACAAGCCCGCTTGGAAGGATTCTGGCTAATGAGGCCGGAAATCTCTTTAGGGACGCTGCGAGCCCGCAGGCGCAACATCCCGGCCGGTTAGTGCGGGCAGCGCCTGCACTTGGGAACTCCCTGCCGATTGATCAAGCAGGCGCCTTCGCTGCCCTCTCTTCGGCGCCTGCTTAGAAACATTCCCAAACCCTGCCCAGATGGTTAGAAGATTGAAGCAGTATCATATTGTAGACAGTAGCATCTAGTCCAGCCTCCTCTGCAGCTGTCTCATACGGGGATCGAACCTGCAACCTTGGCGTTATCAGCTCCAGGCTCTAACCAACTGAGCTATCCATAGAATCTTAAGAGTTAGGAGGGACCATCATCTAGTCCAGGCACATTCAGCAGGTAGATTGTGAGCTACCGGTAGATCACTGGTTACCCCAAAGAAGCTCAACAACTTTGGCTCCCCTAAAAAAGCTCAAGAACTTTGACTTGAACCCAAAAAAGGGGGTAGATCACTGCCAGTTTGTAACTCTGTGAGTAGATCGCTGTCTCTTGGGAGTTGGCCACCCCTGATTCTATTCCAACCCCCTTGCAATGCAGGAATCTCAGCTAAAGCATCCAGGACAGAGGGCTAACCAACCTCTGTTTAAAAACCTTCAAGGAAGGAGAGCCAGGCTAAAGTAGTTTTAATCTCTTGGTAGTTCAACTTATGTAGATTTTAAAGTAATGTTGTAATTTTTTCTGAATTTTATTGTTTTGTCTTCCTGTAAACCGCTTTGAGGTTGTTGTTTTGTTTTTGTTTTATAAGCAAGCGGTGTATAAATCTTATGAAATGAACAAATAATAAATAAATAAATAGTCAAGAGCAGACAGAACTGAGCCAGACGGGCCAATGGTTGCTTGTTATAAAGCTGCTGCTTCATACATTCATGTCTATGTTGGGATTTTTATTTTTGCCTCACAGGTCCATCTACAGCCATGGCGCAATACAAAGGAGCTGCCAGCGAGGCTGGCCGGGCACTCCAGCTGATGAAGAAGAGGGAGAGGCAGCGGGAACATATGGAACAGATGAGGCAACGGATTGCTGAGGTGAAAGGAAGCAGAAGGTCCTAAGGGGCAAGATGAGGGGGGTGGTATTTGGTTGCTGAGAGAGGTATTACCATGAGGGTGTGGTGCAGAAGCATTGGAGGACTCTGAATGCAGGGAATGGGAAAGAAGGCAGCAGCATGGAATTGTCTGTTCTCTGTTGCCAGGTAGTCAGGAAGAGCCAGTGCAAAATACGGAAAGGTGTTTTCAAGATGATCATAGAATTTTGTAGAGTTGGAAGGGACCACGAGAGTCATCTAAAAAGTTGCAATGCTTTTCATATGTGATGCTTTTCAAATGCACCTTTAAGCCATTTTTCTGCAACCTGTAGTATTCATACAGTATAAGAAACCAAATTGAGGCATTTTAAAATCAAGCAGATGTTCTAATAAATATTTAACAGTGTATTCAAATTATGGTTGCAGGTAATACAACTCCCTAGTCCATGGTGAAGCTGAGCATGCTGAGTAAAAATACTTTAAACCAACGTATCTGTCTTTTGGCAATAGTTATGGATAATAGTTTCCTCATGATTCCTTCCCCCCACTACATTTCAGTTGGCCCTTGGCATAGTTTTTTGTTTTTTCTTTAACTTCACTGCTCTCTTCCATTATAGAGTTGAAGGGGTACTATGGGTCAGTTCAATCGCTGCCCTAAGCAACCTTAAATATTTTTCCTTGCAAACCTCTCTAGGAAGATTTCACAACTTGTTGTTTTACCATAGGGATGGAGAACCTCTATTCTTCCAAATGTTGACCTTCAGCTCCTATCATCCTAGCTAGCATAGCCAATGATCAGGGATGACAGGAGTCATAGTCCAAAAGCAACTGGAGAGTCACAGGTTCCCCATCTCTCTATCACCAGATTTCTCTTAGAGGTTTTTATTCTTCTGGCTTGATGTACCGTATTTTTCCCTCTATAACACGCAGATTTTTTCTCCTAAAAAGTAAGGGGAAATGTCTATGCGTGTTATTGAGCGAATGTGTGGTCCCTGGAGCCGACTGGCCGGAGTGCATCACACATTTTCTTCGAGGGTCGTCTTAGTTGCGGTCAGCAGAAGCCAGGGAAGTACTTGCTAGGAGGTTTGGCCACTCTGCAGCCCGACTGTGTGTTTGCTAGTGTGTGTGCTTTGTGAGTGTGTGGTTGCCTGTGTGTTTGTTCGCTAGCGTGGGTGCTTGGAGGGAGTGAGAGAGTGACTGACTGCTGCATCTTCTCCTGCAATTTGCCTTTTAAAAAATTGGAAGCAGCAGGGCAGTAAAAACCACCTCCGAAAGCCCCATTTTCCCCTTCTAAGGCTGCAGCTCGGCTTTGGGAGCCCTGAACCCCTGCCTTGTTCTTGAGGGATCTTTGAGGTTTTCCCTTTAGCTTTAACCCAGCCCCCTTATTTTACCAGTTTATCTTCATTCTCCGTCTGCTAAACTGATTGCAGGCAGCTGTTGCTTTCCTGCATTCTGCCTCAGGGTCTTACTGCCCACCCTCTTCTCTTTCGTTACTGTGTTTGCTCCAACGGAACAAAGAGCAGAGAAAACCCCTCCCCTCCAGGCAAGCAGAGGGGAAAGCAGAGCGTCCTTCCTTCTAACTCCTCTCCGTGCTCCTGTGCTGCTGCTGCTACGTCTAGAGACTCGCAGGCAACATGCAGATGGGGGGGGGGAGAGAGAGAGAGAGAGAGAGCGCTGGCTGGCTTGGGGAACTTTTGCCTTCCTTTCCTCCCTCCGGTAAAACCCCTCTCCTGCATTCTTAGCCAGCTGCTTCTCCGCACACCCCTCTCAGTGCTCCTTGTCCCTTCTATGTTTTTCCTTCCCTCCCCACTTAAAATGTGGTTACAAAGCACGGATCCACATGGATCCTCAGGATCCTTGCATTGGGTCACCCCAAAGTCACCATCAGATCACATAGCAATGATCTGATGCAAAAACAGGGCTGCAATGGTGCAAAAAACGTGGTTACAAAGCATGGATCCACATGGATCCTCAGGATCTTTGCATTGGGTCACCCCAAAGTCACCATCAGATCACATAGCAATGATCTGATGCAAAAACAGGGCTGCAATGGTGCAAAAATGTGGTTACAAAACACGGATCCACGTGGATCCTCAGGATCTTTACATTGGGTCACCCCAAAGTCACCATCAGATCACATAGCAATGATCTGATGCAAAAACAGGGCTGCAATGGTGCAAAAACGTGGTTACAAAGCATGGATCCTCAGGATCTTTGCATTGGGTCACCCCAAATTCAACATCAGATCACATAGCATGTCCATGGCTACAGCCTGCACCAAAAAAATCATGCACCCACTGTTGCCTGGGGCTGCAGTGGTGCAAAAACGTGGTTACAAAGCAGGGATCCACATGGATCCTCAGGATCTTTGCATTGGGTCACCCCAAATTCAACATCAGATCACATAGCATGTCCATGGCTACAGCCTGCACCAAAAAAATCATGCACCCACTGTTGCCTGGGGCTGCAGTGGTGCAAAAACGTGGTTACAAAGCAGGGATCCACATGGATCCTCAGGATCTTTGCATTGGGTCACCCCAAATTCAACATCAGATCACATAGCATGTCCATGGCTACAGCCTGCACCAAAAAAATCACGCACCCACTGTTGCCTGGGGCTGCAATGGTGCAAAAACGTGGTTACAAAGCACAGATCCACATGGATTCTCAGGATTTTTGCATTGGGCTACCCCAAACTCACTGTCAAATCACATGTCTGTGGCCACAGCATGAAGCACAAAAATGATACATCCACTGTTTCATTCAGAATTTTTTTTCTTGCTTTCCTCCTCTAAAAACTATGTGCGTGTTATGGTCAGGTGCGTGTTATCGAGCGAAAAATACGGTATTCTGTATATTCTCATCTCCTTTTCAATCACTTGTCCACCCCACCTCTTGTAAGTTCTAGCTACCAGATAAAAAAAATCCTGTGTGGTTGTATCCCTTTTTGTGAATATTTGTTTTCTGCATGACTATGGTTTGCAGTTTTCTTCTGTTATTACTGTCAGAAATTGCCCATCTTCCTCAACCTATCTGTCACATAACATATCTTTCCAAAATACTTTTCTAACTGTCTGAGTATAGTGAAGTACGTTCCCTCCACCCCACCTCTTTTAAAACCTGGACTTTGTTATCCTTTCTCTTTCATTTTATTTGATTAATCATCACCATCACATTGTCTGTTAGTATTGCTCTGTCGAAGTGAACTAAGATTTAAATGAATTGAGATTCTTACCATTCTATTAACCTGCTGAAAGAGAAAAAAATAATCTCAAATGCATGTAAAGTCCCTTGCATAGTTAAATAGGTTCTGTCTCCAACAAATATGGTAATTGCAGCAAATGTAGAAAAATTATAGGTGCTCAGAAATGTGCCTCAAAACATGAAATATTCCCAGTCCTGAGTTAGTTCCTTATCATATTGAACAGGTGTGGGAAGCACCGGGGCCTCCAGATGTCAGTGAACTGCAATTTCCATCAGTATGGCAAATGGCGAAGGGTGTTGGTAGTTGTAGTTCAGCATTTGAAGGGCCAAACACCTGATCTTGAATATTGGTTCGCTGCTTTGCAACTTGAACACCAAGCACATGCCTTTGAAATCTCCCTATCCTCCGAGCAGTAGGGCATAACACAGCTGCTTCTACCTACTCCAGTCTTGGCATCTCCCTCCCTCTACCTGCTGTCACAAGCAAGAATCCTAAGTGTGTCGTACCTGAGGGGGGCGGTGGATGACAGGACCAGTGAGGGAGCAGACACAACTTCCTTTTCTTCTGCTTTATTAGGAGATTCAAAGTTTTACATGAAGTGCCTGGGCTGCAACACTGCTTTTTTCTGTAGTGTTAAGCTCACCAAACAGAAAGGTGCTTCACTAGAAACAGGAGAGCTTAGATTGTGCAGTGTGTATTTAGTGCCAGAGAACAATTTAATTCTTTATTAGAGAATTCCTCATTCAACGGCTCTGATGGATTTTGCGGGTCTCTAAGCAGACATTCACAGTGTTATCTTTTTTTCCTTCATCCAGATACATTCACAGGTATTGCCCTTCCTTTCATCTTGGACCTGGGTGACCGTATACTTTTTCTGCAATGCATTGAGTTCATAGACTACTTTCCCCCTTTCCCTGTGTTTTTATAACAAGCTATACCCCCTGAATAATAATGACACTTCAGTCTTGAGAGCTTTCCCCAACAAGTCTTGCCAACAGTACCACTGCTTCTGACAATGTTTAGCTCACCTTGCTTGCTTCCCCTGGGTTCCCTCTTAGTATACAAAAATGCTGTGTGCTTGAAAGTCTCAAATGAGCTCTCTTCTTGCCTTGGACCTTCCTGTGCTTCTGCAGGGCACTTGTTCCTTCCAAAAATGATTACAGATCCTTGGACTTTGTTCTCTGGGCTCACATCTCCCAACCATTTAGATCAGCCTTCCCAGTGTGGTACTTTTCAGATGTTCTGAATTACAGTTGCCGTCACTCTTGACCATTGGCCATGCTGGCTGGGACAGGTGGGAGCTGGAGTTCAAAACATCTGGGGGATACCAGAGGGTGGGTGTGCTGTAGATCACTTATTGGATTGACAAGGCAATGGCAATGTTGATAATGTTGGCCCTTTCTTGTGGAGCCTGACTTCTCAGCCTTGAAGACATGGAATTCCTCCTGGCAGCACTGCCTGTGAAGCAAAACATTTTGGTTGAGGACCTTTCCATGCCCAACTTGACTTCTTTCCTTGGTGAAAAGGATTTTCCTCTTTTTCTTTACTTCTTTCAATCAAAATCAGTAGAACATGTACATAATCTGTCCCAAGTCTTTGGATTAAGGTAGGCTATGAATCTAAAATAGTTGGGATACAGAGTGTGAGTGCTTATCTTAACCAAGGGCAGGATGAGATGAGAACACTAAGGGCATGTGAGGTTTTCCTATGGCTGCCCTGACCCCAAACAGCACATGGGTTGATGTCCCCTAATCTGTGTTCCTCCTCCTCTTGGGGTAGTTGTACATCTTTGTAGATTTAGTCTAAGAAGGTGGGCTGGAAGTAGTAACTGGAATATCGCTGAGTCTCTAGCTTCTTGCGGTAGCAAACTTGATCTCCTCTTTCCCATGGCAGGAGAACATCATGAAGTCAAACATTGACAAGAAATTCTCAGCTCACTATGATGCAGTGGAAGCTGAGCTGAAATCCAGCACTGTTGGTGAGTGTGGGAAGGGAGCCCAGTGCTGGGGAATGAGGCTGCGGGGTCCTAGTCTCCATTCTTTGACTTGAATGGATGAATAGACTCTACTTCCCTGCACAGAGCTGGGTAATCATCACATGGGAGGCCTGATTCCCAGCACATTTTCTTCTGATAGGTCTGGTGACCCTCAACGACATGAAGGCCAAGCAAGAGGCTCTCGTAAAGGAGCGGGAGAAGCAGCTGGCAAAGAAGGAGCAGTCCAAAGAGCTGCAGCTGTGAGTTGTGGGTGTTCTGGGTAGACTGGGATGGGCAGTATTTTTTCTCTCCTTCATGAATGTTCCCCCTGTACTATAGGGTGGTGTATAAGATCTGGAGTACCATAATGGTTAAGACCGTAGAGTTGGATCGGCCATGGAGGTCATCTGGTCCTAGCCCTTGGCACAATGTACCTTCAGCATCCCTGGTGGGTGGCTATTCAGATGTAGGCTGTGCAGTGAGAGCACCCCATTTTAAACTATAGAACACTAAGACATGCAGTCAGTCATGTTCAGGAGAGGCAGAACAAGGTGCTTCTTCATGCATTGCGTAATTTTGAAATCCACTAAGCCTTTGTGAATTAAAAAAAGGGATAAATCTGTTGTCTGTTAATTAGCCTGTCCACTAACCGAATGGAACTTCTGTGTCCAGAGGCATTATATCTGCACAAAACTAAGAAAAAACCTGGAGCTAAACCAAGGAAGAATATTGCCTTCATGCCTTTCTCATGAGCTTGCCAAGGCAACCACTGGCTACGGTTGGAAGCAAGGGTGCTGGGCTGTGTGGGTGCTTGATCTGATCCAGCAGGGCCTTGAGCAAGCCGCTATTTTCTCTCAGCCTTGGTGACTCCTCCTGCAGTACAGGCAGCACAATACTGGCCAAACTTACAAGGTTGTTGTGAAGATTACTGCAGTAATGGTTGTGAAACACTTTGAGCATTGTTAAGCACAGGTATTGCCTGAAGGCTTATGATGCAGCCACTCACTGGGCCTGGGTCTGATCTGGATGGGAGACTGCCTGACAACCCCATGAAAGTTGCTTTAAGTTCCAAGATAAAAGAAAGGCAGAATATAAATAATCCTAAATAAATAAGGACATGTTGTTATTCACTTCCCTCTAGTGTAGCAGCTTTGTGACTCTTAAGTTCCCTTCCTGCCCATCTCCCTAATCTGAGAAGTATGACCAGTCTGGGGATACTCTAACATCAACTCCTCTTTCCTCTTCAGGTCACTTGCTGTTTTTCAACTCTCTGCTTTCCTCCACCATCTTTGGAATGCTTTGTTTCCCCCTCCCCATGAGGGGACATGCCCTGTGAAGCTGATGTTGGCTTGTTCCTCATAGGAAGCTGGAGCGCATGCGGGAGCGGGAACGCAAGCAGGAGCAGAAGCGCAAGATCTCAAGCTTGTCCTTCACCCTGGATGAGGAGGAGGAAGATGATGATGGCATCGAGGAGGAAGAGGAAGAGGCAGAGCTGGAGCGGGAAGGTGAGGACTGGAAGGCTGGGTGCTCCCAGGTGGAGAGGGAAGCCCAGGTGGGCCTGGATAGTGGTGATGCTGGAAGCAAGGTGGGGCTGTGAAGGGATGGCTGTGAAGTTTCAAGGGTAGCTCCTCACTCTTGTCTGATTGCACCACCTCCCTCAGAGCTGGCCCCCAAGAAGAAGAAACTTGGGAAGAACCCAGATGTGGACACCAGCTTCCTGCCTGACCGTGACCGTGAGGTACGCTGCTTATCTGCCTTCTGTGGCGCCCACCCACCTCCATCCTCAAGTGCCCTGGAGGGGTCCCCAATGCCCCTTGCCAGCTGCATCTTGCAAGGCACATTGCTCCCATCTTTCCCTCTGTGGATTGTTCCTTTCTGCACTAAGGCAGGAGCGAGGATCCTGTGGCCTCTCCTGAAGTTACTGGACTGACTCCAGCTCCCATCTTCCCTGATCCACTGGCCATGTTGGCTGGAGGCTGATGGGAGTTGGAGTCCAAAAACATCGGGAAGGTGCTGGGTTTCCCCAGCCCCACCAAGGCATCACCTTGACAGCTTTTGCCCTCCCCTCCTCCGGTTTCCAGGAGGAAGAAAATCGCCTGCGAGAAGAACTTCGCCAGGAGTGGGAAGCCAAACAGGAGAAAATAAAGAGTGAGTGACGGAATGTGGTGTTGGTGGCCTGGCCTTGACCACTGGTTATCAGAGCCTGTCATGTGGTCATAGCAGGGGAGGGGTATTGTTTACAGGAAGATGCTGGAGGTTTTCATATTTCTTCTGATGAGAGAGGTTTTTATTCTGCTCTTCTCTTGACTCCTCTGCGATTTTCCTCTCCCACCAGGTGAAGAAATAGAAATCACCTTCAGCTACTGGGATGGCTCTGGGCACCGCCGGACTGTCAAGGTGAGCTTTGCTCCATGCGGCATTGGGCTCTGTTCTTAGCTTTGGAAAAGGAGTTGGTGGCTTAGCGTGTGGCACCCCATGTGGTTGGCTTTTTCCATTCAGTGCACCAGCGGTGGGGAACCTTTTTGTCCTGCATGCCAAATCTGACTAGGGCTGGGGGCACCTGCCTGTCAGCTAACATCCCAAATGGGAACAGGACACACAACAAATACAGGATTAAACCCTGTCCTCCTGCCCATCAGCTGCTGTCAACAGTGATGTCAGCTGATGGGCGGGTGAGCACGGTTTGGGGAAATTGGCCTTGCGGGCCACATTGAACCCCCTGGCAGGCAAAGGCTGGCACACAGGCTGGAGGATCCTCACCCCTGCAGAGCACAAACCCCCAGTGTATGACCACCTATGGACTGATAACGTTGCTCTTAGCTCTCTACCCCATGAATTAATAGCTACTTGCACCAAAATATCCACAGCTTTAGTTTACTAATCTACCAATTAAGGCCTGAAGCCATTAATCTTATATGTAAAATAATCCCCTCTCATTCATATTCACACACACACAGTGGAGTGACTGAGTGTGAGAGAGGGTGTGCTGTAGTGTTTAGAGCCTCAGTGTATGTCTTTGGTTAAAATCCCCACTCAGCCATGAAGCTTACTTGCTGAGTGACTTTGAACCAGTCCCTCTCTCAACCTAGCTGTACAGGATTGTGGTGAGGACAAAAGCATAGAGAAACACATGTGCTGGTTTGAGCTCCTTGAAGGAATAACAAGATGTAAATGTAATAAATACCCCCCCACACACACATACATACTAGCCGTGTGTGTATCCTTTGAGGAATCTGCAGGTTATAATTTTGGGCTGGGGCACGTAAATGAGGAAGATCCATTCCAGACTGACTTTCATTTCCCCGCAGTGCAGATGAAGAAGGGCAACACCATCCAGCAGTTCCTGCAAAAGGCCCTGGAGATCTTGCGTAAGGACTTCAGTGAACTCCGGTAAAGGACTTGGCAGAGTTGAGGTAGCTCAGCCAGGGTGGCGGGAATGGTATGGCCAAAGCGTAAGAGAGAGATCACAGAGTCCAAGTCATCGTGGTCTAGTAGGGAATGTAAGATCTGGCCGTGGTAGATTTGAGTTAAAAGTCCCTACCTCTTGGCCTTAGATCTTCATCTGTAAAATGAGGATGATTCATTAATATGCAAAGTCACAGTAGGAGCTGACAGCACAGACTTTGTAATGCAGCCATCATACTACATGTACACAAACACAAGGCAAGCAGAGTGCGGGAGAAAAGTGGATGTTTTTCTGGAGCATGTTTCAGTCAGAGTTACTGGCTGCTGAGGGTATGAGGCTTATTGGGCAGGGGAAGGTGTTGCGTTTAGACTTTGAGTATGTCTCTCCTTTGCTCCCCTTGCAGGTCAGCTGGCGTGGAGCAACTTATGTACATCAAGGAGGATCTGATCATCCCACATGTGAGTGGATGGCCCTGGGCCAGCCTGTTCTGCTTTTCAGCACCCTGCCCCCTTTATGCATGGGGAGAAAGCATCCAAATTGTACCTAATTCATCCTTGTCCTAGTGATCTAAGAGCCAGAAGATCTGAACTTCCTTACTTAGACTTTCCAGAGCATTAGATGGGTGTGTGAAGCAGGATTCTCCCTCCCTCCCGTCCCCAACAAAAGTTCAAACAAAACTAGGAGGAAACACTTGACTTGTTGTGCACAGGGACTGCCAGTGCTTGCTTTTAGGGAAGTCCACTTCCTGCTTTGAGAAATATTTAAAGAGACCCCAACTTCCATCTCCCCCAGTAGTCCCATGGGATCTTCCTTTGACTCAATCAGCATGTGAAGTGGGATGGTTAAGCCAGATTCAATTAAGTCCCCCCTGGAAAGAAGTGGAATAGCTCTAGGTCTGTCTGAGTGGGGTGACACCCCATTCTTCTTCAAACACTGAAACAAACCCCAGTTAGCACTTTCTTTTTGTGGGGGACACTGCCCTTTGTTTCCGTCCCAGTTCCCATCTGCCACAAATAAAGTAAGTCCATTGGCTGCGTTCCTCTGTGTGGGCTGGGAATATTTTTGAGACATCCCTTCCTGAACCCATTTCTTCCTGCCTGTCTAGCACCACAGCTTCTATGACTTCATCGTCACCAAGGCCCGGGGGAAAAGCGGTGAGTTTTTTTGCCCTCCCTCCATTGCCAGCCTTCGTCCATTCTGAGTCTGCTTGGGGAAGTAATGCAGGGGGTGGGTTCTGTTCTAGTTACTGTGGCACAGATGTGGTGGTCAGAGTCAGACTGGGCTGCAGTTGCATGTTGGCAGAGAGAAGGTTGCTTGGGCTAAGAGAAAAGGCAAAGGGGCATAAACATAGAAGCAATGGGCAAATCACAAAGAGACTGTCCCCTGTGACATGGCGACAATCAAAGGGGTAGTGACTGTAGCATTGGTGGAAAGGGAGAGGCTGAAAAGGGGATGCAGACTTTCCTGTGGGTTATAAAAGTACTTGGCTGAGGTTGAAGGTTCAAGAGAGGGGTTTGGGCTGTGGGGGTAGGAGTGATAAGCTCCAGTATGAGCCGTTTCTCTCTCCCTTGGGGTGCTCCCCAATCCAGGGCCGCTCTTCAATTTTGATGTACACGATGATGTTCGGCTTCTGAGTGATGCAACGGTGGAAAAAGATGAGGTGAGGAGGAGGAGGAGGAGGAGGAGGAGGAGGAGGAGGAGGGAACCTGGCCCAGCGCTGCCAAGTCCATAGTCTTTACAGGCCTTCCAGCTGAGAAATCCTTCCACCTGACATAAGAGCCAGCATGGTTGTCTTTTACCGCAGGCACTCAGCTTCCTGCACAGCAGCCCACCCCACCCCTCCTTCCTTTCCCCAGCCCAGCCCCCTCCAGATGCTGATGGTCTTCCAGCTCCCAGCATCCTCCCATGCCTGCTGGGGCTGATGGGAGCTATTTATTTCATAGCATTTATGCACTGCTTGGTTGCAAAAAAACAGTCAAAGCAGTTTACAAATGAAGAAATTCACTGCCATACTTTAAAACAAACAAAACGTAAAATACTAAGACAGATTTAATTTACCTCAGCTTCCTAAACATCACGGTTGGCTTGCCTAAACAGGGATGTTTTTAGCAAGCGCTGAAAAGAACACAGTGAAGGCGCCTGCTTAGTCTCAATAGGCAGGGAGTTCCAAAGTATAGCCACTGCCATGCTGAATGATCAAGTTCTGTATTAGGTGGCACCTATAGTAGTGCCAGGGATGTGGGTGGCGCTGTGGGTTAAACCACAAAGCCTAGGACTTGCCGATCAGAAGGTTGGCGGTTTGAATCCCCACGACGGGGTGAGCTCCCGTTGCTCAGTCCCTGCTCCTGCCAACCTAGCAGTTTGAAAGCATGTCAAAGTGCAAGTAGATAAATAGGTACTGCTCTGGCGGAAAGGTAAACGGCATTTCCGTGCACTGCTCTGGTTCGCCAGAAGCGGCTTAGTCATGCTGGCCACATCACCCAGAAGCTGTACGCCGGCTCCCTCGGCCAATGAAGCGAGATGAGTGCTGCAACCCCAGAGTCGGCCACGACTGGACCTAATGGTCAGGTGTCCCTTTCCCTCTATAGTAGTACCAATTCTGCTGATTGACGTAGTCTGGTGGGCTCATGCGAGGACAGGCTATCTTGTAGGTAAACTGGTCCAAAGCTAAGGGAAATCCTGCTGCTCCTTCTGGATCAAGTGCAGGGGAAGCACCGCATAGAGTACATTTCACTCAAGAAAACATGGACAACACTTGACTGGGAAATGGCTGATGCAAAGAACCCCTTCCCACCAACTCTGCTGTCTGCATTGGGGAAGGAGGGGACGTGCTCAAACAATCCTTGTCTTCAGATAAAGCTTCCACCCCCATTATGAGCTGGTTGGGCTTTTCTGACCATAGTTTTCCCCACCCCAATTCCCCTCTTGTCCGCCATCTCCAGTCCCACGCCGGCAAAGTGGTGCTTCGCAGCTGGTATGAAAAGAACAAGCATATTTTCCCTGCAAGCCGGTGGGAGCCCTATGACCCCGAGAAGAAGTGGGACAAGTACACGGTAGGGAGTGGGGGGAGCTGGGGGAAGGGGTGTGATAAGGATGGGGGAGCTCTGAAGGAAGGAGCATTCAGCAGGGGAGAGGCGTCTCAAATACAGTGGTGCCTTGCAAGACGAAATTAATCCGTTCCGCGAGTCTCTTCGTCTTGCGTTTTTTTCGTCTTGCGAAGCACAGCTATTAGCGGCTATTAGCATCTTAGCGGCTTTAAGAAAAAGGAAACAAACTCGCAAGAACTCGCAAGACGTTTCGTTTTGCGAAGCAAGCCCATAGGGAAATTCGTCTTGCGAAGCACCTCAAAAAACGGAAAACTCTTTCGTCTAGCGAGTTTTTCGTCTTGCGAGGCATTTGTCTTGCGGGGCACCACTGTACTGGGAGTGTCAAATGACTTGCCTTGCGAATTTATGGCAGTATGAGTATATCCCTGTGAAATTATATTGGGCTTTTTTCAGAGTACTCTAAATGCTATGTCTGTGATGTCTTGCCCTGTAAGGTAGGCCAAGATCGATCAGTATCCCTATTACTAATGGATCATTGAGAGATAATGGCTTGCATAAACCTTTGCAGCAAGTTTATATAGCTGAGGTCAGATTTGAGCTGGGACTGTTCTAGCTCATGACCCGATTCCCTTAACAATCACAGTACTCAACAGTCTGTCTTCACAAATTCTCCCTTGCTGGAACTCTCTTGCCAAAGATGGTGCTCTCTATCTTCTGCTTCATCTTCTTTGTCTAACTGAACCTGTGAGGTTTTGCTTGATGATGATCGTGACAACCACAACAATAACAACTTTTATTATTTCTATTCTGCCTAATTGCCTGGGTTGCCCCAGCCACTCTGGAAGGCTCTAAAAAGTCACCTGTTTGACATCTTTTGGGAGGGCGAGAAGGCTCTCTGCCTGGTTCTCTGTAACCCCACTTCTCGCAGTGAGGGAACTACCAGAAAGCCCACATAGGTGGACGTCAGTGTCCAGGCTGGACAATGGAGGTGGAGGCACTCTTTCAGATATATTGGGTTGAAGCTGTTTAGGGCTTTAAAAGTCAGCACCAACACCTTGAATTGTGCTTGGAAATGTACGGGAAGTCAGTGTAGATCCTTTAGGACCAGTCTTCTATGGTCACAGCAGCCACTCCCAGTCACCAGTTTAGCTGCCACATTCTCGATTAGTTGTAGTTTTCTGAGCAATTGCTTTGTGGTTGTAGACGTTTTAAACTCACCATTCCTTGAGGCATTTTGGCAGCAGTCTTTTATAGCTGTGAAGTGGTTTTTGTTGGGCCTGCGCTGTTTATTGTGTTTTAATAATTGTAAGTCACCTCAGGTTTTGAAGAAGCAGGAGGGGAGAATGTTTTGGTGCCTTTAGAGCAGAGATGGGAACCTGTGGACCTTAAGTTGTTGTTGTTGAAACTCCCATAAGCCCCAGTCAGTAAATGGTCAGGGATAATGGGAATTGGGAGTCCACCAACATCTGAAGGGCCCACAGGTTCACCAGCTGCAATGTTGTGTGTAATGCGTAGCTTGGCCTAGTGTCCTCCATTCGAATTGCTCACTCCTGCAGTTATTTAGCACATCTGCAAAGCGATCAGGTTTGATCACCCCATTGTGCAAACCACCCTGAGATTGTCGGATGAAGGGCAGTATGTAAATTTAATTAGCAAACAAGCAAATAATTTTAAAGGAGAATATAGCATGGCAAGTACTAAGATAACATCAAGAAGGGATGATAAACAACATTAATTTGCCTGTACCCAAAGAATAGAGGAGACTGAGAGCTGATTGGTGCTCTTTAACATCCTCTTTTTTGTGTGTGGCTGTGATATCTGCGTCAAAGATTCTTAAAATTCAAGCTCCTCCTCCTGCAGATTCATCCAATTGATGACTCGTACACCATCTGTTTCCTGCCATGTTGCTTTCCCAGCAGCTAGCAGAAACGATGATTCTTAACCCACAAGGCCATGGCCTTGTCCTTTGCATCATCAAATTTCCTCACTCGTGGTTTATCACTGTGGTCTGTTAGGTCATTAGCATTATTCCACTGTAAATGAACGAGGCACTGCTGTTCTGTAGTCACCCTAAGCGCAAAGAGATGCCACTGTGGTACCTGACCTAGCTATGGAGTGGTGCCCCAGTTCATGTGGTTTTTACAAGCGGTGCCCAGTGCTTCCTGGCAAAACTTCTACAGCATGGTACTGGAACAACTCCCAACCTCTTCTTCCTTCCCACAGATCCGCTGAGGGACAGATGAAGCTGCTGATCCTCTGTTGGTGTGATACGTGGCTGCCTTCCTGAAGCTGCTGCAGCATCTCTCCTTTATCCCACTCCAGCCCTCCAACCTCTGCAGCTGCACCTTCATCCCTAACTGTATCAGCCTTTGGTGAAATAAACTTTGCCTCACCTAAACATGAAGTGTTGTGTTGTACCACTTGTGACCAAGGGCTGCCAAATCTGCTGGATCAAATCTTCATTTGAGCCATGGGATAGTGCTGGAATCTGCTTTCAGACTCTGGGTGGGTTCTAATGGAGGCCTGATCGGTTGATTTCTCATTTTCTCTAACAAGTGTTTCATGCTACTTACTGCTAAGATGCAAAATAAGTAACAAAAGATGCTAGCCTGAAAATATATTGCCTCACCCTCATCAGAGTTGTATTGATCTGTTTTAAATTCAATAAGGGGAAGGGGAGAAAAAGCTTAAATTAATTTAGATTAAAGATTAAATAATAATAATAATAATAATAAATTAAAGAGAAAAGAGAGAAGAAAACTGCAATAATAATATACAAAAAATTCTAATAAAAGTTAAAGGGGCATATTGACATATAAAAGGAAGGTGTGGGGGCAGAACAAACTCCTTTCTAATTTAGAATAGTTTCCATTCCTAGTTACCTGCAAACAGTTATCGTTCACCCCAAACAACCATGCAAGCACCAGGGTTCAAGCCTTACTCAGGGTGTATCTATATATTCAAACTCTGTTAAAGGCACAAGGGGTCATTTACTTGCTTCACTATGAACCCACTTTTGACTGCACTCGGGGGAGGAAGGGAAAGGAGAATGTTAGCCACTTTGAGACTCCTTAAAGGGAGTGAAAGGCGGGATATCAAATCCAAACTCTTCTTCTACAAAATCCCTTTCAAAACCCACATGCAAATCTCAGAACTGGATTTCTGTAAGGCTTTCCTTTCAAGAGGGTGGAATGTGTTCCATAATTCTCACATAACTGCAAATCCAGGGTGCAAGACAAACTTACAACAAAAAGGATTGATGGAAGTGTAATAAACACAACACATGTAACACCCATCTTTACAAGTCGGAGGGTGAATGTGAATATCAAGCTGCACCTTGACTAAGTATAGCTATCTTCCCTCATTTCTGTTCTTTTTGACCTGGAACCCTAACAGTCACTAAAGAATTGCCATTAGTGTTTGTTCACTTTTCTTGGTTGCCATGTTGCTTCCAGACAATGACAACTTCCAAAATAGGTTATTTATATTTATGCTGCACCAAGAGAGTAGTTGGTGGGGATTATGAAGCATCTTCACACTGATTGGCTGAGCTGCAGGAATGTCATAGAGAGGAGGAACAGACAGTAGGGTCTCTGTCATGGACTAAACTGCTGGAAAGGGGAAAAGCAACTGAGAGGGGGAAGAGAGAGAGAATGGGTATAGAGGAGAGCTTCATATGGCCAGGAGGTGCAGAGCTAAAGAATTATGGCTCTTACGATAACACTCGCCAGCTTGGCCAAGATCTGGAGTGATCAGACTTGTAGTCCACCTACAACTCAGGCCACAAGTTAGCAAGCTGTAGTAAAGGATTCTATATGGACACAAATAGGAACTCTCTCATCTGTTTGCTGTGTTAATTACGTGGCTGCTGTTTCTCTGTCTTTGGGCTGCTTGGCTTACATAATGCATAATGGCTTGACGAGAGTCTGACTCTGAAGATTTAACCAGTGCATTCTGAGTCTGGATAACTAGTTTACCCAAATCATAGTTCACAGTGAAAGAATTGGATTCACAGGTGTTGCCTTCTTCCTCATAAAGAGCTGGGGTTAGAGTTCATGGCCCTCCAGTGTCAGGTATTTTATTCCCAACTTAAGATGGTACAGAGTCGCTTAAAACAACGTGACTGGTGAAAGTATTGGATTACTAAAACGTGCTGCAATGGGATGCTTTCTCCCATGGGCACCAGGGGGTGCTGTACTCCCATTAGAGGCATGGCTCAACCCATTTTCAAGGCTTTTATATACAGGAGGGAAATGGGGTCCCTGTATAGTGAGGTATGTGTGCTTTTCACTAAGGCAGTACCACTGCTGCACACAACATCCAAAGGGAGAAAAATTCCCCAATGCAAATATAATAATGCCTCCTCTGAAAGAGAAGGGAGGTAGCTTGGGGGTAATTCTGGATCCTTTGTTGTCGCTTGAGGCCGTGGCACCGAGTGCCTTCCAATTTCAGCTGGTGGCCCAATTGCATCCCTATCTGGACAGGGATAGACTGCCATCTATGTTCCAGTAACTAGGTTAGATTACTGTACTGCAACACATCATGCATGGGGCTGTCTCTGAAGATGGTTCAGAAACTTTAGCTAGTGCAAAATTTGGCAGTCAGGTTGCTCATCAGGGCAAGATGGTTTGAGAATATTACACCGATCCTGGTGCGACTGCACTGGCTGCCAAAGAGTTTCTTGGCCCAATTCAAAGTGCTGATTTTGATCTATAAAGCCTTAAGTGGCTCAGGACTGCAATGCCTCAAGGACCGCCATCCCCATATGAACCAACTCTGTGTTAATAGGCGCCGACTCCATGGGGCTTGAGGGGGCCCGAGCCCCCTCAAAAATTCGTTTGGGGGGGCTCCGCCCCCCCAATAATCTCCGGCGCCCCTCCAGCAGAGCGCCATCGCCGCCCCTCCCCCAGCCCAAAATGCACAGGGAGGGGCGGGCTGCATGCCTCCTGCCCTCCCTCCCGAGCAAAAGCTCCACCCAATTTCCTTTGGAGCTGATTAATAGGCGCAGCACGCTCTCCCCTATTCGCTCACGAGGAGGCGGCGCCACTTTATTTGCATATTCATGAGCTTATTTATTATTCATGAGCTTTCCCGGGCCCCCCCAATATTTTTTATAAGTCCGCGTCCCTGTCTGTGTTCATCATCTGAGGCCCATCTTCATGTGTCCCCCCCCCCCATGAAAGGTCTGGAGGGTGGCAACTTGAGAATGGGGCCTTTTCTGCAGTGGCTCCCTGTCTGTGAAATGCTCTCTCCACAGAGGTTTGCCTGGCGCCTTCATTAGATACCTTTAGACGCCAAGCGAAATAGTTCCTCTTCAGCCAGGCCTTTGGTTGATTAGCATTCTCTGGCTTTTAAAATGTATTGGAGAGGGTTATTGGTTTGTTTTTGTTTCATTATGTATTGTGTATTCTCATTTTGTATTTCTATGTTGTGAACCGCCCTGGCATCTTCGGATGAAGGGCAGTACAGTACAGTGGAACCTCGGGTTACAGATGCTTCAGGTTACAGACTCCACTAACTCAGAAATAGTACCTTGGGTTAAGAACTTTGTTTCAGGATGAGAACAGAAAACGCGCACCAGCAGTGCAGCGTCAGCGGGAGGCCCCATTAGCTAAAGTGGTGCTTCAGGTTAAGAACAGTTTCAGGTTAAGAATGGACCTCCAGAACGAATTAAGTACGTAACCAGAGGTACCACTGTATCCAAATTTTAGTGATGATGATTATGATGTCTTGGTCTACACCAGACTCCTTTTATTTTAAAACAATCAAAGACATCACAAAAACACAACCGAGGGACTTCCAAATCTGGGGCAATTTCAGCAACATCTCTTTTTATATTTTGCTGGAGTTTGTGCATCCTCCCCCCAAGCTGGGTTTGAACTGTTTCTTATGGGGTTTTGTGTGCAGTGCAAATGTGCAGGCTATGCATGCTTAACACAGAGATTGTGCGTAAATACCTTTGGCACACGGGTAAGTTCTCACTTGCCAATCAAAACACCTGTGAACACCCCATATACATGTCATGATGACCTCCATATTTTCTGCCGGCACTCTTGCAAATACAGAACCCTTACCCCCCCACACACACACAATGTTTGTGGATGCACACGATTGTGTAGAGACACATCTTGTATTTAAACTATGTTCTAGCACTGATATACATTCACATTAACGCGGCATGAACTATGAGAAGGCAACATGTGGTAAGCCTCAGTAGGTCAAAATGTCCTGAATTGGAAATGTCCTCAGCATGCTTCCTCACCAGTAAATCCACTAAGTTAAATAGATTTTCTGTCTGGGAACACATGGGTGGAAATGAAACATCATAGCACCATCCTACTATGCATGTCCACTCAGTAGTAAGCAGTATTGTATTCAGGGATCGGGATCTGGTGACCTTCTGGTGTTGCTGGTCTACAGTCCCCATCATCTTTGTCTCTTTGTCTATGGGGCTAATGGAAGCTGAAGTCCAGCAATCTCTGGAGGGCCATAGGTTGCCCATCCTTGTACTAACATGTGTAGGATCACACCCTTAAAGGGGATCGGCCAGTTTACTGAGCTGTCTGAGGTTTCTAGGCACCAGAGGTCTTCCTAGGATATCAACACCACATTGGGAGTGTGGGATAGATTGGAGGGAAACCTTGGCTTCCAGGACCTGACATTTCATGGTTCTCTCTATTTTGAATTTATTCGCCTTTCCAATTGAGGGCTCAGGGGCAAATTGCTTTGGAAATGGGTTGTGAGAGATAAGGCAAAACAATGAAAAAATGACCGGAGAGGAGCAATCTCACAAAATAGGCAGTAGGCAAATAGATAGAAATGTCACAGATTGATGTTTCTTATGAAGTGGACTCCAGGCCATAAGTGGTTTTCTCGGGTGGGGGTGGGGAGGGGATCTTAATCCTTAAAACACCACAAGAATCTTGGCTGCTTTTGTTGCAATGGATTAACAGGACTACCCTTCTGGAAGCTGTTAGCCTTGTTGCAGTCTATCCGGTTCACCATTTCTCTAAGCTCAAGTTACTAAGCAGGAAAAGGAGATGGGGAACTCGTGGCCCTCCAGACACTGCTAGACTCCATCTCCCATCAGCTGCAGTCAGCATGGCCAATGGCCAGGAATGATGGGAGCTGGAGTACAACATCATCTGGGCTAGAGAATCACAGTTTCCTCATTTTTGTCTCACTCCATTTGAGGTAGTTATATAACAGTGGTTCACATACGTTAAAGGTATGGCTCATTACCACAATAACCTTTTGGATTATCAAGATTAGAATAAAAATGTATCCATGGGAGCAAGATCTGAGGAAACGAATTGCCCTAGTCACTTGTGCCTTATTTGAGGGAATGGTTCCTTATTTCCTATTAACATTTAGCAACTGTTTCTTGAAATAAGGAACTGGTGGCAAGCCTAGAACAAGCAACAACATCTGGAATACTGCCACAAATGTTAACACCTAAATGTAGCACTATAAAGAAAGGATGTAGAAAGTTTTGAACAGCTGTCACCTGTTAAAAAAAAAGAAGATTTATATTGGTGGAAAAGTGACAATGTAATGTAGGGAAACAACAACAACAACAGTCACAAACTCTCTATAGAGCCAAATTGCTGATTTTGAAAAACCAGAACAGAGTCCCTTTCTCTGAGATGTTTCCCCATATGTTTCCCCATATGTTGCTGGCCTACAACTCCATCCTCCCTGGCCTTTGGTCGTGCTGGTTTGGGCTGAGGGGAATCCAGTTGCATCTGAAAAGGGCCACAGGTTCCCCATCTCTGTTTTAGGCCTTAGTTCTCAGTGAAAAAGGAAACCTATGTCAGAGCTATACCACATCAGGATGCAATTAGGAGCTCACATGACTGAATGCTCCTAATAATCATTATTATCATCCTTGTGCATGAAAAAGAAACAATAGTAGATGTGCCGCTGCTTCTGAGGGATCTGAAATAAAACTACCACGATCCAAGCAGGACTTTAGAGGTTTGGTGCGGCCATGTAGTTGTGGAGCACTTTCCTTACTGGGAAAGACTATGTTTTGTTTTGTTTTTGTTTTTATATTATACTCTTGTGCTTCAAGTAAAGGGGAATATACAAATTTAATAAATAAACAAAATATGGTGGGGTGTGTTTTAGAAGAAATATGTGAAGCGGGTGAGGGTTGAGGAAGGGGTGGGCGCAGAAATAATTCAGGGTGAAAGGTTCCTGCACGGCAGGGGGTTGGACTAGATGACCCTCGTGGTCCCTTCCAACTCAGCAATTCTCTGTTTCTTTGATTCTGTGAACCTTTAATATCAGAAGGGCGAAGCCTAGGCTAGAGTCCCCTATGTGTATTCCATCAATGGAGCCCACCTGAAGTCTCAAAAGGTACAGCCCAGATCCACATCTACCATCTCGGAGAGCATTAGGCCTCTGAGAAAGGACTTTCTACCTCGGCTATTAATTGCAGTGAAATTTCAGCTGGGAGCAGTATGTACGATGGAAAAAACAGGCCTCCGTCTATTGATAGTTGGTTTGGAATGAGTTGAAACCTTTTGATCTTGGACAAAATTGCTTCCTAAACCAGGAACATAGCAAGCAATCCTAGATTAAACCACTGTTTTGAGAGAGAGTTCCCATTTTTGTGGTATATGAAGGATACAACAAACTTTCAGGGGGGAGAAACAACCCAATTTATGGAGCAATTCATTCTAAGTGTAGGTGGGTGGGAATTGCTACTCTGCTATTGTGTGCCTATTTCCAGAAGAGCCAGAAGCATTTGCTTTCTACACATACATTTGCGAATCCCAAGAATCTTGTCATGCAAGAAACCCCTTTTCTCCAGCTGCTCAGGGCTCCATTCTGATTTTTCTCTATTCTTTTGTTTCATCTAAACTTATTTTAGATCAACTAACTTATATAACCAAATCTTGCATAAGGCAATAATTTTTTTAATGTTATACAGCACTTACTCTTTTTCCACCTACCCTGAGTGCTTAACGCCTAAAATATCTGCCTTGCTCCGGATCTGCGGGGGTGGACTGTAGCCATCTAACAGACAAAAAGAGGATGAGGGGCGCACTCTGAATATGTTCAGAGGCACTCTCCCGTCACCACAGGTGCCAATTTCAATGTATTGGGGGGCAAGTAAGCTCTGCCCCATATAATCGATCACATGACACAGTGTTATGTACTGAGTTGAATAGGATCCAAAATGCAGCAGTCTGATTGGTCTGCAGGAGCCACCCAATCCAGGTGGAAGTGAATCCGCAACGTGATTGGCCTACAGGAGAATCCCAGAATTGGCCAATCACGTGGGGACCATTGTGTAAATAATGTATATAAAGCAGACACTTTGGGGGAACTTCCATTTCTAGCTACTATGAGCCATGAGGATCCGTGTTTTCTAACCATGTTTTTGCGCCCCTGCGGCCCCACGAAATAGTGGGTGCATGCAGTGGCGTAGCGTGGGGGGTGCAGGGGGGGCCGGCCGCACCGGGCGCAACATCTGGGGTTAGGGCAAATCCACGGGTTAGGGGGCGCAAATCCACGGGTTAGGGGGCGCAAATCCACGGGTTAGGGGGCGCAAATTACTTGCCTTGCCCCGGGTGCTGACAACCCACGCTACGCCACTGGGTGCATGATTTTTTTGATGCTGTCTACAGAGTAAGACGTGGTCTATAGTATCATGGTGGTTTTATTTAATTTGAATGAAAAAATCATATGAATTCACGAGGATCCGTCTAGATCCGCCTTTTCCCTTTTCCCCTATGAGCTGAATAAAGAGCATGAAATCCACACTCGACTCACAGTATATTTCACACGGTACACATTATTTGAATGGCAATGTCCATCAACTTTGGGTGGGGGGCCTCAAATATTTTGTTGGGGGGCCAAAGGGATCTCGGCCCCTGGGAGCTGGCCCTGTGCGTTCTTAGGCTGAGCCACACAGACACCTCGCACTGAAATCCGGCTCTGGTTCGAATGAAGTCTGGCTCCTCCACTCCCGCCCCGTCCGTCTCCCTGATGCGAGACTCCCCGCCCCCCCCCCCCGGAGCCCTCCGCTTGCCCGGCCGCCTTGCCCGCCCAGCCCACGTGGACGCGGCCCTTGCCAGGCTCGGTAGCTGCGACGGCGCTGGCATCTGGTTCTCATCAGAGGCCTCGGGCGGGTTGAGTTTCCGCGGTTTCTGGGCGCTGGCGGTGCCAGGCAGCGGCAGCATTGCAGGCCGGCCGGCCGGCCGCGGCCCCGCTTCGCCTCCCCTCCCTTGGATCCCGGCCCGGGACGAGCCCTTCCCCGTTTCTTCTGAGCCGGGACACTAACTCAGCCCCCGCCCTCGAGCCTGCGCGCTTTGCAGCTCATCCGGAGCGAGCGAATCCTAGACGGAAGGACCCGGCAGAGGAGGAGGTACAAGACCGGACCGGACCCGGGATATAGTTCGAGAGAGAAGTGGGGGTGTGTGTGTGCAATGGTTCTAGAGCCCGTGCTTCCATCCTGCCCGTCCCCTGGACCCACCCACGCCCCTGTCTCCCCTCTCCCTCCTTGACCCATCCCACCGCCCAGGTCTCTCCATCATCCTCCCGCCACCCAAGGGGGCGTCCATCATCTCTCATCTCCTGGCTCCCGTTGCCATGACAACGTGCCTTGGCTGGTACAGTAGCGGCGGCAACAGCGGCAGCCAAAACAAGGATGCGGGGAGAGATCGGGGGTCTGGAGCGGGGAAAAGGCACGGGGAGCTGGAGAGGGGGTCTGGGGGGCGAGAAGATGACTAGGGCTGGCAGAGCTGTTCTTCGGGGTGTCATTGGGGGGCGAGCTCATTTCCAGGCGTGCAACTGGTGTTTCCCCCGCCCTCCGCTTTTTTTAGGCAGGGGTGGGGGGGAGGACAGGAGCCCTAGTCCGGTTAGTCCACTAGGAGGCGCCTTACACACAGCAACGTTGCCTAAGGCCGGGAAGGGGTGTAATTGGGAATTTATAAACCGGGGGAGTCAGCCCCTTTGCCCTCCACCCAGCAGATTTTCGCTTCTTTTCACGAGGTTCCACCCCCCAAAATAAATATGAAAGGCGGCTTGAGGATTCTAGCAGCAGAGAGATGGAGGATTTATTATCCTAGCATCTTCCTTTGCTCGCAAAAGAGCCCTCCTCTCAACTCTTGGCATCTTCTCGGGGGGGGGGGGCGTGAAACTGTCCCTTGCAAGGAGGAGTGCAAAAGCAGAGGAAGGCGAGAGGGAGCTGCGCACGTGCGCTCCTTGCACCGATTGCCCGGGGAGTGTTCACTTTTGCAGCCAGTTTCTGCCTCGTGGGCTTGGCAAGCCTTTGCTTCCTCCTCCAGGTTGGGCACTTGTTTACAAAAAAAACCAACCCAAGCGGCAGCTCCGCGCGTGCAAGAGGGGAGCCAGGCGCTTGCCGAACGCCCTGCTTCTCGCACTGGCCGCCGCCGCCGCTCCCGGGTCTGGATGAATGAGTGCCCGGGCGGTACCATTCCAGGGGCCGGGGGTGCGCGTGCATGGCGACTCCTTGGCGGGGAGGAGAGAGACGGTTCTCCCGCCGCCTTTAGAGGGACGGGGGGAAAACCGGGGAAGAGAGGTTTTAGGGACCGGGCAAGGAAGGGGTTGGGGAGGGGGCCCCGCTTTCCCCAAGCCCCTTCCCTTCTCTCCCCCCCCCCCATGCCTTTAATGGTTCTGGCCGCGTTTAAAGGGCTCCGACCGGCTGGGGCGGGAGCAGACGCGGAGCAAGAGCGGCGGCTGGAGACGGAGGCGAGGGAGGCAGCAGGCGGGGAGCGAACGGCGGGCAGGTACAGCCGGGATCCGCGCAAAGTGCGAGGGGTTGGGGGGACCCGGGGGTGAGGAAGGGAGGGAGGCATCACCCCACACATGGCCGCCCCACTCGCCCTCCATCGCAGCGCCGGGCTGCATCGCTTTCGAGCAACAAGGAGCGCAAAGAAAAGGGGGGTTTGGTGCTGCGGGGGGGGGGGTGGCGCGGCGGGATCCCCCTCCCTTGACGGGGGTCTTTGCTAGACAGGGCGGGGGAGCCCCTGCCTGGTTCTGTGCCAGCAGCAGACGCCCCATCTGTTGCCCCCACCCCTCTTTTGTGGTGGCGCTTCTTGCACTGCTCGCCTCCCTCCGCCGGCTCTTTTCAGCCCACCGTTCAGGGAGGTTCCTCGCTGGTTTTTCTCTCTGGTTTGCGAAGGGGGCTTCCTAGCAAGTGGGCGGCCGTCACAGGAAGGAAGCGGGGCCGGGAGAAGGGGGGAGGCGAAACGAACAGGTAAGGGAATAGGGGCGAGAATGCCAAGTCAGAGAAGACTGGCCGTTTCGAGATGGCACCAGCTGGGTGTGGGTCTGGGTGGAAGAGATCAACTCTTTCCTTCTTCCCCGCCACACAATGATTTGGTTCCTTACCCTGGAAGAGCCCGATCCGGAGTGGAGGAGCCTGGCTAACGCCCATCACACTCCAGCTGGGCTTGACTTGCCTGTGTGTGTGTGTGTGTGTGTGTGTGTGTGTGTATTGGGGGGGGGTGTCGCTTAGTAGGTAACATAGGCATCACCTCGCTGGCCCCTGATCTGGCGATTCTATGCGATTTGCCGGTGGACTTGTTTGCATCTGGTTCTTTGCTTTTGTTAAAACGAAAAACAAAACCCCCCTCCCTTCTCATCATTCCTGGAACCCCCCCAAAATTAGTCATTTGTACTGGAGGAATTTCCAAGCATGTTATCTTAGTGGGGCTGGTGAGGATGCAGATTCTGCTGGAGGGGCCAGAATTCCTCCTGCTGTACCTTTATGATGGCTGTTTGGAGTTCAAGGGAGTGGGTTTTGCGAGGAGGGGTCTCCAAGCTCTGGGAATTGGGTCAACTTGATTGATGGTGGTGTGTTCTGGAATGGAAGAGAGGAAGGAGCTCTAGGCTCTCATGTACCTTTAATTGAATGCATTGCTTTTTTAGAAAAAGGAGAAGGGAAAAAAAAAGGATTTCCTTATTTTGTTAATCCCCACAAAATATCTGTGAGTGAAATCCAATTGTTCCCATTTTGCAGAGTGGGAAAACTGAGATTAGGCTTACCCCTAGAGGACCTATGGCTGTGATGTTGTTTTGAACCCTGGTTTCCGAGGCCCAGTGTTGTATTTGATGGACAACTCTGAAATGCATGTGTAACAGGTTGGTCTCTCTCTCTATTGGCAGGAAGATTGGTTGACCCCAGACTGTTCCTCCTACTTGTGCTTCCCTCCCTGCTTGCGGGCGTAATAAGGTATTGGGTCTTAGAATGGTTATGGTTGCTGTTCCACCCAGTGCTTCTTCCAGGCCTCTTTCTGGGAGGGGTCTGCTTATAATTCATGCCTGTTAAGGAGGGAAAAGTAGACAAAAAGGCATTGGGGAGGGGGAGAAGCTTGGTATGTGGGATGGGAGATCTCTCTCTCCTTCCTGTGAGGTGGATGATTGAGAGGCTGAGCATTTGGGTTGGAGGGAGAGGAGAAGGAATGAAATAGCTTGTTGGAGGAGCTATATCAATGAAGAGCGAACCCAGCGGTCTGTGGTTTGCTTGGGTTGCAGAAGGTTGCGTTGAATGAAAGGGGGGGGGGGTGTATGCACATTGGTTAGGATATTTGGAGCGACAGGCTGAGAGGCTGGTGGGTACTGATGTTATGAGGTGGTCTGCTGTGAGGCCACCATCGTGGGTGGGGCTGATTCAGTGCCTTAGTGTGGTGGGAAGGGACAAGGTGGCAGCGGGAAGCCACTGGAATGTGTGTATCGGCAGCAGGAGAGTGTGTGTAAAGATGTGATTGTATATCACACTTATTTATTGCAGTATAGGGTTTGCATGTTTGTTCCAGTTCAGCTGAAGAATGGGGGGCAAGGTTGCTGGATGACCCTTAATTTGGGGGGGGGGGATCCCTTCCCACCACACTCAATAAAAACCACAGAAACATAGTTTCTCCATGACTACATACAGCTTTATACACATCCCTATTTTTAAGTATGCTCAGTGGTCTAAGTAGATGACACTGGGCTAGGCGGACTGATGATCTAATTGGCCTCCCTCACTCTGTAAGCTAAGGTGGGGGCGCTTGCAGGCTTTGTATGTGTCTGTGAGCGTGTACTACCGTTCTGTGATCTGTGGACAAGAAGTCCAAAATAGCATGGGAAGTTGGGTAGGGATATTGGGAGGTGTTACTGTGTAATAGGTATAGATTCGAAGCCGTGTGTCTGCATTATCTCGAGCTACTCTGTTCTCTAGATTAGACTCTATGATAAATTCTGCAAGTCTCTGTCAACAAAGAGTCTTGTAGTTCCTTTAAGACTAACAAATTTGTCTTAAAAGTGTTGGTCTTTCAGGTGCCACAAGATAATGGTTTTGGCTGCAGAAGACTAGCACTGCTATCCCTGTGAGGAAGTACCATCACAGGGTATTAGGCTCAAAACAAGGCTATAACATTAAAGTGTAGAGTAGCTCTTTATTTTGCTCCATTTTTAAAACATTATTTTCTCAGGAGAAACTGTGTTTATACCACACCTTAGAATAGTGCTTGGTAGGGCCTCTGGGAAGCAGCTAAAATTGCTTCATCAGCCAGCCTTTGCCCGCGGCTACCAGTTTGCCCATTCCTGCTTTAATGCATACTTTAGCCACCAGTTCATACTTGCAGCCAGTGGTAAAAGGATAGATTTGCATTGCTTGCTAATGGCTGGAGCCATTGAATTTGTAAGCGTGGGGATAGTGTATGTTCACCTGAAGTGTGAAACCTGTGATCTTGCATATGAAGGGCAGGAAGTGACCACAAATGTTTTCAGAGAGCTGTTTTTGGGATGACATATTGACAAGTAAAGCATGGGAGGAGCTTTCTGAAACCTGGCTGGTGTGCAACATGCAGCTGAGGAGGGCCTCTAGGCACAAGGGATCTAGTTCACACACAAAACCACAGTGCTTGGTTTCTTGTTAGTTCGCCTCTTTAAGCTGAATGCGCGATGCCAGTCTAGTGAAAATCATTGTGTTTGAAGCGATGGGGAAATGTGGTTTATGGCCTACAGTTGGGGATGGAAGGAAGACTGCTTGACCTACAGAAAGTCCCATGTTCAGTCCTTAGCATCTCCAGGCAGGACTAGGAAAGACTGCCAAACCCTGAAGAGTCTCTGCCAGTCAGTGAAAACAAGGCAGGGCTGGTTGAAGGTTGATCTCTAGAAGGCAGCTCTCTATTTTCCCAGCTCATTCAGACATGCAGAGTATTGCCCTGATTATAGAATCATAGAAGAGTTGGAAGGGACCCAAGGGTCATCTAGTCCAACTGCCTGCAATGCAGGAATATCAGCCAAAGCATCCATGACAGATGGACATCCAACCTCTGCTTAAAAACCTCCAAGGAAGGGGAGCTCACAGCCTCCTGAGGGAGATTGTTCCACTGTCAAACAGCTCTTACTGTCAGAAAGTTTTTCCATATGTCTAGTCATAATCTCCTTTCCTGCAACTTGAAGCCATGGTTTCAAGTCCTCCCTTCCAGAGCAGGAGAAAACAAGCTTGTTCCACCCTCCATGTGACAGCCCTTCAGATATTTGAAGATGGCTGTCATATCTCCTCTCTGTCTCCTCTTTTCCAGGCAAAACATATCCAGCTCCTTCAACCGTTCCTCATAAGGCTTGGCTTCTAGACCCTTGATCATCCTAGTTGCCCTTCTCTGCACATGTTCCAGAGTGTGCAGATGGCTCCTTGATGATGGAGCCATCATCTATGAACCAGCTCATAAGGCCCCATTTGAATATGAGGTGAACTGGCAAGAACTTCCCATTGAAGCATTGTAGTCAATTTAATTGGGGCCCTGAGCCATTGCACATCTTCTGTGAACATTCTAGGGATCTGTAGTTGAGGCAGGTTTTGCAGTGGCATGTAGTGGCTGAGGGCCCTATGTAAATGAGACTCCCGTGAACATGCAGTGCAGCATGGGCAATTTCTTTTTGCCTGCCCACATCATTTTTCAGTGGGGCCTCACAGCATTTGTTTGGAGGCGGCACTGTGATGATGTACATAGCAAGGATCAGGGGCTGCAGGCGCCATTGAGAGCCAGTGTCCCAGTCCAAGGAGGTATAAGACACCTATGCAAAACACTCACCAAGGGGAGCTGGGATGATGGTGGGGCCGTGCCCAAAGCAAGCTAAGCTCTCAAGCCCTAAGAATCAGTCCAGGTTCAAAGTATCATTGAAAGGCAAGGTCAAGGTACAGTCCACGGTCAATAGCAAAGGGAATACAAGTCAAGCAAGGGTGGGCACCTAGGTGCAGATTCATGGAGTTAGAGCTGCTTTCTTTCCAGTAACTGGAAGGTTCAAATGGGAGACCTGATATATTCTGGCCTCCTAGACCACACCCTAACCACAGCTGCTGGTGATGAACATAAGATGATAGTGCAGGATCTGGCCAATGGCCTAACTAGTCCAGCACTCTTTTCTCAGAATGGCCACTCAGATGCTGATCGGAAGGCTGCGAGCAGGACCCGTGCAAAAGTGTTCCCTCTTCCTGTGGCTTCCAGCAACTGGGATTCAGAAGCTTCACTTCTTCTCACCTGAAAACCTTTCCTCTTTAGCAATGCAGTCTGTGGACACGTGCTGTGCTATCAGTCTTCAGCCTGAACCTTTTGGTGCTGGCGTTCTGGAGACCTGAGGAGTATTTTATTCAATGGTCCTTCCCTCGGAGGATCCCTCGGGGCTAGATCCAGATCTGCGGTGTGTTGGGTCTGTCCTCTGAGGTCCGTGTGTTTGGTACCAGGCCATGGCTAGGCATAATGGAATCCTTTTCAGCCTGAGGGCCAAATTCCCTCATGTGCAGCTTTCCTGGGGCCACATGCCAATGGTGGGCTGAGACAGAAGTGAAATTGAAGGCGTAAGACGTGACCTTCGTACAGCCGCCATGCAAAAGCCAGATGTTTCCACACACACACAAACTCGATGTCTCCCTCCACCCTGGCAAGCGAGAGGCATTGCCTCCCTTCAAAGACAACATTCTCGTTAGGCAAAACGCTTGACAATGGTGTAGAGCAGGCCAGGGGTTGTGTGGCCCAGAGGAGGCTTATGCTGGGAACAAAGGAATGGCTGAAGAGCCCCTGGGCCTGGGTCTGCAGCTCCTGCTGTAGATATTGGGATATTTGTGTGGAGAGAATCCTTGGGAATGAGAAGGGAGCCACCTCTGGTTAGTGCCATCTTTGTTCGTTTTGTGTGACAGGTGGCATTGCTGCCTTCAGCTTTTCTTCATTGTTGCAGGTGTGTGTGTGTGTGTGTGTGTGTGTGTGTCTGCATGTGCATGTGATGCAAGATGCTGTGTTTGCTTCTCAATTCTGTGGGTGCTGTTTCATGCTGTGCATGGCGGGTGCTAATGAGAAGCTGCAAGGGTGTTGGAAGGAAGAAAACGAGTTCCTTGGCGGCTGTGACTCTTTACTTGGGGTGGTGGCGGGTGGGAAGTGTGGATATCTAGCCAGATCTCTAGCCAAGAGGTGCTGTTACGCATTTGCAGCCCCTTTTGGGAGGGGCTCCAGGGAGATTTTCAGATTGGCATTAGTAATTGTAAACCTAATTCCAAAAGACTCCCTTTATTAGCAACCCTCCAAGTAAGTGCTGCACGACCTGGCTGCCCAGTCCTTCCTGCATGCCTCCTGGGAGGAGAGTTCCACTCAGTGATGGGGGGGGGATCTTTGCCCCTCCAGATGTTGCTGGACTGTAGCTCCCATCCACCAGCGGGGCCAGGGAGGATGGGAGTGGCATAGTACTGCGAGATCTGGAGGACCACACAAGTTCCTCATTCCTGATGTGTAGGATGGCAGCTGATTATACATACAAAAATACATAAACATGTCATTTCTGCTCTGCTGCTGGAGGCTTTGCCTTTTCACTGGACAATGTTGGGCTGGTGCTTAACCACCGTTTCCTCTTCTCTTCCCTCCCCGCACTTGCAGGCTGAATGAGCTGCCTGTGTCTGGCCCTGCCTGACCCCAGGCAACTCCCTGGTGATCATGTGGTGGCTGCTGCTTATGGCCACCACTACAGCTGTGGTCCTCCTTTCCTCGCCGCCACCTGTCCTGGGCGTTCTGTCCCCACGCACCGCCTTCACAGTCTCGGACCTGTCCCTCACACACCTGGCTGTCCACCATGACACGGGCGAGGTCTACCTTGGGGCCATCAACCGCATCCTCAAGCTCTCGGCCAACCTGACCCAGCTGCGGGCTCACACCACGGGCCCGGTGCCTGACGACCCCCGCTGCTACCCTCCGCCCGGCGTGCGACTCTGCGCTCATCGCCTGGCCCCCGCCGACAACGTCAACAAGCTACTGCTGATTGACTACGCTGGCAGCCGCTTGGTGGCCTGTGGCAGCGTCTGGCAAGGGGTGTGTCAGCTCTTGCGATTGGATGATTTGGCCAAGCTGGGGGAGCCGCACCAGCGCAAGGAGCATTATCTTTCCGGCGGGCGCGAGCCAGACGCCATGGTTGGTGTGATTGTGGAGCAGCCAAGGGAGCCCAGCCAGTTTTTTGTGGGCACATCCATTGGGGGGCGCTCAGAGTATTTCCCCACTCTCTCCAGCCGCCGCCTGACCCCCGACGCCAGCAGTCCCGAGATGTTCAGCCTGGTCTATCAGGATGAGTTTGTCTCCTCCCAGATCAAAGTACCTTCAGACACTCTCTCGCTCTACCCGGCCTTCGATATCTACTACGTTTCTGCATTTGTCTCCGGTGGCTTTGTGTATTTCCTCACCCTGCAGCTGGACACAGCTCAGACCCCGCTGGAGCCAGCGGGAGGCCCAGGTGGTCCGGGCGTGACTGGCGGGGAGCGGTTCTTCTCCTCCAAGATCGTGCGCTTGTGTGCCAATGACACAGAGTTCTACTCTTACGTGGAGTTCCCGCTGGGCTGCTCCAAGGATGGCGTGGAGTACCGCCTTGTGCAGGCTGCGCAGCTGGCCAAGGCAGGCCGCGAACTGGCCCGGTCGCTAGGCATTGCGGAAGGGCAGGATGTGCTCTACGCCGCCTTTTCGCAAGGCCAGAAGAACCGCGCTGCACCGCCCCGCGAGAGCCTCCTCTGCCTCTTCACGCTGGATGAGGTCAACCAGCGCATTCGGGAGCGCATCCAGTCTTGCTACCGAGGGGAAGGCCGGCTCTCCCTCCCTTGGCTTCTCAACAAAGAGCTGCCCTGCATCAACACGGTACGATGCTGCGCGATTTGGACTCTCCCCCACCCGCAGTTCCTACTTGCTAGTTTCTGCCCCCCCCCAAGGATAGGACACCCTCTCCCCAAAATTTTGGTGCTTGAGAGGTGTTTGGGCCCTTTCTGTCATTCTCTCAACCTCCTTGGTCCCATTTTGCCCCAGAACTCACACGTAACAGCCCAGGAAGTCTTGTTTTGGGTCTTGTGAACAAAACCTGTTACATTTCCTCTGAAAATTGAGGCACAAACACACTGTAGGATAGGGGTGAGGAGCCTGTGGCCGCCTGATGTCATTGAACTACAGTTCCCATCATCTCTGACTGCTGGCTGGGGCTGATGGAGCCCAACATCCTCTGGATGGCCACAGATTCCCCATCTCTGCTCTAGAATATAGGAGTTGCTGGGGAATAGAGTGCCATTGTGTACCCAACTCTAGCTCTGTCGTGCAGGGAAAGGGCACCCAATCCTGTTTGATGTTGATTCTCGCCTCCTTGTCTCCCTGTCTCCAGCCCATGCAGATCAATGGGAACTTCTGTGGGCTGGTGCTGAACCAGCCCCTAGGGGGGCTGCAGGTCATTGAAGGGCTCCCGCTGCTGGAGGAGAAGGCTGAGGGGATGGCCAGCGTTGCTGCCTACACCTACCGTGGCCACTCGGTTGTCTTCATTGGAACACGGGCAGGCAACCTCAAGAAGGTGAGATGTTCTCCTTCGGTGTATGGATAAGGGGTGGGGAGGGAGAATGTGGGAGGGCGGAAGTGGTTGTCTCCACACGAGTGTGGCTGGATTCCCTGGTTCAGTCCCCAGCATTTCCAGGCAGGGCTGGCAAGGAGCCTGTCTGCAATCCTGAAGAGATTCCTCTCAGTGTAGACAACTCTGATTCAGGCAGCTTCCTATGAGACATCATGGTCTTAATCTGAGCTGGGTCTGTGTAAATGAATTAAAATTCCTCAGAAGCCTCCCCTAATCGGGACCATCCTCTCTGGCACAGCTACTGTATTTTCTAGAAGAGATTTCTGTTACCAGTGGGGGTATGCTATCATTTTACCTTCACCAGGAAAAATAAAAATGCATTCTCCAACACGGTTTATGTGGTCAGGTCTTTTCCTTTTTTCCAAAACAGAAGGGTACATCTTGTGTAATCTCATTCAGAACTCCTAAGTGTCACTGTTGGAATTTTAAACAAAAGTCAGTGGCAGGCTGTAGAATGTGAGTAATGCATTGGCTGAGACTATATTTTTCTGCGCATTGTGGCCACATATTTTGAGTACCTCTGTCTATGTGCTGAGTGCCCTGTTCTCATCACTGCAATCTCCCTAGCTGGGCTCCACACACCTGGGCTGGCAAGGGTGGAAGTAGCTTCCAGGAACTCTTAGGCACCCGCGTGCATTTCTTATTTTTAATTAATTTCACACTTCTGGTATCACATCTTCCACTTGCTGTGCTGAGAGTTGGGCAAGGAAGTGCCAAGAGAATAAAATTAGTTTATGCTAGGAGCTGCATGCTCAGGAATTGGGCCGTGCCTCACGGGACGCCAGGCAACTGTCCCACACTTCTCGCAATTACACTTTGAGGTGGGGAGGGGGTTGCAGTGTGGAAACATATCTGGCAACAGTGGTGGTCACTGGACAGACTTCTATTTCATTGGATTTCTTATTCCTCCTCTCTGTGTCTCAGAGCAGGATACAACAACATAAAAATACAATATTAAAACCAGTTAGAACAATTTTCAATCAGAAGAACCGGGTGGGTCCTTCTATTTCAAGTGTCAAAGGTCCAGGTAAATTGCTGGTTACTGTCTCCCCCCCCAAAAAAAACACAACAACAACCCATAAGCCTTGACATTCTAGATCTAGCAAAATATTCTAGAGGAGCTCTGGGGAGGCATGCAGTGCCCTTTCTCTTTATGGAAAACTTCTTCTCTCAACCCAACCCCCCAAGCATTGCCTGCTGTGCAGTGGGGGTGGGAGAGAAGCCGTTGTTACTGGCAGCCCCCACCCTTTGCCATTAGTTGCCACTTTGCAGAGGCTTGTGCCCAACAGACCTGGCGCATTAAATATTAACCGGGCGGCGCATGAGCTGGCGCACCCCTCCTCCATCTAGCTGGGCGGCGGCGGGGGGGGGGGCGGGTTTCCAAGTCTGAGAGAGGAGCAGAGCCAGATGGAGATTCTAATTGTGCACTGTAAAAGAGCTGGAGGGGTCAGGGGAGTGTCCAGGCATTGGGGTCGCAGAGGCTGAAGCTCAGGTAATGGTGCCTGGTGGGGCAGATGCACCAGGGTTAATCCTCCCCGCTTTTTCCACATGTTCCAACCTAATTTGCTTGCCTTTTGCAGCAAGTGTGTGCGTGGTTGGTGGGAAGGAGATGTTGCTGGCAGATGGGAGGCATGCGCCCTAATGCCATAAATTATCCTCAGTTAGGTTCAGGGTTCCCTTTGTCACCAGGATGTGGCCCCATAATTTACTTAAGGTAACATCTTCCATCTCTGGAGCATGTGAGGTCATAATGTGTTTCCTAGCTTGTACAGAATGCTTTCCCCTCATCATCTGTCTGCATCCCCTGCATCTGTCCATCTCTCTCTTTATTTTATGTTATTATTTTCTCCCTTCCTCCCTAAACAGTGCCTTGGTTGTATGTCGGCTTTGGTTTCAGTCTCGCTTTCTTGCTGTGTCTCAGTCCTCACTGGACAATTGGGCTCCTATCTTTCTCACTCTCTGGGTTACCCACCATTTTAAATTGGCCCAGGGTGGGCCTTTTCGAGGTGCAATGTGGGTGCTTTAGCCTCCTGACTTCTCTGATTCTGGAGAAAACCCAACCCCAGCTGCCCATTCCAGCTTTCTCTCTGTCCCGTGCTGCCTCCCACCCCCCACCAGCTGTGGGGTCAGTTTTGAAGTGGAAGGGTCCTTGGGAGCGTACGGGGCGTCTGGTCTTTGGGGCTGGTGGCCTGGAATTGAGTTACAGCTTGTTGTGGTGGGGGAAGATGGAGAAGAGAAATGCTGTTTAAACTCTTGAACCCCTGGCAGGGGGCATGAAGGGAGGTCACGACCCCCTTCTGTCCCTCATGCAAACGGTGGCAATTCAATTAGGATGGCAGGAGGCAGGGAGGTAGCCCCTCCGTCTGCCTCCCATTCCCAGATCCCCCTCTGCCGCCTTCAGTACACTAATTGCCTTGTTGCTGTGCAGCCTGGAGCCTCACCCAGGGGTGACCTGCCTGTTCCCCCAGTCAAGTCTGAAAAGGACCATTATCCCGTTCCTTGGGGAAGGGAGGAGGACTCCTATCTGAGTCTCCAGCTCCACAACTGCACTGACCCCCAGGGGCCTGGTTGGTTTGTGGGGGAGGCTCAATGGGGCTTTGTTGGCCAGGATGAAAGCTCCTTTGAGCAATCTCCTGGGGGCAAGTGTGTGTGTGTGTGTGTGTGTGTGTGTGTGTGAGAGAGAGAGAGAGAGAGAGAGAGAGAGGGAATCTTCCCCATTGTAGGTATTTTCTTGGAAAAGAAAAGATGTGGAAAAGAAAGCATCCTTCTGTTCTGCCCCTGGGCTCCACCTTAAGCCCATGAGGCTACCACATCACTCAAGGGCAGGGGGTAGCCAGTGTGGTGCCCGTTTGGTTGTTGCGGACTCCCATCTCCCATCAGCCCCTGCCAGCATAGCCACTAGTGAGAGATGATGGGAGTTGTAGTCAAGCAACATCTGGAGGCTTCCTCCACTCTAGAAGATAGTTCCACTCCTGTCCTAGGGGCAACTTGTCTCTTTCCCAGACCACACACAATGGGCACTTCTAATGGAGTTGTGGTTGTGTAGTGTGGTGGCAAATCTTGAGCACTATGAACCTGTGAGGGGGGGATTCACTTCCTTCTGTTGCCTCTCCACTGCCCACCCTTCTCTCTCCTCCCAAACTTGCCAGATGCCTATGAGGTGATTTTGTAGTGTTTGCATAGGTTCCAAGGACTGTACTCAGTACCGGATTTACATATAAGCTAAACAAGCTATAGCTTAGCGCCCCACTCTCTTGGGGGGCCCCAAATAATTGAAAGAAGAAAAAAAGCCTGGATGTAGATTTCCAAAATATAAGATAAAAAACAAATAAAATAAAGCCTACATACAGCAACAGTGTTTTGTGTTGTGTAGGCTCCTATAATGTAAGTCAAGGGCCGCGCCTGCTATGTAAAGGGCCCCACTACCTTCAGTAGCTTAAGGCCTCATAAACCTAAATCTGGCCCTGAATCTTCCCTTTTTTACTTCATACTTTTTAAGAGAGCTTCGAATAAAGACAATCTATGTTTCCTTCCCTTCTGTTTTTGTGTCTGTTTTGGAAACACAGATGCCTATGACCCAGTTGTCCTTATTTATTGGGAATGTGGTATTTTATACCTGTTCTTGGCAATTTATTGGTGTGTGTTTTTTTAACATTGTAAATAAGCAGTGGAGTCTCTCAAGTTTCACCCCCCAACCCCAGGTCTCTAGGAGCTGTGTTTACACTTCTCTGTGTTTATACATGTGTGCTTCTGCACAGAGGGACACACACAGAGCTGCCGAACCTCTGCCATCCCGCTCCCATTACTCTCTCTCCAGATTATAAATGTTGCTGAATGCGATTAAGGCTGCAATCCTTTGGGGATATCGTGGGTCTGACTTCTGAGTAAACTTCATTAGGGTTGCTCTGTACATTCTCCTCATTATAGAATAGCAGCAAACAGATCTATTTCATGATTGAACTTTTATTGGGTTTTAGAAGGAGGAAATGCTTCTGCTCAGTTTATTCACACACCGCTTTGGAAGCCAGTGCAGGCCAGGCTATTTATCGAGGTTATTTTTAGACTGCTTTTCAGTCCTGTCAGATTCCCGAAGTACGGATACAATAAAATATGTTAACAATTCAAAATAACATTACAAGGAGGGAGGGAGAGAGTGGAAAGAAGCAGCCCTGCATGGGATTTACTGGTCAGGGGAAGGGCCACTATCCAAGCCTGGAACATCTTTCAAGACCCAGGTAGGCAGGAAAACAATCATGGTGGGTGGGGTAGGGGAAAAGCACCTGGAGTCAACTTCTACCCCCAGAGTTCTTCAGCCATGGGTCCCCAGGTGTTTTTGGGCTGAAACTCACAACATCCCTGGCCAGTTTAGCCAACAGTCGGGGTGATGAGAGTTGTAGCCCATCAACATCTGGGGACCCAAGGCTGAAGAGCAGTGCTCTGCCCTGTTCCTCCGACCTCTTCTCTTTCTGCTGGGCCTTCTTGATGCTGTCTTTGAATTCTAACAACACTTCACGGGAAATCCAGGTCATAGGTGAATCAATTATATCTAATGTTTTGCACAGTGTTTCAAAGTTATCGTCGTTTTAAGATCAGTTTGGAAACCATTAATATTGGGCTGGCTTGACCATGGAGCTGCTAGGCAGTTAAGTGGCTCAAGCCATAAAAGGCCACATCCCATTATCAATTTCAGAAGTGTTCTGAAACTCTTCAGGAAGAAGCATTCATCCTGATGGTTGTGGAACCAATTCTGGCTGTTGCAGAATAACCAAATGTTTTTTCTTTAAAAGAGAGGGGTATTTTGCCTGTACGTCATTCAGTGCAGGTGTGGTGAACCTGTGGCCTGCCAGATATTGTTGGACTCCCGACTCCCCAGTGGTCCGGGATGGTGGGAGATGTCATCTGACAAAATATAGAGGGTCACAGGTTCGCCAACCTGTCCCAAAAGTTCAGAATGCTATTTTTAAAAGTCATACCACTAAATACTGTATGTACTGCAAAGTAACATGTCTTTCCTTTTACCCATTCAAAAATGCAAATATCAAATAGTTGAGTAACTGTCAAAATCATTGACTTTTGGTGGTTTTTTTAGTAAAGTGGATTTTAAGAAAACATAGTGGAAACTCTTTGGGACCACTGCGGGGTTGAAGAGAGGGACAACATACTCTGTCTGCAAAGTGACATTAAGCTCTAGGCCACATTCAAGCTCTGGGGCCATTTTGGAAAGTGCCTTGCAAGTTCCATCTGGGCTCTGTGAGAGTATTTCCTGGGTAATTTGCCAAATGCATACTGTACAACTTCCCCTGTGATATGCAGCTAGTAGCTGGAAGTGAAATATTTTTGCACAAAGTGGTCCAAACCAGTGCTAATGGGGGGTTCTGCGCACAGTGGCTAATACAGAGATTAAATGGGTCTGTGCCTTGGTCAGAGGAAGCTTGTGAGGAAGGGGTTATTAGATTTCTGAAAATTCTCAGGTGTTATGACTCACTTCCAAAAATGTTACTATGTTCTGCTGTATGACTTTTGAATTTACCAGTAACAATATTAGTAATTCAGATTTTTTTATTGACTTTATTATTTGAAGTACCAAAATAAAACCAAGATAGTAGTCTCTATTTTAGCTTGCAAAAGCAACAATGTCCCTTGGAAAAACAGCCTAAGACAAAGAAACGGGAACATTAATCACAAACTCCCTTTTGCATGGAAGAAATTTTGATTAACTTCTGCAATTCTCCTCTTGTGTCCAAATCTTATGCCTATTTTTAATTTGCAAAGCCAAGCAGAATGACAAAATTGCAAAGAGCAAGCTTTCATAAAGCAAAATTACTAGTTCAGTAGCAGCACAGCAGTGGTTGATCCTCTGCCCCATCGGAAGCCCTAACAGCTAGCTCTGGTCGAGGCAGCAGGTGGGGGCTGTTTTTAAAAAAGAATGTATTTCCTTTTTCTTTTGCTGCATCAGTTCCAAGCTCACACAGCTGAATGGCTGTGTGAAATCTGGCCCATCAGAGGATGCATGGGGGTTTGGATCCCGCAGATCCAAAAGCACTGGGCCCTGCTCCATTTTGTGGTTTTCTGCTACTATGGATGGAGAACTTCTGCTGATGGGTGGGCCTCCATAACGGCAGAGACCTACAGATTCCAGTGGATGGTTGTTTTCACTTCATCAGGATTAGGATTGCACTATCAATTTTGCTAACAAATAGAAAATGTGTAAAAAAAATAAAATAGTTGAATTGCTTCACGCAACACCTCTCATTCCCCAGTGCCAAGTCCTATTGCCATTGCTGCTACCACCACCCACCCACATTGCTTCTGTGGGCAAACAGTAGTCACTAGTAGGTCTCAGGGGACTAGGTTTGGCCTTGCATCCTTTGCACTGACCCTCTTCAGCGTGACTGCCATGCCTGTAGAAGATTCAAATACACGTGCTTAAATATATATATGCTGCAATATTGTCTTGAAGGTATCCAGCAGTGGGTGTACCTTTGGATCTCTTTGCTTTGCCCCTCCCAAATTGCAAACTTAAAAGTAAGCCACCTCCCTTTAAATAGGCAGAGCTGTTAATCTTTGGAGACTCCCAAATGTATAATTCGGTGTGGGGTCTTGTACATACCACAGACTGTTAGATTACTGAGAATTTCAGCAGCTATGTAATCCAGACTCTTCAAAAAACATTCTTGTGGTGCCTGATTGCTTTTTCAGTACAAAATTTCTCACAAACTTTATACTTCAGGGCATGTAGCCAACTAGGCGCATTTATTTATTTATTTATTTATTTATCTATCTATCTATCTATCTATCTATCTATCTATCCATCCATCCATCCATCCATCCATCCATTCCCTCATTCGTTCCCTCCAGTTTTTGCCATTCCAAGCAGCTTGCAAGCTAGGTGCTTTACTGAGTCCAAGGTTGCCTGACACATGTTGCTAGTGGATTTCCTTTGGCATCAGTGAGGCACACTTTGTGCAGGTATACTACACTGGGAGGGGTGTTTACAAAGATGAAAGCGAATACTATTTTCATTTGACAAATGGGGAACTGTGGATTAGGGTAACAATTAGCTCTGGGGTGTTTTTTTGTTTGTTTGTTTGTTTTTAAACCACTCTTCAAGTGATGAAGGGTGTGCACCCTTCAGGTGTGTGTGTGTGTGTGTGTGTGTGTGTGTGTGTGTGTGTGTATACAGACTGAACCTGTGCTGTGATTTTTAATGCATGCAGCCTTCATAACTTTCACAGGAAAATGAATGTCTGTGGTATATTTGCACCAGCACCAGTATACAGCACCCAAAATATGCAGCCGTCTTGGAGATGGTGGTTTATCCAGCCAGTATATGACTGAAATTTTAACCCAGATGCAGTGCTCTTTTCAGCAGGCTCCATAGTTTGGAATAAACATTTGACCACCAGGTTTAGGAGATAAACCTGCAAAAGGTTTTTGTCTTCGGACCATAATATTATGCTGCTAATTCCTTCAATCTCATGGTTCACAGTTCCTCCAAGGAAACAATATCCCACTGTTGACACCACATACAAAATGTTTCCTTATCAGCTCTG
This sequence comes from Podarcis erhardii, assembly GCF_964252035.2. NCBI lineage: Eukaryota > Metazoa > Chordata > Lepidosauria > Squamata > Lacertidae > Podarcis > Podarcis erhardii. Next base: position 3,406,335 of record NC_138515.1, read on the forward strand.
TAACTCCCCGTGGCACAAAATACTCCACTATATTTGTCTGTTGCCCTTATAACAGATAAAAACGTGAAGTTGAGAGCATGACTTGCTACAGTGCCACCCAGCAAATCAGAAGAGTGCCAAGCTGCAATCTGAACCCAGCTTCAGGCTTTACCCTACCACACCTTTTCGTTTGCCAACAAAGCCCAGTTTTTCCAAACCCCCTCAAATACTGGATTGTGACCCGAGGAAGTTTGTGGAGGTGAGAAGAGAAGAATACCCTTTGCACTTGGCATATAAACAAAGCTGCTCATGCGCTTGCACTCCTCAGGTCCGTGTGGACAACCCCAAGGAGGCCCATCTCTACGAGTCTGTTCCTGTGATGCCTGGGGAGCCACTGCTGCGCGACATGGTCCTGAGTCCGGACCAGCGCCATCTCTACTTGCTCAGCCAGAGACAGGTCAGCCTCAGGGAGAGGGGAGAGGGATGGAGTGGCTTCTGTCGTACTGCAGCTGAGAGGACAGGCCCCTGAGGGGGCCACATTCTCTTGTGGGCAAACTTCCAGGGGCCACGTGACAGTGGTGGGCGGGGCCAGAGGCAAAAGTGGGTGTGGTCAGGGGAAAAAGTGGGGTGGGGCAACAGGCCTGATTGTTGCTTTCGTACTACATTTCAAATCACAGGCAAGGAAGAGGTATTGTTAGTGTTCAGTAGCAGGGCAGAAGCCCCCAAGGAAGACGTGGTGGGTGGGGAGAGCTGTAGAGCTGTAGAGCTGCATAGCTGCATTTGGGCCCTGGTCCTGAAGTTCTCCACCCCTGATCTAACTGGTACTGTTTTTTTAAAAAAATGATCCAGGCCTTATGCTGGAACATGAGGCAATGAGTTCAAGAAGGCTTGTGAATAATTATTTTCCATCAGAGTCATTTCTGAGCAATTACAGCCACCATCACCCAACACTTCTGGGGTTAGAGAAATGGGTCTTCCCACTTATAAAAGGCACACATCCCAGACACATTTTTTTGCACTCAGTGCTAAGAGCAGTGCAATTTGACTCTGCATATATTTCACTGTGTTTAAAACATGCCTATTAAGAGGAACTGGTTGGTATTTTATCCTTCTAAGAGGGGAGGGGAAATCTCTAGTGCATTATTGGGGACAACAGGTGGAAAAGGGGTTTTTGGGGTGTGTGTGGTTCTTGGCAAAACTTCTCTGGAGAGACAAGATCCCTAAAGCTGCAAAGAGGCAAAACCTGTTGTTTTGTGGAGGAGGCAGCTGTGAAATTTGACATTTGGAATGGAATCACAGTGCTGTTTGTGAGACAGGATCAGATGCTGAGGTTAAGAGTATGATTTCTGCGGAAGAGGCTTGTAGGAGTTGGGGTTAGGGCTACTGGGAGGATGGGTGCTGTGCAGAGCTGCCAGCTTTCCCCACTCTCTTTATCAGAGTATTGTGCAGTTTAACAGCAGGCAGAAATTCAACAGGTGCCTTCCCCAGTACCAGAAACCTGCACCTGCTGGATTTTGACTTTGTTGTGGATCTGCTCAAGGCACAGAAGCTTTGCTGGGGGCAGCGGTGGAGAGGAATAGCAACCCTGATACCTCGTGATTCTGATGAGGAGAAGGAAGGCCTTGTCTAATTATTTAGCCCTTCCCCTCAGGTGGTCCGGCTCCCCGTGGAAAACTGTGAACAGTACTTGTCTTGTGCTGAGTGCCTGGGCTCCAGAGACCCACACTGCGGCTGGTGCGTCCTGCACAACAGGTGAGAGAATTTCCTAACACGCACTGCCCGCCCCCCGGAAGAAGCACTGTACAGGCTGGCAGGCGAAGAATCCATGATCCAACAGTAGCACCCCCTTCCCTCAAAAATGCTGCTTTATTTTCCCGCCCGATGTTGGGGGATCAAGTAGGGAGGTGGCAGCCCAGTGTGAGACCCCCTCTCTCCTGCCTCCTGCTGTGGCCTCCCTCCCTCCTCCTCCCCCTTATCTAGCCTCTGCAGGAGCCTTAATCCTATTAAATCTGCCAGCACTGAGCTGACTAGGAGGAAGAGTTAGAGGGGGTTTTGGGGAGGGGGAGAGGGGGAAGAAGAAGAAGATAGCAGCGGTTGTCCCTCCAAGAGAGTGGGAGGTGGTGGGTTTTATTTCCTGCTCCCCTCCACTCCCACAACCCATCACTCGATGGCATATTGAGCAAGGCAGCAGGGGGGAGACCATGGGGTGTCTTCTGAGCCCCCTTCCCATTGAAGTTTCATCTTCCCTGCAGCAACAATGCCTCCTGTCTCCCCTGCGTTTTATATCCCCCCACCCTGCAGGAGGCAGAGCGGAGCCAGAGCGGGGGGGGGGGGGGAGATGGGGCAGAGTGCAACCCCACCCTGCCAGCCACGGCTGTGTCTCTGCTAGCAGATGTTTCCCTCCTGACTTTACCCTCCCTCTTCCCTCCCAATTCCCTATCACTGCCTCAGCACCTGGCGCAGCAACTTGCACCTCCGAGCTTAATATAGAATTATGTGATAATACTTGGAGGGGGGTGAAGAAAGAGTGAGAACGGAGGTGACACCCCCCCCCCACACACAGTAGTATTGGGTTTGGGGAGTGGAGAGGGAGAGAGAGAAAGAGAAATAGGAAGTAGTGGGAGCGGCTGATTCTCTTAGGACTGCTCCTCCACTCCTGAGCCAATTCTTCCCCCCGCCCCACTTGCAATCCTCTGCTCTCTGAATCAGCCACGGAGGGAGTTAGGAGAGGGCAGAAAATTCCTCTTTCCACACTACCCAGCGTGCTCTCTCTCTTCCTTGACTGGCAGTGTGAGGTTTGCTTGCTTGCTCGCTTCACTCTCCCTCCTGCCAACCCTTGTTGGGGGGTGGGCAGCATTTCACTCTAGCCTCCCTGAGCCCCTTGGAGAGGAAGGGCGGGATATAAATCTAAGAAACAAACAAACAAACCCTTCCTCAAGGCAGGCATCTCTATCCCCAGCTCCCCAAGCTCCTTTGGTTCCTTCCAGCACTGACAAGCCTAACAAGCCTCCAGGGCCTGGAGCGGAAGCAGTCGCTTCCTCGCCACCCCCCACTCCCCGTATGCGTGTGCACACCTAACACACCTGAACTGCTGAGCCTTCTCTGGCTTCTCTTTCCACCCCCATCTCCCTTGCCAACTTTTCCCCTGCCAAAAGCTCCTTCCATGTGTGCTGCTTTCTGTTGCCAGATCAGTAGACAGTCTGCTCCGCTGAGTGCTTTGATAAGAAGTTCTGTTCCTCTACTAGCGGGTCCCTGTGAGCTCCTCCCCCCACACCCACCCCAGTCCCATTGGTGGCAGCAGTGGCCCGAAGGCTGTGGAGAGGGGCAGAATGCAAGGCAGTGAAAGCATCCTTTGCTTTCCCCTCCTGCCCACCCTGCCTTGTTTCTGTTGCCGCTCAGGTGTTGCAGAGAGAGCGAGTGTCCCCGTGCCGCAGAGCCTCACCGTTTCACAGCATCTCTGACTCAATGTGTGCGGCTGCTTGTTGAGCCCAACAACATCTCGGTGACAGAGCCCAGCATTGTGGTGAGTCCTGTGTACACCCCTTGCGCCCTCCTGGATTTTTGGCTTTCCGTTCCCCTGTGTTTCTTTGGCAAGGAACCTCTTCTGTGTTTGCAGGTGGTGAAGCGGGAAAGTACTGATCCTGCTCCTCTTTCTGAGGAGGGGTCCTTTCCCTAGGCTTGTGTTCTCTGGATAATATATGCCACAGTGACACAGTCCTGAGCTACATCCCGTTTTGATTGCCATAACCTGCTCTATGTGAGACTCTCTTTGAAAAGTTCTAAGAAACTCCCAGCTGGCCCAAAAAGCTCCAGCTATATTGTTGACCAGAGCTGGTTAGAGGGAGCAGACCCTTCCCTTGTTCTACAACAGCTCCAGTGCCTACCAGTCTGTTTCCGGGCACAATTCAAAGTGCTGGCTAGGATCTGTAAAGCACTTCACAGTTTAGGCCCAAGATATCCAAAATGGCCAATGTAAATACTAGGCTCAATTTCCTAGCCTGGAGTTGTACTTGCGACACCCTTTGAAGACATTCATCAGACAGTCTGCTGGCAATTGTTTTCTTTTATGACTCGCCAACTACATTGACTATGGAATTATTTGCAAACTGCACCAGTAAACTAGCTTAATTGGCTGAGCCCCACAACTGGTGTGTGGCTTAATTACCAGTTTCCTTCACCACCATTCCAAGCTCTGGTTCCAGCTGTTCAGGCTTGTACCAGAGACACTCTGTGCTTTATGCCAATTGGGGCCAAGGCCGTGTGGCTGCTGGGACTGCAGAACATGGTATAGGCCATACAATCCAGATTCATAAAGATCTTAGCTTTATTTTAATTTGTTTAAGAAAGCATGTTTCTAGCCCTTATGGTTGTCAAGATATGCTTGAAAGGGAGTGACGTGACACCTGGTGGCATCTCAGAAGCCAGGTGAGTCACTGAATAAGGTCGGAGGGCAGGCCTTCATTGCCCTGCATAGCTTCTTGCTTTGTGCCACCCAACCCAGCTCATAGAAACAAAACTAATTTTTGCAAAATACTGACGTTTGCAGAAAGTGTTTTGTGAACTAAGATAATTGACATGGAAATTTCTTCTTCACCTCTATAATTTATGCATGCTGCAGAGTTATCTTGTGGCATAAAATGTGTCAGGGGGCATGTAGCGCACGGGTCACCAATGCAACGCATGCACCCACAGAAGGTTTTCTTGGCACACAGAGGATCTCTTTCCCCTCTCCTGCCCTGTTGAAATTCAGCTTGAACGAAGTATTCTGTTGTAGCCAGTAGAACAGGGGGCAGAGTTTTTCTTGATTGCAGTGTGTGCCTGGTGCCCATGGCAGTTTATCCAGTTTGCAAATGTGCTAATGGGCTGAAAAGTGACCCCTAGTGTAGAGGAACACACACACGGTGCCCTCTTCCTTTCCTTGGATATAATTCCCAAACATTTTAATCTGTCTAGTGACTGTCCTCTCTTGGGCTGTGTTTCCAGCTTCAGCTTACTGTCCACAATGCCCCAGACCTGACAGCTGGTGTGATCTGCTCCTTTGAGAGCCTTGGAGAGAGCGAGGGGCAACTGCAGGTGGATGGAGGGATCCGATGCCTTTCTCCTACATTGAGGGATGAGCCCCCTGGGGAGTACGGTGAGCGCTTGGAGGTGGGGAGGGAAAGTTGGTGAAGCACAGTGGTTCTGAGAGACTGAGCTATGAGCTCGAAGGAAGTTTCTAATCTGCATGAACATGCTACCTAGGTTTGTTTTTGTTTTCTTACATATTATTTTGTTCTCATTTTGTATTTAATGTTGTGAACTGTCCCATGATCTTTGGATGAAAGGCAGTACAAAAAAATAAATAATATTAATAATAACAGGTGGCTATTCTCACTGTGATATGCAGTAACACTGACCTGCTTTACAAGGCACATCCACGCAATACATTTAAAGCATTCTTAAAAAGGTAAAGGATCCCTGACAGCTAAGTCCAGTCGCAGATGACTCTGGGGTTGAGGTGCTCATCTTGCTTTACAGGCTGAGGGAGCTGGCGTTTGTCCTCAGACAGTTTTTCCGGGTCATGTGGCCAGCATAACTAAGCCGCTTCTGGTGCAACGGAACACCAAAACCAGAGCAGGGCACGGAAACGCCATTAACCATATTTTTTGCTCCATAAGACGCACCAGACCATAAGATGCACCTAGGTTTTGGAGGAGGAAAACAAAAAAAAAGATATTCTGAATCTCAGAATCCAGAACAACAAGAGGCATCGCTGCAGCGATCCCTCTTGCTGTTCTGGCTTCTGGGATAGCTGCGCAGCCTGCATTCGCTCCATAAGACCCACACACATTTCCCCTTACTTTTTAGAAGGGAAAAAGTGAATCTTATAGAGCAAAAAATACGGTACCTTTCCACCGGAGCAGTACCTATTTATCTACTTGCACTTTGACGTGCTTTTGAACTGCTAGGTTGGCAGGAGCTGGGACCGAGCAACAGGAACTCACCCCGTCGCAGGGATTCAAACCGCTGACCTTCTGATTGGCAAGCCCAAGAGGCTCAGTGGTTTAGACCACAGCGCCACCCGCATTCTTATAGCACCTTAAACAGTCATGGCTTCCCCCAAGTTTGCAAAGAGTGGTGGGAGTTGTTAGGAGACCGTATTCCCTGCAGAGCAACAGCTTCCAGAGTTCCTTGGGAAGAGGGACCGATTGTTAAATCACTCTACGAATTGTAGCCCTGTGAGGGAAATCGGGGTCTCATAAAAGCTCTCAACACCGTTAACGAATCACTGGATTCTTTGGGGGAAGCTATGGCTATTCAGAGTAGTATAAGAGTGCTTTAAATGCATGGTGTGCTTGTGACCACAGTGTCATAATGATTACAACGCTATTTTGTATGTGAAGTACTTCAGAATGTTCAAAATGCTGTGTTTGCTGCTGCTGATAAAATGTAGGAAAGGTTGGGACCCAAACAGCACTTTAGCAGGGGACCCTCTTTAAATCATGGGCTGAGCTCTCAAGATCACTCTGTACAGACTGGCTACCACTCTGGTGCTTCCTTTCCCATTTGCAGCTGGAGGTCTTCAGAAAATGGTAAATGAACTATTCCCTCTCCGCCCACATCCAGACACAAACTTTGTAAATCGGATGCTTATGCTTATGAGAGGGGAACTTCATCTGCTTTCCTAATTTTGAGTGTGTAACTTCAAGTTAATGTAGAATGTGATCTTGCAAACAGATGCTTACTGATCTCTCTCCTTTCCAACCCCCACCCACCCAATACCAACTCAGGTGATGTTCGCACTGTTAGACTCCGACTTCTCTCAAAGGAGACAGGGGTTGAATTCGCCAGCACTAATTTTGTCTTCTACGACTGCAGCCTTCTGCGCACGTGAGTTTTGACCCTGGGGCCATAATCTCCCTTCTTCAGACCCCAGACCTTCAGGCCCCAGACCTTTGAGCATCTGTCCCCTCGCCCCAAGACAATGCTCCTTAGTCTTGATTTCTTCCCTTTAGGAAGAGCTCTGATCTGGCAAACTAAAGGCCTATTCAGCCAACATCCTGCTGCCCAAAATGGCCACCCAAGCGCTCCTGGGAGTGCTTAAGTCGTATCTTACCCATAAAGCACCCATGTTGCATGTCTTTTACTAAGGATGTCTATATGACATTACATTTGTGTTGTAAATTGCCCTGTGGTCTTCTGATGAAGGGCAGTATATAAATTTACTAAATAGTAATAATAATAGTATTCTGCTGGGAGCTGCCCAGAGTGGCTGGGGAAACCAAGCCAGATGGGCGGGGTATAAATAAAATACTACTACTACTACTAATCTGTGAACTCCAGCTGGGGGGCCAGGTCCCACGACTTGCATCGGGGGCTAGTCTAAAATGGGCGACCCAGCCAGATGGGCGGGGTATAAATAATAAATTATTATTATTAAATTATTAACATAATAAGTTCTGATATGTGCTGAAAGCCACCCAGAGTAGCTGGGGAGACCCAGCCAGATGGGCGGGGTATTAATAATAAGAATAAGAATAAGAAATTTGAATATATGTTGAAAAAATAATCAGTGGATCCCCAAATGCATGTTTGGGTTAAAGGTGAGTCTCTGGTCTGAAAACAAGGAAGAAAACTAATGTAAAGGCTGAGTTGTTGGTACCTTTTCCCTCTTCAACAAGTGCTTTCCCACCCAGAGGCTTCCTTCCACCATCTTTTACAGCAGTGTTTCCTAAAGTGGGTGATACCGCCCCCTGGGGGGCACTGGAATGTTCCGGGGGGGCCGGCAGTAGCCTTGGGTGCATTTGGGAGGCATTGAATAAAAATAAGGGTGGTAGAAGCATAAAGAAAGAAGAGAATTTTGAAAAACGATTCGTACATGATGCTTACCGCCAAGTTGGGCACTGTTGCAGGATGGCGACCACGCCTCCCCTGGATCCAGCAGGGTTTTCCCGGGCTTGTCTGAACACTTTTGGGCTTCACCCAGGCCAGGGAAGTGGATTGCAGCTATAGTACAAAGGTTTTTAATTGCATTTCCTTCATCATATTTAGTGGAACATGGCTTCAGTGTGGTCACAAATCTGTTAACTTAAAAAAGAAACTGACTGCAAATAGCTAATCATGGTAATTTGAGAATGCTGCTGACAAAAATAGAGTCCAACATTAATAAATTGATAGCAGTGCACCAGGTTCAGCCTTCTCATTACTATTATTTTTAATATTCGTAATTTTTATTTTCATATTATCCTTCGTTATCTAATTTTTGTGTGTGTAATGCAAAAGTTACTATGGTTGATTTTAATAAATTTATAATTACAGACTTCAAGGTGTCTTACTTACAACATCTTTTTTACTATGTTGTAGGACGTAGGTAGAAATATAGATACATAAAATAATGCACATTTGTTACTGCATCTTTCTGTTCTGTTAAAGAAGATAGATTTCCAGAAGATAGATTTTATGAAAAGGATGGCGGTAGGCCAGATAAGTTTGGGTACCTCTGATTTACAGAGTGTCACCAGAGTACAGTGGATGCTCAGGTTGCGAACGTGATACGTGGGGGATGCACATTTGCAACCCTCAGTGTCCGCAACCCGCAGCACCGCATCTGCGTATGCGCGGGTTGCGATTTGGCACTTTTCACATGCGCAAAGCGCGATTTAGTGCTTTTGCGCAAGTGCCCAAACCCAGAAGTAACCTGTTCCGGTACTTCCGGGTTTTGGCGGTCTGTAACCCGAAAAAACGCAACCTGAAGTGTCTGTAACATGACTGTACATGATGCTGAACACAATAACATCAGCATGTACACACACTCTCTCACCCAAAGAGAGCCAATTCAGAATATTTCTGCAGGGGAGAGGCAGGAAGACTTTCTAGGCTTTAGTCTCAGAACTCCTCTTGAATTGGGGCATCTCAACCAATGCAAAGGATGTCTGAGCATGTGCAGAGTGCTTTCCCCTTTACCAGGACCCATAACCAGCTCTGTTTGCAGGGTTTGGTGGTGGTGGGTGGGCTCTTTTCAGGCTAGAGGGTGAGGGCGGCTGGGCGAGTCTGGGACTTGTTCGCCTCTTGTTTTTAGAAACAAAGCGCTGAAGGTGCCTGTGCAGCAGCACTCGATCTGCCGCCTTGCTTGTCCTTTTTCATGGCTTGGCACACGCTTCCTTCCTTCCTTGTTTCCTCACCCCCACCCCCCGTTTTAAAATAGGAAGTCACATACAATCTCTTGTTTAATTTTGAAGAAGTGCTTTCCCCTCTCGGTTCTGGGGCACCCAGCCTTATACACCGCCAAGTCCATTTGTGGCAATGGCTTCAGTCAACATTCGCCCCCCGGGCTTGTCTCTGCAGCAAGCAGATGGCTTTGGCAGGACTTTGGGAGCTGATTCAATCAGTGTCCCTCCCCCCTCCCCCCCTTTCCCATGAACTCCATATCCTCAAGCCGAACAATGGCAACAGGGAATAAAAGATCCAGGAAAGAAGGGGGTGGGTGGCTTTTGTGGGACAGGGTACATGTGGGTGTACACCTGTTGTTGTTGTTGTTGTTCTTGCTTCTTCTTCTGCTGCTGCTGTTTCCCTTTATTGACTTTTTATTTCCATTCTTCCTGCAGATGCTTGTCGTGTGTGAGCAGCCACTACCCTTGCCACTGGTGTAAATATAGACACACTTGCACCCACAACGTTGCCAAGTGCTTCTTCCTAGAAGGGCGAGTCAACACCACGGAGGTGAGTGCAGTCCTGGCACTGTAAGGTGTTCTTTACTCCCTCTTGCCCCACTGCACCTTGTGGGAATGCCCGCCAGGCCCTGGAGAGAACCTCCAGACTTCATTCAGGGATACCAATACGCCACCCACTCCAAGCCATGCCCCCTCTTACCCTCCCCACTCAATGTAGTCCACCTGCAACCTCCCCTTTGCTTGCCGGAGAAATCCATAGGAATTTGTGTGGTGGGTCTGAAGCTTCCTCAATAATAATAATAATAATAATAATAATAATAATAATAATTTATTTATACCCCGCCCATCTGGCTGGGCTTCCCCAGCCACTCAGGGCAGCTTCCAACAAAATATTAAAATACTGTAATACATCAAACATTAAAAGCTTCCCTACATAGGGCTGAGGGATGCGGGTGGCGCTGTGGGTTAAACCACAGAGCCTAGACTTGCCGATCAGAAGGTCAGTGGTTCGAATCCCCGCGACGGGGTGAGCTCCCGTTGCTCGGTCCCTGCTCCTGCCAACCTAGCAATTCGAAAGCACGTCAAAGTGCAAGTAGATAAATAGGTACTGCTCTGGCGGAAAGGTAAACGGCATTTCCATGTGCTGCTCTGGTTCGCCAGAAGCGGCTTAGTCATGCTGGCCACATGACCCACAAGCTGTACGCCGGCTCCCTTGGCCAATAAAGCAAGATGAGCGCCGCAACCCCAGAGTCAGCCACGGCTGGATCTAATGGTCAGGGGTCCCATTACCTTTACCTTTAAGAGTTGTGAGGTGGGACAGAAAGGTAAAGGTATCCTTTTACCTGACTGCTGAATACTGCCCCAGCAAGACAACATACCTTCAGATGACATGAGCTCTAGAAATTTTATTTGAAATGTGAACAGAGAACTGAGATTTGTGAAAGTCTAGATTGTCTTTAGGCTGTTTCCTGTGTTGTAGCATGCAAGCGAAGAGCTGTTCTTCCTTGGACATTTTTAAGCAAACGTTGGATGGCTGCCTGTCATGGATTCTTTAGCTGGGGTTGGACTAGATGACCATTGGGTCCCTTCCAATTCTATGATTCTGCCATGGGATCTTTGGTACAAATGTACGTTCCCACAGACCAGGGAATCCCAAGCAATCAGAGGAAAGTCAGCAGGTGGCAGATCGACGGCATTGGCAGCCGATAATAGCACTAAAGTGCCTTTGCTGGGGCGGGGGTCTGGATCAATGCTGGTGGGGGGCAGGAAGGACCAGGGTATTTGCTGGGAGTGGGGCCAGTCACTCATAATCAATCGTCTGGCCCAGGCGGCGGGATCAATAGACCTAGAGACGCCCGGGGCTCTTTGTGGGTAGGTAATTGATAGCAGCTCCCTTTGAGGGGCCAGCGTTCGGGCTGCGGTCGGATGTGGTGGCTGGAGCTGGGAGTGGCCTGGACAGCAATCTCAGAGGCTCTGGGAAGCAGAGCATTCAGTGTAACAGTTGGGGTTGAATTAGCACTGGCAAAATGGGTGTGCACTCGGGAGGACCTGTGTGTGTGTGCGCGCGCGCACGCATGCTGCACACTAGAATTGAGCGAGAGAGCGGGGAGGGAACTTAGTGCTTCGCTCTTCTCTGCTGGCCCTGCCTTTGTCTTGACCCCATTGTCTTGGGTCTGGACAGGAAGTTGCACCCAGGGCTTGATTGTTCTCCAGGTCAGGACCACATTTCCTCTATTGCTTCCTGGCGTCACTGCCCCCCCCCCACCTCCCTGCTAGCCATGTAAACAGAGCAGCACGCCTCCCCCCACCTTTCCTTTGGTACCAAGGAGCAATTAACTAGACTCTGGTTTCCATGGCAACTCAGAGCGCCCAGCAGGCTCTTTCATCTCCATCTTTCTCCCGCTGCTGCCCCAGGCAAGAGGAGGAGGCGGAAGCCAGACTCCTGGGTTTTATCTTGTGCTCAGGACAGGGGTCTCTGGGGGTGGGAAAGGTCATGTTTTTGGGGTGGGGGCAGAAAGAGCCTCAGTTCTTGTGGTGGAAAGGGTTGTGTGTGGAGCCAAGATTGCGCCCCTAGTAATACTTGGGAATCAGTGGAATGGTAAGCCAGTGGGCTTACTTGTAAGTAAGCCTGCCTAGAGCAGGCGGGGGGGGGAGCTACTTCTCTCCCTCCCACACGCCCCAGTCTCTCATGTCTGCTGTTTCAAATGTACACTGGTTATAATTTAGACCAGGGGTCGACAAGGCTTACCGGGCATGGGCCGGATCACTCCCGCGGAGATCCTCTGTGGGCTGGGCCGGCACAGTGTGGCACCGGAAATCACATCTGCACATGTCTGCGATGCCAGAAATCGCTTCTGTGCATGCCCAGATGCCGAAAATTGCACCTGCACAGAAGCGATTTTTGGCGTCTGGGCATGCACAGAAGCAATTTTCGGCACCGCGGACATGCGCAGACTCGATTTCCAGCATCTGGGCATGTGCAGAAGCGATTTCCGATGCTGCGGAAGAGTCCCCGCGCTGTGATGTGCCGGTTTAGCGCAGCACTGGGGGACTCACTGAGCGGGCGGCTCAGTTTGGAGGCAGCGCATGAGCCGGTTAAGCGACCCTCATGGGCCGCTTCCAGCCCATGGGCCTTAGGTTGCCGACCTCTGATTTAGACCCATATATCTCCTCTGCTTTCAGTCCTGCACTGGCAACATTCAAAAGTGCATGGAAACAGTACAAGAAGTTGTGTGTGTGTCAGTCAATGTGTCATTTTTAATACCACATGCAAATGCCTTTCCTCTCTCCTGTAGGGCTGCCCTGAGCTGCTTCCTGGTGGCGAGATACTGATCCCAGTGGGAGTGTTGCAACCCATTACCCTGCGTGCCAAGAACCTTCCTCAGCCTCAGTCAGGACAGAAGAACTACGAGTGCGTCCTGGGCATCCAAGGCCGGCAGCAGAGAGTCCCAGCCGTGCGCTTCAATTCAAGCAGTGTGCAGTGCCAGAACACCTCGGTGAGGCAGCAGCACATTTTACGCCTGTATTTTGAATACCTCTTTCCCATGTTCCGCAGCATTCTGCAGCCGCGAAGGCTGGAAACATTGGAATGGAAAAAGGAGATTCAGTGTCTCGCTGTTCTGGGGCTGCCACCGGTTTTTCTTCCCTGTGCTTCACTTCCCCTGCTTCTTAACAGTTGTAAAATGCCTCCTTCTGCATCTGTGGCACAATCTGCACACATGTTTTAAGGGCAAGGACCAGAACCCATCCCAACTGATGATGTTCCAGTGGTTGGAGTGTTGTTCAAGCCTTTGCTGTTGACTTGTTTTGACACACCATCAAATGGCTAACTTTCTTGGCTTCAGTTGTCTGTTCGTATAATGGTAATAAAGGTAAAGGGACCCCTGACCATTAGATCCAGTCGCGGACGACAGTGTTTAAATTGTTGGAAAAGTAATAAATATTATTTTTTTTAACAAAAGACACTGGGGTTGCGGCGTTCATCTCGCTTTATTGGTCGAGGGAGCCGGCATACTGGGTCATGTGGCCAGCATGACTAAGCTGCTTCTGGCAAACCAGAGCAGCGCACAGAAACACCGTTTACCTTCCCGCAGGAGCAGTACCTATTTATCTACTTGCACATCGTGCTTTTCAAACTGCTAGGTTGGTAATAGTAGCCTAATTAACAGTATTGTACTCCTGTAATGATGAATAAGGTGCAAAACACAAAGCGTTCTGTACACTGAGCGTTTGATTGCTTACATTTGCATATGAGCTTTAGCACGCTCCCAAAGTATAAAAAGCATCCCTCTTTTTTTTAAAAAAAGACAGTAACTCTCTCCTTTGTGAACCCCCATACCATCCCTAACCATTGGCTATGTTGGCAGGAGATGAAGAGAGTTGGAGTCCAACAACATCTGGACAGCCACAAGCTCACCATCCTGCTCTTGTCCCATGAGTAGAGTTGCCCAAACCCATGTATGTTCAGTGAGGTAGGAAGGTTTGCCAGTGAAACCAAATCAGGGTGAACTCCCAACAAAATTTAACAAAATGGGCTGCAAGCAGAACTTCAGTTTAGGGTGAGTAGCTAGAGAGATGCATGTTGGGTCAAAATAAATAAATAAAATATAACCGCATAAATGATGATGGACTAAATTGACTGTGAGTATCTAGGAAAGAGATTTAAAATCACAGTGGGAAAATGTACTTAATACTTCACTGTAGTGTACAGAAATAGTGGAAAGGGGGAAGGCTAATTCGATGTTAAGAACTGGCAAAGGGACTGAAAATAAGTCTGCAACTACTGTAGTATTCTGTGTGGCGTTATCACTCCATCTGAAAAAGGACATCACACATCTGGAAAAGGTTGAGAAAGGACAACTAAAACATTAACTTGACTGAAGCACAAAGCTAAAGGGGATTTACAGAAGAGCTTTATAAAGTTAACTATAAAGCAGTTGGATAGTGAGATTTCCCTTTTCGCTCTCAAATAATTTTAGAACCCAATGAAATTCAGGGCATTGTCAGCATTTGAGCAATATTAGTTGTTAGTCCATTTTCCCTTCTTTGAATTAGACTGTAGTAGTTCATACCTGCACTTACTTGAGTTTGTATATTGAGAAGCAACTTTAGTCTTTCCTGTTCATACCTGTAAGTGTTCTCATTTTTGGTGTTTGTCTCTGCCTTCTAATTTCTTGATTCTATTATGCCAATTAACTACCATCAGGGCATGTACATAGATAGGTGCAGGTATGCTGCTGCTGCTGCTGTAAATTCTCAGTGAACACTTCTGTTGTACTCTGGGTTTTATTTTGAAAATCTGAGGGATCAAAAGAAATAGGCTTAGCCCCGTGTGTGTGTGTGTGTGTGTGTGTGTGCCTGGCTGCTTTGTCCTCTGTTCAAGAGTGCACTGAAAGTAGTTACAAGCACAGCTGGAAAACACGCGAAAACATTGAGGCACTAGTAGGCATGGAAAGGGGAACAGAAAATGATTATTGATCCACCCAAAACATCAGAAGGAATAATCTGCAACCCAAGTGAAGCAGTTTGGAGCCGAGTTTCCCCCAACTTGCCAGATTTTCCCTTATTGAGTAAGCCCAAATTTTACAGGTGGAAGGCATTGAGAATGACATTATTTGAGGGTAATGTCAAGTGGACTACACAGATTAAATGGCAGCCCAAACAGCTGCAAGAACATATTACGCCCTGAGAGTGTAGAAAGTGGGATGAGGGTGAGTGAGGGAGACTGTTTCCTCCTCCTCTTGTAATACTGGAATTCAGGGTAATCCAATGAAATAGATGGACAGTAAATTCAGGACAAACAGAAGGAATTGCTTCTTTGTGTAATGCATAATTAACTTGTGGAATTTGCTGCCACACGATGCGGTGATAGCAGTTACGTTAAGATGGCTTTGAAAGGGGATTAGGGAGATTTATCCTCCATGAATTTATCAATGGCCACTGAATGACAGTTGCTGGGAGCAACTGCGCAGGAGGGCTATTACTTCCACGCTCTGCTTGTAAGCTTCCCATAAGTTGTACCACTGTGGGGATGATGGTGCTGAGCTAAATCAAGATGCCGGACCTTTAGTCTAATCCAGCAGGGCTTTTGCTTCTTGAGTGCCAGGTGCTTGACGCAATCAAAAGGGGAGAACTCTGCTTTCAGTGCCTAATGAGCTGCTGCCCTCATGGAGTGCCTTTGAACTCCCAGAGGCATCTGGCGGGTTGGCTGGCTGGCTGGCTGGCCGGCCACTGTTGAGTACTTCCTGTGTTTTGAGATTTGGAAGTGTAAATCTAAATGAATAATGATTTGAACTAGCTATACTAAAAGAGTGAAAAGAAGCATGCAGATTTATCCTCCAACAATCCTTAGCTTTGTAGGACCCACTTCCAGAGCTGGCCAGAGTCAGGCCCACCACCCTCACCTTTGCTTCCTTATCAAATGGCTGTGTTTATGTGGGGTTTCCACGGGATGCTCCACCTGAGGTTTCCCTCTGCTGTTTATAACCTAATACTGCACTCTATAATCCTTTCCCCGTGGCTATTATTAACAAAGGTTGGTCCCCCCCCCCACATATTGGGCCATTTGTCTTCCACAAAAATTAGGAGTGGAATATTGGCAAATTTGGGTGAGTGGGCAAATTGGAAGAACTTTCCCAATGGGTGTGGGCTTACCCTATAGATGATGAGTCCCATATTACAAAAGAGACATTGCCGGGCTGGGCTTGTGAGGGCAGGGGAGCTATTGGTTGAAGCAGCGGCAAAGCTTCAACAAAAAACAAATTCTTGGCCACTTCATGCTTACGATAACCCACCCAGCTGAAAGTTCTGGATTTTTACCTGTCCCAAAGATTAATGCCATCTTTGGGGTAATGTGTGTGTGTGTTTTGCCTCAACACCCTGAAAGTAACAAAAACATCTGGGCTGTTAATGATTTTGGTCTGCAAACAGGGTCAAGGGGATTCTGGCTGCCGTGCAATGGGAACAGGGCGAGCATCCTCTTTTTTTAACTGCTTCTCCTTGGGGTCTAGCTACTCCTCTCCCCCCCCCCCAGCCACTGCCCCTTTCCTATCCCAAGACCACCCAGGTTCCCATATCAACGTGCCCTTGAGTTTGAGATTGCTGAAATTAAATGCTTAAAGTTGACCCATGGAGAAGGAGCTGTCATCTAAGACTTGATCTAAGACTATACTCAGTCTGCCCTCTTTGCCTGCCTTTTTATTTGGCATTCTTTCAGGGGGTGGCTCTGCTAGTGCGTTTCCTCCTTCTTAGACTCAGTTTTGCCCTTGTAGAACTTGGCAGGGAAGATGATGGCGTCAAAACTAGAATGAGCTGGCTCTGTCTGTCATTGGTGCTATCTCCACCCACTGTTGGTCTCCCTGGCTTTCACCATACTAGTCTCAATGGGCACAGACCACCACAGGTTCTACCTCCCTGTTGGAAGTAGTATGCTTCTGAATACCAGTTCCTGGGAGAGAACTGTTGCACTCTGGTTTTGCTAGCATGCTTTCCATAGGCTTCTGGTTGGCCCTTGTGAGCCCTTGGACTAGATGGGCTATTGGCCATCAGGGCTCTTATATTCTTACAAAGGAGCAACCTGGCTTGCATTTCCAATCCAGACGAGGCAAGCTAGGCTAGCTCATCTCAATTATGTCCTCCTGGAATCTCGTTTCAGTATCAAAAGGAGGTCAGATAGGAGGATTTATTGTAGTCTGTAAGAGTTCCATCTTCCTCTCCAGGTTCATGTATTGCAGAGCCTTCATTCTGAGTGTTTGTTGGGTAGTTGGCACACAACAAAGGTTCTATTAGTGTACTGACCACCCAGCTTGCTGCCTCATATTTGCCTTGCCTGATTTGAAGGAGGTAGTCTTGGACTTTTGGTGATGAGGTTCAGGACCTTACGGCACCCGTGAGAACCACCAGGCTATTCCCAGAATGTTTTGTACCCAATTCATTTGATATTCTTCATGTGATGTTCTTTGTTGAGGGTGAATTGATAGCGGTCCTCGGGTTGAGGGATTTCTTGGCTGTTTCCCAGCCATGGGCAGATCACTACCTGGTGGTGACTCTAGTCCTCTGCAAGAGTGGAGTGAGAATGGGGGCAAGGAGGTTGGGCCAACTCCAAAAGCTGATGAATCCAAGCAGTTTCATGACAGCCCTTCTCCTGGAATACAGAGGAGGTTGGGGTGATGAAGCAATAGGGATGCTCGCTGGAATGTGAGTGGAGAGGAACTTGGAATGAGACTGAGCAAATCCAGGCTACAGCTCATTTTAGAGGCTCCCTCGTGGCAGCAATGGCAGCAAACAAAAACTAATTTTCTGCCACTGTTGTATCTCTGCTGAGCCATTCAGCAGAGCCAGTGTTGAGTGGACAGAAATCTTCTGCATTTAGGTCCCCAGGGTGATTGTAATGAACCCTTGGTAGCCTGTTGAGATTTATCTGCCAAGCACTTCACCAGTAAAAATTGCTCTCATCTTCTCCAACTTAGATGACACTTTAGATCCAGTGTAAGTGCTAGAAGTTGGGCTTTTAGATTGGAATTTCTAGCGACAGACAGACAGACAAAAAACAAACAATCATCTTATAATCAGGGATTATTTGGTATGTGTTTGTGGGGAAGATCTCCCCCTTCCTTTGCTCTCCTATTGGGTTGCTTCTGTGGGGTTTGGCATTTTCTCCTCCTGGTGACTTCTGTTTCTATTAATATTGACATTTGGCAGGAAACTACCTCACTTCTGCACATTTCATTGTCGTGAGATTAGGCTGTCATGTATTTTTTTGGTGAGGTTTTACAGTCTTCTTCGCGGTGACTCATACATTTCTGCTGTAGCTGCTGAGGTAGCATTTTCAGCCTGAGGGATGGTGATCAAACTGAGAGGGCTTATATGTGTTTTGCATTTGGGGTTAGGTTCTGATCCCTGTGGTGCTTTGCAGTAAAGGGAACATGGGCTGGTTTGGCGCCAGGTGTTGAGTACTGTTGGGAAACTGACTTATATCTGATCCGCAGACACTTTTGGGCAGCGGCTGGATGGTGGTGGTAGTATATGTGCACAGAGAATTTCAGGAGGATAGCTTTTCATCAGAGTCTGATACCAGCTACTCCATCCCATCTGCACAAGGATTCCTCTTGCACTAGGGGACTTGCCCTCTGTCCCCCTATGCAGACCCAGTACCCTGCCCAAATCTGTTCCAGAGGGTTGGAACAGATTTAGGGGCTGCTTGTGGGGGGAAGATTGGGAGAATGTTTGGTTGTGAAAGGAGCTGACAGAACAAAAACTTAGTGCTGTGTTGGCTTTCGCCCTGGTCTCCAATCTGGATAAAAATTCATAGATAATAATTATAGGTGGTTTTCAAGCCATTTGGAATTGATGATTGCCTGGTTCAGACAGTGGGTCCTACAATGCACACCTTTGAATGAAGCTATGCCCAAACCCTAGGCCGTGTGCATGATGTATGAATGATATTTTTGCCTTATTCATACATTTAAAGAGCATGTATGGGCATAAAGGTGGATGGAGGTGGCATGAAACTGTGAGCAGCCCCCCACATGGCTCTGTGGCCACTGGAGTCTGCCTCCATGTCCACTACCAGCCTTCCCATGTGGAGCAGGAAAGTCTGGTGGATGATTCTTTGAATGTTTGGTTGAACATGTGGGGAGGATTATTGTTGTTTGTATGTTCAGGTGAATGTGTGACTAGTCCCCAATGCTGAGAAGTTTGGGGTAAACTCAGTGGGGATGCTGAAGGTTAGGCCACCAGGTGCAGTCGTGCACCCCTGTTTATGCCGGCAAAATGGAGCTCTTGTATCCAAATTGTGGCCTTGGTTTTTGAAGGTCCCCCCACCTCGGGACATGGTGAACTGAGATACGAATATGTCAGAGCTTTCCCAAAGCCAGGTCCACAAGCCAAAATTACTTCTGTAGGAATGGTGAGAATCTACTATAATGGTTGTAAGTTGGGAACCACCTTCCTTTCCCTCCCCACCCCTTTACAACTCTCCTCCAAAACTGTAGCATGCTAACTGCATCAGTACATGGCTTGGCTTGCTTGTCTGAGCAAACTTAAGCTATTTGCTCTGCAGGCACCTCACAGAGCTTCACCTGCTCTCAGTATTGGGGTACCATGGAAGTCTGAGGCAGGTGGTGAATGGATGTCCTTCCTTTTGGCTCATTTCAGGGCAGCAATTCTAGAAGGAGTGATTAATGGTGTTTTTGGGTGCTGCTTGGCAGCAAAGGCTTTATCTTCCTTCCCACCTTCCCCTCCACTTAATTAACACTGTTGCATTTCTATAAGTTAAGTGGTATGGAAACACTGACGGAATGGAATGAAGGATTCCACATTGCTTTTTTAAAAAATAAGGATTAAAGAGTCTCTTCTTTTGGCTGGGGCAGAAATAAACAGCAGGACTTACTGAAGATCTGTGTTGGCACTTGTTCTGTTTACTTTTAACATGCATTAATGATGTGAGAGAGGATGGACCGACTCTAAAGAGGCTCAAATGTTCTGCAGGCGATGCAGAATAATTCCAGCTGGCAAAGTACAAAGAAAGCTGCAGAGATGTGTCAAAAATAAAAATAAAAGTAAACCAGGTGGCTGAGGAACAAAATGGCTGAGAACACAGAGGGCTGATATAGCAGCAAAGTTATATATGTGATGCAGGGAAGATTTTATTTTTCTACATCTGTGGCCCTAGTCAACAAGTTGGAGAGAAGACTAGGGAGCGACACTTGTTGCCATTGCCTCCATGGCTCCCTCTTACCTCAGGACAGGAAGTTGTGGGGGCTGGATATAGTGCAAGGGATGCCCCCACCTTCGGACTCCTAATGTTCATTTATTTTATTAAACAAGATTTATATACCACTTATATCAGCAACAACAAAAAAGTGTGGTGCACATAAAGCAATATGGAATTTACATAAGAAAATGCCAATAAAATCAACTCTCCGACAAACAAATAGGTATACAATTGATCAAAATACAAATAAAGTTTTAAAGTTTTAAAACAAGTGCACACAATAAAATTACATGCCTGGGTATTGTTGTTTTATTTAGGTGTGTGCTTGTTAGTTTAAAACTAATGTTTTCCCACTGGGGAAAGGAGATTGTACTCAGGAAAATTATCAACATGCTGTAGCTGCCAAAAACTGCCAGAGAATCCTGAGAAAGAGATAAAAAGTATTATGAACACAGTGAAGCAGCCAGAACTTGAATACTGTGCATTTTGCATCCTGGGCAATGTCTGTTAAGCTATTTCCTTGCCGAACTGCATACCGTATTTTTCTGTGTATAAGACACCCCCGTGTATAAGACAACTCCTATTTTTTTGAACCCCAAATTAAGAAATCAATATTTTAAACTAGGGTTGCCAAAACCATGCTTGACTGGCTGATGAGACTGGCAACATCAGCATCAGTGCTTTGGTTGGTGGTGGGTTTTGCTGCAAATTGTTGTTTCCTCCTCCTCCTCCTCCTGCTGCTGCCCGTGGTTTAAATGGTGGAGCTGAGCGCCTCACTGCTGCTGAACAAACAGTGACAGCTACTGGGCAAGCACCATCTTCATCTCGCAGGGCCCTGCTGCCAGGGCAGCTTGGCCTGAGCTTGCTGGGCTCCTCTCGCTCGCCATGTCCGGGAATGGTCGGTGGCGGCGGAAAGTTCTTGAGCTTTTTTGGTTGACCGCCATGAAAGTTGTTAAACTTTCTTTGTCCAAGCGGGCAAACTGCAACCCCCAATCGCCCCGCCGAATGCGAGCTCCAGCCAGCCCAAGCCAAAAAACCATTCGTGTATAAGACGACCCCCAATGCTTTACTAAATTTTTAAGCAACAAAGCATAATCTTATACATGGAAAAATACGGTAGTTTTACAGCACCCAGTCAGGGGCAAAGCAATTGCTTTAGCTTTGTTTTACTTTCAGTTCAGATTGTTAGCAGCACGTCCAGACAGGAGCTGGGAAAACCCCTGCTTTGATTCTTAAAACTTTTCATCCCTTCATTGCTGGGTCTTTGTAGGATTACTATACAGCCTGTGGAGTTCTGGCCAGCACATCTTAGAAAGGACTTTTTGGCTTTCTGATGTCATCAAAGCAAGCCCCATCTTCCCCTTCCTAAGTCAATAAAAGAACCATTTGCCCTCTCCAGTCCTCATCACTCATCTGCTAGGCAGGGAGATGGTTTGGCTGACGGAGCTCAACACCTCAACAAGAAACTTAAAACTGTAAAAAAATAACATTTATGGAAATTCTGAAGCTATGGGGGTAAATATGGAGGGGGTCTGGAAAAAATTGGGGGAAATGTGTTATGTATAACTTAGTTTACTATAGAATTATCATGCCTGGAATATGAGAAGCTTAGTTGATTCAGACAATGAATTTTGGGTTTTTGGGAGACCCCATGAATCCTGAGTTTGAGGGTCTATTACAGTGGTACCTCGGGTTAAGTACTTAATTTGTTCTGGAGGTCTGTTCTTAACCTGAAACTGTTCTTAACCTGAAGCACCATTTTAGCTAATGGGAACTCCTGCTGCCACTGCGCCGCCGGAGCCCGATTTCTGTTCTTATCCTGAAGCAAAGTTCTTAACTTGAAGCACTATTTCTGGCTTAGTGGAGTGTGTAACCTGAAGCGTATGTAACCTGAAGCATATGTAACCTGAGGTACCACTGTACTCCGTTTATGGGGTGCTGCAAAACACAGGGTTTTTGCTGCAAAACTTTTGCCAAACAGTGGCACCAGTTTGGAGTAAATCTGACAGCGATGGGTTTTGGTGTGACCCCTGGTTTGAGGGTCTTTTGCTCCATTTGTGGGGCGCTGCAAAACATTGCCAAACTTTGATAATGATTTGG
Organism: Podarcis erhardii; assembly: GCF_964252035.2. NCBI lineage: Eukaryota > Metazoa > Chordata > Lepidosauria > Squamata > Lacertidae > Podarcis > Podarcis erhardii. The sequence continues at coordinate 3,428,277 of NC_138515.1, forward strand.
AGTGAATCGGGTGACGTTGGCTTTTTGGGGTGACTCTTTGACCCCTGGGTTTGGTGTATCAGTTTCTCAATTTGTGGGGCACTACAAAAGCGGCGGTGGTGGTGGCGGTGGCGGGGGGGGGGGGTTGTTGCAAAATGACTGCAAAAACTATGGCACCAGTTTCAAGGGGTCCCATATTTTGGGATTTTTAGTTAACGAAGCTTGGCAGCAAACCTTTGTTGCTCTATACCAGGCATAGGCAAACTCGGCCCTCCAGATGCTTTTAAGACTATAGTTCCCATCATCCCTGACCACTGGTCCTGTTAGCTAGGGATGATGGGAGTTGTAGTCCCAAAACATCTGGAGGGCTGAGTTTGCCTATGCCTGCTCTATACTTTCTCTCACTCCAATCCTTTGGGAGGATAGAAACAAAGCCACCAAGTATGCTAACAAGAAGAAGGCCACAAGTAAAGAAGGAATTAAATCCTCCTTCTGTCTCTTGTGATAATGGCAGTGCCCTCCAAGAAACAGAAATGTGTCTGGCTCTGGCATTTCAGGGTCGTACTCTCAGTGTACAGCTCAGCAATTGCTTGTCCTCAGTGTACAGAAATTGTAATGATCTGATTCTGTGCATAGTCTTACGTAAAAGTATTTCTGTTATACAGTTCTAGAAATCATTTGGGGCTATTAAATGCATGAACACCTTTGCTTAAACATTGTTTTTATCGTTTTAAAAGAAAACAAAGGCTTTTGGGGGGGGGGAATTGAGGACCTGCCGCTCCCATATTCCCTGTTCCTCCCACTAGGGCTTTCATACCTCTAGACCAGGGGTCAGCAACCTAAGGCCGATGGGCCACAGGCATCCCACGGGGGTCATTTAACCGGCCCACAAGCCGCCCCCGAACCGAGCTGCCCGCTTGGTGAGCCCGCGTGCGCTGTGCTAAACTGGCACAGCGTCTGCGCATGCTCAGATGCCGGAAATTGTGTCCGCACAGACACAGGAAATTGCGGCTGTGTGTGTTCATGCGCGCATGCGCAATCCGGCCCACAGAGGAATTTCTGCTGGAGTGAACCAGCCCAGGTGAGGTTAACCTTGCTGACCCCTGCTCTAGGCTCTACAGATGTTTTTGGACTCCCAACTAACATCATCCCCAGCCAGCATGACCAACATCTGGAGGGACCTACAGGTCGTGCTCTAAACAAGGTTTCCTGGTTTGTGCCTGTAGGTTCCATGTATGTGTGCAATATAAATATGTAAGATGGGGATTATAGAAAAGCTTCTGCTTCTTTTGGCAGCCGTGGATAAATCCCTGCAGAGGCCACCTCACATGCCGAGAACCCAGGAAGTGCTAACAGTGCAAGAAGTGAGGTTATGATCCAGATTCAGTAGATTAGCAAGTAGGTCCTTTGCACCTAGGGTGACCGTTTACTCAACGCCAACAAAGAGGGTAAAGGAGGACACAGACCTAAATAAAATGTGCAAATATTAAAATGATCACTACAGTTTAAATAGAACTACAATTCATGTCTCCATACTGGGGAAGATGATTGCCGTGTTGAACCGTGGGCTTGCTCAGTGTGCTGTCCAGATGCTCGCTGTTGATGGGCAACTTCAAGGCCATTCCTCTCCAAGTCCAATTTAAAGATGCACATGAAGGGAGATTTCATCTAGGTCTTTGTCTTTAAACAGAACTCAGAACAGGCAGCCTTTCAGACAGAAGACTCTCCTCTGTAAAGCAGGGTGTGTTGCTGCTGCCCTAGTCTGTGTTTCTGATGACTGAAAGTTGAGCCTTAAGGGGGATTGGCAGGCTCTTAAATACAGCTCATGCTTCCTAGGTGGCAAGGCAGTTGGGTGTTCTGTCTGATTCTGGGGAGGTGCCCTCTTTTAGGTTTTCCCAATGTGTATTTCTGAATAGGGATCCCCATCACTACAGTCATACTCTGTAGGAATGGGAGAGAGATTTGATATTGTTTGCATTTCAATGAGAAACTCCCTGATTTGCACTTCTCAAACCAATGTACAAACCAACACACAAATATCCTTTGAACTTTACCCTTCTCCAAAGTTTGTGCTGCCATTGAGAGCCAGTGTGGTGTAGTGGTTAAGAGCAGTGGACTTGTAATCTGGTGAACCAGGTTCGATTCCCTGCTCCTCCACATGCAGCTGCTGGGTGACCTTGGGCTAGTCACACTTCTCTGAAGTCTCTCAGCCTCACTCACCTCACAGAGTGTTTGTTTTGGGGATGGAAGGTGTCAGGGAACTGCCATCAGTGCCGGAGGAAGAGAGCAAAAGCCAGAGGGATTCCAGAGAGCGCCCAGGGATCGGGAGAAGCAGCCCATCTTCTGGGGAAGAGAATCAGCGTAGCACCAGTGGAGAAGGGGGGCAGATGGGGGAAGCGGCGAGGCGGTCCCATGACTCCTTGCCTGGGACCAGCGGGGAGAGTAGGGGTCCTCCGTTGCCCACGCCCTCCTTGCGCAGAAGGCTTTCGCGCAGAGAGAGTAGGAGGAGACTAGGTGTCAAAGAGCTTCTTTGCTGGAAGAAGTTTAAGAAACGCCCACTGACAGATTCTGCCAGCGATTGAGTCAGCCACGAGTGAGTGGCTGTCCGGACAGAAAAGGTTCACTTAGGCAACCCAGCCAGGCGATTGTACCCAGCCGGGGAGATAAGCACCGGCTTACGCACGAGCAACCCCTAGAACCATTACAGAAGGGAAAAGGAGACTGTTAGCCGCTTTGAGACTCCTTAGGGTAGTGATAAAGCAGGATATCAAATCCAAACTCTTCTTCTTCTTCTTCTTCATTCCCTAGCAACCAGTGTGTGTGAAAATGCATATATTAGAGAAAAGTTTACATTAAAGAATAACATATAAAAATTCATTATATTGGGGAAAATTGCTTTTTAAAAATGGGTATATTTGTCAAAACTGCATACAAAAAGGAATATTTTAGGAGAATTTCACCCTAACATGTTGACAAATTTTCATGATGGTTCATTTTTAAATGCAAATTATTGTTGCAGAAATGTGGAAAACCCAATTTAAGATTGGGAAAATGAGAAACGGAAATTGACAGGTGAATCAATTCCTGGTATTCTGCCCTCTCATACATTTGTGACCCATCTCTTTCCCACAGTACTGGTATGACAGTGATGACCTGGGGGAACTGCCGCTGGATTTTGATGTCATTTGGGATGGAGACTTCGCCATTGACAAGCCACCAGGGTTCAAAGGTATGAGCCCTAGATGCAGAGTGCACATTTATGCTAATGGGGGTTCCTTAGGTCTGATTTCTCATGAATCACTTTCCAGTTTTCTAAAATGAACATTTTGTTACGGAGAGACCTTACAAAACTTTTTGCAGCCTGAAGAACAGAAATGCCCCTTCTCAACCAGTGGCGGAGGAAGCCTCTTGGGCACCTGGGGCGATGCGCCCAGGGGTGGGGCGAACCGCCCATAGGGGCAGGGTGAACTGCACCACATGGCACCCATGGGGGCTAAGGATGGGGTGCACTGCGCAGCACCCAAAGGGATGGACAGAGGCAGAGATAGTGGCAGTGTGCGTCCCAGGGATGACACCCAGGGCGGACCACCCCCACCTTGCTCCGCCTCTGTTCTCAACACCCACCTACCAGCACTGCTAAGGCCAACACTTTTTTTTTTTTTACTACACTCTTCAGTCACCAATTTTCTGCCTTCATCTATCACTCCTTCCCTACTTCTGGTGCTGCCTAAAACAAGTGACTTAACCCTGATGTATATATGGTAAAGCCGTCTCTGGAAGATAGAGAAGCTGTCTTAAACTGTATCCAACTGTTGGTCCATCTACCTTAGTTTTGTCTACACTTCCTGCTAGAATCTTCCCAGGGTCTTAGACTGGACATATTTTAGCTGGCCTATCTGGATCTGCTGGGGATTTAAAACTGGGACTTTACTCATGCAGAGCAGATGCTGTACCTCTGAGCTTCAGCCCTGCATCTTGGTTGACCCTGGTGTGATAATTTCTCGCCTGGGTGCATTCAAAGACACAGTTGCATTAAGAAGCTAACCTACTAAAACGTTTATGGTGATTCTGCCATGTTAAGCATGCAGCTGAATCTTGGCCCACACTGCATGGTTTAGATTGCCAGCATAGGTGGAGGGATCTTTGAGGGAGGTGGCAATTTGTTGCACTGAGAAGAGAGGAAGTTCCTTTCATTTCGTCTCCTTTTTGTTCTTCCATCTCCCCAGCTATGTTGTACAAGTGTTCAGCCCAGCGCTCCAGCTGTGGGCTCTGCCTCAAGTCAGACCCGCGCTATGAGTGTGGTTGGTGTGTTCCAGAACGCCGTTGTCTCTTGCGCCCTCACTGCCCTACTTCCCGGCAGAATTGGGTGCCACCTGGACGGCGGGGGGCCCGCTGCACCCACCCCCGCATCACCCAGGTAAGAAAAACTGCTGAGCAGTTCTCTTAAAGGTAAAGGTACCCCAGACCATTAGGTCCAGTCGTGGCCAACTCTGAGATTGCGGCACTCATCTCGCTTTATTGGCCGAGCTGGCATACAACTTCCGGGTCATTTGGCCAGCATGACTAAGCCGCTTCTGGTGAACCAGAGCAGCGCACGGAAACACCATTTACTTTCCCACCAGAGCGGTACCTATTTATCTACTTGCACTTTGACGTGCTTTTGAACTGCTAGGTTGGCAGGAGCAGGGACCGAGCAATGGGAGCTCACCCCGTCGCAGGGATTCAAACTGCCAACCTTCTCATTTGCAAGTCCTAGGCTCTGTGGTTTTACCCACAGCACCACCCGCAATCTCTTACCTGTGTTTTTCCTTCTTTTTTGGAACCCCTGCAAACCTCACTGGGTTCCCTCCCCCCAATGAGCAGCCTTCCTCTCTCTTCTCTTCCCCTCCCACCCCAATCTCTCTGCAGGTGTTGCCATTGACTGGCCCCAAGGAAGGTGGGACACGAGTGACAGTTTGGGGAGAGAACCTGGGGCTTCATTTCTTCGAGGTGGGGGTCCGTGTGGCAGGCGTGCGCTGCACTTCTCTCTCTGCTGAATACATCAGCGCTGAGAGGTTGGTGAGGGGTTTCTGAAAACACTGGGTGCTGGTGGAGGAGGAGCCTGCGGGGTGCTGTCAAGGGAAGGTATAGAACAGGGAATTTGGGTAGGAGCAAAACTGCAAAAACAACTGTGTGGTTCATGGTCTCTCACTTAACACCACCTCCTGGACCTGGTGGTGCATTTAATGCCAGAACTCTGTGAATGCAGCTCCTTCACTCCTCCCTTTGTACTTACACCAGGAAGTCCCCAGTTAACCAGAGTATCCCTTTTTCCCAGAATGGAAGAAACTCTGATCAGCAGCTTTGGAACAAGCCCAGGATCATAAAGTACAATTTATGGCAGAGTGCCTTTTAGTTATAGCACTTGGTTCCCATGCATTTGTGAGCCAGGGCTTCCAGGCAGGTTTGTCATATTAACTAAAAACAAAATAATATCTAAGAAGGGAGGCTGCAGCGTTGCAAAATCGGAAGAATGAAAAGGAGCCAATACAGTGAGCTAAGTGTAGATAAGCTCTTAGGTAGGCCAAAGTGGACTTTGATGTTTCAATAGGACATGGATGGGTAACTTTTTCAGTCTTAACAGGTAGGAGACTCAGATCCGCCATGATCATGAATTTATTGCTTCCTCTGTGCGTCTTGTTTGGGCAGGGCAGTGGGTGCAAGGTGTCTTCCCAATGCAAAACAAGATGGTGTCCCTAGCCCCTTATTGCAGAAACTTCTTAGTTTTCCTTATACGGTGGAACCTCGGGTTACGGTGGGGAGCCCTGCCACAACCCGGAAACGACGCAACCCAAAGTGTCGTGTTGTGTCGTGTCTGCACATGTGCGTGGCGCAATTTAGCGCTTCTGCGCATGCACAGACACGATTTATCGCGACTGCACGTGCGCGAATGGCGCAAACCCGGAAGTAACCCGTTCCAGTACTTCCTGGTTTGCACCAGTTGCAAGCCCGAGGGTGATGTAACCCGAGGCTCCACTGTATTTTGTGCTGAGAAGGATGTTGGTGCTGCCTTGACTGAGGTGAAAAGATAGGCCAGGCCAAAAGTATTCATTGGGCAGCTAGGATAGATGCCAGGAAAATTTAGAGGATTGCATTGAAGGCCTCTCTGACCAAGGCTAATGCTGCTGACCCAACAGGCACTCCTGAGGAAATGAGGAGTCATCCCCTCCCCAGGGAAGACCACTGACTAGACTGTAAGGTTTACCAGGCAAACGTCATTCTGTTCAAGGAGTGTTTCTTGCAAGGCCTTAACAAACCTGCAGTCCAGGGCAAGACAAAGAGAGCTGAGTGGTGGAAAAATAAATTATGACATGGGCCATTGTGGAATGAAGAATGAGAAGCAATTGATGGCCTTGTGAAGGGAAGGGATGTGGTGGACTCAATGGGGCTGCAGGGATTGGTGTGGTGGCGATGGGATGGGGAGAAAGCCATATTCTTCTGACAAATCATCCTTTCTCCCCTCAGGCTGGTATGCGAACTGGAGCCATCGCTTTTGCCTGACCCTCCGCCCGGGCCTGTGGAGCTGTGCGTAGGCGATTGCAGTGCTGACTACCGGACCCAGTCTGATACTCCCTTCACTTTTGTGGTAATCAGGGTGGGGGTTAGGGCTCAATAGGCATATTTAGCTTATATGATAAGCAATGAAGTACATGGTAGAAGTCTTGCTTGCAAACTGTGGGCGGGTTTATCTGTGGGAAGGGGTGTTTTCTGAGCCCCAGACCCAAAAAGTCTGGTTCTGGAAGGGGTGTCCACGTTAATCAGCTTGAGGGAAGGGGGAGACTGTTCATGAAGTGTATCTTCATTATTGATTTCTACCTGTTTCCTCACGTAGACCCCCAGTTTTCATGGGGTATACCCAGAACGAGGTCCTGCCTCAGGCGGGACGAAAATCAGCCTCCTGGGAACGCATCTGGATGCTGGGAGCAATGTCAGTGTTGTGATCCGGGGAGCACCATGTCAGCTGATAAGGTATTGTTTGGGGTGCCATTCAGGTTTCAGTGGAGTTGGCTGGGAACTCCTGGACAGGCTTACTATTAAATTGGGTTTGGGTGGGGGAAGGAATTGGGTGGAATTCAGCATTGCGCTGAGGTGAATGTCCATTCAGGACAAGCATCGCAGCAGGCGGAACAATCCCCCCATCTCCTTCCCCAAGCTCTGTTCTGGGAGTTGACCTGAAATCCCCTCCAAGCCTTTTTTTTGGGGGGGGCGCAAGTGGAGGAGAGGAGGGGAAAGCTCCGCCGGGCAAGCAGAAGCCCTTGGACTGAAAGGACTCTTTAAGTCAGTGGTTACCAATTGGTAGTCTGCAGACCCCAGAGATCTGTTTCACCCATGCAGGGGTCCCTGGCACCATGGGCAAGAAAGCACCGGACAAGTGGAAATCTGCTTGGCCCCATGCTTTCTAGGCACGGGACAAGCACAAGTCTGGATGATCCCTAGGCCCGTTTATTTTTTGCATAGCAGCTCCTTGTTATGTAGAAGCTATGAACCAAGAGTCAGCATGGTGCAGCAGGCAGAGTATCCGGCCAGAATTGAGGAGGGCCAGGTTCAAATCCCCGCTCAGCCATGAAGCTCCTAGACCCTGTTAACTGCCTTTCAGTTTAATCTACCTCAGAATAGAATAGGGTGGTGGTGCTGGTGGGGAGAATCAGGTGTGCTGCCCTAGAGCAGGATAAAAATGAAATAAGTCCATGGCCTGAGACCTAAGGTGGCCAGGCACAGAGGAGGGAAGCTCTGTGTTTATGTTGGACAGTGCAACGTGGGTGAGGGGAAAGTGGAAGGTGTTGAATGATGGGGTGCGGAGGAAGCATAATTTTTGAGGTTAGATTATTTGTGAGGAGGCTGTGTTTGTTTCTTTAGGGGCAATAACTCTCAGTTTCCCTCTCCCAAGGCGTAGCGCAGGGGAGATTGTCTGCCTGTCTCCCCCCTCAGCCCTAGGCCCAGGCCTCGCTGAGCTCAGCCTTCGCATTGACCGTGCTAACATCAGCACCAACGGCACAGTCTCCTTCCGCTACAGCCCTGACCCGGTTGTCACAGGGATAGAGCCTGCCTGGAGCATTGCCAAGTAAGTGATGAGCCTGTGACAGCTCTAAGCTTCTTTACTAAGCCTCTCTCATTCCCACAGGACGGTGCCCAGGCCCCAAATCGGTAGATGGGAGTAACTGAGGAAATAAGGCTCTCCCCCCAACTTCCCCATGACTGCTGCTTAGTGGGGAGGGCCCTGATGCTTCCCCACCCCCTCATGACTCAGAGAGGAAAATTGGGGGCTGCCCTCCATCCTCCACATTTTAAAAGTTTTACTTTAGACACTTCTGCTTTGTCTCGTTTATTCAATCTGTCTCCCATCTCAGTGTTTCTCAAACTATGGTCCCAGCTGTTGTTGAACTACAACTCCCATCATCCCTAGCTAGCAGGACCAGTGGTCAGAGATGATGGGAGTTGTAGTCCAACTACAGTTGGGGACCCATGTTTGACCAACACAGTCTCATCTTCTAGGCCAGCAATTTGTTTAGATTCCAATAGATAGACAGATATTTAGAGACACGCACACCTTACTCTGTTCCAAGGACAATATTGCTAATACAGGCATTCCCCCCACTAGGGTTGGGTGATACCTGGTTTTCAGCATTGTGATATATCACCAGCTAAACACCACAATTTAGTGATATATCATGATTTTTGAAACTTGGAACTATGTAGGGGGGTGAACTTTGGGTGAAGGAGCAGTCTGTGGAGATCATGCAGGTTGGGGGGGGTGCAGATCGGGTGTGTGGCTGGGCAAAGGAACATGGAGATTGGGTGTGCCAGTGAGCAAAGAAGCATGGACATCAGGCTTGCAGGAAGCAAGTCACACCTGCAGAAGGGAGCAAGGAAGGAAAGAGGCTTGAAGAACACAGGGCAATGTGGTGGGGTGTGTTTTTTTTTTTTACTTCGTGGCATCTGCGAGGGAAGTCAGCGACTCAGCCTCAGTGGCTTCATGAAACCATTCTTTCTCCCAGCTGTTTCCAGGCAAATCCACATCAGACACTCACACAAACTGTGATTCATGATGCATTGCCATGTCAATTGTTTTTAGACAGTTATCGTGATGTGATCTAGAAACCAATATTGGACGATATATCAATATATCGCCCTGCCCTACCCCCTACATACACATGATTGAGTCACACACAACCATGTATATGTGTGGTTGGGAATTAAATAGATAGATTCAAACCAGGAAATGGCAGGAGAGAGCTGGAGAGTCCTCATGGCTCATGAGAAGACCCTCCTAGTAGCCCGAAGAGGACGTCAGTGAGAGCGGAGGAAGCCCCAAAGAGACCAGAGGCACAGTGGGGCTTTGTTTAAGCTGCTCAGCCTCCCTGCCTAATAGCTGACGCAAGGGGTAGCACAGCAGCAGCCACAGCTGCCACTTACCCAGGCATCGTCCAAACTGGTCCCAGGGCTTCAATTCTAGCTGGAGAAAGTTGTGGGGAGAGAGAGCTGGAGAGCAGGAAAAAACAGGTGTTTCAAAGCTTTTTAGAGGGTGCTCCTCACTCATGCAATCTTCACTTACCAGGGGGGCGGCAGAACTTAACCACTACATAAGTGGGGGGACGCCTGTACTAAAAAATTATATTCCTGTACTATAGACCCATCTTCCAAATTAAAAAGCATGGAGAGGTCAACATTTACAGGCAGTGGGGTTAAGCTGAAAAGAGATACTGATTTATTAGTATATATGTATGCATATTTTTAATTTTACGAACTGTATATTTTTTGGGGGGGGTCAAAGGGACCTCAGCCCCTAGGAGTTGACTTCTATGCTCAAGGCTAATGGTAAACACTGGGGAAATCGAGTTTTGGAAAGGGAGGGGGAGCACACATAGGGAGCACACTAGCTTTGATCCTGTGTGAACTTCCCTTGGCTCATTTGCATAGGAAAGCACCTGTGACATTCTGAGTATACCTGGTCTTCTCCATGCAACTGTATCCCTGGTCTCCTTGCCATTGCCGCACCCCTGGTGTGTGCCATTATGAGAATGGGGTCTTACCAAAGTCATGAATTTCCCTTTCTTTGGCAAGGTCTTCTCCTTATCATCTGCACCACCCCAGTGTTTGTGGGCTGAATCCATTTACCTCCCCCTCTGTCTTTTCTTACCCTCACCCTACAGTGGTAGTACCAGTCTCACAGTGAGTGGGACCCACCTGCTGACGATCCAGGAGCCCCGTGTTCGAGCTGCTTATGGGGGAATAGAAACCATCAATGTGAGTCTTCTGTGGAGTGGGCTAAACTGATGCAGACTGAGCGTGCAGCAAAAAAGAGCCAATTGACAGACATAGAGGAGAGAGGGAGGGAGGGAGATGGGATTTGCACCATCAGGTTAGCTACTCTGCTCTAAGAAAAAATATATGTACCACTAACCCATATTGTGTATCAACCAGTACTATCATTTGGCTTAAAACATGTTTGTTGATCTATATAGATCAGTCCTCCATACCCAGGAGTTCAAGAGCAGAATGTCCATGGCACCTGTAGTTCTTAACTTCAAACTTTTGCCAGGTTTTCACTTCCGCTTTTAAGCTGTCCATCTTTTGTGCATTAAATTTGTGTGATTGTAGCTGGCCAGCCGCCAAGTGTGTAAAGCTGTGATTGCATAAGTTGAATGCACACCAGTTGTGAGTTGACTGTATATAAACTCACTGCACATTCTCCCTCCACCATCTGAGAGAAAGTCTGTAGCTTAAGGAACTATTCAGACATATGATCTCCCACTTTCATTCTGGATGGTGAAGTTCAGAAGGAAACTCCATCATGTGATATATATTTTCTTAATCATGTATTTCCACTCCCAAGACTCTGCAAGTAAAAACCATAAAATGTAAACCATAAAATTGTAAGTAAAACCATGAAATGGTTCTTAAACATATCTGTCTCTGTCTTGAATCCAAGATAAAGATTAGGAGGCCCAAAGCATTCTGGGAAGGAGGGAATAGTCCTCCCTTCCAAGCCCTTAAAAGGCAACATATTTTTGGAGAGCTAATTGTGAAAGCCACGAGAATGCATGTCAGAAGTAAGGACTGCTGGTCTTTAAGACAGCAGAGTAGGTATGCACGGCTGGGTCTTGAAGGTCAGAAGCCAAGTGTAGCGGATTATTCTTTGTTCCCCCTCGGTTGTGGGGTGTCTGTTTTTCCTTCCTTGCAGAGTTGCCAGGTGCTGAATGACTCGGTGATGTTGTGCAAGGCCCCTGGCATCATACCTGGGGAGGAGGCCCTGCCCCTTGCAGGTGCTCACCCTGACGAGTTTGGCTTCCTCTTGGACGATGTGGCAGCTGCACGTACCTTGAACCGCTCCGCCTTTACCTACTACCCTGACCCCAGCTTTGAGCCGTTTGGTCCCAGCGGCATCCTGGAGATTAAGCCTGGATCCCATGTAGTCCTCAAGGTACTGAAGCAGATTGTGTCAGGGCTTTTCAAACGTTAATGGTTGAAAACCTCAAGCCAATCAAATGACAGCCTGCTCAAAGCCTACTGAGTAAAAACCATGACAGAATTATTTTGTCCAGCATGATGTGGCTTTTTACCTTTTGGTTAGAGATAAGCATTCCAAAAAAGAAAGGAGTGCCTATTTTATGGTGTTGGCATTCAAATACAGAATTCCATCGGAAAGTGAGAATTTAGTTTTCTTTCATATATGTTTTAAAACTTTTTTCTAGGCCTTATGACAGCCAAAGTAGGTGTGAGTAAGCCTTGTTTGGTGAAATCTGGTTAAGGTGGTCTGAAGAGGATTCCCAATGGTTAAGGAATTTAGTTTTAGATCCTTGCCTTTCTCCATGGCTAAGAGAAATATACAATTTTGCATGTTCTGTGCTGGCTGCAGAGAATGAATGTGCTTTTTGGTGCTATGTTGAATGGACTTTGTGCAGAGTGGGTACCCAATTTGCACTTTGGGAGTCCTGCGCATGGACGCAAGAGACTGTCTTCTCCAAGCCTAGATTCAGGATCCCATGACAGAATGCTCCCATATCTTCTCTCATATGTCTGTGTCTTTCAGGGCAGGAACCTGATCCCAGCAGTATCGGGCAGCGCACGACTCAACTATACAGTACTAATCGGCGGAGAGCCCTGCATCCTGACTGTCTCAGAGACCCAACTGCTGTGTGACTCACCAAGCCAAACCGGGGAACAGCCAGTTACGGTACACCTATCATTGGAAGTCAGGGAGGGAAGGGGGGATGTGGAGCAGATGGGACCAGTCTGCCCATTCCAGGGAGAACTGCCAATGCTATGGACATGCAAGGGGTTGTCCAGTGAGTGATTTGTCCTGGTGATGTGACATAGTAGTATGTATGTGTTAGACTGAGGAATGTCATCCCTGCCCCTCCCCAGCAAGTGCAGGTACACAGCTGGTGGGTGGGCCTGCCCAACCATGTGGACCAACTAAAAGAAAAAAATTGCAGAACAGAGCACCCCATACATCTGGGTTGAAGAGTGTGGGATATACTGGGGTTCTCTCACCAAATAGTACTTACCCCAAACCTGGATTTTGGCATCTAGGAATTCTCCTTTTTTCCCCTTGCCACCAACAAAGAGGTCAACAATGTTTCAAGAACAAGTCCTGATGTCCAAAAAGATATGTCCTAAGTGCATTTGAGGGCTGTTCCCCTGAGCTAAGCTGCTGGACCTCATTGTTTTCAGAGACAGCGCATATCCTGAACAGTAGATGCCAGTTAGTTAAATGTACAAGGGGATGGGAGAGCTGTTGTCTTAATGATGGTGGACTATATTAATAGGCCCTTGGCCTGATGCAGCAGGGGGGCTTCACCTGTGTGACCTGGCTTAATCTCTTGCTCTTCTTTTTGTAGATCCTGGTGGGGGGTCTCTCGTTCTCCCCTGGGACCTTACACATTTACCCTGAGACAGCCCTGCCTTTGCCGGCTCTTGTTGGGTTAGGTGCAGGAGGAAGTCTGCTTCTGGGCGCTATCATCGGGGTGCTGGTGGCCTACAAGCGGAAGACTCGGGACGCTGACCGTACTCTGAAGCGGTTGCAGCTGCAGATGGACAACTTGGAGTCTCGCGTGGCCCTGGAGTGCAAGGAAGGTATTTAGGGGGCTGGGAAATAAAGGGACGTGAATGTAGGGGGCAGCAACATTGACTTTTGGGCCCAAGGTTGGTAGTTGTTGGTACATGTTAATGTAATCTTCAGCATCTCCTCTCTTAGGAAGCGACTGATGCCAATGTAGGTCTTTGGGCGCAAAGGTGCCTTCTCTAGTTGTTATCTGTAGCCTCCAACATGGAGTGCGGAAGTCCAGCTCCCTCTGGGCACTATGTATGCATCAGGGCTGGTTCCCAGGGTATGGAATAGTTCCTTTTGTAGATTGGAAAGATGTGCAGCCATTATGGGCTCCATATTCTTTTCACAGCAAATAGTTTGTGGCAGTCACCAGCTCCTGTAACACTGCGACAAGGCCAGCCCTACCATTCAGGAGAGTGGGATGGCTGCAACAGACAGCTAATTCTGGGTATCATGAAGGGACAGGAAACCAGGAGTTATTGAAGGTATTTCTGATAGTATCTCCACTCGCAAGGAGAGATGCTTGTGGGATTTTCTGTCTCATTTGCCAGAATAACTTGGCCAACTTTAAGCTGGCCATGATTGGGGGTGGGATTTGCTGTTCTGCTTTAGGTAGCAAAATGTAGTTGGTTTATAGGTAGCAAAAGTATTTGGTTGTGGGGTTTATCCCACAACCATCCCTATTTTGTTTCTGTTTTGTGAAATAGTTGAGTGTTGGGAGTTTTTTTGTTAACGTATTAATGCACAGAAGATTTGTTTAGGTTTCAGCCCCTCCTTGGGTGTCTCGAAATTAAATCTCTGGTGTTTCTCTGGGGATGGCTGGGCAAGAAGGACAGAGAAGGTCCGCCTAAACTCTAGGTGACAAAGACATGGGCATAGGCACAAAGTGCCAAGGTACCATCGCCCCCCCCCGCCCCATTTTCCCACTGCTGCACACCATGACTACCTGTCCCAATAGACACACATTCCCTGCTTTAGAAAACAGTTTAGAAGAGTGCAGTCATCTTAGGCGGTAATTTCTGGTGTAAATATATGTCAAGTATGTGTCATTCCTTTGTGTGAAATGTTGAGAGGGTTGTGCTTGATACAGCTTGGTGGGCTCAGAGAAAAGGCACTTGCCATGAATGGTCCTTAATGAGAAATGTGGCAGCTTCTGGAGAAACCTAGGAACCCAAGTGTCTTTAAATTATTTGGCTCCCTTAGGTTTCAAAAGCCTAGGGGTGGGTTTTTTTGTGGGGGGGATTACAATGGAGACGGTGGCCCGTTATGCATGGTCTCCAACACTTTTGACCATCTTCCACCTTCTTCAGCTTTTGCTGAGCTGCAGACAGACATTAACGAGCTGACAAACAACATGGATGGTGTGAAGATCCCTTTCCTGGACTATCGGACCTATGCAAGGCGTGTGCTTTTTCCAGGGGTGGATGAGCACCCAGCGCTGCAGGAGACCAGTGTAAGTTGCAAGGCGGGGGAGAGATAGGGACCTAGCAAAGGTTTTTGCCTTACAGTTGGCAGAAAAGGGAGATCAGAAGCTAGTGTTTCATGATCTCCATCTGACACGAACCAAGTCATGGAGGAACCACCAAGTCCATGGTGGTGGGGTTCTTGCATGTTGAAGTCTTGGCCTTCTAGCTTTTGGGTGCAGGTCAGTCCCCTGCCCCACTTTGGTATTGAGGTACATGTTCTTGAACTACTTGTTTGGCCTCGTTTAGACAAATTAATGGAGGATAGGCTATCAATGGCTACTAACCATAATGTCTATGTTCTGCCTTATCAATCGGAAGCAGGTGTGCCTCTGTAGATGGGTTGCTGGGAATCAGTCACAAGTGGGCAGAGTGCAGTTGCAGTCAGGTCATGCCTCTGGCCTTCCTTATAGGCACATGGTTGGCCATTGTGAGACCAGGACGCTGTACTATGATGAGGCCTTTGGCCTCATCCAGCAAGGGTCTCCTGCCTGTCAGCCCCCAAAGACACCTATCTCATTGCTGTTGGAAACAAGAAACTGGTCTAGGTGGGTCCTTGCTCTGATCTAGCAGCAAAGGATGTTCCTATTCTTTTAATGCTCTTATGCAGAAGAGACAAGGGTCAGTAGTGCAGATGACAACATTCCTCTCTCAGTGGCCATCTTGTGAGCAGCAGCATCTCAAAGACATGTGCAAAGTTTCAGGACCCTCCATGGGAATGTTTTTAATGTGCATGACCATTTTCGAGGTGTCCTGGCTAGCTCAAGGGGTGTGTCTCTCTCGCTTCTCTTGCCCTCCATAGACGCCACCGAGCACAGAGAAAGGCCTCCGCCTCTTCGGGCAGCTGCTGCACACGCGACCCTTCCTGTTGACCTTCATCCACACCCTGGAGGGACAGCGTGGCTTCTCCATGCGGGACCGGGGGGCTGTTGCTTCCCTGACTATGGTGGCTCTGCAGGGCAGGCTGGACTATGCTACTGGTGTGCTGAAGCAGCTGCTGGCAGACCTCATTGAAAAGAACCTGCAGAACCGTGCGCACCCCAAGCTCTTGCTCCGCCGGTGAGAGGCCTTCTTTGCTCCTCACCACCACTTAATGCCATAAGCCTTTAACCCTCACACTGCCACCAAACAAGTGCCATAACACCCTCGATTGCCTCCCCATCTTCTAAATAAGAGATTGCCAGACCCTCTTAAGGCTGGGAACCACGTATCAGCATCGTGTTGCCCCTCTGCAGCACTTCCACACAGAGCTGCTATGGGTCCTCAGCCCCTGCTAGTTATGCCATATGTTCCACCTCTTAACATGCAAAGTCCTCCTTGCTACTTCTGTGCTCCTCCCTGTTGTAATTCTCCCCACCATCCTTCCAGTCTGGTGGACTGAATTGATGCTGTGTGACTCTTCCTTCCCTCCAAATGTGCCTGTAATCCGGGGGGGGGTGTGTGTGTGTAGGGTAGCAGCATCCCATTTGTTGAAGTGAACATTGTTGGGGCAGAGGAAGTAGGGAGGTCAAGTTTCTAGTCCCTGTGACATGGCAAAGGGGTTCCCAGATTTATGCGTATTTCTCTTCGCAGCTGTGTGCGTGTGGGCATTGAGGATTCCCTCCACCTCCCACACGTGGGGAACTCAGCTGTCTGTGCTCTCTCTTTTTCTGTTTTCCCAGGACGGAGTCCGTAGCTGAGAAAATGTTGACAAATTGGTTTACTTTCCTGTTGCACAGGTTCCTCAAGGTGAGTGCATGCAAGAGAAAAAGAGGGGGACAGGCAGGGGGAGAGAGAGAAGTGAGAGAGATGGAACGGGGCCTCTGACATATGAGTCCTAGCCCTTATTCCAGCAGAGAGCAGGAATCTAAAGGGGGCTGAGGGAAACTAGAGGCCAAAGATCCAGAATTTTCTACCCACAGTCTTTGTACTGGGGATAGGGAGCTGGGAATGAGAGTTCTGTGGTTAGGGAAGAAAATGTTTTGCATGCATAAGCTTCCATGTTCAATCCCTAGGATCAGCAGTTTGAAAAATGACCAGGTAGCAGGGGATGATAGCAGCAGTGGCTGGACCATTAGGCCAAGCAAGACACATCCCTACCACCCTCGGTTGGCCCTGCTGCCCTTCCCTCCTTACTTACAACCGGTCAAGGAGCGTGTGGCCCTGCCTGCCGCCTCCCACCTCCTTATTCAGCAGGGAGGAGGAATGGGAGTGAGGAGGAACTCGAATGTGTTGGCTCTGCCTCTCACTGGCTGTGGTTGCGTCTGCCACTGCTCATGCCTCCTGCCGGGCTCTCTGCCTGCCCTCTGGGTGATGGAGAGCACCTTTCTCTGCCAGAGGCCCTGCTGCCAAGGTAGATGGATGATAATCTGACCTGGGATAAGGGAGCTCCCTGTGTTCCTTGCCTATGAACCTCTCTCTTCTTCCCCACCCCCAGGAATGTGCTGGAGAGCCGCTATTTATGCTATTTTGTGCCATCAAGCAGCAGATGGAGAAAGGACCCATAGATTCCATCACAGGCGAGGCTCGCTACTCGCTGAGCGAGGACAAGCTCATTCGCCAGCAAATAGATTACAAGACCTTGGTGAGGATGCTGGTGGCTGTGCTATGCCTCTTCGTACTCTGGGGAGGGAACAGTTTAGTTTGCTCTGTGAAGGGGGGGCGGGTTGCTGTTGCGTAGGCCAGTCTGGCTTGCAGTCTTGGTGGTTTAGATGACTCCAGGCCACCAGATTTGAAGAGATAAGCAGTGGCCTAACATTTTAATAGGGATGTGGGTGGCGCTGTGGGTTAAACCACAGAGCCTAGGGCTCGCCGATCAGAAGGTCAGTGGTTCGAATCCCCATGATGGGGTGAGCTCCCGTTGCTCAGTCCCTGCTCCTGCCAACCTAGCAGAAAGCACGTCAAAGTGCAAGTAGATAAATAGGTAGCACTCCAGCGGGAAGGTAAACAGCGTTTCTGTGCACTGCTCTGGTTCGCCAGAAGTGGCTTAGTCATGCTGGCCACATGACCCAGAAGCTGTACACTGGCTCCCTCAGCCAATAAAGCAAGATGAGCGCCGCAACCCCAGAGTCGGTCACAACTGGACCTAATGGTCAGGGGTCCCCTTTACCTAACATTTTAATGGTAGGAGACATAACTTTATGGGGCTGACCTACTTAAGCCTCAAATGGGGCTGCCTTAAAGGAAAAAGGGAATGGAATGGAAATACCAGAAAGTTCCATAGAACTGGGGAGAGGAACAGGGAAGGGTGAGATTAGCCCAGCTATGTCAAACGCTGCTGTCTGCCTGTGTGGTACATGCTGGACTTTGGCTAAGGTGAGGCACTAGGTTCTGCTTACAGGCAGCTGGGGGTGGGGGCAAAACAGGGGTCCATTCCAATGTTACAGTTCTATGTAGGAATAAAAGTTTGGTTTGTTTGTTTTTTACTTTCGGCTGACCACGAAAAGAATTGGCCTTCCCCTGTTTCCATCCTGGCGTAGATTAGGCAACCTGCTCTTGGACCTCCATGTTAGTTTGGGAATAAAAAGGTTTTCAAAATGTCTCCAAGTTCATACATTGGACTGACCCCAAATACAGTGATGCTGGAACTGCAGTTGCTCACAAATGGTCGTTGGGGATGTGAGGAATGACCAGAGCTGAAAAACTGTCTAGGTATGACCCTGGGTGCATGTAACTAGGGATGCATGAGCCTTGAAACTGTGACGATTGCAACGCTAGCAGGTTTTTTCTCTGCTTCCAGACTCTGTTATGTACCCCCCCTGAGCCCCCTGGGGGCCCTGCCGTGCCTGTCAAGGTATTAAACTGTGACTCAGTGACGCAAGTGAAGGAGAAGCTGCTGGACGCTGTGTACCGTGGGGTGCCCTATTCCCAACGCCCACGTGCTGAAGACATGGAGCTGGGTATGAAGGCAGGAACGTGGGAGAAAGCAGGTGGGGCTGGGAGCCTGGACTGGACACCTTGGTTATTAGCCACTGGGCTTAGGCTAGGGGTGGAGGACCTTGGTTCCAGCAGATGCTCTTCGACTGTAGGTCCCGTTATCCCTAACCACAGGCCATGCTGACTGGGGCTGATGGGAATTTCAGTAACAACAACATCTGGAGGGCCACAGGCTCCCCATCCCTGGCTTAAGTTGTAACAAAAAAATTTTTTGGGGGGGAGCCTGGGAGAGATAATACCAAGCCAGCTCTCTCCTCATTGACCTTCTTTTTCACCCCAGAATGGTGTCAAGGCAGTGGGGGGCGAACCATTCTGCAGGATGAGGATGCCACAAGCAAGATTGAAGGAGACTGGAAACGGCTCAATACACTTGGGCATTATCAGGTAACCGGTTTCCCTTCCACCCAGCTCAGGGCCAGATGAACTACCCTGGATTGCTAATATGCTTACCATAGCCTGGGGGAAATGGGAAAACGTGGTAGAGTTTGGGAGCAAGCAGCTTCCGAGCAGTACAAGGTGTGAGGGCTGTTCTGTATTCCTTAGGAATATTTCCGGCAGGAATCAGGAAATAAATAATGCTTTGCACGCCATAGAAGATTTGAGGAGTGGAATAGAGCAGGGTGGAAGAGGGGGCTGTGCATGTGAGTGTCTTGACCAAGCAAAGAACACTGGATTACCTCAAGAATACAACTCAAGGAGTCATACTCCATACTGTTTGGAAGCTTCAGTGAGTAACTGTATTCTGGGGGATTATCCTAGTTCTCTTCTTGTGTGCTGAGGTAGAAAGAAGCTGATTGTAGCACAATGGCTTAAGACTTCAAGGCAGGAAGATCCCTGTTCAAGTCTCATCTCCATCATGAATTCACTATGTTGGCCACTTAAGCCAAGCCACTGTTCTCTCAGGTTCACAAACACATATGCTTGCACACACTCCCATATAATAATAATATTGGCTTACTTTCCAAGGCTGTTACTAAGATAATGCAGGCAAAGTGCATTGAAAATTGTAGATGTGGTATTATTATTATTATTATTATTATTATTATTATTATTATGTCACTTTTTGTTCTCTTCCCCACCCCCCCTTTTAACCCCACCTTTACCTGTCCCCCCCCCCGCCACCCCTGCCATTCAATGTGCAGGTAGCAGATGGCTCTGCAGTGGCGCTGGTTCCTAGACAGGCATCGGGCTACAATATAGCCAGCTCTTTCACTTTCACCCACTCGCTGAGCCGCTATGGTAAGGAATGACACATCCTGCTCAACACTCCCCATTCCCTCTAATGCTTGGCTGCACTAAGTGACCAATGGCTCCTGCCTTCTCTCTTGGACAAGGTAACACAATGTTGTGCAAAGTTATGCTGTGTTTTTGGGGTGGTGGTGGAGTCAAATTCAGCTCCCCCCCCCCATTGCCACTAAAGTTTGAGAGGATGAAAATGCATCTTCCATCCTTCTGTACACTCTACACAAGAATCTTCAACCTCCTGCCCCGCCCCACCCTCCCCAAATTAATTCTGTTCTCAGGCAATCCATATTTTGGATTCAGTCTATATACGCTAATTTATGCAAATTTACGTACTTCTTCCATTTTTCATAATTTCTCATTGTTAGCCATGGGTTTAGTCACTGCCCTCAACCACTGGAACTCTTATTCAGCCGCACTTGCTCAATATAATTATTATTAAAAATATATAATATAATTATTATTAAAAGCTGATGCTGAATTCTGCACATTGTGCTGCCTGTTTTGTGCTTCCTCTTCATTCCTGCTGAATCACAGCACGTGCACAGGTCCACGAAGCTGGAATTAATGCACACAGGGGTGCTGTGTCCTTGGCCTTGTTCTCAGAGTCCACAGAGCTGGTCACAGCTCTTTCCTGACCTGTTGGCTCTTTTTGCAATGCCATCTGTCAGTGTTTCACCTGGGCAGGATTTTTCTGTTGTCCATCTATGTGACCTGGTTCCCTGCTGTATACAGTGTGAACTGGAGCGTAAGAAGATTTGTCCTTCACAAGTGAAGTGTCCTTTCTTACTGTGTGACACAGCAAGCCCCTGGCCTTTTGTGGCTTGCCCTATTATCACCTAAGCCAGGTGGCCTTTCAAGGAGGGCTATTGCCACGTCCAAACTTCTTATCCCTAAGCTTTCTTCCAGCACCACCCTGGCCTGGCTGTAATTATGTTTGCTATTCCAAGCCTGGAATGCATGTAATTTTACTGCCACTCCCACTCTGTGGCTTTGTGGTTGGAGGGGAACGGGGAGTGGTTCACTTGGCCTATGGAGGCTGGTGGTTTTGGTATTACCAGTGCCTGCTTGGGTGCAGGCACACTTCAAGGCTGAATAAATACAAACCTGTCCTTCAGGTGAGCTTCTGGTGTAGAGCAAAGATTGAAAAGAGGTGCATGGAACCCAGGCTCTTGAGGGTTGGTCTTGAGGGCTGACATGAATAAAGCTCATAAGAGGTTCTTGCTCCTCGTCCCCCCCCCCATATCTTCCACAGAGAGTTTGCTCCGCACCTCTAGCAGTCCAGAGAGCTTGCGCTCACGAGCCCCCATCCTCACTCCGGATCAAGATTCAGGTACCCGTCTCTGGCATTTAGTCAAGAACCACGAGCATCTTGGAGACCCTAAGGAAGGGGAACGAGGGAGCAAGATGGTGTCTGAGATCTACCTCACGAGGCTCCTTGCCACCAAGGTATGCCAGGAAAGGAACTGGATCACTGAAATGGGGGATTGGCTAGTTTTAAAAGCTCCTTACCCCAAACCAGGCAGGCAGAAGATTCTGCACCAATCTGTAAATCAATCCATGGCAGACATTTTCCCTTGAAAACTGCCAGGGATTTTTTTTTTTCTCGCGCTTAACCTAAAAGTGACTTCCTGTTCCTGTTTTTGTTTTAAAAGAACCTCATTGCTGCTTGCCCTCATTGCAGCTCTCACTGATATCCTTTTTAACAATTGAAGAATTATCACCCTATTTTCCTCTGCCTTGTTGGTATTTTCTCTTTGGTAGATGAAACGCACTGAGGTTCTTCTTCCAACCTTTCATTATAGAAACCTACAGATCTCTGTAGTTCTAGTCTTCAACAAAGCTCTGTTGGAGCGGGCCCAGGTTAAGAGTGAGGCGAGAGGGGGCACTTGCTCCAGACAGCAGGTACAGGGGCCCACGAAACAGGATCCAAAACAGCCATCCGGGCACTTGCTTGGCGAGTCCTTGCATTCCAACCATCCATCTCTTCCAATAAGTAAAACCTAGCCAGGAATGCAAGGAGTCACTGAATGTGTGCTTGAGGGGCAGCTGTTCTAGCGGCAGTTGCAGCTTACCCACCACTTCTAGGAGGAGGAGGCTGGCTGTAAAAGGGCTGCCTCCTTGCTCACCCCAGGAAGAGAAAGGTGAAGAGCCCAGTGGCAGTGGGATGACACAAGGAGAGTTGTGTCCCTTTGTCCCTCGCTGGTTGCTCCTTGCTTTCCTCTTCCTGGGGCAGACAAGGAGGGCAGACCTTTCTACAGCAGCCTGCAGAAAACGGCAGTGCAGACTTTTGCCTCCTAGGGCAAATTCTGTAGATCCCACATGGTCTTGGGAGAGACATTTCCCCACAGTCCTCTTCACGTTTCTGTCCTTGTTTAGTTTGGAAAAGGACTGTAGCTTAGTGGCACCGCCTCTGCTTTGCATACAAAAGGTCCCAGGTCCAGTCCCCACTGGCATCTCCACGTCTGCCTGGGAGACCCCTGCCTGAAACCCTGGAGAGCTGCTGCCAGTTAGTGTAAACGATACTGAGCTAGATGGATCCGTAGTCTGACTCTGCACAAGGCAGCTTCCTGTGTTCTAACAGTGGTCAACCCTTCACAGAGGTGGCCTGAACTCATCTCCTGGGGCAGGGCATGCTTTGAACCACAGCCTGTCTGGATTGCAGGGGTGTGATCATTGGTGCCTCTGGCCTGGGCCTCCTGGCAAACTCGCTGCAGCTTCCAGTGTCTGCCAACTGACATCTAAGTACAGCGCAGATACTTTATGGACATGGCGTGTGATGCCACTGTCACCAAAACAGTGACAGCGAGGAAGGAATGCAGAGAATGTGTCATTTGGGGTCTGAATTGTGCGAGATTGTTTGTGTAATGTGATGTGCGTAGGCATGTGATTTTTGTTTGTTTTCTACCATTCTGCTCATTCTATTTAATCATAACAAAATAAAAAAAATTCTTCCAGTAGCACCTTAAAGACCAACTAAGTTAGTTCTAGGTATGAGCTTTCTAACTTAGTTGGTCTTTAAGGTGCTACTGGAAGAAATTTTTTTATTTTGTTTTGACTATGGCAAACCAACACGGCTACCTATCTGTAACTGGATCTATTTAATCATGTTACTTTAATCCAGTATTTGACTGTAATACATTTAGTAGCATTTTGTGGTGCTGCTCTGGTGTAGTGGCTAAGAGTATGATATTGTTGTGATTTAATTTCATTGCTCTGGTTTCCTTTGAAAAGGGAGTGGGGTGTTGATCTTTTTATGGTAATAAGAAACACTAAACCAGGAGATCCTCGGTTCAAATCTTGTCTCCACCATGAATTTATTTAATGGTGTAAGGTAAGTCACTGTCCTCACATCTGCAAAATGGGGATATGTTGTTACAACTTTGGAGTTATTATAGGGATTATTGAGATAAAGTACAAATACAAATACAAATGCCAGTTGTAATTTAATGAACACAATTTATAGAACAAATATAAATATTTGCAGTTCAAAGCATATAATTATCAAAATTTCTAAGTGTGTACAGGTTCCTTTTTAAACTGGCAATCCGTACCCTCTTATTTATCATAAAAACAAACAGTGCCTAAGATTTCCATAAGTTGTACCTATGTTAAAAGATAAGAGAGTCGCTGGCTGCAGGCTCACAATTGAATAGATACAAAAGGAAAAGGAAGGAGGAGGGAAGAGAAAAGCACTGGATCAGCTGCTTCTTCACTGGCCAATGGATGGGGCCAAGTTATCTCCCCTTCGTCATGATGTTTTTCCTGGGAGCCAGAAGGTGCAACCTCCAAGTGACCCTTGTTCCCCTGGCTTGTGTTAGAGGACAGAGGGGGGCTCCCTTCAGCTCTGCAGGTCTGCTTGCATAATTCTTATTTTTAAAAATATTTTCATTCAGATTTTGTTACAGATTACAACAAAAAATATTACTCAGAATGAAGAACAGAAAGAGGCAAATAATAATCTCCCCCTAGCAATGACTGCCTCTCAGCAGTACATCATCTGCTTACATTATAATAATAGTTGCATTGCACAGTCTTTCAAATACAGGCAGCGACCATTTTAGATGCATCTACACAGGGCTGGATTTAGTTTGATGAGGCCCTAAGCTACTGAAGGCAATGGGGCCCTTTATATGTCCAGCTGTCCTTTGTCAACAACAAATTGTCATTTTTTTTGTGTTGAATATATGCTATATGGTAATTTATGGACCTAATAGGTAGCTAAAGCCATTTGCCACTGTTGCTGTATTTAGGTTTTATTTTATTTGTTTTTTTATCTTATATTTTGGAAATGTACATCCAGGTGTTTTTTTCTTCTAATTTTTTGGGGGGGCCCCAAGAGAGTGGGGCCTTAAGCTACAGCTTGTTTAGCTTATACGCAAATCCAGCACTGCATCTACATGGCACGCAATTGATGAGATGTGGGCCTTTTTGGACCCGGAAGAGGGAAGAACGGGGGTCGAGGGGGGGACAGAATGGGGCAGGGCGGGTGGGGCTCGGCACATGGGAGCTGGGAACAGAACCCTGGCACAAAATGGTTGTTGCCTGTATCTCTTAAGGCTTATCCATTCTGCAAATGAGATTGGTGTCAAGCTGCCAATTGAATGGTCCCCTCAGGAGAAGTGGCAACCATTTAAACTTGTGTAAAACTGGCCTACAATGAAGTGTAGATGTGCCCTTATTTGAGACTGTGTCCCAAATCAAGAATACTGTGGCAGAGATGATTTGGAAGGCTACTGCAATAGGAGAGTTTGAGAAAATCAGGGACAGTGCCTGGAGCAGAATAGTTAGGTAAACAAAAGGGACTGGATGTGCTTGTGAATATTATGTATACAAATGCAAGATGGAAGAGTGGTGTTATTTTCCGTGGGAGTGCTCCCCACGATCTCCAAATGTTGGCAGTTGTTTTCTCCATCCATCCCAAAATCTGTTTTCCAGAAATTTTTCTCTTCTGCTTCTTCAGGGCACATTGCAGAAGTTTGTAGACGACCTGTTTGAGACTGTGTTCAGCACAGCACACCGGGCCAGTGCACTCCCCCTGCCCATCAAATACATGTTTGACTTCCTGGATGAGCAGGCAGAGCGAAGGCAGATTGGGGACCCTGACGTGCGACATACCTGGAAAAGTAACTGGTGAGACCTTTGGCTTTGGCCCTTTGGCCACCAGCCAGTACCCTAAAGTAATAAATCTTCTTCTTTGGTGATCACTTGTAGCCGAGTAAGATTGTCTTCCATGAATATGGTCTTAACAGTGAGTCCGTAAGTGGCTGTGGAGCCCCATTCTGGATCTGCACGTCCTTCCACAGTGGGGACATAGGTTTCTGAGCAGGCGTTGATCATGTTGAGGATTTGCCAAGTGTGCCTTCCTCTTAGATCATTTTTCTTTTTCTTCCTGAGTTCCTGCTTCTTCAAAGTCCATGTCAGAGCCTATTCTCCAGTTGGAGCCCTCGCTGGCCAGTGTTTCCCACTTGTCGGTAATGGTAGGGAGCCGGTAGCAGCCGGTGTGCCTATCCTGGCTGTGGGTAACTGACAGCTAGCATATCACATTTAAGCAGATGGGGAAAGATTTTTTAGCCCTAAGGAATCTTTGCACAGCTACTACCGGATTGGCTTTGTGTATTTTTCTTCTCCTCACCTTGGTTTTTTCCCCTCCAGATGCTGTGCTTGGGACTTGGGGCTCCTTGCCTTTGGGCTCTGCTCTCAGCCAGCCTTCAGCCATTCATTTTTCCAGGCTCTGTCCTACCCTACCTTGATTGAACAAATCTTCTTTAGGAAGAAATTTTCGCCCCAAGGAATCCAGTGCTCATGACCCCTAAGTGTTTGATGCCAGCCAACTCTTCCCCACCTCCCATGACCCCAAGGACTTTGCTAATCCTCCATTCCTCTACTTCAGGGATTGTCAGGGACTGGCAGGACTCTGATGAGTGTGCGCCAAGGGAACGGGGGCTGGAGTGGGGCTCAGTGGTTTCTGGAGACCTGTACCAGCCAGGAGGCAAGAATCAGAGGTAGGGGAAGCTTCAGAGCTGGAGGAAGAGGCAGGCCAGGCAAGTGAAGGGCGGGTGCTTTCCCACCCTCTCCTGCACCACCATCTCCTAGAACCAGAAGATAATTTAAGCAGCAGAGGAAGTTTCCATGCAGACGTAGTCTCCAGCCACATTTGTGCAGCCTGTCAGGGGAAGGTACATAAATGGGTGGAGGGGGAATGGTCCCCCATTGCTGCAACGGCTCCCTGGAGCACGGACCTGGGAAAAGCTGCCTAGATGCTAAATTGGTGTGCCTATTTATTCTACAGAGCTGTAGAAATGACTCTGTTACCATTGACAACAAAGAGTTAACTCTCTGGCATGTGCATTCCTTTGGCTGGGGAGCACCCTTGACCGGGCAAACAAGGAAGTGCTGTCTACAGGAAACGGGCTGAGTTCCATGGAGAATCATGGTTACGAATCCTTTAAAGGGGCAGTATCCAGTTCACTTGCTCCATTTGCACAAGAATAACAGAGGAGCGCCCCTGTACCCTACAGTCTCCCAAAACCACTCCAGAGGTTTGAGGAAATCCCTAGACCAATTTGGATCTAGTGGTGAATGTTCTGTTGTGCAAGCAGAAATCCTTTCACTGACATGAGCTTTCACGTAGCACTACTCAGGATACAACCCATTGGCTTTGATCTCTGTGTTTTCCCAGCGTATCAAAACAAACAAATGAAAAACCCTCAACAAAACATGAGTATTGAGCTTCAACCTCTGTAATTTCCTCACCACCACTGCCCTATCCCTATCTAACCCTTTGCCTCTCATGTGTGTCTTTTGAAGCTTCATCTTTCTTCCTTTCTTCCACTGCAGCCTGCCCTTGAGGTTTTGGGTGAACGTCATCAAGAACCCACAATTTGTTTTTGATATCCACAAAAGCAGCATTACAGATGCTTGCCTCTCTGTGGTGGCCCAGACCTTCATGGACTCGTGCTCCACCTCTGAGCACCGCCTGGGCAAGGATTCCCCTTCAACAAAGCTGCTCTATGCCAAGGACATCCCTGTCTACAAAGGCTGGGTGGAAAGGTGAGCTACAGAGAGGGGTCATGTCAAGTTGTGTTGCCTCTACAACTGGCAGAGGTGGGATTGACCTTAGCACATCATCCCACGGCATTATAATGTTGGTAGCTCTTTACTGTACGAGGATAACAAGATCCTGCCTGAAACTTGGTTCCTTGAATGAGGGCCATCCTCAAACAGGTTGGGAAAAGGAATGCTGTGGCTTTCCACGAGTTCAGGACAGTCAAGAAGGGCAGGAGTCTTTGAGGATGGGGAGACTTTGTTACTTTGGCCTCTCTTAGCATCTTTGGAAAGGAGGAGTCACCACTGCTGCTGTTCCACACACAGAAGCGGCATGCTGGATGGGGCAGAGCTGCTGTGCTGGCTTCCTGAAGGTGGATGGCTGTTGCTTACCAGTGAGGGAGAGAGGTGGGGAGGGCAGTGCAAAAGCACTGGCAGAATCAATTCAGCCCTCCTACCAGTGTGTTTGCACCAGACTGATTTCCACACTGCCTCCCTCAGTAAACAACAGTGGTCTGCAATGAAGCTAGTGTAGTGAGTCTGCTGCTTCTGTCTCTAAACTGACCTCCCTAATCTTTTGCGTGTCTCCTTAAAGCACCAGCTGATTCATCTTGACTGGCAAAGGAGGGTGCTCCTGGAGGAAGCAAGGACCTGCTCATCTAAGGCAGGTGCAGGCAACCTCTAGATCAGGGGTAGGCAACCTAAGGCCCGGAGGCCGGATGCGGCCCAATCGCCATCTAAATCTGGCCCACAGACGGTCTGGGAATCAGTGTGTTTTTACATGAGTAGAATGTGTGCTTTTATTTAAAATGCATCTCTGGGTTATTTGTGGGGCATAGGAATTCATTCATATTTTCCCCCAAAATATAGTCTGGCCCACCACATGGTCTGAGGGTCAGTGGACCGGTCCACGACTGAAAAAGGTTGCTGACCCCTGCTCTAGACTGAGTCTTGGCCCGCAAGCACATTTCCCCCAAATCATTTCACCAGGATGTGTTTCTAATCACCTGCTAGCAAATCCTTTTAGCTGGAGGTGCCTGGAATTAAACCTGTGCCCTTCTGTGTGAAAAGCACATACGCTCTGCTGCAGAGCTACGGCTTCTCCCAAGCCAGAGTTTGACCTCCACACATGGGTTCCTTCAGTGTTGAAGTGAACACAGCTCACACTTTGAAGGTTATCTGTTGCACCATATAAGCCATGATAAAACGGGGGTTATGTAGTTGTCAATGCCTCCACGCAGTCAGTATTCGGCCTAAGACGTTCAAATACGTACCAAAACTTTTAAGTTTGCACAGTTAAAGTGGATCAAAGGGATCAGTCATCCTGGTGCAACAAATACAATTCTAACAAAAAATCCAAACATTTTTGCTATTTGGAAAGTGGCTGGGCAATGCAAATATTCAAGAAAGAACAAATTCTCAATAATCACCAGTTGTAGCCTAATCACCATGTAAGCTTTGTGCAAGCAAATCAGGATAAATGCTCAGTAAATATCCCCCTTGGCTCCTATAGAAGGAAAAGTGGGATATAAAACTAATTAATTAATTAGGTCATCTGGAGGAGCCATATGGCTCTGTATTCAACATGGCAAAATCTGGAGCCTTCATTTATAGCTTCCATTCATAGAAGGGACTGCAATGCAATAAACATGCACATTTATTCACTTTGGTTTGTGTGGAAACCTTCTGCTGACGTGGGAGTGTTGATCAATCTTCTCTCCAAGGAATCCAAAAGCTATGCATATGTTTACCAGGTACTATCGGGATATCACCAAGATGGCTTCCATCAGTGACCAAGACATGGATGCCTATCTAGTGGAGCAATCACGGCAGCACGCAGGCGAATTTAACACACTGGGTGCGCTGGGGGAGCTCTACAGCTACGTGGGGAGGTACCGTGATGAGGTGAGGCTCCACCCCAACTCTTTCCTTCCTATTTGGTTTTTTTCCCTCTCTCTCTCTCTCACACACCACAAGTTTCTCACATTGTTTTCAACCTGTTATTCAGCTATGCTATAAATCTGATGAGGATAGAGCCTAATTTTGACCCTACTGCAGATCCTCTGTAATTAAATGGCTCATGGGGAGGAATTTAAGGTACCATAATAAGTTAAGGCACCACCATCTACTGCCTCATTGGTTATCCTGTACCCTTCTGTTTAGCCCTTGACACTCTCCTAAGAACACCCTACATCTCAATAGCCAAGGGGTAGTGTATGAGACGGCTAGGGAACCTGTACATTTTCCAGATGTAGGTGGACTCCAGGTCCCATCAGACCCAGTCAGCATGGCCAGTGGTTCCAGAAGACTGGAATCCAACAACATCTGGAGAGGCCATGGGTTTCCCACACCTGGCTTAGGACTTCAGAGAAGGTAGAATGACAAATGGAGACCTCTGCTCCATGCTTATCCCTCTCACCTACACATTCCCCCCATTTGGAGCTTTCACGCCATAAATCTGTCCCTTACCTAGCATACTGGAGAAAACAGGGATCCCCTGCTCCTGCCGAGAACTAAAGGTATTTTGAGAGGGACTGCTGCTTGTGTGTCTATATGCACACTCCTTGGACTCTCACCTTCAATAAGAAAGTGTTGTCCACTCTTCTGGCCTTTTATTTCAGGAACCAGAAGTGGCAGTGGGCAGGGCAAAAGAACCGCGCCTCTCTGAAAGTGCATTATGACACTCTTTAAAACATGGGTCACCAACCTTTTTGAGCCACTGAGCACATTTGGAATTCCAAGCTGCTGTTGGGGGTGGCACAACAAAACATGGCAGCCTAGGAAAAATAAAGAACCACAAAATAGCATGGGCATGCCCTCCCATCAGTGGGGAAAGGTTGGTCACCTCTGCACTCACTCATAGAGAGAAGTTCTTCCCCCCTCTCCTCTGTTTGGAGTGGATGGGCGGGTGTTCAAGCCTGGCATCCCACAAAATGTGTCCATGTTAAAGGGGACACATTCCAAGGTGAGAGATTGAGCAAATGCTCACAGGAACTGAGCAGGAAGTGCAAACACTCTGGTGCATTGCAATGTTTTGGTGGATATTTACCAGCCCTACCTAGAGGTGGCAAGGACCGAACCTCAGACCTTCTGCATGCAAGCCAGATGCTCTAGCCGTAGCCCTTCCCATGGGATCGCCGTCAGCAAGCTCCGATTTAAAACTACTGCCTGACTCCAGGTGACGGGACAGACCCCATAAGCCTTTCTCTTTGTCTCCTGCCCCTTTCCCAGTTTTACCAGGTACTTCTCCATCCTAGGGCCCATCTCTTATTCCCGTTTTGCTCCTGGAAGTTTGGGTCTTAGTCCCTCCTGACCTTTTTTTTCCACCTTTCTCTTTCCTTCCCTTTATTCCGGACCCTCGTGTTTTCCCAACCCATGGCCTGTCCACCCATCAGATCCTGACAGCGCTGGAACGTGATGCCGCCTGCCGAAAACACAAATTGAGGCTGAAGCTTGAACAAGTCATCACTCTCGTTTCTGGAAATAGCTGAGAGTGATGGGGGGGGAGGGAGAGTGGGCGGGGGGGGGGGCACGCATCCAGGATAGATGTATCAGAAAAAAGGACTCTACCTCCAGCCTTGACTTGTGGCCCCCCAAGGGTGACAGACTTGACATTTTTAACCTCCCTGTCGACAAGAGACGTGTGACCTCTTGCCCTGTAAGGCTGAAATCCTGGGGTTTCAGAAAGAGGCTGTGTTGCCCACCCCTCCCTACCTTCAGCCCGGAAGCAATAACCAGCACCCTTTCCTCAGCATCTAAATTGGGAGGAGCAACTCAGAGTGAACAATAAGGTTGGGGTGCAGCCAGATAATGCCCCTTTCAAGCTGGCAGCTAAATGGAGACCCCTCACCCCAAATGTTTGTGGACCCTCCCCTTAATCATCCAGACCATTCCCTAGTCCCCCACTCCTTGTTGGTAGCTGGTGGAATTTGCCCTTGTTCTGTTTTTTTTTTTTTTTTTTTTTGGTAACCATGGCAATCAGATATTTTTAATCCTTACCTGATAAACCCCCCACCCTCTCACCCCCACCCCACCTGTTGTGCCCTCTCCGGGTGCAGTGCCTTACTCATTAATTTATTATTGCATCTCGTTAAGATTATTGGCTGTAAATGATTCCATTCCCTGGGTGTAGAGATTTCAGTGTAAAAAGTCCTCCATTCCTCCCTGCCCCATCCGCATCCTTCGAGTCTGTGTAAATATTTGCACTGCAGCCTGGAGGGAATCGGTCCCCCACTCCTCCCCCAAAATAAAAGAAAACTACACTTTTAAATCCCCCACTGGGGTTAAGGAGCTGGGGTGGGGGAAATGTCCCTGCAGCTGCATGGGCTTTTTATTGGTTCATTTTATAATTAATTTTTCTTTTGCTAAATAAAAGCGTGGAAAAATGTTCCTCTTGTTGTCATGTGGGGATCGGCAAGGTGGGGGGTGTCCCAAGAGAAGAATCCTGGGTAAGTGGGCAAACACTTGCATTTCACTTTGATACAAGGATAGTTTGGTCTTTGCAGCACCCATATGGCAATCCTCTGTCCATCTGTCTACAGAACCAATCCCTCTGATCAATATTTGTTTCTCTTTTGAATTGCACCCCAAGCTCAGGCTAATGCTGGCTCTTTTTTTCACATGGAATAAATTGTGTGTGTTGCTGTTGTATTTTAACAGTCAGGTTGTTGGTATTCCAGCAGATATATCAGCCCACATCATATTTTTTAGTTTCTTTCAGGAGCAGCACCTTTTACCCAGCAGTCTTGTTTGCTGTTGAAAAACACTTCAGTACATGCCGCAAACGTATGTGCACATCCTTAAATACCTGTGTGCGTGATTTTGTTGTACAATTGGGATTCTTGGGCATGTGTACATGGTTCTTGGGAAGGCAAATGTGATATCCACACATACATTTGCTGCAAGAAAAGTACCTTGCCCCTTGACAAATTAAGACAAATGTAGAATCATAGATAGCAGAAGGCCATTTTTTTCAGTCAACCAAAAGTTTAAAAACTCTTTTACTCCTCCATAGAATTGTAGAGTTGGAAGGGATACCAAGGGTCATCTAGTCTAGCCCCCTGTCCCTGTTCTCCCCCAATCCCAGCTGACTATAAGCAGCAACTAGTGCCCTACCTTAGTCAAAGTTCAGCATGCACCACACAAGCAGACAGCAGTCCTCGCCATAGCTAGGCTAATCTCACTTGTTCCTCTCCCCAGTTCTATGGAACTTGGTGCAACTTCTATTCCATTCCCTGCTTCCATTAAAGGCCAGCCCCATAAGATTAGGTCTCCAGTTGTAAAAATGTTAGGCTGCTGCTTCTCTCTTCAAATCTGGCGGCCTGGAGTCTTCTAAACCTGCTGATTCACCAGCAGTCCTGAAAATATCAAGTATGGAAGCAGCCCAAGATTTTCTAGCATCAGTATATTGCGGTCTTGGTTGCACACATTGGTGTTCTCGCCTTGTGGTCCCTTTCCACTCTGAGCAGATGCTCAGAACTCTTCCTATGCCCATTCAGTTTCTACATTGTGGAAACGCTTTAGTTTTACTGGGGCCACTTCTGGACTAGTTTGTTGTATACTAATAACCCTTTGTTTTCAATTGTCTGGGCATAAACATCTCATTGAGCCAACGTGTTGGACATACCTCCATGCCATTTGACCAAATGCTACTCATCCTGCATGCACCTGCTCCTTGTACTGTGGCCAGGTCTCCTTAAATTCATCTAGGAGGAGGATTGGGTGCCCAAACCAAAGAGCATTCTTATATGAACCTGATGGCTAGTGAGGAGAGAATGCAGTGGCAACAGAGCAAGGTTTGGCAAAAACAGCTGCTACTAGCTATAGTTCGCCTTAGCTGGAGCACCACATAAGTACAACAGCCCACACTTTATTTCTTCTTCACCCAAGGTTGGGGATTTCACTGTGCATCCCAGCATTGAAGATCCAAAGATCTGGGGCAGCTATAAAGTTGTAGCTTCTGTGACAAAAATGCAGAACAAAGCTATGGGCTTGTTTTTATAAATGAAGTGCTGGACAAAGGGGGTTGCCTTCCCATACATCCCACACATTAATGACCAGACAAGCAGATGTTCCATTTTTTACATACAGCTCTCTAGAAATATTCTGGATTCTGGGGCAAAACCCAGCCGCACTCTGCCCCAAGAAATGGCTGAAGGGGGAGAGAAACGTCACTGCTGCTTATGTGTCTATCGTGCCCTCCCTGCCTGTCGGCTAGCAATTTCACTTGCACAAGAAGCTTATTCTGCAACACCCACCCCCTCTGCTTCCATATTTGCAATTATGCAGATTAAAATCTCCACTTTATTCCAGCTTTTATACATAGAAAACTCTAGCTGGGAAAGGGTAAACCAGGTCTTCCACTCTTCTCTGAGCGTTTTGACTTTGGGCTCGTCCACGCTTCCTCTTGTGCCATGCCTAGAAAACATGGGTATCTGAGCGGTTTTCCCCTTGATCTGTTCCTTTCCAAGGGAAAACCTCCTCTTTAGCATGTAGTCTGAAACAAATCGTAATCTGGAGGAAACCTGACTATGCACTAAACAGCAGTCCCCCCTCCCCTGGGGAAAGCAGCGGGGCAAGAGGAAGAGTGGATAAGCCCTGTGTGCCTAGGTGTGGGTTAAACTGCATAGAAGAGGAGCAACTGACCTGTATTAAGCTGGAGTGCTCATTTTTTTTAAGGTGCTCATTTCGAGGTAGGTTTGGTCCCCTGGAGTTGTGAGCAGTCGGCATCCTCCTTCCTCTTAGGGAGGGAGGGGGCCTTTTGGAGTTCATTTTGTGGCCTTGAGATTTCCCCCACCCTTCAGACTCTGGTGTTTAGGAAAGGACCCAGGGGCTGGAGCGAAGAATGCATTGTGGGCTCCCCAGGCATTTGTGGCTGTCTGATGGTGGGGAGAGGACCGTGTGTGTCTTGTGTGCCTGTGTGTGTGTTTTGATGTGGGAGTGAGGCAAACCAGCAGCGCCTGGGAGGGGAGGCAGCAGTAAGATAAAAGGAAAGTTTTGGTGGCAGCTTTATGAATAAGTCATGGCTGCATCAGGGGCCTTCATTAGCAGGAGCGCCGGGTGCTGAGTAGCTGTGGGGAGGAGGGGGCCTTGTTTTGTGCCTCCTAAGCATCAATATGACTTACTGAGTTGGGGAGTTTTTTAACTGCCAGAATAAACTAGGGAAGGGGGGAGGAGAAGGGATGTAGGTCAAAAAATGTCTGCATGACTGTGATGTAGGGCAGCCTACCCAAGGGGCTGATGGGAGTTGTGGTAGGAAACATCATGAGGGCCCCAGGTTAGGGAAGGCTAATACAGTGGTACCTCAGGTTAAGAACTTAATTCGTTCTGGAGGTCCGTTCTTAACCTGAAACTGTTCTTAACCTGAAGCACCACTTTAGCTAATGGGGCTTCCCACTGCCGCCGCCACACGATTTCTGTTCTCATCCTGAAGCAAAGTTCTTAACCCAAGGTACTAATGCCAGGTTAGCGGAGTCTGTAACCTGAAGCGTCTGTAACCCGAGGTACCACTGTACAGTCATAGCTCATGTTATGTTTGCTTCAGGTTGCACGTATTCAGGTTGCGTCCCGCGGCGACCTGGAAGTACCGGAAAGAGTTACTTCTGGGTTTCACTGCTCATGCATGCGCAGAAGTGGCAAATCGTGACCTGCGCATGCGCAGATGCAGGTTGCATTCTTTTCAGGTTGTGAACGGGCCTCCGGAACGGATCCCGTTCACAACCAGAGGTACCACTGTACAGAGAAAGCACCTTCTTAAATGTTTGCTACAAGTGTCCCTATTTTCCAGGGACAGTCCTGGATTTACAGAAGCCGTCCTGGTTTCTGATTTGATCCTGGAATGTCCCGCTTTTCCTTAGAACGTCCCTGTTTTCATCAGAGAAATGTTGGAGAGTATGAAGTTATGTGACCCCCCCCCCGAGCCGAGGATCTAAATACACCCTTTAGAAGACATCTGAAGGCAGCCCTGCATAGGGAGGTTTTTAAATGTTTCATGTTATTATGATTTTATATATGTTGGAAGCCACCTACATAAAAATCTTATGGAGTAGGACATTCCTATTTTCATTGGAGAAATGTTGGAGGGTGTGCACAATGCCTGCTCTTTTATTGAGCATTTGCCCTGATTTTAATTGTGGTGATGGGAGTTGTCTTCCTGTCAGTCCATCATTATCCCACACTTTTTAGTGAATTTTAAAAAGCGGATCCGTTTGCAAACTTTAATTATACACAGCTACACTTCCAATACAGGATGGAAATCCTGCCCACAAAATAGTGACAGTCTGGAGTTGACAGATAACTCAAGAGTCCATTGGTACCTATTTACTAGGGATTGTTCCATTTTTGAAAGTACTTTTTCTTTGTAAGCCACTGCTCTCTGTCTTCTCTTTGCCAACTTCCCTTTTTAGCTTACACACATTTTCGTGAAACTTCCCATTCTCCAGATCTCGGCCCCTTCCTCTGAGACACTCTGATTCAGCTCTAGTGCATAAAGGCATGTGTATAGGAACATGCACGGGCAGTCATAGAGTTTCCATAGCACAATGGCAAAAGGTTACTAGTTTAACTTCGCCATGCACACTGCCTAATCGCTCCCTCTTCACTCCCCTCAAACCCCAGCATGATTGGGAGAATCAGACCAGGGAAGTGCAATTAAGCATCACTTCCTGTTATCTCCAAACTTGGGGTCATTGTTTGTCATTTCCTAACATGACGGGATCTGTAATCTAACAACAAACTCTGGTTTTGAGGCTGTGGCTAGTGATCATGACTTGATAGGGAGCCACAAACTATGATTCCATCTTCAGGTGCAACAGGAAGCCAAGCTTAACAGTTGCATACTGGTCTGTTTCTCCTGCCCCTGCCAAGGGATGAACAATTTGGGATTAACTGGGCAGTGTTGACCAGCACCATGTTTGTTCCTGATAAACTCTAGTCAGCTGGGAATCTTGGGGCTAAGAAGTCCTCCTAACTAGCGGGAGCTAGTGCAAGGACCTGCTAGAACAGTGGGCTTCCCTCCTCTTCTGTGAACGCCCCCCCCCAATAAAAATTGGTTCAGGAAAACCCCAGAACAGTGCGGGGGGGGGGATATGAGATGCCATACGGCTACACTGAATTTCTCCTGCCTTAATAATTATGAACATGATCGGTGTGTGCCCGAGTTTGCCACTTCAGATTGTGCAGCTGCCAAGGTTCATTGTCAACTGTTAACTTGCTGAGGGATATAAATTCTAATTATTTCGTTCTTTTTATTCAAGGCAATACAATATGGCACTTGCCTTTACCCATAGGAGCTGGAGAGCCCCCCTCAGCAGTGTCTTTTAAGGCAGATGGGGCACCTCAGCTAGTAAGGATCCTTGGCAGAAGAACAGAAGTGCACTAGTGCAACCTAAAAATGAATGCACTGGTTTACTGCATGAGCTTTCATGGACTTCATTGAATGCAGTTGAGAGGCGTATATATATACATGGGTGCAATGGGGTGGAGGAGGGAAGGCAGAAGCTAGAATTAGAAGTAGTCTATCACAATTTGAGTAGAGCTTAAATGTATGCAAAGTCAGCACAGTCACCTTTCACAAGAGCAATAATCCGTGTATTTTGTTTATTTTAACTGTTAACTGGTGGAGGTTATAGAAACTTGTATATATGACTCGTAAAGTATTGCCGTGTCATCTGTAATAGGTACCAAGGTAAGGAAGCTTGATTTTAGCTGGGTGCAATAGAGCAGAGGTTCATGCAGGTGGCCTGTGGCGTCTCCGCATTTGTGCTTAGAGATGAGAGATGGCACATCCATCACATTAAATATTCATTTTGATTTTAATTGTATTTTTATTGCAGTTTTTTATTTCTCGGATTGTATTTTACTGTATTACAGTTTGCATTCTCTGAAATTCAAATTGTAATATGATATACAAGAAATAAAAGAAGTGATAAAAGTATAATTAAGAATCAAATAGCACCGTGCATGGTGCATTACAACTGCTACAGCTGGAAGAAAAATCATAATGTAGGTCCGCCAAGACCCTCAGCAATTTTCAAGTGCTCTGTAGTGGGAGGGAGGGAAAGTTTGGGAACAACTGTAATAGGAGTTTAAGGAGCAGACCTTAAAAGGGAACACCATCAGCACATAGCAGAGGTGTAGTGGTTAGAGTGTTGGACTGAACCTGGGAGATGGGGGTTCGAATCACCACTTGGCCATGATGTTCACTGGGAGACCTTGGGCCAGTCACAGTGTCTCAGCCTAACCACCCTCTCAGGGTTGTTGTGAGGATAAAATGGTGATGGGGGAAGAACTGTGAGCTCCTTTGAGGAAAGGCTAGGGTATAAATACAATGAATAATAAATGATATAGCAAAGTTAAAGTCTTCACACAGGCTGAGAAGCTATTGCCCCTTCTGCTGATTCTAGTTCTCTCCAGCATTCTACTGCTCCTACGCTTTTTGCCAATGGCCAGGCCAAAACAGGGCTAGTGGATGGTTGGGGCTGCACCCTCACTGCAGCACGACTGATGGCTTAGCAGGGATGTAAGATGCTCCTAGTTGGCAGCAGCGCTGATCTTATTGTCTAGTAGTCACTCAGCCATGGGCAGAGGGCAGTAATTGGGGTCTCCCCACCCCCCACCCAGGAAAAAAAAAGGCTAAGCGAAGAAGGGAGTGTCTGGTGGTTCTTACCCTGGGGCTTTCAAAAAGAAAGGGGGGGAGGAGAGCTGTAAATGCCACATCTACATCCCCAGCTAATTCAATCTGGATCCATCAGCCTTGACAGCGCAGCCCACAAAGGGCCACTCAGGGAAATGAAATGCCCGGTCCCATTAAACTCGCTTCTCTGACAGGCAGCAGCTGAATTCTGCTGTCGAGCGGCAAGTGTGCCCTCCCCATTGCAATGCCTCTCCCCACATCTTATCCGTGCCCCCCACATGTACTGTGGCCTCTTCACAGCTCTTTTCTTGCTTTCTTGCTTAAGGTCTCTTTGTCTGCCTGTCTCTCTCTCCATGCCCCCCCCCCCGGCTACCCCATCATCCATGATACATAATCTTCAGAGCAGGGGAAATTTAAATTCTTCTGCTTTCTTTCTCATTCCCAGCCCATCCTTGACAGGCCCTCTCCTCCCGTCTCTCTGCAGCTCCACCCCTGCCACCCTCAAGATGATCCCTTATTATGGGCAAGAAGCCTTTCTGCCTTTAATCCCATGGGAGCTGTCTAAATCCAGACCCTTTGAAGTTATTTTCTACGCAGTTGGTGAAGCCTCCTGCCTCGTGGCAGCAGAGCAAATCTGCACCTTAGGTAGAGGTCACTGCTGAGCTCTGGGACCTGGTTCCCCCAGCCGGTTTGGCCTTGGAGAGAGTCCCCTACACATAGGCAAAGTATTCTTCCTTCTCTGCTGAGTAACTACAGCTAGCCTATGTTATGGATTAAGGGGCAAGCCATAAACCTTTCTTACTAGAACATAACCTATGTTGCATGGTGAATGTAAGGAACTGTTAATGCCATGCCCTTTTAACATTTCCACAGACAAAAAGAGGGGCCATAGGAAGGATCAATGTCTGGTCTATACCCAGGGATGGAGGAGCAAGGCGATTCAGGTTGCATTTAAAGGCAAATTTACCCATATTTGCACGTTCTGAAACCATAAAAAAATTGAAAATCAGCCGTCCTTCACAATTCACATCCACCCTATACACTTACCCAGCCAAGTTAAGGAAATGCATATACTAGGGTACAGTTTGCATTAAAAATGCATATATTTAGTGAAAGTAACTTATGCAGATGCAACAAAATAAAAAAAAAATCCTTCCAGTAGCACCTTAGAGACCAACTAAGTTTGTTATTGGTATGAGCTTTCGTGTTCATGCACACTTCTTCAGATATGCAGATGCATTATACAGTATTAGGCAAAACAGCATACAAAAATGTGCACATTTGGATACATTTGCCCTAAAATGCTGATGAACTTTAAAAAAATAATAATCACAGGCTGGCACAGAAATGCAAAGAGTAGAAAAATTAGAAAATGACCAAAACTGGAATGAACAGACTTGCCCATGCTTGCTAGTGCCCCCTGCCCCAACACACCTAATACACAATCCTTACATGTTACTGAGGCCTCCCCTGCCTGCTTTATGTTAAACTGACCCCAAGAAACACCCTGAGATTTTTTTTAGGCCATTAAAGGTGAAGGGACCCCTGACCATTAGGTCCAGTCGCGGATGACTCTGGGGTTGTGGCGCTCATCTCGCTTTATTGGCCGAGGGAGCCGGCGTACAGCTTCCAGGTCATGCGGCCAGCATGACTAAGCGGCTTCTGGCGAACCAGAGCAGCGCACGGAAATGCCGTTTACCTTCCCGCCAGAGTGGTACCTATTTAAGTACTTGCACTTTGTGCTTTCAAACTGCTAGGTGGGCAGGAGCAGGGACTGAACAACGGGAGCTCACCCTGTAGGCTTTAATGACAGTGGGTTTGTTTACAGTGCAGCTGCAACTCCAAACACATTCACATTTACTTCTAGATCTGTACTCTCCCAAGGCACACAAAAAGCAAAAGAAGCCATGTTGATTCACAGTAAAAATCTAAACTAGATCTTTATGGCAGAAGGATTTATTTACTTTCTTTCTGTTTATGTATACCCTGCCTTTCCTTCAAAGAGACATACGTGGTTTTCCCTCTTTCCCTTGTATTTCAGCTTCACAACAACCCTGCAAGATGGGCTAGGCTGAGGTATTGACCTAGGGTAACCCAGTGAGCCTCATGGCTAAGTAGGGATTTGAACCTTGGCCTCCCAATCTGGCACTCCACTCCACTGGTTCTCTGCTGGGTGGAAGGAAGGCGGCTGTGCGGTGGTGTTTTCCAATTCCATCCCTGAGTTTTTCCATTTGATTTATATGTGCCACAGTTGGGAAGGGTCTTCCTAACTATCCACTTGGAATTTAACTAGGCCAACCCAACATTTCCATCCCAAATGTTACGTTACAGGTGATTTGCCACAGAGCAATATTTGGGAAAATGGGGATTGTCCCTGATAACAGGGGTGGGTGGCGGCAAGGGTAGACATCAGTTGGAGAACATGCTAAATGTTCCGTTCTCTTCATGCTTTGCACCCAGTAGTCCCAACCATGCATTTTCAATATTTAAAGGGGTTTGCCATCGCTATGAGGCTAAGGAGCATTGCAATGCAGTGGGAGGATTTGGTAATAATTGGGAGTCCCATCTCCCAGGTGTGCCACACTGTGTAGTACCAACAAACCACTGACAGTACTCTTTGGCAATTATGTAGGTTGTGGGGAGAGGAAGGTGAGGGAATCCCACCGCTGACTCCATCCATTAACCTTGTGTCAGCTGCTTGCCCACAGAGGGGGATGAATAATGAATAATCAAGCAGAGCAGGCAGTGGCCAGAGGCTTCTTTGTGTGTGTGCCTCCGTTTCTGCTGCTTCCATCTGCCAGGGTCATGTGAGGGTGGAGAGATGGAAGGGGATGAACATGCTCACGCTAGACCCCAAGAATCCAGGACGCAATACGTGGTACGAGAAAGCCGAACATGGGCTTGCAAACATCATCATCAGTTTCAGCACTATTTTTCTAGAAAAAGAGGTGCTGAAACTGTCAACCCTTCCCTTGTTCTCTTATAATGGCAGTGGCACCCACCTGGAAAGAGCCCTGATCAGCTTCATTAATACCTTCTTGTACTGGTTTTAATGGGACTTAATAAGGATTACTTTAGCTGGATTCGGGGCCTAATGTAAGGTGCTTAGGGTTGGGGGTGGTTTAAGTACAGAAGATCCCTCAGCAACATGGAGAGTGAGGAATATGTCATCTGGGCTACCTATTCCAGTCACTGTCTGTGTCCGCCCCACCCATATGCTGACAGTCTAAAAAGCCCAGACAGAATAAATTTGTATTTGAAGGAAGAGAGTGCTCTTCTGGACATTGTAGGGCAGTGGGCGCCTGTGGAAAAGCCAGATTCAAAACTCTCTGCTTGCCTATTGTATGAAGCAAACTGGATGGGATATTTGACCTCTTCTGAGGCTGAATGCTGATCTGCATATTTAGAGAATCTGACTCTTCCTTTTTGGTAGAGAGTCCCCAAAACTTTACCACCCCACTAAGAACATGGCTGAACCCAGAAGCTATTGAAAGGCTGCTGTGATGTCACCAACCAGTAGACCAATCCTTTCCCTTTACTCTCCCCTATTTGCATACAGTGGTACCCCGGATTAGATACGCTTCAGGTTACAGACTCCGCTAACCCAGAAATAGTACCTCGGGTTAAGAACTTTGCTTCAGGATGAGAACAGAAATTGTGCTCCGGTGGTGTTGCAGCAGCAGGAGGCCCCATTAGCTAAAGTGGTGCTTCAGGTTAAGAATAGTTTCAGGTTAAGAACAGACCTCCGGAATGAATTAAGTACTTAACCCAAGGTACCACTGTATTTGAAATTCCAAGCTCTAACTAGCAAATGCAACAGATTTCAAATATTACCATTATTTGGAGGAAATACTGCACATTAATAAGGATACCCCAATTGGGAGCGGTGTCTTCATACATTTTCACACTAAAAGGGTACTTAATCTTTTGACTTCTTTTTGTGTAAAAATAGTTAAATTATAATAGAAAATAGGAGGTAGCCATTTTAAAACTGGACGTGTGTTCTTTAGTGAGTGTAAAACAAACAGCCAGTCTGCCCAAAGGAGGTTTTACCTCTCTCTTAAAAGCTGCCTGGATTCAGCATAAGCAGGAAGGGAGCTTCAGTCATTTTGGGCTGTAGCACAGGGAGCCCTCTCCTCCTCCTCAGCCCTAGGCCATGTGGTAACTTGAAAACAGAACAGAGCTCCTGTAAAACTTGAGAAAGAGAAATTGGGGCTGCCATCCAGCTGGGATTTTGCAGGTCTGACCAAATTGTTGACCTACTTTGCATGCTATCTGAATCGGAGGAGGGTGTAATCGCCAAATAAATTTCACTGGACCTATTTGGGCTCTTGGAGGGGTTGCATGAACATGCGCACCCATAGAGGAAGGCACACTGTCATACTCCCCAAGTACCCCTCCAGCCTTCAGGAGCTTAGGCCTGCATACAGAAAAATCTGCAGGAAGGTTATTTACTCCCACTCCTGAACGTACCTGCAGGGATCGATTCCTTTAGGGGTCAGAGCCTGAGGAGGTGCAGACAACAGAATAATGGCATGGGGGGTGCCAAGGAAAGCGTAATGGTTGGTGGGTTCAGTTTCTATGACTTGGGTTGCTGTAACCCCCTAACATCGCAGAATAGGCTTCCCACACATCACCAGTACTGGGGGGGGGGGCGCATTGCTGTGCGGTTACAGCATTTCCCGAACTGCCACGATGTGTGATTCATGCCATCACCAGTCACTGGTGTCCATTAGTGGCTGGCAGCGCCACATAACATTTTTATCAAGAGCAGAGTGCCGGGCGGGGGGAGCATCAATCCTACCCAGGGCCTGTCACAGCCACCCTTCCTCTCCCCTCCGCAAGTTGGTGATTTCACCCGCCAGCCGCCGCTAATGGCCTCGTAAATGAAATTTTATTGTTTCTGTCTCAAAAAAGTCCAGAGAGAAAAAGAGCCAAGATATAAATCCTGAGGAGGGGGAGGGGGGGCAATGATCTCAGAATAAGTCTGAGGGGGGCGGGGGGGGAGGAAGGGAAAGGTTCTCTCTCCCACCCTTTCAGACATAGCTCATTTGAGGAGAGGGGATTAAGGACCCCTCCCCAGTTCAGCAAGGGGACAGAAGTCTCGTTTCTGGGAGAAGAATGGGTTAAAGTGGGCCAGAGTAGAAACCTCACCCAACGCTGCTAGAAGAAATTTCTTTTCTGTGCAAAGCACAGGAGGCTCTCAAAATCAACCCCAAATGGAGGCAGCCAGATTTTGCGACAGGCTCCAACCAATGGAGCAGCGATCCAAACCCCAAAGAGGCTCAGATTACT
This sequence comes from Podarcis erhardii, assembly GCF_964252035.2. NCBI lineage: Eukaryota > Metazoa > Chordata > Lepidosauria > Squamata > Lacertidae > Podarcis > Podarcis erhardii. Next base: position 3,470,941 of record NC_138515.1, read on the forward strand.
ACAGACGCAGCTAAAAAACCCAACAAGCCAGTCCTCGCAAGCCAATGGGAAATGCACATCTAAGCCAGCAAGAGGTTTGGCAGCGCTAACTGCTCAGCCCAGGCCCAGCCTGGCATGATCAAGGAGTTCCCTACAGGGAGATGGGCGAAACAATGGCATGAGCCTCTTGCCTGATGTTGAAAAAAGGAAAAGGAAAGGTGGCTGTGAGCAGGGGAGGAGGAACCCAGATGGCCAAAAAGTCAGATGGAAACCATTTCCAGAGAGAGAAAATGTCATGATTTCTGATTGATTGGTGCCAACCAAATAAATGATGTGACTCAGGGGTCCCTGGTTCAATACCCTATTGACTATACTGCACTCACTTCCCTCCCTGTGGCTGCGCCTCCGTTTCCTTGGCTATTTCTCTTCTCTGCCATTCTGTACATCCCCTCCCCTGACCTGACCTCCCCTCTCCTGTCTATCTTGCATATGTCACTTTTTGCAGCTGCAACTCAACCATTTCCTTCCCCGGGAAGGAGAATCTGTCTAGTGAGGGTCACTTTCTCCTCTTCAACCCGGGCCAAGGACAAAGGGGCGAGGGAAGAGGGCAGGTGTGGGAGCTGCGAAAGGGCAGCTGTGGGTACCCACTGTCTGAAACAGTGTTGAATGCAACACCACTTACAAGGAAATTGGGAAGTGCCTTTAACGGCCTTGCATCTTCTCTCACCTGCAGTGGCAGAGACTAAGACAGAACTTGAGCTGTGGAGCAGGAATGAGGAACATGCAGCCCTCCTGATGTTGCTGGACTACCACTCCCATCATCCTTCACCATTGGGCGTGCTGGCTGAGGCTGATGGGAGTTGGAGTTCCAACAATGGCTTGAGTGCTCCAGGCTCCCCACTCCTGCCCATAGCTGTCAATGTTTCCCCTTTTTAAACGGAAATTCCCTTATTCCGAATAGGATTCCTCGCAAGAAAAGGGAAAAGTTGACAGCTATGTGAGTCCTGCCTTAGAGGGAAGAGGCCAATGGGGCCTCTTAAGGCTGCAGCTCATGGAAAGCTGCCACACCATTTAAAACAGCTTAACTCCTGGCAGTTGTTGGGGCCGGCCCAAGCAGGTGACTGTGGAATTTATGGGGATGAGAGGAGGGCAGGAAGTGCTTTTTGGAATGGTGCAGTGGGATGTTTAATTTTTTGGCCCTTGCCTGTGGGCAGAGGGAACATTCAGAGGTTTGCTTGATGCAACAAAACATCTTGGACCAGCACTGGAAGGAAAAACGATTTACAGCACAATCCCAGCCACGTCTATTGAATTCACTGGGGTTTGCTCTCACATTAGTGGTAGTTTGCCCCTCACAGTTATAATTTCCAGGAACCTTTAACAAACTACAGTGCCCAGAATTCTTTGATAGGGAAATGTGCTTCGAATGCGCTTTAAATGTATAGTGCAGACGCAGTCTGTGTCTGGGAGGAGAAGGCTCAGGGGCCCCAATTCACGTGCTGTACAGTGGAAGAGGACTGAGTGGTGAGGAGAACCACTGTGTGACCAGGAGCTGTGGAAGTCAGAGATCTGATGAAGCTCATGTGCTGATTTGAAACAACCAGACAACTCTTTGACTTCAGGCATCTTGTGGAAGGATGGGAAACCAGAGGCCTTTCTGGATGTTGCTGGGCTATATTCTCTCTGGGTGATTCCAGGCAGTTGTGTTTATGAGTGAGGCTCAATCACATACTGGCAAATTCAGGCTGTGCAAAAATAACCTCTCCACAACACATCCCCAGCCAGGTCAGCCTTTTTGCAATAAGGAAAGTGATGGGGAAATGCACTGGGCAGTGTGGGATAACACTTGCTTAATGCAATATCATGTAACCTCCCCGCAAACAAATTAGAATGTGTGTTGAATGAGAGTTAATATCCCCTAACCGCATCGCAAAGTTTGTGCAACCAAATTAGGATAAAAGTTTGATCTGGAAGTGACCTCTGACCATTGGCCAGGCTGGCCGGGGCTGATGGGAGTTCCAGGATGCCCTCGAGGGAAAAGGTTTAATGGTGCCTGGGAAAGGGGCCTTTTGTAGGGGCTGCTGCATTTTAATTTAATATTTTTGCTTTTTGTTTAATTCACATTAGGGTCTGCCTAAATTTTCTCTCCTGAAGATGATGCCATATTAAAACTTTATTTTTAATTTATTAATTATTGCTGCTTTTTGTGCACAAAATCCCCCAAAGTAGTCCTCAAAAGTTAACATACAAAATGAAGCAAAATACCAATTACTAACAAGTTGCATTGCAGAGAGATTAGATGAAGCTACAAGTGCTGGAAAGATTTTTAAAACAACACAGCAGAAACCCAACATGAGAGGGGAGAAGAAACAAATGCAGTTGTCATCATGTTGCTGCACACATGTGTTACTGCTCCGACTGGCGCTGGGTGTCTCTCTCTTCCTTTTCACACTTTCCTATCTGCAACTGCGCATGACCTTTCCACGCACACCCCAGTTCACAGCGCATCTTGGATACATCTGCCGTACTGTTTCCTTCGGCTGCTGCCATCAGACTGAAGGTCTAGCCATCCCAGAAACCGTTCCCTGGCTGATACTGTGTGGATGCAGTTTTGCTCTCACGCCATAGCAGTCTCTCACAAGCTATTGTACGATTGGAGGAGTAATGCCCAGAGAGTACGGATGTTATGAGATTACAGACCATCACTTAGCTGCAGCGAGTGTTTGCCCAGGTTTGGCAGAATGCGGCAGAATTCAGAAAACAAAGAAATTATTTGGGAGTATTTCTTCACTCTCAACAGGTCCGGCTACCATCTGGCAGTGTGAAGTGGATGGGCGCCTCAGGTGGTAGACTTGGGGTTTCATGAAAGGATGGCAAATGAAGAGGTTCTTTCATGTTGTTGTATTTTTGCTCCCAGGGAGAGGCACTTGTGAGTTTCACACAGACCCAATATATGAAGCATCCCTGATGGAATGAGGGCCATAGCCCTTTAGTGCTGGATCTCTTCCAGGGCTGACTCCAGGCTTCAGGATGCTGGGCCTAGGTCAGATCCAGCACCTAGCAAATTTAGCCACTAGTGATGACGTATGGCCACAGGAGCACACTCCACCTGCACTTGGTGGTTGAAAGCTGCCATTTAATTTTCCCCATAGTGCTCCAGTGATGGTACATTGGAGGCATTGTGGGTAATTAAAATGGTGGCGCTTGGAGGGGGTGAAATACAGTGGCAGAGCTGAGGGGTGGGCACGTGTTATGGGCCCAACACCTACCTGAGGGTGCTGCATGCTGACGCTAAACCCATTTGACTGGGCTCCCAGGATTCGCTCTAGGAAAAGAAAGCTTGGATTCTGCAGCCAAAGCTTTCAAGCAACTATTGATTCTCAGCCCAAATTCTAAATGACCTTGTGCGGTAAGAAGTCTTGTTGATTTGCCAGTGAAACCTGCCACTAACCCCCAGTTCCACCACGGCTGCCACTGCCGCCCGCCTGCTTCCTGCTTCATTAGGCATCACCTTGTGGGCTTCCAGCAGCATTAATAAAGCCTTTAACATTGTTAATTGCTTCCTCGTCTGAGAAGAGGCTTGGGGGCAGCAGCCAGAGCGAAGCGAGCGGCTGTTAATAATGCTGCTCAGAACTTGTTGCCTGTGCTGTAGCTCAAGGCTTTCCAAACTTGCTGTCCTGTCGGCTGCAGGGTGTAGGTGTGTTGTGCAAACGCTCCTCCCAGGGCTGGAAGGAGGTTAGTTTAACCTCTGGTTTGCTAGTAAAACTGAATTACTGTGTCTCAAAACGATGCATGTCTAAAAAGTGTGTCAGCAACATGAAAAGTTTGGAAAGGTTTTTTTTTTAATGTAATAGAATATGTAATACATAATTTTCTTTTTCCTATTTCCTATTACTTTCGGGGGGTTTTGTTTTGTTTTCTTCTTGTGTTAAAATGTATCAAAATTTCCAGGTTCTTTGGAGTCCAAATCTGGGAAGGGGAAGCAGGATGCAGTAGGTTAAGCCAAGAAAATGTTCTTGCACGCTTCACGCTCACAGTCAACACACGCTCACCTTAAGTCACAGCCGCACATGCAACACCTTCAAATGGTATTGCCTGGTGTTTTTTAATGGAGGAATAATTTCTGAAGAAACATATTCCACATAGGAGACCTGTTCGTACCTTTTGCTTTAGTTCAGCTGGAAGAACTACTCCTTCATTTTTCAACCATCAACACAGGTTAGGTAAAGGGACCCCTGACCATTAGGTCCAGTTGTGGCCGACTCTGGGGTTGCGGCACTCATCTCGCTTTATTGGCCAAGGGAGCCGGCGTACAGCTTCCGGGTCATGTGGCCAGCATGACTAAGCCGCTTCTGGCGAACCAGAGCAGCGCACAGAAACACCGTTTACCTTCCCACCAGAGCAGTACCTATTTATCTACTTGCACTTTGACGTGCTTTTGAACTGCTAGGTTGGCAGGAGCAGGGACCGAGCAACGGGAGCTCACCCCGTCATTGCGGGGATTCAAACTGCCAACCTTCTGATCGGCAAGCCCTAGGCTCTGTGGTTTAACCCACAGCGCCACCCACGTCCCTAACACAGGTTAGAATCCCCATAATAATAATCCCTTTCAGCAAACACTGAAAGGATTGATTCTACAATAAAAGGAGTTGCTTCGCATGTGTGCATGTGAACATGCATGTGCTTGATAAAGGAGACAGGCATAATTTTGCAGCCCCCTTAAGGTTGCCCACCCACCTCATCCAGGGAGAGAGAGTTCTTCTGGCTATCAAGAATCCTGGGAGCCTCCCTCTCTCCCGTGTGCTTCCCCATTCAGTCCCTTCAGTTGTGCACATAACCCAGAGCAAAGTGGTAGACTGACATGGTGGAATACCTCTGGGCTCTTGCAGTAGCAGTCGGGGCTCTCAAATTTCAGCAGCACTCGGTGCAACGTCAAAATTTGGCACGCTCCCACTTCTCATGCTCCGTTCTACAGCATTGTTGTGGTGCCCCCTGAAGTATGGAACCTAAGAAGCTCTTATGGTGTGTCAAACCGTTACTTCATCTAGCGCAGAATTATCTACACTGATTGGCAGCAACTCTGCAGGGGACATTCCCAGCCCCACTTGGGAGACGGAAACTGGACATTCTGCATGCAAAGCAGCTGTTCTGCCACAGAGCCACAGCCCTTCCTCTGTGAAGTGGCACAGTCCAGAATTCTAGTGCCTCAGTCGAACACGGCACTCTGGGAAAGATGACTTCATAACTCAAGTTGTACGGTTGCAGAAGCTGGGGTGCAATACTGTGCACTGTGCTAATTTTCTACTTGCAGGGAGATTTTTTTTAAAAAAAAGTAAGGAAGTGCTCAAAAATATTGTTCTCCTCCCATCCTCAGCTGCAGCTTCTCCAAGAGTCATTTTGATTGTGCATTCATGATTATTTGATCCTGCTTTGAATACTGTTTTCATCTACAAAAGTTCCAGTTTCTTTTCCGTTCAGTGTGTGTTCCCCAGCTTCCTGCTGAAATCTTTGTAACTTTTCATAGCACAAAGGTTCCAAGGTTGCTTTCTTGCACTCACTCCTGTGCCCCTCTGGGTGGCAATCATGCAGTAATGTTGGGGAAGCATCAAAGAACAGCTAATAAAGCAAAATAATGTGTGGATGCTCCAGTATAAATCTGCCACCAATGCGTTATTACTGAGTCGCAATACACCCGCACACCCTGCCGGAGCAGCACCAGTCTGGAGGGGCCTGGGTGTGGTCTTCAAGGAGTCCCCTCTCACTTAAAGCCGGTCAAGAACTAGGCCTCAGGCAGACATACTCCACTGAGCCTGCCTGTGTCTGCCTGTAAATCTTTAGCCCCCCCGCCTCTGCCTCTGGGTGGAGAGAAAGGAAGATTATAATGCGAATCGGATAGAAGTTCAGAGCAGCCTCATAAAGATTAATTACGATCAGGGGGCTTTTAGCACATTAATCGCATACGGAAGTGGCATTGTATGCCAACTGCATCCTCAGACCGGGGAGAGCTTGGAAAGGGAGGGATACCTAGGCTCCATCTTCTGAGCCAGAAAGGTTTCTGTGGCATCACCGGAGGCGCAGGAGTGGAATGCAGAACTAGCTAGGATGCATGGGTTCAATGCATGGGCGTAGCTGGGGGGGCAGCCCCCCATCAATAAAAATACATAGCTAACTAAGGTTCTGCCCCCCTCAAACAAAAGGCCTAACCCCCAACCCCAAATCCTGGCTATGCCCATGGTTCAGTTCTGCTGCTTTGGGAGTTCTGAAAATAATCAGCAAAAGGTAGAAGGTAGAAATGCCATCAACAGATCAGCTCTCCCAGGCAAGAGTCTTCCCCACTGAAACAAACCAGAGGCTCTGGACTGGAGGTTGGCAGTGCAGTTCCTCAGAAGGAGGCCAGGTAGCTGAGATCACTCTCTGGACCCTGTTTTTTCCTTTTATTTTTTTTTTCCCGTGTGCTGAAGTGTGTGAGGTGCATCAGTAAGAAGAATCAGGGGCCAAAGTGGGGAGGAGGGTCTTTGCATCTTCTCTGCTCCCAACTTTCTTCCTATCTCTGCAGCCAGGACTCCGGGGTTCTTTGCCAAGCCTGGGGGTGGGGGGTGGAAGGCAATTCAGTGGTCTAGCAGAAGAAAAGGGGTAGCAGTTTGATTCCTCCCCACCACCAGATCCTCAAATCCACAATCAGAGATCTCAGCCTGAGGAAATGGGTTGCAGATGATGTCTGGAGGACGCTGGGGCGCCCCTTCTCCTGCCTCCACAGACACGTGCTCCCTGACCATCTGCCCCGGCCTCCCCTCATCCCCGGGGGGTAATAAAGAGCCACTCAGGGTGAGGTTTTGCAGAGCCCAGATGTGATTGATTCCTCCCCCTTTAAAATAAAAAATGGGGGGGGGGGAGAAAAGCTAGCCATCGCAAAGAAGAGAGCGTTCATGGTTCCCCAGAGGCGCACAAGAGCTTCAGCAGCTGCTTAGAACTGGGGGTGAAGATGGGATGGAGTGGGAATCGCCTTCTGTACTGATGCAGAAATGCAGCTGTTTTTGGGGAAGGACCAGTAAGAAGAGAAGCTGCCAGCCACTCGCCGGAGCAACAAAGGCCAGCGCCAGATGCGGGGCGGGTGCAAGAGGCCAGCGGGCAAAGAAATGTGCCCTAAAGAGGAATTCTAGCCTGAATGATCTCTCAGTCTCCTTCAAAAGGGGGCTTTGGAAGCTTGCAAATACCAGATAGGCTTAGGATTTAAATATGTGAGGATAGGAATTAAGATGTTTAAAGCTAAATTAGAAAGAATGAAAGATGTTAAGTGATCAAGTTAATTTTTAGAGAAAATTGATTTTGCAAAAACTGTTAAAATGATATACAATGAAACTCAACCAGGGGGATTTGAGGAAGTCACTTAACAATGTTATTAAGATTGGTTTAATTACGGTACAACTAGGATGCATGTTTGTTTGTCTTAAAAATTCTTGGAAAATTAATTTGAAAATTTGAAATAAATAAATAAAAGGGGGCTTTGGAGAGCCGAGGCGAAGCGGCCAAGGGCGGGGGGAGGGCGCCATCTGGTGGCGGGCTTGCTGCACTCGCGCCGAGCCGAGCTAATCTACTGCTTCCCCGACTGGCGTCTTCCTCCCTTTCATCTGTCGCTGGAGAACCATCGTGCAACCGCCTTGCCCTCCCTGGCACGCTCCTTTTATAGTAAGGGAGAAGTCGGATCTTCCAGCCCCAATTCTAATCCCTTTCTGGACCCCCGACCCCCGCACCCCACTTCCAGGAACCGCGGCGCGGCCAGAGATGGGGATAATTAATGGAGGCGCAAAGGCGATGAATGGAAAATGCCTTTTTTTCCCCCAAGCCGCACATCTAGCAATGTCAGAGAAATAAACAAGGGGGAGGGGGAAAGCGAGGGAGTTTCATTGGCTCACCAAAAATGAAGGAAGAAGAGGGGGGCAAGAGCCTATAATTGGCACCCCTGAGAGACCCGGTGCGGGATGATTCACACGGCTGGAATCCTGATATCTCTGCAACGAAACCTTTTTAGGAATGGGCCAAAGGGAGCTGTGCGCGGTGGCAGGAGGCCAGAGGGAGGGAGAGGAGGCGGGTCGGGGAGGGCGATCTCGCAGACAACCCAGATCAGCCAACTTCCCCCCGCCCTTCAAGAAATGCCATCATCGCCCCATTCCGATGGACGGGGCTGATGTCATCTCAGACCACGCTTAGCATCTTGAAGGCAAATAAAAATGCTAGACGACCCAAGAATGCGGCTTCCTTTACTGCCTTTGATCTTAGCTTCCGTCCTACAAGGTGGGTCACTCTGGGCCATGTTGTCCGTTTATTTCCCTGTTTTTCTAAGCCCAGGGAGAAAGTGGAGGCTGGTCCACTGGGGCTAAGAGGGTTCTGCCCCCCAAACTCAGCCAGTCCCCACCTGCCTGCCTGATTTATGGCCTCCTTATGGCCAGTCCAGAGTCTCTCCTGCCAATCTAGGCGCATGAGCAAGTTGGTAAAGAGACACATGTGCGTTCAATTATCTGGGTCCCAAGTCTTTTAAGGTTTATGTCTCAATTTTAACCCCTTGAATTGGGGCCAGGCACACAAAGGCAACCAGTGCAAGGCTATCAAGTCTGGTGCTGTATTATAATTTGGGACCTGACAGTTTCATTCTGCACTAGTTATTTCTGAAACGGTCTTCAAGGATCGCCCCACTTACAGCGCATGGCAGTAATCCCACTCTGGAGGTTACCAGAGCATGGATAACTGGGCAAGACTATCCTGGTTCAGGATCAGCAATGGCTGGCGAGAAGCGCTCTTGGGTCTTTTTACACAAGCACAAACCCAGGTTTCAGCACGTGTGCCTTCAAGAGGGAGCTGCAAGCTACAAGTGTAACTTTTGACAAATGCCAAACAGAAATCCAACAGGTGAAGCTTTCACCAGAATGCAAAGGGGGTGAGCGAGGTGGGGAAGTTTTGCTTGCTGTTTAAAAATAGGAGCCCTGCCAGAAAGAAATAAAAAAGGCAAATCTTGCTATATAAATAGGACTTCAAGGCCATGCCATCCGTTTTGGCTCCTCTGCCACTTGGCCCCCTCCTCTTCCTCACTGCCACCTATTAGCTGCTTTCCCCCTGGTGGCAAAAGAGACAGAGAGGTGCAGCAATGGGGATGGGGAACTTGTGTCTCTCCAGATGCTGCAAGGACTACAACTCCCATTATCCCTGACCCTCGGCCATGCTGGATGGGGCTGAAGGGAACTGGAGTCCAGCAACACCTGGAGTGCCTGCGGTTTTCCATGGCTGATGTAGGAGAGAACAGAACGGAAGAGGAGAAGCATAGATCTGTCAGCTTCATTTAACTCCAAAGTCACAATTTATAAACTCACAAGCCTCAGAGCACTGCCTTCTTGACAAATTTGACGAAAAAGAATTGATGGTTTTCCTGTTTCTATTTCTAGAAAACAGATGGCTTTCCCTTTTCTAAACAATGAACATCAGCATCTGTCTTTTTGTTAGAATTTTCTCTCTTATGATATCATCTCAGTTCAGGAGCCTCAAAAAGAAAAACCCCACCCCAAAACACTATGGTTAAGATTTTGCTTGTGTTTATATAATTGATTAATCAATATGGTGAGCTGGCTCAAATATATTTAATCAGTTAACACATGCAGACTATAAAGTAAAGTACACTGGATAATTTATTAGAGCACCAGATTCTATGTACTTTGTCTTATATCAAGGCAGTCCCAGGCTTGCCTGCTTCTCAGCACCCAAAATCTATCAATGTCCAAGAGTATCAGACACCAAAGAGTTCCCCGCTGGCTCCAGAACACAAAGCAACATCTTGGCTCTAAGGATGGCATGTTCAGCGCCTCCTCTCACATCAGTAGTCCATGGGCAAGTCCAGAGTCCAGCCAAGATTATTGGGAAGCTTCCTGTTGCAATCATCTATCAAGCCACAGGAGGCCCAAACAGGTCCATAGTTTCCACAACCAAGCAGAGATGCTCCATGAAGTAGCTGGTGGACACACGCAGAATCTGGGCTTCATCTGCTCTCCATCGACTGCAAAAAAATAATATATTGTGTAGACTGAAACATAAAACGGCAACACTTGCATCCGGGAGCAGGCAGGGAGGAGGATTCATGTTATGGGAGTGCTGTGAGAGATGAATGATTTTGGCAGCTAAGTCAGCAAGGGGAGACAACAGAAGGTCGGGGTGCAGAAGGGCCCCAGCTCAGTGGGAGAGCAGCCACTTTGCATGCAGATGGTCAATCCCTGGCAGGTCTGGGAGCTACGCCTCTCTGTCCTCCTGAAAAACTGCAGATGGTGCTAAATGGATGGTAGGCAGATTCCTCCATCCCCAGGAAATTGTCCTGTGTGCAGAAGCACACGGATCTAAACAGAGGTCTTGCTCAGCACACCACTTCCTGTAATTGCACCCCACTCTTCCTCCAGGTTTTGCTCAAAACAGCCCTGCAGGGTAGGACGGGCCAAGAAACAGACTCATTCAAAAGGGTTCCGCTCCAAGGACCTCCTGGCAGTTCCCTCCTGTGAGAAATGAGGTTACAGAGATCCAGGCAGAGGGCCTCCTTGGTGGTGGCACCCGCCCTGTGGAACATCCTCCCATCAGATGTCAAGGAGATAAATAACTAATAAAAAATAATAAAACTGTTGTTTTTTAAACCCTGGTTCAAGCCCAGCATGCCATCCATTATGGCGCCACCTTGTCTCTCATCCTCCGGCAGCTTGTGCAGGAGACCTTCCTGCAGGCTGCACAGGGGACTCAGAGCCCACCATCTGCCCCGACTGTCGCCACACCTTGCCTCTTGTAGAAGGGGGCGCCTGGCCAATACTCACACATGCAAGATGTCCTCCGTCACATCCAGTTCCTTGCTGATCCCTTCTTTGTGGGGCTCAGGGTCAGGGGCCAGGGAGCCCAGCGCAATCTGGGCCAATGATGATGATGTGAAAGGGATCCTCAGCTCACAGATGTTGGGGGGTAGCGATAAGGAGCATAAAATGTACAAGAAAATGACACACACAAACACAGGCCCACACAGCCTACCTTTCCAACAAGAGACACTCTCTCTTATTCAAGGTCACTTTTGTATTCTATGTTTAATATTTCTGGGAGAGCTTCTAGTCCCTGGTTTTTGACTGCGGAGCTCTGACACGGCCAGGCCAGAGCACCTCTGTGGCTTGTAACCAGGCCCAGAACATTGGTACCAAATGAGTGTCACATTTAGTGTCATATGCGCTTCATTCTATTTTTTTTTTCCCATATAATTTTTATTATTAAACATAAAACAAAACAAAACAACAAAAACAACAGAAAATAATGTATATATATATATATATATATATATACACAATAGTTTCACATCATTTTCATATCTTCTTTCTCTTTTGTACTTCCCTCAGCTGTCCCGTAAATCATCCATATTCGTCACTTTCATTACGCATTCATCAGACTTGTATATGCGCTTCATTCTAATACAGTAATATTCTTCATTCATATCCATATGCGCTTCATTCTAATACAGTAATATTGGAATTTTCTGGAAGAGGGGAATTACATGCACTAAAATAAATATTGGAAGAGGTGTGTGAGTCATTGGTGCTCCCATTCCCCAATATACTGTGTGTGTGTGTGTGTGTGTGTGTGTGTGTGTGTGTGTGAATTCTCACTGCAGGGGAAGGTGTGCTGTTCCCTTCAGCAACATACTGCCCTGAAGAAAGAAAGAAATTTCCACAAACTAATGTGGAAAACATTGCAAAATGCAATTCTGGCCCTCCTGAAGATCTGGGTGGATAGTTCTTCTAATGCCTGGGTATCCCTGACCTGCAGTGGCTCTGGAAGGATCTTTCTTAGCAGCCCAAGGGGGAGCCTTGTCGATTCAAACCAACTCAAGCTCCCCCTGGTGTTCCCATCGGGGTCCTGTCAAGTCCCTAGCCCCCAACCGGGCTTCAGACAAGATCCACACTGCTGGATTCCTTTAACGGAATACCCTTAAGCATGGAGGGGCAGGTGATGGCCACACCTCCCCTCCCCCACACAAGGTCAATCAATGCCTAACCGTAACCCTAACAAAGTTGTGACGATTGCTACGAGGTAGGCGAAAACCAAGTGGCCAGTGCCAATTTGCCAAGCGGAAAAATTCCTACCAGGCCCCTCGGACAAGCAAGGCGACCAACCGAAGTCCATAGCAAGGCCATTGCCTAACCTGCAAAATAGGGAGGGAGGGTGGGTGATTGAGGAAGCGAGCCAAAGAGGAAGACCTCTGGCTAGTGCCTCGGTTTAAATGGCCCTGGCTACACACACCCCGCCAACGGATTGGCTGGCCGTACTCTGAGGTGGCCGGGATCCTCCCTCCGGGCAACGAGGGACAAAGTCCCCCACCCCCGGTGGGGAGGTGGTGACCATGCAGTCCACTGCAACTCCTCCCCACTGGGAAGTGGAGCGGATTTCTAAACAAACAATGCAATATTAATAGACAGTCATGTGTATATATATATGTGTGTGTGTATATGTATATATTTGTGTGTGTGTGTGTGTGTGTGTGTGTGTGTGTGTGTGTGTGTGTATAGTTAGTATTTTGTTCCCTATGGCACGGAGTGCTAGGATGGGAAGCATCCATGTAATCCACCTTGTCTTAGACACACACCAGGGATGCATCAGAGGAGCACTTTCCTTCATTTAGTTCTTAAGGGGGAGAGATGGATAAAGAGAGAGAGAGAGAGAGAGAGAGAGAGGTTGCATTGGAAGTAAGCAGGGACACCGCAGGGGCTTGAACCCCGTCCTGGAAACCAGGAGCGCCAACCACCAGCGTCTTTTGCTTTTTTTTGGCCAATGCAACAAGGTGAAAAGCAAAACCTGAGAGAACACTCTGAATACAGAATGTTCTCTCAGGGAAAAAGAAAACCCTTAAGAATTATGAAGTTGCAGACAGAACACAATCGAGGTTTTATCCCTTGCCATTAACAAGGGATATTCACCTAGATGTGTTTAAGTCACAGAGTGCCATGCTGACTGCCATTCATTTGCAGGGCAGAACAGAGAGGCTGGTTCCAGTCTTCAAACTCTGCCTTTATGCTCACCTTTTTGTTTGTCCCTCCGAAATGTGAATTCATGGGCCTAGAAGTTTCTTCTGGTCTGTGAAAAGAAATTTGGACTCATTAGTTTGTCCCCGGCCCTTTCCCGCCACTTCCAGAGAAATGTTTTTGGAACACAGCTCTTCTTACTGACCTGACTTCTGCAGGAAGAGCTGGCTTCACCTGAGTGTGGTGGGCTCTGGGACAGAACTGTGAAGAGATCAAGCGGGGAAAATGGAGAAGCAAGCACAAAAGGATTGTACTGAAAAAGAATACTGAATTGTGGAGTATGAAGTTCACTTGCCGTTAAGTTTCCTGAAGGCTTGCAAAATTCTACTTCTTGTGTCCCTGAGATGCACCTGGAAGAGACTAGGGTCTTCAGCAGCCCTCCCCTCCAGACACAGGAGCAAAAACAGCCGGTTACCTAAAGCAGCGCAGTCAAGACGCAGGTGTCTCTCAATCCTGCACTGCAGATGTTCACTTGATGGATCAAGAGCTCAGACACTGCCTCTTATTTGTCAATGGAGCAGATCTGCTTCCGGCACAGGTAGCTCTGTGAGGTCTGTAAAAATAAGAGCTGGAACAAAACAAGGCTGGCTGTCCCACCCAAAGATGTACCTTATTATGTGGTGATGGCACAGGAAAGGGCCTTCCCTGCAGTGGTGTCCCGACAAGAGAAGTCCCCCCAGGTAGAAGCACATAGAGCGACGGCATTCGGCTTCCGAGTTCGCAGCTCTTCTGAAACAGGAATTGAATAACCAACGTTGCTCAATACAAGCTCTTTGGAATATTTAGTTTGCATATTTGATGTGTGATTCCATTTAGAGCCTACCTTTTCTCCAGCAGGCTCAGGGTGCTTGCATGGTCCCCCTCACTGCGACCTGAAAGAATCTTTGTACAAAGAGTTGCAGGCAGAACACAACAGAGATTTTCCCCTCAGCCAAGCACAAGATACTCACCTAGTTGACCTTCAGCCAGAAGACACACAACTGTATTGCTGCCATAATTACGATGGAGCATTTAGAGATCACTTGTTAGTTATGAGTGCCTATCACCACCTCTGATGATTCAAAAGTCTTTTTTAATAGAAGCTACGATTGCAGTTGAAGGTAGTATTTGATGGAAACCCAGCAACTATCAACCCTATCGTGCAAGTTTTCACCAAGAAGTCAGCAATACAATTTGGGTCAAATTAAATTTCTAATAAAGTCTCAGCATTTATGGATCGTGTTCCCTGCATTAAACAATCATACATGTACCCCAGGCAAAGAAAATTGGGAGCTACATGCCTCCTTTATCTACAGGATTGAAGGGTACAGACCTCTATTCCAAAAGGTTTCACAAATGTGGGTTATTATGATTTTGTGTGGCCCTCTCCGATCATTAGTGGAACAATCAGCCACCCCCTTATGTATGAGTAAAAATGGCCAGAGAGCAGGGATTCATAAGATTTCAAATATTTTCTCAGTCATTTCAGCCTTACCATTAGCAGAAAAAAAAATCTGCCCTTTATGTACAGGGAAAAATGGTCACGGCTCATCCTTCCTAATTGTGAATATGTTTGTGCTTAAACGTTTGCTGGACTTTTGCTTAGAAATGGCCGACAAAATGGTGAAAACCTCTACTCACTCCAGTGCCTCTACTAGGCCGCCACTACCAATGCCATCAGTAGATTGACCCTCAGAATGCCTTATTTGCTTTTTCACACTGAAATCAGCGAGGCAACTGTTAGAGACAAAAGAAGCAGTTTGATGCATCAACTTTTAAAATGGGTATTCTAAATTGGTATTCTAATTTAGGAACAGAATTACTGGCGAGGATGCAAAATGTTTGGAACCTTCTGGATTTATACACTTCGGAATGAACAAAAACTCAACAATATTTTGGTGACCCTCTTCTGCAGTTGCCCAGTAAGTACAATTTGTTTGGCTTCATGTGCCAAATGTCACCACTTTTAAGCAGCTGCTCCAGAGGGTTTGTTATTCTTCTCCTTGGAAGCCACAATATACATAAAATTAAGTTCTGCCCACTAGCAAAGGAGCTTATCTATAGTCCCCAAGAAGCTATCACAAAATGGCTGCAAATCATTTTTGTCAACAGGGCAGCCTGAGCTAAAATTAAATTAAATGGAACTATGTTGTCTTCTGCGCCTCTGCTTTGCTCTTTATCACATGCACAGCTTTCTTTCCCCCTGGATTCCCCTGGATCCCCCTACCCTTCTCACTTCTAAGTCTTACCTGTGCTAAAATCTTACCTGCCTTGGTTTTTCCAACTTCTGGAGCGAGGTTCTGGAGCAACTGGTCGCAGACCAGATCCAGGGGCCCTTGGAAGAAGCTGCTTTTCTGGCTCCATTTCCTTCAGGGTTTAGGCCTGCTTTTGGCACGGAAACTGCCTTGGTCGCCCTGCACCTCTGGCGAGAGACAAGGGTGACCCCCAGTCAGCTCAGTGCCCCCCAGTGCCTTCCATCAGCTTCGGCTGGTGGCCCAGTTGCGCCCGCCCCTCTCTGGCCAGGGGGAGCCTGACTCCTGCTGTCTCTGCTCTGGGAACCCCTTCTTGGGTCCTTCTTTTGGCTTCAATTTTGTACATTGGATATTTTATGTGAGCCGCCCTTAGACCTTCGGGTCTAGGGCGGCATAGAAATTCAATAAATAGTAATAACAGTAATGATAATAATAACTTCGGCAACAGAAAGGCCAAACTTCTTTTTATGAAATGGCTTCTGCTTTTAAAAGAAATGCCTTCTGTTTTCTGCCATTATTCTTCACTCTGCTTGAAGCAGATTTCAGATCCACCTACCCTTTCCTCTGCTCCTTTGTACATCCAAAGACTTGTTGCTCGAAAGGGAAATAAACTTGATTTCGCCCCTCACGTTCCTTCATGTGTCTTTGTTTTCTCTTGGCTTTTCTAGCCATCAGGTGTATCTGCTTTTCTTGATTCTCTTTAAAATCTTCATCTTGGTGTATTTTAAGATTTTTCAGTTTAATTTTTTCTTGGCTAAGCTTTCTTTTGGGGGCTTTCTCAAAGTCCAGCATCTGTCCAGAATTTACTCTCCCTGTTTTACTATGATTAATTCTTTGTCGGTCTTCTTATTTACTTTCAGTTTCCTTTAAATTTAAAATGTAAATTTAAAATTTTTAGGGAGTTAGTGAATCTATTTATCTTCTGTCCATCTGTCTGTCTGTCTGTCTATCTACAAGCAACATTTAAAACTGCCAACTATGGAGATCACAAGGGAAAATTTGTTGTATCTCTTTTTAAAGTTGTAAATAACAACTTCACCTCTGACCAGTGAGAGGGCTAAAACCAGTATTATAGCCAGGGACAGTCTCACTCACTAGACTCTGGCTCGCTCCTTCCACCACCTGTTAGTCATAAGGACACATAAAATAGTCCCTTGGCGCATTAATACAGTGGATACAAATGTGTTTGTTTTCAACATGGGATCACTGCGCATGGGTGAGAAAGTAGTGCCAGCCCCACTCTCTAATAACAGGGTTGCTGGGGGGCCATCTTGAATAAAATATGGGGGGCGGGGGGCAGTAAGCCCTGCCCTACATAGTCACATGACACGGCACACACAGTTAAATGGCAATGGCCATCAACTGGGGGGGGGGTTCCTGGCCCCCTTAAATATTTTTGGGGGGTTATGGGCTTAAGAGGAGTTAGCTCCTAATCCAGGGTATGTGTCATTCCTGGATTCATGTCTTTGTTTGCTTGGCTATGTGTAGAACCTGCTGTGCCTTCTAATGACATTTAGCCCATGTATCACACTGATCTGAACATTAAAGATTTTGGTAGACACTGCAGCCTGAGTTTGAATTCTTCTTGGAGTGACAGCCAGGAAACTCTCCTCCACAGTGTGCTTTTTTGGAGGTTCTCCTTGTGGGAGGGGCCCCAGGGGCCCCAAAATGGATAGCCTATCGCTTTAAGAAAATGCTTTAAGAAAATGCTAAGAAACTGTTAAAGCTATCTACCCCCCCTCTCTATCTATCTATCTACAAGCAACATTTAAAATTGCCAACTATGGAGATCACAAGGGAAAATTTGTTGTATCTCTTTTTAAAGTTGTAAATCCCAACTTCAGCTCTGACCAGTGAGAGGGCTAAAACCAGTATTATTGCCAGGGACAGTCAGTGGCGGAGAAAGCCGCTCGGACACCTGGGGCGCAAGCTGCCCATAGGGGTGGGACGAGGGTGGGGTGAGCAGCCCATAGGTGTGGGGCGCACCGTGGGGCCTCCAGAGTCTGCCTGCCTCCTCCCACTCAGTCGCCCTACAGTTTGGGGGGGGAGGCAGCAGGCAAACTGGGCAGCACAGAGCCTTGGGCACTTTGCAGGTCCCATGGTTAGTGCCGCCTGGCATTCTGTCACCCCCCTCAATGAGGACACCCGGGGCGGCCCCGCACATACCGCACCCCCTTTCCTCCATCCCTGGTTGCAGGTGGTGTGTTGGGGGAGAACTGCCCCCCCCATCAAGAAAATAAAAATATACTTAATTGACCAATTGTGTCCCAGGTAACTCAGTTCTGCCTGCCTCCCACGGTTACTGTGTGTCCTCTTTTTCCAGGACACATCCTCTTTTTCAGGGGTAACATTTTTAAAATTTGCCCAAATGTCTCTGGCTATACTTTCTGGATGAGTCCTAGACAAGACTGGTGATTGAAGACTTGTAAGAGTATATAGTAAGAGTATTTAAAATGAGAATCTTCATGGCGTCCTCTTTTTAGCTCTTCAAAATATGGCAACCCTAATTCCCCCCCCTCAAAAAAAAAAAAAAATCATGGCTACACCCGGGGCAGGTGGCCGTAATAACAGTGCCAATTTGTTGACATGATCAATGAACAATTACCATGTACTTAGTAATTTATCCTTCTTACTCTGCCCATTTATCATCTCATTGCTGTGTTGATTCAAACTCCCAGATTGTGCCATTTCCCATACCTGGGAAAAACCAAGATCATAAAGTGAGGGCCTCCCCCCATTACCCACCTGACAGCTATTTCCATTTTGGCAGTGGCTATTAGAAAAGTGACCACAGTCAAAGATGGAATATTGGGGTTCAGATCCCCCCCCCCGCAAGAACCAAAAAATGTGAGCCACATCTTTCACTATCTCCCTCACATTTTGCTTACCTTCTCTCCCTTAACAGCATCATCTTTTAAATTTTTAAATAGTTCAGCTGGAATATCATCACTTCCACTGGCCTTGTTATTAGCAGTGCTATCTAAGTCCCATTTGACTTCACTCTCCAGGATGTGTGGCTCAAGGTCAGCAACCACACTACCTGGGGTGTATGAGACAACCATATCTTTCTGGTATAATTCCTCTGTGTATTTTTGCCACCTCTTCTTGATGTCTTCTGCTTCTGTTAGGTCCTTACCACTTTTGTCCTTTATTAAGGTAATCTTTGTACAAAATGTTCCTTTCATATCTCCAATTTTCTTAAACACATCTCTGGTTTTTCCCATTCTGTTGTTTTCCTCTATTTCTTTGCATTGCTCATTTAAGAAGGCCTTCTTGTCTCTCCTTGCTATTTTTTGGAAAGCTGCATTCAATTTCCTGTATCTTTCACTATCTCCCTCGCATTTTGCTTGCCTTCTCTCCCCCGCTATTTGTAAGGCCTCATTGGACAGCCACTTTGCTTTCTTGCATTTCCTTTTCGTTGGGATGGTTTTAGTTGCTGCCTCCTGTATAATGTTACGAGCCTCCATCCATAATTCTTCAGGCACTCTGTCCACCAAATCTAAATCCTTAAACCTGTTCCTCACTTCCACTGTGTATTCATAAGGGATTTGATTTAGATTGCATCTTACGGGCCCAGTGTTTTTTCCTACTTTCTTCACTTTAAGCCTGAATTTTGCTATAAGAAGCTGATTATCTGAGCCACAGTCAGCTCCAGGTCTTGTTTTTGCTGACTGTATAGAGCTTCTCCATCTTTGGCTGCAGAGAATATAGATGTATATCAAACCAGCGTACCACACTGTAATAAAGTATGAAAGGACACTTTGTATTATGGCCAGGTAGAAGGAGATCATCAGTTTTTGTTTGACCTTGTTCTTTTGCAGGACCCTAAGGAAATGGAGTCTCTTTTGGGCCTTCCTAACTGTTGTGTATTGAGTCAAAGGATTTTATATCTGTATTATTATTGTCTGTATTTGCATTAGGGTAAAGTAACTGCCTTTTGGTTCCAGAGGGTACAGCTACTATTGGTTCATTTAAGCTGCTGTATTTGGATCCTCTGTCTTATTGGTTTCCTCCAAAAGGCAGGACTGTGATTGCCTGATATTGTTCCCTCCAAAATGTATCCTTTCTAGCTAGTTCCCTGTCCCTATAAATGTAGCTCTCCCCTCCTCAGGTCTCAGTCTTGTTACTTTAATAAAGAAGTGTTACTAGAGAACTGTCTCCAGCATATTATGTCAAGAGAGCTGAAATCACAAACCCCACGTCACAACAACTGGCGATGAGGATGGGATCCGGGATGCTGAGGAGCGGTTAAACGCAGCCCTGCCTCAGAGTCTGGATTGTAGCTAAGAACAAGACTCACTGGCCAGCTGAGAAGACGACCCTGCCCACAGGACAATGGAGAGTCCAAGGGTATTGGAGCCCTTCCAGCCATCAGAGCCCCACACGTGGGAAGACTACGTCGAACGCTTCGAGTTCTTCGCAGTGGCTCAAGGGATCACCGATGCCAGCAAAAGAAGGGCCACATTCCTGAGCTACTGTGGGCCTGAGATCTTCAAGCTGGCCAAGGCATTGCTTGCCCCAGCGAAGCTAAGTGAGACATCTCTCAAAGATATTCTTGCCTGCCTAACAAGCCATTTAGCGCCTACTGAGACCAAGATGGCCCGGCGGATGGAGTTTCATAAGAGGCAGCAACGTGCTGGGGAGTCTGTATCTGCATTTCTAGCTGAACTGCGGAAGCTCGCTCAGCACTGCGACTTCCAAGATCTGGAAGAGACTCTCCTGGATCGGTTTATTGGTGGTCTGAGCAGCAAGAAAGCCAGAAGACGCATCGTGGCCAAAGAAGAGGTTACCCTTGCTTCAGCCTTGAAGGAGGCCACCGCCACGGAGAATTATGAAAGAGAGGAGCTTGATGCCAGTCGCAGGGCCCCTAAGCCACAGATAGGAGTTGCGCATGCCATGGACGAGCTAGAGGCTACTCCGAGCCAGAGCCCAGTCCATGGGGTCGAGTCAGTGTGTCAGGCCTGCACAGTGCACAAAGATCACCGAGGCAGGTGCCCTGGTTATGGCGGAAACCATGAGCGGAAGAGTTGTCGTTTCCGGGATGCTATGTGCCGGACGTGCGGAAAGACAGGTCACATCGCCAGGGTCTGTAGATCGGCGGCGTTGGGAGCGACAGGAGCACCTAGACTGGAGCATCGCAGATCGGCCACAGCAAACCATGTTCTAAAGGACTGCAACTACGTAACGGAGATCAACGGGAGGGTCGTGCAGTTTCCAGCGCAAGGCAAGGCACACGTCAAGGTGAAGATTGAGGGTCAGCTGTGCGACATGGAGGTGGACTCCGGATCTGGATTCACTATCGCGTCGGACCAGACCGCGAGGACATTCTTCCCCAGGGGTAAGTTGCCCCCTCTGGAGCCCTTCCCGGCAACTTTGCAGTCATACTCAGCGGGCCGCATCCATGTCATGGGAATGTGTGCCGTGAGAGTACAGTTCCGGGACAAACAGGCGGTACTCAAACTGGTGATTGCGAAGGGCAGTCGCCCCAGTCTCTTGGGCACTGACTGGTTTCCCGCCCTGGGACTGAGTATATCAGGGCTTAATTCAATCCAAACCTGCCCCGAGATGAGCGAGGCATTATACAAAGAATTTGCTGGTCTCTTTAATGGAAAACTGGGTTGTTATAAAGGGCCCCCAGTTGACTTCGAATTGGACCCTGGGGTGGCCCCAATCCGACTCAAACCAAGGCGAGTGCCATTTGCACTGCAACCCAAGATCGAAGCAGAGCTGGATAAATTGGTCAAGCAGGGAGTTCTCTCACCCGTGGACTCCGCTAAGTGGGAGATTCCAATCGTCACGCCCCTTAAAGCAAATGGGGAAGTCAGGATCTGTGCTGATTACAAATGTACTATCAATAAGGCACTCAGGGGAAACTCATACCCCATTCCAGTCGTATCACATCTGTTGGCTAAACTGGCTGGGGGCAAGGTGTTCGCCAAAATTGACCTGGCGCAAGCTTACCAACAGCTGCCAGTAACCCCACAATCAGCGGAAGCACAGACTATTGTCACACACAAAGGGGCGTTCAGAGTTAACAGATTAAAATTTGGAGTTTGTGTGGCCCCAGGGATTTTTCAAGGGCTCATGGAACGCCTGTTAAGAGGTCTGCCGGGGGTCTTGCCATTTTTTGATGACGTTTTGATTGCTGGAAAAGACCCACAGGAACTGGTTGCGCGTGTCCGTGCCGTGTTGCTCAAGTTCAAGGAGGCGGGGTTGCAACTAAAAAAGGAAAAATGCAGTTTTGGGGTGCCAACTGTGGAATTCTTGGGGTTTAAAATTGATGCATCAGGCATCCACCCCACAGATGCTAAGGTTAAGGCCATCATCGAGGCACCACGACCACAGAACAAGACGGAGTTGCAGTCATTCCTGGGACTTATTAACTTTGATCATTCGTTCTTACCCCAGAAAGCTTCGGTAGCTGAACCATTACATAGACTGTTGCAGAAAAAGAATGTGTGGCGATGGGGGCAGGAGCAGCAGAAGGCTTTTGACTCCTTGCGAGGAATGCTGAGTAGCAAGAGCGTCTTGCTCATTATGATGAATCGAAGCCGCTGGTCCTGGTATGTGATGCCTCTCAATACGGCCTGGGGGCGGTGCTGAGTCATAGGGAACCGGATGGGTCGGAAAAGCCCATCTCTTTCTATTCCCGTACGTTGTCGCCCACGGAGCGCAACTATGCTCAAATTGACAAAGAGGCGCTTGCAATTGTGGCAGCAATCAAAAAGTTCCATGATTATGTGTATGGTCGTCATTTCTCCATTGAAACGGACCACAAACCACTGTTGGGGTTGTTCATTCCGAACAAACAAACGCCACAAATTCTCTCCCCCAGAATGTTGCGTTGGTCTATATTCCTGAACGGGTTCCAGTACACCTTGACCCATGTGCCGGGGAAACGGTTGTGCCACGCTGATGCGCTGAGTCGATTGCCCCTTCCTGGCGGGAGCAATGAGGATCCTGCTCCAGCGGAGCACATAATGATGCTGGAAACACTTCCGGGGGCTCCTGTAACGGCTACTGATATTGCTGAGAAAACGAGGAAAGATGCTGTTCTCTCCCGTGTGCTCACTTGGGTGGGGAGGGGGTGGCCAGGTGGTCCGCATGAAGACAAATTCAGGCCTTATGCGACAAGGCAGCACGAGTTATCCATGCATAAGGGTTGTCTCCTGTGGGGAGATAGGGTGATCATCCCAGCACCACTGAGAAACAGGGTTCTTGAGACGCTTCACATGGGACACCCGGGAATGGTCAGGATGAAGTCGCTAGCCCGATGTTATGTGTGGTGGCCTGGAATGGACCAGAACATAGAACAATGGGTACGAACATGCAAGGCATGCCAAGAGGTGCGGCCAGAAGTGGCCAGAACACCAGTTCACTGGTGGGAGCAGTCCAGAGCTCCCTGGAGCCGGCTGCACTTAGATTTTGCTGGGCCATTCCAGGGGAAGGTCTTTTTGGTTATCGTCGACGCATATTCCAAATGGTTAGAAGTGGCGATGGTCCCTAGCATGGCATCAGCTGCCGTAATCAAGGTGTTGAGGCAGCTGTTTGCAACCCACGGGTTACCTGAGACCATTGTATCAGATAATGGGGCAGCTTTTGTATCCCAAGAATTCAGGGCATTCTTGGCTGATAACTTCATAAGAGGGGTCACATCCACGCCCTTTCACCCATCCTCCAATGGGCAGGCGGAGCGCATGGTAAGAACAGCCAAATAATCCATTGCGCGCTTAATGGAGGGTAACTGGTCAGCTCGCATCGCGCAAATGTTATTTTTGCAGCATGCGACACCGTGTACTGCGACGGGCAAGTCGCCAGCTGAGCTGCTCTTGGGTAGAAGATTGGTAACGGTGCTGGATTATGTCCACCCGGATAAAATGCCAAACTGTAATTCAAGAGCAAACCCCCAGGCTGAGACTGACACAACAAGGTATTTCGCCCCTGAAGATCTGGTCTGGGTGAGGAACTATTCACGAGGTTCGCGGTGGGTGGCTGGTGTGGTCACCCGGACTAGTGGACCTGTGTCCTATTATGTGACTTTGGAAAATGGGCAAGTTTGGAAGAGACATATAGATCAGCTGAGGCGCCGGGCGCTCAACAGGGAGGAGTCTGATAATTCATCCCTGGCTAACGACGCAGAGCTGCAAGACCAGAGTGAAAATGGCCCAGAGGTGCAATCACCAGGGGCTTCAGCAAATGAACCAGGGTCTGCTAGTCCTCAGGATGACGAGGTACAGGTAGGGGACCCTGAGATGTCTGGGACTCCATCTGTTCCTGACGAAACCCCTATAGCAGCCCCCCTACCACAGGTGACACCCAATCCAGAACCGGCAACACCTGTTGTCAGGAGATCAAGTAGAAGTTGTAGGACCCCACAGTACCTGAGAGATTACGTCTGCTGTGCTCACTGGGGGGGGGGAGGGGTGTTGTGTATTGAGTCAAAGGATTTTATATCTGTATTATTATTGTCTGTAATTGCATTAGGGTAAAGTAACTGCCTTTTGGTTCCAGAGGGTACAGCTACTATTGGTTCATTTAAGCTGCTGTATTTGGATCCTCTGTCTTATTGGTTTCCTCCAAAAGGCAGGACTGTGATTGCCTGATATTGTTCCCTCCAAAATGTATCCTTTCTAGCTAGTTCCCTGTCCCTATAAATGTAGCTCTCCCCTCCTCAGGTCTCAGTCTTGTTACTTTAATAAAGAAGTGTTACTAGAGAACTGTCTCCAGCATATTATGTCAAGAGAGCTGAAATCACAAACCCCACGTCACAACACTAACCACCTGCATTGTATTGATTTTCCAAGTGAGGTCTTCACTAAGGTAAACTCCCAGGAATTTAAAGGAAGAGACTCTCTCCACACAACCCACCCTGATATACAACGGGGCTAGTTCCCCTCTCTTCCTCCAAAAGTCCAACACCATCTCCTTTGTCTTGCTGATATTTAGGTGCAAGTTATTCTCTAGGCACCATGTGGAGACTTTTTGAACCTCCTCCCTATACGCTGATTCATCTCCACCTGTAATTAGACCCATTATGGTGCTATCATCTGCAAACTTAATAATTGCAGTGGATGGATCAGATGAAATACAGTCATATGTATACAATGAGTACAGGTAGGGACTCAGCACGCATCCCTGTGGGGTGCCAGTGCTGAGCTTCAGAGAGGTAGATGTAGCAGGCCCAATCCTCACTATTTGTGTGCGACCCCTCAGAAAGTCTTTAATCCAACCACAGATGGTCGGGGAAAGGTCCAGGTCCACCAGCTTTTTAATAAGAATGTCCAGAAGAATGGTATTAAAAGCCGAGCTATAATCAATAAACAGCATTCTGACATAATTCCCTGGTCTCTCCAGTTGACTTGGTGCAAGGTGAAAAGCCGTGGCCATGGCATCATCTCTTGACCTATTTCTCCTATAAGCGAACTGGTGTTCATCAAAATCCGGTGGAAAATACGTCCTGAGGTGTTGAAGAAATATCTGGTATTTCTCTAATAGCAAACTACCAAGAATTGTAAATAATATTTAGTACACTAACCTTTGTCTAACTCTTGGTAAATGTCAGCTTGCTGACTTATTTTCTGCCATTGTGATTCAATGTTATATTTGCGCTCAGTACTTTGTAGGATTTGATAATCTTTATGGGTCTTTTAAATTTCTAATCTACCTATCTATCTATATCTCTCTATCAATATTATCTATTCCCCCCCCCTTTCTGTACTTCCCTATCCTCCTAAATTTGAATATATATATATATATATATATATATATATATATATATATATATATTTGCTTTCGTATATATATATATATATATATATATATATATGACTCCACAGTTTTCTGGGTTGCCTCTGGGCCCGGTAACCCTCCAGCCTCTCCTGAGCTGCAGAGGCTCAGGGCAGAGAGGCAGAGGGAACTAAGTTCCTGCAGGAGGAGTGCTCGCCTCCAGGCCCGGAGAGGCGAGTCACCAGAGGATCGGGGCCGCCCTATGCCTCGGGGCAGACAAAAACTGGCCAGCCCCAGTCCCAAGTTGCGGGAGCAACATTGTCGGTTGCTAGTTCCTGTCTGAGCTCCTGACCCGCCCTGGCTCCCTGCTTGCAAGCCTGTTCCTGATTTCACCCGACTCCCTGCCCTGCACCCAGCTTCAGCTACTACGGACTGCCTCCCTGTTGCACCTTTGACCACGGACCAGACTTGGCCCTCACCTCTCGGGTAACCCACGGGACCAGCACAGTAAGTCAGTGAGGAGCAGTCTGGCACTTGCGTGTGACCTTATTTTCAGGAAGGGGAGATTGCTGCGAACATTACTTCTTGCAGAAAGGATTATGGCTGCCAGTCACGTATTGCATACCTCCCTCCTTTGGCAGCCCTCCTCCTGTAAATCAAAAGCGGAATGGTGCAGATGCATGGTGTGGTTTATTTTATATGAATATTTGAAAACACTATGTTTGTCAGTGCAAACATGGAAATCAGGGGTCTCCAATGTGGTGCCCATGGGCCTGCTGACAACCTTCCTGGAGTCCACCACGTGTTTTCAGAATGTGGACAGGACAGGATCAGTGGTGAATTGTGCCCAGCATGACTTCAGATTGGTCACAGTAGATTTGATTGGCTGCTGCAGGGGCGTACTAAGTGTGACCCCTACCCCGGGGGCCACCTCAGGGTGTGTGCGACAAGGTGGCCCGCTGCCTCCCCCCAGCTGTAGAGCGGCCGAGGGCGCACGGTCAGTACAGTTGCCGTGCGTGCAAGCAAACAATTCTCTTTTTTTAAAAAAATAATTTTTATTAATTTTCATAAACAAAAAACACACAAATAAAAACATTCATAAACAACACATGACTTCCCCATGCCTCCCCTTCACTGCACCCTTGTTTCCAAAATTTTTTTAGCAATCCTTCATTCCATTTCTATATTTAATTTCCCTCAAGATTCTCTTGACTTAAGTATTTACAGCTATAATTCTCTGTTTCTTACCCCTTGACATTTTATCAGTCTGAGATTTTGCAACAGTTCTTAAGATATATTTTAATTTTTTTCCAGTCCTCTTCCACTGTCTCTCTCCTCTGATCACGGATTCTGCCGGTCATCTCTGCCAGTCCCATAAATTCAGTCACCTTCGTCTGCCATTCTTCCAGAGTAGGTAATTCTTGCATCTTCCAATACTTTGCCAGGAGAATTCTTGCTGCTGTAGTTGCATACATGAAAAAGGTCCTATCTTTCTTTGGTACCAATTGGCCGACCATGCCCAAGAGAAAAGCCTCCGGTTTCTTTACAAATGTCCACTTAAGGATTTTCTTAATTTCATTATAGATCATTTCCCAGTAGGTTTTAACCCTTGGGCAGGTCCACCAAAGATGATAGAAAGTTCCTTCACATTCGTTACATTTCCAGCATTTATTATTGGGCAAATGGTATATCTTTGCAAGCTTGACTGGAGTCATGTACCACCTATAGATCATTTTCATTATGTTTTCTTTCAAGGCACTACATGCCGTAAATTTAAGGCCTGTGGTCCATAACTGTTCCCAGTCAGCGAACATAATATCATGACCTAAGTCTTGTGCCCATTTGATCATAGCTGATTTAACCGTTTCATCCTGTGTATTCCATTTCAGCAACAAATTATACATTTTAGACAAATTCTTAGTATTGGTCTCTAACAATTCTGTTTCCAATTTTGACCTCTCCTTCTGAAATCCTAGTTTCCTGTCCTGCTTAAAAGTCTCATTTATCTGATAATAATGTAACCAGTCTCGAACTTTGGATTTTAGTTTCTCAAAGCTCTGTAATTTAACTTTTTCACCGTCATATTCTATAATTTCACAATATTTTGGCCAATTAGAGTCCATGTTAAGTTTTTTCACCGCTCTAGCTTCCATTGGTGACAACCATCTGGGTGTTTTATTTTCCAACAAATCCTTATATCGATTCCAAACATTATACAAAGCTTTCCTGACAATATGATTTTTAAAGCCCTTATAAACCTTTGCCTTGTCATACCATAAATATGCATGCCAGCCAAAATTATTATCATACCCTTCCAAGTCTAAAATGTCTGTGTCTTCAAGAAGTAGCCATTGCTTCAACCAGCAGAAAGCTGCTGCTTCATAGTAAAGTCTTAAGTCCGGCAGAGCAAAAAACCCCCTATCTTTTGCATCAGTTAATATCTTGAATTTTATTCTGGGCTTTTTGCCCTGCCAGACAAATTTGGATATATCTTTCTGCCACTTCTTGAAACAGTCCATCCTATCTAGAACTTGCAATGTCTGGAACAAAAACAACAATCTCGGCAATACATTCATCTTAATAACGGCAATTCGGCCTAACAAGGATAGTCTCAACCTAGACCATATGTCAAAATCTTTCTTAACTTCCAGCCAACATTTCTCATAATTGTCTTTGAACAAATTCACATTTTTAGATGTTAAATTCACCCCCAGATATTTCACTTTTTTTGTTATTTCCAAACCAGTTTCTCTTTGAAAACTATCTTTTTCCCCCATCGTTAGATTTTTTTCCAGCACCTTTGTCTTCTGTTTATTTAATTTAAAACCAGCCACTTGACCAAATATTTCAATTAGTTCTAAAACTCTTTTTGTGCTGGCTTCTGGCTGCTGCAAAGTCAAAACTAGGTCATCTGCAAATGCTCTTAGCTTATATTGTTTAGCTCCGAGGTGTATTCCTTCAACCAGCTGGTCCCTTCTAATCATATTCAACAACACCTCCAGGACCGATATAAACAATAGAGGGGATATTGGGCAACCCTGTCGTGTCCCTTTTTCTATTGGGATCTCGTCCATAACCACACCATTCACAATTAATTTAGCTTTTTGCTCAGAGTATATTGCACCTATACCGTTTTCAAAATTTTGGCCTACCCCCATCCCATGGAGATTCCTCTTCATAAAGCTCCAAGAAATATTGTCAAAGGCTTTCTCCGCATCCACAAAAATCAAAACTGCTTTTCTATTTATATCAGTCTCCAATAGTTCCAAAATATCTATAATGTTCCTTACATTATCTGACATATGTCTCCCTGGGAGAAAGCCTGTTTGGTCCTTATGAATCTCCTCTAACAACACTTTTTAAAATCTTTTTGCTAAAATGTCTGCAAAAATTTTATAATCCACATTTAAAAGTGATATAGGGCGGTAGTTCTTAACTTGATGTTTCTCAGTTTCTGTCTTCGGTATAAGTGAGATAAATGCTTCTTTCCACGATTCGGGAGCCTTTTTCCCCTCCAAAATTTGGTTGCAAACTTCTTTCAATGGTTGTATTAGCCATTCCTTCATTGCTTTATAGTATCTCGCCGTCAGCCCATCTGGTCCTGGTGATTTTCCCAATTGCATATTCTGGATGGCACCCTCAATTTCCTGGTTCGTAATTTTCTCATTTAAAATCCTTTTGTTTTTTTCCGAGATCTTTGATAGTCCATATTTTTTAATAAATTCTTCTATCTCTTGTTCATCTTTTGGCCCTTGTGCATACAATTTCTTAAAGAAACTTTGAAAACAATTACTAATTTCATTTGGTTTGCTTATAGATTTTCCCTCTACCTCGAGGAATGTCACAGTATTCAACTTTTGTCTCTTTTTCAATTGCCATGACAGCAGTTTCCCACATTTATCTGCTGATTCAAAAGTTTTTTGCCTCATTTGTTTTATTTTCCATTCTATTTCTTGGTTCATCAATTCCATATATTGGGTCTGGTAATACTTTATTTGTCTTAAAATCTCCTGGGATTTAGGTTTTGATCTCAGTTTCTTCTCTCCTTCTTTCATTTGTTTCCAAATTTTTTCTTTCTTCTCATTCTGTTGTTTCCTTTTTATCGAATTCTGCTGGATTAGAAAACCACGCATCACGGCCTTACTTGCATCCCATATTATTCTTCTTTCCACATCTGTTCCTAGGTTTATTTCGAAGTAGTCTTTCAAAGTCTTTTGGGCCTTTTTATAAATTGCTTCATCTCTAAAAAGGGTGTCATTCATTCTCCATCTGAAGGTTCCAGCTGTTGTCAATTTCATTTCCATCTTTACTGCATTATGGTCGGAGCAAGTTTTTGGGCAGATCTCTGTTTTTTTAACCCTTGGTGCCAGATTGCTAGAAATCTATATTTGGTCAATCCTGGTCCATGTCATTTTTGCTTCAGAGAAAAAGGTCCCCTCTCTTTCCAGAGGGTTCCTTGTTCTCCAAATGTCAATCAAGTCCATTGTGTCAGTCAGTTCGAAGAAAGTCTTTGGTAGTCTCCCATCCTTAGAAATTACTTGTCTTTGAGCTTTATCCATATTTGTGGAGACAACTCCATTCATATCACCCATCATTATAATTTTATAGTCCATAAAATCCGTTAATGTCTCATGCAACTTCTTGAAAAACTCAGCCTTCCCCTCATTAGGTGCATAAATTCCTACAATCAGAATTTTTTCTCCTTGAATTTGAATTTCCACTGCCAGAAATCTTCCTTGTTCATCCTTAAAGATCATTTTTGGTTCCAATTTTTCCTTGACATAAATCACCACTCCTCTTTTCTTAACTTTATCTGAGGAAATAAATTCCAGTCCTAATCTCTTATTTGTCAAAAGTTTCCTGTGTATTCTGGCAATATGGGCAAGCAAACAATTCTCTGGTATCGGCTATTTCATGTGTACTTACCTGAAACCATTAGCTAGAGTGTACACAATAAAAAGCATTACTGGCCCTTTAAATAAAGGCAGCCAAAGAATAACAAGAAAACTGCACTATCACATCTAGTGAATGAATAGACCTGGTGCTTTGAATTGTCTATTTATATGACTTGTCAAGCTCCAACCAATGAATGTTAGCAAACAGCACCAACTAGAGTATGGAACACTGGTAAAGGTAAAGGGACCCCTGACCATTAGGTCCAGTCGTGGCTGACTCTGGGGTTGCAGCGCTCATCTGGCTTTATTGGCCGAGGGAGCCGGCGTACAGCTTCCAGGTCATGTGGCCAGCATGACTAAGCCGCTTCTGGTGAACCAGAGCAGCACACGGAAATGCCATTTACCTTTCCGCCAGTGTGGTACCTATTTATCTACTTGCACTTTGTTGTGTTTTTGAACTGCTAGGTTGGCAGGAGCAGGGACTGAGCAACGGGGGCTCACCCCGTCATGGGGATTCGAACCACCGACCTTCTGATTGGCAAGTCCTAGGCTCTGTGGTTTAACCCACAGCGCCACAGGCAAATGTAATGTATCCACTTCAGTGACAGCCTGAAGTATCTGAAGTGTGCATGCACACGAAAGCTCTTAGCAATAATAATAATAATAATAATTTTTTATTTATACCCCGCCCTCCCCAGCCAAGGCCGGGCTCAGAGCGGCTTACAAGCAAAATAAAAACAAGATCATAGAATCATAGAATCATAGACTTAGAAGAGACCACAAGGGCCATATGAATGATTACAACTTAAAAACAAAAATAAAATACAACATTAAAATAATGGAACATTAAAATATTAAAATGTAGCCTCATCGCAGGAGGAGAAGGAAAAGAAAAGAAAAGAGAGGGAGGGAGGGAATCAAATTGGCTCCAAGCCAAAGGCCTGGCGGAACAACTCTGTCTTACAGGCCCTGCGGAAAGAAATCAGATCCTGCAGGGCCCTGGTCTCATGAGACAGAGCGTTCCACCAGGCCAGAGCCAGAGTTGAAAAGGCCCTGGCTCTGGTTGAAGTCAATCTAACTTCCTTAGGGCCCGGGACCACTAGGGTGTTGCTATTTATGGACCTTGAGGCTCTCCGTGGGGCATACCAGGAGAGGTGGTCCCGTAGGTACGAGGGTCCTAGGCCGTGAAGGGCTTTAAAGGTCAAAAGCAGCAGCTTAAATCTGACCCTGTACTCCACCGGGAGCCAGTGCAGCTTGAAAAGCACTGGGTGAATATGCTCCCATGGCAGAGACCCCGTGAGGAGCCTCGCTGCAGCATTCTGCACCCGCTGGAGTTTCTGGGACAGCCTCAAGGGCAGCCCCGCATAGAGCGAATTACAGTAGTCAAGCCTGGAGATGACCGTCGCATGGATCACTGTGGCCAAGTCGGGGCAGGAAAGGTTTGGACTCCAGGGGACAAAAGAATGGTGAGGAACTTGACCAGAGGGGTCAGGAACTGTAAATAGTTTTAGTGTCTTGTGTTAACGGGTGTCAGGAGGTGGGAAAAGGGTGGGAAAAGACAGCTATCTGCTACCCAGGTACTGTCCCGTAGCAATGATGAAATATTGGGAATTTGGAGAACTAATAAAAGTGGGTGGCACCTTCTCTTCGAGTACTGACTCGTCTCGCTGCCAGAGGAGTGCGGACCCTGCTATAGCAGTTGCTTTTACAATAAAGGTCCGACTTCTTAGCCACTTCCCTATACAATTTGCCTTTGTACCGCCTGTTTCTTTAATCTCCGACCGCAGGGAACCCTCTTTACCTAGCGGGCTCACAGAGTCCCCCAAGGACCTGGAGCTGCGTGTTCCATGCTTTTTTAAAAATATTTTATGCAACAAGCTTTCATGATTATGTAGAGTGGAGGACTTCACAATGATCTTATACTGCAGGAAAACCACTCCTTTTACAGTGGATGAAGCCCTTCATATTCCATCTCATCCTGATTATCAGAAGATTGTAAATGATCCATCATGCAAACTATTGGTGGTGATGTCTTTCTGTATTCATTCAAAGGTTCTCCTCAGAAAATAAATGATTGGCGCTGTGATCAATATTGTTGGATCAACTGTGGTGTCCGACGATGGCCGAGAATTAATCTGAAGCTGAGGAAATTTTACCATAAAATCAAAACTTGTTCAAGTCCAGACAACCTCATAAGGCACAGTTATAGACTGCTAGAGCCTTCTTGTGAAATGGTTCTGATACACTATATTGGAAATGAGAGGGAATTCCGTGCACTTCCTCATGGTGACAGAAAGAGAAATTTGCTAAGAGCACATATACGGACAATGCCTTCAGTAATAAGAAAGATTTCAGATACAAGTGCTAAGCCCTCAAAAATCTATAAAGACCTTTGTAATGACCCTGTAACCAGCTCAGCCTATATACCTGTAGCTCAGCCACGAAACCGGGAGCAGGTAAGAAACAAACTTTTTTTAAAAAAAATTAATTGATTTTTCCATGTATACTTCTTCTAACAATATATCTTTAACAATTTTTCATATTTCCACCCTCCTCCCCTGGACTTCCCTCATACGCCTATTTTGCTTTATTTCCATATTGTTCACCCACCCTGCATGTTGTTTCCCCAAAATTTCACAGAATACATATTATTTTACTTTTTATTGCATACAATTGTGATTGTTTTCTCAAACCCTGCCAAGGAGTCCATTTCATTATGTTGCCTCTTCATATATGTTGAAAATGGTTCCCCTTCTCTTTTAAAGTCTTTGTTGTCCTTTTCATGTAGTTTATCTGATAGTTTTGCAAGGGCTCCATTTTCCATAAGCTTCCCCTGCCATTGTTCTTTCGTTGGTATTTCTTCTGCCCTCCAAGTTTGTGCTAATATAATTATTGCCACTGTTGCTGCATACATAATTTCTGATTTTATTATTTTATATCTTGATCTACAATTTATTCTTCTGGTTTCTTAGCAAAAGTCTTTTTGAACATTTTTTTCCAAATTCATTGTATATCAGACAAAGTTGCTTATTATCACTATTGACTGAAATAAAAATAACATATTTGATAATGCATTCATCTTTATTGCTGCTATCCTTCCCATCAAGGAGAGGTTCATTCTCTTCCAAATTTCCAAATCTATCTTCATCTCATTCCAAACTTTCTCATAGTTGTCTTTATATAAATTTATTTTTTTATTATCAAGCCAAATTCCTAAATACTTGACTTTTTAATGAATTTCTATTTTTGTAATCTCCTACAGTGATCCATGTGGCGGTCACCTCCAGGCTTGACTACTGTAATTTGCTCTACATGGGGCTGCCCTTGAAACTGTCCCACAAATTCCAGCGGGTGCTTCCATGTTTCTGGAATTTCCCCTTTTGTTAATATTTCATTAATTTTATCTTTCATTGGATTTACAAGGTGTTCTTTAATTTTTTTATTGTACTTTGCTGATAATCCATCTGTTCCTGGTGATTTGCCCACCTTTATTTGCCTTATTGCCTCGGAGATTTCTTGGTCTGTTACTTGTGTATTTAAGAATACTATCTCTTCTTGCTTTATCTTTGGCAGATTACTCTTTTTTATATTTTATATAAACACACACACACACACACACAGCATTTTGTTGTATGAAATGACCTCTCATGACTACAGTGGTACCTCGGGTTACATATGCTTCAGGTTACAGACTCTGCTAACCCAGGAATAGTACCTCAGGTTAAGAACTTTACTTCAGGATGAGAACAGAAATCATGCTCCGGTGGCGCAGTGGCAGCAGGAGGCCCCATTAGCTAAAGTGGTGCTTCAGGTTAAGAACAGTTTCAGGTTAAGAACGGACCTCCGGAACGAATTAAGTACGTAACCAGAGGTACCACTGTACTCTACAAGCATTAAATACAATTTTGATTTTTGTTTCCTTAGGTAAGAAACAAACAAGCTTGAAAGACAACATTCACAAAACAGTCGTGATGATTTGTACAGTGTTTATGAATTAACAGAGCTCCTTGAAGGCTTCATCCATGTGTCCTACAGTGATTGTTGTTATGGTCCTACAGGATATTTCATCTGAAATTGGGAAAATAATATCACTGAAGGCAAATTTACCTATGCTTTTTTCATATGACACAACTTTTCAACTTGGAGACTTCTTCCTATCTATTTTATTATTTCAAAATGTGCTTTTCGCTGAATCACCACTGATTCCTGTAATGTTCATGATGCATGACAGCAGGCGAGAGGACAATCACAGGAGATTTTTGGAAACCCTTTCCAAGCAGTGTCCATTGCTCAATTCAGAAAAAGTTGTCATAGTGTCCGACAAGAAAAAGGAATTGAAAAAGCTTTGGATCATGTTTTGCTCAAGAGCCACAGAGTGGTATGCTGGAATCACATCCGCAGAGACATCGTGTTTTAGCTGAAAAAACATGGGGCCAGTTCAGAGGATACCAAGGTATACCTTGCTGACTTTTTTGATCTTCTGAGGTCAAATTCTGAGCAAGACTACACATTCAAATTTGATAAACTCAGGACAGGTTGGAGCAAAGCATTCTTGGACTACTTTGAGGAAGACCTGCACCAAGCAATAATAAAGCATGCTGGGGCCTGGATTCTAAAGAGACTGAACATATATAAAGAAAAAAGTGGAATCCCCACAAATGTCTCTGAGAGTTTTCATGTAGCTTTCATTTGCGGCCTCAGTTTATTAGACACTCAAGATCACCAGAACATACAGTCTTTCCTCAAATAGCTTGTGATCCATCACAAATCGTGGATCTTGTACAAAGGGGATAACTTCCGCGGCCTAAGAAAGATGAAAGCTATGAGAAGGCACCATCAGTTTGTCAAATGGTACTAGCGGGCTTTATGGTACTGAACAATTTAATAGCTGTTTGTCCACAGCTTGGTGTATCTGTGGTAAGGGGTAGTAAGGAAAAGCATTATGTTGTCCGCCTTTTCTCCAAAGAGAGCTGCTCTTGCCCATCATCCAGGACTTGCTACCATATTATAGCTGCCAAAAAATCTATCGGCATGCCACCAGAACCAGGGAAGCCTTGCCGGTTGCAGCTCACACAGTTGAAGCGAAATAAAAGGCAGAAGAGTAGCTCAGGAAGAAAGTTCTCCAGACTGAAGGAAAAGATAACTGTAGTTCCAGCATCTGATTCAGTGCAGGCTGCTGAGGAGTTGGACTCAATGATTTCTACATCAGTTCCCCCATGGCACAACTGTACCTTCAACACACTCAGTCTACAAACCGAGGAACTTGTGGGTTCAGTTGCCAACATCTGTGTTTATGGTTATGACATGGACACACTGAAAGGATCGAACTGGATAAATGACCGCATAATACATGCATTTCTTGCCTCCAGGGTGATCATGACAAAGAGCTAGGTCACGATGGAACAATTTTCCCATTTAGTTGCCTCTTCATTCAGACCCTCATGTGTCAAAAATTGTCAGTGAAAGCCCTGAAGTCCTGTTTGAAATTTGGAGTGCTAAAGAAAGATGCTTGGATTATTCCAGTAATCATTTTTAAAAGGAAGACCATGCTCTACCTAGATTCCAACCATGGATTGAACCACTCTGTGATTGATGCAATAACATCCTTCTTAGCATGTCTGTATAAGATGGATTCAGACTGTCCCTATAGTTTTGCAGACTGGTCATTTTTTGCACCAACTGATATAACCAGGCAAGGTAATTCCAGTGACTGCGGTCCTTTCACATGTACCATTGCACATCTGACTGCTTCTGCTGCCCAATTACAGTACACATAAAAGGATATGACCGCCATTAGTTTTTTTTTTTTTTAAAATAATTTTTATTGATTTTACAACATAAACAAAAAACAAATAAACATAACACGACTTCCCCAAACCTCCCCTTCACTGCATCCATATTTTAAAATTTTTAGCAATTCTTCATCCCATTTTTATATTTAATTCTCTTTAAAAAAAAAAAAAATTCTATTTTATAAATTTCAATTTATAGCTGTAATTCTTTGTATCCAATCCCTTGACATCTTAACATTCCGAAATTTTACAACAATTTTTAAGATAGATTTTAAATTTTTTCCAGTCCTCCTCCACTGTCTCTTTCCTCTGGTCACGGATTCTGCCGGTCATCTCTGCCAGTCCCATAAATTCAGTCACCTTGGTCTGCCATTCTTCCAGAGTAGGTAATTCTTTAGTCTTCCAATACTTCGCCAAAAGGATTCTTGCTGCTGTTGTTGCATACATAAAAAAGGTCCTATCTTTCTTTGGTACCAATTGGCCGACCATGCCCAGGAGAAAAGCCTCCGGTTTCTTTACAAATGTCCACTTAAGGATTTTCTTAATTTCATTATAGATCATTTCCCAGTAGGCCTTAATCTTTGGGCAGGTCCACCAAAGGTGATAAAAAGTTCCTTCACATTCATTACACTTCCAACAATTGTTATTGGGCAAATGATATATCTTTGCAAGCTTGACTGGGGTCATGTACCACCTATAGATCATTTTCATTATATTCTCTTTCAGGGCACTGCATGCCGTAAATTTAATACCTGTGGTCCATAACTGCTCCCAGTCAGCAAACATAATATCATGACCGATATCCTGTGCCCACTTAATCATGGCTGATTTAACCGTTTCATCCTGTGTATTCCATTTTAGCAGCAGATTATACATTCTAGACAAATTCTTAGTATTGGGTTCTAGCAATTCTGTTTCTAACTTTGACCTCTCCTTCTGAAATCCTAGTTTTCTGTCCTGCTTAAAAGTTTCATTGATCTGGAAATAATGTAACCAATCTCGGACTTTAGGTTTCAATTTCTCAAAACTCTGTAGTTTCAACTTTTCACCATCATATTCTATAATTTCACAATATTTTGGCCAATCTGTATCCATGTTCAGTCTTTTTACCGCCTTGGCTTCCATTGGTGACAACCACCTGGGGGTTTTACTTTCAAGCAAATCTTTATATCGATTCCATACATTATACAATGCTTTCCTAACAATATGGTTTTTAAAATTTCTATGTACCTTTACCTTATCATACCATAAATATGCATGCCAACCAAAACTATTATCATAACCTTCCAGGTCCAGAATGTCTGTATTCTCAAGAAGTAGCCATGGTTTCAGCCAGCAAAAAGCTGCTGCTTCATAATAAAGTTTTAAGTCCGGCAGGGCAAAGCCCCCTCTATCCTTTGCATCAGTCAAAATCTTAAATTTTATTCTGGGTTTTTTGCCCTGCCAGACAAATTTAGATATGTCTTTCTGCCACTTCTTGAAACAGTCCATCCTATCTAGAATTTGCAATGTCTGGAACAGAAACAACAATCTCGGCAATACATTCATCTTAATAACAGCAATTCGGCCTAACAAGGAAAGTCTCAATCTTGACCATATATCGAAATCTTTCTTCACTTCGGCCCAGCATTTCTCATAATTGTCTTTAAATAGGTTCACATTCTGAGATGTTAAATTCACCCCCAGATATTTTACCTTTTTAGTAATTTCCAAACCAGTTTCTCTTTGAAAACTATCTTTTTCCCCCACCGTAAGATTTTTTTCCAACACCTTTGTCTTATGTTTATTTAATTTAAATCCTGCTACCTGACCAAATATTTCAATAAGTTCCAGAACTCTTTTTGTACTGGTTTCTGGCTGTTGTAATGTCAAGACTAGATCATCTGCAAATGCTCTTAGCTTATAATGTTTAGTTCCGACCTGTATACCTTTAACCAGCTGGTCTCTTCTAATCATATTTAGGAAAACCTCCAGTACCGATATAAACAATAGAGGGGAAATTGGGCATCCCTGTCGTGTCCCTTTCTCTATTGGAATTTCGTCCATAACCATACCATTTACAATTAGTTTGGCCTTTTGCTCAGAGTAAATTGCACTTATACCATTTTCAAAGTTCTTGCCTACCCCCATCCCTTGGAGATTCCTCTTCATAAAGCTCCAACAAATGTTGTCAAAGGCTTTCTCTGCATCCACAAAAATCAAAACAGCTTTTCTATTTATGTCAGTTTCCAGAAGTTCTAAAATGTCTATAATATTCCTCACATTGTCTGACAATTGCCTGCCTGGTAGAAAGCCAGTTTGGTCCCTGTGAATCTCCTCTAACAAAACTTTTTTGAATCTTTTTGCTAAAATGTCTGCAAAGATTTTATAATCCACATTCAAGAGTGATATAGGGCGGTAATTCTTAACTTGATGTTTCTCAGTTTCTGTCTTCGGTATAAGTGAGATGAATGCTTCCTTCCACGATTCGGGAGCCTTTTTCCCTTCCAAAATTTGAGTGCAAACTTCTTTCAATGGTTGTATTAACCAATCCTTCAGTACTTTATAGTATCTCGCGGTTAGTCCATCTGGTCCTGGTGATTTTCCCAGCTGCATATCCTGAATGGCGCTCTCTATTTCTTGATCTGTAATTTTCTCATTCAAACTCCTTCTATTATTTTCAGAGATTTTTGGTAAGCCGTATTTTCCAATAAATTCTTCTATCTCCTGTTCGTTTTTTGGCCCTTGTTTGTATAATTTCTTGAAGAAACTTTGAAAACAATTACTTATCTCATTTGGTTTATTAATAAACTTCCCATCTACTTCGAGTGATGTCACTGTATTCAATTTTTGCCTCTTTTTCAATTGCCAAGACAGTAGCTTCCCACATTTATCTGCGGACTCAAAAGTCTTTTGTCTCATTTGTTTAATTTTCCATTCTATTTCCTGATTCATCAATTCCATATATTGTGTTTGATAGAATTTTATTTCTCTTAATATCTCTTGAGATTTTGGCTTAGATCTCAATTTCTTCTCCCCTTCTTTTATTAGATTCCAAATTTTCTCTTTCTTCTCATTCTGTTTTTTCCTCTTTATTGAATTCTGTTGTATTAGGAAGCCACGCATCACGGCTTTACTTGCATCCCAAATAACTCTTTTTTCGGTGTCTGATCTCATGTTAATCTCGAAGTAATCTTTAAGTGTTTTCTGGGCCTTTTTGCAAATTTCCTCATCTCCAAAGAGGGTGTCATTCATTCTCCATCTAAAGGTTCCAGCTGTTGTCAGTTTCATTTCCATCTTGACAGCATTGTGGTCAGAACAGGTCTTTGGGCAGATTTCTATTTTTTTAACTTTTGATGCCAGATTACTAGAAGTCCATATTTGATCAATTCTAGTCCATGTCATTTTTGCTTCAGAGAAGAAGGTCCCCTCCCTTTCCAGAGGGTTCCTAGTTCTCCAAATGTCAATCAGGTCCATAGTGTCAGTCAGTTCAAAGAATGTCTTTGGTAGTCTTCCATCATTAGATATTGTTTGTCTTTGGGCCTTGTCCATGTTTGTGGAGACGACTCCATTCATATCACCCATCATTATAATTTTAAAATCCAAAAAGTCCATTAAAGTCTCGTGCAACTTCTTGAAGAATTCAGCCTTCCCCTCATTTGGTGCATAAACTCCAACAATCAAAATCTTTTCTCCATAAATTTGAATTTCCACTGCCAGGTATCTTCCTTGGTCATCCTTAAAGATCAGTTTTGGTTCAAATTTTTCCTTGACATAGATCACAACTCCTCTTTTCTTAACTCTATCTGATGAAATAAATTCTTGTCCTAATCTCTTATTTGTTAAAAGTTTTTTATGTATCCTGGCAATTGAGTTTCTTGTAGACAGATTACATCTAGATGTTCCTTCTTTAATAGATGAAATACTTGGCCCCTTTTTCGAGGGTGGTTCAAACCATTACAGTTCCAGCTGAAGAGTTGCAGAGACATTTTTGTTACTGGGTAGCTCTTCCACCGACTGCACCAAGTTGTTGTTCCTCCTCGGTCGGTGCTCGGTTCAGTCCAAATGATAGATTTGAAATGTCCGGTACTTCCCCCTCACTAACAGTTCCTTTCTGAAGATCCTCTTGATTTCTTTCCAAAAAGAGTTCTTTATCCTGGTTTGTTTTTATTTTAATTTTCTTCCCTTTAAAGTTAAAGGACAGCCCTTGTGGAAATTCCCACCTGAATGGGATATTATTCTGTTTAAGTAGATCAACTAATTCTTTAAATTGAGATCTAACCTCCAGAAAATATTTAGGAATATCCTTGAAAATCTGGATCTGAGAATTTTTAATGACCAAGGCCTTCTGGAAATGTAGGTTTAGTATTTTGTCTCTTTGTTCCTTTGATCCCAGGGTAATTAAACAGTCTCTTGGCTTCTTCCCTTGCTTTCTGCCAATCCGAAAGGCTGAGGTTATCACAAATTCATCTTCTTCTCCATCTAACTCATCATTCCAAAAGTCTTGAAATTTATCTGTGAGGAATTCCCCAAGTTTGTCCTCTTCCTCTTCTGGAACCAGTCTTAATTTCAGATTCTTGCTTTTCCTTTCCAGTTCTAGTAGGGCTAATGCTGTATCATGTTCATGTACTTTTTTTGCAATAGGCGCAAATTTTCCTTTGGTTTCTTCGGCAGTAGACCTAGCACTCTCAGCTATTCTCCTTGTTTCCGTAGACTCTTGAACCAAACGGTTTATAGAATCTGTATTAGATGAGATTGTTGTTGTGTTCAGGTCTAGTCTTGTTGTCAACTCCGTCAGTTTCTTAGAGTTCTCTGTAGACTGTTTAGTAAGTTCTGCAGATTGCTTGGTGAGTACTTCTAATGACTGATTTATTTTGAGCAGAGCCTGTGTCATTGACTCCATTGATGCTGCTGTTATTTTTTCTTGTGCAGCTGCTGCTCCTGATAAAGAGCCTCTTTTTTGAGCTTGTTTTTGAGCCTGCTTTGTTTTACTTCTTGTTGAAATCTCTTCTGGCGGGTTGCTCATAACTCAAGGTCATTCACACAGGAAAGTTGCAAGTGGAAAATCCCGCTGGATACACCGTAATACAACTAAAGCCCTCTAGAGGAGGAAATTGTAACCATCCAAAGGCACCCACAA
Organism: Podarcis erhardii; assembly: GCF_964252035.2. Lineage (NCBI taxonomy): Eukaryota > Metazoa > Chordata > Lepidosauria > Squamata > Lacertidae > Podarcis > Podarcis erhardii. Next base: position 3,511,762 of record NC_138515.1, read on the forward strand.
CAAAGAAACAGAAAGTCCAAAGGCAAAAGTCCCACTAAGAGTCTTTAATTTGTAGCACTTTACTGTTAAAATTGTAATCCACCAAAGTCCCGTTAATATGTTTCAAATAAGTCTTATTTTGTAGCCACTGTCTTTTGACAGCTCACTTGACAGTTCCTTTTTCAGGCGATCGCTGCTCCGGCAGCCTGACCAGAAGTGTCAGCAGCAGAGGTTTTTTATTCCTTATCCCTTTCTTTTGCAGGTTAAATTAATTCTGTTTCTTCCCCCCCTTCTCCTGCACTACAGGGGGGAGATCCTTTCGATGTCTGGTTTAATAAGAGTTAAAAAGAGAGTCCATTTAAACACAGCTCAGTCTTTTCATTGCTCCGTTAATCATGCAGATCCGGGAGGCTGACTTCCTTAATTTTTGCCTTCCCGTTTTCAGCCAAATCTTCTAAATTTTTAAGTCCCGTTTTAATTTTGCGTTCTTACTCACGGGTATTGTTGTTGCCAATCTTTAGTTTCAGAAAGGAATCGGCGCTCTCCGTTAATGGCGACGCGGCTTCACTCCGTAAGCTGGGTAGCGATCCTCAGCACCGCGCTAACCCCGATGCCGCTCCGGAGCCTTTAAAAAGGCTCTTTCACGATGCCGGGGGGGCGCAAAGGTGCCCACCGAATCTCCTTGCTCACAGGCTTCAGCGCCTGTGATTTTAGGGGTCCCCCGCTTGCCGTAGCGGGTAAGACCCGAACTTACGGAGCAGTCCTGCCTCGGAGCCCGAGGCTAGGACCGCCATCAAACGCTGGCGCCGACCGGAAGTCGGATATGACCGCCATTAGACCCTGGATTGCAAAAGAAATAATACATTACACTGGGAAAACCTATCTTGAAGGACGAGAAAACTATATTCCAATTGAAATTGCCGCTCCTCCTCCCACAAAGAGACAAAGCTTGAAAGAGAGTCACATTACTTTGTCTAGATCATGCCCAGAGGAATGGAAGGATACACTAACCTATTGCTCAGATCTTTTACCTACCTTGTTTGAAGGCAGCTGGTCAATACGTTTTTTGAAGGAAGGGTGCAGGAGGCCCAGTGGTGAGTGTGACCAATCTATGGTTTACTGTGAAGGAAACTGCAAGGACTGCTTTTGCATAGGCATTGATTCAAAAGATCTTCCAGAGGTTTTTGTGTGTCCAGATTGTCAATCCACTGTGGCCAAAGATATTTTGAAACTGCGAACTGTCATATTCCACAGGTTGGTATAATACAGCAAAACCTAAACACATAGCTTTCATCATCATGGCAGGGATGGTCCTTTTCCATAGAATTCTTATTCATGGAGTTGGTTTTTATATCCTGCTTTTGTCTACCTTTAAGGAGTCCCTCCCACCCCCACAACAGATACCTTGTGAGGTAGGTCAGGCTGAGAGAGTTCAGAAAGAAGTGTGACTGGCCCAAGGTCACCCAGCAGACTGCATGTGGAGGAGCGGGGAAGCAAACCTGGCTCTCCAGATTACGAGTTCACCACTCTTAACCACTACACCACGCTAGCTCAAAGACAAATAGATGCCAGCTACTGTATACATAAACTTAAGCTTAAAAAATAGCAACAATCCTTAGCTAAAAGGACCTGTGGTCAGGGATGATGGGAATTGTTGTCCCAAAATGTCTGAAGGGCCAAGTTTGCCTATGCCTTATCTAATGGAACAGTGCAGTGTACTAGCTAGTGTCACAGAATCATAAAATCATAGAATCATAGAGCAGTAAGAGACCACAAGGGCCATCTAGTCCAACCCCCTGCCATGCTGGAACACATAAGCAAAGCACTCCTGACAGATGGCCAGCCCCACTCACCTCACAGAGTGTTTGTTGTGGGGAAGGAAGGGAAAGGAGATGGTTAGCCGCTTTGAGACTCCTAAAGGAGAGTGAAAGGCAGGATATCAAGTCCAAACTCTTCTTCCAAACTCTTTATAATAGTGACATTTCCCATAAATATGCTGGGACACAACCAAGTAATGTTATAGATTTAAATGAGATTCATGGAAGGGCCAAGTTTATTCTGCACTTTAAAGGAATGGGGTATGGAAGTGCTTAACTGATTCTTGATCAAGGACAAAACCTGGGAGGGAGTATCTTCAATCCCTGTAGCAAACAGCAGGCACAACACCATTTTGTTTGGAATGTAGAGCCAGTTCTTCTCATAAGCAACCAAGGGGAGCCCCTGAGGTTCTGGATGCACCACTAGAACTGGCGGCATGGTGTGAGTACCAAGTAGAGGTCAGGAGAAGGATGTGTTTCTTCTGGAGTCCCCACTGGGGAGAAAGGGGACTATAAATGAAGCGAGGGCCTCACAGACCTACACTGCAGCCAGTTGGGCTGAGGGAAGCCCACTGAGGTGCTGGCATGATTCTACTGCAGTTTTGCTCCCTCCCTGCATGTATAGCTAAGAAAAAACTTTGTCTCACCTCCCCACACATTTTTTGATTGCCAGCACACCAACATCTTCACAGGTAGATGCGTGGGAAGGGGGGCAGATTTGTTTAGCCCCCCCCCCCAAGGATCATCTTTTCTTTAGTTACCTCAACTCTGATGCTACAGTGGCTGTCTCATGTCAATGTTTGAGTCCATTTGAGTCACCCAAATGCAGATGGTTTTGGGGAAACACCTGGATCATCTTGTGACCTAAGCATGTTGCAGTTGTCTTTTTCCAGTCCTAGATAACATGTTTTGGGGAAGAGTGCAGTCTAAGTTGTTGCAGGAATTTATGCATAGGTTGGGGGGGTTGCCCCTCCAGCAGATATCATGCACATGCAGCCCACTACCAAAATCAGCACAATCACTTTTGTGACTTTTGTGACTTGTCCCCACAAAACACTTCATCACAGTTTCTTCCTATCTATTCAAAGGGCCTCTGCTGATAAATGTATTCACTGATAAACGTATCTATGTACTGGCTCACTGGGAAAACTTCAGAAATTCATATAGACATGTGAGCTCAGCTACTCAGCAGCCCCTCTGCCTGAGTGATAATTCCTGGCAACCTGAGTGCCAGACAGGTAGCCCTTCCAGAAATAACAAATCCAGATGAAGAGAAAAGGGTGTGATTAACTTGGCTGGGAAACAGGGAAATGCAAATATCTCTTTTGCTTCACTTGATGGGTGTTTGGTGGAGGGCAAGGAGAACCATGGGGAAGGGTCCAAGATGCTTAGATTACTGCCACCAGACCTCCCCTTTCACGATGTAACCGTGATGTATTAGTGGTGTAGTTTGGGGGGTGTAACATGGAGATTAGCAGCTAATAAAAGTTTGGGGGCTCTTTTGTTCGGGGCTTCCATCTTGTTCCACCTTGTGGCAGGTGGGGGTCCTGTCGTGACGGTCTACAATAAAGACCAAGCCTACCGGCTGCTGTTTTGCTCTGGTATTCCTGGCTGGTATCCTTGTTTTTTGTCCAAGGGAGCCCTCAGATTTCTCCGTTAACAAAGTGAAGTGTCTGTTCGTCCCACAGTGTATCTTAGTGCCATAATAGCAGCCTGAAGAGTTTGGACTTGATATCCTGCCTTTCACTCCCTTTAAGAAGTCTCAAAGCGGCTAACATTCTCCTTTCCCTTCCTCCCCCACAACAGGCACCCTGTGAGGTGAGTGAGTCTGAGAGACTTCAAGAGAAGTGTGACTAGTCCAAGGTAACCCAGCAGCTGCATGTGGAGGAGCGGGGAAGAGAACCGGGTTCACCAGATTACGAGTCCACCCAGTGGTGGAGGAAGGGGTGTAGAGTGAACCCACTGCACCTGGCACCACCATTCTGTTGAGGTGCCATCGCGGCCACCCCCGGACATGTGCCGTGCTCTCTTGGCGCACCAGGCACCACGTCCCCACTGGCGGCATACCTCATCTCCAGGATGTTCGCCACGCCCCCGGGACGCACACCACACCCCCACATGTAGTGCACCACGCCCCCAGGACACACTCCATGCCTCCTGTGATGCGTGCAAGCCACGCCCCCACATGCTGTCTGCCCCCAGTGCCAGAGCTTGCAGCTTCGCCACTGAGTCCACCGCTCATAACCACCACACCACACCTCAAGTGCCTTTTCCAGTTGTCAAAAATACCCTGTTGTTATCATTTTTGAAACATTAGTGTTATGATAGCACCTAAAGCCTGAAATATCTTCCTAAAAGATCAGACAAATGTTTAGGGAAAGTTGTTATGAAAGGAGGAATGAAGAATGTAAGTTCAGCATATAATTCCCTGCATTATGCTTTCGGGTCTCCATGTGATGAGCATGTGGACAGACAGAGGAGAAGGCTGCATGAGGCTGACAGTTAATTGCAGGATGACCTTTCTTTCTGCAAAAGAAAGTTGTGCATATTTGATCTTTGTGACCGTTCAGTAAATGTTTAAATTATAGTTTTTTAATATCGAACCCAAGCTCTGATTTTCTCAGTTCTCCCTTCACCTGTGTGTATCCTGCTATTTCTATCCATTTCTCCTTTCTCTTGGCACAAATGTATATAAAATTATACAGGAAAATGTTAAATGATCTCTGTCTCTACCTTTCTGTGCAATTGCTCAGAAATGTCACTAAGAAAGCTCTATATATTGGCATGGTCTCTTTTATTGGAATAATTTCCCAAAGTTAATTTTAAACGGGTACATAAGACCAGTGGGCCAGAATTTTTGTCCCAATAATATTTTTTTCCTGTGGCCATCACCAAATCTTCATGCAGTTAACTCCACAGTTTAATCTCTCATGGAATAAAGTGGTTCTTCCTTTCGCTGGGTGCCCCTGAGGTCAGTATTTCAGGAGAGTGACGAAAAGTTCTCTCTAACCACTTTATCTTATTTAATTTTCTAACCTCTGTCATGTCTGCTACCATCTTATAGACCTTTTATAGACTGAACATTTCCAAACTCATCAGCCTTTTCTCAAAGGAAAAGCACTGGTTGCCCAATTCTAGATGTAAGAGCAATCTGGTTGCCACATTTATCACCCTGTTGATCACCAGGATTGATCTGGCTGATCAGACGGGCAAGAAATGTGTCTGCCATCCCCATCATTGTGCATCCCCCCCCCCCAAAGCCACACACTCCATGTAAGAGAATGACCATCCCACACAGAGCGAGAACACCCTCTTCTGCACTTTTTCCAGCTATGCCATATTCGTTTTAGAGATATGGCACCCAAAGCTGTACACAGTATTCCAAATGGGACCACACTATAGAACTGTACAGGGACATTACAATACTGACCGTTTCATTTTCAGTTCCTTTTTCAATAGTCTCCAGCACTAATTCTAGATCACAAAATGAATAAATGAAATAATAGTGGTTCTGATCCTTGTGGGACCCAACTGCTCACTTTCTTTAACTTTTAACATGGCCTTGGCCCCAGCACCCAGGAGATCCTCTGAAAGCCCAAGTTGCCCCAACTTTGTGCAAAACAGTTGTAGCCCTGGAGAAGGGAAGGGAAGGGGTCTGACAAAACTTTGTTAAGTAAAGTATCTTTGTCTGCTGAAAAACAAATGTTTAGCCAGCATAAAAGAAAACTTGTCCAACTGTCTCTAGCTTATGTTGGCCTCCCTCTAGACACAACAAGGCTGTATAAGGTACATAGAGTGGGACAGCGAAAATCTTCAATAGAAAGGCTGCCTGCACTCGTTCCGCTGACTGGGTAAACCCTGACATCCAGATTGAAATTCCATAGAGCAGTTTGGCTCTAACTTTAGCATTAAAAACCTTGAAAGCAGAAGGTATGTGTTGGTTACCTCTTGTTGCAGAAAAGCGCAATATGGCCTGCATAGACAGCTGGCTGGCATTTACCGCCACTGCGCAGTGCAAGGAGCACCGGAGCCTGTGATGGAAAGTGATCCCCAAACAGTTGAATCTGAATACCTGCTGGATATGTTTCCCACCAAAAACCCAACTATATATCTTACGAGAATTCCCGAAGACCATTATTTTGCTTTTATTGAAGTTCATGCTCATTTTCATTCTAGACAAATAGTAGATACAGGCATTTAGCAAACGCTTTAAGCCAATTCTAGTTCATGAGAGCACAATCATATCATCTGCATATAGAAGAATGGTAATTTTTGATACATTTAGTTTACGGCTGTGAGCATCCACCAGTTTTAGTAATGGGACGAGTTCATTTAAGCACAGTGGACCAACACCAGCTGATGGCGTGGCTCCCCAAATCAACACTTCACACTGGACTTCAAGCATCTGGCATTGGAAACTTCACACTGGACTTCAAGCATTGTGTGGCATTGTGTGCCTCCCCATTCTTCCTCCAGATTCTGGGTCCTTGATTTCCAAATGAGATGGAAAAGTTGCTCCTATCAGAAAAGAGGACTTGGGACCACTGAGCAACAGACCAGTTCTTTTTTTTCTTTAGCCCAGGCAAGATGCTTCTGACATTGTTTCTTGTTCAGGAGCGGCTTGACAAGAAGAATACGACATTTGAAGCCCATCTCCAGGATCCGTCTGTGTGTGGTGGCTCTTGATGCACTAACTCCAGCCTCAGTCCACTCCTTGTGAAAGTCCCCAGCATATTTGAATGGTCTTTTCCTGACAATCCTCTCCAGGCTGTGGTCATCCCTACTGCTTGTGCCCCTTTTTCTTCCACACTTTTCCCTTCCGCATAACTTTCCATTAATGTGCTTTGATACAGTACTTTGGGAACATCCAACTTCTTCCGCAATTACCGTTTGAGGCTTTCCCTCCTTATGGAGGGTCTCAATGATGGCTTTCTGCACAACTGTCAGGTCAGCAGCCTTCCCCATGATTGTGCTTCCTACTGAACCCATTGCAGGTGTTATGGATTGAATAGCTACTGCACCTTTTCACAATATTCTAATTTTCTGAGATTGTTAATTTGGGGTTTTTATCAGCTGTACCCCATAATCATCACAATTATAACAAATAAAGGCTTGACATATCTTACTTTGTATGTCATGAGTCTATCTCCTATATTAGTTTCACCTTTTAAGTTGAATTACTGAAATAAATTAACTTTTCCATGATATTCTAATTTTCCAAGTTTCACCTGTACATATTTTGTTCCCTATGGCAAGGAGTGCTAGGATGGGAAGCATCCATGTAATCCACCTTGTCTTAGACACACACCAGTGATGCATCAGAGGAGCACTTTGCGCTTCACTTAGTTCTTAAGGGGGAGAGATGGATAAAGAGAGAGAGAGAGAGAGAGAGAGAGAGAGAGGTTGCATTGGAAGTAAGCAGGGACACCGCAGGGGCTTGAACCCCGTCCTGGAAACCAGGAGCGCCAACCACCAGCGTCTTTTGCTTTTTTTTGGCCAATGCAACAAGGTGAAAAGCAAAACCTGAGAGAACACTCTGAATACAGAATGTTCTCTCAGGAAAAAAGAAAACCCTTAAGAATTATGAAGTTGCAGACAGAACACAATCAAGGTTTTATCCCTTGCCATTAGCACTAGATGTGTTTACGTCACAGAGTGCCATGTTAACTGCCATTAATTTGCAGGGCAGAACAGAGAGACTGGTTCCAGTCTTCAAACTCTGCCTTTATGCTCACCTTTTTGTTTGTCCCTCCAAAGTGTGAATTCATGGGCCTGGAAGTTCCTTCTGCTGGTCTGTGAAAAGCAATCTGGACTCATTAATTTGTCCCCGGCCCTTTCCCACCAATTCCAGAGAAATGTTTTTGGAACACAGCTCTTCTTACTGACCTGACTTCTGCAGGAAGAGCTGGCTTCACCTGAGTGTGGTGGGCTCTGGGACAGAACTGTGAAGAGATCAAGCGGGGGGAAATGGAGAAGCCAGCCCAAAAGGATTGGACTGAAAAAGATCACTGAATTGTGGAGTGTGAAGTTCACTTGCCGTTAAGTTTCCTGAAGGCTTGCAAAATTCTATTTCTTGTGTCCCTGAGATGCACCTGGAAGAGACTAGGGTCTTCAGCAGCCCTCCCCTCCAGACACAGGAGCAAAAACAGCAGGTTACCTAAAGCAGCGCAGTCAAAATGCACGTGTCTCTCAATCCTGCACTGCAGATGTTCACTTGATGCATCAAGAGCTCAGACACTGCCTCTTATTTGTCAATGGAGCAGATCTGCTTCTGGCACAGGTAGCTCTGTGAGGTCTGTAAAAAAAAGAGCTGGAACAAAACAAGGCTGGCTGTCCCACCCAAAGATGTACCTTATTGTGTGGTGATGGCGCAGGAAAGGGCCTCCCCTGCAGTGGTGTCCCAACACGAGAAGTCCCTCCAGGTAGAAGCACGGAGAGCGACTGCATTAGGCTTTCAAGTTTGCAGCTCTTCTGAAACAGGAATTGAATAACCAACATTGCTCAATACAAGCTCTTTGGAAGATTTAGTTTGCATATTTGATGGATGATTCCATTTAGAGCCTACCTTTTCTCCAACAGGCTCAGGGTGCTTGCATGGTCCCCCTCACTGCGACCTGAAAGAATCTTTGTACAAAGAGTTGCAGGCAGAACACAACAGAGATTTTCCCCTCAGCCAAGCACAAGATACTCACCTAGTTGACCTTCAGCCAGAAGACACACAACTGTATTGCTGCCATAATTACGATGGAGCATTTAGAGATTACTTGTTAGTTATTTGTGCCACCACTGATAATTCAAATGTTTTATTAACAGAAGCTACAATTGCAGTTGAAGGTAACCAAGTGAGAGGTTACAGGCAAAGGAAGCAGTTCACTACAGCAGGTTTTAAAATATATTACCTTTGGAACAGAAGTACTGGCGAGGATCTAAAATTTTGTATTTGTTGGAAACCCAGCAACTATCAACCCTATCGTGCAAGTTTTCATTAAAAAGCCAGTAATACCATTTGGGTCGAATTAAATTTCGAATAGTCTCAGCATTTATGGATCATGTTCCCTGCATTCAACAGACATACCGGTACCCCAGGCAAAGAAAATTGGGAGCTACATGCCTCCTTTATCTACAGGATTGAAGGGTACAGACCTATATTCCAAAATGTTTGACAAATGTGGGATATTATGATTTTGTGTGGGCTCACTCTGGTCATTAGTGGAACAATCAGCCACCCCCTTATGTATGAGTAAAAATGGCCAGAGATGCAATTCATAAGATTTCAAATATTTTCTCAGTCATTTAAGCCTTACCATTAGCAGACAACATTTTCTGCCCTTTATGTACAGGAAAAAATGGTCACGGCTCATCCTTCCTAATTGTGAATATGTTTGTGCTTAAACGTTTGCTGGACTTTTTTTGCTTAAAAATGGCTGGCAAAATGGTGAAAACCTCTACTCACTCCAGTGCCTCTACCAGGCCGCACCATTGCCATCAGTAGATTCACCCTCAAAATGCCTTATTTGCTTTTTCACACTGAAATCAGCAAGGCAACTGCTACAGACAAAGGAAGCAGTTTGATGCATCAGCTTTTAAAATGGGTATTCTAAATGGGTATTCTACCTTAGGAACAGAAGTACTGGCGAGGATGCAAAATGCTGGCATGTTTGGAACCTTTTGGATTTATACACATCTGAAGGAACAAAAACGCAACAATATTTTAGTGACCCTCTTCTGCAGTTGCCCAGTAAGTACAATTCGTTTGGCTTCATGTGCCAAATGCCACCACTTTTAAGCAGCTGCTGAAGAGGGTTTGTTATTCTACTCCTTGGAAGCCACAATATACATAAAATTAAGTTCTGCCCACTAGCAAAGGAGCTTATCTATAGTCCCCAAGAAGCTATCACAAAATGGCTGCAAAGCATTTTTGTCAACAGGGCAGCCTGAGCTAAAATGTCATTAAATGGAACTATGTTGTCTTCTGCGCCTCTGCTTTGCTCTTTATCACATGCACAGCTTTCTTTCCCCCTGGATCCCCCTGGATCCCCCTACCCTTCTCACTTCTAAGTCTTACCTGTGGTAAAATCTTACCTGCCTTGGTTTTTCCAACTTCTGGAGCGAGGTTCTGGAGCGAGTGGTCGCAGACCAGATCCAGGGGCCCTTGGAAGAAGCTGCTTTTCTGGCTCCATTTCCTTCAGGGTTTAGGCCTGCTTTTGGCACGGAAACTGCCTTGGTCGCCCTGCACCTCTGGCGAGAGACAAGGGTGACCCCCAGTCAGCTCAGTGCCCCCCAGTGCCTTCCATCAGCTTCGGCTGGTGGCCCAGTTGCGCCCGCCCCTCTCTGGCCAGGGGGAGCCTGACTCCTGCTGTCTCTGCTCTGGGAACCCCTTCTTGGGTCCTTCTTTTGGCTTCAATTTTGTACATTGGATATTTTATGTGAGCCGCCCTTAGACCTTCGGGTCTAGGGCGGCATAGAAATTCAATAAATAGTAACAACAGTAATGATAATAATAACTTCGGCAACAGAAAGGCCAAACTAATTTTTATGAAATGGCTTCTGCTTTTAAAAGAAATGCCTTCTATTTTCTGCCATTATTCTTCACTCTGCTTGAAGCAGACTTCATCTCCACCTACCCTTTCCTCTGCTCCTTTGTACATCCAAAGACTTGTTGCTCGAAAGGGAAATATTCTTTTCTTTGTCTTAGTTTTCCCTCACATTCTTTTCTTTGTCTTAGTTTTCCCTTGGCTTTTCTAGCCATCAGGTGTATCTGCTTTTCTTGATTCTCTTTATAATCTTCATCTTGGTGTATTTTAAGATTTTTCAGTTTAATTTTTTCTTGGCTAAGCTTTCTTTTGGGGGCTTTCTCAAAGTCCAGCATCTGTCCAGAATTTACTCTCCCTGTTTTACAGTACTATGATTCTTTGTTGGTCTTCTTATTTTCTTTGTTTCCTTTAAATTTAAAATGTATTGCGTCTCCTAAGACTTTTTAGGGAGTTAGTGAATCTATTTATCTTCTGTCTGAATGTCTGTCTGTCTATCTACAAGCAACATTTAAAACTGCCAACTATGGAGATCACAAGGGAAAATTTGTTGTATCCCTTTTTAAAGTTGTAAATAACAACTTCACCTCTGACCAGTGAGAGGGCTAAAACCAGTATTATAGCCAGGGACAGTCTCACTCACTAGACTCTGGCTCGCTCCTTCCACCACCTGTTAGTCATAAGGACACATAAAATAGTCCCTTGGCGCATTAATACAGTGGATACAAATGTGTTTGTTTTCAACATGGGATCACTGCGCATGGGTGAGAAAGTAGTGCCGGCCCCACTCTCTAATAACAGGGTTGCTGGGGGGCCATCTTGAATAAAATATGGGGGGGCGGGCAGGCGGTTAGCCCTGCCCTACATAGTCACATGACACGGCACACACAATTAAATGGCAATGGCTATCAACAGTTTTGGGGGGGTTCCAGCCCCCTTAAATATTGGGGGGGGGGCTTAAGAGGAGTTAGCTCCTAAGCCAGGGTATGTGTCATTCCGGGATCCATGTCTTTGTTTGCTTGGCTATGTGTAGAACATGCTGTGCCTTTTAATGACATTTAGCCCATGTATCGCACTGATCTGAACATTAAAGATTTTGGTAGACACTGCAGCCTGAGTTTGAATTCTTCTTTGAATGACAGGCAGGAAACTCTCCTCCACAGTGTGCTTTTTTGGAGGTTCTCCTTGTGGGAGGGGCCCCAGGGGCCCCAAAATGGATAGCCTATCACTTTAAGAAAATGCTTTAAGAAAATGCTAAGAAACTGTTAAAGCTATATACCTCTAAAACCAGTATTATTGCCAGGGACAGTCAGCGGCGGAGGAAGCTGCTTGGGTGCCTGGGGAGCAAGCTGCCCATAGGGGCAGGTGAGGGAGGGGCAAGGTGTCCATCATAGGGGGAGGACGACGGTGGGGTGAGGCATCCATAGGGGCAGGGCACACCATGGGGCCCCCAGAGTCTGCCTGCCTCCTCCCACTCAGTCGCCCTACAGTTGGGGGGGGGGAGGCAGTGGGCGGACCGTTGGGGCAGCGCAGAGTCTTGGGCACACGGCAGGCCCCGTGGTGAGTGCTGCCCGGCATTTTGTCACCCCCCGCAGTGGGGACACCCGGGGCAGCCCCACACCTATAGCACCGCCCTTCCTTCGCCCCTGGTTGCAGGTGGTGTGGCCGGGGGTTCAGGGGAGAACAGCCCCCCAATCAAGTACAGTGGTACCTCGGGTTAAGAACTTAATTCATTCCGGAGGTCTGTTCTTAACCTGAAACTGTTAACCTGAAGCACCACTTTAGCTAATGGGGCCTCCTGCTGCTGCTGCCACCACACAATTTCTGTTCTCAACCTGAGCTAAAGTTCTTAACCTGAGGTAATATATCTGGGGTAGCGGAGTCTGTAACGTGAAGCGTATGCAACCTGAAGCATATGTAACCTGTTATGTAGTGAAGTTTCACCCTGGGCCAGCAGGGGGATACTGTAGATAGTTTTCACTCAGGTCTGTAGATAGTTTTCACTCAGGTCCACCTCAGTTATTTTAGGTGGGAAACTCTGGGTTGTTGTTGCTACAGTGTTGACAGCCGGCTCCCTATAAAAGCAGGCCGGCTGAGCTGTTTGCTAGTCAGTTCTATTCCAGCTTACAAAATAAAGAGCTACTTGGAGAAATCGCTGTGTCGTCTGCTATGTCAACCCACAACTTAACACTGGCGACGAGGATGGGATAGACCAGGTCTTTGCCCGGAACTATGTGGGGGACATTCCTTGGGTGCCAGCCACAGTAGTGGGAGTCACTGGACCTCGCTCGTACCAGGTGGCACTCGAAGACGGACGCTTGTGGCGCCGGCACATAGACCAGCTTAGGCGCAGGGTTGGGGACTTGGGCACTACCGTGGTGCCAACTGCGCCTGTGGCTCCAGAAGAGACACTTACAGATGGCGAGGCTCCACCTCCACCTCCCTCGCAAACTGCCAGCGTGGAGCCCAACCGAGCCGCTTCAGAGGGTCTGCCAGACTTCCCACAGACTCAGACCACTCCACTTGCGGAGGCTCCACCCACAGCAGCGGATCCAGGGGAGTTGGTTCCAACGCCACCTAGGGTCGCACCACAGCCTCAGCAAGAACTGTGTGGCCCTCCGGACTTGGCTACCAGTCCCCGGCGGTCTGGCAGAGTTTCCAAGCGCCCAACTTATTTAAAGGACTATGTTGTTGGACAGGTATCACTGTTGGTCTAAGTATGGGAAATGTAACCGATATGCTTTTGTGCCTAATTGAACCATTACGCGTAGTGCTGTATATAACGAAACCATTACGATTGTAACTAACACCTTCTGGGTGGGGAGGGGTGTTATGTAGTGAACTTAACATAACCCGAGGTACCACTGTAAATAAAAATATTTAACTGACCAATTGTGTTGCAGGTGACTCAATTCTGCCCCTCCCCGGTTGCCGTGTGTCCTCTTTTTCCAAGACACATCCTCTTTTTCAGGGGTAACATTTTTAAAATTTGCCATAATGTCTCTGGCTATAGTTTCTGGATGAGTCCTAGACAAGACTGGTGATTGAAGACTTGCTTTCCCCTTCTCTTCACTTCTCCTGCCCCCACCAGCAATATATCACAGCTTCTATAGCCTACATATACTAAGGGTATTTAAAATGAGAATTGTCTTGAGGTCCTCTTTTTTGCTCTTTGAAATGTGGCAACCCTAACTTGCCCCCCCCCCTAAAATAAATCCTGGCTATACCCATGGCAGGTGGTCATAGCAACAGTGCCAATTTGTTGATATAATCAATAAACAATTACCATGTACTTAGAAATTTATCCTTTTTGCCCTGCCCATTTATCTTCACTCTGCTGTGTTGATTCAAACTCCCAGATTGTGCCATTTCCCATACCTGGGTAAAACCAAGATCGTAAAGTGAGGGCCTCCCCCCATTACCCACCTGACAGCTATTTCCATTTTGGCAGTGGCTGTCAAAAGAGACCATGGTCAAAGAAGGAATATTGGGGTTCAGATCCCCCCCCCCCCCCGCAAGAACCAAAAAATGTGAGCCACGGATCCCTGTTTAGTTTATAACCAATTATGTTGATTTCAGGATTTATTTGTTTGTTTGTTGATTTGTTTTGCCAAAATGGTACACAAATGTTTTTGCACTATTTTTTCCCTACCAGGATGGGGCTTTACAAACCATTGGACCAATGGAGAAACAAGTAACCAATTATTTTTGTTTCCTCTTCTTGGCAGGCCTATTCACACAACATGTGCATAGTTGCTTCTTAATGCAGGAGCCGGGAAGCTGTGACCCTCCAGACGCTGGAAGCCATTGGAAGCATAGTAAAAGTCCAGTCTGTGGTGCCCATTCACAAGTGAAACTTATTGCTGGGCATTGCAGTGATCTGGTGATGAATATTTGTGTGTGTACCAGCCCTGAAAGCAAACTACAAAACTAAGTACATTTTTATGCTCTAGTTATTTCTTCTTTTAAAAAAAATAATTTTTATTAACCGGCCAATCAAATCAAATCAAATCACATCACATAAATTCCGAATTACAAAGCCGAATTTTAAATTTTGTTGAGGGGACCCATATTTCAAGATCCGAAGGGGGATTCTGATCATCATCTTGCTACTGCGTTAATGTCCAAATCAGTCCAAACAAAGTTCATAATTCTATCCAGTCTTATCTTGCTGTTTCCACATCACTTCTTGTTCATATATTTTCTCTTTTTTCTTTATGATCTCTTCTGATAGTATCCTTAAGCCGATAAACACCAATAATAATCCTGTGTGAATTTTTCCGTTCTTCCAATCCTCGAATCGAGATGGTTTCCATATATCATCACCTTCATAGATAACAGCGCTCTTTCCATCATTAATTACAGAACTGTCGTTCTTAAGTCCCACTGAGGAGTTTCACCCACAATATAAAAACAGCTCTATTTCTCCTCTCAGACTTAAGTCCTCCGACAGAACTTCCCAATATGACGACGGCACTTTTACTGCGTCATTCCAAAGCCCTTATACATTCCACGCTCTTCTCAAAACATGCTTTGGTTCGAAAGTTTATCTCCACACAGCCTTAAATCCACAGCTTAAGTCCTTAAAACGACATTTCTGGCTTGTGGGGGGGGGGGGTTCTTGTTTAATCACATATAAGAAAGTAAGGTTTTTCCCCCCCTCCCCCATCAGTCCCTTTGCCATACCGAGTCTTGGCGTATCTTCTCGTGATTTATACTTGCTCCTTCGACTCTTCTTGTTTTATCAGAGATCTCTTCTGTTAGCAGTCTTTACTCCCCCTTCTTCCTTGAAATATGTGCATTCACTTCATCCAAATTGTTTCTTTTGAAGTTCTTGCAGCTAGTGGCGCGGATCAGAGACGGCGTCCAGGAGCGCCAAAATCCCACAGGAGGGCATGTGCCTAGTGCCCCCATCCCCACAAATTCGGGGGTGGTATAGGGCACAGCAGGCAAGGGCAGTCCCCTCACCATCCTGGGGGGGGGGGTAGGGAGGCTACTTACTCCCATCACAGCCTCCAAATTACCTCGTGTGGGTCGGAGAGATGTTATTGTCAGCCATCTTCTGATGCGCCCCCTAGTGGCCCCCTATGCTCTAGTTATTTCTGAAACGGTCTTCAAGGATCGCCCCACTTACAGCGCATGGCAGTAATCCCACTCTGGAGGTTACCAGAGCATGGATAACTGGGCAAGACTATCCTGCTTCAGGAACAGCAATGGCTGGCGAGAAGCGCTCTTGGGTCTTTTTACACAAGCACAAACCCAGGTTTCAGCATGCGTGCCTTCAAGAGGGAGCTGCAAGCTACAAGTGTAACTTACGACAAATGCCAAACAGAAATCCAACAGGTGAAGCTTTCACCAGAATGCAAAGGTGGTGAGCGAGGTGGGGAAGTTTTGCTTGCTGTTTAAAAGTAGGAGTCCTGCCAGAAAGAAAGAAAAAAGGCAAATCTTCCAATATAAATAGGACTTCAAGGCCATGCCATCCGTTTTGGCTCCTCTGCCACTGGGCCACCTCCTCTTCCTCACTGCCAGCTATTAGCTGCTTTCCCCCTGGTGGCAAAAGAGACAGAGAGATGCAGCAATGGGGATGGGGAACTTGTGTCTCTCCAGATGCTGCAAGGACTACAACTCCCATTATCCCTGACCCTCGGCCATGCTGGATGGGGCCGAAGAGAACTGGAGTCAGGAACACCTGGAGAAACACTCTGATCAAGATTTTGCTTGTGTTTGTGTAATTGATTAATCAATATGGTGAGCCAGCTCAAATATATTTAATCAGTTAACACATGCAGACTAAAATGGATAGTTTATTAGAGAGCCAGATTCTATGTACTTTGTCTTATATCAAGGCAGTCCCAGGCTTGCCTGCTTCTCAGCACCCAAAATCTATTAATGTCCAAGAGTATGTCCAGAACACAATATATATATTGTGCAGACTGGAACATAAAACGTCAACACTTGCACTACACTTAACAGTCCAATGAACCTGCCACTCCTTCTGCCAATATCCTCATTCTATTCTGGTCCTTCAGCTTCCCTTTTACTCTTGGCAGACACTGGGCAACTGGTCCAATAGATTTGGATGCCAGAAAATATACTGTTTCACTTTATTATTATAGCACTACCAGAATGCAAAGTACAGAACAGAGAGGAAGGGAGGAATTATTCTTATTATCCTCCTCCTCCATATAGTATCATCAGCTTGTATAGCACTTTACAGAAAATACGAGGGGTAGATCTCTGCCCTGACAGGCTTACAGTTTAAAATTTGGTACAACAGAGGAAGGAGAGGGACGTGGGGGCAGGCAAAGGAGGCGATGATTTGACTGACAAGTGCTGAGGTTTAGAGGCCTGGCTGCTGCCTCTAACTAAATCTCCTGGTAGATGGCTGCGTTGACCCTGGCCTTAATGAAGCACAGTGAACCAACACCAGCTGATGACATGGCTCCCCAAATCAACACAGACTGTGGAAACTTCACACTGGACTTCATTCTTCCATTTTCCCATTCTTCCTCCAGACTCTGGGTCCTTGGTTTCCAAATGAGATGCAAAAGCTGCTCTCATCAGAAAAGAGATTTGGGGAGCCATGTCATCAGCTGGTGTTGGTCCACTGTGCTTCATTAAGCCCAGGGTCAACACAGCCATCTACCAGGAGATTTTGGAGCACTTCATGCTTCCTTCCGCAGACGAGCTTTGTGGGGATGCTGATTTCATTTTCCAGCAGGACCTTGGCACCTGCCCACACTGCCAAAAGTACCAAAACCTGGTTCAATGCCCATGGGGTTACTGTGCTTGATTGGCCAGCAAACTCGCCTGACCTGAACCCCATAGAGAATCTATGGGGCACTGCCAAGAGAAAGATGAGAGACATGGGACTGAGCTGAATAGCAGAAGAGCTATTGAAGCATCCTGATCTTCCATAACACCTCAGCAGTGCCACAGGTTGATAGCATTCATGCCACGCCGCATTGAGGCAGTAATTGATGCAAAAGGGGCCCAAACCAAGTACTGAGTACATATGCATGCTTCTACTTCTCAGAAGTCCAATATTGCTCTATTTGCAATCTTGTTTTGCTGATTTCATTTAATATTCTAATTTTCTGAGATTGTTAATTTGGGGTTTTCATCAGCTGTACGCCATAATCATCACAATTATAACAAATAAAGGCTTGACATATCTCGCTTTGCATGTCATGAGTCTATCTCATATATTAGTTTCACCTTTTCAGTTGAATGACTGAAATAAATGGAACTTTTCCACGATATTCTAATTTTCCGAAGTTCACCTGTATAGTATCATCAGCTTGTATAGCACTTTACATAAAATTCAATAGGATAGATTTCTGCCCTGACAGGCTTACAGTTTAAAATTTGGCACAAAAGAGGAACGAGAGGAATGTGGGGGCAGGCGAAGGAGGCGATGATTTGACTGACAAGTGCTGAGGTTTAGTTAGAGGCTTGGCTGCTGCAGTGTCCCTGCTCCAAGGGCTTCATGGGAAAGGTGATGGCAAGCTATGCTCCCGAGTTTTGCTTTTGTGTTTATTGTTCATCTGCGGAAAAACCCCAACCCTACACATTGTTGTTGTTGTTGTTGGGCTTCGTGGGAAAGGTGATGGGAGGGAGGGCTTGAAGGAAATAAGCAAGGAGGATGCACAGAGGGGTTCTGAGGGGGTACCAGGCATATGGGGCACCAGGGAGGAAAAGGCAGAGTTGTTTCGGGGAACAGAAGACATCTAGAGGTTGAGGAGCAAAGTTCACAGGCAGAGATGTCTCAGGATACAAGAATGCTGTCCTAAGGATGGGAGAGCATGGCCACAAAGGGCTCTGAAGGCAAGAGCAAGGCGTTTGTGATACATCCGAGGGATGAGCATCATGTTATGGGAGTGGTGTGAGAGATGAGTGATTTTGGCAGCTAAGTCAGCAAGGGGAGACAACAGAAGGTCGGGGTGCAGAAGGGCCCCAACTCAGTGGGAGAGCAGCCACTTTGCATGCAGATGGTCAATCCCTGGCAGGTCTGGGAGCTACGCCTCTCTGTCCACCTGAAAAAGTGCAGATGGTGCTAAATGGATGGTAGGCAGATTCCTCCGTCCCCAGGAAGTTGTCCTGTGTGCAGAAGCACACGGATCCAAACACAGGTCTTGCTCAGCACACCACTTCCTGTAATTGCACCCCACTTTGCCTCCAAGTTTTGCTCAAAACAGCCCTGCAGGGTAGGACAGGCCAATAAACAGACTCATTCAAAAGGGTTCAACTCCAAGGGCCTCCTGGCAGTTCCCTCCTGTGAGAAATGAGGTTACAGAGATCCAGGAAGAGGGCCTCCTTGGTGGTGGCACCCGCCCTGTGGAACGTCCTCCCATCAGATGTCAAGGAGATCAATAACTATACAACTTTTAGAAGACATCTAAAAGCAGCCCTGTATAGGGAAGTTTTAAGTGTTTTATGTTTTTATATTTATTGGAAGCTGCCCAGAGTGGCTGGGGCAACCTGGTCACATGGGTGGGGTACAAATAATAAAACTGTTGTTGTTGTTTAAACCCGGGTTCAAGTCCAACATGCCATCCATTATGGCGCCACCTTGTCTCTCATCCTCCAGCAGCTTGTGCAGGAGACCTTCCTGCAGGCTGCACAGGGGACTCAGAGCCCACCATCTGCCCCGACTGTCGCCACACCTTGCCTCTTGTAGAAGGGGGCGCCTGGCCAATACTCACACATGCAAGATGTCCTCCGTCACATCCAGTTCCTTGCTGATCCCTTCTTTGCGGGGCTCAGGGTCAGGGGCCAGGGAGCCCAGCGCAATCTGGGCCAATGATGATGATGGGAAAGGAATCCTCAGCTCACTGATGTTGGGGGTAGCGATAAGGAGCATAAAACGTACAATAAAATCCCCCCCCCCAGCCTACCTTTCCAACAAGAGACTCTCTATTCAAGGTCACCATTGTATTCTGTGTTTAATATTTCTGGGAGAGCTTCTAGTCCCTGGTTTTTGACTGTGGAACTCTGACACGGATTAGAATCCCTGCTTCTCCATGACTGTGGATGGGAGAAAACTCAAGACCAATGTTCAAATTGCAGGGTGGAGGGCAGAGGGGGCCACTTTTGTGCAGATCTCTTTCGCTTACTATTTTTAGAGGGGGGGTTGCCTCAGGGAAGCAGGGAAGATGTGTTATAACTAGAAGAGGAGGGGGTCCAGGGCATGTGGATTTCATTCAAGGCCTTCCTACCTCTTTCCCTCCACCCCACTCAGTCACCATTCTGTCCTATTTGCAGTTGTTAGTGGTCAAAAAGCATTAAAGGGCAACTATCCCCATTTCTCTCCCCAAAGAATCCTGGGCACTGCAGCTTACCCCTCACAAAGCTACAAAGTGCCCATAATACTTTGCGGGTGAAACCCTTGCAACCCACCACCTTGATTTCCCAGCAGCTCTGGAAATGCAACTTAGCACACGTGCAATTCATTCAAATGCATGTGGTGGGTCCTTCCATCGCCGCTCCTTCCATCGCCGCCTCCTCCCCCCGGGGGTGGATCCCAGAGAGCGGCCAGCCCACGTGGGAGGATCCTTCGGAATCCACCAGCTTTAGCTGTAGCAGCGGCGGGCAACAGGCTCTTATGAAGGTTAGAGGCAAATATACCCAATGTGTGCAGGGTTGGGGTTTGCTTTTGTTTTTAATGTATTTTGTTGGTTTTTCCGCGGAAGAGCAATAAACACAAAAGCAAAACTCGGGAGCATAGCTTGCCAGTCACTTTTGGTATAAAGTACAGCAAACCCGCGATTTAAGTGCATTTAACTTGCACGCTTTCAGCTTTCTGCGCTCATCAGTTGTTGTTGTTTAATAAAAGGGTTTGAAAGGATCTGGGGGGAAAGACTTTGGCAATCTGGCACACCATTCCACCCAGTGTGTTTTGACTACACGCAATTTTGGCTTTAGGTGTGATTCCCAGAATGCAAGCCCCTGGTAAGTTGCGGGCTTTCTGGTCCACATAATCAGAGCCGGCCCACCGAGGAGGCAGGGCAAAGCACCCGCTTCAGGCGGCAAAAAAGCAAGAGGCAGCGCTCTGCCCATCCCTTCTGCCACCTTGTGGAAGGCTCCCTCTGGCTGAGCTGGGCAACGGGGGAGTCCTCCTTTTTTCTTTTTTAATTTTTTTTATTCAAAATTATAACAAGACATATTATCCAAAAACATAGCATCCTTGTCCGCCCCCCCCCATTTTTCCTCCCTCCCCCCTCCCACACAAAATCCACCCACCCACCCCTGACTTCCCTCAGTTCCAGTCTTTGGTTTCTCTAAGAATGCTGTTTTCTGCATGTTACAAAATTGTATAGATCCTCAAACTATTTAGCTGATTATTATCAATAAAAAGTTTGTAAATGTTTATTCAAAACCAGCCAAGGAGTCCAGTTCGCTTTGTTGTGTCTTCAAATATTTTGTAAAGGGTTCCCATTCATCCTTAAAGTCACAGTTATCCTTGTCCCGTAGCTTATATGTCAGTTTTGCCAATTCTGCATAGTCCATCAATTTTTCTTGCCATTATTCTTTAGTTGGGGTTTCTTCAGTCTTCCATCCTTATGCTACCAGAACTCTCGCAGCCGTTGTCACATACATGAAGATGTTTTTCAACTTTTTTGGCAGGTCTTTCCCTACAATCCCCAACAAAAATGCCTCGGGTTTTTTAACAAATGTTAAATGGAAAATTTTCTTCAATTCGTTGTATATCATTTCCCAAAAAAATTTAATTACCGTACCTTACAATCCCACCACATATGATAAAACGCCCCCTCCTTTTCCTTACACTTCCAACATATATTTGAACTAGCTTTGTACATTTTCCCTAACTGCACTGGTGTTGTGTACCATCTGTACATCATCTTCATGTAATTCTCCTTCAGTAGGGAACAATCTGTAAATTTTAAGTCGGTTTTCCATAATTTTTCCCAATCATCCATCATAATGTTGTGACCTACATCTTGTGCCCATTTAATCATAACTGATTTTACCTCTTCATCTTTCGTCTCCCATTCTAATAGTATGCTGTATGCGGCCTTCAGTAGTTTCACTTTCCCTTCCATCACTTCCGTTTGAAACCTAGATCTAGTATAACTAAATCCTTTCTTGCTGTCTTCTTTATGTGTTTCATATAGTTGTCAATAATGCAACCAACTCTGAAAGTGGTCTTTGATCTCATCATAATCTCTTAATTTCCATTTTCCAACATGTTCCTTTAATAAATCAGCATATGTGAGCCATTTTCCTTTCTTTCCAAGTGGTTTGAGCAGTAATGCTTCATGTGGTGAGAGCCACCACGGGGTCTTTTGTTCCAATAAGTCTTTGTATCTCTCCCATACTCTCATTAGTGATTTCCTGATTATATGGTTGTAAAAACTTCTATGAACCTTCCCTTTCCTGTACCATAAGTATGTGTGCCAGCCAAATCTATTGTCAAGTCCTTCTAGTTCTAATGCCTCTTGCTTATCCAATCTCATCCAGTCCCTGATCCATACCAAACAAGCAGATTCATAATACAATTTAAGGTCTGGGAGGGCAAACTCGCCTCTATCTTTTACATCTGTAAATATTTTATGTTTTATCCTTGGCTCCCCCCCCCCCCCCGATAAATCTTGAAATCTCTTTCTGCCATTTTTTAAAGCATTCATCTTTCAGGATGACTGGTATTGATTGAAAAAGAAATAGCATTTTTGGCAACACATTCATTTTAATCGCCAATATTTTTCCTAACATTGAGAGATTCATTCTGCTACATATTTCTAAATTTCTTTTTACCTCAAGCCAAATTATTTCAGTTATTTTTAAATAGGTTTATATTTCTTGATGTTAAGCAAATCCCTAAATATTTAACATTTTTATGGACTTCAATCTCAATGTTTTGTTCTAATTCCTTCATGTTTTTAACTAATAATTTAGTTTTATTCCTATTTAGCTTAAATCCTGCCACTACCCCAAAATTCTGAATTTTTTTCTATTACTTTAGGGAGTAAAGTTTTAGGTTCTTCCACTGTTATCACTAGGTCATCTGCATACACTTTTAACTTGAATTCACTTTTCCCAGTTTTTACACCTGTAATCTGGGAGTCTTCCAGTGTGCGGCGGGAGCAGGGGTCACATAATGGTAATTAATTTGTTGCTGATTTTAGATCTCTGCATAGTGAAACGGGTTGCAGCAAGAAAACTACTGTCCTCTGTCAGGGGAGAAATCTGAGACACAAGAAAATGAGATGGAACTTTGGTCCCATTCACCCTATACTGTACAGTGGTACCTCGGGTTACAGACACTTCAGGTTACAGACTCCGCTAAACCAGAAATAGTGCTTCAGGTTAAGAACTTTGCTTCAGGATGAGAACAGAAATCGTGCTCCGGCAGCGCGGCAGCAGCAGGAGGCCCCATTAGCTAAAGTAGTGCTTCAGGTTGAGAACAGTTTCAGGTTAATTACGGACCTTTAGAACGAATTAAGTACGAATTAAGTACTTAATCTGAGGTACCACTGTACATTTAAAACACATGGCTTCCCCAGAGGATTCTGGAAACAGTAGTTTCTTAAATGTGCTGAGCATTGTAGCTCTGTGAGGGGTAAAGTATAGTTCCTACGATTCTGGATGTGTGGGTGGGACCATGTGCTTTAAATGTGCTTTGCATCTATGCCTTGGCTGTGACCTTTCACACATGCTTGATTTTCTGAGAAAGCTGTAAAAACAAAACAGGTTTATGAGTACTGCTGTAGATTTATGGTGAACATGATGGTTTATAGAATCATGTATAACATTCCAAGTTGGTCTCTGGCCAGGCCAGAGCACTTCTGTGGCATGTAACCAGGCCCAGAACATTGGTACCAAATGAGTGTCACATTTAGTGTCATATGCACTTCATTCTAATGCAGTAATATTGGAATTTTCCCAAAGGGGAATTACACACACTAAAATAAATATTGGAAGAGGAATTGTGAGTCATTGCTGCTTCCATTCCCCAATATACAGTGTGTGTGTGTGGTGTGTTTGTAGGAATTCTCACTGCAGGGGAAGGTGTGCTGTTCCCTTCAGCAACATACTGCCCTGAAGAAAGAAAGAAATTTCCACAAACTAATGTGGGAAACATTGCAAAATGCAATTCTGGCCCTCCTGAAGATCTGGGTGGATAGTTCTTCTAATGCCTGGGTATCCCTGACTTGCAGTGGCTCTGGAAGGATCTTTCTTAGCAGCCCTATCTGGAAATGCCTGGGACCCCACCTCCTGCATGCAAAGCATGCACTCTGAAACGGAGCTATAGCCCTACCCCAACGTGCACTTACTAGGGAGTAAGTCTTTGGAAGCACTCCGACTTCCTTCAAAGTAAACTTACTTAGGGTCAAACTGCATTCCTCATGATCAGGAGAAAACAAAAGGGCCTGACAATGTTGCATCCCTAGATAACCCCAACTGCAGAAATTGGACACATCTTTGCTTAGAGTGGCCAATGACACTTGGCCAAAGGAATGGACACCAATTTGCATATGCTGTGTATAAATGCACATATAAAAATATTAGTAGTTTGTATCCTACTAAGTCATAGTCACTAGAACCACTGACTTAGCTGAATACTGTATATATTACCCTGAGTATGAATGATGTATTGGGTCACCCTATAATTCTACAGGGGAATATTATACATCTCACTGCAGTGGGGAAGACTGTGGCCTAGGTGGTTGTGCTTAGTCTGCTGCCAAGGTGCTATCTGTTGATGGGCAACTTCAGTGTCCCTGCTCTTCCTTCTGTATCTTTCAGCCAGACCTGGAATGCCCGGCCATTCAAAGAGAGGACACCTTCATACAGAGAACTGTCACCTGCCCACAACTTAAGCCTCTGACAGCCCTGAAAATTGATGACTGTCTTCTGTAAAATAGGACACCTGAGCATCTTATATTTGCTTTTCCTCTTCTGCTAATGAGTGAATGTCAAGCCATTTCCTCTTTTGTCCCGGCCTTTTCCACATTCTGAATAATCTAAATAGGATCCGTTTGTTTGCTTATTTAGGTTACTTTCTAAACAATGCAAAATTAAGAGTCAGTCTTTTATATATTTACACTATATATAAAAGAATTAAGTATTTTGTTCTCTATGGCAAGGAGTGCTAGGATGGGAAGCATCCATGTAATCCACCTTGTCTTAGACACACACCAGTGATGCATCAGAGGAGCACTTTGCTTCATTTAGTTCTTAAGGGGGAGAGATGGAGAGAGAGAGAGAGAGAGAGAGAGAGAGAGAGAGAGAGAGAGAGAGAGAGGTTGCATTGGAAGTAAGCAGGGACACCGCAGGGGCTTGAACCCCGTCCTGGAAACCAGGAGCGCCAACCACCAGCGTCTTTTGCTTTTTTTTGGCCAATGCAACAAGGTGAAAAGCAAAACCTGAGAGAACACTCTGAATACAGAATGTTCTCTCAGGAAAAAAGAAAACCCTTAAGAATTATGAAGTTGCAGACAGAACACAATCGAGGTTTTATCCCTTGCCATTAACAAGGGATATTCACCTAGATGTGTTTAAGTCACAGAGTGCCATGCTGACTGCCATTCATTTGCAGGGGACAACAGAGAGGCTGGTTCCAGTCTTCAAACTCTGCCTTTATGCTCACCTTTTTGTTTGTCCCTCCGAAATGTGAATTCATGGGCCTAGAAGTTCTTTCTGCTGGTCTGTGAAAAGCAATCTGGACTCATTAATTTGTCCCCGGCCCTTTCTCGCCAATTCCAGAGAAATTTTTTTGGAACACAGTTCTTCTTACTGACCTGACTTCTGCAGGAAGAGCTGGCTTCACCTGAGTGTGCTGGGCTCTTGACAGAACTGTGAAGAGATCAAGCAGGGGGAAATGGAGAAGCCAGCACAAAAGGATTGTACTGAAAAAGATCACTGAATTGTGGAGTGTGAAGTTCACTTGCCATCAGGTTTCCTGAAGGCTTGCAAAATTCTATTTCTTGCGTCCCTGAGATGCACCTGGAAGAGACTAGGGTCTTCAGCAGCCCTCCCCTCCAGACACAGGAGCAAAAACAGCCGGTTACCTAAAGCAGCGCAGTCAAGACGCAGGTATCTCTCAATCCTGCACTGCAGATGGTCACTTGATGTATCAAGAGCTCTGACACTTCCTTTTGTCAATGGAGCAGATCTGCTTCCGGCACAGGTAGCTCTGCGAGGCCTGTAAAAATAAGAGCTGGAACGAAACAAGGATGGCTGTCCCACCCAAAGATGTACCTTATTGTGTGGTGATGGCACAGGAAAGGGCCTCCCCTGCAGTGGTGTCCCAACGCAAGAAGTCCCTCCAGGTAGAAGCACGGAGAGCGACTGCATTAGGCTTCTGAGTTCGCAGCTCTTCTGAAACAGAGATTGAATAACCAACATTGCTCAATACAAGCTCTTTGGAATATTTAGTTTCCATATTTGATGTATGATTCCATTTAGAGCCTACCTTTTCTCCAACAGGCTCAGGGTGCTTGAATGGTCCCCCTCACTGCGACCTGAAAGAATCTTTGTACAAAGAGTTGCAAGCAGAACACAACAGAGATTTTCTCCTCAGCCAAGCACAAGATACTCACCTAGTTGACCTTCAGCCAGAAGACACACAACTGTATTGCTGCCATAATTACAGTGGAGCATTTAGAGATCACTTGTTACAGGGTTACAGGCAAAGTAAGCAGTTTGCTACAGCAGGTTTTTAAATATATTACCTTTGGAACAGATGAACTGTCGAGGATCCAAAATTTAGTATTTGTCGGAAATCCAGCAACTTTCAACCCTATCATGCAAGTTTTCACCAAAAAGTCAGCAATACAATTTGGGTCAAATTAAATTTCTAATAAAGTCGCAGCATTTATGGATATGTTCCCTGCATTAAACAATCATACATGTACCCCAGGCAAAGAAAATTGGGAGCTACATGCCTCCTTTATCTACAGGATTGAAGGGTACAAACCTCTATTCCAAAACATTTCACAAATGTGGGTTATTATGATTTTGTGTGGCCCTCTCCGGTCATTAGTGGAACAATCAGCCACCCCCTTATGTATGAGTAAAAATGGCCAGAGAGTCAGGATTCATAAGATTTCAAATATTTTCTCAGTCATTTCAGCCTTACCATTAGCAGGAAAAAAAATCTGCCCTTTATGTACAGGAAAAAATGGTCACGGCTCATCCTTCCTAATTGTGAATATGTTTGTGCTTAAATGTTTGCTGGACTTTTTTTGCTTAAAAATGGCTGGCAAAATGGTGAAAACCTCTACTCACTCCAATGCCTCTACCAGGCCACCTCTCCCATTGCCACCAGTAGATTCCCCCTCAAAATGCCTTATTTGTTTTTTCACACTAAAATCAGCAAGGCAACTGCTACAGACAAAGGAAGCAGTTTGATGCTCCAGCTTTTAAAATGGGTATTCCAACTACCTAAATACCCCTAGGAACAGAATTACTGGCAAGGATGCAAAATGCTGGCATGTTTGGAACCTTTTGGATTTATATACATCTGGAGGAACAAAAACTCAACAATATTTTGGTGACCCTCTTCTGCAGTTACCCAGTAAGTACAATTCGTTTGGCTTCATGTGCCAAATGCCACCACTTTTAAGCAGCTGCTCAAGAGGGTTTGTTATTCTACTCCTTGGAAGCCACATTATAAATAAATGAAGTTCTTCCCATTAGCGAAGAAGCTTATCTATAGTCCCCAAGAAGCTATCACAAAATGGCTGCAAAGCATTTTTGTCAACAGGGCAGCCTTAGCTAACATGAAATTAAATGGAACTATGTTGTCTTCTCCCCCTCTGGATTCTCCTGGATCCCATTACCCCCTCACTTCTAAGTCTTACCTGTGCTAAAATCTTACCCATCTTGGTTTTTCCAACTTCTGGAGCGAGTGGACACAGACCAGATCCAGGGGCCCTTGGAAGAAGCTGCTTTTCTGGCTCCATTTCCATCAGGGTTTAGGCCTGCTTTTGGCACGGAAACTGCCTTGGTCGCCCTGCACCTCTGGCGAGAGACAAGGGTGACCCCCAGTCAGCTCAGTGCCCCCCAGTGCCTTCCATCAGCTTCGGCTGGTGGCCCAGTTGCGCCCGCCCCTCTCTGGACAGGGGGAGCCTGACTCCTGCTGTCTCTGCTCTGGGAACCCCTTCTTGGGTCCTTCTTTTGGCTTCGATTTTGTACATTGGATATTTTATGTGAGCCGCCCTTAGACCTTCGGGTCTAGGGCGGCATAGAAATTCAATAAATAATGATAATAAGAACTTCAGCAACAGAAACGCCAGCCTTCTGTTTTTGAAATGGCTTCTCCTTTTAAAAGAAAAGCCTTCTATTTTCTGCCATTATTCTTCACTCTGCTTGAAGCAGACTTCATCTCCACCTACCCTTTCCTCTGCTCCTTTGTACATCCAAAGACTTGTTGCTCGAAAGGGAAATAAACTTGATTTCGCCCCTCACATTCTTTTCTTTGTCTTAGTTTTCTCTTGGCCTTTCTAGTCATCAGGTGTATCTGCTTTTCTTGATTCTCTTTAAAATCTTCATCTTGGTGTTTTTTATGATTTTTCAGTTTAATTTTTTCTTGGCTAAGCTTTCTTTTGGGGGCTTTCTCAAAGTCCAGCATCTGTCCAGAATTTACTCTCCCTGTTTTACTATGATTAATTCTTTGTCGGTCTTCTTATTTACTTTCAGTTTCCTTTCAATTTAAAATGTAAATTTAAAATTTTTAGGGAGTTAGTGAATCTATTTATCTTCTGTCTGTCTGTCTGTCTGTCTGTCTATCTATCTACAAGCAACATTTAAAACTGCCAACAATGGAGATCACAATGGAAAATTTGTTGTATCTCTTTTTAAAGTTGTAAATACTGTAACAACTTCACCTCTGACCAGTGAGAGGGCTAAAACCAGTATTATAGCCAGGGACAGTCTCACTCACTAGACTCTGGCTCGCTCCTTCCACCACCTGTTAGTCATAAGGACACATAAAATAGTCCCTTGGCGCATTAATACAGTGGATACAAATGTGTTTGTTTTCAACATGGGATCACTGCGCATGGGTGAGAAAGTAGTGCCGGCCCCACTCTCTAATAACAGGGTTGCTGGGGGGCCATCTTGAATAAAATATGGGGGGCGGGGGGCAGTAAGCCCTGCCCTACATAGTCACATGACACGGCACACACAATTAAATGGCAATGGCCATCAACTTGGGGGTGGGGGTTTCCCGGCCCCCTTAAATATCTTTTGGGGGGGGGCTTAAGAGGAGTTAGCTCCTAAGCCAGGGTATGTGTCATTCCGGGATCAATGTCTTTGTTTGCTTGGCTATGTGTAGAACCTGCTGTGCCTTCTAATGACATTTTGCCCAAGTATTGCACCGATCTAAACATTAAAGATTTTGGTAGACACTGCAGCCTGAGTTTGAATTCTTCTTGGAGTGACAGGCAGGAAACTCTCCTCCACAGTGTGTTTTTTTGGAGGTTCTCCTTGTGGGAGGGGCCCCAGGGGCCCCAAAATGGATAGCCTATCGCTTTAAGAAAATGCTTTAAGAAAATGCTAAGAAACTTAAAGCTATCTACCCCCCCCTATCTATCTATCTATCTATCTATCTATCTATCTACAAGCAACATTTAAAATTGCCAACTATGGAGATCACAAGGGAAAATTTGTTGCATCTCGTTTTAAAGTTGTAAATCCCAACTTCAGCTCTGACCAGTGAGAGGGCTAAAACCAGTATTATTGCCAGGGACAGTCAGTGGCGGAGAAAGCCGCTCGGACACCTGGGGCGCAAGCTGCCCATAGGGGTGGGACGAGGGTGGGGTGAGCAGCCCATAGGTGTGGGGCGCACCGTGGGGCCTCCAGAGTCTGCCTGCCTCCTCCCACTCAGTCGCCCTACAGTTTGGGAGGGGAGGCAGCAGGCAAACTGGGCAGCACAGAGCCTTGGGCACTTTGCAGGTCCCATGGTTAGTGCCGCCTGGCATTCTGTCACCCCCCTCAATGAGGACACCCGGGGCGGCCCCGCACATACCGCACCCCCTTTCCTCCATCCCTGGTTGCAGGTGGTGTGTTGGGGGAGAACTGCCCCCCCCCATCAAGAAAATAAAAATGTACTTAATTGACCAATTGTGTCCCAGGTAACTCAGTTCTGCCCCCCTCCCACGGTTACTGTGTGTCCTCTTTTTCCAGGACACATCCTCTTTTTCAGGGGTAACATTTTTAAAATTTGCCCAAATGTCTCTGGCTATACTTTCTGGATGAGTCCTAGACAAGACTGGTGATTGAAGACTTGTAAGAGTATATAGTAAGAGTATTTAAAATGAGAATCTTCATGGCGTCCTCTTTTTAGCTCTTCAAAATATGGCAACCCTAATCCCCCCCCCTCAAAAAAAAAAATCATGGCTACACCCGGGGCAGGTGGCCGTAATGACAGTGCCAATTTGTTGACATGATCAATGAACAATTACCATGTACTGAGTAATTTATCCTTCTTACTCTGCCCATTTATCATCTCATTGCTGTGTTGATTCAAACTCCCAGATTATGCCATTTCCCATACCTGGGAAAAACCAAGATCATAAAGTGAGGGCCTCCCCCCATTACCCACCTGACAGCTATTTCCATTTTGGCAGTGGCTATCAGAAAAGTGACCACAGTCAAAGATGGAATATTGGGGTTCAGATCCCCCCCCCCCGCAAGAACCAAAAAATGTGAGCCACATCTTTCACTATCTCCCTCGCATTTTGCTTACCTTCTCTCCCTTAACAGCATCATCTTTTAAAATTTTAAATAGTTCAGCTGGAATATCATCACTTCCACTGGCCTTGTTATTAGCAGTGCTTTCTAAGTCCCATTTGACTTCACTCTCCAGGATGTGTGGCTCAAGGTCAGCAACCACACTACCTGGGGTGTATGAGACAACCATATCTTTCTGGTATAATTCCTCTGTGTATTTTTGCCACCTCTTCTTGATGTCTTCTGCTTCTGTTAGGTCCTTACCACTTTTGTCCTTTATTAAGGTAATCTTTGTACAAAATGTTCCTTTCATATCTCCAATTTTCTTGAACACATCTCTGGTTTTTCCCATTCTGTTGTTTTCCTCTATTGTTTGCATTGCTCGTTTAAGAAGGCCTTCTTGTCTCTCCTTGCTATTTTTTGGAAAGCTGCATTCGATTTCCTGTATCTTTCACTATCTCCCTCGCATTTTGCTTGCCTTCTCTCCCCCGCTATTTGTAAGGCCTCATTGGACAGCCACTTTGCTTTCTTGCATTTCCTTTTCGTTGGGATGGTTTTAGTTGCTGCCTCCTGTATAATGTTACGAGCCTCCATCCATAATTCTTCAGGCACTCTGTCCACCAAATCTAAATCCTTAAACCTGTTCCTCACTTCCACTGTGTATTCATAAGGGATTTGATTTAGATTGCATCTTACGGGCCCAGTGTTTTTTCCTACTTTCTTCACTTTAAGCCTGAATTTTGCTATAAGAAGCTGATTATCTGAGCCACAGTCAGCTCCAGGTCTTGTTTTTGCTGACTGTATAGAGCTTCTCCATCTTTGGCTGCAGAGAATATAGATGTATATCAAACCAGCGTACCACACTGTAATAAAGTATGAAAGGACACTTTGTATTATGGCCAGGTAGAAGGAGATCATCAGTTTTTGTTTGACCTTGTTCTTTTGCAGGACCCTAAGGAAATGGAGTCTCTTTTGGGCCTTCCTAACTGTTGTGTATTGAGTCAAAGGATTTTATATCTGTATTATTATTGTCTGTATTTGCATTAGGGTAAAGTAACTGCCTTTTGGTTCCAGAGGGTACAGCTACTACTGGTTCATTTAAGCTGCTGTATTTGGATCCTCTGTCTTATTGGTTTCCTCCAAAAGGCAGGACTGTGATTGCCTGATATTGTTCCCTCCAAAATGTATCCTTTCTAGCTAGTTCCCTGTCCCTATAAATGTAGCTCTCCCCCCTCAGGTCTCAGTCTTGTTGCTTTAATAAAGAAGTGTTACTAGAGAACTGTCTCCAGCATATTATGTCAAGAGAGCTGAAATCACAAACCCCACGTCACAACAACTGGCGACGAGGATGGGATCCGGGATGCTGAGGAGCGGTTAAACGCAGCCCTGCCTCAGAGTCCGGATTGTAGCTAAGAACAAGACTCACTGGCCAGCTGAGAAGACGACCCTGCCCACAGGACAATGGAGAGTCCAAGGGTATTGGAGCCCTTCCAGCCATCAGAGCCCCACACGTGGGAAGACTACGTCGAACGCTTCGAGTTCTTCGCAGTGGCTCAAGGGATCACCGATGCCAGCAAAAGAAGGGCCACATTCCTGAGCTACTGTGGGCCTGAGATCTTCAAGCTGGCCAAGGCATTGCTTGCCCCAGCGAAGCTAAGTGAGACATCTCTCAAAGATATTCTTGCCTGCCTAACAAGCCATTTAGCGCCTACTGAGACCAAGATGGCCCGGCGGATGGAGTTTCATAAGAGGCAGCAACGTGCTGGGGAGTCTGTATCTGCATTTCTAGCTGAACTGCGGAAGCTCGCTCAGCACTGCGACTTCCAAGATCTGGAAGAGACTCTCCTGGATCGGTTTATTGGTGGTCTGAGCAGCAAGAAAGCCAGAAGACGCATCGTGGCCAAAGAAGAGGTTACCCTTGCTTCAGCCTTGAAGGAGGCCACCGCCACGGAGAATTATGAAAGAGAGGAGCTTGATGCCAGTCGCAGGGCCCCTAAGCCACAGATAGAAGTTGCGCATGCCATGGACGAGCTAGAGGCTACTCCGAGCCAGAGCCCAGTCCATGGGGTCGAGTCAGTGCGTCAGGCCTGCACAGTGCACAAAGATCACCGAGGCAGGTGCCCTGGTTGTGGCGGAAATCATGAACGGAAGAGTTGTCGTTTCCGGGATGCTATGTGCCGGACGTGCGGAAAGACAGGTCACATCGCCAGGGTCTGTAGATCGGCGGCGTTGGGAGCGACAGGAGCACCTAGACTGGAGCATCGCAGATCGGCCACAGCAAACCATGTTCTAAAGGACTGCAACTACGTAATGGAGATCAACGGGAGGGTCGTGCAGTTTCCAGCGCAAGGCAAGGCACACGTCAAGGTGAAGATTGAGGGTCAGCTGTGCGACATGGAGGTGGACTCCGGATCTGGATTCACTATCGTGTCGGACCAGACCGCGAGGACATTCTTCCCCAGGGGTAAGTTGCCCCCTCTGGAGCCCTTCCCGGCAACTTTGCAGTCATACTCAGCAGGCCGCATCCATGTCATGGGAATGTGTGCCGTGAGAGTACAGTTCCGCGACAAACAGGCGGTACTCAAACTGGTGATTGCGAAGGGCAGTCGCCCCTGTCTCTTGGGCACTGACTGGTTTCCCGCCCTGGGACTGAGTATATCAGGGCTTAATTCAATCCAAACCTGCCCTGAGATGAGCGAGGCATTATGCAAAGAATTTGCTGGTCTCTTTAATGGAAAACTGGGCCCCCAGTTGACTTCGAATTGGACCCTGGGGTGGCCCCAATCCGACTCAAACCAAGGCGAGTGCCATTTGCACTGCAACCCAAGATCGAAGCAGAGCTGGAGAAATTGGTCAAGCAGGGAGTTCTCTCACCCGTGGACTCCACTAAGTGGGAGACTCCAATCGTCACGCCCCTTAAAGCAAATGGGGAAGTCAGGATCTGTGCTGATTACAAATGTACTATCAATAAGGCACTCAGGGGAAACTCATACCCCATTCCAGTCGTATCACATCTGTTGGCTAAACTGGCTGGGGGCAAGCTTACCAACAGCTGCCAGTAACCCCACAATCAGCGGAAGCACAGACTATTGTCACACATAAAGGGGCGTTCAGAGTTAACAGATTACAATTTGGAGTTTGTGTGGCCCCAGGGATTTTTCAAGGGCTCATGGAACGCCTGTTAAGAGGTCTGCCGGGGGTCTTGCCATTTTTTGATGACGTTTTGATTGCTGGAAAAGACCCACAGGAACTGGTTGCGCGTGTCCGTGCCGTGTTGCTCAAGTTCAAGGAGGTGGGGTTGCAACTAAAAAAGGAAAAATGCAGTTTTGGGGTGCCAACTGTGGAATTCTTGCGGTTTAAAATTGATGCATCAGGCATCCACCCCACAGATGCTAAGGTTAAGGCCATCATCGAGGCACCACGACCACAGAACAAGACGGAGTTGCAGTCATTCCTGGGACTTATTAACTTTTATCATTCGTTCTTACCCCAGAAAGCTTCGGTAGCTGAACCATTATATAGACTGTTGCAGAAAAAGAATGTGTGGCGATGGGGGCAGGAGCAGCAGAAGGCTTTTGAATCCTTGCGAGGAATGCTGAGTAGCAAGAGCGTCCTTGCTCATTATGATGAATCGAAGCCGCTGGTCCTGGCATGTGATGCCTCTCAATACGGCCTGGGGGCGGTGCTGAGTCATAGGGAACCAGATGGGTCGGGAAAGCCCATCTCTTTCTATTCCTGTACGTTGTCGCCCACGGAGCGCAACTATGCTCAAATTGACAAAGAGGCGCTTGCAATTGTGGCAGGAATCAAAAAGTTCCATGATTATGTGTACGGTCGTCATTTCTCCATTGAAACGGACCACAAACCACTGTTGGGGTTGTTCAACCCGAACAAACAAACGCCACAAATTCTCTCCCCCAGAATGTTGCGTTGGTCTATATTCCTGAATGGGTTCCAGTACACCTTGACCCATGTGCCGGGGAAACAGTTGTGCCACGCTGATGTGCTGAGTCGATTGCCCCTTTCTGGCGGGAGCAATGAGGATCCTGCTCCAGCGGAGCACATAATGATGCTGGAAACACTTCCGGGGGCTCCTGTAACGGCTACTGATATTGCTGAGAAAACGAGGAAAGATGCTGTTCTCTCCCGTGTGCTCACTTGGGTGGGGAGGGGGTGGCCAGGTGGTCCGCATGAAGACAAATTCAGGCCTTATGCGACAAGGCAGCACGAGTTATCCATGCATAAGGGTTGTCTCCTGTGGGGAGATAGGGTGATCATCCCAGCACCACTGAGAAACAGGGTTCTTGAGACGCTTCACATGGGACACCCGGGAATGGTCAGGATGAAGTCGCTAGCCCGATGTTATGTGTGGTGGCCTGGAATGGACCAGAACATAGAACAATGGGTACGAACATGCAAGGCATGCCAAGAGGTGCGGCCAGAAGTGGCCAAAGCACCAGTTCACTGGTGGGAGCAGTCCAGATCTCCCTGGAGCCGGCTGCACTTAGATTTTGCTGGGCCATTCCAGGGGAAGGTCTTTTTGGTTATTGTCGACGCATATTCCAAATGGTTAGAAGTGGCAATGGTCCCTAGCATGGCATCAGCTGCCGTAATCAAGGTGTTGAGGCAGCTGTTTGCAACCCACGGGTTACCTGAGACCATTGTATCAGATAATGGGGCAGCTTTTGTATCCCAAGAATTCAGGGCATTCTTGGCTGATAACTTCATAAGAGGGGTCACATCCGCGCCCTTTCACCCATCCTCCAATGGGCAGGCGGAGCGCATGGTAAGAACAGCCAAATAATCCATTGCGCGCTTAATGGAGGGTAACTGGTCAGCTCGCATCGCGCGAATGTTATTTTTGCAGCATGCGACACCGTGTACTGCGACGGGCAAGTCGCCAGCTGAGCTGCTCTTGGGTAGAAGATTGGTAACGGTGCTGGATTATGTCCACCCGGATAAAATGCCAAACCGTAATTCAAGAGCAAACCCCCAGGCTGAGACTGACACAACAAGGTATTTCGCCCCTGAAGATCTGGTCTGGGTGAGGAACTATTCACGAGGTTCGCGGTGGGTGGCTGGTGTGGTCACCCGGACTAGTGGACCTGTGTCCTATTATGTGACCTTGGAAAATGGGCAAGTTTGGAAGAGACATATAGATCAGCTGAGGCGCCGGGCGCTCAACAGGGAGGAGTCTGATAATTCATCCCTGGCTAACGACGCAGAGCTGCAAGACCAGAGTGAAAATGGCCCAGAGGTGCAATCACCAGGGGCTTCAGCAAATGAACCAGGGTCTGCTAGTCCTCAGGATGACGAGGTACAGGTAGGGGACCCTGAGATGTCTGGGACTCCATCTGTTCCTGACGTAACCCCTATAGGAGCCCCACTACCACAGGTGACGCCCAATCCAGAACCGGCAACACCTGTTGTCAGGAGATCAAGTAGAAGTTGTAGGACCCCACAGTACCTGAGAGATTACGTCTGCTGTGCTCACTAGGGGGGGAGGGGTGTTGTGTATTGAGTCAAAGGATTTTATATCTGTATTATTATTGTCTGTATTTGCATTAGGGTAAAGTAACTGCCTTTTGGTTCCAGAGGGTACAGCTACTATTGGTTCATTTAAGCTGCTGTATTTGGATCCTCTGTCTTATTGGTTTCCTCCAAAAGGCAGGACTGTGATTGCCTGATATTGTTCCCTCCAAAATGTATCCTTTCTAGCTAGTTCCCTGTCCCTATAAATGTAGCTCTCCCCTCCTCAGGTCTCAGTCTTGTTACTTTAATAAAGAAGTGTTACTAGAGAACTGTCTCCAGCATATTATGTCAAGAGAGCTGAAATCACAAACCCCACGTCACAACACTAACCACCTGGGTTGTATTGATTTTCCAAGTGAGGTCTTCACTAAGGTAAACTCCCAGGAATTTAAAGGAAGAGACTCTCTCCACACAACCCACCCTGATATACAACGGGGCTAGTTCCCCTCTCTTCCTCCAAAAGTCCAACACCATCTCCTTTGTCTTGCTGATATTTAGGTGCAAGTTATTCTCTAGGCACCATGTGGAGACTTTTTGAACCTCCTCCCTATACGCTGATTCATCTCCACCTGTAATTAGACCCATTATGGTGCTATCATCTGCAAACTTAATAATTGCAGTGGATGGATCAGATGAAATACAGTCATATGTATACAATGAGTACAGGTAGGGACTCAGCACGCATCCCTGTGGGGTGCCAGTGCTGAGCTTCAGAGAGGTAGATGTAGCAGGCCCAATCCTCACTATTTGTGTGCGACCCCTCAGAAAGTCTTTAATCCAACCACAGATGGTCGGGGAAAGGTCCAGGTCCACCAGCTTTTTAATAAGAATGTCCAGAAGAATGGTATTAAAAGCCGAGCTATAATCAATAAACAGCATTCTGACATAATTCCCTGGTCTCTCCAGTTGACTTGGTGCAAGGTGAAAAGCCGTGGCCATGGCATCATCTGTTGACCTATTTCTCCTATAAGCGAACTGGTGTTCATCAAAATCCGGTGGAAAATACGTCCTGAGGTGTTGAAGAAATATCTGGTATTTCTCTAATAGCAAACTACCAAGAATTGTAAATAATATTTAGTACACTAACCTTTGTCTAACTCTTGGTAAATGTCAGCTTGCTGACTTATTTTCTGCCATTGTGATTCAATGTTATATTTGCGCTCAGTACTTTGTAGGATTTGATAATCTTTATGGGTCTTTTAAATTTCTAATCTACCTATCTATCTATATCTCTCTATCAATATTATCTATTCCCCCCCCCCTTTCTGTACTTCCCTATCCTCCTAAATTTGAATATATATATATATATGACTCCACAGTTTTCTGGGTTGCCTCTGGGCCCGGTAACCCTCCAGCCTCTCCTGAGCTGCAGAGGCTCAGGGCAGAGAGGCAGAGGGAACTAAGTTCCTGCAGGAGGAGTGCTCGCCTCCAGGCCAGGAGAGGCGAGTCACCAGAGGATCGGGGCCGCCCTATGCCTCGGGGCAGACAAAAACTGGCCAGCCCCAGTCCCAAGTTGTGGGAGCAACATTGTCGGTTGCTAGTTCCTGTCTGAGCTCCTGACCCGCCCTGGCTCCCTGCTTGCAAGCCTGTTCCTGATTTCACCTGACTCCCTGCCCTGCACCCAGCTTCAGCTACTACGGACTGCCTCCCTGTTGCACCTTTGACCACGGACCAGACTTGGCCCTCGCCTCTCGGGTAACCCACGGGACCAGCACAGTAAGTCAGTGAGGAGCAGTCTGGCACTTGCGTGTGACCTTATTTTCAGGAAGGGGAGATTGCTGCGAACATTACTTCTTGCAGAAAGGATTATGGCTGCCAGTCACGTATTGCATACCTCCCTCCTTTGGCAGCCCTCC
This sequence comes from Podarcis erhardii, assembly GCF_964252035.2. Taxonomy (NCBI): domain Eukaryota; kingdom Metazoa; phylum Chordata; class Lepidosauria; order Squamata; family Lacertidae; genus Podarcis; species Podarcis erhardii. The sequence goes on from NC_138515.1 coordinate 3,549,175, forward strand.
TCCTGTAAATCAAAAGCGGAATGGTGCAGATGCATGGTGTGGTTTATTTTATATGAATATTTGAAAACACTATGTTTGTCAGTGCAAACATGGAAATCAGGGGTCTCCAATGTGGTGCCCATGGGCCTGCTGACAACCTTCCTGGAGTCCACCACGTGTTTTCAGAATGTGGACAGGACAGGATCAGTGGTGAATTGTGCCCAGCATGACTTCAGATTGGTCACAGTAGATTTGATTGGCTGCTGCAGGGGCGTACTAAGTGTGACCCCTACCCCGGGGGCCACCTCAGGGTGTGTGCGACAAGGTGGCCCGCTGCCTCCCCCCAGCTGTAGAGCGGCCGAGGGCGCACGGTCAGTACAGTTGCCGTGCGTGCAAGCAAACAATTCTCTTTTTTTAAAAAAATAATTTTTATTAATTTTCATAAACAAAAAACACACAAATAAAAACATTCATAAACAACACATGACTTCCCCATGCCTCCCCTTCACTGCACCCTTGTTTCCAAAATTTTTTTAGCAATCCTTCATTCCATTTCTATATTTAATTTCCCTCAAGATTCTCTTGACTTAAGTATTTACAGCTATAATTCTCTGTTTCTTACCCCTTGACATTTTATCAGTCTGAGATTTTGCAACAGTTCTTAAGATATATTTTAATTTTTTTCCAGTCCTCTTCCACTGTCTCTCTCCTCTGATCACGGATTCTGCCGGTCATCTCTGCCAGTCCCATAAATTCAGTCACCTTCGTCTGCCATTCTTCCAGAGTAGGTAATTCTTGCATCTTCCAATACTTTGCCAGGAGAATTCTTGCTGCTGTAGTTGCATACATGAAAAAGGTCCTATCTTTCTTTGGTACCAATTGGCCGACCATGCCCAAGAGAAAAGCCTCCGGTTTCTTTACAAATGTCCACTTAAGGATTTTCTTAATTTCATTATAGATCATTTCCCAGTAGGTTTTAACCCTTGGGCAGGTCCACCAAAGATGATAGAAAGTTCCTTCACATTCGTTACATTTCCAGCATTTATTATTGGGCAAATGGTATATCTTTGCAAGCTTGACTGGAGTCATGTACCACCTATAGATCATTTTCATTATGTTTTCTTTCAAGGCACTACATGCCGTAAATTTAAGGCCTGTGGTCCATAACTGTTCCCAGTCAGCGAACATAATATCATGACCTAAGTCTTGTGCCCATTTGATCATAGCTGATTTAACCGTTTCATCCTGTGTATTCCATTTCAGCAACAAATTATACATTTTAGACAAATTCTTAGTATTGGTCTCTAACAATTCTGTTTCCAATTTTGACCTCTCCTTCTGAAATCCTAGTTTCCTGTCCTGCTTAAAAGTCTCATTTATCTGATAATAATGTAACCAGTCTCGAACTTTGGATTTTAGTTTCTCAAAGCTCTGTAATTTAACTTTTTCACCGTCATATTCTATAATTTCACAATATTTTGGCCAATTAGAGTCCATGTTAAGTTTTTTCACCGCTCTAGCTTCCATTGGTGACAACCATCTGGGTGTTTTATTTTCCAACAAATCCTTATATCGATTCCAAACATTATACAAAGCTTTCCTGACAATATGATTTTTAAAGCCCTTATAAACCTTTGCCTTGTCATACCATAAATATGCATGCCAGCCAAAATTATTATCATACCCTTCCAAGTCTAAAATGTCTGTGTCTTCAAGAAGTAGCCATTGCTTCAACCAGCAGAAAGCTGCTGCTTCATAGTAAAGTCTTAAGTCCGGCAGAGCAAAAAACCCCCTATCTTTTGCATCAGTTAATATCTTGAATTTTATTCTGGGCTTTTTGCCCTGCCAGACAAATTTGGATATATCTTTCTGCCACTTCTTGAAACAGTCCATCCTATCTAGAACTTGCAATGTCTGGAACAAAAACAACAATCTCGGCAATACATTCATCTTAATAACGGCAATTCGGCCTAACAAGGATAGTCTCAACCTAGACCATATGTCAAAATCTTTCTTAACTTCCAGCCAACATTTCTCATAATTGTCTTTGAACAAATTCACATTTTTAGATGTTAAATTCACCCCCAGATATTTCACTTTTTTTGTTATTTCCAAACCAGTTTCTCTTTGAAAACTATCTTTTTCCCCCATCGTTAGATTTTTTTCCAGCACCTTTGTCTTCTGTTTATTTAATTTAAAACCAGCCACTTGACCAAATATTTCAATTAGTTCTAAAACTCTTTTTGTGCTGGCTTCTGGCTGCTGCAAAGTCAAAACTAGGTCATCTGCAAATGCTCTTAGCTTATATTGTTTAGCTCCGAGGTGTATTCCTTCAACCAGCTGGTCCCTTCTAATCATATTCAACAACACCTCCAGGACCGATATAAACAATAGAGGGGATATTGGGCAACCCTGTCGTGTCCCTTTTTCTATTGGGATCTCGTCCATAACCACACCATTCACAATTAATTTAGCTTTTTGCTCAGAGTATATTGCACCTATACCGTTTTCAAAATTTTGGCCTACCCCCATCCCATGGAGATTCCTCTTCATAAAGCTCCAAGAAATATTGTCAAAGGCTTTCTCCGCATCCACAAAAATCAAAACTGCTTTTCTATTTATATCAGTCTCCAATAGTTCCAAAATATCTATAATGTTCCTTACATTATCTGACATATGTCTCCCTGGGAGAAAGCCTGTTTGGTCCTTATGAATCTCCTCTAACAACACTTTTTAAAATCTTTTTGCTAAAATGTCTGCAAAAATTTTATAATCCACATTTAAAAGTGATATAGGGCGGTAGTTCTTAACTTGATGTTTCTCAGTTTCTGTCTTCGGTATAAGTGAGATAAATGCTTCTTTCCACGATTCGGGAGCCTTTTTCCCCTCCAAAATTTGGTTGCAAACTTCTTTCAATGGTTGTATTAGCCATTCCTTCATTGCTTTATAGTATCTCGCCGTCAGCCCATCTGGTCCTGGTGATTTTCCCAATTGCATATTCTGGATGGCACCCTCAATTTCCTGGTTCGTAATTTTCTCATTTAAAATCCTTTTGTTTTTTTCCGAGATCTTTGATAGTCCATATTTTTTAATAAATTCTTCTATCTCTTGTTCATCTTTTGGCCCTTGTGCATACAATTTCTTAAAGAAACTTTGAAAACAATTACTAATTTCATTTGGTTTGCTTATAGATTTTCCCTCTACCTCGAGGAATGTCACAGTATTCAACTTTTGTCTCTTTTTCAATTGCCATGACAGCAGTTTCCCACATTTATCTGCTGATTCAAAAGTTTTTTGCCTCATTTGTTTTATTTTCCATTCTATTTCTTGGTTCATCAATTCCATATATTGGGTCTGGTAATACTTTATTTGTCTTAAAATCTCCTGGGATTTAGGTTTTGATCTCAGTTTCTTCTCTCCTTCTTTCATTTGTTTCCAAATTTTTTCTTTCTTCTCATTCTGTTGTTTCCTTTTTATCGAATTCTGCTGGATTAGAAAACCACGCATCACGGCCTTACTTGCATCCCATATTATTCTTCTTTCCACATCTGTTCCTAGGTTTATTTCGAAGTAGTCTTTCAAAGTCTTTTGGGCCTTTTTATAAATTGCTTCATCTCTAAAAAGGGTGTCATTCATTCTCCATCTGAAGGTTCCAGCTGTTGTCAATTTCATTTCCATCTTTACTGCATTATGGTCGGAGCACGTTTTTGGGCAGATCTCTGTTTTTTTAACCCTTGGTGCCAGATTGCTAGAAATCTATATTTGGTCAATCCTGGTCCATGTCATTTTTGCTTCAGAGAAAAAGGTCCCCTCTCTTTCCAGAGGGTTCCTTGTTCTCCAAATGTCAATCAAGTCCATTGTGTCAGTCAGTTCGAAGAAAGTCTTTGGTAGTCTCCCATCCTTAGAAATTACTTGTCTTTGAGCTTTATCCATATTTGTGGAGACAACTCCATTCATATCACCCATCATTATAATTTTATAGTCCATAAAATCCGTTAATGTCTCATGCAACTTCTTGAAAAACTCAGCCTTCCCCTCATTAGGTGCATAAATTCCTACAATCAGAATTTTTTCTCCTTGAATTTGAATTTCCACTGCCAGAAATCTTCCTTGTTCATCCTTAAAGATCATTTTTGGTTCCAATTTTTCCTTGACATAAATCACCACTCCTCTTTTCTTAACTTTATCTGAGGAAATAAATTCCAGTCCTAATCTCTTATTTGTCAAAAGTTTCCTGTGTATTCTGGCAATATGGGCAAGCAAACAATTCTCTGGTATCGGCTATTTCATGTGTACTTACCTGAAACCATTAGCTAGAGTGTACACAATAAAAAGCATTACTGGCCCTTTAAATAAAGGCAGCCAAAGAATAACAAGAAAACTGCACTATCACATCTAGTGAATGAATAGACCTGGTGCTTTGAATTGTCTATTTATATGACTTGTCAAGCTCCAACCAATGAATGTTAGCAAACAGCACCAACTAGAGTATGGAACACTGGTAAAGGTAAAGGGACCCCTGACCATTAGGTCCAGTCGTGGCTGACTCTGGGGTTGCAGCGCTCATCTGGCTTTATTGGCCGAGGGAGCCGGCGTACAGCTTCCAGGTCATGTGGCCAGCATGACTAAGCCGCTTCTGGTGAACCAGAGCAGCACACGGAAATGCCATTTACCTTTCCGCCAGTGTGGTACCTATTTATCTACTTGCACTTTGTTGTGTTTTTGAACTGCTAGGTTGGCAGGAGCAGGGACTGAGCAACGGTGGCTCACCCCGTCATGGGGATTCGAACCACCGACCTTCTGATTGGCAAGTCCTAGGCTCTGTGGTTTAACCCACAGCGCCACAGGCAAATGTAATGTATCCACTTCAGTGACAGCCTGAAGTATCTGAAGTGTGCATGCACACGAAAGCTCTTAGCATTAATAATAATAATAATAATTTTTTATTTATACCCCGCCCTCCCCAGCCAAGGCTGGGCTCAGAGCGGCTTACAAGCAAAATAAAAACAAGATCATAGAATCATAGAATCATAGACTTAGAAGAGACCACAAGGGCCATATGAATGATTACAACTTAAAAACAAAAATAAAATACAACATTAAAATAATGGAACATTAAAATATTAAAATGTAGCCTCATCGCAGGAGGAGAAGGAAAAGAAAAGAAAAGAGAGGGAGGGAGGGAATCAAATTGGCTCCAAGCCAAAGGCCTGGCGGAACAACTCTGTCTTACAGGCCCTGCGGAAAGAAATCAGATCCTGCAGGGCCCTGGTCTCATGAGGCAGAGCGTTCCACCAGGCCGGAGCCAGAGTTGAAAAGGCCCTGGCTCTGGTTGAAGTCAATCTAACTTCCTTAGGGCCCGGGACCACTAGGGTGTTGCTATTTATGGACCTTGAGGCTCTCCGTGGGGCATACCAGGAGAGGTGGTCCCGTAGGTACGAGGGTCCTAGGCCGTGAAGGGCTTTAAAGGTCAAAAGCAGCAGCTTAAATCTGACCCTGTACTCCACCGGGAGCCAGTGCAGCTTGAAAAGCACTGGGTGAATATGCTCCCATGGCAGAGACCCCGTGAGGAGCCTCGCTGCAGCATTCTGCACCCGCTGGAGTTTCTGGGACAGCTTCAAGGGCAGCCCCGCATAGAGCGAATTACAGTAGTCAAGCCTGGAGATGACCGTCGCATGGATCACTGTGGCCAAGTCAGGGCGGGAAAGGTAAGGGACCAACTGCTTGATGCGGCGAAGCTGGAAAAATAACAAACTCTGTTGGTCTCTAAGAACACGGCTACCTACCTGTAACTAGCCTCTATGAATGCAGGTATCCTCCCAGGCAGTTAGAGTGTTACAGTGTAAAAGTTCATGTATAAGTCACTGTATAACAAAAACTGTACAAGACACTTTGGGAATCCACTAGAAAACAGCTGTTCTTTCCATGAGTCCTGTTCTGTACAGGGAAAGGTAGGCCTAAAGGGTGACTCAAGAGAGCCATTTACCAGGAAGCATAAAGTCAGTAGGCAAATGGCCTCACCGCAGGGGAAACACCTAACCCAACGCCAGACAGATCACAAAGATGGGCAACCCTGAAATGGATTTGGACTCCAGGGGACAAAAGAATCGTGAGGAACTTGACCAGAGGGGTCAGGAACTGTAAATAGTTTTAGTGTCTTGTGTTAACGGGTGTCAGGAGGTGGGAAAAGGGTGGGAAAAGACAGCTATCTGCTACCCAGGTACTGTCCCGTAGCAATGATGAAATATTGGGAATTTGGAGAACTAATAAAAGTGGGTGGCACCTTCTCTTCGAGTACTGACTCATCTCGCTGCCAGAGGAGTGCGGACCCTGCTATAGCAGTTGCTTTTACAATAAAGGTCCGACTTCTTAGCCACTTCCCTATACAATTTGCCTTTGTACCGCCTGTTTCTTTAATCTCCGACCGCAGGGAACCCTCTTTACCTAGCGGGCTCACAGAGTCCCCCAAGGACCTGGAGCTGCGTGTTCCATGCTTTTTTAAAAATATTTTATGCAACAAGCTTTCATGATTATGTAGAGTGGAGGACTTCACAATGATCTTATACTGCAGGGAAACCACTCCTTTTACAGTGGATGAAGCCCTTCATATTCCATCTCATCCTGATTATCAGAAGATTGTAAATGATCCATCATGCAAACTATTGGTGGTGATGTCTTTCTGTATTCATTCAAAGGTTCTCCTCAGAAAATAAATGATTGGCGCTGTGATCAATATTGTTGGATCAACTGTGGTGTCCGACGATGGCCGAGAATTAATCTGAAGCTGAGGAAATTTTACCATAAAATCAAAACTTGTTCAAGTCCAGACAACCTCATAAGGCACAGTTATAGACTGCTAGAGCCTTCTTGTGAAATGGTTCTGATACACTATATTGGAAATGAGAGGGAATTCCGTGCACTTCCTCATGGTGACAGAAAGAGAAATTTGCTAAGAGCACATATACGGACAATGCCTTCAGTAATAAGAAAGATTTCAGATACAAGTGCTAAGCCCTCAAAAATCTATAAAGACCTTTGTAATGACCCTGTAACCAGCTCAGCCTATATACCTGTAGCTCAGCCACGAAACCAGGAGCAGGTAAGAAACAAACTTTTTTTTAAAAAAATTAATTGATTTTTCCATGTATACTTCTTCTAACAATATATCTTTAACAATTTTTCATATTTCCACCCTCCTCCCCTGGACTTCCCTCATACGCCTATTTTGCTTTATTTCCATATTGTTCACCCACCCTGCATGTTGTTTCCCCAAAATTTCACAGAATACATATTATTTTACTTTTTCTTGCATACAATTGTGATTGTTTTCTCAAACCCTGCCAAGGAGTCCATTTCATTATGTTGCCTCTTCATATATGTTGAAAATGGTTCCCCTTCTCTTTTAAAGTCTTCGTTGTCCTTTTCATGTAGTTTATCTGATAGTTTTGCAAGGGCTCCATTTTCCATAAGCTTCCCCTGCCATTGTTCTTTCGTTGGTATTTCTTCTGCCCTCCAAGTTTGTGCTAATATAATTATTGCCACTGTTGCTGCATACATAATTTCTGATTTTATTATTTTATATCTTGATCTACAATTTATTCTTCTGGTTTCTTAGCAAAAGTCTTTTTGAACATTTTTTTCCAAATTCATTGTATATCAGACAAAGTTGCTTATTATCACTATTGACTGAAATAAAAATAACATATTTGATAATGCATTCATCTTTATTGCTGCTATCCTTCCCATCAAGGAGAGGTTCATTCTCTTCCAAATTTCCAAATCTATCTTCATCTCATTCCAAACTTTCTCATAGTTGTCTTTATATAAATTTATTTTTTTATTATCAAGCCAAATTCCTAAATACTTGACTTTTTAATGAATTTCTATTTTTGTAATCTCCTACAGTGATCCATGTGACGGTCACCTCCAGGCTTGACTACTGTAATTTGCTCTACATGGGGCTGCCCTTGAAACTGTCCCACAAATTCCAGCGGGTGCTTCCATGTTTCTGGAATTTCCCCTTTTGTTAATATTTCATTAATTTTATCTTTCATTGGATTTACAAGGTGTTCTTTAATTTTTTTATTGTACTTTGCTGATAATCCATCTGTTCCTGGTGATTTGCCCACCTTTATTTGCCTTATTGCCTCGGAGATTTCTTGGTCTGTTACTTGTGTATTTAAGAATACTATCTCTTCTTGCTTTATCTTTGGCAGATTACTCTTTTTTATATTTTATATAAACACACACACACACACACACACACACAGCATTTTGTTGTATGAAATGACCTCTCATGACTACAGTGGTACCTCGGGTTACATATGCTTCAGGTTACAGACTCTGCTAACCCAGGAATAGTACCTCAGGTTAAGAACTTTACTTCAGGATGAGAACAGAAATCATGCTCCGGTGGCGCAGTGGCAGCAGGAGGCCCCATTAGCTAAAGTGGTGCTTCAGGTTAAGAACAGTTTCAGGTTAAGAACGGACCTCCGGAACGAATTAAGTACGTAACCAGAGGTACCACTGTACTCTACAAGCATTAAATACAATTTTGATTTTTGTTTCCTTAAGTAAGAAACAAACAAGCTTGAAAGACAACATTCACAAAACAGTCGTGATGATTTGTACAGTGTTTATGAATTAACAGAGCTCCTTGAAGGCTTCATCCATGTGTCCTACAGTGATTGTTGTTATGGTCCTACAGGATATTTCATCTGAAATTGGGAAAATAATATCACTGGAGGCAAATTTACCTATGCTTTTTTCATATGACACAACTTTTCAACTTGGAGACTTCTTCCTATCTATTTTATTATTTCAAAATGTGCTTTTCGCTGAATCACCACTGATTCCTGTAATGTTCATGATGCATGACAGCAGGCGAGAGGACAATCACAGGAGATTTTTGGAAACCCTTTCCAAGCAGTGTCCATTACTCAATTCAGAAAAAGTTGTCATAGTGTCCGACAAGAAAAAGGAATTGAAAAAGCTTTGGATCATGTTTTGCTCAAGAGCCACAGAGTGGTATGCTGGAATCACATCCGCAGAGACATCGTGTTTTGGCTGAAAAAACATGGGGCCAGTTCAGAGGATACCAAGGTATACCTTGCTGACTTTTTTGATCTTCTGAGGTCAAATTCTGAGCAAGACTACACATTCAAATTTGATAAACTCAGGACAGGTTGGAGCAAAGCATTCTTGGACTACTTTAAGGAAAAACTGCACCAAGCAATAATAAAGCATGCTGGGGCCTGGATTCTAAAGAGACTGAACATATATAAAGAAAAAAGTGGAATCCCCACAAATGTCTCTGAGAGTTTTCATGTAGCTCTAAAAAGACTTTCACAATGGAAAGAAATGACGATGGAAGCAATGGTGTTATCCTTATATGCAATGCAAAATTCTTACTGGAGAGAAACTTTGCGTGAACTATGTAACACTGGAAACTTTCATTTGCGGCCTCAGTTTATTAGACACTCAAGATCACCAGAACATACAGTCTTTCCTCAAATAGCTTGTGATCCATCACAAATCGTGGATCTTGTACAAAGGGGATAACTTCCGCGGCCTAAGAAAGATGAAAGCTATGAGAAGGCACCATCAGTTTGTCAAATGGTACTAGCGGGCTTTATGGTACTGAACAATTTAATAGCTGTTTGTCCACAGCTTGGTGTATCTGTGGTAAGGGGTAGTAAGGAAAAGCATTATGTTGTCCGCCTTTTCTCCAAAGAGAGCTGCTCTTGCCCATCATCCAGGACTTGCTACCATATTATAGCTGCCAAAAAATCTATCGGCATGCCACCAGAACCAGGGAAGCCTTGCCGGTTGCAGCTCACACAGTTGAAGCGAAATAAAAGGCAGAAGAGTAGCTCAGGAAGAAAGTTCTCCAGACTGAAGGAAAAGATAACTGTAGTTCCAGCATCTGATTCAGTGCAGGCTGCTGAGGAGTTGGACTCAATGATTTCTACATCAGTTCCCCCATGGCACAACTGTACCTTCAACACACTCAGTCTACAAACCAAGGAACTGGGGGGTTCAGTTGCCAACATCTGTGTTTATGGTTATGACATGGACACACTGAAAGGATCGAACTGGATAAATGACCGCATAATACATGCATTTCTTGCCTCCAGGGTGATCATGACAAAGAGCTAGGTCACGATGGAACAATTTTCCCATTTAGTTGCCTCTTCATTCAGACCCTCATGTGTCAAAAATTGTCAGTGAAAGCCCTGAAGTCCTGTTTGAAATTTGGAGTGCTAAAGAAAGATGCTTGGATTATTCCAGTAATCATTTTTAAAAGGAAGACCATGCTCTACCTAGATTCCAACCATGGATTGAACCACTCTGTGATTGATGCAATAACATCCTTCTTAGCACGTCTGTATAAGATGGAGTCAGACTGTCCCTATAGTTTTGCAGACTGGTCATTTTTTGCACCAACTGATATAACCAGGCAAGGTAATTCCAGTGACTGCGGTCCTTTCACATGTACCATTGCATATCTGATTGCTTCTGCTGCCCAATTACAGTACACATAAAAGGATATGACCGCCATTAGACCCTGGATTGCAAAAGAAATAATACATTACACTGGGAAAACCTATCTTGAAGGACGAGAAAAATATATTCCAATTGAAATTGCCGCTCCTCCTCCCACAAAGAGACAAAGCTTGAAAGAGGGTCCCATTACTGTGTCTAGATCATGCCCAGAGGGATGGAAGGATACACCAACCTGTTGCTCAGATCTTTTACCTACCTTGTTTGAAGGCAGCTGGTCAATACGTTTTTTGAAGGAAGGGTGCAGGAGGCCCAGTGGTGAGTGTGACCAATCTATGGTTTACTGTGAAGGAAACTGCAAGGACTGCTTTTGCATAGGCATTGATTCAAAAGATATTCCAGAGGTTTTTGTGTGTCCAGATTGTCAATCCACTGTGGCCAAAGATATTTTGAAACTGCGAACTGTCATATTCCACAGGTTGGTATAATACAGCAAAACCTAAACACACAGCTTTCATCATCATGGCAGGGATGGTCCTTTTCCATAGAATTCTTATTCATGGAGTTGGTTTTTATATCCTGCTTTTGTCTACCTTTAAGGAGTCCCTCCCACCCCCACAACAGATACCTTGTGAGGTAGGTCAGGCTGAGAGAGTTCAGAAAGAAGTGTGACTGGCCCAAGGTCACCCAGCAGACTGCATGTGGAGGAGCGGGGAAGCAAACCTGGCTCTCCAGATTACGAGTTCACCACTCTTAACCACTACACCACGCTAGCTCAAAGACAAATAGATGCCAGCATCTGTATACATAACCTTAAGCTTAAAAAATAGCAACAATCCTTAGCTAAAAGGACCTGTGGTCAGGGATGATGGGAATTGTTGTCCCAAAATGTCAGAAGGGCCAAGTTTGCCTATGCCTTATCTAATGGAACAGTGCAGTGTACTAGCTAGTGTCACAGAATCATAAAATCATAGAATCATAGAGCAGTAAGAGACCACAAGGGCCATCTAGTCCAACCCCCTGCCATGTTGGAACACATAAGCAAAGCACTCCTGACAGATGGCCAGCCCCACTCACCTCACAGAGTGTTTGTTGTGGGGAAGGAAGGGAAAGGAGATGGTTAGCCGCTTTGAGACTCCTAAAGGAGAGTGAAAGGCAGGATATCAAGTCCAAACTCTTCTTCCAAACTCTTTATAATAGTGACATTTCCCATAAATATGCTGGGACACAACCAAGTAATGTTATAGATTTAAATGAGATTCATGGAAGGGCCAAGTTTATTCTGCACTTTAAAGGAATGGGGTATGGAAGTGCTTAACTGATTCTTGATCAAGGACAAAACCTGGGAGGGAGTATCTTCAATCCCTGTAGCAAACAGCAGGCACAACACCATTTTGTTTGGAATGTAGAGCCAGTTCTTCTCATAAGCAACCAAGGGGAGCCCCTGAGGTTCTGGATGCACCACTAGAACTGGCGGCATGGTGTGAGTACCAAGTAGAGGTCAGGAGAAGGATGTGTTTCTTCTGGAGTCCCCACTGGGGAGAAAGGGGACTATAAATGAAGCGAGGGCCTCACAGACCTACACTGCAGCCAGTTGGGCTGAGGGAAGCCCACTGAGGTGCTGGCATGATTCTACTGCAGTTTTGCTCCCTCCCTGCATGTATAGCTAAGAAAAAACTTTGTCTCACCTCCCCACACATTTTTTGATTGCCAGCACACCAACATCTTCACAGGTAGATGCGTGGGAAGGGGGGCAGATTTGTTTAGCCCCCCCCAAAGGATCATCTTTTCTTTAGTTACCTCCACTCTGATGCTACAGTGGCTGTCTCATGTCAATGTTTGAGTCCATTTGAGTCACCCAAATGCAGATGGTTTTGGGGAAACACCTGCATCATCTTGTGACCTAAGCATGTTGCAGTTGTCTTTTTCCAGTCCTAGATAACATGTTTTGGGGAAGAGTGCAGTCTAAGTTGTTGCAGGAATTTATGCATAGGTTGGGGGGTTGCCCCTCCAGCAGATATCATGCACATGCAGCCCACTACCAAAATCAGCACAATCACTTTTGTGACTTTTGTGACTTGTCCCCACAAAACACTTCATCACAGTTTCTTCCTATCTATTCAAAGGGCCTCTGCTGATAAATGTATTCACTGATAAACGTATCTATGTACTGGCTCACTGGGAAAACTTCAGAAATTCATATAGACATGTGAGCTCAGCTACTCAGCAGCCCCTCTGCCTGAGTGATAATTCCTGGCAACCTGAGTGCCAGACAGGTAGCCCTTCCAGAAATAACAAATCCAGATGAAGAGAAAAGGGTGTGATTAACTTGGCTGGGAAACAGGGAAATGCAAATATCTCTTTTGCTTCACTTGATGGGTGTTTGGTGGAGGGCAAGGAGAACCATGGGGAAGGGTCCAAGATGCTTAGATTACTGCCACCAGACCTCCCCTTTCACAATGTAACCGTGATGTATTAGTGGTGTAGTTTGGGGGGTGTAACATGGAGATTTGCAGCTAATAAAAGTTTGGGGCCTCTTTTGTTCGGGGCTTCCATCTTGTTCCACCTTGTGGCAGGTGGGGGTCCTGTCGTGACGGTCTACAATAAAGACCAAGCCTACCGGCTGCTGTTTTGCTCTGGTATTCCTGGCTGGTATCCTTGTTTTTTGTCCAAGGGAGCCCTCAGATTTCTCCGTTAACAAAGTGAAGTGTCTGTTCGTCCCACAGTGTATCTTAGTACCATAATAGCAGCCTGAAGAGTTTGGACTTGATATCCTGCCTTTCACTCCCTTTAAGGAGTCTCAAAGCGGCTAACATTATCCTTTCCCTTCCTCCCCCACAACAGGCACCCTGTGAGGTGAGTGAGTCTGAGAGACTTCAAGAGAAGTGTGACTAGTCCAAGGTAACCCAGCAGCTGCATGTGGAGGAGCGGGGAAGAGAACCGGGTTCACCAGATTACGAGTCCACCCAGTGGTGGAGGAAGGGGTGTAGAGTGAACCCACTGCACCTGGCACCACCATTCTGTTGAGGTGCCATCGCGGCCACCCCCGGACATGTGCCGTGCTCTCTTGGCGCACCAGGCACCACGTCCCCACTGGCGGCATACCTCATCTCCAGGATGTTCGCCACGCCCCCGGGACGCACACCACACCCCCACATGTAGTGCACCACGCCCCCAGGACACACTCCATGCCTCCTGTGATGCGTGCAAGCCACGCCCCCACATGCTGTCTGCCCCCAGTGCCAGAGCTTGCAGCTTCGCCACTGAGTCCACCGCTCATAACCACCACACTACACCTCAAGTGCCTTTTCCAGTTGTCAAAAATACCCTGTTGTTATCATTTTTGAAACATTAGTGTTATGATAGCACCTAAAGCCTGAAATATCTTCCTAAAAGATCAGACAAATGTTTAGGGAAAGTTGTTATGAAAGGAGGAATGAAGAATGTAAGTTCAGCATATAATTCCCTGCATTATGCTTTCAGGTCTCCATGTGATGAGCATGTGGACAGACAGAGGAGAAGGCTGCATGAGGCTGATAGTTAATTGCAGGATGACCTTTCTTTCTGCAAAAGAAAGTTGTGCATATTTGATCTTTGTGACCGTTCAGTAAATGTTTAAATTATAGTTTTTTAATATCGAACCCAAGCTCTGATTTTCTCAGTTCTCCCTTCACCTGTGTGTATCCTGCTATTTCTATCCATTTCTCCTTTCTCTTGGCACAAATGTATATAAAATTATACAGGAAAATGTTAAATGATCTCTGTCTCTACCTTTCTGTGCAATTGCTCAGAAATGTCACTAAGAAAGCTCTATATATTGGCATGGTCTCTTTTATTGGAATAATTTCCCAAAGTTAATTTTAAACGGGTACATAAGACCAGTGGGCCAGAATTTTTGTCCCAATAATATTTTTTTCCTGTGGCCATCACCAAATCTTCATGCAGTTAACTCCACAGTTTAATCTCTCATGGAATAAAGTGGTTCTTCCTTTCGCTGGGTGCCCCTGAGGTCAGTATTTCAGGAGAGTGACGAAAAGTTCTCTCTAACCACTTTATCTTATTTAATTTTCTAACCTCTGTCATGTCTGCTACCATCTTATAGACCTTTTATAGACTGAACATTTCCAAACTCATCAGCCTTTTCTCAAAGGAAAAGCACTGGTTGCCCAATTCTAGATGTAAGAGCAATCTGGTTGCCACATTTATCACCCTGTTGATCACCAGGATTGATCTGGCTGATCAGACGGGCAAGAAATGTGTCTGCCATCCCCATCATTGTGCATCCCCCCCCCCAAGCCACACACTCCATGTAAGAGAATGACCATCCCACACAGAGCGAGAACACCCTCTTCTGCACTTTTTCCAGCTATGCCATATTCGTTTTAGAGATATGGCACCCAAAGCTGTACACAGTATTCCAAATGGGACCACACTATAGAACTGTACAGGGACATTACAATACTGACCGTTTCATTTTCAGTTCCTTTTTCAATAGTCTCCAGCACTAATTCTAGATCACAAAATGAATAAATGAAATAATAGTGGTTCTGATCCTTGTGGGACCCAACTGCTCACTTTCTTTAACTTTTAACATGGCCTTGGCCCCAGCACCCAGGAGATCCTCTGAAAGCCCAAGTTGCCCCAACTTTGTGCAAAACAGTTGTAGCCCTGGAGAAGGGAAGGGAAGGGGTCTGACAAAACTTTGTTAAGTAAAGTATCTTTGTCTGCTGAAAAACAAATGTTTAGCCAGCATAAAAGAAAACTTGTCCAACTGTCTCTAGCTTATGTTGGCCTCCCTCTAGACACAACAAGGCTGTGTAAGGTACATAGAGTGGGACAGCGAAAATCTTCAATAGAAAGGCTGCCTGCACTCGTTCCGCTGACTGGGTAAACCCTGACATCCAGATTGAAATTCCATAGAGCAGTTTGGCTCTAACTTTAGCATTAAAAACCTTGAAAGCAGAAGGTATGTGTTGGTTACCTCTTGTTGCAGAAAAGCGCAATATGGCCTGCATAGACAGCTGGCTGGCATTTACCGCCACTGCGCAGTGCAAGGAGCACCGGAGCCTGTGATGGAAAGTGATCCCCAAACAGTTGAATCTGAATACCTGCTGAATATGTTTCCCACCAAAAACCCAACTATATATCTTACGAGAATTCCCGAAGACCATTATTTTGCTTTTATTGAAGTTCATGCTCATTTTCATTCTAGACAAATAGTAGATACAGGCATTTAGCAAACGCTTTAAGCCAATTCTAGTTCATGAGAGCACAATCATATCATCTGCATATAGAAGAATGGTAATTTTTGATACATTTAGTTTACGGCTGTGAGCATCCACCAGTTTTAGTAATGGGACGAGTTCATTTAAGCACAGTGGACCAACACCAGCTGATGGCGTGGCTCCCCAAATCAACACTTCACACTGGACTTCAAGCATCTGGCATTGGAAACTTCACACTGGACTTCAAGCATTGTGTGGCATTGTGTGCCTCCCCATTCTTCCTCCAGATTCTGGGTCCTTGATTTCCAAATGAGATGGAAAAGTTGCTCCTATCAGAAAAGAGGACTTGGGACCACTGAGCAACAGACCAGTTCTTTTTTTTCTTTAGCCCAGGCAAGATGCTTCTGACATTGTTTCTTGTTCAGGAGCGGCTTGACAAGAAGAATACGACATTTGAAGCCCATCTCCAGGATCCGTCTGTGTGTGGTGGCTCTTGATGCACTAACTCCAGCCTCAGTCCACTCCTTGTGAAAGTCCCCAGCATATTTGAATGGTCTTTTCCTGACAATCCTCTCCAGGCTGTGGTCATCCCTACTGCTTGTGCCCCTTTTTCTTCCACACTTTTCCCTTCCGCATAACTTTCCATTAATGTGCTTTGATACAGTACTTTGGGAACATCCAACTTCTTCCGCAATTACCGTTTGAGGCTTTCCCTCCTTATGGAGGGTCTCAATGATGGCTTTCTGCACAACTGTCAGGTCAGCAGCCTTCCCCATGATTGTGCTTCCTACTGAACCCATTGCAGGTGTTATGGATTGAATAGCTACTGCACCTTTTCACAATATTCTAATTTTCTGAGATTGTTAATTTGAGGTTTTTATCAGCTGTACCCCATAATCATCACAATTATAACAAATAAAGGCTTGACATATCTTACTTTGTATGTCATGAGTCTGTCTCCTATATTAGTTTCACCTTTTAAGTTGAATTACTGAAATAAATTAACTTTTCCATGATATTCTAATTTTCCAAGTTTCACCTGTACATATTTTGTTCCCTATGGCAAGGAGTGCTAGGATGGGAAGCATCCATGTAATCCACCTTGTTTTAGACACACACCAGTGATGCATCAGAGGAGCACTTTGCGCTTCATTTAGTTCTTAAGGGGGAGAGATGGATAAAGAGAGAGAGAGAGAGAGAGAGAGAGGTTGCATTGGAAGTAAGCAGGGACACCGCAGGGGCTTGAACCCCGTCCTGGAAACCAGGAGCGCCAACCACCAGCGTCTTTTGCTTTTTTTTTGGCCAATGCAACAAGGTGAAAAGCAAAACCTGAGAGAACACTCTGAATACAGAATGTTCTCTCAGGAAAAAAGAAAACCCTTAAGAATTATGAAGTTGCAGACAGAACACAATCAAGGTTTTATCCCTTGCCATTAGCACTAGATGTGTTTACGTCACAGAGTGCCATGTTAACTGCCATTAATTTGCAGGGCAGAACAGAGAGACTGGTTCCAGTCTTCAAACTCTGCCTTTATGCTCACCTTTTTGTTTGTCCCTCCAAAGTGTGAATTCATGGGCCTGGAAGTTCCTTCTGCTGGTCTGTGAAAAGCAATCTGGACTCATTAATTTGTCCCCGGCCCTTTCCCACCAATTCCAGAGAAATGTTTTTGGAACACAGCTCTTCTTACTGACCTGACTTCTGCAGGAAGAGCTGGCTTCACCTGAGTGTGGTGGGCTCTGGGACAGAACTGTGAAGAGATCAAGTGGGGGGAAATGGAGAAGCCAGCCCAAAAGGATTGGACTGAAAAAGATCACTGAATTGTGGAGTGTGAAGTTCACTTGCCGTTAAGTTTCCTGAAGGCTTGCAAAATTCTATTTCTTATACCTTATTGTGTGGTGATGGCGCAGGAAAGGGCCTCCCCTGCAGTGGTGTCCCAACACGAGAAGTCCCTCCAGGTAGAAGCACGGAGAGCGACTGCATTAGGCTTTCAAGTTTGCAGCTCTTTTGAAACAGGAATTGAATAACCAACATTGCTCAATACAAGCTCTTTGGAAGATTTAGTTTGCATATTTGATGGATGATTCCATTTAGAGCCTACCTTTTCTCCAACAGGGTGCTTGCATGGTCCCCCTCACTGCGACCTGAAAGAATCTTTGTACAAAGAGTTGCAGGCAGAACACAACAGAGATTTTCCCCTCAGCCAAGCACAAGATACTCACCTAGTTGACCTTCAGCCAGAAGACACACAACTGTATTGCTGCCATAATTACGATGGAGCATTTAGAGATTACTTGTTAGTTATTTGTGCCACCACTGATAATTCAAATGTTTTATTAACAGAAGCTACAATTGCAGTTGAAGGTAACCAAGTGAGAGGTTACAGGCAAAGGAAGCAGTTCACTACAGCAGGTTTTAAAATATATTACCTTTGGAACAGAAGTACTGGCGAGGATCTAAAATTTTGTATTTGTTGGAAACCCAGCAACTATCAACCCTATCGTGCAAGTTTTCATTAAAAAGCCAGTAATACCATTTGGGTCGAATTAAATTTCGAATAGTCTCAGCATTTATGGATCATGTTCCCTGCATTCAACAGACATACCGGTACCCCAGGCAAAGAAAATTGGGAGCTACATGCCTCCTTTATCTACAGGATTGAAGGGTACAGACCTATATTCCAAAATGTTTGACAAATGTGGGATATTATGATTTTGTGTGGGCTCACTCTGGTCATTAGTGGAACAATCAGCCACCCCCTTATGTATGAGTAAAAATGGCCAGAGATGCAATTCATAAGATTTCAAATATTTTCTCAGTCATTTAAGCCTTACCATTAGCAGACAACATTTTCTGCCCTTTATGTACAGGAAAAAATGGTCACGGCTCATCCTTCCTAATTGTGAATATGTTTGTGCTTAAACGTTTGCTGGACTTTTTTTGCTTAAAAATGGCTGGCAAAATGGTGAAAACCTCTACTCACTCCAGTGCCTCTACCAGGCCGCACCATTGCCATCAGTAGATTCACCCTCAAAATGCCTTATTTGCTTTTTCACACTGAAATCAGCAAGGCAACTGCTACAGACAAAGGAAGCAGTTTGATGCATCAGCTTTTAAAATGGGTATTCTAAATGGGTATTCTACCTTAGGAACAGAAGTACTGGCGAGGATGCAAAATGCTGGCATGTTTGGAACCTTTTGGATTTATACACATCTGAAGGAACAAAAACGCAACAATATTTTAGTGACCCTCTTCTGCAGTTGCCCAGTAAGTACAATTCGTTTGGCTTCATGTGCCAAATGCCACCACTTTTAAGCAGCTGCTGAAGAGGGTTTGTTATTCTACTCCTTGGAAGCCACAATATACATAAAATTAAGTTCTGCCCACTAGCAAAGGAGCTTATCTATAGTCCACAAGAAGCTATCACAAAATGGCTGCAAAGCATTTTTGTCAACAGGGCAGCCTGAGCTAAAATGTCATTAAATGGAACTATGTTGTCTTCTGCGCCTCTGCTTTGCTCTTTATCACATGCACAGCTTTCTTTCCCCCTGGATCCCCCTACCCTTCTCACTTCTAAGTCTTACCTGTGCTAAAATCTTACCTGCCTTGGTTTTTCCAACTTCTGGAGCGAGGTTCTGGAGCGACTGGTCGCAGACCAGATCCAGGGGCCCTTGGAAGAAGCTGCTTTTCTGGCTCCATTTCCATCAGGGTTTAGGCCTGCTTTTGGCACAGAAACTGCCTTGGTCGCCCTGCACCTCTGGCGAGAGACAAGGGTGACCCCCAGTCAGCTCAGTGCCCCCCAGTGCCTTCCATCAGCTTCGGCTGGTGGCCCAGTTGCGCCCGCCCCTCTCTGGCCAGGGGGAGCCTGACTCCTGCTGTCTCTGCTCTGGGAACCCCTTCTTGGGTCCTTCTTTTGGCTTCGATTTTGTACATTGGATATTTTATGTGAGCCGCCCTTAGACCTTCGGGTCTAGGGCGGCATAGAAATTCAATAAATAATAACAGTAATGATAATAATAACTTCGGCAACAGAAAGGCCAAACTTCTTTTTATGAAATGGCTTCTCCTTTTAAAAGAAATGCCTTCTATTTTCTGCCATTATTCTTCACTCTGCTTGGAGCAGACTTCATCTCCACCTACCCTTTCCTCTGCTCCTTTGTACATCCAAAGACTTGTTGCTCGAAAGGGAAATAAACTTGATTTCGCCCCTCACGTTCCTTCATGTGTCTTTGTTTTCTCTTGGCCTTTCTAGCCATCAGGTGTATCTGCTTTTCTTGATTCTCTTTATAATCTTCATCTTGGTGTATTTTAAGATTTTTCAGTTTAATTTTTTCTTGGCTAAGCTTTCTTTTGGGGGCTTTCTCAAAGTCCAGCATCTGTCCAGAATTTACTCTCCCTGTTTTACTATGATTAATTCTTTGTCGGTCTTCTTATTTACTTTCAGTTTCCTTTAAATTTAAAATGTAACTTTAAAATTTTTAGGGAGTTAGTGAATCTATTTATCTTCTGTCTGTCTGTCTGTCTGTCTGTCTATCTACAAGCAACATTTAAAACTGCCAACTATGGAGATCACAAGGGAAAATTTGTTGTATCTCTTTTTAAAGTTGTAAATACTGTAACAACTTCACCTCTGACCAGTGAGAGGGCTAAAACCAGTATTATAGCCAGGGACAGTCTCACTCACTAGACTCTGGCTCGCTCCTTCCACCACCTGTTAGTCATAAGGACACATAAAATAGTCCCTTGGCGCATTAATACAGTGGATACAAATGTGTTTGTTTTCAACATGGGATCACTGCGCATGGGTGAGAAAGTAGTGCCGGCCCCACTCTCTAATAACAGGGTTGCTGGGGGGCCATCTTGAATAAAATATGGGTGTGGGTGGGCGGTAAGCCCTGCCCTACATAGTCACATGACACGGCACACACAATTAAATGGCAATGGCCATCAACTTGGGGGTGGGGGTTCCTGGCCCCCTTAAATATTTTTTTGGGGGTTATGGGCTTAAGAGGAGTTAGCTCCTAATCCAGGGTATGTGTCATTCCGGGATCAATGTCTTTGTTTGCTTGGCTATGTGTTGAACCTGAAGTACCTTCTAATGACATTTAGCCCATGTATCACACTGATCTGAACATTAAAGATTTTGGTAGACACTGCAGCCTGAGTTTGAATTCTTCTTGGAGTGACAGCCAGGAAACTCTCCTCCACAGTGTGCTTTTTTGGAGGTTCTCCTTGTGGGAGGGGCCCCAGGGGCCCCAAAATGGATAGCCTATCGCTTTAAGAAAATGCTTTAAGAAAATGCTAAGAAACTGTTAAAGCTATCTACCCCCCCCTCTCTATCTATCTATCTATCTACAAGCAACATTTAAAATTGCCAACTATGGAGATCACAAGGGAAAATTTGTTGTATCTCTTTTTAAAGTTGTAAATCCCAACTTCAGCTCTGACCAGTGAGAGGGCTAAAACCAGTATTATTGCCAGGGACAGTCAGTGGCGGAGAAAGCCGCTCGGACACCTGGGGCGCAAGCTGCCCATAGGGGTGGGACGAGGGTGGGGTGAGCAGCCCATAGGTGTGGGGCGCACCGTGGGGCCTCCAGAGTCTGCCTGCCTCCTCCCACTCAGTCGCCCTACAGTTTGGGGGGGGGGAGGCAGCAGGCAAACTGGGCAGCACAGAGCCTTGGGCACTTTGCAGGTCCCATGGTTAGTGCCGCCTGGCATTCTGTCACCCCCCTCAATGAGGACACCCGGGGCGGCCCCGCACATACCGCACCCCCTTTCCTCCATCCCTGGTTGCAGGTGGTGTGTTGGGGGAGAACTGCCCCCCCCATCAAGAAAATAAAAATATACTTAATTGACCAATTGTGTCCCAGGTAACTCAGTTCTGCCCCCCTCCCACGGTTGCTGTGTGTCCTCTTTTTCCAGGACACATCCTCTTTTTCAGGGGTAACATTTTTAAAATTTGCCCAAATGTCTCTGGCTATACTTTCTGGATGAGTCCTAGACAAGACTGGTGATTGAAGACTTGTAAGAGTATATAGTAAGAGTATTTAAAATGAGAATCTTCATGGCGTCCTCTTTTTAGCTCTTCAAAATATGGCAACCCTAATTCCCCCCCCCTCCAAAAAAAATAATCATGGCTACACCCGGGGCAGGTGGCCGTAATAACAGTGCCAATTTGTTGACATGATCAATGAACAATTACCATGTACTTAGTAATTTATCCTTCTTACTCTGCCCATTTATCATCTCATTGCTGTGTTGATTCAAACTCCCAGATTGTGCCATTTCCCATACCTGGGAAAAACCAAGATCATAAAGTGAGGGCCTCCCCCCATTACCCACCTGACAGCTATTTCCATTTTGGCAGTGGCTATCAGAAAAGTGACCACAGTCAAAGATGGAATATTGGGGTTCAGATCCCCCCCCCCCGCAAGAACCAAAAAATGTGAGCCACATCTTTCACTATCTCCCTCGCATTTTGCTTACCTTCTCTCCCTTAACAGCATCATCTTTTAAAATTTTAAATAGTTCAGCTGGAATATCATCACTTCCACTGGCCTTGTTATTAGCAGTGCTTTCTAAGGCCCATTTGACTTCACTCTCCAGGATGTGTGGCTCAAGGTCAGCAACCACACTACCTGGGGTGTATGAGACAACCATATCTTTCTGGTATAATTCCTCTGTGTATTTTTGCCACCTCTTCTTGATGTCTTCTGCTTCTGTTAGGTCCTTACCACTTTTGTCCTTTATTAAGGTAATCTTTGTACAAAATGTTCCTTTCATATCTCCAATTTTCTTGAACACATCTCTGGTTTTTCCCATTCTGTTGTTTTCCTCTATTTCTTTGCATTGCTCATTTAAGAAGGCCTTCTTGTCTCTCCTTGCTATTTTTTGGAAAGCTGCATTCAATTTCCTGTATCTTTCACTATCTCCCTCGCATTTTGCTTGCCTTCTCTCCCCCGCTATTTGTAAGGCCTCATTGGACAGCCACTTTGCTTTCTTGCATTTCCTTTTCGTTGGGATGGTTTTAGTTGCTGCCTCCTGTATAATGTTACGAGCCTCCATCCATAATTCTTCAGGCACTCTGTCCACCAAATCTAAATCCTTAAACCTGTTCCTCACTTCCACTGTGTATTCATAAGGGATTTGATTTAGATTGCATCTTACGGGCCCAGTGTTTTTTCCTACTTTCTTCACTTTAAGCCTGAATTTTGCCATAAGAAGCTGATTATCTGAGCCACAGTCAGCTCCAGGTCTTGTTTTTGCTGACTGTATAGAGCTTCTCCATCTTTGGCTGCAGAGAATATAGATGTATATCAAACCAGCGTACCACACTGTAATAAAGTATGAAAGGACACTTTGTATTATGGCCAGGTAGAAGGAGATCATCAGTTTTTGTTTGACCTTGTTCTTTTGCAGGACCCTAAGGAAATGGAGTCTCTTTTGGGCCTTCCTAACTGTTGTGTATTGAGTCAAAGGATTTTATATCTGTATTATTATTGTCTGTATTTGCATTAGGGTAAAGTAACTGCCTTTTGGTTCCAGAGGGTACAGCTACTATTGGTTCATTAAGCTGCTGTATTTGGATCCTCTGTCTTATTGGTTTCCTCCAAAAGGCAGGACTGTGATTGCCTGATATTGTTCCCTCCAAAATGTATCCTTTCTAGCTAGTTCCCTGTCCCTATAAATGTAGCTCTCCCCTCCTTAGGTCTCAGTCTTGTTGCTTTAATAAAGAAGTGTTACTAGAGAACTGTCTCCAGCATATTATGTCAAGAGAGCTGAAATCACAAACCCCACGTCACAACAACTGGCGATGAGGATGGGATCCGGGATGCTGAGGAGCGGTTAAACGCAGCCCTGCCTCAGAGTCCGGATTGTAGGTAAGAACAAGACTCACTGGCCAGCTGAGAAGACGACCCTGCCCACAGGACAATGGAGAGTCCAAGGGTATTGGAGCCCTTCCAGCCATCAGAGCCCCACACGTGGGAAGACTACGTCGAACGCTTCGAGTTCTTCGCAGTGGCTCAAGGGATCACCGATGCCAGCAAAAGAAGGGCCACATTCCTGAGCTACTGTGGGCCTGAGATCTTCAAGCTGGCCAAGGCATTGCTTGCCCCAGCGAAGCTAAGTGAGACATCTCTCAAAGATATTCTTGCCTGCCTAACAAGCCATTTAGCGCCTACTGAGACCAAGATGGCCCGGCGGATGGAATTTCATAAGAGGCAGCAACGTGCTGGGGAGTCTGTATCTGCATTTCTAGCTGAACTGCGGAAGCTCGCTCAGCACTGCGACTTCCAAGATCTGGAAGAGACTCTCCTGGATCAGTTTATTGGTGGTCTGAGCAGCAAGAAAGCCAGAAGACGCATCGTGGCCAAAGAAGAGGTTACCCTTGCTTCAGCCTTGAAGGAGGCCACCGCCACGGAGAATTATGAAAGAGAGGAGCTTGATGCCAGTCGCAGGGCCCCTAAGCCACAGATAGGAGTTGCGCATGCCATGGACGAGCTAGAGGCTACTCCGAGCCAGAGCCCAGTCCATGGGGTCGAGTCAGTGCGTCAGGCCTGCACAGTGCACAAAGATCACCGAGGCAGGTGCCCTGGTTGTGGCGGAAACCATGAGCGGAAGAGTTGTCGTTTCCGGGATGCTATGTGCCGGACGTGCGGAAAGACAGGTCACATCGCCAGGGTCTGTAGATCGGCGGCGTTGGGAGCGACAGGAGCACCTAGACTGGAGCATCGCAGATCGGCCACAGCAAACCATGTTCTAAAGGACTGCAACTACGTAACGGAGATCAACGGGAGGGTCGTGCAGTTTCCAGCGCAAGGCAAGGCACACGTCAAGGTGAAGATTGAGGGTCAGCTGCGCGACATGGAGGTGGACTCCGGATCTGGATTCACTATCGTGTCGGACCAGACCGCGAGGACATTCTTCCCCAGGGGTAAGTTGCCCCCTCTGGAGCCCTTCCCGGCAACTTTGCAGTCATACTCAGCGGGCCGCATCCATGTCATGGGAATGTGTGCCGTGAGAGTACAGTTCCGGGACAAACAGGCGGTACTCAAACTGGTGATTGCGAAGGGCAGTCGCCCCAGTCTCTTGGGCACTGACTGGTTTCCCGCCCTGGGACTGAGTATATCAGGGCTTAATTCAATCCAAACCTGCCCCGAGATGAGCGAGGCATTATACAAAGAATTTGCTGGTCTCTTTAATGGAAAACTGGGTTGTTATAAAGGGCCCCCAGTTGACTTCGAATTGGACCCTGGGGTGGCCCCAATCCGACTCAAACCAAGGCGAGTGCCATTTGCACTGCAACCCAAGATCGAAGCAGAGCTGGATAAATTGGTCAAGCAGGGAGTTCTCTCACCCGTGGACTCCGCTAAGTGGGAGACTCCAATCGTCACGCCCCTTAAAGCAAATGGGGAAGTCAGGATCTGTGCTGATTACAAATGTACTATCAATAAGGCACTCAGGGGAAACTCATACCCCATTCCAGTCGTATCACATCTGTTGGCTAAACTGGCTGGGGGCAAGGTGTTCGCCAAAATTGACCTGGCGCAAGCTTACCAACAGCTGCCAGTAACCCCACAATCAGCGGAAGCACAGACTATTGTCACACACAAAGGGGCGTTCAGAGTTAACAGATTACAATTTGGAGTTTGTGTGGCCCCAGGGATTTTTCAAGGGCTCATGGAACGCCTGTTAAGAGGTCTGCCGGGGGTCTTGCCATTTTTTGATGACGTTTTGATTGCTGGAAAAGACCCACAGGAACTGGTTGCGCGTGTCCGTGCCGTGTTGCTCAAGTTCAAGGAGGCGGGGTTGCAACTAAAAAAGGAAAAATGCAGTTTTGGGGTGCCAACTGTGGAATTCTTGGGGTTTAAAATTGATGCATCAGGCATCCACCCCACAGATGCTAAGGTTAAGGCCATCATCGAGGCACCACGACCACAGAACAAGACGGAGTTGCAGTCATTCCTGGGACTTATTAACTTTTATCATTCGTTCTTACCCCAGAAAGCTTCGGTAGCTGAACCATTACATAGACTGTTGCAGAAAAAGAATGTGTGGCGATGGGGGCAGGAGCAGCAGAAGGCTTTTGACTCCTTGCGAGGAATGCTGAGTAGCAAGAGCGTCTTGCTCATTATGATGAATCGAAGCCGCTGGTCCTGGTATGTGATGCCTCTCAATACGGCCTGGGGGCGGTGCTGAGTCATAGGGAATCGGATGGGTCGGAAAAGCCCATCTCTTTCTATTCCCGTACGTTGTCGCCCACGGAGCGCAACTATGCTCAAATTGACAAAGAGGCGCTTGCAATTGTGGCAGGAATCAAAAAGTTCCATGATTATGTGTACGGTCGTCATTTCTCCATTGAAACGGACCACAAACCACTGTTGGGGTTGTTCAACCCGAACAAACAAACGCCACAAATTCTCTCCCCCAGAATGTTGCGTTGGTCTATATTCCTGAACGGGTTCCAGTACACCTTGACCCATGTGCCGGGGAAACGGTTGTGCCACGCTGATGCGCTGAGTCGATTGCCCCTTCCTGGTGGGAGCAATGAGGATCCTGCTCCAGCAGAGCACATAATGATGCTGGAAACACTTCCGGGGGCTCCTGTAACGGCTACTGATATTGCTGAGAAAACGAGGAAAGATGCTGTTCTCTCCCATGTGCTCACTTGGGTGGGGAGGGGGTGGCCAGGTGGTCCGCATGAAGACAAATTCAGGCCTTATGCGACAAGGTAGCATGAGTTATCCATGCATAAGGGTTGTCTCCTGTGGGGAGATAGGGTGATCATCCCAGCACCACTGAGAAACAGGGTTCTTGAGACGCTTCACATGGGACACCCGGGAATGGTCAGGATGAAGTCGCTAGCCCGATGTTATGTGTGGTGGCCTGGAATGGACCAGAACATAGAACAATCGGTACGAACATGCAAGGCATGCCAAGAGGTGCGGCCAGAAGTGGCCAGAGCACCAGTTCACTGGTGGGAGCAGTCCAGAGCTCCCTGGAGCCGGCTGCACTTAGATTTTGCTGGGCCATTCCAGGGGAAGGTCTTTTTGGTTATCGTCGACGCATATTCCAAATGGTTAGAAGTGGCGATGGTCCCTAGCATGGCATCAGCTGCCGTAATCAAGGTGTTGAGGCAGCTGTTTGCAACCCACGGGTTACCTGAGACCATTGTATCAGATAATGGGGCAGCTTTTGTATCCCAAGAATTCAGGGCATTCTTGGCTGATAACTTCATAAGAGGGGTCACATCCACGCCCTTTCACCCATCCTCCAATGGGCAGGCGGAGCGCATGGTAAGAACAGCCAAATAATCCATTGCACGCTTAATGGAGGGTAACTGGTCAGCTCGCATCGCGCAAATGTTATTTTTGCAGCATGCGACACCGTGTACTGCGACGGGCAAGTCGCCAGCTGAGCTGCTCTTGGGTAGAAGATTGGTAACGGTGCTGGATTATGTCCACCCAGATAAAATGCCAAACTGTAATTCAAGAGCAAACCCCCAGGCTGAGACTGACACAACAAGGTATTTCGCCCCTGAAGATCTGGTCTGGGTGAGGAACTATTCACGAGGTTCGCGGTGGGTGGCTGGTGTGGTCACCCGGACTAGTGGACCTGTGTCCTATTATGTGACTTTGGAAAATGGGCAAGTTTGGAAGAGACATATAGATCAGCTGAGGCGCCGGGCGCTCAACAGGGAGGAGTCTGATAATTCATCCCTGGCTAACGACGCAGAGCTGCAAGACCAGAGTGAAAATGGCCCAGAGGTGCAATCACCAGGGGCTTCAGCAAATGAACCAGGGTCTGCTAGTCCTCAGGATGACGAGGTACAGGTAGGGGACCCTGAGATGTCTGGGACTCCATCTGTTCCTGACGAAACCCCTATAGGAGCCCCCCTACCACAGGTGACACCCAATCCAGAACCGGCAACACCTGTTGTCAGGAGATCAAGTAGAAGTTGTAGGACCCCACAGTACCTGAGAGATTACGTCTGCTGTGCTCACTAGGGGGGGGGAGGGGTGTTGTGTATTGAGTCAAAGGATTTTATATCTGTATTATTATTGTCTGTATTTGCATTAGGGTAAAGTAACTGCCTTTTGGTTCCAGAGGGTACAGCTACTATTGGTTCATTTAAGCTGCTGTATTTGGATCCTCTGTCTTATTGGTTTCCTCCAAAAGGCAGGACTGTGATTGCCTGATATTGTTCCCTCCAAAATGTATCCTTTCTAGCTAGTTCCCTGTCCCTATAAATGTAGCTCTCCCCTCCTCAGGTCTCAGTCTTGTTACTTTAATAAAGAAGTGTTACTAGAGAACTGCCTCCAGCATATTATGTCAAGAGAGCTGAAATCACAAACCCCACATCACAACACTAACCACCTGGGTTGTATTGATTTTCCAAGTGAGGTCTTCACTAAGGTAAACTCTCAGGAATTTAAAGGAAGAGACTCTCTCCACACAACCCACCCTTATATACAACGGGGCTAGTTCCCCTCTCTTCCTCCAAAAGTCCAACACCATCTCCTTTGTCTTGCTGATATTTAGGTGCAAGTTATTCTCTAGGCACCATGTGGAGACTTTTTGAACCTCCTCCCTATACGCTGATTCATCTCCACCTGTAATTAGACCCATTATGGTGCTATCATCTGCAAACTTAATAATTGCAGTGGATGGATCAGATGAAATACAGTCATATGTATACAATGAGTACAGGTAGGGACTCAGCACGCATCCCTGTGGGGTGCCAGTGCTGAGCTTCAGAGAGGTAGATGTAGCAGGCCCAATCCTCACGATTTGTGTGCGACCCCTCAGAAAGTCTTTAATCCAACCACAGATGGTCGGGGAAAGGTCCAGGTCCACCAGCTTTTTAATAAGAATGTCCAGAAGAATGGTATTAAAAGCCGAGCTATAATCAATAAACAGCATTCTGACATAATTCCCTGGTCTCTCCAGTTGACTTGGTGCAAGGTGAAAAGCCGTGGCCATGGCATCATCTGTTGACCTATTTCTCCTATAAGCGAACTGGTGTTCATCAAAATCCGGTGGAAAATATGTCCTGAGGTGTTGAAGAAATATCTGGTATTTCTCTAATAGCAAACTACCAAGAATTGTAAATAATATTTAGTACACTAACCTTTGTCTAACTCTTGGTAAATGTCAGCTTGCTGACTTATTTTCTGCCATTGTGATTCAATGTTATATTTGCGCTCAGTACTTTGTAGGATTTGATAATCTTTATGGGTCTTTTAAATTTCTAATCTACCTATCTATCTATATCTCTCTATCAATATTATCTATTCCCCCCCCCCTTTCTGTACTTCCCTATCCTCCTAAATTTGAATATATATATATATATATATATATATATGACTCCACAGTTTTCTGGGTTGCCTCTGGGCCCGGTAACCCTCCAGCCTCTCCTGAGCTGCAGAGGCTCAGGGCAGAGAGGCAGAGGGAACTAAGTTCCTGCAGGAGGAGTGCTCGCCTCCAGGCCAGGAGAGGCGAGTCACCAGAGGATCGGGGCCGCCCTATGCCTCGGGGCAGACAAAAACTGGCCAGCCCCAGTCCCAAGTTGCGGGAGCAACATTGTCGGTTGCTAGTTCCTGCCTGAGCTCCTGACCCGCCCTGGCTCCCTGCTTGCAAGCCTGTTCCTGACTTCACCCGACTCCCTGCCCTGCACCCAGCTTCAGCTACTACGGACTGCCTCCCCTTTGCACCTTTGACCATGGACCGGACTTGGACCTTGCCTCTCGGGTAACCCACGGGACCAGCACAGTAAGTCAATGAGGAGCAGTCTGGCACTTGCGTGTGACCTTATTTTCAGGAAGGGAAGATTGCTGCGAACATGACTTCTTGCAGAAAGGATTATGGTTTATTTTATATGAATATTTGAAAACACTATGTTTGTCAGTGCAAACATGGAAATCAGGCGTCTCCAATGTGGTGCCCATGGGCCTGCTGACAACTTTCCTGGAGTCCACCACGTGTTTTCAGAAAGTGGACAGGACAGGATCAGTGGTGAATTGTGCCCAGCATGACTTCAGATTGGTCACAGTACATTCGGTTGGCTGCTGCAGGGGCGTACTAAGTGTGACCCCTACCCCGGGGGCCACCTCAGGGTGTGTGCGACAAGGTGGCCCGCTGCCTCCCCCCAGCTGTAGAGCGGCCGTGGGTGCACGGTCAGTACAGTTGCCGTGCGTGCAAGCAAACAATTCTCTGGTATCGGCTATTTCATGTGTACTTACCTGAAACCATTAGCTAGAGTGTACACAATAAAAAGCATTACTGGCCCTTTAAATAAAGGCAGCCAAAGAATAACAAGAAAACTGCACTATCACATCTAGTGAATGAATAGACCTGGTGCTTTGAATTGTCTGTTTAAATGACTTGTCAAGCTCTAACCAATGAATGTTAGCAAACAGCACCAACTAGAGTATGGAACACTGGTAAAGGTAAAAGGACCCCTGACCATTAGGTCCAGTCGTGGCTGACTCTGGGGTTGCAGTGCTCATCTGGCTTTATTGGCCGATGACAGCTTCTGGGTCATGTGGCCAGCATGACTAAGCCACTTCTGGTGAACCAGAGCAGCACACGGAAACGCTGTTTACCTTTCCGCCAGTCTGGTACCTATTTATCTACTTTCACTTTGTTGTGTTTTTGAACTGCTAGGTTGGCAGGAGCAGGGACTGAGCAACGGGGGCTCACCCCGTCATGGGGATTCGAACCACCGACCTTCTGATCGGCAAGTCCTAGGCTCTGTGGTTTAACCCACAGCGCCACAGGCAAATGTAATGTATCCACTTCAGTGACAGCCTGAAGTATCTGAAGTGTGCATGCACACGAAAGCTCTTAGCAATAACAAACTTTTTTGGTCTCTAAGAACACGGCTACCTACCTGTAACTAGCCTCTATGAATGCAGGTATCCTCCCAGGCAGTTAGAGTGTTACAGTGTGAAAGTTCATGTATAAGTCACTGTATAACAAAAACTGTACAAGACACTTTAGGAATCCACTAGAAAACAGCTCTTCTTTCCATGAGTCCTGTTCTGTACAGGAAAAGGTAGGCCTAAAGGGTGACTCAAGAGAGCCATTTACCAGGAAGCATAAAGTCAGTAGGCAAATGGCCTCACCGCAGGGGAAACACCTAACCCAACGCCAGACAGATCACAAAGATGGGCAACCCTGAAATGGATTTGGACTCCAGGGGACAAAAGAATCGTGAGGAACTTGACCAGAGGGGTCAGGAACTGTAAATAGTTTTAGTGTCTTGTGTTAACGGGTGTCAGGAGGTGGGAAAAGGGTGGGAAAAGACAGCTATCTGCTACCCAGGTACTGTCCCGTAGCAATGATGAAATATTGGGAATTTGGAGAACTAATAAAAGTGGGTGGCACCTTCTCTTCGAGTACTGACTCGTCTCGCTGCCAGAGGAGTGCGGACCCTGCTATAGCAGTTGCTTTTACAATAAAGGTCCGACTTCTTAGCCACTTCCCTATACAATTTGCCTTTGTACCGCCTGTTTCTTTAATCTCCGACCGCAGGGAACCCTCTTTACCTAGCGGGCTCACAGAGTCCCCCAAGGACCTGGAGCTGCGTGTTCCATGCTTTTTTAAAAATATTTTATGCAACAAGCTTTCATGATTATGTAGAGTGGAGGACTTCACAATGATCTTATACTGCAGGAAAACCACTCCTTTTACAGTGGATGAAGCCCTTCATATTCCATCTCATCCTGATTATCAGAAGATTGTAAATGATCCATCATGCAAACTATTGGTGGTGATGTCTTTCTGTATTCATTCAAAGGTTCTCCTCAGAAAATAAATGATTGGCGCTGTGATCAATATTGTTGGATCAACTGTGGTGTCCGACGATGGCCGAGAATTAATCTGAAGCTGAGGAAATTTTACCATAAAATCAAAACTTGTTCAAGTCCAGACAACCTCATAAGGCACAGTTATAGACTGCTAGAGCCTTCTTGTGAAATGGTTCTGATACACTATATTGGAAATGAGAGGGAATTCAGTGCACTTCCTCATGGTGACAGAAAGAGAAATTTGCTAAGAGCACATATACGGACAGTGCCTTCAGTAATAAGAAAGATTTCAGATACAAGTGCTAAGCCCTCAAAAATCTATAAAGACCTTTGTAATGACCCTGTAACCAGCTCAGCCTATATACCTGTAGCTCAGCCACGAAACCAGAAGCAGGTAAGAAACAAACTTAAAAAAAAATATTTTTAATTGATTTTTCCATGTATACTTCTTCTAACAATATATCTTTAACAATTTTTCATATTTCCACCCTCCTCCCCTGGACTTCCCTCATACGCCTATTTTGCTTTGTTTCCATATTGTTCACCCTGCATGTTGTTTCCCCAAAATTTCACAGAATGCATATTATTTTACTTTTTCTTGCATACAATTGTGATTGTTTTCTCAAACCCTGCCAAGGAGTCCATTTCATTATGTTGCCTCTTCATATATGTTGAAAATGGTTCCCCTTCTCTTTTAAAGTCTTTGTTGTCCTTTTCATGTAGTTTATCTGATAGTTTTGCAAGGTCTCCATTTTCCGTAAGCTTCCCCTGCCATTGTTCTTTCGTTGGTATTTCTTCTGTCCTCCAAGTTTGTGCTAATATAATTATTGCCGCTGTTGCTGCATACATAATTTCTGATTTTCTTATTTTATATCTTGATCTACAATTTATAGGAGTAATTCTTCTGGTTTCTTAGCAAAAGTCTTTTTGAACATTTTTTTCCAAATTCATTGTATATCAGACATAATTGCTTATTATCACTATTGACTGAAATAAAAATAACATATTTGATAATGCATTCATCTTTATTGCTGCTATCCTTCCCATCAAGGAGAGGTTCATTCTCTTCCAAATTTCCAAATCTATCTTCATCTCATTCCAAACTTTCTCATAGTTGTCTTTATATAAATTTATTTTTTTATTATCAAGCCAAATTCCTAAATACTTGACTTTTTAATGAATTTCTATTTTTGTAATCTCCTACAGTGATCCATGTGACGGTCACCTCCAGGCTTGACTACTGTAATTTGCTCTACGTGGGGCTGCCCTTGAAACTGTCCCACAAACTCCAGCGGGTGCTTCCATGTTTCTGGTATTTCCCCTTTTGTTAATATTTCATTAACTTTATCTTTCATTGGATTTACAAGGTGTTCTTTAATTTTTTTATTGTACTTTGCTGATAATCCATCTGTTCCTGGTGATTTGCCCACCTTTATTTGCCTTATTGCCTCGGAGATTTCTTGGTCTGTTACTTGTGTATTTAAGAATACTATCTCTTCTTGTTCTATCTTTGGCAGATTACTCTTTTTTATATTATACACACACACACACACACACACACACACACACACAGCATTTTGTTGTATGAAATGACCTCTCATGACTACAGTGGTACCTCGGGTTACATACGCTTCAGGTTACAGACTCTGCTAACCCAGAAATAGTACCTCGGGTTAAGAACTTTACTTCAGGATGAGAACAGAAATCGTGCTCCGGCGGCGCAGTGGCAGCAGGAGGCCCCATTAGCTAAAGTGGTGCTTCAGGTTAAGAACAGTTTCAGGTTAAGAACGGACCTCCGGAACGAATTAAGTACGTAACCAGAGGTACCACTGTACTCTACAAGCATTAAATACAATTTTGATTTTTGTTTCCTTAGGTAAGAAACAAACAAGCTTGAAAGACAACGTTCACAAATCAGTCGTGATGATTTGTACAGTGTTTGTGAATTAACAGAGCTCCTTGAAGGCTTCATCCATGTGTCCTACAGTGATTGTTGTTATGGTCCTACAGGATATTTCATCTGAAATTGGGAAAATAATATCACTGAAGGCAATTTTACCTATGCTTTTTTCATATGACACAACTTTTCAACTTGGAGACTTCTTCCTATCTATTTTATTATTTCAAAATGTGCTTTTTGCTGAATCACCAATGATTCCTGTAATGTTCATGATGCATGACGGCAGGTGAGAGGACAATCACAAGAGATTTTTGGAAACACTTCCAAATCAGTTTCCATTGCTCAATTCAGAAAAAGTTGTCATAGTGTCTGACAGAGAAAAAGGAATTGAAAAGGCTTTGGATCATGTTTTGCTCAAGAGCCACAGAGTGGCATGCTGGAATCACATCCGCAGAGACATCGTGTTTTGGCTGAAAAAACATGGGGCCAGTTCAGAGGATACCAAGGTATACCTTGCTGACTTTTTTGATCTTCTGAGGTCAAATTCTGAGCAAGACTACACATTCAAATTTGATAAACTCAGGACAGGTTGGAGCAAAGCATTCTTGAACTACTTTGAGGAAGACCTGCACCAAGCAATAATAAATCATGCTGGGGCCTGGATTCTAAAGAGACTGAACATATATAAAGAAAAAAGTGGAATCCCCACAAATGTCTCTGAGAGTTTTCATGTAGCTCTACAAAAACTTTCACAATGGAAAGAAATGACGATGGAAGCAATGGTGTTATCCTTACATGCAATGCAAAATTCTTACTTGAGAGAAATTTTGCGTGAACTATGTAACACTGGAAACTTGCGGCCTCAGTTTATTAGACACTCAAGATCACCAGAACATACAGTCTTTCCTCAAATAGCTTGTGAGCAATCACAAATCATGGATCTTGTACAAAGGGGAGAACTTCCACGGCCTAAGAAAGATGAAAGCTATGAGAAGGCACCATCAGTTTGTCAAATGGGACTAGCGGGCTTTATGGTACTGAACAATTTAATAGCTGTTTGTCCACAGCTTGGTGTATCTGTGGTAA
Organism: Podarcis erhardii; assembly: GCF_964252035.2. Taxonomy (NCBI): domain Eukaryota; kingdom Metazoa; phylum Chordata; class Lepidosauria; order Squamata; family Lacertidae; genus Podarcis; species Podarcis erhardii. The sequence continues at coordinate 3,583,679 of NC_138515.1, forward strand.
GGGGTAGTAAGGAAAAGCATTATGTTGTCCGCCTTTTCTCCAAAGAGAGCTGCTCTTGCCCATCATCCAGGACTTGCTACCATATTATAGCTGCCAAAAAATCTATCGGGATGCCACCAGAATGAGGGAAGCCTTGCCGGTTGCAGCTCACACAGTTGAAGCGAAATAAAAAGCAGAAGAGTAGCTCAGGAAGAAAGTTCTCCAGACTGAAGGAAAAGATAACTGTAGTTCCAGCATCTGATTCAGTGCAGGCTGCTGAGGAGTTGGACTCAATGATTTCTACATCAGTTCCCCCATGGCACAACTGTACCTTCAACACACTCAGTCTACAAACCGAGGAACTTGTGGGTTCAGTTGCCAACATCTGTGTTTATGGTTATGACATAGACACACTGAAAGGATCGAACTGGATAAATGACCGCATAATACATGCATTTCTTGCCTCCAGGGTGATCATGACAAAGAGCTAGGTCACGATGGAACAATTTTCCCATTTAGTTACCTCTTCATTCAGACCCTCATGTGTCAAAAATTGTCAGTGAAAGCCCTGAAGTCCCGTTTGAAATTTGGAGTGCTAAAGAAAGATGCTTGGATTATTCCAGTAATCATTTTTAAAAGGAAGACCATGCTCTACCTAGATTCCAACCATGGATTGAACCACTCTGTGATTGATGCAATAACATCCTTCTTAGCATGTCTGTATAAGATGGAGTCAGACTGTCCCTATAGTTTTGCAGACTGGTCATTTTTTGCACCAACTGATATAACCAGGCAAGGTAATTCCAGTGACTGCGGTCCTTTCACATGTACCATTGCATATCTGATTGCTTCTGCTGCCCAATTACAGTACACATAAAAGGATATGACCACCATTAGACCCTGGATTGCAAAAGAAATAATACATTACACTGGGAAAACCTATCTTGAAGGACGAGAAAAATATATTCCAATTGAAATTGCCGCTCCTCCTCCCACAAAGAGACAAAGCTTGAAAGAGAGTCACATTACTTTGTCTAGATCATGCCCAGAGGAATGGAAGGATACACTAACCTATTGCTCAGATCTTTTACCTACCTTGTTTGAAGGCAGCTGGTCAATACGCTTTTTGAAGGAAGGGTGCAGGAGGCCCAGTGGTGAGTGTGACCAATCTTATGGTTTACTGTGAAGGAAACTGCAAGGACTGCTTTTGCATAGGCATTGATTCAAAAGATCTTCCAGAGGTTTTTGTGTGTCCAGATTGTCAATCCACTGTGGCCAAAGAGATTTTGAAACTGCGAACTGTCATATTCCACAGGTTGGTATAATACAGCAAAACCTAAACACATAGCTTTCATCATCATGGCAGGGATGGTCCTTTTCCATAGAATTCTTATTCATGGAGTTGGTTTTTATATCCTGCTTTTGTCTACCTTTAAGGAGTCCCTCCCACCCCCACAACAGATACCTTGTGAGGTAGGTCAGGCTGAGAGAGTTCAGAAAGAAGTGTGACTGGCCCAAGGTCACCCAGCAGACTGCATATGGAGGAGCGGGGAAGCAAACCTGGCTCTCCAGATTACGAGTTCACCACTCTTAACCACTACACCACGCTAGCTCAAAGACAAATAGATGCCAGCATCTGTATACATAACCTTAAGCTTAAAAAATAGCAACAATCCTTAGCTAAAAGGACCTGTGGTCAGGGATGATGGGAATTGTTGTCCCAAAATGTCAGAAGGGCCAAGTTTGCCTATGCCTTATCTAATGGAACAGTGCAGTGTACTAGCTAGTGTCACAGAATCATAAAATCATAGAATCATAGAGCAGTAAGAGACCACAAGGGCCATCTAGTCCAACCCCCTGCCATGCTGGAACACATAAGCAAAGCACTCCTGACAGATGGCCAGCCCCACTCACCTCACAGAGTGTTTGTTGTGGGGAAGGAAGGGAAAGGAGATGGTTAGCCGCTTTGAGACTCCTAAAGGAGAGTGAAAGGCAGGATATCAAGTCCAAACTCTTCTTCCAAACTCTTTATAATAGTGACATTTCCCATAAATATGCTGGGACACAACCAAGTAATGTTATAGATTTAAATGAGATTCATGGAAGGGCCAAGTTTATTCTGCACTTTAAAGGAATGGGGTATGGAAGTGCTTAACTGATTCTTGATCAAGGACAAAACCTGGGAGGGAGTATCTTCAATCCCTGTAGCAAACAGCAGGCACAACACCATTTTGTTTGGAATGTAGAGCCAGTTCTTCTCATAAGCAACCAAGGGGAGCCCCTGAGGTTCTGGATGCACCACTAGAACTGGCGGCATGGTGTGAGTACCAAGTAGAGGTCAGGAGAAGGATGTGTTTCTTCTGGAGTCCCCACTGGGGAGAAAGGGGACTATAAATGATGCGAGGGCCTCACAGACCTACACTGCAGCCAGTTGGGCTGAGGGAAGCCCACTGAGGTGCTGGCATGATTCTACTGCAGTTTTGCTCCCTCCCTGCATGTATAGCTAAGAAAAAACTTTGTCTCACCTCCCCACACATTTTTTGATTGCCAGCACACCAACATCTTCACAGGTAGATGCGTGGGAAGGGGGGCAGATTTGTTTAGCCCCCCCCAAAGGATCATCTTTTCTTTAGTTACCTCCACTCTGATGCTACAGTGGCTGTCTCATGTCAATGTTTGAGTCCATTTGAGTCACCCAAATGCAGATGGTTTTGGGGAAACACCTGCATCATCTTGTGACCTAAGCATGTTGCAGTTGTCTTTTTCCAGTCCTAGATAACATGTTTTGGGGAAGAGTGCAGTCTAAGTTGTTGCAGGAATTTATGCATAGGTTGGGGGGGTTGCCCCTCCAGCAGATATCATGCACATGCAGCCCACTACCAAAATCAGCACAATCACTTTTGTGACTTTTGTGACTTGTCCCCACAAAACACTTCATCACAGTTTCTTCCTATCTATTCAAAGGGCCTCTGCTGATAAATGTATTCACTGATAAACGTATCTATGTACTGGCTCACTGGGAAAACTTCAGAAATTCATATAGACATGTGAGCTCAGCTACTCAGCAGCCCCTCTGCCTGAGTGATAATTCCTGGCAACCTGAGTGCCAGACAGGTAGCCCTTCCAGAAATAACAAATCCAGATGAAGAGAAAAGGGTGTGATTAACTTGGCTGGGAAACAGGGAAATGCAAATATCTCTTTTGCTTCGCTTGATGGGTGTTTGGTGGAGGGCAAGGAGAACCATGGGGAAGGGTCCAAGATGCTTAGATTACTGCCACCAGACCTCCCCTTTCACGATGTAACCGTGATGTATTAGTGGTGTAGTTTGGGGGGTGTAACATGGAGATTAGCAGCTAATAAAAGTTTGGGGCCTCTTTTGTTCGGGGCTTCCATCTTGTTCCACCTTGTGGCAGGTGGGGGTCCTGTCGTGACGGTCTACAATAAAGACCAAGCCTACCGGCTGCTGTTTTGCTCTGGTATTCCTGGCTGGTATCCTTGTTTTTTGTCCAAGGGAGCCCTCAGATTTCTCCGTTAACAAAGTGAAGTGTCTGTTCGTCCCACAGTGTATCTTAGTGCCATAATAGCAGCCTGAAGAGTTTGGACTTGATATCCTGCCTTTCACTCCCTTTAAGGAGTCTCAAAGCAGCTAACATTCTCCTTTCCCTTCCTCCCCCACAACAGGCACCCTGTGAGGTGAGTGAGTCTGAGAGACTTCAAGAGAAGTGTGACTAGTCCAAGGTAACCCAGCAGCTGCATGTGGAGGAGCGGGGAAGAGAACCGGGTTCACCAGATTACGAGTCCACCCAGTGGTGGAGGAAGGGGTGTAGAGTGAACCCACTGCACCTGGCACCACCATTCTGTTGAGGTGCCATCGCGGCCACCCCCGGACATGTGCCGTGCTCTCTTGGCGCACCAGGCACCACGTCCCCACTGGCGGCATACCTCATCTCCAGGATGTTCGCCACGCCCCCGGGACGCACACCACACCCCCACATGTAGTGCACCACGCCCCCAGGACACACTCCATGCCTCCTGTGATGCGTGCAAGCCACGCCCCCACATGCTGTCTGCCCCCAGTGCCAGAGCTTGCAGCTTCGCCACTGAGTCCACCGCTCATAACCACCACACCACACCTCAAGTGCCTTTTCCAGTTGTCAAAAATACCCTGTTGTTATCATTTTTGAAACATTAGTGTTATGATTGCACCTAAAGCCTGAAATATCTTCCTAAAAGATCAGACAAATGTTTAGGGAAAGTTGTTATGAAAGGAGGAATGAAGAATGTAAGTTCAGCATATAATTCTCTGCATTATGCTTTCAGGTCTCCGTGTGATGAGCATGTGGACAGACAGAGGAGAAGGCTGCATGAGGCTGATAGTTAATTGCAGGATGACCTTTCTTTCTGCAAAAGAAAGTTGTGCATATTTGATCTTTGTGACTGTTCAGTAAATGTTTATAGTTTTTTAATATCGAACCCAAGCTCTGATTTTCTCAGTTCTCCCTTCACCTGTGTGTATCCTGCTAGTTCTATCCATTTCTCCTTTCTCTTGGCACAAATGTATATAAAATTATACAGGAAAATGTTAAATGATCAGCTTTAATTCAGTGTCTCTGTCTCTACCTTTCTGTGCAATTGCTCAGAAATGTCACTAAGAAAGCTCTATATATTGGCATGGTCTCTTTTATTGGAATAATTTCCCAAAGTTAATTTTAAATGGGTACATAAGACCAGTGGGCCAGAATGTTTGTCCCAATAATATTTTTTTCCTGTGGCCATCACCAAATCTTCATGCAGTTAACTCCACAGTTTAATCTCTCATGGAATAAAGTGGTTCTTCCTTTTGCTGGGTGCCCCTGAGGTCAGTATTTCAGGAGAGTGACGAAAAGTTCTCTCTAACCACTTTATCTTATTTAATTTTCTAACCTCTGTCATGTCTGCTACCCTCTTATAGACCTTTTATAGACTGAACATTTCCAAACTCTTCAGCCTTTTCTCAAAGGAAAAGCACTGTACCCCCTTAATCATTTGGTTGCCCAATTCTAGATGTAAGAGCAATCTGGTTGCCACATTTATCACCCTGTTGATCACCAGGATTGATCTGGCTGATCAGACGGGCAAGGAATGTGTCTGCCATCCCCATCACTGTGCATCCCCCCCCCCCAAGCCACACACTCCATGTAAGAGAATGACCATCCCACACAGAGCAAGAACACCCTCTTCTGCACTTTTTCCAGCTATGCCATATTCGTTTTAGAGATATGGCACCCAAAGCTGTACACAGTATTCCAAATGGGACCACACTATAGAACTGTACAGGGACATTACAATACTGACCGTTTCATTTTCTGTTCTTTTTTCAATAGTCTCCAGCACTAATTCTAGATCACAAAATGAATAAATGAAATAATAGCGGTTCTGATCCTTGTGGGACCCAACTGCTCACTTTCTTTAACTTTTAACATGGCCTTGGCGATTGGAAAAGCCCCAGCACCCAGGAGATCCTCTGAAAGCCCAAGTTGCCCCAACTTTGTGCAAAACAGTTGTAGCCCTGGAGAAGGGAAGGGAAGGGGTCTGACAAAACTTTGCTAAGTAAAGTATCTTTGTCTGCTGAAAAACAAATGTTTAGCCAGCATAAAGGAAAACTTGTCCAACTGTCTCTAGCTTATGTTGGCCTCCCTCTAGACACAACAAGGCTGTGTAAGGTACATAGAGTGGGACAGCGAAAATCTTCAATAGAAAGGCTGCCTGCACTCGTTCCGCTGACTGGGTAAACCCTGACATCCAGATTGAAATTCCATAGAGCAGTTTGGCTCTAACTTTAGCATTAAAAACCTTGAAAGCAGAAGGTATGTGTTGGTTACCTCTTGTTGCAGAAAAGCGCAATATGGCCTGCATAGACAGCTGGCTGGCATTTACCGCCACTGCGCAGTACGAGGAGCACCGGAGCCTGTGATGGAAAGTGATCCCCAAACAGTTGAATCTGAATACCTGCTGGATATGTTTCCCACCAAAAACCCAACTATATATCTTACGAGAATTCCCGAAGACCATTATTTTGCTTTTATTGAAGTTCATGCTCTTTTTCATTCTAGACAAATAGTAGATACAGGCATTTAGCAAACACTTTAAGCCAATTCTAGTTCATGAGAGCACAATCATATCATCTGCATATAGAAGAATGGTAATTTTTGATACGTTTAGTTTACGGTGGACAGTGGACCAACACCAGCACAGTGGACCAACACCAGCTGATGGCATGGCTCCCCAAATCAACACTTCACACTGGACTTCAAGCATCTGGCATTGGAAACTTCACACTGGACTTCAAGCATTGTGTGGCATTGTGTGCCTCCCCATTCTTCCTCCAGACTCTGGGTCCTTGGTTTCCAAATGGGATGGAAAAGTTGCTCCTATCAGAAAAGAGGACTTGGGACCACTGAGCAACAGACCAGTTCTTTTTTTTCTTTAGCCCAGGCAAGATGCTTCTGACATTGTTTCTTGTTCAGGAGTGGCTTGACAAGAAGAATACGACATTTGAAGCCCATCTGCAGGATCCGTCTGTGTGTGGTGGCTCTTGATGCACTAACTCCAGCCTCAGTCCACTCCTTGTGAAAGTCCCCAGCATATTTGAATGGTCTTTTCCTGACAATCCTCTCCAGGCTGTGGTCATCCCTACTGCTTGTGCCCCTTTTTCTTCCACACTTTTCCCTTCCGCATAACTTTCCATTAATGTGCTTTGATACAGTACTTTGGGAACATCCAACTTCTTCCGCAATTACCGTTTGAGGCTTTCCCTCCTTATGGAGGGTCTCAATGATGGCTTTCTGCACAACTGTCAGGTCAGCAGCCTTCCCCATGATTGTGCTTCCTACTGAACTCATTGCAGGTGTTATGGATTGAATAGCTACTGCACCTTTTCACAATATTCTAATTTTCTGAGATTGTTAATTTGGGGTTTTTATCAGCTGTACCCCATAATCATCACAATTATAACAAATAAAGGCTTGACATATCTTACTTTGTATGTCATGAGTCTATCTCCTATATTAGTTTCACCTTTTAAGTTGAATTACTGAAATAAATTAACTTTTCCATGATATTCTAATTTTCCAAGTTTCACCTGTACATATTTTGTTCCCTATGGCAAGGAGTGCTAGGATGGGAAGCATCCATGTAATCCACCTTGTCTTAGACACACACCAGTGATGCATTACAGGAGCACTTTGCGCTTCATTTAGTTCTTAAGGGGGAGAGAGAGATAGATAAAGAGAGAGAGAGAGGTTGCATTGGAAGTAAGCAGGGACACCGCAGGGGCTTGAACCCCGTCCTGGAAACCAGGAGCGCCAACCACCAGCGTCTTTTGCTTTTTTTTGGCCAATGCAACAAGGTGAAAAGCAAAACCTGAGAGAACACTCTGAATACAGAATGTTCTCTCAGGAAAAAAGAAAACCCTTAAGAATTATGAAGTTGCAGACAGAACACAATCAAGGTTTTATCCCTTGCCATTAGCACTAGATGTGTTTACGTCACAGAGTGCCATGTTAACTGCCATTAATTTGCAGGGCAGAACAGAGAGACTGGTTCCAGTCTTCAAACTCTGCCTTTATGCTCACCTTTTTGTTTCTCCCTCCAAAGTGTGAATTCATGGGCCTGGAAGTTCCTTCTGCTGGTCTGTGAAAAGCAATTTGGACTCATTAATTTGTCCCCGGCCCTTTCCCACCAATTCCAGAGAAATGTTTTTGGAACACAGCTCTTCTTACTGACCTGACTTCTGCAAAAAGAGCTGGCTTCACCTGAGTGTGGTGGGCTCTGGGACAGAACTGTGAAGAGATCAAGCGGGGGGGAAATGGAGAAGCCAGCCCAAAAGGATTGGACTGAAAAAGATCACTGAATTGTGGCGTGTGAAGTTCACTTGCCGTTAGTTTCCTGAAGGCTTGCAAAATTCTATTTCTTGTGTCCCTGAGATGCACCTGGAAGAGACTAGGGTCTTGAGCAGCCCTCCCCTCCAGACACAGGAGCAAAAACAGCAGGTTACCTAAAGCAGCGCAGTCAAAATGCACGTGTCTCTCAATCCTGCACTGCAGATGTTCACTTGATGCATCAAGAGCTCAGACACTGCCTCTTATTTGTCAATGGAGCAGATCTGCTTCCGGCACAGGTAGCTCTGTGAGGTCTGTAAAAAAAAGAGCTGGAACAAAACAAGGCTGGCTGTCCCACCCAAAGATGTACCTTATTGTGTGGTGATGGCACAGGAAAGGGCCTCCCCTGCAGTGGTGTCCCAACACAAGAAGTCCCTCCAGGTAGAAGCACGGAGAGCGACTGCATTAGGCTTTCAAGTTCGCAGCTCTTCTGAAAAAGGGATTGAATAACCAACATTGCTCAATACAAGCTCTTTGGAAGATTTAGTCTGCATATTTGATGGATGATTCCATTTAGAGCCTACCTTTTCTCCAACAGGCTCAGGGTGCTTGCATGGTCCCCCTCACTGCGACCTGAAAGAATCTTTGTACAAAGAGTTGCAGGCAGAACACAACAGAGATTTTCCCCTCAGCCAAGCACAAGATACTCACCTAGTTGACCTTCAGCCAGAAGACACACAACTGTATTGCTGCCATAATTACGATGAGCATTTAGAGATTACTTGTTAGTTATTTGTGCCACCACTGATAATTCAAATGTTTTATTAACAGAAGCTACAATTGCAGTTGAAGGTAACCAAGTGAGAGGTTACAGGCAAAGGAAGCAGTTCACTACAGCAGGTTTTAAAATATATTACCTTTGGAACAGAAGTACTGGCGAGGATCTAAAATTTTGTATTTGTTGGAAACCCAGCAACTATCAACCCTATCGTGCAAGTTTTCATTAAAAAGCCAGTAATACCATTTGGGTCAAATTAAATTTCGAATAGTCTCAGCATTTATGGATCATGTTCCCTGCATTCAACAGACATACCGGTACCCCAGGCAAAGAAAATTGGGAGCTACATGCCTCCTTTATCTACAGGATTGAAGGGTACAGACCTATATTCCAAAATGTTTGACAAATGTGGGATATTATGATTTTGTGTGGGCTCACTCTGGTCATTAGTGGAACAATCAGCCACCCCCTTATGTATGAGTAAAAATGGCCAGAGATGCAATTCATAAGATTTCAAATATTTTCTCAGTCATTTAAGCCTTACCATTAGCAGACAACATTTTCTGCCCTTTATGTACAGGAAAAAATGGTCACGGCTCATCCTTCCTAATTGTGAATATGTTTGTGCTTAAACGTTTGCTGGACTTTTTTTGCTTAAAAATGGCTGGCAAAATGGTGAAAACCTCTACTCACTCCAGTGCCTCTACCAGGCCGCACCATTGCCATCAGTAGATTCACCCTCAAAATGCCTTATTTGCTTTTTCACACTGAAATCAGCAAGGCAACTGCTACAGACAAAGGAAGCAGTTTGATGCATCAGCTTTTAAAATGGGTATTCTAAATGGGTATTCTACCTTAGGAACAGAAGTACTGGCGAGGATGCAAAATGCTGGCATGTTTGGAACCTTTTGGATTTATACACATCTGAAGGAACAAAAACGCAACAATATTTTAGTGACCCTCTTCTGCAGTTGCCCAGTAAGTACAATTCGTTTGGCTTCATGTGCCAAATGCCACCACTTTTAAGCAGCTGCTGAAGAGGGTTTGTTATTCTACTCCTTGGAAGCCACAATATACATAAAATTAAGTTCTGCCCACTAGCAAAGGAGCTTATCTATAGTCCACAAGAAGCTATCACAAAATGGCTGCAAAGCATTTTTGTCAACAGGGCAGCCTGAGCTAAAATGTCATTAAATGGAACTATGTTGTCTTCTGCGCCTCTGCTTTGCTCTTTATCACATGCACAGCTTTCTTTCCCCCTGGATCCCCCTACCCTTCTCACTTCTAAGTCTTACCTGTGCTAAAATCTTACCTGCCTTGGTTTTTCCAACTTCTGGAGCGAGGTTCTGGAGCGACTGGTCGCAGACCAGATCCAGGGGCCCTTGGAAGAAGCTGCTTTTCTGGCTCCATTTCCATCAGGGTTTAGGCCTGCTTTTGGCACAGAAACTGCCTTGGTCGCCCTGCACCTCTGGCGAGAGACAAGGGTGACCCCCAGTCAGCTCAGTGCCCCCCAGTGCCTTCCATCAGCTTCGGCTGGTGGCCCAGTTGCGCCCGCCCCTCTCTGGCCAGGGGGAGCCTGACTCCTGCTGTCTCTGCTCTGGGAACCCCTTCTTGGGTCCTTCTTTTGGCTTCGATTTTGTACATTGGATATTTTATGTGAGCCGCCCTTAGACCTTCGGGTCTAGGGCGGCATAGAAATTCAATAAATAATGATAATAAGAACTTCAGCAACAGAAACGCCAAACTTCTTTTTATGAAATGGCTTCTGCTTTTAAAAGAAATGCCTTCTATTTTCTGCAATTATTCTTCACTCTGCTTGAAGCAGACTTCATCTCCACCTACCCTTTCCTCTGCTCCTTTGTACATCCAAAGACTTGTTGCTCGAAAGGGAAATAAACTTGATTTCGCCCCTCACATTCTTTTCTTTGTCTTAGTTTTCCCTTGGCTTTTCTAGCCATCAGGTGTATCTGCTTTTCTTGATTCTCTTTATAATCTTCATCTTGGTGTATTTTAAGATTTTTCAGTTTAATTTTTTCTTGGCTAAGCTTTCTTTTGGGGGCTTTCTCAAAGTCCAGCATCTGTCCAGAATTTACTCTCCCTGTTTTACAGTACTATGATTAATTCTTTGTTGGTCTTCTTATTTTCTTTGTTTCCTTTAAATTTAAAATGTAAATTTAAAATTTTTAGGGAGTTAGTGAATCTATTTATCTTCTGTCTGTCTGTCTGTCTGTCTATCTACAAGCAACATTTAAAACTGCCAACTATGGAGATCACAAGGGAAAATTTGTTGTATCTCTTTTTAAAGTTGTAAATACTGTAACAACTTCACCTCTGACCAGTGAGAGGGCTAAAACCAGTATTATAGCCAGGGACAGTCTCACTCACTAGACTCTGGCTCGCTCCTTCCACCACCTGTTAGTCATAAGGACACATAAAATAGTCCCTTGGCGCATTAATACAGTGGATACAAATGTGTTTGTTTTCAACATGGGATCACTGCGCATGGGTGAGAAAGTAGTGCCGGCCCCACTCTCTAATAACAGGGTTGCTGGGGGGCCATCTTGAATAAAATATGGGGGGCGGGGGGCAGTAAGCCCTGCCCTACATAGTCACATGACACGGCACACACAGTTAAATGGCAATGGCCATCAACTGGGGGGGGGGGTTCCAGCCCCCTTAAATATTTGGGGGGGGGCTTAAGAGGAGTTAGCTCCTAAGCCAGGGTATGTGTCATTCCGGGATCCATGTCTTTGTTTGCTTGGCTATGTGTAGAACCTGCTGTGCCTTTTAATGACATTTCCCCAAGTATCGCACTGATCTGAACATTAAAGATTTTGGTAGACACTGCAGCCTGAGTTTGAATTCTTCTTTGAGTGACAGCCAGGAAACTCTCCTCCACAGTGTGCTTTTTTTGGAGGTTCTCCTTGTGGGAGGGGCCCCAGGGGCCCCAAAATGGATAGCCTATCACTTTAAGAAAATGCTTTAAGAAAATGCTAAGAAACTGTTAAAGCTATATACCTCTAAAACCAGTATTATTGCCAGGGACAGTCAGCGGCGGAGGAAGCTGCTTGGGTGCCTGGGGAGCAAGCTGCCCATAGGGGCAGGTGAGGGAGGGGCAAGGTGTCCATCATAGGGGGAGGACGACGGTGGGGTGAGGCATCCATAGGGGCAGGGCACACCGTGGGGCCCCCAGAGTCTGCCTGCCTCCTCCCACTCAGTCGCCCTACAGTTGGGGGGGGGAGGCAGTGGGCGGACCGTTGGGGCAGCGCAGAGTCTTGGGCACACGGCAGGCCCCGTGGTGAGTGCTGCCCGGCATTTTGTCACCCCCCGCAGTGGGGACACCCGGGGCAGCCCCACACCTATAGCACCGCCCTTCCTCCGCCCCTGGTTGCAGGTGGTGTGGCCGGGGGTTCAGGGGAGAACAGCCCCCCAATCAAGTACAGTGGTACCTCGGGTTAAGAACTTAATTCATTCCGGAGGTCTGTTCTTAACCTGAAACTGTTAACCTGAAGCACCACTTTAGCTAATGGGGCCTCCTGCTGCTGCTGCCACCACACAATTTCTGTTCTCATCCTGAGCTAAAGTTCTTAACCTGAGGTAATATATCTGGGGTAGCGGAGTCTGTAACGTGAAGCGTATGCAACCTGAAGCATATGTAACCCGAGGTACTGAGGCATCTAATCATAAGCCTGCATTTTTATCAAAGCTTCTATATATTTCAATCAAGGCTTGTATTTAAAAATGAGCTTAAAAAAAGGATTTTCAAATGTTTCATGCCAGGCAAAAGACCAGCTGCCTAAAAGAACCTTGGCAAGATGTTTTTCCTCCTAAGACAAGAAGGGCCCCATTGATTTATAGTAGAAAAACAATTCTCAAAGTCATAAAAAGGGAGAATTACATATGCTGCCCCAAGGCTGAGAAAACACCATTAGGAATGGGGAAGATAATACCAATGTGCCTCCCAGTAAAATGAGCCAGATCTTCTTTCTAAGGTTAAAAGGCCAGGAGCAATGGGGAGAAACATTTAGCTGGAAAGAGAGCATTTTTGGGGAAGTCTCTTCTAAAGCTGTTTCTTAAACTGAGAGAGTTAAAAAAAGGTTAAAATGTGTTAAATGTTGGAAAGGCAACTGGCTTGGCAGAAGAAGCAGCTTCTTCCTATTTTATTTTGAGGCTGGAGAGGAGGGGGAAAGGGGGAGGTGCAAACTGAAGAGGCTTTTTTTAAAAGCTGTGTTTTATTGAGTTCCTTCCTTTTCACTTTGAGAAGCTTTATTCTTTTAAGAGGCTACCTATGATAAATGTATGAAATATATTAGCTTAAATATATTGGCTTAAATGTAATTATGCAAAGGATTTAAGGAATGCTAGATTCTTATTTCATATGGTTGTAAGAGTTGTATTTATCCTGAAATTAAGTCAGCCACCAGCCCCCCCCCCCTGCCAGACAGAAGACGCCATCCGGGCAGTCTTGATATATGGTTGTCAGGCATTTTGTTTAGAAACATTAAATGAAGGAAATCTTTCAATGTTGATGTGAAACTCAAGATCCTTGACATCTGTTGAACATAAAAATGTAAGATTAAACATCTGTTTTAGAAGGCAATAGGGCAAGAAGGGCAAGAGGTGAGCTGGTAATTAAGATTCCATGTAAGATATATTATTACTTATATGTCATATATATAGCTCTTTGTCTCCCTTATAAGGGCAAGGAAGTGGGTGTATCTTTTGTGGGTGTATCTTTTGTGATTGGCTCTAGCAAACAGCCAATAGGAATTTCAACCAGGCTGATTGGACAGAGGCAGCCACAGGAGGAGCAAAGGGGGCTGGATTAAGGGAATATAAGTGCTGGCCAGAATGGCAGGAGGCCAGGCCAGAGCTTGGTAACCACGTACCACTGAGCCTCTTATTTATTTGTCTGACAAATAAATTACTATTTTAATTTCTCTATTGCTGCGTTGAATATTTCATTCCAGCTAAGCGTTAACCACAAGCAGGGTGCTACATTTTATGGTGCGCCGTGACTCGGATAAGTGGTCTGCTGGAACGCAGCCCCTTCGCCCTACTGGGCAGGGTACAAGAGAGAGGACAACTGCTTACCCAAAGCGCGCACTGGTAAATTTTTCCAGGGGGAACGCAGAAGACTCGTCTGTCTGATACCCTGCTCACTGGCGGCGACGGACCGGGGGAAACAGGGAACCAACCAAGGGTAAGTGCACAAAGGGATTTTTGGCCCTCCAATTAATTAGGAGGAAGAGAAGTCTTGATCAAACTTCTGCGTCTCAGTAAGGGGAAACTGAGTACGCTAGGTGGTTGGGTACATCAGATGGTGATCTGGTGTAGGGAAAGGGAAGGATTGGGAGGTAGAGTGTGGTGAAGTATCCAGCGCATTGTATGTGTGAGAAAGTACAGAGCAATCTGTAGCTGACCTGAGTGTGGAGTGGGCAGTACTTCGGTTCCTAGTAAGGCGACTTCACTAGGCAAGGAAACCCACGAAGCGCGTCTGTGAGTGACTGAGTGGATACTTCACAGGGCCATACAATGGGAGTTGGGGGTTCAAAGGGGGAAAATACACCTCTTGAGTGTATGTTAAATAATTTTAAGAAAGCCTTCTCAGGGGCATATGGAGTCAAAATGACGCCAGAGCGCTTGAGAACGTTATGTGAACTAGAATGGCCAAAACAAAATACTGGATGGCCATCTCAGGGAACCTTTGATATAAATTTAGTAAGCAAACTTTGGACTGATATCGCCAAAGAAACTGGAGGGTGCCCAGAACAATTTCCATATATAGATTCCTGGCTGAGCACATTAAATAAAAATCCTCCATGGATAAGGGAATGCAAAGTCAAACGATGCAAATTATTGGCTGTAAAAGCCGAAGCTAGGAAAGGAATCTTGCCAAATAAACTCAAACCCATTTTTGAGGGGCCAGAGGAAGAGGTGCTTCCACCTCCACCCTATGCTCCACATCGAAGGGAGCTTAATCCAAACACTCCACCAGTTGTAACCCCAAGGCAAGAAACTGGAATGAATAATGGGAGTGGAGTCACAGAGCTTGATTCCTTGATAGATTATGATAAATATCTTCAGGAGGCATTGGAGTTCTATAATAAAGCCCAAGCAGAAGTGGTTATTCCACCTGTGACTCCTAATAGACCTCCATCTACAGTCTCCTTTAGTGGAACAACTGATTGCCCACCCCAAACCCCTGTACATCCAAGTCCCAGAGAAATGTTACAGAAGTTACAGGGAGACCTTGCTCGGTCAGCAAGCAATACAGCCAGGCGTATAAAGCTGCTAAAAGAACGCCTTGCGACAGATACCATCCCCTATGATTTGAGGCCCCTAGAGCAAAGTGAAGAGAAAGATCACGTAGTAGCCCCTCTTAGAAGAGTATTTGATGCACTTGAGGAGCCTGCGCTGGTTAATGGGCAACCCGGACCACGGCCACCTCGAACTTCGACCCTGCAATATATTCCATTCACAACTACAGATCTGATGAATTGGAAAACACACACCCCATCTTTTGCAGAAAAACCTCAGGCTATGATGGACTTGGTGACTTCAATAGTAAATACTCATAGTCCTACTTGGACAGATTGCCGCCAGCTCCTGAATACTCTGTTCACCACTGAGGAAAGGAGAGACATAATTGAAAAGGCACAGATATATTTGCGTGAGCAGGCCAGAGCGGGAAATATTTATAATATTGACCGTCATCTCCAAGATAACTTTCCCTTGGAAGATCCTAATTGGGATCCAAACAATGCAATTCACCTGGCCAGACTTACCACCTACCGCCAGACACTTGTGCAAGGTATTCGCAGGGCATGCCAGAAGCCCACTAATATGTCTAAAGTCTCAGAAGGGTAGATGTGTTACCCATAACACTGTTTCGTGTTCGGTGTGCACCCACAAAAAGACTTAAGTTGTCACCTTTTGAGCTCCTGTATGGGAGACCGCCCTCCTTTGTTCAGGATATTCCAGCTGACCTTAAACAAATAGGAGACCATGTGACACAGGAACAAGTGCAATCTCTCTCCCGTGTTTTTGTTTCTCTTAACAGGTGGGCCCTCGAGCGCACGCCGTGCAGCATTGCCGAGCCGATTCATCAGTTCCAGGCTGGCGATAGCGTATGGGTGAAAGAGTGGAAACGCGATCCACTTGCACCTAAGTGGCGTGGACCTTACACCGTCTTGCTCTCTACTCCAACAGCGGTGAAGGTAGCTGAGGTGACCCCCTGGATTCATCACTCTCGTTTGAAGAAGTCTGAAGGCAGTTGGACGTGCAAAGGTGACCCCTCTAATCCTTTAAAACTAACTCTCTCCAAAAACCCCTGTATCTAGCCCTACCGGGAACGGGCTAGGTCACGGGCAACATTTGACGACCGGCCTGCTGCA
The DNA here is from genome assembly GCF_964252035.2 of Podarcis erhardii. Classification (NCBI taxonomy): domain Eukaryota; kingdom Metazoa; phylum Chordata; class Lepidosauria; order Squamata; family Lacertidae; genus Podarcis; species Podarcis erhardii. The sequence goes on from NC_138515.1 coordinate 3,599,693, forward strand.
GCCACAACCTGGAAGCTGGCTGACCTGCGCACGCCTGAAGCTTGAGGAGCGTCTGAACCAGCGACTGTGAACGGAAAGATTCTCTAATACAATTGATTGACTGCCCCCCCCTTGTGGAACAATTATCAGAGATATTACTCATTGGGGATCCTCGGGATATATGTTTTGGTCTTGGTGGTTCCCCATTTCTGTCACTGGGGGAATTATATTGGGGCTAATAATTATTTGCTATCATAATAAGGTAATCTTTTGTGGAAGGAATGCATATACTAGACAGCAACATGATTTTATTAATCCTGATCCCTTGGGAAGGGGAAGGGTCCTTGAATCTGACCAAATTGGCTAAATATGGATTCAGCCATGACCACAATATGTGGGTAGGTTTAGCTGAAATGGTAGCTAATGTTGCAAATAGGACCAATTGCCTTGTTTGCTCTCTTGGGCCAGATGATTCAGAGGGAGGTATGCCGTTATTACCGATACCATTAGATGCTATTGGTATGGTAAGCGAAATGCCACACCAAACTGAAATACAGAATTTCCCCGGATGGAACTCAACTAAACCATTACGAGTTATACCTGTACAAGGGGAATTCTGTGTACATAAATCATCAGATGCAGCTGATTCTCCCATGATAGGCTCTTCTCATTGTCACTATACTTGGGATTATAAGAAGAATAGTCATACCTGGGCACACGGTACTACCTATCGAACTCGGAATGCCTTGCCCTGTGCACCTCCTTTTATTCACGCATGGAAAGTGGTGTGGAACATAACTGTGACAGAAGAAGGCAATCTAACATACTGCACTGTGAACTCTCTACCCCTTTTGGTATTTCGCCTTCTGTATTCCCCGTACCAAAAACCTCAGACCCGATGGTTGTGGTGGATATGTGGAGAATGGGCATACAAGAAACTCCCTTCCAAATGGAGTGGGACTTGTTTCTTGGGTTGGGTATTACCACCAATGTGGATTATGCCCACTAGTTCGGCCAGGCGAACACGAAGGAATGCTGATATTTCTCATATAGCAGGAGGAAGTACCCAAAGTTGGAGCGGTACTGATGATTGGCCGCCAGAGCGCATTATAGCCTATTATGATCCTGCCTCCTGGAATCCTGGTGAGCTCATACAAGGGGCACGGGATCCTATTTATAATCTAAACAGAATAATTCGATTGCAAGCAGTAGTGGAACTTGTAACCAATGCAACGGCCCAGAGTTTGAGACTTATTGCACAACAGTTGGATGAAAGTAGAGCCGCCATTTTGCAGCTGAAAATGGGAATGGATTATGTACTTGCCAGGCAGGGAGGCCTATGTGGAGTCTTGAACTTGACAGGGAATGCCTGTTGCTTTAACATTTCTGATAATGGTGAGGCAATCCGTGTGTTGGCCACAAAGATGGAGAATATAGCACATGTCCCAGTACAAACATGGGAAGGATGGGATATGGGATGGCTCACCAATTGGTTACCTAATGTCACAGGACTCAAAGGGATACTATTGTCTTGCTTGTTTTTCTTGACAGTAGTAGTATTGGTTTTATGTATGATGCCATGTATCATTTCATGTTTTAGAAGTACAATTAGCAAGATGGTTTCAAATGAAACTCTACCTCATATCATGGCCCTATACAGAGCTTTACCTCAGGAATATGATGAAGGTCAAGCTATCAAGGACACTTGGGATGAAGGTCCTTGAGCTTGAAAGGGGGGAATGAGGCATCTAATCATAAGCCTGCATTTTTATCAAAGCTTCTATATATTTCAATCAAGGCTTGTATTTAAAAATGAGCTTAAAAAAAGGATTTTCAAATGTTTCATGCCAGGCAAAAGACCAGCTGCCTAAAAGAACCTTGGCAAGATGTTTTTCCTCCTAAGACAAGAAGGGCCCCATTGATTTATAGTAGAAAAACAATTCTCAAAGTCATAAAAAGGGAGAATTACATATGCTGCCCCAAGGCTGAGAAAACACCATTAGGAATGGGGAAGATAATACCAATGTGCCTCCCAGTAAAATGAGCCAGATCTTCTTTCTAAGGTTAAAAGGCCAGGAGCAATGGGGAGAAACATTTAGCTGGAAAGAGAGCATTTTTGGGGAAGTCTCTTCTAAAGCTGTTTCTTAAACAGAGAGAGTTAAAAAAAGGTTAAAATGTGTTAAATGTTGGAAAGGCAACTGGCTTGGCAGAAGAAGCAGCTTCTTCCTATTTTATTTTGAGGCTGGAGAGGAGGGGGAAAGGGGGAGGTGCAAACTGAAGAGGCTTTTTTTAAAAGCTGTGTTTTATTGAGTTCCTTCCTTTTCACTTTGAGAAGCTTTATTCTTTTAAGAGGCTACCTATGATAAATGTATGAAATATATTAGCTTAAATATATTGGCTTAAATGTAATTATGCAAAGGATTTAAGGAATGCTAGATTCTTATTTCATATGGTTGTAAGAGTTGTATTTATCCTGAAATTAAGTCAGCCACCAGCCCCCCCCCCCCCCCCCGCCAGACAGAAGACGCCATCCGGGCAGTCTTGATATATGGTTGTCAGGCATTTTGTTTAGAAACATTAAATGAAGGAAATCTTTCAATGTTGATGTGAAACTCAAGATCCTTGACATCTGTTGAACATAAAAATGTAAGATTAAACATCTGTTTTAGAAGGCAATAGGGCAAGAAGGGCAAGAGGTGAGCTGGTAATTAAGATTCCATGTAAGATATATTATTACTTATATGTCATATATATAGCTCTTTGTCTCCCTTATAAGGGCAAGGAAGTGGGTGTATCTTTTGTGGGTGTATCTTTTGTGATTGGCTCTAGCAAACAGCCAATAGGAATTTCAACCAGGCTGATTGGACAGAGGCAGCCACAGGAGGAGCAAAGGGGGCTGGATTAAGGGAATATAAGTGCTGGCCAGAATGGCAGGAGGCCAGGCCAGAGCTTGGTAACCACGTACCACTGAGCCTCTTATTTATTTGTCTGACAAATAAATTACTATTTTAATTTCTCTATTGCTGCGTTGAATATTTCATTCCAGCTAAGCGTTAACCACAAGCAGGGTGCTACAGTACCACTGTAAATAAAAATATTTAACTGACCAATTGTGTTGCAGGTGACTCAATTCTGCCCCTCCCCGGTTGCCGTGTGTCCTCTTTTTCCAAGACACATCCTCTTTTTCAGGGGTAACATTTTTAAAATTTACCATAATGTCTCTGGCTATAGTTTCTGGATGAGTCCCAGACAAGACTGGTGATTGAAGACTTGCTTTCCCCTTCTCTTCCCCTGCCCCCCTGAGCAATATATCACGGCTTCTATAGCCTACATATAGTAGGAGTATTTAAAATGAGAATCTTCAGTGTCCTCTTTTTTGCTCTTCGAAATATGGCAACCCTAATTCCCCCCCCCAAAAAAATAAATAAATCCTGGCTACACCCATGGCAGGTGGTTATAGCGACAGTGCCAATTTGTTGATATAATCAATGGTAATCAATGGTAAAAGTCCAGTCTGTGGTGTCCATTCACAGGTGTAACTTATTGCTGGGCATTGCAGTGATCTGGTGATGAATATTTGTGTGTGTACCAGCCCTGAAAGCAAACCACAAAACTAAGTACATTTTTATGCTCTAGTAATTTCTGAAACGGTCTTCAAGGATCGCCCCACTTACAGCGCATGGCAGTAATCCCACTCTGGAGCTTACCAGAGCATGGATAACTGGGCAAGACTATCCTGGTTCAGGATCAGCAATGACTGGCGAGAAGCGCTCTTGGGTCTTTTTACACAAGCACAAACCCAGGTTTCAGCACGTGTGCCTTCAAGAGGGAGCTGCAAGCTACAAGTGTAGCTTATGACAAATGCCAAACAGAAATCCAACAGGTGAAGCTTTCACCAGAATGCAAAGGTGGTGACCGAGGTGCGGGAGTTTTGCTTGCTGTTTAAAAATAGGAGCCTACCAAAAAGAAAGAAAAAAGGCAAATCTTGCTATATAAATAGGACTTCAAGGCCATGCCATCCGTTTTGGCTCCTCTGCCACTTGGCCCCCTCCTCTTCCTCACTGCCAGCTATTAGCTGCTTTCCCCCTGGTGGCAAAAGAGACAGAGAGATGCAGCAATGGGGATGGGGAACTTGTGTCTCTCCAGATGCTGCAAGGACTACAACTCCCATTATCCCTGACCCTCGGCCATGCTGGATGGTGCTTAAGAGAACTGGAGTCAGGAACACCTGGAGAAACACTCTGATTAAGATTTTGCTTGTGTTTGTGTAATTGATTAATCAATATGGTGAGCCAGCTCAAATATATTTAATCAGTTAACACATGCAGACTAAAATGGATAGTTTATTAGAGAGCCAGATTCTATGTACTTTGTCTTATATCAAGGCAGTCCCAGGCTTGCCTGCTTCTCAGCACCCAAAATCTATCAATGTCCAAGAGTATGTCCAGAACACAAAGCGACATCTTGGCTCTAAAGATGGCATGTTCAGTGCCTCCTCTGACATCAGTAGCCCATGGGCAAGTCCAGAGTCCAGCCAAGATTATTGGGAAGCTTCCTGTTGCAACCATCTTTCAAGCCACAGGAGGCCCAAACAGGTCCATAGTTTCCACCACCAGGCAGAGATGCTCCAGGAAGGAGCTGATGGACACACGCAGAATCCGGGCTTCATCCGCTCTCCATCGACTGGAAAAATATATATATATATATATATATTGTGCAGACTGGAACATAAAACGTCAACACTTGCACTACACTTAACAGTCCAATGAACCTGCCACTCCTTTTGCCAATATCCTCATTCTATTCCGGTCCTTCAGCTTCCCTTTTACTCTTGGCAGACACTGGGCAACTGGTCCAATAGATTTGGATGCCAGAAAATATACTGTTTCACTTAATTATTATTATAGCACTACCAGAATGCAAAGTACAGAACAGAGAGGAAGGGAGGAATTATTCTTATTATCCTCCTCCTCCATATAGTATCATCAGCTTGTATAGCACTTTACAGAAAATACGAGGGGTAGATCTCTGCCCTGACAGGCTTACAGTTTAAAATTTGGTACAACAGAGGAAGGAGAGGGACGTGGGGGCAGGCAAAGGAGGCAATGATTTGACTGACAAGTGCTGAGGTTTAGTTAGAGGCCTGGCTGTTGCCTCTAACTAAATCTCCTGGTAGATGGCTGCGTTGACCCTGGCCTTAATGAAGCACAGTGGACCAACACCAGCTGATGACATAGCTCCCCAAATCAACACAGACTGTGGAAACTTCACACTGGACTTCATTCTTCCATTTTCCCATTCTTCCTCCAGACTCTGGGTCCTTGGTTTCCCAAGGGATGAGCATCATGTTATGGGAGTGGTGTGAGAGATGAGTGATTTTGGCAGCTAAGTCAGCAAGGGGAGACAACAGAAGCTCGGGGTGAAGAAGGGCCCCAGCTCAGTGGGAGAGCAGCCACTTTGCATGCAGATGGTCAATCCCTGGCAGGTCTGGGAGCTACGCCTGTCTGTCCTCCTGAAAAACTGCAGATGGTCCTGTGCTAAATGGATGAGAGGCAGATTCCTCCGTCCCCAGGAAGTTGTCCTGTGTGCAGAAGCACAAGGATCCAAACACAGGTCTTGCTCAGCACACCACTTTATTTTACTTGCACCTCACTCTGCCTCCAAGTAATGCTCAAAACAGCCCTGCAGGGTGGGTCAGGCCAAGAAACAGACTCATTCAAAAGGGTTCAGCTCCAAGGGCCTCCTGGCAGTTCCCTCCTGTGAGAAATGAGGTTACAGAGATCCAGGCAGAGGGCCTCCTCGGTGGTGGCACCCGCCCTGTGGAACATCCTCCCATCAGATGTCAAGGAGATCAATAACTATACAACTTTTAGAAGACATCTAAAAGCAGCCCTGTATAGGGAAGTTTTAAATGTTTTATGTTTTTATATTTATTGGAAGCTGCCCAGAGTGGCTGGGGCAACCTGGTCACATGGGCGGGGTACAAATAATAAAACTGTTGTTGTTGTTTAAACCCTGGTTCAAGTCCAACATGCCATCCATTATGGCGCCACCTTGTCTCTCATCCTCCGGCAGCTTGTGCAGGAGACCTTCCTGCAGGCTGCACAGGGGACTCAGGGCCCACCATCTGCCCCGACTGTCGCCACACCTTGCCTCTTGTAGAAGGGGGCGCCTGGCCAATACTCACACATGCAAGATGTCCTCCGTCACATCCAGTTCCTTGCTGATCCCTTCTTTGCGGGGCTCAGGGTCAGGGGCCAGGGAGCCCAGCGCAATCTGGGCCAATGATGATGATGGGAAAGGAATCCTCAGCTCACTGATGTTGGGGGTAGCGATAAGGAGCATAAAACATACAAGAAAATCCCCCCCACAGGCCCACACAGCCTACCTTTCCAACAAGAGACACTCTCTCTTATTCAAAGTCACCTTTGTATTCTTAAGTTTAATATTTCTAGGAGCTTCTAGTCCCTGGTTTTTGACTGTGGAACTCTGACACGGATTAGGATCTCTGCTTATCCATGACTGTGGATGGGAGAAAACTCAAGACCAATGTTCAAATTGCAGGGTGGAGGGCAGAGGGGGCCATTTTTGTGCCGATCTCTTTCGCTTCCTATTTTTAGAGGGGGGGTTGCCTCAGGGAAGCAGGGAAGATGTGTTATAACTAGAACAGGAGGGGGCATGTGGATTTCATTCAAGGCCTTCCTACCTCTTTCCCTCCACCCCACTCAGTCACCATTCTGTCCTATTTGCAGTTGTTAGTGGTCAAAAAGCATTAAAGGGCAACTATCCCCATTTCTCTCCCCAAAGAATCCTGGGCACTGCAGCTTACCCCTCACAAAGCTACAAAGTGCCCGTAATACTTTGCGGGTGAAACCCTTGCAACCCACCACCTTGATTTCCCAGCAGCTCTGGAAATGCAACTTAGCACACGCGCAATTCATTCAAATGCATGTGGTGGGTCTGCGCTTAGAGTCCCTTCAGCAGGACCCTGGCAAGTGAGCAGGGCCTCCGGCCCCCGGCCCCCCCCCTCCCAGCAAGAGTGCCCAACCTGCCGGATCCTAATCGCACTTTTAATTTAAATCCCGTTTCGATCTGCAACCGGGGAAACCCATTTCTACCGCCTTTGCCCCTCCTGCCCGTTTCCTGAGCGGCGCCTTGACGCAGCAGCGAGTCCCGCGGCGCCCAGCGGAGCTTCCTCCAGGCAGGATGAGGCCCCACCGGGGCAGCCGGGGCCTGATCCCCCCTCCCCTCGCTCTCGCCCGCGATCCCGGCGCTGTCCTCCCCCCAACCTAGTCCGGGAAACTACTGCCCCCCCCTTCCCGGAAAGGAGGCCCCAGCAGGAATGCCCGCCCCTCTTGGAAACAAGGAAGGGGGGGACCGCGACGCCTCCCTCCAAGGGACCCAGGCGTCCGAGAGCCCAGCCCGCCCCCTCCTCCGCGGGCGCAATGCTGCTGCTTTTCCGCCGGATACAAGGCGAGGCCTGGCCGGGACACAGCGCTCCCTCCGGCCGCCGCCGCCGCTCCTTCCATCGCCGCCGCCGCCGCCTCCTCCCCCCGGGGGTGGATCCCAGGGAGCGGCCGGCCCACGTGGGGGGATCCTTCGGAATCCACCAGCTTTAGCTGTAGCAGCGCCGGGCAATAGGCTCTTATGAATATTATTGGGAAATATACCCAATGTGTGGAGGGTTGGGGTTTGCTTTTGTTTTTAATGTATTTTGTTGGTTTTTTCCGCAGAAGAGCAATAAACACAAAAGCAAAACTCGGGAGCATAGCTTGCCAATCGGCAGTCACTTTTGGTATAAAGTACAGCAATCCCGCGATTTAAGTGCATTTAATTTGCACGCTTTCAGCTTTCTACGCTCATCAGTTGTTGTTGTTTAATAAAAGGGTTTGAAAGGATCTGGGGGGAAAGACTTTGGCAATCTGGCACACCATTCCACCCAGTGTGTTTTGACTACACGCGATTTTGGCTTTAGGCGTGATTCCCAGAATGCAAGCCCCTGGTAAGTTGCGGGCTTTCTGGTCCACATAATCAGAGCCGGCCCACCGAGGAGGCAGGGCAAAGGACCCGCTTCAGGCGGCAAAAAGCAAGAGGCAGCGCTCTGCCCATCCCTTCTGCCACCTTGTGGAAGGCTCCCTCTGGCTGAGCTGGGCAAAGGGGGAGTCCTCCTTTTTTCTTTTTTAATTTTTTTTATTCAAAATTATAACAAGACATATTATCCAAAAACATAGCATCCTTGTCCGTCCCCCCCCCATTTTTCCTCCCTCCCCCCTCCCACACAAAATCCACCCACCCACCCCTGACTTCCCTCAGTTCCAGTCTTTGGTTTCTCTAAGAATGCTGTTTTCTGCATGTTACAAAATTGTATAGATCCTCAAACTATTTAGCTGATTATTATCAATAAAAAGTTTGTAAATGTTTATTCAAAACCAGCCAAGGAGTCCAGTTCGCTTTGTTGTGTCTTCAAATATTTTGTAAAGGGTTCCCATTCATCCTTAAAGTCACAGTTATCCTTGTCCCGTAGCTTATATGTCAGTTTTGCCAATTCTGCATAGTCCATCAATTTTTCTTGCCATGATTCTTTAGTTGGGGTTTCTTCAGTCTTCCATCCTTATGCTACCAGAACTCTCGCAGCCGTTGTCGCATACATGAAGATGTTTTTCAACTTTTTTGGCAGGTCTTTCCCTACAATCCCCAACAAAAATACCTCGGGTTTTTTAACAAATGTTAAATGGAAAATTTTCTTCAATTCGTTGTATATCATTTCCCAAAAAAATTTAATTACCGTACCTTACAATCCCACCACATATGATAAAACGCCCCCTCCTTTTCCTTACACTTCCAACATATATTTGAACTAGCTTTGTACATTTTCCCTAACTGCACTGGTGTTGTGTACCATCTGTACATCATCTTCATGTAATTCTCCTTCAGTAGGGAACAATCTGTAAATTTTAAGTCGGTTTTCCATAATTTTTCCCAATCATCCATCATAATGTTGTGACCTACATCTTGTGCCCATTTAATCATAACTGATTTTACCTCTTCATCTTTCGTCTCCCATTCTAATAGTATGCTGTATGCGGCCTTCAGTAGTTTCACTTTCCCTTCCATCACTTCCGTTTGAAACCTAGATCTAGTATAACTAAATCCTTTCTTGCTGTCTTCTTTATGTGTTTCATATAGTTGTCAATAATGCAACCAACTCTGAAAGTGGTCTTTGATCTCATCATAATCTCTTAATTTCCATTTTCCAACATGTTCCTTTAATAAATCAGCATATGTGAGCCATTTTCCTTTCTTTCCAAGTGGTTTGAGCAGTAATGCTTCATGTGGTGAGAGCCACCACGGGGTCTTTTGTTCCAATAAGTCTTTGTATCTCTCCCATACTCTCATTAGTGATTTCCTGATTATATGGTTGTAAAAACTTCTATGAACCTTCCCTTTCCTGTACCATAAGTATGTGTGCCAGCCAAATCTGTTGTCAAGTCCTTCTAGTTCTAATGCCTCTTGCTTATCCAATCTCATCCAGTCCCTGATCCATACCAAACAAGCAGATTCATAATACAATTTAAGGTCTGGGAGGGCAAACTCGCCTCTATCTTTTACATCTGTAAATATTTTATGTTTTATCCTTGGCTCCCCCCCCCCCCCCGATAAATCTTGAAATCTCTTTCTGCCATTTTTTAAAGCATTCATCTTTCAGGATGACTGGTATTGATTGAAAAAGAAATAGCATTTTTGGCAACACATTCATTTTAATCGCCAATATTTTTCCTAACATTGAGAGATTCATTCTGCTACATATTTCTAAATTTCTTTTTACCTCAAGCCAAATTATTTCAGTTATTTTTAAATAGGTTTATATTTCTTGATGTTAAGCAAATCCCTAAATATTTAACATTTTTATGGACTTCAATCTCAATGTTTTGTTCTAATTCCTTCATGTTTTTAACTAATAATTTAGTTTTATTCCTATTTAGCTTAAATCCTGCCACTACCCCAAAATTCTGAATTTTTTCTATTACTTTAGGGAGTAAAGTTTTAGGTTCTTCCACTGTTATCACTAGGTCATCTGCATACACTTTTAACTTGAATTCACTTTTCCCAGTTTTTACACCTGTAATCTGGGAGTCTTCCAGTGTGCGGCGGGAGCAGGGGTCACATAATGGTAATTAATTTGTTGCTGATTTTAGATCTCTGCATAGTGAAACGGGTTGCAGCAAGAAAACTACTGTCCTCTGTCAGGGGAGAAATCTGAGACACAAGAAAATGAGATGGAACTTTGGTCCCATTCACCCTATACTGTACAGTGGTACCTCAGGTTACAGACACTTCAGGTTACAGACTCCGCTAAACCAGAAATAGTGCTTCAGGTTAAGAACTTTGCTTCAGGATGAGAACAGAAATCGTGCTCCGGCAGCGCGGTAGCAGCAGGAGGCCCCATTAGCTAAAGTAGTGCTTCAGGTTGAGAACAGTTTCAGGTTAATTACGGACCTTTAGAACGAATTAAGTACGAATTAAGTACTTAATCTGAGGTACCACTGTACATTTAAAACACATGGCTTCCCCAGAGGATTCTGGAAACAGTAGTTTCTTAAATGTGCTGAGCATTGTAGCTCTGTGAGGGGTAAAGTATAGTTCCTACGATTCTGGATGTGTGGGTGGGACCATGTGCTTTAAATGTGCTTTGCATCTATGCCTTGGCTGTGACCTTTCACACATGCTTGATTTTCTGAGAAAGCTGTAAAAACAAAACAGGTTTATGAGTACTGCTGTAGATTTATGGTGAACATGATGGTTTATAGAATCATGTATAACATTCCAAGTTGGTCTCTGGCCAGGCCAGAGCACTTCTGTGGCATGTAACCAGGCCCAGAACATTGGTACCAAATGAGTGTCACATTTAGTGTCATATGCACTTCATTCTAATGCAGTAATATTAGAATTTTCCCAAAGGGGAATTACACACACTAAAATAAATATTGGAAGAGGAATTGTGAGTCATTGCTGCTTCCATTCCCCAATATACAGTGTGTGTGTGTGTGGTGTGTTTGTAGGAATTCTCACTGCAGGGGAAGGTGTGCTGTTCCCTTCAGCAACATACTGCCCTGAAGAAAGAAAGAAATTTCCACAAACTAATGTGGGAAACATTGCAAAATGCAATTCTGGCCCTCCTGAAGATCTGGGTGGATAGTTCTTCTAATGCCTGGGTATCCCTGACTTGCAGTGGCTCTGGAAGGATCTTTCTTAGCAGCCCTGTCTGGAAATGCCTGGGACCCCACCTCCTGCATGCAAAGCATGCACTCTGAAACGGAGCTATAGCCCTACCCCAACGTGCACTTACTAGGGAGTAAGTCTTTGGAAGCACTCCGACTTCCTTCAAAGTAAACTTACTTAGGGTCAAACTGCATTCCTCATGATCAGGAGAAAACAAAAGGGCCTGACAATGTTGCATCCCTAGATAACCCCAACTGCAGAAATTGGACACGTCTTTGCTTAGAGTGGCCAATGACACTTGGCCAAAGGAATGGACACCAATTTGCATATGCTGTGTGTAAATGCACATATAAAAATATTAGTAGTTTGTATCCTACTAAGTCATAGTCACTAGAACCACTGACTTAGCTGAATACTGTATATATTACCCTGAGTATGAATGATGTATTGGGTCACCCTATAATTCTACAGGGGAATATTATACATCTCACTGCAGTGGGGAAGACTGTGGCCTAGGTGGTTGTGCTTAGTCTGCTGCCAAAGTGCTATCTGTTGATGGGCAACTTCAGTGTCCCTGCTCTTCCTTCTGTATCTTTCAGCCAGACCTGGAATGCCCGGCCATTCAAAGAGAGGACACCTTCATACAGAGAACTGTCACCTGCCCACATCTTAAGCCTCTGACAGCCCTGAAAATTGATGACTGTCTTCTGTAAAATAGGACACCTGAGCATCTTATATTTGCTTTTCCTCTTCTGCTAATGAGTGAATGTCAAGCCATTTCCTCTTTTGTCCCGGCCTTTTCCACATTCTGAATAATCTAAATAGGATCCGTTTGTTTGCTTATTTAGGTTACTTTCTAAACAATGCAAAATTAAGAGTCAGTCTTTTATATATTTACACTATATTTAAAAGAATTAAGTATTTTGTTCTCTATGGCAAGGAGTGCTAGGATGGGAAGCATCCATGTAATTCACCTTGTCTTAGACACACACCAGTGATGCATCAGAGGAGCACTTTGCTTCATTTAGTTCTTAAGGGGGAGAGATAGATAAAGAGAGAGAGAGAGAGAGGTTGCATTGGAAGTAAGCAGGGACACCGCAGGGGCTTGAACCCCGTCCTGGAAACCAGGAGCGCCAACCACCAGCGTCTTTTGCTTTTTTTTGGCCAATGCAACAAGGTGAAAAGCAAAACCTGAGAGAACACTCTGAATACAGAATGTTCTCTCAGGAAAAAAGAAAACCCTTAAGAATTATGAAGTTGCAGACAGAACACAATCGAGGTTTTATCCCTTGCCATTAACAAGGGATATTCACCTAGATGTGTTTAAGTCACAGAGTGCCATGCTGACTGCCATTCATTTGCAGGGCACAACAGAGAGGCTGGTTCCAGTCTTCAAACTCTGCCTTTATGCTCACCTTTTTGTTTGTCCCTCCGAAATGTGAATTCGTGGGCCTAGAAGTTCTTTCTGCTGGTCTGTGAAAAGCAATCTGGACTCATTAATTTGTCCCCGGCCCTTTCCCCCCAATTCCAGAGAAATTTTTTGGGAACACAGTTCTTCTTACTGACCTGACTTCTGCAGGAAGAGCTGGCTTCACCTGAGTGTGCTGGGCTCTTGACAGAACTGTGAAGAGATCAAGCAGGGGGAAATGGAGAAGCCAGCACTAAAGGATTGTACTGAAAAAGATCACTGAATTGTGGAGTGTGAAGTTCACTTGCCGTTAAGTTTCCTGAAGGCTTGCAAAATTCTATTTCTTGCGTCCCTGAGAATGCACCTGGAAGAGACTAGGGTCTTCAGCAGCCCTCCCCTCCAGACACAGGAGCAAAAACAGCCGGTTACCTAAAGCAGCGCAGTCAAGACGCAGGTATCTCTCAATCCTGCACTGCAGATGTTCACTTGATGTATCAAGAGCTCTGACACTTCCTTTTGTCAATGGAGCAGATCTGCTTCCGGCACAGGTAGCTCTGCGAGGCCTGTAAAAATAAGAGCTGGAACAAAACAAGGATGGCTGTCCCACCCAAAGATGTACCTTATTGTGTGGTGATGGCACAGGAAAGGGCCTCCCCTGCAGTGGTGTCCCAACGCAAGAAGTCCCTCCAGGTAGAAGCACGGAGAGCGACTGCATTAGGCTTCCGAGTTCGCAGCTCTTCTGAAACAGAGATTGAATAACCAACATTGCTCAATACAAGCTCTTTGGAATATTTAGTCTGCATATTTGATGTATGATTCCATTTAGAGCCTACCTTTTCTCCAACAGGCTCAGGGTGCTTGAATGGTCCCCCTCACTGCGACCTGAAAGAATCTTTGTACAAAGAGTTGCAGGCAGAACACAACAGAGATTTTCTCCTCAGCCAAGCACAAGATACTCACCTAGTTGACCTTCAGCCAGAAGACACACAACTGTATTGCTGCCATAATTACAGTGGAGCATTTAGAGATCACTTGTTACAGGGTTACAGGCAAAGTAAGCAGTTTGCTACAGCAGGTTTTTAAATATATTACCTTTGGAACAGATGAACTGTCGAGGATCCAAAATTTAGTATTTGTCGGAAATCCAGCAACTTTCAACCCTATCATGCAAGTTTTCACCAAAAAGTCAGCAATACAATTTGGGTCAAATTAAATTTCTAATAAAGTCGCAGCATTTATGGATATGTTCCCTGCATTAAACAATCATACATGTACCCCAGGCAAAGAAAATTGGGAGCTACATGCCTCCTTTATCTACAGGATTGAAGGGTACAAACCTCTATTCCAAAACATTTCACAAATGTGGGTTATTATGATTTTGTGTGGCCCTCTCCGGTCATTAGTGGAACAATCAGCCACCCCCTTATGTATGAGTAAAAATGGCCAGAGAGTCAGGATTCATAAGATTTCAAATATTTTCTCAGTCATTTCAGCCTTACCATTAGCAGAAAAAAAAAATCTGCCCTTTATGTACAGGAAAAAATGGTCACGGCTCATCCTTCCTAATTGTGAATATGTTTGTGCTTAAATGTTTGCTGGACTTTTTTTGCTTAAAAATGGCTGGCAAAATGGTGAAAACCTCTACTCACTCCAATGCCTCTACCAGGCCGCCTCTCCCATTGCCACCAGTAGATTCCCCCTCAAAATGCCTTATTTGTTTTTTCACACTGAAATCAGCAAGGCAACTGCTACAGACAAAGGAAGCAGTTTGATGCTCCAGCTTTTAAAATGGGTATTCCAACTACCTAAATACCCCTAGGAACAGAATTACTGGCAAGGATGCAAAATGCTGGCATGTTTGGAACCTTTTGGATTTATACACACCTGAAGGAACAAAAACGCAACAATATTTTAGTGACCCTCTTCTGCAGTTACCCAGTAAGTACAATTCGTTTGGCTTCATGTGCCAAATGCCACCACTTTTAAGCAGCTGCTCAAGAGGGTTTGTTATTCTACTCCTTGGAAGCCACATTATAAATAAATGAAGTTCTTCCCATTAGCGAAGAAGCTTATCTATAGTCCCCAAGAAGCTATCACAAAATGGCTGCAAAGCATTTTTGTCAACAGGGCAGCCTGAGCTAACATGAAATTAAATGGAACTATGTTGTCTTCTCCCCCTCTGGATTCCCCTGGATCCCATTACGCCCTCACTTCTAAGTCTTACCTGTGCTAAAATCTTACCCATCTTGGTTTTTCCAACTTCTGGAGCGAGTGGACACAGACCAGATCCAGGGGCCCTTGGAAGAAGCTGCTTTTCTGGCTCCATTTCCATCAGGGTTTAGGCCTGCTTTTGGCACGGAAACTGCCTTGGTCGCCCTGCACCTCTGGCGAGAGACAAGGGTGACCCCCAGTCAGCTCAGTGCCCCCCAGTGCCTTCCATCAGCTTCGGCTGGTGGCCCAGTTGCGCCCGCCCCTCTCTGGCCAGGGGGAGCCTGACTCCTGCTGTCTCTGCTCTGGGAACCCCTTCTTGGGTCCTTCTTTTTGTTTCAATTTTGTACATTTGATATTTTATGTGAGCCGCCCTTAGACCTTCGGGTCTAGGGCGGCATAGAAATTCAATAAATAGTAACAGTAATGATAATAATAACTTCGGCAACAGAAAGGCCAAACTTCTTTTTATGAAATGGCTTCTCCTTTTAAAAGAAATGCCTTCTATTTTCTGCCATTATTCTTCACTCTGCTTGGAGCAGACTTCATCTCCACCTACCCTTTCCTCTGCTCCTTTGTACATCCAAAGACTTGTTGCTCGAAAGGGAAATAAACTTGATTTCGCCCCTCACGTTCCTTCATGTGTCTTTGTTTTCTCTTGGCCTTTCTAGTCATCAGGTGTATCTGCTTTTCTTGATTCTCTTTAAAATCTTCATCTTGGTGTTTTTTATGATTTTTCAGTTTAATTTTTTTCTTGGCTAAGCTTTCTTTTGGGGGCTTTCTCAAAGTCCAGCATCTGTCCAGAATTTACTCTCCCTGTTTTACTATGATTAATTCTTTGTCGGTCTTCTTATTTTCTTTCAGTTTCCTTTAAATTTAAAATGTAAATTTAAAATTTTTAGGGAGTTAGTGAATCTATTTATCTTCTGTCTGTCTGTCTGTCTGTCTGTCTATCTACAAGCAACATTTTAAACTGCCAACTATGGAGATCACAATGGAAAATTTGTTGTATCTCTTTTTAAAGTTGTAAATACTGTAACAACTTCACCTCTGACCAGTGAGAGGGCTAAAACCAGTATTATAGCCAGGGACAGTCTCACTCACTAGACTCTGGCTCGCTCCTTCCACCACCTGTTAGTCATAAGGACACATAAAATAGTCCCTTGGCGCATTAATACAGTGGATACAAATGTGTTTGTTTTCAACATGGGATCACTGCGCATGGGTGAGAAAGTAGTGCCGGCCCCACTCTCTAATAACAGGGTTGCTGGGGGGCCATCTTGAATAAAATATGGGGGGCGGGGGGCAGTAAGCCCTGCCCTACATAGTC
The DNA here is from genome assembly GCF_964252035.2 of Podarcis erhardii. Classification (NCBI taxonomy): domain Eukaryota; kingdom Metazoa; phylum Chordata; class Lepidosauria; order Squamata; family Lacertidae; genus Podarcis; species Podarcis erhardii. Next base: position 3,615,838 of record NC_138515.1, read on the forward strand.
ACATGACACGGCACACACAGTTAAATGGCAGTGGCCATCAACTGGGGGGGGTTCCTGGCCCCCTTAAATATTTTTGGGGGGTTATGGGCTTAAGAGGAGTTAGCTCCTAATCCAGGGTATGTGTCATTCCTGGATTCATGTCTTTGTTTGCTTGGCAATGTGTTGAACCTGAAGTACCTTCTAATGACATTTAGCCCATGTATCACACTGATCTGAACATTTTGATTTTGGTAGACACTGCAGCCTGAGTTTGAATTCTTCTTGGAGTGACAGCCAGGAAACTCTCCTCCACAGTGTGCTTTTTTGGAGGTTCTCCTTGTGGGAGGGGCCCCAGGGGCCCCAAAATGGATAGCCTATCACTTTAAGAAAATGCTTTAAGAAAATGCTAAGAAACTGTTAAAGCTATATACCTCTAAAACCAGTATTATTGCCAGGGACAGTCAGCGGCGGAGGAAGCTGCTTGGGTGCCTGGGGAGCAAGCTGCCCATAGGGGCAGGTGAGGGAGGGGCAAGGTGTCCATCATAGGGGGAGGACGACGGTGGGGTGAGGCATCCATAGGGGCAGGGCACACCGTGGGGCCCCCAGAGTCTGCCTGCCTCCTCCCACTCAGTCGCCCTACAGTTTGGGGGGGGAGGCAGTGGGCGGACCGTTGGGGCAGCACAGAGTCTTGGGCACACGGCAGGCCCCGTGGTGAGTGCTGCCCGGCATTTTGATTTTCGTAGACACTGCAGCCTGAGTTTGAATTCTTCTTGGAGTGACAGCCAGGAAACTCTCCTCCACAGTGTGCTTTTTTGGAGGTTCTCCTTGTGGGAGGGGCCCCAGGGGCCCCAAAATGGATAGCCTATCACTTTAAGAAAATGCTTTAAGAAAATGCTAAGAAACTGTTAAAGCTATATACCTCTAAAACCAGTATTATTGCCAGGGACAGTCAGTGGCGGAGAAAGCCGCTCGGACACCTGGGGCGCAAGCTGCCCATAGGGGTGGGACGAGGGTGGGGTGAGCAGCCCATAGGTGTGGGGCGCACCGTGGGGCCTCCAGAGTCTGCCTGCCTCCTCCCACTCAGTCACCCTACAGTTTGGGGGGGGAGGCAGCAGGCAAACTGGGCAGCACAGAGCCTTGGGCACTTTGCAGGTCCCATGGTTAGTGCCGCCTGGCATTCTGTCACCCCCCTCAATGAGGACACCCGGGGCGGCCCCGCACATACCACACCCCCTTTCCTCCATCCCTGGTTGCAGGTGGTGTGTTGGGGGAGAACTGCCCCCCCCATCAAGAAAATAAAAATATACTTAATTGACCAATTGTGTCCCAGGTAACTCAGTTCTGCCCCCCTCCCACGGTTGCTGTGTGTCCTCTTTTTCCAGGACACATCCTCTTTTTCAGGGGTAACATTTTTAAAATTTGCCCAAATGTCTCTGGCTATACTTTCTGGATGAGTCCTAGACAAGACTGGTGATTGAAGACTTGTAAGAGTATATAGTAAGAGTATTTAAAATGAGAATCTTCATGGTGTCCTCTTTTTAGCTCTTCAAAATATGGCAACCCTAATTCCCCCCCCCTCCAAAAAAAATAATCATGGCTACACCCGGGGCAGGTGGCCGTAATAACAGTGCCAATTTGTTGACATGATCAATGAACAATTACCATGTACTTAGTAATTTATCCTTCTTACTCTGCCCATTTATCATCTCATTGCTGTGTTGATTCAAACTCCCAGATTGTGCCATTTCCCATACCTGGGAAAAACCAAGATCATAAAGTGAGGGCCTCCCCCCATTACCCACCTGACAGCTATTTCCATTTTGGCAGTGGCTATCAGAAAAGTGACCACAGTCAAAGATGGAATATTGGGGTTCAGATCCCCCCCCCCCCGGAAGAACCAAAAAATGTGAGCCACATCTTTCACTATCTCCCTCGCATTTTGCTTACCTTCTCTCCCTTAACAGCATCATCTTTTAAAATTTTAAATAGTTCAGCTGGAATATCATCACTTCCACTGGCCTTGTTATTAGCAGTGCTTTCTAAGGCCCATTTGACTTCACTCTCCAGGATGTGTGGCTCAAGGTCAGCAACCACACTACCTGGGGTGTATGAGACAACCATATCTTTCTGGTATAATTCCTCTGTGTATTTTTGCCACCTCTTCTTGATGTCTTCTGCTTCTGTTAGGTCCTTACCACTTTTGTCCTTTATTAAGGTAATCTTTGTACAAAATGCTCCTTTCATATCTCCAATTTTCTTGAACACATCTCTGGTTTTTCCCATTCTGTTGTTTTCCTCTATTTCTTTGCATTGCTCATTTAAGAAGGCCTTCTTGTCTCTCCTTGCTATTTTTTGGAAAGCTGCATTCAATTTCCTGTATCTTTCACTATCTCCCTCGCATTTTGCTTGCCTTCTCTCCCCCGCTATTTGTAAGGCCTCATTGGACAGCCACTTTGCTTTCTTGCATTTCCTTTTCGTTGGGATGGTTTTAGTTGCTGCCTCCTGTATAATGTTACGAGCCTCCATCCATAATTCTTCAGGCACTCTGTCCACCAAATCTAAATCCTTAAACCTGTTCCTCACTTCCACTGTGTATTCATAAGGGATTTGATTTAGATTGCATCTTACGGGCCCAGTGTTTTTTCCTACTTTCTTCACTTTAAGCCTGAATTTTGCCATAAGAAGCTGATTATCTGAGCCACAGTCAGCTCCAGGTCTTGTTTTTGCTGACTGTATAGAGCTTCTCCATCTTTGGCTGCAGAGAATATAGATGTATATCAAACCAGCGTACCACACTGTAATAAAGTATGAAAGGACACTTTGTATTATGGCCAGGTAGAAGGAGATCATCAGTTTTTGTTTGACCTTGTTCTTTTGCAGGACCCTAAGGAAATGGAGTCTCTTTTGGGCCTTCCTAACTGTTGTGTATTGAGTCAAAGGATTTTATATCTGTATTATTATTGTCTGTATTTGCATTAGGGTAAAGTAACTGCCTTTTGGTTCCAGAGGGTACAGCTACTATTGGTTCATTTAAGCTGCTGTATTTGGATCCTCTGTCTTATTGGTTTCCTCCAAAAGGCAGGACTGTGATTGCCTGATATTGTTCCCTCCAAAATGTATCCTTTCTAGCTAGTTCCCTGTCCCTATAAATGTAGCTCTCCCCTCCTCAGGTCTCAGTCTTGTTACTTTAATAAAGAAGTGTTACTAGAGAACTGCCTCCAGCATATTATGTCAGGAGAGCTGAAATCACAAACCCCACGTCACAACACTAACCACCTGGGTTGTATTGATTTTCCAAGTGAGGTCTTCACTAAGGTAAACTCCCAGGAATTTAAAGGAAGAGACTCTCTCCACACAACCCACCCTGATATACAACGGGGCTAGTTCCCCTCTCTTCCTCCAAAAGTCCAACACCATCTCCTTTGTCTTGCTGATATTTAGGTGCAAGTTATTCTCTAGGCACCATGTGGAGACTTTTTGAACCTCCTCCCTATACGCTGATTCATCTCCACCTGTAATTAGACCCATTATGGTGCTATCATCTGCAAACTTAATAATTGCAGTGGATGGATCAGATGAAATACAGTCATATGTATACAATGAGTACAGGTAGGGACTCAGCACGCATCCCTGTGGGGTGCCAGTGCTGAGCTTCAGAGAGGTAGATGTAGCAGGCCCAATCCTCACTATTTGTGTGCGACCCCTCAGAAAGTCTTTAATCCAACCACAGATGGTCGGGGAAAGGTCCAGGTCCACCAGCTTTTTAATAAGAATGTCCAGAAGAATGGTATTAAAAGCCGAGCTATAATCAATAAACAGCATTCTGACATAATTCCCTGGTCTCTCCAGTTGACTTGGTGCAAGGTGAAAAGCCGTGGCCATGGCATCATCTGTTGACCTATTTCTCCTATAAGCGAACTGGTGTTCATCAAAATCCGGTGGAAAATATGTCCTGAGGTGTTGAAGAAATATCTGGTATTTCTCTAATAGCAAACTACCAAGAATTGTAAATAATATTTAGTACACTAACCTTTGTCTAACTCTTGGTAAATGTCAGCTTGCTGACTTATTTTCTGCCATTGTGATTCAATGTTATATTTGCGCTCAGTACTTTGTAGGATTTGATAATCTTTATGGGTCTTTTAAATTTCTAATCTACCTATCTATCTATATCTCTCTATCAATATTATCTATTCCCCCCCCCCTTTCTGTACTTCCCTATCCTCCTAAATTTGAATATATATATATATATATATATATATATATATGACTCCACAGTTTTCTGGGTTGCCTCTGGGCCCGGTAACCCTCCAGCCTCTCCTGAGCTGCAGAGGCTCAGGGCAGAGAGGCAGAGGGAACTAAGTTCCTGCAGGAGGAGTGCTCGCCTCCAGGCCAGGAGAGGCGAGTCACCAGAGGATCGGGGCCGCCCTATGCCTCGGGGCAGACAAAAACTGGCCAGCCCCAGTCCCAAGTTGCGGGAGCAACATTGTCGGTTGCTAGTTCCTGCCTGAGCTCCTGACCCGCCCTGGCTCCCTGCTTGCAAGCCTGTTCCTGACTTCACCCGACTCCCTGCCCTGCACCCAGCTTCAGCTACTACGGACTGCCTCCCCTTTGCACCTTTGACCATGGACCGGACTTGGACCTTGCCTCTCGGGTAACCCACGGGACCAGCACAGTAAGTCAATGAGGAGCAGTCTGGCACTTGCGTGTGACCTTATTTTCAGGAAGGGAAGATTGCTGCGAACATGACTTCTTGCAGAAAGGATTATGGTTTATTTTATATGAATATTTGAAAACACTATGTTTGTCAGTGCAAACATGGAAATCAGGCGTCTCCAATGTGGTGCCCATGGGCCTGCTGACAACTTTCCTGGAGTCCACCACGTGTTTTCAGAAAGTGGACAGGACAGGATCAGTGGTGAATTGTGCCCAGCATGACTTCAGATTGGTCACAGTACATTCGGTTGGCTGCTGCAGGGGCGTACTAAGTGTGACCCCTACCCCGGGGGCCACCTCAGGGTGTGTGCGACAAGGTGGCCCGCTGCCTCCCCCCAGCTGTAGAGCGGCCGTGGGTGCACGGTCAGTACAGTTGCCGTGCGTGCAAGCAAACAATTCTCTGGTATCGGCTATTTCATGTGTACTTACCTGAAACCATTAGCTAGAGTGTACACAATAAAAAGCATTACTGGCCCTTTAAATAAAGGCAGCCAAAGAATAACAAGAAAACTGCACTATCACATCTAGTGAATGAATAGACCTGGTGCTTTGAATTGTCTGTTTAAATGACTTGTCAAGCTCTAACCAATGAATGTTAGCAAACAGCACCAACTAGAGTATGGAACACTGGTAAAGGTAAAAGGACCCCTGACCATTAGGTCCAGTCGTGGCTGACTCTGGGGTTGCAGTGCTCATCTGGCTTTATTGGCCGATGACAGCTTCTGGGTCATGTGGCCAGCATGACTAAGCCACTTCTGGTGAACCAGAGCAGCACACGGAAACGCTGTTTACCTTTCCGCCAGTCTGGTACCTATTTATCTACTTTCACTTTGTTGTGTTTTTGAACTGCTAGGTTGGCAGGAGCAGGGACTGAGCAACGGGGGCTCACCCCGTCATGGGGATTCGAACCACCGACCTTCTGATCGGCAAGTCCTAGGCTCTGTGGTTTAACCCACAGCGCCACAGGCAAATGTAATGTATCCACTTCAGTGACAGCCTGAAGTATCTGAAGTGTGCATGCACACGAAAGCTCTTAGCAATAACAAACTTTTTTGGTCTCTAAGAACACGGCTACCTACCTGTAACTAGCCTCTATGAATGCAGGTATCCTCCCAGGCAGTTAGAGTGTTACAGTGTGAAAGTTCATGTATAAGTCACTGTATAACAAAAACTGTACAAGACACTTTAGGAATCCACTAGAAAACAGCTCTTCTTTCCATGAGTCCTGTTCTGTACAGGAAAAGGTAGGCCTAAAGGGTGACTCAAGAGAGCCATTTACCAGGAAGCATAAAGTCAGTAGGCAAATGGCCTCACCGCAGGGGAAACACCTAACCCAACGCCAGACAGATCACAAAGATGGGCAACCCTGAAATGGATTTGGACTCCAGGGGACAAAAGAATCGTGAGGAACTTGACCAGAGGGGTCAGGAACTGTAAATAGTTTTAGTGTCTTGTGTTAACGGGTGTCAGGAGGTGGGAAAAGGGTGGGAAAAGACAGCTATCTGCTACCCAGGTACTGTCCCGTAGCAATGATGAAATATTGGGAATTTGGAGAACTAATAAAAGTGGGTGGCACCTTCTCTTCGAGTACTGACTCGTCTCGCTGCCAGAGGAGTGCGGACCCTGCTATAGCAGTTGCTTTTACAATAAAGGTCCGACTTCTTAGCCACTTCCCTATACAATTTGCCTTGGTCCTGCCTGTTTCTTTAATCTCCGACCGCAGGGAACCCTCTTTACCTAGCGGGCTCACAGAGTCCCCCAAGGACCTGGAGCTGCGTGTTCCATGCTTTTTTAAAAATATTTTATGCAACAAGCTTTCATGATTATGTAGAGTGGAGGACTTCACAATGATCTTATACTGCAGGGAAACCACTCCTTTTACAGTGGATGAAGCCCTTCATATTCCATCTCATCCTGATTATCAGAAGATTGTAAATGATCCATCATGCAAACTATTGGTGGTGATGTCTTTCTGTATTCATTCAAAGGTTCTCCTCAGAAAATAAATGATTGGCGCTGTGATCAATATTGTTGGATCAACTGTGGTGTCCGACGATGGCCGAGAATTAATCTGAAGCTGAGGAAATTTTACCATAAAATCAAAACTTGTTCAAGTCCAGACAACTTCATAAGGCACAGTTATAGACTGCTAGAGCCTTCTTGTGAAATGGTTCTGATACACTATATTGGAAATGAGAGGGAATTTCGTGCACTTCCTCGTGGTGACAGAAAGAGAAATTTGCTAAGAGCACATGTACGGACAGTGCCTTCAGTAATAAGAAAGATTTCAGATACAAGTGCTAAGCCCTCAAAAATCTATAAAGACCTTTGTAATGACCCTGTAACCAGCTCAGCCTATATACCTGTAGCTCAGCCACGAAACCAGAAGCAGGTAAGAAACAAACTTAAAAAAAAAAAATTTAATTGATTTTTCCATGTATACTTCTTCTAACAATATATCTTTAACAATTTTTCAAATTTCCACCCTCCTCCCCTGGACTTCCCTCATACGCCTATTTTGCTTTGTTTCCATATTGTTCACCCTGCATGTTGTTTCCCCAAAATTTCACAGAATGCATATTATTTTACTTTTTCTTGCATACAATTGTGATTGTTTTCTCAAACCCTGCCAAGGAGTCCATTTCATTATGTTGCCTCTTCATATATGTTGAAAATGGTTCCCCTTCTCTTTTAAAGTCTTTGTTGTCCTTTTCATGTAGTTTATCTGATAGTTTTGCAAGGTCTCCATTTTCCATAAGCTTCCCCTGCCATTGTTCTTTCGTTGGTATTTCTTCTGTCCTCCAAGTTTGTGCTAATATAATTATTGCCGCTGTTGCTGCATACATAATTTCTGATTTTCTTATTTTATATCTTGATCTACAATTTATAGGAGTAATTCTTCTGGTTTCTTAGCAAAAGTCTTTTGGAACATTTTTTTCCAAATTCATTGTATATCAGACATAATTGCTTATTATCACTATTGACTGAAATAAAAATAACATATTTGATAATGCATTCATCTTTATTGCTGCTATCCTTCCCATCAAGGAGAGGTTCATTCTCTTCCAAATTTCCAAATCTATCTTCATCTCATTCCAAACTTTCTCATAGTTGTCTTTATATAAATTTATTTTTTTATTATCAAGCCAAATTCCTAAATACTTGACTTTTTAATGAATTTCTATTTTTGTAATCTCCTACAGTGATCCATGTGACGGTCACCTCCAGGCTTGACTACTGTAATTTGCTCTACGTGGGGCTGCCCTTGAAACTGTCTCACAAACTCCAGCGGGTGCTTCCATGTTTCTGGTATTTCCCCTTTTGTTAATATTTCATTAACTTTATCTTTCATTGGATTTACAAGGTTCCAGTTACAGATAGGTAGCCGTGTTGGTCTGCCATGGTCAAAACAAAATAAAAAAATTCCTTCCAGTAGCACCTTAAAGACCAACTGAGTTAGTTCTAGGTATGAGCTTTCGTGTGCATGCACACTTCTTCAGATACACAACATGGGGATTTACAAGGTGTTCTTTAATTTTTTTATTGTACTTTGCTGATAATCCATCTGTTCCTGGTGATTTGCCCACCTTTATTTGCCTTATTGCCTCGGAGATTTCTTGGTCTGTTACTTGTGTATTTAAGAATACTATCTCTTCTTGTTTTATCTTTGGCAGATTACTCTTTTTTATATTATACAGATTACTATTTTTTATATTATACACACACACACACACACACACACACACACACAACATTTTGTTGTATGAAATGACCTCTCATGACTACAGTGGTACCTCGGGTTACATACGCTTCAGGTTACAGACTCTGCTAACCCAGAAATAGTACCTTGGGTTAAGAACTTTACTTCAGGATGAGAACAGAAATCGTGCTCCGGCGGCACAGTGGCAGCAGGAGGCCCCATTAGCTAAAGTGGTGCTTCAGGTTAAGAACAGTTTCAGGTTAAGAACGGACCTCCGGAACGAATTAAGTACGTAACCAGAGGTACCACTGTACTCTACAAGCATTAAATACAATTTTGATTTTTGTTTCCTTAGGTAAGAAACAAACAAGCTTGAAAGACAACGTTCACAAATCAGTCGTGATGATTTGTACAGTGTTTGTGAATTAACAGAGCTCCTTGAAGGCTTCATCCATGTGTCCTACAGTGATTGTTGTTATGGTCCTACAGGATATTTCATCTGAAATTGGGAAAATAATATCACTGAAGGCAATTTTACCTATGCTTTTTTCATATGACACAACTTTTCAACTTGGAGACTTCTTCCTATCTATTTTATTATTTCAAAATGTGCTTTTTGCTGAATCACCACTGATTCCTGTAATGTTCATGATGCATGACAGCAGGCGAGAGGACAATCACAAGAGATTTTTGGAAACACTTCCAAATCAGTTTCCATTGCTCAATTCAGAAAAAGTTTTCATAGTGTCTGACAGAGAAAAAGGAATTGAAAAGGCTTTGGATCATGTTTTGCTCAAGAGCCACAGAGTGGCATGCTGGAATCACATCCGCAGAGACATCGTGTTTTGGCTGAAAAAACATGGGGCCAGTTCAGAGGATACCAAGGTATACCTTGCTGACTTTTTTGATCTTCTGAAGTCAAATTCTGAGCAAGACTACACATTCAAATTTGATAAACTCAGGACAGGTTGGAGCAAAGCATTCTTGGACTACTTTGAGGAAGACCTGCACCAAGCAATAATAAATCATGCTGGGGCCTGGATTCTAAAGAGACTGAACATATATAAAGAAAAAAGTGGAATCCCCACAAATGTCTCTGAGAGTTTTCATGTAGCTCTACAAAAACTTTCACAATGGAAAGAAATGACGATGGAAGCAGTGGTGTTATCCTTACATGCAATGCAAAATTCTTACTTGAGAGAAACTTTGCGTGAACTATGTAACACTGGAAACTTTCATTTGCGGCCTCAGTTTATTAGACACTCAAGATCACCAGAACATACAGTCTTTCCTCAAATAGCTTGTGAGCAATCACAAATCATGGATCTTGTACAAAAGGGAGAACTTCCACGGCCTAAGAAAGATGAAAGCTATGAGAAGGCACCATCAGTTTGTCAAATGGGACTAGCGGGCTTTATGGTACTGAACAATTTAATAGCTGTTTGTCCACAGCTTGGTGTATCTGTGGTAAGGGGTAGTAAGGAAAAGCATTATGTTGTCCGCCTTTTCTCCAAAGAGAGCTGCTCTTGCCCATCATCCAGGACTTGCTACCATATTATAGCTGCCAAAAAATCTATCGGCATGCCACCAGAATGAGGGAAGCCTTGCCGGTTGCAGCTCACACAGCTGAAGCGAAATAAAAGGCAGAAGAGTAGCTCAGGAAGAAAGTTCTCCAGACTGAAGGAAAAAGATAACTGTAGTTCCAGCATCTGATTCAGTGCAGGCTGCTGAGGAGTTGGACTCAATGATTTCTACATCAGTTCCCCCATGGCACAACTGTACCTTCAACACACTCAGTCTACAAACCGAGGAACTTGTGGGTTCAGTTGCCAACATCTGTGTTTATGGTTATGACATAGACACACTGAAAGGATCGAACTGGATAAATGACCGCATAATACATGCATTTCTTGCCTCCAGGGTGATCATGACAAAGAGCTAGGTCACGATGGAACAATTTTCCCATTTAGTTACCTCTTCATTCAGACCCTCATGTGTCAAAAATTGTCAGTGAAAGCCCTGAAGTCCCGTTTGAAATTTGGAGTGCTAAAGAAAGATGCTTGGATTATTCCAGTAATCATTTTTAAAAGGAAGACCATGCTCTACCTAGATTCCAACCATGGATTGAACCACTCTGTGATTGATGCAATAACATCCTTCTTAGCATGTCTGTATAAGATGGATTCAGACTGTCCCTATAGTTTTGCAGACTGGTCATTTTTTGCACCAACTGATATAACCAGGCAAGGTAATTCCAGTGACTGCGGTCCTTTCACATGTACCATTGCATATCTGACTGCTTCTGCTGCCCAATTACAGTACACACAAAAGGATATGACCGCCATTAGACCCTGGATTGCAAAAGAAATAATACATTACACTGGGAAAACCTATCTTGAAGGACGAGAAAACTATATTCCAATTGAAATTGCCGCTCCTCCTCCCACAAAGAGACAAAGCTTGAAAGAGAGTCACATTACTGTGTCTAGATCATGCCCAGAGGAATGGAAGGATACACCAACCTGTTGCTCAGATCTTTTACCTACCTTGTTTGAAGGCAGCTGGTCAATACGTTTTTTGAAGGAAGGGTGCAGGAGGCCCAGTGGTGAGTGTGACCAATCTATGGTTTACTGTGAAGGAAACTGCAAGGACTGCTTTTGCATAGGCATTGATTCAAAAGATCTTCCAGAGGTTTTTGTGTGTCCAGATTGTCAATCCACTGTGGCCAAAGATATTTTGAAACTGCGAACTGTCATATTCCACAGGTTGGTATAATACAGCAAAACCTAAACACATAGCTTTCATCATCATGGCAGGGATGGTCCTTTTCCATAGAATTCTTATTCATGGAGTTGGTTTTTATATCCTGCTTTTGTCTACCTTTAAGGAGTCCCTCCCACCCCCACAACAGATACCTTGTGAGGTAGGTCAGGCTGAGAGAGTTCAGAAAGAAGTGTGACTGGCCCAAGGTCACCCAGCAGACTGCATGTGGAGGAGCGGGGAAGCAAACCTGGCTCTCCAGATTACGAGTTCACCACTCTTAACCACTACACCATGCTAGCTCAAAGACAAGTAGATGCCAGCTACTGTATACATAACCTTAAGCTTAAAAAATAGCAACAATCCTTAGCTAAAAGGACCTGTGGTCAGGGATGACGGGAATTGTTGTCCCAAAATGTCAGAAGGGCCAAGTTTGCCTATGCCTTATCTAATGGAACAGTGCAGTGTACTAGCTAGTGTCACAGAATCATAAAATCATAGAATCATAGAGCAGTAAGAGACCACAAGGGCCATCTAGTCCAACCCCCTGCCATGCTGGAACACATAAGCAAAGCACTCCTGACAGATGGCCAGCCCCACTCACCTCACAGAGTGTTTGTTGTGGGGAAGGAAGGGAAAGGAGATGGTTAGCCGCTTTGAGACTCCTAAAGGAGAGTGAAAGGCAGGATATCAAGTCCAAACTCTTCTTCCAAACTCTTTATAATAGTGACATTTCCCATAAATATGCTGGGACACAACCAAGTAATGTTATAGATTTAAATGAGATTCATGGAAGGGCCAAGTTTATTCTGCACTTTAAAGGAATGGGGTATGGAAGTGCTTAACTGATTCTTGATCAAGGACAAAACCTGGGAGGGAGTATCTTCAATCCCTGTAGCAAACAGCAGGCACAACACCATTTTGTTTGGAATGTAGAGCCAGTTCTTCTCATAAGCAACCAAGGGGAGCCCCTGAGGTTCTGGATGCACCACTAGAACTGGCGGCATGGTGTGAGTACCAAGTAGAGGTCAGGAGAAGGATGTGTTTCTTCTGGAGTCCCCACTGGGGAGAAAGGGGACTATAAATGAAGCGAGGGCCTCACAGACCTACACTGCAGCCAGTTGGGCTGAGGGAAGCCCACTGAGGTGCTGGCATGATTCTACTGCAGTTTTGCTCCCTCCCTGCATGTATAACTAAGAAAAAACTTTGTCTCACCTCCCCACACATTTTTTGATTGCCAGCACACCAACATCTTCACAGGTAGATGCGTGGGAAGGGGGGCAGGAATTTATGCATAGGTTGGGGGGGTTGCCCCTCCAGCAGATATCATGCACATGCAGCCCACTACCAAAATCAGCACAATCACTTTTGTGACTTTTGTGACTTGTCCCCACAAAACACTTCATCACAGTTTCTTCCTATCTATTCAAAGGGCCTCTGCTGCACAATACCAAATGAAACAATAAATGTATTGATAAATGTATCTATGTACTGGCTCACTGGGAAAACTTCAGAAATTCATATAGACATGTGAGCTCAGCTACTCAGCAGCCCCTCTGCCTGAGTGATAATCGCTGGCAACCTGAGTGCCAGACAGGTAGCCCTTCCAGAAATAACAAATCCAGATGAAGAGAAAAGGGTGTGATTAACTTGGCTGGGAAACAGGGAAATGCAAATATCTCTTTTGCTTCACTTGATGGGTGTTTGGTGGAGGGCAAGGAGAACCATGGGGAAGGGTCCAAGATGCTTAGATTACTGCCACCAGACCTTCCCTTTCACGATGTAACCGTGATGTATTAGTGGTGTAGTTTGGGGGGTGTAACATGGAGATTAGCAGCTAATAAAAGTTTGGGGGCTCTTTTGTTCGGGGCTTCCATCTTGTTCCACCTTGTGGCAGGTGGGGGTCCTGTCATGACGGTCTACAATAAAGACCAAGCCTACCGGCTGCTGTTTTGCTCTGGTATTCCTGGCTGGTATCCTTGTTTTTTGTCCAAGGGAGCCCTCAGATTTCTCCGTTAACAAAGTGAAGTGTCTGTTCGTCCCACAGTGTATCTTAGTGCCATAATAGCAGCCTGAAGAGTTTGGACTTGATATCCTGCCTTTCACTCCCTTTAAGGAGTCTCAAAGCGGCTAACATTCTCCTTTCCCTTCCTCCCCCACAAACAGGCACCCTGTGAGGTGAGTGAGTCTGAGAGACTTCAAGAGAAGTGTGACTAGTCCAAGGTAACCCAGCAGCTGCATGTGGAGGAGCGGGGAAGAGAACCGGGTTCACCAGATTACGAGTCCACCCAGTGGTGGAGGAAGGGGTGTAGAGTGAACCCACTGCACCTGGCACCACCATTCTGTTGAGGTGCCATTGCGGCCACCCCCGGACACGTGCCGTGCTCTCTTGGCGCACCAGGCACCACGTCCCCACTGGCGGCATACCTCATCTCCAGGATGTTCGCCACGCCCCCGGGACGCACACCACACCCCCACATGTAGTGCACCACGCCCCCAGGACACACTCCATGCCTCCTGTGATGCGTGCAAGCCACGCCCCCACATGCTGTCTGCCCCCAGTGCCAGAGCTTGCAGCTTCGCCACTGAGTCCACCGCTCATAACCACCACACCACACCTCAAGTGCCTTTTCCAGTTGTCAAAAATACCCTGTTGTTATCATTTTTGAAACATTAGTGTTATGATTGCACCTAAAGCCTGAAATATCTTCCTAAAAGATCAGACAAATGTTTAGGGAAAGTTGTTATGAAAGGAGGAATGAAGAATGTAAGTTCAGCATATAATTCTCTGCATTATGCTTTCAGGTCTCCATGTGATGAGCATGTGGACAGACAGAGGAGAAGGCTGCATGAGGCTGATAGTTAATTGCAGGATGACCTTTCTTTCTGCAAAAGAAAGTTGTGCATATTTGATCTTTGTGACTGTTCAGTAAATGTTTATAGTTTTTTAATATCGAACCCAAGCTCTGATTTTCTCAGTTCTCCCTTCACCTGTGTGTATCCTGCTAGTTCTATCCATTTCTCCTTTCTCTTGGCACAAATGTATATAAAATTATACAGGAAAATGTTAAATGATCAGCTTTAATTCAGTGTCTCTGTCTCTACCTTTCTGTGCAATTGCTCAGAAATGTCACTAAGAAAGCTCTATATATTGGCATGGTCTCTTTTATTGGAATAATTTCCCAAAGTTAATTTTAAATGGGTACATAAGACCAGTGGGCCAGAATGTTTGTCCCAATAATATTTTTTTCCTGTGGCCATCACCAAATCTTCATGCAGTTAACTCCACAGTTTAATCTCTCATGGAATAAAGTGGTTCTTCCTTTTGCTGGGTGCCCCTGAGGTCAGTATTTCAGGAGAGTGACGAAAAGTTCTCTCTAACCACTTTATCTTATTTAATTTTCTAACCTCTGTCATGTCTGCTACCCTCTTATAGACCTTTTATAGACTGAACATTTCCAAACTCTTCAGCCTTTTCTCAAAGGAAAAGCACTGTACCCCCTTAATCATTTGGTTGCCCAATTCTAGATGTAAGAGCAATCTGGTTGCCACATTTATCACCCTGTTGATCACCAAGGATTGATCTGGCTGATCAGACGGGCAAGGAATGTGTCTGCCATCCCCATCACTGTGCATCCCCCCCCCCAAAGCCACACACTCCATGTAAGAGAATGACCATCCCACACAGAGCGAGAACACCCTCTTCTGCATTTTTTCCAGCTATGCCATATTCGTTTTAGAGATATGGCACCCAAAGCTGTACACAGTATTCCAAATGGGACCACACTATAGAACTGTACAGGGACATTACAATACTGACCGTTTCATTTTCTGTTCTTTTTTCAATAGTCTCCAGCACTAATTCTAGATCACAAAATGAATAAATGAAATAATAGCGGTTCTGATCCTTGTGGGACCCAACTGCTCACTTTCTTTAACTTTTAACATGGCCTTGGCGATTGGAAAAGCCCCAGCACCCAGGAGATCCTCTGAAAGCCCAAGTTGCCCCAACTTTGTGCAAAACAGTTGTAGCCCTGGAGAAGGGAAGGGAAGGGGTCTGACAAAACTTTGCTAAGTAAAGTATCTTTGTCTGCTGAAAAACAAATGTTTAGCCAGCATAAAGGAAAACTCGTCCAACTGTCTCTAGCTTATGTTGGCCTCCCTCTAGACACAACAAGGCTGTGTAAGGTACATAGAGTGGGACAGCGAAAATCTTCAATAGAAAGGCTGCCTGCACTCGTTCCGCTGACTGGGTAAACCCTGACATCCAGATTGAAATTCCATAGAGCAGTTTGGCTCTAACTTTAGCATTAAAAACCTTGAAAGCAGAAGGTATGTGTTGGTTACCTCTTGTTGCAGAAAAGCGCAATATGGCCTGCATAGACAGCTGGCTGGCATTTACCGCCACTGCGCAGTACGAGGAGCACCGGAGCCTGTGATGGAAAGTGATCCCCAAACAGTTGAATCTGAATACCTGCTGGATATGTTTCCCACCAAAAACCCAACTATATATCTTACGAGAATTCCCGAAGACCATTATTTTGCTTTTATTGAAGTTCATGCTCATTTTCATTCTAGACAAATAGTAGATACAGGCATTTAGCAAACACTTTAAGCCAATTCTAGTTCATGAGAGCACAATCATATCATCTGCATATAGAAGAATGGTAATTTTTGATACGTTTAGTTTATGGTGGACAGTGGACCAACACCAGCACAGTGGACCAACACCAGCTGATGGCATGGCTCCCCAAATCAACACTTCACACTGGACTTCAAGCATCTGGCATTGGAAACTTCACACTGGACTTCAAGCATTGTGTGGCATTGTGTGCCTCCCCATTCTTCCTCCAGACTCTGGGTCCTTGGTTTCCAAATGAGATGGAAAAGTTGCTCCTATCAGAAAAGAGGACTTGGGACCACTGAGCAACAGACCAGTTCTTTTTTTTTTCTTTAGCCCAGGCAAGATGCTTCTGACGTTGTTTCTTGTTCAGGAGCGGCTTGACAAGAAGAATACGACATTTGAAGCCCATCTGCAGGATCCGTCTGTGTGTGGTGGCTCTTGATGCACTAACTCCAGCCTCAGTCCACTCCTTGTGAAAGTCCCCAGCATGTTTGAATGGTCTTTTCCTGACAATCCTCTCCAGGCTGTGGTCATCCCTACTGCTTGTGCCCCTTTTTCTTCCACACTTTTCCCTTCCGCATAACTTTCCATTAATGTGCTTTGATACAGTACTTTGGGAACATCCAACTTCTTCCGCAATTACCGTTTGAGGCTTTCCCTCCTTATGGAGGGTCTCAATGATGGCTTTCTGCACAACTGTCAGGTCAGCAGCCTTCCCCATGATTGTGCTTCCTACTGAACTCATTGCAGGTGTTATGGATTGAATAGCTACTGCACCTTTTCACAATATTCTAATTTTCTGAGATTGTTAATTTGGGGTTTTTATCAGCTGTACCCCATAATCATCACAATTATAACAAATAAAGGCTTGACATATCTTACTTTGTATGTCATGAGTCTATCTCCTATATTAGTTTCACCTTTTAAGTTGAATTACTGAAATAAATTAACTTTTCCATGATATTCTAATTTTCCAAGTTTCACCTGTACATATTTTGTTCCCTATGACAAGGAGTGCTAGGATGGGAAGCATCCATGTAATCCACCTTGTCTTAGACACACACCAGTGATGCATTACAGGAGCACTTTGCGCTTCATTTAGTTCTTAAGGGGGAGAGATGGATAGAGAGAGAGAGAGAGAGAGAGAGAGAGAGGTTGCATTGGAAGTAAGCAGGGACACCGCAGGGGCTTGAACCCCGTCCTGGAAACCAGGAGCGCCAACCACCAGCGCCTTTTGCTTTTTTTTGGCCAATGCAACAAGGTGAAAAGCAAAACCTGAGAGAACACTCTGAATACAGAATGTTCTCTCAGGAAAAAAGAAAACCCTTAAGAATTATGAAGTTGCAGACAGAACACAATCAAGGTTTTATCCCTTGCCATTAACAAGGGATATTCACCTAGATGTGTTTACGTCACAGAGTGCCATGTTAACTGCCATTAATTTGCAGGGCAGAACAGAGAGACTGGTTCCAGTCTTCAAACTCTGCCTTTATGCTCACCTTTTTGTTTCTCCCTCCAAAGTGTGAATTCATGGGCCTGGAAGTTCCTTCTGCTGGTCTGTGAAAAGCAATTTGGACTCATTAATTTGTCCCCGGCCCTTTCCCACCAATTCCAGAGAAATGTTTTTGGAACACAGCTCTTCTTACTGACCTGACTTCTGCAAAAAGAGCTGGCTTCACCTGAGTGTGGTGGGCTCTGGGACAGAACTGTGAAGAGATCAAGCGGGGGGGAAATGGAGAAGACAGCCCAAAAGGATTGGACTGAAAAAGATCACTGAATTGTGGAGTGTGAAGTTCACTTGCCGTTAAGTTTCCTGAAGGCTTGCAAAATTCTATTTCTTGTGTCCCTGAGATGCACCTGGAAGAGACTAGGGTCTTGAGCAGCCCTCCCCTCCAGACACAGGAGCAAAAACAGCAGGTTACCTAAAGCAGCGCAGTCAAAATGCACGTGTCTCTCAATCCTGCACTGCAGATGTTCACTTGATGCATCAAGAGCTCAGACACTGCCTCTTATTTGTCAATGGAGCAGATCTGCTTCTGGCACAGGTAGCTCTGTGAGGTCTGTAAAAAAAAGAGCTGGAACAAAACAAGGCTGGCTGTCCCACCCAAAGATGTACCTTATTGTGTGGTGATGGCACAGGAAAGGGCCTCCCCTGCAGTGGTGTCCCAACACGAGAAGTCCCTCCAGGTAGAAGCACGGAGAGCGACTGCATTAGGCTTTCAAGTTCGCAGCTCTTCTGAAAAAGGGATTGAATAACCAACATTGCTCAATACAAGCTCTTTGGAAGATTTAGTTTCCATATTTGATGGATGATTCCATTTAGAGCCTACCTTTTCTCCAACAGGCTCAGGGTGCTTGAATGGTCCCCCTCACTGCGACCTGAAAGAATCTTTGTACAAAGAGTTGCAGGCAGAACACAACAGAGATTTTCCCCTCAGCCAAGCACAAGATACTCACATAGTTGACCTTCAGCCAGAAGACACACAACTGTATTGCTGCCATAATTACGATGAGCATTTAGAGATTACTTGTTAGTTATTTGTGCCACCACTGATAATTCAAATGTTTTATTAACAGAAACTACAATTGCAGTTGAAGGTAACCAAGTGAGAGGTTACAGGCAAAGGAAGCAGTTCACTACAGCAGGTTTTAAAATATATTACCTTTGGAACAGAAGTACTGGCGAGGATCTAAAATTTTGTATTTGTTGGAAACCCAGCAACTATCAACCCTATCGTGCAAGTTTTCATTAAAAAGCCAGTAATACCATTTGGGTCAAATTAAATTTCGAATAGTCTCAGCATTTATGGATCATGTTCCCTGCATTCAACAGACATACCGGTACCCCAGGCAAAGAAAATTGGGAGCTGCATGCCTCCTTTATCTACAGGATTGAAGGGTACAGACCTATATTCCAAAATGTTTGACAAATGTGGGATATTATGATTTTGTGTGGGCTCACTCTGGTCATTAGTGGAACAATCAGCCACCCCCTTATGTATGAGTAAAAATGGCCAGAGATGCAATTCATAAGATTTCAAATATTTTCTCAGTCATTTAAGCCTTACCATTAGCAGACAACATTTTCTGCCCTTTATGTACAGGAAAAAATGGTCACGGCTCATCCTTCCTAATTGTGAATATGTTTGTGCTTAAACGTTTGCTGGACTTTTTTTGCTTAAAAATGGCTGGCAAAATGGTGAAAACCTCTACTCAGTCCAGTGCCTCTACCAGGCCGCCTCTGCCAATGCCATCAGTAGATTGACCCTCAAAATGCCTTATTTGCTTTTTCACACTGAAATCAGCAAGGCAACTGCTACAGACAAAGGAAGCAGTTTGATGCATCAGCTTTTAAAATGGGTATTCTAAATGGGTATTCTACCTTAGGAACAGAAGTACTGGCGAGGATGCAAAATGCTGGCATGTTTGGAACCTTTTGGATTTATACACATCTGAAGGAACAAAAACGCAACAATATTTTAGTGACCCTCTTCTGCAGTTGCCCAGTAAGTACAATTCGTTTGGCTTCATGTGCCAAATGTCACCACTTTTAAGCAGCTGCTGAAGAGGGTTTGTTATTCTACTCCTTGGAAGCCACAATATACATAAAATTAAGTTCTGCCCACTAGCAAAGGAGCTTATCTATAGTCCACAAGAAGCTATCACAAAATGGCTGCAAAGCATTTTTGTCAACAGGGCAGCCTGAGCTAAAATGTCATTAAATAGAACTATGTTGTCTTCTGCGCCTCTGCTTTGCTCTTTATCACATGCACAGCTTTCTTTCCCCCTGGATCCCCCTACCCTTCTCACTTCTAAGTCTTACCTGTGCTAAAATCTTACCTGCCTTGGTTTTTCCAACTTCTGGAGCGAGGTTCTGGAGCGACTGGTCGCAGACCAGATCCAGGGGCCCTTGGAAGAAGCTGCTTTTCTGGCTCCATTTCCATCAGGGTTTAGGCCTGCTTTTGGCACGGAAACTGCCTTGGTCGCCCTGCACCTCTGGCGAGAGACAAGGGTGACCCCCAGTCAGCTCAGTGCCCCCCAGTGCCTTCCATCAGCTTCGGCTGGTGGCCCAGTTGCGCCCGCCCCTCTCTGGCCAGGGGGAGCCTGACTCCTGCTGTCTCTGCTCTGGGAACCCCTTCTTGGGTCCTTCTTTTGGCTTCGATTTTGTACATTTGATATTTTATGTGAGCCGCCCTTAGACCTTCGGGTCTAGGGCGGCATAGAAATTCAATAAATAATGATAATAAGAACTTCAGCAACAGAAACGCCAAACTTCTTTTTATGAAATGGCTTCTGCTTTTAAAAGAAATGCCTTCTATTTTCTGCAATTATTCTTCACTCTGCTTGAAGCAGACTTCATCTCCACCTACCCTTTCCTCTGCTCCTTTGTACATCCAAAGACTTGTTGCTCGAAAGGGAAATATTCTTTTCTTTGTCTTAGTTTTCCCTCACATTCTTTTCTTTGTCTTAGTTTTCCCTTGGCTTTTCTAGCCATCAGGTGTATCTGCTTTTCTTGATTCTCTTTATAATCTTCATCTTGGTGTATTTTAAGATTTTTCAGTTTAATTTTTTCTTGGCTAAGCTTTCTTTTGGGGGCTTTCTCAAAGTCCAGCATCTGTCCAGAATTTACTCTCCCTGTTTTACAGTACTATGATTCTTTGTTGGTCGTCTTATTTTCTTTGTTTCCTTTAAATTTAAAATGTATTGCGTCTCCTAAGACTTTTTAGGGAGTTAGTGAATCTATTTATCTTGTGTCTGAATGTCTGTCTGTCTATCTACAAGCAACATTTAAAACTGCCAACTATGGAGATCACAATGGAAAATTTGTTGTATCCCTTTTTAAAGTTGTAAATAACAACTTCACCTCTGACCAGTGAGAGGGCTAAAACCAGTATTATAGCCAGGGACAGTCTCACTCACTAGACTCTGGCTCGCTCCTTCCACCACCTGTTAGTCATAAGGACACATAAAATAGTCCCTTGGCGCATTAATACAGTGGATACAAATGTGTTTGTTTTCAACATGGGATCACTGCGCATGGGTGAGAAAGTAGTGCCGGCCCCACTCTCTAATAACAGGGTTGCTGGGGGGCCATCTTGAATAAAATATGGGTGTGGGTGGGCGGTAAGCCCTGCCCTACATAGTCACATGACACGGCACACACAATTAAATGGCAATGGCTATCAACAATTTTGGGGGGGTTCCAGCCCCCTTAAATATTTGGGGGGGGGGGCTTAAGAGGAGTTAGCTCCTAAGCCAGGGTATGTGTCATTCCGGGATCCATGTCTTTGTTTGCTTGGCTATGTGTAGAACATGCTGTGCCTTTTAATGACATTTCCCCAAGTATCGCACTGATCTGAACATTAAAGATTTTGGTAGACACTGCAGCCTGAGTTTGAATTCTTCTTGGAGTGACAGCCAGGAAACTCTCCTCCACAGTGTGCTTTTTTGGAGGTTCTCCTTGTGGGAGGGGCCCCAGGGGCCCCAAAATGGATAGCCTATCACTTTAAGAAAATGCTTTAAGAAAATGCTAAGAAACTGTTAAAGCTATATACCTCTAAAACCAGTATTATTGCCAGGGACAGTCAGCGGCGGAGGAAGCTGCTTGGGTGCCTGGGGAGCAAGCTGCCCATAGGGGCAGGTGAGGGAGGGGCAAGGTGTCCATCATAGGGGGAGGACGACGGTGGGGTGAGGCATCCATAGGGGCAGGGCACACCATGGGGCCCCCAGAGTCTGCCTGCCTCCTCCCACTCAGTCGCCCTTCAGCTGGGGGGGGGGGAGGCAGTGGGCGGACCGTTGGGGCAGCGCAGAGTCTTGGGCACACGGCAGGCCCCGTGGTGAGTGCTGCCCGGCATTTTGTCACCCCCCGCAGTGGGGACACCCGGGGCAGCCCCACACCTATAGCACCGCCCTTCCTTCGCCCCTGGTTGCAGGTGGTGTGGCCGGGGGTTCAGGGGAGAACAGCCCCCCAATCAAGTACAGTGGTACCTCGGGTTAAGAACTTAATTCATTCCGGAGGTCTGTTCTTAACCTGAAACTGTTTACCTGAAGCACCACTTTAGCTAATGGGGCCTCCTGCTGCTGCTGCCACCACACAATTTCTGTTCTCAACCTGAGCTAAAGTTCTTAACCTGAGGTAATATATCTGGGGTAGCGGAGTCTGTAACGTGAAGCGTATGCAACCTGAAGCATATGTAACCTGTTATGTAGTGAAGTTTCACCCTGGGCCAGCAGGGGGATACTGTAGATAGTTTTCACTCAGGTCTGTAGATAGTTTTCACTCAGGTCTGTAGATAGTTTTCACTCAGGTCCACCTCAGTTATTTTAGGTGGGAAACTCTGGGTTGTTGTTGCTACAGTGTTGACAGCCGGCTCCCTATAAAAGCAGGCCGGCTGAGCTGTTTGCTAGTCAGTTCTATTCCAGCTTACAAAATAAAGAGCTACTTGGAGAAATCGCTGTGTCGTCTGCTATGTCAACCCACAACTTAACACTGGCGACGAGGATGGGATAGACCAGGTCTTTGCCCGGAACTATGTGGGGGACATTCCTTGGGTGCCAGCCACAGTAGTGGGAGTCACTGGACCTCGCTCGTACCAGGTGGCACTCGAAGACGGACGCTTGTGGCGCCGGCACATAGACCAGCTTAGGCGCAGGGTTGGGGACTTGGGCACTACCGTGGTGCCCCCAACTGCGCCTGTGGCTCCAGAAGAGACACTTACAGATGGCGAGGCTCCACCTCCACCTCCCTCGCAAACTGCCAGCGTGGAGCCGAACCGAGCCGCTTCAGAGGGTCTGCCAGACTTACCACAGACTCAGACCACTCCACTTGTGGAGGCTCCACCCACAGCAGCGGATCCAGGGGAGTTGGTTCCAACGCCACCTAGGGTCGCACCACAGCCTCAGCAAGAACTGTGTGGCCCTCCGGACTTGGCTACCAGTCCCCGGCGGTCTGGCAGAGTTTCCAAGCGCCCAACTTATTTAAAGGACTATGTTGTTGGACAGGTATCACTGTTGGTCTAAGTATGGGAAATGTAACCGATATGCTTTTGTGCCTAATTGAACCATTACGCGTAGTGCTGTATATAACGAAACCATTACGATTGTAACTAACGCCTTATCTCGGTGGGGAGGGGTGTTATGTAGTGAACTTAACATAACCCGAGGTACCACTGTAAATAAAAATATTTAACTGACCAATTGTGTTGCAGGTGACTCAATTCTGCCCCGCCCCGGTTGCCGTGTGTCCTCTTTTTCCAAGACACATCCTCTTTTTCAGGGGTAACATTTTTAAAATTTGCCATAATGTCTCTGGCTATAGTTTCTGGATGAGTCCTAGACAAGACTGGTGATTGAAGACTTAATTTCCCCTTCTCTTCACTTCTCCTGCCCCCACCAGCAATATATCACAGCTTCTATAGCCTACATATACTAAGGGTATTTAAAATGAGAATCTTCATGGCGTCCTCTTTTTTGCTCTTTGAAATGTGGCAACCCTAACTTGCCCCCCCCTAAAATAAATCCTGGCTATACCCATGGCAGGTGGTCATAGCAACAGTGCCAATTTGTTGATATAATCAATAAACAATTACCATGTACTTAGAAATTTATCCTTTTTGCCCTGCCCATTTATCTTCACTCTGCTGTGTTGATTCAAACTCCCAGATTGTGCCATTTCCCATACCTGGGTAAAACCAAGATCGTAAAGTGAGGGCCTCCCCCCATTACCCACCTGACAGCTATTTCCATTTTGGCAGTGGCTGTCAAAAGAGACCATGGTCAAAGAAGGAATATTGGGGTTCAGATCCCCCCCCCCCGCAAGAACCAAAAAATGTGAGCCACGGATCCCTGTTTAGTTTATAACCAATTATGTTGATTTCAGGATTTATTTGTTTGTTTGTTGATTTGTTTTGCCAAAATGGTACACAAATGTTTTTGCACTATTTTTTCCCTACCAGGATGGGGCTTTACAAACCATTGGACCAATGGAGAAACAAGTAACCAGTTATTTTTGTTTCCTCTTCTTGGCAGGCCTATTCACACAACATGTGCATAGTTGCTTCTTAATGCAGGAGCCGGGAAGCTGTGACCCTCCAGACGCTGGAAGCCATTGGAAGCATAGTAAAAGTCCAGTCTGTGGTGCCCATTCACAAGTGAAACTTATTGCTGGGCATTGCAGTGATCTGGTGATGAATATTTCTGTGTGTACCAGCCCTGAAAGCAAACTACAAAACTAAGTACATTTTTATGCTCTAGTTATTTCTTCTTTTAAAAAAAATAATTTTTATTAACCGGCCAATCAAATCAAATCAAATCACATCACATAAATTCCGAATTACAAAGCCGAATTTTAAATTTTGTTGAGGGGACCCATATTTCAAGATCCGAAGGGGGATTCTGATAATCATCTTGCTACTGCGTTAATGTCCAAATCAGTCCAAACAAAGTTCATAATTCTATCCAGTCTTATCTTGCTGTTTCCACATCACTTCTTGTTCATATATTTTCTCTTTTTTCTTTATGATCTCTTCTGATAGTATCCTTAAGCCGATAAACACCAATAATAATCCTGTGTGAATTTTTTCGTTCTTCCAATCCTCAAATCGAGATGGTTTCCATATATCATCACCTTCATAGATAACAGCGCTCTTTCCATCATTAATTACAGAACTGTCGTTCTTAAGTCCCACTGAGGAGTTTCACCCACAATATAAAAACAGCTCTATTTCTCCTCTCAGACTTAAGTCCTCCGACAGAACTTCCCAATATGACGACGGCACTTTTAACTGCGTCATTCCAAAGCCCTTATACATTCCACGCTCTTCTCAAAACATGCTTTGGTTCGAAAGTTTATCTCCACACAGCCTTAAATCCACAGCTTAAGTCCTTAAAACGACATTTCTGGCTTGTGGGGGGGGGGTCTTGTTTAATCACATATAAGAAAGTAAGGTTTTCCCCCCCTCCCCCATCAGTCCCTTTGCCATACCGAGTCTTGGCATATCTTCTCGTGATTTATACTTGCTCCTTCGACTCTTCTTGTTTTATCAGAGATCTCTTCTGTTAGCAGTCTTTACTCCCCCTTCTTCCTTGAAATATGTGCATTCACTTCATCCAAATTGTTTCTTTTGAAGTTCTTGCAGCTAGTGGCGCGGATCAGAGACGGCGTCCAGGAGCGCCGAAATCCCACAGGAGGGCATGTGCCTAGTGCCCCCATCCCCACAAATTCGGGGGTGGTATAGGGCACAGCAGGCAAGGGCAGTCCCCTCACCATCCTGGGGGTGGGTGGGTAGGGAGGCTACTTACTCCCATCACAGCCTCCAAATTACCTCGTGTGGGTCGGAGAGATGTTATTGTCAGCCATCTTCTGATGCGCCCCCTAGTGGCCCCCTATGCTCTAGTTATTTCTGAAACGGTCTTCAAGGATCGCCCCACTTACAGCGCATGGCAGTAATCCCACTCTGGAGGTTACCAGAGCATGGATAACTGGGCAAGACTATCCTGCTTCAGGAACAGCAATGGCTGGCGAGAAGCGCTCTTGGGTCTTTTTACACAAGCACAAACCCAGGTTTCAGCATGCGTGCCTTCAAGAGGGAGCTGCAAGCTACAAGTGTAACTTATGACAAAATGCAAAGGTGGTGGACAGAATGCAAAGGTGGTGAGCGAGGTGGGGAAGTTTTGCTTGCTGTTTAAAAATAGGAGCCTACCAAAAAGAAAGAAAAAAGGCAAATCTTCCAATATAAATAGGACTTCAAGGCCACACCATCCGTTTTGGCTCCTCTGCCACTTGGCCCCCTCCTCTTCCTCACTGCCAGCTATTAGCTGCTTTCCCCCTGGTGGCAAAAGAGACAGAGAGATGCAGCAATGGGGATGGGGAACTTGTGTCTCTCCAGATGCTGCAAGGACTACAACTCCCATTATCCCTGACCCTCAGCCATGCTGGATGGGGCTTAAGAGAACTGGAGTCAGGAACACCTGGAGAAACACTCTGATCAAGATTTTGCTTGTGTTTGTGTAACTGATTAATCAATATGGTGAGCCAGCTCAAATATATTTAATCAGTTAACACATGCAGACTAAAATGGATAGTTTATTAGAGAACCAGATTCTATGTACTTTGTCTTATATCAAGGCAGTCCCAGGCTTGCCTGCTTCTCAGCACCCAAAATCTATTAATGTCCAAGAGTATGTCCAGAACAGAAAGCGACATCTTGGCTCTAAAGATGGCATGTTCAGCGCCTCCTCTGACATCAGTAGTCCATGGGCAAGTCTAGAGTCCAGCCAAGATTATTGGGAAGCTTCCTGTTGCAACCATCTATCAAGCCACAGGAGGCCCAAACAGGTCCATAGTTTCCACCACCAGGCAGAGATGCTCCAGGAAGGAGCTGATGGACACACGCAGAATCCGGGCTTCATCCGCTCTCCATCGACTGCAAAAAAATAATATATATATATATATATATTGTGCAGACTGGAACATAAAACGTCAACACTTGCACTACACTTAACAGTCCAATGAACCTGCCACTCCTTCTGCCAATATCCTCATTCTATTCTGGTCCTTCAGCTTCCCTTTTACTCTTGGCAGACACTGGGCAACTGGTCCAATAGATTTGGATGCCAGAAAATATACTGTTTCACTTTATTATTATAGCACTACCAGAATGCAAAGTACAGAACAGAGAGGAAGGGAGGAATTATTCTTATTATCCTCCTCCTCCATATAGTATCATCAGCTTGTATAGCACTTTACAGAAAATACGAGGGGTAGATCTCTGCCCTGACACGCTTACAGTTTAAAATTTGGTACAACAGAGGAAGGAGAGGGTCGTGGGGGCAGGCAAAGGAGGCGATGATTTGACTGACAAGTGCTGAGGTTTAGAGGCCTGGCTGCTGCCTCTAACTAAATCTCCTGGTAGATGGCTGCGTTGACCCTGGCCTTAATGAAGCACAGTGAACCAACACCAGCTGATGACATGGCTCCCCAAATCAACACAGACTGTGGAAACTTCACACTGGACTTCATTCTTCCATTTTCCCATTCTTCCTCCAGACTCTGGGTCCTTGGTTTCCAAATGAGATGCAAAAGCTGCTCTCATCAGAAAAGAGATTTGGGGAGCCATGTCATCAGCTGGTGTTGGTCCACTGTGCTTCATTAAGCCCAGGGTCAACACAGCCATCTACCAGGAGATTTTGGAGCACTTCATGCTTCCTTCCGCAGACGAGCTTTATGGGGATGCTGATTTCATTTTCCAGCAGGACCTTGGCACCTGCCCACACTGCCAAAAGTACCAAAACCTGGTTCAATGCCCATGGGGTTACTGTGCTTGATTGGCCAGCAAACTCGCCTGGCCTGAACCCCATAGAGAATCTATGGGGCACTGCCAAGAGAAAGATGAGAGACATGAGACTGAGCTGAATAGCAGAAGATCTTCCATAACACCTCAGCAGTGCCACAGGTTGATAGCATTCATGCCACGCCGCATTGAGGCAGTAATTGATGCAAAAGGGGCCCAAACCAAGTACTGAGTACATATGCATGCTTCTACTTCTCAGAAGTCCAATATTGCTCTATTTGCAATCTTGTTTTGCTGATTTCATTTAATATTCTAATTTTCTGAGATTGTTAATTTGGGGTTTTCATCAGCTGTACGCCATAATCATCACAATTATAACAAATAAAGGCTTGACATATCTCGCTTTGCATGTCATGAGTCTATCTCATATATTAGTTTCACCTTTTCAGTTGAATGACTGAAATAAATGAACTTTTCCACGATATTCTAATTTTCCGAAGTTCACCTGTATAGTATCATCAGCTTGTATAGCACTTTACATAAAATTCAATAGGATAGATTTCTGCCCTGACAGGCTTACAGTTTAAAATTTGGCACAAAAGAGGAAGGAGAGGAACGTGGGGGCAGGCGAAGGAGGCGATGATTTGACTGACAAGTGCTGAGGTTTAGTTAGAGGCTTGGCTGCTGCAGTGTCCCTGCTCCAAGGGCTTCATGGGAAAGGTGATGGCAAGCTATGCTCCCGAGTTTTGCTTTTGTGTTTATTGTTCATCTGCGGAAAAACCCCAACCCTACACATTGTTGTTGTTGTTGTTGGGCTTCGTGGGAAAGGTGATGGGAGGGAGGGCTTGAAGGAAATAAGCAAGGAGGATGCACAGAGGGGTTCTGAGGGGGTACCAGGCATATGGGGCACCAGGGAGGAAAAGGCAGAGTTGTTTCGGGGAACAGAAGACATCTAGAGGTTGAGGAGCAAAGTTCACAGGCAGAGATGTATCAGGATACAAGAATGCTGTCCTAAGGATGGGAGAGCATGGCCACAAAGGGCTCTGAAGGCAAGAGCAAGGCGTTTGTGATACATCCGAGGGATGAGCATCATGTTATGGGAGTGGTGTGAGAGATGAGTGATTTTGGCAGCTAAGTCAGCAAGGGGAGACAACAGAAGGTCGGGGTGCAGAAGGGCCCCAACTCAGTGGGAGAGCAGCCACTTTGCATGCAGATGGTCAATCCCTGGCAGGTCTGGGAGCTACGCCTCTCTGTCCACCTGAAAAAGTGCAGATGGTGCTAAATGGATGGTAGGCAGATTCCTCCGTCCCCAGGAAG
This sequence comes from Podarcis erhardii, assembly GCF_964252035.2. Taxonomy (NCBI): domain Eukaryota; kingdom Metazoa; phylum Chordata; class Lepidosauria; order Squamata; family Lacertidae; genus Podarcis; species Podarcis erhardii. Next base: position 3,644,225 of record NC_138515.1, read on the forward strand.
TTGTCCTGTGTGCAGAAGCACACGGATCCAAACACAGGTCTTGCTCAGCACACCACTTCCTGTAATTGCACCCCACTTTGCCTCCAAGTTTTGCTCAAAACAGCCCTGCAGGGTAGGACAGGCCAATAAACAGACTCATTCAAAAGGGATCAGCTCCAAGGGTCTCTTGGCAGTTCCCTCCTATGAGAAATGAGGTTACAGAGATCCAGGAAGAGGGCCTCCTTGGTGGTGGCACCCGCCCTGTGGAACGTCCTCCCATCAGATGTCAAGGAGATCAATAACTATACAACTTTTAGAAGACATCTAAAAGCAGCCCTGTATAGGGAAGTTTTAAGTGTTTTATGTTTTTATATTTATTGGAAGCTGCCCAGAGTGGCTGGGGCAACCTGGTCACATGGGTGGGGTACAAATAATAAAACTGTTGTTGTTGTTTAAACCCGGGTTCAAGTCCAACATGCCATCCATTATGGCGCCACCTTGTCTCTCATCCTCCGGCAGCTTGTGCAGGAGACCTTCCTGCAGGCTGCACAGGGGACTCAGGGCCCACCATCTGCCCCGACTGTCGCCACACCTTGCCTCTTGTAGAAGGGGGCGCCTGGCCAATACTCACACATGCAAGATGTCCTCCGTCACATCCAGTTCCTTGCTGATCCCTTCTTTGCGGGGCTCAGGGTCAGGGGCCAGGGAGCCCAGCGCAATCTGGGCCAATGATGATGATGGGAAAGGAATCCTCAGCTCACTGATGTTGGGGGGTAGCGATAAGGAGCATAAAATGTACAAGAAAATGACACACACAAACACAGGCCCACACAGCCTACCTTTCCAACAAGAGACACTCTCTCTTATTCAAAGTCACCTTTGTATTCTTAAGTTTAATATTTCTAGGAGCTTCTAGTCCCTGGTTTTTGACTGTGGAACTCTGACACGGATTAGGATCTCTGCTTATCCATGACTGTGGATGGGAGAAAACTCAAGACCAATGTTCAAATTGCAGGGTGGAGGGCAGAGGGGGCCATTTTTGTGCCAATCTCTTTCGCTTCCTATTTTTAGAGGGGGGTTTTGCATCAGGGAAGCAGGGAAGATGTGTTATAACTAGAACAGGAGGGGGCATGTGGATTTCATTCAAGGCCTTCCTACCTCTTTCCCTCCACCCCACTCAGTCACCATTCTGTCCTATTTGCAGTTAGGGGTCAAAACGCATTAAAGGGCAACTTATCCCCATTTCTCTCCCCAAAGAATCCTGGGCACTGCAGCTTACCCCTCACAAAGCTACAAAGTGCCCGTAATACTTTGCGGGTGAAACCCTTGCAACCCACCACCTTGATTTCCCAGCAGCTCTGGAAATGCAACTTAGCACACGCGCAATTCATTCAAATGCATGTGGTGGGTCTGCGCTTAGAGTCCCTTCAGCAGGACCCTGGCAAGTGAGCAGGGCCTCCGGCCCCCGGCCCCCCCCCTCCCAGCAAGAGTGCCCAACCTGCCGGATCCTAATCGCACTTTTAATTTAAATCCCGTTTCGATCTGCAACCGGGGAAACCCATTTCTACCGCCTTTGCCCCTCCTGCCCGTTTCCTGAGCGGCGCCTTGACGCAGCAGCGAGTCCCGCGGCGCCCAGCGGAGCTTCCTCCAGGCAGGATGAGGCCCCACCGGGGCAGCCGGGGCCTGATCCCCCCTCCCCTCGCTCTCGCCCGCGATCCCGGCGCTGTCCTCCCCCCAACCTAGTCCGGGAAACTACTGCCCCCCCCTTCCCGGAAAGGAGGCCCCAGCAGGAATGCCCGCCCCTCTTGGAAACAAGGAAGGGGGGGACCGCGACGCCTCCCTCCAAGGGACCCAGGCGTCCGAGAGCCCAGCCCGCCCCCTCCTCCGCGGGCGCAATGCTGCTGCTTTTCCGCCGGATACAAGGCGAGGCCTGGCCGGGACACAGCGCTCCCTCCGGCCGCCGCCGCCGCTCCTTCCATCGCCGCCGCCGCCGCCTCCTCCCCCCGGGGGTGGATCCCAGGGAGCGGCCGGCCCACGTGGGGGGATCCTTCGGAATCCACCAGCTTTAGCTGTAGCAGCGCCGGGCAATAGGCTCTTATGAATATTATTGGGAAATATACCCAATGTGTGGAGGGTTGGGGTTTGCTTTTGTTTTTAATGTATTTTGTTGGTTTTTTCCGCAGAAGAGCAATAAACACAAAAGCAAAACTCGGGAGCATAGCTTGCCAATCGGCAGTCACTTTTGGTATAAAGTACAGCAATCCCGCGATTTAAGTGCATTTAATTTGCACGCTTTCAGCTTTCTACGCTCATCAGTTGTTGTTGTTTAATAAAAGGGTTTGAAAGGATCTGGGGGGAAAGACTTTGGCAATCTGGCACACCATTCCACCCAGTGTGTTTTGACTACACGCGATTTTGGCTTTAGGTGTGATTCCCAGAATGCAAGCCCCTGGTAAGTTGCGGGCTTTCTGGTCCACATAATCAGAGCCGGCCCACCGAGGAGGCAGGGCAAAGCACCCGCTTCAGGCGGCAAAAAAGCAAGAGGCAGCACTCTGCCCATTCCTTCTGCCACCTTGTGGAAGGCTCCCTCTGGCTGAGCTGGGCAACGGGGGAGTCCTCCTTTTTTCTTTTTTAATTTTTTTTATTCAAAATTATAACAAGACATATTATCCAAAAACATAGCATCCTTGTCCGCCCCCCCCCATTTTTCCTCCCTCCCCCCTCCCACACAAAATCCACCCACCCACCCCTGACTTCCCTCAGTTCCAGTCTTTGGTTTCTCTAAGAATGCTGTTTTCTGCATGTTACAAAATTGTATAGATCCTCAAACTATTTAGCTGATTATTATCAATAAAAAGTTTGTAAATGTTTATTCAAAACCAGCCAAGGAGTCCAGTTCGCTTTGTTGTGTCTTCAAATATTTTGTAAAGGGTTCCCATTCATCCTTAAAGTCACAGTTATCCTTGTCCCGTAGCTTATATGTCAGTTTTGCCAATTCTGCGTAGTCCATCAATTTTTCTTGCCATTATTCTTTAGTTGGGGTTTCTTCAGTCTTCCATCCTTATGCTACCAGAACTCTCGCAGCCGTTGTCACATACATGAAGATGTTTTTCAACTTTTTTGGCAGGTCTTTCCCTACAATCCCCAACAAAAATGCCTCGGGTTTTTTAACAAATGTTAAATGGAAAATTTTCTTCAATTCGTTGTATATCATTTCCCCCAAAAATTTAATTACCGTACCTTACAATCCCACCACATATGATAAAACGCCCCCTCCTTTTCCTTACACTTCCAACATATATGTGAACTAGCTTTGTACATTTTCCCTAACTGCACTGGTGTTGTGTACCATCTGTACATCATCTTCATGTAATTCTCCTTCAGTAGGGAACAATCTGTAAATTTTAAGTCGGTTTTCCATAATTTTTCCCAATCATCAATCATAATGTTGTGACCTACATCTTGTGCCCATTTAATCATAACTGATTTTACCTCTTCATCTTTCGTCTCCCATTCTAATAGTATGTTGTATGTGGCCTTCAGTAGTTTCACTTTCCCTTCCATCACTTCCGTTTGAAACCTAGATCTAGTATAACTAAATCCTTTCTTGCTGTCTTCTTTATGTGTTTCATATAGTTGTCAATAATGCAACCAACTCTGAAAGTGGTCTTTGATCTCATCATAATCTCTTAATTTCCATTTTCCAACATGTTCCTTTAATAAATCAGCATATGTGAGCCATTTTCCTTTCTTTCCAAGTGGTTTGAGCAGTAATGCTTCATGTGGTGAGAGCCACCACGGGGTCTTTTGTTCCAATAAGTCTTTGTATCTCTCCCATACTCTCATTAGTGATTTCCTGATTATATGGTTGTAAAAACTTCTATGAACCTTCCCTTTCCTGTACCATAAGTATGTGTGCCAGCCAAATCTGTTGTCAAGTCCTTCTAGTTCTAATGCCTCTTGCTTATCCAATCTCATCCAGTCCCTGATCCATACCAAACAAGCAGATTCATAATACAATTTAAGGTCTAGGAGGGCAAACTCACCTCTATCTTTTACATCTGTAAATATTTTATGTTTTATCCTTGGCTCCCCCCCCCCCCCCCGATAAATCTTGAAATCTCTTTCTGCCATTTTTTAAAGCATTCATCTTTCAGGATGACTGGTATTGATTGAAAAAGAAATAGCATTTTTGGCAACACATTCATTTTAATCGCCAATATTTTTCCTAACATTGAGAGATTCATTCTGCTACATATTTCTAAATTTCTTTTTAGCTCAAGCCAAATTATTTCAGTTATTTTTAAATAGGTTTATATTTCTTGATGTTAAGCAAATCCCTAAATATTTAACATTTTTATGGACTTCAATCTCAATGTTTTGTTCTAATTCCTTCATGTTTTTAACTAATAATTTAGTTTTATTCCTATTTAGCTTAAATCCTGCCACTACCCCAAAATTCTGAATTTTTTCTATTACTTTAGGGAGTAAAGTTTTAGGTTCTTCCACTGTTATCACTAGGTCATCTGCATACACTTTTAACTTGAATTCACTTTTCCCAGTTTTTACACCTGTAATCTGGGAGTCTTCCAGTGTGCGGCGGGAGCAGGGGTCACATAATGGTAATTAATTTGTTGCTGATTTTAGATCTCTGCATAGTGAAACGGGTTGCAGCAAGAAAACTACTGTCCTCTGTCAGGGGAGAAATCTGAGACACAAGAAAATGAGATGGAACTTTGGTCCCATTCACCCTATACTGTACAGTGGTACCTCGGGTTACAGACACTTCAGGTTACAGACTCCGCTAAACTAGAAATAGTGCTTCAGGTTAAGAACTTTGCTTCAGGATGAGAACAGAAATCGTGCTCCGGCAGCGCGGCAGCAGCAGGAGGCCCCATTAGCTAAAGTAGTGCTTCAGGTTGAGAACAGTTTCAGGTTAATTACGGACCTTTAGAACGAATTAAGTACGAATTAAGTACTTAATCTGAGGTACCACTGTACATTTAAAACACATGGCTTCCCCAGAGGATTCTGGAAACAGTAGTTTCTTAAATGTGCTGAGCATTGTAGCTCTGTGAGGGGTAAAGTATAGTTCCTACGATTCTGGATGTGTGGGTGGGACCATGTGCTTTAAATGTGCTTTGCATCTATGCCTTGGCTGTGACCTTTCACACATGCTTGATTTTCTGAGAAAGCTGTAAAAACAAAACAGGTTTATGAGTACTGCTGTAGATTTATGGTGAACATGATGGTTTATAGAATCATGTATAACATTCCAAGTTGGTCTCTGGCCAGGCCAGAGCACTTCTGTGGCATGTAACCAGGCCCAGAACATTGGTACCAAATGAGTGTCACATTTAGTGTCATATGCACTTCATTCTAATGCAGTAATATTGGAATTTTCCCAAAGGGGAATTACACACACTAAAATAAATATTGGAAGAGGAATTGTGAGTCATTGCTGCTTCCATTCCCCAATATACAGTGTGTGTGTGTGGTGTGTTTGTAGGAATTCTCACTGCAGGGGAAGGTGTGCTGTTCCCTTCAGCAACATACTGCCCTGAAGAAAGAAAGAAATTTCCACAAACTAATGTGGGAAACATTGCAAAATGCAATTCTGGCCCTCCTGAAGATCTGGGTGGATAGTTCTTCTAATGCCTGGGTATCCCTGACTTGCAGTGGCTCTGGAAGGATCTTTCTTAGCAGCCCTGTCTGGAAATGCCTGGGACCCCACCTCCTGCATGCAAAGCATGCACTCTGAAACGGAGCTATAGCCCTACCCCAACGTGCACTTACTAGGGAGTAAGTCTTTGGAAGCACTCCGACTTCCTTCAAAGTAAACTTACTTAGGGTCAAACTGCATTCCTCATGATCAGGAGAAAACAAAAGGGCCTGACAATGTTGCATCCCTAGATAACCCCAACTGCAGAAATTGGACACGTCTTTGCTTAGAGTGGCCAATGACACTTGGCCAAAGGAATGGACACCAATTTGCATATGCTGTGTGTAAATGCACATATAAAAATATTAGTAGTTTGTATCCTACTAAGTCATAGTCACTAGAACCACTGACTTAGCTGAATACTGTATATATTACCCTGAGTATGAATGATGTATTGGGTCACCCTATAATTCTACAGGGGAATATTATACATCTCACTGCAGTGGGGAAGACTGTGGCCTAGGTGGTTGTGCTTAGTCTGCTGCCAAGGTGCTATCTGTTGATGAGCAACTTCAGTGTCCCTGCTCTTCCTTCTGTATCTTTCAGCCAGACCTGGAATGCCCGGCCATTCAAAGAGAGGACACGTTCATACAGAGAACTGTCACCTGCCCACATCTTAAGCCTCTGACAGCCCTGAAAATTGATGACTGTCTTCTGTAAAATAGGACACCTGAGCATCTTATATTTGCTTTTCCTCTTCTGCTAATGAGTGAATGTCAAGCCATTTCCTCTTTTGTCCCGGCCTTTTCCACATTCTGAATAATCTAAATAGGATCCGTTTGTTTGCTTATTTAGGTTACTTTCTAAACAATGCAAAATTAAGAGTCAGTCTTTTATATATTTACACTATATATAAAAGAATTAAGTATTTTGTTCTCTATGGCAAGGAGTGCTAGGATGGGAAGCATCCATGTAATCCACCTTGTCTTAGACACACACCAGTGATGCATCAGAGGAGCACTTTGCTTCATTTAGTTCTTAAGGGGGAGAGATGGAGAGAGAGAGAGAGAGAGAGAGAGAGAGAGAGAGAGAGAGAGAGGTTGCATTGGAAGTAAGCAGGGACACCGCAGGGGCTTGAACCCCGTCCTGGAAACCAGGAGCGCCAACCACCAGCGTCTTTTGCTTTTTTTTGGCCAATGCAACAAGGTGAAAAGCAAAACCTGAGAGAACACTCTGAATACAGAATGTTCTCTCAGGGAAAAAGAAAACCCTTAAGAATTATGAAGTTGCAGACAGAACACAATCGAGGTTTTATCCCTTGCCATTAACAAGGGATATTCACCTAGATGTGTTTAAGTCACAGAGTGCCATGCTGACTGCCATTCATTTGCAGGGCACAACAGAGAGGCTGGTTCCAGTCTTCAAACTCTGCCTTTATGCTCACCTTTTTGTTTGTCCCTCCGAAATGTGAATTCATGGGCCTAGAAGTTCTTTCTGCTGGTCTGTGAAAAGCAATCTGGACTCATTAATTTGTCCCCGGCCCTTTCTCGCCAATTCCAGAGAAATTTTTTTGGAACACAGTTCTTCTTACTGACCTGACTTCTGCAGGAAGAGCTGGCTTCACCTGAGTGTGCTGGGCTCTTGACAGAACTGTGAAGAGATCAAGCAGGGGGAAATGGAGAAGCCAGCACAAAAGGATTGTACTGAAAAAGATCACTGAATTGTGGAGTGTGAAGTTCACTTGCCATCAGGTTTCCTGAAGGCTTGCAAAATTCTATTTCTTGCGTCCCTGAGATGCACCTGGAAGAGACTAGGGTCTTCAGCAGCCCTCCCCTCCAGACACAGGAGCAAAAACAGCCGGTTACCTAAAGCAGCGCAGTCAAGACGCAGGTATCTCTCAATCCTGCACTGCAGATGGTCACTTGATGTATCAAGAGCTCTGACACTTCCTTTTGTCAATGGAGCAGATCTGCTTCCGGCACAGGTAGCTCTGCGAGGCCTGTAAAAATAAGAGCTGGAACGAAACAAGGATGGCTGTCCCACCCAAAGATGTACCTTATTGTGTGGTGATGGCACAGGAAAGGGCCTCCCCTGCAGTGGTGTCCCAACGCAAGAAGTCCCTCCAGGTAGAAGCACGGAGAGCGACTGCATTAGGCTTCTGAGTTCGCAGCTCTTCTGAAACAGAGATTGAATAACCAACATTGCTCAATACAAGCTCTTTGGAATATTTAGTTTCCATATTTGATGTATGATTCCATTTAGAGCCTACCTTTTCTCCAACAGGCTCAGGGTGCTTGAATGGTCCCCCTCACTGCGACCTGAAAGAATCTTTGTACAAAGAGTTGCAAGCAGAACACAACAGAGATTTTCTCCTCAGCCAAGCACAAGATACTCACCTAGTTGACCTTCAGCCAGAAGACACACAACTGTATTGCTGCCATAATTACAGTGGAGCATTTAGAGATCACTTGTTACAGGGTTACAGGCAAAGTAAGCAGTTTGCTACAGCAGGTTTTTAAATATATTACCTTTGGAACAGATGAACTGTCGAGGATCCAAAATTTAGTATTTGTCGGAAATCCAGCAACTTTCAACCCTATCATGCAAGTTTTCACCAAAAAGTCAGCAATACAATTTGGGTCAAATTAAATTTCTAATAAAGTCGCAGCATTTATGGATATGTTCCCTGCATTAAACAATCATACATGTACCCCAGGCAAAGAAAATTGGGAGCTACATGCCTCCTTTATCTACAGGATTGAAGGGTACAAACCTCTATTCCAAAACATTTCACAAATGTGGGTTATTATGATTTTGTGTGGCCCTCTCCGGTCATTAGTGGAACAATCAGCCACCCCCTTATGTATGAGTAAAAATGGCCAGAGAGTCAGGATTCATAAGATTTCAAATATTTTCTCAGTCATTTCAGCCTTACCATTAGCAGGAAAAAAAATCTGCCCTTTATGTACAGGAAAAAATGGTCACGGCTCATCCTTCCTAATTGTGAATATGTTTGTGCTTAAATGTTTGCTGGACTTTTTTTGCTTAAAAATGGCTGGCAAAATGGTGAAAACCTCTACTCACTCCAATGCCTCTACCAGGCCACCTCTCCCATTGCCACCAGTAGATTCCCCCTCAAAATGCCTTATTTGTTTTTTCACACTAAAATCAGCAAGGCAACTGCTACAGACAAAGGAAGCAGTTTGATGCTCCAGCTTTTAAAATGGGTATTCCAACTACCTAAATACCCCTAGGAACAGAATTACTGGCAAGGATGCAAAATGCTGGCATGTTTGGAACCTTTTGGATTTATATACATCTGGAGGAACAAAAACTCAACAATATTTTGGTGACCCTCTTCTGCAGTTACCCAGTAAGTACAATTCGTTTGGCTTCATGTGCCAAATGCCACCACTTTTAAGCAGCTGCTCAAGAGGGTTTGTTATTCTACTCCTTGGAAGCCACATTATAAATAAATGAAGTTCTTCCCATTAGCGAAGAAGCTTATCTATAGTCCCCAAGAAGCTATCACAAAATGGCTGCAAAGCATTTTTGTCAACAGGGCAGCCTGAGCTAACATGAAATTAAATGGAACTATGTTGTCTTCTCCCCCTCTGGATTCTCCTGGATCCCATTACCCCCTCACTTCTAAGTCTTACCTGTGCTAAAATCTTACCCATCTTGGTTTTTCCAACTTCTGGAGCGAGTGGACACAGACCAGATCCAGGGGCCCTTGGAAGAAGCTGCTTTTCTGGCTCCATTTCCATCAGGGTTTAGGCCTGCTTTTGGCACGGAAACTGCCTTGGTCGCCCTGCACCTCTGGCGAGAGACAAGGGTGACCCCCAGTCAGCTCAGTGCCCCCCAGTGCCTTCCATCAGCTTCGGCTGGTGGCCCAGTTGCGCCCGCCCCTCTCTGGACAGGGGGAGCCTGACTCCTGCTGTCTCTGCTCTGGGAACCCCTTCTTGGGTCCTTCTTTTGGCTTCAATTTTGTACATTGGATATTTTATGTGAGCCGCCCTTAGACCTTCGGGTCTAGGGCGGCATAGAAATTCAATAAATAATGATAATAAGAACTTCAGCAACAGAAACGCCAGCCTTCTGTTTTTGAAATGGCTTCTCCTTTTAAAAGAAAAGCCTTCTATTTTCTGCCATTATTCTTCACTCTGCTTGGAGCAGACTTCATCTCCACCTACCCTTTCCTCTGCTCCTTTGTACATCCAAAGACTTGTTGCTCAAAAGGGAAATAAACTTGATTTTGCCCCTCACGTTCCTTCATGTGTCTTTGTTTTCTCTTGGCCTTTCTAGTCATCAGGTGTATCTGCTTTTCTTGATTCTCTTTAAAATCTTCATCTTGGTGTTTTTTATGATTTTTCAGTTTAATTTTTTCTTGGCTAAGCTTTCTTTTGGGGGCTTTCTCAAAGTCCAGCATCTGTCCAGAATTTACTCTCCCTGTTTTACTATGATTAATTCTTTGTCGGTCTTCTTATTTACTTTCAGTTTCCTTTCAATTTAAAATGTAAATTTAAAATTTTTAGGGAGTTAGTGAATCTATTTATCTTCTGTCTGTCTGTCTGTCTGTCTATCTATCTACAAGCAACATTTAAAACTGCCAACAATGGAGATCACAAGGGAAAATTTGTTGTATCTCTTTTTAAAGTTGTAAATACTGTAACAACTTCACCTCTGACCAGTGAGAGGGCTAAAACCAGTATTATAGCCAGGGACAGTCTCACTCACTAGACTCTGGCTCGCTCCTTCCACCACCTGTTAGTCATAAGGACACATAAAATAGTCCCTTGGCGCATTAATACAGTGGATACAAATGTGTTTGTTTTCAACATGGGATCACTGCGCATGGGTGAGAAAGTAGTGCCGGCCCCACTCTCTAATAACAGGGTTGCTGGGGGGCCATCTTGAATAAAATATGGGGGGCGGGCAGGCGGTTAGCCCTCCCCTACATAGTCACATGACACGGCACACACAATTAAATGGCAATGGCCATCAACTTGGGGGTGGGGGTTTCCAGGCCCCCTTAAATATCTTTTTTTTGGGGGGGAGGCTTAAGAGGAGTTAGCGCCTAAGCCAGGGTATGTGTCATTCCGGGATCAATGTCTTTGTTTGCTTGGCTATGTGTAGAACCTGCTGTGCCTTTTAATGACATTTTGCCCAAGTTTTGCACTGATCTGAACATTAAAGATTTTGGTAGACACTGCAGCCTGAGTTTGAATTCTTCTTGGAGTGACAGCCAGGAAACTCTCCTCCACAGTGTGCTTTTTTGGAGGTTCTCCTTGTGGGAGGGGCCCCAGGGGCCCCAAAATGGATAGCCTATCGCTTTAAGAAAATGCTTTAAGAATTGAAAAGTAATCTTCAATTTTTTCCTTTTCTTTGTATAAACAGAGGAAGAGATAAGTATATTATGTAAATGAATAGTAATTTATCTATATGTATGTTTATATGTTTATTGATATGATGATTTGTACAGTTCATATTTACATGGACACGTGTATTTGTAAAGTTTGAATAAAAAGTATTAAAAAAAGGAAAAAAAAGAAAATGCTTTAAGAAAATGCTAAGAAATTTAAAGCTGTCTACCCCCCCCCCCTCTATCTACAAGCAACATTTAAAATTGTTTACTATGGAGATCACAAGGGAAAATTTGTTGCATCTTGTTTTAAAGTTGTAAATCCCAACTTCAGCTTTGACCAATGAGAGGGCTAAAACCAGTATTATTGCCAGGGTCAGTCAGAGGCGGAGGAAGCCGCTCAGCGCCTGGGGAGCAAGCTGTCCATAGGGGCAGGGCGAGGGTGCGGCGAGATGCCCATAGGGGCAGGGTGCACCGTGGGGCCTCCAGAGTCTGCCTGCCTCCTCCCACTCAGTCGCCCTTCAGCTGGGGGGGGGGGGAGGCAGTGGGCAGACCGTTTGGGCAGCACGGAGCCTGCGCATGCCCGAGCCACCACGTCTCTCCCAGAAGCTGCAGGCCCTGCTGCAGGGCCCATGGTGAGTGCCGTCCGGCAATTTGTCAGCCCCCTCAGTGGGGACACCTGGGGCGGCCCCACACCTAAAGTACCACCCTTCCTTCGCCCCTGGTCGCAGGTGGTGTGGCCGGGGGTTCGGGGGGAGAACTGCCCCCCTAATCAAGTAAATAAAAAAAATACTTAACTGACCAATTGTGTCACAGGTAAATCAGTGCTGCCCCCCCCATTGCCGTGTGTCTTCTTTTTCCAGGACACATCCTCTTTTTCAGGGGTAACATTTTTAAAATTTGCCAAAATGTCTCTGGCTATACTTTCTGGATGAGTCCTAGACAAGACTGGTGATTGAAGAGTTGCTTTCCCCATCTTTTCTCTTCTCCTGCCTCCCCCCCCCCCCGCAATATATCACAGCTTCTATAGCCTACGTATAGAGGGAGTATTTAAAATGAGAATCTTCATGGCGTCCTCTTTTTTGCTCTTTGTAATATGGCAACCCTAACTTGCCCCCACCTAAAATAAATCCTGGCTACACCCATGGCAGGTGGTCATAGCAACAGTGCCAATTTGTTGATATAATCAATGAACAATTACCATGTACTTAGAAATTTATCCTTCTTACTCTGTCCATTTATCATCACGCTGCTGTGTTGATTCAAACTCCCAGATTGTGCCATTTCCCATACCTGGGAAAGACCAAGTTTGTAAAGTGAGGGCCTCCCCCCATTACCCACCTGACAGCTACTTCCATTCTGGCAGTGCCTGTCAGAAAAGTGACGATCGTCAAAGAAGGAATATTGGGGGTGAGATTCCGTCGTCCCCCCCGAACCAAAAAATGTGAGCCACGGATCCCTGTTTAGTTTATAACCAATTATAATGATTTCATAATTATAACTTGCTGCTAAAATGGAATACACAAGACGAAATGGTTAAATCGGCTATGATAAAATGGGCACAGGACATTGGGCATAACATTATGTTTGAGGACTGGGAAAGGTTGTGGACCACTGGGCTGAACTTCACCGCATGTAATGCTCTGAAGGAAAATGTAATGAAAATGATATATAGATGGTACATGACCCCAGTTAAACTTGCCAAAATATACCATTCGTCTGATAATAAATGTTGGAAATGCAAAGAAAATGAAGGAACATTCTTTCACCTCTGGTGGACATGCCCTAAGGTGAAGGCCTTCTGGGAAATGATATATAATGAGCTGAAAAAGGTATTTAAGTATACCTTCACAAAGAAACCAGAGGCCTTCCTTTTGGGTATTGTAGGCCAGAAGGTGTTAAAGAAGGATCGAACATTTTTTATGTATGCAACAACGGCAGCAAGGATTCTCATTGCAAAAAACTGGAAAACTCAAGATCTACCCACACTGGAAGAGTGGCAGATGCAGCTGATGGACTATATGCAACTGGCCGAGATGACCGGCAGAATCCGTGATCTGGGAGAAGAGAAGATGGAGGAAGACTGGGAGAAATTCAAGATGTATCTACAAAAACATTGTAATTTGGTTGAATGTTAAGAAGGATGCTAGATTATAAAAAACTGGCCACCACTAAACTAGATTTAAATTTGATGATAAGTGAGACTAAAGAAAATATAAAATTTTTTGGAAGAAGTGCTAGATTATATTTGAATGAGTGGACATGAGATTGTAAACAAGTTGATAATTTGTTTGGAAAAAAATTTTTTAACGATGTAAATGGGAGCGGGAGACGTGAGGGAGTCCAAAGAAGTGATGAAATTGTTGTAATAGAAGTAAGATCGTTTATTATGTGTGCATTTATATTTAAAAACCTTAATAAATATTTATTAAAAAATATATATAATGATTTCATAATTAATTAATTTATTTGGTCGTTTATTTTGCCAAAATGGTACACAAGTGTTTTTTTCACCATTTGTTCCCCACCGGGATGGGGCTTTACAAACCATTGGAGCAATGGAGAGACAAGTAACCAGTCATTTTTGTTTCCTCTTCTTGGCAGGCCTATTCACACAACATGTGCATGGTTGGTCCTTAATGCAGGAACCAGGAAGCTGTGACCCTCCAGACGTTGGAAGCCAACTCCCATCATCAGCCCCAGGCAGCAGGGATGAGGGAAGCTGTAGGCCAACAACAACAACTCACACCTCAGAATACTGTGGTTTTGTTCCCACAATGTTTGTCGCTAGACACTGTAACATAAGAGAATGAATTGCTTGTGTGAATCAGCTGTCTTGGCTTTAAGTTCATATACGAGACATGCGAAAACAAAGGAAAGACCGTAATTCTGTGAGCAGGGCCTGCATTGTTTTAGAAAATGTTAGAGAGAAAACATTAGACACTTTATAATTAAAATAAAAACCCTCTCCATAATTTCGTTTCTCTGCATTTACCTGCTGAATGTGCAAACAGATTTCATTGAGGGGAAACAATATTGCATTTGAAGCATGGTAAAAGTCCAGTCTGTGGTGTCCATTCACAGGTGAAATTCATAGCTGGGTGTTGCAGTGATCTGGTGATGAATATTTGTGTGTGTACCAGCCCTGAAAGCAAACTACAAAACTAAATACTTGTTTCAGGAGTCAAGTCCCTACCATATGAACCTAGACATGGTAACATCTTCTTTTGGACTGATGACGTGGAAATATGGGGGCTTTTCTGTTTTGTCAAAACTTACTTTTTACGGATTTCACCTGAAACAAACAAATATGCTGCTACTTGCTCTGAGACCTGGGGAAAGGACACATTATAAATAAAACATCATCAGTTTACATAGCAATGTGCTATCTTTGTTTCTAACCGGAATGCACCTTCCTTCAAATGCCATCTGTTTCCCTTTTGGGCTCAAACTATCTATAACTCTGTGCCTTGGTTTCTTTTCTGTATTACAAGAAACGCTTCCCAGCATGTTGGGAGATGTGCCAAGTCATTTCTCATCATCAGGACTCTTTGAACCAATGGGGATGGCAAGAGAATTGCCGCCACATCCTGAGCTTTTGACAGCTGTACAGCAGGCAGCAATCCAACAGGCACAGTGTTTGCTGGCATAGGGATGTGCCAGTGAAGAAAACAGTGTTTGTCTGAATTTATGCATGGCATGTAGTTGTTCAGGAAGAGGGTGGTTGGCAGCATTAGGTGGCACGAGAACTGGCATATCTTTAGTTCAGCATCAGATTCATAATGGGCATGTTAAAGTTGCGACAATGCCTTACATATCAATCCTAACTGTATACTCAGTTCACACATGTATGTACATCAGTGGTGGGTATCTCAAGCTCTCTGCAGCTGAAGATATAAGCTGACTGCCCACCTCTATTGAAAGCATTGTGGTGATATGCAAGTTCTGGTTGCATTCTTATTTGTTCTTCCACATGCAAGTTATGACAGGATGTGGTAGTGCTCAAATAGTAAACACGTATGCCCCAGCTTTTGAGGCCTTACAGCAGAATGCATGGATGACTACAGGAAAAAAGGTTTCGCCTGTGATTATCTGCCTGCGACAGCTCTTCACATGTAATCACTAATCCATACCGCAATGGTCACATTTACATTGTACACGTAAGGCACTACCATAACAAGACTTCCTCCAAAGAATACTAGGAACTGTAGTCTGTTAAGGGCGCTGAGAATTGTTAGGAAACCCTGCCCTGAGCTAGAGTCCAGTGCCCTTAACAAATTCCCAGTTCCCAGGATTGTTTTGGGGAAAGCTATGACTGTTAAAGTGCTTTAAATGCTTGCAAATAATTATGTTCTGCCTGTAGAGTTTGATCTGTGAGGATGCAGACACATACCCAACTCTACAATTCTATGATTCTATTCTGTATGCAAGTTCACAGTGGATGCCACAGAGGTAAACATTCAGGTGCCAACCTGTACTTGGAGGCTCCATTGATTATTGTGAAACTTGCTTTTCAGTAAATGAGTTTCCAGGAGAAATCTGCTTGCCTCCTTGGCTCATATAGTCAGTGATATGCTACCCTTGTAATATGTCTATGCAGTGCTTCCCCCCCCCCCAAATGTTTAGGGGTACTCTCATTTTGACTCAAGAAAATCACCATTTTATAGTTCAAATCAGGGAAAAGAAATACAGTAAATGGACAAAAGTACAAAGATTCACAAAATGTTTAGTGGTATGTGTACCCCCCGAAAAAAGCACTGTGTGTATGCAAAATACGTAAGTACAATCAGAAGGAAGCATGTGTTTGCTAGATTTCTGCCTTTAATCATTTTCATTGGAGAAAATGGAGTTGCCCGCTCAGCTTTGGGTACATCATGCTGCATACCATTTGAAGTTTTTTGTTTATTCCTTCCTTAAGCCGTGTGGGCTGGGCTAGAAGTTTTGTTTTCAGAGCTCACTGTTGTAAAACAAAAGCCAAGGTTTTCAGTATTCAAAGCAAGCTTGCAAAAAAACATGGGTGTGTAGGTGCTATAGCTCTCCCTTCCATTTAGATCTTCAACAAGGAAGAAAATTCCATTCACTTCCTTTGCAGCCAGGGCAATTCATTCATTTGAAGAGCACACATTTAACTGTGGAGGGTTCCCTGTTCAGAATTCCCCAGGCCCCAGAATTCCCTTTCTCCCCAACACTCAGCTGGCATTTCGTGGCCACTGGGCATGCTGAATCCTCTTTGACCGGTTTGGGGGATTTCCCCCTCTCCATTTGGGTTTTCTCTCTGCGTTTTAATTTTCTCTGTATGGGATAGACATGCTTGTCTTCAACGCCAGGTACAATCATTTCATTTCTCCACTTACGCCACTGGGCAGTTCTCGCATCCGTTCCTCCCTGGGGAAATTTGTAAATAGCATCTCAGTGTGAATCAGGAACTGACCTTTCCAGACAATGAGATGGTGCTCTCTGAACTTTTTATGACTGTGTCTCTTTCTCCCCCCACCCTCATCCATGCCACTCTATTCTATTTCCCCCTCTCCCCACACTGGCTTTCAGCTCCTCCAACAATCAATCAGTCCTATGTGGCCACAGAGCATGCTCGGTCCTATGGTTCTGGATTCTCTAGCCTTTTTGTACCTGGTTTGTGTACTTCTGCTGCTACCTCTCTCTTAGTTGGGGGAGAGATGCTGTTTAGGATACAATAAACAATAGCACTCACAGCATGCAACATCAGAAATAGAATGATGAGAAGAGACCTGCTAGATCCGATCAAAAGCTCTCTATAATTCAGCATCCTCTTCCCAAACATTGCCAGCCAAATGCTTATGGGCAGCCCGCAAGCAAAGCATGAAGGCAACAACACCAATTTCCTGCCATTGCTCCGCAAGCCGCTGATATTCAGAGGTATTTTGCCACTGAATAGGGAGGCTCCATTTAGCTGAGGAGTGAGGAAGGCTGTGCCCTTCCACATGTTGTTGGACCACAACTTCCATCATCCCTGACCACTTGGCTATGGTGGCAGGGCTGATGGCCGTTGGACTTAATTTCTCCCTCCCTGGGTACTTCTCTGTCAAGTTGTACCAAGAATTTCGAAATGAAGAGACTTCCTGTTCAGGGATCTACTTTCAGTGGATCATCCACGGTGTGCCAACAGTCGAACCAAATTGTTAAAAATTTTAATTTGGAGGGCTCCTCACAGTTACCATCTTCCCAAAGTAAAATAACTGATTTTTTTGTTACATCTTCTGCCCCCCCTCCGTTTTGACTGTTAAAAGAACAACACAGAAGTCCCCAGCTAGCAGTCCTAAGTTGGAACATTGCTGGCTGGAAAAGGAAAAGATTAGATCCCGAATTTCTGTCCTATATAAACTCTTTTCAGATAATCCTTTTGCAAGAAACATGGGAAGAAGATAAAATAGATATAAATGGCTTTGAACTGATATCACTTCCAGCTAGCCCCTCCCAGAAAGGTGGCCGGTCCAGAGGTGGTCTTGCAATCGCCATATCGCTTAAAATGAGAGCTACACTCTCGCTAGTTCAGACTTTTCCTCCTTTTGCTTTTACAGGTCTGATTTCAAGCGAAAAATTCTCACTATTAATCACCAATGTTTATCTTCCTCCAGGTGGTCTTATATCAGACCTCCATTATAGATGGGATTCTTTGGAAGATCGTTTATTGGCATGCTATGTTATGTACCCTAATATTCCATCGATAATGGGTGGTGACTTTAATGCACGTACAGCCGCCAACTGGGATGGGATAATTAAGGCCAAGTGGTGGGTATCTCCCCCCTACCCAAAATCTGATTTAATCTCTTTTACATCAAGAAGATCTAAGGACAACAGAGTGAATGAGGCGGGAATCCTTCTTTATCAATTGGCCATTCGTATGAATTTGAACATTTTAAATGGCAACTGCCCTCCGGACGTGCCAGGAGAATTCACTCATTTGGGCACAACATTAAATAGTGTCCTAGACTACCTTCTAGTTTCAGAAGACCTATTTTCAAACTTCTTTTATTTCAAAGTAGACAATGTACAATCCAGTGACCACCTACCTCTAGCGGCCAAGCTAACGCTTGACTGGCACCCGGTTAGCGGTACACACCCAATTCATGTAGGTTTAAATGCCGCAGCTCAAGTAAGAGGCATTAAATGGTCTATGAAACAGGCCCAAAAATATGCAGAATTCTTCCAGAGGAATATCTCCGAATCCCTTATTGTTTCAATGGCAGAGTTGTCTGAACCAAATAGGATACTGGAGTGGTTCTCCCACTTCTCTGCAGATTTAACTAGCTTCTTTACGATGCCGGCTCACCTGGTTAACCGAGATCAACCCAGGTTCGGTGCACCTTGGTTTGATTCCAAATGCAAGCAAGCTAGACTCTCTCTCTGTTGTATCTACAACAGATATAAATCTTCTGGAGCTGAAACTCTTCCCCCAGAGTACTTGCAGGCCAAAATTGCTTACAAACAGGCACAGAAGTCAGCCAAGCATGAGTGGCAGCTAAGACATTGGCAAGCGCTGATTGCTGCCTCTAAGCTTCGCAGCTCTCGCGGTTTTTGGAATTTAATCAACAAAAGATCGAGGAAATACCCATTGACGGTTATCCCAGCCCCGACATGGGAACAATTTCTAAGAAAATATTTCTCCCAGACAGATATCTCTAACATTCATTCTGATACTCTTTCAAGTCACTTGCCCATATGGCCAGATACTGACCTGGAGGAAATAGTAGATTTAATTGCTAAACTGAAAACTGATAAAGCCCCAGGGCCCGGGATCTGATCCCAGCATGGTGGGCCAAAATTCTTGCAAAATTCTTTGATGCAATCAATGCCACGGGCCAGATACCTAGAGCATGGAAGGAGTCCATCATAATTCCTATATATGAAAAAGGACCACCAGAGGACCCAGGAAACTATCGTAACATCAGTTTATTATCAATCATCGGGAAAATCTATACTCGCTTCCTGCTAACCAGACTAACCCAATGGGCTGAAGATTCCAATCTGATAGGCCATGAACAGGTCGGGTTTAGACCAAATCGCGCTTCTATTGACCATGCAATAATTCTATACCATTTGGCGCGGAAGTATTCTTCCCCCACTCATGGTCTTCTATGTGCCACTTTTATAGACCTGAAGGCAGCTTTTGACAGTATCTCTAGAGAGCTGGCAAAGTGGGGCATAGATAAAAGGCTGTTGTGGCTTCTGATTAAATTACATGAAGGGACGGCCGCTAGGGTGAGGTTAACACCTGAGGGCGATCTCACAAACTCTGTACCAATAAATAAGGGGGTACGACAAGGGTGTATCCTTGCCCCCTATCTTTTTAACCTCTATATTAGTGACATAAGAACTCCCCTAGCTGAGGCCCAAACCACCATTCATGCACCCAGGCTTGCAGACTATCGCTGCCCCTTATTATTGTACGCTGACGATGCGGTGATCCTCTCATATTCTCGAATCGGCTGATGGCCGTTGGGAGCTCAGCAGCATCTTAGAGGACACAGGTTCCCCTTCCCAGCTCTAGCCATTAGCAGAACCATAATTCCCAGTTCTCTTCCACTATTGAGCTGTGCAAAGGTTTGCCTTCTGTTACTAGTGCAGAATTACCTCCCTCCTTTAGACTCCAATATCTGCAGTGATGCCAGCCCAAAAGTGCCTAACCTTGAGATGCAGGGCTCAGTGCAGAATATGATTTTAACCTCCCTCACCAAACAACAGCAGCAGCCAAGCATATGCCTTTGAATGTACACAGCACACATTTCCCTCCCCATTGTTTAGGCCGAGCCTGCCTGCACACGTCAGAAATCAGGGTGCAGAGCAATCACAAAGACAGCAACTCAGCACTGCACAGCTGGCTGTTTTGTTTTGGAAGGGAACCACTGAAGGCCACGTAACAAAAATAATTGCTGGGCTAGCAGACAGCCTCCAACTGGCCCTGAGCATCTCCTGACTTTATTACACACACAGCAGCTGCTTCTTTCAAAGCCTACTGGCAAAGGGCACTTGACCATCCCACCCTCCCAGTATGAACAATAACAACAAGGGGAAGGAGTTGTCAAAATTAAAGGAAGCTTATTCTTCTAACAAGGATGTTTGCTACCCACACTGGGAAGAAAGGTGTTAAAGAACTGTCTGTTTGCATTCTAGTTCACATGGATGGGAGTGAATGAAGAGGCAGAGCCAACTGTTTTGATAGCTTCTATTTAACTCAAAATATAATCCCTGTTAAAATTAGCTGCAGTGTCATAGGTCCAAGAGAAACCCCACCAGCCCTTTCTCCCATAACCCCTGCTGCCACATCTCTCTTCAGTCCATAGCTCCCAGACACAGCCTGCTGCTGCTGCTTCACATACACCCCGATGTATCCAGCCTCCCTAATCTTACATCTCTGTAAATTATGTTATTGCTAGCCACCATCACCACCCCCTCCTCCTCCTCTCAGGCTCTCTTGGCCAGACCTTATGCCTGAGAGTTAAGTATTTCATGTGAAATGTGCTATATTTTAAGTTTATGGCATGGTTAATTGGCTAGCGCCTTAATCCAAATAAATTTGAACTTGAACTGTTGCCTTTTCACCTCACAGGAACAACTTTCATGAATACCTTGCAGAATCCAGATTGTTCATTGTCTAAGTCCGAGAGCATAGATTGATAATATTGTGCCAGCATCCGTCTATGGTGTTGATTACGCAAGTGGCAACATCTTGGCGTAGATCTGGAGTGAGGAATCGGTTCTCCTCTGCCCCCAATATGTTGCTGGACTCCATCAGCCCCAGCCAATGAGGCCAATGGTTAGGGATGATAGGAGCTGGAGTCCAGCAACATCTGGAGTGGCAGATGTTAGCCCTGATTCCCACTGCAGTATGGGCTATACACTATAAGTAAGTAGAACTTTTAAGTAAGGCCTGAAACAAAGAGATCAACGACTGGACTTTCCTATGCGTTTATTCACCTACTTAAAAAGCAAAGATACTGGGAGAAATAGGAATTAAACCCTTCCTAACAATTCTATGATTGTATCCCAGATCTAAATTACCCTATCTAGACACACAAACACCAAAGATGCTATGATCCCCACAGTGCTGAAGAGGGGAGAAAGAGAGGCTTGCCTTTTCTTGCTAGGGATACTCAAAGCACCTTTTGGGCAGGGAGATTTAGAACTGACAGCATCGCTGGTGGGGTAGGGGCAGGTCACTCTCTCCCCTCCCTAGAGACATGGCTCTGACGACATGCATAGCTCTCTGCAGCTGCTTTTAAGTGAAAAAGAAAATGTTGGATATTCAGTCCCAGATCTCCTGCATCATGTCCATTTCGGCTTGCCAGTAGTGTACAGTGTCTCTTTCTTCTGCACAATCCTGGAATATATTATACAGCCTTGATTTGGGGTGCCTTTCAGTTAGACAGACTCAGTTTCCTTGAGCTGGTTATGTGGCCACCATCCAGAAACACCACACAAAGAAATATTAGCAATTGCCTCTGACAGCCACATAAGCAACAACTAAACATCTTCAGAGAGTTTGTTTGTGGCATCCTGAAGATGGAGGATCTACCATGCTGTCTGAATACTTCATTTATAACTCTATGCATGAGTTGGGGAATCTTTCAGATAATCTGAACAGGATGAGTCAAGAAGAATGATCTGTACTCTTAGAAAGGGACAAATCATTCTGTAACTGTAGCACTTTTGCCCCCCCTTTTCCCTCCTACTGGCATCTGATTGGATGCTGAGGCTGGAGGTGGGTGGGGGAAGATGAATGATCTGCCTGATCCCTGTCTGCTGCTGTGTCTGAGTGGTTAGGGACCTGCTTTGTGAGATCTGCAGCATGGGCTTGAGTACTAGTTTAACATCACTTTACGCTTTTGCAAATGATATTACCATATTTTTCGCTCTATAAGACACACTTTTCCCCTCCAAAAAGTAGGGGGAAATGTGTGTGCGTCTTATGGAGCTCCCGCTGCACACCGGAGGCTTCCCGGTGCGCACTGATCCCTCTTGCTCTCCTGGCTTCACTTCGCTGGAGAGGCACTGCGCAGCTTTCCCTCTCTGCGCAGCGCCCCTTCAGCAAAGTGGGAAGAGAAATGGAAGGGGCTCAGTTTCTCCTGCCGCTTCGCTGAAGGGGTGCTGTGCAGAGAGGGAGAGAATATTTTTTTTCTTGTTCTCCTCCTCTAATACTAGGTGCGTCTTATGGTCGGGTGCGTCTTATAGAGCAACAAATGCAGTACCACTGCTGCCGCTTTGCCGTGCGTGTGGGGAGGGCTTCCCCCTGCTAGCCCATTCTCCATCTTGGGCTTGGGGACGGGCCCCAGACTCCACCTCAGCATAAAAGACTCCAAGTAGGCCCGGGACACTGCTGCTGCTGCTTTGCCGGTGAGTCTTGGGGAGGACCGCTCCCCCTGCAAGCCCATTCTCCATCTTGGGCTTGGGGACGGGCCCCAGACTCCATCTCAGCATATAAGGCTTCAAGGAGGCCTCGGAACACCACTGCTGCCGCTTCGCCGTGCGTGTGGGGAGGGCTTCCCCCTGCAGGCCCACTCTCCATCAGGCCTTGGGGCGGGGCCTACGCTCATCACTGCCGCACCTTTGGGGACATTGGTGCTGCGGCAGCGGTTGTTTGAAGTGTTTTTATATGTTTTAAACTGTGTGGGTTTTTTGTTTTGTTTTGCTTTGTTGTACCACCATAAGCGGTGATTTTTATCCATGTATTTTTATTTTGTTTTGGTCTATTTTGGGTTGGGGTGGGGTGGTTGTGGAGTGGGGTGGGGATTGGCTTTATTTTCGTGTAATTGTTTTTGTTTGTTTGCTTTTATATTCTGTAAATGGAGGTGAGCCTGAGGCTTGGGATTCCTACTGTGGAGGGGCAAGGGAGGTATGGCGGTGGGGGCAGATGTCATAGGCGAAGGGGATCGAGATACGGATATGCTCGTACCCCTTCCAATCTGCGCCCCATCCCGAGAGACGAGGGTAGGGTGAGCAAGGATTACTCACCTCCGTCACTGGTGCTGTGCAATGCCAGGTCTATAGGCAACAAAACCGCCACCCTGCGAGATTTCTTCACCTCGCAGGGGGTTGACCTGGCATGTGTGACTGAGACCTGGGTGCGCGAAGGGGATACTGTTACCTTACGAGAGATGGCGCCCCCGGGTTTCTCCGTCCTCCACCAGTCGCGGACTGTGGGCCGGGGGGGAGGGGTGGCGTTATTAATCCGGGAAGATTGTCCTTTCAGGGCTCTACCATCGCCATCGATCCCCGGCATTGAATGTGTTGGCCTAGTGTGGGGCTCCGAGGTGAGCTTGGCTGTCTGGCTGGTGTACCGGCCACCCAGCGCACCAGCAGCCACCCTGTCAGGCCTGCTGGAGGCGGTGGCCGGCTGGGCCTTGGAGTTCCCTAACCTATTGGTATTGGGGGACTTCAACATCCATGCTGATGCCACTCCCTCCTCGCAGGCTCTGGACCTGGTGTCTTCCATGGCGACACTAGGGCACTCCCAGTTTGTTTCGGGCCCCACACATCAAGCAGGCCACACGCTGCATTTGATCTTTGGCGTCGGTATAGATGTGATCATGTTTCCTTCGATGAAGGTGCCATGGTCTGATCACTATGCCCTGAAAGCCAGGATTGACGTTCCACCCCCACCCTGCTTGGGTGGCGAGCCAATTTGGGCTCGCCCGCAAAGGCTGATGGACCCTGATAGATTCCGTCAAGCCTTGCGGGACCTTTCTCCCCCTGGCGACTCATTGACTGAGCTTGTTGAGGCCTGGAATACCCAGCTCCTGGCAGCCATCAATGAGATCGCACCTAAGCGCCCTCTGCGACCCCGCAGAAACCGGGCTCCCTGGTTTACCGAGGAGCTCCGGAAAATGAAGCGGGACCTCAGACGGCTAGAGCGAGTATGGCGGGGTGCCCGTGACGGAGCCTCAAGAACATCTTATAGGGTTTTTATGAAAACCTATGAGATGGCAGTGAAGGCCGCTAAGAAGTCTTACTTCTCGGCCTCCATTGCATCCGCTAGCTCTCGCCCGGCGCAATTATTTAGTATAATTCGGTCTTTAACGTCCCTCGAAGGACAGCCAAATTTAAATAACAATTTGACACACAGCTGTGAGGCATTTGCGAGCTTTTTTGCGGAGAAGGTCTTGTTGCTCCGCCATGACCTCCCTGCCAATTTGGATACAATAAAGGAACTGGAGGCCCCTCGACTGCCCTCGGGTTCAGTATTGGACCACTTTGACCGGATATCCCCAGCCGATGTGGACAGACTCCTCCGAGCTGGAAAGCCCACCACATGTCCTCTCGACCCGTGCCCGTCCTGGCTGATTAGAGCGTGTCCAGACGAGGTGCGGGCCCCCCTGGGGGATATCATCAATCTGTCCCTTGGCACCGGGACATTCCCAGGGGAACTGAAGGAGGCAGTGGTGCGCCCGCTCTTAAAGAAAACATCATTAGATCCCTTAGATCTATCCAATTACCGCCCGGTTTCGAATCTTCCATTCCTGGGTAAGGTGATTGAGAGAGCGGTTGCTGAACAGCTTGGTAGGTTTCTGGATGAAACATCGGCTCTGGATCCATTCCAGTCCGGCTTCCGCGCTGGTCATGGGACTGAGACGGCTCTGGTCGCCCTAACAGATGATCTCCGCAGGCAGCTGGATCGAGGCGGGTCGGGGCTGCTGATTCTTCTAGACCTGTCAGCAGCCTTCGACATGGTCGATCACGAACTCCTGGACCACCGCCTTGCCGACGTGGGGATCCAGGGCACAGTCCTTCAATGGCTGCGCTCGTTTCTCTCCGGTCGGGGACAGAGGGTGGCGCTTGGGGGGGAATTGTCATCCCGCCACTCCTTGGTGTGTGGTGTGCCCCAGGGTGCAATACTCTCCCCAATGCTTTTTAACATCTTTATGCGCCCCCTCGCCCAGCTTGTCCGGAGTTTTGGGCTGGGCTGCCATCAGTATGCTGATGACACCCAACTCTATCTGTTGATGGACGGCCACCCGGACTCTGCCCCAGACACACTGATCAGATGCTTGGAGGCTGTGGCTGGATGGTTACGTGGGAGCCGGCTGAAGTTAAATCCTTCGAAGACAGAGGTCCTCTGGCTGGGACGGGACGACAGGGGGCTGAGGGGGCAACTCCCATCTCTTGCGGGGGTGCAATTAGTGCCAGCACCGTCCGTTAAGAGTTTGGGTGTAATCTTCGATACCTCCCTCTCCATGGAGGCGCAGATTGCAGCTATAACAAAGGCGGCATTCTTTCATCTCCGCCAAGCTAAGCAGTTGGCTCCTTACCTCTCACGCCCTGACCTAGCCACTGTGATCCACGCGACGGTCACCTCCAGACTGGATTATTGTAACTCGCTCTACGTGGGGCTGCCCTTGAGACTGACCCAGAAACTCCAGCGGGTGCAAAATGCTGCAGCGAGACTCCTTACGGGGTCTTCGCTTAGAGATCACATTCATCCGGTGCTATACCAGCTGCACTGGCTCCCGGTGGAGTACAGGATCAGGTTTAAGGTGCTGGTTTTAACCTTCAAAGCCCTATACGGCCTAGGGCCCTCGTACCTACGGGACCGCCTCTCCTGGTATGCCCCACAGAGGAACTTACGATCTTCAAATAAAAACATCTTGAAGGTCCCAAGCCACAGAGAGGTTAGGCTGGCCTCAACTAGAGCCAGGGCTTTTTCGGCTGCGGCTCCAACCTGGTGGAACGCTCTCTCACAAGAGACAAGGGCCCTGCAGGACTTGACATCTTTCCGCAGGGCCTGCAAGACAGAGCTGTTCCACCTGGCCTTTGGTCAGGGCGCAGCCTGACTCCCTCCTCTGGCAATCTTTACAAAACTTTAGTTTATGGTTGCCATCAATTTTGATTTTAATTCATTTTAATCCATTTTTATAATGTTTTATAATGTTGTACTGTTTTAGTGTTGTTAGCCGCCCTGAGCCCGGCTTCGGCTGGGGAGGGCGGGATATAAATAAAATTTATTATTATTATTATTACTTCCCTTGCTTCGCAGGCATTCAGAAGGCAACTAGGACCATAGTTATCATTTCCTCCTAATGGGGCTCACACTCCTGGCTCCTGCTTCTCAGCCCCTCTGGCCCATGCAGTGAGCCTATGGGGGCTACTACCAGTGTGTCTTCGCCCCTGCCTTTGGCTGCTTGGCAAAGGAATCTTCTCCACCCTGGGCAGGTCTTGAACCCTTGTCAATAGGAGGGCCATGTATACTTCCTGCAGGAACTATGGAGGTGCTACATTCATGATGTGGGTCCTCCTCTCTCCCCTCTGTGCATTTTTGTGTTGTTTTCATAAGGAGCACCAGAATATTAAAACCTCTGATTATAGGGATGCCCAGGGACTAGGGATGCCCAGGGACTAGTGCTGCTGGGGCCACTGCTGTTTGTTCTACAGGAACTGAGGGAAAGTGGGCACGCTGGCATTACTGTTGACATTATGTGTGCAGTGATGGAGGGCTGTGTGATGAGAACATGTCTGCACCTTGGTGATTTCATTGGCTGCCTCTATGCTCTGGGGTAAGCATTATACAGGTGGCAGTGCCAGGACAGTCCCTGGTTAATGGTTTTTAGTAGGGTGTCCTGGAATGCTGTAAGCATCTCTTGTTGATTTCCTGTTTTTGTGTTTTCTGGGCTGTGCGTTTTTCCTCCTCCAATGAGCATATATTGGATTGGATTCAGTGCCTGCTCTACTAGCAAAAAGGCAACATCTTTCTGTTCCCAGCACAATGCAAGTCTGGTTCTCTCTCTCTCATTCTCTCTCTCTCACACACATATATGAAAGCTTCAATATTAAGGTTTTCAAAACTTGTATTTTAAATTTGGGTTATTCAGATTTGATTTTCTGTCTGAAAATTTTGGTAAACTTTATTTTTAGGATGGCCTTTGGATACAACAATAAATATGAATCTATTAGATGCAACCAGGCTTAGGTGATGAAAAAGAAACCCCCCATATTATTAAACACAGCAGCACCCAACCCCAATGGCAGCTGCATCTCTCAGTACTGGGAAAGCAATCTTTCCCCAAGAGTCATTCCCCCACTTCGGACGAACACACTAGACAGAGTAGATCAGTCTCACCCATCACCACCTTTAATGGACGGGGAGTGGCTACAGATGCTCTGTGCCCCTTTAACAGCAGTCCAGAGGGATCGCCCCCATTAAGCCCCAAGCTGGGCCCTGCCCAGGGGCTCTCTGTCCAAAAAGGAAGGCTCAGTCCCCAAGTTCACCAGCTAATCCAGAAAGCCCATTTCTACAGCTTCAGCCACCTCAGGGTGAAGCAAGCGTGTGGCCAAGCGCTCAATGTCATCCAAGCTCAGTAATCGAAGGCTCCGCTCATAATCCTGGGATGGGGGGGGGGAGAGAGGAGAGAGAGAAAGAGAGAACTGAACACAGCGTTCAGAAGCACACCTGCCAGATAGTCAGACATTTTGTAGTTAAAAGGGCCCCACTGAGAAACTGCTGTGTGTGTAGATTTGCAGGAGGTTAGCCAATGCAATCTTTTAAAATACAGTGACAGATTTTGATGTGGGAGACAAAAGCTAAAAATCCTGCTTATTGGGTGATCTTGGGCAAGTCATTGGAGTCTGATTCATACACACTTGATGCATGTGTGTGAGTGAACCAGGTGCCTGGCTCATTCTCAGCTGCCGCTGCCATCAAATAAAAGCAGGTTATTCCCAAGGAGCTGTTGGGACACCGGCAGCACGACAGCTTATATATGTCTTCTCAGAAGTAAATCCCACTGAGTTTAATGCGACTTACTCCCAGATAACTGGGTACAGAACTGCAGCCTGAGTAAGATAAAGACAGCAATAATGTTTTGCAGGCTGAAACTGCAAGCGCAAGCACACTCAGTCAAGATCAAGGCTGCAGTCCTAACCCCACTTGCCTGGGTGTAAGCCCACTGAGTTTAATGAGATTCCCGCCCCCCTCCATGGCACATAGTTAGGATTGCACTGTAAGCCTCACTGAACTCGTAAAGGCACTTAAAGGATGCAGGTGGCGCTGTGGGTTAAACCTCAGAGCCTAGGACTTGCCAATCAGAAGGTCGGCGGTTTGAATCCCCGCGAGGGGGTGAGCTCCCGTTGCTCAGTCCCAGCTCCTGCCAACCTAGCAGTTCGAAAGCACGTCAAAGTGTAAGTAGATAAATAAGCGGGAAGGTAAATGGCGTTTCCGTGTGCTGCTTTGGTTCGCTAGAAGCGACTTAGTCATCCTGGCCACATGACCTGGAAGCTGTACGCTGGCTCCCTCGGCCAGTAAAGCGAGATGAGTGCCACAACCCCAGAGTCGGTCACGACTGGACCTAATGGTCAGGGGTCCCTTTACCCTTTACCTTTAAAGGCACTTAGGATCAGGCTGCACAAGTGTCAGAGGAACCAATAAGCCAAACCTGAGGGGATTTCCACCTACACTCTTCAGTCTTACCCATAGAGGCTAGTGGCGCAGGGCGCCAAGTTCTAGAGGGCGCCAGGGAAGAGGCGGAGGCTGGATGTGCGCCTCCCGGCATCAGCTTGCCGCCCTCGCCCGCCTCCGCCATGCCGCGCCAAAGCAGCACCATGCACAGAGCCTTCATCTGCCATGGCCACCACGGCACGAAGTGGCCAGCTGAGCCGGGAGGCGCCACATCCAGCCTCCGCCTCTTCCCCATTGGAGGAGCCGCCCTCCAGCAGCTGTCCGCCTCCTCCAACCCTGCCATCCTCCCTAAAAAACTCTGGAAAATGGGGGGGGGGGGACAGGAGGGAGCTTTGCACCACGGTGCCAGATATGCTTAAGACGGCCCTGACACTCCTGTTAGAAAGTTACCTTTTGCAGTTGCTCCAACACCTTCTCAGCATCAGCTACGCTGAAATGCCTGCCTAGGACCTGGGCCAGTGTGTGCCAGATGACAGGGTTCTGTGGGGGTCCAGCTCTGCGGCCAGGTTCCTCAGGCGATGCCTTCTCTGGTGGCTTGATCACAAGGTTCAGTTTTGACTCGGGTCCAATAGAGTAATCAGAGAGACGGTGTTCATCTGGGAAGGAAGCACAAGCTGCTGAAAGGCCAGGTGCAACCAGAACTTCCACAGGGCCACAAAGGTATGGTCTCACACCAGCCATAGCTGCACGGACTGGAAGGATACAATTTACTACAGAAAACTAAAGGGCAAAGCATCCAGCTAGTGCAGGTGTGGCGAACCTCTGGTTTTCCTGATGCTGCTGAATGTGGGAGCCAACTTTTAGGGGCCGAGGTTCTTTCAGCTCCCTCTATAAAATATTTGAGGGGCCTGGCGCCTCCACAAAATCATGGGCATTGTCATTCAAATGGTGTGTGTGTGTGTTGTGTCATGTGATCAGTTATGTGGGGTGGGGCTTAGCTCCCCCCACCCCAATATTTTATTCAAGTTGGCACCCCTGATGCTGAATTACAACTCCCAACAGCCCCAAGCAGGCATAGCCAATGATCAGGAGTGTGTCCCCCTGGTGCGAGAAATGAAGTTACAGGGAACTAGGCAGAGGGCCTTCTTGGTAGTGGCACCCACCCTGTGGAACACCCTTCCATCAGATGTCAAGCAGATAAGCTACTACACAACTTTCTGAAGACAGCCCTATATCAGGAAGTTTTTATTGTCTTATGTTTTTGCTGTGCTTTTATTAAGCTGGAAGCTGCCCAGAATGGATGGGGAAACCCAGTTAGATGAGCAGGGTATGGAATAAATTAATATC
Source organism: Podarcis erhardii (assembly GCF_964252035.2). Taxonomy (NCBI): domain Eukaryota; kingdom Metazoa; phylum Chordata; class Lepidosauria; order Squamata; family Lacertidae; genus Podarcis; species Podarcis erhardii. Next base: position 3,673,937 of record NC_138515.1, read on the forward strand.
ATTATTATTATGGGAGTTGTTCATCTAAAATGCTAAATTTTCCACAATCCTAGCTAGTCACATCTCTATTTGCATTCAAAGTCAAAACATCCTTTGCTGTGAGTTCAGAGCAGAAAATATACGCCCCCCATAAAGGCAAAGATTATAGATTCTTATTATCTGCTGCAAAATAAATCTGTGTTTTGGCTTATGAAAAACAGGTTATTTCATATTGTCAAAGAACATCCAGTCCCCACAGTGACATAGGAGGGTTTTTTGCAGGCATATTGGCAAATCTTAAGAGACTATTCTTTTCTATGAAACATGTCACAAATCTCACTGCCATGAGTCTAAAATGAAATAAGGGCAAATGAGACTTGAAAAGGCTTAGACAAAAAACAGCACAAATCAGAGCTATAGCTGGGATGCTTCGGGAAGACGTTAGGGAAATGAAAGGAAGTCATCAAGCTCCATTTGTAGGTAGCAATTTTTTAGAAAGGTTGCAAGCATAAGAAAATATACTTTCAGTACAGATAAAAGCTTTCTTGAATGTTTTTCAAACATTGCATTTCCTATATCAATGCAAATCTCTTACATATACATACAGGTCATTTACAACCCCACTTACATGCCCCAAAACCAATCCCATTGATTCCTATCCAAAGATGCCCTCCTTCCCTCACACACAGTCAGGTCTGGTCCAAGACAGGAAATCCCACAAACACCTCACTCTGAGAGTAAAATACAATAATAATAAATAAACTTCTTCCTACCCTTTCAATAAACTTAGCTGCCTGAGACAGCTGCTTCATTATTATTATTATTTATTAAACTTGTATACCGCCCTTCATCTGCAGATCCCAGAGCAGTTCACAACATAACATTGCAATATAAAAAACACAAAATATATAATAAAAATAAGAACAAAAACAAACCAATAACACCTCCCTCCCATCACACATTTAAAAGGATAAAAGGTAAAGGGACCCCTGACCATTAGGTCCAGCCGTGACCGACTCTGGGGTTGCGGCACTCATTTTGCTCATAGAGTTGGAAGAGACCACAAGGGCCATCGAGTCCAACCCCCTGCCAAACAGGAAACACCATCAGAGCACTCCTGACATATGGTTGTCAAGCCTCTGCTTAAAGACCTCCAAAGAAGGAGACTCCACCACACTCCTTGGCAGCAAATTCCACTGTCAAACAGCTCTTACTGTCAGGAAGTTCTTCCTAATGTTTAGGTGGAATCTTCTTTCTTGTAGTTTGGATCCATTGCTCCGTGTCCGCTTCTCTGGAGCAGCAGAAAACAACCTTTCTCCCTCCTCTATGTGACATCCTTTTATATATTCGAACCGCGACCTTCTGATCGGCAAGTCCTAGGCTCTGTGGTTTAACCCAAAGCGAGGGTATTGGATGTCAATTAGCCAAAGGCCTGGTTGAAGAGGAATGTTTTCACCTGGCACCTATTCTACCTAATGATAGGACTCGCCTTGCCATACTCTACCATAGAGGGCCAGCAACACAGTCACAAAAAACCACCATCAGCACCCACCTGCCAAAGCTTTGCCTTTGAAAAGCAGGCGCTGCTGGGATACTGGGACATTCAACTTCTCGGAGACCAAGCGTTTGAGAGAGGAGATCCGTTCATCTGGGGAGACCTAAGAAGGAAGAATGTGATGAAGTGGGGCTGCCCCCCAGAACTGACAGGCTCAGAGCAAGGGCTTTCATATGCTGGAGAATATAGGCCCTGGTCAAGCACAGAACTAGAAAAGCTGATCAAACCTTTTGTTCAGTAATATACTCTACACTTACAGTACCTGTCTGTTCTCAGGTCCTTTTCAGAGTGAATTCCCACCCCCCTCCAGTTGCTCTAACAAGCTTGCCCCATTGACAAATTGGTCCACAGGAAATAATTTTGTTCTATTTATGGCTGGCATTTTTTCTTTCTCCTTCTTGCAAAGCTCCAGTGAAAGGTAGAAGATCAGTAAGTGCAGCTTTTCACAGCATGAATATTTTCTGCTTTTCAGGTAGTTGTTAAATAATATTACTGAGTAGGCATATAGTGTTTTTCAACTTAAGTTAGTGTTGGCCCCTTTTTCTCCCAGGCATGAAAATGCTGATATCACTTGAAGGTAGAAAGTACAGTCAAACCTCATTGGTGAAAGTAATCTGTTCTGGAAGTCCATTCGGCTTCAGAAAAATGTTTGAAAACCGGAGCATTTACTTCTGGGTTTTCGGTGTTTGGAAGCCATAACATTCCAAAATGGAGGCGTTCGGGAGCCAAGGTTTGACTGTACAAGGTATGAACTGGAAATTCATAGTTAAAATCTGTTTTCCCTTGAAACCACTGAAAGTCTGTTCCCACAGCTGTAACATGACAATAATACTATTATCATTTATTGATATCTTTATAAATACAGGGATGCCTTACGCAATTGTTATAAGAACGACCATGTTCATGCGTGTGCAATGCTTAGGAAGAGCAATGCACATTAAGTGCTGGTCCTGGTGTTCAAAGCCTTCTATACAGCTTGGGACCAGGATACCTAAAAGATGGTCTCACCCTTTATATAGCCAACCAACCACTGCATTCTGTAGGAGAGGGCCTCTTGCAAACACTTATCTCAGCAAGAGGTCTGTTCCATACAATGCAGGAATTGAGTTCTTAGTGTGGCAGCATCTATCCTTTGGAACTCCCTCCTACTGCATATCAGACAGGCACCATCTCTATTGTCTTTTTGGTGCTGCTGAAGACCTCCTGATTTTTCAACAGTTCTTTTAAGTGGAGATTGTTTTGCTCTTATATGAGAAACTGTCTTAGTTGTTGATTTTTTTACTGTTAAATCACTTGAGATTTATGAAAAATGAAATACATTTTTTTTTTATGTACTTCTAACGTTACTGGATGTTCCAACCTTGGAAGGAAGTAATCTTTTTGCAAGGTACAATCTGAGGGGATATAAAAGCACAAGAAGAACCTTGCCGGATCAGATAAAGAACCATCTAGTCCGGCATTCGGTTTCCAAAGTGACTAACCAGATGCCTGTGGGAAGTTTGCAAACAGAACACGAGTACAACATTCCTCCCACATGATGCAACCACTTGCTGAAGCTGAGGCGGTTTGGGTCTGGTCTGCTTTGAGCATTATGGAAGAAATGTGGGGTATAAATGTGCTAAATCAGGGATGGGGAACCTCTGACCCTCCAAATGTTGCTGGGCTCCCAACTCCCACAGGTACCCCAACCTTGTATTAAGAGCCCTTAACCCTGACCCAAAGGCATGTGGTTACTTTCCTGCAAAGTGAAGGCACAGAATGCATGGTTAGAAACACTTACCTTCCTCTTTCCAGATCCTGGGCCTGAGCCCTAGTAATAGCAGACACTATAAAGCCCTTAAGAACTTAGGACCAGTTTACCTATAAGATTGCATTACCCTAATCAACTCATCCAATGGATGGAATTGGCACTACTGCAGGTTCCACATTTGTAAGAACTTGGCTGTTTAGCATGCCCACGCCTGCACTTTGGAACTCCCTGCCTATTGAGATCAAGCAGGAGCCATTTTGGTACAGTGAGGGCTCCTGATTGATCTCAAATAGGTACAGGCTGTTTAGACAAGCCTACCCCACCCAGGTACTTAGAAGTTGATGCCACTTTTAATCTGTTTTAGCATTTTAACTTGATTCTGCCATTTTGTATTTTTGAGGTTTTTGGTTTGTTTGTCTTTTACAACCAAGCTGTGTACACATTTTATGAAATGAAGCAATACCACCACTCTATTTTGCCTTGGTCAGACCACACCTGGAATACTGTGCCCAGTTCTGTGCACCATAAATTAAGAAGGATATTTGACAAGACGGAATATGCGCAGAGGGGGGAGACCAAGAGGTTCAAGGGTTTGGAAACCAAGCCTTATGAGAAACGGTTGAAGGAGCTGGGTATGTTCAGCCTGGAGAAGAGGAGACGGAAAGGAACGAGACGACCCTCAGGGTCCCTTCCAACTCTACCGTTCTATGACTCTATGAAAATAAATATTCCAGCGACAGAGCTGAATTCGACTTTGTAAACAGAGGAATAAAAAGGCGGCAGGAGAAACAGCTGAAGGCGGGGAGGTGTCAGATCTGCCCAGGAGCCCCCACCCCAGAGTGCATGAGATCCCTAGATCCCTTCACAGCCATCTATATGATACGATAATCTTTATTGCCATTGTCCCATACAGAACAACGAAATTGAAAAAATCTACATCAAACATTCAAAACCCAACAAGCCTGCTATCCCAGCTATCCCAGCCTTGTTAGCCCCCTAAAAACTCTGATAAAGGTAAAGGGACCCCTGACTGTTAGGTCCAGTCGTGACTGACTCTGGGCTTGCGGCGCTCATCTTGCTTTATTGGCTGAGGGAACTGGCTTACAGCTTCCAGGTCATGTGGCCAGCATGACTAAGCCACTTCTGGCGAACCAGAGCAGCGCACAGAAATGCCGTTTACCTTCCCGCTGGAGCGGTACCTATTTATCTACTTGCACTTTGACATGCTTCCGAAGTGCTAGGTTGGCAGGAGCTGGGACCGAGCAACGGGAGCTTACCCCGTCGTGGGGATTCGAACCGCCGACCTTCTGATCAGTAAGTCCTAGGCTCTGTGGTTTAACCCACAGCGCCACCCGCGTCCCTAAATAAACTGATACCCCATAATTAAATGCGATACACTCCTTTGGAGACTGCCTTACACTGCATTTAAAACCAAAATCGCATTTGAATAGAAACTGTTTCTCAGTCAGCTAGTCCTAGGCTTTATAACCCTGTACCTTCTTCCAGAAGCTGAAAGAGATCATTTCCGGGGTGCGCACTGTCCTGCGCTATCTCTACAGCTTTCTTATGGCACCTGGAAGCATAGATTAGATCCAAGGTGGGAAGAGTGCACCCAATTATTCTCTCTTTACAACCCTGGATCTTTACAACCCTGGACAGCATTGTTTTTCCCCTGACCGTGCAGCTCCCAAACCACACACAGAGACCATAATTTAAGATACTTTCAACAGTACAATGGTAAAATGCCATCAGCAGGTCCTTTGAGAGATCGCTTTTCCGGAGGATTCTCAGGAAATATAACCTCGTCCTGGAAGGGACCCCTCGCCGCCCTCCGACCCCCCAGCCGCTCCTGCCGCCCTCGGCCTCCTTCCTCCGGGCCAGCTCCTCCCGGTGGCTCCTCTGGGCTCGGGCTCCAGCCAGGCAACAGCCCACACCCAGCTCGGGCCTCGGCCCCTGACTCAGCCTCCCACCGCCCGGGAGCAGCAGCAGCAGGAGGGATACCTGGAGGCTGCATTCCCGGCCCTGGAGCGCCTTCACCGTAAGCAGCATCTCGGGACCCCGCAGCTCGGAAAGCCAGAAGCGGCCCCTTTAACTGAACCATAGACACGCGCGGAAGAAGCTGTCCGGAAGGCAGAGCGGCGCGGCGAAGGGAAGCTACGTAGGCGAAAGGAAGACGCGGAGGCCTCTCATCTCGACCGGGGGCCGCACGCGCACTGAAGCTGCCAGAGAGAGAAAGCGGCCAGAGAGGCGGAACTTGAGTCTGCAGGAGCAGCGCAACGTCCGAGAGACCGGAAGGCGGCGGGCGCGGCGAAACCCAACCTCTTTTACGTCATATGAAACTCTATGATGCAAAGGCTCACGTGCCCAGGAGTGATTAACCATAGAGTGGAGGTGGGGTAGAGCGGGAATAAGGGAGACGGGGGGTCGCGGGGGCCGCAGCCTGAGAGACTTTAGTAAGATGCTTAGAAAGCGGAGGTAATTTTATTTTTATTTTCATTTTCGCTATTTTAACTTGTGTATGTTTTGAAGTAGGGTTGTGAGTCCCCCCCCCCCGATTCTGTTGTTTTATCTTTTTGTAAACCGCTTTGAGGGTTTTTGAGGTGTGTAAATTTTATGTAATTAATTAGTTGATTAACTGATTTCAGGTTGTAGATCGCGGCTCTTAAAATCTGCCAAGCGCGGGGCGAAATCAGTAGAAATGGAGCCAATATAAAAGGCCGAAATCCAGGCGGACTCGAAGCTTTCCTTCGTTGAAGTGCTTTGAAATATAAATAAATACCGTAGTTGTGCCGCCAGGGCCTTGCAGAGCCAGGCAGAGGCCCGAGCCAAGTAGATCATGTGCCCCCCCTTTTTTTTTTACCCTGGGGATAACTGAAGTCTTATAAGTAAGTATATAAATAATTTTCACAAAAGTTATGCTGGCAAATAATTTTATTTCAAGGCTTGAACCATATCTGCATATAAAGACAAAATGGAAAACATAGATAAATATGCTGACCGAAGCCCCCTTTGGAATCGGAGGCCCGGGCCAAGTGGCCCATATGGCCACCCCTCTCTCTGGGCCTGTGTGCCGCCTCTCAAAGAAAGCACAAAAGAAGCTAGAAAATGTCGCTGTGTCGCTCTCTCTCTCTAGGCAGGCTCACTCACAGAGGTGCCAACTTCCTGGGGCCCTGGAAGCACCCATAAAATTCCCCGTGAAAGGGCTGGGGACCCACAGATTTCAGTGCCAGGACCATGGGCGCTGCGGGGAACCCACAGTCGCAGGGCCAAGCTGACACTCCTTTACATCTTGTGTCTGTCATGTGTCTATAAAACACTAAGGATGAAGTTCAGTAGGTTGGTCCCGGCTTTCTTTCCTCTGCTATGGAGAGAGCAAAATGTTGAGTTTTGTTTTTTTCCCTTCCAAAAAACAAAAAAATACAAAGGGGCCCCTGACACACACACCAGAGCACATTCAGTGCACTTGCATACAAAACTGGTGGTTCTAATTTGTGAAAGCATATCATATCTATAATTTTGCCTTTACAAGCTGTCTGCTCTTTTTGCTGGCCAGGCAGGTGCTTCTTTTTAAAGTTTTCATGCACGAGTCCCATCAGGGAAAAAGGCAAGGAAATAAATAAATAAATAAATAATAACAACAACAACAACTTTAGCGTTGTCAGCAGGCTATTGTACTCATAGCCTGCCTGCGGACTTCCCATAGGCATGAATGTAGTGGCTGTCGGAAACAGAATGTTGTGTTAGATAAGGCATTAGCATGATCCGGTAAGGCTTTTTTATTACTGCATTGCAGGGGTTATACTAGATGACTCTTGCGGTCCCTGCCAACTCTACAGTTCTATTATTCTCATGCTGTTATCATCCATCCCAACCCCTCTTACTTACCTTTTTCATAAACCAAAAGGTACTACAGTGGTAACTCGGAAGTCCAACAGAATCCGTTCCAGAAGTCCGTTCGACTTCCAGAACATTCAGAAACCAAGGCATGGCTTCTGATTGGCTGCAGGAAGCCACATCAGACATTCAGGTTCCAAAGAACATTCGCAAACCGGAACACTCACTTCCAGGTTTGTGGTGTTCGGGAGCAAAAACGTTCCACTTGCAAGGCGTTCAGGATCTAAAGTACACCTGTAATCTATATAGCCTTTCTTCATGGGGAAGTGTCCCATTCTGATAAATTGGGCTGCCTTTTTCTCTGTAAAACCTTTTCTTCTGAACAATCAAAGATGAAGCAGGCTCCTCTAGCAAGTGATACAACTTTTGGGGAGCGAACGGGCATGGTTATTTCAAAACACCTGAACAAAATGGGAACATAACTCAGCCCTGCTTTAAAAGTTTGCTTTGTTTCCTAAGCCCCTTCTGCTCTTGCCCCTTCACTCTGAGTGTGCTAATTGCACTGGAAATATGGGCGGCATGGAACACTTGGCAATATTGTTATATCTCTCCAATAACATTAAGACACTGGTTAGCAGAGAAACCAGATCACAGAGATCCAGAACAGGATACAGGTAACCAGAACAAATTGGTCTGTGAAGACTGGAGCAATTACTAGGAACATACCTTTGTCGATGTTAGTGGTTTCATTTTCTGGGTATGTCTCCTGTTCATAATTTTGGACACTGTCACATAAATATTCCACTTTCCATTTTGGTTTCCACCAAAGCCATCATTGGTGGGAACCTGATTTATGTTTTGTAAAGCAGATGTTTGTGTGATAATTTGTATGCAGGAATTTGTAATACCTCTAAGTGAGTCTGTAATATTACTAATTGATTTGCTTTGTCAGGGGATTTGTTATATACATTATTTATAGCCAATTGCTGTTAGACTGGCAATGTGAGCTGGTTTTGTATTTTATATATTGTACAGTGGACGCTCAGGTTGCAAACGTGATCCGTGCAGGAAGCACCTCCGCAACCCGCAACACCGCGTCTGCGCATTCGCGGGTTGCAATTTGGCCCTTATGCGCAAGCGCCAAAACCTGGAAGTAACCCGTTCCGGTACATCCGGGTTCGGCGTGGTGCGCATCTTGAAACCGCGCAAGCTGAGGCATCTGTAACCCGAGGTATGACTGTATATTATATATTTCCCTTGGTCAGTGTGCCATTCTGGAAATACCGTATTTTTTGCTCTATTAAATGCACCAGACCACAAGACGCACCTAGTTTTTGGAGGAGGAAAACAAGAAAAAAAATATTCTGAATCTCAGAAGCCAGAACAGCAAGAGGGATCGCTGTGCAGTGAAAGCAGCAATCCCTCTTCCTGTTCTGGCTTCTGGGATAGCTGCGCAGCCTGCATTCGCTCCATAAGACGCACACACATTTCCCCTTCCATTGTAGGAGGGGAAAAGAGAGTCTTATAGAGCAAAAAATACGGTAAGTATCTTACCTTTGGCTTCAGTCGAGAGAACACTAATTATGGAACAGGACAACCACACTTAAATGGCCCTAATTCTTTCCTTTTGGATTGGGTCATGTAAACACAGTATTTCTTTATAAAAACAAAACTTCTAATATATAATCATAGAATTGTAGAGTTGAAAGGAATTCCAAGGGTCATCTAGTTCAATATAGGAATCTCAGCTAGGTCATACATGACAGATGGCCATCCAACCTCTGCTTAAAACCCTCCAAGGAAGGGGAGCTCATAGCCTCCTGAGGGAGATTGTTGCACTGTCAAACAGCTCTTATTGTTAGGAAGTTCTTACTGATGTTTAGACATAATCTCCTTTCTTCTAACTTGAAGCCATTGATTTGAGTCCTAGCCTCTGGAGCTGGAGGAATAAAAGCTTGCTCCATCTTCCATGGGACACCACATTAAACATTTGAAGATGGCTATCATATTCTTTTCAATCTCCTCTTTTCCAGGCTAAACATTCCCAACTCTCTCAACCATTCCTCATAAGGCTTGGTTTCCAGACCCTTTATTATCTTGGTTGCCCTCCTCTCCACATGTTTCAGCTTATCAATATCCAATCCAATCCAAATAACTTTATTGTACTAGTCACTGGCCATGCCATGCCAAATCTGAATCAAAAATAAATACAAGCAAAAGGGGTGTTGGGCCACAAATAATGGTCTCTATTTATATCTCTGCATCTACCTGTGTTTCCTTAAATTGTAGTACCTGGAACTGCACACAGTACTCCAGGTGTGGGCTGATCAAGGCAGCATAGAGTGCTATTATGATTTCCCTTGACACTATACTTCTATTGATGTAGAATATATTTTTACTGCTGCATCAGACTATTGACTCATATTAAGCTTGTGGTCTACTAAGGCCCCCAGATCCTTTTCACATGTACTACTGGCCATCCCAGAGTCCCCCATCCTATATTTGTGCATCTGGTTCTTCTTGCCTAAGTGCACAACCTTACATTTGTCCCTATTGAAATTCATTTTGTTAGTTTGGGCCCAGTTCTCCAATCTGGTAAAGTAATCTCAAATCCCAATTCTGTCTTCAGTGGTATTAGGTACCCCTCCCACTTTGGTGTCATCTGCAAATCTGATAAGCACCCCCCCCCCCCGTACCTTCATCCAATTCATTTATGTTTTAGTTTTTCTGTAAACTGTTGGGCTGAGCAAACATACACAAATCACTAACTGGAAGGATAGATGCTGCAGGCACACCCCAGTGACAGCCTTCTGCCCCATTGCACACACAACACCACCTTATATCATATGTGGTGGACCTGTCCCCAATTTTTTTTAAAAATGGGACATGGTCTATGAAGAATTAAAGAAAATGCTCAGACAAACATTTTCCAAAAGACCAGAGGCCTTCTAACCAGACATAATGACAATAAACATCTCAAAAAAAAAAAGCAAAAGAGCATTTCTTTATGCAACAACTGCGACTAGAGCAGGGGTAGTCAACCTTTTATACCTTCCGCCCACTAATGCATCTTACTTGATGGTAAAATTTCCTTACCGCCCACCAGTGCTCGATGGAAGGAGGATTCAGCCCGTGCCGTAGAACCCCCTACCGCCCACCCAGAATCCTGAAACGCCGACTAGTGGGTGGTAGGGACCAGATTGACAACCCCTGGGCTAGAGTGCTAATTGTCAAGTACTGTATTGGAACTGGGATTTGATTCCAACTAAGGAAGAAAGTGTTGTGAGTATATCGAACTAGCCAACATGACAGAAGCAATAAGAAATCACTCGAGCTTAAGGATCAAAAACGAATGGGATTGTTTTAAAAATTATATGTTTAAACATGGTTCCCAGATCAAAACTTGGATGTGCTTAGAGTAAATTTCACAAAATCACAAAATATTTAGAGGAGTTATAGATAAAGAGAAGGTTGGTAGGATTTTGACATAGTACAAAAGAAAATGAAATAGAGAAGAAGAAGTTGTTAAGAGGTAGAGGGAAGTCAGTAATTATTATTTAGAGTATGCAGATATGTGTAGAAGAATAAAGTAGAAGATGTATGTCAATGTAAAGAAAAAGTTGATGTGTACCTGGAATTTTAAATTGCAATAAAAATCATTTTGTAAAAAACAAAAAATCAAACCCTCCCAAGAGTCCAGTGGAACAGGCAGCAGTAACCCGGTTGCTACAGGGGCAGGTGTTCAAGTTATAGCACACACTGCACACAAGCAGCATTTCTGAGTACCAGACTGAAACAGAAGGAAGGAGAGATGATAGGTACATAGGAAGCTGCCTTATACTGAGACTGCACACACCCCATACAGTTAAAGCGTATTTAAATCACATGGCTTCCTCTGAAGAATCCTGGGGACAGTAATGTGCCCCTCCCAGAGCTACAGTTCCCGGCACCATTATAGTTCCCGGATTCTTGGGGAAAGCCATGTAATATAAATGTACTTCAAAAATATGATGTGTTTGCAGCTTCAGTATAAGGCAGCTTCCTACGACCTTCCTTTCTTCATACAGTGGTGCCCCGCAAGACGAAAAACCCGCAAGACGAAAAACCCGCAAGACGAAAGGGTTTTCCGTTTTGGAGGCGCTTCGCAAGACGAATTTCCCTATGGGCTTGCTTCGCAAGACAAAAACGTCTTGTGAGTCTTGCGAGTTTTTTCCCTTTCCCCCCCCTTTTTCTAAGCCGCTAATAGCCACTAAGCCGCTAATAGCCGCTAAGCCGCTAATAGCCGCTAAGCTGCTAATAGCCGCTAAGCCGCTAATAGCACTAAGCCGCTAATAGGGATGCTTCACAAGACGAAAAAACCGCTAGACGAAGAGACTCGCGGAACGGATTATTTTCGTCTTGCCAATTATAATTGGCCATTGCCAATTATACTGCCATGTTCTAGAAAATACTTTGCTGTCAGCATGGCATCAGCAGTTTTGAGAAGCTTACAATTTAAACAGCCCCATTAGTTGTTCTGCTAGAAAAAACAATATCATCCATTAGACTGGGCTTGGGATTTATGCAAATAAAATGTTTCCTACGCCCTCCTTTATATGTTGTAGTTTTCCATTGGTTGGTCATCAAAGGCCCACTAAGGCCCACACTTCCTTTAGTGCCATGTTTCCATGGATTGCCATTTGGTCTGATTCAGCAGTGAAATGCTGGTTTTCCTGGGGAAAGCGCCAGGGGAAAACCCCTGCTCAGATGCAGAGCTGGTAAAGCCCAGACCTGTGTCTGGAAAGTGCAGAGCAAAAGTAAGTGTAGATGAGCCCTAAGTGAGCTTCATGGCAGTGAGGATTTGAATTGACATTGCACCAGTTCAAGCCTATTCTGTCTACCATGGCCAGCTAATTAACACATGGATTGAACAACAGGAAGGTAACAGCACTGGGATCTGAGGCAGGTAAAATCTTATTACCACAATTAGCCATGTCCCTTGGGATATTGCTACAGCTGTCTGCCAGAAAGGCACAGCCAGGTAGTACTTCAGAAAGATATCTGCAGAGGGGTGAAACTTGGGCTGGAACAAAAGATACTGGAATCTGAAACCCAAAGTTTTTCAGTCACAGACATTGTAGCATATTGATCAGCTAATTAACCCATCTATTGTGATTAAAAAACAAACATCTCTGATCCGATTCAATTCACAAGTGAATCAGTCAAGGCAGTTTCAACATCAATAAATAGCATTGCACATAAATACCTGTGCCAGAGGAATAGAGTTTTAAAACTGAGATTTGAAATACCTACAGGGTCACTAACTTGGCCCCTCCCAGTACTCCTCTATGACCACCCAGGCCTTCTCTGGAGCCCAGTGTCCACCTACCCTCTCCCTGCTGAAATTAACCTTGAAACAATCACTTCATTGTAGTCAATAGAATAGAAAGTTGCCTTCTACTGAGTCAGACCCTTGGTACATCTAGCTCAGTACTGTTCACACTGACTGGCAGCTGCTCTCCAGGATTCCAGGTAGGGTTATTTCCCAGCTATACCTGGAAATGCCAGTGGGGACTGAACTTGGGAAAGCAGGTGCTCTACCACTGAGCTATGGCCCTTCCCCAATAGGCTGCCCACAACAGTTTCTTCACTTTGCAAATATGTCCACATGCGCCAAAAGCTTGGCAACCTCTGTAGAGACTGATATTTAACCAGTTTCACATCTTAGTGAAGAGTGTCCCCCCCTTGTATTTTTTTCATGTTAGGAGATGCTTGTAGTGGCCAGACAGGGACAGTGTTTTCATTCTTTCAGAAATAAAGCCAGTCTGGTACTTGAGAATCTCATTGTATTCCATCTGTTAATGCTGCTGATATTGCGGAATCATCTTCCACTGTTGTGGCATATATGTCTCTAGTTACAGAGGGAGAAGGTGTTTTTTCTTCTGTAAACTGAAGGTAATTACGGAGTGTGATCTTATCTCATGGAAATTTCCTGTCTACAGTGCCACTGCAGGCGTGTGCATGCGCGCCCAGGTGTGCAGAGCGGATTGCATTCCACCTGCCCTGTCAAGTTAGATTAACCTTGCCCTCAAATTAGTTCTCTTCATTCCTTTCCACTTATCAGTTTCTCTTTCCTTTTTTTTGCCTCTGACCTGACTCAAAGGATAATAATATATAGGTATTTGTGGATAATTTATCTGTGTGCATCTTGGGAGCAGGTGCTGAATAGCCTGTATTTTGGGATTCAATATCTTAGGCAAAGCAACAAAAGAAAAAGAAATGCCAGACTTAGACATGTTATGATTGCATTTCTTAGTTTTAAAAACTAGTGGAGGCATTGCCACAATATAACGTCCAATCCAATTGCCTGGGCTGGCAATACCACTCCAAGGAACATCTGAGGTAAAGCTCCAGCACCTTGAAGTCTGGTTCTCAGAAATGAGCATTACGGTTCTGTAACTTCCCCCAAAGAAAAGCTTGATGGGGTTTCTTGCAACTTTTACAAATGCATAATAAATGTATTTGCACAAAATGTTTATATTTTTGCTTTCGTTTATTGAAAAATCAGAGCTCAGCAGTAGTAGGCTGGGGATTGAGAAAGACCATCAAAGCTCTATGCATGTGAGGAGTACAAGATGAAGAGATTTGTAGAACTATTCTAAAACTATGAGCCACTCCCCCCCAATCATCATTGATGATTATGGGATATTCCACATTCTTCAAGATTTTAGGAGTGGGTGTAGAATATGGGGAGAGAAGCAAGAGTTTTTAATGTGGGCATGCTTATCTTCAGATAAATAAGTCTTATTTCAATAAGCACCCTCAAATTCCATGTTGGTAACATGCTAAGTCACCAACACTTGCTCCACTCACTGACTCACTCCTTACACAAATGATTTTTTGGCATAGGGGTGAGGTACGTCTTATCAGGGACCATTAAGCTACAGAAGAAAAATCAATGAGGAGCTTTGATTCCCCACCCCCATGGGTCAGTGGCCAGAGGGACACATTTGAAAACATGAATCAAGTTGGCTGTCAGCCAGTCTGATCAGTACCTTCAATAAGCTCACCTCATTTAAGAGGCTGTCCAGTGCTCTGAAAGTGCAAACTGGGCCCACTGACACCCAGACTGGGCTGCATGTAAAGGAATCCTGAGAACTGCAGCTTGTTAAGATGCTTTGCGAAGGGTAAACTGCAGTTACCAGGATTTGGGGTGTGGGGGCTTTGAATGTATGGTGTGTACACAGCCCTGACCTGCGCTTTCAAAGGTATTCCTCCTGAAATGAGGTGGGCAATATCTTGCCTGAGAAGAACTCCTCACCTTTGTAGCTCCCCTGTGTTTTTGGCAGGAGCCTCTTATGCCCTTCAGCCATTTACTCCCAAGTGCTAATCTACACATTTTATTTATTTGTAGAAACAGATGCTGATATGGAATTAATAATAATAATATACTTATATGGAACCACTGTTTTTGTGTTAACATAGTCACAGAAACTCCTAAGCCAAACTGACAAATTTCAACCTGCTCCTTTGAATGGCTATCTACACATCACAACCACTAACGCTGTGGGAACTAAGAAAGATATCAAAGGGGGGAAATGAGCAAAAAGTCCCCATAAAATCTCCCCAAATACTTTTATTCCAACACATGAGTGTCCCCCATTTTGCCTTTCAAGCCCTATCTCATACTCCCTTCATGGGAAGTAGAGGAGTTTAGAGGATATGGGATTTTTCTTTTATCAGCAGGGGTGGGGAAATATTAGTCAACCACTTCTACTTAGCATAGCACAATATGGCAGTCCTGCTAGTTCTGCCCCTTCAACGGCCTACCTTTGGGTACACTTGGCACTCTGGGTGGGCTCTACCAAGTGGCCTTCATGCCAACACTTTTTTCTTTTTAATCTGTGAAGCCTATGTTAATAAAGACATTGCCCAGAAGCTCTTAGGTGAGCAGGTTCCAGCTCTGCTACCCAACGGGGCTGCTGAGTGGAGGTGTTGGTAAAATTGATGCAGACATCCTGGAAGAGCAGCTCTATCTGGGCTGACATGGGATATGCAAGGAGGAGAGAAAAACACGACACCTGACCACAAAGAAGTTATTTCAAGAGTGGAAAGTAACCGTCCTCCAACACCCACTTCTAAGTAATGGAAATAGCCCAGCAAATCGACAAAGATAATGCCCAGCAATGGATTAAAGGATACGGGAGCTCTACGACGACTGAATTTGAATTCTATACATCTGATGCCCTTAGGCAACCCTCATCCTCAGATGCGGAACAGTTATGAACGTCCTGCTAATCCCACAATTTTCATTAGTTGAAACCCCACCCCCACCCCGACCATTTCCAGAATGCATCTATGATACTTCTCTTTTTCATTTAACTTCCTCTTCAAAGCTAGATTACAACTTCCATCACGCACACCCCGACCATTACCCAAGAGCTTTGCTGGCAGGCCAACGTCAAAACTTACAATGTAATCGTATGCATGTTTACTCAGAAACAATTCCCACTGAATTTCAATGAGACCTACTCCCTAGTGTGGGTAGGATTGCAAGCATTAGCCAGTACTCATCCTTACTGCCCTATCGAACAATGAAACAAACCATTCCATGAAGACTTTTGGAGCAGAACATGCCTCTCCCTACCAAGACTAGAACAGAACAGGCATCTCCATACCTCTCCTGAATGCTTACAACACATGAGGGGCTCCCAGTTTAGGGGTGTGTGTCCTACTTTACTCCATTCTCTGTCTGATTGTTAATCCATCTTCAGCGCTGTCCACCCAACCAGGCAGTGCAGGGAAGGGTGAGGGGGTGATGAAAGGGAAAGTGGTCCATAAAATGGATTTGGGGGCATAGTTGAAAAAGCAGATTGAACTCTTTAAGCTGACGGGTGAGAAGGGCAGTTTAGTAGTAGCAAAGTCACTGTTTCCCTCTGGCACAAGATCAAATACCTTTAATTGAGACACCCAACCGCAGCAAACGATCACTGCCCTCAGAACAAACTGTGCTAGGCGAGAGGACTGGGCACAAATGTCACCACCCTCCACCATTTCCCCTGTGGTATGCCAGACACAGCCAACCTGGAAATAGTGAAAGGCAAGCAGACTGTGATCTATACTCAGCAGGCATTCTGCATGAGTAGTGAGAGCTGAAGTTGAACTAGCTCAGAGGTGGCCAACGTGTGGTTTTCCCACTGTTGGACTTTAGCTCCCTTCACCCCTGACCACTGGCCATGCTGGAGCCGGAGGCCAACAGGTTAGTAGTGCCTGCTGGACTAGGAGGATACTGAATGTTGACGCAGCAGAGCTGGCTCTTCACAGGTCAGACGTAGAGTTCCTTTTGTTCAGACTGCTGAGCGACAGCATGGTCTGCATATACAATTCCTCACTGCCTCCATTTAACAAACTTGTTTAATGGTGCAAAAACATTAATAAGAAATTTGTTTACCAGAGGCAACAGTAGAGAGGATGCATATATATTATTACACACACTTATGCACACACAGGGAGGGAGACTATAATGCCCCTCTCCTATTCCCTGTAATTCTCTGAAGAAAACGATCACCCAACTCCAAACTTTTTTTACTTCATTATATAAAAAGCAAAGGTAGCCATCTCGGTCTATAAGAAAATAATAATAATCCAAAATCCACGGTTGGGCAACACCTTTATTAGGTCCTACAAGTGACATTTTGGTTGGCCGTAATAAAAGGCATCGCACAAGTGTGGATTTTTGGAGTTTTTATTTGTTTCTGACATTTTCACCCAAGCCTTCAAGCACATTTCAGCTAGGGGCGCTAGCTTTTTTTAAAAATGTGAAAAAATCCTCCTAGGCTGCCTCCACATCTGCCCATCACTCCACAAAGCCCCGTTTCTGCAGCTCCTGGAAGGAAATAAGAAGAAAGACAGCCACACAGAACATATTATCTCTTTCGTTTTATTCAAACCCTGTATCCCTGGTGAATGGGAGAGAAGAAATGGGTCAGTTCCACCCCCATCTTCCACCTCACAGTCAGTACAGCTCTAGCTCTAAGCTCCAGAGGCACCACTCCCTGTGTAGAAAAACAAGTAGACAAGAAAAAAGAAAACAAAAAGGCCAGATGATGTGGATTCCTAACACACAAGCAGCCTCTGGGAGGTGTGTGCTTCTCACTTCAAAGGGCCCCTTTGGTACCCAAGCCACCCCTTGAAGGGTTGAGAGGCTGAGGCCTTGGAATCCACACCCCAGGGATGGGGGAAAGCACCCCAAGACCAGCTTCTAAGGCCTATGGTATCCGTCTCTTCTTGCCGGCCACAGCCAATGTTTTGACATCTTTGGTATCTGCCTCCCCTCACCCAGGAGCACTCAGGAGCCAGCAGAACAGAGTCTGGTGTATGCCAGGTTCCCCAAAACCAGCAACAACATCTCTGAAGTGCTGCTCAGGGCCACAATGAAAGGAGCCTGTGAGGCAAAGTCAGCCTGGGCCCGCTGGAAGGAGAGCTGCAGCACAGCCAGAGCCAGCAGGCTGTTCTGTACCCCAACCTCAATACTAACCGTCCGGCGCTGTGGCCCAGGCAGCGCTAAGCACCAAGCTAGCAAGTAGCCCAACAGCAGGCCAAAGAGGGGCACAGTGACGCCCGCCAGCACAATCGGGGCCTGCACATTCGCCAGGATAAAGGCGCCCATGTGGTACGCCATGAAGAGTCCTCCTATAATGAGGGTGAAGCTGAACGGCTTGATCAGAAGCAGCAGGAGGCGGGCGAGGCGAGGCAGCTTGCACTTGACCAACATGCCAGTGGAGATGGGCACAGCGATGAAGAGCAGGGTGATGAAGATCTTGAGGAAGGGGACGTGGAGAGTCTCGTGGGCACCCAGCAACCAGCCGTAGAATGTCGAGGACAGCGGCATCAGCCCCGTGGCTGCAATTGTGGACAGGAGGGTCATGGAGATGGCCACGGTGACGTCGCCACCCAGCAGAAGACTGTACAGGTAGCCACCGCCACCGCCAGGTGAAGAGCAAGAAATGACCAGTCCCAAGGCCAGCGGCTTAGGCAAGGAGAAGGCCACGGACATGAGGTAGCCGTACAGCGGCATGACCACAAACTGGCCTAGTATGCCTAGCATGACCGGGTGGGGTTGGCGCACCAGGTTCCACAGAACCTCCACCTCCACCTTGCAGCCAAATGCACATTTGTTGAGGAAGATGAGAGGCAGGAGAGCATAGAGGATGGGGTTCTCCGAGAAGTGGCCCAGCCCCGACGATGCCACCGGCTCTGGAGCACTGACACGGATCTGGAAATCGGCTTTCTCGATAAGTCGGTTCTGCTCCAGCAGCTGCAGCTGCAGAGGAGCTAGGCCAGCTAAGCTGGACTGAAACCCAACCATAAAACCTCCTCCCCAGGAAGCGCTGACGTTCTCAACGGCAACAACGGTAGGTTCCAGAGATTCCGCGCTCAGCCAAGCGTTGGGCCCTGAATAGCGACAGGAAACCAGCAAGACACCACGGCTGTGTGCAGGGAAGTCAAATTCCAACGCTGTCCCATCCCCCACACTAAGGTAAGGGCTGTCAGCAGTCGCTCCCTGAGCCCAACCAGCCACCAGCAGGTGGAGAAAGAAGAGGGCTGCCCCACCCATGGCGCAGCTGGCTGGCAAAGTCATGTAAAGGACTCATTCCATGCAGAACTTCTTTCCCTCTCCAGCATGGACAAAACATGGATTCACTGGGCAGGGGTCATTCTCCTTTTGGGCTCAGGTCCAAGGGCACCCTCTGCTGATGGCGCAGAAGCATCCAGCCTAATCAGGGAGTGGATAGGGAGGCAGAGTGTTCAAGCACAGTGCACAGTGTTCACCTACAAGGAAATAAACATTGGATAATTCTTAGAGGCACACACACCATGACCAAGTAAACCACTTCATCTGATCTCCTACCAGGGGTCAGCAAACTTTTGCAGCTGTCCCTCAGACCTTGTGGGGGGCCGGACTATCTATCTATCTATCTATCTATCTATCTATCTATCTATCTATCTATCTATATAGAACAAATTCCTATGCCCCACAAATAACCCAGAGATGCATTTTAAATAAAAGCACACTTTCTACTCCTGTAAAAAAACACCAGGCAGGTCCCACAAATAACCCAGAGATGCATTTTAAATAAAAGGACACATTCTACTCATGTAAAAACACGCTGATTCCTGGACCGTCCGCAGGCCAGATTGAGAAGGCGATTGGGCCGGATCTGGCCCCCGGGCCTTAGTTTGCCTACCCATGTCCTAACCCAAGGAAGGATATTCTGGGCCCATAGC
The DNA here is from genome assembly GCF_964252035.2 of Podarcis erhardii. Classification (NCBI taxonomy): domain Eukaryota; kingdom Metazoa; phylum Chordata; class Lepidosauria; order Squamata; family Lacertidae; genus Podarcis; species Podarcis erhardii. The sequence goes on from NC_138515.1 coordinate 3,693,322, forward strand.
AATGTGACACCCTCCAGACGTTGCTGCACTCCAACTCCCATCAGCCCCGGCCAACGGCCAGTGAGTTTAGCTACCCTTGGCCTAGAGCATCCCAGGTGAGGGTTGTCATCATACAAACTGTAGAACCCTCTAATCTTTAACAGTCTTGCAGCCACAGGTCCTCCTGTTCCACTGTTCCCTCCATTCCCAACAACTGGAACAAGGAGGGCTCTCATTCATTTGACCCTAAGGCAGGAAGGGTCACAGAGTGGGTGCTGAGACAACGAGCATGGCCAGGAACCCCCATCTGGGGGCAATGTCACAGGCTGGCTTGAATATGGGAGGGTGGATGACATAATCAGGATTATGAGAGGGGCAGAGGGATTGCCAGAGTGCTCCCAGCCTATGCAACCCTTTGCTCAACAGAGCTAATCCAACAAAAAGGCAAGCTGGGCAACCCCCTGGGGCACCCAAATTCCAGGGGTGCCTGCCCCAGATAGCTAAACAATGGTATGAGGAAGAGCCTGCCTGCACCTTCAAGCTCGGCAGCACCCCAGTAACCCTCAGAGCTTCATTGGCTGCCCTGTGTTAAAGGTAAAGACGGGCATAACAATCAGTGTGTCAACATTTCAACTTGCCTAGGGCAGGAATAATAGACGGGGGCAGCCCCACATTTATCTTTTAAAAACCTGACAAGGAAGTACGTTTCCCCTTAACCTCCCTTTTAAATTCAGCAGATAGTTTTAAAAAGAGAGAACCTTGCCACTTCCCCTGTGCAGAGAAAGACTAAACAATGATTTCCCCTGCTTTTCCATCTCAGGATTGTTTTAAATAGCACCAGGCTTGCCATAAATGCACTTGCTCTAGGTGTGCTCCATTTGTTATGTCTTGACCTCCTACAATTCCCCTTTCTATCTGAGGCGTGCGTGTTTAAGCGGCTCTGTCCAGGCCTGGAGTGTTTCTAACTCCTCAAACATTTTTAAAGCCCACGAGGGCAAGGTGTTTCCCACGGGAATTGGCTCACCACCCACTGAACTCCCGCCCTCCGTCAGTGGTCCCTTTGGGAGAGGAAGGGCGCGCGTGTGAGCGAGAAAGGAGATGAAGGGGAGCAGGAGGCGCGGGGCACCAGCAGCCCCCCCCCCACTTTGCTCTCCTGCTTCCCCTGCAGTTCAGCTGAGTCACTTCTCTCTCCGGGCCATAAACACCTGTTGGGAAAGAGCCCGCTGGCCACAAAACTTGCTTTCTCTCTCTTGCCCCTTTTTTCTTAGGCAAGAGGAAAAGCTCGCCGCCCTCTCGCAACACTTTCCTCCAAACCCATTCCACTTTCCCTGAAAGGGAGGCGGCCCGTCCCTTCACCCCCCCCCCCACCCAGTGCGTCCTCTTATCTCTCTCTCCCTCCCCCCGCCCAAAAACCCGCTACAAGAGTCTTACCAAAGAAAGACCCCCCCCCAAAGTCAGCAACGATCCAGCAAGAGCCTTGGGCAGCTGCCCCCCCTCCCGATTCTCTCCCCAGCCGTCCATTAAACAAGTCCTCTGCAAAGGAGCGCTCAGGGAAGCCGCGATCCTCAGCCCGAAAATCTGCCCTGGCCTGACCCCTCCGCCTCTATCGCGCTCCCACCGCCTCACCTGCCGCCGCCGCCGCCCCAGAGCTGAACTCCGCCGCTGGATTTGCTTGCCTTCTCCTCCTTCCTTCCTTCTTCCTTCCTTCCTTCCTCTCCGACTCCGCCCCCCCGGGGGGGCGGCGCATCACAATCATAGCCACGCCCAGAGCAACTGAATGCGAATTCATGGCAGGATCAACCCGGGAGTTTAGCAGGGCATGCTGGGATTTGTAGTCTCCCCCGCAAAAAACATAAATAAATGCTATTTAGGTGCAGAGAACAACAGGAAAAACACTTCGGATCTGGTATAAGCAAGAAGAATTCCCTGCCATGCGCTGGTTGGCTGGCTTGTGTGTGTTTTTAAACCTCAAAGAGCAGCAGGAGGCATTAAGCTCGCTCTGTGCCTCGATAAATAGGATCATAGGGGCACTCTGGGTTCTGATTGGAGGAAGTGGACAACCACGTCTGTCCTAAATGGGAGATTAATAGTTACATTCTGCTCCGTTTAGCAAAAACCCTTTGCCTGTTTGGCTGGATCAGAAACTGGCTGAGCGCTGATTGGAAGACACGGATGCACTCCACCGCTAACTATCTCAATGGGATTAGGCGGTGATGTGATGGAAAGGATTATGCTCATCCTTTTATTCGATTGGGCAATTTAAAGGCCTTCTATCCTCGGATTGATGGGATTGGGAGGCTTTTTGCTCTGCTGGGATTACGGATTCACTTGTATCAATTAAATGCATTTAGTTAGAGTACTTCCTGTGCTCAAGCAGAGGGTTTGGGATTATTATTTTTATTCAGGGATGATGAGAGGGAGGACTTTAATCATTGTTCCCCTTGTGCAATGTTGTGGGGAAGATATAAATGCAAGGAAGAAAACCAAAAAGCAAGCAGAGTCCTCCCAGTGCCATTTCCTGTCAGGTCAGTAACAATATGGCACCAGGGGATGTGCTAAGCAGAGGTTGATAGAAGATAATGGATAGAACTTAATATTTAGGATCTGGGATAACTCAGTTGGTAGAACATGAAACTCTTAATCTTAGGGTTTTGGGTTTGCGCCCCACATTCGGGTTGGAGTAGATAATCCTGGGGCTCCCTTCCAACTATGATTCTCTGTGATTTATATACCACTTCAGATTGTTCAAAGCACTTTACTCATCATGTCTTTTGCAATACTGTACGTATTTACCTGGGCGTTATCCCTATTTTACTAAACAGAGCTTGCTTCTAAATATATATGAAACATAGCTGTCAACGTTTCCCTTTTTTAAGGGAAATTCCCTTCTTCTGAATAGGATTCCTCGTAAGAAAAGGGAAAAATTGACAGCTATGGTATGAAATAGGATTGTACTATTAGCCACAAGACTGTATCATTTGAACTTGCTAAATTATGTAACTCCAAACCACCACGTTAAAGTGGAACAAATGGCATTTGATAACAATGGAGGTTTTTTCAAAACACATGGTTTACCTGTGTGTTTATTTAAATTTTAACATCTGTAGGGATTATGATTGGGACTGCAATCATAATTTTCCTCTTGTTTTATAGTCCCATCTCAAGATATTTCCCTCCTGCTTTGTAGTCCCATCACCTATTAAAAGCTCCTATGATTAGGCCTTCAAAAGATGTAACAAGTATACCAATTTAACCACCTTAATGACTGGCAAGCTTGATTGCTGCAATTCTAGTCTTTGTGCATCTGAGTACCAGTCACTGGGAAAGAACAGCAGGAGAGGGCGATTGCCCTCATCCCCTTGTTATAGGACTGGGGGGAGTGGTGGTCTGGATATCATCTGTGAGCAGAGGCATACCTAGGCTCCCTTGTGTCCTTGGCAAGGAACTGCATTGGTACACACTAACACACACACACACACACACACACACACACACACACACACAGAGTCATGTGCACCTTTGACAAGATGTTTTGGTGTGGAGAGGTGTGATTTTTGCACCTTTTCCTGGGTGGGGGCCAACCTAGCGGACCCCTAGGTATGACCCTGTCTGTAGGTTCCCTCCAAGCCTGTAGTTTTATATCTGTAAAATGATATTCTGAAGAAAGAAAGGCTACTGAAGTAGTCAAACCAGTCTCTTAATAGCTCTAGCCAGGCCTGTTTAGCATCTTTTTGCATGACTAAGAAGTCCAAGTGACTGATTTGACGTAGAAACTATGACTGGAGATGCTTTCAGAAGCTGAGCAAAAAGTGGATAGGTTCCCTGCCGCTGCCCCACCCTCACTGATATCATCAGTGAATGTTGGAGGAGAGGAGATCATCAGCTAGGTCAGTTTTGGCTTTTGTGGAAGTCTGGAAACTTAATGGTGGAGCATGATGTGTTTGAGTGCTAATGCTGTGAACCCTTCCATCTTATACTCAACCTGTAAAGGTAAAGGTAAAGGAACCCCTGACCATTAGGTCCAGTCATGGCTGACTCTGGGGTTGTGGTGTTCATCTCGCTTTATTGGCCGAGGGAGCTGGCGTACAGCTTCCGGGTTATGTGGCCAGCATGACTATGCCACTTCTGGCGAACCAGAGCAGTGCACGGAAACACCATTTACCTTCCCGCCGGAGCGGTACCTATTTATCTACTTGCACTTTGACGTGCTTTCGAACTGCTAGGTTGGCAGGAGCAGGGACTGAGCAACGGGAGCTCACCCCGTTGCGGGGGTTCGAACCACCGACTTTCTGATCGGCAAGCCCTAGGCTCTGTGGTTTAACCCACAGCACCACCCGCGTCCCACTCAACCTGTAGATGTGTGTGAATAAAACCATGTACTATAAAAGATGTGTCTCTAGCATCCTTATTTCTAAGGGTAGCACACTCAAGGTGTGTATTGGTATCCCTGAGATCTCTCACCACTCAGGAGTTCCGCTTGCATGTAAAATCCCACTTGTGGACTTCCCAAGGGCAGAGGCGTTGCTACAGGGAGGCTAGCCAGGTTTTTTTGCCCTGGGTGAAGCCTCCAGAGGCACTCTATTGAGGCTCCCAGCCTGTGTGTGTGTGCAAATGCACATGGGGTGTGTGTGTTCCAAACAGGGTCTTTGACTCGGGTGAAATAAAGCCTAGTTTCACCCCCTGCCAAAGGCGGTCATTGTGGAGACAGGATGCCAGCTTACATAGGCCTTGGGTCTGATCCAAGTTGGTTCTTCTTATGTATTTTGTCTGCATGGTAATGATCACCATAATTGTGAGCAAAGATGAGGGACTCTGGTGGGCCAAAACAGATACACTTTTTAAAATAATTGCTTTATTATTGCTTTCAGGGTTAGGGGACAAAAGGAATATTACCATGCAGACAAAATACTTCAATCCATTGCTTGCTGCTGCCCACTCAGAAGTCACCAGTGGCGTAGCGTGGGTTGTCAGCACCCGGGGCAAGGCAAGTAATTTGCGCCCCCTAACCCGTGGATTTGCGCCCCCTAACCCTAACCCCCAGATGTTGCGCCCGGTGCGGCCGGCCCCCCCTGCACCCCCCACGCTACGCCACTGGAAGTCACAAAGCTGCAACAAAGCCCAGTTGAGGGAGACCTCCTAGTACGTGTCAATAGCAAAAAGTGTGAGGGGACAGAGAGAGGGAGACAGCCTTGAGCACCCTAGAGCTTGTGGCCAGTCTTGGAAAGCAGAATTGAGAAACCCCTGGTCAAATCCCAGGAGAGCTCCTGTCAGTAGATCAGCTGTTCTAGGGGTTAGATGTGCCAGTTGTCCAACTCCATACAAGGCAGCTCCTTCTCTCCAGTGTGCTTACTTTGGTCACTGACACCAGCAGAAGGCAGAGCAAGCTCCATTAGTAAATCACTGGGTGAGAAGTTGGCAAGGTTTCTGACTCCCTATTGTTTAACAGTAACAACAATGGATTTTTGTATGGAAGGACTGTGAGCTCAGCTCAGTTCTGGCACTTAAACTAAATCCATTTGTTCAGCAGTGGCCCAGAGCCAGCATATTCTTAATTCTGTTTTTTGCACCAGGCTCCACTGGCCATGAGACACGCTCCTGTGTCTTGCTCCTCTGATGAATCTTGATTTTCTGCAGCTCAAGGAACTTGTCTAAGTTCTCTTCCTCAAACCATTCCCATTCCACAAGGAATTTGTTGCACAAGGCATGGCATGGTAGGTATTGTTTCTTTACTAACGAGAACTGACTGCAAATCTGTGCCTTAGATGACCATAAGTACGTGAAGAGCACCTGTAAACCCAAGGCAGCATATCTTCGTTTCCTTCCCTCCTTTCCAGCAGAAAGTGATTGACCCAGGTCAGCCTTCCACAACTTGGTACCCCCCAGAGATCATTGGGCTACAACTCCCATCATTGCTGATCACTGGCCACTTGGGAGGTGGAGTCCAAAACATCTGGAGGACTCCAGGCTGGGGAAGGCTGCCCCAGGTACTTGGCAATACTTGAAAGAATGGCTACCTATGGATCCAGAAGAATCCCCATCCCGGGCAGGCAAAAGTTGAGATTACCTGGAACTTCTTCTGTAGGTACTGTCCGAGGACACCTTTTGCTCTCTGTTCAACAGGCAAAAGTGATTAGTTTAAGCTAGGCTTCCCTAAATGCTCTATTAAAACTGCACAACAGCAGTCAAAGGATGCAGCCAGCCCAGCTTTTATGGACATGATCCAAGGAAAAACTACATGTTATTCTAGAAACATGTGTCAAGTGGCCACTATTTTAAAGAAAAAGCAGCTGCTGATCTGGATTGGGGCCCCAGTATTATTATTATTATTATTATTATTATTATTATTATTATTATTACATATTGCTCTGTAGATCTCAGGGCAGTTCACAAGGTCCCATGCCAGTTTCCTAACCTAAGTCACCTTCCTCAGCTGCTATTTACCCTCAAAGGTGCCAATGAATGCAAACAGCACCTTTGAGGGCAAGGTGATGTTGAGAGAAAAAACTGATATGATAAGAAGCGAATACTGGAATGGGGCAGTGGCTACTTTTTCTTCAACATAAGTGGCTAGTTTTAAAAAAGAAGTGTGAGCAAAATCCAGTTTAGTCTTCAGCACAGAGACAGCACAGTTACAGAGGACATCAGGCTTGTCCACCCTGCTGCTTGTCCTGTGCTTTCTAGGCACAGGTCTGAGCAGTTTTGCCTTTGCCACTTTCCCCTGGAAATCCTACTCTTTAGCGCTCAATTGGAACAAAGGCCGTCCACAGAAAATCTGACTGCCATTTGTTCCAATTCAGGGCTAAACAGAGGGTTTTCCTGAGGAAAGTGCTGGGGCAAACTAAGGTGTGGATAAGCCCATCTGGTGGCAACATGATTTGGATCACCATAACTCTGTACACAGTCTTACATTATGCTCGTGGTGATGAAAAACCTTGGACAGGGTACATGTTGGGGAGAAAGCAGGGGAACAGGTGAGGGAGAAGATAGTAAGCCCAAATCCTGGAAAAGGGCTAGAGAACCTTACCAGCTGTATTCACCTCTGGACAACTCAGTTGTGTGCAAAGCCAGAGGCAAAGGTGAGAAGAGCAAAGAATGTAAAGTTTTACCTTTGTGCACTAGGCTAGTTTCTACTCACACTCTTCTTTGTTTTCCCTCCATCCAGGGAAGCAAGTGGCTTTATCTGAGTCAAGGACACATTCTAGCCAGGCTAGACAAAAACACTCAAGGAGAGCACAAAACAAGACTAGGAGGGGGTAGGGCTGGGAAGAGTCCCAAGGGAAGCATTTGTCTTCAGTCCCTCAGGTTCCCCACCCCAGCTATTAAAAGAGCTGCTGTAGCCCAGGTTCAGACATAGGTAGCATCCTTTCCTTCCAAGAATGTGTGAGCTGGGTCCTCCTACTGCAACAGGAAAGAAATTAGGATCCCACTCTCCAAGGGCAGATTAGGCATTATCTGCAGTAGAAGGCCAAAATGCTGGTGTCAGACCTCTACCTAAAGCAGAAATGGAAGAGTTTACAAGAGTGCAATCACTCTCTTGGCCACTAATTGCGGATCCCAAGGGAACAGCACTGGTTCTGCTCTTGAAAGAACAACAATTAACCAACAGCTGCTGTGCACATTGTTTATTGGAGATACCGTTTAGCAACAAGTGTTCTGAAAAAAAGAAACTCAGCTTTGATTCCTTTCCACAACAATGTATGAACAGTGATCCATCTCCAATTCCCATCACAGTTTAAGTACCAACATTGTCTTTCAGGAAACAGCAACTTGACATTTTTCAAGAGATTCACCAAAACCAAAAAAAGGATTGTCCTTAATCTCCTTCCTCCTATATATTAGTGTCTGTAGTAGTGGAAGAACTAACTTAAACCACATAAACTATTATAGAAAAGTAGTGGTCCCTTTAACGCAGGAATGAAGAACCTGTGGGCCTCCCAATGTAGTTGGGACTACAACTCCCATCACCCCATAACCACTGGCAGGGCTGACTGGGGCTGATGGGAGCTGGAGTCCTGCAACATCCAAAGGGTCACAGGTTCCCCACCATGTGAGCAGATCACTGTGGAAAAAGAAAGACTGTCACATAAATACACTTGCTTCCTCTGAGCAGAGGGCACCAATCTGCTCATCACATTCAGAGCAACAGGCAAAGGGGAAGTAGGATGAGCTCTTCCAACCAAGAGAAAAATAAGGCACTAGGGGAGAGTTGGGGGGGGGGTGGCCTCACATATACCTCACTTCCTTTCCCAGGGTTTGGGCCAGACGTGCCTTTTGTGGAAAGGAAAACTTGATTGCCTAGTTGAGGCAGAGGCTGCTGGAGAGAAGGAGAATGGATAGCTGCCACCATATGGGAAGACAACAACAGGTGGACAAGCAAGGACCTTTCCCCCACCACAAAAAGACACCGCAGGCTTCAAGGAAACCGGTCCTCACTACACCTCAGCAGTTCGCTGTGGAATGCAGCCCTCCATCTCAAGTGCTTCAGGCCAACCCTCATACTTGTTGGAGCTCTTTTTGTTCTTGACGTGCTATGAAAATAACAAAATCAGGGTTTACATGGATATTTCACACTCCTCTGCTTCTCCTCCCAGATTTTATCTAAGGCAGAGGTAGAGAACCTCCAGCCCTCCATATATTGTTGGACTCCACCTCCCATCAGTCCCAGCCACTATGGCCAATAAGTCAGAATCAATGGAAGTTGGAGACCAACAATATCTGGAGTGCTCCGGTTTCCCTCATGTGTGAGCTAGTGATTTCAGGATTTCTCTGAAATACAGACATTTCAAGGTGACATCTGTGAAAAGGAAAAATGGTTCAGTACCTGTTCAAAAGGACTTTTGTTCTGCACCCCTTTGGCTCCTACAAAAACCCAGCTATCTCGAAAAGCTAGGTCTTTGGCAACATTGCTGCCCAGTTCTGAGAAGATTTTACGGGTCTCCTCATTCATCCTAGAGGGAACAGAAAATGTGAGTAAACAAACCTCTACTATTCACTCTTCTGGTCCCACCAACACAGTAAAACATTATTCTTTCTGGAAAAAGTTCAGTGTAGTGCCAAGAAACTACTGTACAGAGCAAGACTTTCAACTGGAATTTCTTCTCCCATCCAAATGCTGTAGTGGTGTGAGAAGTTGTACTTAAACACAAGTTATTCCTTCAGGTGAAAAAGCCCTGTCCTGCACCAAGTCTGGCAATCTCCCTTTGATCCAATATTCAGCAATGGGGAACCAGTGTCCCCACCATGTTTCTTGTCTACAACTACCATCATCCCCAACGACTGGCCATGCTGGCTGGGAATGCTAGGAGTTAGGAGTCCAACAACACCTGGAGGGCCCCTGCTTCCCCATCTCTGTCCTAAACCATAATATAAAGCCACAATATCTTAATTTCAAACCCCCTCTCTTATAAGCTTATTCATACATGCATGCCCATCATTTGAAAGTTGCAGCATCAAGCACCACACATTGCCTGTGTGGAGGAGTCATTACCAATCAGATAGAACTTTCATATTTCATGTTTCCATATTTTAAACACTTTTTTTGCCTTGTTACCCTATTATGTTAACATAAGAGTCCCTGTGGCAACTTTACATTGAATGGGGGCATATAAGCACACCAAACATTTCTCAGGACATTCGGGCACACGTGCTTGTTAACAGGTCCAGGCTGCAGGTTCATGGTGTGCTGAACCAAAGGTGAACTGTTCCAGAGGCTTTGCTAACGCCATCTTGTTAGTCAAAATAACCCCACCATTAATTGGCAGTTGCTGTAGCAACGAGGTCATGTATGTTTATATACACTTGCTTTGATATAAGCTAATTGGCTTGCTTTGATGTTATCCTTATCTGTGGGCTTGGGGTGCTGGGCTCTGACCTCAGAAAGGGGAACTATCTGTAACACTTGGGTATTTGCCACCTATGCTGTCATTTGGGCAGGTGAAGTGATAGACAAAGTAACATATGTTGGATGATATGGAGTTATGCAACTCCCGAGCCAAGGAGAGAAGTACTGTATTTTTCACTCTATAAGACGCAGCAATTTTCACTCTATAAGACGCAGCAAACCATAAGACGCACCTAGTTTTTGGATGAGGAAAACAAGAAAAAAATATTCTGAAGCCAGAACAGCAAGAGGGATTGCTGCACAGCGATCCCTCTTGCTGTTCTGGATTCTGGGATAGCGGTGCAGCCTGCATTTGCTATAGGAGGGGAAAAGTGTGTCTTATAGAGCGAAAAATATGGTAACTTAAAAACCTTTAGAAGACATCTGAAGGCAACCCTGTATAGGGACTTTTTATTGTTTAATGTTTTGTTATGTTTTTTATATATGTTGGAAGCCGCCCAGCGTGGCTGGGGCAATAACTAAAAATTGGGGTATGAATAAAAATTGTTCCGGCACCTCTCACCACACCTCTGGCTCACAAGAAGATTCTCCCTGGAGCGCAAAGAGGACATCCTCTATGGGCAATGGAGAGGGTCTTCTCATGAGCCAGAGGTGCACTGGGGCTTTAATGAGGCTCTTCAGCCTCCTGGGCTAACAGTTGATGCGCAGGAAGAAGCCTCCCCTGCCTCAGCTCTGCAAGCTGCCCTGTCTCTCCAGCTTGTGCAAGCAAGCAGAAGGGAGAGGGTAGCTTGCAGAGCAGACACGCAGGGAAAAAGCTTCTCTGCTCATCTGCTCTTCCCCCTCCATAGAGTTGCCCTGCCCCTCCTGCTTGTGCACAGAAGCAGGAGGGACAGGGTAGCTTGCAGAGCAGACACACAGGGAGGCTTCTTCCCTGTGCATTATCTCTGCCCGTTCACACAGCAGCCCTCCCTCTTCCACTGGTGCAGAAGCAGGAGGGACAGGGCAGCATTCCTGCACCTGTTTTTCTAGAAAAAAAGCACTGTTTATATTCACTTGCTTTGATATAAGCTAACTGGCTTGCTTTGATGCTATCATTATCTGTGGGTTTAGGGTACTGGGCTTTGAGCCCAGAGAGGGGAGCTATCTGTAAGACTTGGATATTTGCCAGTCTATTCCTTCATCTGGGGAGGAGAAGTGATGGGAAATTCTAGACAAAGTGATGTATGCTGCTTTGTATATAAAGAATGTGTGCACATTTGCTTGGGTGCAGACAAGCCATCTCCCTGCTGCTGTGTCTGTCTCGAACATGTAACGGCTAGGAGACCTGGCAGGCTGTAAGTCTACTCCTTTCTTTAATAAAGCACTCTGGTGTTTTTGGCATCCTTCTTCAGGATACCTGCACTCAACCACTCCCATGATCCCTCCTTTGGGCCAGCGGTTCAGGACACAAAGGCTGAGTAATCAAAGGATAAGTAATCAAGCCATGGGTATGCAGGTCTGAATAAGCCCTCAGTGGCCCCCATGCTAGATACAGGATAGACCACCCTCTCAGTCATCTGAAGGAGACCAACTTTGGATCTCAGAGTCTCAAATGCTAGGCATCAAAAAACAGATGCAACAAACGGCTGTCTTTTCTCAATACACTCCCAATTTTACTTGAGTACCTGTTAAAAGGGGGATTCCCCAGCCTCCCCAACAACCGCTTTGCATTAGTTTTATATAAGTTAGGTAGCTTCCTTTCAGGCTGAGTACATTTTTACTACAAGAGTTGAGCGTAACCTGTGCTGGCTGTCTCCCTGTTTTGTTTTTGTTTTTATTAAAGATTTTCTTGTTTTACAGAAGTAAGTATAACTGTCCCCCTGTTAACACTCACTTTGTGGCAGGATCATCGTATGAGGCCACAAACACCAGCGTCCCCTCGTGCAGCGGCCGGATAAATTTTAACAACTCGTTCACATCTGGAAGGGCAGGGAGAGAATGGAAGGAGATCTCAGAACAACTGTTCCTCCCAAGTGTCATAGACCAAAGGCTTGCATAAAGGCTACAATTCTGCAGAAGTGCAATTCTGCAGAGATGGTGGCATAGGGTGTAGAATTCAGCATTATGAAAAACGTAACTTTAAAAACTCCAAAGTGGTTGGGGCAGATATGCTCCAAAGTGCAAGTGGGCAATGCCTGCTGAATTATTAGATGATAGAAGGGTGGCTGGACACAATTCTCAGAGGTTAGGTGTGAGGTTTCAGCACTCTGCTTAACCTCTAGCCCTTCCTCAGTACTAGCAGAGACAAATTAGGAATACATTGTGCAAAAAAGGGTGTAAGTATCAACACAGAAAATATGCAAGTGTGATCAATGTGCAAAGCAATTATTTTATGGCCATGACCCCTAAAGTCTGTTCCTTTACAAGGGATGCCCTCCACATCATCAATATGTTGCAATCTGGATGTGCCCTCTTGATGCATTTACAGTGTCTTGACCTTTGAGGATCCTTCAGCACATGCATTTGTACTGGGTCTTCTGCTTGACTCAGGGCCCATTCCCCCCATCAAGCATCCAGAGTTGTGCTGGGTGTCAAAGCACATTCTGGTCCCCTTTCAGGTCCAGTATGCACCAGTACCACAAGCTATTTGCACAGCCTCAGGCGCCCCTGTTCACACAGACCTAGCCTGCAAATCCATCCACTGTTGTTCCGCCTCCTGCCCAGAGCTCTTGGCCTGGTGAAAAAGCAGTATAGAGTGACAGTAACCCTATGCTACAGCCTCTTCTTAGGCAGCCTCTATCTTCTGTAACCCAGTGCATGTTAGTCAACATGGCAACCTTCCTTGAAATTATTTTGCCTTCCTCCTAAAATTGATGGACTATGCAGAACTAGATAAACTAACGGGAAGAATTCGAAACCAGCGGCACCAGACATTCACAGAAGATTGGCGTAAATTTACGGACTATTTGAAAAGTAATTGTGATGATCAGATTACATTTGTAGGTTTGCAGGAAGTTTTGTAAGGGGAATAATTTGAATTATTGCATTATTGAACGAAAAGGATGACGTTAGTTATGATAATTAAAGGCAATATGAATTTAAGAACTGCAGAAGAAATCATAAAAATGGGAGATCATCAGAGGTGCTGATGGAAGTCCAAAATATTGTATAAGAGGTGAAATTTTGTGGAATGTATGACAATTAATATGTTTTAAAATGAATAAAAATTATTATTATTATTATTATTATTATTATTATTATTAAAATTATTTTGCCTTCCTCCAAATCCAAAGGCTGCTTGTGCCCCCATGACCATATTGGAACACATCCTTAAGATTTCTCAAATAATCCCTGTATCTCCCCTTCTTTTTGCCCCATCTTGAGTACCAAACTCCTACCAACACAGCACACTCACCTCCTGCCCACATGTCAAAGAACTTTGCATCAATCAGTTCTCCATTCACTCCTGCAAAGCAGAGCAGAGCAGAACAGGACAGTGTTGGTGACTAGTTTTTATGTTGCCCTACAACAACATCACTCATGGCCACCACCCTCTCAAAAGCCCACCTTACCATTCACCAGTGCAACGTTCAGGCCCCGGCCTACATTGTTCTTCACGCTGCTCATTAGCCTGAAAGGAAGATCAGGGCTGGTCAGAAAATGTCCCATCAAGAGATCTAAGTGAGGCTAGAGTGGGATCACATCTGGTTGGTAAGGCTTTCCCCTAGTTTCTTCCCCCACCCCAATAGCCATCCATAGGGGATTGCACCTGAGCAAGTAGATGCAGCCCATGAGCATCACCACCTCCAGTCAGGTTGGTTACAGAAAGGCTTTGAGAGCCACAGTCCTCCTCAGTGGCAATGACTCACATTTTGTCCTCAAGGCAGATCTTGGGCCCAATGACATTAGCTGCACCGCTCATGATCCGGAAGGCGAACGAATTGTCTGGGCAGGCCCGAGGAAGGCCACACTTGTACTTCTTAGGCCTAGGTTCTAAGTAGACAGCAAAGGAGAAATCCTAAAGCCCCATCGTTACAAGTACCCTTTTGCGCCAAACAGGATGCTTTCTTGCCCTGTCAAGAGCTGAGCAATCTGTGGACTCCAGTTCCCATCAGCCCCAGCCAACAGGGTCAATGGTCAAGGATGGGAATCCAGCAACATCTGGAGGGCCACAGGTTCCCCAACCCCACACTGCTGCATTGCTCTTAACTGCCGGTGATGAGGAGAGGCACAACAGTGATTAGTCATCCAGCCCCAAGATACAACAGTGAACGTCACCTAAAAGATCCTGCCCACCTTATACATTATAATAATGGAATTCCTGGGGCAATCCTCTCTGGGAATGCCTTGCGGGAGATTCTGTGATGGCTGCCAATGCCACAGGGCTAAGTGATGCTTTTTGTCTCACTCCTCCCCAGGTAGGCTGACTTGTGCTTTCTTTTGCTTTTCTCACTGCAAGAGTGACCATCCTCCCCCCCCCCCCCAATTCTAGCAAGGAGGAAAAAAGAAGGGATAGCAGAGGGGGAATAACAGAGGCAATGGGCTTTTTTCTATTAGGATAAGGAATGCTGTACAACAAGGCAAGTAAGTGTTAAGGTAAAAATAGACAAGAAAGATAAAAGGCTTAAGAGTGGACCAGGCAAAAAAAAAAAAAAGGCCGAGAGGCAAGTTTAACTAATCTGAACTTGGGCAAGGCAGGGAAGGAACCAGGGTGGAGCCTTCTCTACCTGCCTCAGTCTTCAAAGCTGCATCAATAACCCTGCCTGTCTTGAGGAAGACACCCCATGTCTGGACATCTCCCTTCCACTGATAGCCACTTTTTGACCAGCTGAAGGAAAGCTGTTGCCAGGAACTGAAGGAGACTTTTGCATGGAACCGGCAACAGCTCTCCAAGAGGCCGGGTTGTGGATTTTCCTGACATCAAAGCAAACATTATTTTAAACCCAAAGACGGCAGAAAGTTACATGGAAAGCACGTGCTCTATGACTGAACTATGATAACACTTCTTCTTCTGACAGCTAGGGCAGGCCAGAACCTGCTCTTAAAGTAGGAATGAGGCTTTCTGGGTGTTCCTTTGGGACTCCAGCTCCCATCAGTTCCCCAGCCAGCATGACCAAAAGCAGAAAGCTGGGAATAAGTATTGCTTTGAACAGGCCTTCACATGCTCCACTGTACTATCCTCTACTTCCACTCTCTCAGCTCTTCTGAACTCACTGCGGTGTCTACTGTTGCTGCCTGCTTTCTCTGCCGTGACCACTCTGATCTCATCAAGCATGCTGGCCAATTCTTGGCGAATAACCCGAGGACATTGAGGTAAACCAGTATTTTCTAGGGATGGCAAAACACACATAAAGAGCCAGAGGAGATGCAGAAGAAAAAGTGATGTGGAACCCTCATTTCCCACTTACCCTAACAAGCAGGGATGAGCAAACCCTCTAGATCAGAGCTTTCCAAATTGTGTGTCATGACAAGTCAGTGTGTCAGCGTGTTACAAGAATGCTCCTTGTGCTCCTCCCAGGGCTGGAAAGGGGTTAGTTTAACCTCTGGTTTGCTAGTAAAACTGTATTACTGTGTCGCAAAATGATGCATGTAAAAAATGTGCCACCAACATGAAAAGTTTGGAAAACTCTGCTCTAGGTGCTGTTGGAGTCCAACGCCCATCAGCCCCAGCCAGTATAGCCAACGACTAGGGATGATGGGAGTTGGAGTTCACAGTACAACATAATCTCTCCTGAACTGGTCACCTCAAACTCATTTCCTACCACAGTGGAGTGGCAGGGAGTCATTACCACCACATCAGCTGCTAAGGGAAATTAATGATTCCACTTTATCTTAAGATATACCACAAAGCCACCCCAAACTGAACCCCACTCTATCAGATAGCTACTGAGAACCGCAATACAGCACAGAACTGTCCTAGTCAGCCAATGAAGACTTCTTTCTGCCACCCCCTTAATTTCTGTGAGCATTTTGTTTGGTCTCCCACCACTGCTTGGTAGTTGGTGCTACATGACAAACTGTATGTCCCTCAGCTGGTGGTGCTGTATGATGGGCTATGATGAGATAAATCTCCCCATTTTCCCCTGAGGATTTCCTTGCTCTTTCCCTTTGCCTTCTCCTTGATCCAAAGTGACAATCAGCACTGTGAAACAAGCAGGATCTCTCTGGTTTATCTCAGTTGCACTATGGGAAGTTTAAAAAGTCTCTCCATTAAGTGGCAGAACAGTTCAACACAGTTTAAGAGTGCCCAAGCTCCAAGACCTGTGTTGCTCCCAACAAAGTCAGAGTGAGTGATGAGTTTGCAAACCGGGTGTGTGTTAGTGTAGACCCCATAAGAATGTAGCCAAAGCCATCTACCTGATGTAGGAGGATTCTCAGGACCTGCAAGGAAGCAAATAAACAGCTGTATCAGCAAGATCCACTCCAGATCTTGTGCCCTGCCTCATCACTTCAAGGATGTAGCAGCAATATGTCAAGATTAAAATTCCTTTACTCCTCAAAACACCCCAACAGGACAGGTGCCAAAGAACTGATTTAAAACCTCTTCAGTTTATTTATTTAAAGTATTTTATCCCACCCATCATCACAATTCAATACTAGGTCAGGAGATATATATATAAAATTGTAAGGCTTGGAGGCGATACTCAAAAAGCAAGAAAAGAAACACTCTTCTTGCAAACTTGAAAATTATGTGGATTGTATCACTAGGTTGAGCTATCCAGTTTGCAAAATCACTCAATTTCATCATTAAAATAACAGTGTAATGCTTTGCAGGGGGGAAATCAGCTTCTTTATGGTGAAAAGTAGATTAGAACTTCCCAGCCAAGCAACCAAGGGTGCCAAAGGCTACCTGAGCATACATATATTTCATCACTGAAGAAATAAATGTGTAACATCTCTAAAGCACTATAAGAACTAGGCAAATAAGGATTTAGATGTAGGGTCTAGACATTTTACAGGAGTGAAATCTCAGGTGCCAGAAAAAAATGTAGATCACACTTTAGCTCAGGGATGGGGAACCTGTGGTCCTCCAGACAATGCTGGATTACAACTCCCATCAGCCCCAGGCTGATGATGGGAGTTGTAGTCCAGCAGCAGTAGGACCACAGGTTCCCACCCCTACTCTGACTAGTAAAATTTAATTATGTCAGTTAAAAAACACACCATATGGGATGGCTCCTGCATTTCCACACTATAAGCTGTGATAAAGGGTGGTATATAAATCAAATGAATGAATGAATGAATGAATGAATGAATGAATGTGATCAAGTTTGACACTATCCACTTCAACATGAGTCTTCAGAGTCCAAATCCATATTTCAGGGATTAGGCACCTGTGGCTCTCCAGGTGCTGGACTACAACTCCTATCAGGCTTGGCTACTGACCATGCTGGCTCAGGCTGATGTGAGGTGGAGTCCAACAACATCTGGAGGGCTACAGGTTCCCCATCTTTCCCCTACATTGTCACAAAGCTCACTCAGTGACCCTAAGTCCATCACTTTCTGTCTGATCCAACCCAGACTTGTAAACTTGTAAACAAGCTCACAAAAAGTTATAAGCATTCAAAATGTCTTAGTAGTCTGCTGGGGGTTTGCAGTGGAGGAATTGAGAGGTCCAGCTCCAAGGGCCTTCTGACGTTTCCCTCCCTGTGAGAAGTGAGGTTACAGGGAACCAGTCGGAGGGCCTTCTCGGTAGTGGTGCCCGCCCTGTGGAATGCCCTCCCATCAGAAGTCAAGGAAATAAACAACTACCTGACTTTTAGAAGACATCTGAAGGCAGCCCTGTTTAGTATTTAATGTTTGATGTTTTATTATGCTTTGAATTCTGTTGGGAGCCACCCAGAGTGGCTGAGGAAACCCAGCCAGATGGCTGGGATACACACACACACACACACACACACACACACACACACACATACACACTGTATATTCTCCAGCATTTCTACACTAGGCATGAAGGAGACAGCTGCCCCCCCACCTCAGCAGCCTGCTTGGATCTCATGCTAGGTTCAGAGGCGTGATGGTGCACCCTGTCCATCTTCTACCAGCCTACATGCTATGGCCAACAAACAAGTGCTTAAATACAAGGCTGGCCTAACCTCCTTTACAGGGACATTGATAGGGGGGGAAAGTACATGGCCCTCAACTCCCTTGGGTTACAAAAATTAGCAAGGCAGGGAAAGGGGGGAATAAATAAACTGCATTGGAACAGTAAGTGCAAATTCTGCAGAAGTTACATAATTAGTACTCTTGGAATTATTCATTAGAGTAACATCTCATGTCTGAGGAAGTAAGTGTGAAAACATCAGCAGAAAATAAATTGCACTCAGTAAATGTCAGAAGATTTTGCCATGAGGGAGCTTCTGTTTTAAGCCTAATTACTCTTCTAAAGTCACATGTTATAGGCACAGAGACTTTAGTGACCTGCGACTGGGCTCCATAAAGGTCTCTAATCTCACTTCTTTGTTTAGGGCCATGTAGGGCTAGCCCAAGACACTGAAACACTCACAGATACAATATGCTCATAGCACAGTGGAACTTTCTCTGCAGCTCACCATGCAGCCCTCATGGAGCAGATGACAAGCATGAAATGAATGAAGGCAGGGGCCTTCTCCCCTTGTCCGTCCCTAGCAGCTGGTATTTGGAGTTACACTGTCTGAAAAGATCCACTTGGATCTCATGGCTAATAGCTGTTACTAGACCTATGCAATGCTAATCTAAAAATCACCCTAGCCTTCCAGTTATTCTGCTGCCAGTTCCACACAGCCACCACTAGATCAGGTATGAAGAACCTGGGGCTCTCCAGAGACTGTTGGACTCCAACTTCTATTAGCGTCAACCAGCATAGCCAATGGCCAGAGATGATCAGATGATCAGAGTCCAACAACATCTGGAGGGCCACAGATCCAATCCCTGCTCCAGGTTTAACAACCATAGTTGTCCACTTTCTCCTTTTCCTGAACCCAACAACATGGCTGGGAGTGAAGCATGGAGAAACAGGCGCAGGTAAGGCAGTGGGAGCTGCAAAGGCAACTGTTCCGCCATGACCCAGTGCTCCAACCCTTCCCCACCATAGCCCCCATCCCCACTCCTAGCTGTTCTGGTTCTTACTCCTGAGGAACTGCTGCAGGCGAGAGAAGCCACTCTGGGTACCCAACAAGACGCTGACAAGGATCCAGGTCAGTCCTGCTGTCAAGACGATCACAACAACACGAAGGGGACCTGAGATGGTTAAGACAGACAAAGTCAGATCTGCAACAACACCAGCAAACCCCTGAATGATTGAACCTAACTGCCGCCATAATGCAGTCCTTCTTACTACATCTTTCCCTTGTTGTCCCAGGAGCTTAAGGGCTCCAAAAGGCATATCTGATATCACTGTCTAAGTGCTGCAATTCTGTGTCTTAACCAAATCTAAATGTTTCTTTCAAGCTAAAACTTTCAATGCTTCTTTCAAGCTAAAACTCACCTGCTAGTCTCATGGCCCCTTGAGGGTGTCCGGAACCAGCGACAATCCAATGCTACTAGGCTCCTGAAGTGCCAGGGCAGGTGAGGGATTCTGAGATGGGTTAGTCACATGCACCCTTCAAACTACAAAGATCAGAAATGGTAATCTGAATCAGCCCAAAGAATTTTTAAAACGCAAACAGCCCATTCTGTAGTCTGCACTACTCAAAAAAACATAAACATAAATATGTCAAACAAATATTAAAGTACTACTTTCACAGCACCCAACGAGACAACCAAGATAACAATCATGTACTATTTCCAGACTATGGGCCATTTCATACATTTACACAGCAACAAACCCTGGTTTGCCCTCTCAGCAGGGAGCCACAGTCAAACCCAATTTTAATTTTATTTGAAATAGATTTATTCTGCCAAAACAGTCAATGCAGGCCCCTGTGGTGGCAAACCATTAAGAATAATTTATGTACTAATTAATGAATCTGTAAAAAAACAAAACCCTCAATTACTTAAAACTGTTCTGAGGCTTTTTCTTACAATCAAGTGGTATATATATATAAATTTTATGAAATGAATAAATAAAATATATCAACATCAGACTGCATAAAAAACCCCCATCAACCCACAGGAAAGGGGAACCTGTACCCTCCAGATGTAGTTGGACTACAATTCCCATTATTATTGCTTTATTGCTTTTATATCACAAAGAGGTTCTCCCCCTCAGTTAATCCCAACAACCCTGTGAGGTAGGTTAGGTTGAGAGGCAATGTCTGGCCCAAGGTCATCCAGTGAGCTTCACAGCCAAGTGGAGATTGGAACCCTGGTCTCCCAGGTCATAGTCTGACACAAAAACCACTATACCTGCTGGCCATGCTGGCTGCTGTAAGGATGATGGAGCTGGTGTCCAACATCTGGAGGATGCTAAGTCTCCCAACCCTGTGCTAAACCAATCCAAATACTCTTCTAAAAATGAATAGTTTTCATTAACCTTCTAAGTATTTAGACCAATCAGGGGAATTCCATTTCTGGAACATCACAACCCTCAATCATGCTGTTGCCAACCATAAAGGGACCACAATTATACCTGCCAATTCCTCAATGGCGTATGACTGACAAACAGACCTGGCTTTCCCTGACCTCAGAGGCACCTAGCATCTCACTGCTTTCTGAGTGACTTGGGAGCTAGACAAAAATTCAGGGTGAAACCCCTGCCTATTTTAGTCCCAGACTCTGTCCTTAGTTTATGTTACAACAGGATGTAGTGTCTCATCCTTGCCTTCTACCCCAGCTCCGAACTGGGGGGGGGGGGGGAGAGGGAGTTTATCCTTGGACTTGTATTAGCATCAGAAGCATTTGTTGCACCCCTAAAGGTAGAATGACAGAAATGAGTTTTGAATTCTTTCTCTCCAGCTCAGAGCTACTAAGCCAACATTTGCAATACCCCTCAATCAAACATACAAAAAGTGAGCAGGTGAGGCGGTGGGGAGAGCGATGGCTGACAAGATCAGCAAAGCACATGTGGTGCAGCCAGGCAGAAACACTATCTTTGGGAAGTTCACCCACAAAGAGATCCCAGGGAAGATCATCTTCGAGGACGATAAGTGCCTTGCCTTCCATGACATTTCCCCACAAGCTCCAACCCATTTCCTAGTGGTTCCCAAGAATCTTATTGCTCAGTTCTCTCAAGAGCAAAATTCTGATGACGCTCTTCTTGGATACTTAATTATTGTGGGCAATAAATGTGCAACTCAATGTGCAACTCAATTAGGGCTGAGGAGGGGATACCGAATGGTGGTGAATGAAGGACCAGTCTGTCCAACAAGTGCATCTCCATGGCCTTGGACATGTCAGATGGGTTGGCCTCCAGCTTAAGAAGGTGGGCAAGAAAGAATGTTGCCCCCAAACTCCCTCAACAAATGTTTTCAAAACCCAACTATGATCAGTAACTTCAGTAACTTATTTTTTTTTAATATAATATTTATTGAAATTTTCCATATAATAACAAAACAAAAAGCAAAAATTGAAAAAACACAAAAAATATCCAAAAAAGAAAAACAATTAAAAAACACATAATATTTAAAGAACCTTATCTTCTTTCACCTTCTTTCTCAGACCTCCTCCCCCCTCCCCTTCTTGCATTCCAATTTGTGTTGTCTGCTCAACAAGTTCTTATCATTTTTCTCAACCTTAACTTAATAATTTCTTTAATCATGCTATTTATTTTAGCCTTATTTCTAATTAATTTAAAAAACCCAATTTTAACTTAATCTTAAACCTTTTTCCTAAAGTCAACCCAAATTTCCTTTCCACAATTTCCCCACATTCCATAAAAATCGCAAAAGTTAGAAAAAGAAAAAAGAACTTAACAAACTATATTTTAACACCCTTTGGATTCCCAAATCCCACCCTCCCTTTCCCGGTTTGATCCCCAAATCAATGTCCATCAATCCATCAATTCTCAGCCTGGATCCCAAACTTCCGAGGCTCCTAAAACTCTTTCCATTTCACTCTGCCGGATTTTTTGACCATCTTTTATGTTCAATACCAAATCTCGGGGAAGATCTGTCCCAATAATGACCATTTTTCTTCCAAGCAGGCCTCTGAATTTAAAAGTGGAGCTCAAATTTTGTTCCTTAAATTTTTTAAAACTGTATGTCCCAAAAGCTCCAACTTCCATCTTGATCTCACTTGTGCTAACAGGCCTCTGATCTTCCACAACATTATAGCTTCACCTTCATTTTCCACCAAATTTTCCACCAAATCCTCATATGACTCTTTTTCCACTTTCTCAAAACTTTCCTGTGAGTACAATTGAAGTTGTGCAATTATTGGACAATAAAGTTACAGGCATGCTAGCTCATCCAAAAAGAAGAAACCTGAAAAAGTACAATAGTATGTCCAATAGGACTTCCTCTTAAACCTGTAAGGCAGGTTTGGATATATCCAGATACATCCAGTCTCCAGATACCCAAGACCCTAGCTAGTCTCCCTGGGTTCCATGGGACTTAGTCAAATATCAGTGGGTTTGGACTGAAGGTCAACATAAGCCCAAGAATTGCACCTGACAACTTATCTGTAACCAGTGCAGCGCCTTCAAAGTAGGCATTATACTACAAGACTTCAAGCAAGAGTTTTGCACCTACATTTTTTAACCAATTGTAACTACTGGACACTGTCCAATCTCAAAGTAAACACAGCAGGAATCTTTATGGCTAGCTGTGCAAACAACTGTGTTCTGTTTTAAACATGTCTTTGTCCTGTTTAAAAATCCAACACATGAAGAGGACTTCAGCAAGTCACCATGGTAAAGATGTTTTACAACTGAGATGCAGTGACTGAGGAATGTCCCAGAAATGTTGTCAAACCACTCACTGGACAGCAGTGAGGCCTGGTCGACAGCAAAACGAGGTGGTGGGATGGATTATACCCTTTTTGGCAGGAGCAATGTTTTGAATGCTCTCTCACATTAAACAAAAAACAGGTGCACAGTAGACCGTGAGGGAGACCTGGGCTAGAACTCTCCTCCCATTCTGCCATGTTTTTAGGTGATTTCTGTTCACTTGCTTGTTTACATTGGAGAGTTTTGGGGAAAGAATGTGGCTTCTGGCCTAGTGACTGAAGTGGTACAATGCATTGCAGAACCTCAGAATTCTCTATCACCCTCTCATTCTGCTGCTTGTCTGCAGACCAGGCTTGAAGTGGCTTCCACTGTATATTAGCAGCATTGGCCCAGGGTTCAAGTTCCTACTCCACTATGATCTCTCTGGTCAGGGGATCTTGGCTAATCCTGTTCCTCTCTGCTCCACATCATCATTTGTCCTCAAAAGCCACAGGGGCAAAACAAGGTAATCACCTCAAAGAAATTGCACAGTACTGTAGTTAATAACAACCCCCTGAATTCTAGGGAGTTGAATTGACCTCGATATCTTTCCTGAGCCGAGAGCAGCCTTCAGGATTATGGTGGTGGGGCCTGCCCTGCCACAATTGCCATGAGTCAACCGCTCCTTCTTTGACCCTGGGGCTCTTTTCCTTTTAACCTGCCCTGGATCACCTCTCCACCTGCAGTTTCGGGGCTGGGGAGCCAATGATCCACTCATCGCTCGACACTGCAAGGGAATCTGATACACACAGAGAGAGAATTTAAAGCTGCTCGGATTTCCCTCCAATCTGGACCTTTGGGGCAGCGGAGCTAAATCCCCCATCTTGTTCTCCAACCCTCCCCACGTTACTCTAAAATCAACCTTTTTAAAAAAAATTCTCCCTCCCTCCCTCCCCTCAGGTGACAGGCGGGCCCCGAGCCTTTAACAGCTGCACGGGTGGCAGCGGCGCAGCTCCTGAAGCCTCCTTCCCGCCCGCCCGTCGCTACGCAGAAGATGCTGCAGGGAAGCCAGACCTGTCGCACTTCTGCCTGCCGCGACCCTCGTCGTGAGAGAAGACGGCTCCCCCCGTTGCTCTCGCTCGACAACCCCTCGCGCACCCCCGTCCCTTCCGCCCGCCCCCCAAACCCCAAGGCAGCCCCCTCGCCTCTCATGGCGTCCAGCGGCCCACATACTCAACTCCCCCGCCCAGCGACCTCCTCCTCATGGCGCCCCTCGATTCTCGCCCTGAGGCGCCGGCCTGGGAAAGCGCCTCCGAGAGGCCTCCGAATCCCGCCGCTCCTGCGCCGCCTCACCCGGATCCGGCCTCCAGCAGCAGGATCTTCCTGCTACTGGAGCTCGGCGGCGGCGGCGGCGGTGGCGGCTCCTCCCGCCGGCTCCGCCCAGCGCCCCGGGGCAGAGGTGGCAGCGGAGGCGACCCGCGCCAGCTCCACGGAGCGGCGCCCATAACACCACCTGCTCCTGACGGGGCCATCAGGCGCGCGAGCGAGGCCCGAGAGCGGGAGTCCCGGGGCAGCTGCTCCCCCCCCTCACCTGAGGCGGCCGCTACCTGGGCGCCCTGAGGGAAGGCGGCAGGGACGGCGGCGCCCAGGCCACGGAGGACGCCAAGGCTGGCATGAGAGCTCTCACTCTCTCGACGTTTTATATCACGTATATATAATCAGTGCTTTACTTTTTTTAAAAAAAAAAATAATATTTATTGAAGTTTCAAAAAAGGTTACAAAGGTAAGAAAAAAAGGTAAAAAGAAAAATACAAAATACAGAAAAAATAAACACAATGATTCCATAACTTATCTTTCATTTACTTGTTTCGCTGACCTCCCCACACCTCCCTTTTTTGTATTCCAGTTCAATTGGTTAACTCAGCAAATCCTTTCCCTCTTTATGTTTATCTTAATCCCTTATCTTAATATATTATAACTTTACTTTCTCGCCTATTAAAAATCCATTTTCACCTACTCCTTTCTAGCATTACTACTAAGAACCACTTGACTTCATTCCAACATCATTCTAACATTCATTTATTTTACAATATTTCTGTAAATAGCCTTTAAATTTCTTCCAATCTTCTTCTACCGACTCTTCTCCCTGGTCTCGGATTCTGTCAGTCATTTCCGCCAATTCCATATATTCCATCACCTTCATCTGCCATTCCTCCAGGGTGGGTAAATCTTGTGTCTTCCAATACTTTGCAATAAGTATCCTTGCTGCTGTTGTTGCTATAATCAGTGCTTTACAATGGTAAACTGCCTTGGGTGCCTTGGCAAAAAGGCAGTAAAAAAAAATCCAATAAATAAATGTTCATAAGTTGCATAGCTATTGTTGCAGGAAAAATAGGGAGGTTGGCTTTTGCTGCCCAGTTCCCCAAGGGACTGAGTCCCCAAAGTCCATGATGGGTCAGAGATGAATGGATGGAGGAAAGATCCATAGAAAGCAAGGCAGATCTTTTATTTTTTCTATTTGCAACAGAGTCCCAACACCTTCTTGCAAGGAGGTAGGAGACACCCAGAACAAAAGTGTGCAGGAACCTTTAAAGACATTGCCTAACCCTTTAGCCAAAGACCACCCTCAAGGCATCATGCGTACATCACAGGAGGTGGTCTACACAACAGAAATTTGAGAGTGAGGCTCCCCCCTGTCTGCCAAGATTTCTGATAATGCTTTACTGATTACATTACCTGGGCAGTCTGACCATTCTTTTGAGATGGTAAATGCTTTAGTTCTTGAATCCAGGTCACAGGCCCTCCCTATTCATGCACAAAATATGCCCTTAGGATTTGTAAGTGAAAGAACTATTGGAAAAGGTTTCTCTTCTGTAGAGGAAATATTTAGAGTCATCAGGAGAGCCAAGATGGCTTTTTGGGATGGTTCTGTGTGCTAAAATAAGGTGCAATTAGGAAACATTTCCTAAATTTTGAAGGGTGAAGGATTGGTTTTCTGGGGAGTGTGTATCTGCTATGTTTGTGCAACCTAAAATTTTATAATGCTACTTACCTAAGATATTGCACTGTGACATCTGGGTGACTCATGCTGAACTTTGTCAAGGGTGTTGCAAGTTAAAGTATCAAACTCTTTATAATCAGCACTCAACTGCTTTATTATACACATGTATTTGGGACTGCAGCTGGTGTTAGCTGCATTGTTTTATCCTCCAAAATTCAGATTTCATTTTTCACTGCAAGCTCAGTTTCAGTATTTTAAGGGGTCACCAGTAATAGGGCCAGGGGCAGCTATTCCGCAATGTGGATTCCAGTGTGCAACAGCTGAGGAGAGGGGTCCCTCGTACACTTACTGCATCCTTGATGGCCAGGGGACAGGGAAGAGAGCCTCCAAAGTGAGAGGGAGTTTTTATGTAGGTTTGTACAGGGAAGAGGCAGTTCTGATTTAGTTCCTAAAAGGGTAGGATACTCTTTTTCCAGTGAGGGCCACATTCCCTCAGGGATAATATGTTAGAGGCAGCATACTGACAGTGTGCAGGGCTAGAGCTGCTGGTGGGCAAGGTGAGAAGTAAGCCCATTTACCTGTGGTCTGGCACAGGTATGGAGAACCTGTGGCATTCTAAATATTTTTGAATTCCATCTCCCATCAGCCCCAGGCAGCATGGCCAATGATCTCTGACAATGGGAGTTTTAGTCCCACAACATCTGCAGGGCCACAGGATCCCTATCACTGGTTTGGCATAAGGTCTGAACATCTGTGCATTCCCCACCCCTCACCTTGCCACAAGCACAGGCTCTTCTACTCTATTTACACAAGGGAGGAGGGACATTTATGCCAGCACAATAGTGGTATTGCAACATATACTATATATATTCCCAGCACATAAGTGGAGAGAGGGCAAAGCCGCAGTAAAAAAACAAAGCACACATGCAAAACTAGTGTAGAGTTGCCATATTTCAAACAATGAAAATCTGGATGTATGGCAACCCTAAACTAGTGGCAACACTGTTGTCCATTACCATTTATGGTGTTGTAAACAAAATCTGCCCTAATTTCCTTATGGGGTACACAAGAGCCCTTATAGAGTCCTTTGTAGGTTCTCCATCAGTAGGAGAAAATAACAGAGGCCAACCAGAGAATATTGAGAAGCAAAGCAGCTAGTAAGCCTGATCTTTATTAAACAGTTGCAACAGGGTACTCCCCCCACAAGCAGGAGAGAGGAGGAGGACCACGAACCATGTGTGCTTGCCATTATATAGCCATTTTGAAATTCCCTGCCCTGGAGCTCGAGACCACCCCTCCATACATCATTCATAGATCACAGAAGAGGCAGCCTACAACAGAAATTTGAATGTTGTTGTTTTTCCTGTCTGTCAGGTTATCTGATAATGCCTTATCTGATTGCCTTTTCTGGTAGTCTTCCCATTCCTTTGAGATGGTGATTACTTAATTCCTAAGACAATGGGAAGGTTTTTTTTCATTTCCTCCCCTCCTTGCATTTGGTCAGTTTGGGAGAGTTAAAATGGTTTCAGGACTGTCTGTGCTGCTTCAAACGTGTGGTTTATATATTTATGTACATGTTTGCTTGGTCTATTTATGAACATTTATTATATATCTAAGACCTTAAAATTCTTATTACAATGGGTTATGGTGGTGACAACATCCCTGTGTCACTCCTCCAAGGAAGGAGCCATTCCACTCACACTGATGGGACTGTGCTCCCATGGCCCCTTCCAGATGACAGAGCACCCTCCACTGCACAGTGTACTGCTGGTCTCCAGGAGTTCCTGCAACACAGTGGTTCAAACCTTGTATACTGTTGCCACATACATGCACACTGCTCAAAAGTGGAAAAGGAAGGTAAGAGGCAGCACGCCATCCAAATAGTTCCTCTGTCTTTCATGAACTACCCATCCCAGAGTGTGTTGTACATAAGCAGGAAGCTGGCTCCAATACTTTGGCCACTGTTGTGAC
Organism: Podarcis erhardii; assembly: GCF_964252035.2. NCBI lineage: Eukaryota > Metazoa > Chordata > Lepidosauria > Squamata > Lacertidae > Podarcis > Podarcis erhardii. Next base: position 3,720,880 of record NC_138515.1, read on the forward strand.
GCGGGGTTTGTGATTTCAGCTCTCTTGACATAATATGCTGGAGTCAGTTCTCTAGTAACACTTCTTTATTAAAAGCAACAAGACTAAAACCTGAGGAGGGGAGAGCTACATTTATAGGGACAGGGAACTAGTTAGAAGGGATACATTTTGGAGGGAACAATATCAGGCAATCACAGTCCTGCCTTTTGGAGGCAACCAATAAGACAGAGGATCCAAATACAGCAGCTTAAATGAACCAATAGTAGCTGTACCCTCTGGAACCAAAAGGCAGTTACTTTACCCTAATGCAATTACAGACAATAATAATACAGATATAAAATCCTTTGACTCAATACACAACACCCCTCCCCCCCTAGTGAGCACAGCAGACGTAATCTCTCAGGTACTGTGGGGTCCTACAACTTCTACTTGATCTCCTGACAACAGGTGTTGCCGGTTCTGGATTGGGTGTCACCTGTGGTAGGGGGGTTGCTATAGGGGTTTCATCAGGAACAGACATCTCAGGGTCCCCTACCTGTACCTCGTCATCCTGAGGACTAGCAGACCCTGGTTCATTTGCTGAAGCCCCTGGTGATTGCACCTCTGGGCCATTTTCACTCTGGTCTTGCAGCTCTGCGCCGTTAGCCAGGGATGAATTATCAGACTCCTCCCTGCTGAGCGCCCGGCGCCTCAGCTGATCTATATGTCTCTTCCAAACTTGCCCATTTTCCAAGGTCACATAATAGGACACAGGTCCACTAGCCCGGGTGACCACACCAGCCACCCACCGCGAACCTCGTGAATAGTTCCTCACCCAGACCAGATCTTCAGGGGCGAAATACCTTGTTGTGTCAGTCTCAGCCTGGGGGTTTGCTCTTGAATTACGGTTTGGCATTTTATCCGGGTGGACATAATCCAACACCGTTACCAATCTTCTACCCAAGAGCAGCTCAGCTGGCGACTTGCCCGTCGCAGTACACGGTGTCGCATGCTGCAAAAATAACATTTGCGCGATGCGAGCTGACCAGTTACCCTCCATTAAGCGCGCAATGGATTCTTTGGCTGTTCTTACCATGCGTTCCGCTTGCCCATTGGAGGATGGGTGAAAGGGCGCGGATGTGACCCCTCTTATGAAGTTATCAGCCAAGAATGCCCTGAATTCTTGGGATACAAAAGCTGCCCCATTATCTGATACAATGGTCTCAGGTAACCCGTGGGTTGCAAACAGCTGCCTCAACACCTTGATTACGGCAGCTGATGCCATGCTAGGGACCATCGCCACTTCTTCTTCTTCTTTTTTTTTTTTAATATATTTTATTAAGGGTTTTCTTGTTTTACAGTGTAAGTGTAATGCCTCGTGTATTTTTTTTTTTCCCCCGTATAACATTTTTACAAATCCATTTCATTTGTTGAGGCATTAGGGGGAGAAGAAAAAAAAAAAAAGAAGAAGAAAGGAGGGTGGAAGGAGGGGAGATGGATGGGGGTGGGGTGGGGTAGCGGTGTTTCTATTATGCTTAATGTATGTAGTTTGGTGTCAGCGTGCTTGTGTTGTTCACTTGTGTTCCTTTGGTGGTGAGAGAGGTTGGGGTTGGCCTAGGATGTGATTGTTTGTTTGTGATTGGCTGTGGTGATCTTTGTTTTCGTGTGTGAGTGAGGTGGGTGGGTGTTTTGGATCAAGTTAGCCATATTGATTTGTATGCTGTTGGTGGATTATTGTCATTGTCCTGTTGGGCTGTGTATGTGATAAAGGGGAGCCATACCGGGGTGAAGGTGTCTTCTTCTGTTTGTCCCCGTGTCAGTTTCAGTTTGTTAGTTAATTTTTCTAGTAGGGCTGTTTCCCATACTATTTGGTACCATTGGTCCATGCTTACTCCTGACAGGTCTCTCCAGTGTCTGGTTATGGTGTTTCTGGCTGCTGAAAGTAGGTGGGTTATGAGTTCTTTGTGGAGTAAATGGGCATTGTTGTCTTGGAAGATGTTTAGTAGGGCCAATTCTGGGGTGAAGTCTAATACTTGCTTTGTTATTTTACATATTTCTTGTATGGCTGTTGTCCAGAATAGTTGGATTTTGGGACACTCCCACCACATGTGGAGGTATGTGCCTGTGGAGGTGCACCCTCTCCAGCATTTTGGTGAGGTTCCTGGGTGTATTAGCGCTAGTTTCCTTGGTGTTAGGTACCACCTGTAGGTGAGTTTCAGTGTGAGTTCTTTTCTTTTCGTTGATATGGATTTAAAGGGGGGTTTAGACCACATTCTGGTCCATTGAGTGGGGTTAATCTCATAGCCTATGTCATTCTCCCATTGTTTTTTGATTGCGTCTAGGGGATTTGCGGGATTTTGGAGTAGTATTTTGTATATTGTGGATACCGTCCCTTTACCATTTCCCTTTGTTGTTAGGAGGAGGTTTTCAAAGGTTGTCAGGGGCCTAGTTGCTGCTGATTTTACTGTTGGGTTGTTTAAGAGGGCATGTAGTTGGTGTTGTGTTAACCAGGGCATTTGGGTGTCTTCTAGTTTGTCTTGTATTTCTTGTGTTGACAAGGGTTTGTTATTTTTATAAAAGTCTATTAGGTGATATAAGCCTTTGGTTCGCCAGGCTTTTATCTGGAGGTTTTGTGCTGCATGGTGGAATAATGGGTGGTACGCCAGGGGGATTAGTGGGGATGGGGTTGGGGATAGTTTGCCTATTTGTGTTTTCCATGCTTTGAGCATGGTCTGTGTGTACCTGTTAAGTGTTGTGGGAATTTTCTTTAGTTTGTTTGGGAGGAGTGGGTATGTTGTGGTGCAGGTATTTTCAATTGTGTCCCTCTCTAGGTGTACCCATTGTTTAGTCTCATCTTCTAGTATGTATGGAATTACATGACGTATTTGGTTGGCAATGTAATATGCTTCTATGTTGGGGATTCCCCATCCTCCTTCTGAGGTGGGGAGGTGCAGGTATTTGGGGCTTATTCTTGGTTTTTTATGTGAGAAGATGAAAGAGTGTAGTTTTCTCTGCCAACTGCGGAGTTGGGTTGAGGGGATCCAGATTGGGAGGGTTTGGAATAGGTAGGTTAGTTTTGGGAGTGTGATCATTTTGATCATGGCTATTTTGTCTGAGAGAGTGAAATTCGTGTTATTCCATCTCTTTAGGTCTTTGTTAATTTGCCGCCACAGGGGCTTGTAGTTGTGGAGGTACAATTTGTTGAGGTTTTTGGTTATTTGTACCCCTAGGTATCTGAACTTGGTGTGGCAGAGTTTTATTTTGGTGACCTTCGTGAGCTCTTTTTGGGTGTGAGGAGGGGTGTTGAAGCACATAGCTTCTGACTTTGTAAAATTTACCTGTAAGCCCGACACCATTGCAAATTTGTTGAGTTCTCTGATTAGGGAGGTTGCTGTGCTTATGGGGTCTGGTGTTGTCACCATTAGGTCATCTGCAAAGAGCCCTAATTTATAGGTTCTGCCTTTTATTTCCACTCCCTTGATGTCTGTGGCTGCTCGGATGCGGATTGCTAAGGGTTCCAGAGCCAGGATAAATAAGAAGGGAGACAGTGGGCATCCTTGTTTCGTGCCTCTTTGGATAGCTATAGTATTAGAATCCATATTGTTAATTCTGCATTTTGCTGAGGCTTGGGAGTATATTTGTTTGAGGATTTGTAGGAAGTTGGGGCCAAATTTCATGTTAGTTAGTACTGCTAATATGTATTTCCACTCTAAGCAATCAAAGGCTTTGAGGATGTCTAGGGACATAATTGTCAATGGGAGTTTTGTTGCCTTGCTGTGTTCGATCAGGTTCAGTAGTTTCCTGATGGGGTCTGTTATATTGCGGCCAGGGACAAAGCCAGTCTGGTCTGGGGCTATTAACTTATGTAGGAAGATTTTTAGGCGGTTGGCCAAGATTGATGTGAATATCTTGTAGTCTTGGTTTATTAATGAGATTGGGCGGTATGATTCTACTTTGAGGCTGTCTTTTAGTGGTTTTGGGATGGAGACTATTTTGGAGTGGGTCCAGGTTTTGGGGATGGGGCCCCCTTTTATGATGTCGTTGAATAGGCGGGTCATGTAGGGCATCAAGGGTTCTTTGAATTTCCTATAGAATTCTGCTGTGAAGCCGTCTGGGCCTGGGGCTTTGTGTGGTTTCAGGTTTTTGAGGACCACATCTATTTCCTCTAGGGTGATAGGGCTGTCCATGAATTCCTGTTCCTCATCAGTTAGGGTAGGACCATCGCCACTTCTAACCATTTGGAATATGCATCGACGATAACCAAAAAGACCTTCCCCTGGAATGGCCCAGCAAAATCTAAGTGCAGCCGGCTCCAGGGAGATCTGGACTGCTCCCACCAGTGAACTGGTGCTCTGGCCACTTCTGGCCGCACCTCTTGGCATGCCTTGCATGTTCGTACCCATTGTTCTATGTTCTGGTCCATTCCAGGCCACCACACATAACATCGGGCTAGCAACTTCATCCTGACCATTCCCGGGTGTCCCATGTGAAGCGTCTCAAGAACCCTGTTTCTCAGTGGTGCTGGGATGATCACCCTATCTCCCCACAGGAGACAACCCTTATGCATGGATAACTCGTGCTGCCTTGTCGCATAAGGCCTGAATTTGTCTTCATGCGGACCACCTGGCCACCCCCTCCCCACCCAAGTGAGCACACGGGAGAGAACAGCATCTTTCCTTGTTTTCTCAGCAATATCAGTAGCCGTTACAGGAGCCCCCGGAAGTGTTTCCAGCATCATTATGTGCTCCGCTGGAGCAGGATCCTCATTGCTCCCGCCAGGAAGGGGCAATCGACTCAGCGCATCAGCGTGGCACAACCGTTTCCCCGGCACATGGGTCAAGGTGTACTGGAACCCGTTCAGGAATATAGACCAACGCAACATTCTGGGGGAGAGAATTTGTGGCGTTTGTTTGTTCGGGTTGAACAACCCCAACAGTGGTTTGTGGTCCGTTTCAATGGAGAAATGGCAACCGTACACATAATCATGGAACTTTTTGATTCCTGCCACAATTGCAAGCGCCTCTTTGTCAATTTGAGCATAGTTGCGCTCCGTGGGCGACAACGTATGGGAATAGAAAGAGATGGGCTTTTCCGACCCATCCGGTTCCCTATGACTCAGCACCGCCCCCAGGCCGTATTGAGAGGCATCACATGCCAGGACCAGCGGCTTCGATTCATCATAATGAGCAAGGACGCTCTTGCTACTCAGCATTCCTCACAAGGAGTCAAAAGCCTTCTGCTGCTCCTGCCCCCATCGCCACACATTCTTTTTCTGCAACAGTCTATGTAATGGTTCAGCTACCGAAGCTTTCTGGGGTAAGAACAAATGATAAAAGTTAATAAGTCCCAGGAATGACTGCAACTCCGTCTTGTTCTGTGGTCGTGGTGCCTCGATGATGGCCTTAACCTTAGCATCTGTGGGGTGGATGCCTGATGCATCAATTTTAAACCCCAAGAATTCCACAGTTGGCACCCCAAAACTGCATTTTTCCTTTTTTAGTTGCAACCCCACCTCCTTGAACTTGAGCAACACGGCACGGACACGCGCAACCAGTTCCTGTGGGTCTTTTCCAGCAATCAAAACGTCATCAAAAAATGGCAAGACCCCCGGCAGACCTCTTAACAGGCGTTCCATGAGCCCTTGAAAAATCCCTGGGGCCACACAAACTCCAAATTGTAATCTGTTAACTCTGAACGCCCCTTTGTGTGTGACAATAGTCTGTGCTTCCGCTGATTGTGGGGTTACTGGCAGCTGCTGGTAAGCTTGCGCCAGGTCAATTTTGGCGAACACCTTGCCCCCAGCCAGTTTAGCCAACAGATGTGATACGACTGGAATGGGGTATGAGTTTCCCCTGAGTGCCTTATTGATAGTACATTTGTAATCAGCACAGATCCTGACTTCCCCATTTGCTTTAAGGGGCGTGACGATTGGAGTCTCCCACTTAGCGGAGTCCACGGGTGAGAGAACTCCCTGCTTGACCAATTTATCCAGCTCTGCTTCGATCTTGGGTTGCAGTGCAAATGGCACTCGCCTTGGTTTGAGTCGGATTGGGGCCACCCCAGGGTCCAATTCGAAGTCAACTGGGGGCCCTTTATAACAACCCAGTTTTCCATTAAAGAGACCAGCAAATTCTTTGCATAATGCCTCGCTCATCTCAGGGCAGGTTTGGATTGAATTAAGCCCTAATATACTCAGTCCCAGGGCGGGGAACCAGTCAGTGCCCAGGAGACTGGGGCGACTGCCCTTCGCAATCACCAGTTTGAGTACCGCCTGTTTGTCCCGGAACTGTACTCTCACGGCACACATTCCCATGACATGGATGCGGCCCGCTGAGTATGACTGCAAAGTTGCCGGGAAGGGCTCCAGAGGGGGCAACTTACCCCTGGGGAAGAATGTCCTCGCGGTCTGGTCCGACGCGATAGTGAATCCAGATCCGGAGTCCACCTCCATGTCGCACAGCTGACCCTCAATCTTCACCTTGATGTGTGCCTTGCCTTGCGCTGGAAACTGCACGACCCTCCCGTTGATCTCCGTTACGTAGTGGCAGTCCTTTAGAACATGGTTTGCTGTGGGCGATCTGCGATGCTCCAGTCTAGGTGCTCCTGTCGCTCCCAACGCCGCCGATCTACAGACCCTGGCGATGTGACCTGTCTTTCCGCACGTCCGGCACATAGCATCCTGGAAACGACAACTCTTCCGCTCATGGTTTCCGCCACAACCAGGGCACCTGCCTCGGTGATCTTTGTGCACTGTGCAGGCCTGACGCACTGACTCGACCCCACGGACTGGGCTCTGGCTCGGAGTAGCCTCTAGCTCGTCCATGGCATGCGCAACTTCTATCTGTGGCTTAGGGGCCCTGCGACTGGCATCAAGCTCCTCTCTTTCATAATTCTCCGTGGCAGTGGCCTCCTTCAAGGCTGAAGCAAGGGTAACCTCTTCTTTAGCCACGATGCGTCTTCTGGCTTTCTTGCTGCTCAGACCACCGACAAACCGATCCAGGAGAGTCTCTTCCAGATCTTGGAAGTCGCAGTGCTGAGCGAGCTTCCGCAGTTCAGCTAGAAATGCAGATACAGACTCCTCAGCACGCTGCTGCCTCTTATGAAACTCCATCCGCCGGGCCATCTTGGTCTCAGTAGGCGCTAAATGGCTTGTTAGGCAGGCAAGAATATCTTTGAGAGATGTCTCACTTAGCTTTGCTGGGGCAAGCAATGCCTTGGCCAGCTTGAAGGTCTCAGGCCCACAGTAGCTCAGGAATGTGGCCCTTCTTTTGCTGGCATCAGTGATCCCTTGAGCCACTGCGAAGAACTTGAAGCGTTCGACGTAGTCTTCCCACGTGTGGGGCTCTGATGGCTGGAAGGGCTCCAATACCCTTGGACTCTCCATTGTCCTGTGGGCAGGGTCGTCTTCTCAGCCGGCCAGTGAGTCTTGTTCTTAGCTACAATCCGGACTCTGAGGCAGGGCTGCGTTTAACCGCTCCTCAGCATTCCGGATCCCACCTTCGTCGCCAGTTGTTGTGACGTGGGGTTTGTGATTTCAGCTCTCTTGACATAATATGCTGGAGTCAGTTCTCTAATAACACTTCTTTATTAAAAGCAACAAGACTAAAACCTGAGGAGGGGAGAGCTACATTTATAGGGACAGGGAACTAGTTAGAAGGGATACATTTTGGAGGGAACAATATCAGGCAATCACAGTCCTGCCTTTTGGAGGCAACCAATAAGACAGAGGATCCAAATACAGCAGCTTAAATGAACCAATAGTAGCTGTACCCTCTGGAACCAAAAGGCAGTTACTTTACCCTAATGCAATTACAGACAATAATAATACAGATATAAAATCCTTTGACTCAATACACAACACCCACCTCATGAGAAGAGAAGACTCCCTGGAAAAGACCCTGATGTTGGGAAAGATTGAGGGCACAAGGAGAAGGGGATGACAGAGGGCGAGATAGTTGGACAGTGTTCTCGAAGCTACCAACATGAGTTTGACCAAACTGCGGGAGGCAGTGGAAGACAGGAGTGCCTGGCATGCTCTGGTCCAAGGGGCCACGAAGAGTCGGACATGACTAAACAAAAAAAGGAAGCTGGGACAGCTGGGGGGGGAGGCAGGAAAAAGTTAAATGATAATTGGGGACAGTGGGAGTCAGTATTCATTCAGAAGCCCTAAATATGTAAGAAGGGTAAATTAGGTTTACAAAAACAATTTTTATTTATACCCTGCCCATTTGACTGGGTTGCCGCAGCCACTCTGGGCAGTTTCCAACATATATAAAAACATTAAACAATAAAAATGTTCCTATACAGGGCTGCCTTCAAATGTCTTCTAAGGGTTTTTAATTTACTTCTCTCCTTGGCTTGGGGGTTGCATACAGTGGTACCTCTGGATGCAAACAGGATCTGTTCCGGAGCCCCGTTCGCATCCTGAGTAGAATGTAAGTCGCGTCTGTGTGTGTTGCGTTTTGCCGCTTCCGCACATGCACGTGACGTCATTTTGAGTGTATGCGCATGCGCAAGCGGCGAAACCCGGAAGTAACACGCTCTGTTACTTCCGGGTCGTCGCAGAGCGTAACTTGAAAATGCTCAACCTGAAGCACATTTAACTCGAGGTATGACTGTAATTCCATACCCTCCAACATACATTGCTTTGTCTGGGATTTTCCATCACTTCACCTGCCCAAATGATGGCATAGGTGACAGATACCCAAGTCTTACAAATAGTTCCCCTTTCTGAGTTCAGAGCCCAGCACCCCAAGCCCACAGATAATAACATCACAGCAAACCAATTAGCTTATATCAAAGCAACTGAATGTATACATATATGACCTCATTGCTACCAATTAATGGTGAGGTTACATTAGCAAAGCTTCTGGAACACTTCACCTTCAGTCCAACACAAGGACAGAGCAAGCTTATTTTCTCCTCTCCTCTCAAGGCTAGGACTGGAACCAATGGAAGGAGATTTCGACTAAACATCAGTAAGAACTTTCTGATAGTAATAGCAGTTTGACAGTGGAACAGATTCCCACAAGAGGTGGTGGACTCTCCTTCCTTGAAAATTTTTAAGCTGAGGTTGGATTGCCATCTGTTAATTAAGATCTAGTTGAGATGCCTGCATTGCAGAATGGTGGACTAGATGATCACCCAACTCTATAATTCTATGAGGAAAAAAAAAAACAAGATTCCTAGTAGGCAGTTAGCTTTCCATATTCAACAGGACAATTTACCCAGCTCTCCCCAGGACTCAACACACTTTGCTTTGCTTAAGGACAGGTATACTTTCTTCCCTCACCTCAATCTTATGGTTTTCACAAACATGGGAAAACCAAGACCATTGCAATATTCTCTACCATTTTTCTTCAAAATATATGTATTTGGGGGGGAGGGAGATAGAAGGAACTTTATGTGGAGTAATGGCTGTAAAAGGAAAATTGCTGAAGAAGGGAAATGGATTTAAAGTGTTGCATTTTAGCCATTTCTCAAAATAGCTGCCTGAAACATGGCTAGCTCATAGCACTCATCAGGTAGATATGTCATGATAAATTACAGAAAGTTTAGACAAGTTTTCTTCATTTTATTCTTTTTTAGAACATCCAGGTTTTTATAATGGTGGAATATATCAAGCCGTCACAAATCTCACCTGCCCCAAACTTTTGCCACTATCAGTCTGCTATTGTGGTTGAAAAGCCCCCTTTGAAGACCTACCTGGAAATAAAGTAAATGATTGATTTCAAAATGACTACAGTTTAACTTTTAAAACGTAATTTTACTATTAACATGCTTCAAAAGTAGAATTTAACACAAAAATTATTGAGGAAAGTTAGACCCTGCAATGTTAATTTAAATTCCTCATTAGGCTATCAGGAAGCCCTAGAGAAGAAAACAGAAGATGTACAGCACAAGTGAAATATTGGGTTCATAGCAGAAGAGAAAACAAACAAAAAATGCCTAGATGAAATATTGAGTTCATTGTAAATTGGTTTTTTTACTTGCAAACCAATTGGAAGCCTATTTTGGCATTAAGCAGCATATAAATAAACAGATCAATAAATAACTTCAACAAGTTCTCCCTGCCAAATTAACATTACTCAAATACCCCAAATCAGTGTTACAACTCCTGTGTCAAGACAAAGTCAACCTGGCACTGCATGACTCCCTAGAGTGGAATTTACTTCTGGGGTTCAGTGGATCTCAGCAGTGCTCTGTCAAGTCTCCCTCCCTTTTTTTCTTTGTAAACATGGGGATGAACTTCAGGTTTGTTTGTTTGTTTGATATAAGAAATGAAAAAAAAAAATACTACAGTGTTCTTGAAGTGGTATAGCCACAAAAATGAGCATTAGTAATCATTATAATCATTATAATAATTTTATTATTTATACTCTGCCCAACTGGCTGGGTTTTCCCAGCCACTCTATATCATTTATGATATAGGCAGAATCCTAAGTTATTTTCCCTAATCTATTTTGATAAGGTCTCTTACCTGTTTGAGACCCCAGTTACTTTAGGCATTTGGTAATTTTCCTTGCCCACTGATATTTGGCAAAGGACCCCTGATAACTTCACTATTTCCATGTAATCTTAAAAAAAGAAAAAGAAAAACAATAAGGATAGATTGCATCAGTGATAAGCATTGGCCTGTTCCACACCCTTGTAGACATTATGAGTGTAGAAAGGAACATCTAATAGAATACTTTTCTGAAATTCTCAAACCAGGATACAGCAGCAACATGCCAACATCTTAGTTGCTACCCGGCTTGTCGCCACCCGCATTGTCCTCCAGCATTGTCAAGATCCAAGAAATAAACTTCTATATTATAGCAATTCTCTATAGGACAAGATTGCCTTGCCCTGCGTGCACTGAAGAAGCTCATGCTGAAGCCTGTTGGATGGATTGCAATTAAAATGGAAAAGCCAGCTGCTGGACCAAGATATGTTTGTTTGTGTTTTTTTTAATAATATTTATTGACAGTTTAAAAGTTACAAAAAGAAAAAAGAAAAAGAATTAAACAATACATTACAAAAACAAAAACACTACATAAAACATTAAATTAACAAAACAAAACAAAACAATTAAAAACACATCCAATAATTTCAAAATCTTGTCTTTCAATCACTTGTTTCAGCGACCTCCTCTCACCTCCCTTTTTGTATTCCACTTCAATTACCTGTTTCAGCAATTCCTTTCCATCTATCTCTATCTTCTGTCCTGTAATTTGTCTTAACATATTCTAACCTTGTTTTTTTCCCCCTTTAATACATTAACAATCTATCTGTACCTATTTCCTTATAACATTTCTGCTAAAGCCATATAACTTCATTCCATCATTTTTCTAACATTCATTAATTTTACAATATTTCTGTAAATAATCTTTATTTTTTTTCCAATCTTCTTCCACCAACTCTTCTCCCTGATCTCGGATTCTGCCAGTCATTTCCGCCAGTTAATTGGACCAAGATATATTTGAACAATAGATTGCAAAGAATCGGGAGTCAAAAGTTTGATTTGTCCTTGTTCTAAACGCATCGCATATACGCCTAAAGGAGTCCGCATGAGGTAATCTGTCAACAATATGCTGATAGAAACTGAACTGAATCGAACCAGCTGTGAGGTTGAGGCTGCTCTGACAACTGAATGGGTGGGGCTAGCACTTGCCCCGCCCACTCGACCGTCCTCCCCCCTCTTCCTGTTTTCTGTTCTCTGGCGCAGGCGCGATGCGGTCCTTTAAACGTGCGCAAGGAGTTCCAGCAACCACATTCCCCTGCTGGTTGAATCCTTCCGCCTTGGCCCTGAGGGACTTTTTCTTCTGCTTTCTTTTGCTTCTGGAGCTCCCGACGTAACTCAACGCACTTAGCTAAGCCGTTTGGATGGGGGTTCCTGCATGAGATAGGTCGTTTTAGAGGCGCGCGGCGACATTTGGGGGAGGCTCCTTTCGTACCTGAGGAGAGTGGCGGAGGGAGACGCTTTGTTGTTGATGGCACAGCCTCAGCGGAGGGTATTGAGAAAGTCCAAGATGGCGGCGGCTGCCAGGCCGAGGGGACCCGGCAGGCCCTGAGTCCGGGAAGGGAGGGCTGTGAGAGCGGCACCGGGCCCGGAGAGGCACCAGGGAGACCCCGGAGAGGAGGCGGGAGCAAGGCTAAGGGGAGCGGCGACCCCGGGGAACCGCTACGGCCGAGCGGCCTAGTTAACCCTCTTCAGTCAGGCCTGCGGCTCAAGTGAGGGGGAGGGGCCGGGTATGGCCCCCTGAGGGGCCCCGGGAGGGAGGAGCGGGCGGGGGGCATGGAGTCCCGGGAGGAGCTGGGGGAGCAGACCGAGGCGGGAGACCAAGGCCCGGGAGACTGGGCGCCTCGCGAGGAGAAAGGGGAGCGAGGGGTGCGGGGTTCGAGGGCGGAGAGTTGGGAGCACGGGGATTGTGGGGAGCGTGGTCCCAGGTCAGAGAAGGCCGAGCGGGCTGCCAAGGGGGAGCGAGGGGCTCCCAGGGGCGAGAAGGCTGAGCAAGGGGATGGGGGTCCCCGGGGAGATCGAGCTCTTCGGGCTCCCAGAGGGGCGGACCAGGCGGACCGGGGGCTTTGGGGGGCAGAGCAAGGCGAGTGGGTGGAGCGTGGCCCGGCCTGGGCAGGGGAAGCCGAACCCCCGTTGCCCCCGGAGGATTTCTTGCCGCCGCCCGAGTGTCCCGTCTTTGAGCCCAGTTGGGCTGAATTCAGCGACCCACTAGGTTACATTGCGAAAATCCGGCCCATCGCAGAGAAGAGCGGCATCTGCAAGATCCGCCCTCCTGCCGTAAGTATGGGGACACCAATTGGGGGGCGCCTGTGGATTTCGGAGTAGCCCGTGCCTGCCAGTACGGGATTTGGAGCAGCAGGTTCTTGGTGTGCGACAGGCAGGTGCTTAGAGCAGGTGAGGGCCTTTTGGGGCTAGTGTCCGCAAGTGGAGTAGATTGAGTGGGAGTTATATTGGGGTGCTCCCCTTTCAGTGGGTGAGAGAGTTCAATTTCAAGAAGCACCAGTGACAGCTTGGGTGTGGATAACATGACTTTAAGGATGTATGGGGTTGCTGTAACTCCTGAAAGGAATTATTGACAGCTGTCATAGTTATGGAAGGAGTAGAGTGTGGTGTGGAAGATGTATGGCCTTGGTGGGTTTGAAATATTTGGGTTCTTCCAGCAAGTCATAGCAGTGGGAGCCAATCCAGTGCCCACCAGAGGTTGTTGAACTCCAGTTCCCATCAGCACCAACCAGAGTGGCCTAAGATCAAGGATGATTGGAGTTGTAGTCCAACAATATCTGGAGATCACCACATTAGGTGTTTTTAGTCTTTGGGATGCTTGTCTTGGCATGATAATAAGAATGGATACGTAGCATCTGTGGATGCTAGAGGCAGTGATGCCCAGCATACTGTTTGGAAGCTGAGCCATCTGCATTCACATTGGAGCATCACTTGTGACATAATCAGTGAATGGATGCTGAGTAGATGAGCAAGTTGATGGAGTGATTGGCTTCGTTTGGAAGAATGTTGATTCTCTGTCTTCATAGTATTTGTATCAACCTCTGTCATATTATTGTGGGCTTGGAAGAGGCTTCAGTTTCTGATTGAGTTGTCAAGATGTGGTGAAATGTGTGTTTTGATGTAGAGCTTGTTCTTTTGCAAAGTTGTAGAAGTTGTAGATTGGGTTATCTCCTGCTTCTATTACTTCATGATTATTTCTACATTCTGGTGTCTCATGAATTTCTTAGTTTTTCCCTTGCTGGGCCTCAGCTGTAAACTGCACTACAGCTAACAGTTTCATTCAACAGTGATGAAGTTAAGCTTATATTATTGATTTGCATGTATGTTATTTAGTTCTTTCCCTGTTGTATTATTTTGATGCAGGGGAACTGGTCATAGCCTAAAGATTTCAAACACCAAAACAGAAAGCATTTCTGTAATGTCCAAGTGACATAAACTTTGTCTAAGAAGCAGTAGAGGGAAAGGCTAGTAAGTATTATTAGAGCAATGCTGCTTTTCTAGCAGAGATTGTATCAAACGGAGCATTGCATAGAGTTTTGATTCTTCTGTGGGACCAGAAGAGATGGTGAAATGGAATTCAGGTAGGTGTGTCTAGAGGAGGGGGCCCATCTGTTTTAGCATTTCTTGCCCTCTGGTCCCACTTAAGCTATTGAAACAACTCCACCCACCCTTCTTTCTCTTCTTCACTGAGAAGCTATTGTGGTTTTTAGTCAGTGTACCAACGTCTGTCCAGTGAATAGCTTTTTTGTAAAGGTAAAATGGAACATTTTGAACAAGTGGTTTGTTCCACATTTGTTTCTAGAGAGGTATATGCTGTAGTTCAAACTAGTCAGTGTCCTCCATATCAACTGTTTCTGCTGTAGTCAAGCTTGATGTAGGATGGGAACCTGGACAATGTGAGTCTGGACAATGGTGCCTAAGAGTTATCTTGTTAGCATGTTTGGTTTTCCTCTTCCATTTTTAGGTTTTGGAATTTTAAGAGGCATTACTGTTTGATATCTTTGTTATGATTTTTTGTGTGTGCTAACATTTAGTAGAATGTATGGCATTGTAGATCTGCTTTATTCCTTAAGCAAGCATTTCACTAGAAATCAGCAATGTGATAAAATGCCTTACAACTGAGAAAACAGGAATTTTCCAACTTAGCCTGCCTCTTAAGTTTGTTTTTTTTTAAAGTTGAGTTATGCTGTTAGAAACCAATAAAATACTATTCTTTGCTGCCACAAGTCCAAGAAATAGCCCATATTTATATGAATCATATCGGAAAGGGGGGGACACAAATCCTGGTGGCTGTTCAAGCTGATCGAAATTAAAATGTGTAACCATCAATTTGACCCACTTTTCTTACGAGACCTGGAATCTCTCTGTCTGTCTCTCTCTCTCTCTCTCTCTCTCTCACACACACACACTCCTTCACAGGCCTTCCCTTGTCTTTATGTCTGGCATTTGATGACCATAAGCAGTTGCCCCACCCTTGAAGTGTCTGTGTATCAGCATCAACATAGTTCAGTTCCTGTATGTCCGGTGCCTTGGGGAAGAATATTGCTAATGGGTGAAAGAGACACTGATGATGTCCTGTGCTTCTATCTGTATAAATGGTCAAGATGAAGACATACACATGCGCACCACTTTACACTGCCTGATGCATTCATGCTTCACTAGGAGGCATCCATGTGGAAAGCTAGGCCTCTTTCAAGTGTCAGCTGTGTCTCTGCTTGATCTCTCTTGTGTATGGGGGGCTGTTTTGTTGTTACATCAAGGGTATTCCCCCTTCTGCCAAAGTTTTCCTGTTTTTAATCTAACTAACGTGCTTAAGCAGTCTAAGTTTAAAATCAAATGGGATCCTGTGAGACTACTTTCTGAGTTTCAAGGCACGTAGATATTTAGCTTAATCCTTGCTCATGGTGTGTTGTGAGCAAAAGTACTGGAATCTCTTGCTGTTTAGATTTAAAAGATTTACATGTGTGCACACAGAGCATTGGGATCCTAACCACACCATCTTTCCCTCTCATTCTTAGGACTGGCAGCCTCCCTTTGCTGTGGAAGTGGATAACTTCCGGTTTACCCCACGAATACAGAGGCTCAATGAACTAGAGGTGAGTCTTGCAAGTGTAGAGACAGAGAACTGTAAGGTTCCTTGCACATTTTTGATAAAATGAATAGGCTAGCTAAGACAGATGCCGTGCCTTCTTGTTTTTTGGTACTGGAAAAGGTTATCAGGAGAAGCCTTTAATCAATTGCAGCAAAATTAATATAATTCGAGAAATATGAGAGCATCCTGGAGGATAATGAGAAATTGTGGGATTTCTGGGTTTAATGGCTGTCAATTTTGTATGTAGTATATTTGTTTGTATTGTAGTAATTGTATTACAATTTATTTTAAGTGTTTCCCCACATCTTCATTGCTTTAATTAGAGTATCTCTGATTCTCTGCTCTTGTTCTTTCTTCTCTTGTACTTTTCAAACAATTTATGTGCATAAGGTACTGGCAAGATGGTACAATCCTATACATGTCTACTCAGAAGAAAGCCCCATTGAATTCAGTGAGTCTTTCTCCCACTTAAATGTGTATAGGATTGCAGCTTGAGTTGTACTTGGTGAAATAAGTGAACATTCTGAGGCTGCAATCCTAAATGCACTTGTTAAGCCCTGTTGGAGGCACTGAGAATTACTTACATAGGATTGTGCTGTAGGGAGTTAAGGTGTGAGATGGTGACCTAGCACTCTAGCTTCCTTTTTGGAGTGAAGTAGTCAAAGTTTAAAGTCTTAGCTATGTAGATGAGAAAAGTTGAAATATTACTATAGTGCACATGTCTAAGCCCAGTTCAATGAGTGTGTCTGCTATGTACAAAACTGATTTCATCATGGCACCATGAAAATATGTTAGAGGTCAGTAATTGGTGATTGAAAGATTCCATGATTAGTCGGAAACTAATGTAAGTCATTGATATGAGAAAAGCTGACTGCAGTTTGTCATGTCCCTATTGCCAGGCACAGACCAGAGTGAAGCTGAACTATTTAGACCAGATTGCAAAGTTTTGGGAAATCCAGGGTTCTGCACTGAAAATCCCCAATGTAGAGAGGCGAATCCTTGACTTGTACAGCCTCAGCAAAGTAAGTTGGAAACTAAATTCCTCCATTGAAAATAAGCTATTCCTTAAAAACAGAGATGGGAGATAATATGTAAAATTTAAAAGGGATGGTAGAATGGATGGATTTCATTACTGGTTTGGTGAAGGGACTGCCAGGGCTCAGCCTTGGGTTGCTGTGGATCGTGATTTGGAGACAGGGATAGGAAAAACCAAGTATGATACTGGAATATGCATTCCTTTTGTGTGATGATTGTGTGAAATTAGCCAAGCTTGGGAGGAATAGTATTTCTCAACATTTTTGTATTCCAGATTGTGATGGAGGAAGGTGGATATGAAGCCATCTGCAAGGATCGGCGGTGGGCACGAGTGGCTCAACGCCTTTCCTATCCATCGGGGAAGAACATTGGATCTCTTCTTCGCTCCCACTATGAGCGCATAATCTACCCTTATGAAATGTACCAGTCCGGTGCCAACCTGGTGGTGAGTAGCAGATCTCTTAAAACCTCATTGCGCTTGCCATTTCCTTCTTATTTTAGATGCTTATAGGAAAGATTGGAACCTCATGAATGCATTCCCCTTGGGAACTATTCTGTTCTGGAAAATGATTTTTTTGTAGGCAGGAAGGCAGAGACTTGAGCTGCACAAAGATGTCATGTGCTCCCTTGTGTTAGTCTCTTGCTCTTGTGGGAGAGCTGGATTAGGCACTTGCTATCTGATCCCTAGTGATGGGTCGGTGTAGCCATGAGGTCTGTTTGGTGCTAATTCTATTCTCCCCCAGCAGTGCAATACCCATCCATTTGACAACGAAGAGAAAGACAAGGAGTATAAGCCACACAGCATCCCATTGCGCCAATCGGTTCAGCCATCCAAGTTCAACAGCTATGGGCGCCGGGCCAAGCGTCTGCAGCAGGAGGTGAGTATAAGACACACCTTCAGCCCTAATTACAATTTTTGTTCTGGGTTGGGCCAGTCACTAACTCCCAGGGCTGTTACACACATGCATCTCCCTGACTCTGCAGAAAGCCTTGTTTCTTCCTAGACCTGCTGGGGTGCATCCCTCCCACATAAAGAAGTCTTGTCCTCACAGGTCTTAAAGACTGGAAATGTGTGTCTTTGGCTCTTCTGGGACAAAGCATTGCTTTTGGAAGGAACAAGCTCAGTGATTTTAAATTACTATGGCAGAAAGAAAAAGGAATGGTGATAAGACCAAGTAGATGAGAGTTTACAAACGTGGGTGTTCTTTTCTATAGAAGGGATATTGCCTCACTTTTTTGTGTGTGTGCTTCATCTTTATGAGCTAACAATGTAGGTTTAAGCCTTAGTCAGCTGTGAACCACTAAAGGTTTATTGGAATGTAGTTTTGGGGTTTTTTTAAAAAAAAAAGTTTTGTTTTTTGTTGGTTGGTTGGTTTTAAAAAAGCAAAAGCTGACTATTCTTGTATAGTACAGTATGTGTAAGTGTTGAATCTAGTTGTTTAGAGCATGTTCAAGGGACAGGTGTGTTTATGCATTTTTATTAATTAAAATAAGTAAGCTGCTTTGTAGCAGCTTCTTTGAAAGTGGCATGCAATAAAATAACTAAAATATGATAAAGATTCAATAAAAGAACAGCAGACACCATGTCATTAAGAGTTGGATAAAAATATGCTGGTTTGTGGAGTATGGATTATTCCAAGATGAAGGCCTGCCTAAAGTGGCTGTCTTTCAGTGGAGGAAAGGGGTAGAGCAGACTCACGAGAGAGCATTCCAGAGTATGGGTGCTGCAACTTGAGGGAGCCCTGTCCTGCATAGCCACTTGCTATCCTTTTGTCCAGAGGTAGGGAAAACTCATAGGTGAAAAACCATATTACCCCAGTGGGAAGTTGTCCGCTGCATTCCAGTAGCGGGTGGGGGGCCACCAGCCCCAAAAGTGCATGGGGCCAGACCACACAGTCATATTCACACACACTCACACGCAAAGCTATTTCCCATGGAAACAGAGACATATGTTTAATTCTTAGTAAATCTGCTCTAGTTTCACCATTTCTTGTTTGTTTTTAAAAGTGTTTAAAAAAAGTTCTTCAAAACCCTTTATCCTGACTGCAAAAGGCACACAAAAAACAAAAAATACCCTATAATACCAGCAGAAGAATGCAGATAACCTCAATGCATCACTGAACTTCAAGCCCTGCTTTGCAGCTATTCAAAGCCTCATTTCATTCATTCAGTTGCAATATGTACAGATGCTTTTTGCATATTTGCCAGGAACACAAGACTACCTCTTGGCTGATCTTCTTACAAAGAAAAGATCTGCATTTGCACACTTTGCACAACACCAAAGCAGTTTTCCCTCTCAGCCATTCCCTGCTGAACAGCTGATAGGTGGGAGTGGAACTGGCGAGCCTGAAGGAGTTCCGCTGAGTTCTGTATCTGGTTCAGAAGTTGGGAGTTCCCCATCCCTACTTTAGGCGGTGGTGGAACATGGAGCAAGACCTTTCTGCCATATCTCAGTGGGTGAGGTTGGATCATGAAGAGCAAACAACATTTTGGATGTCCTTGGCCCAACCTTTTAAGAACTTCTCTCAGGGTTGGCAGGGACATGAGTCTTGTGGTTAACAGTGTGCAATTGGAGCGTAGCCTCATATATTTTGTTTTCAGTTGTAAAATGAAAGACACAACCGATAATAGTAAAGGGGTTGGGAGTTGCTCATCTTTAGGAGCATGGGAATTTATTGAGGTATGTCTCGCAAACAAGGTTAGATCTTTGACATGAATTAATCTGAAATAACCTTATGATTCCATGGTCTTCATCATGAATATGGATTAGAATCCCCACTTTGTCTGTTTACAGTGAAAGATAGCTCAAAATCCGCATTTTCCTACTCTCAAAACTCTGAAAGAACTAGGGTGACAGCATGGTTTAAAGGTGTGAAGGGCTAGCTAATCTGCATTAAGGTGCCTTGGATGTCTATAGAGGATGAGGGGTGGTGGTAAGAATTAAAATTTCAGGATTATTTCTCCCTTCCCATGTTTTAAGCTTTGCTGTGTTGCTGAATAGTTCCCCTCTTGATTCCCCATCAGTAAAATGAGCAAAAAAATAGTTGTTGTTTTCCTCCCCTTTTCTTCTTGCCCCTTCCCCCACCATGACTACCCTGAAATTCTTGAGGAATTCCAGGGGAGAGTAAAGCCTAACCAGTTGTAGCTCCATTGTAGCAGATGGATTTCAATTGTAAGGCACCTTAATTCCTTTCATTTCTAGATGTTCAAGAAAAAGAAGTCATAGACCAGGCAGCCATCTCCTTCATTACAATCCAGTACTACTCCCTTCATTAAAATTCCTGCAGCCCTGTTGTTGATCCCTACTCCCCACTCATTTTGTCGCCCTCCTACAGGAATCCGAATCGTGCCTTGAGCCTCCCAGCGCCCCAGCTCTGTTACCTGAGCGAGCGCCTCAAGCATGGGTACAGTTCCTGTTCTGTCCATCTCTCCTGCCTCTCTTTTACTTATCCTGCTTCATGGCTGAAAGTCCATAGACCACATAGAATGAGAAATACGGCCTAAGGAGACTAAATCTCCCATAATACACTCTTGACTTTTGTTTATGTTGCAGTATGGCATGTTTCACATCAGGGATGTATGTAATCAAGAATTCTGTTGCACAATGTGAGGTTCTGCCCCAGGAGCTCAGTCACAGCTTAGCACTATCCTTGCATTATCCAGTTCTCCCTATGCAACAGTTCTTCTCCCCAGTCTATCTTCTACTGTTGCTTTCCTTTGCTGCTGCTTTCTTCGAGTGTTTGTGACACCGTTTAAGGCTGGTAACCTTATATAGTTATCCCCTTTCTAATTACACCTTCCTTGCAGCCAGAGCCAACAGAGGAAGACATTGAGAAGAATCCAGAACTGAAGAAACTGCAGATTTATGGTGCTGGGCCTAAAATGCTTGGTTTGGGGCTTGTGGCCAAGGACAAGAATATGCGCAAGAAAGGTGGGAATTGTGAGCTAGCCCTGCATTTGAAAAGCTGGAGGCAGAGTCGGCCCTCTCCATTCCTAAGGTTTTTTCTCCCCAAATATAGACAAGGAGATGCCTGAGTGCCCTCCAACAGTGATAGTGAAAGAGGAGGCCCCTGTTCCAGAGACTAAGCTGGAGCCCACATCACCCCGACGCTATGCAAACATGAAGGAGGAGCTGAGGCACAGTCCAGAACCTTGCACCAAGATGACAATGCGCCTGCGTCGCAACCACAACACTCAGTTTGTAAGTGGAATCTTCTGTGTTCCTACTCATTAGTCAGGTGCCCTCCATTTACCCCTCTATATCCTGCCTTTGCATTAAGTATCCTTTGTTGGCGGAGGAGGGCATCTAGAGCGGGTTACCTCCTCTCTCTTGTTCAAGGTCTCAGGATCTCATTTTCCTCTTTATCAGTGATGGAATGGATCAAGAGTGACTAATAGATGCTGGTTGCAGGGAGATGTGACCTCAGTCACAATTTGCCTGCTTGTATTCAATAGCTGAATCACCGTCCTGTACTTTCCTTTGGAACATGCAGTGATGGCTGCTGTCAAAGAAACACTGTTGATAGGGTTTAGCAGACACATGCTATTGATTCTTATATGAGTGCTTAGGGTTTGCTCTATTTTCTTCCAGATTGAGTCTTTTGTTTGTCGTATCTGTGCACGGGGAGATGAGGATGACAAGCTCTTGTTATGTGATGGCTGTGATGACAACTACCACATCTTCTGCCTATTGCCCCCCTTACCTGAAATTCCAAAAGGCGTCTGGAGGTGTCCTAAATGTGTCATGGCGGTAAGGGGTCCCTTTCTGCCTCTTGACAGCAGGCACAGTGGAACATTTTTTGCATGTCTAGATGTGAAGATGCCTGATCTAAATGGATCTCTTTTTTATTAAAAAATAATTATGAATCTACTGCTAACCTGATCATCATTGATAATTTGGTGGGAGAGGGCAGTGGCCATGTCTGAATCCTTTTACTTATTTTTTTTTCTGTCTTTGTTCTTCCATAGGAATGCAAGCGCCCCCCAGAGGCTTTTGGGTTTGAGCAGGCCACTCGAGAGTACACACTACAGAGCTTTGGCGAGATGGCAGATTCTTTCAAGGCAGACTATTTCAATATGCCTGTACATGTGAGTCACAGTACCCTCACTGTAGGCTAGGCCATGGGCTAGTAGGACCCAACTTATTTCTGGGAAGGTTGTGGAATATGCTGGGTGCTGGAAGGAAGGAACACAGCATCCTGTTCTTTTGCGGATTCTGCCATGCAGTTTCTAGTGTCTTGAGTTTAAAAATGTGGGGTCTGTATTCTTGACTTCTTCCTCTGCTTCTTTTCCCAGATGGTGCCAACAGAGCTGGTGGAAAAGGAGTTCTGGCGCTTAGTAAACAGCATTGAAGAAGATGTCACAGTGGAGTATGGGGCTGATATCCATTCCAAGGAATTTGGAAGTGGCTTCCCCATCAATGATGGCAAAAGGCAGCTCTCTCCAGAGGAAGCGGTGTGTACCCTATTGAAGGCAGACGTCCTCTTGCCTACATATCTTAAGCCCCTCACCCTTTGTAACTTGAGGCTTACATTGTACTACTAGCCTTACCCTCTTTCTTAGCTCTCTACATGTGATTGCAGGAGTATGCAGCTAGCGGTTGGAACCTCAATGTGATGCCAGTGCTGAAGCAGTCAGTGCTATGCCACATAAATGCTGATATTTCGGGCATGAAGGTTCCATGGCTCTACGTGGGCATGGTGTTCTCTGCTTTCTGCTGGCACATCGAGGATCATTGGAGTTACTCTATTAACTACCTCCACTGGTAAGACATCGGGGGTGGGGGGGACATGGAGGCCGGATTTGTTGTCTAGTGCAAGGCTTCTCTAAAGGCTGCCCAAGTTGGAAGTAAGAAAGTCACTATTACAAACTGTAAAAATTTAAAAATCACAAATAAGGGTGAAATAATGTTTTATTTTATTTTTATTAAATCTAAATAGAAAGACAGATGAAAGAGAAAACAGTGAAAACAAGTCTGCTTTCATGGCACTTTGCATGGAATTTAGAGGACCCCGGAAAGAATTCTGCTATACTGGAGCTCACATTATATAGTCTTTAAATAATAAGCCTTTCAAATAAGCAGTGCAGCGAGCATGCTTTCTTTTGTTACTTTGTCAGTTTTCCTCTCTTTTTCTGACTTCCTTCACTACCACCTGTTTTGAACCTTGATGTGAACTAGTTTGGGAGACAAAATTTGTCTGAAATAAAATTTGCCTCTTTCTATACACTTCAGTAACCATATGTCTTGAGGGGGCATTTTGAGGCTGGGAATCAATGGATGCTCAGGCTGCCTTCTCCCGCATTTTAAGGATAGCTGAAAGCAGCACTTCCTGACTCAATTTCTTTTTCCAGGGGTGAACCCAAAACCTGGTATGGGGTCCCATCATTTGCTGCTGAACATCTGGAAGATGTAATGAAGAAGCTGACCCCAGAGCTGTTTGAGAGTCAACCAGACTTGTTGCACCAGTTGGTGACGCTCATGAACCCCAACACACTCATGGCTCATGGGGTCCCAGTGAGTAATCTATCTGTCTAAGTAGCATGTATGTGTGTCTCCCTTGCACTGCCCTGTTTTCATTGCTTCCCCCTGTATGCTTCTGCAGGTTGTCCGAACCAACCAGTGTGCTGGAGAGTTTGTCATTACCTTCCCTAGAGCCTACCACAGTGGTTTCAACCAGGGCTATAACTTTGCTGAAGCAGTAAACTTCTGTACTGCTGACTGGGTGAGTCATATTTCTGCATTTTTACAATATTTTTCTTGTAAGAAAGAGTGTGGTGGGCTACCCTACCAAAGCAGGACTTCAGGGTGATGAATGTGGGTTGCAGTTTATGACTGTGAAGTATGTAAGGTTTACCTGACAATCCTGGGAGCCAGAGATCCTCAGTTGTATTGACGAATGGACTTCTTTCTTTTTCTTCTTAGTTGCCAGCTGGTCGCCAGTGCATTGAGCACTACCGCCGCCTCCGTCGATATTGTGTGTTCTCACATGAGGAGCTTATCTGTAAGATGGCTGCTTGCCCTGAGAAGCTGGACCTGAACTTGGCAGCTGCTGTGCACAAAGAGATGTTTATTCTGGTGCAAGAGGAGCGCAAATTGCGCAAGGCTCTTCTTGACAAGGTGCAGGGAAATAGGATGGGTATATGATGCAGGGACAGGGAACAATTGTATGATAGCTGTGGATGCCTGAGCAGTTGATCATTGTTTCCTCCTTCCCCAGGGTATCACGGAGGCAGAGCGAGAGGCCTTTGAGCTGCTCCCAGATGATGAGCGCCAATGCGACAAGTGCAAGACAACATGCTTCTTGTCAGCACTAGCTTGCTATGATTGTCCAGATTGTCTTGTCTGCCTCTACCACATCAATGACCTCTGCAAGTGCCCCAGCAGCAAGCAGTACCTCAGGTGGGCAGAAAGAAGTAGACTGCTTTGTTTATTCATTTAAATGCATTTATAAACAACTTTAGACTTCTAAAAAGCTCTAAGCAGTGTGTAACAAGAAAACAAAAACAAAAAATTACATAAAAGCAACAAAACATCAGTTTAAAGCACATGAAAAGAAGAAATCAGGTAATTTAACCAGCCAGAGCAAAAAGACATGTAAATGCAAGACATGTAAACGAGTTATTTTGAACAAGTTCTTTGTCTCCACCCCTTATTTGTTTCCCTTCATCTGGCTGACTGGCCCTTTCAGTGCTGAAGGCCTGAACTAGGTGTTTTACATTGATTTGAGTATTATAGCATTGGAAACATGTGACACTGCTTTTTTTTAAAAGCAGCTAAGATCTTAAGACTGTTTTCTTGGTGTCACTTTAGAGGAGAGGTGCTGAGTTGGACACAGGGAAACGTATGGTTTATGACTCCTGAAGTGTTACTAGGCTCAGCTTCTGTATACAGTGGTGCCTCGCAAGACGAAATTAATCCGTTCCGTGAGGCTCTTCGTATAGTGGGTTTTTCGTCTTGCGAAGCAAGCCCATTGACAGCTTAGCGGATTAGCGCTATTAGCGGTTTAGCGGCTTTTAGCGGATCAGCTGATAAGCGGATTAGGGCTTAGGAAAAGGGGGAAAAAAGGGAAAAAACCCCACAGGAACTCGCAAGACATTTTCGTCTTGCGAAGCAAGCCCATAGGGAAATTCGTTTTGCGAAGCGCCTCCAAAACGGAAAACCCTTTCGTCTAGCGGGTTTTCCGTCTTGCGAGGCGTTCGTCTTGCGGGGCACCACTGTTGGTGAAATCGTCATGACTGTCACACTTCATTCAAAAACAAAATTAACATAGGCAGCCATCTGTCTAGCACACAAAATTGGCAACAGTCACAACTGTTCTAGGAGTGATGTGTTTACCCCAGTGGTCCACACCGCAGCATCTTGGTACCCTGACTCAGATGTTGGGATTGGGAGACACCATGGGGAAAAGGGGTGGGTGGGCTTGGGAAACTTGTTGAGAACATTGCAAGATAATGGCACATCTGTGCCTGCCTGACATTTCAGGCTTGCATGTGGAACTTTGGAGGATACCTTATTACTATGCTAAGAGTGCTCTGAAGTGCTCCTATAAACCTATTGTCTGTAAAAAGGCTGCAGAATAGGAATGCTGAAGGTTTCACTTTTTCAGTGATGCTAACTTGGAAGTGATAAGCAGTAGCCATTAGTAATAATAATAATTTATTATAATAATAATTTATTATTTATACCCCACCCATCTGGCTGAGTTTCCCCAGCCACTCTAGTAACTACGACACAATGAAAGTGATAGGAAGATTGACACTAAAATAAATTGTAGGTGCATTCAAAGTCTTAAAAAGATGGTGTGTTGCTTTGTGAGAGGAGGAAAGAATAGTTTCAGTACAGGTTGTTAGGTATGATTTGAGGGCTGATGAATGGACTTTTGTGGGCTTTGCTCTGATTTTGAGATCAGACTGATCCCTTCTTTTTATTCCTCCATTCAGGTATCGGTACACTCTGGATGAGCTCCCAGCCATGTTACACAAGCTGAAGGTTCGAGCTGAGTGCTTTGACATGTGGGCCAACAAGGTTCGAATTGCTTTGGAAGTCGAAGATGGACGCAAAAGAAGTAAGTGACCTTGGGCGGCTTATTTCTTAAGGCACTGGTGTCTTACAAATAAGGTTAATCTCTATGGTCTCAGTGGGGAAGTGTGCAATTATCCCTCAAGGCCCTGCATACAGGCTGAGGTATGATGTGAGCAGAAAGTATGCACCCTTTCGGTAAGCATTAGGGCTTCCTTTTGTAAAGCCGAATGTGAGAAAAGCAGTGACAAGTGGGACACGTTAGGAGGAACTGAAGCATAAAATTCAGAATGAGAGTGATGGAGCTGGGAATCAGGTAATGTGTCACCCACTGATTGAGAGACAAGAATCCCACAATCGTTGGAAAGCTTTTGGCAACTCATGGGCTTTTTTCTGACCTGGGTTCCTGAGGTTGATAGCAGGAGGTGTAGCTGAAGAGGTGTAATTGGCTCTGAACTTCATGGAGTGTGTCTGCTCTTGCAGCCTTGGAGGAATTGCGTGCCCTAGAGTCCGAGGCACGTGAGAGGAAGTTCCCTGAGAATGAGCTCCTTCATCGACTCAAAAGCTGCTTGAGTGAAGCAGAGAAGTGTGTCTCAGAGGCCCTGGGTCTGATAAGCAGCCAAGAAACTGGGTGAGTGAAGACTGCAGATAAGGAGTTTTATATACAGCAATATAAAGTGTGGATGGCATAGTCTTGCATCCAGCTTTATATGTCCATTGGGCTGAGGCAGCCCGTTTTCCAGAGTGCCTCTTCTGCAGGGATACTCTTCTTTGTTTTAATCGTACTGTATTAGTGAGGGGGCTGTTTTCTTCAGTAGTTTTCTGTGGGATCAAGTTTTGTTGTGTTTCTCTCTTTATAGCTGCTAAGTGCATTCTGTCCTTTTTCCTGCTTGCTCTTACAGGGAACCATCAGTCCATATGACAGTGGAAGAATTACGTGTTTTCCTAGAGCAAATGAGCAACTTGCCTTGTGTCATGCACCAAATCAAAGAAGTCCAGGTGGGATAATTGGTGGTGTATTGTGGCCCCCTGCCACAACTGGAGATATCTTGTGCTCCACTGGGAACACTGATGACTGGTGTTGCTTTCTAAGTGAAACATTGAGTGACTGTAAAGGAATCTGTCTGACTTGATGATATGTATCATATTCTAGGGTGTGTTGGAGAAGGTGGAAGCTTTCCAAGCTGAGGTTCAGGAAGCTCTACAGGATCTCCCAGGCAACTCCCCAGAGCTGCACAGACTGCTGGCTCAGGGAACATGCCTAGGGGTGGAGGTACCAGAGATGGAACTACTGGAGAGACAGGTGCAACAGGCTGTCTGGCTGGAGGAGGTCAAGCAGACTCTGCGTTCACCCCAAGATAAAGTCACTCTATCTGTTATGAGAGCACTCATCACCTCTGGTTGTGGGGTTGCACCTAGCCTTGCTGTGGACAAAGCCATGGCTGAACTACAGGAGTTACTCACTATTGCCCAGCGTTGGGAGGAAAAAGCCCAGATGTGCCTGGAGGCCAGGTGAGGTTTAAGCACCATTGTTGACAGGGAAGAGTTCAGATGCCTGGGTATCCACAGCTCTTGTTGGGAGGGTTCACCTCAACAGAACTTAGTTATTTGTGTATGTGCCAAAACATGCCCATGAAAATCCTTGTCTGATGACTTCCCTCCCCATCACTTGCAGGCAGAAGCACCCACCAGCTACACTAGAGGCCATCATCAAAGAGGCAGAGAACATCCCAGTGCACCTGCCCAATATCCTGTCACTCAAGGAGGCTCTTTCTAAGGCACAGGCTTGGATTGCTGATGTTGAGGAGATCCAGGTGTGCTGTAGCCCTGAGGATTTGGGTAACTTTGCTGTAAAGGCCTCAGAATCACACAGTAACCTCTTCAATATGTACTATAATCTCTTTACAGAATGGGGATCATTATCCTTGCCTGGATGACCTGGAGGGGCTTGTAGCTGTGGGTAGGGATTTGCCAGTGCGTCTGGAGGAACTGCGTCACTTAGAAGTGCAAGTGGCTACTGCACATTCCTGGCGGGAAAAGGCTTCCAAAACCTTTCTCAAAAAGAATTCCTGTTACACGTTACTTGAGGTTAGTGATGGTGTTGTGCATGTGAGATCGGTGGATGCCATTCTAGGGCCTGACCTCTTGAATCAAAGGCTTCATACCTCGCCTCTTTCTCCCAGGTGCTGTGCCCATGTGCTGATGCCGACTCGGACAGTGTCAAACGCACCAAGTGGCAGCGGGAGAAGGAACCAGGCCTATACAAATCTGATACAGAAAGCCTGGGCCTCTCAGCACAAGACCTCAGGGACCCTGGCTCCGTTGTGAGTGGCTGGCTTGAGAGGGCTGTTTGTATTATGAATGGGATCTGGGGCCTTTTCTCCTATGAAAAGTGTTGGTTCTGAACTAGCCCCAGGTTGGTAGGATTGTTTCTCATACCTTCACCTGCAATGGTGATGGATTTGATTTGATCTAATATTTCTGAGCTCAAAGCAGCTCACAATCATCACAATAGCATTAAAAAACAACAGACATTGCAATCACTATACTATCAAACACAGTAACACATGAATAAAGCAAACAACAAATTCATCAAAATGATTGATACAATTCAACAAAATCTTAGCAATGCTTATACAATTCAATAAAATCATAGCAATGCTTTAGATATTGCTGAGGTCCATATTTAAATTTTAATGATTCTGAAAGTAAGTAGGACTGCATTGCTATTGAAATATAAAAATTGATATGATGGACTTGTCCTTTTGTAGATGAGTACTGAAGAACCTGGGAAATGAGTAGCATGTCTGGATTTCTGCTAATAACTTACTTTAGTTCAGAGATGAGGTAGCTGTAACCTTCCAGCTCCTATAAATGCCCAGCCAGATAGTGCAGCAACATCTGGAGGACCACAGATTTCCCATCACTAATCTAGTAGTACCTTGTTTGGAGAAGGGGAAATTAGGTTCTAGTGAGGAGAATGGGATTTTGCTTAAGTTTTTACTTCTGTGTAATCACGACTATGTGACCTTGTGCCAGCAGATCTTGGCCTTCAAAGAAGGTGAGCAGAAGGAGAAAGCGGGGATCCTGCGCCTACGTCAGTCAAATGCCCAGAAGCCTGTGCCATCAACGCACAGTTCTCCTGGGGGCCAGTACTGTGTATGTTCCCAGCCTCCAAGCCCTGCTATGCTGCAGTGTGAACTGTGTCAGGACTGGTTCCACACCACCTGTGTGGCTTGGCCCCGCCTTGGCAACCCCCGCCCCTCTCCTGCATGGTGGGAATGGGAAGCAAAATTCCTCTGTCCACTCTGCCAGCGCTCTCGCCGGCCCCGCCTGGAGACGATCCTGGCTCTGCTTGTAGCCCTACAAAAGCTTCCTGTGCGCCTGCCTGAGGGAGAAGCTCTACAGTGCTTGACAGAGCGAGCCATTACATGGCAGGACCGTGCCCGCCAGCTCCTTGCCTCCTCAGATGTAGCAGCTGCCTTGGAGCGTCTGGCGGGGCTGCGGCAGCGACTGGTTGGAGATTCGGCCAAGGAGGCAGGTGCTCTCAAAGAGAGCAGCTGTAATGAACAGACCAAGGTAAGTGAGTACAGGGGGAGATGGGTTGGTTTTTAGTGCTAACTAGCCAAGTCTGGATTGGGAGCGTAAGTGTGGTGCATGTATTTGTCTTTCACATAGGTGTGTTTGCTTTCCAGTGGCAGAATGTTCTTATTTTGTAGAAACGTCAGCTTAGCAATAACAATAAAAAGTGAATGTATAGATTTTCTGTCCAAATAAGTATCTAAATGAGATTGATGGTTATAATCCACATGTTCCATTGTAGAAAGAGCAGTGAAATCTTCGTACAGTTGTGCAGTCAGTGGATGGTGGGTGTTCATCCTTCCAGCCTTTGCAATAAGGAACTTCTTTTGTTGTACATTTGTTAGTGCCCATGCCTATTGGCAGAATTCTGAATACACTTTACTGTATTTGGGGCCTTCAAAGTATTTGGTAATTTTGGTTTTTTAAAAAAAAGTAAATTACAAAAAGATACTGTAGGGAGGGAGATAAGGAGGAACAATAATCTGCTTTCTTTTTTACAAAAAGAAGTGCTGGAGCCATTAATATGCAAGAGAATGGAGCCACTTGGAAAAATACAATTCTTTGCCAGCTTCTGAATCTTAAATTTTTTCATCTGTTCGGGAAACCAAATAATTATTTGATTCAGATCAATATGTGAAATTCATCTCCCACCCCTATTGCTTGGCCTTCATCTCCCTTGCCGCACTGCTATAATAACAGGAGGAGCCACTGCTGCCAGAATTTTCCTGCATCTAGCCCTTATACACCCCTGCTTGCCCGCTTCCTGTTATTAATGCGCAGTTGTCCTATCGCCAGACACTGTGTGTTATTTTGCCCCACGTCCATCACCCATTGGTTCTTCAGGCCACTGTCTAGTTTGTCCCACTTGGTTTTAGCCACCCTCTTTCTGGACCACCACCTCCAGCATTTCTCTCTCTCTCCCTTACTTAGTATGCAGCACCTCTCCTTAAGCACTGGAAGGTTCATTCAGTGTCCTTTTCTGCTTTCCTTGATTAGTCCCTTGCCTCAATTCCTAGTTTTCTCTGCATTTCTGCAAGCCTTTTTCTCCTGACACTTTCTACAGGTTTCTCATTGTATTGCCTATTCTGAACCCCTCTTTCCATAGCTGTTTCATGTCCTGGGACCTCCTTACAGTCCTCAGACTGTGTGTGAGATTTCAGCCTCGCCCAAACCTACCACTTTCTTCCCTCAAAAGCTGGTTTGCCAACTGCTTTGTTCCTTAAACAGCTGAGCATTCCAATCTATCACACCAGTTTACCCACTCTGTCTCTCAAAGGTTTGAACATGACAAAGTGTGATGTAATATACATCTTTTGAATTGCCTTGCCTTGACTACCATGATCTCAAGTGAATCTCTCTGCAGGGCTACATTAGTCCCTGTGCAGAAACTGCATTTGTGACGTGGAAGTCCATTTCATCACGCATCTTCTTTTTCCTCAACCAGGTTTCCTTGGAGAACGGAGACTCCACAGCTCCAGAAAAGAATGGCTCCTGTGCCTCAGGTATTTCTCTAGTAAAGCCCTTATTTTGCCAGCTTCCCTACGTAGAATTTAGGAAGTTTGTAGTTGAGTGTTCCCCTTATTTTTAGGCACCTTTGGTGTCTGCCTGGTTTAACAATTATTTGGGGAAATTAGTCCTAGCCCTGTTGTGCAGCAGAGGATTCTAGCTGTTTCTTCTCCTCAGTTGCCTTTCTGCCCCTCTCACAGACCTGGAGACGCTCTGCTCTTACCTGCCACGGCTGCAGGGCCCTGTGCTGGAGGTGACAGATGCCATTCGCCTACCCCTGGAGGAGCTGCTAATGGAGGGAGATCTTCTGGAGGTGACGCTAGATGAGAGCCAGAGCATTTGGCGCCTGCTGCAGGCTGCTTCTGCTCCCCAGCTCGACAAATTCCACCAATTGCTAGATGTAAGCGACCATGCTTTCCCCCCTCTGGGGGCATATTCTAATTATCATCAGAAATCCTGATCTGATTCCTTATTTGTTGGGACTTCTTTCACTAGCCATGAATTCATTATGGCCTCCTTCATCACAGAAGTGTTGGAGGAGGACTCCTGGATGTGGCATTTGTCAGTGAATTAGGAGTAGATTGATACCTCAAGGGACTCTTATCAAAGCTGGAGTCGCTCATGAACTGAGCAGCTGGTTGTTGTTCATTTTTTAAAAAATTGTTACATTTGTATCCTGCCTTTCAACAAAATGGTGCTCAGCTAACAGCAATAAACAAAAATACAATGAAATTCCTTGGGGCACCTTTAAAAATGTCATATTTGTTGCATCTTTAAAGTGCTGCAACATTCTTTGTTGTTTTCCTAACATGGCTTCTTTTATCCAACCTGCTCTCTAGCAGAGAGCAGATCTAGAATCCAGAAAAACTGAAGGCGGTTTATTAGAATAAGTGGTAGACTTCTGGTGTAGAGTAAGTGCGCCTATAGTTGCATTACCTGTGTGAAGGGGCCTGAGGAAGGGCTTAACATGTAGGTGAGCGCAGAGACGTTGAGTCATAAGTTAACAGCATTGTAGAAGCAACTGATTACTATGTAGGTATTAGAATTACCTGCACAGGATTATCTTGGAATTAGCTTTGAATCCATCCTTTTTCTTTTTTTCCCCTTTTTGCATTTTGCAGTAACTGCAGTAGTTGTGTGATATTCTCTGGAAGTCACACAGGGGCAGAATTGGAGCACCCTGGTCTTGCTCTATATGGCATCAAGGAAATCAACCCTGCCCATTGTTGTACTTTGTACATTTTCCCAATATTGGGTTTCTGAATAGTTTGAATACTTTTGAATTCTTTGAGTGATTTGGCTGCAGCAACTTCACAGGCACAGATGAGTGCCCTCATGACAGATCTGATTCTGTGGTGTAGTTCTGCCATGAAAAAAAAAAAGAAAGACATTAAGCCAAAGCTTGCAGTAGGTTAGGATATTACACTGTGTATCTGTAAGAGGCATAAACTACATAATAACCCCACATAACCATCAGAAAAACAGGATTTGTCAGCCCCTGCTTTCTTGTTTGTTCCTTTTCAGCTGGAGCAAGCAGAGCGGCGTGGCACCCGTGGGAGAGGCCGAGACTCTGAGCGAAGGCGGAAG
Organism: Podarcis erhardii; assembly: GCF_964252035.2. Taxonomy (NCBI): domain Eukaryota; kingdom Metazoa; phylum Chordata; class Lepidosauria; order Squamata; family Lacertidae; genus Podarcis; species Podarcis erhardii. Next base: position 3,753,163 of record NC_138515.1, read on the forward strand.
CGGAAGACAGAGCGCGGCGACTACCCACCCTTGCCCAAGGAGGAATTAGAGCCAAAGAAGATCCGGGGGGCAGACCCAGCGCTGCCTCAGGGTGGGGCTCCCCCTGCAGCAGGCACAGATTGCAGCCACAATGGAGTTGGGGTAAATGTGGAATGGGGCATGTTCTGAGCTAGTAGTGGGGCACTCAGGGGTTTGGTGGTTTTTGTTTGTTTGTTTGTTTGTTTGTTTGTTTGTTTGTTTGTTTTGTGTCAGACGAATAGTTAATGTGTAGTAACTGTCTTCCTTTTTCCTAGCAGTTGTGACGGCTAGATGATGCCTGGATTTCCCCTTCCTGGACTATACTGCACTGCAAGGGACTCTGGCAGCCCCATGTCACCCTGTTGGTTTGACTAGCACTCTGCATGGGGGGGAGGCACCTAGTCTCAGAAGCTGGAGGCTACAATCTCCCCCACCCGGACTCAGCACTGGCCCTGCACCAGACTATTTTCAGATGATGTAATATTTCATTTTCTTCTTTTCCTCCTTTTGTATTGTTGATACCTCGGCAGGGGGAGGCATTGCAGGGGTCACCATGGGCACCAAATGCAGGACCCACCAGTTCCCTTTGGTGGACGCAGCAGGGTGCACCCTGTTGCTGTAAGGACTAGAGCCTTGCAGAGACCTGTTGTGGGTGGCGATAGCAGTGTGTGCTGGGAAAATCCCCAGCTCCTTGCTTCTGGCAGTAAAAGGAGTCAGGTGCCCTCTTAAGGGCAGTGCCCTGCTCCTCGTACCAGCATTCCCTAGATACAACAGGGGCAGCGCCTCCTGTTGCACAGAGGGGCAGCTCTCCCCAAACACCCTTATCTTCCTCCTGGTACCTGTTGGGTTTTATAGGAACTGGGGTAACCACTTTGTTCTTTAGGGTGGTGGACGGGGCAAGGAATCTTCCCATTCCACTCCAGCCTCTACTCCACCCTGACCTTCCTACCCCAAATCATGGGCCCCATGCTGCCTCAGGCTCTGACACTAAAGTCCTTTTGTCTTTCTCTTTTTAGTGTTTTTCCTTTTTTCCAGCAGGGGAGGGTGGGCTGTTGAGGGTAGGGAGGGGTGTGTTATTTTATTGTATTATGATTTTTTATTATTATTAAACTTTGGAGGTTAATGAACTTACTTGGATTTTGGGGGTGAGCGCCACCTCATCCGTCAGGGGTGCTTTTAGCAGTTGTCATGTAAAATGTAGGCATGCACAGGTCTAGTGACTGCTCCTGTCTTGTAACTTCCTGCTATGTAGGAGGGTAGCTGTGGAGCACTGAGAAGCCCTGATTAGCTGCTTTCTCCTTTTGAAATTCTGAGTTCTGGCACCCTAGTTTTCAGTAAAAAATAGCGTGATATGATTCTTCCAGGTGCCTAATAGTCACTGTAGAGGCAGAGTGGGGAACCTGCAGCCCAAGGGCCGCATGTAGCTGTCAGCCTAATCCCATACTGCTGGTGATGGTGGGGAACCTACCAGAAGAGGAGAAGGAGGGGTGGAAAATTCCACAATTGATCAGTTCAGTCCTGTGGCAAATGTAATCTGTCCCTTTCCCTAGCAGTCCACTCTCTAGGGAGAAGTGGGTGACAGGAAAATAGAGAAAAAGGTTGCCCACTTTGGGCAGCAGCCTGGCCCATCATTGGCACATGGTTCCTGACAGAAAGTTTCCCATAGTCTAGCTGTAGCAAGCCCTGCTGTCCCTCCAGTAGTGAATTGCACATCACCAAGAAAAGAGAAAGCCCTTTAGGCCAAACCTACATACGTTGCCAATAAGACACAAAGAAGGAATTTGAGGGGCAAATTGTTATGGCTCTGAAAATGGATATTTAAAACTTTTTTTAATACTTCAGAAGCCCTTCCACCCCCCAAAAAGCCCAGAGAAGTAGAAGGAGCAGTAGGTGACAGAAGGGTACTGAACAAAGACAGAAAGAGTCAGGTAAATAGATTTTTCTGTGTCAGATTATCTTTGCGACTTAACAGCGAGTGCACCTGAAAAGCTATGTTAAAGAGAGGTGAGAAAGGATGATATTTCAGAACTCAATTGTCAAATAAAAAATTAACATCAGCTGGGCTGGGCTGCATGACACTTTAACCAAGGCATTTTTCCTCCAATATTAAATCATTGATATTTTGTGTAAAACAGCAAAATTATTTTTTTTCCTTTTTTGGAGAGGAGTTGAAGGCAGGCAGTGGAATAACAGGGTTTTTAAACATCCAGGAAATTAGAAAGCCATTTCCCCAGGTAAACTGGTAGAAAGCATTATTTAAGACTAAGATACTTAAGTCTACATAGGACTGGCCTTCCTGGTGATGAATCAACATGGAGGAAGTCTTGCCTCCTTAACATCTTTGGAATTCAGTGTCTCGAACACTGAGCTAAGACCAATCAGCATTGGATGCTTGGGATTCCAGAATGCTTTTGACTGTCCCTCCCCATAGCTTCCTAGGAAAGCTTTGCAGTGAGAGATGAGAGGAAGAATTTTCCCATGGACCAGTAACTGGCTATAAAGCAGGGAGAAGCAAAGGGTAGATGTGATTGAGTAGTTTTCACAGTGAAGAGCAGCCAGTAGTGTTTTAAGTGTCCCTCTTAGAATTGATGCTATGTAATATTTTTAATCAAACTATAGGCAGGGAATAGTAAGTAGCCAAGTTCTGCAAATAACACCAACTTGTTCAAAATGGTGAAATTCTAAGGAGTCAGGGCAAAGCTTCAAAAGGGGCCTCAGCAGAGGTGTATACTATTTTATGCTATGTGCTTTTAGTTGTTATAATAATAGCACCAAGCTCCGATGGCTTTTAAAAAGGATTACATAAATGTGTGGAGGACAGAGCTATTGCTACCCATCAACAATAGAAGCTTAATGGAAATTACATGTGCCAAAACAGTGTTCTGGAACACCAGATTTTTTTGGAGGGAGGGGGAATGGTAAGATGGCTATTGTTTCCAGCAGCTTCTGCAAAACACAATGTTGAACTAGATGGGGCTTGATCCATCAGGGAAACCTTTGGTTCTTGAGCTGGATACATGTCCTTCCGGTGCCTTTGTAGCACCATTGCTAGGTTTTTCCCCTTACCCTTCCTCCTTGGTCCAGCACTTGAAGGTGGGGCTGCAGGGGTGTAGGCAGAACCCTCCTACAACTGAGGCATAAGGCAGTTCCCCTACCGTGGGGAGAAGGAGTCTGCACACAGAGAACATGTAAAAGGGTGTCTTTCCTGCTGTAGACAAAACAGAAATGCTGGAGAACTCCAATCATCTGAATAACCTGCAGTCCAAAGCCTGCTGCTGCATTTCAGTTCAACAAGCATTTTATACAGGACTCAATAATAATAATAATAATAATAATAATAATAATAATAATAAGCAAAAGTAGCCTTGTCTTATAAGAAAAATTCCAAACTTCACATTAGAGCAACAACTTAACCCAACCAAACTCTCACAAAATTGTTATCCAGAACACTCTCATCAGGCTAGATGGCAAGCAAAGCAGGGGGGACTGTAGACGCCAGCATTTGTCAGTCTTATGGTGGCATGTAGAAGGAGGTGGCAGACATTAAAATGAGAGACTTGAGCCTGATGACTTGTCCCCCCAGACTATTAAGGGGAAGTGAGAGCCCAGTCAATACACCAAGGATGGCAAAAGGCATAAATGCACCCATTCTGCTGGTGACCAGCAGTGTTTGCGGGAACCATTGCCAAGGCAAAGAACCGTATGATCTAGTTGAGATTCCTTCATTGGAGGGGGTTGGACTAGATGGCTTCGGGAACGCTCCCAATGCAACAGTTCCATTATTCAATGAGGTTTTGATGATTAAGCGGTATATAAAGCACATTAAATAAAATGCAATAGTTTCAGGTTGCATCTATGGCTGCAGGGAGAAAAGGCACACATGATGGATGAAACCTGCAAATTACCTAGCAGTGTTTCATTTGAATGTCTGCTACATCCTCCCACATTCCATCTTACGATTCTGACTAAATGTAGTCTCCATGGTTTCAGCACTAGCCAATTCTCCCCTCCCTGCTTTTGTTTACCTGAAGAAGCATTCTAAAGAATTTGAAACCTTTATAACATTTTGGTTCACTTAATAAAAGTATTTTCCTAAGTTGGATATTGAAATATACAGAGCAATTGGTCTTGCCACTCATGCAAATTAACTGTATTTGCTTATTTGGCCAGAGACCAGACAAAACCTAGGATAGATCTGTCTGTTGATTCCTTCCATTCAAGGGTAAGGGTCAGTTTTATACCTGTGTTGTAGCCAAGGTAAAAGTCAGCTTAATAACATGTTTTTTATCCTTCTCTGGTGTTGACCCCTCCCATTCTCGGTAGGTCTTTGATCTAACTGGATGGGGCATTACAACTACATTTTAAATATAATTTTAGGATCACTGTGCAGGAATGTTGTTACTTTCAGAAATTCACCATGGCCCTCTGCATTTTGTTTAGAAAATAAACTGGCATTTTTATTCTCTGCAGTCTGCTCCTGTAACAGAGGGATAATAAACCATGAGGTTAATGTTGAAGGAAGCCCCACCATTTTCCTATCACAGTAGGAAAAACAGTTTGTCATGTTAGCGGGGAGGGTGGTGGTAGGTGGGTGGGAGTGAATGAGCATTGTAAAAAATAGACTCTAAAACCAAAGCCCCTGGAATCTGCACTGGTCATGTATCTACAGCTGTGGGAAAAGCCAGTGAGCCTTGGTCCTGCAAAACCTTGGAATTAGCCTGGACACACAACACAACACACACTATTAGCATCAGTGCTGTCCCCTCAGTTTGAGGAGGAGAGAGGTTTCCCCCGTCTCTGTATCCACCCATCTCTTACAAAGAGTCCCTTGGAATGTCATTCTCTCAAGCCAGAGAACGTGGGTTCAAATCCTCTCCCCGCTCTTTCCCCTCCCATGAAGCTCAACTCCGAGGAGGGGAATGGTGGCCTGTCCATGGCTTGGAGCGGTGGTGGTGCTGGCGGCGGCGGCTACTGCTGCTTCTTTGGGAGTGCTGGGGACTACTACTGGTCCAGTTCAGAGAGTGCTGGGTGGCTCTGTACCAGCTGCTTTGCTGTTCCGAGTCCCACAGACTAGGTCCAGAGTGGGACTGGCGGCCGCTCCGACTACGCCATGTATCCTGGCCTTTGTTGAGCTGTCGCCAGTAGCTCTCGCAAATGCCAAGAGCAGGGGCCTCCTGGGTGATGGCCCCCTCCAGCAAGGCATGTGGAAGTACGTGCAAACGAAGACGGCGCAGTGTGTGGCGGAATCTGTTCTCTGTGCCTATGCACTGGTAGAGCCCACCATCAGCCGGTGTCACTGGGCCTAAAAGCACACCCTGAGGCGTGCGCAGCAACACACGATCACGGGGCAGCTGCAAAGGGAAGAAGAGAATGAGGTAACTGAAGGGATTTAAATTTTCTCTTTAGAAATTGCACTTTGTCCCCAAATTCATGCATCAGTTAGTGTAGCTGCAGTTTTTGTGAGATAAGTAAAAGCTGCTCCCAACATTCCTCTTATGTCAGAGATGCTATCAGACTGCTGTTTTGGTGTTTTTTTTTGAAGACAAATGTCAGTGTGACTACTCCCCCCCCCAAAAAAAAGTTTAACATCTCTGCAGTCCACACACTCATAGCTAAAGGCTATTCAGGATGAGGGACTTACCACCTTGCGCTTGTCAGAATTATGAGCTTGCATAAGCCACTTGATGGAGGCATGGGGAGATCGTGGTTCACACTCTAGGAATACACTTCCGCCTTCTAGTCCATATTGAATCTGCTCATGTAATTGTTGCTCTACTGTAAAAAAAAAAAAAAAAAAAAAAAGGTTGCAAATAAGTCCAGGATTTGTTGAGTGTTATAACCCCACTGTAATTCTGTATGTTCTGCAAATTTGTCTTGGTTAGCACAGAGGTTTGCTTTTCCAGAATTGTTGCTGCAGAAATAGTTAACTCAAGAACTCAGCAGTCATCGCCCAATCCCCCATGCCTACACCACATCTGTGTTGCCCAAAGCTTCATCTCTGTTCCCTGTAGCAAGAGATAGCAGTAGGAATTCCCCACAGCCTTGGAACTGGGCACCATGACTAAGTACAGCTACCTGCAGCACAGCCAGTTTTAGGCTACACCTACATTGAGTAGAATATAGGCAGTGCTCCTGGAAAGGCAGTAAAATGACAAGCATTACAGCTTAGCACACAACAGAGCACTTCTGCACCTGTGAGGGAGATGTGCAGACAGGGCCAAGTCCTGGTAAATCTTCAAAAGCAAAGCAGTGAGCTCAGTTAATGAGAGGCCCAAGCTTGTTCAATGGTTGGGAATATAAGTCGCAGGAGGGCCAATGCTTTTTTCTGCTAGACATTTTAAAAGTCAACATAATTTCATCCCAGTCTTGTTAGATGAGAGTGGTGTGGGTTCAGTTATCTAAAGCTGTAACAGCATGTTATGAACTATATTAAAAGCACTTCTGTCATTAGGAGCTATGGATCACACCAGTGATGCCTTACTGAACGCCTACAAGCAGCCCTCATTCTCCAGTGCTTCCAACAGATAGGAATGAGTTGTTCAAGAACCCACAAAAAAGACAAGCCAACGGTGCCTTTGATTTAGATCAGGCATGGGCAAACTCGGCCCTCCAGATGTTTGGGGACTACAACTCCCATCATCCTTAGCTAACAGGACCAGTGGCCAGGGATGATGGGAGTTGTAGTTCCAAAACATTTGGAGGGCCCAGTTTGCCTATGCCTGATTTAGATACATCGTAATAAGTCTTCCAATGGAGTAAAGCTGCCAACCACCTGGCAAGCAGTAAATACGTTGGGAGATCACACTTTGCTGAATCTGCAATAAATGTGACAGAGCTGAGCAGCCAAGTCAGACACTAGGAAAAGAGCTAGTGCTGGATTCTGGACCAAAGTGTAAGTAAGGCTCAAGTAGTATTACAAAAATTTAGGAGAGTCTGTCACAACTTCAGCAGAGGCTAATCATGGACAAAAAATACCCACCATATCTGTTTAAAAATGTGTTGCTTTGGATGGGGACATATCCTCAGCTGCAAAAATCACAAAAATTAAATAAAAAACATAAATTTGCTGCTTTCCTATTGGAGATCAGAAATGCAACGGAGACTAAATTTGCCCAGCTTCCTTTTAGTTAGACTCCATTTTGTATCCTGTATCTTCTGGGCCATCAAAAATACCTTTCATTCCCCTCTCCAACTTTTCTACTTTCTGAAGTGGAGGACAAGAGGAATGACAACCATTACCAATGATACCACACCTCACAACGCAGGAAGACTGCCAAAATTGGCAAATTAATGTAGAAAAGTCCAGGAACAGGGATGTACAGAGTTAGCTCTTAGGAAGTGTTCACTGCCAATTTGAGATAAGGGAACGCCTTCATTGTGGAACTGATGTAGCATCTTTTTAGTATACCCAAGATAAAACATTCTGCATCTGAATAGGCGTATGACAAAAACAAACACACTCTTGCAGCCAGAAGCAGCAATCAAGCAACACTTAGAAATTCCTGATCTCCAATAATTTAATAGAAGAATTTAACCTTCAGATAAGCTGAGAATAGCAAGAAGTACTAGCGCACACACCCTGCTTTGATAGCTGAGATTCCTGTGATCCTCAAACCTACCAAGCTTGAGATGATCCTGCAGTACAGTTGACAAAGCAGAAACTGGATGTTCACAATCTCACAGCCCCACTCAAGCACCAGCTAAGGCAGGAAAGTGAGCAAAGCTGGAAACACCACTTCAGCAAAACTCTGTATGATTACATCTTGACCGTCCTGATCTGGCTTAAAAGGTAGATTGCTTTGCCACAATTTGCATAAGATTTGGCCCAGGAGACTGTGCTAAAGGGGCAGGCTAGTGATAAAGAAAAATTCTCCAGGGAAGGTTCAAAACAACTTAAAAATAAATTAAGCTTTGCATACCATTTCTCCTGTTGATGAAACTGTCAGCCACTGAGTTAGCAACTAACACATCACAGCCAAATTCTCTCAGAGGTGGCCTAGAGGTGCAAAATCCCACACTACAAGAGGGATAGGGAACCTTTGGTCCTCTGGATGTTGCTGCACTACAACTCCCATCATCCCTGGCTCCCATTATTGGCTCTGCTGTCTGGGACTGATGGGGGTTCGAGTCCAACAACATTTGGAGGACCACAATTCCTCAATTCCTATTCCTTGAGAAGGCCTTGCCCATTGCGACAGTTTCCACACTACAAATGCAAAGTACACCAAAAATGACCACTGTATCTAAGGAAGGAGACTTGAGTCCATCAAAGCTTGTGCCATAAGAAAGTATTTCTCTTTAAGGTGCCACAAAACGTTTGTTGTCTTTGCTGAAACAGACTAAGACAGTTGTATTTCTGGAAACACGAACATGAAGACAGGCATCAGTCTGTCTCTCACTTGCATCTCACATTCTTCCACCAATGTTTTCACTCGGAGGCGGGCAATCATCGCAGGCAACAAGTGTGTGTTCTGCAGCAGTGTCTGCCTATGTTCCACCTGAGAACCTCAGCCATTCCCCTCTGTTGCCAACCAGAGCTGTGTGTGGCCTATAGCTTATTCTGCAACCTCTAAACTGGAAGACACTGTCCCATTGCTAGTGCTAAGTTTGTTTCAATTTCAGCCCCAATCTGTTTGTGTGTGAGGAGCAGGGGGCACCATCTTGTTCTTTGCATCAGGAACCAAAATGTCTTGGGCCAGCCTTAGACAAACTCCTTTGGGAAAAGTAAATAAATTTCAAGACTCTTCGTCAGAAGCTGCCACTGATAACAATAAGAAAGGAAATGACTTGGCAAGTGCTTCTACTCAGTTGGCAAGAGTAAGAGTAAGAAGGCCTTTAGTAAGAAGGCCTTGATAGTGTTAGCCCCATTCTCTTTTGTTGCCTCTAAAGTAGACTGTCTTTCCTTCTGCGATGATGTCCCTCAGGTACTGTATTCTTCATAAGCAGCAAAGCCCAAGAGCTGCATAGGTGTAAGCAATCTCACTAACCCCTGTCAAAAAAATTATAAACCCTCCCAGGCATCTTGGAACTAGACTGAACACAAGGAACTAGATATTAACACAAGGAATAATAACATAAGGAAGTGTGTAAGGGGGAAAGTATTTGCTGGTCAGAGGGCTGTTGTGCTCAGGTCCTTTGGGCTTCCCTTGGGCATCTGGTTGGCCACTATGAAAACAGGATGCTAGCTGCCCCATTGGCATGATGCAGCAGGCTCTCTTCACATTATTAAGCTCTTGGGAATAGAGGGTTGTTCACATGTCACATTAAACATAGGCACAAGCCGTATCTACACATGTACCAGTGTTCATGTGAAAAAGGGTGCGTGTGTGGATTTGTGCAACACAACTATTTACTTGTGGAATCACACCATGTATGCCCACTTGGCCACTTTGATCTGCAGAATTAGCACTGCCATAGGTGCCATATTTGCCATATTTGTACTTTTTTTTTGCAAACTGCTTAGAGGTTGGTGGTACATAAAGATTGTGTGTGTGTGTGTGTGTGTGTGTGTGCACGCGCGCTACATAGGAATACCACTTACTGTTGCTGAAATTCCCTGTGTCAAAGGTACTGACGATTTTGTGTTGAGCCCCAGACTATTGCTGATCAGTCTGAATCTGCTTCAGCAAAGCCCTGTGGACCCACCAGGCCACCCTCAAATCCTTAGGAGGATTTGTCTGGAGGGAAGGAGGCAGAGTACACCTAAGTAACAATGAGGTCACTAGGACAGAGCAGCATACAGTCCTAGTTGAACCCACCTCAGCAGAACACAGCACTGGAAGAGGTGCAGAAAAAGATAACCTCTGATGATCAAGGGGCTAAAGCATCATCACTACAAGCCTAAAGTGTCTGATAGCTTTGTGGCTTACAATGCAGGAGGACAACCAAGGGAACCACAGCAGAGGTTCATAAAATTATGCATGTTGTAGGTAGAGAGGTTTTTCTCCCTCTGTCATCACATTAGGCCACCCAATGGAATTCATGGGCAGCAGATCCCCAGACAGACAAAAAAAGAGCACTTTTTTCAACCAGCGCATCATTAGTTTATGAAATTCACTGCCACACAACAAGGTGAAGGCCATTGTCTAATCCTCCTTTAAAGTCATTTATGCCAAAGTCACAGAGGATGTAGCTCCATTCATGGCTATTAGCCATGAGGTCTATATGGAACACCCACTTTCAGAGGCTGAATTTCAACTACTGTGGGGCAAGCAGCGGAGCTGTGTTGGCATCATGCTCTGCTTGCCAGTTTGCCAGTTTGCCAGGAGCATCTGACTGGGATGCCAGACTTAGGCGGACCTTTGTTCTGAAGCAGCAGGGCTCTTCTTACACTTCTATAAGATTTCCATGGCCTCAAGGGTCTTTAACAAAGAAATTGAGCACAGTATTCAAAATAAACAATTAAAAAACAAGACTCTAAAAGGTTCTCCCATCTTTCACCTTTGTCACCAAAAGGATGAAACAGAAACACAGGTTTGGAGCACCTTGTAACTTTATTAGAGAGCAAGACTCTCTTTCAGAACCAGCACACACAACCCATCACAGGTGGCATTTCTTCTGGTAACTCGCAGGAGTTCTTGTGGGGCAACCCATCTTGCCATTGTGCAAGAATTACTCTTCCATTACAGGAGTATCATGCATAGGGGTAGTAATGCTTATGTCTCACAAGGGTGGGGAATCTTTTTCATTCCCCCATGGCCAACCTTCTGGAGGCTTGTTGGTTGGCAGTGCTGCCAACCAACTGCTGGTGGTTGGCAGTGACAGAAGCCAAAGGGGGTGGAGATGCTTACTTTTGCCAACGGGCTACATTCCACAAAAGACGAGATTTCTACCTCCACCCAACCTCTCTCTATACTTTATCTGAGCAAGCAAGAGTTCTCACACTCCAAGGACACATTCCCACCAGGCAAAAGCACAAAAGGGGTATCAAAAGTGGCCTGGGAAGACTCCTGAAGGCCAGGCAGAGATATCAGGAGGGCTTCGTGCCAACTTACACAAATGCTTCCCATGCATGGAGATCACATTGCTTGCCCATGCCACCTTTCCCTGCACAACCCCAGTGCTGGCTCTTAGCATTATCCCACTCCCCATTCCTAATTCACTAGAAGGTCATTGTGCTCCCCTTTTGAAGATCCTGGCACCCGTCTCCCCTGCACTAGTAAATCCTCCAATGGTCAATTCAGTTCATTTCCCACTCCCACAAATCTCTAATCTAGATCGTCCTCTGACACTCAATGTAGAGAAGAAATACCTTCAAATTTATCTTCTAAATCCTCATTATGTTTAACACAGCATATGCAATCCTCCCCTTCTAATTTGGAATTACATTACTTTTAGGGGAAAAGGAAGCTGCCTTTTACCAGGTCAGAATATTTATCCATCCAGCTCAGTATAGTACTCTGACTGGCCACAGCTCTCCAGGGTTTCAGCCAAGAGTCTTGCCCATCACTTGCTAAACCAACCCTTCTTTTAAAAAAAGCTGTAGATGCCAGGGATTGATTCTGACACCTTCTGTATTCATCTTATGTGCTATGGCCTCTTCATTCAGCAACAGAGCTGGCTTTTATAAAGCCAGGAGTTGCTGCAGCAGCCAAACCACACAGAGTTTTCTCTCAACCTTTATTACATTACCTTCCTTGCAGAAGCAGTGAATTTGTTTTTCTTTTGAGAGTGCTGAGCAGGCATGTCCTGGTCTGAGCAGCTGAGATAACCCTTTCCTCCTGTGGCAATTAGGAACTGAGCTTGCCTCTGCCTCTTGATCCCCAGAGGAGCCGGACTTCCCATTCCAGGCAGCCCTCCCGAGACTTGCCAAATTTTGTCAACATTTCATAGAATCATAGAATCATAGAATTATAGAGTTGGAAGAGACCACAAGGGCCATCGAGTCCAACCCCCTGCCAAGCAGGAAACACCATCAGAGCACTCCTGACATATGGTTGACAAGCCTCTGCTTAAAGACCTCCAAAGAAGGAGACTCCACCACACTCCTTGGCAGCAAATTCCACTGTCGAACAGCTCTTACTGTCAGGAAGTTCTTCCTAATGTTTAGGTGGAATCTTCTTTCTTGTAGTTTGGAACCATTGCTCCGTGTCCGCTTCTCTGGAGCAGCAGAAAACAACCTTTCTCCCTCCTCTATGTGACATCCTTTTATATATTTGAACATGGCTATCATATCACCCCTTAAGCTCCTCTTCTCCAGGCTAAACATGCCCAGCTCCCTCAGCCGTTCTTCATAAGGCATCGTTTCCAGGCCTTTGACCATTTTGGTTGCCCTCCTCTGGACACGTTCCAGTTTGTCAGTGTCCTTCTTGAACTGTCGTGCCCAGAACTGGACACAGTACTCCAGGTGAGGTCTGACCAGAGCAGAATACAGTGGCACTATTACTTCCCTTGATCTAGATGCTATACTCCTATTGATGCAGCCCAGAACAGCATTGGCTTTTTTAGCTGCCGCGTCACACTGTTGGCTCATGTCAAGTTTGTGGTCAACCAAGACTCCTAGATCCTTTTCACATGTACTGCTCTCAAGCCAGGTGTCACCCATCTTGTATTTGTGCCTCTCATTTTTTTTGCCCAAGTGCAATACTTTACATTTCTCCCTGTTAAAATTCATCTTGTTTGTTTTGGCCGAGTTCTCTAATCTGTCAAGGTCATTTTGAAGTGTGATCCTGTCCTCTGGGGTGTTAGCCACCCCTCCCAGTTTGGTGTCATCTGCAAATTTGATCAGGATGTCCTTGAGTCCATCATCCAAGTCGTTGATAAAGATGTTGAATAAGACCGGGCCCAAGACAGAACCCTGTGGCACCCCACTAGTCACTCTTCTCCAGGATGAAGAGGAACCATTGATGAGCACCCTTTGGGTTGGGTCAGTCAGCCAGTTACAAATCCACTGAGTGGTAGCATAGTCAAGACCGCATTTTACCAGCTTCTTTACAAGAATATCATGGGGCACCTTGTCAAATGCCTTGCTGAAATCAAGGTAGGCTACATCCACTGCGTTCCCTTCATCTACCAGGCTTGTAATTCTGTCAAAAAACGAGATCAGGTTAGTCTGACATGACTTATTTTTCAGAAATCCATGCTGACTATTGGTGATCACAGCATTCCTTTCTAGGTGCTCACAGACTGTTTGCTTAATGATCTGCTCCAGAATCTTCCCTGGTATTGATGTCAGACTGACTGGGCGGTATTTATTTGGGTCCTCTCTTTTCCCCTTTTTGAAAATAGGGACAACATTTGCCCTCCTCCAGTCTGCCGGGACTTCGCCTGTTCTCCAGGAATTCTCAAAGATGACTGCCAGTGGTTCTGAGATCACATCTGCCAGTTCTTTTAATACTCTTGGATGCAGTTCATCTGGCCCTGGAGACTTGAATACATCTAGACTAGCCAAGTATTCTTGTACTATCTCCTTAGTTATTCTGGGCTGTGTTTCCCCTGCTGAATCATTTGCTCCAAATTCTTCAGGTCGGGCATTGTTTTCTTTATCGGAGAAGACTGAGGCAAAGAAGGCATTGAGGAGTTCGGCCCTTTCTGTGTCCCCTGTTTGCATTTCACCATCTTCTCCTCTGAGTGACCCCACTGTTTTTTTGTTCTTCCTTTTGCTACGAACATACCCATAAAAGCCTTTTTTGTTGCTTTTAACCTCTCTAGCAAGCCTGAGTTCATTCTGTGCTTTAGCTTTTCTGACTTTGTGTCTACACGTGCTGGCTATTTGTTTGAATTCCTCTTTGGTGGTTTCCCCCCTTTTCCATTTTTTGTACACATCCTTTTTTAATCTTAACTCAGTTAAAAGTTCTTTAGATAGCCACCCTGGCTTCTTTAGGCACCTTCCATGTTTCCGTCTTATTGGTATTGCCTGAAGTTGTGCTTTTACTATCTCCCTCTTAACAAACTCCCAGCCATCATGAACTCCCTTTCCTTTTCGTATTACTGTCCATGGGATCTCACCCAGCACTTCACTAAGTTTTATGAAGTCGGCTTTCTTAAAGTCAAGAAATTGAGTCCTAGTATGCTTGGCTGCTCCTTTCCGCTGTATAGTAAACTTCAGAAGAGCATGATCACTCGCACCTAATGATCCTTCCACTTCTACCCCACTAACCAGGTCATCAACATTGGTTAGGACCAGATCTAAAATGGCTGTTCCTCTTGTTGCTTCTCTCACTTTCTGGACAATGAAGTTGTCTACAAGGCCAGTGAGGAATCTGTTTGACCTTATGCTCTTGGCTGAGTTTGACATCCAACAAATATCCGGGTAATTGAAGTCCCCCATTACTACTATCTCCCTTCCTTTTGCATGCTTGGCCATCTGTTCCAGGAAGGCATCATTTGTGTTAAGGGAAACGGCACATTTGTTGGCAAGCACTTCTTCACACAGCACACAGTTGGACTATGGACTATGGATCTCCATCAGCTTGGATGGCTTTAAAAAAGGATTAGACAAACTCTTGGAGAATAAGGCTGGGATGGTGCTGTGAAAACTTACCTTTGGCATTAAAGCCCCGGCACTGCCGCAAAGGGTCACCATGTTTGATGTCCTGACGGCGGCTCCTCCTAAATGAAAGGGAAGAGGTCAAACTCATTCCCTTTTCCAACCCAGGAGACTTCCTTTTGAGCAGCTAAAGGAAATTAGTAAACACCGACCAACCATAATCATGATGATAGGTAAAGGTAAAGGGACCCCTGACCATTAGGTCCAGTCGTGGCTAACTCTGGGGTTCATCTCGCTTTATTGGCCGAGGGAGCCAGCATACAGCTTCCAGGTCATGTGGCCAGCATGACTAAGCCGCTTCTGGTGAACCAGAGCAGCACACGGAAATGCCGTTTAATTTCCCGCCGGAGCGGTACCTATTTATTTACTTGCACTTTGACGTGCTTTCGAACTGCTAGGTTGGCAGGAGCAGGGACCGAGCAACGGGAGCTCACCCCGTCACAGGGATTCAAACCGCCGACCTTCTGATCGGCAAGTCCTAGGCTTTGTGGTTTAACCCACAGCACCACCCACGTCCCATGAATCATGGTGCTTATTATTTTTCTGTTTAACAGCCAGGGATGGAGCACCTGTGGCCCTCCAGATGCTGTTGCACTACAACTCCCATCACCCCTGACCATTGGCCATGCTGACGGGGGCTGCTGGGAGTTGGAGTCCAACAGCATCTGGAGGGCCACAGATGCCCCATCCCTGATTTAACCGACTCATCCTGCCTTCCTTCAGTTTAGTGCTTCAAGGCTGCTTCTATCTGAATAAAATAGTTTTCAGTCAAGTTTCCACATGCAGACCCTCCTCTTAGAACAAGCTGCCTTGCTCTCTGCCCTTTGTCCACACTGAAGGGACACACCACAGGCAAATAGGGCAAGGCGGGGAGGGGAGGAAAACTCACTATTGGTGGCAGCGGGGGGGCTGGGGAAGCCGCCTTGGAGCAGCCACCGCCCAGACCAATCTGAGAGTGGAGGAGAGAACCGCCAGGCTAGGGATGCTCCTGCCACAGCCACAGTCACACATTACAGTGGTACCTCTAGTTAAGAACTTAATTTGTTCTGGAGGTCCATTCTTAACCTGAAACTGTTCTTAACTGTTCTTAACCCACTTTAGCTAATGGGGCCTCCCATTGCCACCGCAAGATTTCTGTTCTCATCCTGAAGCAAAGTTCTTAACCCGAGGTACTATTTCTGGGTTAGTGGAGTCTGTAACCTGAAGCGTATGTAACCTGAAGCATCTGTAGCCCGAGGTACCACTGTACTTTTGCTCAGGGATCAGACCTGATGGTAGTAAATAGCCTTCATAGAAGTGGGCTTGGTGGAGCCGACTCTTTCCCTTTCCCTTGCCAGTGGTGTTTTTGGGTGCCTCTGCCAGAGCAAAGAGCAAGCCCTACCCCTGGAATGGAATTCACTCCAACAAGATATAGTGATGGTCACCGCCGACATGGATGGCTTTATTTATTTATTTATTTATATTTATTTTTTATTAAGGATTTTCTTGTTTTACAGAAGTGTAGTGCCTCGTATTTTTTTTTTTTTCCCTTCTTCTTCCATGTAACATGGATGGCTTTATAAGATGATTAGACAAATCCATAGAGTGGCTGCTAGCCTTGATGGCTACCTCCACTAGCAGAGGAAATATGTCTCTGAATTGCTGGGGTCCGGCTTGGGGGCTTCCCACAGGCACATGGTTGGCCATTGTGAGAACAGAACGCTCAACTCAATGGACCACTGGCCTGATCCAACCTCCAGGTTCGTCTTACATTCACGCTTCCCTCCCTCCTTCCCACGGCATTTGCCTTCCCAACTTAGCACTCTCAGGATGTTACCTTTTGGCTGTGTGGCTGTAGCGTGCGCAGCGCTGCCCATCCCAAGCACAATAGGGATCTCTGGCCAGGCAGCAATCGGCACAAGCTTCACCGTATTCGCGGCACCGATGGAGGCTCAGCTGGGAAACCCCCACGTCTGAGGAGGCGTACAGCTGTTGCTGCAGAGCAGAGAGGAGAGAGCAGCGGCTGAATGGGAACCTGGATTTCTCCTCTTGTTGCCAGACCACCCGCTTGCCTCCTACAAGACGAAGCTAAGGGTCCTGGTCTTCAGCCTCTGCGTAACAGCAGCAGAACCCTAACCTCATAGTTGAAGGACTAAGCCCACAAGGTCCTTCAGGTACCTGCACCCCTGTCAGAGCAGCAACCCAGAGTGCTCATCTCCTACTTTGCTCCTCAGCAACAGGTACCTCAACCACCTACCCGTTTAGAGGATATCCACAGGGTCTTCACAGGCGCTGGAGCCTGTAGGGCAAAAAGAGGAGAGGCCATACTTGAGAAGGGCAGAGACAGCAGCAGTGTTAGGGCAGCAACGATAGGGAGCCACGTATTCACTCACCCTGAACACTTCCACCTCCTCCAGGGTCAGCTCTTCCAAGTTGCCCTGTTCCTTCGGCAGCACAATCACCTTCTGCACTGTGCCCTGGTCTGGAGGAAGAAGACCCAGACATCTTCCTTCAGAAGCTATGGAGGACATTTTACTCCAGTGCTTCAAAGAGCTGAACTGGTTGCTTGTGAACAGTATTTAGGGACAACTTCAAAGGTATTTGTGTTTACCTTCAAAACCCTACACTAGGGATGGGGAATCTGTGTAGCTCTTTAGATGTTGTGGGATTGCAACTCCCCTCAGCCCCAAGCAGCACGGTAAGGGATGATGGGAGTTGTAGTCTGAGAACATCTGGAGAGTCACAGTTTTCCCATTCAGCCGGGGAAATTAAGAAAAAGAAAAGTCACTCAGGTCACAGCTGGGAATTCAATGGTATTAAATATGCACTTGAAGGTGAGTTTTCTAGGTGACTTCCACCACAGCCTGACTGATGGGGGCGGTGGGGGAGGCTGAAGAGTGACAATGTCAGAAAGCATCCCTAGCTAAGCACTCTCCAGCAACTCTAGCACCCATTACTTACCTGTCCCAAGAAAGAGAACCTCGTAGCGCCCGTCCACTGCATCCACTAGGTCCACGGCCAAGGTGGTGAAGCTGTAAGGCACATTGGTCCTCACAAGCAGGGGGCGGCGCTGCAGTGGGTAAACAGCATTGTACATCAGAGGGTGGGCACGCACAAACGTCACCAGCTCGTCCGAAAATTCGCGTGTGGAGCGGAGTCCTGGGGTGAAGGTTCCTCCTGGGCACTGAGAAAGAGAACCAGGTGGTAGAATCAGAGTCTTGGCCAGGGTGGGAGGAACTGTAGGGGTCCAGCTTTCCCCACCCTACCCTGCTAATCTTCTTTGTACCCATAATGCAAAGGAAACACACAATTGAGTGTAAAGCAGGCGAGGGGGTAAATATAAGGAAGAAATTGCAAGGAGCTTAGGGGAAATGGAAGGAGAAAAGGGAGGCAGACAGGGAAATCCAGGTGCTGAGGGGACTAACACATTAGGAGAGGGAGATGCCTTGGTGACTCACAGCTCCAGGGCGAGGGTAGGGCACCCGTCCCGTGTAAGGGCCCCACTGGTAGTTGTGTCCCTCCTTATGGGCAAAGGGCCCATTGAAGACTGTGCGAATGTCGGCCATGGAGTAAACGCAGACCGCAGAGCCACGGAACACGGACCTGGGGAAGGGAGAAGGGAGAAAGGGGCATGCCCCTGTGTGAGGCCCAAGGCCTGCTGAGCAGGCTAAGCCCCAACACTGAAGCCCAGCTGTCCCCACCACGGGGTGCTCACTCACCCCAATGAGGAGAACACCCCGTAGAGCAGAGGGTGCTTCTCATCCTGAGTTGGCAGCAGGAAAACATCACCTGGAAGAGGGAAACAAAGAGGCAGAGCTTCTTGAGGGAGGTGGGTAGGTTGTGCATGCAAGATTGCCAGTCCCCATCTGGTCTATGGCCAACCCCCTGCATCAGGCGTGACAACTTGAATAAAATATTTGGGGTGGGGTGGGGTGGGAGGTAAGCTCTGCCCTGCATAATCAATCACAAGAAGCACACACACCATTTGAATGGCAATGCTCATCAACTTTAGGGGGCAGCCCCCTTAAATATTTTCTGGGGGAGCCAAATAGACCTCAGCCCCTAGAAGTTGGTGCCTATGCCTTGCATGCATCTCCCAATAACATCTGTGCTGTGGCTTAGGGGGACATACTGAAGCAAATGGCAGCAAACAAATGGCACGGCAAGGGGTTGGATTAGATGATCCCCAGATCCCTTCCAACTGTCGAATTCTATGATTCTATGAACACATGGAAATCCAAGGGTTCCTTCCAAAGGGTCATAAGAATGGATCAAGTCCAGAGAAATAGGTTGATTACATCAGAGATGGGATTGATGGGAGTTGGGAATCCACAGGATCCCCATCCTTGGCTACACAGTGAATTTAGGGAGATCTACAAATGGCCAAATGAAGAAAAACATTTTTCATCCCAATGGCCACTGGAATACACAGGGCTGGGATCTTCCACCTTGACCTGGAATGCTAAGAACAACAAGCATCTTGGCAGATGTCTTTTGGAATGGCCTCAAGAACCCCTTGAAGTTGGCAGAGCCAAGATATTTCAATGGCCACTCTCTGGTTACGCCTGGCTTTAAGTCATTCAAGCTAATTCTTTCTCCAGAGCTTAGGGTGCAATTCTGTCTCCTGTGCCTCAACCCTCTTACAGTCACCTGCACACACAGAGACAATCACTAAGCCTCAGGTTTCTGCACCAAGGGTGGAACCTGAAATCCTTATGGCCTTAACCTCCCCCCTGCCAGCATAAATCATTTCTGCCCCGCCAAAACAAAATCCCTCTCCAAAACAGCAGCTCACGGAGCTCATCAAAGAAAGTCTCCACGCCGTCCTCTCCAATCACCGAGCAGACAAGCCGAGCTTTAAGGAAAGTCGTCCACTTGTTCACCAAAGAGCGCTGCCCTCCATCATCATTCTGAAAAGGGAAATGTACACGGGTCTGTCAGCTAATCCCTACAGTGGCCAAAGTGAATCACATGCTTGGTCTCTGAGTGCACAGCTTTTCTTGCAGAAATAGACAGCATGTAGAGCCCAGTCTGGATTAGGATATTGGGGGGGGGGCTTTAGTTCTCCCCCGCCACCAGTATGCTCCCATTCCAGAAAAGAGGGTGATGTACTTGCAATCTGCATTGGGTCAGGGGGAAGCTTTCATTCACCCCTGAAGAACAATAGATCCAGCAGCCACCTCTGGGCTGGAAGATGGAGAAAGCCATTATTTGTACTGGGACCTCTTGCCTTAACACCAGCATGCAAGCAAGAATCAGAAAGCTTTAAAAAAATTAGAACATGGAGGGCATGGAATAGGAAATGGTAGGAAAGTTTTATCACAGAGGAGCAGAGAAAGCCAAACAGAGACCCTAGGATTTGGAGATCTAAGAGCAGCAGGAGACTCTTAGTTGATTCAATTAGGGGGTGGATCAAAATTCTCTAACCCACGGACGGGCAGGCTTCAGGCTTGAAATATTTAACTGTATCTTTTTTTTTAACCAAAACATCAAGGTCCACCCATCAGAGCAGTGTGCAAAATAGTGGCTGGTGGGTGGGTGGGTGGGGGGACACAGAAATAAGGAACCTCTGAAACCTTTGCTGATCTACTGCAAATCAGCCAGAGATCTATCAACACAGCTTGGTCTTTCTGTCTACCCCTGCTCTAACTCTTTTTCAGCAATAGCACTGTTACCCATAGAGAAGACAGTTGGGTGAGCACTAATTTCCAGAGGAGAGCTCTTCACAATCAACTTTAATTGTGCGACCTGAATTTGCTGGTATCTGAAGTGGCACCATTTGAATATCTACACAGTTAAAAGAATCAGGAACTAGGGTGGACCTTGGAAAGTGAAGGACTCTCCTTCCTTGGAGGTTTTTAAACAGAGGTTGGGTGGGCATCTGTCAGGGATTCTTCAGTTGCGATTCCTGCATTGCAGGGGGGTGGACTAGATTGTCCTTGGTCCCAACAATTCTATGGTGCTATAAATATATGGCCCCACCACCCACTCACAGCACACTCTGGAAAAACTTAGAGGTTACAAAAAGAAAGCACATGGGTCTGGCCCACTTTTCTTTGAACCATACCTTGATTATTGATTATTGAAAAATAAGGAAGAAAAGTTTAAAAATAAAAATGAACTGGCCAAAGGGACAAGAGTAAGTAAAAGGGATGCCAGGAAACCGGGAATTAAGTTCACATGTGGTGGGGGTATAAATACGTACAATTTTGGGGGCAAAGGGTGTTTAAGGAGATAACAGAAATCACTGGGTAAAAGAAGACCAAAAGTCCAAAGGTAGCATTATTATCAATTTACGACGGGGTGGAAAGTTCGCAGGCTATGAAGGAGTTGCTCACAAATTTATTGACAGCTGCCCAAGTCATTATAGCTAGGAAGTGGAAGGGGCAAGGTGAATATAAAATGGAAGAATGGGATAAAGAGGTGTGGGATAAATTTATTAATGATTTATTTATTTATGATAAATTAACATGTTCTATTAAGGTAAGACGGGGAATATGCAAAAGAAATGATTTTGAGGAGATATGGAAGGGGTTTGTAGAATTTTTACTGTTAAAATGGAAAGGGGTCAAACCATCGCAAGAGAGGTGTTGAAATTTTGGGATGTTGGATAGCTACAATGGAATGGTCTTGTGGGTGGGGTGCACATTTTTATTCTTTATTTATTATTATTACTTTGTCAAAATAAAAAATAAAAATATTTTTTAAAAAACAGAAAGGATTTTGGGTAATCTGTTCAGGCATCCTTTATTATGTGCTGCTGGGCAAATCATTAGGCTAAGTAAAACAGGTTCCCCCCACACTGGGTAGGGTTCTGTACTTAATGTAATTGAGAGCATTTCAGACCTGAACAACAGTTTGAACTCTCATGAATGTTCCATAACTCAGAATGTAGTGGCTCTTCCCTAATCACATGACAGGGTATCAATGGCCATGTGTTCAGTTGTCAGGGAAATTTAAAATATTAATCACACACAATCTACCAGGAAGTTCCCTGCACAAGCCACAATGAAAGGATGAGGGAATCTGGGCTCTTTTCCAAGCTCCCATGAATTTCAATAGGGATTTTGCAAGAAAACATTTGAGTTGGTTGTGGTCACAACCTGTGCACAACGAAGACCAGAATGGCTGTGCATATACCTATACCTTCCACAGGCTCGCTGTGGTGCACAGTTGTGCCGCAACTGGCACAGGACCAGTGTGCTTGCTTGTGTGTCTGCATCTCTGTGTGCTTGTGGGAATGCAGAGAGATAGGCACAGAGTAATGTGGAAGTGGGGAGGGCTCCTGTTCAGGGTTCCTGCCCTCCAATAGTGCTCTCTTCCACAACACACCATCACCCAACAACAACAGACACCGAGTGTTCATTGGGCTGCTAGCTTTTCTGTGTTGGTTTCTTCATTGCCGCACAAACACATGCCCGGCCAAAGATAGCTTGCACTTCTCTAAACTCTGAGGTTCTCCCAAGCATGCTGACACCTCCCTTTTATTCCTCAGTTTCCTAATTTGGTGCTGTAATCCTGCTGACACTCAGTAGCAGAGTTCACTAGCTGGAACAGACCAATGAAAGTTCTAGTCCATTATCCTGTTCCTTGGGGAGTTTACAAACAAGGCATCCCATTAGATTTCCCCAACAGCAGCATCTGCCATACTCTGAATTCCTATAGTACAGTAAAGCATTGTCCGGTTATTAAATGAAACACACTGTATGGTAGTCAACTAATACATCCTGTAAGTCAGTGTTTCCCAACCTTGGGCCTCCAGCTGTTTTTGAACTACAATTCCCATCATCCCTGACCACTGGTCTTGCTAGCTAGGGATGATGGGAGTTGTAGTCCAAAAACAGCTGGAGGCCCAAGGTTGGGAAACACTGCTGTAAGTGTGTGGATTACCACTTGCACAACAGGACTCCCTCCCCATCTCTTCCCCGTACACGTGCCCCAAAATTTGCTCCAGGGGGGTTGGAGGAACCCTAGAAGAAATTTAGATGTATTCAAAAGTAAGATGGGGGGAAGTCCCATTGAGCAAGCAGTAATCCTAAGGGTAGTTGGACCTTGACTTAGCTACACTTAAGGAAACCCAGAATTTGGAACCCTTTTCTAGGATCTCCAGGTGCAATTTTAGCTCTGCAGGAGCAGGGACACAGCCATTGCCACCAGCAAAACACGCGCTCACACACCCCTCAGGCAGCAGCCCCCAGCCTGCTCCATCTTTCTCAGCCTGGTTCCCCATGCCTCAAGCCAAAACTCAACAGTGTGGGTGGGTGTCTCCCCCACTCCAAGCGTCGCTCACCAGGCAAACCCGTCCCACCCGAGCGAGCACAGCAGGCCCCACGGCACCCTCAAGCGCTTTCTCACGGAAAAAGAAGTAGAGCTTGTCATCGTTGTGGTCGGAGCTGTCGGGGATGACGCGGGCGTGGAGGAAGACAGGGTCTGGTGGGGAGGGGGAAAGTGCCGTTACCTTGGTCCGCCACTAGGCAGCACAAGCAAACACTTTAGCCCAGTGGCTGCCAACCTTTGGGGGCAAGCGTGCCACAACAAGCCAAGTACAACATCTAGGAAATTTTCTACACTTTAGTCCAGGCTTTCTCAGCCTCGGCCCTCCAGATGTTTTGAGACCACAATTTCCATCATCCCTGACCACTGGTCCTACTAGTTAGGGATCATGGGAGTTGTAGGCCAAAAACATCTGGAGGGCCGAGGTTGAGAAAGCTTGCTTTAGTTATAACACATATTCTTATGCATTGGGGTAATGCTAATTTTTTCAGCGGGGTGGGTGAGTTGGATCTGTCCTTTTGCATGATGAGCATTCAGATTCAGAGTCTGCTCTTTGTACACTGTTTTAATGTTTCTTTTAATGCCATGAATCACTTTAACTCACTTTTGTGAAAAAAGTGACAAATGAACACAAATAATAATGAGGATGAGGACGGGCGTAAGTCTGCTGAGCTGAGGGGCAGGCAGCAGCCTAACAGAGGGCAGGGCTGCAGGTTTCACCTCTATGGCCCTGCCAAGTGCAAGGATCTCCAGGTGTGCTGCAACACACACCCTGCTACCTGTGCCACTCACGCCACAGGAGGTGAGCCATAATTCTCGCCATTATCCACAGTCTGCTATCCCAGCACTCATCCCCACCCACTTCGGGCTACCTCCATCAGCCTCATACCATAGAGCCAGCGGGAATCATGTTGCTCAGTGCGCACAGCCGGTCGAGGCCCCATCGTACGGAACACGGCAGCATCAGTGCCCATGAAATCCACATGAACTCCAGCATACAGTGTGTTATCTGGGGAGAGGAGAACGGTGGAAGAGGCACATGGCAGCATTAGTCAAATAGACACAGAGACATATGTAGACATATAGCCGATGCAAACCTGAAGGAAAGGGATCTGGATACAAGAGCGTAGACCTTTGGTCTATCTGCTCCAGTATTGTCTGCCTTAACTGAGAAACAGCAATCCAGAACATTAGACGTGGGTCTCCTAACCCTGTTTTTTAATCTCCTTTCAATTCTGGTTAAACATTGGACCTTATACTTCCAAAGTATGTGCTCTGAAACTAAGTCATGGCCCCTCAGTGGAAAATATCTTCTTGGCCTGCAACATCCTCAGCAGCTTCTTGTTCCCTGCCAATCAGCTGTTTAGCGCTAACTGGCTGCTTAGCTAATGCAGCATGTCTAGTAAATGCAAGAGCAAGACAAGTCATCAAACAATGGTGGCTGTAAACACACAATGACAAGGTCTCTGGCTCAACTGGGCAACCTGTGGCCATTTATATGCTGACAAGCAAGATGGATCACACTCATCTAGAGCTCTCTTGTAAGAAAAACAAGAGTTAAAAGACAAATACATGTATATGCACAGCACTACTGGTACTTCATAGAGATATCTGGTAGCAGGGTTGCATCCAGGGACACGTGCAAACTCACTCAAAGTCACTTACTGACAAGCACAGCCGTGCTGTGCTGCCGGGGGTCATATGGGCACTTGCCCTTCCCGGGCTCCAGTGAACGAGGCACCATGCGGAAAAGGTACTCCTTTGAAGGGATGAAAAAAGAAGAGAGTATGAATATGAGCATGGAAACCTACCTTGAATGCCTAACCTAAAGCCCAGCTCATTTCCAAAACTGTGGAGGGACAAAATCCCACTCTTGACCTGCTCTCCTTTTCAGAAGTAGCCTTTCTCTTCAGAAGCTCACACAAGTAACTGCCTTAAACTAAGGCTGTGTACTCACTAAAGCACATTTGTAGAACATTCTTTCCCTCAAAGTATTCTGGGCACTGTAGTTCACCCCTCACAGAGTTACAACGCTTAACAATCCTGAGCAAACTATAGAACCCAGAATGTTTTTTAGCGGTATAGGATGTATGTAGCGTACATTTGTCCAGCGTACTATTGGTCCCTCTAATTTGGAAGGCTTTAAAAGAGAATCAGAAAAATTCATGGCGGAGATGGCTATCAATGGCTCTTGGCCATGACGGCTATGTTCTGTCTCCACAGCTGGAGGCATCAATGTTTCTCAACTCCACTGGCAGGAAACTACAGGAGGGGATGATACTTTTGTGTTCGAATCCCACTTGCAAGTTTCCCACAAGCATCTGGTTGGCCACTGGGAGAACAGGAAGGTGGACTAGATGGGTCATGTGCCTGATCCAGCAGGCTCCTCTTGTGTTCTAACTCACTATGGTCAACAACAGGGAAACCTGTGGGTCTCTAGATGTTGTTGGCTGCCAACACTCATCAGTCTCAGCCTCCATGTCCAATGATCAGGGATATTAGAGCTGTAGCCCAGCAATATCTGTGAGGGGCCATAGGTTGCCCACACCTGAGTTACACTGACTGGCAGTGGCACTCCAGGGTTTCCGACTGGGATCCTTCCCAGCTCTGCCTGGAGATGCCAAGGATTGAACCTGGGCCTTTGGGCATACAAAGCATGACTCTACCACTGAGCAGTGGCTCTCCTCCCAGCGGGAAGCAATCCAGGTTCTCTGCTTACTTCTGAGCGCCAGCCACGGTTGACGAGGGCACAGACTGGGTGGTAGGCCCCTGTTCCACACACGTACAGGTGAGTGCGGTTCAAGGGCTGCATAAGCCGGATGTAGTTGAAACATTCGCCCTGGAGGGTAAAGAGGAAACAGGGCATGAGCTGGCAGACATCCTCCTGGCAGCCAGACGTTGGTTCAACCCCCATTTTCTTACCCTGTCCCTTCCCCAAAAAATAAAGAGGAAGGGGAGCTGACTTCTGGTGGGGAGCATTGCTCAGAGATTAACTTTCAGATTGGGTAGTGTTGTTAGAAACACAACAGCTCAGAAACAGGCTATGCAGGATCAATGGATAGCAAAGATGATGTCATGGAGGTGACAGATTTGTTTGCTTTTTTTGTAATATTGTTCTTAGAGGTACACAAGAAAACCCAGGAGTATTGCCTGAAGGGGTATTGCCTGAATGCACATCATCTGGTTGAAGGTAAGCGAGTCTGGGCCTGGGAGCCACATGCATACCACCTCAGGTTCCACAATGGAAGAAAAGCGGGATATAAATGCAAGAAACTAAAATAAGGCGTCGGATGGATTCAGGGACAGCCATAGCCACATTGACAAATGGTCTTTCCACAGGGATTTGGGGCATTTAGACCAAAAAACCCACTAGCTGTTGTGAGGTGATACCTAGGGTGATAATAAGAGAGTGATGGAGCAGCAACTACGACTCACCCTCTGCCCCTTCCCTGCCAGGCGACACTCATTCTGGTGGCTGGGAAGTGCTGGCCAATGAATCTGTGCAGAGAGAGATGAACAGGAAGAGGATTGGCTTTGAGAGACTGGAGGTATTTTCCCCTCCATGCCAAGCCTTCACGCACTTGCTGTTAGCTGCCTTCTGAAGCTTGGCCAAGAATCCAGGGTGCCCATCTCCCTGGCTGCCTCTGCTCCAGCCTATCCCATGTTCTTCTTCACCTCCTCCCACCCCCACCAACCAAACCCAGCCTTTTCTGGACGCATCCAGCGGACCACAGCCCAACCCCATAAATGCTGGGCAATGTGGCCCCTTTCGTTCTGACCCAGCGCAACTCTCCTTGAGGCCCTCTGCAGCAGGGCTTACAATGAGTGGCTCCTTGTTGATATTGTGAAGATCCAAGGCCACCAGGAAGTCTCGTGCCCCCAGGTAGAGCCGCTCCTGGTCTTGGTCCATCAGCAGGATCCGATAATCGCTTGTGTTGAAGGAAAAGCTGAAAGGGCGGGCAGTGCGTGTCTCCAGGAGTTCTGGGGAGAGACAGACATCCTTGGAGTCAAGGGTCAACCACAAGCCAGCCCACTCCCTCAGCCCACTGGCCTCCAAAAGGAGGGCAAGTCTCAAGCGTCCTCATCCCCCTTCTTTCTTGCTGCCTTCCGCATGGGCAGCAGCGGGAGCAAGCTAATCTATGTGATCCCTGGTCTGGGCTCAGGCCGAGCTGAGCTGAGCTCAGGGGGTATTTTGGTCCCATGAAGTGGCTAAGGCGGAGCCGACGTGGGTGGTGGGGGGAGGGCGCTCAGCGGCTGGTACAGCAAAGAGCCTAAATCCCCCAGCAATCCCCCTGGCCACATTCCAGAGGCGAAGATCAGAGGGTGGCCTGGTGAGCTTCCCACCTGCGGTGACCTTGGGGATGTGGCCAGAGGACAACCAGCCTCTTTGCCCAGCTACTTTCTGCAGCCAAGTCTGGGCAAGAATTCAGAGACCAGGGACAGAAATTGGCCTAATCCCTGTGGACAAGTGGACAGAAGAGCAGATTTCCGGGGAGCTCAGAGAGGGAGACAGGTGGGGAGCGGGGAGGGAAAGGAGCCTGAGTGGGATGAGGAATTGAGATCCAATTAAAATGAAAGGAACAAAACTAAGTGCAGGAGCAGGACTCCAGGGCCCTCTCCTCTGTTCCTTCTGCTCCAATTCAGCCGACCGACTGAGTCTGAACGCTGGAGACAGAACCCGGAGAACCTGGTGGAATTCCCCAAGCATTAACACATGGCAGGTGGGAGACTATCATTCCCCACCCTGCAATAAATGTCAGGCAGCCCCATGGCAGGATGCCCAGGGCAGGGTGTGTCACGCATACCCAGATCCGATGTATACAATGACCATTATATAACACTGCATACACCAGCAGTGCTGGGGACCCCTTTCAGGGATATACACACAACCAAGCAATACTGGATTATTTCTTAGGCATTATAAGCAGCAACCTGAGAGGGCATGGGAGAGTTTTTCAGTCATAAAGGAGGTGGTGGCGGTAAACTTGTAACCCTCTGGATGTTGTTGGACTCCCAGCATCCTTTGCCTTTGGCCATTCTGGCTGGAGCTGATGGGAGTTGGAGGCCAACAGTATCTGGAGGGTCACACACTCCCCACCTGTGCCACATGAAAACTGAGTGTTATATAATTACCAGTGGAAAACCGTCAGTTATGATAATTAATTATTAGGTGTTAGGTGAAGGCACAACTTCCCTGATTTTCTCCTCTGACAGGAAGGGGAGAAATACCACAGGGTGCTCTTGCCATACCAGCAGCAGTTTGGGAGGCTGTCTATATGGGACCCCAGAGACTTTGGAGGAAGAATGTGTTTATGACGTTTACACGGGATAAATCTGGAATCTCTCTGGAAATAACGTGCTGTTGTTTTTTCTGTCTGGGGAAATTCATGTGGTGATTCTGTTGCTGGGTAAACAAAGGCACAGTTGCTAAGGAACACAAATCTGCAAGGAAAAGGACCTTTTGGGGCTCTGAAAACCCCTCACGTCTTCTCTCCTTGATTGGGCCCAACAGTGGCAATGGATGGTGCTTTAGATGTGTCTCCACCACAACAATACACAGAATACTTTGAAAGCTGCCCCTAATTTGCACAGCCAAGGTGCAGGGAGACTTCTACCAGCCAAAAACCAAACAAATCAAAAGCAGGCATCACTTCCTGTATTCACACAACAGGCATTTGGGCAACTTTGTCAGGAGCGTGCAGGAAGACTCCCTGAAATGCATATCCAGACCAGAGATGTGCCACTAATAAGAGCCTTGCTAGATCAGACCAGAGGCCCATCTAGGCCAGCATTCTGTGGTCACAGTGGCCACCCAGAGGTCCCTGAGAAGCCCACACACCAAATATGAGTGCAATAGCTCTCTCTCCTGCTGTTGTCCTGCAAAGACTGGAGCTCAGAGCACATAGCTGCTATCATGACGAGTAGTCATTGCTAGCCTTATCTGCCATGAATGTGTCTAATCTCCTTTTCAAAGCCGTCTAAATTGGTGGCTGTCACCACATCCTGTGGAAGCAAATATCATAGTTTGAGTATGTGCTGTGGGAAGGCGTACTTCCTTTTGTCTATTTCCACACAGAGAAGGTATTAAAAACTGTCACCAGACATTTATTAGAACCAGGTGAGGTATCCTCTTGCAAGGAACCACGTTTGGGGTTAGTGTTTGGAGGAAATCAGTTGGGGCATGAAATGTGGGAGGCAGTTATGGATTGACAGTTGGGATGATGATCAAATTTTGTTGGCTGACAGTGGAGGGAGGAGAGGATGAAGGGTAGAGGGGATTAGCTGAGTGGGAATGGGTTTAGGAGATTACTGGTTCTAATTGCATTCATCCCAGACTTCAGCTGACTGAATTTATTTTCATTGTTCCTCAAATAAAGCACTTGGTTGTTAGCCCTGGATAACTGTCGGTGAAAAACATGTTTAAATGGTTTGAAAACCTACTCACTACCTGACCGTGGGGTTGTAGTGGATAGCTCAATTAAGATGTTGTGAAAACAGCGTGGAACAGTTGCTGCCGCTGCCCCGCCCCCAAAATCTCATGCTAGGAACCACTAGGAAAGGAATTTGAAATAAAACTGTCAATATCATTATGCCTTTATACAAATTTTTGGTGCAACAGCATTTTAAATACTGTGTGCAGTTCTGGTGGTCTCACCTCAAAAAAGAATATGGTGGAACTAGGAGAGGTTCAGAAAAGGTGACCAAACTGATCAGGGAGATGGAGCAAGTCCCTGTGAGGAACAGCGGCAACATAGGGGCCTTTGAGTTTAGAAGAAAGGAAAGTAAGAGAATACAGTGGTACCTCGGGTTAAGAACTTAATTTGTTCTGGAGATCCGTTCTTAACCTGAAACTGTTCTTAACCTGAGGTACCACTTTAACTTATGGGGCCTCCCCGCTGCCGCCGCGCGATTTCTGTTCTCATCCTGAAGCAAAGTTCTGAACCCGAGGTAAAGTGGTACCTCTGGATACGAACAGGATCCATTCTGGAACCCCGTTCACATCCTGAAGTAAACGTAAGATGTGACTGTGCGTCTGTGAATGCCACATTTCGCCACTTCCGTGCACGTACGTGACATCAGTTTGAGTGTCTGCGCATGCGCGAGCGGCTGAAACCCAGAAATAACATGCTCCGTTACTTCTGGGTCGCTGCAGAGTGCAACCCGAAAATACTTAACTTGAACCTACTTCAACCCGAGGTATGACTGTACTATTTCTGGGTTAGCGGAGTCTGTAACCTGAAGCGTCTGTAACCCGAGGTACCACTGTCCATGGCAGAGGTGTATAAAATTTAGCATGGCATAAGGAGAAAGTGAACAGAGAAAAGTTTTTCTCTCACACATAACACTAGAACTTGGGGACACCCAATGAAGCTGAACATTCAAAGCTTCAGGGTGGGCAAAAGGAAGTTCTTCTCCACACAGCTGAGCCATGAAATCTACTCCAACAAGACCCAGTGATGGTCATCAGCAACCTGGATGGCTTCCAGAATCTTCCAGAATCTTCTAGAATCTTCTGAGGCAGATTCATGGAGGAGAAGGCTATGAGCAGCTACGAGCCACCAAGGCAATGTTCTACCTCCACAGACAGAGGCAGGGTGCTCCTGAAATGCCAGTGGGTGTGAATCACAAGTGGGGAGAATGCCTTTGCTCTCAGGTCCTGCTTTGTGGCTTCCCATAGGCATCTGCTTAGCCACTGTGGAAAGAGGATGCTGTACTAGTTGGGTCTATGTTCTTTTCCCAATAAAACTGCCTTGACACTTCCTGCATATACATACTACTGTTAGCACAACAAGACTACAACACTTTTGGAAAGCCATGAACTTTAACAAGCCTCTGGAAGTCAGCACAAGTGGCAAATGACCCTTGCAATAGAACTTGCTGTCCCCTCTGCCCCAAGCTCACTGGGTGGCCTCACTGGTTCTACTTTATATCGCTAAAAAATAAAATGTTGTTTACATGCCTTGGCACAGGGTAGACAATCAGTTGGACATGAACAAAAAAGTGACCTTCCCACATTGGGCAACAGCAGGAGAACCCACCATATCAAAGGCACACACAAGCAGAACCCGCTTTGTAAAGGTGCATGGGCTCTTCATGCGGCAGACGTGTTGAACAGCCACAAAGAACATTGCGCCCCCAGCACAGATCTTTGCCACACCCTGGCCAAGCCCACAGTGCAATCTAGGCTGCAGCAACCAAGCGGCTTCAGTTCACAAAGAGCAACTGCAGAACACTCTTCTCCCCACACTGTTCCCAAATAGTAATGCCCAGCCATACTTCCACTGCACACCCTCCTGCCTTCATGAAACATAAGCTGGCCAGGCTCCACATGAGATCACTGACTCCCCAAGCCTGCAATCCATGACATGCGTCCTCACCACATGCAGTCCTATGGGTGCACACAGGCACAGGCAAACACACGTGTCTATGCATGTGTGCATTCATGCGCGCGCACACACACACAAACTCTGGGCAGAGTGGTGTTCAGGGCTTTGCCTTTTATAGGCAGGATTGCTGCTGCCAAAAGGAATGAATTGTCCTTTGGCCAAGGATGTTTCTCTCTCTCTCGCTCTCTTGCACACACATGCACACCCATCCACTTCAAGGGCTGGGCTAGCACCAAATGCCTTAGCTGAAGGAAAGGAGGGGAAAAGGGCTGCAAAGAGGACAGAGGGTTGGGTGCCCGTAATGGGGGTTGTGGCACGCACTCCCCCAGCAATTAAACAATCTCCTCTCTGCCCCGATATCTCTCACTTCCCTTTCCCAACAATGTGCTTTGAAAAGGGGAATCATCCAAGTGTGTTCCAGCCTCTTCTCTGTATGGCATGCTGGGTATTTTAAGCCCTTCTGGGAAATCCTTTCCCCCTGTGACTGGCAAGTAACCAGATCCCGGAATCCCCGAGAACAGAGAGTGTAGGGGGAACCCAGCAAGGTCACAGGAGATGAATTTGGGGATGGGGGGAGGTTAGCAGCAGGAGCCAACATGACAGCAGAGGACCCACACATACAATGGCATGCATTTGTGCAACTGGAAAAAAAATACACCTGTAGTAAGGCACTTTGCACAGTAAGAACACAGTCTAGGCGATTTTCCTGCCTTCTGGCGGTATCTCAGCATGCAAGGGCATGCCTTGAAGGTGACGCTTGTGCCAAATTCACAGGTGTCATTGGCACATGAATTGACATGATTTGCTGCATAGGACGCCGTCAGGGAGAGAAACCCACACAAGCAGACTTGGCCCTGCGCACATTGACTGCATGGCCCACTCATGCTGTCCTACACATGGCACAAAATGCTGCTTATATACATACAACTCATGGCAACCATTGTGGGAATGTGTTCACTTTTCCTTATGTGTGAATGGCTTTATAGTTCACATATATAGTTGACGATCCCTGTCCAAAGATCTGCTTGTGGCTAAACGTTCCCATTTAAGTGTAACCAACTGCTCGCACACTTGCCAGCACACGAAAAGGTGTTGCTTATTGTGAGACTACACACATACAGCTGCCGGAATAAGGCTGCATGATTATGTGGTGACTATGGAACTTATTGCCACATGGTGGTGCGGCTGCTACAATGAGCAAAAGCAATTTTTAAAAAAATCACAATTAGATGAATGTAAGGAAAACAGAATTCGCTGGTGGCTTCTAGGCATAATAGCCAAAAACACAGCCACCATAAAGGAAAACAGCATCTCTCTGGCTACCACATCAGAAGGCTTAACAATGAGGGATGGAAATGGGCATCAGACTGTGCTTGCAAATCTCTCTGAGGATTCTGGCTGGCTGCTGTTGCCAGAATTCCAAGCAAAAAAAAAATCCAGGCCATCGGTCAGATACCAACAAACAAATTTCCTGATGTGACAGGAGACCTTTTCTTGTTGCCCTGTGGAGGGACCCACTGCACAAGCATAAACATAGGTAGAAAAGGGTACCTATTCTCTGGAACAGGAACGTCCAGCTCCCAATAGACTGCAATCTACTCACAGTATATAGAAAAACTGGCAGTGATCTACCCATTGTCATTGGATGGACCAAAGTTGTTGAGCTTTTTTGGGAAAGGCAAAGTTGTTGAGCCACAGTTGTTTTTCCCCCTTTTTTCAGGGCGGGGGGGGGGAGATCACTGAGAGGCCAAAGATCTACCAGGATCTACCAGGTACACCCCACCATCTACCAGTAGATCAAGATCTACCTGTTGGACATGCCTGTTCTAGAATACCCTACTGTGGGTTATGTGGTTCTCATAAAGGAACATCCATGCTTCCTTGTATCAGCCAACTTTCAAGGTGATAAATGTGGTGTCGTTCTTTACGGGCCTCATCCGCATGCAAAAAGGGCATCTTCATGTCCTCCTCCACTTGCAGATGGGCAGATATCAACATTTATAGTCCACCTTTGTTTGAGCAGCTCACAGCAGCACACAGCACCCATTATATCCTCACGGTCTCCCTGTGAGGTGGGCTAGGATCAGAGATAGTGACCGGCCCAACATCATGCAGGAAGTTTTAGAGCCAATTGTATATCTCTCTAGCCCAAGTGGCCTTGCGTCATGCTAGAGTTGTGAAATGCCTACATTTTACACACACAACCCAAAGCCCTTGTCCACCACTGCCACAAGCACCTGTGAATCTGCCCCTGTTTTTCTTCTTTCCTTTCATGTCACTGCTTACTCACATACAGCCTGCCCTCTGACTGATCAACACACAATCTCCTCCTCCTCAATGAATGGCTATGACTTCAAACAATTCCAAGGAGCTTGGAGTACAAGCACAACAAGTGAACATTATAGAGAAAGCCACGTGTGGCGATCCTCAAGATGAACTCAAGTGCAAATTCAAGGAGTGAAAGATCTCTCTCCCCAAACACCCCCTCCACCAGGCTCATAGCTGTCAACGTTTCCCTTTTTTAAAGGGAAATTCCCTTATTCCGAATAGGACTCCTTGCAAGAAAAGGGAAAAGTTGACAGCTATGACCAGGCTCCTGCACAGTAATAATGCACTATTATTATTAGTAGGGCTGAAAGGTTTAGCCAATCAGTGAGACAGAGCAATTCAAAATCTTGTAGATATTACAGGGCAGCAGATTTAAAATAATTCACTAGCTTTTACCCATGCACATGTTTTTGAATTCACAGGCAGCAAGCACATTCAGATGAGAGGAATCACCCCCTTCCAACTTTCTCCCAAGGAGGGAATGCCACTTCTGGGGTGGGGACACCCACATGCACCCACTATTGAAGAATGCTACACTCCTGCCTCAGAACTGTAGTTTTATTCATATGCAAACCAATGCAGATACAGTCAGTTGCTCAATTGATTAAAAATCTTGCATGGCTTAATCAGCTTACTGGTTTCTTTCACCAGCTGACAGCCCTAACTATGCTGATCTTTTGGTGCTGCCTGCTGCCATGAGAACCCCATATTAGGTTGGCTGACAGAAGCAAACATACACATTTTAGTATGGAAAGACAGTGTTGTGTAATGGTTAGTGTTGGACTAAGGAGAGATTGATTAAAATCTCTGCTCAGCTGCGAAGTTCACTGGTTGTCTAGTCATTACCTCTTTCCCTAACCCTACCTCACAGAGTTGTTGAGAGGATAAAAAGGAGGGGAACCAGAACTGTGTGCAATGCATTGCCTTGAACCTCGAGACAGGATATCAATAAAATAAAATAAAAATGCAATGGGCTGTAGCCAACTAAGTTCTACTCAAAGTAGACCCATTGAAATGAATGGACCCAAGTTAGTAATGTCCATCAATTTCAGCAGGTCTGCTCTGAGCAGGACTAACACTGGATACAACGCAATGAAAATCACACACCCCTCCATAAGAGTTCTCAGTTCTAAGCAGCGCCCCTTCCCAGAGTTGCCCCAGTACCAGAGCCGGCACTATCATTAGACCAACTAGGCAGCTGCCTCAGGTGCAGACCTCCGAGGGGCACGATTTGATACAGATTACTTTTTGTTACACCTTATAAATTCCTGATAATGCTTTCTTTTATATTTTGAAGAATCTTATGTCTACAAGACATATGTTTCTGGAGAGTGAAGTTAGCAATTTGGGAGGCGGGGTGCCGAGTACTTAGCCTTGCCCAGGGGGCAAAATAGCCCGGCGCCGGCACTGCCCGGTGGTGCCACACCTCCCGCTACCCTTCCGTGCCCACCTGGAAGGCGACGCCCACAGGGCCTTGTCCTCCTCCCCCCCCCCCGCCAGCCCTGGGCCTCACCTGAGTCCCACCTGGAAGGCCCTCTTCTTCTTCTTCTTCTTACCTTTGTAGGTTAGGTAGACCCGGGGAGCGCCGGCGAGGCTGCTCTGGCCCCGGCAGCAGCGGAGCAGCAGCAGCAGCAGCAGCAGGGGTGCCCAGGGCGCCATGGCCGAGGGAGTCCTCGGGACACCTGGGGCGGGAAGAGAGAGAGACCTGGAGGCGCGCCCTCCTTCTGCCGGGCTCTGGGGCACCGGGCGAGGGATACGCGCGCGCCTCTGGGCGCTTGGCGGGGAGAGGCCTAGAGGGCGCTGCGGCCGAGGGCGCCAGATCAAAGGCGCAGCCTCGCTCGCCCGCCCCCCCCCCGGCGCCCGGCCAAGGCGCTGTAACCCGAGCGGGGCCGCGGCTCCTGGGCACTTCAAAGGCTCGCTCTCCCTCTGCCCGCCTGGCCTGCCCGCTCCCCCCTCGCCATTCTTGCGGCACTTTGAAGTCGGGGGGCGCGGGCTGGGAGTCCCCAAATGGGGGCTGGATCCCAGCCCACCGCACCCCCACCCCCCCAAAAAAAAACCTCTACCTCATTGGACTGCTTCTGGACCCCGGGAGATGGCGCCCCCTGCCGGCGCCCCCTGCCTTGGGCCGGCCCCCTTCATTCTGGAGAGGGCAGCGATGTTGCGGCGGCCTCCTGACGCCATCACTCTCAGCCCAAGGGGGCAGGAACGGCAGCAACCCCTCCCCGAGCCCCAGCCGGGCTCTAATCTTCCCCATGCCACGGAACAGGTGCCAGGGGACAATGCCAGCAGCAGCAGCAGCAGCACCCCCTCCGCGCGCCCGGCCAGCACACGCAGCTCCCCCTCCCTGCCAGCGGGGCTCGGGCGGGGCGCTTTGATCCGCCTGCCAGTCGCGTCCCTTCGGCTCTGCCCTGTCCCGTCCCTCGTTCCGCCGACGTGCCGCAACCTGTCGCTTCCATACCTGAGCCAGGTGCAGCTGAGCGAAGCGGGGCATGCTGGGACATGGAGTCCCAAAGGGCCCCGGGGGCCAGAGGGGCTTGGCTCGCCCCCCCCCCCCCCGGAATCCAGGGCCCGTGCTTTGCATGTTGGGCCACCTCTCTCGCGCTCTCCCTCGACACGCAGGAACTCCGTGTCCCCCTCGGGGGCCAGCCCTGGTCCGCGCCCCCCGCGCCCAGATCCGCCACGCTGGTGTTTTGAGCAGGACAGAAGCCTCCCGTGATGTGCTGCCCGGCCCTCACCCCACAAGCGGCGGCATCTCAGACCAAAGCTGCAACCCCAGCGCGCGCCGCCCCGGGAGCGAGTCCTACTCAAGCGCCCGCGGGACGTCTTGTGGGTAAAGGCGCGCAGAGCCAAAGCGAGAAGCGAAGTAGAAGCGGCGCAAAGTGTGCTCCCCCCCCCCCGCCCCCAGCTTCAGAGGAAAAATAAATAACAGGAGTGGAGAGGAGGAAGGTTGCAAGCGAGGATTGCAGTGGAGGCTGGCGGGGTGTTCCTGGGACCAGTGGCGTAGCGTGGGGGGTGCAGGGGGGCCCGGCCGCACCGGGCGCAACATCTGGGGGTTAGGGTTAGGAGTAGGGTTAGGGGGCACAAATCCACGGGTTAGGGGGCGCAAATTACTTGCCTTGCCCCGGGTGCTGACAACCCACGCTACGCCACTGCCTGGGACACAGAAGGGGCGAAGGAGCAGGGCCAGGATCGTGGCCAGGGCCACTCACCGCCCCTCGCCCGCGCTGCTCCCGGTTCCCGACCCACGCGGCGGCTCAGAGCCCGCCGGCGCGTCCCCCCGCCGGCGCGCACGAAACTTTCTGGGTGGTGCTGTTCCTCCGGAGGGGAGCCGCTCGCCGCGCAGGGAAGAGGCGCATCGCTGCCCGCCGCCCCCCCAGCCGCCGGGTCCGGGCTTGTGTCCCTGCGCGGAGGGAAAGGGAAGCGGCTGCACGTCGCCCCGCCGGGCAAAGCCGCCGCCGCCGCCGCGTGCAAGTTGCTGCTCTGCCTCCTGGAGCCCGAGCGGCAGAGCCGCCTCTCCCGAGACGGGCGGGACGCCTTAACCCCTTCGCTGCTCCCGGAGCCCAAGAGGGAAGCGCTGCCGAGGCGGCGTGGCGCCCCCTCCTTCCCCGAGCAGGAGGGACTCCCAGCAGATGGGCGGGGGGGGGAGACCTTCCCCAGCTGGGGGTCTCAGCCCTGCGCCCGTGTCTTTGATCCCTCCTTGCCTTCTATGGGGCGCTCCTCCAGATCTGCCCCATAGCCTTGGGCGGGGGGGGGGGAGAATCCGGAGGCAAAGTCCGGGGGCAAAGTCCGGAGTCCGGAGGAGCTGAGAGAGGTCTTTTACCTGCGCCAGGATTGTGTGTCACAACCGCCCCCTCTCGTGCCAGGCGGGCCCAGCCGCACCTTTGGCCTCTCCCCAGCGAGGAGGAGGGCGGCACCTGCAGGAGGCCAGGAGAGGGGGGTCCCTGGCAGCGGAGCCGGAGAAGGCGGGGTGCGAGGTGCTGGAAGGAGCCCGGGGCAGATCCGGCTGGAGGAGGAGAGGCGAGAAAGACGCCTTGACAGGTGGGCAGGCCAGCCCCCCTCCAGAATCCAGCTCTTTCCCACCAGCGCACCCTTCGCACCGGGCGACCCACCTGATCGAGCTCCTCTTAAAAGACAGGATGGCGCCAGGCTGACTTTGGCATCTGGCGGAGATGGGATGGGGCAGCTCTTGCACAACACAGCCCAGGATGTAGCTTCCAGGAGTGCAGCTCACAGGAGCAGCGCGGCACATCTCTTGCCTCCTTCAATGGGCGCAGAATCGAAGAAAGTCTCTTTCTCCAACCTCCCCCCCCCCCTCCCTGATGCATCTCTACTCTTTATGACACAGTGGGTTTTGAGAAAGTGGGGCTGTCAGGAAAGGTCTGAGCCCCCAGAGCGCCGCAGGGCTGACTCACCGCATTTTGAAGTTAGCGAAATAACATACTTTATTGTCCAATGTTTGACTGCCCAGTAAGACCATTTAGGGTGGCCCAAACATACCAGTGTTCTGAGGTTGCTTTCCTGAGCTTTGGACCACATCTTACATACAAGGCATACATAGCGAACCCAAGATCCAGCCCTGAAAGTTTGCTCTAATGATGCCTCCAGGGTCATCTCTGGTGAGGCAGTTGCATCTTTTCCTTTGCTACAGTACAGGAGAAACACTGAACTCTAAAGGAAAGACCCCCAAAGGCAACGGCCTGTAAATATAGTCAACCACAGGCACTACAAAACTATGTAAAAAACATGAGTCAGTGAACTGTAAAAGAAACACAGCACACATGATTTATACCAAATATGGTCTTGTGTTGTGCAGGGATGGGGAACTGGTGCCCCCCCCCCAGATGTTGGTGAACCATCACTCCCATCACCTCTGATTATTACCTGTCTGAGGCTGATGGGAGATGGTGTCTCACTCTGACAACATTGAGGGCCACAGATTCCCATTATATTTTCACATAGTGGGTCATTGTGAACCTTGGTCTAGGACAATGCAAAAGGGAGGCCTAGCAGCTTGCTCATTTCATTAACCTATTGATGAGGATGCATAATTTAAACATTGCACATCACATTGTCAAGTAATAATACTTTATTGAGCTAATACTTAGAGAGTACCGATTTATTGGGTACCAGATAGTGCCCATGAACATGAACCTTCTAGATTGAATTGGTTGACCAATATGAGTCATGTAGTTCTTCAGTTTGGGTGCAACCTTCCAGTCCATGAGAATCCACTAAATCCTTTAATTTTTACAAAATGACCTGGTGGCGGCCTGGGGGGTGGGGAAGGCGTGGTTGGCCATCTAACAGAATACTGTAACAACGCCTACAGAATCAGAAATACAGTGGTACCTTGGGTTACATACACTTCATGTTACATA
This sequence comes from Podarcis erhardii, assembly GCF_964252035.2. Classification (NCBI taxonomy): domain Eukaryota; kingdom Metazoa; phylum Chordata; class Lepidosauria; order Squamata; family Lacertidae; genus Podarcis; species Podarcis erhardii. Next base: position 3,792,015 of record NC_138515.1, read on the forward strand.
CGCTTCAGGTTACAGACCCCACTAACCCAGAAATAGTGCTTCAGGTTAAGAACTTTGCTTCAGGATGAGAACAGAAATCGTGCTCCGGCGGTGCGGCAGCAGCAAGATGCCCCATTAGCTAAAGTGGTGTTTCAGGTTAAGAACAGTTTCATGTTAAGTACAGACCTCCGGAACGAATTAAGTACGTAACCCCGAGGTACCACTGTAGTCAGCAGGTTCCTTGCCTCCTTGTGGGAGACACCTAAAGGCTGCAAAGGGAAAACATTCTTCAACCAGGTCTTTGGCCGTTAAGCAGTCTTTGGCCTTTTAAATATTTGTGGGGTGGGGTTATATTGTAGTTGTTAGCATTTTGTGTTTTTATGTTGTAAACTGCACTGTAATCTTTGGATAAAGTGTGGTAATTAAATTTGGATGAAATGTGGTATATAAATTTAATTAATTAAAAGGGAAGAGCCATAATTCAGCGGCAGAGCACACTGGTCCCAACTTTAATCTCTAGTTAAAATTATTCCGATGATAGGAAAGACCACTTTCTGCCTGAGACCCGGTGAGCTGCTTCCAGTCAGAGGAAGTAAGCAATACTGGGCATGATGGATAAACAGTCCTAGTACAATGGTACCTTGGGTTAAGTACTTAATTTGTTCTGGAGGTCCGTTCTTAACCTGAATCTGTTCTTAACATGAAGCACCACTTTAGCTAATGGGGCCTCCTGCTGCCGCCGCGTCGCCGCTGCACGATTTCTCTTCTCATCCTGAAGCAAAGTTCTTAACCTGAGGTACTATTTCTGGGTTAGCGAAGTCTGTAACCTGAAGCGTATGTAACCTGAAGCGTATGTAACCCGAGGTACCACTATATATATAACAGATTCATTTTTTGAGAGACTCTGCAGATCAGTGCTGGAACACAGATTCAATTCCTGGCATCTCCAGCAGCAGGTCTGGGAAAGACCCCTTTGAGATCCTGGAAATCTGATGCCAGTCACCGCAAAACAATACTGAGCGATATGGACCAAAGGTCTGACTCAGTCTAAAGCAGCTTCCGATGTTCTTCATACGACCTTCTCCCCAGGAAGGCTCAGTATAAACTGACCTTGAGAAGGGAAAAAAATACTCTGTTCAAAGGCACAGGAAGCCAACACCCTTCTTGTATTAAGAAAATATCACGCCAGAAGATAATATTTGTGAGCGATTATAGTTGTGCATTGTATATTTGGAAGGATTTCAAATGTCTTGTGTACATTGGGCTTCTGAATGACCATTCTCACTACCTTCCTTCCTTCTGCTTAAGCAACCTTCTATTTCAACCACAAATGTAAAAAAACAGAATCAGAGCAGGTGGGAAAGATGGGAACATGCTCACTTATAAGGTTGCCCTTCAAAAATAAAAATGGGAAAACAGTACTGCACAGAGTTAGGAAAATCCAATTCCCTTCCCTGTGCTAAAGAGTTCCCTTCCCCCACCCCATGCCCAGATTTCCCAGACTAGTGCAAATGCCTCTTTTCATGCTACAGCCTTATTGTTAGGAATTGCTGCCCAAGCATGAGCTATTCCTGTCCCCCTCCCCATCCTGTGTGCATGCCACACACAGCAGGAATGGTTCCCACGGTTCCTGGTGTCCCCCCCCCCCAACCTCATGGAAGGGGGCTGCAGGGGAGGGCATTACTAAAGGGAGAGGGAAGAGGATGTGTTGATAGAGATGAGAGAGAAATGAGCCTGATTAGGGGAGGAGGGTTTGATTATTCCCATTGCCAGCAGGTGCCGGCGGAAGGAGTTCCATGGGGATGGGGGTGCCTAGCAACGCTCTCTGAAGCGCAAACTGGGCGGAGGCAGATGGGACCTGAAAAACCAGCCGAGGAATGGGGGGAACCTACATACCCCCTAGAGGAGTTTAGGTCCCAGGTCAAATTCTTTGGGCCAGGAAATCTATTGCAATCCACAACAGAGGCAAATCCCAGAGAGAAAAACAACTTGGGCATCCATTCTCGCCCTTCATAGAAGCACTCTCCAACCTTCGCTTTCGACCCTTGATGGTAAATTTGGAAGGGAGTTGAGCCTGTTATTGGAAAAGCCAGAAAGAGACTTCTAGACCTTGTCTACATTGCGTTCAGGCTAACCATTATGTGGGCCAAATACAGATCGACACTTAAGGTTTCCTCACTATCCCAAGACTGTGGGCTGGAAGAGAATAGAGGTGAAGTTGAAAACCTGTAAATGTAGAAGGTCTCTGATGAGATGTTATAGATTCTCTCTGAGCTATATCTATACTTAAAGTATATATAAAGCACATGGTTTCCTTCAAAGAATCTTGTGAAATGTAGTTTGTTAAGGGTGTTGGGGATAAATTCTTCAGGGATAGACATGTGCTTTAAATGTTTGGTGTGGATGTGACTTTTGTCTGTAACGTCTGGCTGAATCACCCAGTTAATTATACTGTGAAGGCAACTCTTGACACAGTGCATCTGGTGGAGTTAGGGCAGAGGCCAGGACTGAGAATCAGAACTCCTGGATTCTGTCACTTGCACACTCCAAATATGGTAGCTATGCCTAATGTATGCAGAAGACACTATTTTGCACCTTTCCTGAGAAGAACTTGGTACATGCTTTTAGCTCCTGCATAAAGTGGAAAGCAGAAGATGAGGGTGTCTGTGAGAACAGGGCACTTCCAGACGGCTGATAATTTTGCAGGTGGGAATCAGCTGCATAGTGGGAAATTCACGCCATGCAGTTAAGATGGATTTGGTGCTCAGGCTTAAAAAATAATAAATAATGAGAGTAACAGGGAAATACACTGGGAAATGTGGGATAACAATTGCTTAATGGTGACATTCACAACACACATTTTATGCATCATTATACCACTTTAAGGGGATACGGGTGGCGCTGTGGGTTAAACCACAGAGCCTAGGACTTGCCGATCAGAAGGTTGGCAGTTTGAATCCCCACGACGGGGTGAGCTCCCGTTGCTCGGTCCCTGCTCCTGCCAACCTAGCAGTTCGAAAGCATGTCAAAGTGCAAATAGATAAATAGGTACCGCTCCGGCAGGAAGGTAAACGGCGTTTCCGTGCGCTGCTCTGGTTCGCCAGAAGTGGCTTAGTCATGCTGGCCACATGACCCGGAAGCTGTACGCCAGCTCCCTCGGCCAATAAAGCGAGATGAGCTCCGCAACCCCAGATTCGGTCACGACTGGCCCTAATGGTCAGGGGTTCCTTTACCTTACCACTTTAAGAGCCATGGCTTCTCTCAAAGAATACTGGGAACTGTAGTTTGTTAAGGGTGCTGAGAGTTGTTAGGAGACCCCTTGTTCCCTCACAGAGCTGTTAAACCACTTTGGGAATTGTAGCTCTGTGATGTGAGTAGGGTTTTCAGCACCCTTAACGAACTACAGTGCCCAGGATTCTTTGCAGGAAGTCATGGTTCTTCAAGTGGTCTAACAGAGCTTTAAATTTATGGTGTGGACTTGAGCAATTGTATAGATTCCCTGCAGACAAATCAGAATGAATGCTCAGTAAATAGCTCCCATTGTAGGAGGTCCCCAGAACCTTTGTGCAAATGAATAATAATGAATGTTCAATATGTAGGCTGCCTGCAAGTGACCAAGAACAGCTTGAAGGGCAGGACATAATAGCTGGAAGTAGGCAAGGTGTGGAGGAGGGAAGAGAACTCAAAATTACATGGCAGTTCAGAGGGGAAGAAGGTAAATCACAGATTCCAGCCCCAAGGGCCTTGGCTGTGGAATGCCAGGTATTCCTTCCCCCTCCCTCCATGTCTGCAGTAATTGCCTGCTTTGCTGTTTCCCTTGCTCTAAACCTACATGCACCACCACTCCTTCTCTGACCCTGCAAGAGATCCTGCCACATTTCCCAGTGTCCTTTGGTTCCCCCCTGTCCTTGCCCTGGCTTTAAGGCAATGGTCAGCAACTGACAGCCCCCAAGCCAAATCTAGCCCACAAAAAACTGCCAGCTGATATACAGACCATGGAAGCAACAAGCCATGTTCCAGGTACAGACATATAGATATTTGCTTCCAAAACTCAAACACACACCAACCACTTCCTTACAGCTTATTGCATGCCTCTGTGAGGTTTCTGCCAGAAAAGGGGGAGGGGCTGAAAATGGTTCCTGTGGGGGAATCCTTTGGATGAAAAATGTGGGATAACCAGCCTCATATAGCCAATATGTTTAAGTCTAAGTAATGCATGAAGGGGTTAAATGCCATAGAGTAAGCTGTCTGCCAGGCTTAACTAGGGCACTCCCACTCTCCTTGGGAGGAGGGTAATCAAGCCTATTGTTGTACCTCAGTCTACCTGAGAAGCTAAGCATGTATGAGGTATGATCCCTGGTTGCTCTAAGCTCAGACCGCATGGCTCTAACAAGCCACTCTTATGTTCCTGTACCAATCATTTAGGAACTTTTATCACTTTATAACGAAACCAAGTTTTACTGCCTGTGTAACATTTTCTGAATGCCATAGGGGAAAGTGCATGAATCCAACCTTTGAAGAGTTTGCAAGCAAATCATTTTTAACTTACCAAACATGTGGTCTTTTTCCATGCCAAGGAAAGAGGGGACTATTTTGGAACTCACAAGGGCATATTTTAGGTCTGAGAGCCTATATTTCAATGCTTTACTTTGCTGCATGTTTTGTGATTGTAAATCTCTGCTGGGGTTCTCTCACCAAAGAATACTTGCCTAAAACCTGGATAATGTCATCTGGAAAGTGTGTACATACACACACCCCACCTCCATATTTTTTCCTTGCCACCAACAAGGAAAAGAAGAACTTGAAGTTTCAGTGCTAGGCCCTATATTGGCCTTATACCGACTTGAACTCTACAATGTATTTGAGAGCATTTTTTTTAATTGATTCGTAGTTTTAATTATAAGATTAGAGTCCAAGTGCTGATATCAGCTATACTTCCCAATTGCAGACACATATTCTATGCAAATACCATGCTTCGGAGAAGTAAGGGGAGACTGCACAAATCAGAAGTTATCTGGAGGGTCTACTATGTATTGTATGGAAAATTCTCCAGAACGTCTACCATGGTTTTTCTATCTTTCTCCCTTAAAGCTCTTAGGATGATGCCCTACATATTATTGAAATATCTCCATCTCATTTTTGTTACTTGCTCGTTTACTGAAGCAATAGCTGGCGCAGAAGTCCAGAGTAGTCTCAGGACTTGTTTCTAGACTCTCACTCCCAGGGACAGGCCTCTAGCTGATGGCATTGTCCGGAAAGGTGCTCATGGGGGCCATCCCAGCTGAGACTTGAAAGACCACTGCTGGAGGCAACTGTAGCAACTGCCCTTCACCTGGCAATTTGTTGTGGATATCCCATGGTGCCTGCAGAGATGAGGAGAGCGGGGCCACCTCCAGCACGGAAAGTCATGCACCCGGTAATCGACTGCAGAAGCTGAACCATCCAACGCAGCACCTTCAGTAGGAATGAGAACACACTAATATGTGTGTTCAACCTAACTCTGCCTCCCTAAACAATGACAGGATCAGGAGGAGGATCCAGCTACTTGGTCCACAGGCTGCTGCTCTCCCACGGGGCAGGAATAATTGGTGCTTGGCTTGTCTGGAGGTTTTTTCTATCCAGTCCCCATAGGAGGTGATGCTGGAGGACAGAACAACCATCTGGGATCCCGGAAAGGGCTCACTCATCAAGCCAACCTGGCTCCATGTCATGCTCTTGGCCTCCAAGTGGCACAGCAGGGCTGCACCCTCACCTAGCTGGGAGAAGAAGAAGAAGAAAAGAATGAAGCAAGAATGCTCCGGCTTTGGCCTATCACAAGGTGTGAAGATGAGTGGTTGGTTGGAGGCTGTTTGGAGAGATACTCACAGCAGCACCAGGCAGGTAGCTAGAGCTATTTCTTACAACACAGTACATGCCTGGATTGACCCCAGGATGTTCCTTGGCACAGTCTGAGGGCATCAGCACCTTGACTTGGTATGCGCTGGAGTCAGCCTCAATTTCACCTGTCAAAAGATGGGTGATTAGCCAGCAAACTGCTTCCAATTCACTTCCCACTTTTGGGAAAGAAAACTTCCAGAATCCTTCCTCCATCCTATGGCATACTGCCCCAAGCTCTACCCTGTCAGAATCCAGCCTTGACTCCCAAATGCCTGGACTCTACATTTGTCTGCTGAATCACACCATTTTATCCTGAACTAATTTGTCTCAGGAATTGTGCCCCCACCCCACCTCTGCTTCCATCACCACAATAATAATCTAGTTTAGCACCACTGAAAAATCCACCACTTCCCTACGCTTTTAGCCATATGCTTTCATCATATCTACACCAGAAACACGGGGCCTAATTTACATGTTGTGAGGGACACGTTACCACAGACGTAACATTTAACTACAAAAGACATGAGATATATCATCATTGCTTTCAGTGTTGTTTCACTGTACTTCATTGGATGATGTTTGCAAGGAGGAATGTGCATGATGATGGCATGTAACATGTCATTTAACAAATTTTACTAGGGAGACACAAGAGGTGCCGTGAGGTAGCGACAGTCAAGAGTTCCTCTCAACATCTTTCTGGTACACTTGCACTAATTTTATAGCCATTCCTTCTCCTCAGATAACCCTGGGGACTTTTTGCTCCGTGAGAGATCACTGAGAAGTCTCAGCACCCTTGCCAAACTACAATGCTCAGGATTCTTTGCAGGCAGCCATGGCCATTGCATAAAGATTGATGGAATATAGATTTGGAGAGTAGATGTCTCCCTGGTGGGTGTGTCTTCAAGGACTGTCCAGTTCCACTCAGCACAGCTGATCCTTACAGTTCACACACAAGCTCTGTGTGTGTGTGTGTGTGTGTGTGTGTGTATGCACACACACGCACACACACACATGGGCACACGCGCGCACACACACACACACACACACACACACACACACACACACACATGTGCAGATGCACAAACAGTAATTGGGGGCAAAAGCCAGGTTAAGCTCCATTGGCTGCCTGCACAAATCATGCTGCAACTTGATGCAACGTCACCAGGCTTCCAAATGAATGTACTAAGGGATATTTGATGTTAAGGAAGAGAGACTGTTTGAAATAGTCTTGGAGCATACAGCCCTATACAATAGCAAGGTCCCTCTCTTCTCTCCCTCTCCCTCCACCCCACTCCCACCCAACTCCCAGTCAGTCTCCTGGCATACCAGATTGCATCATTTGTAGACCCATCACTTTGCAGCTATCCCAGGGCTCCTTTGGGAAGTAGGCCATAGCAGCCACATGTTGGTCAAAGGCGATGGGCTTCTGGAGGAGCAGCAGAGCCACGTTGGAGCTGCCAGAGAGACTGTACTGCGCCGTCTCCTCATAAGGGTAAATTGCAGCAACATGGATGCCTCTGGCGTGGCCCTTGGGATGTGTCAGCCTCACAAAGACAGCTATGTTTGCTGGGTCCCTGCAAAGAGTAAAGGGGGGCCTGGAATAACTCTGTTTTGGGTCAAAGGAAAAGCAACAAGGCAAAGGGAATAGTGTAGGCTAGTCCATTAAGGCAAATGGGGCACTGCCCCACCAACCTCAGTCTGCCCTAAGCCCCTACCCACCTGCCTTCTTAGCTACAACCAGTTCAGGTGATGGCACTGGCCGTCTGCTTCTTCCTCCTCCTTAGTCTCTGTGTTGCCCTTGCAGAACTCCGCAGGGAGCAGGATGGGGACAAAACTAGAATCAGTTGGCGCTGGCTGTTATTGACTCCAACTCCATTGTGGCCTCCCTGCTTCCCACCCTACCAGTCCCAAATGGGCACTAGCCATCACTAACAGGGAATAGTCTCTTGTTCTTCATTTTTTTTTGCTCTTGGTAGGACCCATAAGGTCAGTGGTTCGAATCCCCATGACGGGGTGAGCTCCCATTGCTCTGTCCCAGCTCCTGCCAACCTAGCAGTTCGAAAGCACGTCAAAGTGCAAGTAGATAAATAGGTACCACTCTGGTTGGAAGGTAAATGGCATTTCCATGCGCTACTCTGGTTCGCCAGAAGCGGCTTAGTCATGCTGGCCACATGACCCGGAAGCTGTACGCCGACTCCCTCGGCCAATAAAGCGAGATGAGCGCAGCAACGCCGGAGTCTGTCATGACTGGATCTAATGGACCTTTACCTTTAGGACCCATAATGATGAGACAGGGCAGGCAGCAGGCTCAGCTATGTTTACATAGTTTATTCAAAGTAACAACTCCTCCATAAACTATGGTAAACTTGATGTTGACCTATGTTAAAATTAATCTGGGCCTTTTTCTTGCTTCTGTTCATGTTATCTGAGCTCATCGGTGATGCTGTGAAGTACAGCCATCTCCCTTTCCTGTATGCCCTCTGGGCAGCTATATCCTACAGCAGAGGTCAGCAAACTTTTTCAGCAGGGGGCCGGTCCACTGTCCCTCAGACCTTGTGGGGGGCCAGACTATATTTTTTTTTGGGGGGGGAATGAACGAATTCCTATGCCCCACAAATAACCCAGAGATGCATTTTAAATAAAAGCACACATTCTACTCATGTAAAAACACACTGATTTCCAGACCATCCGCAGGCCGGATTTAGAAGGCGATTGGGCTGGATCTGGCCCCCGGGCCTTAGTTTGCCTACCCATGTCCTACAGCCTAGGTGAACAAAATAGGTGTGCCTCTTTCACATTCACCCCGTAATGAAATGTCTCCCTACCCTAACATGTAGCACGGAATGGGTGAATACAGTGGTACCTCAGGTTACATACGCTTCAGGTTACAGACTCCGCTAGCCCAGAAATAGTACCTCGGGTTAAGAACTTTGCTTCAGAGTGAGAACAGAAATCGTGCAGCGGTGGCACAGCGGCAGCGAGAGGCCCCATTAGCTAAAGTGGTCTTCAGGTTAAGAACAGTTTCAGGTTAAGAACAGACCTCCAGAATGAATTAAGTTCTTAACCCGAGGTACCACTGTATTGATAATGAACTAGAGTCTCCCAAAGGGCATGGGCTCTGATCTCCTAACACAGGGCTAGAGAACCTCTAGCCTGTGGGTCCAAGTTGGCTCGCCATGCTTCTCCCATTCGACACTTATTCTGAAGGAGGCCACGAGAATGGGGGCATCACTTACGTCTGTTGAACACACTGTGCTGTAGTCAACACCCAGTAGCGGTTCAGAATTGAGCCCCCGCAGCTCTGATTCTCACATGTGGCGATGAGCACTTGCCAGGGCAAGGACAATTGTGCTGAGATCCATGCAGCCAGGGCTGAAGAGGGCAAAGAGGCTGGGTCAGTGTGTGGTGGGGGAGAGGACAATAGCAGAGCGAGGGAGGCTAACTCTAAACAGCAGGAAATGTACATGGAATGCCATTCCTGTCAGGGGTGCTCTGGAAGGCATTGTGCCATTGTATGTACAGGCCACAGTGACCTGGGGGAGAAGGGACACATGTTTTGAAGCAGCTCACATGAGAAATTCCAAGCTATCACTCACTCTCTGGTTTCTGTAGCTGCCTAAGATTTTTTGTAGGCCTCAGGTGTTTCCAAGGAACTGTGTGATTGTAACGATACCCTGCAACCTTTGTGGTCCTCTCCAGCCAGGGCAGGTAGTGGGGCAGACTGCTGAAGACATAGGGGCGAGAGCAGGCTTCATCAAAACTGCTCAGCACCCCCAGCTGAAGCCAGGCCCCACCCTGGGGGTCAGGGCAGATCAGCGGAGAGCCCACATCACCCTGGATAGGAGGAGGGAGAAGGAAAAGAAAATGAGAAAGAGAAGTAGGTACAAAAGAAGCTTCCCAACCATTACACTCTTTCAAACAGCAGTTGACCTCCTTTCTGTGGGGCACTTTGTGCTAGAGCTGGCTCAGTGGCTGTCTCAAACAGCAGGAGCCCCACCTGCCCCACTGCTGGCACAGAAACGGTGCTAGTATTGGTGCCGATTTTGGCTGAAATCACATCTGAAATTTTGCAAGACCTTGTGGAGCATGCAGAATCTTGAGCAATTTCAGTGATATCTCACCCAAAATTGGCAGCAGGAAAGGGATGCATGTGGCGCTGTGGGTTAAATCACAGAGCCTAGGACTTGCCGATCAGAAGGTCAGCGGTTCGAATCCCCGCGACTAGGTGAGCTCCCGTTGCTCGGTCCCTGCTCCTGTCAACCTAGCAGTTCAAAAGCACATCAAAAGTGCAAGTAGATAAATAGGTACTGCTCCGGCGGGGCGTAATGGTCAGGGGTCCCTTTACCTTTATGGTAGCAGCAGTGGCAGGGCAAGGCGGCACTTCCTGTTTTGACATGCCACCTCTACTTTATGCAAACCATGTAACAAGCTAATTTGTAAATACCCATCTACTGGATCCATGATAAGCAGTATGAGAGAGACAGAGAACATGCAATATCTAGGTGCTGTTGTACACCTGAAAGAGCTATGTGTGGCAGGCAGGAATTATGTCTTTTAACCTCTTCAGTTTAACAAATGGGCAAGGAGACTGACTTTTTAAATCCACAGCCAGCTGATATCAGCGTCGAGTCAAAAAGCGGTGGAGGTGGGTCATAATCTCTCTCACCGTGCAGACTCCTTCCGGGCCCATTTGAGCCTTGATACAGAATATGGCGTTGGAGAGCTGCTCTCCAAGCTGGTCGCAGCTGGTGATGCTCAGGATGTCTAAGGGGTGTCTCAGCAGCACGGCAGGGCCTCCTACAGCAGGGAGAGAACACATGGGGGTAGCACCATCTGCCCTCAAGTTAGGCAGCATAAATCCATCTCCAGGCCCTCAGTGATGACCACCTGTAGGGCTCACAAGAGGGTGTGGCAGGGCACAGAGATGAGGATCCTTTCGCCTTCCAGCTGTTGCCAGACTACAGCTCCCATCATACATGACCTTTGACAATGTTGGCTAAGGCCAGTGGGAGTTGGAGTCCCTCAGCAACTGGAGTACTGCAAGTTCCCCACCCCTATAGTAGGATAAAGAAAGTGAGCAGATGGGAACAGGAGGGTTGGAAGTTGAAGTGGGCAAGAGGAATTAAGAGAAGAGTCCAGATCAGGGCAAAAGAAAAGGAATGTTGGGATAGAGAGTGGACAATGGACAGGAGTGTCCATGAAGATGAACTGTGGAAGGTTGATGTTCTCAGACTTATCTGAAACAACAAGCCAGCTCTTTGGCTGCCTGCAAGAGTAACACTGGCATTATACCTTTCATGCATCATTTCATGAGAGGGCCCTGCACAAAACCAAACAGACTTATCTCTCTTGGGTATCTTTTCTGGGGACCCTAACTACTATCTGATATGCAATCTTGCTTACAGAATCACAGAGACTGGAAGAACCAACAAGGTCATTTAAGAGAGCCAATTCAGATCACAGTGTACAAGCAGGAAGCAAGTGCACCACTCACCTTCCAGCACAGACCAGCCTGGAAGCCAACAATTTCTGAAGTCACCTATTGCATCTGCCTTGTCTGAGAGACACACAGGTGCAACAAAGGGACCAAATTCCAGTGGCTCCTCCAATTGCAAAAGGCCCAGGTTGTGAAGGTCCCTGTGCTCCAACCAGTTTGGGTGTGTCAGAGACTGGCGGGTCTGCACTGAGTACGTTGCCTTGGAGATGTCAACTAGACCAGCCTGCACCAGGGCCAAAGCTTCTGATTTTTTTCTGAAACAGAGATACAGCAACATAATAGTTTCAGTAACCACACACATGTTGCAGAAGCAGGTATCGAGCACTCTATTGTAGATACTGTTGTTATTTGAACTTTTATTATATGAACTGTGAACTTGATATAAAATGCAATCAAATAAAATGTGCTTCTGTGGCCCCATAACACCTGCACAGCATGTAAAACAAATGACATATATTTGGGGTGGGAAGGTTATTAATGCTACATAAGGACTCCCTACTTCAGTGGGCACAGAATGATGAATACATGTTCCAATGTGGTGGCTGGGTAACGTTTTAAGGCACAACTCAGCACAAGTCTGGAAATCACTGGGAAGGATAAAAATGCATACTGTTCTAGCATGCTAGTAAACCACCCTGTGATCCTCGGATGAAGGGCAGTATAAAATAAAATAATAATAGTAATAGTAGTAGTAGTAATAATAATAATAATAATACAATAAAATTCAACATTTTAAAATGGATGCAATACTGGTAGCAAACAGGTGCTTGGGGCAGCAATATATTTTGTAAGAGTGAACGGCAGTAAAATGGCAAATGCAATTAAATGCATTCATGGGCAAACAACAACAACTTCATTTAACTTATACGCTCAATCACCAAAGTCGTGGTGATTGACCAGGAACGAAACCAAGGGGTCATAGTGGATAGCTTGATGAAGATGTGTGGCAGCTGTGGAAAGGTAAATTCCACTTGAAAATTAAAATGCTGATATTACAATGCAGTTACTCAAGTCATAGTGCAACCACCTTTGGAATACTGTGTACTGTTCTGGTCACCACAGCTCAAAAAGAGTATTTATTGTAGAGCTGGAAAAGGTTCAGAAATGGGCAACCAAAATCATCAAGGAGATGGAGCAACTCTCCTATCAGGAAAGCTTACAACATTTGGGGCTTTTTACTTTAAAGAAAAGATGCGTAAGAGGAGGCATGATAGAAATGTATAAAATTATGGAGGAAGTGGGTGGTGTTTCATAACACTAGAACTTTGAGACATCCAGGGAAGCTGAATGTTGAAGGATTCAGGGCAGATAAAAGTACAGTTTTGAGTAAAACCATTGAAATTCATTCCTTATACTGTATCTTTAGAGTTTTGGTCTATCACTGCAATTTTATTTATAATATTCTGTTTTCCCTCCTTCTGCAGTTGCCATGCTATGTATGGCACTGAAAAATTGATTTTTCAGCTTGTTATCAGATGAAGGAGAATATATTAAAAATTTTGTATAGGTGGTACCTGATGCCCACAAGACTCATCAAAATGTACAAAAGGGGCTCTAAACTCTGTTGGATATGCTCAGAGAAGGAAGGATCCCTAAAACATATGTGGTGGCCATGCAAGCAATCAAAAAACATTGGGAGATGGTCTATGAAGAATTTTTTTAAAATGTTTAAATTCACCTTCCCCCTCAAAACCTGAAGCCTTCCAGCTAGCCATCATAGGAGAGGAGCTACCAAAAAAGGTGTGTAACTTATTTTTATATGCCACAGTTGCTACAAGAATTATGTATGCAAAGATTTGGAAAGACAAAGCTATTCCAACAGAAAAGCAATTGTTTGATAAACTGACAGTTTGCAGAATTAGCAAGCATGACTTCTAAAATAAGGGATTGTGATGAAGGGAGGACAAGGGCTGAGTGGGAATATTTCAGAGAGTACCTAAAAAGAAATGATATTACAACTGGCCTGCAAGCAACTGTTTGAACAACAGTAAAATAAAACGAAGGAATTGGTAGAATTAAAATAAGGTGTAGAAAACAGCGGAAATGCAGCAAACTAAGATTCTGTTAATGTCACTGAAGGTTAGGTTGGGAAGTCTGTAAAAAATAGTATAAGGTAAAATATGTATGGTGTACTGTAAAATTGAAAATGCAGAGAGAGAGAGACCAAGACAATGCACCTATCTTGAACTAGATCAACCTGAATAACAGGATACTTACATAAGGTTGGCACAGTTGGCTGAGGTTAAAATCCACCAGGGGTTGAGAATGGAGCCAGCACAGAAATGCTGGATGGGCAGCTTAAGAGCAACAACCCAGGGAAATTCCCCCAACTCAGCCTCAGTGCAGCTTGGGCATTTGGGCACAAAACCAGGCCGCAGCCCACATCCTGAAGGGAAAGACCAACATATTAGAAATGAATTTGCTTGCCTTCAGTTCTCAGTTTATCTAACAGAAGTCTGAAGTAATATTATCCAGTACAGTCTATTTCCCGACAGAATGATGAGGGAGCAACTGGTGGCACACACATAACAGTTCCTCAGATCTCCCCCTTATTATTATTATTATTTTTCAGGGGTGGGGAGTACATGTACTCACCAAATTTGCGATCCATAAGAACTGCCATCTTGTTAAGTTGGTAGGTATGGGAGTTGGCATCCCATGCCAATCCCACCTCACACTGTTTCAGCGTCACCTGTACAGGGAGTTGCAAGTTGGGCATTATGGTTACACTAGGTGGGGCAAGTAATGCTAGGGAAGGGCCAGGAGATGGGCCTTCCTCGCGTTTACTCTTGGGGAACTGTGGCCTAGCTACAACAATATGAACAGGAGCACCTTGGTTGATGTAAGTGTCTGGTACGGATGCTACGGCGGTTGAAGGAGGCGTTTGTGGCTGTGAAGTGGTAGCAGGTATTATTATTATATGTGGTTGTACAACAGCTGACATTTCTGTTGAGTGTATTGTGGATGTTACAGATATTTGGTTGGTTGTAGAGGATGTTGTGGACGACTGCCCTGTTGTTGTGGACGACTGCCCTGTTGTTGTGGACGACTGCCCTGTTGTTGTGGATGACTGCCCTGTTGTTGTGGACGACTGCCCTGTTGTTGTGGGCGAATGCCCTGTTGTTGTGGGCGAATGCCCTGTTGTTGTGGACAACTGCCCTGTTGTTGTGGGCGAATGCCCTGTTGTTGTGGACGACTGCCCTGTTGTTGTGGACGAATGCCCTGTTGTTGTGGACGACTGCCCTGTTGTTGTGGACGACTGCCCTGTTGTTGTGGACGACTGCCCTGTTGTTGTGGATGACTGCCCTGCTGTTGTGGACGAATGCCCTGTTGTTGTGGACGAATGCCCTGTTGTTGTGGACGACTGCCCTGTTGTTGTGGACGACTGCCCTGTTGTTGTGGGCGAATGCCCTGTTGTTGTGGATGACTGCCCTGCTGTTGTGGACGAATGCCCTGTTGTTGTGGACAACTGCCCTGTTGTTGTGGATGACTGCCCTGTTGTTGTGGACGACTGCCCTGTTGTTGTGGGCGAATGCCCTGTTGTTGTGGATGACTGCCCTGCTGTTGTGGATGACTGCCCTGTTGTTGTGGACGAATGCCCTGCTGTTGTGGACGACTTCTGCCCTGTTGTGGATTTTAGTGCTATTGTAGATGTTGCAGAAGATAGATGTTCAAGTGTGGAAGACACTACAGAAGATGTTTCTCTGGCCATTGTAGATGTCTGTCCAGTTGTTGAAGATGATAAAAATGGGGGGTGCCTGGTAGTTGTAAGTGTTACATGGGGTGTTGTGATATTGGGGAGGGACTGTGTTGTTGTGGATGTTTTCTGAATTGTTGTGGATGTTGTAAAATTTACATGATTATCTGCTGCAACTATTGTGACTACTGACTGTAGTCTATTGAGTGCAGGTGTAGAGTGCACTGAAGCTGTAGGTATTACAGTCAATGGTTTTGTAGCTTCTGGCGATGAGAGTTCATTTGTAAAGATAGAATCCAACAGTGGGGGGTTGGTTGTCAAAGCTACTTCTGATGGTTCAACAGGTTCAACTGCTTCAGATGCTTCAGATTCTTGTTCCACAATTGGGGGTGTTATAGATGCTTGTGAGACTTGTGTGGTTGTTTGTGCTGTTGATGTGAATACTCTGCCTGTTGGGAATGTTACAGATTCTCCAGCTGTTGAAGATAATTTTCCTTCTGTTTCAGACAGAGCATATAATGGTGTAATTGCTGGGGGAGACAATTCACCATTAGTGGTCTCGCTATCTTTCAGTTGCGGACCAAGTGCTCCTTCTTGACTCAGCCACTTCAAATGGGATAAAATCTGAGAAGCCAGGATAGGAGCTGTGCAGTCGTGTAAGCTCTGGGACACAACACCCATCACCTCCCAGTGCCCGCTGCCAGGGTCACGACAAATCACAGGACTGCCTACAGACACCTGTAGCAGAAAAGAGAGCATGATAATCAGATATGGAATGAGACAACTAAAGCAGATTATAAAAAGGGGTCTGTGCCACTAAAAGCAGTAAGAAAGGCTGCCTCTTGGGAAGCATAGGAGCTCAGTAGTTATTTTCCAGCTCCTCAGCTATGCTGCAGTTGGCATGAAGAGGCAATTATTTTGTTTGATTGTGCTGTTTCCTGTCCGCACCAGCAGGTGAAACATGACAGGATGTGTCCAGAATGAAGAAAAGGTGTCCCTGTCATCCCCGCTCTTCATTTCTCCTACATAACTATTTGTGCTTTCTGGTAATGTTTGTTGGTGTCCTATACACGCACACTTTAAAAAAAAATCCCATTAGAATTCTGGTATTTCCAAACCTTGGCCAATCTTCCCTTCCCCTCTGCTGACTGTAGTCCCTTTCTAATCACATTGGTCCTATCAAATAGTATAAGACCAGATCTAACTTCCCACATATACAAAATGGTGACTAGAAAAGGGAAGTATAGAATGGGCACCCACTAGAGAACTAATGAGGTAGAGTTGGTTTGGAATACAGAATCACAATTTGCTGGCCGTTGCTGAAGTATGAGGGAAGTGCTGCCCTTCTCATTTTGAACAAGGACCCCAAATCAATAGGGATATGCCTTAACACATCTTCCTGCATCACAAAATGCAAAGAGATATGACAACAACAATAGCATTGTGTGAAGAACTCTGTCCTGGTACCCCATTTGCTAGAGAAAAGGCACCTGGCAAGGGATCCAGGAAGAGAAGAAATGTTAGCAATGCTTAAGCTCCTGGGTTTTTCTGGAGACAGGTTGCTTTGTACAAGAGGCTTCTTCTCTGTACAAAATACCCTTTCTACCTGTTTCCCATGGCCAAGGTTCCCTTTTGTGAGCCTTATGTGTACAACATGAAGTCAGAGAGATACAGACACATGCTGTGCACCCTATTATCTGGTCTCCCTGTGTGGGATTTATATACAGATGGTAATGAGCTGTGATGGGTTGATGAGTGAGTCACTCCATATCCTATACTCTGTTGTGGAGATGTGGTCTGGACAAAAAATTATGTGTAAGTGGCCATTGTTCAATCCCTCCTCCCCAACGTGATCAACGGGAAGGGTTTTTTTGTGGCCAGGTCTAGTTCCTGCCAACCTAGCAGTTCGAAAGCATGTCAAAGTGCAAGTAGATAAATAGGTAAAGGTAAAGGCGGGAAGGTAAAGGGCATTTCTGTGCGCTACTCTGGTTTCGCCAGAAGCAGCTTAGTCATGCTGGCCACATGACCCAGAAAAATTGTCTGCAGACAAACGTCGGCTCCCTCGGCCAGTAAAGCGAGAGTCGTTCATGACTGGACTTAACTGTCAGGGATCCTTTACCTTTACTAGGGTTGGTGTAAAGTGTGTGTGTGTGTGTGTGTGTGTCCCCATTCACACAATCGACCCTGAATCCATTCATAAGGGATTACCATGCAGTTTGTGTCATTAGACGCCTCTCTTGAAACACACAAGTTCCATGATTTGCCTATGTCAGGCCATTGCTTGGCACATTCCGATGTCACCAAAGTATGCACAATGATCTCCTTCACTGACCATCTGAAGGACCCTGTGAAGAAGGAGAGATGACTATAAACTGCAAGGCCTGTTAGCCAAACTCTAAGGATCCACTCCAGCACTGATCAGTCTCAGCGCTGTGCGTGTGTCTGCATGCGTTTTTTTTTTTTTAAATCAAATTCTCCTACATAGCCTTCTCTAACTTCTAAGTCTTCACTGACCATATTTTTTTCTAATATTTCCATAGCCCTAAGATATATAATTTATATAATTATATAATAATATAATTATACAATAATATAATTGAGTAATAATCACCCCAACACTCTTAATATATTAAACTATGTGCCAAATACACATTAGTTGAGTATAGTGGTTCTAACAGATGTGACACATACACTTAGTCTTTTTAAATAACTTGCAGACTTATTAGTACCTATGACTTTGACTCTGGGCTGTGGTCACCTTCCCCACTAGCACAACCCCCTCAGACCTTGACAGGGCACCTCCAAACTCACCGTCGGGTCTCCGCTCAATAATCCTACATTCCTCTTGTGTGTCATAGGGTTTTTCTTTCCGAATGACACAAGCTGGCCATATGTCTGGCTTCCTTAAATCAATTGGCTGGCCGAGCAGAATGAGTCCCAGGTCATTGTTGGGTGGTGCATCCCAAGAGCTGAAACCCCGGTGTGAAATGAACTGGCTCACTGTCTTGGTGCTGAAACGTCCGTGAGCCCCAGTGAATTCTACATTGCTCGGCTGCCTGCAAGGCAAACATGGAAGGTCATTTTATAATCAACCATAGCTATCAGATCCTGAATGGCGAGACCTTACTCCACAACAGCCTGTTCATTGTTCAGGCACTCTGTTTCATTTCAGAACCAACCATCTTAGGACCAGAGCTAGCACTCCATCAGGAGAAAAGCACTTCCAATCTCTCACATTACTCACATCAGTAGGAAACAGTTGGCTGCTGTCAGGACCCACCAGCTGCTCAGGACAACTCCTTGGCACCTTTTGCCATTGCCAAATATGTTCACTAACCATGGTGCTTCCAGGGCTTCTCTCTCTTCTGGGGAGGGAGACTTGTTCCAATTCGTCCAGGGATGCCGGATGCTACAGACTACAGAGGAACAGTAGAATATTGTAGGATCTCCCATTCCCTGCATCCTGACTGTGGTACAATGTGTAATAGATGCTTTAGTTGGGGCTTTGGATATTGAGCTGTGGTTAACCCCAATGGAGGAGTCTTTGATGGCTCACCAAAACTCCAGGCCAGTTCTACAGTTAACCTCTAATGTAAACCAGTATTGCACACCCTCCCTCAATCTGGTACAGGTTAGTCAAATGATTGTGCAAATGAACGCCACATGGAACCTTTTTCTTTTTTAAAAATATAAGCTTTATACATAGTTCATTGTCAGGGGCTAATGTTCTGTACTTGAAACCTCCCATTCAGTTATACCACTTAATCCTAAAGAGTTTCTGGGTTGCACAAGTCTTTCTGCTTCCCATAACATGGGGAACAGAACTCAAGCTCTGACTCTGGTCACTTACAGGTGGTGGAGGAGGACAAAAACAACTGGGAAAGGGCAGAGAGCCCAAGGAGAAGCTCCATCCTTCCTCTCTATGGCAGAGGGAGGCTTTGGGGTCATAAAGGTGCTTCATAGGGAAGATGAGAAGAGGTAGTGTAATCCACAGGCCCCACTGAGGCAGGGAGTCAGCACATGAGTTGTCTGGGATGGAACATTTAAGCTCACAAAAGACTCACCTGTGACATCAACTCCATAGAACTCTTGAGACCTGCTTTGAATTCTAGCATGCCTTAAGACTCTAGTTCAGTGTTCCTGTCACCTCTTCTGATCCTTGAATGCAGTTCTCTTTCAAAGATGCTGCTGTTCCCAGCACTGGCTGGAGCTGATGGGAGCTGGAATCCCAGAAACATAAGAACATGGGAAAAGCCTGCTGGACCTGGCTCACCTAGTCCAAGCAACCTGTTCTCACAGTGGGCAACCAGAAACATATGGGAAGGGCCGAAACAGGACCTGAGTGTAACAGCACTCTACCCATTTGTGATTCCCAGAAAGTGGAATTTAGCAGGGGTTAGAACATGTGGAGGGCCAACTGTGACCTGTATGTTAAAATAGAACTGTTGTGCAATTATGGACATAGCAGTAGTTTGCAATTAGGGATACTAATTATGTTTTATGGCACTGTTACACTCTAGAATAAGCTGCATTTAAAATAAGGTTCCTCTGAGCCTTCTAAATAAAGCCGCAGGTGTTACCAATCACCTGCAAAAAATGTTTACTAGCCTACTGGGAGGCAGACAGGAAGGATGGAGAGCTCTGTCCCTCTTGGATGCATTTATCTCATGTGCGGAGAGTACTGAGTGTTCCATCTCTCCTCCATAGGCCTGTTCTCTCACTTTCACTGAATTCCTAGTTGCTAGTGTTTAATATAGGGCTGTGTGACTACACATAGTACTACCTTGGGTTAAGAACTTAATTCGTTCTGGAGGTCTGTTCTTAACCTGAAACTGTTCTTAACCTGAAGCACCACTTTAGCTAATGGGGCCTCCTGCTGCTGCCGTGCCACCAGAGCACGATTTCTGTTCTCATCCTGAAGCAAAGTTCTTAACCCGAGGTATTATTTCTGGGTTAGAGGAGTCTGTAACCTAAAGCGTATGTAACCTGAAGTGTCTGTAACCCGAGGTACCATGGTACTGTAAAACGAGCATGCTTTAGCTGTACTTGTTCATTAATGGAATTCTCCTACTCCCCATATCAGTGTTAGCCGCTAAGGGGCACTTCCAGATGAGTTTGTGGAATGAGTGCTACTCAGTGCTATTTTTCTAGCAGTGCCAGAACTGAGTTCCAGACGGAAAAAAGCTCTGGTGCTACTCATGTATGCAAGTTTTTAGTGTATCAAGGTGAAATCATCAGAAAACTAGCCCATGCTCCCCACCCCATTTAATATTGATTGCTCCTTAGCACACAAAATCCAGTAAGTATAACATGTTATACATCTGCAGTCACTGATGTTGAAGCTCCTTAGTTTTAGTGGGCAGTTTGTCATGTGGCTGGCTTCTATCACTACCCCCTTTGCTCTGTTTTGCTGCTCAGCTGAGGATCATAACCTAGCCATTTTACTGCTGGTGCACAAGTGGGATGTCCAGACTGATATCTACAACTCAGCGGCCACTTGCCACAACCAGGCTGTTGTGGAGGCTGGCTGGAGTGGTGGCTATGAGAGCCATGAACCCCAATAAAGGCTGTGAAAACTTGCACTCATTCTGCTCCAGCTTCTTTCTTGGAAAGTAAATGGCTGGTCAAAGGAACCTCGTCACTGGAGCAGGGGCAATATTTTGATAGAGGTCTTGCATAAGAGCAAACTTGCACAAGATCCTTTTTTTAAAAATGGCTGATACATGTATTGTGACTATCTTTAAGCAACAGGATTTGGGACCTGGAAGTGGGGTAATGTTGAAGGGAAACAGAGTTAGCTCAGGTGGGCTTAAGCTTTGAGTACTCTGGTGATCTTCATAAAGTAAATGCAGCTGCTGTATTCTGGTCCTTTATTATATCTGGAACCCATAGATGGATGGGATTTGATGTTCCCTTGTCCTCCCCCACCCAAAGCACAATCCTCGTTTCCCCACACTGTGAAATATGTTTATAATACTGTATCTGCTCTTGTGCAATTCTTGTCAATCTTTTTCTAGGTGTGCATGTTTAGATAAAGAAATACCTGTGTTCATACCTAGAATGGAATAAATAGTGGAGGGGCAGAAAGGATTTATTAAGAGAAAATTCACACAAATTTTACAGTCACCTGGTTTTAGGGTGCTGGTACGATTGAACTTATTTTTTCAGTTGCCAACTCAACACATTCAAAGGGCTCAGGTTTGTGTGTATGTTAAACATTATTTAGAAAGAGCAGCCAGAGTGGGGTTGGGGGGACCACATATAAAATGCCTACTGAAAACAAAATACCACATAGCGTTTTTATGCTTATTCTCAAAAGTAAGGTCTGCACCAAGCGTCATATTCCTGCTCTTAGTCACCGGGGTTTGATATTTTGAGTTAGATATTATTATTATTATTATTATTATTATTATTATTATTATTATTATTATTATCATCATCATCATCATCCCGCTTTTCCCTCAGACTGCCACCATGAGGAAAGTCATGTTTCACATGGGCCAGTGAGGTGGGCAAAGCCAGCTTTCCCCTCACGCTTCAACTTGCCCTCAGGCCACCCGAAATGTTCAAAAGAGGGCCTTGAGTCAACAGCGCAGGGTGCTTTCCCTGGCGACCATCCCCACAGCTGCCATTTCTACTTGGCCTCCCGCGAGTGGGCGAAGCAAGCACCTCCCTTAGCTGCCTAGGGATCTGTCCCCTCACCCCTTTTAAAGATGGTGTCGGCCCCATGAAGCTGTTCTCCATGAGGGCGCCTTTGCACCCCATGCCCTCAAGATGGCTACGAAGGAACTGGCACTCGAAGATTTTGTCCGCCCCAACTGTCTTCGTGTTTTTCGCGGTTCATGAAGAAGCAACATATGTTTTCCCAAGCAGAACCGTCTGAGGACGTAGGAATGGCTGCTTCACTGGGAACAGAACGATCAGACCAGTTAGGGGCAGAGGCTATCTTGCAAGGGAAGGCAAGATGCAGACATGTTTGTGTTTCTGTCCTCGGCCAGCAGACTGGAGTGGGGGGACGGGGACGTGCATGAACATGGGGGAAGCGCTGACCTTCAAATTCCAATATACTTTTGAATTCCAGCGACAAAATAATTGCATTCCTCGACTGCTTAAGTCTCACGAGGGTGCGCCGTCTAGCTAGATCCGCTTCCACCCTCACGTTGCTTCTGTGGCGAAGGGAAAACGGGACACCAGAGCAAAGATTGCTGAAAGATCTCATGGGGTGGTGGATGACAAGTCTTCATCATGGACTTCCAAAAGGGCAACAGGGGTAAGAGTAGAAAGTCATCCTTCTGACACACACACACACAAACACACACGCACATTCTTCTTTCTACCCTTCACATCCAGCGTGTGAGACTTGTTTAGAACTGAGACTTCATGCTCAGGACAGAGCTGTGCTGGATGCAAACAATCCTATACATGTCTCCTAAGTAAGTCACATTCAATTCAATGTGACTCCATGCCAATGATGCAGGATTCCATCTTTAAATGTGTTTAGTGTTCTGTCTGACTCCTTCCTTTCCCCAGGGCTACAACTGTTTTGCGCAAAGATACAGCAACACGGGTTTCAGAGGATCTCCTGGGTGCTGTGGCTTTCCCAGTTGCCAAGACCATGTTAAAAACTAGGCTGTGGGACATAGATCGCCAGGAACTAATCTCAGCTGCGGAAAAAACATGCCCCCCTCTTTATTTTCGACTCTCTTGGGCGCAGGAATTTAATCTTAATTACTTACAATTTTTGTTTAATCTGCAAGAAAGAAGGGCCTTTTCACTGGCCAGGTTCAATTCTAATCCTTCTAACCTCCTTTGGAGCAGGTTTGCAGGTTTGGCAGAAGGAGACAGGATCTGCCCATGCGATGCCCACCTGGTGGAAACTCTAGCACACATGGCCCTTAACTGTAAAATGTATGATGATCTCCGCCAACGATTTCTAGACCATCTATGTATTCCAACATGGAAACCAGAGACGGAGGTTATGCGCTTCTTATTACAGGGGAGAGACCAGGAGCTCACCAAGACAGTAGCTAAGTTCCTCTATTTGATTTTTTGTCGCCAAAGTATGCTACAGGATTGCTGGAAACCCACAGAGATGAGGCGGATTGCTTGCCTCTTCTGCCCTTTGGCGGGTGACTGTGCTGTTGGGGTGGCGACGAGATCGCACTGGCCTAGCTATTTTAAATGTATTCTGAATGTTCTTATGGGATGCCAATAAAGGTTACTTGACTTGACTTGAATTCAATGTGACTCCATGCCAAAGATGCAGGATTCCATCTTTGAATGTGTTTCATCCTGTTCTGCCACTTCTCACCCCCCCCCCCCCAAATTCCTGGGTACTCTGCCTCCACAAAAGGGCCACTGGACCAACTTAAGAGCTGCCAAGAGGGGGAAATGTAAACAGATGCAGTCTAGCAGTCTACCACTAAGCAACAGAACACCCCCCCCCATTTCTTCACCCTCTTTCTTCTCCACAACCATAATATGTCCATGACATTAGTGTCTCATACTGAACATTAAGTTTTGGAAAAGACTATGAATCGAAAGTGGAGACGCTATATGTATTTTCCCTTATTTGTTTATTTTGTAACACAAAGTCTTCAATATAAACCTTTTTGTAAGGGAAGAATGCTGTGCTGAAACACGCTAGGTGGCTCTGCAAAAACAGCCACAAACGTATTGCTGCTGCATCCTTCCTTAGAGGTTGTGAGCCCCTCTGGTGGTGCTAAAGATGTGCGTTCCTCTATTACAGCTGCTTTTGATGCTGCACTGTTAGCCTATAACCATGAAGGTACAATATGCCTTTGAGGCAGAGAGAGAACAAATTCAAGCCATATATGAAGCTCACACAGTTGCTCCCCCTCCTCAATTAAAGAGGGCTTTGCTATGCTTAGCATGTAGGTGGTTTGGCTATGAGCAAGTGCTTCTCATCCAAGTGGCAAATTACAAGGCAGGCTGATACACAGGCTTTCTCACTCTCATATATCATAAATGGCTAGTTACAGCCACACTCTGTTCTGCATCCAAGCATTACTTGTTTTGACTTGAGCTCTGCTTAAAAATAACAAATGTTTCTCAATAATGAGGTACTAACTTCCCCAGGAGTTCTCAAAAGCCAGCCTAGGAAAACTAAGCAGGATGTTCTGTGTCTCGGACATCCTTTATAGCATTTGCTTCCCACCCTTCCTGGAAGGAACTCCAGGCAACATACGTAGGATTCTCTAATTTTAACCTCACAACAGACCTGGGTGGTAGGTTGGACTCCAAAATAGCAATTTGATAAAGGTCACCCTGTGAACAACATAGCTGAATAAGGATTTGAATCTGGTTAAACACATCAGAATCCACCTATGGAGACACCAAGGAGGCCCCTTGGTGTCTGTCACCAGACACAGGAGAGCAATTAAAGGCATAACGAATAGAGACACCTTCCAAGAGATATGGACTCCTTTCTTTAAGCTTGTTAATGACAAATATCAAGACCTTGTTATACAAACAGTTCAATATTTTCAGTTGGAGAGGTTACATTAAGTAATACGTTTGAACATTGAATGTGAAAGTTTATGTCTAGAGTCAATGGATAGAACCAACACCGTTAGATGTACTGCTGGATGAGTGCTTAATGGTTTTTGTCTTTGTTTAAGAACCAATAGAAATTAGAGGGTTTTTATTAAAAAGGATGCTCCTCCAGACTATCTCCAGATTTGCCCAAATGCCGAGTAATCACCTTTTAAAGGTAAGAAATAACTGCACTCTCTCTTTTTAAAACACTTCTGGGACAAGGAAACTGTAACAGACCCCAACCCCACTTCATCTGCTGCAGAAAATCTACAGTCTGAAAGTACTGCCTTCTGTCATTGAGAAAAACAGAAAGGAAACTGATTGTTAAAAGTGTCTAAAGCAGAGTGAAAAGCCCAATTTATGGTTGACAAGAAAGATTAAACAGACGAGAGGAACCCCCTATATGTGAAAAATCCTTAATCCTTTTTCTGTTTCCTGCCACTAGAGAACTGGAAAAGCTGAAAGTAAAGCGATCATCATTAGCTGTGAGAAAGGAATTTGCTTTGAGATAAGACACAGTTGCCGCTGTGGAAATATGAAGGGGGATTTAGTTGCTAATAATATCTAGTACATCAAAAGTATCCAGTATGGTTAAGGTACTTTTGGATCTCCCAGTGACCGCTGGTATTGTTCAATAGTTGATGGCTGAACAATTAATAATGATCAGATCAATGTTTGATGAAGAAAATGAGCCAGAGAGATATGATATGGAAAATGGAAATGGGGAACACTCAGAGAATTCAGACCAAATTGATGAAAAAGTGGCAGGACTGGATCATGAAATAGTTAAATTTAAAAAAATGTAAATGACTACCATACAAGGATTTGGAGAAGAAGATAAAATAAAAAATGGTGAGATGAATTATTCAGATATGGTACTGGTAGCGTTAAGAGGGGTGGGGACAAACTTTAGGAAAACTTTAGTCCTGGCCTTCCTTCAGTTCTAGCAAGGAGATAATATTCTGCATATGACCTGGAGCGAATTTAGAGAATGATGCTATTAAAATTATGGTACTCTTTCTGGAGAAAAAGCAAATGGAAGGTCATAGATGATAAGATTAGGGTACTATCGTAAACGCAACAGGAAATGAAAATACAACAGGAAATGGAATTGAACCTATGGAACTGGACACGACCTAATGCATGTTTAATGACGGGGGAGGAATATGGAATATTGGCCCAGTGTGTGAGCACAGTGGGGAGACTTTAAGATGGACATGGACAGAAGAACTTATTATCATTCAGTATGGAGTAATGGTGGTGGGAATTAACAGAAGTAAAGTTTTAAAAAATGGTTGACATTTATCAATAATAACAATTAGGGAATCTATCTTTGTCTTTTCACGGGAAAAAGAAAATAAATGAGACTTAAAATAAATATTATTTAACAGAAAGTGGAGAAGATGGATGTTAGCATGGGCTGAATGATCATATTTTTTAATGTAACCAGCAGATGGAAAATCAGTTTTTTCCCCAGTATCTTTTTGCCTCCCTGCCTCCTTTTGGTTTTCTTCTTTCTTCAGAGTCCTATGTTTGGGGCCCTTATTAACACCCAGAGATTGTATACTCATAGGGGTGGTAAATGGCTGATTGAGGACCCCGTGTGAGAGAAAGGGAAAGGTCGGTCTCCCAGGGTGAGAGGCTGGGAGGATAAAGACCCAGGTGAGACCTGGGAGGAGCGAGTGTCCACTGTGGGTGGTAAGAGCTAAGAATTACTTTTTAAAACTTTGCATTCAACTTATTTTTTTTGTAGCTGTAATTTTACTGTATTATGGGAATCTCTTAATAATTTTTTCATAAAGGGGTGGGGGAAGAGACAGAGTACTGAGAAGGCAACAGGCCTGGGGGAGTCGGGGAGAAGTGCTAGGCTGGAAGAGTTCAATGTCCATTGTGCCGGATGATTTGGAGGAAGCATTCATTCTGTTACTTATTCACATGATTTTTATCCAACCAACTGGTCTGAGCACATGCCTTGTATACGGAGAGCCCAGGTTCAATCCCAGCATCTTCAGCCAAATAAGGTAACATGGCAGGGAAGGAAGGACCTTGGCCGGAGGCGCTGGAGAGCAGCTGCTGCCAGAGCAGACAGCATGAGGCTATTTGGACTAAAGTCAGACCAACATGGCTGCCTACCTGAATCTGGACTAAAGAAAGTATCATATGAAGATTGGAAGAGCAAACTGTCCAAGAATGATGGGAAGGAAAACTGAAGCAAGACTAAAGGTTAAGTCCAGTTAAGTCCAGTTGTGAACGACTCTGGGGTTGCGGCACTCATCTCGCTTTACAGGCCAAGGGAGCCGTTTGTCCACTTCTGCAGACAGCTTTTCCGGGTCATGTGGCCAGCATGACTAAGCCGCTTCTGGCAAAGCCAGAGCAGCACACAGAAATGCCATTTACCTTCCCGCCGGAGTGGTACCTATTTATCTACTTGCACTGCATGCTTTCAAACTGGGACAGAGCAACGGGAGCTCACCCTGTTGCAGGGCCTCGAACCACCGACCTTCCGATTGTCAAGTGCAAGAAGTAAACAGTGAAGACTTTGGCATATGGATAGCCTACACTAAAACTGGGCTAAAGCCCAGCCCTCACTAGTACTGACAATGGTCAGGGGTGATGGGAGTTGTATTCTGCAGCATCTGACTACCTTTGCATGAGCAGGAAGAGTATTGCCCCCGACTAGCAAAACAGCCTCAGAGTAAGCAGGAAAGAGACATCATGGCCAATATTGAGGCACAAGGATTGCCAACTGTTTGGGGCCCATTTGGGATTTTGAGAGTGCCATGGGCATCACTTCCTCTTCAGTTGCTTCTTTCCCCCACCCCAGCAGATGGAAAGAAGAGCAAGAGCACGTTGTGTGTGTTCTCACAGGATCTGGGTAAAGGTTGCATCCAGTAGGATTAAAATGCAAAAAGATAAAGGACCCCTGGACAGTTAATTCCAGTCCAATTTGACTATGGGGTGTGTCACTCATCACCACTTTCAGGCCAAGGGAGCCAGCGTATGTCCACAGACAGCTTTTCCTAGTAATGTGGCCAGCACAACTAAGCTGCTTCTGGCGCAAAAGGACACCGTGATGGAAGTCAGAGTGCACGGAAATGTTGTTTTCCTTCCCGCCACAGCAGTAACTATTTATCTACTTGCACTGGTATGCTTTCGAACTGGCTAGGTTGGCAGCTGGGATAGAGCAACGGGAGCTCACCCCATTGTGAGGATTCGAACCGCCAACCTTCTGATCTGCAAGTCCAAGAGGCTCAGTGGTTTAGACCACAGCGCCACCTGCGTCCCATTAGGATTAAAATGGAACTTCCTGAAATAAAGCTTACATTGGTGTACTGCACAGTAAAACACCACCACACTAATCTTCTGCTAGCCAGCAACAGAAAAACACTGATTCAAGGCATGGATCCTCATGATTTTTATGTAGGATAACAAAAAAACCCAATAAATCACAGAATGGTGGCTTTGAGGGACTATCTTGCAAATATTATTTGGGCCTATGACCATCAATTTTTTGTATCATGTCAGTGGTGTAAAGCATTGAATCAATTATTTTTTACAGTTCAGTCAGTTTAGACATGTTCTGTTTTGGGGGGGTTGGGGAGGGGTAACCTGTGAATACTTTCAAGAGGATTCTGCATCTGACTCAGGTAAACGTGTGCGCATATGAATTCTCTCTCTGGTTCTTCATTGTCTTTGCCTCTCACCCAATCTGACACCACTCCCTCTTTTTTCTGTCTCTACTCATCCTTCATTCTTGCTCTATTCCAGGCTGCCTCAACCTCAGCCCTCCAGATGTTTTGAGACCACAACTCCCATCATCCCTGACCACTGGTCCTGCTAGCTAGGGATCATGGGAGTTGTAGGCCAAAAACATCTGGATGGCCAAGGTTGAGGAAGCCTGCTCTATTCTGTCTCCTTTCATGACATACCACTATCTTGCCCCTGCCTTCTCAGTCATGCCATTTCCCTTCCCTTTTCCTCCTATCCCCCCCCCCCATCATCCACTTTCTGTTCAGCTGAGCCTTGAGAAGCAGAGAGAGCTAAAAGAGGAAGTGGGAGTCACTCTCCCCACTTGCTTTCTTGTGTCATTTTTTTGAGGAGGAAACAATAATCCCCATTGCCAACTTATGGCAAAGGGGACAGAGGACAAGAGCATTTCCCTTGCCACTCACAAAACCTAAGGATATAGGCACCATGCTGTTAAGTCCAGCTGTAGCTTCACTACTAGTTAAAAAGTCAGCAAATTGGCTGTTGCCTCCCTAGTGCAGATCTCTGTAACTTCATTTTGAAAAGTTCAAGCAGATTGCCGAAAAGTGCTCATCTTCCTTTCCTCTGAATGATAGTTTTGCCTTTCTTAGGAGAAATCTGTACATTAGGCCCAGCTGTTATTGCTGGGGAGACAGAAACTGGACAAACTTGTTTCCTCCCTCCTGAGCATGAAAGTAGTAAAGGGACCTCTGACCATTAGGTCCGGTCATCTGGGGTTGCGACGCTCATCTCGCTTTATTGGCCGAGGGAGCCGGCGTACAGCTTCTGGGTCATGTGGCCAGCATGACTAAGCCACTTCTGGCGAACCACAGCAGCGCACGGAAACGCCGTTTACCTTCCCGCCGGAGCAGTTCCTATTTATCAACTTGCACTTTGATGTGCTTTTGAACTGCTAGGTTGGCAGGAGCAGGGACCGAGCAACGGGAGCTCACCCCGACACGGGGATTTGAACCGCTGACCTTCTGATCAGCAGGCCCTAGGCTCTGTGGTTTAACCCACAGCGCCACCCGCATGAAACTGGACAAATTTGTTTCTTCCCTGCTGACCACAAGCATGAAAGTAGTAGCGTCATTCAATTTTGCCCTAAATGAAGCAGTAGGGTACAGAAAGGAATAGACATGGAGATTTTAAAGAGACTTTCAGAGGACAGAAAGGAAGAGTGGGCAAGAAGCCATTGCCTCTCACATAATAAAACCATTCAAGAGGTTTCATCAGCATTCTGCTGACTCATTAACTGCCTCTGAGTGATGTTTCTCCAGGTGGAGTGCTGGGGTTAGTGACCTTCTAGGTGATGTTGGGACCAACATGGTCAATGGCCACAGATGGGAGATGCAGTTCAACAAGATCTGGAGAGCCAGAGTTTCTCCATTCCCATTTGCCCTCTTACTACCAGACCACCCATTTCAAAATCTGGGAGTCTTAGCCCTCTACCAAAGCAACAAACAATAGGTAGCGAAGCAATATGTATTAATATTAGGTATTCGGAAACAACAAAACACTCCACTTTGAGATTCAGTGCCCAGAATAAATGATTCAGAAGTTATTCTGGTCTTCCGAGATTGTTCACTGAGTTCACAGAGGAATTTCTGGCAAGGACTCATGTGGCAGAAGGGATAGAAATATGATGACAGGAAATTGCATTGTGGGGTGGAGGACAGGGAGCTTGTGTTGGACACTCAAGCCCCAACCTGTTAAATGAGAAGCATTGCCAGTTTCTTAGCATCTTGCCTTTTCAGACATAACTCCAAGGTATTTTTGCCAAAGCGATGTGTGGTACAAACCTGGTTAAAGGAAGTGAGGTTTGATTGCTCAGGATGCAAAATGGTATGCTGGCTAGTGATCTCATAAAATACAAGCATGTCATGCACTGGCTGGACACAGAGGAATGGTTGAAGGCATGGGCTGGGGAACCACCAAGGGAAGAAGGCTCAGAGCCCAGAGAATGGTGGTGGGATGACGATGAGTGGTCAGAGGGCGAAGCCTGGAAGTAGGTGGTGTCAGAAGCTGAAAAGGTAACAGGGTTTAGTGAGCAGGGAGGGTCTGTGTCAGAGAGAAGTCCAGAAACAGAAGGTGAAGCAGGAGAGGAGGGAGTCCAAGAGGCAGAGATGAGACAGGCTGGTGAAGAAGCTAGGATGACTCCCTGCTGCCTGCTGCAACAAGCTACCTATCCCCCTAGTTGCCCAGGACCAGAAGAGGGATGAAGGGAGAGGAGCAGAGACAGGTGTGTTGGCATAGTCTCAGATTGTTTGGAAAGGACGAGATTTAGACAGCTGTGGGAAGGTGTGGATCTTCAGCCTCCATAAGGGGCAATACCTACCAAGAATTGTTGTGCTCATTAGGCCTGACTCCCCTGAACAGACCTTGTATCTTCTAATGAAGAGTTAACTTCACATATTCTGTGTGATTTATTGTTGGCTACCTCTGACACATAACTAGAAGTTCCACCCTGCCTTCCCGAATCTGCCAAAATCAAGAGCTGCTTCCCTCTCACGTTGGAATCTACACACCCAGCTTCCAGCAAATAAAATTAGTGGTGAAAACTGGCACAAGAAGCAGCCTTATACCAAGTCAGACCATTAGTCTATCTAGCTCAGTATTGCCTACACTGACTGGCAGAGGCTCTCCAGATATTGAGATTGACGACATTCCCAGTCCTACCTGGAGATGCTGGGAACTGAACCCGGGACCTTCTGCATGGAAAGCAGATGCTCTACCACTGAACTACAGTCATAGGTGCTAGAAGCAAGATCCACCCCAGCTTGCCAGAACACTATGCAGACAGGAAACAACCACATGGAGGACCATTATTTGGGGTGGGCATGTTGTCAAGAGACTTCCCATCCTACTTGAGTAATCTTCGTCTTGCTAGAATTTCAGTCACAAGTGTTAACCAGCTGTACATGGAGATGTCTGGGATTGAACCTGGAACATTTTGTATGCAAAGCATGTATGTTACCATTCAGAATGGCCTTACGGACTCTTTCCTCATCTCCAGAAGATCTTCCCAAAGCCAGGTGAACTCTCCACTCTTACCAAAATGAACACACAGGCACAGTACATTCTTATCAAGAGTGCGCTTTTATTTTTTTAATTTTTTTTCCTTTTTTTGGAATTTTTTAAACCTTAGGTTCCCTTCCAGCAGCAAATGGGTGCCAAGGAAAGAGACCAACAAAAGAATCCAAACGCTCCCTCCCGCCGCCTCATCAACACATTCCAAGCACAAATTAAGAAATGCAAACTAAACCAAAAAATATATATATATTTATATATATAATTTGTCTTTTTCTCTCCGGGTTGCACCCCGGCCCCACCTCCGAAGACGGCTGATTGGCTGGGGGTCTCTGGCTCTCTTCAGTAAGGGGGCAGCAGGGCACGCACACACACACACAGGTGGTTGGAAAAGGGGGAGCAGCATCGCTCAGTTCCACTCCCTCCTGTTGCTCCCCAAGTCTGACAGTAGAAAAATATGGCAGCTGGAGCCACCCTTACGCCAGGCCAAAGCCCTCCGAGCACTCCTGGATGGCCAGTAGCAGCATGTGACGCAATTTCTCATAACTCTCATAGGCAGGGAGGTCCAGCTGGTTGAAACTGGAGGAAGAAAGCATCAGTGTAAGGGGGTGGGGCCAACCAGCTTGATTGCAAAGTCAATGCCTTTCTTTTTTCAAAATGAGAGCAAAAGACAGTACCTTCACCCTCCCCACAAACTGGCCAGAACTCTTAATGTGTAGGCCATGCTCACTTTACTGACAAAAACCTACAGATCTACAGCCTGCTCACATTTGATTCTTAGAAGTGTTTCAGTTCAACTAGAGGACAGCCCAAGAACCTGTTCTGAAGGTCAAAATTCAGCCCTTGGAAGTGATGAACAATCCTCTGCACATGTGCAGAATGTCTATCCCAAACAATTGTCACCCCATCCAACTCTCCATCTGGGATTTGGATTTGCAAGGCACAAAACTGGAGTTCTGGCACCTCTTTCTTTAGGACTTTACCATTGACTCATGACTGAAGTTATAGATAGCCTCTGTTTCAGAAACACACTCATTCCCTTTCTCCCCTCCCAGCTCACAAAATCCCCAATTGTGTTTCTAGGTAAAGGAGCAACAGATACTGCTGTAGAAGGGAAGCTCCTGTAAAATAGCTAGGCCCTTACAGATATTCATAGGAAAAAACCTTCAGCAGCGTCATGGTATAAGTGTTATGGCTCAAGATGATAACCAGCGAATTCTAGCACTTACAGAAGCTTGGAGGGCCTCTTGGAGTTAGGGTGATTATATGACACACTTCCATTTACATAAGAATTTTTCCTGCATAATGGAAAACTATAATTTGAACACTAACAATGGGCTTATCCATTTGCCTCTTACCACGTGTGAGCAGAAGGCAGTCTATCTGTTGAGCGGTCGTCTCTGTGGATCTGGAATTTCTGGATGCCATTCATGCCCTCTAGGGCAGCAAACCCCTGCAAGGGCACCTTGGATGTGCCTGTGACGAACTGCAGGAACTTTGCTCTGTCTGCTTGATCAAAGGAGCGCAGGGCTCGCCAGAACCACTGAATCTGTGCAGAAGGACAAAAGGAGTGGAGACTGGAGTCAGAGACTCTGACATTTCTGAGAACATGAGAAATTTGCAGGCCTCCAGAAGTGAAGGGCCCAGAAGGACCAACACAAAGAGGAGCCAATAGGGGGAGAGGATAGCAGAAGGGATGGTGTCACACATTTCCTGCCTTCTAAGCAGGAGGTAGTGGGGATATACGCCCAACAGGAGAAGAGCCACCTCATTGTGTGCTTAGTGGCAAACAGTGTTCCAAGATCAAACTTGCAGTCAAACATATCAAGGCTGCAATACTATACAAGTTTACCCAAAGTCTCATTGAACTCAACCAACTAAGGAAATTGATTGTTAACATGCCAAGAAAAATCAAGAGGATTCCTCTCCATAAGGCCTTGACACTTCCACTCTGGAGAATAGAGAGTTGGTGAAAGGCAACCTGCTAGAAAGGAAAGGCTAACCTGGATAGAGTTTGCCTGGTACTTGTGGTACTCTGTGTTGGACTTCAGGTCATCTATGTCAATGGTGGGCAGCCCCGAGATTAGCAGCTCCAGCTCCTGCTCCGTGAAGATGGAGATGAGGCGCTTGGGGATAATCTCATAGAAGCCCTCCAAGAAGGCAGCCAGCTGCTTGCGGATTGCTCCTGCCAGAAGGGAATATGGATTATCACTGGGTGGGGAAGGCAATGGAAGTTCCAAGTAGCCAAAGAAGAGGGGAAACTATTGCTCAGGAGGGAATAAAATCTAAACACTGAAATGTGCACATTTATGTAAAATTTACAACTTCTCACAGCTGATTGGTAGATGAATCTGCCTCAAGTACAGAGTCTACGTAATGACCTTAGACCGAATTAGACAACTAAAGTTTTTGTTGTTGCTGTTGTTTGTACACTTTTCCTTAAAAAACACAGTTTGGCTTCCTTCTTCAGGCTATTGCTATTGATCCGGTGAAACAGCAACTCATGGACAGCTCTGGTATGACACTAGTTCTTTGCTTAGAACTTAGTATGAATTATGAGATAGGGAGGGAATGTTAATTCAAAAGGTAGACGCAAGTTAATAAGTGGAGGGATCCCATCTTCCAGCA
The DNA here is from genome assembly GCF_964252035.2 of Podarcis erhardii. Taxonomy (NCBI): domain Eukaryota; kingdom Metazoa; phylum Chordata; class Lepidosauria; order Squamata; family Lacertidae; genus Podarcis; species Podarcis erhardii. The sequence goes on from NC_138515.1 coordinate 3,826,028, forward strand.
GAGATGGGTTTAGATCATCAGGTTCTTTTCACTGTTCTCAGGTGTACTCCCCCAACACACCTGTCATTCGCATCTGACACACCAGGTGTACATATTCCTTCTTGTTCTCCTCAGTCACAAGGATGTTGGCTCCGTTGGGCTTAAGGTCACGTACTTCACACACACCAAACTCTTGAACCTGTTTGGGTAGGGGAGGAGGAAAGACAGAAGTGTACTAAATAAGTAGAAACTGGATTAACAAGAACATCTCTTGGGAAAAGAGAAGGCTTGCCTTGCTCTTTCTGACAAGGGCCAGAAGTCAGAATGACTCAATACTGGCCTTGATTCAATCCTTTCTCAGTTTCACAAATTCCTCCTCAGCCTCAAATTACAACCCAATGGATGCTTCTCTTAATAAAACACCATAATGTAGTTGCAAGAATCAGATTTACCCCTTGTGCATAGTAAAATATAAACACACAACCAAAACAGAACAGCAGCAGCCATCATTCAGGGGCAACGAAAGACTCTGGCAGTTATCACCAGGTAATACATCCTTACTATTTTGGAACACTGTGTCCAAATGCCATTCTTGTTACAGTGCTTGATAATCAATGCCAATATCCACAGCCTCATTGTTTCTCACATTGTTTAGAGAGTTCTAATTTTTTAAGATCAAAAGAAATCTGAATTCAAAAGGAAAGAGCTGTATCCGCTGCTAGAAAATCCCTGCAAATATATAGTCATCTTCACCTATTATTACACATGGAGGGATCTGTACAACTTCTGGGTGAGGAATTCTACCACCTTCTTGATTTTTATCCATCATCTTCAAAATTGTCCAAATTGAATGGTTGCCCATTCTATGCGATAGCCCTTTGTCTCTTTAGCTTCAATATCCTTCAACTTCCAAAAGATTTGCCCCAAAATACTTCCATGAGAAGGGGATAGCTTACCTCTGTGCTGAAGGTGAGGTCATAGCCCAGTGTGGAGACATCGTTTTCCAGAAGATACACCAGTCCCTGGTAGAAGTGGTAATCCTCACTCTCCATATCTGTGTACCTGTATGGTTGAAGGAAGCTGGCTGGGTTAGGAACATGTTTTGGGAAAGATAGGAAAGCATTTTAGATGGACTAGTTCAACAAAAACCCTAAAAGCAAAGGCACTACTGACCTGACTGATTTGCCCAAGATATGCTTGTAGAAGGAGCGGGTGAAGTAGCATTCCAGCAACCGGTTATCATATACTGCTTTGGCCACAATGCGCCCTACAAACTTGAAGTAGCTCAGGTGGTTGGGGTTACAGTGAGAGGAAGGATTGATGGTGTAGGTGACTCGATCGCCAGGCGATGTGCGGAAGAGCGCATACATGGGGTTAAACATCTCCCGTGAGATGATCATGTACCACTCGCGCAGGAGACCTCCAGCATCCTGACCCTCTTCGCCTTCAAATACTATGTACCTGAAAAACAGAAGAGGATATAATAATAAGGAAACGTCAGAAGTGGAGGATGGGTTTAGAACAAAAAGGCTGGCAGGGACTGAATGTCTGGTTTATAGGTTCAATCTACAAAATAAGGAAAAATCAACATTTAGACAAAACATGGGCAAAGGTCCTCAGCAAGGGTAAGAAAGAAAACGGTGCACATAAGAAAACTCTGATTATAGCCGCACGCTAAAAGTTCTAGTAGCTGAAGAAGTTGCTTACAATCTGTTTTTCATTTCCTCGGGTGACTTGCGATGCAACTCCCGGTATGAGTCTTCAAAGACATGATCTCGACGCACATGCACAGCCATGTCTTCTTTCCGCAGCCCCTCATCAAGTCTTTCCAACTCTTGCCGGAAGTACCTTGGAAAGAAGAGTAAGCATGTAGCCATTACCTCTCACATTGGGCAGCCCCCAGGGCTATTACTATGGAACTCCCTGAAGCCAATTCACAGTTACAGTTGCAAAGCACTAACAATGCAAGAGATGACATATTCTACAGATGTAGATGAAAAGTGGGCGGGTTTGCCATCTCTCCAGCCCTTACAAAGTGTCTTCAGAATTGGGGCTGAGAGACACTTTTGACTATACTTCATTCTAGGGGAAGAAGCATATCAAACTGAATAAGACCACCCATCCAGTCACCACGACTTCTCCTGACCCACACTGATCTTTTTGCCAATGGAGGAGCTGAACAATGCCAAGAAATGAGAAATGTCTGGGTAGCCAACCTAGAGGGCATCACAGCCAATAGAAAAGTCAGCACACAAGCCTAGAATATCATTCAAGCAATCTGCCCTAGAGATCAAAAGTGAGACATCATACTCATGCTTACAATCGATCTCTGGCATCTCCTTGTTTTTTAATTATTATTTAAAATGAATAGGAAACAGAATACTAACACCCCACCCTAAAACCTACTTCCGTTTGACATCAAAATCCAGCACACGTATGTAATCCACGAGGACAGCAAAGGGGCCGTCAGCTAAATGGGTGGTGGACTGGCGCAGGATCTGGTTCAGCACAGTGCGGTGTGTTTCTGCAAGACGAGAACAAAAGTGAAGGTTCGGCTGCACGCTCCTTATTGTGTTTCTTCCAGGCATGCTGCAGAAACCCGTTAATGAAATTCCTCCACAAGTATATTCCCTAGTTAGTCACACCTTGATCCACACACTCCTCCCTCAGCAAACCAGCTGCCCTTCTGAGATAGAGACAGCCGAGAAACCCCCACTTGAAGCCCTCAAGAAAATACCCTGGACACAGCCAGACATGCCACAGTTTGAACTAACCTGCAAAGCGGAGGAACTTCTGTGTGTCTGGGGGAAGGCTGGAGGAAATGTGCATTGAAGAAGGTTCACGGGAGAAAAAGGGGTCAAGGGAGGAGGGTGTTGCAGGGGTCAGCGGGGCAGGTGAAAGGGGTGGGGGCTCGTCCTTGATGTGAGCCAGCTGGCTCTCCCGGGTGTCACGCACTGGGGGCTTGCTTTCCCGCTCTGTAGCATGCACCAAAAAGAAGGCCTCCACTGCAGGCTGCAGCACTGTAGGGAGAGAGCAGAAGGTGAAGTTTCAAGAGGCAGGGAGGCCTGAAGCAGACCAACCTTCCAGCAGCCCAGAACCTTACCAAGCACAGCATGTTGGTCATGCGATTCTTCCAGCTCCTTCAGGCACTCGCCCAGCATATCCCATAGTTCATCCAGACTGAGTTGTTCACTTAGCAGAGGCAGATCTGGAGGACGCTCCTCTTTCTCCTTCTCACCCTGCTGGGACCCTTCTGACACTGTAAGAACAAGAGATCAGTTCTTCACACTTTAGCCTTCCCAGTTCCAGGACAGGCAACTCCTTCAGACCTGTAGAAGGAGGGCCTATGGCAGGTAAAACAGCTTCTCTACTTCAGAGACAGCCACCCCTCAACTGCAAAAAGCAGATACTAACCAACTGATTGGGTGTCTTGTGTGGTGGGTGACGGCTGATCCACATCCATAGGTGATTCGTCTCTTCGTACAGAACCCTCTGCCTGGTTTGGCTCCGACTGAACAGAAGAGACGCACACATTAGTGAGGGCTGAAGCTTCCCAAGAGCACTTAGGAAATAGGTGCTGGGAGGTCAGCCCAGTAACTCCCAAAAGGCAGGGAAGAAAATGGACCATCAACAGAACTGTGCATGGTGGCCCTACCACTTTCCCCATCCTTTACAAAGACCAAAAGAGGTTAAACATGCTGCTATACACAAGCTAAAATCTGCAGAGGGAATGAGCCGAATGACACAGCTACAGGAGAAAGAGGGGAGCAGGGGGAAAAAGCTAACAGAAAGCATGACATGCGTGAATCTGAAGGTGGAGCACTTACAGCCAGGAGCAATGGTGAAGTGCATGCACCAGAGTGGGGAAAGTTCTTGGAAAGCAAAGAACAGGTGTGGAGAGAAGAGGAAAGTTGTCATCAGGGACCTTCCTGCAGGGATAACCTCATATTTAACAAGGCCCACATGCCAGGGGCAAAGGCAGCCCACATCTCTCTAGAGAAACTGGACAGGACTGGAGCCTCTAAGATGCAACAATCTGGAGAGAGGTAGGCTCAAGGATTGTACACACATTACTGTATTGTCACATCCACTCCACAATAGTTGTGATTGAAAAGTCCACCAACGTGATTCAGTTGTGTCACTTGTGCTTGCAAACAAGCTTGGTTCTTGTTGACCTCTAATGCATTCTTTCTACCTACTGCAACCCAGAAATAAATGCAGGTTACTTTTTATTGCTTAGCTACTTCTCATAGGAAAGTAATGTGTGTACAAGCCCTAAGAATTTGGGCATCAAGCCATGCTGTGTGGTTGCTGTGCTAGTCCTGCCCCGGGGCCACACAGACAGTGGAAGTACCCTGAATACATGCTGGATCTAACAAGTGGAAGTGAGCTCTTAGAGCTACCATGGGTGTCAGCTCACTCACAGCCATGTCAAGTTGGCTTTCCAATTTGAGTGGCTTTGAGCCAGGAGAAGAGACTAAGGCTGAAGGGCAGAGGGAGACAGACCACAACTATGGATCACATGTTCAGTCCACAACTTGTACAGCTTTGGGTTAGTTCCCTTGTTGTTTGTGCTTTTTGAAACTTCCACAGAAATCCAAAAGATTTATTATTAATCACAGAACATCTGAAGCACTAAGCAAGTGTCAACGGCTGAGACCACAGCAGAGTGTCCCCTGACCACTTGTCTTTTTGTTCACTAATATTACTTGCCGCCGCCACAATGCCCACCTTTTAAAATGTCAAAATTCCAACAACTTAAGCAATCAGAATGCTAAACTCCACAAAACTGATTTGGTCTGTAGGCAATGGAAGGTTATTTCTTAAAGGCAGCATTTTGCTTTTCAACTGAAGAATCCAGGGCGGATCACCAATGCTAAATATCTGCCACTGTAGAGATGGCTAGCTTGCTCTCAGCTTTTAACACCCTGCTTTTCAACCAACAATCCTAGCCAAACAGTGTATGAAAAAGGCAGCTGAAACCAGAAAAACAATCCCTACCCTGCTTACACAGCTGCAGAGCCTTCCATTTATTCCTGGTCAGGCCTTGGCTTTCCATTAGTAAGGAAGGGGAGATGCATACAGGAACCACCCCCCCAACTCAGTTCTCAATTCATAAGCAGCAGAGTTAGTAATGTATCCACCATGGAAGTGGACGGCCTTTCAAAATGGGGAAGGCATCTTGAAGCTGCAGAGGATTCTTCACCCAGCTCACTATCTCCTACCACAAACCCCTTCCCCCATTCAACCTGCCTTCAGCAGATAACCCAAAATCGTATGAAGAGGAAGCAAATAAGGTTAGAGCTATTTGGCATAGAGGTGTCCAAGACATACAGAAGCTAAACACATTTTTTAAGTGTTGGAAGAGGAACTAAAATAATAGAAAACAAAGGGGTGTTCGCAGGAGTGAAAAGTCCGAAGACCACAATTTGTTAAAAGATACTATGCAAATATCCAACTCAGATTTTTCATATCAATAAGCAAACTTCATAAAAGTTAACCACCACCAGAGCCCATGGAGGTATATTGAGGTTGTTGGGAGAACAGCCAAGGTGTATGCATAAGCCAGGTACAAAGAAGGAAGACTTCTTCTGTCTTCAGCATTTCTTACACTTCAGCTGGAACCAGCTGTTTTCTCATCCCTCTACCTAATACATAGAACCAGTGCTTTTTTCTGGGGGTATGCATACCCCTAAACATTTTGTGAATCTTTGTACTTTTGTCCATTTACTGTATTTATTTTCCCCGATTTGAACTATAAAATGGTGATTTTCTTGAGTCAAAATGAAAGTACCCCTAAACATCTTTTTAGGGAAAAAACACTGCACAGAACCCAGAATTCAAATCACAAACTGTCCTCACAAGCTCTTCCTCAGCCTGCTCTGAAGAACAGCTTTTTAGGATCAAGAGCCAACAGCAGCAAGGAGCTGAAGCTTCTTCCTTCCCTGAACAAAGAGGCTCCTCTGATGACAAACCAGTTGGCATAAAAAGGGAGGAGAAAAGATGGAGAAAGGAATGTAAAATAATGAAAAAGGGTAGTTCAAATAAACAAAATGAGTGGCCTACAAGCGCCACAGGCACCATGCTAACCGTTGTTGCTTGCTGCTGCCTCCGGGCCCTCTGACCCTCACGTACCATTTGTATAATGGCGTCAGCCTCAGCCTCCAGCTGCCGAACAGCGGCCTGGATGCTGCTAACTGAGCCCAGACCGGAAGTACCTGCAAAAAGAGGGGGAGAGAAGAAGAAGAATGAGGGTTGGCCCCTACAGCTGAGCCTGTTAAGATTTAACCCCCTACTCAAGCTTTGAACAGACCCCCAAAAACTGCAGTGGCCTATGGGCCTCTCCGGTCTTCTATAGGTAAAGTATGACTGGTCTGAACCAGTATCAGGAGATCTCCCACCCATGCTCTAGCATCTACAAACAGGCCTTGTGCAGACAGAGCTTGCTCTCCTGCCTAACATACCTAGCCTGCCTGTCTGTTTTGCCTTTTTGTTGGCACGGCGTGTGTCATCCCGTAGCTGGATGATGACTTGCAACACCCTTAGGAAAAACTTCTGTGTGGAGGTCTTAGAAGTCAGCATGGACATTGAGGGTAGCTGGAGCTCGCGACCACCCAGAGGGCGCTTCTGTGATGCCACAATCACCACGTTCTCAGCAATGTCAAACCTAACAATTGAGGAAGAAGGTGGGGAAGAAAGTCAGAGAAGGCCACTCAAAAGACAAAGAGAAAGGCCAACTTGAAGGAGACTCACCTGCTCTGCATCTTGCCTTTCAATTTGGTGGTCTGAGGCTGTTCTTCAGGGAGCCCGTCTGGCGACAGGGACTCACACTGGGCTCGACGTTGCTGCTCCAAGTTGTATTCTCGCAGCTCCGCCAAGAGAGTACCTGGAAAGGGAGAGTTGAGAATTAGTGAGTGCTATTTAAGAAAATCGATCCCACCTCTCCACTATAAAACTATACCCAACACAACAAACAATATCAAAACACATGATGGTAAAACCATTAAAATCCAGAAAACAAAGATCATGCGTTCACAATTTGAAACAGTCAGCATAAAGCCCGAGGCAATAAAAAATCCCTGCCTAAAAGGAATTGTGTTCACTAGGAAGTAGAAACTAAAAGGGCCAGTTGAATGTCCCATTGAGATAAGTTTGAAAAGTAATAAAGTTGTTTTTTTTTTTTTTAAAAAAAAAGAATGTCCCAGTGAGAGAGCATTCCGCTCCTCGGCTCTCACACATCCCAGCCAACCTAGAATAAGCCTACACTGAGACACAGAGGAAAGATCGTAGATGGTATGAATGGTCCTGGATGTGAGCCATTTAGGGCCTGATGCCAAGTTGGTTGGCATTTTGAATTGCACCCACGAACTTACTGGTAACCAGTGCAATTGTTCTAAAATAGGTAACACGCTTATATAGTTGTGTTCCTGTGAGCACCATAACAGCTGGATCAACATGGGTGGCCATGTAAGAGTACAATTTAGGGCCCAGATTCAACTTATCTGGTGCGCTAGTGGAAGTCAGTTCAAGGGCTTCCACTAGCACAAGGGGGATTCCCCTGCCATGCTTGCTACCTTGTTCAGAACTGACTGAAATCCCATATCTGGTTGAATCACCCTGCCCTACCACCAGAAACAGTTCTGTTATGCTATGGTGTGACTCTTTCTAGCAGAGACAGTTCCAAAAGAGACTATAGCTCATTCAAACCTGACAGCAAGGAAAACAGTCTTATGAGTTACTATCCTCTGTGAGGAGGTGTGCCTTTAAATGTTACCCATGCTTGCACATGTAAATCCCCAGACTATCACACTGATACATGAGAAGAGCACTGAAGCCCATTGTTTCTGTAAGCTACTGGCTAATATTCCTAGCTTCACATTTCTGACTGTTCACTGTGGTACTCAGTGATTGAGACAGGGCAGGACCCTTAACTAAGCCAGCTCCTCACACTGGCACTTCTCCAGTCTCATCTCTCCTTACCTATCTGCTTGCAAAGAGTGTAGCCTAGTTGCCGGGCCCCATTAAGCAGAAGCTTGAGCACAGTGTCACGTGTGGCTGAGTCACCCCGTGACAGTTGTAAAAGAACATTGGCAGCATCTTCCAGACCTTCTTCAGAGCAGGAGTGAGATGTCAGCACCTGGAATGGAAGATGAGAAAGTCACTGTGCCGCTGACAGCTCAAAATGTTAATCCCTTCCTCTTCCGTCCCCATATTGTGCGTTGGCCACACCCACCACAACTCACCTCCACAGACAGCTGTAGCTGGTTCTCCGTTAGGCCTGAGGCAGCCATTTTGCTGTCAGTTCCACCTCCGCCTCCCGCTTCGCCTACCTTGGCTGGCGATTTGCTGTTTTTTGCGATAGCTGCAGAGAACGACAAGATACAAGCTAGAACCAACTTGGGATTTGACAATTAACCAGTGAGAGAATGACCAAACAAACCACCAGCTATTTTTTGAAGTCTGGGTCTCCTTTGAGCACTTGCCTACCATCTACCTACATCCCTACACAGAAGTCACATAAGTCTATCAGACTTCTATTGGGAGGCAATATCCTCCTTGATCAGGGCTGTGTTCATATATGTGGTAAGTTTGCAAATACCAAGGTGGAAGTGGAAGCTACAGTGTACAGAACCATTCCTGCCTGTCCCCAGAGAAGGAAGAGACATGTAGTGGTGGCAGGTGACTCCCTACAGATGGGGACAGAGGCAGCAGTGTGCAGAAGAATGACTCATGCTTTCAGTTGTCTCTACATGAATGCACAGAATATGGGAAACAAGCAAGAAGAACTTGAGCTCTTAATACAGAATGGCAACTATAATCTAATAGACATTACTGAAAGCTGGTGGAATGAGGCTCGTAATTGAAATGTAGAAATTGAGGGGTACAACCTGCTCAAAAGGAACAGATCAGTCAGGAAGGGAGGAGCACCAGCATTATATGTAAGCGATGTGTACACTTGTAAATGGAAACTGGAGCAAGCTCTGGAGGGTAGGATCAAAACCAGAGGATTCAAGTTACAAGAAAGGAGATTCTGACTAAACATCAGGAAGAACTTTCTGACAGTAAAAGTTGTTTGGCACAGAGTGGAACAGACTCCCATAGGAGGTGGTGGACTCTTTCCTTGGAGGTATTTAAGTAGAGACTGGATGGTCATCAGTCATATATGATCTAATTAAGATTCCTGCATTGCAGGGGCTTGGAGTAGATGACCCTTGGGATCCCTTCCAACTCTATAATTCTATGAATTCAGCGACAGCACAGATTTAACAGTGTGTGATCTTAAGAGCTTGCCTTGTTGAGAATCCCAGCTCTCTATTTTGTTTCAAAAATCTTTTCCTCAGGGCTGCAATGGCTTGAAAGTGTGTGCAGCAATACCTACTGAAGTCTTAAAAGGTGGCTAAATAAGATTTCTAGCAACTGAGACAAATATTTGGGGTTCTTCATAGCTCCCTTCTCGTCTCCATGGCCACCAAAACACAGAATTATGAAAAATAAATTAAATTAATGCAAATACACATAGAGTTGTACATTGGAAGTCGAACGGAATCTGTTCCAGAAGTCCATTCGACTTCCAAAACGTTCGGAAACCAAAGCGCGGCTTCTGATTGGCTGCAGGAAGCTCCTGAAGCCAATCGGAAGCCGTGGAAGCCCCGTTGGGACATTCAGCTTCCAAAAATAGTTCACAAACCGGAACAATCACTTCCAGGTTTGCAGCATCTGGGAGCCAAAATGTTTGAGAACTAAGCTCTTTGAAAACCAAGGTATGACTGTACAGGTCACAGAGTCTGGATTGCCTGGATGTAGAAATTTACATATATTTTTCTCTTTAGACATGTCCTGCTCCACAACTCAAATGAAGAAAGAAAATGGAATGTGGGACAAGGAGAAGAAAAGTATCCTTTCCTCTTCTCGTCTCCGAGCACCCCTCCCCACAAAAAACCCCAATCAATAGAATACTTACTGGACACAGTGGTGGGGAGAGTAGATACAGTTACTGTGGCAGCACCAGAGGTGCCGAAAGAAGCAGCAGTTGCAGCGGCAGCTGCAGCAGCTACAGCGGCGGCAGCAGCCAGGGCAGGGGCGGGAGCAGGTGCTGGGGTGGTAGTTGCAGTAGTAGTAGTAGCAGCAGCAGCAGCAGCAGCAGCATGGTTGGCTACCCCCTCAGCCGTGGTCTTGTTCTCAGGCAGAGCAATGGAGATGAGTGACAGCAGGCGCAGCAGCTTCTCTGTCAGCAGGGAGCTCCGTCTGATCACTGGATGGGACAGCATGTTCATGAGCTGACCCAGAGGAGAGGCTTCTAGACTGTAGGGAGAGCTCTCTCCCTCAGAGCCAGCACTCACAGGCACAGATTTGATGGAGTTCTTGCCCTTGCGGCTTACGTTCATATTATCCAGTTTGACCAACAAGTCCCAGAAGTCAGTGGAGATGCCACTGGTGCCCATTTGACCTGGGCATGGGCTGCCCGATTGCTTGGTGCCCCTCTCCCGTTCACTTTCACAGGTGGTCTCTTTGGTCCGCTGCTGTGTGAAGTGGCTGGGGAACACCTGGAAGGGGGCACGGAGGAGAGAAGCAAGTCAAATCATGTTCTGGAATCCCTCATTGAAAAATGTGGCTTCCAGTTCTATAGGATTATTTATCACTCTGCCCACCGAATCAAGGTTCAACAACAGCACCCTCTCCAACCAGCATCCCTAAAAAAAACCCAACCATACACCCCTCACCTTCCAAGTCTACTGGCACACCTGGCTCTAGATAAACCTGAACAGTTCCAAGTAGATGCTCTCTAGAAAATGCCTAGAATACATAGATATATACCGCACTGCCAGTCGCAGCAAAGAACAAATTGTTCAGCAGCAGTTATGTCCTGGGAGAATAAGCTTAAATCACAGAGCAACGACCCCTAGAGCCTTGCTCCAGGAAGACAGTCTCCACTCTGTAATTGGAAGGTGTCCCACATGGAATATCTACCTTGCGGTCCATAAAAAGTACAACTATGCCTTTGAGGCAGCATTAACACAGGCCTCCAGCAACAGTTTTTTGCCAAAGCCAGTATTTGGAATCTCTATAGCTTCCTTCAAATTAGCAGAGAGTGAGAAGGGGGACCATGCAGAGCAGCACGTGTGTGCCAGTCTCCTCAGGTCCTAGTCAGCATTTGGCTGAGTGGCAACAATCTACAGAGCACCAGGTTCACTTCTCTCCCCATGTATGTTTGCCTTAACTCCAGGTACAGGCGAGAGACTCACTGGATGGTTTGGGGCAACTCATGCACATAACCTCAGGACCCAAGTAATTACTTATTCCCCAGGGTTGCTGCAAGACAGAACTATTAACAGCTATATTAAAGAGCATATTCAGAGCTAAAAAGATATTAACAAGGTATTAGTCTTCATATAGGAGGTGTTGGCCCCTCTGCCAACCAAAGGAGGATGAACCTTGCCTGGGAAACAAGCTGCCCCCCTTTGCCAGAAAGAAGTTGAGAGCTATGCTCCTCTTTGTCGCCAGTTCTGGTCCTTTGCTTCATGGGGCATACAGCAGATAATCAGAAGCATCTTCCCTGTTCCATGGGTCAGAAAAACTTCCCAGATTTACAAATGCTGATCCCATCATATCATCACAATGAAAAAAAATAACAGAGGTGGAGCTCTGACAAAGTTCTGCTACCCTGAAACTGGCAGAACTAGAAGTGGGGAGGGACCAAGCACAAAACTGAGTTACATTAGCCCTGCCCCTGAGGCAAGTGTAAGGAGAAACCCACTCTTGAATAACCATCATCACAGAAGAATTGGAAAGGCTATTAAAAACTGCTCTGGAATCATTTGTTGACAAGATACTAAATTGTTTTAAATAAAAAAAATGTAATTATTATTATTGGGATTTTTTAAAAAAACTTGCACTTTTAAATTCACAGGTTTTCAGGATGCTTCATGCTAACAAAAGTAGGGCCCATGCTGTGTTCACATGATTTAGCAAGTCACACATGAGCAGGGAGATGCTGCAAGCCGTGGGCTCACGTGCTTCCCTGTCTTCCTTTCCTCCACTATCCAGAGGACCAACAGTTCTTATCCTCACACCAGTTTCCCTAAATCTTGGCTTGTCAGGGCATCCAGACCAGGGACTACTGTTTGTCCCAAATGCTGGTTAGTTCAAGCAAAACAGCTTGTGATAAACAATCCCTGGTGTGGATGACACAACAAGGAGGGAGGGGGGGGAGAGAGAGAGACTAGGAGGAGAAGGCTGTTCTTCTTGGCTGTGCAGGAAGATGGGGGAATACATTAGCAAGAGGCTCACAGCAGCTCCTTTCTCACTGATAATGCAAGTCTCACTGATAATGGTTTAGCATGATGTGCAAAGTAGCCCACGGAGAAGATGTTTCCATGGCTATTATTTACTAATCTCATTTATTCTGAACAGCAAAGGAACCAAGAAGTTAACGTCTAGCTCCTTTCTAGCACAACTGGATGTTTCCTGGTACAGAATATGCTACAAATGCCTGCCCATTATTTGCCTTAATCCCTGCACAGCAAGAGACCAGCCGATTAGCTGGCAGCAACTGCAGTGGAGAGAGGAACCAATTTCAAAACTTTTTAAAAACTTTTGTTAGCTGTTCTGAAGGTCTGTGGGTAGAAATGCAGCCTAGAAATACTAAAATAACTGCTCTCCCATTTTTTAAATGATGACCCCTACACCTTTTGCAGCAAATTTGCACTTATTTGTTTTAGGCGTTTTTATGCAATGGTGATTTTGTTAGCCACCTTGAACATGCTGATGGACAAACAGGATCTAAATCTACTAAATAACAACAACAATTACAGGGAGCTTAACTGCCTGCTTGCTCTCAGTTTGGAACTCACCCTAATATTTAGTCTAGAGAGTTACCTCCCTGTAATCTAAATCCTTAACTTTTTCTTTTAAGCTATGCAGACCAAGAAGATTCAGACTTCCATCAGAATGATAGAATGCCCATCGCATAAAAAAGAGCACCACTCTAGACAGCCCTTGTCTTCACCTTGGCAAGTTGGATGAGCGTGTCAAGTACATGGCGGCAGACCACAGGAGCAGCCTGGGGGTGAATATGAACAGTGGAACCGGCAGCAGCATGCTTCTCCGTGTGCTTACGCCCTCCTGCTCGCTGGATCTGGAATATGTTGGTTCGGCAACCCAAAGCAGCATCCATAGAGACGGAGAGCCAAGAAAGCTGCCCTGAGCTTTTGGATTCCATCTTGTGCAGAAGGTCTAGTGGCCGGCTGTCAGGGGCACAGGCCTTGGCTGCTCTTTTGCCTTTGTCGTCTGGTGCAGCAGTCCCCTTAGGTGTCTCTACACACAGTTCACTCTCACTGCTGCGCTGCAGGATAGAGAGCAGGCTCCGAATCACCCAGCTGCGTGTCTGTGCATGGTAGCAAAGATTCCGCAGCACCCGATGTAGCCGGCTAGTGTTCAGCTTTGGCTCATCCACAAAAAGCAGTACCAGCAGGCAGGACAAGGCCTCATGGTCCAACAGAAGGCGTCCACGCAGGCGGAGCAGGCTGTCCACATTGCTGCCTGATGGCCTAGGATACAACAAGACAAATATCATCAGCACAGTCTACAATGGACTCTGAAAGCATAACAGAGTTCTTTACAGCATCCAAGGTGAACAGCTCTCCCCTAGCAGTGTCTCATCTAAGTGAGGGTAGACAGTTTTTACCATGACATGCCTTGCAGCTGGTTCCTGTAAAACCAGCACATCCTGCTGGCCTGGCAACTCTGCCCACTTGCTTTGAAGTTGATCCCTGAACTGATCCAGTGATCACTGAGCCCATCTTTCAGCTTACACAATGGGGCAGGGAGTGGTTTTTTCAATCTGAGAATTATTTATTAAACATTTTCCCACCCTTCCTCCCAAAGGAATCCATGGCAGCCCTGCAAGAACCAGGGCTTATTAGGAAGGACTGATAATTGGAAGAAGCAAGATAATCCCCCTGGTTTCCAGACTTTAAGGTTAACCTTAGGTACTATACAATTTGGGAAAGTTTTTATATTTCTAATTTCCCCAAGCATACCCAACTTAACTAATAAGTTACATTGGTTTTTCCCTAGGAATCCTAACCCTCAGCTTATTCCCTCCAAAGAAACTGCACTACCTTCCCCCATAAGTCTAATACAGTGTTAGAAACTGAGATATGAAAGCTAGGAGCTAAATGTCACCTTAAACTTAGCTTATGGGTGCAACAACAGAATGTCTAGGCACACTTTTTTAAATAACAGGAATACAAGGCTGAAAATGAATGAACTGCAGCTAAAATATTATGTTCATTTTTCACATGGTCTAGTCCTTACCCTGCCCCCCCCCCATATATTCTTAAGAGGGTCTCTTCTCCAGTCTTCAGAGAATAGTTGGAAGTGAGGAGGCAGACAAAGTCCTCCTTTCCTTCCACTCTGCAGTTTTAATCTGAAATCTTAGGTGCAGTACGGCACCCAGAGCTCAGAAACTGCTCGTGCTAATGAAATTCCCTGTACAAAATATGCCTAGAACTATGGGAGTTTTGAACACTGATCTTGTACCTGCTGTGGCTGCTGCTACCACCCATCTGGAAGGTTCCTCCTCTTTGCACAGCCAAACGTGTATACTGGACACCTCTGTTTCCACTCAGCCGGCTTGTGAAGGCTGAGTTAGGGGAAAGAAAATAAGCAAAGCAATCAGATCAGGAGTCGAGACATACAGAACTAAAAACAGTAGTATGTCAGAAACAGATGTGCTTTACCTGGGCTACGCAAAATGGCAGACAAGGCAGAGGTGCTGGAGTGGCCAAAGAGACGCTCGTGCATGAGCTGGCGCTGGCGTGCTTCTTGTTCACGCCGCAAAGCCTGTGCCTCAGCAGCAATGTCAGGAGGCATGACTGCCAAAACACTGTCCTCCATATCCTCCAACACACTGCGCCGCAGGTCTGATGGCAACGTCTGAATGAAAGTCACAGGGTCCATGGGAGTGTCTGAGCTTGTGCTCTGGGCCAGCTCCCGACGCTGCTGCTCTGCCCGTTGTTGTGCCAGCACCTGAGATGGGAGGGGGAAAGATAAAAACAACTTCTACTGTTAAGCAAGAACAGAGGGGGAAAAAAAAAAAAGACCCAACCAATCTCTCTAAAATGACTCTCCTCCTTCAACCACAAATGGTTATCTCTCTTTCCGAGGTGTGGGGGGTGGGACAGAAACTGGGTTCTGTGACCACATGACGGGTGGAACTCCACAGCTGGAAGCCCCTTTTAGGATGTGAAGTCTTGGTCATTATTAATTTAGTCCTGGAAATTTCACTATATTTCAAAGAAATACATATTTCACTGAATTACATCCCCCTTATGTGGAATCTCCCACAAGGCAATGAACTATGGATCATGCATGCAATAAGGTGAGCCAAACACATCCACACAAATAACTTGCATATCTTGTCCTTATGCAATTTATAACTTAAGCGCAAAGAAGAGAAATGCAATTGCCCAGATTTTCTTGTGACTTGTAGTTGGCAGTCCCGTAGATTTGTTTTTACACCTACTTTCCTATTTTGACTTCCCATTTTATGTTTTTTTTATGTTACATGTTTTAAACAATACAATTCAAGCAATGGAAAAATTCCTTTTTTTTTTTAATTAAGAGGTCAGGAATCCTAAATTCAGAAAGTTTTATTTTGTACAGTGCAGGGTCACAGGCTACATGAGTTTCCTTCAGATTTTATAGTTCTATTATACTTGTTCCTAAACTGTGTTTTACCCCATAATCTTTAAAAGTGCCATCTTACCTCCTCTTGGATTGCTGGAGGCAGTGCAGCCAGGAACTCTGGACTGACTTCTGTCACACTAGGGTTTCCCACCACGGGCGGTGCTGGGGTAGCAGCAGTTGTGGTAGTCGGGGCCGTACGGGCAGGAGGCCGGATACCCAACTGGTTCTGTAGCACTTCACGCCGGATGTCATCAGGCAGAGCGGCCAGAAAAGATGGGTCTACACCTTCCGGAAGATTTATCCCTATGAAAAAGCATGTTAGAGGTAGCTGCTATCCCTACTAAGAAAAAGGGCATTGACTTAGTATAGCTCCCTCTTTTTATGTCCTCTTCTAGTATTTACCTGCCAAGGGGTCTTCCTCCTCACTGCTGGTAGAAGGAAGGGGTTCTTCCAAGATGCCCCGAGAATCAGCACCGGAAATGGCCACCGCCGAATCTCTGGTGGAGGAGCTCTCGGAGGATGAGGCAGGTGGGGAGCTGAAGAGCAGGAAGTGACAGTATTAGCAAGTGCAGTGCTAATGCTAAAATTGGCATATCACCCCCTTGCACCTCATCACTGCTCCTTACCCATCATCCACCTGCTGGCTGAGATCTGGCTGGCCCTCCCTGAGGGCCTGTGCATTGGAGCCCTGCTGGGCGGTGTCTGCCGTTGCTACAACAGTGGCTCCCCCTGCCTGGTCCACATTGCTAGGGCCACCAGCCTCTCCAACTCCTTCTTCAAGGTTGCAAGAGGCCAGGCTGCTGGTATCCATGGGTGAGCCCTCCAGCTGGCTGCTGACTGCTGTCAAGGCATCAGAGTCTTCAGCCCTCTCTGGAGAAAGCGAAGCTGGTGGGAAAGGAAAGAAAGGACTGAGAGATAAGTCTGACAAACGTGAATTCTTTTCATCAGATTCAGCCCAGAACATGGAAAGGACAGAAACCTACACATTGACCTCCTTCTGGCTTTTAGACACCCTTCCTAAGAAGCACTGATAGAAGCACTGCCTGAAAACCTGATACATTGGATTCAAATTCTGCTGCCTATTATGACAGGGCTCTGGTTCCAATTTAGCAAGGAAACATCTTGTTTTGGCTGTGATATACCCTTCACTACCACCTACTATACAGTAACAGGCTTCAGAAATTGCCTGTGAAGACTTTCAAGGCAGAATACTGAGCTGAATTGATAGGTCTGATCCAGCACAGCATTTTTATTTTTAAAAATGAGAGATTCAAAACATGAGTTTAAACCTCAATAAAAAGCTACTTAAAAAACAAACAAACAAACATCCAGCCAAATTTTGAAAGCTAGGATCAAATCATTAGGTGGGTGCGTAGGCTTTTACTTTCACTTTGCAAATTTTAGTTAATTTGCAAATATATGCACTTTTAAAAAATTGTTTTTATTAAAGATTTTCTTGGGTTACAAAAGTGCATACAGCATTTCTGCTTTCCATTCATAGGACCCTTTCTACAGATCAGTTATACTCGATGCGAGACACTTATGTTATAGACAGTATATGGCATGGGGAGAAGAGAAGTGGGGAGAGCGTATGTGCAAGGTTTTCGTGTCAGCGTCACGTGGCCAGGTTCTCTCTCTAATCATTTATTAGTTTTCATTGGTGGCGAGAGAGGTTGGGGGGCAGGGCATGATTGGTTGCCTTCAGTTGGCTGCAGTGAGTTTTGTTTGCGTGTATGAGGTGGAGTTGTTGTTAGGGTCAAGTTAGCCATATTGATTTGTATGCTGCTGGTGGGTTCTTGTTTTGTTGGGCTGTGTATGTAATAAAGGGGAGCCACACTGGGGTGAAGGTGTCCTCTTTTATTTGCCCCTCTGTCAGTTTCAGTCTGTTGGCTAGCTGCTCTAGTAGGGCTGTTTCCCATATGGTTTGGTACCACGGGTTCATGTTCTCTCCAGTGTCTAGTTATGATGCTCTTGGCCACTGAGTAGGTAGGTAGGTGATGAAAATATATGCACTTTAAAACTATTGCTGCCTTCTCCTGAACATGTGGAAGATGGTAGGAATCAGAGTATGTTTATGCACGTACAAGTGACACACAGCCAGAAAGGAGGTAACACCTGCTGCAGGGTGAAGCCTGGGGCCACTTACTGATGGTGGGAGCAGGTGAAAGCTCCATCTGTGTGGCCTCAGCATCAGTGCTTGGCCTCCCAGGGCCTGAGTCCTCCTGTTCCACCGGCATCAACAACTGCCCAGAGCCCTGGGCATTGGACTGCCCCGCCAGCTCTGAAGGAAGCTCGCCTGCCCCTGTCACCTGCTGCTGTTGCTGTTGGGGGCTCTCCAGCGTGACCAGAGTCTGCTTGGGGCCAGCAGAGGCGTCTTCAGCTGCAGCTGGGACTGCAGGATAGCCATCAGGATGGGCAGCACCATCTGGGAGCCAAGAGAGGGAGGGAGGCTGTCTTAAAACCCAGGCCACTGAGCAGCAGCAGGATTTCAAGCAGGGAATTGGCTTCATCCTGCACCCTCAAGGTTAGTTCAAAAGCTGGGCACATCAAACACCCACCCCAGTCCTGGGTACTTCACTCCTCCCAGGGAAAGTAGTAAGTTGTATAGTTATCTCTGATTTGGGGCACAAATCCCTACCCCACAACAATACAACTTACTACCTCACCCCAGCAAGAGCAACGTCACAAAGCCTCAGCGTCAGGCAACTGGTTCTTCCCCTATCTGAACAGCCAGTTTTTAAAAAATCCTGCAAAATCCTTTCACATAGATCTGAGAACACTCATGTAGACGATCCTCTCCCCAAGCCACAGCAAGATCCAGGGAATCCTGCCTACAAGATCTAATGACACACTATCCCACTATAACCCCCATCCCCAAATTTCTGTCCACATCTAGGGATGGAACCAAGGAACTCAGGGGCTTTGATTCCACATTTCGTTCTTGAGCCCATGTTCTTTCCTCCTGAGCTAGGCGTGGTTTCTCAGTGGCTTCTCTCTTCTTCAGTGCTGGCACGGCGAGTTGCGAGTCCTCACAGGAAAGACAGTAGATTGTATAGTTATCTCCAAGACCGGGTGTGACCCTAAAACTATACAATCTACTACCTCATCCCAGGGGGCCCAGGAACAGCATCTGCTTCAGCTGAGCTGGGGGAAGAAGACACCATACAGACATAGAGTAAGGGAACAAATTACCTGGAAGGTTCTGCTCAGCAGAGCTGTTTGACTGGGGTAAGGCTCCCTGCAGAGGGGGAAAAAAAAGTAAGCAAAGATTCATCTGATTAAAACTCATCTGGGCAGGAAACTGCCTATGTAGCTTCTGACACCCAGGACAAGGAAAAGAGGCAGAAGCTTCAGGTCACAGCTGTACCTTCTCTCTACAGTGGTACCTCTGGTTACAAACTTAATTCGTTCCGGAGGTCCCTTCTTAACCTGAGGCACACTTTTGCTAATGGGGCCTCCCGCTGCCACCACGCCACCAGTGCGCGACTTCTGCTTGCATCCTGGGGCAAAGTTTGCTACCAGGAGACCTACTTCTGGGTTAGCGGAGCTCGTTACCCGAAGCATTTGTAAGGAGGACGGTACGTAACCTGAATGCCTTTTGCTACAACAGCTCTGCCCGATTTTCGTCTAGTCCAGTGAGGCACATCTATCAAAATGTTCTCTTCTACATAGAAGCAAGCATTCTAAATACTGCTGGAAAATGTGTTGATAAGTTTTCCTTTCTGTAATTGGTTGACAAAGATATCCGGCTTTTATAGATTATATACAGAAAAATGTCAAGATATTCTATTCCCTCAGATCCAAAAACAATCTTGCTAAACTGTCTTAGATTTCCTTCTCCTTAGTTGAGATTTAACAGCTAAATTCTTTATTGAAAGAGTAAGAGAATGACCACTTTCTCTTCTGCAAATGTTTGGAACAATGGCTAAAGATACCAATCCAATAGAATTATATCAATGAGCAAACTTCATGACAATATCCTCCTAGCATTGACAGGCAGAGATATGAAGAAACACATTAAAGTGTGTCCATCCCTGTATCTGCTAACTATTATAGGTATGACTGTTACCATATTCCACTTACTGCTGGTGTCTCTATTCTTGATAACAGAGTTTCTTTTGTTCCTGTAACAGTGTGGGGGTGGGGTGTTTTTAAAAAGAACAGGTGTAAGACCTGGCTCTAGGAAAGGAATGTGATGACTTTCCTTCTTACAAAGAGCTACAGTGGACGCTCATGTTGTGAATGTGATCCATGTGGGAGGGACGTTCACAACCCGCAGCATTCGCAACATGCAGCGCCGCGTCTGCGCGGGTCGCGATTTGGTGCTTCTGTGCATGCATGAGCGCCGAAACCCGAAGTAACCTGTTCTGGTACTTTTGGGTTTGGCGCAGTGCGCGACCCGAAAATGCGCAACCTGAAGCGTCTGTAACCCAAGGTATGACTGTACTAAGAAAGATCAGCTCTCAGTCTAGTGTCTGAGTTTCTGCTTGCCTTCCTGATGGGAAAGAAAGGAACAGAGGTTTTTTCTCTGATTTCATCTCTGTCTGCCATGTGCAAAAGAGCACACAGACATGTGGAATTATATACTGAAATGACAGCAGGGGTTTCTATTTTGTGTTTTCCCTTATATACCTAAGTGAATGAACATCCCCAACTTTATTTTAAGGTGGCCCACTTGCCACAATTTAAAGTTTACCAAAAAACAGTTCACATCTTTGCTCTGGAGCAGAACAGATTTGCTGTCTTATCAAGCTACCAAGACCTAAACTCGTCTGCTGGCATTTTCATTCCAAATTATAGGTACTCTGCTTCTCATTTACAACCCTGTTGCATATATTCAAGGTGATATTCAACTGATTCGCCCTACTAGTGCAAGCATTACCACGTTCCCTGCTTGCAGCCCATGCCCTCCCTGAAACTTCTCCGGAGGATTTGGGGAAACACCCCTAGAACAGATTTAGGGATGCACAGGAGGAGAGTGTTCCATTGTGCAAGCAGAAAGCCTTGCGCTAATTTAACAATTGCCTTAGTGCTACAATGAATACAACTCTTAGTCCTGTCTCCACACCCCAGTCACAATGCAGCTTCCTTAATGAAAACCATACCAGATGAAATCAGTCCTGCTGAAAGTTTGCCATTCAACAAGCTTTTAAAAAAGGCCACAGATGTTCAAGTTGGGCTTCTAACCTGGGCATTTTGCTCTTTGTCTTCTGCCTCCTTGGCCTTGTCTGCAACTTTGGCCTCCTCCTCAGCCAGCTGTTTGCGCCTCTTCTCTCTACGCTCCTCTAGTTCCTCATCTCTCAATGCCTCCAGGTGGTTGATAATGGGAACTTTGACCACTGGATG
Source organism: Podarcis erhardii (assembly GCF_964252035.2). Lineage (NCBI taxonomy): Eukaryota > Metazoa > Chordata > Lepidosauria > Squamata > Lacertidae > Podarcis > Podarcis erhardii. The sequence goes on from NC_138515.1 coordinate 3,847,043, forward strand.
GAGAAAAAGCACCAGATTAAATAGAGCCAAACAGAGAAGGGCCTGCATTGGCTGAAGCAAGGTAAGTTACTTGTTGGCTCACCTGACACACAGTCATGCATGCTTTCTGCATCTAGTACTTTGCATTCTTCTGTCCAGCGTGTCAGGGCAGTAGGGATGCTTGACAAGGTTCCTATAGAAGGAAAAGTGGAGGACATATTACTGATAAGCCAATCCATACAACAGCTCACCAACACCCTCAAGACCCACAGCTGTGCCGTTGGCCAGCCATTCTCCACATCTGCCTAACAGCTGAAAATGTGAACTGACTCCATTGATAAAGATGTTTGAACTGATCCACAATGGTATAAAAATGTTGTAGGCACCTGACTGCTAATTCACAAAAGGTTCTTTTGCAGTCTCCTAAGCATCCCTCAAATTTTTCCATTTAGTTTTTTTTAAATGAAAAATTGAAATTTCAAAAAATGTCACTGACCAACCACTCCCAAAAAGTCCTGCTTTGGAAAGTAGACCTGAGAACTGTAGTTCTCACTGCACCCATATTTACACTTTGGCTTCCTGAGTGCTGACCATAGGGTCGATGTGGCCCCAAAAGGGTCAGCCATTCCCACTGTAGAGTTTTAATCTATTGGTCCTTTTGATTTTACCTACAAATCTAGTAAACAGTCTTAAGGACTTGCCTGCCTGGCTGGTGGCTGTGCTCTGGTCATGGAAGAAGTCATCCAGCAACTCATCATCTGAGCGAGCGATTATGTGCACGTCGTCGTTGCCTACTAGAAGGCGAGCTCGACCTCTGCTTTGTAGCGGGAGGCTACTGCTTAGTTGAAGAATATCTGCAGCTGCTGAAGGGCCCAACAACCTAAAGAAGACATAAAGGGAACACTTGTTTTCCTACACAGAGATGCAGTGACTTCTAAAAGAATCCCCCAGTTCTCAGAACAAGATTATGGGGAACACTGGGGCAAACCAAACTGCGTTGGGATGTTGCCAGAACAATTCACTGTTCTGTATTCTACAGCTTTTGGCAAAATGTGATACTCCTCCACTCCCTCAAGTCTCACCTCTGCAGGATCAGAGGTGGGTTGGGCTGGCGGGTGCCAGGGTAATGAACATGGATGGTATGGCCAGTGTTTGCTGTCAGCTGCCGAAGGGTCCTCTGGCTGCGGCCAATGCCTTGCGCCAATCGCGTAGTGGAGGAGCCACTACCCAAAGTCAAGGAGCTATGGTCTGCATGCCGTACCATGAGTGGATGAGTGGCAGGAATATTGCCAGGTGATGGAGGAATATCCGCTGGGAATAGAAATAGGCAAAGTTAGCAAGCCAAGATGGAGCTTTGAAGACATACAAATATAATTTCCCTGGAGACAAGAACTAGCCTGAAATAGGGTCAACAAAGCCATAATTACAAAGCCTCCCAAATGTCAGAGCAACATTTTGAAGCTAGAAAACAGATCATGTGCTAGAACACAGCACTGATCATGGATAAGGCAGGAAAAGGAACTGAGATGATGCTGAATGTGGGCAGTCTGGTCCTGCCTGTTCTGGGCAGTGGGAGGAGACAACCCATTATGTGGATGCTTCCGTTCCACTGGATAGAGAATGTTATTCCATTTCAAAGAAAACCCCAGTTCCCTAGTCCATAGGATGTGGGGGAAAGCTTAGCATCTTGGCTCCCAGCCCCCCCAGAATCAGCCATGTCCTGTGGCTTTCCAGTTTTCAAAGTTCTTACTGGCGCTGGAGAACATGTTGTCAAACTCAATGATGAGGTCATCTTCACGGTCAAAGCGCTCAAAACGCACCAGTGGGGAGGCATTCATATCAGGGTAGTCTTCATCTAACTCCATCTCGGAGCCATCATCGTCATCTTCCTCCTCTTCGCCTTCCTCACCTTCTTCATCATCCTGGAGGGAAAGTTATCACCAAACACAAGACTAAGAAAAATGACGGCTAGAATACAGCATCATGAAAACCAGTCTTCATACCTCCTCACTCCAACTTTAGTCACTCTCTTTACCTGGAACCACAGACTGAGTCAATGAAATTTTTGGCTCTCACACTATAAAATATTCTAGATCTAAAACCCAAACATCATGGTGCCTAGCTCCCATTAGCTCCCCAATAAAACCTATTACATGCTGTCCTCAATTATGACCACCCTTTCCCTGTTATTTTTGACATCTGCCCCACAGCCTCCTATGTTAAGATCATAAAGCACCCACTGGAAAGACTTCTGCACTGCCTTTCCTTCAATGCCCTTACCTGGTCATCTTCATCCTCCTCCTCCTCTTCTTCCTCTTCATCCTGACTATCATCTTCATCCTCATTGCTGCCACTGCTGTCTTCCTCCTGTGTGTGCTCCTCTTCATCTTCAGGATCCAGAATATTCATAGAATCTAGAGAAGATTAGAGTGTAGCTATGGTGAATTGGCCCCTGCAGGTTAAGTGAAGATTCTTCCAGTTACCTTTCTGGCAAGTTCTATCTTCAAACTCCTTTTGCCAGACAAGCAAAACCTCACAAAGCCAGGTCTCAGAACCGCCCCCCCTCCTGCTTCTCTTACGAGAGCGCAAGCCTATAACAACACTTCTGCATTGTGCTAGTTCACCCTTCTCTTGCACTTACCCTCCCCCTCCCCCTCCAGGGACTATAGGCACTTCTACTGACTCCATGTAACATCGTAGGCAATGCCTCACCTTCCCTGTTGGCCTGTAATGTGGAAGCCTGGCTGAGATTGGAAGGTGCCTCATCCATCAACACATCCTCCTGAGACTCATCCTCTCCACTTCGGCCCACTGAAGGACATAAAGGAAGTGTATAGGGCTTAGCAAAGTTATGAGCAAACAACCCTCTCCCTTTAGAGGACCTTCTGGGCAGTCCCTAAACTTGATGGCCATTTATCTTTGAGTGCCCGTTATGGTCCTGATGTGATGCTGCTTTCCATATACAGATGGCGATTTTCTTGGCAGCTACCATGACAAGCCTCTTGCCTCTCAGAAGTCACCCCACCCACCAAGAATTGTATAGGAATAGATTATCTCTATAATGGGCAAAAAAGCAACACGGACATATGTCTGATACAGCACCCATGATGTGAGATAAAGAAGAGTTGCAGGGAGGAGGAAGAGAGAAGAACAGTAGATGATCTCTACCTGGAGTGGCCTTATGAGGTAGGATTCTCTACAGCAAAGCAAAAAATGCACTTGGTTCCCTCAGAGGCCACACAGAGGGGGAAAGGCAGAGAGTCCAGAGATACTGAAGGAAAGTTCTGAGGCAAAGTGTTGGGGCTTTGTACTTACCTATTATTGTACTATTCCCTGAGCCACCATCCTGCTCTAAAAGCTCATCGATCAGGTCCTCTAGCTCATTTTCCACCTAGAAGATGGTAAAAACAAACACGCTGGTGATCTCCAGTTCTTTACAATCAAGTCTCAAAACCGTAAAACAAGCTGCATCACCCTGACTTCTGAAACAGGTCTGATTTGTGCTCTACCCAAGTCAAACGCTATATACGACAGCTAGCCCAGCCCCAGGTATCACAATCTAAATTAAGCAAGCAAAGGGTCATTTCAGTTTGTGCAGCTATCCAGATTGTACTCATTAATCTCAGAGCAAAGATGTGGTCAACAAAAGTCTTCATTTACACACTCCTCTGCATATAGCCCTAAATAAATTGCAACTTTAAGCAACACAAGCAGGAATGGAAGTGATCCCAGCTATATGTCACCAACATCCCATGCCTTAAAACCTGTGGCCACCTCCTGCATGCAATACAGGCAGGGTCCCTACAAGCCACCATCAATACCTGCATCTCCTGCGTGCTCAGCACCTCCGGCTGTCCAGCAATCACCACGGCATCGCTCTCCGTTTCACCATCCATGATGTCACCATCTGTCACTTCTGCTTGGGCAACATCATGGTCCTCCTCCGGGGCCTCTGCTTCCCCACTCTCCCCTGTAAGTCAAGGTCTCAATATTACCCTCTCAAGTCATCCTTGAATTAGCTTAGTGGCAGACAGACTAATGGAGGCTCATAATGGAAGTCAGAAAAATTCCAGGCCAAGGAAAGGAGGGGATGGCAGGTGTGGATCTTATTGTGGAAGAGGTTGATGAAAAATCACAGAGAAGAGGTACATGACCCATAAACAATGGATGCTGAGGACGGCATACCTGCATCTTGTTGGCCACTGTTGGCATCTTGTGCTGCTCCCTGAGCATCCTGCTCCGCCTTGCTCTTGCTCGAGGCACTTTTGCTACCAAACAGACTACTGGGCTGATTGACAATTCGTGATAACGTTTCCAAGGGTTTCAGGGCTGCATTTACTGTGTTAGCCATGTTGGGACTTGGAGGAAAAACACATGCCAATATGAGTTTCCAGACTGTGAACAAAGGTCTTAATAGCAAAGCTAACCTTAGCTGGGGTAGAACGAAGAGAAACCTCTAGTGGGAAGATGTCATGATTCTGCCTGCTCTCTCAATATGCCAATTCAATTATGTTCTAGAGATAGGGGAAAAAACTTTCTAAGGCCAAATCTTAGTGGAAGGGATTGTATCTGTCTTCTACATTTGGTCTTGTCCTTGTCCCCTACACCAACTGTTCAACATCATCCCTGATCATGAAGGAGGCCCGCTCCATCTCCTTGCGGTTAAATAAGTCACATACCTGGACAGATCAAGGCTGTGAGGCACCCTGGCCAGGTCATTGACCAACCCCTTCTTGAGGAAGAGGCGGATGATGTTGTTCATGCCATTATGCTGGGTTTTTGCTGTGGCATTGCTGTAGAAGCTAGAGGTGGATGGGCATGATTCCATAATGGTGCTGATGATGCACATGACAGCTTGCAGCCTAAAGAGTGTCAAAGTGGAAAGTGACATTTCTTTACTTCCAGAACAGTGTCATGGTTAGCAAAACCTGCAATACCCTGCCCCAATCCCTGTAACAGGAAGGATCTATTTTCCTGCAACAAGTATTCTAATTTAGTAAAGTGACAGAGAACCTGTGACCCTCCAGATATTCTACAACTCCCATCCCCCCTGCCATTAGCTATGCTGGCTGGGACCGGTGGGAGCTAGTGTCCAACAACTTTTGGCGGGCCGGAAGTTCCCCATTCCTGATTTACAAAATACTGTACCTGAAAATTTTATACAGTCGTACCTTGGCTTCTGAATGCCTTGATAATTGGACATTTTGGCTCCCGAACGCCACAAACCCAGAAGTGAGTGTTCTGGATTGCTAACATTATTTGGAACCCGAACATCCAACGGGGCTTCTGATTGGCTGCAGGAGCTTCCTGCAGCCAATCAGAAGCCGTGCTTTGGTTTCTGAACGTCTTGGAAGTTGAACGGACTTCCAGAACGGCTTCCGTTCAACTTCCAAGGTACAATGGTACTACAGTGGTGCCTCGCAAGACGAAATTAATCCGTTCCATGAGGCTCTTCGTATAGCGGTTTTTTTGTCTTGCGAAGCAAGCCCATTGACAGCTTAGCGGATTAGCGCTATTAGCGGATCAGCTGATAAGCGGCTTAGGACTTAGGAAAAGGGGGAAAAAAGTGGAAAAACCCCGCAGGAACTCGCAAGACATTTTCGTCTTGCAAAGCAAGCCCATAGGGAAATTCATTTTGCGAAGCGCCTCCAAAACGGGAAACCCTTTCGTCTAGCGGGTTTTCCGTCTTGCGAGGCGTTCGTCCTGCGGGGCACCTCTGTACTAAAAAGAAACATGATTTAGTCAAGACCTTTGCTGCAGACCTACTGAAAACCACGAATACCTGGGCTGCAAAGCTGCAAGAACCTATTACAGGAGAGTTGTAATACAACATCCTCTTCTCAAGTGCTAATCAATCCTCAACATCTTCCAGCTCACCTGGCATGCTTTTCAGTACTCTCTGTCATGGCCAGTGCCCGACCCAGGGCTGCCTTCACCTCATTCACCAGGGCTACCTGGGCATCTGTGCCACTACCTGCTGCAGCCAAGCTGGCTAGGAAGAGGCGCGCCAAGGCTGGTGTATCTTTGTCTTCTGCATTCTGGGTGTGAGGGAGCAAATGGTCCAGCACAAAGGCCAACACACTACAGTCCTGAAAAGACAAAATGAAAGATAGTAGCGAGAGCAGGCCAGGGTGGCCTAGTCATCTTCTTTCATCAGCAACTCCTCCTCCCAAGCAGTCTACCCAAACTCACTCCTCTTCTCTGGAACCTAGCAGTGCTGGCCCCAAGTCTTATTTTGCATTTACCCCACTCCTAATCCACAGTTCCTTAGGTTTGTTTTGTTCTTCCAGGGCTTCTCACCTCCTTTATCAGCTCAGACTGGCCCACAGTATAGTTGTAGTTGGCAATTAAGGTGGCAATGCCAACATATGAGCGCACAAGCTCTGCCAGCAGCCTCAAGATGGTGGATGTAGGCATAAGTGGCTTGCTTCCCTTAGCCTTCTGCTTGTTCTCCTCTGCTGCTTTATCACCCTCCTTATCCTTCTTGTTTTCTCTTGATTCTTCAGGAGTGGAGGCTGTAGGACACAAGGGAAAAGGAGAACCAGTGAAAGAACTGCTCCCTGCCTCCCTCCCCCCCAAAAAAACCTCCCCACGAAGTTTCAGGAGAGACATGGTTCCAGTATGGCAGATGGGGTTTGATCTCACTTTCAGGAAAAAGACTGAGGGGCCCCATCTTTACAACTAAGAGAAATGAGACTGGCATCCCAACACTTGAAGTGATTGAGCAGGGGAATGTCATTCTGGGTCTGTTTTAATCAGGGACTAGTATTTCCAATTGCAGGATAGCTTCAAGGGAGATCCCCGGAGAGGCATTAAGACACTGTTATGTCTAATCAACAAAGATGAGACTTACCATCTCCTTGGGGAGTTCCAGACTGGGGAGTCTCAGCAGCTGCACTATCAGCAGCAAAAACCTGAGCCTAGAGAAGAACAACAAAGGCAATGGACAAAATGGTGCTGAATGGCCTAAAATCCACCAACAGAGTTCCACACATGACAAGGCACTACAGTTTTCACTGCCATCTGCTACTTTGGAGCAACAGAGAGGTGGAATACACAAGAGGTCTCAAACCATAAGAAACCAGAGAAGCAGTCAACATCTAAACAATGCTTCAGATACAGTCCACAACCCCCAACAACTGAAAACCTCAAAAAGCAAAAGGAAATAAAAGAGCCAAAAATGAGATGATATGGGATTTATGATATTGCTGCAGAAAAAATGGCTCAATGATTTTGACAGCTGATAGATGTTACTGTGGAGTTTGGGTTTTTGCTTCTGGCAGACTCACATTGATGCCAAAGCCGGTCTGAGAGTCAAAGTCACTGCCCTGACGGGTTAGAGAGCGATACTGCTGGTACATATCATCTCCAATTTCTTGCAGGATCTGGCTCATCTCCTGGTTAGTACTGCTTGCCTTGGGTTCAGACTTGTCTGCTGGAGAGGGGAAATGAAACCATGACCACCATTGACAATGTCTCTTCAGAGAGCCATTATACATATATACATGGCAAATTCAAAGTGTTTATTTCAAGAAGCTGGTGTGGTGTTTATCTTACACCCAATTCCATGATCTGAAGACTTGCTGAAAGAAAAGCACTTTGTTATTACTAGTCTTTTGGGGATGGGAAGTGAAATGGATAATACTGGGTTCCAGCTTTAATAAAAAGGACTGATCAGAAGGGAGCTTCTGTTCAGGCAACATGAAGTCCTCCTCAACAGAATGAGGCCCTTGGTTCCCCCATGCATAGAAATTCCCACCCATCCTGTCCCAGGTAGTCATGTACCTTCATCAGGGGCATGGTAGGCAGCCAGAGCATTCAGCATGTCATAGATCACCTCCTTGATAGTGTCAGGTATGACAGGCAGCGGTGAGGGCTTTACTGGAGTGGTTTTTACCAGCTGCACAGCGTTGGGGCCCTTGATCCGCAGGTTCTCGAATTCGTCATCAGAGGCTTGGGGAGCAAAAGGAGAAATAATAAAAAAAACTAGAGCAGCCAACACTGGTAAAGGAACCTGGGACTTAAGGAGGGAAGGGGGTTAGTTCTTTGCGATTTTTCCAGCTGCTTTTTATTTTGGCACAAGATTACTCTAGGATTCATACTTCTCTTCTATCTCTGACCCAGACCTCCTTCTACCTCAAATTATGAAGAAGTTCCATGTGCAAATGGGCACACTGCATTAGCGCGGACACTGTAGGAAAACCAGCAGGGTTCTGAATTACTTACCAGTTCCAGAGCCACGGGGAGCAGGCAGGGCAATGCGAATGCAGCCATTGGCCACCTCAGTGAAGATCTCTGGGTTGCGGCAAGCAGCTGGGCCCAGCACTCGCAAAATGTAGTTGATCTCCCGAGAGCCCAAACTGCCTGACACGACACCTGAAGTTGTGCTGCCTGCTCCACTGGTGGCTGCTGAGCGCACAACCTGGAACAGACAAAAAGAGAAATGTGCATTCATACCCGCAATTGAAAAAGCCAGTTCTACTGGACAAGGCAATGGAGATTTCAGGAAGCCCGAGCAATTACCGAAGCAGCAACACTTTCCATATGCTGTCTGAGCTGAGTCAAGTCTCCTCTTTAGTGTGCAAGACCTATACAGAAGAAAGCTTCTAAGACTCTACCTTCTCTATGGTGAAGTCAGCAGAAGCAAGCCATACCTTCTCCATGGTGTGATGAAGTGTGCAGGGATCCTCGATTATGTGTCGGAAAAGAAGGGTGACAAGAGGCGTGAAGCCGTTGAAGCCAGAGCTCTGCGTGAGACCCAGGATCATGCGTGTGCTCTTGAGTTCTGCAAACATCATGGCGTATTTGTGGTGGCGGGTGAGGCGCAGACAGAGGCGCAACGTGGCGTGTAGTGTGTCTGGTTCCACAGGAACACCCAACATGCTGACACAGGCACGGATCAACACGGTAACCATTTCCTCTGTCAGGCCCTGGATGAGGATCTCTGATGGTTTGGCCTCTTCTGAAGGTGCTTCCTTCTCCAGGGTGAGACTCTCAGTAGAAGCAGGGCTATCTGATGAGGGAAGATAAAATAGGTTTGAGGTTACAAGTTCCAGTCTCCTACTCTATAGGTAAGCCAGTGATGAGACTACATATTCAGTACCATTTGCTTTCTCCTCCTTTGGCTTGTTTTCGACCTCCTTGCCTTCCTCCAAGGTTCTCTCCAGCTCTTGTCCATTGCCCTCTTTCATACTCTTACTGAGCCGGGGCACCCTGAGCAAAGTCAACATTACTGGACGCCGGTTCCCAGTTTCTTCATTCACCTGATTAAGGAAACAAGAGGGAGGTTAAGACTACCATACCCCATGTGCCCAACGACCTCAGAGAACACCCATGACAACATTCCCAATGCCTATACCTGCACCATTGTAGTGAATTGCACAGTATAGCGCCGGCGGCCAGCAGTGAAACGAACACTGGTCTCTCCTGCTTTCCACGCTGTGTCGATGGTGCTGTTGTTGCTTGCACTATAGCTACACCAACGGCCTGAGCGATCGTCAAACCAGCGCCAGTTGTTGCCATTGGCTTGGAGGTACTGGAGAGAAAGAAGACAGATTCTTAGCATTTGCAGACCTACACTGCAGTTCTCTCCATGTCTACTCAGAATTGAGATCCATAAAGTTCAATGGAACTTGCTCCCAGTTCTAATAAAAGATTGCAGCCTGGTTGTATCAGGGCGTATTGCAAATGCCACAGCTTATTTGCCGTGCACACTCACAATTCCAGTGGCCAGGATCCTTTCTCCCAGTCCCCTTCGTAATAGCTTGCATTTCCCACACCACCACCCTGAGCTCATACCTTGTTCATCTGGGCCCTCCTCTTGGAGGAGATAGCTGTCTTCTCATAGAAGTCAATCAGCAACAGCACTGGGGTGATCCACCTGTGGGAGGCAAGTTAATTACATCAGCTAAGGCATCCAACAAAATATATTGCATGGGTTCCTCAGCCAAGATACTGCAGCCATTTTTGGGATTAAAACTCTGCCAAGAAAACAGTAGCAAGACCTTCTGGACTCAAGGAGGGAGGTAAACCCAATTTCATTCCAGGTTAGTAACTGCATCCAGCATTATTAAACCATTATCTATTTCATTAGGTACAAATACAAAACTGGTAGCTTCTCCTCACAAGAAAGACCAGAAGCAAAACCCAGGTAATGTATATCAAAGCGTGGGTAAGCCTGGCTTGGGGCTTTGCAGCTCCACCCTATATCCTGTTTTGTTGCTTACTTTGGTGTCTGCACTTCCTTTTGCTCCTTGGCAGCTTGCAGGCAGGGCTGCACCACTTCTAGCAGTTTGATCAGAACGTTGAGGATGCCGCTAGATTCTACAACACGAGCACATGGCAACTTAAGCTCCTGCAGGGAAACAAAGGTAAAGAGGTTGGCAACCATGCAGCAGATAGGACTAACTGGAGCACAAACTGACCATTACATTCAAAGTTCTAAGTGTTATCATCACTTCAGAGCCAAGTGAAGGGGAGTGTGAGGCATTTTCTTTTCAAGTGCATGCTCTATTGTACAGGTCCTCAGCGTAGTTCACATCTAACAGCATACATCAACCTCTTTATCCAAAGTTTATTGAAGTGTTTTTTGATATACTGTAAGCTGCCCACACTGGCTGGGGAACCCCAGCCAGATGGGTAGGGTGGTAATAAGAATAATAAGAATAGTTGATGATGATGATTGAATGAAAAGCACAACTGTCCTGTAAAAAATTATCCCATCCCACACAACTGTATGCTGTAATACAGCATTCCTCAACCAGGTGCCCTCCAGATGTTAGCAACAGCTCCCATCAGTACCAGCAAGAATTTGGAAGGCATCAGGTTGGGGAAGGCTGGCCTAGTAGAAAGCAATCTGTAGATGTGTTCACCAAAGTTATTTGAATTTGAGTATTCTGTGGTTGTGTGTGTGTGTATAGTATCCTTGAAAAAAGGAATATTTCAGTGTCAAATATGAAATATGAATATATTAATGTTAATGTTATATAACACATACAGACACTGCTTAACATATAGATGCCTAAGCAGTTATAATAGAAAACCCTAAATGACAAAGTATCATGAACTAGAGTGATCACGTCCACTCTCTCTATCAAATAATTACGTTCCATATGCTCTATATCCTGGACTTTGTGAGAAGTGAGAAACATCTAGTGATTAAAGCAATGAAACAGCAAGGGAGGGCTATGAGATAAATGCTATATGTAAAGAGCAATCCAAATTCTATAGGAAAACATGATAACTATCACCTCAAATGCTTGAATGTCCAGTCCTGACCCTCCAACCCCATCCCAGGTAAAAGTTGAACAAAGACATGGGGTAGCTGGTGGGGGGTGGGTACGTCTCCTTCCCCTTTCTTTGGACTCACCTCAAAGAGTAAAGTTAACAGCAGGATGCGTGTGGCCAGGTTAGAGGCCTGTGGCAGGGTAGCCATCTGGCTGATCCACTCTGAGACAGTCTTGGTGTCGCTAGTGGTGAGGGGCAGAGCTGCTTTTATAAGGACATCAGCGGCTTCCCACACCTGCCAAAGAAAGGGCATGTTATGAATGGAGTGGATTATCAGCAAGATAGCCTTTCTTGGACACTAGTCTTAATCCATTACAGAACATCCAGAACACAATGGCATTAAGGTATTTGCTCAGAAGGCTATGATGCTAGGCCCTACAGGCACCTGTTGGCAACAGGAAGTTAACTGTTCTAAAACTGAGACCTAAGCATATCAAACACTGACCTCTATGAATTCTACCTGGAGACATGCTCTTGTTAATTTGTTATACCTTGGGTTCCACATTATCTCCCTGCTGCCTCCCAGCTACTTAAACAGAGTTTTCCCTACTGAGATAAATGCTTATGTTTCAAGAGAGCATGTATATTCAGGTATCCCCCCCCCCACTACCATGTGTTCAATTCACGTTTGACCATGCATATGCATGGCTCCAGAAACCTGGAAGTGGGGGGAGAGACCTGATGACCCTCAGCAAAGCCCTGCTGAGCCTCTAGCTCGTGAGGAGACCCTCCCTGAAGGGGACATCTTTCGGACTCCGGGGATGGTCTCTTCATGAGCCAGAGGTGCAACAGGGCTTTGCTGAGGCTCCCAGCTAACAGCTGATGTGTGGCAAAGTGGTTGCTGCTGCACCTTCCCGAGCATCAGGCAGAAAGCCCTGCTGTGTCTCTGGCTCACACGAGCCAAAGTGGCAGCGGGTCTTCTTGACCAGCTCAGCTGATGCACAGGGAAGAAACTTCTTCCACACACATCAGCGGGGCTTTGTTGAGCTGACAGGCAACTCCCCATTTTATGCGATTTCAGTGACACGTGCAGGGATTCAGAACGTAACCACTACATAATTGGGGAGTCGCCTGTACCATTACACCTGAGTTACCCATGTGTGTACACATCTACCTCAAAGCCTCTGTGGCCAACTGAGCTTCCTGCTTTGTACACAAAGAGGAAAACATGCAGTTTTCAATTGCGTTCTTGATTTTTCCTAATGTATCGTACATTAAGCAGTCCTTGGGAGTCCTGTCATCCAGCACACATCGTGCGGCCCAATTCAGATATCATTATCTTCCAGGATCTCAAATCCAAGCTCTAACTGAACCCAATGCTTGCAGCCTGTCTTCCAGATTGTCCCAGAAAACCAGGTGAACTTAAGTACCTAAAGAAGCCTTTTCCTCTTCTAGAGCATCTTGGATAATCACCTAGGCTAACAGAGCACTGGGATAATGCAGTCTTGTTCAGGGCAAGAATAGCTTAAAATGGACTGGGTATTGTTCAGGACGCCTCCCAATGTAAAGAGATTGTGTGGTCTTGGTAGATACGCTCACCTGATTCACCACTTGTTTGAGGATCATGTCTCTGTAGTCAGCCCCATTGCGCTTGATGGCAGTCATGATGAGGTCGCAGACCCGGTACACCGTGTCTGGCAGCTCATCCAACAGGTGGAAGCAGCCAGGAAGCATGGTGTCTGTAAAGCTGTGCAGCTCTTCTTGCTCCAGAGGTTCGGCATCCTGGAACTTCTCTAGACACTTTGCCTCCTCCTCTTCTTGCTTCTCCCTGGCCTTACGTTCTTCCTCCTCTTTTCGGCAGGCAGCTTCCTAGAGAGCAGAAACGGCAGGTTATAAATATTGCTTTCACAGTACCACAGACTCACCTGCCTACCTCCCTCAAAGATAAGGCACGGTTCCTCTGCTATTTGCAGCTGTCCTATTATTATCAAAGAAAACTGAGTCTGCGATATTTACATTGTCACGACCACAGGTTCTCACCACATTTCTGCAACCTTTGAATTCCAGGATGCATATGCCAGCCCACTCCCGACTTCTTTCCAAAAACCTCACCAGTATTCCTTCAACCCAGCACTTTATGGAATCCCCTTATGATGCCTTTACCTCTGGTGATTCAGCTCTTTGGTCCATGGGGATGTCTTGTCCCAGTGACATAGCAATGGCCCTCATCATTTGATCTTCTTCAGACATACTCAGATCCTGTCATACAACACAGAAATAACCCTGTGAGGTTACAGAACTCAATGCAAGGGAAACTAAAGAGTTCTCCAAACAGTCTACAGGGCCTAAATTGCAGAATTCAAGTAGGAAGAGACCTACCCTTTGGGTACACTGCTTACACAATCCTCCTGGCTAAGGCCACCACAACTACATTAAACTAGCTTGCAGTACACATTTTCCTTCAGAAGTATCAAGCTGGAGAGAGTGGCAGCCCAGGAATATGCCCCTCCCCTGCTACTTAGTCTTAGCTGCTAAGTGGCCTTACCCTAACAACACCACCCATAAGTGGAGGAGGATGGGTCAGCAGATACTCTGTAGCTTGTTCCATGGTGCTGGTATTCAGCAGAGCTTCCATGGCATGCTCCCGTGTAAAGCCCATATCCATCAACTGAAGAGAGAGAGACAGGTTTTTAAAAGATCAGAAATGCAGACTGAAGAGACTGTCGTGGAAGACACAGTTTGGATGGAGTATCTCTGGATGGGAGGGTGCTCTTTATGGTGGAATAATAAGTTGATTTCTACCTACCTGCTGCAGCTGCTGTTGGTTGACCTGGGGCTCCCTTCGAGCACCACCTTCCTCTTGCCCTGCCTCCTCCTCACTGCGTGCTCCTTCTTTCTCCTTCCCAAGGCGCTCACGGATGACAGGCTCTCCACGCAGGATGTGGCACAGGATGGCCAACATGGACTCTGCCATGCGTCCTCCATATACCTTCAGTGGCTTGCGGTTCCATAAGTTCTTGATGCAAGTGAAGGCTGCCTGCACCACGGAGAAAGAATTAGCAAACTTAGTCCTACTTGGGTTACATTCCTTGGAGCAGAAGGTGGCAAAATATGTGTCCGTGCGGAGGGGAATCATTCAAAGAAAAGAGCAAGAGATTTCTCAGTATGGTGCATTCCGCATTAAGTAGTGCAACACAAAGCCCTGGCTAGGAGTATTAACAGAATTAAATGTTTATAATTTAGCAGTATATAGCATTTTGAACTCTCTATAAAGCATTCGATGAACAGGTTTGTTGAACAAACTACTAAGAGCACCATACAGGTCAGCTTTATTAGACTATAACATTAGAATAAAATAAATGATTTGAGAGTCCTTGCCACAGTCAAGACACACTGAACCAGATTCTGGTATAATGGTGCCTATAGACCTATAGTATAAGCTGGATAGGAGAGGCTGCTCACCTTCTGTGTTACCACGAGGAAGCGCAGGGCACTGAACTGCAGGTAGTTCTGCCCACCTGGCAGCTTGGCAGGCAATGAATGGGGAGATTCCAGCACTGTGGTGGGATTCACCATTTTCTCCACCAGCATAAGCCAGGCATCCAGAAACTCTCCTGTGCCATCAGGTAGGTCTGGGTGTTCCAGGCCCTCAGCGACAGGAACTTTGCCACCCATGGAAAGGGCCCAGTTGAATGTTCTAAAGGAAAAAAGGAATGAACACAAATAGTGTCACAACCTCTAAGCATTTGGACTTGAATGTTTTTTCTACAGGATCCCACAATATTATGCACCCGCATTTGGGCCCCATTTATTGATCTTCCCACTGACTTAAAAGCTACTTTTCACATATCCTAGTGCCACCTCCATCACCCACACAATTAGTGTCATTAGCAACGTATGTTATATTAAGTAATTGAGCAAACAATGGATGACAGAGGTTTTAGTTTTTCAATCTCATTTTTTGACTACAGCACATAAAACTACAGAACCTTCAAACCCAATTTTCAGTCTCCTATACTAGAAAAAGTGGAGTGCAGTAGATAAATGCTTACTCAAAGAGTGCATTGTGGCCCCCTGAGCACAAAAATTTCTGCAGCATTAGGTGGTAGGGATACTTCCGCTCATCAAACAACATTGGTGAGGTGAAACCCACAGAACAGATGAAAAAAGTCAACCTAGAAGAAAAATAGATTTAGATAGTTAGGCTGATGATTCTGCAAGATTAAACACTCAAACATTCTTTGAGTCCCAGCACCTCAGGAAGAGTATTTACAAGCATCCAAGTATAAAATTTCCTTTCTTCCTGCAAACACTGTGGAACTTGAGATCAATTTATAGTAGACAGGACTCACCGGAAGCGGGGGGTGGGTGTGTATGGTGGGGGCTGCCAGGAAAGCCCCTTTGTGAGTAGTTTGGTCAGTGCTGATGCTGTCGAGCGAGCAGCCGGTGTGGGAGCAGTAGTGGTGCTAGCAGCATGGTGGCTCCGGCGTTGTCTTACTGGAGAACCCACACACAGCTTGACCAGCAACCCAAACAGTTCAGCCAAGGCACGGCCTAACCTAGACGAAGCTGAGATACAGAGAGAGAATGAAGAACTGATTTTCTTTACTTGCAGGAACTCTTGGTACGAGTAAACTGTGCCAAAATAAAGAAGCTTATGAGGACTTTCCACCTGGTGTTGGCATAATCTCTAATTTCCTGCTTTACTGAGAACCATAAAGTCATAAAATCATAGAACTGGAGAGCTGGATGGGATGCAGAGGTTCAACTAGTCCAACCCCCTACAATGCAGGCATCTCAGCTAGATCATAAATGAGATGAGTATCCAACCTTTGCTTAAAAACCTCAAAGGAAGAACAATCCACCACCTCTCATAGGAGTCTGTTCCACTGTTGAACAGCTCTTACTGTCAGAAAGTTCTTCCTGATGTTTAGTAGGAATCTCATTTATTGTAACTTGGAGCCATTGGTTTAGGTCACACCCTCCAGAGCAGGAGAAAACAAGCTTGCTCCATCTTTCATGTGACAGCCCTTTAGATACTTGAAGATAGCTATCATATCTTCTCTCAATCTCCTCTTTTTTAAGCTAAACATACATAACTTCCTCAACCATTCCTCATAAGGCTTGGTTTCCAGGCCCTTGATAATCTCTTGGTTGTCCTCCTCTGCACATGTTTCAACTTGTCAATATCCTTATTAAATTTTGATGCCCAGAACTGGACACATCATTCCAGGTGTGGTCTGACCAAGCCAGAATTGAGCAGGATTATTACTTCCCTTAATCATCTTGAATCCTGATTCTATCTTCTGAGGCATTAGCTACCCTTCCCAATTTGGTGTCATCTGCAAATTGGATGAGCAGCCCCCCAATTCCTTCATCCAAGTTGTTTATAAAGATGTTGAACAACAGGCCCAAGGACCCTGTGGCACGCCACTGTTTTCCAGGATGGTGAGGAGCTGTTACCAGCTACAAACCCACCTAAGAGTTACCTCATCCAGCCCCCATTTCACCAGCTTTTCTGCAAGAATAGCATGGGGGACATCAAAAGCCTCACTGAAATCAAGATACACTATGTCCAGCGCATTCCCCTGATCCACCAACCTTATAACATACACACTCTCTCTCTCTCTAAATGAGATTCGTCTGGCAGGACTAGTTTTTGAGAAACCCATGCTGGGTCTTAGTAACCACAGCATCCTTTTCTAAGTGCTCACAGACCAACTATTTAATTATATGTTCTAGCACTTCTCCTGCTACTAATGTCAAGCTCACTTGTCGGTAGTTACTTGGGTATTCTTTTTTCTGCTTTTAGAAGATGGGAACATTTGCCCGCCTCCAGCCTGCAGGGACCTCACCTGTTGTCCACGAATTCTCAAAGATTATAGACAAAAGCTCTGAGAGTACACCTCCAAGCTCATTTGCATGGTCAATAGTCAGGGGTGATGGCAGCTGGAGTCCAGCAACAGCTGGAGGGGAACAAGATGGGCGTAGCTTATCAGGCCCTGGAGAACTGAATTCATTTAAGGTAGCAAGGTGTTCCCTTACTACCTCTTTTCTTATCTTGAGCTTCAGCTCCCTCCTTGCATCGTTTCTTCTGTTATCCCCTGGTTGGGCACTACTTTCCTTTTGGGTGCAGAGGCAAAGTAGGTGTTGAACAGTTCTACCTTCTCTCTGTCATCCAATAACATTTCTCTATCTTCTCCACGCAAGAGACATACTACTTGCTTGTTCTTCCTCTTGCTTCAAACATAGCCAATGAAACCTTTTATTATTATTTTTAACCTCTCTTCCAAGCAACTCGTGTATACTCCTCCTTTGGGATTTCTCCTTTCTTCCATTCCTTTTGCATTTCCTTCTTAAATCTCAGCTCATCTGTAAACTCCTTATGCAGCCACACTGGTTTCTTCAAGTGCCTCCCACTTTTCTTTCATGCCGGAATTGTATGCTTTTGTGCCTTCAATATTTCAATATTAAAAAACTCCCATCCAACTTGGACTCCCTTCTCTTTGAGTATTTCTGACCATGGGACTACACCCAGTAGTTCCTTAAGCTTTTTGAAATCAGCCTTCTTAAAGTCCAGAGTGCATGTCTGACTACACTCAGCTTTCCCTTGCATATGTGTAATAAAAGCCAAGAAGACATGATCACTTCCTTCCAAAGTTCCCTGTACCTCTCCTTTTTGAACGTTTGGTAACCTGCTCGAGGAATGCATTATCCAAGTCCTCAGTCCGGCTTGGAGGTCTATAGAAGGCACCCATAGTAAGGTCACTGTTGTTTTCCTCCCCTACAATTTTTACCCATGTACTCTCAACCTGCCTTCCATGCTCCAAGTCATGAATCTCTTCACAAGTGTACACATCCCTTACATATATAATACTGCCTCTCCCCACTTCTGGTTTGATTTATTGCTTTTGAGCAGGTTGTACCCCTCAATTTCTACATTTCAGTCACGAGACTCATCCCACCAGGTTTCAGTAATGCCTGTCAGGTCATGTTTGCCATCCTGCATTAAGAGCTCAAGTTCTTATTTCTCGTCTCCCATAGAGACAACTACACTCATGTAGAGACAACTGAAGCCATGAGTCATTCTTCTGCACACTGCTGCCTCTGTCCCCCGTCACCGCCACCCCTCTCTTCCTTCTCTGAGGAGCAGCAGGAATCGTTTTGTACATTGTAGCTTCCACCGCCACCTAAGTATGTTCTGAGGTCTGCAACAGTTGTTCTTGCTCCTCTGGCCAAGAAGCAGTGTCCACAGTGAGAGCATGAAATCAATTCTGTAGCTCCAGAGACATACTTTATTCTTTCTTTCTTAAAAAGGGTACCCAAAACCTAACACATCTTATAGCTTCAGTAAAGGAAGGGACATGTCATATTCCAGTGCCTTCTCTTTGTACTTCAGCATAAAAAGGAAAACAAGGAGCAAAATAGCATACAAATAATTTTTGACCCCCAGCTGCATATTCTGCTTAAGCTCTTGTCTCTTTTTTTAACCACCCCCAATATTCTCCTGCTCTCACCTGACAAGAGGGGCTTGATCTGTTTGATCCTGGCTGCCATGGCTGGAGTGATCTTTGACTTCCCCTTGGGATCAGAGGAACTGGGCTCATCTGTTTCCATTGGTGCCAGTGTGTCACCATCCAGGCCAATTCCTTCTAGCAGGCCTTGAGCAGAGGCTTCCATGCTCCCAGCTGCCACTGCTTCCGATTCACCATCTGCAAGAAGAATATGTTAAATTACTAGTCTTGTATTCTTCCAGTTCTAAGTCAAGATCACTTGGAAACCTGGTTTGCCAGCCTATTTTCCACAATTCTACTTAGGAGGTACCGAGAGTCCATAAATTCAAATGTGCAGACAAAAGGTCCTGGGTAAAGCAATCACTGAAGAATGTAGCTCTATCAGTTGAGTCTAGGGGTTTGGAAAGGGATTTATTTATTTTTTTACATTGGGGCCTCCAACATGGAGCCAGCAGATGCCAGTGTGTTCACTGGTACCTCCTATGGCACCACAAAAGGTCTCAGTAAATAATCCTTAAATATTCATGATGCATGAGACATGGCTTGCTCTTCCTTATGCGCGCCTGTTTGCCCTGACTGGTTCAGCCTCTTCAACACTGAACATGCCACCTTAAGCATGTACATGTCACTGGATACCAGAGGAAAGATGCGAAGAGCTTCTGTGACCGAGCACATCAATGATGGATCTAGATGCCTTCCCGCCCCCCCACTGACTGGGGAGGGGCATGCTCACATTATTCTATGGTCTGTCTTTTTTATTTATATATTTCCCTCCTGTTTGCCCAGATGTGCTAAACTGTACACCCACAGCAACAATCTTGTGACTGGCATCCACAGCATCCTCAAAATTCCAAATGTGGCCACTGGTTCAAAAAGGTCTGCATCTTACAACATGGTCATTTCAAGTGAAGTAGTTTAGAGCCAAGAGAATCAGGAACTGGACTGGACAACAAAGGGCACATGGAAGGGCAGGGGTGTCAAACTTAAATGGGTTGCTAGGGTCATACTCCCCCAGGGGCCACACTAGTTTTATTATTTATTTTTACACACACACACACACACACACACCATACACAATGTACTAATTCAGGTGGCACCAGGGGGCTTTTAATAATAATAATAATTTATTATTTGTACCCCAGCCACTCTGGGCGGCTTCCAACAAAGATTAAAAATACATTAAAATATCACACATTAAAACTTTTAGTTTTCCACCAAAAACCTTCAGGGCAATCTGAATTGATAGATACACCAAAGTTTTGACTGCAGCTCAGACAGTGAAATTTGAAACCACAGAAATATTAGTACTGTGCTGATGCTACAGCATACATTAGGTCAATTTTGCTCACCCTGCTAAAGACATCTGTTTTGTAGCCCTGAATAATGTGTAAAATGTAATCGGCGTTTTATGACCACACAGAGTATGCCTTAGAGGGTGTTTATATTTTGACATGTAGTATATATAGCGACTGAACTACAAAACGTATCTTCTACAACCATGCTCATGTTGCACTGCATAGGTACCATGAAATCAAAGTTCCTCTAGAGATGCCACAGTATTCAATATGTCCAGGATAAGGATCCTGCTTCCCACTCGTACCTGCTTTTTTGGCTCCCTGGGTGGAATTGGGGGCTGCTTTCTCTTCCTTCGGCACCAGCTTCTGCATATCAGCTTGGCCAAATTCACAACCTGAAGGCAAACTGCAAGCATGGAAAGGTAAGACACAGCTACAGGTGGCACTCATCTGGCAGGGCACGTTAGCCTACAGCACCGTAGAAAAACATTTAGCAATATGGAGCAAGGGGGTGCACTACCCTTCAAGCATGGGGCACAGAAATGAAGGATCACAGACATCTCCCTAGTCAGTGCTGAGCTCTTTATGCTCCTTGGGCTAGATGAAGCCCTCTCCACATTTCCATCTGGACTCTTGCTTTTTCCTCCCATGCTTTTGATCATTTTAGCCACATCAGCTTTTAGAATGATTGAACAAGTCTGGCTAAATAAGAACTGAAATTGCTGAGTGTGCTCCAAAGCTGCTAAATGGAATCTGGGTCACAGTTCACTTAATCTACAGATGAGTTTTCCCCAAGAAACTGACTCTAGGTATGATGGACAAGAGAAAGCTCCTTGTATGTAGCCTTTGCTTGCCAAGGGAGTATGTACTAATGGCTTCTACTTTACCATATTATGTTACACATAAACTCCTTAAGGGACCCAAGGAGGACGTGCATTTGAACAAGTCTAAGACATTTGGCTCTCTTCAGCCCTCAGAATTCTTGTCTGCCAAATGACTTCTTGGAAGACATTAACCTGGCTGCTACTGATTTCAAATTCTGGGAGTAAATGATAAAACTGTCCACCACTGCCAAGCCTAAGCCTCTCAACCACCAAATGCTCCATACCTGTTTGGTGTACATAGTGACAGCAGAACCGTGCTTTCCCATACCAGGGAACAGTAGAGTTGGCTCAACTTGCTCAGCACACTCAGGCCCAACTGGGAACCCCACTGGTTTACTGAGATGGCTCTGATCTCACTCTGTAATAGAAGAGATTACACGCTGCTAAGTGCCCGGACTACATTCTGCTGACAGAAAGCAGTAGCCAGACCAGATGGGTCATTAACAAGGTGTGGGGGTTGCTCTTACCTGTCCTACCCGGCATGTATGTACGAACATCATGATGTAAGCATGGGCAGCTGTCAGGGCATGAAGTAAGGGTGTGGCCTGGGCTGAGAGTGTGGCATCAGCCACATTGCCAGCACATGCCAACTCCCGCAGCAGGACCGAGCCACCAGGCGCCTCAATGGGCCGGTGTAGAGGCTCCAGGGAAGACAGGATGGAGTCCAGCTGGAGCAGGCCTTCCTGCAGGACCTTCGGTTCATGAGATAGCGTCTAAGGTAGAAAAGATAAATAGTGACATCCATTAAACAAGGCTCAGTAAGTGCAGATCTCTGCCTCAAAACCACCCACTATACCAATCTCTGGTTCAGGATGTTCATTTTACAGTAGTGGCCTGTGGATTACTGAATACCCAGCAGCACTCAGAAGGTATCCATCACTTTCTCTCAGGGAAATATTGGAAGCTTTTCCAGCTGCTAAGGCCACATTGTTAACATTTAGTGACTTAAGGCTAAATATAGATAATGTTTCCCCACTAATCAAGCTAGTACCACCAGCTTACTCACTAGCCCACACAAGAAGGCTAAGCAACAAGTGCGCAGACTCGCACTCCAAACCCACCCGCTAAGCTACCATGACAGAATTAGAAGAGCAGTGGCTGATCATATTACAGTTCAGATGTGGTTTCCCCAAGTCAAGAGATCACAGCATATTGATCACTGCCTACTCAAACTAATAGAGATGTTGAGCTCCTGCAAAGAACACAGTAATCTAAATTATGTGGTTTAATCCCTGATGGGACAGATGTTTAAACTCATGCCACAACAGCATCCTTGATACATGACCTTTTTGGTCCCTTGATCTGTTTAGGTACTGCTTAGATTGGAAGAAGTGGACCTAGTAAGAAAAGTGGTGCTATGTAGATAATAATAACAACAATGACAACAACAACGATAACTTATTTCTTGTTCCTAGCCCATCTGACTGGGTTGCCCCAACCACTCTGGGCAGCTTCCAGCAAAATATAAAGGAGCACAACAAAACACCAAACATTAAAAGCTTCCCCAAACAGGAACTGCCTTCAGGTGTCTACAAAAAGTTATAGCAAGTCAGGTACACTGAATGAGAAAAACAAAACCCCTAAAGTTCACTGCTCCAAGTAAACTCTGTGGATTTGCAAGTTTAATTATTACGACTCCTCAACTGTCAAAGTTAAACTGGCCTTCCTGAAGAGAAATGAACGTGATGATTGGGCTAATCATGGATCTAGAAACAGGTTGCAAGGTAAGAAAGCCTGTAATATTGGCACACTGAATGAAGCAAAGGTGGTGAGAGATTGTGGGCATGTGGAATGATATGGGTACACGAATTTATTCTTAGAACAAAACAGCAAGTGCTGAGAATGACCCGACACAACTGCATGTCAGTAAGCGCTATTATAAATGCATATCTTCTGCATAAAAATACCTTCCAACATCCAGAAGCCGAGCATGACATTATACCCAGAGCTTCAAGGAAGTGTCGCTACCATGGATTGCTGAACACCAGAAGGCTGTATAAGGTGCTGCCACAGCTTATTCACCAGTCAGCATTTAAAGTACTGATTGATTTAGCTTTGTCTTTTTTCTATGAATGCACAAAGCCCCTTTCTCCAGCACACATCCAATAATACACCTTGGTTTCATGCAGTTGACACATGCTCTAAACTAACCCAAACTGGATGGCATCTGGTTGGCCACTGTGAGAACAGAGTGCTGGACTCTGGGCCACAAGGATTCCTCTTATGTTCTAATATGGCCTGAGATCCAGGAATCAAGTACCATGTCACTTGCCAGGTCTTTTGGAGACAAGCAACACTTATGAATGTATCAACAGTCACTGCAAGCAAATGTTGAATGTTAAAGTGAAGAACTGGGTTTCAATGAAGTGGAGGCCACAACCTGGTTCAGACTACAAAGACTTGTAAGCAATAGATCATAGCAAACAAATAGGATGGTAAGGGTGTTGTTTGCTTTCCCTGCAACCCTCACCAAGCATTGTTTGAGGGGAGGGAATAGGCAGAGTCTTGCCAGCAGTGTGTATATTACTACTAAATTTTTATATGTGGTGGCCCTGCATCATTGCTCAGAGTTTATACGGGGAAACCTTGACAGACAGACTATGTCACCTGGACAGACACTATAAAAGAATGAACTTGAATTAGCAGCTGTACATTTGCTAATCAGCATCAGCCGAGAACACTCACTCAATGCTTTTTGTTATTTTACGCTTCTATATGCAAAGCTGGAAAATGAAAAATTGTTGGTTATTTTGCTGAAAGCAAGAAGTCTATCTATGGAACCAATTTGACAGTGCTTATCTAAGAGAAACTGGCTTTGGTTTGTATTGCTTTCAGGATTAAGAAGATTTTTGGCACTGCTACTAAAACTACAGTAACTGCTTTGTTAATTTTTTACTTCCTTGATCATTGCATCTATATCGTGTGGTGATGCAACATTAGCGGATTTGCCTGAGGAGCAATTACAGCAAAAGGGCTCTAAAATTGCTTTTGATCAAGTAGTGGTTCTGGTCACCTAAAATTTATTATTCCTTGATCAGCTTAACCAGAGCAGGAGCAGCATAAAAGACCAGTCTTAATTTCTAAGGGAAAAATGCTATGCCTCAAGTCTGTTTCCAAACATTTCTAACCTAGGGCCACTAGGGCCATTCTTGATGTGTGCAGTGTCTGAAGGAAATGAACTCTAAACCAACAGACAATGAGGCTGCAGCTTAGTGAGCTCTGGCACAAATTAAGCCCCGGCAGAGACTTCATGCAACTGAGATCCACATGATGACCAGTTTATGAATACTACTGCACACGCCAAAATGTGGAGCTGCCACCACATGGAACCACTGTCACTGTCTGACATCTTTTAATTGCTTCAACTAATTCCCGGCTTCTTCCAGAGAACAGCCTGCTCTTTTAAACTGAAGTAAAATGTTTCATCAGAAAAAGCAGTTAAGGCTGAGTGGCCTCTGTCCTAAAAAGAAACTAAGCATTCTGTAACAACATAGCCCAAGTTCCACAACCCCAAAAGCTGAACTTTGCAATTGGTGTAAATTCTGGAACCCAAGCAAATCAGCAGGGTTTGTTTTGCATAATCATGCAGTTTAAACTGTTGAAGCATAAATTATTCTGCTTCTGAAAATCATATGGAATAGCCAAGAGCTAAAACAGAATGTTAAAGCTCTGTTCCCCAGAAACGTTAACCTAGCCCTTCTGATTTGAGGTTTTACCCTCAAAACGTTTCTTTAAACAATAAAATTGTTGCTGCTCTCCCAACTCCACCCCAGTCAGTGAAATCAAATAAAAAGCTGAGATTCTTAGGAAACAGAATTCTTCAGCTGTATTCTACAGGTTTCCCATGCTCCCACAAAATAGCAGCAAGTGGAAATCATGCTATAGAGTGATAGTCCCAACATGAACTGTGAAAGTATGCCTGTTCTATAGATATAATTTATTCCTGCTTACATTTTTACTTTGGATTTCTTAAATATAGTTCTACAACTCCATCCAGGTGACAAAGTCTTGAGACACTGGCCCTTCTCTGGCAATACACTAAAATTATGCACATGACCACAACGAATGCTGGGAGAGGTGCAGAGGTCCTCTGCCAAGCTACATTTCTCAAAAAGCTATCTCCAATTAAAGGGCTTCTTAGCCCTTCAAAAATAAGACCTGTTAGCTGTAATGACACAGTCAACAGGAATGTCTAGCAGATGCATTTTGGGGTAGGAGTAGGAGTTAAAGAGTAGGATTTCCAGAAGCTTGTGTGTACTTCCAACTTGATGGCAGTGATAATTACCTTCTGGAAAGGGAAATGTTGTATTCTCCTCCTTACCAATATGGATTTGCAGACTCCAGCCACAGCTTGGCAGGCTGCTGAGGTGGGGAAGTCTATAGGCAGGTTGGGCAGGCCCAAGATGGTGACTAGGGGCAGCAGGCCCTTCTGATTCACAAACTCCTGACAATGGTCATCTGTTGTATTGTTGCTGAGGATGGACTCCACAAATTTCATCTGGGAGACAGAAAAGGAGGGTAGGGAAGAAAATAATCAACACTTCATACAAAAACAAAAGGTTGGGTAGCCTACACCCAGACCAAGCCCAAATGGAGAGTGAAGCATGGAGAGCTCTCAACTCCATAGTTTCTCTACACTCTCTAAATCCAAATTCATCCATCTTTCAAGAGGCAACTACAGTAAAGCCAAAGAAGGAGTGTTTTCTTGGTCCAATATCCTCACAACCCTGTGATAGATGGGTTCCAAGGCTAGCTGCTCCAAAAAAAGGAATCAGTAAAGCAAAGTTTACTTTGACATTCCAGGTTTAATTAAAAGGACACACACACTCTCTGCAGATAATCAGCAAACCTGCAGTATTTTTTTTATTTAACTGATGTGTTAAGAAAGTGAATATTACACACTCAAACTCCTACCTCTTAAAATAATTCTATAGCTGGGAAAAATGATAAAATATTGCTATTTGAACATGTATTTGTGTCTTTAAACAAGACCAACACCAAGCAAGTTCAGGAAGCATTACTGAGTGACAAGACTGTGGCTACAAGAGCCATACAAATTCATTCTAACAACATGGCATGTGAGGCTGGAGACAAAAAAGGTGTCAGCCGAAAGAGCTAGGGATGCCTGAATATCTCCCTAGACCAGGGGTCAGCAACTTAAGGCCCATGGGCTGGAAGTGGCCCGCGGAGGTCGTTTGACCGGCCTATGAGTTGCCGCCAAACTTAGCTGCCCGCTCATGTGCTGCGCTAAATTGGCGCAGCGCGGGGACTTGCTTCCGTGCCGCCAAATACTGTGTCTGCACATGCGCAGACACCAAATACCGCGTCTGTGCAGATGCCGAAAATCATGGGGGCGCATGCTCACACAGGCGCGCCATCCAGCCCCCAGAGGGATCTCCGCAGGACCAATCTGGCCCAGGCAAGTTAAACCTTGCTGACCCCTGCCCTAGACACACTGAAGCCGATCCTGCCAAGGTATCCCTCAAGGACCACGCACTAACAGAGAACTTACCACATTAAGGATGTAGTCCATGAGTGGGATTGGTATCCGTTCTTCTGTCCCGACCACCCTAGAGGGGGGGAAAAGGCTCATTACTGCAACCATATTGTTCAATACAGGCCTCCAGACACTCGATTTTGGGTTGTAGATATGTGAGCTAGCTGCTCAGCTTGCAGTCACCTTACAGTATTCTCCCCCAGCTCCCAATCAAATTTATCAGAGGGCAACCGCACGAAAGACACTATAAAAATCTTTGCTCACCTTTCTTAGTCCTAGACACGCAATATCCAGCTCCCACATTCCAGGTTTTATGCAAAGCTGTCTCCTATTAAGGTTTCCCAAAAAGATAAACTGGGAGAATAGAAGTACCATCGTTCTCTTCCAACAACAACAAAAATTCCAGAGGGCAGCCCTGCGCCAGGACTGCGGCAAAACCGCGCCTGAAGCAGTCCAGAATGCATCATGGTGACAAAAGATACCAGCATTGAGGAGACACCAGAAAAAGGCAAAAGGAGAGGGATAACTGTGCTGCCCATCTTGGCTGCTGGCCTCAAATTGGATTAAAGATGGGAATGTGGCAGAGGCCATGAATGGTCGACTGCCAGGCGCCATGGAGTTCTGCAGCAAAATGGAGCTGGGGAGGAGGAGAAGGAGGGGAGGGAACAGTTGGGCAGTGACGTAAAGAGCATGCTCGGTGCAAGTTTTGGTCGGAGAAGGAAGAGAAGAAAGCGAAGTCCGACACAGGCAAGGAGGGGCCAGGCAAAATGCTTGGGGTGGATGGGCGGGGGGAAGAAAAGTGGAGGATACTGGGACCTCTCCAGTCTGCACCAGGCACCTGCCACATGGCAGCAAGCAAGCCAAAAGGAAATCCGGCCCTGCAAGTTTGGCCAGAAGAAACATGGCTGCCTCCCTGAAACTAGAAGGAAGTTTAACTGTTTCTAAACCGCCACGCACACAGGTCTGTTCTCAACTAAGGCAATACAAAGAAACAAATGCTTAATTCAAAACAGTCTACTCTAAACAAGGATCCTCAAGCCAGCAAACAAGTGGATCCAGAGCTCCTTAAGCCAGAAAACTCCCTATAAACCAGAACTGCCAGGGCAAACTTTTTCCCAGCGCCCAAACATTCTTCCTCCACCCACCCACTCTGCAAAGCATCATGCCATCTCGGGGCCAGCAGGCTCTCAATGCAGGACAGCAACTACTCCTCTCTCATTTCCCCCGCGGCATTACCCAGCAAATGGCACACATACAAAGTACCACATAGCCAGGAGTTTATGGGGTTAAGAAACCCCATAGACAGGAAACTTCAGAGTTCAGAAGTTTACAAAGAAACAGCTGGCAGGCACTCAGAAGCTGCTGCAGAGCTTGCCAAAGTATTGCAGAGCCAAGAGAGTCTCTGAGTAAGGCCTTCAGCGCAGCTGGGATCAGGGTGCCAGGGAGCAAGCAAAACAATGCCAAAAATGCTCAAGGCGACCCTCCATCCACCCCAAATGTAATCCTGCCCTTTGCTAGTGCAATAGGGGGCTCCTTGTCCCAAGAACTAATGCAATCATTGCTCAAAACCAGTTCGATGAAATATGTATTGGCTCAGGGACCTTCTCTATAACTGGTTTTGCCAAGATCTCAGCATTCTACCTGTAAACAGTCAGCAGACTAGATTTCACGAGCTCAGCTACAGACTTTCCTCAATCTATGTCATACTCACAACAAAACACATTAAGTACAGAATTCTAGACACCAGAAACACATTTTAGTGATAAAAATTATTCCTCAGCATCTACAAAATCATGAGGCAGAGCTAAAGAAAGCAGCCTGATCCTATGAATGTTTACTTATAGAGTATGTTCTACTGAATAAAATTGTTCTCACTCCCTTGCAAGTCTGCAAAAGACCACAGCCCAAGTCTCTTCTCGGTAAAACAATCAAACATAAAACTCTAGTAAAAACAGAAGCTACCTGGAAACATTTTGTTTCTAGGGTTCTACCACACTTATGAGGGGAAACACAGTTCACACACCACCTACCACATGGCTGGGAGAATTTAGTTTCACTTTCCACAAAACCTGGCTTATCATGTCCTATGAACCAGGTATCATGGTGTAAAACAGGAATGAGGAACCTGTGGCTCTCTACAGGCTGCTGCACACCCCATCGTACCCAACCACTGGGCCATGCTACCTGAGGTTGACGGAGTCCAATAACATCTGGAGGGCCACAGGTTTCCCACCCCCTGGGCTAGTTAAATAAGACAGTTTCACAGTCCATGGTTTGAAGTTGGCTGGTTTACACAGAACAGGTTTTTAAAAATCACAATCTCTGATTTATATGTAATAAGTCAGGTTTTGTGGAAGTGAAACTAAACCCTGTAGGTGTCCTCTGAGGTGAGAGGAAGAAAAACAAGCCCAAGGCTCACAGCAGCTCCTTCCTGTCATGTTTTAGTCTTACATGAGAACATGGACAATCTGAAAGCCCAGTGGTGGGAATAAGCAGGTTTATCAAGGTTTGAAAAGATCCAGCCAAGTTGTGGTTCCTGGTAAGTTATAATTTGGGAGTTTCTCCAAAGCAATGAATACTCTGTGTTGATGCATTTTTAAGAAAGCACTTGCAGCTAAGTTTGGTCATCTGACCAATCAAAAAAAGATTTGGTCAACTGACCAAATAGTGGTTAACATTGAAAGAATTAACTTTAATTAGAACAAAAACAGAAAGATAAACATGTTTGATATTTATACTAATTACAAAAACAAAATAATCTGTTAATGAAATCATAAAGTTACTACCATATTTAAAACAAAAAGAACTGCAGTGAATTATAACTTTTAATCATTTGAAATGTGAATTCATTGAACTGTTCTCTAGCTTTTATCCCAAACACGGGGGTCAGTCCATGGCTACATAATGAAATAAAATCCCAAATAAAGTATAGCAGCAGCAACCAACTAAAAAGTAGGTTTTAAATGCAGTTGTGCTAATTAGGCAGCAAGTAAGTTCAAACACTGTGGCTTCATGAGGTATGTGATTATGGTCAAATGATAACAAGATAGCAAATTTATAATGTCTGATCTGTCAACTGACTGGCATGCCAACCCTACCCATAAGCTCACAAAAGCCAATTTCTCCTAGTCACAAGCCAATAGAATAATGAGCAGGAAGATTACACATGCACAGCACAGAATGGAACTGAGAGGAGGAAATTAAATATTCCCACCCACTTTCACTTGCAAGTGAATTCCACTGAAAGCTAGTAGTTCTTACTTCCGAGTAAAATGTATGCAAGGCAGGAAATAGGTAAGTGAAGAATCAGCTTGCAGAAACAAGAAAGAAAAGCTAACAGGACCACTTTGACTGAAACCTAGCTCTGGGTTCTGCTGTGGTCCAAGTGATCTTTATAACAGCTTCACCCACCCTCTTTTCTTAGAATTGTGCTTTGTATAATACAGGGGTAGGCAACCTAAGGCAACCTAAGGTCTTCTCAATCTGGCCAGCGGACAGTCCAGGAGTCAGCGTGTTTTTACATGAGTAGAATGTGTCCTTTTATTTAAAATGCATCTCTGGGTTATTTGCGGAGCATAGGAATTCGTTCATTTTTTTCCTTCAAAATATAGTCCGGCACACCACATGGTCTGAGGGACGGTGAACCAGCCCACGGCTGAAAAAGGTTGCTGACCCCTGGTATAATATATCACTTCAATTACATCTCAGGGCTATAAACCCAACAGAGCCCACTCTACCATTCACTGACTGTATTATGTTCACTGCCTAGATACTCTGTTCATTGTGTGGCACTGTAAACCTAC
The DNA here is from genome assembly GCF_964252035.2 of Podarcis erhardii. NCBI lineage: Eukaryota > Metazoa > Chordata > Lepidosauria > Squamata > Lacertidae > Podarcis > Podarcis erhardii. The sequence continues at coordinate 3,877,241 of NC_138515.1, forward strand.
CAAATAAACAAATGCAAACCATGAATCTAAGGAGTTATTTGTGAATCTGTGGCCTGCTTCAATACCAAGCAGGTATTAAATGTCAGCAACCTTGTATTGAAGGGTCAATATCACAATAATGCTAAACAGCAAAATGACCATGGTCTTATCCTGTCTTGATTCAAAACCACAAGGCAGGCATGAACAACAAAACAACATACACTCAAATACACCATTTCTCAAACAGTCTCTACCAAAAATGCTCAAAGGAATCAAACTTTACTCTTATGAAGGGCTTTTTTCTTTTTTGCAACAGTACACTTCAATAAACGAGCTCAACAGTTGCCTCAAATTGGCACTGTAAACCACAGAGCCTACGACTTGCCGATCAGAAGGTTGGCGGTTCGAATCCCCGCGACGGGGTGAGCTCCCGTTGCTCGGTCCCTGCTCCTGCCAACCTAGCAGTTTGAAAGCACGTCAAAGTGCAAGTAGATAAATAGGTACCATTCCAGTGGGAAGGTAAACTGTGTTTCCATGCGCTGCTCTGGTTCGCCAGAAGCAGCTTAGTCATGCTGGCCACATGACCTGGAAGCTGTACGCCGGCTCCCTCGGCCAGTAAAGCGAGATGAGCACCGCAACCCCAGAGTCGGTCACGACTGGACCTAATGGTCAGGGGTCCCTTTACCTTTACTAGTGATATTAGCACACAGGAAAATGAATGCTTTGCTAACACACGAAGAGCTATGTAAATGCATTTTCTGCTGTGTACAATGTACTTGCCAGTCAACATGGGTAACAGCTGCCCAAGTACATTTTCTGCTATACGCAGCAACCTTGACAGTTATGTGAAGCACGTTGACCAGGATCCAGAGAGTTGCTTAGGCTTACTCAGAGAGCCTCTGCTAATCCAGTGGGATGTAACTTTTGTATAACTTTTGTATAGCTTACCCGTCCCAACACACCCTGTGCCGGCACCAGCTGCTCTGAAACTCTCCGTTTCAAAACTAATTGCCATGTGGCATGTTGGATTACCACTGAAGAAAAACAAGACCTCACTGGATTCATGGAATTAACTTCATGGGTTCTCTGAACCATCACCATGCTCTTCCTAAACATGAAGGACAGCCCAGTTGTTTTGCCAAGCCCCCCATCCACCCTGCCCTCAAATACAGGTTGTTTTCAAGCAGCTTTAAAAACTGATCAGAAAGCAAGTGCAGGCTAGACTTTGCAGCAAGCCACCATTCACAGGATTGCTGTATGTTATTCTTAGCCTCAGCTACTCACTGCTGACTGGATTCTGCCTCACTCTGCTGCGTGGCATTGAAACTCTGCATAGCTTGCACCTCTTCTTCTTCTTCATCCTCACTGGAGGCCTCCTCTGCTGCATGAGTTGAGCGAGGTGGCGGAGCAGTGGCTGTTCCATCAGCCTTTTGAATGGAGGGCTTCTGGCAGATGTATTTAGGGTCTCGGCCCAGATTGCAGATTTCTTCTAGTAACTGCAGAACAGTGAACAAGCATGTTGGCATGGAACAAGTTCTGGTTAGGACTTCCAGAATACCAGTCTGGGATGTTATTCTCCAAATAAGACTGCATTCAGCAAAAAACAGTGTAAAATAGACAACATCTAGGTGCACAACTTGGGAGGCTGGCAAGATAGAGAGACAAACAGCACAGGGACCATTCTGTTCTGCTTCCTACCTTAATTATGGCTGTAGTAGCATCTGTCTTGAGTGTGGGCTGGTGCCTCATGAGCTCATCCACAGCACTTCCAAGATTGGAAGCAGTGTCCCCTAGAATGAACACCGGGAAAGGGGAGCAAATTAGATTTAAGCTATAAAGGACTGTGGTACTTGGCATAAACCAGCCCAGTCAAGTAAGTAACAATTTATTTTTGTCCTCTTAATCTACATAACTCAATATTCTAATGAAACGTAAAAAAAAAAAGGTTCAGTGTTGCATGAAAGGGAAACAAGGTATAAGGGAAAATAACAGAAGGCCAGATGGGAGTAACAGCTAATTTCTAGGTATGACTCTCTTGCAGACACTGTGTGAGTTTTCCACCTATTAATCTCCAAATCCATAAGCCAGGAACTTGCTTTCATAAAAAGTTAGCATGATATTTTCAAGAATACCAACTTCTAGGTATGGTGTTTAATCTTCAGGCACGAATGTCTTTATTATAAACTGTGGGTGCGCATAGATAGGAGATGGAAAGTGAGAATAGGATCTTGTTTATTCTCCAAAATCCCCTGATATTCTTCTGGATTGCCTCTTGTGTTTAGGGCAGAGAGAGGCCATGCTGTGGTCTCTCTTTCTTGCAAGGTGTGTCTACAAAGGTGGCAGCTGGAGTTATTGTTCCATCCAAAGGCCTTTCACACGCAGAATGCCACAAGGTTCAATCTACACAAAACTGTCTGGAGATTTTGGCTGAAGATTTTGGACACTCAATGCTATCTCTCCTTTTCATCTGCTTTCAATGAGTTAACTAAGGTTCTGAACTGCTAAGGTCTGTGATGAACTGGATGTGAGTAAACAAGTTGCCCAAACAAGATGGAAGCACTGTTGGCTGGGTATGCTACTAATTCAAGATTGAGTGGGGTTGCATTTCTTTTTAAGAATCAGGTATGGGTCCCCACAGGTCAAAAGAATCTATTTTTCTACGCAACCACAGCAGCCCAAGTAGCATATGTTCCTTCTGTTCACTTTCTGTTTATACATGCTCAGCCTCTTCTACACAGAGCACATTCCTTAAAAATGCCCATATTTCACTGGATGCCAGCACTGGACACCCATCCTTCCCTCCATTCTGAACACTGCCACACACAAGAACAAGGATATGGTTGGCGATCGTCACTTGAAATTTTATAAATCATTTAATGTGTCAACACAATTAGAGTTATTAATACTACAGATGTTGTATAAGGGATTATTATTATAACCAGAATGCAATTGACACTAGTAAGATTTTGGAATGCAGAAATAAAGAAAATTATCAAATCATCAAATCAAGCATGCAGGGGGCCACTTTAACTAAATTATATAATTCAGTACTTGAATGATTGGTATTAATACTTGTATTATAAATTGGTATTGCTATAATGAGGCTATTATTGGACTGTAATTGAAAACTAATAAAATTTTATTCCAAATAATAATAATAATAATGATGATGATTGGCAACTCTTGCTGTAACTGATAAAAGTATGCCAAATAAGTTACATTTCTAAGGCACCATCAATGATGGAACGAAACCTTTCAGATTCATAGCCAGCTCATTTTGTTTACTGCTAGTACAATTTCTGGTTGTGATTACAAGATCACCCACTGCGAAGACAAAGATGCCAGGTGGAAAGCTGCACATTCACGTGTTAAAACACCACAAGCAGCACCACATTGGGTGCTGTATTAAGTCATCAGGAAAGTAGGATTCTGAGGCAGAAAAACTGCACTTCCATTCAACTTAATTATTAGAAATGGTAAAAAATAGAAGCTTGTTTTCAAAAGGGAAATGGGGAATTCTTCATCACAGGTTGTTAACAGTCCACTTTATAAGAATTTCACCTAGGAACAGAGCCTATATATGAGCCATAAAACACTAGGATTACTTTGTTAATTAGACTGGATAATAGTCAAATTCAAAATGATTTCCAAAAGTTAAAAGGGGGGGGGAACCCCTCCAGTTGTCTCCAGGGAGCAGGATAAAACAAACTTTTCCCTCTTCCATGTGACAGCCCTTAATATATATGAAGATGGCTATCTAATGTCTGGACCACAGGATGGTGACAAGTAGGGAGAAATGCCCAACACACATGGACCCCAGAAGATACTCACCAAGTGGGTCTGAACTGCGACGCCTCCTCATTGCTGGGAGGTAGTCTGGTGAGAGCAACACTTTGAAGAGGCGTTCAAAAGGCTGACACTGAACGAAGGATTGGAGGCCCCGGGCATTCAGGCACAGGGCACTGAAGACATTAGGAAGGGAGCCCAGAACTTCCCGTGTGGCTGGGACCTGTCAGGAGAGATGTGCACCGCAATGCCAAAAGGGTCACAAAGTTGCACTTGAGCTATAAAAGTAACATTTCTTTATAAACGTTTATTTGATGCAAATGAGGCCTAACAACCTAACACAAGAATGGTTAGACTTCAGGCTTGTCAGATCTTCTTTGCTTTTTTAATTCTAGCTACATGTCCTTTGCACCTGGCTACTCCATGGAAGATCTTGAAATTCTGAAAAGAAGTTTGCCTCCAAGCACATTCTGAGCCTAGGAATTTCCCCCCAGTACCTGATTTACATGGAAAAAAGAATTTGTTGTTGTTATTCTTAATGAACTGGGAGTCAGAACCTTTTTCCAATCTGCTTCCTATCACACAAATCTGCCACCAGATCCTGACCAACCTTCTGCTCACCTTTGGCCTAACATTACAAAATGCAGTGAGATATGGCATAAAAGCAATGTGGGAAAAGAGGAATTTTTATGTGGAATGGGGAACCCATTCTTATGTATAGGAGCCAGAGAACTCTCTTAACTGAGTTGAATGACTTGAGAGAAAAAATGTAGCTTCAAGGGACTACGTTGAGAGAAAACAATATAAACAGGAAAGCAGAGATTCAAAGGTGGAAATTGGAAAGAAATGGTGGAGTGAACTTACTGAGCAGGAGTGGAAATAAAGTGGAAAGACAAAATGGAAGTAAATCCACGTATTTCCACATTAATCCTCCATTTGAGCAGAATAAAAGAGTAGCTGAGGAGATATGTCGAAAAAGTAGCACAAGTGCAATTCCAACTGTGCAATGAACCCCTAAATGGGCCAGCACAGTACACGTAACATGAACTATATGAAATGCTTTTATCAAGTATATTCATTTACAAAATGAATTAAGATTGCAGTGCCAGAAATTAGCAACTGCTGGAATGCAAAATACAGTAAAGGTAAAGGTACCCCTGCCCGTACGGGCCAGTCGTGTCCGACTCTAGGGTTGTGCGCCCATCTCACTTAAGAGGCCGGGGGCCAGCGCTGTCCGAAGACACTTCCGGGTCACATGGCCAGCGTGACAAAGCTGCTCTGGCGAGCCAGCACCAGCGCAGCACACGGAAACACCGTTTACCTTCCCACTATAAAGCGGTACCTATTTATCTACTTGCACTTAGGGGTGCTTTCGAACTGCTAGGTGGGCAGGAGCTGGGACCGAAAGACGGGAGCTCACCCCGCCGCGGGGATTCGAACCGCCGACCATACGATCGGCAAGCCCTAGGCACTGAGGTTTTACCCACAGCGCCACCCGCGTCCCTTTGGAATGCAAAATGGGAAGTGTAAAAATTACTAAGACTCTTTCAGCTCCCAGATTTAAAAAAACAACAACGTGAGGCTTTTATAGGAACACAGATAGCAAAAATAATAAAACTCACATCTTTTATAAGGAGAGCATGCAGCATGACATCTGTTAGGCCATTGTCCTGTAGTGAGGATAGCAGCGAAGGCTCTTGGAATACAAAGACCGTTACCACCTCAGTGGCTGTCAGGAGAGAAGAGAGAATGAGGTGCGTCACTGACCAGTACAGGTCTTCCTAGGCAGGACAACTTCGCAGCTAGGCTGAGAGATGACACCTCCCATTACAATGGCCCATTCCCAGAGTATGCTGTCACTCCTGGGAAACAAATCAAGAGGGATGTGGTCCAGGGAAACCAGCTAAGAAACGTATTATTTATTATGAATGAAAGACACACTTACCAAGCAAGAAGAGTGATGGCCCATAGTATTCTGCATTGCTGATGATGTGCTTCAGAGAGGTAGGCAGAGAGCCATCCATCACTGCAAGGAGGAGACATAATGAATAAGGCACAGATAATGCGGTAATTACATAAAGCACTTTCAGTAAAGTTTCCACTAAAAATGCTGCACCAATAAGTTTTACTTTATCACCTTTATAATATGCAAAAATGTACAAAATATTCTGTCACTCTGTACAATTTATTCTGGTTTTACTAGTAATGGTAAAGGACAAGGAGCTTCATAGGGCAATTAAATCCCTACCCCCAAACCACCAGAAATATTATTCAGCAACTCATTTGGCTTCCAAGGATGTCAGTAACTATTCTCTGCACGATTCCAATCACATCTTTACAATAATGGGCTAGCAAATTTCTCTGGGTTTAAACAATGAAACTGGGATTCTAAGGAAGTCACATTCCACCCCCAGTTCCACATTTTGTGGTTTGCTTTGCACAAGATTAGACACTGGTGACTATTGCTGGGAAGTTCATTCCCCAGAACAAGAGCAACTTCCAAAAAGAGGTCTAGTGTGACATTTCACACTTTTACATCTGTGTAGGAGGGAAATACAAAAGTCACCAAAGAAAGCTAATGAATTCTCAGATTTCCGTTCAAACATAACATTCACCATCTGAGATGTAAAATTTAACCCAAAAAAATTACAAAAAAAGAAAAGAAAGCTAATGAATTCATAGAGATCTGTTGCCCATGTAGAACCAAATTGGAGGAGGATGGAAGCATCCCAGAGACTCCTGCCTTTAGTTATGTAGCCACCAACATTTACAGGCTATACACCACAAAGAGACAAGCATCTTGTCATTATGACAAGATGGTCAAGGGAAAGCTGGTTCAAGAACTGCTGGCTTAGCCCAAATGCTAAGGCAGTCTCTCACCATGCCGTATGCCATCTGAAAAAGCTGGGTCCTGGATGGCCTTTTTCAAGAAGTTCAACATGGACTTGAGAAGTGCTGCTCGCTGAGGGATACACTGAACTCCTGGAATAAAGAAGGAATCCAGAAAATGAAATCAATCAATGGAAAACACTCCAGTGGTACAACAAAAGCTCTTTTATACAAGTCAATACATACCACTTCGGGGTGAGACTACCATGTTTGTGCTGCTGCTGCTACCGCTACTGCTAGGAGTGATGGCACTTGGGGCCCTTGTTTCAACCACAACTTCTTGTCGATGTTCTCCAGAGGTGGAAGGCCCAGGGCTGCTTTCCATGGCTACGTCAGAAACTAGAGAAATGGAAAGATATTTTACAAGAAACAATTGGACTCAATTGTGCGTGGGCGCGGGGGAGGGAGAGATATACTCAGTGTAAGACAAATTAGCAGAGGCCCTTCACAAGTTCCACCCTATGTCTGCAAAGCTATAGCTGTGGGAATACCCTATCTTTCATTTAGAAGCTGTATCTTCTCTTTGCTGACACAAGATGACAGTAGGCATGACTTCTTTATCATCATTTTCCAAAACTCAACAACCTAACCTGCCCTAGAACAACAGACTAATATTACTTCTCCCTATCTATTCTCTCTACACCATGTATAATTCTATCTTGCCTCACCCTACCTCACCCATTTTCTAAAGTAAAAATCCCAGAGGATCCCCCAACACTCAAAAAGTGCTGAACCAACTCTGCCAAACCACACACCCAAACAAAACTGGCTAAGCATGTCAAATCTGCCATCTATGGAGAATGCATGAAGTTTACCTTTCATCTCACAATTCTACTTAATTCATTTTATTTCAAAATCCAGTTCTTGAAAGGCAGCAGAAGCATCCCAACTGTATCTAACATGTAACATTTTAGCTATAGCTCTATAAAACATAGGATTATTAAATCTCTTTAAAACGTAATAAAAGCTAACAGAAATACATCAAGTTGCAATTAAAATAAAATCCAATACTATCCACAGATACCGTTTCTGTAGATTTTCCTCTGTACGTTTATTGGTTCAGTAAGCTATAAAAAATTCTGTAAAAGTGACCAATAGCTCTTATGAGATACCTTCTATGTCTGTCTCCATCTCTTCACCCTCCTGTGTAGTGGTAGCAGCAGGTCTCTGGATCTTTGGCTTTATTACAAAGGGACATTCCCTCCGACACAGGTCTGCCTCATGCTAAAACACAAAGGAAGCTATATGTAAAAAGAGCTTTAAAACAACTTGAGTAGAGTTAACTGAATCACTGGTATCAATGATTGTGAACTCTGCAATAAAAATGAACAATGGCTGTGAAGTCAGGCCTACATGAAGAGTATGCAATGAATAGCAATTGACACAAGAATAAAGCACAGCTACCTCTAGTCTATAGATGAAGATAGAGAGGCCGCTGTGAGACTGGAAAGCTGCCATGTCTAGGTTTGTGATTAAGTCCACCACACGGACTGCTCTGGTCACAAAAGTGATCTGGTCCTGTTCATCTCCTAAGAACTTGATCACCTGGGAAGAAAAATGTAAAAGCAGGTAAGAATGTGTGAATGCAGGAGCCACAAAAATGATAAACCCATGGGTGCAACAACCCACCATTTTCCACTGACACTGGGGAGAATCCAGAATTTCAAAAGAAAACACCTAAGAAGTTTGTTGCATCAGATAAATGGTTCCTCTAGTCCAGCATTCAAGCAGGACCTAGGCACAATATAATATAACTCTTCCCCTCTCAAATTCCCTAGCAACTGGTATTCAGAGGCACACTGCCTCCATACTGGAGGTTAACATATGGCCATCTTTGCTAGTAACCACAGGGGTACCATACGTCTGGAATTTCCCAGACAAAGCCGTGATTCATCCGTTGAAAAGGGAGTCCAGGCGCAATTGTCAAAAGTTGGTTAAAATGTCCATGAAAACGCAGGTGTATGGCAGCCCATATCAGAAGTGTTTGGGGGGGGGGCTGGGGGGGAGGGAAGCTCAACAACTTTTGTGTCCAGATTTTCACTTCTTGAAATACGGTAACCCTAAGTAACCATTAACAGCCTTTTCAACTACGAACGGGTTCAATCCCCTTTTAAAATTATTCAAGTGGGCTTTGATCATGGCTGCGATCAATGCATCTTCTGAGGGTGAATTCTACAGTTTAACTATGCACTGTAAGAAGTACCTGTTTTGCCTATCCTCAGTCTCCCATTATTCAGATTCGTTCAGTGACCCTGGATTACTGACTTATCCACTTTCTCTACACCAGGGGCGTCCAACTCCCAAGAGATGTAAAAGAGACTGCAATCTACTCTCAGAATAAAAAACTGGCAGTGATCTGCCCATGGGGGGGGGGGAATCAAATTTGCTTAGCTTTTTTAAGGGGGCCAGTCCAAATTTGTTTAGCATTTTGGGGGGTGCAGTACTTCTGCTGCTTTTGGGGGGCACACCATAAATCGCTTTAAAAACATTAAGCACTACACCACTTTCCCCAGAGGCTGAGCACCAGGAACAGTCTACAGCCGCCTGATTGCATAAGTAGACAGGCACAGCCAGGGATCTGCGATCCTGTCAGAGTTAACCTGTTGCAGCCCGCTGGCTGGAGCTTCCAAAACACCCATGTAGCAGGGCGGCAGAGGCATCTGAGCAACAACTGACTCTCACCAGGTCAGGACAGCACGCGCAGGGATGCTATCCCCCCCCCCACACACACACAGAGGAAAATGAGCACGTGATCTACCGCTATCACTCTGCGATTGACCTGTTGGACATCCCTGCTCTACACCATACTTAATTTTATATCTTTCAATCAATAATGTTCCCCCTTGCCCCCTCAAAGACCCCAAGGCTGTAACTTTTCCTCAAAGGGGTGTGTGTGTGTGTGTGTGTGTGTGTGTGTGTCTCCAGTGCCCACTGATCATTTTGACTGCCCTTTTCTAGTTCTATAAGGCCCTTCTTGAGGTCTGAGGACCAGAACACAACAACTAAAGTCACAACAGCAAAGTTAGGCTACGGTTAAATGCTCTGGAATGCCACCAAGCAGTTTGATTTCTCAAAGGGCAGCTACTATGCCTAATCTTGAATGCTATTAAATCAGAGCTTGGCTTGACAGAACAGGCATTTCAGTTGAGACAAACCAGATACACATATGCATGCATGCTTTAGGCGCCAATACTTATGAGCCCATCTTTTCTACTCTTAAGATAGTTTCTCGGCCTCAGAAACTGGGCTTCCCTATGGCTGGCATTCAAGATTTACCAGTTTTAATTCAATAGAAACAAATTGGCAAACATCTGTAGTCTAACGGGAACAGCAGCAGCAAGATGTGGAGGTGAGGGACAGAGAAGGGTATCAGTACACCCAACAGTGCTCCAGTTTTCTGGACAACAGTTAAAAGAACTGCATGTCCAATTTTTGTCTGACCGGAGTCCAGCAAACAGTTCTCTAATTTTTTGGAACTGGCTGCCTTACTCATTCTCCTGAGCATACATTACCTTCAATAAGGCCTCCATCATGCCACAGGAGACTAGAGCTTCACCTCCTGCATCATAGCTTGCCAGGTGATACAAGAAGGAGAAGAGTGCTGTGGCAAACTGATGTGGATATGGCTCCATGGAGGGATCTGGGAAGAGGGAAGGAAGCACCATTAGAATACAACAAGCAGAATACAACCAAAGTACATGTGAGATCTAGAAATACTTGCCGATCATGGCCTGTATACAGTTCCGGACTAGGACTGGCAAAAATCCGTGGTAGGAGGCTGTTCCAGTGCAATCAATAATACTACTGAGTTTTGGAGTCCTCTCCAAGTGCACAATGGAAGTTAATGTTCTCAGTGAGGCGGCTTTGATGTCCTGTCAATGAGAAACGGGGAGATTAGGGATTTAGCTCCGAGGAGAATCGTGTGCTATACTATAATTTATAAATATCCACACATTCAGTCAGTATCAAAGGAAGCTGAATAGGCTAGTGACAAACTCCAGGGAAAATGGCAGAAAAAAACTCTAGAATCTTTACAGTCCAACCCAATGCCAATACCTTGGGAAGGAACTAAGGTGAGTAGCATTGAGCTAGCTTTCCTTACCAACAAGTCTGGGCAGGAGAAGCAGGTCGATAGATGACGTACCATTAACTGTTTATCTGTTATCTGCAGTACATCCACTAGCTCCTCTATCAACCCATTGTATAGAATGCTGTTGGCGGATTCCTGCAAGGCATTTGAATACACTGTGGAAAGAGAGGCTTTGTTAAGAATTTGCAGCAGGTGACAGACATGGGGGGGGGGGGACAAACCTATCCATTAAGTGACACATAACTGGTTAATACAATTATGGTCTCTGATCCAGAAGCACAAGCTTCTACTGTACAAGCTATGTCCAGGTGCTCCAGATCAGAGGAAGAAAGCAAACATGGTTCTATATGGCTTCGTTTGGCTTCCCTCTGGTCCTTGCATCTGTTAGTCCACAACCTAAAATTCTCACTGCTATGAACCACAACCCCACCAACTGGCCATGGAGGAACAAGCATTTAAGTCAACCAGGCCTCTATGAAACAACATCACAAATAAGCACAATAACATTTGTTCCCTGGCCTGTTAAAAAATTAGGGGTGGGTGGTGGGTGGAAAGAGACTACAGCTTTCAAAGATGGCAATTTAGTGTAAAGTTCTTTATTTTTCTCAGACTACTTAAAAACCATCTTGGCTTGGGCTTCTCTCTTATGTTTTTAATATGTTTATGAAACTGTTGGGAGATGTCATCACAGAATTTGAATGGTGTATCATCAATATATGGGCAACAATTAATGCTTGCCCTTTTTGCAGATACCGTATTTTTCGCTCTATAACACGCACCTGACCATAACACGCACATCGTTTTTAGAGGAGGAAAACAAGGGAAAAAACCTTCTGAATGAAACAGTGTATCATTTTTGTGCTTCATGCTGTGGCCACAGACATGTGATCTGATGGTGAATTTGGGGTGACCCAATGCAAAAATCCTGAGAATCCCTGTGGATCCATGCTTTGTAACCACGTTTTTGCACCATTGCAGCCCCAGGCAACAGTGGGTGCGTGATTTTTGGGGGGCAGGCTGTAGCCATGGACATGCTATGTGATCTGATGGTGAATTTGGGCTGACCCAATGCAAAGATCCTGAGGATCCATGTAGATCCATGCTTTTTAACCACGTTTTTGCACCATTGCAGCCTCAGGCAACAATGGGTGCGTGGTTTTGGGGGGGCAGGCTGTAGCCATGGACATGCTATGTGATCTGATGGTGAATTTGGGCTGACCCAATGCAAAGATCCTGAGGATCCATGTAGATCCATGCTTTTTAACCACGTTTTTGCACCACTGCAGCCCCAGGCAACAGTGGGTGCGTGATTTTTGGGGGGCAGGCTGTAGCCATGGACATGCTATGTGATCTGATGGTGAATTTGGGCTGACCCAATGCAAAGATCCTGAGGATCCATGTGGATCCATGCTTTTTAACCACATTTTTGCACCATTGCAGCCCCAGGCAACAGTGGGTGCGTGATTTTTGGGGGGGGGCAGGCTGTAGCCATGGACATGCTATGTGATCTGATGGTGAATTTGGGCTGACCCAATGCAAAGATCCTGAGGATCCATGTAGATCCATGCTTTTTAACCACGTTTTTGCACCACTGCAGCCCCAGGCAACAGTGGGTGCGTGATTTTGGGGGGGCAGGCTGTAGCCATGGACATGCTATGTGATCTGATGGTGAATTTGGGCTGACCCAATGCAAAGATCCTGAGGATCCATGTGGATCCATGCTTTTTAACCACATTTTAAGTGGGGAGGGAAGGAAAAACACAGAAGGGACAAGGAGCAGGAGAGGGGTGTGCAGAGAAGCAGCTGGCTAAGAATGCAGGAGAGGGGTATAACGGGGAGGGAGGAAAGGAAGGCAAAAGTTTTCCCTCACCTACCCACCCAAGCCAGCCAGCTCTCTCTCGCGCGCTCTCTCTCCCTCCTGCATGTTTTCCCCTCTGCTTGCCTGGAGGGGAGGGGCTTTCCCTGCTCTTTGTTCCGTTTGAGCAAACACAGCAAGGAAACAGAGGTGGGTGGGCAGTAAGACCCTGAGGCAGAATGCCGGAAAGCAGCCACTTCCTCTTTTCAGGTTTCCCTTCTAGGAGACTCGCCATTTGATTTTTGCCTGCTTTTTTTTGCCTCCCCTCACACCATTTGGCTCCAGGGACCACACATTCGCCACACAGACATTTCCCCTTACTTTTTAGGAGAAAAAATCTGTGTGTTATAGAAGGAAAAATACGGTACATATGGGGCAGTGAAATTCCTGAATTGGTAGCTGCAGCAGTAGTTAAGTAGGAAAGAAGCTTACAGCCAACTTAAACTTATCTCATTGACAATATTGTGGTGTTTGCTCCCCTGTTAATCTTGGGGACTGGGAATAGATCTTATCTAGATTCGGGGGGTGGGGAGAGATCACAGATTAAGATTGTATCTTAAGATACTGCTGCTTTTATATATAAAGGTGGCACTATGACAAGTAGTAACTTTTTACCAGGTACAACCAGTTATGCCTTCTCTGTAGGAGCAGCAGAGATCTGCGCTACGGTAATTTCCATATTATATTACTGTAATATATTCACTTTGGGGCTACCCTTGAAAGCTGTTCATAACTTCAGTTAGTGCAGCAGCCAAGCTATTGGCTGGGACTGACTATTGCAGGCATAGGCAAACTCAGCCCTCCAGATGTTTTGGGACTACAACTCCCATCATCCCAAGCTAGCAGGACCAGTGGTCAGGGATGATGGGAGTTGTAGTCCCAAAACATCTGGAGGGCCGAGTTTGCCTATGCCTGGACTATTGGAATCATCCCCTTGGTACCAAAAGATCTCAGCTGGTTACCAGTTAGTCTCTGGGAAATAAGTCAAGACTTGATAGCACTAACTCATCCGGGTCTAAATACTGATATATAGAGAGCACAGGCTGACATGTCCAGGGCCAAGTCTTTTTTCAGCAATGGTAGCTACACTGTAGGATTTCCTTGATACACAGACTTGCTCACTTCATTTGTTGTGAGCCACTACATCTATCAGTTAAAAAGCAGCCTGAATACCTAAGTAAAGTATGTGACTCAAGAGTCCCCAGAAATGCATAGTACAGGCGTTCCCCCGCCCTTACGCAGGGGTTACATTCCAGGACCCCGCACATGCATGTGAACTTACATAAAGTGGAGAGCTCTCCACTTTAACGGGGAGGGCACATGAGGAAGAGAGAGAGACACAGACAGAGACAGACTCTCACCCTGGAAATTGCTTGGGGCCACTGCCTAGCCTGTCCCAAGCCTGCTTGCCTGAGGGGAGCCAGTGCAAGCACTGGCGGCAGCTGGGCATGGAAGGAGAGGGCCAAGAACAGAAATAGTGCCAGGATGGGGGCATGGACACGTGACAGAGTGGCAGGGAGAAGATGCCTCCTGTCCTGCCCCACTGGTTGATCAAACGCCTGTTTATTTATTTCATGGCAGTACATGAAAACACGGTCAGGTGCAACAAAATAAAAAGTATCACTTTAAAGCCATCCCAATGTCCACTTGTATAAACTCATATTCTTCCCCTTTACTTTGGCAGCGCCACAGATAAGAATCCATCTGCCACCATGCTCACCTAATATAGAAATGGCATGCAGTCTGGCCTGAACAGCTTGCAACCGCTTTTTATGGTTGGAAAAGCCATGGGCCAGGCGAATGTGTGTAAACAACAGCATCTACAAGAAGAAAACAGTTAGCAGTGTTGCAATAAAGGCCCAAGCACCCACCATGACAACGCATCCCTCACAGGGTTATAACTGACACCAGTCACCTGGCAGGATCTACATATGCAGCAGAATGAGATGCAACGAATTTTATTACTTCAGTCATATGTGTATATAAGTAAATATTGCAAGCAGAAAACTAGAACAAGGGCAGGGCATGAACCAGTCTCCCCAATGCCCTCATTCTGTCTACAGAGCGCACATTCAAAATGCAATTCCCAGATGATACAATTTATTCTATTATCTCATTTAGCCATCTGTATAAAGGTGGCCCTAATGCACTCAACCTGATGCAATCCAGGGCAGTATCTGCTACTACCTTGTGTAACCATGTCACTCTCAATGGGTTTCCATTTCTCTATCTCATCACACTCTCCCCATTTTGAGGACACAATATGGAAACCACACCAAAGTTAGCAGTATTGGAAACTAGAGCTCTCAACTCATTAAGTGCCCCACCAAGCCCAGAAAAAAATCCATTTCAAGTACCAAGGAGATTCATTAACTCAATTTAGCTACTGAAAATCTCCGAAACACAGCAACTTTGTTTTCCTTGAAACTAAACCAGAAGCCTCATTCTGTAATGCACCCAGAGCACCACATTGGTCTTTCCTGTCAATGTACCTGTTTATCCTTTGGGATGCTGTACATTTTGGTGAGGGATTCCATAATTTCAGAGGGACTTTCTGAAATCTGCATTGGGTAAATAAGAGAGGCTTAGAAGCCAATACAAAGGCAAAATTTAAAATATCATTCAATTTAGCAGGGGGAGTTAGCTTACCTTGTCAAGTTGTTCTATGTGAATATAATGTAGTGTGTTGCTGGTAGTCTGAAAAGGAAACAAAAAGGTTTCAGAGTTCATTTCCGATCTCTCATTCGGAAGCCATGGCAAAGTCACAACTGTGCCACAGAACTGCTTAAGGGCAGCCACCAAGAGCTACAGCTCAAAAATGAGTTGTGCCTTTGGCCAACAATCAGACCTGGCTTTCGTGGGGTATTTTAATCATATCCCAATATGGATTACTGTGCTGGCAACCCCTATTTGAGAAAGAGCTGCTGCCCCATAAATCCACATCTGCCCCATAAATCCATACCTAGAAAAAACAAGCATTTAGAGAAGCAAAATGGAGAAGTCTCTTCACAGGTGGACAGAGGTGTTACCTTGGAAGTGTCAAGGGTATATGTATCTGGCACTGAAGTGTTCCCATTTAATTTGGGAACACTGTCAAGGTGTGCCATCTACTTTACACCCAAATACTCAGGGAACTGGAGCTAATATGTAAGGGTCCTCACAGGGCCTAGTGTGGAATTTGGGGAGGACAAAGTTTGAACTGTTTGCACCTGACAAGAGACCTTTCATAGAGTGTTTCTCAAGACATAGGAAAACAAACTCTCCCTGAGATATGAGGGCAACAAAGTGGGCCTTCAACACCACTGAATCCCTACCACCATCACCACCACCTCCAAGAGTTAAAAGCAGCATGTTTGATTGCAGGGCACAGCAGCTACAGCAGAGGTAGGACACTGAGTGGACCATGACAACCTCCAAAATGAGTTTATCAAGCTACTGAAAGCATCTGAGAATAGGAAGACTGGCTGCCAGCATCTTCTCATACCTAAAGTAACTTCCTCCATCTTAGTATTCACTCACTGGGAGTAGAGAACCCCACTTCTCTTAGAAACTGAATAGGGAGCAACGTGCTATAGCCTTTTTCAATCCAATGTGGGCTTATTTGCCAAATCTT
Organism: Podarcis erhardii; assembly: GCF_964252035.2. Taxonomy (NCBI): domain Eukaryota; kingdom Metazoa; phylum Chordata; class Lepidosauria; order Squamata; family Lacertidae; genus Podarcis; species Podarcis erhardii. The sequence continues at coordinate 3,893,453 of NC_138515.1, forward strand.
GCTCCCACCCACTTCCCTCAGAACCCTACAAGAACAAGTCTGTAGGAGACTCACCCTTTTGTCCACTTTGACCTCGGCCCCTGGCTCTGCATAGAATTCAAAGTGTAGTGTAGTTGCACTGGGAGGGTATTTCTGTGTACAGATCACAGTATGGAATCAGAACAAACCAGATGGCAAACACTCCCTCCAAAAAAAATCAAACCACTCTCACCCTGGACTAGGGGGAGGTTAAGGGAGGGGCGTTAGCGTAAGAAAGGACAATGCACCCTGGTGCTAAGAGCACCCACTTGCAGAAGTGTGAGTATAACCACCACCCCAACTCTCCTTACATCTTTTTGTGCACGTGGGAGGAGGAAGAGAGTTAAGATGTAAGAAGTTAGGATTAGGTATGAAGACATGGTGATGCAGAGGGAGCCCTGCTGATATCTAGGAACACAACAGCAATATCCAAGAAGATGCACAGACATGGAACAATGGCCTAGACCTGTGCCTCCAGCAGCCCCACAGGGTATGAGTAGCAATGCATAAAAGACTACTCAGCCTTGCATCACTCAGCTCATGCAAGCTTAATGTAAAAGTTGAAGCAGCCGAGGGGGAGAATTCCACTGGCCCCAGGTCAAGGGCAGTATTTCAGAACATGCCATCAGACCTTATGGGCCTCACAACTCATATGAGCCCTACAATTGGTGCACTTCCTGACATCGCTGTCAGCAGTGACGGTAGCGGCAAACCAGGAAGCACCTTAAAAATGATTTGCTTCCTATTTCCAGAAGTTTACAGTAACTGCCACTGTTTTGGTATGATAGCAGCTGTACCATCTGTGTTGATCATGCTAACCCAACTGGGGCAAAAAGTGATCTCCACCATGATCAACACCCAGAATGTGTATGTTGTAAATGACTGTTACTCTGATCATTCTCAAAAACAATACATCTTGAAAATACTCTATGTATGATCCTGCCCACAATGATGCTGCTTCACTCCAGAGTGTAGCCATTTCAAAACATAGCAAAAATCAGCAAAGCAGGCACTGGAAAGTTTTAAAGCAATGGGGCAGTTCTGATGAGGCTAGTAACTATCAGAACCACCACAAGCTGGCATCTCTCCCAGTTCAGGGGACCACCATGGACGGGGGAAAGAATTATGCAGTGAGCAAGAACTCCCGCCCCCAAATACCCAGTATTCTTTCAAATCACACATTGCTTACCCTCAAGAAGGAAGATTATATATACCAGCAAAAAATGAGAGTTTCAGTGTCCAAATCTTGGGTGTCAGAATCCCTAACCCTAAAACATTGTTTGAAGTCAAACTTTTCCAAAGCCTATGCCAGGCAATGCAAAGTAGCTTTTATATCAAATATATTGCAGAATCCTACTGTGTTTTAATGGACTCTTGCCCGTTAGGAAGACCAAATTTTCTTCCTGCAAGAGCAGAGTACCAACTATTTGCCAATTTGCTATTAAATACGAACAGTTTGAGAGGCACTATAAAAGACACACTTGGGAAAGGACTATCAATGTATTCACGTAAATCAGAAAAGCAACTGGGAATTAGCTCTACACACCATGACTCAAGCTACCAACCGCAAAGTAGCAGAAAAGATAAAATTCAAAATGGAATACTTACCAGCATGTGCAAATCTCTACAACATTCTGCCAGACCAAAGCCATTCTCCTTGCCACCCCAACTCTGCAGGACAGAAGGAGGAGAACATAAAGGATGAATGAACCCTAAAACCCTACAAAAAACAATCCAGAAGGAAAACTCAACTGTACACTTCAGTTGGACTTGATCAATAGAAAATTGGCTATGTGAAGTTCTGGCATGCATGTTCTATTCACAGCTGCATTTAAAATCTCACTAAGTGCCCCCCTTCCCCCTATGACTCCAAAATCCTACTTAATGTAAACAGTCCTCATGATTATTTCCAAATGCAATTGACAAGTTCTGCTTTGTGGTAATGAAGGCTACCCAAAATGAAAGCCAACATACCACTGAGAAACTGCCAAGATACCATCCAACATGACCCAATGCAACAATGTTGACTGGTAAAACAGAAGTTTGAGAGCTAAGTAACTGTCACAGGCTATGATAAAGAGCGCCAGTGCTCAGCTGCCTTCAGAGCTGCTTGAAATGACTCACTGAATCATAGTTTGTACCTGCGATGATAGTACTCTGTCTTTGCCACAGGCACACCTAAACTGGACCTTTTAAGAAAACAACCAGCTGCACATTGCAGTGTCATGTACATCATTGCTTCCTGTGATAACTGCAATTACAAGTGACACCAGAGAGTAAATTTCAACTGCTTTGAAAATGAGAGAAGGAATTGGGTCACCTTTGTTTTGTAATCTGGATGTGTAATCAAGCCACAAACAGATTAAAACTTAGTAGGTTGGATCCAGAGAAAGATGAGTGAAGCCACCTATGCAGTGGCTTATATTTTACTTTATTATAGTTTCCAATTATAAACAAAACAGAAATACCACCAATAAAATACAGAAAATAAATCAAGAACATAAAATAGAGCAGACAGAGAACAGACATAATATTTAAATATTGTTTTCAAAGCAAAGTTTTACAAAGCCACTTCTGTTTCCCCCCTGAAAGTACACAATTCCCTCAAAGTGCTTTGTTTTATCTGTGTGTCTGTCCCGTCCCCACCCGCTTTTTTTAACCTCTCAATTTTTCTTCATCTGCCTTCAGACCTTTTGTACCATACATTTTTACATTGTACTGTGCAGAAGAATTGGTGGGAAAACACATCACGTGAAACAGTCCCTCACACAATCAGTTACAGGACTGTACCTCTCAGCATGCTTAGAGGTCTGATCGGCCAAAAATATACCACCTCTAAAGCTAGTCACAGACTGAACTTCCTTTATATACACTGGCTGCATGCTGCTTTTATCACATAGCAGATAAAAAGGCAGTGCTCAAGGAATCTGACGCCTGCTCTCTGTCTCAGATTACACCACACCTGCAATGTGACAGAAGGCCACAAGAGCAGGCTAAACTGTAGCACAATGATCTTCAGGTTTACTAGCTTCATCATTAGGCTCAAAAGTCTGTTTAACAATACACAGCCTTTCAAAAGGAATTGTTCCCACAACAAATAAAAAATTGGCTATACGAAGAAGACCCCAAAGCAAATAAAATTAGACAATTCAGGCTTTTAAGTCTTAATACTTTGACAATGGGAATACTACAAATAACTACATACCTGTCTGGAAACCTCAGTACATAATAAAACACTAAGTAAGATGGGCTGATGCAAACAGCCCAAAAGGACAAACCAGATTTAAGATGTGATGCCTAAAGCCTTAAATTTAGGAAGCAGAGGTAGAAAATGTGTCAGAGATCTTCCATTTTCTATTGCTTTGAGCAAATCCATTTATACTATGACTGTCAATGCTCCAAGTGTGTCCCATGTGAGAGAAACGGATTAGAATAATTTTTTACTAGGGACATTACATTTTTGATCCATCAATATAGCTTCTAAAGCTGCATTATCTAAATAAGCCATTAAGCCAATGAAATTCAACTTTCTTGCAGGTCTCTTTACAGCTCCTTACCTCTGCCAAATGCTGTAGCCGGGACAGAAGAGGCATCCTCTTGTCAGAGCCCAGGCGCGTGATGTAATTGGAGCGTTTGCTAAACACGTACAGGAGGTTGAGCACAGCAAGCACCACTTGCATATCCGAGGATGCCAACAATGTTGTCAAGTGCTAAATGAAGAGCAAAGTATTTGAAACATTCCTGAAACTACCACAATCTTAATTTCCAAAGAGATTAATATTTTCCTGTTATAGCAATCAATCAATCAAACCTTTATTGCATTAGCATACAGCCATAGCAGGATAAAACAAACTAAAAATGGTGTAGCAAATAAATACTCTGGTCTTCCTTGCCATGTTCAGTCACTGTAGTGTTGTGGCTAACAAACTAAGTTATCAACCAGAAGTCCATAATTCAAACCTTGCTTTTGCTATGGACTCCATATGCAGCCTTAGGGCAGCTACAATCCTCAACCTACAATATGGGGAGCCTGCCTACTGGCTTTAAAATTTAAAAAATAAATGTATGCTATGTAAACCTCTTGAATGCTTTAAAGCATTGTATAAAATTGCTAAGTATTTAAGTATTAAATATTTGAGTCCATCTGCCTCCCACCATCAACAATATAGTAGGGCTGTCATTCTTGTCCCAACAGAAAAGCGGCTTCACACTATTAAAGCCATCATCTGCTTCTAAAACATGTTTCAGATGAGAGGCCCTTCAGCCCTTCTAAATCCCAACCCTGCTACTTTAGAGTTCTTTACCTCGATAGAGCTGTACAGGTGGCGAGAAAAACTGTATTCTATTAGCAGGGCAGTGAAGTTCAACACTGACAGCAGTAAGGATTTCAGCTGTTCCCTCTCCGGCCTGTCGCAAACCAGCATCCATGACATGTTCTCCACTGTCTGCCCAGCATCTGCTAGGATCCCATCGAATCTGTCTAGCAGGTCCACCCAGTGGTAAAGTTCGCACTTAAAGAGAGGAAAAAGCACATTCAGGAAAGAATGACAGTGACAAGGAGAGATAACTGGACTTCTTGGGAAAGGGTCTGCTATACCTCCCGGGGGGCAGGGGAGGAAACCAAGCTATCCCCATATTCATCAGCCAAATACAGTGGACTCAAAAGCTGACTAAGTCACTGGAGAGTAAAACTTTACATCCAACCGCCATGTGTGCTTATTTGGAAGTCCAACTGGCACAGCAAGTAAGCCTGAATAGCATAAAGCTATAACTTTTACAACTCTATGTTAGAATTAAGGGGTAACAGGAAAATAAATATGAGATGGAGAATGAATGAAAAGATCTTAAATGATGAAAAGATACTGAACAAAGCTCAAGATCTGCTAAAGGAATTCTTCAAAATAAATATGGCTCAGGAAACAGATATGAGTGATATGGGACACAAGTAAGGCCTTCATAAGAGGATATTACATACAACAAAATGTCATACAAAAAAGAATTAAGAGAAATATCAAAATTTACTAGAACCCAAAACACTGTGGTGGGTATCATCTCTGGAGGCAGTCTCAGTAAAAAAGAAAAACATGGAGAAAAACTGGGCTACATACAACCAACTACTAAAAGAAGAAAATGGCCAATTGAAACTGAAAACTTTTGAGGAAATTAAACAACATTGTACTGGTTGGAGGCAATGCCATCAATTACACGACATATTTAATTTGGACAAAAAAATCGGCTTTGGAAAAGAAGAATCTAAACTACAAAAAGAACTATTACAAAACAAAAAGAAATTATTATCTAAAACCTATAATTTACTGTTAGAGTGGGAGTTAAAAGATGAGGAAATAAAAGAGGTGGGCCCAAGATTTTGGTTATAATATCCAGATGGAGCAATGGGAAAAATTGTGGAAGCAAGACATTAGATTTACTGCTTGCTACACAGTAAGAGAAAATCTGATAAAGATGATGTATATGACCCCCATCAGACTGGCCAAGATATACAGATTAAAATTAAATATGTGTTGGAGATGTAATAAGGCAGAAGGAACTATGTACCATCTATGGTGGAGATGCGGGAAAATTAAAAAAATCCTGGAGTAGCATCCATGAAAAACTGAAAAAGATGTTTAAAACATCATTTGAGAAAAAGCCAGAAGCGTTCCTATTAGGTATAGTCTCAACAGACATCCCTGGAGATAAGAAAAGATGTGTTTTTATATGCTATAGCTGCCACCAAAATACCAATAGCGAAAAATTGGAAAAGGGACATTGTTCCCTCAATAACAGAGTGGCAAAACAAGCTCTGTGAGTTTATAGAGTTGGCCAAAATGACAGCAGCTATTAGATTCCAATCAAATCAGAAACTGAGGAAAGAATGGGAATGTGTAGAAGAATATATGATAAAACATTGTTCCATAACAAAGTTATTGATATGCATTGACTGAAGCTCACAAAGTTAAGGGTAAAATATGGAAAGTTCGTTAATGGGGAATAAGTAAATAGTATTATAAATATAAAAGTAAAGAAAAACAAAAGAAGTCGAGCTCTGGTGGAGGGAAGACACAATGGTAGAAATAAGGAAAATATACATCTTCACATAGATATATACATATAGCACAATTTGGAATGTATTGTAAAGAATGATAAAATGTGTAACTGAATGTAATATTGTAAAATAATAATAATAAATAACAACAAAAATGGATAAAGCTACAAATTGGTTTGCAGAACCAGAAGTGCATCATAAAGTTTTAATCCTCTGGGACCAGTCATGGTTGTCTGAAGCCCATGCCATCCTCAACCTTCCACAACAGCTTTCCCCAAACTTGTTGGACTCCCATCAGCCCTAGGCAGCATGGTCAATGGTCAGAAGATGGGAATTGTGGTGCTAGGGCACACTAAGTTGGAAAAAATGCTGTATTATAAAGCCTCAAAATAAATATAAATTAAAAGACAAGAGGCATTGCATTTTCTCAAGTTGCTTTTTTACTACATGATCTGCTGCTACCACATACCTTGCCGATGTTCCATGTTTTGATCTGTTGAAGTTCCAGCAGCAGTTGCTCATCATTGCAAACCTTAAGTTTGTCAATCAAGGCTCTGCAATCTGCAGGCTGAAAGGTGAAGAAACTGCATAAGGAACACTAATTGCTACACATTGATGGATGCTTCTTCATAAAAGAAAATGCTGGTAAGCAATGAGTTGTGTTGTTTTAAATTTTAAAAATCATTCACTTCTCTCCTCAGCCTAATGTGCACAAACAGATCCTACCAACAACAACTTGGGTGTTTCTGTGTTTATATTTATAGAAAACAAAATGCTCCCAAATTTCTACCTTTTCCCATTGTGTGTGTGTGTGTGTGTGTATGTGTGTGTCCATATCACACAAAGGCAGAAAGGAACTGCTTTTACTGTCTTTGCTTTCCAGAACAGTAGCTATATTGATCTGTTGTATGAAAAAACTCTTGAATCCTTATCTGAGAGTAATCTCACCAAAGGTAGTGATGCTTACTTATGAGTAGATTTGCACATGAGATTAGGAATTCTCATGTGAGGTGGCCATGTAAAAATTGAACCAGGCAGGGCAGTCTTTATTTCAGTTTAGTTAATGGAACACAGAGGTTTTTTTTTCTGTCTGTGCTCATCACTGTGTATGGCTCTACTCACTAAAAGCATGCACCCCCTCCCAAAAGATTACCCTTGAGGGAATGCAGCCTACAACGGATTGACTATTCCAGCAATAAACTATCACACAACCCAAGACATTCAAAACTGGAATGTCAGAAATGCACTGCTGTAGATACAGTCAAATCTGTAAGCTCCTTGATCCCATTGCAGTATATTCTCACACTTTTCCTATGATGAGCTCAAGGTAACAAGAGGTGATACTTACAGCCTCTGTAGGTGTTTTCTTCAGCTTAGTTCGGTCCACTTTCATTTTTATTAGTTTTCCGCTTCCTGGTCCTGCTTGGTAAAAAAAAATATATGACAGAGTTGACTGTCAACAGGACATATTTTAATCAGTTAACAAACAAGTGATAGTGCAAAAGAACAAAGGTAGCCTAAAAAGCTCAAACTACATAGAATGGGGGCAGTCTTAGATAAACGTAAGGAATCAAAAGCAATTTCTGAGGTTGAATGTATACCAAAGACCTCTATACAGTGGCACCTAGGGTTAAGTACTTAATTTGTTCCGGAGGTCCGTTCTTAACTGTTCTTAACCTGAAGCACCACTTTAGCTAATGGGGCCTCCCACTGCTGCTGCGCCGCCAGGGGACGATTTCTGTTCTCATCCTGAAGCAAAGTTCTTAACCCGAGGTACTATTTCTGGGTTAGCGGAGTCTGTAACCTGAAGCATCTGTAACCTGAAGCGTATGTAACCCAAGATACCACTGTACTAAGCTTCCACTGCTCACATGAACGCTTCATTAGCACACAAGGCTACCAAAATACTTCCTGCTTTATTCTGATTTCATTGTAGGCACCTCTTTGTTGTACATCTCTCAAATTTGCTACTACTACAGATTCATGCTGGAATCATACAAACAGGTTGGTAGCCACATTTTGGAAATCAGGACAATAGCTGTGGACTACTGACATTTATTTTCCACCCACCCCAAAAGGAAAAGGCTTCTATTCTCTTAACACATTTAATCCTTAGACCAATATACTGTCCCCAGTTACCCTAAATATTGCATACCAGTTGTGGGACAGCAATAAGAGGCACAAACTGGGGGGGGGGGGACGAGTAAAGCTACCAAGAAACTGAAAGGTTGTTGCAGAGGAAAATCTATTCCAATAGAGAAGGACAGTAAGGCACAGGGTTGAACAAAGAACCATAGCATTGTAGAACTGGAAGGGACCCCAAGGGTCATGCACAAGTTCAAGTAGGGACTGATCAGAGCCTGCTCAATTTGATTCCACTGGAATTTACTTTTAGGTGTCAGCATAAATGTCTTAAACTGCCAAAAAGAAAAAGAAATGCTGAAAAACATATCTAACTGTATTTAATAGTATATAGAGTACCTATGCCACAAAAATATGAATACATTCTCATTTCACTGGCAAGCCAGATCAAATTAAGAAAGACCTTGCTGACAAATATACAGAAAGAGAACCTACCCAAATGATGCTGACATAAAAACCTCACACTTATACAAAGCTGGAAAAATGAAAAAATGGTGTGCAAGTTTATCATCCACCCTCTCCCCCTAACCTCTGGAGACCATATTGTCTTACACTGAACGTAACGAAAAGACTTAAAATATGAACATAAAGAACAGATCTTGCACGTTCTTTTGTATTTCATTAAAAAAGATAATAATTTTTTTTAAGACCTTCTGGTGGAGAATCAGTTCAGTTCCGCAAAAAAATGGTTTTCTGGAAGTATGCTCCTCACTTATCCCATAAAACCAAGTCAGCAGTTAAGATACACAACTAAAATCCCTAAGCTTCTAAGAGACTGTGTTCCATGGTCTAAAAACAATGGCAGGTGAAACAGGTGATAATACTAAGGAACTCACTACCACAGGTTTCGGCCTCAGCTGAACATGCCAGGAAGTGATGCAGCAAGACCAAAAACTGACTAATCGGAACAGCTTAAAACATGGGTAGGATCCAGGGGCCGGATCCAGCCCAATTGCCTTCTCAATCCAGCCCGCTGACAGTCCGGGAATCAGTGTATTTTTACATGAGTAGAATGTGTCCTTTTATTTAAAATGCATCGCTGGGTTATTTGTGGGGCATAGGAATTTGTTCATTCCCCCCCCCCCAAAAAAAATATAGTCCGGCCTGCGACAAGGTCTGAGGGAAAGTGGACCAGCCCCCTGCTGAAAAAGTTTGCTGACCCCTGGGCTTAAAAGGTGTGTTGCATGTTCCTTCTAGCCTAGCCAAAGAATACAGGGGGGTGCTGCACTCTCCACTAGCACAGCTTATTAGATGCCTCTCCTTTACTTTCTCTAGCACTATAAGGAGTGCTATAAGGAGACAATTTTTAGCTCTACTCTCCCCCTGGCCTGGGAGGAATTTCTCTGGCACCAAAGAACTCATACACAGAAATCTTCTCTGTGAAGCAGCCAGACCCCACTAAAACACTGAGCGCTGTCAGGTTACCTAGAGCTGTGACTCTCAAGCAACCCAGTCTCTCCACATTATGGGTAGCAAATTGGTGTTGGGAGTGGCTATGCACCACTGTCCTTTCTGGCTTAGCCACATTTTACTTCTGGTTGGGTTGTCATACAGTCAAAAGCTTTTGCTTTTAAACCGGAAGGTCCTGGTGACAGAAACCTGTCACTGCGATATTTGTTAGATACCAAGCATATTTATTAAAAATGCTGTAACAATAGAAAAAATTATGACCTACATCAAAACTACAGAAACCTAGACACCCAAGTGTGTGGATTCCCCCCCCCCCAAAAAAAAACATGACTATATTGGAGTCTAACAGACCAACCTTTCAGCTTTTACTTAGCTTCACATCTGCTGGTTCCGGAGCAACAACTTCATGGTTGATGTGTTCCCCTTCTCAAGGTACTATATCCTTATATTGGAAGGCCTATTTTGTTGTTGTGCGTGTGTCTTTTAGTATTATAGGCTGATTTCTGGATCTTTATTTAGCTGATAGCAGTCACATACCAGCCTACCTCTCAAACAAGTTGGCAAAATTACACACAACATGAAAAGGTCAAAAAAGACTGTCATACTTCCTTGACTATACCAGTCCTAATTCAGTTATTGCCCCAGCTGATGTAGCATGCCAGCTGACCTGCCACTGCAGAAGAGGGAAAGGCCAGACCATAGGAGGATTCATAGGAGGGGCTCAATGTGTGGCCACAGCTACACAGGGGGCTCAACACTTTGCCCCATTCATTATCTTGCCCAGTGCCCTGTTCTCTTAGCCATCTTTTGATGCAACCATCTGTCCAATCCTTGGAAAGATCAGTTCCCATGCTATCTTTCCCATCACTTCCTGCTATCTTTCTAGCTTTCCTATTTGTTGCTCTGAGTAGTTCCAGACCAACAGGAGCCTCCTCTCACCTGGGAGACAGCAGCCTGTCCCCATTTCCAGAAATAGTAAAGTAACAGGCAGAAAAACTCGTACACTTGATTCATATTAGCAACCAGCAGAATGAGAAGAGACAGGTGCTTTAAATGCAAGAAGGAAAACAGGCAAGTACGCTGCCTGTCTTGATGTGAGAAGGGTAGTGGTGCTTGAGTACAAGTTTACACTAGTCATTGTCATCACACCAAGAAGCATTTACATATTCCCAGTTCCTTCCATGCCTTGCACAACTGTCAGCATTATGGCACCATCAAGTGGTAAAATTATATAATGCAGTTCTTTAACAAGGAGGAGTCATCAGTGCTTACTTCTCTTTGGCTAAAAGGAATGTAAGCTGTAATACTCTGCACACTTACTGGAGAGTAGTTCCTATTGAACAGTGTGACTTGCATGCAAAGGACTGCACTGTTACTATGCATGCTTACTTGGAAGAAAAATTCATTGTGTTCAATGAGCCTTCCTATCAAGTGTGCAAAGGACTGTGATCTTAGTGTCCCTGCTGCCACAGCATTAACTCTCCTTTGTAGAACTACAGATACTACACACTAGACAGTATTTTATTGTCGGGGCCGAAGCCCCTACAACCCCTAGGGGTTGGCTTGCCACAGACTCAGCAAATCTCCACAATGTATTGGCCCTCCACACAGTCATCTGCTTAATTCTGTGGGCCAGATGGATGATGAGCATTTTTATTCACATGCCAAGTCAAACTTGTGGAAAGATCAGCTATAAAATTAGTTACCACAGCATTTAATAGTGACTGTGTTTGTCCATAAATCACAACTTGTTCCATCTGCTAACCTAGTAGTGCTTCATTCCAGTTTTCTGTTTTTATCTTAATACATCTGGGTCAAAATTTAAGCACAGCTTTCTCTGGATAAATGTCTGCCTTTAGACAGACACTAGTAGGTTCCCATCTGCTGTAGGCAGAGTGAACTGCAAATCCCAGAATGCAACATAGTTAAGATTGACACTTGGCTCTGAAGCCATCTGATTAGGAGATGGCAGCTACTCCCCGCAACAATGAATGTGAAAGAAAGAAAGAAGAAGGCTCACAAAAACCAAGTGATGATTAGAAAATAGACAATTTTCAAGCACTACTTGAAAGATTCCCCTTCCCCACCCTCAACTAAAAACGCTGAAAGACTTAACACTCCCAAGATCAAATTAGTTACTATTTTAAATCTACTACCTGAAATAGAACTCCTGCCCATTACAACACTGAGTGATTCTGCAAAGCTCCATTTATTTGGCTGAAATAAGTACATGAGTTAGCTGCATTTAGCAGGTCACAGATCTTTATTGTGTGCATGTACCTGATGCCATGTTCTTCAAGGAGGGCAAGCAACAGCCTTGCTTTAAGATAACGGGAAAGATATTCAGTCACATGAAAATGAAATCTAATGCTATTGGAGGAGTAAAGATTTCTGTCAGGTGGTGGTGTGGTTGCCTCGAGAGCGAACAGGCAAGACTCCGACCTGTCTTTTCCAAGCTTTATTCTTAGTGCAAACTATTTACAGTGAAGAGCATCACAAGTTCATGTCTGGTTCAGTCGTTAGCAGAATCTGGGAGTGACCAGTCCTTGTACCTCCCCCAGCTTAACAGTTGCATGACCCCCATCCTTCTCCCCTCTCTGTGCTGAAACCTACTGCGCAGAGTGGGCGCTGGCAAAGGGGTACTTCCCTCCTCTCCGCTTTGCTCAGGCTCAGTGTTGAGGCTCTCCCTAGCATCTCCTGGTCCCTGCACCCCCTCCCCACTGGAGGCGGAGCTTTCCTGCTTGCCAGAGGAGGAACTGCTTCGCAAGGTCTTTGAAGGTTCCTTATAACAGTGTTTCCCAACCGGTGTTCCGCGGCACACTAGTGTGCCGCGAGACGTTGCCTGGTGTGCCGTGGGAGGGAGGCGGGCGAGTCGGGCGGCGAGAGGCGGGGCGGCGGCGGCGAGCACACACGGGGCGGGGAGCGAGCTCCCTCCCACATCCCATCGCCCCGTGCTCCGCGCTGTTGTAGGCCAGCCCTGCGCAACCGGGGGACCTCCCCCCGAGAGCGCAAGGCTTGCGGGCGTCAGCTGGCAGCGCGGAGCACGGGGCACCCTCCAGAGGGCGCCCCGTGCTCCACGCAGGTGTCCGCAAGCCTTGCGCACCCGGGGGATCTCCCCCCGGGAGCGCAAGGCTTGCGGGCAGCAGCCTGCAGCGCGGAGCACGGGGCGCCCTCCAGAGGACGCCCCGTGCTCCGCGCTGGTGTTGGCCAGCCTTGCGCACCCGGGGGATCTCCCCCCAGGAGCGCAAGGCTTGCGGGCGGCAGCTGGCAGCGCGGAGCACGGGGCGCCCCGTGCTCCGCGCTCGTGTTGGCAAGCCTTGCGCACCCGGGGGCGCATGGGGCGCCCTGAAACAGAGGGTTCCCCATGCTGCGGACTGTAGCCTGCCGCCGGACGTGCGGGGCGCCCTGAAGCAGAGCGCCCCTCGCGCCAGGCAGACATGGGCCAGCCCCACAAGCTCGGGGGACAGCGGGGAGGCGCAGCACCGCCATCCCACTGTTCCCCGACTTGGTTTTTTGGGGGGGAAATAAAGGAAAAAATTTTTTCCTTTATTTCCCCCCTCAAAAAAGTAGGTGCGTCCTATGGGACGGAGCGTCCTATGGGACGAAAAATACGGTACTTACTATTTCATAATAAAGTAATTATAAAATACTTTCTTTGTGTTTATTTGATTCCTATTAAAGAGAGTTACTTTATATATAGTCAATATAGGCACAGAGTTAATTTTTTAAACGTTTTCTAATGGTGGTGTGCCTCGAGATTTTTTTCATGAAACAAGTGTGCCTTTGCCCAAAAAAGGTTGGGAAACACTGCCCTATAACACAACTGCCCTTCCACCTCTCGTCTCCGAGCTGATGGCAGTTCCCTGACAATTTCCAATTCTATATCTCTCCGGTTTTGCTTCATCATGACAGACTAGTAGCACAGGGCTAATTTATAAGGCAGCGGCAGGCCAAGGAGAGCAGAATTATAGAATCATAGAATTGTAGAGTTGGAAGGAATCATGAGGGTCTTCTAGTTCAATCCCCTGCAATGCAGGAATATTTCACCCAACGCAGGGCTCAAACCCATGACCCTGAGATTAAGAGTCTCATGCTCTCCCAACTGAGCTACCCCAGTCTTAAGAAACGAGAGTCGTCCAGAGGGATGAGGGGAAGGAAAACTGATAAAAGGAATAGGAAGTGAAGAGAGATATAAGGGTGAATAATTGCATATTCATTAAAAGTTGCCAGCTAAGCTTCTGGTGGAGAAGACTTATAGTATGCATAAAACGCTAAGCAGATTTATTTCTTTAACAAACATATTCTGGTAACATCTCTCTAAAAGAATAGTTAAATCCTGGAAGATTTTAGGTTTGGTGACATTAACTCATTATGTAAATCCTCACTGGCCAGCCTCTCTCCATTATGGAAGTGATTTCATACTTACTGTGGAATCAATATTTATTAAATATGCATACCACCCTTCAATACAAATTCTCAAGGCAACTTACATTCACAAAGCAGAACTGGCTACAAAGTCTCATCACAGATTAAAGATTAAAAGCCTGGTGACAAAAAGACAGTATACACATCAGGCAAGCTTCCTTAGGGAGAGAAGTACTGTACTTAAAAAATAATAATATTCTAATATTCTAATATTCTTTATTTATATTAATGCTTCACTTCTTTTTTTATGAGTCCCCCCCCCCCATATTTTAAGCTGCTTTTATTTTATCTGTAAACAGCCTTGAATCCCTGTCAAGAAAAAAGGTGGGTCATAAATATAAAATAATGGAACCACAATCGATGGTCCTCTAGCCAGTCATCACCAGTTTCAACAAGATGGTAGGAGCATTCAGGATTCAACCTGTGATTTGCAGGCTTGAAATGGACCAAGAAATGGTAAATGAAAAAATGCTGCATCCTTTACCGGTCCCAACAAAAAAGAATCTTTCAGCTGTGTTCTGATATTGTCCAGAACACAGCAGCCTCAAGAGTCAATATCTAGATACCTAAAACTGTTGTGAGGATCAGTTTATAATATGTACTCTCAAACATACAGCACTTTCAATAGATGTGCACCTCAACAATATTCCCTATTCCAAACAGAATTGCTGTTCAAACACAGATAGGTTTACACAGTTAGAACATCAAGAAGGCATGGAGAAAAGGTATGTCCCGTTACAGTTACTTGCATTAATTAAAAATTAAAAAATTGTCCAGTAGTACCTTGGAGACCAACTAAGTTTGTTCTGGGTATAAAATTTCATGTGCATGCACACTTCTTCAGATATTTTATTTTGACTTGAGTCAGACCAACATGGCTACCTACCTGAATCTTGCCACTGAGCCACTGAAAACTCCAAAATAAAAGGCAAGTGCTCTTCTCACAAAGGAAGGAAACTATATTGAGCATAACAGAGGGCAGGGCTTACTTCTAACAACAGGATTTTGTCATTATGTTCTACCTGCTATTTCGCTGCTACTACACCCTGCCTGTCCTCCCATAGACTGAGGCGCAGTTTCTTCCCAAAGGTCAACCAGTGAGTTTCATGGCCAAATGGCGATTTCAATCCTGCTCTGAGTCTGAATCTCTAATCATTACACCATACTGCTTTAGTTGGACACACTTTTTGATTTCAATAAGTCTACTCTAAGTAGGATTAACAAGGATACAATCCCATGTTATTATTTTCTTAACCATGGCATGTGTATTCAGAAGTAATTAGAAATTATGCCTACATAAGACCAGTATGCTAACAATTCTTGGCACCAAAACAATTTGCTACAGTCTGAAGTAGGAAGAATGGGGCTGCATAAACACCCAAACGCACTCCAAACTGAATAGATGGAACTCATCAAGTCATTTCAGTGGTTAGTCTTAGAATCATATAATCACAGAGTTGGAAGAGACCATGTGAGTCATCTAGTCCAACTCCCTGCAATGAAGGAATCTTCTGCCCAACGTGGGGCTTGAACCCACAACCCTGAGATTAAGTCTCATGCTCTACCTACTAAGCTATTGGGAAAGTGCCTTAAGACCCTGAAAAGAATTCTGCTATAAAAAGCACACACTTAAGACTCATATTTCTAGAGATCCTTATGACATGCCCGCACCAGTACACATCCATAAGTAAGTTTACAACAAACCTATTCAAATTGCTCTAGCAGCTGGATTTTCATTCACAGATCACCCAAGAATACCAGAATGAAGGGGAAACAAAATATTGTGATACTTTAAATGTTAACCAACTTATGGCATAAGCTTCACAAACTATAATCCAATTCACTGGATACAGAAGAAAAGTTACACTTAATGTGTCTATGGAAGTGTAAACTTTCATAAATTTGTTAGCCTTAAAGGTGCCACAAAACTCTGTTAGTCTCGTGCAGTAAAAACATGGCACCCTCTCTGGAGAATCAAGGGTATCACTCAATCCATCTAATATGAACTTCATACTCTTGCAGACACAAAGGTTCCAAAATCTTTCTACATTTCTAACAAAGTGTGCTCAACACTAAAGAGCAACAAAAAACACAAAAGCTGTTTCCACAAATCCATGCACCCATTAGAAACAGCCGGTTGCCTGTTTCTCTCCTCTCCATTCCATATGCATTCCCACCTAAGAAATCTACATGATCAGACACATCATTCATGCTTGAAGCATCCTGACCAGACACAAAACATAGCCATAACCCAAGACACTTTGTCACACATTAATATAACTTAATGAAGGTTTCTGTTGGCTCCCAATCTCTCTTCATGATACAAGAGAAATTCAGCACACATGAAAACACCAACATCTGCTAGCTACAGCACTTTTCACTAGCTTTTTCAAACTAACAGGAATAAATCATGCGCAACGTTTTCTCTTCTGCCCTAAAAGTAACAATTTGAAAAAGCAGGCAACACATGTCAGATATGGCCTGCTCTTTGTGGAAGTCATAACTGAAGAACATTTTACCGTCCTCTATCCAAGCCAGATGTTCTATCTACACAAACCCTAGTTGAAAGAAGTGTTCAAGTTTGAGAAACCAGTGTCCACTGCAGCTGTGAGGGAATGAACCTGTCCACCAAAAGGAAATAAATTAGAATGCACAGCACTGATGAAGAATTTGCCACGTGAGCAACTCATACCCCAAACAGGGAGATAAATAATGGTCAACAAATTTGGGGCAGCAATTAGTCAGCTAAAAAACTGTATTCACCAGGACATGCACTTTCCCTTCAAGGACAGGATCTTGCCGCAACTTTATCCTTCATCTGTAAACATCAGCACAAGATTGGGACCCAACAGACGCTCCTCTGTTGTCCTTCTCTAGCTCTGGAGCTAGTGGGGGCAGCAGAGGCATGTGGATTCACTCTGCGCTGTTTGGCTGGAGCTCCAGTTAGTGGTACACTTAGGGAATTTTAGATCCTCAACTTTACGTAGCCATGTTACTTCCATTGTGAAGCACACAATTAACATTTTTCTTCTCTTCCTGCCCCACTGCCATTCTAGGCATTTTAACTTGTTAACAATGTTCAGACATCTTGGGAAAAGAGTGGCTCTCCAGGTCTACTGAGGAAGACCATAAATAACAAGCATTACACTGAATTTTAGCCCAGAACAAAAATTGTGAGTAGGTGATTCTCAGGTCTAAGAGACTGTCCTGCTATCTGAGTGATGATTGAACAAGGGACCCTTCTGCAATCAAACCACCGATTATAAAACAGAAATAACACTGTCATTTCCACAGGATTCATGCTTTTTAAAAAAGGACTTATCTGACCACTGGAGCAGCAAGAGGTACATTCTAGCTAGGCATGTAAACTTGAGATTTTGAATGCTCTCCCATATCAAAAGTTCACCGTAGACAAAACATTAGGCTAAGACATTCTGTCTTCCCAAGGCGTTATCTTTCCATGTGCAAGATATGAGCAAAGATGTACCTCTTTACCCAGGTTTTTGGTTAAGTAGATGCATTCCTTCCTTTTATACTGCTGAACGCTGCTGTTCTATGCTGCTGTCTTGTTATTCTGATAGCGGCTGTTTCTGTGGTTTTCTTTTATTATTATGCTGCAATTGTACTTACTACCCTGGGACCATTTGGTGAAGGGTGGGGTCTAAGTATAAATAAGTAATTACAGTGGTACCTCGGGTTACATACACTTTAGGTTACAGACTCTGCTAACCCAGAAGTAGTACCTCGGGTTAAGAACTTTGCTTCAGGATGAGAACAGAAATCGTGCTCTGGCAGCACGGCAGCAGTGGGAGGCCCCATTAACTAAAGTGGTGCTTCAGGTTAAGAACAGTTTCAGGGTAAGAACAGACCTCCGGAACGTATTAAGTATTTAACCCGAGGTACCACTGTGTAGAGCGACCATGGAAGCATTCTGATATGGATGCCCTGCACCTTGCAGCAACACGGTTCCAAAAAGAAAGTACCACAAGTTCTCTGTTCACTGTTGCCTCAAATCTTCAGACTTCAAAAAAACACAGTCTAGATGAAGACAGAATTAGATCCATGTACTTGCCTTTGAAGGGTCAAAATTACTCAGATAAGAATGATGAGAAACCCTAGAGGCTAACTACAGCAAACACTCTGGAAATCCCAAAAGACTAGCATGTCTTGCCAGATTTCCTCTTAGACTCCTATGAGACCTGTAATACACATGCTTAGTCATTGCAACAACTTAGAGTTTAAGTTTCATTTATGAAACATAACACATCACCAAAAGCAGGGCATACAGTGTCCACAAGTGATGGAACACCCAGCACCATCCTTTGCATTTTGTCTGATGTGACTCATTGTGCCCCCAGCTACTGAAGCAACAACAGCATACATAGAGGTCTGACAGGACCATGCAGCAAAGGAGAGACTAAGTTTACACATCCTGTGCTGCAGCTCCAGGTAAGCAGAGGCCAAGCACTGTTAACTCTTCTTGAAATGGCTTCAGAAACTACCTGCTCTGTAAAGGTTCAACACCATCAGCTTGCAGGTGGTAACCAAAACCCAGTAAGTGACATTTAAAACAAACCAGCACAGAAAGTGTTGGATTGTTAGATTAGAACAGTGGTTTTCAACCAGTGTGCCATGGTACCTTGGGGTGCCTTGAATGATGGTCAAGGGTGCCGTGGACAACACTGGCCTCCTTCCCTCCCTCTCCTCTGATGCCCTCACGTCTCTGCCTCCCAAAGGCTTGCACAGCTGTTTGTTGCAGCAGTGCTGGTTATAAGCTCCCCAGGTGAATGGTGCCTCTGGGGCTGGCCAAGGGATGCTGGTTGTCAGGAGCTGAGGTGGCCTTGGAGTAAGGAAGCAAGCAGACTAGGGAGCCCAGCCAGCCAATCCACCAGTCCTTGCTGTTGGGAATGGACAGACAAGTAGGAGGCTGGGCAGGGAGGCAGGCAGTGCGCTGACCTTTCTTGTGCTTGCTGTGTGCAAGGCCTGCCAGGGAGCCGAGTGCCTGGTGCTGAGCGCCTTTTTGCCATGCAGGACTGGCAGCGCTTGCTGCTGCCTCCCAAGGTAAGGTGCTGGCCTCACATTCAACTTTGGCCAGTCTCTGTTGGGCCACTAAGGGCTGGGGGCATCCTCTTCCCAGGCCCCTGTGAGGCAGAGGAGGCACCTCTCTTTCGGGCGGGGGGGGGGGCAGGCAGCTCAGAGACCAGGGACAGCAGCAGCAGCTGCCCAAAAGACTCCCAAGGAGAGGGGAGAAGAGAGGAGGCTGAGGGAACAGTCCACAAGGAGGGTGTTCAAAAAGGGGTGAGGGGTTGCCAGCTCTGCAGGCAAGGGGTGACGAAACTGGGCTCCTAAGCCTCAGAGGTGCCACAGAAAGAATGCAGTTGGTCAAGAGCCATGGACTCAAAAAGGTTGAAAACCTCTGGATTAGAATATCAGAATGAAGGCTAACATCAGACAGTGCATGTCCCTCAACTGGAATGCAGTGTGGGAGTGAAAACTCGATGCAGTTTCAAAGATATAAGCTTCCATGTTAATTCCACTTTATGCAGTGTGTTCCTTCAAAAAGACTGCTGAAACAGACATTTCTTCAAATCAATTGACATTTCTGATTCAAGTTATAGATTTTTCTAACACGCAAAAGCTTTTGGTTGGCTTATTAAATTTTACTCAAAGACCAAGCAAGTCTCAGTGGTACATGTTGTAGTTACTGAAGTTCAAAAAAACTCATCAGAAGAATTAAGAAGTCTTGCTGTTTTCAAAAGTGTTCTACCTTCGTGGAACTCCTGAACCTCAATCATAGAAATTCAGTGCACAGTAGAAGACTTAGAACGCGCACACACTTAACACCAGACTATGGCTGCACGTTGTGATCTTCTCATTAATCCTTGATAAGCTTCAACTGAAAGCACGGGTTTCCCCAAAACACTGGGGGTGGGAGTGGGTGAAAATAGCTGATCTACAGTACAAGTAGTAAACACATGATCCATGGTCTTTTCTTATTCAAAGTTTTATAACAAGTGGAACTGCTCTGCAAACTTGCCTCTTGAGAAAAGGTAAGAATTCTTTTTAAAGAGCATAATTTACTTATCTGGTTCAACCTCTGCCATACATTAAATGCTTGGTGCAGATAATACAAAGGAAGTTTCTGTAATGTTGTGTGAAGTGATTTCTTTCAGATTCAAAACCCATGACTACCAGCGTTAGCAAATCTGTCCAATATCAAGTGAAAGAGAGACAGGGTACCATGCCTCTACCACTCGATTAAAATCTATTCTTTGTATATCGTATTGTTGTTTTATTGCTATGGCCGATGGCTGATGCAAATAAAGATTCATTCATTCATTCTCTACCACTTTCAGATTAACATCTCTTGCAATTCTTTCTTTTCTCTTAGTGAATTTAGGACCATAGTCTGGATTTCATGTACTCCAAAAGTTCACCTCACTAGGTTCTTAATGAGATTTCTTCTTGGCTTGCCATAATATTTAAGTTTCTTCAATTAAACAAATCTGTCACTCCTGATCAAGTCTTTGTATGTTTTAGAATTCTGCATCCCTACCACATTTTAGAGGGAAGGTCAACAAATCACTTCCCTTTGGAACTGTGTAGTATAAACAAGACAGGAGATGCAGCTGATACATGGCAGAACAATTCAACCAAGGCCAAACATTCAGTAAGTGGCACAGCTAAGGAAATAAAGGATTACACTTCAGTTTGAATGGAAAAGTGCCACCACAATTCATCTTACATCCCAGCATAGCCACAACTAACAATATACAATAATTTTTGGTATTTCAAGCATATTAACAAAACCTTGACAGAAGTTCTAAAATCCAATACAATTCAGCAAAACCATCTATAGGACTGCCAAAGAGAGGAAGAGGAAGTCCTACTGCACAAGTGGAAGCCTGTCCTGATTGAGCAAAGGCGATGCTCGATACATGTTGTTGGCATACATCTGTCTCAGAAGACAATGGTTACAACCATATGTGGAATTTATATACTGCCCTTCAAAGGCATTTTTCAGGGTGCTGTATACAAAGGTATCAATAATAGAAGACAATCTTACTCAGCTATGAGTGATCACCAAAGAAGAAAAAGAGTAAATAGACATGCCAATCTAAGAGAATGTCTATCTTCTGACAATTGTACTGTATTCACACAGATCTGGGCAAACAATGAAGCCTGAAATAAATATTTTAAGCTGTTTCACATGGCTGTACAGTTTAGCATAATGGCACTTTTAGACATTCTCTACATGCAGTAAACTAAGAGGCTAATGCTCTTTACCACAGCCTCTATCCTGCTACAATCACACATATCTTGAGCATTCTGGTCAATGGTCATCTTGGAATAATTGTAATAACAATGGAAACTGAGGGATTTAATAGGAGAGACCTTCAAAAAAGAAGACAGAGCTAATCTCCTCACTGTGAACATTTGTTTGCAAGTTTGCAAGTCACTCCAACAGCCAGATGTGTTAAGCTGGTCAACAAGTATATCAGGTTTTAGCAACTCTACTATTATGACACATCAAATTAAGAGTCTCTGAGACAGAGGGCAAAACTGGCTCTGACAGTGATATTGTAGCTATTAAGCCAAGAAGCCATTTATACAGTATGTAAGGACTCAGAATAAAAGTAGCTAACATGCACAAAATAACCATTACTAATACATGTACACAAAAAACATCAAGTCAGTTTCCTCAGTCATGGTAACAGCAAGGCCAACATGTATACTTTGGCCCTTCTCTAATGGCCTATGTTGAGAAGCAAGTATCAGCTAGAGACAGGGGTGGTTAAATCTTAAGATGCTAAGATCTGTGGACTTATTTGTACGTCTGAGATAATCATCTGATCAACAACTGGAGCAACTAGTTCTGTAATTTATGCTGTGTACGTACAGGAAAGGAAACTTTTGATAGCTATAATACATTATCAGTCCTAAGTCCCAAGAAAGCACTGGATAATATATAAATATAGCACATTTTATTATGCTCAAAAACACCTGAGACACATCCCCAAATACTTTATTTCTAGCTGTCACAGGGTAATTGACATACATCTACCTTCCAGAACCTTAAACAAAGCCTTCAGGTCATATATCCAGTCTGTCAGCATATGGTGAATCAAAGCAGGACTACTGGACCTTGCAAAAAGAAAAAACTGGTCTGCCCTCATGCTTATGAATGAGTAATATGTAAACACCAAGTGCTCTCTAGAAGCACTAGATCCAGTTTAATTGTTTCAGGATGAATTTGACAAACACAGAAAGTTAAATGATTTGATAGATAGCCCAAGATAAGTTGGATCTCTAGGGGTCAAATCATAATGCCTTTCAAAGACCCAAAGAAATCTATTAAGCAAAAACTCACATTCCCAAGTGCTGAATACACCATTGGTGATTATGAAATATCTAACCTAGTTTGTTGCCTACAAAAAGAAACAAGGATCAAATGTTCCAGAGGATACACACACAATACAGCAGGAGAATTATGGCTTAATATATTTATTATTATTCATTCTCCTTAGGGATAGCCAAGGACTTTAGGATTTTCTCCTGCATGAACTACATCACTCAATGGCCCTAACTTGCACTCATTTAATTAAAATTTCCTTGTACCTGTTAGATTAGAAGATGTTATAAATGCCACTGGAGATCATGAGTTGTGTGAACTGCCATGCAGAACCAATCTATTTTGCCTTTCTTACTTTAAAGTCAATACTGTATAACAATTACAGTGGGGGACAGAAATGCTACCAAATATCCACTTTACCCAAAAAAATATTTACTAACCTTTACTAACATACTACCATTCTGAGACAGACCTATGAGTGAGGAAGTCCCTGCTTGGAATCTCACCTCTGCCAATGAAGCTTTAGGCAAGCTATGAATTCTCAGCCTCAAGCAATAAAGGGATAAAATCTACCTATTGCAAGGATATCAGTATGTGAAATGCTCTGAACGCTCAAGAGCCTCGTACTTATCAACTACACACACAGCTACACAGTAACAAATGCATACTACTGCAACATAGAAATATCTGGAAAATCATTCAGCAATGGGAGAAAGTAATCTCTGTATTACATCAATAAGGGATGCATCAAGGAAGAAAATTATTTGCCACAACAGCTAAACAGAACCTCAACATAGAAGCAATATACATTCCAACAACAGATGTTGAGATAAATAAGACATTGTCATCACTTTTGTACAATGTTTGCAAGTTTCCACAGGCCTCTGGCTAGTCTCTATAGAAAATACTGGACTAATGAAGTTTGGTCTAATCCAACAAAACCACAATGAACTAAGATCTAAAACTGATGAAAATGTTAGTGAAAAGATATTTGTAGACATGAGCAGTGAACAAGATTTTAAAAATAAAAATAAAAAAGCAACAAGCAAACATTAAAAGTTTAACCACTCCTACTTAGTTGAATCACAGAATTGTAGAGTTGGAAGGGGATCATAAGGGTCTAGTCCAACCCACTGCAATGCAGGAATATTTTGCCCAACATGGGGCTTGAACCCATGGAACTGAGATTAAGAGTCTCATGCTCTACCAACTGAGCACTCCTTTCAATAAGCTTTGAAAAATCAAAGTGGGTTTTTGAATCCCTAGTTTTGCAGCCCTCTACACAGAAAAAATATAGAAAGCAATATCAACTCCCATTCCCAAATTTGGTTCTTTGGTCAGGATTTTGGTATGCAAACAAACTATTTGTTGATGGCTTGGGACAAGTTGCCTCTTCAGCCTCAGATTGCACTCTTAAGTAGCAACAGATGCAGAATTGTACCATATGTGGTTGCGGGTTTCTGTTACAGTATTGAAATGAAAGAATAGCTGGTGCACAGTAATAGTTCTAATGCAGCAAATAAAGCTACCATTTGTATTTGGACAAGAAAAAAGAAGGGGCATGGCCACTCCACTAAGGAATTACATTCACTCCACATAAACAACCAGCCATAACCCCATAGAAACCAAGGTTAGACTCTGAAGCCTTTCTTAAACAAGTGTTGTTCTGAGATCAGAGGGTACCTTTTAGGAAAAAGAAAATTTCAGGGAATCGCTACCATTTGAAGAGAAGCAGGATTAAACAAAGAAAGTTCAATACTAACCTGGAATCACAGCCAATCCATACTTGGCCTGGTCTACTATCCAAGTCACTGTTCTGGCACCTTTGCCTCACCCTAGTCAGCCAAGGGTAACACCTTCTGGTTTCACAGTCACTCTAATCCACTTATGTCAGACTATTTTAGGGTCTGCAACAAAACCACACAAGTTAGTACTGGGCTTCAAGCAGGCAGAGTTCAAGGTACTGACAGGTATTTTTTGAAAAGACATTCAGGCTGGTATAGCTTTGGACTTTGCTAATCTAGCTCCCCTTGGCTAGGATATTTGTCTTAAATGCAGGACAACTTAGAATACAAGCAAGGAAGTGCACAGTTCACTGATAGGAAGAACATTTTGACATCCGAATCATACCAAAGTGAACTGGCCAAGTAGAACTAAGAAATGCTGTAAACTCAGCACATTACTTTGGCATTTTGTGCATCTAGCAAGCTTTCCATATAATGAAGGAGACAGCAGAAACAAGCTTTCACAGGATGTTTATGTCTACTGTGGTAAAGTAACAGTTTTAAATAATTTTAAGATGACCAGCTTTTGCTTTACATTGTGTACTATTTCCCCAAAGGCTTGATTTCTTTTCTTTTTTTTCCAGATTAAATGGTCAGCTTGTGCATCCTTAGGAAGCAAGTTTTCAGGGACAAATATGGCCATATCAACTATATCTACTAAAAGTAATCAATTTGTGAAACTGATCATGGATTCTTATCTTGCCAGAACCATGCTATAAGGTGCCCAACTTTCCTTGCCAACAATATCTATTCCTACTGAAAAATGAGTAAACTGCACCTATGAAACTATAATGGGACCATAGTGTCATGGATTAACTCATCTGAATCATAGGAAAATATATTTTAAAAGAACTTAGAACTATACTGATACTCCTCAGAGGCTAGGAGCAACATAAGCTAATGCCTGTGTAAGAGTTAAACCTGTTCTTGCATTTTTAGGCTCTCTGGTATAAGAACTACCATAGTCTATATACAGTTAAAATAAAAGGCTTACTTAATGCAAATGAAATGTGCTATTCAATTTGAGTCATTTGTCCTGACTCAGATAACAGTTTTTCTCATCTGTGTGAACACATCTTGCTTATATCCCAATAATTTTTCTATCCAGGAAAATAGGAATGGAGACTGATGTAGCACATATAAATGGTACTCCAAATAAAATGGTACTCCAAAGATGCTTGGAACTACCAGGTAAAGGGACAAAGAAGAACCCCAATCTTTACCAGACTTCTTATAAGAATAAACTAATATACCACATGAGCTAGCCCAGGCAAAAGAGAGATTTTTGAGTAGTGTCTTATACTGGGAAATGGAAGGGTGATTTTATCATACGTTTACAGGAACAGATGGAATGGGTGCCAAAAGCTCCCACTGTACCAGGACAAAAGGTGTAAGTAGCCCTACACCTTTGAGGAGAGAAGAAACAAGAGAAATTACCTGCCAATTAGGCCAGATCGACACTATTGTACATTAAAAACACATAACTCCCCCCCCCCCCCGCCGAGTCCTGGGAACTAAGGTTTCGTTAATGGTTCTGGGAACTGTATTTCTGTGAGGGAGAAACTACCGTTCCCAGAGTTCTTTGGGAAAAGTCATGTGCTTTCAATCAATGGTGTGGATCTATCCTTAGGTTCTGAAATTAGACCCAAAGGAAACCAAGGAGGCTGCAGGTCAAGGCTGGAACTATGAGCATCCTCTGCAATGTTTCCTAATGAATTCAGCGGGATGTTGACCAGACTTGTTTTCTTGCATATAAACGACGAAGCTCCCTGTCTCAAACCGGAAAATACCGGCTTTCCTCACGAGATGCGACTATAGATGGAATGTCTACTGAGGAGCGGAGGGGACGAAGCCCTACATGAGGCGAGTAGGAAGGGCGTGAAGGGTGATAAGGCCCACAGAGCTGCTTCGGCGGGGGTTGGGGGGGGGTTGAGAATTGAGAAGTGCCTCCTAGTAGGAAGAGAGACGTACTCCTTCCCCACTTGGAACCGAGGTCCCAGTTGACGGAAAGGCCCAGGCAGAAGCGCCCCCCCCCACCCTCCCTCCTGACTTCAACCACCGCCGCCCTTTCCCCACGGGGAAAAGCCAGGCCCCATTGTCCCGCCTCAGCGCACACCGCTCTTCCCGTGCCGCCAGAGCGTCTCCCGCCTCGGGCCTTTCCCCAACGGGCCCCCTCCTCCGCAGCTGCCGCTCTCCCGTTCCCCGCCCCAGAACACGGGTACCTGCTCCGGGACAGAAATGGAGGGGGTGTCAATGCCGTACCCCGTTGCCTCCCGCCGCCGCCATCTTAACAGCAGACCCTGAGCCTCAGCCCTAGCCAGGTCGCGCGAGAACTCGCCACCGGGTAGGGAGGGAGGAAGAGACGCGATATCTGAGGAAACACAAGAGCCCACGAGAATTGCGGGAGGAGGAGGAGGAGGAGGGCGAAGCGAGTTATGGCGGAAAGTACAGTCTCGCGATACAATGACTGAGAAGGCAGCTTCCTGCGAGACGTGAAAAGAGGAAGTTGAAATCACGCGAGATTTCGGTGACGTTCCCCCTCTGGTGGAGGATGTTACTTCTAGGGATGAGGCGGCGGGAAACAGGGCAGAGTTGTTTTCCTATTCTTGCCGCAGGTCTGTGACCTCGGAAAGGAGCTAGTTAACGAGCGTTTATCGCGATACTTGCCGTGAGAACTGAGGCAAAATATTCCACGCGAGAACAACCCAAAGAGCCGCGAGAGTTCGAGCAATTCCCCTGGCGGACTAGGTCTCCTACTTTTGCTTATTGGAAACCTCACGAGATTTGGAGAATAAAATCACGCGGGTAGCCGTCCTTCGCTTCTAGTGACGAAACTCCTAAGATACATACATGTCTTCGGTTATGGTTGAGATGTGGAGCCATAAAGGGAGATGGAGTTGGGGGAGGGGACTGGTATCTCGAGGGAGCTCCCGCGAGAGCTCGCAGATCTGGTCACGAGACCTGCCTCCCTGAGCTCCAGCGTATGGGGACGGCTGAGGAGAAATATCACGAGAATGACGTCACGCGGAAGTCCGCAGTCGCTCCTCCTGCGAAGAAGGGGCCGAGGGGCGCGCGCCGCTCCAGCCACGAAATCTCGCGGGAACAGGGAGCTAAAAGAACGTGACGGATTGTTCAGCAATTCTGCGCACGAGGGAAGGAGCGACGGGTTTTCTTCCGCTCGCGTAATCACGCGGGAAGTGGGCTGAACTCTCGCGAGAGCCTGCTACGCTGTTGGCTCCTGCTTGTGGAAGCTGCTGCGAAAGGAAATTTTTGCGGGTGTTGTTGGTGTGGGGGAGGGGGAGGGGGAATGGCTTCCCCTTTACGTGCTGTTTTCATTCTATATTTATTTTTACCTGTTTCTTAAAATTTACACAGCGCTTGATTGTGAGAAAGAACCCTCAAAGCGGCTTAAGAAAGATAAAAAGGACTAAGACTTAGACAACAGAAAATAATATTCAGAGTCCACTGGACACTCCAGAAAAACTATATACCAGAAGAAAATAACAAGTGCAGACAACTGCTGGGAGTAAAAATGCGAACTTAGTACATATGATGATTAACTGCCCAATGATAAGATCATTTTGGTGTGGGGTGAGGATAGTTATAGCAAGAGTAATAAAAAGAAATTGTTATTTAGGGGAATTGAATTTAATTCTAAATTATATTCCGGAAATGTGGGAGATTACAAGGGGTAAAAATAAATAAATGGATGTACCGTGCCAAATTAGAAGCAAAAAAACTTTTTTTGATGCATTGGAAGAGCCACAAAAAGATTCCATTCAGCACACGGATTGATAATATGGACAGACTAGCTGCATACAAACGAACTGCATGTCAACGCAAATTAAGAATGGATAAATATGAAGAAATCTGGAAGGAATATTTAAGTGATAAAGTGAACAGTGGTGGGAAGTAGGGGGAGGAGAGGTGGGGAAATATTTTTTAAAAGGTGTAGTCATAGGTATATCAGTATTCAAAGCTGAATTGTCAAATTGTGTTAGTGATATTATGGTTTTTGTTGTATGTGTCTTTTGTGGTTGTTTGTATTGAAAAAATGATTAAATATTTTTTTTTAAAAAAAGAAAACCCTCAAAGCGGCTTAAAAAAGATAAAACAGTAAAATTGAAAAACCCAACTGATACGGAAGGGGGGGCATGCCTTCTTCACCTTCTTCTTCGCTACAATATATCCGTTTATTTCCAATTGTCAATGTCAAAAGGAACTAAAATCTATAAAATTCATAGAAAATCAACGTGCCAATTTGCTCAATTTCTCTAGGACTCCATGACACCTCCCCTGTCCTCCATAATCCCTCAAGCAAGGTGTCAAGACCCTAATCCTGTCAAATCACTCTGCCAACCTTTCCTCCGGGCAATACCAGGTGCCAGACTTTACATATTTGGACTATTGTCCTCTCATTACTGATACTCAGGAAGCGCTTATCCGCGCATATCTCCAGCTCTACATATTCCCCCTCCCTCCTCGGTATGTTAATCTCTGTAACCCAACCTCTCTTTAATGTATTCATGATGTAACTATGATGTATTTTGCACTGTATTCTGGGACATGGAGGGAAGTTTCAAAAACTCATGTCACCCCTTTCTTGCGGTTCAATCTCGCCTTGAACCTGTTGCGCAATAAACTTGGATCTTCTGCTGCTTGCTCCTATCTCCGGCTGAGCTCATTTTCCTCCGCAGGGACCCACGGACTTAGTCCAACGAGCTGGGTGGCAGAGCAGCCTCGCACCCAGATTTTACCGTAACACCAACCCAAGGTACAAAAGTTAAAATGCCAAAACAGATTACCTCAGCTTTCTAAGCCTTTGGATGGCCTTGTCTAAGCAGGAATGTGTTTTTAGCAGGCACCGAGAAGAGGACAGTGAAGGTGCCTGCTTGATCTCCATAGGCAAGGAGTTCCAAAGTGTAGGTGGTGCCACACGCAAGGGCTGTATTCTTACAAATGCGGAATAGGGGTTGTGTGGCATCTGTAGTCCGACCGTGCAGAGCTCCTCTGAGGCCCAGGGCGGGAGTCTTCTTAGAAAAAAAGTTAAAAACTCAACACCAGTTTAACCCTCCCAAGGCCTGGGGCGAGTGTACCTGGCTATTCCGCCAGTCAAAGTGGGCATGTAGCGTAAGATGAGTCCCAAGTTGTTAAGGGCTTTGGCGCTGTGGTCTAAACCATGGGTAGGCAAACTAAGGCCCGGGGGCTGGATCTGGCCCAATCACCTTCTCAGTCTGGCCCGCAAACGGTCCGGGAATCAGTGTGTTTTTACATGAGTAGAATGTGTT
The DNA here is from genome assembly GCF_964252035.2 of Podarcis erhardii. NCBI lineage: Eukaryota > Metazoa > Chordata > Lepidosauria > Squamata > Lacertidae > Podarcis > Podarcis erhardii. The sequence goes on from NC_138515.1 coordinate 3,922,919, forward strand.
ATTTTATTTAAAATGCATCTCTGGGTTATTTGTGGGGCATAGGAATTTGTTTTTAAAAAATTTCAAAATATAGTCCGCCACGCCCCCCCCCACCCCCAGGTCTGAGGGACAGTGGATCTGCTCCCTGCTGAAAAAGTTTGCTGACTCCTGGTCTAAACCACTGAGCCTAGGGCTTGCCAGTAGGAAGGTCGGCAGTTTGAATCCCTGCGATGGGGTGAGCTCCCGTTGTTCAGTCCCAGCTCCTGCCAACCTAGCAGTTTGAAAGCATGTCAAAGTGCAAGTAGATGAATAGGTACTGCTCCGGTGCGAAGGTAAACGGTGTTTCTATGCGCTGCTCTGGTTTCACCAGAAGCGGCTTAGTCATGCTGGCCACCTGACCTGGAAGCTGTACGCCGGCTCCCTCGGCCAATAAAGCGAGATGAGTGCCGCAACCCCAGAGTCGGGTCTGGACCTAATGGTCAGGGGGTCCCTTTACCTTTATAAAGGTGATCTTCAATTCCCTGTTTCCAGTATTAAGTTATCCATCCCTCTCTCTGCCTCCTTCCTGATCCTGGCTTCAGGACAGGCAAAATCCCAGAACCTCTCCTCTTCCTTTGCTCATTGCAGGTGATTGGTGAGAGGGGTGGGATCTGTCAAGCAGGCCTCCTGCATTAACTCAGCCTGCCCAGGAGCCCCACACCCACAGAAGACCATCATTCCTCTTAACCCCAGAAGCTCAGGACTGGACTATAGCATCTGACTTTGGGATTGGCCTAATGTGAGGTAAAAAATAGTGGCACCTTCAGTCCTCTGGGCCCTGGCATTTGTCCAACACGGGATGACCTCTGTCATTAGCTGGAACTGCTTGCTGGCAATTTGGGGCTGGGAACTCCTAAGCAGGGCTGCCAGACTCCCATGGCTACATTCACACTGTCACTTTAAAGAACTCTCTGTGAGAGACTTCACTGAACCTGGATGAGCCATCTCAAAGGGCTTGAGCCCATGCTTTTAAAAGCTGCAAGGCAAGCAGACATTCACCAGGTACTGTTTTTGCCCATCATCGCTAACCCTGCATGCTCAAAAAGCTTTTCCTGCTGACTATCTGCTTGCCATAACAATGTAAGAGATGTGCTGGACCAGAGGTCAATATTCCCCAGTGGCCAGACGGGTGCCTATGAGAAAGATGGTGCTCTTCAGAGACATGGTGTCGCCAGTCCTAGAGGCAGAACAAAGCCATCATGGATATTTTTACAGACCTCACAGAGCTACCTGTGCCGGAAGCAGATCTGCTCCATTGACAAAAGGCAGCGTCAGAGCTCTTGATCCATCAAGTGACCATCTGCAGTGCAGGATTGAGAGATACCTGCGTCTTGACTGCCTGCTTTAGGTAACCGGCTGTTTTTGCTCCTGTGTCTGGAGGGGAGGGCTGCTGAAGACCCTAGTCTCTTCCAGGTGCATCTCAGTGACACAAGAAGTAGAATTTTGCAAACCTTCAGGAAACTTAACAGCAAGTGAACTTCACACTCAACAATTCAGTGATCTTTTTCAGTACAATCCTTTTGTGCTGGCTTCTCCATTTTCCCCGCTTGATCTCTTCACAGTTCTGTCCAAGAGCCCAGCACACTCAGGTGAAGCCAGCTCTTCCTGCAGAAGTCAGGTCAGTAAGAAGAACTGTGTTCCCAAAAAATTTCTCTGGAATTGGCGAGAAAGAGCCGGGGACAAATTAATGAGTCCAGATTGCTTTTCACAGACCAGCAGAAAGAACGTCTAGGCCCATGAATTCACACTGGAGGGACAAACAAAAAGGTGAGCATAAAGGCAGAGTTTGAAGACTGGAACCAGTCTCTCTGTTCTGCCCTGAAAATGAATGGCAGTCAACATGGCACTCTGTGACTTAAACACATCTAGGTGAATATCCCTTGCTAATGGCAAGGGATAAAACCTTGATTGTGTTCTGTCTGCAACTTCATAATTCTTAAGGGTTTTCTTTTTTCCTGAGAGAACATTCTGTATTCAGAGTGTTCTCTCAGGTTTTGCTTTTCACTTTGTTGCATTGGCCAAAAAAAAGCAAAAGACGCTGGTGGTTGGCGCTCCTGGTTTCCAGGACGGGGTTCAAGCCCCTGCGGTGTCCCTGCTTACTTCCAATGCAACCTCTCTCTCTCTCTCTCTTTATCTATCTCTCCCCCTTAAGAACTAAATGAAGCAAAGTGCTCCTCTGATGCATCACTGGTGTGTGTCTAAGACAAGGTGAATTACATGGATGCTTCCCATCCTAGCACTCCTTGCCATAGAGAACAAAATACTTAATTCTTTTAAATATAGTGTAAATATATAAAAGACTGACTCTTAATTTTGCATTGTTTAGAAAGCAACCTAAATAAGCAAACAAACGGATCCTATTTAGATTATTCAGAATGTGGAAAAGGCCGGGATGAAAGAGGAAATGGCATGACATTCACTCATTAGCAGAAGAACAGCAAATATAAGATGCTCAGGTGTCCTATTTTACAGAAGACAGTTGTAAGTTTTCTGGGCTGTCAGAGGCTTAAGATGTGGGCAGGTGACAGTCCTCTGTATGAAGGTGTCCTCTCTTTGAATGGCCGGGCATTCCAGGTCTGGTTGAAAGATACAGAAGGAAGAGCAGGGGCACTGAAGTTGCCCATCAACAGATAGCACCTTGGCAGCAGACTAAGCACAACCACCTAGGCCACAGTCTTCCCCACTGCAGTGAGATGTATAATATTCCCATGTAGAATTATAGGGTGACCCAACACATCAGTCATACTCAAGGTAATATCATATATCCAGCTAAGTCATACTCGGAATCATTGAAATCAATGGGTCTAGTGACTATGACTTAGTAGGATACAAACAACTATTATTTTTTAATGTGCATCTACACACAGCATATGCAAATTGGAGTCCATTCCTTTGGCCAAGTGTCAATGGCCACTCTAAGCAAACACGTGTCCAGTTTCTGCAATTGGGATTATCTGGGATAAGGGTGGTGCTGTGGGTTAAACCATAGAGCCTAGGACTTGCCGATCAGAAGGTTGGCGGTTCGAATCCCCACAACGGGGTGAGCTCCCGTTGCTCGGTCCCTGCTCCTGCCAACCTAACAGTTCGAAAGCACATCAAAGTGCAAGTAAATAAATAGGTACCGCTCCGGCAGGAAGGTAAACGGCGTTTCCGTGCGCTGCTCTGGTTCGCCAGAAGCGGCTTAGTCATGCTGGCCACATGACCCGGAAGCTGTACACCGGCTCCCTCGGCCTATAGAGCGAGATGAGCGCCGCAACCCCATAGTCGTCCGCGACTGGACCTAACTGTCAGGGGTCCCTTTACCTTTATGCTAACAATAACACTTCGAACTTGGCCCGGCAGCAAATCAGCAACCAGAGCAGATCTCTGAGCACAGATGTTACCTTCTGACAAGGCCTCACTCCTCCTTTTGTGTTTTAATAGATCTTTTATATTTATATACAATTTTAATTCTAATAATGTTTAATTGTTTTTGATTATCACCCCCTCCTATGCTTTTAGTTGTTCTTCTTTTATTTGTAGTGCTTATTAGGGAAAAAAGGCAGGGTATAAATAAATATCTATCATTATTCTTTGGATACACTTCATACTGTTGCTTAATGAAATGTATCTGCCACAAATGTGTGTGTTTCCCTTTGGCTTCTTTGTTTTCAGTGTGAGCTTCAGTATTTTTATATCCTGAAATGTGGGATATAGGGCAGGATTCACCTGATGAGGCCTGTCAGCGGAAGCCCTATTCAATTATTTCCACTTACTCAGATGAGGCATTCCCCCCCTTGCATTCCCACATCCTCCATTCTGTCTGGCAAGCTGAAATGCAAGTTCATGAGGGTGATCAACTTAGCGCAATGTTTAATACCCTTCATTTATTATTATAATAGTAAGTCCCACTTCCTTGCAATTAATTGCACATGAGGTTGCAGCCTCATGTGCAACATAATAGAAGCACCTAAAATGTTCTAAGAACTGTACAGAGATTAAAAGATATGATAGGTTGTACCTGCAGGCTCACAACCTATTTTAGACAAAAGAGAAAAAGCTGCATCTGCTGAAATTCCTTCTAAACAACTGTGAAAATGCAAGATCCCAGCCCCTCTTTTGCCCCTGGCCAGCCTTTGGATGAAAGAGGCCATGCTGATTTTCCCCTTGTCAAATAGATGGTTAGTGTGATGGAGGGAAGAGAGAAGAGCACACATGAATTTAGAACGATGATCCAATAGGTTATTAAATTTACTCATCTCATGGGGGGTGGCGGCTGTTTCCTGGTTTTTGGTTGTTGTTTTTAAGGCTGCAGACAGACATGAACTGTAGGTAATTTGAGAGACGCTTTGTTTCCCATGGTCAACATACACCTCCTTTCCTATAAAACAGGTTTTATAGGTTTTTCAAACAGTATGAAAACTTGCTTAGCGAGATTACACATCATGTGCAGTCTAAATTACATATAGACAAAGGCCAAAAAAAGACAAACTAAATGGTATCTGAAGTACTGTCTGGGGGGGGGGGGATCCCAAATCCATTTTCTCTTTGTTGGGATTCTTTTGTTTGTATACGGCCTAGGACCCTCGTACCTACGGGACCGCCTCTCCTGGTATGTCCCACAGAGGACCTTACGGTCTTCAAACAAAAACATCTTGGAGGTCCCAGGCCACAGGGAGGTTAGGCTGGCCTCAGCCAGAGCCAGGGCTTTTTCAGTTGTGGCCCCGATCTGGTGGAACGCTCAGTCGCAAGAGACTAGGGCCCTGCGGGACTTGACATCTTTCCGCAGGGCCTGCAAGACAGAGCTGTTCCACCAGGCCTTGGATCAAGGCACAGTCTGACCCCCTCCTTCGGTAATCCTCACAGAACTCTAGCCCAATGGTTGTCATTAATTTGATTTTGAATGATTTTAGAATGAATTGATTTTAGAATGTGTTTCAATTAATAGATTGTGATTTTATACAAACTGTGCTACTTTTATTGTTGTTAGCCGCTCTGAACCCGGCTCCAGCTGAGGAGGGCAGGATATAAATAAATTTTATTGTTATTATTATTATTATTATTATTATGTATCAATATTTTTAAAATGAAACAAAAATAGCAAGATATATAAATCCAAATATACTTCAGTACATGGGGGCTAGACGGGAGAAACAGTGTGTTAAAGTGAGTCCAGAGGAGAAGCAATGCAAAATATAGGTGTGTCTTGCATTCTTATAAAGAGGAGTCTGATTATACATACTGGCTGAGATCTAAAAACCCACACAATTAGTTCAACCCACCCCGGAGGGTTTGATTTGTTGAAAACAGCCTCCCCACTTCACTTGGCAAATATGTTTGGAAACTAAAGCAGATTGTGAAATAACATGATGGGAGGGTGTGCTGTTTGAAGGCGGGGGAGAGTTTTAATGTGTAATGCTTTATCATGTTTTCATATATGTTGGAAGCCACCAAAATGGCTGGGGCAACCCGGTCAGATGGGCAGGATACAAATAAAATGATGATGGTGATTATGATGTTAAAATCCCACTGGCCGTGCCCAAGACATGCCTAAATTACGTAGCTCCTTAATGCAGAGCTGCCTGTTACTTTAACATCGACTAAATACACCGGTTATAGAAAAGAGAATAACTTTTGTGAGAATAATCTTTGCAGAAAAAACAATAAACAAGCTGTTCCTCTTCTGTGGAATTATTTTAAGTATACAGTATACTTGTGAAATTCCTTTTTAAATCAGAAGAGTAAAAAAAAAGTGACTATTTGAGGAGCTTCAGGAGCCAGAGGCAATATATGCAACCATATGAGACCTGTAGGCAGTGGTGGAATCATGGAGCACAATCTGTCAGGAAGTTCTCTTGCACAAGACCCTTGAAAATGAATGCAAACTGTGTCAGAGTATATTTGTTGCAATCTGCCTTGCATAGGAGTAGTTCAATTTCTGTCTGAGGTTAGAAAAAGATACCAAAAGTTATTTCTATTACCAGGACAGAATGGAAGCCTTCCATCTAATTAAACGGAACAGGAAAATATTCTTGTTTTCCTAGTTCCTTTAATTTAATCAAGCCCGATTCTGTGCAGTTTTGTTCTTTTGACTTGCCTTAATCCTTTGGGGTATGGCAGGCTATAAATATGGCATGCTTAAAGTTGCAGTTCTATACAAACCTACACAGGAGAAAGTCCCACTGAACTCAAGGAGACTTAACTTCTGAGCAGATGTGCATAGGCATTCACTGTCAGGATTGTGATGCTGTCAGGGTTAGACTTTGGGACAGAAGTCCAGAGCTCTGCTCAACAGGATGAGAGGAAGAACTGATGGACTATATGGAACTGGCGGAAATGACTGGCAGAATCCAAGACCAGGGAGAAGAGTCGGTGGAGGAAGATTGGAGGAAATTTAAAGACTATTTACAGAAACATTGTAAAATTAATATCGATTAGAAGGATGTTGGAATAATATTATATGATTTTAGCAGCTTTATGATATAAAGGATTTGGGAATAACTGACTGTTAATTGGTGAAAGGAGGAAAAGTAAAGTTACATTATATTAAGACAATTTACAGGACAAAAATTTTAAAAGAGGGAAAGGGTTTGCTGAAATGGATAATTGACTTAGAATACAAAAAAGGGAGGTGTGAGTGAAGGGAGATGGGAAAGGTTTCTCTCAATATTCTCTGTACCTTGTACCTAAGAAGGGTTGCTCTCAAATATTATTTGCAGTAAATTCCTGTGCTAATCCTGTGCTAGGCTTACTTCTGCAATTGTGGTCAGACAGTTAGCAAAGCAAGCAGTGGCTGTGTGCTAAATCTGTCTGGCAGGTCAGGAGTCCATTTCCTGCCTTGCCAGCTAGCAAGAAATTGCAGCTGTTTGCAAATTTAACCAGCCTGCTAAGGAGGCCGTTTCCTGCCTTGCATTTCCTGCTTTAGCAAAGAGACACGTACAAGCAAAAGGGGAGTGCTTAGCCAGCAGAAAGATAGGTATGAGGAAGATGGAATGTTTAGCAAGCAGTATAGATGTGTTTAGCAAGCAATATAGATGTGCCATATAAGGGAATAAGTTGAACATTTGCCAGCTGATTGGGGAAGTTTGAAGAAGGTATGGGAGGGGGGAGGAGGTTCAGAAAAGTATAAGAAAGTCTGCTGAAGTACATTGCTTCGCAGCCAGTTTTTCAGGAGCTATCCTGCTGGTTGTCTCTGTGCACAGATTGCAATAAACTCTTTTCTCCAAAGAAGAATCTTTCCTGGTGCTTTTTGCTCTCTCTCTTCGGCACTGGGGACGCGGGCAAACGATTCCCTGGCAGGACAAGGTTCAGGCTACATGAGGAGGTCAAGGAAATAAGCTAATGAAAGATTAGTAATGAGGAGATCTGATGTATTCCCCCCCCCGCGTTTTTGTTTTTGTTTAATGGGTCTTATTTCTCTCTCTGTGTGTGTGTGTGTATATATATATATATATATATATATATATATATATATATAGTGATGTGTTGTTGTTGTTTTTTAATGTGGTATTTTTACTTTTTCTTTCTGTAATTTTTAAAACTTTAATAAATATTATATACAAAAAAAAAAAAAAAGGATGAGAGGAAGAACTCCTGCCCACAGGAGGACTGGCTTACCACATTTTGAAGTAATACATTGCCATCTAAAGCACCTTTGAGTCCAGAGTGGAAAAGCACCCAGCTGCACCACTGACCTCTCAGCAAATAAAAAACACCAGCTATGTAGCCAAGCTACAAACACTGGTAGAGCAACCCTCCCAGTGTTAAAGAAAAGGGATCTGAGCCTCCAAGAGACATGCCACGGGTTGCCATATTTCAAACAGTGAAAATCCGGACAGAAAAGTTGTTAAGCTTTTTTAGTTTTGCCCAAAGTTGAGCTTTTGGGGTACAAAAACACTAAAAAATTTTTTGGCGTTTTTGAGCTATTTTTATGGGAAATTGCCAAAAACAGCACTGCTGACACGGGTTGCCATACGTCCAGATTTTCCTGGACATTTCTACAATTTTCACCCAGACACTGCTGCCGAATGCAGTATTCCATACCCTAACTTCATCCCATGCCTGTTTGTTCAGAAGGAAAATCCGATGGTGTTCACTGGGAGTGCACAATTTGCTACATTAATTTAAAGCTTTTTCTTATCCTGATGTTCAGCAGAGAAGTCTCCAGAAGCAACTCTACAGGCATCAGTGATATGACAGCCTCTGCCCTCTGGTGTACAACCTAAAAGACAAGCACAAAAGGAAAGAGATACTGGAAGGGAGGAGGGAAAGAGCAAGCTCAAGGGCTAAGAGTGATCTGTTCATATGTAGAAGCCGTGAAGAGGCCCCAGATATAGTTGCTTCTGAATAACCCCTTGGAGCTAAAGCAGAAGGCAAAGAATCTTCCTTCTCCAAGCTCTCTCAATTTTACTTTTGGTGTGATGCAGTGGGTTGGGGGGTTGGGAATGGCATTACAGTGGTACCTTGGTTTGCAAACGTTTTGGATTACAACCACATCAAACCCTGAAGTGTGTGTCCCTTTTTTTGGATTACAACCATTTTTTTTTTTATTACAACCCATTTTTATTTTCTTTTGAGGCCCCATTGGCATCTTGGGTTACAACCTGTTTTGGTTTACAACCGGATCTCCGGAACGGATTATGGTTGTAAACCAAGGTATCACCTTCCTGCTGTTCATGCCAGGAAAGAGCAGAGCACATCTCCCATGTTCTACCACTTGCCCCAAGTGCTGGCATCTATGCGGGAGCTGGAGAGTTCACAAGTTCCAATGAGGTCTCACCACCACCCATCCTAATTACCTTAATACCATACAATGCCTGGCCCTACTTGGCTTGTAGGAGCTGCTTTTAAAAAGAGGGGGCTGGGCTGGGGGTTACAATATCTCACCTTGGGCCAGTAGGGGGCAACAGACACCATCTGAACCAGGGAACTACAAAATGTGAGCATCCTTTCCCTTCTCTATCCTTTATGCACTTAAACAGCACTTTGTGTTTTACGACAAGTGTGTGAAGGGACCAAGAAACAGCAAATGCATTTACATGCATCATTGCAGAGGTGAACCAGGCTGTGATCCTGTATCCACTCTCCTAGAAGTAAGCTCCATTGATTAAAATGGGACTTAACTTCTGAAAATATATGTATAGGATTGAACAGTCTGTCAACTGTTTGAAGTTGGGTGTTTTATTAATATAATAATATCAACAGTACAATATCTCATATAAAGAGATTATTATATTCAGAGACCCATGAATGCAGATGTCATTGCATTATTAGTACCTGGGGGTAGGTATGAGCCCCATGTAATTCGGAGACACTACTTGCAAATATTCTGTGACCCAAATCAGTGAGTGAGTGGAACACAGAAAAATCTCAGAGCATCATGGCATTGCAAGGCCATAGGATAGCCCTGTTTCCACCATACCTACTCTTATAATGTTGTTACTCCACAACTGTAATTATTAATGAAGGTAGTGTCTCACAAAAACACCAGACCACAGAGAGTTTTGTCCCAGAGGGCAGCTCCAAAATACAAGTTTATAATGCTCAAGTAACTAAGACTCCATTTGCGCTATACATTTAAAGCAGTATCATACCACTTTAAGCAAGCACATCTTCCACCATAAAATCCTGGAAAATGTAGCTTGGTTAAGCATGTTGAGCGTTGTTAGAATCAAAAAATGTAGGGTTGGATGGGACCCCAGGGGGCCATTTACTCCAACTCGCTGCAATGCAGAAATATCAGTTAAAACATCCGTGACAGGTGGCCACTTGTTTTTGAGAAACCCATGCTAGGTCTTAGTAATCACAGCATCCTTTTCTAAGTGCTCACAGACTCTGTTGGAAGACCTTTCCTGGTATCGATATCAAGCTCACTGGTAAGTAGTTGCCTGGGTCTTCTTTCTTCCCCGTATGAAGGAACCTCACCTGTTCTCCAAAAATTCTCAGAGATTATAGGCAGAGGCTCTGAGCTTATACCCACAAGGTCCTTTTGTATCATTTGATGCAGCTCATCAGGCCCTGGAGATTTTAATTCATTTAAAGTTAGGAAACCTTTGGTCCCCTCACAGAGCTACAATTCTCAGAGTAGTTTAACAACAAGCTCTGGGAATTCCCTGTGAGGGCCTAGAGGTCTCCTAACAGTGCTCAGCACCTTTCTCTGAAGAAGGCATCAAGGACAAATTTCTGATCGTCCATCTATTAATAGCAGTCCAGTAGAGAATGAGAAAAGATTGAAAGTTGCAAGGTGAAACCTTATAATACTGGATTCACAAGGTGTTGTACTTAGCTTTTATGGCGGGAAATAACACACATATTAAGAGTTCTTCATGGTGTTTCAAAAACTGACAAATGTATTTCAACTTTGAATACCTGCATCACAAAGGCCAACAAGAATATAAAAAAAACCCCTGATTATTCTATTTGTTTCTAGCATATTGCAGAGATAATTTGCTTTCACATCTCAATTCCCCTCCTCTATGTGGTTTCATTTATTTTGGTTTGCTATTGGTCTTTTTCACCTGGATTTGAGCCACTTGGATTTTGGGGGTTTTGGGGGGGTATGTTTGTTCTCTTGGGACGCTGGTGGCGCTGTGGTGTAAACCACTGAGCCTTGGGCTTGCCGATCAATTGGAAGGTCGCGGTTCAAATCCCCGTGACGGGGTGAGCTCCCGTTGCTCTGTCCCTGCTCCTGCCAACCTAGCAGTTCAAAAGCATGCCCCAAAGTGCAAGTAGATAAATAGGTACCTCTCCGGCAGGAAGCTAAACGGCGTTTCCGTGCACTGCTATGTTTGCCAGAAGTGGCTTAGTCATCCTGGCCACATGACCCGGAAAAACTGTCTGCGGACAAACGTTGGCTCCCTTGGCCAGAAAGCGAGATGAGCGCCACAACCCCTGAGTTGTTCACAACTGGACTTAACTATCAGGGGTCCTTTACCTTTACCTTTTTATGTTCTCACCAGTTTTTTGTTTTTGTTCTCACCAGTTTTAAAGTGAGTTATAACTTAATGTATTCTTGCTATTGTAAAATAAATAAATGCTGTACTTGATCTTGACAACGATGAAATATTATACAACAAACAAACCTGTCTCAGCACCCATGATTCCTTGGGGGAAGCCATGACTGTTTAAAGTTGTATGATACTGCTTTAAGTGTAAGTTTACAAGGGAGAGGTCCCTTTTCATCTCTGTATCGCAGCCAATCCCACACCACATGATTTACTGCTTCCTCCACCCCACAAGGACAAATCTACAGGACATTTAAATGCTTCCATACTTCCACCCTGGGAAGTTAACCTATCACCTGAACTTTTATCCGCTGGGCTTACGGCAGGCAATCTCCTCCCATCCCACCAGTTACATTCCATAAGGATAGTCATGCTGGGCTTTTCAGTTGTTCTTTGTATAGCTTATTTCTGTCCCAGTTTTGGGGTGCTGGTGTCTCCCAATCCTGAGCTTCTGTCTCAAGGAAGGACCCGCCTGCAACAGGCCCGTGAACTGGCTCGACACCCCCGCTATGGCACTTGTTGGATGGGAGCTTTGGGGCAGCTAGACGCCGGGTGCAGGGAGCTGGATGAGGACCAGCAAAGCCGCATTGCAATCAGATTTGCCCATTGCCACCTCCAGCGGTGAGTCCAGAGAGCTGGGTCTTGGGGGATGGGCTGGTGACAGCCAGTGTAATAGAGTGATCACTAGAGTGTTGTCCTAGGACAGGGTTTCCCACCTGTTTTTGAACAACAACTACTTTCATCCTTAGCTAGCAGGACCAGTGGTCAGGGATGATTGGAATTGTCCGAAAACAACTGGAAATGCCAGTTTTGGAAACCCCATCCTAGAACTTGAGGTATCTGGAAGCAGATCCTCACATGCCACTAGGTGAAATTTGGCTAGCCAAAGCCTCTCAGCTTTGCTTCAACAAATTCACCCAGCCCAACCTGTTGTAGCCTGGAACTGCACAATGCGCAGCTGATTTGTGCACTAAATGGGGCACAGCTGTGGGCAGCCTGAGGAAGCCCCATCGACATTGGTGTCTGTCCATCAACCCTAGTAGGACAGTCTAGGGTGATGTCTGCAGGCTCCACAAACCCTCTGTGGTGTGAGATTTGAGGGGTGATTTGTGAGTTTGTTTGGGCCCTGAGTAAGAGTAGGGTGGAGCTCGGAACTGGAAGAGAAGGGTTTCAGCATTTACAGCAGTTTTTTATTTTTAGTACTGTAATTTGTATTAATGGCTTTTATTGGGGTTTTTTTTGTAACATTTGTAGTTCTTAACATTTTCAGTAGCTCATTGGAGGTGACAGTGGAAGAGAGACATTGCTTGAACCTAAAGCAGGGGTTGGCAAGGTTTATCTTGCCTGGGCCGGATCGGTCCCGCAGAGATCCCTCCGTTGGCCGGATCACACCCGCGCCCGTGATTTTCAGTGTCTGCGCATGTGCAGACATGATTTCTGGCACTGCGGAAGCGAGTCCCCGTGCCACACTGCACTGATTTAGCACAGCTGGCGAGCAGGCAGCTCGGTACGGGGGCGGCTCGGGGGCTGGTCAAACGACCTCAGCAGGCCACTTCCAGCCCTAGGGCCTTAGGTTGCTGACCCCTGACCTAAAGCTTCATGGAGGAGGGAGGAGCTTTTCCCTTTCCTTTTGCTCACACCCACAATATATATTGAAAGTGTCAGGACTTTGACAGTCCTGACTACCCTGAAAGAATCTGGAGAGGTGTAGTCCCCCCCCCCATCTACAGTTCACCCTTACGAAACTACTGTTCCTTGTGGGATTCTTTATAGGAAGCCATGTGCTTTCAAAGTATGGTGTGGATCTTGATTTTGTTTGTCTGGGATGTCAAGTCAACATAATTCAAGCCTGGCTGTACTGGTTCTCATTGTTTTATCTGACCAGGAGCTTCAGCTTATTCTCCGTCTTCTCCTGGGCAGGTCTGGGAGAAAGTTCCCCCCCTGTGAGCCTAGCAGCTCCATCCGTGGTTGCACACAGGACATGGACCCAGTGGCCTTTGGGGTGTACACAGAGTTCTTCACCCATGCTCAAAGCATCTGTTATTTCCTGCACAATGAGGCCTGGCAACAACGAGCCCAAGATACCATGCACAGGTAAGGAAAATGGGGCACTTTCTTCCTCTAGAGAGCAACTAGCCTGGAAGGGTAATTCCAGCTCATGCTTTGCATGCAGAAGTTCCCAGTTTCAATCTCCAGGGAAGGCTGGGAATATCCCATACAGGGGTACCTCGGGTTAAGAACTTAATTCGTTCTGGAGGTCTGTTCTTAACCTGAAACTGTTCTTAACCTGAGGTACCACTTTAGCTAATGGGGCCTCCCACTGCCGCCACCGCGCAATTTCTGTTCTCATCCTGGAGCAAAGTTCTTAACCCAAGGTACTATTTCTGGGTTGGCGGAGTCTGTAACCTGAAGCGTCTGTAACCTGAAGCGTCTGTAACCCGAGGTACCACTGTACAGTCAAACCTCGGTTGTTGAACATAATCCATTCCAGAAGCCCATTTGGCTTCCAAAATGTTCAACAACCAAGGCGCAGCTTCCGATTGGTTGCAGGAGCTTCCTGTACTTCAGCAGAAGCCACGTCGGACATTCGGCTTCTGAAAAATGTTTGAAACCCAGAGCATTTACTTTTGGGTTTTTGGCATTCGGGAGTCGAAATATTCCAAAATGGAGGTGTTTGGAATCCGAGGTTTGACTGTACCTGAAATCCTGAAGAGGCACTGCTAGTCACTGTAGGCAATACTAAGTTAGATGGCCCAGTGGTCTGACTCTGTACAGTGGTACCTCTGGTTACAAACTTAATTTGTTCCAGAGGTCCGTTCTTAACCTGAAACCGTTCTTAACCTCTTAACCTGAGGTACTACTTTAGCTAATGGGGCTTCCCACTGCCGCCACACCACCGCCACGCGATTTCTTTTCTTATCCTGAGGTAAGGTTCTTAACCCGAGGTACTACTTCCGGGTTAGCAGAGTCTGTAACCTGAAGTGTTTGTAACCCGAGGTACCCTTGTATAAGGCAAGTTCCTATGAAACAGCATGGGAGGGCAGAGAGAATTAAGGCCTGGTGAGAGCCCTTTGGAACCACTAAACATGTTAGTGGGGTTTCCCTTGACTGCTTCTAGGCACTTGTATGGGGAGGTCCACATAGCATAATTTGCATGCAGTCCTGTGTTCCCTGGTGCTGCTTTGATCTTCCAGTGGTGGTTGATGCCCTTTGGGCCTAGTGAAGCACGAGAAGAGCAACTAATAATACATTGAGTTGGAACCAGAGATTACAACTGGCAGAGCCAACTAACTGGTTTTCTCACCATCCTCCTCCCTTAGAAAGATGCTAATCCTATGCATGCTTATACTGTACCTCTGATCTCAGTGTACTAAGCAGACCTACACAGGATTACTTTCTCTCTCTCTCTCTCTCTCTCTCTCTCTCTCTCTCTCTCTGAATCAATATCGTTCACAGTGATTCAGTGCACTTCCTGAGTGTGACTATCTTTAGGATGGATTCAGTCACATACCAGCAAACTCAGATTGCACAACTATACAGTAGTTGATTGGGAGGTATTTCACTGCAAACTCACCTCCCCAAAAGATTGGGCTTTTTGTGAGATAGAAAGGAGTGGGAAAGTGCACAGCAAAGCATGGGATAAGACTTGCGTTGATGTCATTTAACCTCCTGCAAACAAATCAGGATGAAAGCTCAATAACAGCTCCTTTGGAAGCATCCCCAGACATCAAGAAAGAAGATAGAAAGGAAGAGTGAGTTGTTACCGTGGGAGGAAACTGATGAAAAGAGAGTGGGTCAAGTGGTTTTTACGGAGGGGGGTAACACTTCCAGTTGCCCATAGCAAAAAAATAAAAATAAAAAATCTCCCCCTACCCCCTTCCTTTTTAAAACCACACTGCAGTCTCAACAGGTAAAGATGCCCATTTATATTCATCCAATCCGCACCAGCACTCATGCAAGAGGACAATGTGTAGGGAGTTTCCTGCTCTTTCTGCTTGCTTCTTTCATTGCTCAGCAGCAAAGAGGAGGAGAGCCGTGAGAAGCTTCAGGGTTGGGGGCCCTAACTGGAGCATTGGCAGCTGCTGCCTGACCCTACCACTATCCCTGGACTGACAACCAGGATAGGAGGGGAAAGAGGTTGGGTGGAGGTCTTTGGTATGTCTAATTTTGTTCTCTTCCCAACCCTTTGTTAGGGTAAGGTAAAGTAAAGGGGCCCCTGACCGTTAGGTCCAGTCGTGGCCGACTCTGGGGTTGCGGTGCTCATCTTGCTTTATTGGCTGAGGGAGCCGGCGCACAGCTTCTGGGTCATGTGGCCAGCATGACTAAGCTGCTTCTGGCGAACCAGAGCAGTGCACGGAAACGCCGTTTACCTTCCCGCCAGAGTGGTACCTATTTATCTACTTGCACTTTGACGTGCTTTCGAACTGCTAGGTTGGCAGGAGCAGGGACCGAGCAACGGGAGCTCACCCCGTTGCAGGGATTCGAACCGCCGACCTTCTGATTGGCAAGTCCTAGGCTCTGTGGTTTAACCCACAGCACCACCCGTGTCCTTCCTTGTTAGGGTAAAGAAGTTGCCAATTCTCAGTATGAATGAAGTGCTCTTTCCTGTCTACTCCCTCCTCAAAGACAGCTCCTTGACTAGCAGCTGGGCTGGACAGCAGGCAAGCTAAGCGTTGGGTTTCCATCTGAGCCACTGGAACCGGCAGCACCAAAGTAGGGCACTTGTTCTACATGGGGAGAGCTACCCCAGAGTGACACTCTTAATTCCAGCATTTCCCAGAGCAGACTAGCTTCAGTGTGACAGGATAGTCTAATTTGGGAAGCGTGGACCATCAGATCTGCTTAACATCAACATTTGTCTGGTTGACACTTGGTGGAAATCTAGAACAAGCGACTTGGAGCAGGGGGGGGAGAGCAATGCTGCGTGCTGTATTTTGACTTTTCCCCTAGGGAGTAATTGCAGCTCACCAAAATAAGGAAATAAGGCAAGGCTGGGGAACCTGTGGCCCTCCATACACCCTTGGATGCCAACTCCCACCATCCCCAGCCAGCAGAACCCATGGTCAGTGGAGGATGGGAGTTGCAGTCCAGCAACTTCTGGGGGGGGCACAGGTTCCCCACCACTGGTATAATGGATGCTGCCTGCATCTGACAGTTCCTGCTCCCTTGTTGCCCAAAATACTGTAGTTGTGGCATCGAAGCCCTCTGGGCTTGCCCCAAAGGACTCAAGTATATTTTTGGGTTTTTATAACGTGGGGGGTGGGGAGGTGTGATGGACTTGGAACCTGTATGGTTGGCCAACACAGTAGGGTGCAGGCACTATAGGGAACCTATTGTGTGGAATCTGGGAGTGAAAACTGGAGTCTGTGAACCCTAGCCCTCCATTGTAATCTAAAAATAAAGTATCTAGCCCTTGAAGGGCTGGCAGGTTAGAAGTTGTAACTTCCAGGTGGCCTTGAACCCTTTTAATCTCCTTTCTGAAATTAATGCTCTGATCCTATGCATGCTTAACTAGACATTAAGTCGTACTGAGTTCAGTGGGACTTATTCCCAAGTCAGAGTACATAGAGTTGCAGCCAGATTCCTTCAAGGGATGAAATGACTTCACCCAAGGAGGCTGCCCGCAGAGCAGAATATCCGGGCTTCAGCACCTTCCTGGCGCAGTGGGTATGCTGTGTGGTTAAGATGTTCCTGGTCATAATGAATTGGTTCCTGCCTTCTCTGCCTGTTCCAGGCTGACGTCCTCTTCAGAGACTGTGGCCCGCCAGCTGGAATCCACCCATCAGCTTGCTGGAGAGATCGCCCAGGCACAGGATGCCACCTTGCGCTCTCAGGAGCAGATCCTGCAAGATGGGGAGCTGCTACATCAGATGCTGCGTGACTCCTCCCAAGGTAGGCTGGGAGTTGGGTGGTTGGGTAGGGATTATCATCTCAGAAACAAACAAAGCTGCATTATAAAATGAAAAGTTGTACAACAATGTGCTATGGTCCTGAAGATACTGTTGAACTACAGCTCAGATCATCCCTGACTGTTGGTCATGCTGGATGAGGGTGATGGGAGCTGGACTCCAGCAGCATGGGGAGGGGCTTCCAGAGTCCTATGCTAGATTATTTGCGTTCTCATCCTTCTCCTAGGCCGTGTCCAGAAAGTAGTGGTGGGGGATGAGTGTTCAGGCCCCTGGGCTCTCACTTGTGGGGTGCCTCAGGGTTCCATCCTCTCCCCCATGCTTTTTAACATCTACATGAAGCTGCTGGGAGAGATCATCAGGGGGTTTGGCCTGGGTGTTCATCAATATGCGGATGATACCCAGCTCTACCTCTCTTTTAAATCAGAACCAGTGAGGGCAGTGAAGGTCCTGTGTGAGTGTCTGGAGGCAGTTGGAGGATGAATGGGGGCTAACAGATTGAGGTTGAATCCTGACAAGACAGAAGTCCTGTTCTTGGGGGACAGGGGGCAGGTTGGTGTGACGGACTCCCTGGTCCTGAATGGGGTAACTGTGCCCCTGAAGGATCAGGTGCGCAGCCTGGGAGTCATTTTGGATTCACAGCTGTCCATGGAAGCGCAAGTCAATTCTGTGTCCAGGGCAGCTGTCTACCAGCTTCCATCTGGTACACAGGCTGAGGCCCTACCTGCCCACAGACTGTCTTGCCAGAGTGGTGCATGCTCTAGTTATCTCCCGCTTAGACTACTGCAACGCGCTCTACATGGGGCTACCTTTGAAGGTACTCGGAAACTGCAATTAATCCAGAATGCGGCAGCTAGACTGGTGACTGGGAGTGGTCACCAAGACCATATAACACAGGTCCTGAGAGTCCTACATTCGTATGTTTCCGAGCACAATTCAAAGTGTTGGTGCTGACATTTAAAGCCCTAAACGGCCTCTGC
Organism: Podarcis erhardii; assembly: GCF_964252035.2. Classification (NCBI taxonomy): domain Eukaryota; kingdom Metazoa; phylum Chordata; class Lepidosauria; order Squamata; family Lacertidae; genus Podarcis; species Podarcis erhardii. The sequence continues at coordinate 3,940,805 of NC_138515.1, forward strand.
CCTGTATACCTGAAGGAGCATCTCCACCCCCACCTTTCAGCCTGGACACTGAGGTCCAGCACCGAGGGCCTTCTGGCAGTTCCCTCACTGTAAGAGGTGAGGTTACAGGGAACCAGTCGGAGGGCCTTCTCGGTAGTGGCACCTGCCCTGTGGAATGCCTTCCCATCAGATGTCAAGGAAATAAGCAACTATATTACTTTTAAAAGACATCTGAAGGCAGCCCTGTTTAGGGAAGTTTTTAATGTTTAATGCTGTATTGTGTTTTTAATATTCGGTTGGGAGCCGCCCAGAGTGGCTGGGGAAACCCAGCCAGATGGGTGAGGTAGAAATAATTAATTGTTGTTGTTGTTGTTGTTGTTGTTATATTACACAGACATCCCTGCCCTAGTACCCCCTTTTCCTGAAACAGAACCCATTCCCCAGTGCTGCACTAGTATTAAAAACCAAACCCTCCTTTCAAATATGCAGATACCGGGGGAAATATCTCAGGGGTTGGGAACCTTTCTCCCCTCATGCTAACCTTTGTGGGGTCACATACCAGTGGTAGATGAGGCCAGAATCAAAAGTGGGCAAAGCAAAGGATGCAGGTCTTACCTTTGTGCCTTTGTACTCCAGCCATAACTGAGAAAATCCATTTGGAGGCCGCCAAATTTTGGGCTCACATTACGAAAGATTACCAAAGATCACCTGACAACACACTGCCTCTGCCCCTGGTAGTACTGTAAAATGTGAGAGAGCTTCTTTTCAGAGCTGCAGCAAGCAGGAGAAAGAAGTGATAGTTTAAAATAAATACAGTGGTACCTCGGGTTAAGTACTTAATTTGTTCCAGAGGTCCATACTTAACCTGAAACTGTTCTTAACCTGAAGCACCACTTTAGCTAATGGGGCCTCCCATTGCTGCCGCGCCGCCAGAAGACGATTTCTGTTCTCATCCTGAAGCAAAGTTCTTAACCCGAGGTACTATTTCTGGGTTAGCGGAGTCTGTAACCTGAAGCATATGTAACCTGAAGCATATGTAACCCGAGGTACCACTGTACATATCTGCATGCCCCATGCTCTGTATCATCTATGTGGGACAAAACATATGGCTTACAGGGGGAAGATAATAAATGGAACAAATGGAAATGGGATGCTTATGTTCTCTTTCCACCTAGTTTCTGGTTTTAGCTGGGAGAGGAATGTGAATGGCACCTTGGTGGCTTGCCTCTTTCCTCTGCAGGGGTGCGCCAGGCCTTCCAAGAATTGCAGGATTCGGCCTTTGAGCAGCGAGTAGCCTTTGCTGAGATCTTCAACCGGGTTACATTTCTGCACCGCTTTGTCGTTGGGGAGTCCAGCGCTCTCTACTCGATCTTCTTCCATCTCCTAAGTGGGGCTGCCAGCCTGGTGCTGACCTCTAGCCAACGGACTGCAGGAGCACGGTAAGGAAATGGGTGTGGATGGAAGATGCAAAAGATCCCCCTGGAGGAGAGACACTCCAGCCTCATCAAAACACGTAGGCTGGCTTGAGAGATGGGATGGGAGGATTTCTGGCAGGGCTGCTGCATACCTCATTTTTTAAACAGTCCTCTTATTCCAGGCATTGGCCACCTTATTAGGTCTATGTGCACATCTGGAAATCGAAGAAGCTGCCATTGGCAACATATCCCACTAAAACACACATATTCTTTTCAGTGCTTTTTCTAGAAAAAGAGGTGCAGGAACTCAGCATGTTCTCTTAGAATGGCAATGGTGCCCACCTGAGAGGTGCTGGAACTGAGTTCGGGTGATTTCCGGCTGGGAAGAAAGGCCCTGATTCTTCCGTTCTCCCAGCAATTAGGTGTAAGAAAGGTGTTTTCACTTTTTCAAGCCCAATATTTTTAGCAGGGGGAGGAGAGTTGATCCTCCCCCAGGAACATCACTCCTCTCCCCTAATGCCCCTCCCAATTAACTTGGAAAAAAGCTTTTGATTACTGCCAGTGCAAGGCTTCTGGCATGCCTACTTGCTGCAGGCCAGGTGGGTGTGTTTGGTGGGTGGGGCCACATCCAGGGAGGGGAGGACAAACCTTTTTCCAGCTGTGACCAACAAGAGTTGGCTTTTTTCAAGACTAATTGCAGTAGAGGAAGGAGCAGGATGAACCCCTGGCGACCCCTTATTCTACTTGAAGGTCCACTTTAAAGATCAAGAACCTTAAGAATGGAGAGCAGGAGGGGGCCTTGAAGTCGCCAAGAAACAGTTAGCAACTGGGTAGCAGGCTGAGAAGGCACACAGGTCGGTGTTGCCCACTATGGTGAGATGTCCTCCTTTGGTTTATTTTTGGTTGCCAGCATAGATTCAAGACCCAATCGAGGAGGGATGGGGAGCCTGTGGCCCTGCATATGTTGTAAGACTACAGATCACATCATCCCCAACTTGCATGGGTGATGGTCATGGATGATGGAAGCTGGAGTCTGGCATCATCTGGAAAGCCACAGGTTCAGGAACTCTGGCCTGACTGTGCAGAACGCAGATTTCTGTTTTCCTGAAATTTCTTGCCTGGCCCACAGTGGTTCAGCAGTTAAGTAGTTCTAGCTCTTAGTAAAAGCCCATGATTCTAAATACATTCTTGCAAGACCAATAAATTATGCATAGATAAACACTGCAGATTCTGTTTCTAATATTTAGGTTTTTAGAGTTTTGTGTGGGTGGCAGCGGGTGAGGGGGGAAGACAGCATGTACCAGTGAACTTTGCACACCTAGACTGTCCATTGTCCCTAGCATAGGAGCCAACTCTTAGGGGCTGAGTTCCCTTCATCCTCCCCAATAAATTATTTTATTGGGCTGCCCCCGCAAGTTGATGGCATTGCCATTCAAATGGTGCACATGTGCCATGTCTTGTGATCAGTTATGTGGGGTGGGGCTTAGCTGCCCCAGCCCCCCATATTTTATTTAAGTTGGCACCCCTAGTCCCTAGAAGCCTGATTTCCCATTTGCAAACTTATTTCCCCGCAATAAGCACTAGAAACAAGCTGTCTTTAAAAAGAAAGCTAAGGCTCTCAGAAGGCAAAGATTGGGCCCTGGGTACCAGATAGCAGTCCCTGCTTGGGCACAAGCCAGGGACCTGGTGAAGCTTAGGGTTTCATTGGGGGAAACCGCTTAATTAGAGGAAAGGGCAAATCATGTTTTCTTGGGATTGCTATTTGACTTAGAGCTAAAGAGTGGGTTTTCTCTTGGAAAAGAAAACCCACTCGGCCCTGTGATTGTTAGGCACGAGATGAGCAGAATCGTGGGAAAGCCCTTAAAATGGCCACCTCCTTCTTCTTTTTTTATAACTTTATTGAATAATACAATCAAATTTCCAAACATCTGCAAAAAGACAATTATTTACATACTTGGCATACGAAAACCACAAAAAAGATAAGAAGAAAGAAGAAACGGGGGAAAGAAAGAAAAAGAAAAGAAAAAAGAAAGCTGCTTTCCATAAACAACAATACCAAATTTATACTTACACACATTGTAAAATGCAAATCTTAATTAAAATATTTTTAAAAAGACTTCCACCGTCTTTTGTTATTTAGTTCACCTTTACCTCTGTTCTTCACTTCCATCCCTTAAGATCTTCCGTAATCCATTAAACTCTTTGCATTCTTTATGATCCGCACAAGGTTAGTCTAAACACAACCAAATTTTCGTAGTTGAGCCCTGTTTATGTAAGTATTCATTTAAACAACCCCACTGTTTCTGTACCATGTTTTTAGGTTTTCGCCTTATTAAGTCTGTCAATTTAGCTAACTCCAGGTACTCACAGAGTTTACTTAGCCATTCTCTTTTTGTTGGTATATTATTTCCTTTCCAGTAGCTGGCTATCAATATTCTCGCTGCTGTCCTAAAGCACTTCCTTCTCTTAATGCCCCCCCCCCCACTTTCTGTCTCCAGGTTTCCTCTGCTGACGTTGGTGGGAGCAAACATTTACCTAGAGCGTGTCATCTGCAGCCTTCTGATGGATGAAGGGGACGGGGGCCAGGACTTGACGGTACGGCCTCTTCCTGCACTAATGGGATCCGAGTTGGAGTGTGGGGCAGGGGAGGCAGCAGGGCAAGGTGCATCTCCGCAAACAAGCTGCCCCTGGAGTGACGATTTGATGCTGATTTCTTCTGAGGCCCCGTCTCGCCCTTCAAGCGTAGGTGGCTTGATGGGAGCCTCAGCCCCCCTCCTTCCCCACGGCACTGTGGTGTCACCCTCACACTTGTCAAGAGAAGGCGTCCGCACTGGAGCTGGGAGGGGAGGGGAAATCTCTCTCTGCCACCTTCCTGGCTTGTCAAACTTTGCCAGGTAGTGTTTTGCAGGCATTTTCAAGCATCTATTTCAATGCCGTAAGATCTAGAAACTGGCTTTTCATTTCATTTTCATTTTTAAATAAAAACTATCCCTCCCTCCCTGACCCCTGCTGCACGTGACACATTTGCCAAACAGAGCAGGAGATAAACAACCATGGTATTTATTTTATATTTATTTAATGCATTTATGTCTCACCTCCTTCCTCCAAGGATCTCAAGGTGTGTACATGGTTCTCCCCTCTCCTCGTTCATTCCCCGTAACAACCCTGTGAGGTAGGCTAGGCGAAGAGGCAGTGAATAGCCCCCAAAGTCACCAAGTAAGCTGCTTGACTGCGTGAGGATGTGAACCCTGATCTCCCATCGCGCTCCCCACTGCACCGATGACTTGAAAGACTGGAGTACTGACCCGACAGAGAGCTTTAGTGCATGCAGCGTTTCAGGCCAACCATTATTACACTGGCACTACCAATGTTCCTGAAAACTGGCAGGTTTGTGAACACCAGGTGCTGAGCAGAAACTTTTTCCAGGGCATCTGGATAGTACTATCCATCCGCAATGGTTACAAAAGGAATGGGAAGCACGGGGCTACCTAGATGATTTTAGATTCCCAGCCCCCCTCATCCCCAGCCCAATGGCCGGGGCGATGGGAATTCTAATCCAGCAATATCTGGGACAACTGAAGTTTCTCCATCCTTGTCTTATGGGGACTGAAAAGCCGGTCCCAGGCACACCGCACATTTAAATTCCAAAGAAGCCTAGAATTATCTCTTGCAGAACTACAGTTCCCAGCACACTTAAACGGCAGTTCCCAGGATTCAGGGTGCGTATGTGTGCTTTCTTATGTAGGGTGGGTGGACAAAGGCATGTTTGTTGTTAGCCCCACCTCCGAATCTGGCCTAGCTGACCCGGTCCAGGTGCTAATATATGATCTACCAAATGCTGGCAGTCCCACTGAATTGCACCCCTCCTGCCTCTCACCCTGTTCTTACAGGTTGCTGCTAATGGATTTCAAACCATTATAGTTAGAACAAAACAAAAATAAGGAAGAGGGATAGAGGAGGAGGGAGTTGGGAGGACAGATCACAACTCTGTTGGTCCCTCTGCTGCAAGACTACTGTCCAGCAACAAGACTTTGCCCCCAGCCAAATCTACTTGCAGGCTGGAAACTGTGCTGTTATCTCTATGAGTAATAATAGTCCTGAGGTTAATATGCTCACTGATCATGTGAGGAGGAAGCAAGGTGAGGAGGAAGGGCCTGAGGTTCCCCACACACTAATTGTTGTTTGCATTCCTGAAAGATGCCCGAGATACATGAATCACCAACTCTGTGGTAAAACCTGTATAATAAGGCTGCCGTCCAATTAACAGCAGCCCAGTTCGTATCTTTCTTTTTCTCAACAATCCAGCAACACTACTGGCCTGTCTTTTAAGTAACCCTCTTATAGTTTTGGGGTGTGTTTTTTTAAGAACTTCTCTGGTGATGATAAGCGTTTTGTTTAGCATATCCTTAAATCCATTCTCCATCCCACCTTATCCGGTTTTCCTGAAGGTGGAAGCTAGACGTGACCACAGTCGGCCATCCCCACCCCTGCCCTGCCCTGTGCTTGCATTCCAGGGGCTGGCCTGTTGTAGATTCCTAGGTCCCTGTAGTTGTTTTGCTGCCACTGCCGACCAAATCTGCATTAAATGGGACTATAGAGGTGTGGCTTCATGTTGCAGTTTAAATAAGGAGAGGGAAATCTTAAAGCTGGATCAGTGGAAGGCAGCCTGTGATGATGGTGAGATGAGCAAGTGAAGCACAGGACAGGGCCAAGGGCTGTGTATGTTCTGGGTGTGTGCTGCTTTTTGTTATTCTTTTAAAAAAATAAATCTAAATTCAGCACCAAGGTGACCCACATTTTCCACCAAGAAAAACTGGATTTTGCAACCTGTGTAAATTATGCAGATTAAGCAGCCTTAAATAACCACATTTTTTGTTAAGTACTACCTTGCTAAGTAGGATCAAGGCTAGACTGGCAGGCAAGATGCTTTGGGGAACTCACAAATGTAGGTTCCATTTTGCTTGGGGCTGGGGAACCTGTCACCCTCCAGATGCTCTTGAACTAAAACACCCATAATTCCTCACTATTGACTGTGCCAGCTGTGGCTGATGGGAGTTGGGGTCCCAACATCACCTGAGGGCCACAAGTTAGCCACCCCTGAATCTAGCTAATGTGCCTAAATATTGTTAAAAGCAACTCATGCTCTTAGCAACCAGTGAATTTTACAAGTTAATTATTATTTCTTTAAATTTTAATTTTCCAGCTGATACTTGAAATAATGTAGGTCAGGTTTCTACCCCTCATAACTACCAAAAAGCACAGCAACCCTGTCCTCTTTTACATTGACTTATCAGGATGAGGACCAGACCTGACCCATGACATTTTGCTTCTTGGGGGCAAGCTGGCATTTCCACCGCCCTCCATTTTACCAGTGTTGACTGGCCTAGCTGTAGACTCTTACTGCAACACTGCAGGACCGTGTCTACCAAACACTATACCTGAGGGCATCAGGCCACGTGCAGAACAGGCCATGTGGCTGCCACAGCATTGCTCCACAACACCCTCCTGCCACACTGCCTGCCCCCAACACCTGTTGCTTGAGGAGAGGCAGGCAGCTGCCTCACTCCCCCTAAGATTAGGGCCAGTTCTGATGAAGCTGGCTGATGAGAATCCCCCAGATCTGGAAAGGTACTTTGGGAAGGCTGATGTTCTAGGGAGAACTCAAAGATTGTGTTCCTTCTTATACTATATGATGATCTGTGTGTCTCTGGTTGCACTGACTTGTCTTTCTTCACTTTAGGAGAGAATCTCCTTCTGGGTGGGCCTGTCACGTCGAGGTTTTGCTGGTCTGGGCTTGGCTGTGGTGACTTATTTTATCTGGAGCTACAAAGACCCAGCCAAACAGAGCCAGGAGGTATTGCAAAGTCTACAGCAGACCCGGACAGAGATCCAGAGGCTTCTGCAAGAAACAGGTAGGGTGGTTTTGGGAAAGGGCTCTCTGGGGAATTAGCGACCAAGCCAAACAAATGCATATTCTTGCAAGTCAGCATGAAAGGGGGCTAAGTCCACAGAGCTGTATTGCTGATAGGCAGACACTCAGACCAGAGAAATACAATTGGTAGAGAGGGCTCTGTGTGATGTCATTTCCCCTCCTCTCCTGGAAAGGAAGAGGCATATAGTATTGTACTTCCTGTTCCTCTCTCTCTTATTGGATGTGGACATGCTTCTGGTGGCTCCAGCATTAGGTGTATTCCTGAAGCTGGGTATACAGTAAATATAATAATTTTGCCTGCATAGTTTTTATTGCTGCCTTTGCTGTGAACCAATGCATGATCATAAAGTAAGTACATCTTATTTTAAAACTTGCTTTACAAGTTCTTACCTGATTCTTTGCTAAGTGGTTTAAGAAGGGGGGTGCCAGCTTCCTTCATAGCTGGAGTTGCAAGGCATTACAGCCTAATTCCTATGCTTTCAATTTTGCTGCCAAGAGTGGGATTTTGAAACTCTGTTCAACCCACACATGTGGCCGCCTGGAGGGATAAATGGCAATGAATATATCCTCTCCCAGCCATTAAAATCCATCCCGTAGGCCCTCCTATCAGCACTGAATTCCCTCGCATAAGACCTGGAGAGGGCATGTGAGGCTTTCCTTACCATAGGCATGTCCAAAGTCAGTTTCGGGGGCCTAATCCGGCTTGACAGTCAGTTCCATCCAGCCCCTGTGGCAGTTTATTTTCTGGAGTAAAATCTCCAACAACTTCAACCCTAAAAAAGCTGAACAATTTCAACCCCCAAAAAGCTCAACAACTTTGGTTGGCCCTCACAGCGCTTCACTTCATCAAATCTGGCCCTCTTTGAAAAAAGTTTGGACAGCAGTACCTTAGCAGATGGGAGCTAAGAAAAGGGCAGAAGCTGTTACTGGGACCCCAGGCCAACCTGGCCTGACTCTGTTCCTCCTGAGTGTGCACTGACGTTCCCAGTGACTGATTCCTCCCCATCTCAAAGAATCTGGGTGCTCACGCGATGAACATTTTTCCATTTTGAAAGGGAACCTATGCATGTACACAACTCATTGCAAATAGCAGGTGTGGGGGTGGCTGGAGAACAGAGTGCTGCAGTTGCCTAGCAACCATCACAGAGCATCACCCCCATGTCTTCTTCCCCCTTGCCTAGCAAAAGTGCTGAATCAGGGCCTCAAGGTCCAGCAACAGCAAGGTTGCCTCTCTAGAAGTGACCAGGAAATGGGCTGTGAAGAAAGTAGTGCAAGTCTGGGTGGATTATGTATGGGTTACCCTCTAGTAGCCTTTCCTAAACTCCACGTTGCCTTTGGATCAGTTATAGAAGAAGAGTTTGGATTTGATATCCCGCTTTATCACTACCCTGAGGAGTCTCAAAGCGGCTCACAATCTCCTTTCCCTTCCTCCCCCACAAGAAACACTCTGTGAGGTGAGTGAGACTGAGAGATTTCAGAGAAGTGTGACTACCCCAAGGTCACCCAGCAGCTGCAGGTGGAGGAGCAGGGAAGCGAACCTGGTTCCCCAGATTACGAGTCCACTGCTCTTCACCACTACACCACACTGTTGAGCCTCATTCTCCCCTTAGTGATGCAGCATATTTGACCCAGGAGCCTCTTGGCTTGCAGCTTCCTTTTACACTTGCACTCCACAGACCTTGGAGGTTTTCTGCTCAGCTTGTGTGTGATCTCTGCTTGCAGAGAGGCTACTGCCGAAACCAGAGCTCCTGCTTCTGGACTCCGAGGTCAATGCAGAGAACAAGGAATTCACGGACTCAGGATTCCCAAAGCTGCTGCCCTGCTCACAGCACAGAACTGCAACGGAAGTAAAGGAACGCAGGGCTGACCAGAAGAAAAGTGAGTGACTTACAGTCATACCTTGGGTTACAGGTGCTTCAGGTTGCGTTTTTCGGGTTACAGACGCGCCAAAACCAGAAGTACAGGTTACTTCCGGGTTTCGGCGGTCGCACATGCACAGAAGCGCTAAATCATGCTTTGCGCATGCGCAAAAGCATCAATTTGCAACCTGCGTGTGCACAGACGCAGCACTGCGGGTTGCAAACACTGCGAGTTGCAAATGTACCTCCCGCACGGATTATGTTCGCAACCCGAGCGTCCACTGTATTAGGAAGGAACTGGAAGGTGGAAGGTGGAGAGCTGGTGTGCTGGGGCAAGAGGGAGGCTGAAGCACTGGTCTCAAAGCAGAAAAAACTTTCTTTAAAATTCCAACATCCCAGTGAGGCTCACTGGGTGGTCTTGAGCCAAATTCTCTCTTTTTCTCTCTCAGCCTAACCTACCTTGTAGGAGGTTGAAGCAGTATTTAGGAGGCAGAACAGACCACAAACACAATTGTGTTGAAAGCTGTCTCTTACTGCTGCTGTGCTGCTGAGGTGGGGAACCTAGGGGTCTCCAGGTGGTGCGGTACTCCAGCTCCCATTGGCCATGCTGCCTGGGGCTACTGGAAATTGGAGTCTAGTAACATCCGGAGGCCCACAGGGTAATGTAATCCTGCCCCTGACGAATGAAACCACCAGGAAAAGGGCCTTTCCAATAGTGGCCCCCAGTTATGGAACAGCTTTTCCAGAGAGAATTCACCTAGTACCATTCCCGTGGTCTTTTCAGTACCAGGCAAAGACCTATCAGTTCAGCCAGACTGTTCCAATAACTCATGTCCTATCAATTTCTAAAATGTTGTGCTTTAACTTTTGGTTTGTGGCAGGCTTTTGTTTTCCCCACCCCGCCAGCTAAAATAAGTTGGCTTTGACACAGCTTGCATCCACACTTGCCCCTTTCTATGGAATTGCTGTATGTTTGTTTGTTCGCCCTTGTGGAGCATCAAACTGTCTGTTCCAAAACATTGCATTCCAGCATTATCCCTGCTTTCCCTCTTGTGTTTTCTGTATCCTTGTCCTGTACCCACCTGGCTCGTGGCATGTTCAAAAAGATCATTTGCAGCACTCGCCTGTACAGTAGGGCTAGGGAACCTGTGGCCCTCCTGATGTTGTTGGGACTCCAGCTCCCAGTAGCACAAGACAACATTCCAAGTGGTCAGGGATGATGGGAGTTGTGGTCCAACAGTAATTGGGGAGGGGACCAGGCTCCCTACCACTGCTGTGCGGTATAGAACAGGGATGCCAGTGAGATTCCCATCATCCTTGACCCTTGACCATGCTGGCTTGGACTGATGGAAGTTGGGAGTTCAATAACATCTGAACAGCATCATGATGGCCACCCCCAATGTCAACAGCAAAAATGTGGTTGAGGCTTTTCAGGGCTCCTGTGGCATTAAATAATTTCCTGCCTGCTGGGTCTGCCCTTTTCATTTATTCCTGTTGACTAGTACCCCAGCAAGCAGGAAACTTTTAATGGAAGTTGAAAAGGACCTTTGCTGAATGGGACTTGCTTCTTAGTAAGCATCATAACAGGTTCTTGGCCATAAGGAAGGATATTGCTGGATAATATAGATCTGCCAAGAAGTGATCTGTGGATCTTCTGCTTTAATCGCACTTCTAGCTGATTCTAGAAAAAGTAGTGACTTGGCAATTCAAAAGGGATAGTAACTATAAGCCACCTGTGAGGATATTTGGGGTGAAGTTGCTTCTCTTGCCTAAATATCACTTCTGGAGCAACCAACAGTCTGCCATTGTTCCCCCTTCAGTGGGAGAGATGTGGACTAGCTGTCCCAAGCGGAGGGGGCGTTCTCCATCCCGCACACGACGTTCTCCATCCCGCACTCGACGTTCTCCGTCCCGCACTCGACGCTCCCGGTCCCGCCAGCGCAGTCGGACTAGGAATGTCGCTGCCAAGCCGCTGGCAATCCCTGTAACTCTGGAGCAGGTGAGTTCACTGCATATGCTATGGATATGCACAGAAACCCAACCGCTGGAAACCGAAGTTCCACTTTGGGTCACTTGGAGGAAGTCTGCCCTATGGATTAGACTCGAGCAAAGGCAGGCAGGGAGAGAAGAAGAAAAGATTAGCCTCCTGTTTCCAAGCACAGCACTAGGAATTGGTTTTCAAAGGATTTGCCCCTAACCCCTTTTACTTTGACTCTAATTAATCAAAGTGGTAGCATCGGAACTCGGAACCCCTTTTTGATTCTATCAATTATTACTAACGTGAGTGGGTGTATTATGTGCGAGGGGACCTGGAACCCAAAAAAAGGGGGGTAAAAGTAATAGTGGATAGGAGTCCAGTAGAATACTGGAGACTGGAGCAATCCTCCCTCTTCCTGAAAAGCGAGATGAGCTTTTGCTCACCTTTGGCTGGACTTAACTGTCCAGGGCTCTTTGTCCTTTATAAACTTCCCAAAGCAGCAGGGGTGCACATGCATGCTGTCAGGGAGCCCTGACAGCAGAATGAGTGTTAAGCCTGGCATCCCCAAACTCAGCCCTCCAGATGTTTTGGGACTACAACTCCCATCATCCCTAGTTAACAGGACCAGTGGTCAGGGATGATGGGAATTGTTGTCCCAAAGCATCTGGAGGGCAGAGTTTGGGAATGCCTGTGTTAAGCTGAAGCGGCAAAGAATTGGGCTCCCAAGACACAAGGAGAACACACAGAATTCTATCAGGGAGATTAGTTTGTGAGGACAAACTACCCCCGACCCCAATTCCTCCTTTCATCTATAATTTTTTTTGATGTGTCACTTTATTCAATTAAGGAAAGCAGGAACAAGACTGAATCTTGTGTGTTCTTTTGCAAATCTGAGCTGACAGTTCAAAGCTCCTGTCCCAGTTACAGCATGGGAATAGGTGAGCCCTTCAGTCCAGCAGGACTCATCTTCTGTTAGCTTGCATAGCTTCTCTCACTTAGTATAATGGTGCAGTGCTTTGCATAATTTAGATTTTCTAGGAAGGGTGAGGGGAAGGAGATGTACAAGGCTGAAATCTCCCCTCCCCCCATGGAAACCTTAACTCAACACACACACAAACCCAGAGTGTGTGTATATTTCAAGCCACTGGGGCTTAGGAACCATAGGGTGAAAAGGACTTCTTGTGTATTTTTGTGGAATGGTGGCATGAGACTAGGGCCAGCTGCATGCTGTCTGTCACCACAGTGCGGAATGCAGTGTTTTGTTGCAAACAGACCTCTCATGGCTAAAATGCTAAGTTTTAGGCTTTAGAATTATGCATGCCAATGCAATAATTTTGCATTCATAGCCAATGCAAAAACAAAACAAAATCACCTTCTTGTAAAATTAATTGATTCATATAGCAGTTTAAAGTTCTTGAGAGATGACTTTTAAAAATGTTGACACAGTACTGCATTGCTGCAGTCCTACAGCAGACGGTGTGGTACAGCTTCTAACTTGGGAGTCCAGTGCAGATTCTGAGAAGCAAGGTTCTTGCAGCATCAGTTCAGAGACCCTTAAACATTTGGGGCAGGGACTACTCTATGACCAGGCTTCAATCTAGTGTGTAGCTGTGGTAATTAAACAGCAGAGGAAGCAATCCTAGAATTTCAGGCATGTTTTCAGTACTCTTTTAGCATATCTCTGCTATGTGTAATTTGACTTTCGGATGCTGCTCACAATGCACTGGAAGTAATGTAGTTTTCTAGCTTCGAAAATCCTGTTTTTTGTCTTATAATGGTTCAAAAAGTAGGACCGCAAAACCAAAGGTGCTCAGAAGGGCACTTTAAGCCAAATCTCTGCACTTGTTGCAGGGTCTGCAGTGCAGCCTTCGGAGCCAGAGATCCTTGGAAGTGCCTCGCCCTCCAATCCATCAATAAAGCTGGGCTTGCGAATGGGAAGACTCCAGGGATACACCTATGCAGCTGAAGGGGAGATTTCTCTTATGGCTTCCAGCTCTGGACCTTAGCAGCCTCAGTTCCAGCCAGAGTGGGAATATTTTGGAAAGGAACAATACTCTGGGGTTTGTTTTGGTGTAATTTCATGCCCTGAATTGGGACAATGATGAGAGCAGGAATGAATTTTGCTGGACCTTAGCATAGAAGTGACTCCTCTCTGTAATATCCTGAGCTACCTGCAGCAGGCAGTGACATTACACTCTAGGGCAGCCTTTCTCAACCTGTGGGTTCCCAGATGTTGTTCAACTACAACTCCCATCACCCCCAGCTAGCAAGGCCAGAGCTCAGGGATGATGGGAGTTGTAGTCCAACAACATCTGGGGACCCACAGGTTGAGAACCACTGCGTCTAGGGTCTAGAAGTGCCCCCCTCTTTTATTTATCCCAGCTAATCTTAATTTTTATCTGTTCAAGGGAAAGAACTGAAAGCAAGACCACTTCCACCCTTAATAAAGAAGAAATGTCATTTCCCCTCTACCATCCCCATCTCAGTGGAGCTTTGGCAAGTAACTTGGGCATGGGCCTTGAGTCACCTTCTCAGGCCTGCCCCCTTAAGAGAGACACTTTCCCAGCTGCAAGCAAAGAGATGCAGAAGCCCAAGAACAACCGATGATATGGACCAGAGTTAGTCTTCGTTATGCCTTGAAAGTTAGTCTGCTGCAGCATATATAAAGCTGAGGAAAAGGGTCTTTTAGAGACATGATTTATTTATGCTTTCAAATTTTTAACCTGTTAATAAATAGTTTCTTACAGAAACAACTCTGCGTTTTGCATAGGCTTCAGGCTGTCGATTCCCACAATGTTATGTGAGTATCGTAGGAGGCAAGGGATTTCGCCTCCTGCCAAGTGTGGCAGGCCACAGATAGCAGCCTTTCTGAGGTAGGTAAACAAATTCCCTGCGACCGTCCTCTTCTTCTGCACAATGCAGCACCCCCTTTCCTAGTCATCTGACAAGCTGAAATTCATGGCTGCCGTCAAGGTTGCAGAGAGCTTGGTGGCGATCTTCTCTGCAGAAGAGGAGAAGATAAAAAGGGGTTAGATGTCTGAATGGCATCCTTGGAAACCTCTTGTCTCTTTTCTAAAATGTGCTCCTGCATGCAAAGGAGGAGGAGCTGCAGCTGGCTGGCCATTTTAGGTTTGCAGGGAAGTAGCCTAATCAGATTCAGGCAGCCGCTATTAATGGAACAAACTGATGGGAAAGGACAGTCTTGTCCCCTCGGCATTTGAAGAGAGGGAGGAAAGGTGAATGATGTACATGCAAATGTGTCATCATTTCTCCTGGCTGTGGAGAAGATTAGATGACAGTAAAAATCATACAGGGAGGAATTAAATGTTGTGCTTTTCTGATCGTTTTGGCTGGCCAAATAAAATATGCCTCCACATACTGTTTTGGGATGGGTGGCGCTGTGGGTTAAACCAGAGCCTAGGACTTGCCGATCAGAAGGTCGGTGGTTCGAATCCCCAAGACGGGGTGAGCTCCCGTTGCTCGGTCCCAGCTCCTGCCAACCTAGCAGTTCAAAAGCATGTCAGAGTGCAAGTAGATAAATACTTCCGGCGGGAAGGTAAACGGCGTTTCCGTGCGCTGCTCTGGTTCGCCAGAAGTGGCTTAGTCATGCTGGTCACATGACCCAGAAGCGGCCAATAAAGCGAGATGAGCGCCGCAACCCCAGAGTCAGCCACGACTGGACCTAATGGTCAGGGGTCCCTTTACCTTTTTTACTGTTTTGGGGGTCCTTCCATACCCCATGAACGAATGGTGGGAGGATTTGCGGGAGAGTCCTGCTGTGCAAGCAGAAATCCTTGCACATTGCTTCCACGGATGAGACATATTAACTGATTCCCATGTACGGACTGAAGGGTATTAACGGAAGGGTGCCTGAAGCCTGGGAACTACTAAAAAGGAACAGTGGAGGCTCTGTCACAGAAATGTTATGTTGTGGGACATTCACGGGCTTCTCCTGGAACCCCATCCGGGAAGAAGCTACAGTGGGCAAGGCTCTGTCCCCACCCACTGGGAATGGGGATTCCAACTGGGGGGTCTTGAATTTTATTTTTTCACTCTCCCCCCCCCACTCCCACAACAAAGAAAAGGAATATGACCAAATGACAGCTCTTAAATCTTTCCAGGAGGACAGCCTTGCTTGCTCCAGTCCCTTAATTTACTCAAAGGGTGATTCCCAGGAAGTGAGTAAGAAAAAAAACATTTTGCAGATATTCAGCAAGGCATCTGCTCCCACTCTGGGCCCCCTTTACCTGCTCGTTTCTGCTGTTTTTTGCGCCTCTTGCTTGCAGCTTTCAGGCCTTGCCCCTGGTGCAGAGGGTCCAAGGCGGAGATCTCTGCTAGGTTAGGAGCCCTTGGCACAGACTTCTCTGCTTCCACTAGGGTCTTATTCTTGGCTTTCAGCTCTACAGTCATTGCGCCAAACTAGGGAGGGCAAAAGGAAGATCTCCTTCATCTTAAGCTTCATTCTCTAGCATGTATAAAACAAGGAAGATTCCAGCCTCTAGCAGTTGGCTTAAGTTCTTGAGGCTGCTGGGTTGGAATTAGTTGCAATGCCTAAACTCAAGTTAGAGCCCAGTCACCGTTATACTGCCATGGCCCAGTTACTGCAGCCACAACTGCACTATAAATATTTAAGAACAAAAAACACTCTTTGGAATACTCTTAAAGTAGCCTTATCCTGGGTGCTATGACCGGGACTGTGCGGGCTGTGCAATTCCAAAGAAGCACAGTGTGCAGAAATCTGAACTTTCATTTTAAAAAGAGAAAGCAAGTTTCTAGCCCTGTTGGTTGCAAAAAAAAAAAAAATGTTGAAAGGAGTGGCAGCATATAAGCAACTAAGAGCTTATGAAATAAGATTGCTTGAAGTCAACAACTTCAGGGCCTTAACATCCCATAAAATTACAGATCAGATTGGGCAAACAGCACGGAGTGACCCAATTTATACAGGTTGGAGATCCCACATTTTCTTGATGCAGAATTGTGACATTTCAGCACATACAGCCGTGGCTAAAAGTATTTATTTGGAGAGCTGGCACTGAACTTGATGGACAGCCCATCCAATTTTACACAGATCTTTGAGCTAGTTAGTGCAAAATGGGAGCCATTCAGATAAAGATCATACATGTGCTTATGATCACGATTACATGTCTGTAACACTACTGTCATATGTCTCACTGTGGATCCAGGGCTAAAGGTACTAAATGAAAGGTTATCATTCGCCAAATGAAGATGGGCAAGACTGAGCCTTAGACACGACCACCCAGAGTTTTTCGCCATCTCCCTGCTCAAAGTCCGGCACGCATTCGCCCTAAACCACATTGCCTCTCTGTTTCAATCCATAGCTGGCAAGGGACTGTTCCTGTTGACATGACATATATTTCATCTTGTACTGTGCTTTTTGGAACATTACTCTAGGAGTTAAATAAAAGGAATCTTGTCTCTTAGGCGGCAGAGAGTTCTCATTCTCTTCCTTTCTCATTCTGGCATTAGCTGCCAGTGCTGTTCCTAATTTGTATGAGGAAGGAGTCTCTCTCTCATTCCAGGCACCTCCGTCTTCCAGATTGCCCCTCTGTTTCTAGCCAAAAACCAAACAGACCTTGAGTGTTTTCTATGCTGTGGCATCACAAGAAGGTAAAACCACAAGCCTGTGGATTTGGCTATCTGACAGTCACAAGATTCCTGACAAAACCTGGGGTGGGGGAGAGAGGAAACAGCCCACAAAAACTTTTTGTGGCTGCAGGACATCAAGGGGGGGGGGAACCCAGCAGCTCCCTCAAGCCCCTTTTCTCACTCCACAACACTTCCACTTTTGCGCTCTTCTAATGGCTACTTCAAATATCAGACACACAATTCTGAATTCACCGAAGTATTCTTTTTACACATCAAGTTAGTTCAAAATTTAAAATGAACCACAAAGGGAATTCTTAAAAACCTGGGAATTTTGGGGGGAAGTTTCGAATATTCCACAACATGATACCTGACAACTCTGTGTCAGAACATTTGTTTTGTATGCAGAACGTCCCAAGTTCAGTCCCTGGGATCTCCAGGGAGGGCTGAGACAGACCTCCGTCTGACTGGAAAAGGGAATGTTTTACATTATTCTTGTTTATAAACCCAATAAAAGAAGAAAAAGATAATAATTCCTGTATAGGAGAAAAATAAATGTCATTGTGACAGGAATAAGTCTTCACACAAAAAAGAAAACGGAATGCTTTTCGCTTCATGGGTCAAATCCTTATCAGGGTCAGCCTTGTGGGCCAAATCTAACAGGTGAGAGGGCTGTCCACCTATCGCATGATATTGGGGGGTTCCTGCAGCAGAAGCGGGGGCCAGGATAAGATAATCTTTATTGTCATTGTCCTATACAGAACAACGAAACTGAAAAATCTACATAAGACATTCAAAAACCAAAAACCAGGATAACAAAGAGGAATCTTTTGCGCTTTTACTGCCCACCCCAGCTGGGAAGAGAGAGAAGGTAGCGAGAGAAGCTTCCTCTTGCTTCCTGCTACTGTGAATGTCTTTCTCCCCTTAGGTCCTTTCCTACAACCACCACCCTCTGTTAAGCAAGAGAAGGAATCCCGCATTTTCTCTCGTTTCCTTTTGCAATAGCAATCCTCCCTGTGTTTTTCTATTCCACCTCCATTGTTGGAGGTTGTCAGGGGCTCAGGAGCAGAGGCACAGGGGAGAGAGGAAATGGAGAGCGAAGGGGAAGAATCGGAGGGCAGCGTAGGGGAATATGACAGTGGCCCGAGAGATTCCATGAGCTTCTCCAGCGAATCAGAAGATTCCCAGAAGGGGGTGCCGATGGCCAGGGCAAGGGGGGTCCCAGGGGGGACGCACCAGAAGCAAGGGGCCAGCGGGGACTCCGAAAGCAGCAGAGAGAGATCAGGGCCAGCTCCCCCACCAGAGCGTAGTGGGGGGGAAGAGTCCCATGCATCAGGGCCAGTGTCTCCTCCAGCGGGGAGAGAAGATGAGTCAGGGCTGACCATGCCTCTATTGGAGAGTGAGGGAACGGAGGGGAGGTCAGGCCCAGCTAGCCCCCCCCCCGAAGGGGGAAGCAGTGACAGGAGCAGTGTAACGTTCAGGAGGAAGGTTGCCGGCTGGGCGTGGGCGCCAAGTTCAAATGTACAGGCGCGCGGCACAGCAGAAAGCCCGGATTGGGAACCAGGTCCTAAAGCCCGCCGGAGGCAGGGGGAAGACTCAGGGGAGTCAGCGTCAGAAGAGTCCAGAAAGGACAAGACCCCAGCGGACAGGTGGATCCAGAGGAGGAAAGAGCAGAGGAAGAGGTGGAGCAGGGCTAGAGTCTTAAACTGGTGCCTGGGGGGAGGAGATTCAGACGGAGCTTCAGCGGTCTAGAGTTCAAGACGTAGAGCTGCGCGCCGCGGCTTTGAAATGGAAACTGAACTTCAATAAAGACTTTTGTATATAACAAGAACTGGCGTTGGTCCTTTGTGAGCTGGGACCTAGGGCAGCTCTGACAGAGGTGTAAAGGAGGAACGCGGGAAGGCTTAGAAAGGGCTCTGAAATTTACAAAAAGCCCTGGCAGGGAGAAGTGGACTCTATGGCAGTGTCCGTTTTCATCAGCTGTTTAGCACACACCTTGTTCTAGCAATCAAGCTCTCAATCTGAAGCCCTACCCTTACCCACCTCTGACATCAGGTGTGACTTCCCCAAACAACCCATGGGCTAGAGCAGGCACCCCCAAACTCGGCCCTCCAGATGTTTTGGGACTACAATTCCCATCATCCCTGACCACTGTTCCTGTTAGCTAGGGATGATGGGAGTTGTAGTCCCAAAACATCTGGAGGGCCGAGTTTGGGGATGCCTGGGCTAGAGGTTCCCCATTCCTGTTGTAGACAAGACTGACTTAGGCAGCTCAGCGGCCTGACTCAGGATAAAGTAGCTTCCTAGGTTCCTAAAACAGCACCATGACAAACCCAAGCCCTAACTGCTGCCAGGATCTTGAAGTTGGATGTCACAAATGGATTGGACACAGAGGGGTGGTGAGAGGAACCAGCTGGGGAAGCTCCAAGGGAAGAAGACTCAGAGCCCAGGGATTGGTGGTGGGATGGAGAAGAGGGGTCAGAGGGAGAAGACTTGGAGGAGGAAGTGGCAGCAGCTGAAGAGGTAACAGGGCTTAGTGAGCTGGGAGAGTCTGCGGCAGAGAGAAGTGCAGAATCAGAAGGTGAAGCGGGTGAGGCAGAGATGAGTCTGGCTAGTGAAGAGCCACGGGTGTCCCTCTCTCCTCTCTCCACATCTCCCAGAACCAGGAAAGGCAGGAAGAGGATGGAAGAGAAGCTAGCTTCACACAAGCAGTCTCTGATTGCTTGGGGAAAGCCCTGGAAAGGGGGGGACTTAAGCAGCTGGGGGGGGGTACCTTCAGTCTCAATAACTCCTTCGTGGGGGCAAGACCTCCTGGGATTGAATTGCTATTCAGTATAGACCTGACACTCTGATGCAGAGCCTGTTTTGCTAATAAAAGGCTAACTTGTTCAGTGTGATTTACTACAGGCTTTTTTTTTTTTTTAATGCTTTTCTGTTTCATCATTTCATCAATGCGTAGTATGTTGCAGTCGAATGCATGGTAATAAGACGAGAAGAAGAAAAAAATCAACATAAATATAAGACATATATCTAAATAACAATAACAATAATAACAATAGTAACATTTAAATTAACTCTTATGAGTCTGTGATTTACTGCAGGCTTGCTCTTGTCACTGGGTCGTGTTTATGTTCATGCCTACCTCCTCACTCCCAGTTTCCTCCATCTTAACCTCTCCTTGGTCCTGAGGACAGAGTTCCTCCTCCTCCTCCATGCCAGCTTCTTCTCCAGTGGTGAGGCCAGAGCCCTCCAAGGTGATGCCAGCAGGGCCCGAGGGCAAGTCTGCAACAGGTAAAGTCCGTGAAACACCTCTCTTGAATTGCAACAGACTGAACTGATGAAAAGGGACAGCAGTGTGGGGAAGGACGACACACTGAGGTGGCGACTCATCTCTGGCCAAAGGGGAACAGGAGCAAAATCTGGTCATCCATCTACTGGGCACCTTCATAGATCGCCATCTCCCTCATCCCAAGGAAACAGTGGCAAGGCCAGGTTGCTCTCTACCCAGGAGCAGGGCCGGCCAAAGACATTTGGGCACCTGAGGCAAACCACAACTGGTGCCTTTCCTCCAGCCAGGGAAGAAGGGATGAAGAGCTACATTGGGAACAAGGGTGGGATGAGAGAAGGCACTGTAGGG
This sequence comes from Podarcis erhardii, assembly GCF_964252035.2. NCBI lineage: Eukaryota > Metazoa > Chordata > Lepidosauria > Squamata > Lacertidae > Podarcis > Podarcis erhardii. Next base: position 3,961,209 of record NC_138515.1, read on the forward strand.
GTGGGTGCCGCCAAGGCTTGCCTACGTATCTTTGGGCACCAGGCAAATACATTCCTTTTCTCTCCGGCCCTTGCTTGAGTATACAATCTATGGCCTTTTAAACTGGGGGGGGGGGGTAATTGCTCTATTTGATATAAGTACTTACCGTATTTTTCGCCCTATAGGACGCACCTTTTCCCCCTCGAAAAATGAAGGGGAAATCTGGGTGCGTCCTATGGGGCGAATGCAGGCTTTCGCTGAAGCACAGACCCCTCTCGCTCTCCAGGCTTCAGGAAGACATCCGCAGCTTAGGCAGCCCTGCGGGAGTTCCCGAAGGGCTGTCTAGGCTGCGGATAGCAGCCTGCTTCCCAGAGCGCCGGGCGCCCTGAAAGCAGAGCGCCCAGCGCTTCAGAAACACATCCACAGTGGATAGCAGCCCTGCGGGAGTTCCTCACAGGGCTCCCCACGCTGTGGATAGCAGCCTGCCGCCCGGCACGAGAGGCGCCCTGAAGCAGAGTGCCCCTTGCGCAGGGCAGACATTGGCCAGCCCCACAAGCTCGGGGGACAGCAGGGAGGCGCAGTGTCACCATCCCGCTGTTCCTCGACCTGGTTCGGTTTCCCCGACCTGCTTTGGGGGGGGGGGGAATAAAGGAAAAAAAAATTCCTTTATTTCCCCCCCACCCAAAAAAAAACAAACCTAGGTGCATCCTATGGGACGGAGCATCCTATGGGACGAAAAATACGGTAATTCATTCCGGAGGTCCGTTCTTAACCTGAAACTGTTCTTAACCCGAAGCACCACTTTAGCTAATGGGGCCTCCTGCTGCTGCCGCGCTGCCAGAGCACAATTTCTGTTCTCATCCTGAAGCAAAGTTCTTAACCTGAAGCACTATTTCTGGGTTAGCAGTCTGTAACCTGAAGCATATGTAACCCGAAGTACCACTGTATGTATTTTTGTACCGTGGTACCTTGGTTTACGCACTTAATCCGTTCCAGAAGTCTGTTCTTAAACCAAAGCATTCTTAAACCAAGACGTGCTTTCCGATAGCAGTGGGGGACTCAATTTACAAATGGAACACACTCAAAAGGAAGCAAAACATGTTCTTATTCCAAGGCAAAGATCACAAACCAAAACACCTACTTCTGGGTATGCCGCGTTCTTAATCCAAGTTGTTCATAAACTAAGCTGTTCTTAAACCAAGGTGCCACTGTATACTGAAAGCTGCCCTGTGATCTTCAGATGAAAGGTTGTATAGATAATTTAATAATAATAGCTGGAATGGCTGGAAGCAGAATCACAGTGCCTTGGCTTCTCTCTCTGCCCTGTAACTTACTTGCCAAGACTTTCTCGTTCTCTTGCTCCAGTGCCTCAAAATCAAAGGCCTTGCCCATCTCCGCAACGATCTCGGCGCTAATGTGAGTGGGGAGCGTGTGGGTCTCAGGCGGGTGTGTGAAATAGCTGATCCTCCCACTAGCAGGGACAAAAAGGAAAGCAATGAACACTGATATTAGCAGCATGCATTACGGGGAGGGAGGAAGTATCCCTTCAGATCCATTTTCCCCCATGGCTGGTCCTTGCCCACGTGAGACTGGATTAGAACTGGGGGCCACAAAACACTCAGGCCTGGGGCTGCTCCATCTAGTCCTCAGAACATTACACTACCTTGCCTGCTCTCCCTAGGCCACATCTGGCACCAGCCCTGCTTTACATCCCCTCAAGTGTTTCTGCCCAGCTGGAATGTGTTCTTGAACTCGGATAATGCTTCTTGCTTCCTGTTATGGAGGATACAGAGGAGTGAGTGTGTGTGTGTGTGTGTGTGTGTGTGTGTGTGTGTGTGTGTGAACCTGCCTACTGCACAAAGGTAAAATTTAGGTTCATTGCTCCGCCCACTTTGCATCTGGCCCCGCCCACCCTGGCTGCCCTCTGGAAGAAGTTCCTCACTCCTGCCCTAACAATGGCAAGCACTTATTTATTTATTTATTTATTTATTTATTTATTAATTAATAAATATTTTTTTTATTTATGCCCCGCCCTTCCTGGTTCAGAAAACTGGGCTCAGTTTGTTAACAACAAATTTAAAACACTTAATTGATGCAACAAAAAACAGCACAAAATACAGTATAAAACTTGAACAACAATAAATTCAGAATTCAAAAATCAATTTGGGGGGGGGGGGGAATCCATCCAATAAACATTAGATGATCACCAGGGCTAGCTGGCTAAATAAGTCCAATTTGGGCCAGTGATGAGACCAGGGGAGAATTAGCTGTGGGATCCTAGAGCGGATAATCTTCATAAAAAGGGGAGGCGGAGGGAAGGAAGGAAGGGGAATAAAAGATCAGGCTAAGTTCAGATGGAAAGCCAGGCGGAATAGCTCTGTCTTGTAGGCCCTGCGGAAGGAAGTTAAATCCTGCAGGGCCCTGGTCTCCTGGGACAGAGCATTCCACCAGGTCTACTTGATCATCACCAACTGCTGCATGAGACAAAAGTTCCTTCATCCTGTTGAAATTCTGTTCTGTGAATGGCCCTGAGACCTCCAGGTATAGGGCAGTATATAAATTCTAACAACAACAACAACAATAAATCAGTTCTTTGCTCACCTTGTCCAGTCACTAACAACAACAACAACAATAATAATAAATCAGTTCTTTGCTCACCTTGTCCAGTCACTTAGTATGGCTTTGGCTGCCTTCTCATGGTCAGGCGTCCCTCCTTTCTTCAGCTTTCCCTGCCTCCTGGCCAAATGAGCCAGGAACTCCATGGTGTCCTGGAAATCTGGCACGCGGTAGTGCTGCATAATCTGGGGGGGGGGGGGGAGAGAAGAGGAGAGAGAAGCCAATTGCCCAGTTAGTAGTAATCCTCAGATGCCTGCAAAAAGAGCAGGATTGACTGTCAAGCACTCAGGGCTCACAATGCTCCTCTTGAAGGCATCCCCAACCTTTGGCCCTCCAGATGTTTTGGACTACAATTCCCATGATCCCTGACCACTGGTCCTGTTAGCTAGACATCATGGGAGTTGTAGGCCAAAACATCTGGAGGGCCGCAGGTTGGGGATGCCTGCTCTAAACTAAGACCTTTGCCCGAAATTGCATCTGAGTGGATGGAACCTGGAGGGCACACTCACTCCTTTCAACTTGGATTTAATCCAGAAAAACCACAACAACCCTTCCCCCAGAAGCTAACATCAATGAATTAAATGAATTAAGAAGCTAACATCAGTGAAAGTGAATTAAGTTTGCCACTCTACAACTCTTCTCTCCCAATTCTCCCTAAAGCTTTGAGAGAAGCTCAGAATTCCTGGCTCTCCGCTGCCCAATTGTTTGCCCGCCATCACAACCAGGGCCGGCCTGCCTCCCCCTGCCCTGCCCCACAGCTACCTGCTGCTTGTTGCATCGCTTCAAGATGGCCTCCACTGGGCTCACGGGGTCAACCAGTTGCTCTATCTTGACACAGTTTCGTAAGATCATGGCGGCATCTGAGGTGGGAGAAGCCACGACAATCCCTGGACAGTCCAGAAGTTTGATGTGCTTGTCCAGCTGCACCTCTTGCAGGCACCTAAAAGGAGACAGCACAAGAGGGAGGGAGGGAGGGAGGGAGGGAGGGAGGGAGTCAACTTATTCCAAGAAAAATGCCCCTCCACCTGTTAGCACCATCTGCTAAAGCCCTGTGCTGTATCCCTTCCTGTCATGAAGGTAGAGCGTAGAGCAACCATTATTGCTCCAGCTGTCTATCTTACCACACTTCATAAATTGTGGAATCAGAGTTGACAGGGACTTCAAAGGTCATCTAGTTCAGTGTCCTGATGACACAGGAAGTGTTCACCCTACAGCTCCCTCTCCACTGCAGGAGAACCTACGACAGGCATAGGCAAACTCAGCCCTCTAGGTGTTTGGGGACTACAACTCCCATCATCCCTGACCACTGGTCCTGTTAACTAGGGATGATGGGATTTGTAGTCCCAACACAACTGGAGGGCTGAGTTTGGGGGTGCCTGGCCTACAATCTTCTGAGACTGACTGTCCTATTTCTGAGCAGCTCCTTTCATCAGAAATTTCACTCCAGCTGATCTATTTGATGAGTAACCTCACTGGTAGATATCGGAAATTTTAAAACCTTGCAGGAACTGGCAAGTGGGTAGCTGATGGCTAAGGACAACAAGTTAAAAATAACAAAAAAAAAAAATGTAATGTAAGGTTAATTACAGGGAATGGAATGTGGATTGGAAATAACCAAGATAACAATGCAGCAACAAGAGGAAATTATGGACACATTGATAACGGATGGTGGAAAGCCAATTTTTTTTTGGGGGGGGGGATGTATTAAATTTGTTTTAATTTGTGGTTGATTCATTAAAATTTGGAAAATCAATAAAAATGATTTAGTAAAAAATAATGAAGCTCACTCCAGTCTTTAGCTGGAGTCTGCAACTATTAATCCTGGCCCTCCTCTCCCTTCAGAGCAACGGAAACTAAATCTGCTCTGTCAGCTGTGCAATAGCCTTTCAAATATTGAAATTTCTTTCATATCACCACTGAACTGTCTCTTCTCCAGGCCACCTCCAGCTTTTCTCACAGGACTTGCATCCCTAGGCCTCTCACCATCTTTGCCACCCACCTCTGAACGCATATCTGTTGCATGGCTACGGCTCTGCCTCCATGACTGGAGATTTCTGAAGGCCACTAGTCGGACAAGACAGGAGGGGGGAGCGCCCTTGTGCTCAGGTCCCGCTTGTCGGTTTCCCACAGATATCTGAATCGTCCCTGAGGGAACAGGATGCTGGACTAGATGGGTCATTGGTACACCAACCAGGCTCTTATGTTCTCACAATACGCATCTTAAAAGTGTGGTGCCCAGAACTGGGCCCAGTACTCCAGGCATATCCGCTCCACTTCCACCGTGGGGAGGAGTTGTGCTGGACCGCATGGCCACCCACTCCCCTCCGGTGGCGGGGGACTGAATTGGTGATAGGAATTTTGATAGAAATTTTGAGGTCTTAGATATATGATAATGTTCATAAGCGTACCAACCAAGCACGAACATAGATCAGCACAGGAAGACCAATCTGGAACCATTTTGATTCCTAAACTGAACAAATGTTTTTTCTGCAACTGAACAAATGTTTTTTTCTGTTTGTCTCTTTCCTCACAAATCCCTGTCTTAAGGTTCAGTTACAGATAGGTAGCCGTGTTGGTCTGCCATAGTCAAAACAAAAAATTCCTTCCAGTAGCATCTTAAAGACCAACTAAGTTAGTTCTAGGTATGAGCTTTCGTGTGCATGCACATCCCTGAGGGAACATCCCTTCAGGTATCTGAAGAAGTGTGCATGCACACGAAAGCTCATACCTAGAACTAACTTAGTTGGTCTTTAAGGTGCTACTGGAAGGAATTTTTTGCCCTGTCTTAAGGGTATGTCTGCGTTTGAATAGGGTGTGAGCCTGGCCCAGGAACTAAGTATTTATCATTACAAAAGACTAGCCAGGCTCCAAAGAAAATCCAATCAAGTAACTTGCCAGACAGGAGAAAAACAACGTTCAAATTTCTGTTTTAGACCGCCTTTTTTGTGATGTAGGTATGATGTATCTGAGCGGTGGTCTTAGGTTACACCCCTTCTGTGATGTATGTATGATGTTTCTGGGGGTGGACTTGATCTACAGGGAGGCAATTTCAAAAGTCTTTATAAGGCCTTGCACACCATTTTTCTGGGTTCCTCCTCACTCCTGCAGGTGAGGGGAGCACCCTGTTGTAACAGATCAATAAAAATCAGGCTTACTAGCTGTTTTGCTTCTCAATATTCTCCGGTCGGCCTCTCTAATCTTCTCCAACCAGTAGGGAACCTATGTAAGGACTCTATATGGACTCTTGGATACCCCATAAGGGAAAAGGGCAATTTTTGTTTACAACACCAGCCACGTCAGAGCCTGGCCAGCCAATCCACTGGCCGGGGGGTGTGTGTGGCCGGGACCATTTAATTCCTCAATCACCCGCCGTCCCTCCCTAATTTGCAGGTTTTAGGCATTGGCCTGGCTATGGACCTCGGTTGGTCCGCGTTAAGGGACCTGGTAGGAATTTTTCCACTTGGCAAATTGGCACTGGCCATTTGGTTTTCGCCTACCTCGTAGCAATCGTCACAACTTTGTTAGGGTTGCGGTTAGGCATTGATTGACCTTGTGTGTGGGAGGGGAGGTGTGGCCCTCCATGCTTAAGGGTATTCCGTTAAAGGAATCCGGGGGTGTTGATCTTGTCCGAAGCCCCGTTGGGGGCTAGGGCCTTGACAGGACCCCGATGGGAACACCAGGGGGAGCTTGAGTTGGTTTGCATCGACAGGGCTCACCCTTCCGGTGGTTTACCCTTACCGGACTTCCTGTGCATTGGGCAGGAGTCAGATATAGTCATATATCTTGTTCTGGAGGTCCGTTCTTAACCTGAAACTGTTCTTAACCTGAAGCACCACTTTAGCTAATGGGGCCTCCTGCTGCTGCCGCACCGCCAGAGCACGATTATATCACCATTCAGTGCCTAAGTCAATACCGCTCACATTCTGTAATCAATAAAGTTGTGGCCAAAATTTGCCCAATAACATTAACCTAATATCCGTGTCCTTGTGTGTGTTATTTCTCAGCGAGGGGGGGGGGCTTTGGGGTCTCAACACGCAACTGTCCTACCCTTCATCCGATGAGCTCAGAGGTGCATATGCAGGGACCCCCACAGCTATTGTAACCCTCACTGCAAATCTGTAAGGTAGGTTATGCTCAGTGATAGCAACGCTCCACAGCCTGTGGACTATTGGAGGAGGAATCATTTCAGGCCTCTCTGTTCAAAGTCCACCCGGAGCTGCAGCCCCAGTGTTGCAAAACCACCCCCACCCCCCAGACATCTCTCCTGGCCTTCAGAAAAAGAGCACAAAGTCCATTTTGTCAACAGAGTTTTAGAGGCAAAATAGTCTGTGCCTCTGAAGGAGTCCTTTATCTGGTCTGACTAAATGGCTTTTATTTATTTTGCGGCTGTATTTTAACTGTTTAATTATTCTGAGGTTTTAATTTATTCCATTGGGAGTTTTGTTGTGAATTTAATCATTTTTAAGTTGCAACCAATCGGCCAAATAAGCAGAGGGCCGAGGAGCAAGAGAGTTACCAGCATGTCTCTCATTCATCCCCCAGCATTTGCTTATAGCGAAGGTGCTATAGGATACCACCTAACACTCAGTTTGATCTCTCTTTGGCAGGATACCTGCCCCCCAACGCCTCCTCCATCTTGCAGCATTCCTTGTGCTCCCAAGCAATGGGAAGACCTGGGCTGCTTTTTACACGGTGATCCTTCTGTTTTGAAAGAGCTCACTGTAAGTAATAAAGCAGTGCAAGTTCAAAAGGCCTCTGCAGTTCCCCAAAGCTACATCAGCTACATCATCATCATCATCATCATCATCATCACTACTACTACTACTACTACCCTGCCTTTCCCGGTTCAAAAAACCGGGCACAGGGCAGCTAACAACAAATTTAAAAGACTTAATTATAAAAGCAGCATAAAATACAGTATAAAAACACGCATAACAATAAAATTCAGAAATCAATTTAGGGGAAATAAGCATTAGATAATCCCCAGGGCTAGCTGGGTCCTACTTGGGCTAACGAGGAGGCCAGGGGAGAATTAGCTGTGGGGTCTCAGAGCAGGTGATCTTCATAAAAGGGGAGGGGGAGGGAAGAGAAGGGAAATAAAAGATCAGGCTGAATTCAAATTAAAGGCCAGGTGGAATAGCTCTGGCTTACAGGCCCGACAGAAGGTTAAATCCTGAAGGGCCCTGGTCTCATGGGTCAGAGCATTCCACCAGGTCGGAGCCATCACTGAAAAGGCCCTGGCCCTGGTGGAGGGTAGTCTGACTTCCTTAGGGCCTGGGACCTCTAAACTATGGTCCAGGCTGTCTCAGGAAAGGGGGTATAGGGATGCATGTTGCCTCATCTCTTAAGACCCACAGCACAAATCTTCTTCCCTGCGTCTCTGAGGCCCACAGCCCCTTCCCAGCGTCTGGGGGGATGTCACAGGTGCCACTGCTGAGCTGGAGTAAATCCACAGTTCCATCATTCCCCTTCCTCACACACTGTCTGGCCAACCTTTTCTTTCCTTGCCCTGAAATCCAACTTGGCCTGAATACTCAAGATCCAAAGCTCTCCTTTCCAGCACAACCAATGCTGTTCTGCAGCTGCGCCTCTGATTGGCTCACAAGCACCCTAAAATGTTGCGGGTTCTACAGATAACTTAGAACAGAACTGAAGGGCCTTAACAGCTTAATCAGACACCGTACACCAGCCTTTCTCAACCTGTGGGTCTCCAGATGGTGGTTTTTTGTTTTGTTTTTTATTAAAGATTTTCTTGTTTTACAGAAGTATATGTAATGTCTCTCATATTTTTTCCATGTAACATTTATACAAATCAGTCTCATTTGTTGAGACATTAGGGGGAGAAAAAAAAGGGGTGGAGGGGGGGAAGATGGGTGGGGGTTGGGGTTGGGGGGCGATGTTTCTATTTTACTTAATATATGTGGGGTTTGGTGTCAGCGTTGCTCGTGCAGGCTCTCTGCTGTTCACTTGTGTTCCTTTGGTGGTGAGAGAGGTTGGGGTTGGCCCAGGGTGTGGTTGTTTGTTTGTGATTGGCTGTGGTGGTCGTTGTTTTCATGTGTGAGTGGGGTGGGTGGGTGTTTTGGATCAGGTTAGCCATACTGATTTGTATGCTGTTGGTGAATTATTGTCATTGTCTTGTTGGGCTGTGTACGTGATAAAGGGGAGCCATACCTGGGCCCCCAGATGTTGTTGAACTACAACTCTCATCACCCCTAGGTAGCAAGGCTCAGAGATGATGGGAGTTGTAGTCCAGAAACATCTGGGGGCCCAGAGGTTGAGAACTGCTGCCATACATAGACAAAGCTCAAGGGAGACCTACCCCCACCCCCAAAACCCTGGCTTCTACAGCATGCACAGAAGGACTGCCACGTACTTGGTGACGCCAGGAGTGGCACCAACACCGCAGGCCCGGCTCCTCTTCAAGCTGTTGATCAAGCTGCTCTTGCCGACATTAGGGAAACCTGCGGTGAGAGATGGGAGAAGCGGGCAGAGCCATCAGCAAAAGCACCTGCCCCCTGCTCCCACTCAAGATTAGTTCTACCTCTGTGAGCACCTCCTTCTCTCCACTCCCTATAGCAAAAATAATGCAGCACCGAAAAGGAAGGCACAGCTGCCCACAAGCCGCCTTTCCTCTTTGAATGAATGAGTGCCAGTAGCCAGAACAAAGGCATCTTCAAAGGTTCATGTCCAGCAACACCAACAGGCAGGATCCTTACTCAGTAGTAAGCCATTTTGATGTGCCGCATATGACTCCCTTGTTGAAGTGGCTCCGGTCTGTTTCCGGGCACAATGCAAAGTGCTGGTAATGACCTATAAAGACCTATTCAGCTTAAGGCCAAGCTACCTGAAGGGCTGCATTCCCTCCTACAAACCTGGCCAGGTTTTGAGATCTTTCAGGGAGGCCCTTCTCTGAGTGGAGACGAAGGAGAGGGCCTTTTCGGTGGTGGCCAGACAATTTTGGAACTCCCTCCTTAGAGAAGTTAGAGTGGCTCCCTCCTGGCTGTCCTTCCATGGGCAGGTGAAGACTTTCTTGTTCCAACAGGCTTTTAGGAATGCGCTGCTTTTAAAGAGGGAGCTGGTGCTATACTGCTTTTGTTGTGACTGTATGTTTTAAACAGAATAGACATAATATGCCATAAATGCTTAATTATTTTTTAATGCTGGGGTCCCCCCCCCGTTTTTAGCTGTTTTAATTTTATCTCTAAGCAGCCTTGAACCGCTGCCAGGGGAAAAGGTGGGGAATAAATAAATAAATAAAGATTATTCTTACAATGTGCGTACCCACACATGCAGCCTTGGCACAACTTTGCCGGGTCATCTGGACTTGAGAGGCAAGAGGTCCGATATTTAACAAGGTCAGGAAAGGTACCCAAGTGCTTAGATTCCTACCATATTTTATAAATTTTCACAAAATTTATACACTGCTTAATTTTTTTAAAAAAACAAACCCTCAAAGCATTTACAAGAAGATAACAAAATAAAGTCAAGAAAGAATACAACTCTGCTTTAAAACATACAAAAGTTAAAATATTAAAACATATTTAAATTACCTCAAATTATCCCAATGTCTTTCTGAGCAATGGGGGTAGGATTTAAGAGATTCCCCCCCCCGCCCGCCCGGCTTTCCACCTCCCTCCAAGAGGGGCTCCCTACTCACCCACAACCCCAACACTGATGGCCGTCCTGACATCCTGGTTCCGGCAGTAGTTGGCCAGCACCTTCATGAGGCAGTCTGCTCCAACACAGGCTCCCCCGCTGAGCAGCTCCCCCGAAGCCTGGGATACGGGGACTCGGCTCTGTTGCTGGAGGTGGGGAAAAAGAGAAGCAGGCAAAGGGGGTGGATGCACACCTGCAGCCAGAAGTTCTGCTGCTTAAAAAATGGCCTGGTTTTCTTCTTTACTGTTTTACTGTTTCCCCCCCTCCCCCAACAATCAATACAATCAAGGAATATAAACAATAAAAGAGAAAGGAAATATCGGCTATGGATCATCTGCATAAGAGCCAACTCCTAGGGGTCAACAGGCTTTCACACCCCCCCATAAAGTATTTGAGGGGGCCGGCTCCCCCCAAAGTTAATGGGCATTGCCATTGATTCTATGATTCAAATGGTGTGCATGCACCTTGTCATGCGGTCGATTGTGTGAGGTGGGGCTTACCTGTCCCCAATATTTTATTCAAGTTGGCACCCCTGGTAATCTGGAGTCTCACATACAGTTAAAAAAAGGTAAAGGTAAAGGATCCCTGACAGTTAAGTCTAGTCACAGACGACTCTAGGGTTGTGGCGCTCATCTCGCTTTACAGGCCGAGGGAACCAGCATTTAGCGTTAGTCAGTAAATCCAAGAAAATCTGCTCTAATCTTTTGTGGCCCGAATCCCTGTCACTGCAGAACACACAAATTGGGGGTGGGGTGTCCCTTCTCAGAACTCTGCTTTCATGTCCCACCCTATAGCTCACACTATTCCAATTCCCCATCCCAAAGGGAAACGCCCTGGGCTTCATCAATGAGGAATCAGCACCTTGATACCTCTTGAAAGGCGCCACTTGGCCTCAGAGTTGCTAACTTTGTGTTAACAGTAATAAGGAGTAAGAGGAATCGGTGGAAACAGAACTGGCCGGCAGAAGCCTTTAAGAGGAGAGGGCTGAAGCCCATTCTTCCCCAAATGGCTTTCAATGAAACCTAATGACTGGCCAAAGCTGTCACTCACTTGCCCCACTGCAAAATCCCAGCACCACTTACCAGGTTTTTGCTCTGCTGCTGAGTGGAAGCTTTAAAGGCCACTGTGGGGAATTCGTTCCTCAGGTACTTCAGCCACTTAGCCACAATTTCCTTAGATACCAGATCTGGGCCAGGAAGAGAAGAGAAGAGTTAACTTTAGGATCCTCAGCAATGCTTGAATACCAAACACGTCTCCAGAGACAAAACATCTTTGCATCAACTGCCAAGCCTTGCCAAACCCCTCTGGACTGCTGCTCTGAGTAATCTCGGAGTTTAATAAGCTGAGATATAAAACTGCATTCTGGGTGTGAACGCAGCCCCTTTCCTCCTCTCTTTGCAGTAGCCCAACAAGCTTCCTAGCATGGCTGGTTCTGAAACTGTTATTCACAGTTGCTCAGCTGAGTGAAAATGGGAAATCATAGTTAACTGAAGGCTTCCTTTCCTGTTCAATCACTTACACCTGCAAGGGAAGGAACAAAGGGCTTGTGTGGCTGCAACTCAGCTTCTTAAGCTTATGGTTGCAAAAAAATCAGTCGCTGAGCCTCTACCACTCCCTCATTTGCCCTTCTCTGCTTCCCCAAAGCTTATGTTTCCAAATTATTTGAATGCAAGAACCTTGAAATCACAATATGGAAAAGCAGCTATTGTAATTTGTCTGTTTATTCTGTGTACTTCTCTGGACTGCCCTGCCAGAATTTGAATTTTGGGAGAGAAGCATAGATTCTGAATATAACAGTGCAGGATTCTGGTTAACACTTGCTGAACACTGACTATGAGAGTGTCTAACACTCTGCTATCCTTGAGTAACACAGCAGAGAGGACTAGAATCATAGCATACCAGTGCCAGACCCCCTTTCCTTCCCAGAGAGCCGTACATGGCTGGCCTTCACACTTGCCTATTTTATTTAACACCAGGACTAGCCTCTTGTTAGCTCCAGCTTGCACCACGGCCTGCTCAACCTGGGGGCAGCGGCAGCCTTGGGGATCTCGAGCGTCGAGAACTTCCAGGATCACATCAGCTGCTTCCACCACCTAAAGGGAGAAAGAGAGTTTGCCACCTGACAACTGGCTCAGCCCCTGAGGACAGTCGCACTCAGAGCAGATGCATCTTTCCCCACACTAAGTGACAAGAAGTCCCACTGACCTTCCTGAACTCCCTATAATACGCCTTGCAGGAACTGTCTTTCTCCAGCAAGGTATGTTTCGCTAGTTGCTTCAGATCCATCTCCTGCAGGGAGAGAAAGAGTTCATATTTTAGCTTAAAAATAAATTAAATAACCTTACAGCATTATCTCTCCCTTTCATGAACAGCGGTATACAAATTTAATAAAAAATATTAATAATAATAATTACAGCTGGGAAAGCATTTTAACACTAAGTAAAAGATAAAGTAAAAAAAATAAGGCAGGGCGAATGGAACCCAGTGGGACATACATAAAGGAACAAGTCCAATGCTTCGAACAGCATGGAAAGTGAATTGCAATTTTGCTTGTAGCATAAGCAGAATTACCAGGACTGCCACTATGAGCCACTGTCTGGAAACCAAGAAGCCCATGGGTTGGGTTTAGGACAATAATTTCTATCCTACCTATCTACAACCATACACAAGAGAGCTTGCGGTTTAGACGACATGACACAAAATGTAAAATATGACCAAAACCTAAAAACAAGCCATTTTAGAGCAACAGGAATATTCACATTGGGGAGTAAATCCACATTTTGAGAATGGCTGTCTAAACAAAGGCAGTGATAGGGCCTCTCTCAGGAGGCTGTTCCAAAGTTTAATGTTTAGCAGATTATTGTATTTTAATATTTTGTGAGTGGCTGGGGAAACCCAACCAGATGGGCGGGGTATAAATAAATTATTATTATTATTATTATTATTATTATTATTATTATTATTATTATTATTAAGCCTGGGCACAACCAGCACGTTGTTAAGACAGGGAAAACATGGAGCTGATGATGATCTGTGTTTGTGGATGGAACACAGGATAGAGAGGCCTGAGTATGTAAAAACTAGTTTACAGTACATAGGGGAAATGTGCATTTGTTGCTCCACATTTGTTGCTTCTGTCCCTGCACATCACTGGCACATGGCCCTGGAAGGTGCCACAGAGAGAAGGGAACATGGCCATCAGTTTTGAAAAAGGTTCCCCAGCTCTGCCTTACAGGGTCTCCAAAAAAGGAGGCAGACAAGTAGTCTCTAAACAGCTATATGAACAGGGTCCCACTGCAGTCGGCTTTGATGTCTTTAAAACTTCAGTACCTTCTGTTCAAAATTCTGCTGTCTGTGCAAGGCATCCTTCTGCAGCCCTTCTAAACTCCGGAACCGGCTGATTTCCTTCTGCCGTGCCGTTCGCTGCCGCTCCTGCAGTTCTGTAGCCTGAGAGGATGTGCAAAGCCATAACTCAAAGAGGTTGCCACAAGCTCCACTGGAAAGAGACCCATTTTTCAGGCTCTTTGAAACCTAAGATTCTAGAGCAGCGGTTCTCAACCTGTGGGTTCCCAGATGTTGTTGGACTACCACTCCCATCATCCCTGAACTCTGGGCTTGCTAGCTAGGGGTGATGGGAGTTGTAGTTCAACAACATCTGGAGACTCACAGGTTGAGAAAGGCTGCTCTAGAGCCAAGGTTTGGTACCCAACCACTGATCCCAAACTGGGAAATGAAACCAGGAACTCGAAGAAGCCAGCCTTCATTTCCCCATGCAGGGCTTCCCCCTGCTTAATCTCACCCTTTTCTCTTTTAGTGCTGCTCCTTTCTTGACATGTTCTTTGAAATGTGACAGCTGAGGCACTCCTGGGTCCTTTTTCCCATGAGTCTTTGCATCCCTTCTCTATGAAAGCCAAAGGAGACACGCTGGTAAAGGCAATGAACTGGACGAGACATCAGAGATAGAAGACCCTACAAATTCACCTTAGCTTCACTGAAAGTAAAAATTAAAAGACCCTTGTTCTTCCAGCTAGTGCTACAGTCAGAAGCTTCATTCCCTTCCGCTCAAAACTTAGGAATAAAGTCCTCTCAGTTCCTAGCCTGTTATGTTCCACTCCCTTGCTGAGCCCATGAATCCTGTTATGTTTCACATCTGCAAACTGAACTCTGGATTTTAATTTAAGTGAGGCTTACTTAGTCTTTTACAACTCTTATTTTGACCCAAACAGAATCTGCCTCCTCTCCTCCAATGAAACTCAGCTCCCTAAAATTACCGGCAGCTACCACACTGCCAAATCCAAAGATGTCTCTCTGCCTTTCCACTTTTTGACCTCTCTGCTGCTGCCTTCAGTGCAGCTGGCCCTTCTTTTCCTTGTTGGCTCCCTTCATGCTTCCACCTGCTAAATTTCACTTTTCAAAAGGACTTATGAAGAGTGGGAACGGTTGGTGCTGCCAGTCTCTGCTCACCTTGCCATGTTTCTGTCTCTTCCCGGATTTTTTCTGCTCTGCAGAGGGGGGAATGAAATCAAAGGTGAGACCATTTTACATTTGGGTTCCCCAGTTTGTAGGAATGCAACGTTTGACCCAAAAACCTGGCAAAATGACTTACTTTTTGACATGGTGTCAAAAGCTGAGAGAGGCGGAGGTTTGTTTTTCTGTCCGATGAGAGCTTCTGTGGCCTCTGGAGAAACTTCTAGGTTGCTTTCTTTTCTGATTAACAGCAACTGGAAATGGAAGAAAGGGTGCCACCAGCACCCCTATTTCAGAAACAAAGATCTGAGCGGAGGGGAACCAAAACCCTGTGATCTCTTGTTGCTGGAGAAATAGAACAAGGATAACCAAACAAGGCAGAGAGCGCCCACAAACCTTGGACAGGACACTCGCACCTCCTTAATCCCCTTGATCTTATTCAATCCTTTATTAGGCACAGCAAACCACACATTATAAAACAAACACAGTATACAGATTGTGGAAAATATGAATTCAGCATAACAATTTGCATAAATAATACAGTCTAACACTACCACATCACTGACCAATCAAGAACCACTAAATCTCTCTGTAATGGCCCAGTCTTTCCACATGGACAACACTCAAAAATTTAACCACTATTAAAGTAATTTGATCATTCCCACCCGAGAGCAGGTCCTGAACCATTGGCAGCATAGAGCCGAGCCTGTTAAGTTGTAAGGCCTCTAACAACTGTCTTCTGGCATAAATGCCAAAATCACAAGAAATGAAAATTTGCTCCAACGTATCAGGTTCCTGCCCTACCACATTTGCAGAGACGCTCTGCGTCTGGGCGAGCTAAATATCTTCCTCTTACTATCATCGAGGGAAACATATTAAATCTGGCTGACATAAACAGCCTGCACAGTTCATGGTTCTTCAGATTTGCCATGTAACCCTTTTGAAAGATCCCCTTGATTATTCACGAAGCAGGATGCCAGATCTCACAACTGTTTGATTCCATCGGCCGGACCCATGTGCCGCCTCCCCTGCTGAACTTCAGCCTGCAGCTTGGGGTCGCGCGCTTGAAAGCTGCCCGCGTAACCAGCACGCGCACGTCAATCTACTTGCATGCCGCGGTGCCCCATGCGCGGCCCTTCCGCCCACTCCGGCCCCGATCCTCCTTCTTACCCTCCAGCTCGAAGCTCCCCTTCCAGGGCGGCGGCGTCTGCTTTCTACGACGCACGCGGCTTCCTGGATGGGGCACGTGGTTTCCTGCGCGTTCCCGAGGAGGGCGGAGCTCGGGGGGGGGCGCGTCCCCGGGACGCCCCTCCCTTCCCTTTGCTGAGTTTGCACGCCTGTGGGTTGGGATTTCTTGGGATCGGAACAAAGCAAACAGGGAAGGGAGGAAGGGAAAGGTGGGGAGGCTGGCGCGAAGGCATGGAGAGCCCTTGTCGCTGTATTAAAAATGTCTCGCCTTGCGCGTTGGGAAATTTGCACGTGTGAATTTGCAGGGAAAGCTTTACGGAAAGAGCTTTGCGAATTCCGCCAGGGGAACGACCCGATTTGCAGAACTGCAGGCCGGGGGGGGGGGGTTTCGGTTGTTGTCTTTACCCAGCCGACACTGGGGAGGGGGGGGGGGAGTTTTGCAGTGCAGAACCCATTGCAGAGAAATCCCTTCGAGGACGTGAGCAGCCCCACGTTGCAGACCTGCAGGAAGTCATGGATGCAAAGCTGCAAGACGTGCGGTGAAATCGCCCGGAGGAAATGGTTTTCTGAGTGGTGCACTAGCAGGCAGCGATGGTTTGCAGGAACTGCGTTTAATAGAAAGCTTTGCGATTCTGGAAACCAGATATCCGATCGCCCCCGTGCTCGCTATAGGCGATGGAGAGAACGGCGGAAGGGATGCAAAAAATGGAATTTTAGTTCCGTGCAGGAAACGCAAAAGATGATGCTAAGCATCAGATTGCAAGAAAAAGGCAAGGGCTCAGACGAGAAATATTCATACCCTGGACATGGGTGGGAGTGAATAATAAAGGCTCGGTGGAGACCCTGTTAAATCCCAGTGTGAATATATTTGGTCCCAAGGTCTTCTTTGATGGGGTGAGGCTTATCCCAACGTTGTCTGGGCAATCATGGCCTGCATTCAACTCTATGAACAAAGGGTGCCAGATGCTGCTGCAAGGACACAGAAAATAACTTCAGTACTGTATTTCTGTAGTGTTCATACTGAACAATATTCTAACTCATTTCTGGCAGGCCTGCCGTCTCTAGTCCTGTATCCCTAACCTGAGAGCGTTCAGCTTGTGGACACGGATATGGCAGTTGACCACGTATAGCAATGTATACCAAACTACTGTACCTGTTTATTAAGCATTCAGCTTGATGTGGTTTGTAGAGAAGTTTCACGAGGTCACATCTAGCAATTGTAACCCCACTCTTTCCAGTGAATTTTCCAGTCACTGCAAAAAGTCTGCTTTATTTTTAAGTGGTTTTGTCGCACAAGAATGCCAAATCTTCAAAATTCTGCAAATCTTCAATTCTACAAATCTGATTTTGCCCCATGAGACTGTATCCGACCTGCAATAGAGCAACAGGCAGGAAAGCTTTGGAAATTTTTTTTTGATCAAGTCTCTTGAATAAACCTAGAAGCCACAGGTTTAGAGGACAGGAAGTGGAGAGTAGGAATAAATGGGCAGCTCTCTGATTGGAGGGATGTCAGAAGCGAGTCCCAAAAGGACTGTGCTGCAATTCGAGCTGTTTTGAACTTGTTCATAAATAAGGAGGAGTTAGGATTTGAGCTATGTTCTGCTGATGACACAAATTAGTTAAGGTGGTAAAAACAAAAAGGGAATCATGAACAGCTCCTAATTGGACGAATAGGCAATACATCCTGATAGGGGCTAAGTTGACAACAGTTGACCAGGAGTTGTGTTGAATAGCTCAGTGAAAATGTTGGACCAGTGCACAGCAGCTGTGAAAAAGGCCCATGTTTGGGATCATTGGGAAACAGGCTGACAATAAAGCTTCTAAGATCTTGATTGTTGTTGTTTAGTTGTTTCTGACTAAATGCTGCCTCGTCTCGCCTGCTTCTTTTCTGCCGGATACAAGGCGAGGCCTGGCCGGGACACAGCGCTCCCTCCGGCCGCCACTGCTCCTTCCATCGCTGCGGCCGCCTCCCCCTCCTCCCCCCGGGGCACCGAGGGTGGATCCCAGGGACCAGCCAGCCCAGGGGGGGCGGGGGGATCCTTCGGAATCCACCAGCCTTAGCTGTAGCATTGGAGAGGAGATGGCAGCGAACAATATGCATTTATGAATATTATAGGGAGGTATGCCCAATGTGTGGAGGGTTGGGGTTTTTCCGCAGAAGAGCAATAAACACAAAAGCAAAACTTGGCAGCATAGCTTGCCAATCGGCCAGTCACTTTTGGTATAAACTACAGCAATCCTGCGATAAATGTTCATTTAACTTGCACACTTTCAGCTTTCTGTGCTCAGCAGTGGTTTTTTGGTTTTTTTAATTTAAAATAATGGGGTTGAAAGGATCTGGGGGAAAGACTTGGGCAATCTGGCATGCCATTGCACCCAATGTGTTTTGACTACACGCGGTTTTGGCTTTATGGACCACATAATCAGAGCCGGCCCACTGAGGAGGCAGGGCAAAGGACCTGCTTCAGGCGGCAAAAAAGCAAGAGGCAGCACTCTGCCCACCCCTTCTGCCTCCTTGTGGAAGGCTCCCTCCTCTGGCTGAGCTGGGCAAGGGGGGAGTGTTCCAGGAGAAGGGGTCACATAATGGTAATTAATTTGTTGCTGATTTTAGGCCTCTGCATAGAGAAACGGGTTACAGCAAGGAAACTACTGTCCTCTGTCAGGGGAGAAATCTATGAGACACAAGAAAATGCAGATGGAACTTTGGTCTCATTTACACTATACATTTAAAACACATGGCTTCCGCAGAGGATTCTGGGAACTGTAGTTTCTTAAATGTGCTGAGCATTGTAGCTCTGTGAGGGGTAAACTATAGTTCCTACGATTCTGGGTGTGTGGGTGGGACCATGTGCTTTAAATGTGCTTTGCATCTATGGTGTGGCTGTGACCTTACACACATGCTTGATTTTCCGAGAAAGCTGTAAAAAAAACAAACCAGAGAGGTTTAGGAGTAGATTTATGGTGAACACGATGGTTTGTAGAATCATGTATAACTTTCCAAGTTGTTCTCTGGCCAGGCCAGAGCACTTCTGTGGCATGCAACCAGGCCCAGAACATTGGTACCAAATGAGTGTCACATTTAGTGTCCCATGCACTTCATTATAATGCAGTGAGATTGGAATTTTCTCAAAGGGGAACTACACACACTACAATAAATATTGGAAGAGGAAGTGTGAGTCATTGGTGCTCCCATTCCCCAATATACAGTGTGTGTGTGTGGTGTGTTTGTAGGAATTCTCACTGCAGGGGAAGGTGTGCTGTTCCCTTCAGCAACATACTGCCCTGAAGAAAGAGAGAACTTTCCACAAACTAATGTGGAAAACGTTGCAAAATGCAATTCTGGCCCTTCTGAAGATCTGGGTGGATAGTTCTTCTAATGCCTGGGTATCCCTGACTTGCAGTGGCTCTGGAAGGATCTTTCTTAGCAGCCCTATCTGGAAATGCCTGGGACCCCACCTCCTGCATGCAAAGCATGCACTCTGAAACGGAGCTATAGCCCTACCCCAATGTGCACTTACTAGGGAGTAAGATTATGGAAGCACCCCGACTTCCTTCAAAGTAAACTTACTTAGGGTCAAACTGCATTCCTCATGATCAGGAGAAAACAAAAGGGCCTGACAATGTTGCATCCCTAGATATCCCCGATTGCAGAAATTGGACACGTGTTTGCTTAGAGTGGCCATTGACACTTGGCCAAAGGAATGGACACCAGTTTGCATACGCTGTGTGTAGATGCACATTAAAAAATATTATTATCTCCTACTAAGTCATAGTCACTAGACCCATTGATTTCAGTGATTCCAAGTATGACTTAGCTGGATATGTGATATTACCTTGAGTATGACTGATGTGTTGGGTCACCCTATAATTCTACAGGGGAATATTATACATCTCACTGCAGTGGGGAAGACTGTGGCCTAGGTGGTTGTGCTTAGTCTGCTGCCGAGGTGCTATCTGTTGATGGGCAACTTCAGTGTCCCTGCTCTTCCTTCTGTATCTTTCAGCCCGGCCATTCAAATAGAGGACACCTTCATACAGAGAACTGTCACCTGTCCAGATCTTAAGCCTCTGACAGCCCAGAAAACTGACAACTGTCTTCTGTAAAATAGGACACCTGAGCATCTTATATTTGCTCTTCTGCTTCTGCTAATGAGTGAACGTCATGCCATTTCCTCTTTCATCCAAGCCTTTTCCACATTCTGAATAATCTAAATAGGATCCGTCTGTTTGTATATTTAGGTTACTTTGCGTGTTGAGACCCCGCAGCCACCCCTCGTTGGGAAATAACTCACACAGAGACACGGATATTAGGTTTATGTTATTGGGCAAATTTGGCCACAACTTTATTAAATTACAGAATGTGAGCGGTATTGGCTTAGGCGTTGATTGGACCCAACTATATCTGACTCCTGCCCGCAGTGCAGGAAGTCCAGTAAGGGTAAACCACCGGAAGGGTGAGCCCTGTCGATGCAGACCAACTCAAGCTCCCCCTGGTGTTCCCATCGGGGTCCTGTCAAGGCCCTAGCCCCCAACCGGGCTTTGGACAAGATCAACACCCCCGGATTCCTTTAACGGAATACCCTTAAGCTTGGAGGGGCAGGTGATGGCCACACCTCACCTCCCCCACACAAGTTGCTCCCTATGACAAGGAGTGCTAGGATGGGAAGCATCCATGTAATCCACCTTGTCTTAGACACACACCAGGGATGCATCAGAGGAGCACTTTGCGCTTCACTTAGTTCTTAAGGGGGAGAGATAGATAAAGAGAGAGAGAGAGAGAGAGAGAGGTTGCATTGGAAGTAAGCAGGGACACCGCAGGGGCTTGAACCCCGTCCTGGAAACCAGGAGCGCCAACCACCAGTGTCTTTTGCTTTTTTTTGGCCAATGCAACAAGGTGAAAAGCAAAACCTGAGAGAACACTCTGAATACAGAATGTTCTCTCAGGAAAAAAGAAAACCCTTAAGAATTATGAAGTTGCAGACCAAACACAATCGAGGTTTTATCCCTTGCCATTAACAAGGGATATTCACCTAGATGTGTTTAAGTCACAGAGTGCCATGTTGACTGCCATTCATTTGCAGGGCAGAACAGAGAGGCTGGTTCCAGTCTTCAAACTCTGCCTTTATGCTCACCTTTTTGTTTGTCCCTCCGAAATGTGAATTCATGGGCCTAGAAGTTCTTTCTGCTGGTCTGTGAAAAGCAATCTGGACTCATTACTTTGTCCCCGGCCCTTTCCCCCCAATTCCAGAGAAATGTTTTTGGAACACAGCTCTTCTTACTGACCTGACTTCTGCAGGAAGCGCTGGCTTCACCTGAGTGTGGTGGGCTCTGGGACAGAACTGTGAAGAGATCAAGCGGGGGGAAATGGAGAAGCCAGCCCAAAAGGATTGCACTGAAAAAGATCACTAAATTGTGGAATGTGAAGTTCACTTGCCGTTAAGTTTCCTGAAGGCTTGCTAAATTCTATTTCTTGTGTCCCTGAGATGCACCTGGAAGAGACTAGGGTCTTCAGCAGCCCTCCCCTCCAGACACAGGAGCAAAAACAGCAGGTTACCTAAAGCAGCGCAGTCAAAATGCACGTGTCTCTCAATCCTGCACTGCAGATGTTCACTTGATGCATCAAGAGCTCAGACACTGCCTCTTATTTGTCAATGGAGCAGATCTGCTTCCGGCACAGGTAGCTCTGTGAGGTCTGTAAGAAAAAGAGCTGGAACAAAACAAGGCTGGCTGTCCCACCCAAAGATGTACCTTATTATGTGGTGATGGCACAGGAAAGGGCCTCCCCTGCAGTGGGGTCCCGACAAGAGAAGTCCCTCCAGGTAGAAGCACGGAGAGCGACCGCATTCGGCTTTCGAGTTTGCAGCTCTTCTGAAAAAGGGATTGAATAACCAACATTGCTCAATACAAGCTCTTTGGAATATTTAGTTTTCATATTTGATGGATGATTCCATTTAGAGCCTACCTTTTCTCCAACAGGCTCAGGGTGCTTGAATGGTCCCCCTCACTGCAACCTGAAAGAATCTTTGTACAAAGAGTTGCAAGCAGAACACAACAGAGATTTTCCCCTCAGCCAAGCACAAGATACTCACCTAGTTGACCTTCAGCCAGAAGACACACAACTGTATTGCTGCCATAATTACGATGGATCATTTAGAGATTAATTGTTGGTTATTAGTGCCTATCGCCACCTCTGAGAATTCAAAAGTATTTTTAATAGAAGCTACGATTGTAGTTGAAGGTAAATAAGTGAGAGGTTACAGGCAAAGTACGGTAAGCAGTTTGCTACACCAGGTTTTAAATATATTAGTTTAGGAACAGAAGTACTGGCAAGGATCCTGATTTTAGCGTTTGTTGAAAACCCAGCAACTATCAACCCTATTGTGCAAGTTTTCACCAAAAAGTCAGCAACACAATTTGGGTCAAATTAAATTTCTAATAAAGTCGCAGCATTTATGGATATGTTCCCTGCATTAAACAATCATACATGTACCCCAGGCAAAGAAAATTGGGAGCTACATGCCTCCTTTATCTACAGGATTGAAGGGTACAAACCTCTATTCCAAAACATTTCACAAATGTGGGTTATTATGATTTTGTGTGGCCCTCTCCGGTCATTAGTGGAACAATCAGCCACCCCCTTATGTATGAGTAAAAATGGCCAGAGAGTCAGGATTCATAAGATTTCAAATATTTTCTCAGTCATTTCAGCCTTACCATTAGCAGAAAAAAAAATCTGCCCTTTATGTACAGGAAAAAATGGTCACGGCTCATCCTTCCTAATTGTGAATATGTTTGTGCTTAAACGTTTGCTGGACTTTTTTTGCTTAAAAATGGCCGGCAAAATGGTGAAAACCTCTACTCACTCCAATGCCTCTACCAGGCCGCCTCTCCCATTGCCACCAGTAGATTCACCCTCAAAATGCCTTATTTGTTTTTTCACACTGAAATCAGCAAGGCAACTGCTACAGACAAAGGAAGCAGTTTGATGCACCAGCTTTTAAAATGGGTATTCTATCTTAGGAACAGAATTACTGGCAAGGATGCAAAATGCATTCTTTTGGATTTATACACACCTGAAGGAACCAAAACTCAACAATATTTAGGTGACCCTCTTCTGCAGTTGCCCAGTAAGTACAATTCGTTTGGCTTCAGATGCCAAATGCCACCACTTTTAAGCAGCTGCTCAAGAGGGTTTGTTATTCTTCTCCTTGGAAGCCACAATATACATAAAATTAAGTTCTGCCCATTAGCAAAGGAGCTTATCTATAGTCCCCTAGAAGCTATCACAAAATGGCTGCAAAGCATTTTTGTCAACAGGGCAGCCTGAGCTAACATGAAATTAAATGGAACTATGTTGTCTTCTCCCCCTCTGGATTCCCCTGGATCCCATTACCCCCTCACTTCTAAGTCTTACCTGTGCTAAAATCTTACCCATCTTGGTTTTTCCAACTTCTGGAGCGAGTGGTCGCAGACCAGATCCAGGGGCCCTTGGAAGAAGCTGCTTTTCTGGCTCCATTTCCATCAGGGTTTGGTCCTGCTTTTGGCACGGAAACTGCCTTGGTCGCCCTGCACCTCTGGCGAGAGACAAGGGTGACCCCCAGTCAGCTCAGTGCCCCCCAGTGCCTTCCATCAGCTTCGGCTGGTGGCCCAGTTGCGCCCGCCCCTCTCTGGCCAGGGGGAGCCTGACTCCTGCTGTCTCTGCTCTGGGAACCCCTTCTTGGGTCCTTCTTTTGGCTTCGATTTTGTACATTGGATATTTTATGTGAGCCGCCCTTAGACCTTCGGGTCTAGGGCGGCATAGAAATTCAATAAATAATGATAATAAGAACTTCAGCAACAGAAAGGCCAAACTTCTTTTTATGAAATGGCTTCTCCTTTTAAAAGAAACGCCTTCTATTTTCTGCCATTATTCTTCACTCTGCTTGGAGCAGACTTCAGATCCACCTACCCTTTCCTCTGCTCCTTTGTACATCCAAAGACTTGTTGCTCGAAAGGGAAATAAACTTGATTTCGCCCCTCACGTTCCTTCATGTGTCTTTGTTTTCTCTTGGCCTTTCTAGTCATCAGGTGTATCTGCTTTTCTTGATTCTCTTTATAATCTTCATCTTGGTGTATTTTAAGATTTTTCAGTTTAATTTTTTCTTGGCTAAGCTTTCTTTTGGGGGCTTTCTCAAAGTCCAGCATCTGTCCAGAATTTACTCTCCCTGTTTTACTATGATTAATTCTTTGTCGGTCTTCTTATTTACTTTCAGTTTCCTTTAAATTTAAAATGTAAATTTAAAATTTTTAGGGAGTTGGTGAATCTATTTATCTTCTGTCTGTCTGTCTGTCTGTCTATCTACAAGCAACATTTAAAACTGCCAACTATGGAGATCACAATGGAAAATTTGTTGTATCTCTTTTTAAAGTTGTAAATACTGTAACAACTTCACCTCTGACCAGTGAGAGGGCTAAAACCAGTATTATAGCCAGGGACAGTCTCACTCACTAGACTCTGGCTCGCTCCTTCCACCACCTGTTAGTCATAAGGACACATAAAATAGTCCCTTGGCGCATTAATACAGTGGATACAAATGTGTTTGTTTTCAACATGGGATCACTGCGCATGGGTGAGAAAGTAGTGCCGGCCCCACTCTCTAATAACAGGGTTGCTGGGGGGCCATCTTGAATAAAATATGGGTGTGGGTGGGCGGTAAGCCCTGCCCTACATAGTCACATGACACGGCACACACAATTAAATGGCAATGGCCATCAACTTGGGGGTGGGGGTTTCCCGGCCCCCTTAAATATCTTTGGGGGGGGGCTTAAGAGGAGTTAGCGCCTAAGCCAGGGTATGTGTCATTCCGGGATCAATGTCTTTGTTTGCTTGGCTATGTGTAGAACCTGCTGTGCCTTTTAATGACATTTTGCCCAAGTTTTGCACTGATCTGAACATTAAAGATTTTGGTAGACACTGCAGCCTGAGTTTGAATTCTTCTTTGAATGACAGGCAGGAAACTCTCCTCCACAGTGTGCTTTTTTGGAGGTTCTCCTTGTGGGAGGGGCCCCAGGGGCCCCAAAATGAATAGCCTATCGCTTTAAGAAAATGCTAAGAAACTGTTAAAGCTATCTACCTCTATCTATCTATCTATCATCTACAATCAACATCTAAAATTTCCAACTATGAATATCACAAGTGAAAATTTGTTGTATCTTGTTTTAAAGTTGTAAATAATAACTTCAGCTTTGACCAGTGAGAGGGCTAAAACCAGTATTATTGCCAGGGACAGTCAGCGGCGGAGGAAGCCGCTCAGCGCCTGGGGAGCAAGCTGCCCATAGGGGCAGGGCGAGGGTGCGGCGAGGTTGCACCGTGGGGCCTCCAGAGTCTGCCTGCCTCCTCCCACTCAGTCGCCCTTCAGCTGGGGGGGGGGAGGCAGTGGGTGGACTGTTAGGGCAGCACGGAGCCTGCGCATGCCCAAGCCACCACATCTCTCCCAGAAGCTGCAGGCCCTGCTGCAGGCCCCATGGTGAGTGCTGTCCGGCAATTTGTCAGCCCCCTCAGTGGGGACACCTGGGGCGGCCCCACACCTAAAGTACCACCCTTCCTTCGCCCCTGGTTGCAGGTGGTGTGGTCGGGGGTTCGGGGGGAGAACTGCCCCCCTAATCAAGTAAATAAAAAAAAAATACTTAACTAACCAATTGTGTCACAGGTAAAATAGTGCTGCCCCCCCCCATTGCCGTGTGTCTTCTTTTTCCAGGACACATCCTCTTTTTCAGGGGTAACATTTTAAAAATTTGCCAAAATGTCTCTGGCTATACTTTCTGGATGAGTCCCAGACAAGACTGGTGATTTAAGATTTGCTTTCCCCATCTCTTCTCTTCTCCTGCCCCCCTCAGCAATATATCACAGCTTCTATAGCCTACATATGGTGTTGTTGTTGTTGTTTAGTTGTTTAGTCGTGTCTGACTCTTCGTGACCCCATGGACCAGAGCACACCAGGCACTCTTGTCCTCCACTGCCTCCCACAGTTTGGTCAAACTCATTTTGGGAGCTTTGAGAACACTGTCCAGCCATCTCATCCTCTGTCGTCCCCTTCTCCTTGTGCCCTCCATCTTTCCCAACATCAGGATCTTTTCCAGGGAGTCTTCTCTTCTCATGAGGTGGCCAAAGTCTTGGAGCCTCAGCTTCAGGATCTGTCCTTCCAGTGAGCCCTCAGGGCTGATTTCCTTAAGAATGGGTAGGTTTGATCTTCTTGCAGTCCATGGGACTCTCAAGAGTCTCCTCCAGCACCAGAATTCAAAAGCATCCATTCTTCGGCAACCAGCCTTCTTTATGGTCAAGCTCTCACTTCCATACATCACTACTGGGAAAACCATAGCTTTAACTATACGGACCTTTGTTGGCAAGGTGATGTCTCTGCTTTTTAAGATGCTGTCTAGGTTTGTCTTGCTTTTCTCCCAAGGAGCAGGCGTCTTTTAATTTTGTGACTGCTGTCACCATCTGCAGTGATCATGGAGCCCAAGAAAGTAAAATCTCTCACTGCCTCCATTTCTTCCCCTTCTATTTGCCAGGAGGTGATGGGACCAGTGGCCATGATCTTCGTTTGTTTGCTGTTGAGCTTCAGACCATATTTTGTGCTCTCCTCTTTCACCCTCATTAAGAGGTTCTTTAATTCCTCCTCACTTTCTGCCATCAAAGTTGTGTCATCTGCGTATCTGAGGTTGTTGATATTTCTTCTGGCAATCTTAATTCCGGCTTGGGATTCATCCAGCCCAGCCTTTCGCATGATGAATTCTGCATATAAGTTAAATAAGCAGGGAGACAATATACAGCCTTGCCGTACTCCTTTCCCAATTTTGAACCAATCAGTTGTTCCACATCCAGTTCTAACTGTAGCTTGTTGTCCCACATAGAGATTTCTCAGGAGACAGATGAGGTGATCAGGCACTCCCATTTCTTTACTTTTTACTTAATCAAACTTTGCCATAGTTCGATTAAATCCGCAGTGCAACTGCAGTAGGAATTTCCTGTAGAGTTCTGGTCACTGGACCTCAAAAAGGATATTGCGGAGCCCAGAAAAGTGCTGAAAGGGGCAGTCAAAACGATTGGGGAGGAGCAGTTCTCCTTGGAGGAAAGTTTACATTGAGCTTTTGAGCTTAGCAAAAGGATGCGTAAGGTGGGACATGTTAGGGGAATATTAAATTACACATGGATGGTGAAGAGAAAGTGGACAGATTTCCCCCCCTTCATAATAGTAGAAGCTGTCTAATGAAGCTGATTGCTGATTGAGGAGAGCCAAGAGGAAGACAACACTTCACACAGTGTGTAGTTAAAATGAGGCATTTATTGCAACAAGATGTGACAGACACTCTGAAGAAAGTCTAGGAATAGAAAGAAATATGCAGTGATGGCTACCAACTTAGAAGCTTTTTAAACTATCCGCGATGGCTTTGTTCTGCCTCCAGGACTGGCGACACTATGTCTCTGAAGAGCGCCGTCTTTCTCATAGGCACCCGTCTGGCCACTGTGGGGAATGATGACCTCTGGTCCTGATCCAGCACGACTCTTAGGTTGTTATGGCAAGCAGATAGTCAGCAGGCAAAGCTTTTTGAGCATGCAGGGTTAGCGATGATGGGCAAAAACAGTACCTGGTGAATGTCTGCTTGCCTTGCAGCTTTTAAAAGCATGGGCTCAAGCCCTTTGAGATGGCTCATCCAGGTTCAGTGAAGTCAAGTCTCTCACAAAGAGTTCTTTAAAGTGACAGTGTGAATGTAGCCATGGGAGTCTGGCAGCCCTGCTTAGAAGTTCCCAGCCCCAAATTGCCAGCAAGCATTTCCAGCTAATGACAGAGATCATCCCATGTTGGACAAATGCCAGGGCCCAGAGGACTGAAGGAGCCACCATTTTTTAACCTTACATTAGGCCAATCCCAAAGTCAGATGCTATAGTCCAGTCCTGAGCTTCTGGGGTTAAGAGGAATGATGGTCTTTTGTGGGTGTGGGGCTCCTGGGCAGGCTGGGTTAATGCAGGAGGCCTGCTTGACAGATCCCACCCCTCTCACCAATCACCTGCAATGAGCAAAGGAAGAGGAGAGGGTCTGGGATCTTGCCTGTCCTGAAGCCAGGATCAGGAAGGAGGCAGAGAGAGGGATGGATAACTTAAGGCTGGAGGCAGGAAATTGAATATCACCTTTATAAAGGTAAAGGTAAAGGGAGCCTTGACCATTAGGTCCAGTCGTGGTCGACTCTGGCGTTGCGGCGCTCATCTCGCTTTATTGGCCAAGGGAGCTGGAGTACAGCTCCGGGTCATGGGGCCAGCATGACTAAGCCGCTTCTGGCGAACCAGAGCAGCGCACGAAAATGCCGTTTACCTTCCCACCGGAGCGGTACCTATTTATCTACTTGCACTTTGATGTGCTTTCGAACTGCTAGGTTGGCAGGAGCAGGGACCGAGCAACGGGAGCTCACCCCGTCGTGTGGATTCGAAGCGCCGACCTTCTGATCCTAGGCTCTGTGGTTTAACCCACAGCGCCACCCGTGTCCTATCACCTTTATAGATCCTATTTAATTAAATGTCTTCTCTTGGGGATATTTCATCTGCAACAGAAGGTGTATAGTAAGACTAAATTGGGAAATTGCTCCCCCAAAATATATTTTGCACAAGGGCCTACAGCAAAGTCCCAACCAGGGCCAGCCCAAGGCATTTTGCTGCCTGAGGTACAACAGTCAAGAGGCATAATATCCAAGGCCAGCCAAATCATTTTGGCACATGTGGCAGAAAATTCCACAAGCACCTCTTCCTCTCCTTGCCACTAAAAAATTCTAATAATGATTTGTTGCCCTCTCATTATATCTCAAAGCAGCTGCCTGAGGCAATCACCTCACTCTGCCTAATGGTAGAGCTGGCCCTGGTTTGCATGTGGAGTGCAAAGTGGCCTTGTTCCACTTTTAAATCTGGAGGATTTGAGCTTACTTAGCAGTGTACTGCGTATTTTTGCTTGCAACAATGCATTAAAATTACAACAGGAGCAGAACCTAGCCTCCATTCAATCTGGTTTCAAAACCCAGAGATGTAATCTTCTTCGCTGTTTGGGACTGAGTGCCTTGTGTTGTACCACTTGGAATCCAAATTGTCTGTGTAAGGATATGACTCAGAATAATTTGAGGAAAAAATAGAACGCAGAAGAATAATCAGACTGCTGACTGAACGGCTCAGATTAACTGCCAAAAGTGCATTTATGTGTAGGCTTATAGATGGGAATAACCCAGAGGAGAATAAAGGGGTCTTTGCAATGCCACAAAATTAGTACATAACAGCTTTCTTTGCTCTGGGTTACAAAGAGAGTTGCCAGATGTGGATCGTTTAAATGGCTGCCGTCCCATGTTATTCCAGCATGTCACAGCCTCCTAGACCAAAATGGGTCCCTTCAGAACATAGCCATTCCAAGAATTTGGTGAGGCAGCTTTGATTTCGTTGATTTAAAATTGTTTTTATGTACCATGTGCATGACAGTTACAAGCATGAAAATAAGTGTTCCATTATAGAGCTACCTTCCCAGTCAAAAGGAGTGTGCTCATAAGGCCTTACATTAGTAACATGGGACGCCTGCGTGTGGATACCTTGGGGTCTGAAATACGTCCAGAAGAATAACTTTGAAGCCCCATCCACCCCTCCCTATCCCCATCAGCAGAGGACAGTAGACACATACTAGCCCTGGATTACAAATGACAAACCTAGACAGCATCTTAAAAAGCAGAGACATCACCTTGCCAACAAAGGTCCGTATAGTTAAAGCCATGGTTTTCCCAGTAGTGATGTATGGAAGTGAGAGCTGGACCATAAAGAAGGCTGATCGCCGAAGAATTGATGCTTTTGAATTCTGGTGCTGGAGGAGACTCTTGAGAGTCCCATGGACTGCAAGAAGATCAAACCTACCCATTCTTAAGGAAATCAGCCCTGAGGGCTCACTGGAAGGACAGATCCTGAAGCTGAGGCTCCAAGACTTTGGCCACCTCATGAGAAGAGAAGACTCCCTGGAAAAGACCCTGATGTTGGGAAAGATGGAGGGCACAAGGAGAAGGGGACGACAGAGGACGAGGTGGTTGAACAGTGTTCTCGAAGTGTAATGGTTCTAGGGGTTGCTCGTGCATAAGCCGATGCAAACACCTGGCTGGGTTGCCTGAGTGAACCTTTTCTGTCCGGACAGCCACTCACCCGTGGCTGCCTCAATCGCTGGCAGAATCCGTCAGAGAGGTTTTCTTAAACTTCTTCCAGCAAAGAAGCTCTTTGATGCCTAGTCTCCTCCTACTCTCTCTGCGCGAAAGCCTTCTGCGCAAGGAGGGCGTAGGCAGCGGAGGACCCCTACTCTCCCCGCTGGTCCCCGGCAAGGAGTCATGGGACCGCCTCGCCGCTTCCCCCACCTGCCCCCCTTCTCCACTGGTGCTACGCTGATTCTCTTCCCCAGAAGATGGGCTGCCTCTCCCAATCCCGGGATGCTCTCTGGAATCCCTCTGGAGCCCTCTCTCTCCCTCCGGCACTGATGGCAGTTCCCTGACACTTGGGTTGCGAACGCTGCGGGTTACGTCTTTTCAGGTTGCGACCCAGAAGTACCAGAAAGTGTTACTTCCGGGTTTCACCGCATGTGCACCTCATGAGAAGAAGACTCCCTGGAAAAGACCCTGATGTTGGGAAAGATGGAGGGCACAAGGAGAAGGGGACGACAGAGGATGAGATGGTTGGACAGTGTTCTCGAAGCTACAAACATGAGTCTGACCAAACTGCGGGAGGCAGTGGAAGACAGGAGTGCCTGGCGTGCTCTGGTCCAGGGGGTCACGAAGAGGCGGACACGACTAAACGACTGAACAACAACAAGTCTTGGATCGATTAAGAGCCATTGCAGTTAATGGTTAGAGTGCTGGGCTAGGACCAAGCAGATCCAGGTTCAGATCCCTACTCAGCCATGAAGCCCCATTGGGCGACCTTCAGCCAATCAACCTCTCTCATCTGAACCTAGCTGAGGACAGAAAGGGGAGACATGATGTCTGTTGCCTTGAGCCCCATGGACAGAATACAAATGTGTTGTCTACTCTAGAAAGTAACCAAAGGACCCTTGGCCATCTTGCCTGCTGGGTCCCTGCAGAAGCCTTGCACCTTTGCCACTGAAAATATTGGGGTGGGGTGGGGGAATTGATCTTCCAGGCATCATTTGAAATTCTTCTCAGAAAAGCCAAGGACAGGAAACCCAGAAACTATAATTCCATCCCTTTTGCCCCCTTCCAATGCACACAGCGCTCTAACCATTTGACAGGCTGCCTTTACAGACTGTCAGATGCCTTCTGCACAGATGCACAGCTCTGCAGTGTGTACATGCACTGTTCCTGGCTTGGGGACAAAACCCCATAAACAGGGATGCAAGGGGCTAGTTATACAAGTGGCTATTGAACTCGGACAGGCCACAAGCCTGGCAGCTGGAGCCAAAGCCTTTTGCATGATCTCCGTAGCTCCTGCCAAGAATGCCCAGGGGAGCCAACTGGGAGCTCTCGCTTAGCCTTAACTGTTGGATTGCTGGCTTTGTGGGATTATCATTCCCAGTACACAGGAATTGCAATCCAAAGCCAAGACGCCACCATCTTCTCTGAGATGGAAACAGCTTTTATTTTATTTTTAGGAAAAGGGGGGGGGGGGAGAAAAATGGAAATCTGTTTGCTTGCACTCAGATGCAGACAGCTAACTGATGTGTGTGAAGGGAATCTGTGTGTGTGTGTGTGTGAGAGAGAGAGAGAGAGAGAGAGAGAGAGAGAGGCATTTGTTCAGCACTGGAAGACAGAGCACATAAGAGATGGAGGCTAACATGCTGCAACAGCATAATTAACAGAATTTGCATATAAATTTCAGCAGGTTTAAGAGATACCAAGTTAGCTGGTAATCTCTGTTTCTCCCACCTCTGCGCCATCACATTTTCAAACAGAGTTTTGTATAGAAATGGAGTTAGAGCAAAATACACATCAGGAGGCTTTGTTTGGTCAGAATCGAGTTTACACTTCCAGAATGCTTTTATAAAAAATATAAACTTTATTTTTCAGTTTTCACAAGATTACAAATGCACACCTTACATATTTTGAATGCAATTACATATTTGGACTCCCCTCCCTTTTTGTGGTTCATTTTCTACTTTAGATTTTTAACATTTCACTTTACTCCATTTTTAAGTTTTTCTTCCATTTATCTTAGTAATATTTTTTTAACTGCTTGATTTAAATTAATCCTACTAATGAACTTATTTGCATGCCAGAACTTTCCAGATATTCTGCAAATTTTCCCCATTCTTTAATAATTTTGCCCCTCTTGGCTTCTTATCTATCACACCCGTCATCTTTGCCATTTCGGCATAATCCATAATCCTTCTGGAGATAACCCTAAATACATGACTTCTGGTAAATGAGCTGCCAGAGGTCTGTGAAAAATTGTGCCCCAGGCTTTTTAGACTCATCTACCATGTACTATCTGAAACCAAAGGGGCTCATGGGTTGCCAGATGTGATTCCCCACCCCCCAGCTCAGCTACCTCACTACCAGGGCAGTTCAGTCCCCCGTCTTGCAGAGGGCATGAACAAACTGGCAGCAGAGGAACAGGTGCCCTGCAAGGACCAGAGGGAGAGCAATGCTTAACAATTTTTATTTATTTTCCATTTAATATTATACATCCATATCAGCATTATCCACTTGAGCACTTTGGCTCTTTAGAGCTATCGACTTCCATCCCTCCCGCCTCATGGCTTTCAAAATTAACCTTTATATCACTGCATTTTGTATGCTTTCCAATTCTAATTACACACATTACAAAACAGTTCAAACTTTAAATAAAAACAGAAAGATAGAAAACTTCTGATTACAAGTCTCCAGACAACCCTGCTAGTGATATTAATTGCTTACAATAATCTTTCAAATATCGTATAAATTTACTCCAGTCCTTTTGGAATACTTGATCATGCTGCTTTCAGATTTTTCCTGTCAGCTTTGCCAGTTCTGCAAAGTCCATCATCTTCATCTGCCACTCTTTTTTCGTTGGTACTTTTTGTTGTTTCCATTTTTGGGCTAAATGAATTCTAGTCCCATGGAGGAATAGATGAGACTGGAGGTGCACAGCCATCTCCCCATTGCTTGAAGCCTAGAAGCTTTTATTCAACCAAGGAGCACTGCTCCACTTGATTTCCCAGTAATGTGCTCCATTGGCCTGGTGATGTGCCTAGACCAGGGGTCGGCAACCTAAGGCCCATGGGCCACAAGCAGACCACGGGAGTCATTTAACCGGCCCATGAGCTGCCCCCGAACTGAGCCACCCACTTGGTGAGTCCCTGTGCGCTTCCATGGCGCCGGAAATCGGGTCTGCGCATGCACAGGCGCCAGAAAATGTATCTGCGCAGACGCAGGTGCTGGAAATTGCGGGTGTGCGCACGATCCGGCCCACAGAGGGATCTCCTCGAGTGAACCGGCCCAGGTGAGGTAAACCTTGCCGACCCCTGGCCTAGACTGAATTCCCACCAGTCCCAGGTTCAGAACCCACCACCAAAGAAAGCTAAACTGGAACAGAAGTGAGGATATTGGCTGCTAAGAAACAATTCACTTGTTGCTCCTCGTGTTTGACTGTACATGTAGAAGCACCACCTCAGGTTGCCAACTGGCTGTCTTCTGTCCTGCCCCCTTCATGCCAGCATGCCTATGGTTTGCGTTTTTTTTTTAAGTGCTGTGCCTAGGCCTGGTTCTGATCCAGGCTATGTTTATTTTATTTTTAGCAGCTGTCTAGCAGAGCTGTTCTTTCGCAGAGCCAGTCAGCACCAGTCAGTTCAGGCATAGGAGAGCAACTATGAAGGTCTACACTGGGAGTTTGTGGCCAGGGCCCTATCCTGAGTCAAGAGAATGGTAAATTTTGTATGCCACTAAGGGCAGAAAGATGGGGAGAGAGATGTAAACTGTTGGGCCCAAACCACTAGGAAGATCTTCCACTAAGTTTTAGTTTTTTAAAAAATGAACAGGAGCAGTGCGATAACAACAATAGGTTAATTGGACTTGTGCAAGAGAACATCCCGGTGGATTGTTTCCCACACAGAACCGGTCCTAACATGAGGTAGTTTGAGGCGACTGCCTCAGGCGGCAGATGCCAGGGTGGGAGCAATGGCAAGATGCTGAAGGACAGAGCTGTGGCCTGCGCTGTGCTTCCTCAGCTGTACTCAGGGGTGGGGGCATCGTGCTGACCTGCCTTGCATTGAAAAAACATTCAGTTCCCCGTCCATTTAACGTTCATGCCTGGAAGGGGGCAGAGATGGTCATCTTGTCCATCACTTCAAGCAGCAAAATGTCTGGTTCTGACCCCCATTAATGGAAGGGAGTGCCATTTTTACTCTTGCCTGGGCAGTGACATGTTTTGAGGTGGTTCCAGCCACAGTGGGGCCAGAGGCCATTTCCACACACTTAGCAGGACAGTAATCCAGACGCCATCAAGATGGGAAACCATGCTGCTAGATGCTCCCCCATCAGCCCTGACCACGGGCCATGATGATGGGGGATGATGGGATTTGTAGTCCATCTTGAATGCCACAGGTTCCCCATCCCTTTTGTGAAGGAATATGGTGATAGGGAAATTTTCTACAGAGCCCAAGTCATAGACAAGTGTGTGTGCATACAACCTGAATACATTTTTATTTATTTATTTAATTTATTTATTTAATTTATATACCGCCCTGTACCCAGAGATGTCAGGGCAGTTCACAGAACAAAATCAAAATATAAAACCACAAAATATACAATCAAAATAAAAGCAACAACTCAATAACGCCCCCCCAAAACAGTCTTAAAAGGTCAGGAAAAGCAGGAGAAGCATAAAAAAAATCAGCTAAGAGAATATTAGACAAAAACTCAGTGAAATAAAATGATCTTCATTTCCTGCCTAAAAATGAGCAGCAACAGGATCAAGCAGATGAACTTTGGGCGTGGTTCCAGGTCCTTGTCTTAGGACCCCACTCAGCAGATATTGAGGAAACTCCAGTCCAGACCTCAGAAGAGAGACGAAGGTCTCAGACCAGCTGAAATAGAAGCTGGTGATCTTTGAGATATTCTCAGCCCAGACGGTTGAGGGTTTTTCTTGACTGAATAAAATATACCGGTAACTTCATTTATGTTCAGTGAACAAGGGAATCCTGAGTGTGAGCAACTTCAAAATGCATGATACAATGCCAAATAATTTTTGAAAAGTACATGCAAGGCACATAAATTTAGGGCATAATCAGATACATAGTCCACTGAGAGTGTGATTCTGTACATATTGGCAAGGGTGTAAGGATTAGTTTCCTAGTAAGTTAGATGTTATGTCATTTGAAATATGTACCAGTGGTTGGTAAGCCTTAGTTTTAGACGCAGATGTCCTGATACAACAAGGACAATTAGAATGTCAAAACAGGTGCTTGTGAATGCACACCCTATGCAGATGCGCATCATGATGTGCCTTCGCATTTTGGTGTCTTTATGCGCCCTGTTGAACTACTTGGCTGTGTGTCCATGTGTGTTTTCTGAACAGGAGAATAATTGGACTACACACAATTAGATCTGGATTGTGGCCAGCCTATTAAAACAACAGTTATTTTTACATATATTTACAGACACACACACGCACAAACACACACACACACACACACACACACACACACACACACAATGTGCAGGATTGCAACCAAATTTAGTCTGCATCAGTAATCTGTATACATAATGCAAAAGTAGCTATTAAATATTTACAGCTGGAAGGCGTGCTATTTGGAATGCAGGAAGAAAATAGAAATATAGGTTGAGGGGTTATCTGAGGCCATATGGAAATTTTGATCTATGGCTCTCAGGCTGATTTCTAATGTGTCATGCGTCTCGCTTGCTTCTTACCTATGTGCAGTTGTCATATCTAAATGGGTGGCTGCGGTTCTTTTTCTTTCTTAGTCTTCCTTGTGCTGTTGTCAAAGTATAGAGGCCATAGGAAACACAGGACCCTAGCAAGATTTTAAGTACGTATAGAGAGAACAGGAAATAGCCAGGATTCCACTCCCGGCTGGAATTTCATTCAGCAGCCCAGATCCAGAGAAGGGACCCAGCAAAGAAAAATCCAGACCTGTCAGGAAAAGTTGCCTTTGAAGATCCATTCAAACTAGAATGCTGCAATCTGAGTTTTGTCTATTTTTCTGAGAGTGAAGTGTGATCTGATGAGTTGGAGTTGGGGAGGAAAGAGCTGAAAATCAGATCTCTGGGAAGGGATTCTAAGGCCCGTCATCTCTGATTTTGGGACGGGAAGAACATGGCTGGCGGCCAGGGGTAAATGGATTTGCAACAGCCAAACATACCATAGCAGCAAGTTTGATTCAGACCTCGAAGTTAACACAGACCTGCACTATCTGTCACTCCCCAAGCCAGGTGTAGCCCATCGACCATGTATTATAACGGAAGTGGTGAATGGTAACTCCTCGTTTTTGCCACTCATCAAACTCTGTGTGGCTTATATATAGGCTTTGTTGTGCTTGGAGGTTCAGTCACGGAGGAGACGGCTTTCAAGCACTTCTTGCCATGATGGAGGCAGCAGTGCTTCTGAGTACAAGTTGCTAGAAACCACGGGAAGGGAGAAGACTCTTGTGCTCAGGTTCTGCTCCCTGGTTTCCCACAGGCATCTGGTTGGCCAATGGGAGAACAGAATGCTGGATGGGATGGGCCTTTGGTCTGGGGAGCCACTGCAGAAAAGGCCTCCCTCCAGACCTCTCGTGGAAGAGGCACATGAAGGAGGCCTCAGAAGATGATCTTGGGCTCCAGGTGAGTTCATTTGGAGAGAAGTAGAAGAAGAAGAAGGGACGCGGGTGGCGCTGTGGGTTAAACCACAGAGCCTAGGACTTGCCGATCAGAAGGTCGGTGGTTCGAATCCCCGTGATGGGGTGAGCTCCGGTTGCTCGGTCCCTGCTCCTGCCAACCTAGCAGTTCGAAAGCACGTCAAAGTGCAAGTAGATAAATAGGTACCACTCCGGCGGGAAGGTAAACGGCGTTTTCATGCGCTGCTCTGATTTGCCAGAAGCAGCTTAGTCATGCTGGCCACATGACCCAGAAGCTGTACGCCGGCCCCTCGGTCAAAGCAAGATGAGCGCCACAACCCCAGAGTCGGTCATGACTGGACCTAATGGTCAGGGGTCCCTTTACCTTTACCTTTACCGAAGAAGAAGAAGAAGAAGAAGAGGAGGAGGAGGAGGAGGAGGAGTTTGGATTTGATATTCTGCCTTTCACTCCCCCTAAGGAGTCTCAAAGCGGCTAACATTCTCCTTTCCCTTCCTCCCCCACAACAAACACTCTGTGGGGTGAGTGAGGCTGAGAGACTTCAAAGAAGTGTGACTTGGCCCAAGGTCACCCAGCAGCTGCATGTGGAGGAGCAGGGAAGCGAACCTGGTTCACCAGATTACGAGTCCACTGCTCTCAACCACTACACCACACCACCCTGAGCCATTTAAGGTTTCTTACGACAAAACCAGGACTTTGAATTGGGCCCAGAAACTGATTGGCAGCCTGAGAATCATTGCTTTGACTATGGAAAGGCAACATACAAATAAAATGAGGAGGAGAAGGACGGCTCTGTGCGGTAATTTAGGCTGAGTCCCGGTGACTTGTCCTGGCGAGCCTTGTACTTGGGCTTCATTAACAAGCGTTATGACCCAGCAACCTGGTCTTGGGTGGAGGTGCTAGTGGGCTGGGCCAGGCCCCAAGGGATGAGGGATAAGGGATTCAGGCTCTCTCTAGCGCAGGGATTTTCCAACCTGAGGCCACGTTCTCCCATGGGCAACCTCCTGCCAATGGTGGGTGCGGACAGAGGCAAGGAGTGGGTTAGAGTCAGAGGCAAGAGTGGCGGCTTCTTCATGCCTTTGCACGGGAGGCAACATTCCAGCCACACAAAAGGAGATTTCTTACACCCCTCACCACCCTCCACCAGAAACTGTCAGAGTTCAAGGGCACATTCCAGACAGGCAAAAGTACTCAGAGAGGGCATGGAGGAAGGTGGGGGAGGCGCATGGCCCCCGGAGGGTGGGTGTGGCCAGATAAGAGAGGCCTGCAGAGCCTCCTTCAGGTCCCAGGGCCTGAGGTCCCCCAACCCTTGTCCTAGCCACAGATTCCCCTCACTGCCACCCCCTGCTCTTAACAGTAGTGTCCGGTGGGTTGGGGCGTCCGTGAGCTCAAAGGAGGGCTGAGGGAGCAAAGCGATCAGGGCAGTTCAGCAGTGGGGGTAGGGAAAGGGATAGCTGGGAGGGCAGGTGCAGTGGCAAAACTAGGCTTTATTTCACCTGGGTCAAAAACCCAGTTTGGCACCTCACCCATGTACATTTCTGTACACACACACACAAGCTGGGATGCATGTGCATAGCCAGGAATATTTTTGGGGGGGGGGGCGGGAAGCCAAAATTGTTGAGTTTTTTAAAGGAAATTCCCGTAAATATGACATTGCTGGGGAGCAGGCTTCTACTGGGGGGAGGGCAGAATCTCAGATAATTGAGTACTTTCAATGCTTTTCAATAATATTTGTGGATGGGGGGGCAACTGCCATGGCTGGGAGCCTCAATGGGGCTTCACTGGGGGCAAAAAAACTAGCTAGCCCCCCCCCCACGGCCCTGGGCAGGTGCAAGCAAACTGCACCAGATCTGCTACTGAATCCTTTACAAAAATAGGAAAGGTGGCATTTGGCTGCCAAGGTAGCAAAATATATTTCACAGCTTGCCCAGAGGAGGTGAGTTCTGAAAGGCTGGTTCCAAAGATTGCAACAAGCAAGCAGAGCAGGCAGACTGGGCACCTCTGCTTTCAACACATTGGCATGGGATGGGCATTGCTGTCTTTGCCTTGCCAGTGCACCTCCTGACTTGGCAAAAGCAGGGCTCTGTGCCTTTAAATCACTTAGATTGTCCACAGCTGCTGTGGTTTGCAAGCATATTATCTGAGAGGGCTCCCCCCCCATACATGGAGCAGAGTTAACAACTGTTTAGTTCTGTAAAGGGTTCAGAGATTGGGGGGGGGGTGCTTTTTCTTTTCTTTTTTTTGTTTGTTTTTGGCCTATATTTGTCCTTTATTCCTCCATCCAGAGAAGTTGGTTTACTTTCAAAAGCAGCTAAAAAAAGAAAAAGCGCAACTGAATTTGGCTGCGAAGCCACAAAAATCCAGACCATGCTATTTTTATTATTATTAGTTTTTAAAAGTGGGATGGAGCCGCTTGAAGACAGTTCAGAGTTTACAACAGACTTGGAACTCTTCTAAACTGTTAAATTTCCTTAGAAAACTTGAGAGCCAGAATTTCCAAGAAGCTTGACTCCTGTGAAGGAAGCAACTGAAATGTCTTGGAAAATAAACGTTTGCTGTCTGTTTGAACCTTACTAGAAAGAAAAGTTTGTGATGCTATTAAAAATGTGTAACCACATTTTTAATGTGGGGAGGGGGAAGGGGAGAAGGAGGGAGGGAACCAACTCTAAGGTTTCAGGGTTGACCAGGAAATCTAGAGATCTCTGAAACCACAAACTGGCTTCAAATGTTTTCTAAAAGGATTATTGTAGAGGGGGAGGGCAAGACTTCAGGGGGCAGCGTGGTGCTGGAACTAGACGGACACCTTAAAGGCTAAGAAATCAGGGTTCAGGAAGAGGAGGGGGAATCAATATTTTTTTGGGGGGCGGATACTTGATCCCAAAATGTGCAGTTCGTTTGAACGCAGAGAAAGATCAAAGGCTGACTTGAGACTTCCCCCAAACCGTGGAAACCTTCTTGGAGTGTAGGAGGGGGAAGAGGGAAAAACCTCAAAGCAAACTGACTTCAAAACGAGCTGATTTTTCAAACAACAGCTGTTAGTGGAACCCTCCCAAGTGCGAGGAAATAAATTGCCAACACCCCCTTTTTTCAGCCTCTTTTTTTTTGTCAATATCCTGGAGAGAGGCAGGCGGAGGGGGGGGGAGTGGAGAGAATCCTCCAGCCCAGGCAGACTTCCATGTCTGTGTGTGGCTGCTAACGAAATCCCACTTCAATCCAATTTTTTAAAGCAAAAAAGAAAGCGCACACACAAACACCCACCCACCCCAAGAGACTGAAGAGGAGGGTTTGAAATCTCCTTGCAAGCAATCTGCTCTCAGCGCCTGGCGCTGCAGTACGAAAGAGCCAACCCACTGGGCAAAGGAGCCTGTGCGGAGAGGAGAGGGAGGCGAGGAGGAGGAGGAGGAGGAAGCGAAGGGGGAATGGGCGCAGACACTCCAACGTGGAAAAGCTCCCCAGCTCGCTTTCTGATACATTCCTGGCCAAGGCGATGCTTCTTGCAAGAGCTGCGCTGACTTGTTGCAAGGGTCTGTCTTTGAGGGGGGGGCAACGCACGCGCCGCGCAGCCAATCCAGGCAGGATCCACCGCTCGCTCTCCCCCACCCGCCTTCCCTTTCTTTGCTCCAGCTTGGATCTATTCGGTCGATTGAGCTGCATTCGGATCCACTCTCTTTTTCCCTGAAGGGGATCGGGCCGTTTGATGGGGACTCTCGGCAGCCTGGCGTTTGGGGGGCGGCCTCGGAGGGATTTGGGGGGGGACTGAGGGAGCGGGCGCGGGGGGGTGCCGTGCGATCATGCAGCGGGCCAGCGTGATGGGGATGCCCTGCCCGGAACCCAGTGGATCTTATTCCCAGCAGTTCAAAGCCATGAGGTTTTCGTACCACATCGAGGCGGGAGCAGCGTCCTCTCCCCAGATTCGAGCCGGTAAGGGAGAAGGGATTGGGGGGCGGGGGGGGGCGCCTCGTTTTCTGTCTTTGGCTGGGCAATGGGAGAGCCTTCGTTCTGCCGTCTACGCTGGAGCGGAGGTGGATTTCTGGTTTCGGTTTGCACCTTGAGCAAGGGAAGTCGTGCGCAATGGTTAGATCAAAGAAGCGCTTGCGCCAGGAGCATCTGGCTCCGCATTCGGGGGAGTGGAGGCCAGTGGCCAGAGCAGTATGCCGAAATGGCAGTTTTCTCTCTAGGAAATGATGTGTGTGGTGTCTGGTGGGAATCTGGGGAGTGGTGCGCGCAAACGTAGTAGCTCGGGATAAAAGAGCTCTACCAAATGTGGATTAATATATATTTTTTAAAGTCCATAGTTTGCAACAGTTTCGGGTCACTGGAGGTGTTAAAAATGAGAATGGGCAACAGGCCTCTTTTCTTTCATCTGCACTCTCCTCCGAAACGTGCCTGGAGGTCCTGGAGCACAGGAGGAATTATGCTGCCAACTCTGTAGCTCTCTGCCCCGAAGAGCTTCCAGCGATAGTGCAGCCGCCCTCTCTTCTCTAGAGCTGCCTCTGCCCCACCGCTCCTTTTCTCCCACCCTCTTGTAGTTGGCCCTGATTTTCTTTCAACCCTGCCATTTTGATTTCTTTTCCTTTGCAAATTCCCAAACCCGATAAAAGACCAAGAAGGCAGCTTTTGAAACAAAGAGGTATGCAGTTAAATTGCAGTGGGGGAGGTTCAGAAAAGGCAAGGGGGGGGGGTTGCAAGAGCATTAGTTTTGCAGCCTGCACTCTCATTCCTCCCCAAGCATCTCAGAGTCTTCTTGCTTTGCAAGACGTAAAAAGGTAAAAGTAAAGGACCCCTGACAGTTAAGTCCAGTCACGAACGACTCTGGGGTGTCCCCCTCATCCTAGACCACACAATTTCCTACCCCTTTCTGTCCAGCTTGTTGCTTATAGCTCTTCTGCAAGACAGCTTGCCCCACTCTGAATATGATTGATAAAGGATTTGGCCTACTTGAACTGCACCAGTGGAACTCCTTGCCACAAGCTCACACAAAGGCTTAGAGGAAATTTAGCAGGATCAATACAGAAAAGATCAGCCATATCTCCTGACAACTCATACATTCATAGGTGGAATTCAGTTTGGAGCCAGGGTTTGGTGTCATTTTCTCTGGGTCTGATTTGCAAATTGCCTCCTGTCAAGATGTAAGTGTGAAATGTGCAAGGGGATGGGGGGGGGATGTGTGTGTCTCTTTCCTCTTTTTTCTCTCCCCCACCCCCTTCCCACTGTGAAGAATCTCACACAAGAGACTGAAGCATTTGAGTCACCCTTACAAGTTTGGTATTATTAGAAACATTCTGAGGCCTGAGAAAGGCGATTGGGGAGGGGGGATTATTACAAAAAATAGGAAGAATTAGCGTTCCTTGAAATGTGGCTGAAGAACTGGGTCTCTGTCCTCAGCATCCATACCAGCCTTTGGGTACTTCAGAAATGCCAACTATTACATTGCCAATTTCCTTAATGGCTTTGGGCATCACTCTTTCAGAGGAAGGTGGGGCTTCCCACTAGCTAGAGCAGGTTGCCCTGGGGGCTGGATAATGGTCTCCTGGCCTTTGCTGTAATGGGGGTGGGTGGGGGAATGAAATGTAACAGTGGATTCTTTTCTGTGACCCCAGACGCAGGGCAAGCCCTTCCCTTCCCCACCCCTTTCCTTTGTTGATTCAGACTTGGGTAAGCTTTGTGTTGTTTCCCCCCTTTTTTTTTTTGCTTTGTGCCTGAGGCCAGAGTGGGACTCCAGTAGCCTTGGGTGCTGCCACAGTGTAGCGAAACTATACAGACACAAGCCTTTCATGTGTACAACCCATTTAATTTGTAGAAGCACCGTTTCCTCTCCCCTCCCCAAACAATTATTTTGCTATGTTAGCAGTGGCAGGAATTTACTTGTGTGCATTTATCATGGCACCTGTACATCATCTTCTCCTAGCAGATAAATGTGATTTATCTGCTAGGCTATACTGCCCTCTCTGTCCTGGGGAGAGAACCCAGGAATCCTAGCTCCCAGCCTTCCCTTCTCTCATACCCTGGACTCGCCCACTTCTCCCTTGAGCAAAAGGTGGGAAGGAAGCAATAAGGCAAAACTGAAAAAGATGGTCTTTCTGGCTTGCCTTCATGATCCAG
This sequence comes from Podarcis erhardii, assembly GCF_964252035.2. NCBI lineage: Eukaryota > Metazoa > Chordata > Lepidosauria > Squamata > Lacertidae > Podarcis > Podarcis erhardii. The sequence goes on from NC_138515.1 coordinate 4,004,043, forward strand.
CCTGGATTGTTGAGTGGCAGTGCCATGAAGAGGTATAACAGGGGTGTGAATAAAGGGAGTGAAGGTTTTTTGCTGGGGAGGTGTGAGCCACTTCTGATTTGCTTTGTTTTTCTTTTCTTATGCCTGGCTGTCTAGCACTGTATTTTATACTCCTCCAGCATGCAGGAAGGCTAAAGAAACTCAGACGGGTCTGAACACTTCAGCTGGAAACCCGGCTATTCTTAAAGACAGTGCCTGTGTGTGTGTGTGTGTGTGTGTGAGAGAGAGAGAGAGAGAGAGAGAGTTGTGCTTCCATCTTGCAATCCAGATTTTCATCCACAAAGGAAGCCTTGGTTTGTTGCTTCCAATAGGAGTTGGCTGACTTGCGCGGCTTGAAAACAAAATGCTGGGCCTGAAAAGAAGCCTCTTGGAAATCCTGGCTTCTTTTAGGCAATAGCAGAACCTAGTACAGTGGTACCTCGGGTTAAGAACTTAATTCGTTCCGGAGGTCCGTTCTTAACCTGAAACTGTTCTTAATCTGAAGCACCACTTTGGCTAATGGGGCCTCCTGCTGCCGCTGTGCCACCAGAGCCCGATTTCTGTTCTCATCCTGAAGCAAAGTTCTTAACCAGAGGTACTATTTCTGGGTTAGCGGAGTCTGTAACCTGAAGCGTCTGTAACCCAAGGTACCACTGTAGTTGTGCATACAGTCTCTCTCTCTCCTTTGGGCTCCCTTCCCCAGCTCTCTTTAGCCCGAGAGGTCGGAGCAGAAGGATACAGGAGCTGACTCCAGGGTTTTGAGAAAGGACAGGAATCCTGTGGTTGGAGGAGGAGGAGGAGGAGGGTTGGGCGACTGGAGCCTGGAAGTGAAGTGGCAGGATTAAGGACTGGGGGATCAGATGTGTTAAAACATAATGTTTAGGTGCTCTTTACCCCAGTGTGCTGTGGTTGCAGGAGAAACTTGAGCTCGCTCGGACCAGGTGCTCCCCATCCTTGTCTCCTGCCTGCTTATTCCGCCCCTAGGAACGGTTCTGCTCTCCCTCCCCCATCTTCCTTCATTACAAAGCCTGGAGGAACGCTGCTGGGTTGACATAAAAGCAAAGCCACATCCTGGCTCCAGGGAAAGCCGCAGGGGGACTATCTGGGGGACAGAGAGCCCTGCTCAGGATGGGGAGAAGAAGGCCCGGCCCCTCTAACCCCTGCTGTAGGAGACGCATGTGGTCCAGGGAGACCGGGAGCCAGGCCTCTTTGGCTCTGGGACAGGGGAGCACAGTGGTTCTAGAAAAGAGCACAGCCTGCAGTTGCAGTGAGTCAAAGGAAACCGAGATTCAGGTTAGCTTAACTCAGCACTTCATTTGTCAGTGCTTTCTCTTTTGAGCAACTGTATTAATGGGTGGGGGGAGCCATGGGAAAGGACCCCAGAAAAGGAAGCACAAACCTAAAGGCAGGGCTGTTGACTTTATAAAGAATTTTGTGTTTGTGACAACAACTATCATGCCAATTTATTTAAATCAGTATGCCTATTGCAAAACCTCCACATGCCTTTTGATATATTTAAAGAAGTGTGAGGTCACTTACAATTTCAGAAAATGGGCAAGGCTGCACTCCTATGGACGCTTGCCTGGGAATTTACAGAATTACTTATTTCTGATTATACGTGAGTTGGGTTTTGCTGCAAAGCTTACTGTTCATTGTTAGCAACAAAGGTCCTATTTCGTATTGTCTTTCTCTTTTATTACAGTAATGGACCAAACTCAAAAGAACCTTGACAAACAAACAAGAGAGTCCTCACTGGATTGTCCCACAGATTAATCCATGGACTTTAATTCTTGCCTTGCAGCCTTGTGGGGGGGGGGCACTCTTTGAAGTGTCCCCTCACTTCTCTAGCACTGTCTAATTGACATGGGCAGGTCCTAGACGGTGTTACTGATAGGTGCAGGCTGGGAACTCATGTTTTGTCTCTTGTTCTATTTGAGTCTCAAAACATGGGGCAGGGGTCCATGCTTCCTTCCCCAGCTGCCTGCATAGTGCACCTTCCTGACATAACCAAAAGAGGATTATGGAGAAAATTAGGATTTGGAACTAGGGAACCATGAGGCTCAAATTTGGGAGAGTGAAGCACAGGGCCCATCACGAGGCTGCTGCAGAGGTAAAATGAGTGGCTTCACTATACGAAGAGGTTTTCTGCATCACTAAGGGTGGCAGAAAGGGTGGCGCTGTGGGTTAAACCACAGAGCCTAGGACTTGCCGATCAGAAGGTTGGCAGTTCGAAGCCCCGCAACAGGGTGAGCTCCTGTTGCTCAGTCCCAGTTCCTGCCAACCTAGCAGTTCAAAAGGACGTCAAAGTGCAAGTAGATAAATAGGTACCGCTCCGGCGGGAAGGTAAACGGTGTTTCCGTGCGCTGCTCTGGTTCGCCAGAAGCGGCTTAGTCATGCTGGCCACATGACCCGGAAGCTGTACGCCGGTTCCCTCGGCCAATAAAGCGAGATGAGCGCCGCAACCCCAGAGTCGGCCATGACTGGACCTAATGGTCAGGGGTCCCTTTACCTTTAAGGGTGGCAGAATGGGAACCAGGCATATTGGACCTGTGGAGCTTACTCTGGTGGGAAGTTCTCCCATGCAACCCTCGGAAACGAATCCGGGCTCAGCAGGGCTTGCATAGGAGAACTGGCTTCCAGCTGGACTGTGCCTCAGTGTTGGCTAGTGAGAAAGGGTCTTCTTCTGCCATGGGCATGGAAACGTCTTGAGGCCGTGTTTGGGGCAGCAGAGACCTCTCTGGTCCAAAACCAGGGGCACCTCTGGGAGATTCCTGCTCTCTTTCCTTGCCTGCAGTCTTACTGAGCCGGCCCCACCATTTTTTTCCATCCATCTGGGTGAGAAGAGCTATCTTTAGAAAGGGGCCGGGCTGGGGAGCTCTGGGCCTGTAGTTCACTGTGTCAGCAACAGCTGCCAGGCTCTGTGCGGGGAGGGGAAGCCTGGGCCTGAGACGGGAAAGGGCTCTCGGATGGGAGGGGAAGGGCGTTGAGGGCCGTATGCTAACAACCGGATCCCAAGACTTGCTGTGCCAGCAAGTAAAATAATTTAGGATGGGGTGTACGAACTGCTGTGCCAACGCTGCGTCATTGTGACATTTCGCTGGCACTGCTGGGATCACTGTCTTGTCGCTCAATGCTGTTGCCAAGGTTTGGGGGGGGGAGGAGTTTGCCCAGGTGTGACCCCTACCCTTTCCAAGTGCATTCTATTGGAATATTAGCGTGAGGCCCAAAGGAAGTGCTTCTTAACAAAAGTCGTATTTAATTATACAGCGTCAGACAATTTTAATCATTAACATGTCCCAGAGTCTGTTCTGTCAGGGTATATATGCAAATAAGTATAGGGCCGGTGCCTGCACTGAGCATCCTCAGGCAGCAGCCAGGAACCTTTATTTAAGTTCCCCACTTAAATTTGGGGGGGCATTGTGAGTAATGTATGTGGTGCATTGCCATGTAAGCCTGTGTGCTGGGGTCTGTGCACACATGCAAAGGTATGGCAGATGTCTTTAAAGCAGGCATAGGCAAACTTGGCCCTCCCGAAGTTTTGGGCCTACAACTCCCATCATCCCTAGCTAACAGGACTAGTGGTCAGGGATGATGGGAACTGTAGTCTTAAAAACATCTGGAGGGCCAAGTTTCCCTATGCCTGCTTTGAAGGCTGGAGAAGGCTCCAGCTATGTGCATTGTGTCCTCCAAACCCTGCAAGGAAAAAACCCAAATTGTTTAGCCAGAAGAAATCATGCTGATGAAGAAGATTCACATGCATAATAAATATTATTTAATTGGGATCTAAAAATAGCTTGGTGCCGCAAGAGTGAAATCAAAAGACTAGCCCTGCCCATAGCTCTGCAGTTTGCAAATACATGATGAAGGGAAAACAGGAACTAATTGGGGGTGGGTGGACACATTAGAACGATTGCTTGTGCATAATTGTTTCCAAGGTGGAAGTTAAAATACTTCAGATATCCTAGGGGAAGGACTAGTCCTTTTTTAAAAAAGCAAAAATTAAAAATTGTCCACGTTTCACACAGCTCACTTTGACATACGGCCCTCAGAGAGTTGAGCATGGGTCATTATGGCCCTCCAAAAATGTTAGCCATCCTTGGACTAGACAAATGGAAGAAGCGCATTATGTGGAGCTGGTGGGAGATGATCTTTAGGGAAAGGAACTAGCAACCATGGGAGGAAGAGTAAGAAGTGACGCAGCTCCCACCAGTCAGTCCTTTAGTTCTCACTCCCAACGGAGATGAAGCCCTGGGCAGAGGAATTCTATACTCCACCACTATGTGGGCAGAACAGCTCTTGTCTCTAGTCCATGCTCAGCCCGCTCCAAGAGGAAACGTTTTGACAGTAAGAGCTGTTTGACAGTGGAGTGGTCTCCCTCGGGAGGTGGTGGACTCTCCTTCCTAGGAGGTTTCTAAGCAGAAGTGGGATGGCCATCTGTCATGGAAGCTCTAGCTGAGATTCCTGCATTGCTAAGGGGTTGGACTCTTGAGGTCCCTTCCAACGCTATGATTGTATGGTAAAGGGTTAAACACAGTTGAAAGAAATGTTTTTTCAATTCTGCAAAACTCCAGTCCTGCCCTTTGGCAATGCTGCCATTGCCTGCCAATCCCACATTGCCCATAATGGAAGGAACTGGCCCATGCTGGTCAAGCTGGGGAAGCGTCCACAGTGATACCACGTCCCCTTAGTGCACGAAGCAATGCCACGGTGGCCACAGATGATGAACCCCAGTAGCACAGGCAGCTGGTGTGCAGCTTCCAAAAGACTTCAGGTGCCCTGCAGGGTGGGGTCCTAAGTTTCACATACCACTGTGCCTACAAGTGTGCAGACTCAAGGACCCAGCCAGTCTCCCACCTGTGCAGCCCATGGGACCGTCTCTCCTCCAGCAGTTTGGCGGAGAAGCCAGTCTTGCTTGCCAGCACCCAACACGGCTACTCACCCCTTCATACACTCCATCAGAAGCACCCCTTGGCATACTCTCAGAGGCCGACCCCCACAACCAGAGACAGCAAATGCAGTACAGTGGTACCTCGGGTTACGTACTTAATTCATTCCGGAGGTCCGTTCTTAACCTGAAACTGTTCTTAACCTGAAGCACCACTTTAGCTAATGGGGCCTCCTGCTTCCGCCGCGCTGCCAGAGCACGATTTCTGTTCTCATCCTGAAGCAAAGTTCTTAACCCGAGGTAATATTTCTGGGTTAGCGGCGTATGTAACCTGAAGTGTATGTAACTCGACCTGCACATTCACGTTGGACCTGCACATTCTAATTCAGTTAATACAGATTATTTATTTCTTAAGCAGAAGTGCAGTTAGATAAGTTTAGGTTCTGGATTTAATGGTTTTAAAGGGTCTTCCTCTTGATGATAATGTGCATTACAGGCAACTCCCAATTTAGATGGAGGTTACGTTTCAAGGCACCACGTGTTTAAATGAATTCGCATGTATTTGAAACACCGTTGAAAAAGCCTGCAAATGCCCCGTTCTACCCCTTTTTGCAATGTTTTTGGGTTTGGTGTGATGAGCGCATGTGCGGTCACACACTTTGGACGGGCCTAAAATGGTCGCTGCCTCTACTTCACTTCAAGATACAGTGGTACCTTGGGTTAAGAACTTAATTCGTTCCGGAGGTCCGTTCTTAACATGAAACTGTTCTTAACCTGAAGCACCACTTTAGCTAATGGGGCCTCCTGCTTCCGCCGCGCTGCCAGAGCACGATTTCTGTTCTCATCCTGAAGCAAAGTTCTTAACCCGAGGTAATATTTCTGGGTTAGCGGCGTATGTAACCTGAAGTGTATGTAACTCGAGGTACCAGTGTACAATATACTCACATAAAGACTACCTTACACTGCGTTTAAATCCAAAATCGCATTTGGATAGAAACTGATAAGGCCAGAAATACGGCCTGCTCAAAATGCCAGGCCAGCGCTCCTGAAGTTCAGTCAACTAAGAAGCTGGCAATCCTGCAGTTTCTTAACTGCTCCTGTTTTTCCAGCCTCCGCCTCCGGCCTTTGATGACACTCCCCGCCCCCTTCTTCCTCTTCTGTGAAACGCAAAGGGTTAACCCCCCCCCAACAGTCCAACAGAGCAGGGTTAGGGCAGGATACATCCTGCTGCACCACCCACATTTGGCTTCTCTTCCCTCCCTCCAACTTTTTTTCCTCTTGCAGAACCCTTAATATGTTCCATATGGGCCCATCCTGTGCACAGAGGCTTCCGGTGGTCCTGGGGCTGGAGCTGTTGGTGGAATGGACACCCTGAATTCTGAATCACACCGAAGTCTCCTTCCAGCCCCTATATGGGGTTTCTTCTTTTGAGTTGGCCTTCCCTGTGCAAGGGAGGGGGGTATAATAAAGCTGATACAGATCTCTGTTTACCCCCACCACACACTGCTTATACTGGACATATTCCCAGGTTGTTTTTATGCGCTCAGATTCTATTTAGTATTTTGTCTGGAGATGGAACACTGGGGGTCAGCACGTACTCAAAACTTGTTTTGGGGTGGGGACTTCTGGAAAACCTTCTGAATGGCCACCACTCCTTGCCAGACTTGGTGGGCTTGCCTGCTTCTAAACCTTTTTGAAAAGACCTACTTTCCTTTCACCAGAACCGAGGACATGCATGCTGCATTCTGCGGAGTGGATGCTCAACAGACATACTGCCATCATGCCTCTGGTTCTTGCTTGGAGTTGGTGCCCTGTAATTTTTACAAGCAGGTCTTTAATTTGCTGCAAGCTGGACACAGTTTGAGAGCGAGAGAGAGAGAAAGACAAGCTTGTAGGGTGGAGTCAGGAGGTAGACTGCAACCAGCTCAGATTTTTAAGCAAAGGAGGAGATTGCCAAGGCCTGATGCTGAGTGTTGAAAAAAGCCCCCTAACCCTCTTTATTTCTGAGCCAGCTAAACACTTTCCTCTGGGTCCTGGATTGCCTTCCTTTCTGGCTAATGTGGCGGCTAATCGTGGCAGTAATTTGTGTGGTTTTTCAGTGCCAGTGATGGGTTTAGAAAATAGATAAGCAACAGCTTTGTAACATCAGGCGTGGACATTTACAGGGTTGTCATGCAGAGGTTGTCAGGTAGGCTCTGCTGGCAGGGCTGGGATGGGGGATAGATTCTGTCACGTTGGACCTGCACATTCTAATTCAGTTAATACAGATTATTTATTTCTTAAGCAGAAGTGCAGTTAGATAAGTTTAGGTTCTGGATTTAATGGTTTTAAAGGGTCTTCCTCTTGATGATAATGTGCATTACAGGCAACTCCCAATTTAGATGGAGGTTACGTTTCAAGGCACCACGTGTTTAAACGAATTCGCATGTATTTGAAACACCGTTGAAAAAGCCTGCAAATGCCCCGTTCTACCCCTTTTTGCAATGTTTTTGGGTTTGGTGTGATGAGCGCATGTGCGGTCACACACTTTGGACGGGCCTAAAATGGTCGCTGCCTCTACTTCACTTCAAGATACAGTGGTACCTTGGGTTAAGAACTTAATTCGTTCCGGAGGTCCGTTCTTAACATGAAACTGTTCTTAACCTGAAGCACCACTTTAGCTAATGGGGCCTCCTGCTGCCGCTGCGCTGCCACCACACGATTTCTGTTCTCATCCTGAAGCAAAGTTCTTAACCCGAGGTAATATTTCTGGGTTAGCAGAATCTGTAACCTGAAGCGTATGTAACCCGAGGTACCACTGCACTGGCTGTGTGTACAACCAAACTTTTAAAGTACAGTATATTGCTCCCCTCAAAGAATCCTGGGAATGGTAGTTAATTCCTCACAGAGCTAGAAATCCTAGCACCCTTAATAAACTACAGTTCCCAGAGTTTTTGGTGGTGGTAAGAAACGTGTGTGAAATGTGTGCTGTGCACACAGGCATGGAAAGGCAGCCTTGCTGCTCATCCTGCTGGGTGGGACCCTGGACGCACTCTGCCCTGATGGCAACATTGCCCTCAAGACTCTCCTCTTATACTTGCTTTCTGGAAGGTTCTGTAATGGACCCCCACCCCGTTTTATTGCAGGCTTATGGATGGTGCGTAGGAGTTCTAATCCATGTTAGCGACTAGGGTGTTGATTATGTTCCCTCCCGGAGGATGAAGGCATGGCTTTATGCAAGTGGTGAATCAGAGAGAACAGAAAGGGTGTGTGAGTCAATGAGTCCCTCCGTAAATAAAATGCATATATATCTCAGTGCTTAATTTCTGCAGGAGAAAAGGGGCTCTGAGGGTCAAACCTGCTTTGAACCAGTTTTCCTTAATCCTAAGAGTTTGGGGACAGGTGCTAGTCACTCTGACAAGGGCAAAGCAGCTAAACTTCCTTTATTATTACTAACAAATCTCCCAGTACTGGTACTGAAATCAGAACTGAAGGTTGAACATGTGGCCCAATCGCCTTCTCAGTCCGGCCCGCGGACAGTCCAGAAATCAGCATGTTTTTACATGAGTAGAATGTGTCCTTTTATTTAAAATGCATCTCTGGGTTATTTGTGGGGCATAGGAATTCGTTCATTCCCCCCACCCAAAAAAATATTCCGGCCCCCCACATGATCTGAGGGACGGTGGACCGTCCCACGGCTGAAAAGGGTTGCTGACCCCTGCTATTCCCACAATCCTTGTTCCTGTCTAGCCGTAGCCCCTCCTTCATCTTCCTGCCAACACTGCAGGCCCTATCCCACACACCTCAACCCATGACTGTGCTCTGCCATAACTGTTTTAAGTCAGGTCTGTAGCGCATTTGCTTCCTGCCCCAGCCTGGCTGGCAGAAAGACGGAGGGTGTGCATTATGGTGCCACCCCACTGACGGAAACAGTGGGGCACAAAGTTAATTGACCCCGAGAATGCCAGAGTGAAAGCCAGGAAGAACAGTATGAGAGACTGCAAAGGATGTTCTCTTCACAGGTTTCTTCAAATACTCCCACTAAGGAGCACTGCTATGTGTGTGTGCATCTGTGTGCATATAAAGGTAGACTTGGAGCTGTTTTGTCCCCCCACTGTGATTGCTGCAATTTGTGGGAAGGGATTAATTCGTCGGGGGGGGGGGTGGGCTGGGAACCTGCTTTCGCCAGCAAAGGCTGCGATTTGCATTTTTATTTTACCCAGAATCCTTTGTGTGGCAGGGTTTCGCTCTTTTCCTCTCCCCCACCCCCCGCAGGTGACAGCCTTATGTAGGTGACTCCTGGACAGATTTGACACAAATACTGCCAGACACAAGTGGCCTTGGATTGGCAGCCAGGCTGTCTGCTTCTGAGAAGCCTTGAAGCCCTTGCAGCCCTGGAGAGGCTGGGAATGGCACTTCTCTGTCAAGTCCATCTCTCCATGGGAAACATTAAAGATACTACAAAAGGGTTTCTTTCACACACACACACAGGCTTAATGGTTTTTAAAAGCCCTTCCAGCCTCCAGTTTTGTTAATGGAAAACGGAGCTTTAATTGTGTTCCAAGCACTTTCGTACATAAGTGGTTAGGGATTTTCCTCGCGACCCCCGATGACCCCCCTCCCTCTGTGCAGGCTTCTGGGTTCTCTTGACACCCCCACCTCCATATCTCAGTCCCCACCTTTGCCTTATCCATATCAGTGTCTAATCCCTGCTTTGAGACTCATTAATCCATTTGACCCAGCCTGGCTTGCATTACAAGGGTGGGCTGTGAGTTGGGGGGGGGGAGGATCTTTAAAGCCCTGTGGGACCTGCAGGCAGAGCCTCAGGCAGGAATAGCAGTGGGGGGGTTGGTGGGGGTCGGGACCCTGATGCAGAAGGGACCCCTGTGCCATCTGTTCCTTTCACTCCACAGTGCAGATGGTGTCAGCACATTTGCGGAACAGGTAACCCCCTGGGGAATAGAGAGCTTGATGGGTTTTCTCTTTCCGTGGGGCAAGGGAAGAGTAGGAAGGGGCGTGGGTTTGCCATTTGGCTCTTGACCAGCTGCCCCACATCGCCAGAGCTCAGATTTGTGTGGAAAGAACATGGCGACTTTTTCCTTCCCTCCGCTCCCTGCTAACAGTTCTTAACTTTCATTATTATATAGCCCTGTCAGTGCCCGTGTCACTTTACATAGAGAGGAATGGAAGGTCTCTGTCCCCAAGGAGCTTACATCCTAAATTTTGAAAGTGGAAGAGAGAACAAAGGGAGAGTTGTGGGTAACAAAGGCTTAGGATGACTTAGAGCAATGCAGTTAGATCAGGTATGTCCAAAGTGTGCTTTGGGGGCCTAATCTGGCCCGCTGGTCGGTTCAATCCGGCCCCCATGGCAGTTTATTTCCTGGGGGTAAAATCCTAAAAAAAACCTGAACAACCAAAAGCTCAACAATTTCAATTCTAAAAAAAGGTCAACAACTTTGGTCAGCCCTCATAGCCCTTCACTTCATCAAATCTGTCCATCTTTGAAGTTTGGACACCACTGAGTTAGATGGATTTAAGCGTCAGTTGGGGATAAAGGCTAAAGCCTGCTTAGAATACCTGTTTTCTTCTTGGAAACCTTCCTGTTCCCCTCCTTGGTGCATGGAGCAGAGTGTAGTTACTCAGCTGCCAGCGCAAGGCACTCACCTTGGGCTGCTCCAGAAGTCAGTGAACTCTGCAGCTGAGGCTAAGCCCTACTGAACCCGGGCTCAGATGGCACCCTGCCCCTCCCAGAAGGTACATGGAGCAGCCTGGAGGCTCACTCCTGACTCGGGTGTGGCAGGTAGGCAGGCTCCGGAAGTGCAGCGGGCGAGTCAGAGCTGGCAGGGCTGAGCCCTACAGGTGAGGTCACTGGCCGAGTTAAGGTGGAAGCGGGAACCTTGGGAGCAGGGAGGGGAGGCTCCAGCTCTATTATCTGTGCGTACAGCTACAGATTGCGTGGAAGGGCAAAACACACGTGAAAGGGGGTTGCATTTAGAATCATGTCAGGTGCCGTTAAACACTGGAACTCTTTCCCATGGGTTGCTAAAAAGTGCTGCATTTTCGTTTAGCTAGATTCTGCAGCGATTGGTCCATTAATGGCTGGAAATGGCTCCAGCGCAGGGGAGGGACTGATCATACTGTATGAGGAAAGCCTGAACTTGGGAGGGTTTGTTATATGCTGAAGGAAACCTGTTAAAGGGCATTACGGAGATGATGGTTTTCCGATCTGTGGGTGACAACTGTGATAGTCCCAAGAAAAATTGCTTTAATAGGTCCCCTTATTAAAGATTTTCAGAGGAGTTATATATCCATGCACATATCATTTTTAATGTGTAAAATGCTTTACAGTGCTTTGTTCCACCTTCACAATAGTTTTCTGAAGCAAAGAATAGTTGCCTCTATTTTATAGATGGTGGACTAACTGCATCTGATGGCCATAAACTCATGCGTTAGAATATGGGTTGCTGTTGAAGTCATCTAAAATGTGCTGGGATTTAAGCTGGGGAACTGCTTTTCTCACACAGCCTCGTCCCTCAGCTATTTTTCCTTTCAGTGGGGCTCTGAAACTGGAACTAAAGCCCCCTGGGTGAGTGGGGGATGGGGAGGAGAGGGAAATGTCAGGTGAGGGCAAGTTTCAACACCTGCTTGCTGCCTTTGCACTGTAAATTTCCTGCTTTGCTTTCTATGAATTCAGCATGGCCAATCTTCTAGCACAGGGGCAGTCACCCGGGCGCCCCCTCTCTGGATGTTGTTTTTCAGCTCCAACTCCCACCCCCCAGCCAGCATGGCCTGTGGTTGGGGATGATGGGCTCCACATTGGCTGTCCCTGTTCTAGCACCCGGTTGTGCCACCATTGCGCATAGTTCAGCCCTAAGAGAAAGTGAATTACACAAGACAGACTGAGGTTCCAACTGTGTTAGATCCAAAGTGCTGTATTGATTCAGGGTCTTCTCTCTCCCACATGTTGCATTGGTGTATCCTGTTGTGCCTGGCACTGGAAGTTTTAATAACTCCTTGCAAAAGAGTTACCGGTATCTGTCTGAACAAAGAATAGACATGAACATTTAATGGTGCAAAAGGACAGAGGGGTTCTGCTCCACAGCTGTTCCTTGTAATGTGCCATTGAATAAGATCCATGATGTGATCGCATGGTGCTGTGCATTACCCCAACTTCACCTCGCATCATTAACTGTCATGGCAGGGAGCGCACGGTGTGGCTACGTGGTGAGGCTATATCATGTCATGTGTTGCCTTCGAGTAGACATCACAAGGAACAGAGCAGTGGCTACTCCTAGTTTACAGCCTGAGGAACAGAGGAACGGAATCATAATGATTAGCCTGAAGTAGTAACATCTATTTATTTGAACACACACACCCCAGACCTGTGCATTCATTTTAAATATTTGTATGCCTTCTATCAGTTTAGTACCCTCAGTTTAATGATGGTGTATGAACTTCTGGGCTTCACCAAAAACTTTGTCACACATAATGATCATTAAACCAGTTTGGTGGACAGACTTGTAAAATTCTAAACTTGTGTGAACCATTTTTTTTAAAATTACTGGTTGTCCTAATAAAATATACAATTGAATCCATGTTATTCTCTCCCGCCCCCCCTCCTGTGGGAACTAAACAAACACCAACATTTGGGATAAGCCGATAACTATTGTTCCAGGTGCGCAATTCTTTGCACTCAGATGTTCCCCTCATTCCTCACTGACCTAGACTTAATTTCGGACTCTGATCTAGCTCACAACTAGATTCCCCCTCCTGCTTTCCCCAGCCACACACACAAATTGCTCCATAGCCTGTGTTCCACTTCTAGATTTCGCCACCTTAAAGAGGCAGGTAGGTTCCTGTTTGGGCCGTGCTGTTTGAAACTGTTTGGACTGGCCGTTGCTAGGAATAGAGGCAGCAGGAGGAATTTTGACTTCTTCCGCGCGTTCTTAGGAGCTTCAGAGGGACCTGGAAAGCAAGGAAGTGCTTGCACGGGCTTCCCTTCCACAGGGGTGAGTGAAACCCAAGTTTGTAGGCTTAAGCCTTTTCTTCTGGGGATAATACTAGTGGGGGAGAGAAGATCTTAGATGCAGGGGCTGCTTCCTCAAGCAACAGGCTTTGCCTATAGTTAAGAATGGTAGCGCCAGAAAGTTCTGGTCCTTGGGCATAATCCACCAGGGAATTCCATGGAAGCTCTATTGAAATCAGTAGTAGCTGGGTAAAAGTTTCCACACATTTCAGTGGATCTTGTGCAAGAGAAGGTCCGAGTGGATTGTGCCCCAAAGAAGCTGCTGCCATTTCTGTTTTCTGTCTCAGGCACCAAAATGTCCCAGGCCAGGCCCGCTTGGAAGTTGGTGGGCCTAGTTCTTTCTCCCCATTTGGTGGGTATATGTGTGTGTGCTTGTTGATAATGGAGAAAACAGAACCTTCACCCTCCTGCTGAGATTGCTTTCATTGCACTGAGGCTACTATCAATTTGATAGTTCAGTATCAAATATTGTCAGTTGGTCACCCAGAATTAGTAAGAGAGAGAATAGGTTATAGCTTTATTTTAGATCATTTCCTGTTTCCTGGCAATTAGAAGTTCATAACTTCGTGAAATAGAAAAACCATTAATTTGAGGAGAGATTATGGGGTCCTGGACCATTACAAAAATGTGCAGCTCCTTGCTAGTCAATGTCTGTTATTTTAGATAAGTAAACAGAACTGAAGTTCCAGTTCAGAGAAAGCTATTCATCCTTGGGAGTGCCACTGAAAGCTAAAGGAATAAATGAGCTGCGGCCGATTTAAATCTATTTGATTTCAGTGGGTCTTAAGTACAGCCAACCTTTTTTTTCTGAATTGATCTAATCATCACTTGCTAAGTGCCCAAAGGCCTCGACCAGTTGTGGAATCCATGTTAACACACACACACACACACACATATTGTGTGTGAGATAAAGTGCTCTCTCTTTCTTTCCCTCAAAATATCTTAAAGAATATGATTGTAGGCTGAGGTGTGGTCTACTTGTGGGTCTCTCTCCACCTGTTGAAAACTAGTAAAGCAGAGGAGGAAGGTACAGAACTGTTTTCAGGAACCCCCAAGCAGCTTTACAGCTTCTTCCTAGACAGGCGCATTTGTTCCTCCAAGCCTGACCTGGCTATAAATGCTTTTAGGCATATTTGCCTGGGCAACGTTCCAGACTTTGGACTTTTCTAGGTTACTTCCATGCTCCTCACTGCTGTCTAGATAGCTCTCCTTGCTTGTCCTCTAATTTCCCAGTTTGCCTCACATTCTTGCAGTCTCCCAGTCTCCTGACCCATCTGCCAGCTGTCTGGTTTGGGTCTTCCCCAGTACAGTCCAATCTTGGTTGTCGAACGTAAACCATTCCGGAACCCCATTCAGCTTCTGAAATGTTCGACAACTAAGACGCGGCTTCTGATTGGTTGCAGGAGCTTCTAGCACTCCAGCAGAAGCTGCATCGGACGTTTGGCTTCCAAAAAAAGTTTGAAAACCGGAGCATTTACTTCCGGGTTTTTGGCGTTTGGGAGCTGAAATGTTCCAAAATGGAGCCGTTCAGGAACCGAGGTTTGACTGTATTAGAAACTCACATATGTAAGCTAATCGCCAAATGGAACCCTAAACCTTGGTTATGGTCACCACAACAGAATGTCTAGGTGCCATTTTTTATGGGGGTTGCTGTTGTAGTCTCCCATAAAAATGGTGCCTAGACATTCTGTTGTGGCAACTATAATCATCATCATTATTAATGATAATAATTTTTATTTCTATATCACTTTATATTTTAAAGGAAAAAAAATCAAAGCAGTATACAACATATTAAAACATCAGATAAAACAATTCAGAATGAAACAAATTAAAGCTCCAAGGAAAATATTTCAGATCCGTCTCTAAGGGACATTTGGCTTTCCCCATATTTATTTACCTACTTTATTTTATGCCACTGCCCTGTAGCAGAAGTACTCTAGGAAGCCAGAGTGGTGTAGTGGTTAGAGTATCAGACTAGGACCTGGGAGATCAGAGTTCAAATCCCCACTCAGACATGAGTTGGACCCGGGTCAGTCTCAAAATGCGCCATGTGCTGGTGGAGTTTCTGACACCCGGTCTTCTCTTGTCCCAGGTGGGAGATTTCTCAGTTTGGGCTTTTTGCTAATCCTCAGATCTGCTTCTGCATGAACTTCCTGTGCTTCCTTGATGAAGACCTTCCCCCAAACGGATGCCTCTGAAGGGCACCAAGTTGGCGAAGGCTGCTCTCGGACTTGGGGGTGCACCATTCTGGCCTGGCTTTGCTTCTCCAGACAGACTTTCGCCTTCTGCTCTTGGGCTGCCTACAGCCAAGTACACGTGGTTATTTATTTCTTTTCCTTCAAAGGAATGCAGTTTTAAAGACCCCCTCCCCCCCTTTTCAGGGCCTAAGTCTATGCTAACAGTTAAGATTGTCTGAATAGCTATCTTCACTCTATCTCAAAGTGTCTTTTAAAAAAATCTACCCCCACTTCCTTCCCTCTGTATGGAAGGATTATCCTCTTATCTGTTTTAAAAAAATGGCAGAGGCTTTAAACATAGTTGAGGACTGCTATCCCCTTGTAGATCTTGCTCTTCTTTAATTTGCTTGACCTTTGGTCCCAGTTCCTGTCCTTACAAGTCTGCCATCTAAATCATTTTGCGTCTTTGTTGCTGTGGTGTGATCTGGTTCCTTAAAGCGTGATGCCCCACAGTGTGAGTCAGTGGTTCTTCGTCTGCAGCCTAACCCTAACCTGCCTAAAGTTTGCATCTGAAGTTTGTATCTGAAGAAGTGTGCATGCACACGAAAGCTCATACCAAGAACTGACTTAGTTGGTCTTTAAGGTGCTACTGGAAGGAATTTGTTTTGTTTTGACTATGGCAGACCAACACGGCTACCTATCTGTAAAGTTTGCATGTTAGTGCCAACTCCATTTTACTCAATAGAGGAGGTTCTTCTCTATGTAAACAGAAACTTTCTTTGGTAACCATTTACCATAGAAGGCATGACTAATCTTGTCCTGTACAGTATAAGCAACTATCTGCAGAATGCATGGGCAGCATAAGGAAATGGCCTCCTATTTTTGTGTAGGGTGTTCATGCTTTAGTTCAGACTTCCTCAACCTCGGCCCTCCAGATGTTTTGAGACTACAATTCCCATCATCCCTGACCAATGGTCCTGCTAGCTAGGGATCATGGGAGTTGTAGGCCAAAAACATCTGGAGGGATGAGTTTGAGGAAGCCTGCTTTAGTTCCTTTATCTCAAAGCACCAATTCTATACTTTCAACTTGTCCTGAAGTTGTACAGAATTTAGGAGTGGGATCTCGCAGCCAAGAGATCAAGTAGTGTTCTAGGTCCCCGTGCTTCCATCACGATGCCCTTCAGTCGAGTTACTACCACACAATTGACAGGGATGACAAGACCTTCTTAAACAGTGTATTCGTCACTGGTTGCAATGATTCCTTCTTCTTTTTTAATAATATTTATTCAAATTTTAAAGATTACAAAGAGAAAAAAGAAAAAAATAAAAATAAAAAAGACAGAAAAAAATACAACAATTGAAAAAAAACACAGATCAAACCTTTACATCACTTGCTTTCATTCACTTACTTCCTTGACCTCCTCACACCTCCCATTTTTGTATTCTAATTCAGTTAGATATTTCAGCAAATCCTTTCCAGCTTTGTTTTTATCTTAATAATCTATCTTAATATATTGTGAATTTGCATTCTCTTCTTTCACCAATTCATTTTTACTTAATCCTTTACATCTTTTCTGCTAAAACCACATAATTCTATTCCAACATCTTTCTAACATTCCTTAATTTTACAATATTTCTGAAGATAAACTTTAATTTTTTTCCAATCTTCTTCCACCAACTCTTCTCCTTGGTCTCGGATTCTGCCAGTCATCTCAGCCAGTTCCATGTAGTCCATCACCTTCATCTGCCATTCTTCCCGGATGGGTAGATCTTGTGTTTTCCAATACTTTGCGATAAGTATTCTTGCTGCTGTTGTGGCGTACATAAAGAAAGTTCTATCCTCCTTTAGCACCAATTGGCCGACCATGCCCAAGAGAAAGGCCTCTGGTTTCTTCTGGAAGGTATATTTAAATACCTTTTTCATTTCATTATAGATCATCTCCCAAAAGGTCTTAATCTTTGGGCACGTCCACCAAAGGTGAAAGAATGTACCTTCAATCTCTTTACATTTCCAACATCTATTATCGGGCAGATGATAAATTTTTGCAAGCTTGACTGGTGTCATGTACCACCTGTAAATCATTTTCATTATATTCTCTCTTAAGGCATTACATGCCGTAAACTTCATGCCTGTGGTCCATAACTGTTCCCAGTCAGCCATCATAATGTTATGTCCAACATCTTGTGCCCATTTAATCATAACAGATTTAACCGTTTCATCCACAATGATTCCTTCTTAGGCCTTAATGTGGAGACCTGAGACTTTAAGGAGGTTTCTGAGGGAGATCTTGAGGCCAGTTTCAGCAACCCGCCAAATCAAATGATAAAGCTTTTCTTGGGTGGGTGCTACTTCAAGAGCATGCAAGGAAAGGAAGAGAGAAATGGATTTCCCAAGTGGGTTCTAGGACACCGCCAGATGGGTGTTATTCTGCCTTGCTTGAAGAGGTGGAAAATGCATCTCTTGACCATTTGTGAGTGAAACGTTTCATCCCTTCACATAGAAAACTAATATGTCAGTGAAAATGGCTTTGGTTAGACTTCTCCCTGACAGGCTGGTTTTCTACATACAGGGAGTGTTTTTAATTATTTGCAATAAATTTAATCATACAGGCTGAAGTGTTACAGTCTAGGAAAAGTTTTATAAGCTGCAGGAATTTTGAATAGGTTTAACTTAAGATCTCAGGATGTAGGGAGATGTTGCTGTGTCCCCTTGGAAGAAGCATTGAGTCTTCATTGTGTAACTGGGCTCCTTGCTTGCTTAGTATGTTTTTTTTTATCTAGGCCAGGCTGGGTATATAAGTTTCCAGCTGCAGATGGGTGGGAAGCATTTTAATCTGAAAAACAGCACTGAGGAAAAGCATTCACAACCATACACCTGCGCCACAGTCCCAGTGTGAATCCCCACACTCTCAACTGCCTTTTGCTAACATGTAAAGCAGGAATCCTCCACATGTTACTGGATTCCAACTCTCATTGGCCTCAGTCAGCAAGGCCAGTAGTACTCAGGATAATGGGAGTTGTAGTCTAGCCACATCTGGAGAGCCATGGGTTCCCCACTCCTGATGTAGAGATGGAAAATCCAGTAATGGGTCTTGGTTATCTAGTCCAGTTAGGCTTGCAATACTGGAATTATTCATCTATTTTGCAACATCATGGAGCTGCCGGTGAATATTTTCTTTTGATGAACCTGTGTCAAAGTGCCTAAGGATGTAATTCCCAGTCTACAGGCAAGGAAAAATAGGTATAGAGGCATTTGGGTGGAGGGGGGGGCAGGCAGGCAGGGAGATGCATGGTTGCTAGCTGCAAACCACAAATGGGCATGGGGCAGATCTGCTCTTGAAGGATTTCTAAGACAATCAGGACACTAGACTAGGAGCATATCCAAGTCTGAGAGATCCTTCTTGAAGCAATAAAGGACATACTGAAAGCTTGAGCTCCATTTTCGAGATCTGAAAAAACCACAGTTTTTGAACTGGTATTTTACATTTTTATCTCTGCTTTAATCATGTGTATATATGTTTGGCCCAGTTCTTTAATTTTTAAAGGACCGCTTTTCATTCCAGCCCTATTTTCCATAGTTGTGTCATTTTTGTGATAATAGCATGGATACCATCCCTGCTATTTTAAAAAATGCTGAACAATTTGAGAGCCAAGAGCTTCATTCATAATTGCTCTAGGGTTGCAGTTTTCCAGCCAATAGTGAACTCATTCTGTGTTCACTCTCCCTAGTTTATATATGAGACATTATGCGGGACCATTTCAAACAACTTGGTGTGTTAAAATAAATAAATAAATAAACAGGAGTGCACCTCACATACCTACCAATATAATACATCTCTTGTCTTAACTACCAAGTCAGTTACACCATTAAAAAAAGAAATTTTATTGCATTAACACAAGCAACCAATAACCATAAAGGTTTCCTTTAGGTGTTTCAGAACTGTCTCTTTAATTTGCTTTAATCGACTCGTTGGAACATAGCTCGTAATTTGACATGACTCATTTTGTATTAAATATTCTGTTAATACTTGCTAAGTCATTGGAGGAGGGGACAACTCTTTCATGGATATGAGTTCAGAGTTCCTTCATTGAATGGTTAACTTTTATTCAAAAGAGGAGGAGCAGAAGAAGAAGTTGTAGTCATAGTCATTATCTTCTTTAGCTCATTTAGATATGGCGATATCAGGAAAAACACGTAGACAGTATTCTGCCTCAATTCCTCAGTGAGAAGCAAGCCTATTCCCAACACTGCAGATTTCTGGCTAGAGGCAGTGGGATGATTGTACTTAAAAGTAATTTATTTTACAATTGTAACTGTGTTTCATTACTTGGTTTTAGGTTTTGGTTGTTTCATTTTGATCTGTTCAGTAGCCGCCAGTGTACAGTATGTTTAACTATCCTGCCAGACGCACAGGCCTCTTCCTCTTTAGTCATCTGGGTGGGTCACGTGTCTCCCAAGAATTCCTAGGCATAAAGTGATGGACTATGTTCCATTTCATAACCACCTGTTTTAATTTTTGACCTGAAGCTATACCTTTTGGGTAGGGAATATAATCTGCAAGGTCTTCTGGTGGAGCTTGTTTTATTATCTTAGGGCAGAAGAGGGAGGAGACAGGACTTAGGAGCAGCAGCTGGGTCTCATGTGCCGAGTGATGTCAGGTTTCTTTTGTGTTGCTTAGATCATGGGTGGGCAAACTAAGGCCCCGGGGCCGGATCCGGCCCAATTGCCTTCTCAGTCTGGCCCGCGGATGGTCTGGGAATCAGCGTGTTTTTACATGAGTAGAATGTATCCTTTTATTTAAAATGCATCTCTGGGTTATTTATGGGGCATAGGAATTCGTTCATATTTTTTTTAAAAAAATATAGTCTGGCCCCCCACAAAGTCTGAGGGACAGTGGACTGGCCCCCTGCTAGAAGTTTGCTGACCCCTGGCTTAGATGAACCAGACCAGATCCTCACCCATTGCCTTCCAGCAGAGGTGTACAGCTATTGTGGGTTAATAGGATCTATCTTTCACAAATCTGTGCCAGCTGCTTTTTAAATAACCACCTTTAAATCTATATACATATAAATGGGTTGTATCTGACGTTAGCCGTAATCAGAGTAAACCTCCTTAAATTAATGGACATTACTATCTTAGGTCTATTCATTTCAGTGAGTCTGTTCTTAAAGGTAAAGGTAAAGGGACCCCTGACCATTAGGTCCAGTCGTGACCGACTCTGGGGTTGCGGTGCTCATCTCGCTTTATTGGCCGAGGGAGCTGGCTTACAGCTTCCGGGTCATGTGGCAAGCATGACTAAGCCACTTCTGGCAAACCAGAGCAGCGCACAGAAATGCCGTTTACCTTCCCACCGGAGTGGTACCTATTTATCTACTTGCACTTTGACGTGCTTTCAAACTGCTAGGTTGGCAGGAGCAGGGACCGAGCAACGGGAGCTCACCCCGTCTCAGGGATCGGCAAGCCTTAGGCTCTGTGGTTTAACCCACAAGGGCACCCGCATCCCTGAGTCTGCTCTTGGTATAGCTTAATTGGATACAACCTAATATTTTTTTCTCTCTTCTCTTTCTGCTATATGCCTGTGCATGTTTGTGAGTTCTAGCTGAGAAGCCACACTGCCAGTGCCAAATCCATATGAATGTTTTCTTCTACCCAGAATTGTGTGACTAAACAGACTCCAGGTGGATAGAAGTGAACATTATCCATGATAAATGCACCACACTGTTTCAGTAGCCATGTGGAAAATGGTTGCCTGTATCATCCTGCCAAGTGGCATGGATTTTTTTTTTAAAAAAACTGCATACCTGGTACAGATTTGTGGCAAAATGTTCATCTGAATCCATCCGAAGCCTTTTGTGTGTCTTCACAGGCTTTCAGTGTAGTCCTGAAAAACTAATAAATTGTAGTGGGTGTTATGTACTGAAGTTCTCACCCTGGACCAGCAGGGGCATACTGTAGATAGTTATGCAAATGAAGGATCGAAAGTGACGTTAAGTGATTGGCTAGTTACAGAAAATGGTTACTGTTGCATTCTAGTGGAGCTCTATATAAGCAGGCTGACTGAGCTCCTCAGTTCAGTTCGGTCCCAGCTTACAAATAAAGAGCTGCTTTGGAAGAATCGCTGTGTCGTCTGATATGTTCGCCCACAACTTAACAGTGGACAAATGGGAAAACTAACCTTTGTCTCTCTTGTCAAGCTTCTTTCTCCACCCTTCTCTTCTACCCCAGTGAATGTCACAAGGGGGCACTTACTTATATCTGGGTGGCATCAAGCATTTCCTATTGCTGTTCTGCTCTGCTTAAGAGGGAATAAAGTTTCTGGAGTTTGGCATTTTGATTGGTGTGTCCACTAAGCCTTCTAGGACAGTGACTTAAGCCACAGAGTGCCAACACGGAAACCATCTTCTTCTGTTCCTAGCCCCAACTCCATAATTTCCGCTTCTCATTTTGACCAGGGGTTCTCTCGCAACGTTATTCAGATCTTCCTAAATAGAAGAAAGCAGTTCCTTGCTCTTGGAGTAGCTGGTGTATTTGAGTCATGGAGGTGTTGCCTAGAAATCCTTCCCTTACTTAGCCTCTGGGGCTTGGAGGAGGCAAGTTGAAGTTGAGGTTGTTTCTCCTCTGTATATTTCAAAACCCTACAGAAGATTATATAGAACGGGGAGGGTGCCCAGAGGTGCAATTTCTTAACCTTTTAGAGAGCTTAATTTCCTAGTTTTCTAAGGTAGGCTGCACGGAGAAGAAACACTGAGATGATCTACCGTATTTAAAATCCTGTTGGGAACTTCTCCCTGAGACAAGCCCTGGCAAAACATCTAGGTGGAATTGCATCTCTCGGCTTCCAACTCGGTTAAGTGAAGGATTTGGAATATTACAAACAGCTTGGAACCAAACTAGTCATGATGTTATTCATGTCTTCAGCCCTTCTGTGACTTTTAAAATAAGTAAATGATTTGTGTGGAGCCAGACTGAGGTCATGGTGAGGGTGTTGGCTTTAATCCTTTCCCCCCTGTTTTGATCTCAATCAGAACCACCTTACGATCTTTAGATGAAGGGGCACATACAAATTTAAGAAAGAAATAATAAAACCTGGTCCCTCGTTATTTGCAGTGGGAGGAAAGCTCCCATTGGCACCAAGGGGGACTTTCCCCACTGCAAATAGCAGCTGCAGGAGGCCCAGTTCTGATAGGACCATGATGGGGACACAGCACCAAAGCTCCCATCTAACCATGCCACTGCTCTGATCTATATTCACACAAACACACTCTGCCCTGGCTTTGTTGTTGATGTTGTTTAGACAGCCATGTTTGCAGCAGCATCATCATCATCATCATCATCATCATTTTCTGGTCTTAACATGTAGCTCATGTTACAAGGTGACATTCTCCTGGTAATTATTCCTTATGTGTTCCTGTGAGCATGCTCCTTGCAGTGAAATTGAGGACCTAATAAGATGTGGTGTGGATTGCATGTTAAAGTGTGTTTTGGGGTGTGTTTGTGGGGAAACCTGAGCAGCTACAGGACCATGGGGGTGGGGGAGAGGCAGTTTGACACCCTATCTCTCTCCCACCCCCCTTTCATGGTTCAGATAAAATCTGTGCTGTTTCAAGTGAAATGCAAAAAGCCACTTGAAATGAATAGCAGCTTCAGGGAGTTTTGGTGGGATCACAGAAGTGGGAGACAGACAGACAGAGAGACAGAAACTTCCTCTTCCCACCCCCCCGAGTCCTGAGGCTCTGCAGGCTTTGCCATAGCTGCCATTTTACATAACAAAAATTAATATAATGCCTAGCTTTGCCTTGAGATGCCTTTAGACACCCTTCGATGCAAAATAAACGTGGTCCGTTTCCCCCCCATTGTTTTACCACACTCAGAAGGTTAGCTCAAAAGAACATAAATATGACAAAATTACAAGCATACCCCACCTCATGGTGAGAGATTCCTGTGATAAAAACTTCTGTTAGCTTGCCATTAGCCTTACCCTCAGCCAGGCATGAAAAGAAAGGAAGGGAGTCTATGCAGACATGATTCCAATGGAAAGGATATATACTGCTCGTTGTCTGTGAATTGATTTTTTATCAAACATTCTCTAATAAAAAAATATCAGAGCTGAGGATAGCAATTCTAGCAGGTAAAAGGTGCACCTCTCAGAATTGTCGCAAATGATGGTATGTATACTATTCTGTGAGAGAAGCGGGTAGGAACTGTTTCTCCTGACCAGGGTTGGATCAAGACATTTTGGAGCTTGAGGCAGAGAATCCAAATGGTCATGCTTCTCTGCAGCTCTCGTCCATTTCAATGAGCCTTGTGCCTAGGAACCTCCTTCTGGATTGTTCTCCATTGGTACATTGTGTACCTGAACTCTTTATTATTGTTTTTAAAGATAAAGTCTCTCATCAAAGCTTGGCAGTCATGGACTAATGGTCTAGAGCAGGGGTCAGCAAACTTTTTCAGCAGGGACATGTGTCCACTGTCCCTTAGACCTTGTGAGTGGCCAGACTATTTTTTTTTGAGGGGGGGGGAATGAACGAATTCCTATGCCCCACAAATAACCCAGAGATACATTTTAAATAAAAGGACACATTCTACTCATGTAAAAACACACTGATTCCCGGACCGTCTGTGGGCCGGGTTTAGAAGGCGATTGGGCTGGATCCATCCCCTGGGCCTCAGTTTGCCTACCCATGATTTAGAGTTAGGGGTGAGCAGTGAGGTAGCAAGTTTGCTGATGACTGGGAACAGTTATGGACCACCGGTTTGAAATTTACGGCATGTAATGCCTTAAGAGAGAATATTATGAAAATGATTTATAGGTGGTACATGACCCCAGTCAAGCTTGCAAAAATTTATCATTTGCCCGATAATAAATGTTGGAAATGTAAAGAGACTGAAGGTACATTCTTTCACCTTTGGTGGACGTGCCCAAGGATTAAGGCTTTCTGGGAAATGATTTATAATGAAATGAAAAAGGTATTTAAATATACCTTCTTGAAAAAAACAGAGGCCTTTCTCCTGGGCATGGTTGGCCAATTGGTGCCAAAGAAGGATAGAACTTTCTTTATGTACGCGACAACAGCAGCAAGAATACTCATCGCAAAATATTGGAAGACACAAGATCTACCCACTCTGGAAGAATGGCAGATGAAGATGATCGACTATATGGGACTGGCAGAAATGACCGGCAGAATCCGAGACCAGGGAAAAGAGTCGGCGGAAGAAGATTGGAAGAAATTTAAAGACTATTTGCAGAAATATTGTAAAATTAAGGAATGTTAGAATGATGCTGGATAGAAATTAAGTGTTTTTCAGCCGTAATGCTTAAGAGATATGGAAAATAATGTTTTGAAATAAGTAAGAGAATCAATGGTGAGGATTTGCTGAACAAACAATTTGAACTGGAATATAAGAAAGGGAGGTATGAAGAGGTCTAGAAAGGAAGTTAAAAGAAAACAAGTAAATGGAAACTTTGTGTGTGTTTTTTTCTTAAATTGTTTTTACTTTGTTGTATTTTTTGTATTTTTGTATTTTTGCTTTTTCTGTCTTTTTTGTTTTGTGAAGTATTATTTCTGAAAACTTTAATAAATATTTATAAAAAAAAAAAGTTTGCTGATGAAACCAAATTGTTCAGGGTCATTGAAGCAAAGAGGGATGGTGATGAGCTGCAAGAGAATCTCTCAAGACTAAGCGAAGGGACAGGAGTGGCCCACCCACATGTCAGGGTGAAGCAGCCGCCCTGCCGCCCCCACGGGTGGCATCAATGCAGCCTCAGCACTGGTTTCCAGAGAGATCTCGCTGGAACCTGCCTCTGTAGCTTTGCACCACTGCTGCGCTCCCTAGGTAAGGGACACTTTGGCAGTGGCAGTGTGGTGGCAGGGCAAGGCAGCACTTCATGTTTTTACCCCAAGCGGAAAATTGGGACACACTCCCTCTGGAATAGGCAGAAAAAATGGCAAATGCAATTCAACGTAAGCAAATATCAAGCAGTGTACATGGTGGTGGGAATATGTGGGATCTCAACTGGCAGTGACTGACCAGGAATGAGACTTTGGGGTTATAGTGGATAGCTTGATGAAGGTATTGACCCAGCTGCGAAAACAAGCAATTCTGTGTTAGGGATTTTATTTTATTTATTACATTTATATACCAACTTCTTTCTTCCAAGGAACTCAAGGTGGGTTCTCTCTCCACCTTGCCCCCCCCCCCATTTCATGTTCACAACAACAGTAGGTTAGGCTAAGAGATTGTGATTGGCCCAAGGTCAGTTAGTGAGCTTCATAGCTGAGTGGGGATTCGAGTCCTGGTCTTCTAAGTTATAGCCCCAACACTCTTAACCATTACGCCACACTGAAAATAATGTTACCTATATCATAATGCTGTTATGCAAATATATGGTGTGTACACACTTGGAATACTGTGTACCGTGTGAGAGATGTGTATAAAAATTGTGTGATGTGGTTGTTGAGATGTTTTACTCCATATTGCCTATTACTAGAACTCAGAGCCATCCAGTGAAGCTGAATGTTGAGAGATTCAGAAACAAAATAAATTACTTCTCCTCTCAGTTAAATTATAGAATTCACACCCTCCAGCATTTGTCCGATGTAAATAGGGACGTCCTACCATCCCCTCCAATATCTCTCTGATGAAAATCGGGACATCCTAAGGAAAAGCGGGACATTCCAGGATGAAGTTTAATGGCTTCTGTAAATCCTGGACTGTCCCTGGAAAATAGGGACACTTGGAGGGTCTGTAATTTGCCTTCCATAGTATAACATGATGGCCACCAAGTTGGAGGGCTAATAATAATAATAATAATAATAATAATAATAATTAAAAAAAAATATTATTTATATCCCGCCCTCCCTAGCCGAAGCCGGGCTCAGGGCGGCTAACAACAATAAAATTTACAACAGTAAATTTATGGAGGATGAAGCTATGAATGGCTACTAGCGATGATTCCTATATTTTACCTCCACTGTTGGAGGCAATGTGTCTCTGTATATCAGTTACTAAGAATCCCAAGTGGGGAGAGGGCTCTTGCATTGAGGTCCCATAGTCGTCTTGTTGGTCATTGTGAGATCAGGATGTTGGTCTAGATGGACCTTTGGTCTGGTCTAAGAGGGTCCTTCTTACATTCTTAGGATCTCTGTATCTCTCTCTTAATGGAAGCCGAAATTGCCACGAGGTGACCATTCACCTTACCTTGCGAAAGGGTCAGTTTTGCTCTTGGAACACCCAATATTGAGGGGGTCCTCTGGGCTGGGATCCGCAGCCTCAGCCTCCTTCCACCTTTTTGGCCCTATAGCTCTGTCTCACAATAAGCTCTGCTATTGCTGTGTTGGGCATTGACATCTGCATCAGCTTGCATCTCTGACGTAGGTGGGGTAGAAAATGTCCCATGGCTTGTGAATTGGGCGTTAACTGGATCAGGCCAGAGCATGAAGGGGCATTGCCTGCACTGGTTACCATTGAGTTTCTGAGATCAATTGGAGTTTATTAGCAGTAGAGCATTAAAATTTCATGGTCTAAGATACGTTGAGAAACCCTTTCAACCATACAGTCTTCTCCAAGCTCTGTGTTCTTTAGGGCAGTATTTTCCAGTAGTGCTTGGGGGAGGTGACATTCTCAGTGGTTGGCAAACTCTTCTGTGAAACCATCTCACTCGGGAGACTTGCCAGCCCCCACCATTCCTCTTTTACAGCAAGGTAAATACTTTATTGTCTGTAGGGGAAAAAGCCTTCTTTGTTTAATTTAGTTTTTAATTGGCATCTCTTAACTTGTTTTGGCTTCTAAGACTGCATATATTTTATTGCAGCTTTTACTTACATAATTGCTTTTAACATGACTTTATGTCTTAAAAAGTAGAGCCATGCATTTTTCTTCCGCTCTTTTGTGATTTGAATTTGCTTAATAGTCACTCTGAGCTTGCTATGGAAAGGCACTTAATCACAAATGTGTGTAATAGTAATAATTTATTATTACAGTCAAAGAGCAGTTCAGAAGCACAACTGAGACACAAATGTGTGTGTTTGTTTATTTGTTTATTTGTTTATTTAAAACAGTAGTTGCAGCTTTTCTATGTGATGCAACTAGGCCAGGAAACTAATTCTGATCTCTGAAGAAGTGTCATATCAGTCATTATGATGGGCTCACAAGTCTGTTCTGCAAAGCAGAGTTATGAAATCATTATTCTGCTTTCAATGTAAAGAGTTAAATGCCTAGAGACTTTTATCTTAGGCATTATACGACTTGGCTTATTATATGTAATCAGCCAAGGCTGTTCTAGGCTATCAACCCTTGCTTCCACCCTTGTTGAAGGCACCCCAGTTCTCTCGTGGGCTAACACTTTTTGAGGAAACCTTGAGGCTACTATTTGTTTATTTGTTTCCCACATTTAATATCCTACCTTTCCTCCAAGGAACCTGAGATGGTTACATGGTTCCTGTGCTTCAGTTTATCCGTAGGTTGTTACCCTGTGGGGTAGGTTAGACAAAGTGACTAGCTGAAATCATGGCTGAGTGAGGATTTTAATTTTGGTCTCCCTGGTCATCAGCGAGTACTCTGACCACTTCATCCCAACAGAGTGGATACTGCAGGGTTGCCTTTGTTTCACTATCTTGTCTTGTGTTTTTTTCTTCCTCCTAGGTCCTGCTCAGCCCCCTCGGCTTCTGGTCAAGAGCCTCTCCTTGGAGCCTAGTCCAGAACATCGCTCTCCAGAAGCCCCCCAGCGACTCATCTCTGATCCAGGACCTGACAGCAGCGAAGGAGAAGTGGCCAAACTCCGGCCACTCAAACGACCCCCAGGACCAAAACCACAAGGTATATAGGCAAGTCTTCACCCCCCAGTGAGCCCATCACAACAAGGCTCTTTGTGGAACTTCCCAGGAAGAAAGTCTGCAAGCAGAGCAAACTGGCTTTGACAGAGCACGTGGCTTTCCTATTCCTGGGATGAGACACAGTTGTTAGAAGAGGGAGGTTCTGATTTATTTGTTCATTACTAACAGCCTTGTGCTTGGCGTTGCTTGGGAATTCGAAGATCAAGAACAACGAAAACAGTGCAGTTTCCAAATTGGTGGTGCAGTTTTGAAAGGTTTGGTCCGCCATCCTGATTCAGAATGGTGTCCAATTGACAAAAACCTTCTCCTTGATCTCAAGAACCATCGTGCAAAATTGGGTTACAGCATGTGCAAAGCAAGCAGACGAGCAAACAATTTTTCAAAATATATAGTAGGGTATATTTAGACTTGTTTTTTCAGTCAGGTTTGGCTCCAAAAGCAGCTGGCAATAAAATCCAGTGCAGGACATGTTCATATTTGTGTATGGCAGACTCCTCTACCAGAGGTAGGGCAGGATCCAGACTCTTTTCTCCAGAGAAAGGGTGGCAGAAGGAGATGGGCTGGGTGTAGGGTGCTGTTGGGTTTTGTTTGTTTGTTATCTGACGGTAATGATGCCAGTCCACAGAAGTAGCCCTTCTGTCAGTTGTCTTTGCTGGGGGTTTGTGTATAGTATCCATATATTATGTGTGCTTTAAAAAAATAACTTGAATTGCTTTTCCAGTCCCTCCTAAACCAGCCCATCTGCAGAGTATCCAGCCACTGCGTCTCCCGGAATCCATCCCCCCACCTCCATCGCGACCACTCCCTGCCGATCCCCGCTTAAGCCGCAGCCCCCTGCCAAAGGATGGATTGGGACCATTATCTGCCGTCTCCTGCCTCATTGAGAAGTTTGAGAGGTGGGTGCTTTAGTAGCTTGCAAGGCCCTGCCTCCCTGGGAATGTAGCTGGTGATCCCTTCTGATGTTATGCTTCCTGCCATAGCCACTGTGAGGGAGTGCCACCAGTTTGGCGGTACAGCCAAACTGGAAGAGTGCTCTGGAACACTTCACTTCCTGATGAACAGCAGGGAGCTATGGCTGTCCTACATGTTAATTTCCTAAGGCCTCTGGCTAGCCTTTGAGTCAGAAGACAGAATGCCAAGCCAGACGGATAGTTGGACTGATGGAGTGTGCCAGTTCTTAACTCTATTTTTAGTCAAGGGCTGCTACTTCTCTTACTTCCAACGCACTAGATTCTACTTCCCTTTCCAAGGTGAGACTAGAACAAGCAGCAGGTCTTGTTTAGAGACTTTCTTCCCAGAGAGCCTGACTGTCTGTGTTTTGATTTGTTGTTGTTGCAGGGAACCTGTAATCCTGGCTGTCGAGCAGGCCCCATCGCCGTGCCCCAGTCCAGATCTCCAGACCCCTGAGACAGGTCCCATGGAGCCCTCGCTAGACTGCCCGACTTCACTGGAATCGGCAGAGCTGGCTCACAAACTCCTGGACCTCCTGGCTTTGGAGGGAGGGCCAGAGCCTGCGGGTGGTGCTGCCTGCTTGCCGTCTCACGATGGTGGGAAGCTGGCCAACCGGGACAGTGGCATTGACAGCATCAGCTCCCCATCTAACAGCGAGGAGATCTGCTTTGGGGCTGACGAGGGCACAGGAGAGGGAGCAGGGCCACCCGTGCCTGCTGCTGTCATCAAGCGCCGCTCAACCCGGGATTCCGAAGTGGACAGTGACATGGACGATGGCAGTGGGGATGAGGCTGAGCTGCTACCGGAGCTCCCTCCCCCACAAGCAGAAAGACAGGACTCAGAGGAGGTGAGAGACTTGGACTGGCATGCCTGGGTGTTAGTGTGATCACCCGCTCACCCGCACAGCTGATGGCTCCTGCCAAGCCTTTTCCTGAATACGATGCTCTTTACTGAGGTCAGAAGCAAAACGGGGGGATAAATAACAGGGGACTGGGGTGGGTTGGGGTTACACATCGATTAGAGAGGTGGAAGCGTAAGCAGCCTTGTCCACTTTTATATTGTGATTCAGGAATGGTTAGTGAATACGATCTGGGTCATATCCTTGTCTGGTAATGCCAGCTCAGGTGCTGAGGGTAGGATTGTTTCTGATGGACTGAAATTCACTTAATGGGCACTACTTACTCCTCAGAATATTTTCACTGCCTGGTTTGATTCACTCACATGGTGGTAAAACACTGCTATCTCATTTGCACAGCTAAGCAGAGTCCAGTATGGTTTCAGATGGGATGGGAGACTGTGTGTTGAGATTCCTGCATCTAGGGGGTTGGACTAGATGGCCCTCAGAGATCCCTTCCAACTCTATGATTCCATGAGAAGTGGGGATTCTTATCCACCTTGAGTGGCTGTGAGAAAGTGAACCAAGGAATTAGTGCAGTGTGTATTTCACAGGCATTTCTAGGCCAGCAGCTGAGGAGCGGGGGCCATAGAAGATACGAAAGTGTTTTGGAGAGGAGGGGGAAAGTGGGCTAATCTCACGCCCAGTTTCACGGGTGCATGAAGTACAGGGCAGGTGGGTGAACTTGGATTTTGTTAAGTTCCCCACAGAGATTTTAATTTCTCCCCTTGACAGATGACAGTTCCACAAAAGGTTTTCCGAATTGCCAACGAGCTTCTCCAAACAGAAAAGGCCTATGTGTCTCGCCTGTATCTGCTGGACCAGGTACCTAAAATACAACGGAATATATCAAAACAGCTATTGAGTGTCCACAGTTTCCCCCCCTGAAGCCTTTGCAGGCGAAATATAGCATCTGTGCTGCAAGCCATGCCCGACTGCAGCAGCTGGAAAACTCAGCCCTGTTCTTTGGATTGTGGATCTGCTCTTCCAAGCTGCAGATACTAGAAAAGGGATTTTGGTGTAGAATCAGCATGGGTTTTCCCTTCCCTTCCCTTTGGATTTATATACCACCTTTTCGCCAAGGAACCGAAGGTGGTTTACAGTTTTACATTTCTCCCACCCACTTACCAACAGATAAAATACAAACACAAGCAGACCCTTTGTCCTTTTCACAGGGCAGATGATGCTGATTGGCCCTACAGAGGGAGGGGACACCTTGACTGGCGCAGGCTCTGGTGATGTCTCTGCCTGCTTCCCTTACTCTTAGCCTTCTTACAGGGCAGAATGGTATCTGTTGGCCAAAGTGTTGCTGGTCTTCAAGTCCCATCATTCCTGTTGACTGGCCATGGTGACTGGGCCTGATGGGACTCTCTCCTATGTTGCTGAAATGCATTCCCACCTCCTAGGTCTTCTGCGCACGTTTGCTGGAGGAAGCACGCAGCCGAAACTCTTTCCCGGTGGACGTGGTGATGGGTATTTTTGCCAACATCTGCTCAATCTACTGCTTCCACCAACAGTTCCTGCTCCCAGAATTGGAGAAACGTATGGAGGAATGGTGAGGACAATGTCATTGGCTTAACATTTTGGTGCGACTGCCTACAAAGGTTTGTTTATGTGACACTCTGCAATCTTTTGGACCAGTGTTTCTCAAGCGGGGGCCCCCCAGGATATTCCAAGGGGGCCACATGTGAAAATTGTGTAAATGGGGGGGCCAAGGCATGAGATTAGGGGGCCATAAAGGGAAATGAAAAGTGAAGAAAACAGAGAGGTGACCAAGAAAAGAAAGCAGAACAGAAAACAGAGAAGCAGAGGGAACAGAGAAGTGGCCATGCTTCCCAGTGAAGGAATCTCCATGTGCACTCCACAGCAACGTCGCTTCTGATTCCTTCTCCCTTCCACTTCTGCGCACCAAGCTGTCCAGTAGGACGGGGGGGCCACAGGAAGGAAACAAGGTCAGAAGGGAGCCACGGTCGGAAAAAGATTGAGAAACGTTGCTTTAGACAGAAGTCCTTCCAAGCCCTACCTGGAGATGCCAGGATTGAGCCTGGGAATTTCTGCATAGAGCTTGTTTTCCTTCTTGCTTCACCGCCCTTCTCTCAATCTCTCAAGCCTGGCTGGTTGGGGCCGATGAGAGTGGGAGTCAAGCAACATCTGGAGGGTTGCCCACCCATGTCCTGTTCTCCTAAATACTTCACCCTTTGCAGGGAACCATAGAACTGTAAAGATGCAAGCCCGTGGCGTAACTTAATAGAGAAAGTTTAGTGTCCATGGCTCCCTTATGTCTTGTCCCTGATTTGCACCCGTTTGAGAATGTTAAGAGCTATGAATCTCCTCATGTTGGGATTCCTGAGCTCTGCTTGGGTGTTTGTTTTTGACTCCCAGTCCTTGTATTATTATTATTATTATTATTATTATTATTATTATTATTATTATTATTATTATTATCCCACCCATCTGGCTGGGTTTCTGGCTGTAGTTGGTCCCTGTAATAATAATAATAGTAGTAGTAGTAGTAGTAACAACAACAACAACAACAACAACAACCCTGGCTGGGTTTCTGGCTGCAGTTGGTCCTGCAGATAGAATCTTGATGCTTTCCAACCCTGTGAATGGGGCAGCTCAGTTTCTGTCTCGGACCTTTCTCCTCTTCCTAACACTTTTTGCTTCTGTTCCCCAGGGACCAGCACCCGCGCATCGGGGATATCCTGCAGAAACTGGCCCC
Organism: Podarcis erhardii; assembly: GCF_964252035.2. Taxonomy (NCBI): domain Eukaryota; kingdom Metazoa; phylum Chordata; class Lepidosauria; order Squamata; family Lacertidae; genus Podarcis; species Podarcis erhardii. The sequence goes on from NC_138515.1 coordinate 4,036,530, forward strand.
TTTCCTCAAGATGTATGGTGAATATGTAAAGAACTTTGACCGTGCCATGGAGCTTGTCAACACCTGGATGGAGCGCTCAGCACAGTTCAAGAGCATCATCCATGAAGTGCAGGTCAGCTTAGTTCAGGGGGATCTCAAACTTAGCATTGCAGCAAGCGCTTCAGGTTAACAGCAGGGGGAACAACGCAGCCTCATCATTGGAGCTACCCAGGTGGCGCAATTAAGTTATCATTCCAGTTGTATTATTCCCTATACAGCAATTTTTCTTAAGAGTTCAAAAGCACTTTAAAACGTTATTAATCGAGCATGTTTTAAGTACCGACACAGGAAAGAAAAATAAATTGCTTGCAAAAGGGTAGGGAGTTGCTTCACTGATTGCCCTTCCCTCCTCCCAGCCCTGCTGTTCAACATGGATGTGGAGTGAGGGGCTTTGGGGTCTAATTAAGATCTAAACAAAATTGGAGTGTTTGGAAGGAATTGTTGGGGAAGAAGCTTGTGTCTCAGCAGCTGCTTGCGCCTCTGTACGAAGACTTGCCCCGTACTCTGGAAACTCTTACTCTGGTTCCCTGAGTCTCAGTTCCCTATGGGAGCAGGCGGGCTGCCATTGGAGGAGAGCCAGGCAGACAGCTCTCTAGAGATCACTCTCTTCTGCAGAGGGAAGAGATATGTGGGAACCTGACCCTGCAGCACCACATGCTGGAACCTGTCCAGAGAATCCCTCGCTACGAGCTGCTGCTGAAGGACTATCTCCTCAAATTGCCTCAGGACTCGCCTGATTGCAAAGATGCTCAGAGTGAGTAGAGCTGCCGGGAATAATTGCAGGGGGTGTTTGTTTGTTTGTTTGTATACCACCTTTTGTCCAAAGATCTCATGGCAAGAAAAATAGCATAAAAATACAAGAAAAAGGGTGGTGGTGGTGGTGGTGGGGAGCCACAGCACACAGTGCCTGTAAAACCATATTCTTGTTTGCTAGCAGAGATTTACTAACCCCAGTATTTCCCAGAGTATCAAAAAACCCTAGTCAGTGGGATATTTTCTCTGGAAATTTGAGTAAGACAGTGTTGAGGAACTGGTGGCTCAAAGACCAGAGCTGGTCCACAAAGAGTTTTGGACCAGCCAGCCCACCTTGGCAGCGGCCTAAATTTCCCTCTTTGGGAACTGATGTTTCGAAAGGTAACTGAAAGGTGGCGGAAAGCAGTGCAAACATTGGAGGAGAATCGGAGCACCTGTCTGATGCTGTCTGCTCTCTTCCAAGCCTTGCAGTGCTCTCCCCACCTTTCCTCTCCAGCTGTCACTCAAAATGGCAGCTCTCCTCAAAGACTTCCCTCGCCCGCTGAGAGCCGCCTCTGCCTCAAAGCACTGGAGCACCTTGACATGCCAGTTTCTGAAGGAGCAGCCCCCTTTTCACTACTGCTCTGCTGAGCCAGATGAGGGGGAGAGATATTCCCCTCCCTTTGCTGCCCAGCTGCTTGGGAAACAGCTGAGCAGCTGTGAAGAGTGTTGTGTGTGTTGCGGCATGTGGCCCCAGAGTTTTGGCCCCCCTCAATTTGAAAAATGTTCCCCACCCCTGGAATAAGAGGTAGGTGACCAAGCCACAGCCCCCCAACCCAGTTCAGCTATGGTTGCCTGCTGGTTACACCAGGCAGTACACCTCAGCGAGCTGGATCTCACTTTCTGTTCTCCAGTTGCAAATTCCTGACCTAAATGGTGAACCTGTAGCCCCATCACAGTGGTCAGCAAATTCTGGTAACCCACCTGTGTGGTTTTATTTTGGCACATGTTTAAGCATTATTTCTCCTTTCAGTTCAGTTGGAGGCACTGTGTTGAGTAAGGCCAGCCTAGCCATTTAGACTCTCCTTTTCTTTTTTTCTCCACCTCATGGCCAGAATCCCTAGAACTTATTGCAACAGCAGCAGAGCACTCCAATGCAGCCATCCGCAAAATGGTAAGTGTTGGAGGTAATGAAAGCCTGGGTCCTCTTTTATCTGAAGCAGGAGGTCGCCCCAAATTGGTTAGAGTAGGTGCGCGGGGGAAACTTGATTCAGCCTGGGGGAGGGATCCATATCCCCTTCAACCCCTGTGGGCCATTTGGGCAGAAGTGGGTTAAACCGAGAGAGTGGAAAGCCGACTTGCCCTACGATCACTCACTGAATTTCATTACCAACTGGGCATTTGAACCTGAGTTTACCTGCTTCAAGTCCAACACTTTAACAAGTAGAGCTGGGTGCCATATATTTGCCAGTGATCTGTACCCCTTTCCAGGAGAGGATGCACTCGTTGCTGAAGGTGTACGAGCTGCTTGGAGGTGAGGAAGACATAGTGAATCCCACCAATGAGCTCATCAAGGAAGGGCACATCCTGAAGCTTTCTGCCAAGAACGGTACCACACAAGACCGGTACCTGATCCTGGTGAGAAGAGCTTTTGGGGTTTTGCTCTTTTCCACCTGACCCATCTCAGGAGAGGGCACAGCAAGAAGCCCTCTGCACCATATGCTCTCACCATTAACTCCTTTTCTTTCTCCAGTTCAACGACTGGTTGCTGTACTGCGTGCCCAAGCTGCGTCTCATAGGCCAGAAATTTGGAGTCCGTGCTCGCATAGACGTGGAGGGGATGGAGGTGAGAGGGGAAGGTAGTAAGGGGAGAAGGTAAAGGTAAAGGGACCCCTGACCATTAGGTCCAGTCATGACCGACTCTGGGGTTGCGGCGCTCATCTTGCTTTATTGGCCAAGGGAGCCGGCGTACAGCTTCCAGGTCAAGTGGCCGATATGACTAAGCCGCTTCTGGCGAACCAGAGCAGCGCACGGAAACGCCGTTTACCTTCCCACCGGAGCGGTACCTCTTTATCTACTTGCACTTTGACGTGCTTTCGAACTGCTAGGTTGGCAGGAGCTGGGACCGAGCAACGAGAGCTCACCCCGTCGTGTGGATTCGAACCGCCGACCTTCTGATCGGCAAGCCCTAGACTCTGTGGTTTAACCCACAGCGCCACTCGCATCCCAAAGGGGAGAAGAGAACCACACAAATCTCAGTCTCTGGGTGACCAGCAAGCTCTTGGAGTTTTATCAGCTGCTCCATGTTGAAACAAGGGACATGGAACAGGATGGGTAGAGGAAAGGACAGGACTTGCCCTCCAGGCCGGGGTAATTTATCTTCCTGACTCAGGAAGGGGGAATTAAAGCACCATGATGTGTTTGGTTACAGCGAACAAAAGTCAAGACTGTCATCTGGACCACACAGTCTTGTGTGCTTATGTCTTGATCTGAATAGGTGAACTGACTGCAGTGGTGATGGGAGTTCTTAATTTTTTTATTAATCATTCTTATGTTCTCAACCAAACATCCTTGCTGCTTTTTATAAAACAATTAGAATCAACTTTCAAATAGCAAGAATATGCAAAACAACCTAAAACCGCTAGGGTGGGCAAGAAGCTAGGTAAATCTGCAATAAAGAGCAATACAATCATTTGCTTAATTAAAAAAAACAAAAAAACCAGAAATAACAGAAGTGTATTCTTAAACACTGAGGAAAATCCGAGTGGTCTTTTATATTTCTAATTAGCTGAGTCAACGGTATTTAAGAATGGAAACAATTTTTCCAAGAAATTGTGTCTGAATCTAGAGATTGCTGGGGGAAGTTCTCACAGCAGGGTTCGATGTGTGATGATATGATTAGTTGTTTGCACAGGGAAGTTGTTCTTGATGCTGTAGCTGATTGAAGGTTAAGTGTGTGTCTTTGAACAACCTTGTGTCCTCCTTCTTCCTTACTCTGCAGCTGAAAGAGACCAGCAGCCTCAATGTGCCCAGGACCTTCCTTGTATCAGGGAAGCAGCGATCCCTAGAACTTCAGGCCAGGTACAGCCAGCAAAGCCAGTCACTTAGCTTCTTTTTCAAAGCTGTAAAAATTGTCCCTCATCTGGCGACGCAGCTTTGCCCATCCCAGTAACTCTCCTCTGCTGCTTCTTATCTTCCTGTGAGAGCCCTGAATCCATTCACCTCCTTCCTCCTTTGCCCACCATCCCAGATGAAGTGAATCGGTGTATTCTCCCCTAAGTCTGCTGAAAAATAACTCCTTAACATGCCTTCCAATGTTTGTCATTTTCCCTTAGGACTGAAGAGGAGAAGCGAGACTGGATCCAGGTAACTGCTGGCCTTTCTCACCTACCTTTTATCACTGTGGAAAGATGGGTGTAGATCAGGGAAGGGGAATCTGGGGCATTCCAGAGGTTGTTGTACTACAGCTCCCATCAGCTGTTGGCCATGCTGCCTGGGACTGGTGGGAGGTGGAAGCCAACAACATTTTGAGCTTCCTTGCCTCTGAAATAGAGGACCTGGCTCCTTATCTCATGTGGTTACATTTCCCATTCTGCAAAATCCTTCTGATGCTGGTTTGGGGGATGCTTGTATGGATGGCTTTCATAGATCCAACAGAAAAGTTAGGGGTCACAGGGCTGACCAGGCTTCTTCAGTTAAGAATAATGTGGTGCAGAAAGACTCTGTGCCGAGTCAGCCTTCTTGATAATGCTGCGTGGGCCAGCAGACCCACTTGCCTATGGGGTCACATGGTGTGCATTTGAGGGTGCAGCAGACCACGGCCCTGGAGAGCGCGCTCACACATTGTGATGCATCCAGTGGCATGACAGATCTGTGCTTTTGCACCACTGCCTGAGCCCCTGCTTGACAGGGGAAATAGGAGGCCCACAGTAAATAGCTCTGTGAGAGGTTTGGGTAGCTGTTTCCTCCCTGAGCTGCCCACCAGTATGCGCAAGACTGAAACTGGGATTGGAGAGAAGTGTGGGCGCCTGCTGGCCCTTGCCTTAATAATAATAATAATAATAATAATAATAATAATAATAATAATAATAATAATAATTTTTTTATTTATATCCCGCCCTCCCCAGCCGAAGCCGGGCTCAGGGCGGCTAACAACAATAAAATAAGACAACATTTTAAAATCTTGTCCTTTTCCTCGTTGAAGCAGGCTGGGGTTCTGCTTTACTTCCCAGTTCCCTGTTTATCTGCGGCCGCTAAACACTGTCTTGTTAAAAACCCATCAGGCGATACAGGCAACAATTCAGAAACACGAGCAGACTCTGGAGACATGCAAACAGCTGGTCAGCGAGGATGAAACGCCACCCAATTCGCCTGTAAGTTCCACCTTGGTGTGTGCCTCTCTGCAAGAGTTTGGTGGGGACCGTGCGCTTTAATATGTGATTGAATGTGGATCAGTTGAGAGAGAACGGAGGGGAGGGGGAACTACCACAAAGATAACCCAATTCCTGCGACAAAAAACCTCAGAATTCTGTACTGTGTATAATTTCTGCTCACTAGCATGCTTTCTCTAGTTTTGCATGACTTGACTCTGCTTCATGGGGCAAACCTATTCACTTTCTTCCTGTCCCCTCCCCCACAGGGGTGTGAGCTGGGGCGACGGGCCCCCACGCCCATCCGGGAAAAAGAGGTGACCCTGTGCATGCAGTGCAAGGAGCCCTTCAATGCTCTCACCAAGCGGAGGCACCATTGCCGGGCCTGCGGCCATGTGAGTGTTTTCCAGCAGGGGGGTCGTCTCTTTCCCACTCCCAAGTGCCACCCCTCTTTCTTTCTACTTTTACTGAGAGCAGCCCCCTTTGGAGGGGAGGGTGAGGTATGCAACCCATAATAGTCTGGGCTAAATGCCGGTGTCTCCCTTGCAACTGTTTTTCCAGAGTGTAGAATTTGTTTCTGTTTTTAAAAAAGTTGCCTCTTTGTAGGGAATTTTCCCCCTTCTGACTCATCTCCTGTTTTAGCCACGAGGTCTCAGTGCATTCGGAGAGAGGTCTGAGGCAGAGAAACCCGAAGGGCCACATGAGGCAGTTCCTCATGCCACTGGGCATGGCCAGAGTTGGACACCGACACATGTACACACACTCTTTTATGGGGAAGAATTAATGTGGTACGATGGCACATGGGGATGACTCTTCTCTGTATGCCAACTCCCTCCCCCAAGAGCCCTGAAAACTCTGTCTTGGCTAGTTCACACATTTAGGAAACTCAGATGGTTACATTCTTTTGCAGGCATAAGTTTGCATGTTGTGGGTGTTATTTTTTAAATGCTTCCCAACTGGGGCATGGGGAATCTCGTACTTAAGAAAAAATGTTCCAGGATGAAGGTTAAGAGGCTAGGCTCTTTTCCCTGAATGGCTTTTATCCTGCAGAGATTCAGACAAGCCACTCTCCACGGCCAGCCCAAGAAGCTCCTGTCCACGAAAAGCTTTCTAGCCCTCCATTCCTCTGGGTGCATAAACTGGCTCTGCAGCCAAGTGACAGCTCCTCTCTCTCGCCCACTCGCTGCAGGTTGTCTGTGGGAAATGTTCAGAGTTCCGGGCCCGCCTGGTGTATGACAACAACCGGCCCAACCGTGTCTGCACTGACTGCTATGCAACGCTACAGGGCTCCCCCGCCAGCCCTGCCCCACATCCCAACACACCTCAGCGCCGGAGGTCCATTCTGGAGGTGAGATTGGCTCTCTGGGCCGTGGGAAGCCCTGTTGGCCACAGAGCACTAGCTGGCTTCCTTCCATGGGACACTTCCTGGAGAATTCCCCCCTTGCTTAGCCTTGCTTTAGCCTGCCCCTTGCAGCTTCTTGTGCAGAGTCTTGGCAGTTTTATCTGTGCTTCTTCTAACATTTCTCCACCTCCTTGGAATTGCAAGGGGTTGGACCATATGACCATCAGGGTCTCTTCCAACACTGCAGTTCTATGAATTCCAGGGTTGTGGAAGTGTGATAAAGCCACATCATGTAATATTGGTTGCAGAGTTCACCTTCTTGATCATCTTACCTTCCAGCATAGCGATCGGATTCTTCGGCAATCATGCTGTTTTAAAGTGTCTACTCCTCTTGGTTGAGTATATGGAGCTGTCTTATAACTGAATCAGATCCCTCTTCCTGTTGTCTCAGGAGATCTCTCCAAGATCTTGAGCTGAGCTTTCTTCCAGCCCTGCAGTCTGAGATGCTTTAGCTCAGGAGATCTGAGGGACTGACCTGGGACGTCCTCCATACAAAGAAAACATGTGCTAAAGTTGCAGATAATGCAACTTAAAAAAAAAATCTACTGTGTTATTTACCACTTTTTTTCACTCTGAGTAGACCCACTCAAGTTAATGGACTTGACTAACTTATGTTCATTCATTTCTTTTTAAAAGAGTTTGCTGAAGGTATGGAAACTCTAGGAGAGGCTTTCCTTGCAGCTCTGTCCTTCCTTGTGTCCTGCTCATTATCCTACATGTCTAATTACTTAGTTATATTATCATCTTCATCATCATTTGAATTTATATACTGCCCTATACCCGGGGGGTCTCAGGGTGGTTCACAGAATAAAATCAAGCTATAAAACCACAAAATACATAATAAAAATAAAAACAACAACCCAATAGTTATACTGATCACTTGCTCTGGAGCAGCAGTCTTCCACCTTTACTACACGTTCAACGCAAACACATACTTTTTACGGTGGTGGCAGAGCTGCTGTTGAGACCCACTTTAGATCCCAGGACCAGCTACTTATCCACCAGTTGAAGTCTAGTGCAGATTTTCAAGGCTTTCATGGCATATGGTTGAAGCTCAGTGCTTTACGGCCCTGAGAGGCTCTCAGAGTGGCTTGCAAAATAAAACTGCACTCCAACCTAGTGCAGGAGCAGAAACTGCAGGCTGTCCATACTGAGGAGCCAGGATTATTCATGCAGCATTTCCTGCCCTCCTCCTCCTCTTTGTTTCTCTCTGGTGTGTCACACAAGGCAGCAGGCTCCCCCCCAAACACTCTGGGGGCAAGGGAGTGAGGCTGAGTTCCTGCATCTCACGGGTCACACCCTTCCCTTACAGTCCCTCACCACCTTCACCT